>NC_134207.1:81043374-83543374 GCF_965140235.1 Caretta caretta | reverse complement strand
ACAACACACCACTAAACAGAACTACTATGCTTGCATGGTGAGGGAATGTTATTCATCTTTATGGCTGAAAGCAGCCAGGAGAGTACAGTTTTTGCTTCTAGGATGTTTTCTGACACACTGCTGTGCATGTGGCAACTGTGCACTGAAACAAAATTTTGTTGTTGTTCAGGTACCACGGACAACAAGCTCACATACCAGAGTTTATTAACTGCTCTAAAGAATTTTCAAGTATGGTCAATTCTTGCTGTTGGAACCTTGATTATGGAATTCCTTCTTTCTCTCAGTCCACCAGTGACTGTTAGTTGACCCTGCCATGACTTAAAGTTAATTTAATTGCTCATTTATTTGCTTGATTAAGTAGTAGTTTTGATGGGTGGCTACTGCTGCAATCTATTACAGGCAAAATGACGGATATATAATTATAGGCACATATATATGCTCAGATGTTGAGTTGGGTGCATCATTAACCACAATAATGTAAGTCCTATTAATATAGGCATCCCATTTAGTGAAAAAGACATTTTGTGCCGATTCATTTTATCCAAATCAAAACAGGATTGTTAGGGTGCTTAATGTTCAATCAGACTCCAGGGGAGAAGTCTTAAATGTTTCTAGAGTGTCCACCACTGAAGTACTGACAATATTTTAACAAGGAGCTCTCAATTTTTTTCCTTAGCCTGTGATGTATATGCTTGCAAAGAGAAAATGAATTTATTAATTTGTTTGCCCATTTTAAAAAAAATGGTCTCATAACCATAATCAAAAACAGAGTCAGCAACACTGGGCCAACTTCTATTCAGTGCCATATGCTGAATTTTTATATTCTGTTTCTGAATAATATACCAATGTATTAATACAGCAAATAATTCAACTTGTTTCATCTGAAATGGGAGGCAAGGTGAATTGAGATCTTATAGGATCATTCGAACTAGGCTTCCTTGCAAAACATCTTTGAAAATACCTGATACTTGATGCACTTTGGTACTTTCCACAAGTGGAAAAAAAAGAAAAAAAAACCCTTTTGATAAATTATATCTGGAAGGGATGGTTTAGCAGTATCTAGTGAGGGGAATAAAACTGCATCAGAAGCAAAGAATTCTACCAATAGTTCCTTTAACGTAATAACAAAATTAACAACACTAACCCACAAAAGCCCACTGATATAATATTGCTGATGCCTCTGTACAACACAAACATATTTTGTAAATACTACAATTACTGGCAACCAGTAAAGCAGGATAATTCTGAATTAAAGTACATGAGAAACATCATAATGTGATTTTAACATGAAGTCAAGAAGCAAGTGCAGTTAATTTTACTCATAAAACATTGATGACCTTGTTACTCACCAACAAGCATTTCATACAAAAAGACTCCAACTGACCACCAGTCACATTCTCGTCCATAGTAACCATCACCCCCCTGGGATTTTAATACTTCAGGAGAAATATAATCCGGTGTTCCAACAGCTGTATCACATCGTACCATACCTTCCTACAAAGAAAACAAAACAGTAAGGCTCAAATATTTAGAATGGGAATTGCACAACATTTTAAGGGAATATTTATCATCTAGATGAATACTCCTTTCCTAAACAATGGAAATTTCTGAAAATGTTGGTCTGAGGTGGGCATTTTATCATTCTAAAAATATCTTTTAAATGCAGCACATAACTCCAGATCTGCCGAAGATATATTTTAATGCTATTGAATAACTATTAAACTGCTCTGAAACAAATCCACAGAACCACAAAAAATTAAATATTAAAATTTGAAATCCTAAGTAGACAAACTGCATAAGGGACAAGGACTGAAAGGAATGTCCCACGGCTGCTTGTGCCAGTGGAGAAAGAACGGACAAATTAAGGGCAGTCTCTTGGTTGTGATTTGGAATACTGGATTCATGGTCAGCACCCACTTGCTCTTCTCTATTGGTCATACAGTTCTGAAATGATTCTAGGCTCCATAGGA
This sequence comes from Caretta caretta, assembly GCF_965140235.1. NCBI lineage: Eukaryota > Metazoa > Chordata > Testudines > Cheloniidae > Caretta > Caretta caretta. The sequence continues at coordinate 83,541,404 of NC_134207.1, read as the reverse complement.
CAGGGCACGCTGTTCATAGAGAGGGGATCTGCAGATGTAATTACATAATGGAAAACTGTTGCTTACAACTAATTTTTGCTTAACATATCCAATTTAAAACCAGTATTGTACTTGCAATTTTTTTTTTTTTGAGTGAAATTAAGTGTATTCCAGACACTGAATTGCCTCTGCAACACCAATATATGCTAAAGTCTATTTATTGGGGGTGGATGTCTTTTTTTTTCTTTTTTCTTTTTTGTACTTTGCCGCTCAAAAATAAAAACAAGGTTAACATCATCATAATTTTCTTCATCAAAATTCATCATTACCTAACTGTGCCATAATTAAGATATAATTAAGCTTAACATACAGGGCCAAATTCATGCCTAGGATATTCCACTAAAGCCATTTGAGGCAATTATGAGGAACTGCCTGCACATACTGCCCAAGTCTGGCCTTATTTGAAGGAGCTCTTAGTGCCTTTTATTTATTTATTATAAAGCAGCTAGACAAAGTTCTTCATTCAAGTGTTCCTGAAAAGATTTAACAGATGTGCTTATCAGTTACATGTGATCTATCAAGGATCACCCATTTCAAGGGTTTTCCCCTTGATGTATGTTGATGTATGCGGTACTGTCTGACAGAAACCAATAACACTGTGTAGAGAACAGCAAAAAAAATTTTATAGTGTTTGCAAACTTGCTTTGGAAATCATTTATTATTTTATGGCCTCATGAGGACATATTGCAATAGAATAATTCTGAGATTTCTTTCACCTGGTTGCTCAACAAACATTTTTGCTGAGTGAAGTTATGGCAAATAAGCACATAAAGGCCACAGTAACTTTGGATACTGATTGTTTCATCACAGACAATTGACACAGAAATTGCTTCAGCTCATTTCTTTTTTTACTTCAGTAATATGATAACCAAAGACATGAAGGAGATAGTCAGTATGCAACCACTGAGACACTGCCATGACCTCGGATTTTTCTAAGGAACAATATGGATTTGATTCTTCAGAGCTTTGAGTAGCACATTAGCAGACATAAATGCTTCCATCAAATTAAAAAGAGCTCCTTTTCATGTTTCTCATTGCACTGGTTTGCTGTCAACAAGTCCTTCAATAACCTGATTCTACACTGAAAAGGTTGCAGCAGAATCAACCTTTACTTTTCAATTGTGATGAGGCTGCTAAATGGCAATCACATGTAACTTTTTAAAAATGATCAATAAGAAATCTCTTAAATTCTTGCTTTTAGTTTCCCCCTATTTACCACTGCTAAATAGCTTAAGTCCCCTCAAGCAGATGAAACAAGAAGCTCGCTCTGCAGTCTAGGTCAACGAGAGGAACAGAGGTAGGAGGAAAAAGAAAAAACAAGAAAGTACAACAAAGGAATTTCAGACTCACTCACATTGGAAAAAACAGTCCTCTTTTTCCCAAGTTCGGGGGGGCAGAGGGGGAAGAGTTTATGTACTCTCCCTGTTGATAACAGAGACATGGACTGCAGTCTCAGACTAAGAGGTGTCAGGACTTTTAGTAGTCTCCTTTTAACCAACAGTAAAAATAGAGAATACAAATGTTATTTGCTCTCTTGGTACTGAAACTATGGTGCACAATTCAACAATTAATTTTCCACTGTACACACTGTGGAAACTAATATACACTCTGATATGGAAAGATTTTCTTATGACTAAGGCAAGTACCAGGACATTTAGGCTCCTTTTATGTCTCTGCCACAGAATTCCTATGTGACTGAAAGGCACTTAATCTCTTAATGCTTCAATATCCCATCTGTAAAACTGATAATTTCTCCCTAATTCATAGGGATGCTGTGAGGCTAAATTTGTTAACAGATGTGAGGTTCTCAAACACAACAGTGCTAAGCACCAGAGAAAATCAATCAACCAATAGCAGATGGAAACCCAAAGAACAATATTCACTGGATGCGCTCCTCAAACAGCAGTGCTAGATTCAAGGTTTAAATATACCAACCTTATTCATCTTCATACAAGTACCAAAATCTGCTAGTTTTAAATGACCAGCTTTATCCAGCAGCATATTATCAGGCTTCACATCTCTGAAAAATATTACATTATACTTAATTTGACAAATTAGTTACACTTACCAAAACAAGACAACTATTTTTCTGATGTCACATGACAAGAAGAGACTAAGACTCTTAAGATGGCAAGAAGACACTTCAAAAAAAATGCAAGTGTTCCTTTTGCCCCCTCCAATTTTTCAAACTCTCAGTCAAATTACCCCCAAATTTCAAGTATCAGTAAGTATTGTCTTCTCATTAAGGCAGTGAACTATAACTCTGTAGATGTAGGTTCAATTCAAGAACCTGGGTATTACTCTTCAAACTCAAGTTCCTCATATCCCTTCCTAATGAGAAAGGGATTTATCCAGTGGAGAAGCTCAGTACAATTATTTACATAACAAAGAATATGCCATTCTGTGCGTAAAGAAGTTGGACGCAGCACATTCCAACTTGCAACCACAGGTGGTGAGAAGGAACCAAGGGAGAGCAGGGGATGCCCCAGCCTTTACATCTTCAGTTGGAGTCATGAGACACTCATGACACAGGTGTGGCCTCCAACAGGCACTGCTGGCCCAAAGATTTTAAACTGAAGTGCAGGGCGAACATGCACACCACTAACAGAATATATATGGACAAGCATAAGTATTAATCCTAACCTCCTGGCCAAATTGCAATTTGGATATTTACATTACCCCAACCTAAAATTACCCCTATATTTTCAAGTGAAGCAATTATTTTTCAGTTCCCAATTAATAAAATAAAAAACCAAAAACTTTACACAAATGCTAACCACGGAATAGCTATTATAATCTACCCCTGATGTGATTATATTTTAGATGTGCTTAAGTGATTCTTAAATGTATACAGTATACAAAGTATTTTGGGATCCTTCACAATGGAATGCACTATACACATTTAATGCAAAATAATTTGATTAACTTATGCTGTTTTTATTATACAGCAGAAAATTTGTATTTAAGATAGCTTTCTTTTCAACTAAAGCAAATATTCTAATCTTCCTTTGTTTAGTGGTTTTGAGGTTTTATTTCAACTCTATATTTTGATTAATAGTCTAGTAAATTAGAACTATAACATTCTGCTGTTTTGAATCATAACAAAAATGAGAAATATGGATATATATGTAGAGCCCTGAGTGGATACAAAATTTGTATCCACCAATATAAAATGGATATCTGCAGATTTGCAGGACTTTAGTTATATGTAATTTACTAAGACAAGCCTCTCATTGACTATGTAGCCATTTTTTATTTCTATATCAATCAATGACGATTGAGTTCTCTTCAAGAAAAAAAGAAAAGAAAAGAAAAGCAATTAAAATTGTTGTGTTATATCTAGCCACACTGCTATTCCAAATAAGAAGGGATGGATAAAAATCAGAGAGGAGGACTACGAACGAAAGTATGGTATATGTTAATTTTTTGTTCCCGTGACACAACGAACAAACATAGGCAGAAATACATGTCTAGGGAGTTTAAAAATAATTACTATAGTTGCAGGTAGTATTCTTCCTTTCCATGACTTGCTCTTTCAATGTTACCTCATTAGTAAGAGGCTGAAAGAGCTACTTTATTTACCAATCTATCTATATTCTCTCTGTATCGCTCTCATATTTGCACCCTCTTCTCACATCTCTCTTTGGAGACAAAACTAAATTAAATCTATTGGAGTGGATCACCCATCAAGTAGAACAAATATGGAAAGACTGCACCCAATCCTGAGATTCATTCAATCCGATCATAACGTGAGGATTGATTAGAAAACAAGACTGATTCGATGTCATTAGAGGTATATTCTAATACAAATATTGCAGCGTGGTCCAGTGGATTAGGGCATTGAGTCTTCTGAGTCCCAGTCCAAGTTCTATTCCCGTCAGAGACCTGCTGTGCAACCTGTAGTAAACCACTCTACCTGTCTGTGACTGTTTCCTCTCTTACCCTTTGTCTTCTTGTTCCTTTAAACTGTAAAAAAATTGTCGCAGGGACTATCTCTTATTAGACGTTTGTACCGTGCTTAGCTCCATGGGGCTCTGATCTCTAGGCACTACAACAACACATCTAATAAATAATAGTACCGAGTAGTGGACACTACCAAATACTATTATTATCCAGTTATTAAACCATGTGCTTTCTCTACTCAGGAAAGAAACCAAACTAAATGCTTGGGATAGTTTATTAGATCCATCTTGGTTTTGTTTTTACCACCTGTAAAGTGGGCAAATCCTAGAAATCCAAGCTCAGGCAGAGAACAGAATTCTCAAGTACTGTCAATTTGCTGAAAATATCTTATCTTGAAGATTATCACCTCAGATTCGCATTTTCTCACACTAAGAAATGTTTAAGGTGTCTAGTGGAATAACCATGAAGTAATAATACCAGCAACAATTTAAAAACAGATTAAGTAATTCTTATAAAGACATTCTGACAAAATAAAGATTAATATAGATCTAGTTTAAACTATAGTAATTATATATGCACCTGTGAATAAAGCCCATTGAGTGAATTGCATCCAACGCAAGAACAACTTCTGCAGTATAAAATCTTGCCCATTTCTCAGGAACATCATAGTTGCTCATTAAATTCACAAGGTCCCCACCAGGCATATATTCCATCACCATGTAAAGGTAACGGTCATCTTGGAATGCATAAAATAACTATAAAAACAAACAAAAGTAAGTAACTGAATATTCAGAACATCTTAATATAAAAGCTTGAAAATTTTGCATATTGCATTGATCAGATGAATTTCACTGCAAATGTTTTAACACTTAAAGATTAGTAGAATTACTAGAGCCATTCCAACAGCTTTTGTCAACCAGAACTCCCCTTATGAAGAGGAGGCACTATTACTGCTGTCTTCTGCCTCTTTACACTGCCAAAGCGTAGTTTAAAGGAGACTGATTGTGAGAGAGTCTCTGGCTCAATGAACACTGAGATCACCGTCAGACTACATACACCTATATAACTGAGCAACAAGCTTCCATCAATTAAATGAGACAGCTGATTAGTTTACAAATACATTAAAAAGGAAATATTTTATCAAAGATATCTGCCCGCATTTTTTCTGAAGTGCCTGCATATTTTCTTTAGATAGCTGTTTTATTTAGGATCTTACGAAAATAAAGTATTGTACAGAACTGCAAACTGGTCATCTTCTAACAAATGCATCAAGCAATCCAGGAGAGTGGATCTGTCTACCAAAAATGCACAAGCTATGAATGAAAACTATTAAAATTTTTCTGAATTTTTTGCAGCGTTCTTATAGCCCTAGTTACTATATTTGATTTACTATTGCAAATTTATCATTCTTCTATCAAATCATACAGTTTGAAAAGTGAGTTCCTATTTTATTTTTAAAAAGTACAAATCCATGTTTATCGGTTGGCATAGGCCTGCTCAAAATAAACAATACCAGTAAATTAACGGCTCTTGAATTTACACATTGTTTACAAACAATGCAAACATCTTTCCAGATAATCATTCTCTAGAAAAATACTAACACGATTTTTTCCCAAATCAGTGTAAATAAGGCTTCCATGAGCTTGAAAGTTAGGTCATTTAAACCATCAAACAACAAAGATGTAGGCACCATTCTTAAAATTAAGAGTAGTACCACTGAGCAAGTTAGCATATGTGCAAGTCTTTGCAAGACCCAGTCCTTATATTTCAAAGAAGAAACTGAGGCTTGGAAAAAAAAAGTTCATACTGTAAATTATATAGGCTAAACTGCATTTATCATCACAAATCTACAATACCACATTGCTCAATTATGGCTTCTCTTATCTCATTTCAAATTTTGCATTTAACCTCATTTACCACAGACACAAGAAAACAGATATATATTTGTGCAACTACTTGTTTTTTAAAATATGCTTTTTACGTGAATAATTGTCACATACACTGGGGTGACACAAAGAATTCTTGTCCAGCAGGCACAACAATTTTAACAAAATTATTTTACCATATATTAATTCAGAACATAACTACTTAATATAACTTTAAAAAGAATTACAGCAACTACAATTTTGTTTTTTGCAGTTTTTAAATTTTCAATGGCTTTTCCTAACAAAACATTTCAACTTAGCTGAAAAAGGAAGTTTTGTAAGTTGCTTAGGAAACAAAGCTACAAATGAACATTTATATAATTCTTCAGTTACAATGTGATTCATCCAGTGATAGAACAAAATCACGCTGCCATAATCAAAAATATTAACAGTGGTATAACTATACCTGAACAACCCAGGGGCTATTAGCAAAAGCCATAATGTCCCTTTCTTCCCAAAAGAATGCAGAATCTGATCTTTTTATCATCTCAAACTTGCTCAGCAGTTTCATAGCGTACACCTTCCTTGAAGATTTATGCCTTACCTTTGAAGATAAAATTAAGATACAGAAAAATAGATTAACTTTTCATATTGATGATCTATTAAGATATTTAATTCAATATTTTTTCTGCTTTGAGCATTTTACCTTAGTTCACCAATTTTATCCAATTCTTCACGGTTCTTTCATAAAAATAATTATTCTATTGATCTACATGGTATAAAATTGCATTTTTTAACTACAATACAACTATCAGAATAGAATACTTGCTAAGAATATTAAAAATAAAAGTCCATGTACACAATAATTGCTCTGTAATTTACATTTATTTGTTTTTAATAAAAGTGTAAATATTTTTGCTAAATAATGTAAAAAGAACATAAATATTTTGAAGAGCACATTTGCCTTATTTTATATCTCTTCCATCAGCTACCCAACTCAGTGATTCAATATGAGCAGGCCTGGTTGTTAACTCACTACACACAAAAAATGCTATATGTGTAAAATCTGCGTTCAGGTTTTGGAGGCAGCTCCTTGCTCAGTGGTTTGAGCATTGGCCTGCTAAACCCAGGGTTGTGAGTTCAATCCTTGAGGGGGCCATTTAGGGATCTGGGGCAAAAATTGGGGATTGGTCCTGCTTTGAGCAGGGGGTTGGACTAGATGATCTCCTGAGGTCCCTTCCAACCCTGATATTCTATGATTCTATGAAATTGTCAGAGCCAGCTGAAGAGCTGCCTCACAAATTCCTAGAGTTGCAGTGGCCAGGATGAGTATAGTGAAAATGCACATTCAACTCAGATGTCTGTGCATGTGAGTATTAAAAGTTAAGATCCTAGAAAACTTTCTTTCCAAGAATAAACTTCTCACTAGGTTTACAGTCCCTATATTACAAGATTAGCTTAATTTTTAAAAAATCTTATTAAAAATAAAAAGGTAAGTAGCGCTGAGTAGCGTAAAACAAAATACAACTCTATTTACACACTGAAATATAACCTACCAGCTGAACTTCCCCAAATGCACCTCTGCCAATCACCTTCACTACTTCATAATCTTCAGCTTTCATGCGCAAATCTCTGATTTTATTAGTTGTGTCTTTATCTGTATAAAGAGAAAAATATAAATCATTAAAACAGTACAGTAATTCATTAATAAAGCCTTCACTGTCTTTCTATACTGGTTATTACAGAGCTACACATTACACACCTTGGGGAACACTACAAGCACAGAATTAATGTCCCCTGCAGATTATTCCCTTCCCCACCCCTGCAGAATAATTTATTATGATGGGGAGGCAAAGGGAAGCCGCAAGAAAGGTCATGCTACAATTACACCATTTCTGTATTGTAGTTCAAATGAATTATTACACAAAGTTCTACATTAATATGCCTAGTAAGGAATCTGTTTTTCAAAATATATTTCCTCAATCTTTTCTGTTGTCTGTATTGTTACCGACAGGTATTTTGAAATAAATTACCAAAATAATTGAAACTGGCGTGATTATGTTATTTTGACAAAACATGCAGAATTTTACAGAATTTAAAAAGATTGTGTGCAGAATTCACCCAGGAGTAACATTAAAAACATTATTAGAAAGGAACTTTCAAATTAAGAAAATATTTCAAGTGTATTGGATTTAACACAAAAATCAATTTACATTTCATTTACTGATAACTGTTTTTACAACATCTGATGCTTATTAAAAGATACGTTTAAGACAAGGTCTTGCTCATGTTCTTATGGAAATCTGTATTCTGAACCCATGACCTCACTTTCATTACCATGATAACAGAAAAATGTCACAGTTCAACTTCATTGCACGATCAAAATATGAAAGAAACAGTTTAAATGGTGAAATCTCTCATTCAAAACAAATATCGGAAACAGCTACTGGAATGCGGAAATTCTGCATCTAGGGTGACCTGCTTGTATACAGAACAATATAAAAAGATCATCATTAAAAGGGCATGTATGTAAAAGATTGAGAAACTACCATACCACAGGTATAAAACACACTTAAACAAGCTCCTTAGAAAACAAACTGCAGGTACTTTTATTACTTTTCTGTAGTTGAAAAAGTGGATTTTAATTTAAAACATGCAGTGAGAATCATTGCAATTATTTATATAAACCTATCATTCTTTAAACTACAAAAATTTACAAACTCCCAGTGGGCATTATTCTAATTCCAAATTTGGTCATAGATTAAAAACAGGCTATTTTAATCCATATGGGTCAGCACTGGCATGAGACTACATGGAAAAGCTTCATGTTTTGGTACAAGCACAGAACAGCTTTTAAAACAGCCCCATTTCTAATAAAACATTCACAGCAATAATTCTGTTTTATTTCCAAAATACAATTTTAGACCAAAAAGGAAAGTTTTGAAAGAACTGCGAGGGGAGGAACTGATATTCCAGTAATCAAGATTCTTTTTAAATAATTATTTGGCATGCTACTAAAAATGACTTGGTTACCCTACATACAGAGCATGTTTAAAAACCAAAAGATGCATGCAGAAATTAATTTTCATATTAAAAAGGACCAATTTAAAATAAAGCAGCAGGAATGCAACTGACTTCCAGTAACAAGGAGTTTTCATAAAACTCCATACCTTGGTTTGAATATTCTTTTCTCTTGCTTTCTAATGTAAACCCATGGTTTACAGAGCACTATATATAACACACAGATTTTAATAAACTATGCTACAGAAATAAAGAGTTACAAGTGTGATTCAGATTCTGTAAAATGGTTAGAATCTTTAGTAAACTGCATAAGATCTAATTTAAGTTCTTTGACTATTCAAGCAAGGTTGACTTGGTCTAAAGCTAGAGGATCAGTAGGACTGGATAGGGTTGAAATGTAACAATCACCATGGCAAATTTTTTCTGTTTGTCAATAATTGGTTGCCTCACAATCCCATTACAAGAAGACTATCAGCACTGTAGGAAAAGTCTTCACACTAATGCAGATAAAAGCAAGACATGACGTGAAAGTTTGCCTCAAATGGTTTCAGACACAAACCTGGCCTGTGACCAGGTAAATGTCACTCATTTCTGAAGGATCAAAGGACAGAAAAGTTAAAAAAAAGTGAAATTTTTATTCTGTCATCAAACAGCTGTTTAATACTATACACTCAGCTATTGTTTTTCACAAGGTTCATATTTTAGTCACTTTAATTAACATAAGGCTAAAACTGGCATATGAATAACATCAAATGCTTTTTTTCTTTAAGTTACTATAATAGATATTTATTTTGTTTTTAAAGAAGATGTGAAACAAAATAAAGTTTGGGGTGGGTTGTGACTGTTGACTAGTTTAAAAAAAAAAAAGACCACGTACTTATTTTGAAAGGCAAAAATTTTGTAATAATTTATTCTATAGTGTATTGAAGTACCACTTGGTATCTCAACAGAGGGAATGAAAATGCATTGTTACCAGCAATTTAGGTCCAAATATTATAAAATGACTAGGTGGGCTTTGTGGGCATTTGCAAATTGCAACTTAAATGTCTGAAAGACAGCCATTATACGCACACATTAAATTCTTAAACAACTCCCTTAGACAATATCATGTTACAGTAACATCATAAGTCATACAGAATCTGCTGCTTGTAATAGGAAAATGCATCTTACAGAAAATTTCCTCTTTTTGATTTACAAAGTCCACAGACCAATTAATCAGTGGGCTCTTAGCCTGCATGCAGCTACAAAGGCTGTCTGTCATTGACAGGAGAGAGCTTGGCCAGCTACACCTGAAAGCCTGCCAGCTGAGACAGCTTCCATAGGCATGGATATCTCCCTTGTTGTCTGAAATTTGTTAATGAGCTTATATGCACTGAACGATAAACTCTGAATTCCTACTGCAGACTAAGTTTGTGAACCATTTTGAAGGAACAAAACTTGAATTTGTAGATCCTCTCTGGATAATTTTCAGAAACCACTTGCTGGAAGCAATTCAAGGCCAACAATCTACAAACTGAAGGAGATGATCACCATTGCAATGGTCTATCCCATTTTGATGTGGCAGTGAGACATGACAGGTTTCAGAGTAACAGCCGTGTTAGTCTGTATTCGCAAAAAGAAAAGGAGTACTTGTGGCACCTTAGAGACTAACCAATTTATTTGAGCATAAGCTCTCGTGAGCTACAGCTCACTTCATCAGATGCATACTGTGGAAAGTACACAAGATCTTTTTATACACACAAAGCATGAAAAAATGGGTGTTTACCACTACAAAAGGTTTTCTCTCCCCCCACCCCACTCTCCTGCTGGTAATTGTTGCCGTTGCCAACTGTGCCCACATATCTATTCAGGGGACACCATCACAGGGCCTAATAACATCAGCCACACTATCAGAGGCTCGTTCACCTGCACATCTACCGATGTGATATCTGCCATCATGCGCCAGCAATGCCCCACTGCCATGTACATTGGCCAAACGGGACAGTCTCTACGTAAAAGAATAAATGGACACAAATCAGACGTCAAGAATTATAACATTCAAAAACCAGTTGGAGAACACTTCAATCTCTTTGGTCACTCGATTGCAGACCTAAAAGTTGCAATTCTTCAACAAAAAAAGCTTCAAAAACAGACTCCAACGAGAAACTGCTGAATTGGAATTAATTTGCAAACTGGACACCATTAAATTTGGCTTGAATAAAGACTGGGAGTGGCTAAGTCATTATGCAAGGTAACCTATTTCCCCTTGTTTTTTCATACCCCCCCCCAGACGTTCTTGTTAAACCCTGGATTTGTGCTGGAAATGGCCCAACTTGATCATCATGCACATTGTAAGGAGAGTGATCACTTTAGATAAGCTATTACCAGCAGGCCAGTGGGGTGGGGGGAGAGAAAACCTTTTGTAGTGGCAAACACCCATTTTTTCATGCTTTGTGTGTATAAAAAGACCTTGTGTACTTTCCACAGTATGGATCCGACGAAGTGAGCTGTAGCTCACGAAAGCTTATGCTCAAATAAATTGGTTAGTCTCTAAGGTGCCACAAGTACTCCTTTTCTTTTTAGTGAGACATGAGTTGTTCAGGAGGACCTGAAGCACCACCAGAAGGTGGATGGGTCAAACCTGGACATGCCATCTCTGGATCTAACCACTTTCTCCAGGAATAACAGAAATTATTTTGTCTGCCAAACCTGCTGGTCTGGAAGCCTGAAAAGGATTGCTTGGGTTTGGAATAGGATTTATATTCCCTCCTGTGGAGCTTTGCAGGAGACAGGGTCGACTTTTCTTTGACTCAGGAATCTGTCACCACTTTACCCCTCACTTCTACAACTCATTTTCCTTTTAATATTCTGATAATGCTAAAGTCACCTTAGCTTAGACATGTCTTCCAACTGCGGAATCACACATGTCAATGGGTAACCACATTGTAGCCCATTACTCTTGCTGAATACTAGTGGGCATCCAGAGAGTTTTCATAAATACAGCCTGATGCCAGGGACATCTTTCCAGGAGAGAGAGACAAACCGTGGCACTTCCTTTATTTGAGATGATAGATTCAGACAGATCTATCTGTGCCAATACTGTTCAGGCAAAGCATTTGGATGCAATTAAAGTTCTCAGTTATGAGAGAACTCAGAGCTTCTTCTGCGTGCTGTATCCATCCTCCTGTCTGTGGGATTTTTAAGACTTAACTCTCCATCTGTAGGTACTGCATTACCCTTAACTAGGGATGCCAGTGCCACATCAACATTAGGAAGGGAAATGAAATCTTATTTAAACTTGCACACATTTCTTAGTCATCTTGCTTAGTCTCAGGTTTTCCTAGGAACTCCCATTTCTTTCTGACCACATCTATGGAGGCTGGGTTGAGAACAACATATGGTTCAATTCTGAATCCTGAATGATAATACCTCTCGGTAGTATTACTGCTCTTCTGAACTGGCTCCTCCTCGTTTGTCTTAGACATTTCCTCAAAAGTTGGATATAAACTGCCCTGTTAAGCATGTACTTAAAGAATTCTAACTGGAAGAGTTTTTCCTGCTTTTCTCCTCCTGTGGTTCCTGTTGTGACGCTAAAAGTTGTCCCTCCTCCCAAAGGGGCAATAAGGAGCTCCTGTACCTGCACCATCTGGATTTATGCTTCCTTCTCTTGGCCCTTAGACCGAAAGAATATGCATCAGAAGATTTAAACAGATATAGATGAAAGATTCCTGTGCCAACAACTGGATTTAGCTTTTCTGAGCACTACAGCCTTTTTAGGGGTATTTTTCTTTTCCTGTGAGGAGCAGATGGCACATATCCATGTTTCCCCCTTATTCTAGGCGTTCACCATGCTGCAATCAGGGTGAATGTAAGCATGGGAGATAGAGGGCATAATCAGATACTGAAGAGCCCACCAGTTTTTCATTGTGTTTCCATAGCTTCAAGCTTTACAAGATTTCTTGCAGCACAGCAAAAACATTTATATTAAAAACAAACAACAACAACAAAAACCAAACTTGCTGCTGTATCTATGTTCTTGGTACTATGCCATACAGGGGGATTTAAAAGTCCTGTTCCTCTCTACTGTAGAAACACACTGCCTATCAGTGGCTGACAGGTCTGGGTCTGACTATGTAGCTATACACAGGCTGAAAGCCCATTGACTACTGTATCTGTGGATCTTGTTGGTGGAAAAAATGGAAATATCTTAATGCATGCTAGCCTTAACAAAACAATATGAAGAGACACAAATTAAAAACAAAAATTGATGCCGGAGTATATGAAAAATTTATCACCCACCACTAGCCAAGGTCAACAATAAAGAAGACGAACAGTGGAGGGATCCCAGGACGGTTTGCTTGTGTCACCATAACCACTAGAAGTGTATGCTGGACAGATAGTACTCTAAGCATTGTTTGGAGCTACATTTTTGATATCAGCTTTGGCTTCTAAGTGTGCAGTAAACTTGGATAATCATATAGACCTAATAGAAACTGAGGGGAAGTACCTCTGTGAAGAGGAATTAACACCACTTTTCCCCTCCTCCAATGGCATGTCCCCTTCTCTCCCCACCCACAATCATGGGAAAGAAATGAATACACATCACCCCTCTCACTTTTGTGGGGCTTGTTCTTCAGTGTCTGGGTGCTCCAGGATCTGTTAGATACATGTGTATCAGGCAGAAGAAGTTAATGATAAGTACTTCATTGACTGGCTCCACTTCCCAGTTTGGCTGGAGCATACCAAACAGAGTAGGGAGTGGAATGCCCAACCTATGGGTTGGGCTGCCCTCATCTAATTGCTAATTTGAATCTCCTTTGGCAAATACATTTTCATGCTGTGATCTTTCCTCATTTTATCTTATGGTATATTATTTCCTGTTTGTTCAAAATACAAAAGAATTGGAGTTGAAATTTTAAAAAATGATAAAAGCAAGAAAGTGTAGTTAAAAAACACTAAGTTATTATAATTGATTATTTTTAAAATTTATTTTTTGCACTTCTTTCAACTTGGACTGTAAAAGCAAAGCAGCAAGTTCACTTCTGTTTATAGTCAACTTCACTTTAGGGTTTTAGAACAATGCTACACCCTTTAGATTGCAAACACTGCAAAGGAGCATTTCTTGTTTTATTTTTAAACTGTTTTCCACTGGAACTAAAAAAAATAAAAAAATCAGATTCGTTTCAGTATGTCTTAGGTTATGTAAAAGCTTTAAAAACAAAAACAAAACAAAAAAAACACAACAAAACCCCAACAATATGGACCAAATAAGACTTGACTGTGTCTCTTTATGGCAACCACTCACTCAGACTCACCCCACTGTGTTTTGGTATTTATGCACACAGAACACTGTCATCTTACCTAATAAAATCCTATATTTCTTTGCTTTTTGTTGTATATATCTCCACCTAGATTCTATTTCAGGCTATATTTTTATGCTTACATGTGATATGTAATTTTTACTTAGAGAAATAGGTTTTAATGGAAGTGCAACCGTGTGAGTTTCATTTTCTTACCTCTAATTCAAAAATGGGAGTTTTTCTGAGCCTAATAGTTTTTTTAATAATCAAAATTACATTAATTATAATTGCTGCGATGAGTATTCTATTTGCCCAGTTCCAGCTTCTCCTTTCTCCAATAAAGTTTCACCACACCTTCTCTGAAAACAATTGAGTACACAATATGTTCACGATAACAAGGTTATGCTAGCTCAGGTATAACTTCAACTATGAAAAGTTAAACAAAACACTTGTTCTTAGGCATCTGAGCAATCAGCCCACAGCAAAAAAGCCCTTAACTAAATCTAGTAGGCCCTACCTATTTCAGCTTTCATTATACACTATATTTAGGGCTGGTAGTTTGTAACAGTAAGATTATTTGAAAAGTCATGGGGGAAAAAGCACAAACTCAAATTTACAGTAAAAATATTAAGTCATAAATTGCATTATTTTAATCAATAAATTCAATTAAAAGCTATATAACACATTATTTAACAGTGTTAAAAATTAAATACATTACAGAACACTATCATAATAACTGTCAGTTCAGTCCACAGTAACACCCAGACCAGTATCTGCAACCTCTCTGTCATCAAGTGACATGATGGACTGATTTCAAATCAGAGCAATTTAAAATCATGATTTAAAAATCAAGCAAACTGGAAACCACGATTTAAATAATTCATTTTAATCTTGTTTTGCATTTGTACTTTTTAGTTATTTTCCAAAATGCTGATTCTCCATGGTTGGCAACCATTAAAACGTATCAAATTTGTAACTGAATTTGGAACTTTTTGCTAAACCAGGATACACTATACCTACACACATTGATTTAAGCAATTATATAGCTTAACATACATTCATAATTTTTACTGTTTTATGATGATAGAAAATGGTAAATGAAACATTTCTTATTCATTAGAGGATGATTAATTTTTACTCAAGATTTGTGTCAAGCTCTATTTGACTAGAAATTGGAATTCTATTAAAATGCACAATACCAATATTTAAATGTTTTGATTTTTTTTTAATGTTAATCAAGTGAGCTGGACATGTAAGACACAGTTTATTAAAACAAGTTTTGCATTTAAAACTAATTGATTTATTCAATAAAAGTAGTATTATTTATCACTAGTGATTTAAACAGCGTTTTTCTAATCACCATGTCCTTCAACATTTTAGAACTCATCGATCTCATCCTCTCATATCAGTTTTTATTTGCAGATTGGAAGAGAAAAATACAGCAATGCTTGTTTTCAACTCCATATCTGTTTCTTAACTTTGAATGAACTAGTCATTGAACTGAACAAGCTGAATAAACTGAAAAGAAAAAAATATCCTCTGTCTTCCTGCAAAAAAGGCTACTGATGTCAAAAGTACTTCAGCAAACTCTGGTTCTAGGTGCTTAGCCACTGACTTCCAACAATCTAATACAGGTTTCAGAGTAGCAGCTGTGTTAGTCTGTATTCGCAAAAAAAAAAGGAGTACTTGTGACACCTCAGAGACTAACCAATTTATTTAAGCATAAGCTTTCATGAGCTACAGCTCACTTCATCAGATGCATTCTAATAGTTTGACTTGCTTTAAAACTTTGGCAGCAAACATACTGCTTATTTATTTAATTTAAATTATTTCAATAGATTATAGTAAATTTTAGGCCTTAACACAGGTTGTCATAATTTCAAATTTCAACAGGATTATTTATTTTTAAAATTATTGATTTTTATCTGCTTTGCCATGTAACAGACCATTAGTCCTCATTTATTGATTCCTGATCCCTCAAACTATTCAAACTATTCAACTATTCAAGTCTTAAAAAATCTTTCAAAAATTGGGTTTGTTTAGTCTGGAAAAGAGAAGACTGAGAGGGGACATAACCGTTTTTAAGTACATAAAAGTTCATTACAAGGTGGAGGGAGAAGAATTGTTCTCAAACTATTCCTAATGATAACGTCCCAGCAGACCTGGTGATTACAGACCCTGAATTGTAGGCTAGCCGTCAAATAAACTTTTCTGCCAAACAAATCAAGTCTTTTGGCCAATTGGTTCTTCGGCGTGCTGCTAACTTGACCCTCTGTCCCTTTCATTCACTGTGGACACAGCCAGTAGTGCCGCAGGGGGATGAATATAGAGATATTCAAATCCCTTCGCAGGGACATAGTATTTCTGTTCTGCTTTCTTAGATGTCGGCAGAATAGAGGAGGGGATTTGCCACAATGACTTGGCAATTTTAAGGACCCCCGGGTGTACCGGCAATGTGACCCGAGCCAGGGGCCGAAATGACGTCGTTGGCCTCTTCAGCATGGAGGTTTAAGTTCTCAGACATCTGTTGAAGGAGGGCTTGGCGCTCCTTAAAGTCGTCCGGGGGACTGGCCTCGTCAGGACTCAATGACAAGAACTGTTCCACTTGCGGAGGAGAGCATTCCCTCTTCTTGTCCGGGGAAGGCTCTTTCGGTGCGCTGGTGTCGCGTCTGGCTCAGTATCTTACTCTGGCTGCAGTGCCAGTGGTGCCAGGACTGTCTTATCCAAGGAAGCCAGGGAGGACTGAGAATATGTGACCAGCATCACCGGCACTCCATCATGGGTTCCAGTACTGCCACTAGGTAGGCCACTGTCCCTGCTGCGACAACACTATGGTTGGTGCTGCAACGATCTCCCTCGTACGAGGATAATTCCCTTGTTGGGGTGACGTGCTAAATTCTTGTTCTGACCCGGACCACTGTCCCTCTGGCAACCACGGTGGCAACCAGAGTTTGCCTGCTGACCTTGGACGGTGACCAGGGAGGCGAAAACGAGTAGCGATGTCTGCCAAAGGAGCAGTACCGGGGAGACCGGGACTGGCACCGTGATTCCGAGTAGCCAATCCAGGACAGTGACTGATATCTAGGAGACCACCTGGGAGAGAGTGACTGGGGCCTAGGTGACCTATGGCCGGAAGTTTTCTGGTACCTGCAGTACGGGGAACAGCGTCACAGCTCCGGTGTCCCGCGCCTAGTATGCAGGGAGCACGTCAGAGACCTGGGTTGTCTAGCTGGAGAGCTAGGATATGGTGCTGGGGACCGAGGTCACAGAAACAGGGATGTGCACCTCCGGTCCGGTGATTGGGGGTGCTCCACCCTCCTATGAGGCTGCACTCCGATAGGTTTCCCTTTCGGTGCTGGGGTCGTAGCTGGGACAGTCACCTGGTGTGGCGCCTGCAGAGCCGGTCGGCTTTCCTCTTTGGCCACTGGTACCGCTTCAGGTCCTGACAACCATGGGAGAGGCTGGGGACCTTTGCCGCTTTCCAGGGTCACGGGTGGATCCCTGGCCAGGCTATGGGGTCCGATCTCAGCGCTATCCCGGTCAAGCCTCACGGTGGGCGTATGGCCTAAAAAGATCATTTGCCCACAGCCTCCTTGTCTTCTTCTGGCGCTTTTTCGGCACCGCCTGGCACTGTTCCCCCTTGCCGAAGCACCTCGCACAGAAGCCGAAGTACTCGATGTAGGTTCTACGGCAGAGGGCTCTGACATTGGGCAGAGCACAGCCTCCGGAAGAGGGCCCTCAAGCGGATATCCTGCTTCTTTTGCGGACGGGGAAAAGTTCTTACAAATTTGACACTTGTCCTTTCTATGGGCTTCCCCCAAACACTTCAGATAGATGTCGTGGGAGTCACTGATAGGCATCGGCCTGCTGCATGACGCACATGGCTTGAAGCCGGGTGAGCAGGGGATGCCCCCCTGGGGGGCGAGGTCCCAGCCAGGACTCTACATACCCTAACTTAATATTGCAAAGACTACCTAACTACTATGTACAGAACAGGTAGAACAAAGGACTATGAAGACCCGCTAATGCTCTTGCTAAAGGCAAGACAAGGCACTCCAACCAACCGCCACGGGCGGTAAGAAGGAACTGAGAGGATGTAGGGTTGGTGGTGCCTAATATAGAGATACATGAGCGCAGCACTCAAGGGGGCGCCACAGCCAAACCTATGGATACTGCTAAGGCAAAAGTCTCCAACAACTGTGCACGTGGGCACACAATCACCTAGAATGGAACAGACATGAGCAAGCACTTGAAGAACCACCATGACTCCTGTGAAAAAACAGCTGCATTCATAATAATGAAAAATCTTATGGTTACTTTAAAAGCCATTCCATTTAAAGGGTCAAGATGAGTTAAGAGTTTAGAATTCTGAAGTTCTTTTCAAAATGTAGCAGATGCCAATATTAACCATAACCACAATGCAGTAGTACACAGTGGTGGCCCTCAGCTGCAAAAGAGAATACATAATTTTATATAGATGAGTTTTTCACTGCTCCCTTACAGGACTAAAAAAATATTTCCTTCTTCATTTTGTTCTTTTGCACTAGACAAACACTGGAGTTTTTAATGAAGCTTAAACCACACAGCTAAATTTCATTTGCTTCCTTCTTGTGCACCAAAAATAATTTAAATCAGCAAAAAAGAGCAGAATTCTGCACAGCTAGCACTAAGCACACACAAAAAAAGAAGAAATGCATCAACTACAATGTTTAGGCTTCTCATGTAGTTTAAGGCAAGAGACCTTATACTACTACTACCATCACCTCCTCCTAAATATATCATGTATCAATAGCCTACTAATCTACACTCCTTGTGGCTTACTGAAATTATATTGTCTCTGTGATGGTTTAGTAATGTTGTGTTGTGATAACTGTTTATGATTTACTATTTTAGGAAAAATACAAAATATTAAGAATGTGATGACTGTAAATTTGATTTTGAATAAATGGTTTTATCACCGAAGTGATCTTTTCTTAACTCAGTACAACTTCAGAGCACTGTACAAATCTTAGTAAATACTTAATGTTATCATTACTTAAAATTCTAAGTTTCCAAACCAGAGTACAGTCCCTCACTTCCGGCAATCTAGTATGCTGGGTGTGGGAAGAAAGGGGTGCAAAGGGATTGTTTAAATAGCTAGTATCCCCTCTAGCTGCAAAGTGGCAAAGCACGGCTCCCAACTTCTTCCAGAAGGATTGCCCTGGCACAGGTTTTGATGGGGAAAGTGAATGTTCAGGACGAAGAAAAATACAGAAAAAGGTAAGATGTAGGCCTACATTTTCGAATGTGACTAATGAGTTTGAGTGCCCAACTTGAAACATTGGCCCCAACTTGAAAGATTGGCCCCCAAAAACTGAAGCACCAAAAATCACTTGTAACTTTTGAAAATCTAGATCCTAGTTACTAATAACTATTTATATTTAGTTATAACTTGTTATTTAATATTATAATAAAAATATTAAATACTTACATCTGTTTAAAAAGTTGTCTATATTTTTGTTTTTTCTTAAGGCAGGAAAATCCAAATCATACACCAAAGCATCTAATCCATCCTGAACAAAGAAAAGCACAAACAAAATTATATATCCTTTTGAAACACAATTAATTAGGTTAATCATAGAGACAAGACAAACAATTACCTTTGCCAAATTCCCACATTAACAGAATGAAGATTATTATGCAATTAGCAAATTTAAATATATTTAAAGGCAATACACTGTGATTCAGCTTTTATTCCACTTCTTTCACCAGAAAGCATGTCTACAACAGCCTCCATGAATCCCATAAAAGAAAAAACAGAAAAGGATGGACAAACATAATTAACTCATATGTTTTAAAAGAAAAAAGCATGCCATTTCTCAAGTATTCTTCTTGTACTTTATTACTGTGTTTCATTCTAGAAAGTGGAGAAAATATAATTTTGATGTGGACTAAAGCGCACTGCTGCCAAAGACTAAAAAGTACATCAGATAGCAAGAAGTAGAGGCCCTGTAAGAGTTAGAGGGTAATTGTGAGAGAGAGAAGAGCATGATGTTAATTTAAGGCCAAGCTTCAAGTTGAGTTCCAGCATTAGGTTCTTTTTATTTTTTATTTTAATTAAGATTATTTTTCACATTTACACAGCAGTGACTTCATCCAGCAAACACATATGTCACTTCATGCACGTGTGTAGTCTCATGGAACTTAATGGGACTACTCATAAACATGTGAGTTACTTTATGTACAAGTGTTTTGCTGCAACAAAGCCAAGCACAGGATCAGAAACAGCCCACCATGGGTTCTCTAGCTACTACAAAACTGCAAACTATTAGGGTTTGTCTTGATAAACAGTGAGTGACACGCTGGGGTGTAAATGTACAGCACACAAGTGTGCCACGCACTAACTGTCCATATGGGCCTTATTATCGCACACTAAAAGTTCCCTAGTGCATAGGAAACTATTTCAATTTCAAAGTGGAATAGATCAAAGCACATTAGGGAACTTTCAGTGCACAGTAGCAAGGTCCTCATGAAAAGTCAATGCTTTGCACACTAGTGCACTGTATATTTACACCCTAACTTGCCGCTCACTAACTGTTCATCTAGAGTCTAGATCAGGGGTCGGCAATCTTTCAGAAGTGGTGTGCCGAGTTTTCATTTATTCACTTTAATTTAAGGTTTCGTGTGCCAGTAATACATTTTAACGTTTTTTAGAAGGTCTCGCTCTAAGTCTATATATTATATAACTAAACTATTGTCGTATGTAAAGTAAACAAGGTGTTCAAAATGTTTAAGAAGCTTCATTTAAAATTAAATTAAAATGCTGATCTTATGCCACCAGCCCACTCAGCCCGCTGCCAGCCTGGGGTTCCATTCATCTAGGCAGACAGAAGACTGAGCGGGGCCTGCGGCCGGGACCCCGGCTGGCAAAGGGCTGGCAGCCAGAACCCCAGACTGACAGCAGGCTGAGCGGGCCCGGCAGCCGGGACCCCAGACCGACAGCGGGCTGAGCGGCTCAGTCCGCTGCCGGTCTGGGGTTCCGTCCGCTGGCTCCTGCCAGCCAGGGTCCCTGCTGCCGGCCCCGCTCAGCCCGCTGCCGGTCTGCGATCGCAGCCCTGCCCACATAGAGTGGGTACCTACCTTTTCCCTGGTTCTAGCCCATTCTCTTCCTCTCTCTCTGCACTGCGCTGAGGGTGGGAGTGCACCCAGCACAGGACTGGGGGTAAAGGAGCAGGCTGGGGGTTGGGGTATAAGGTCTGGCCAGGAGCAGGCTCAGGGTTGGGGCAGGAGGTTTGGGTGTGGAGTGCTTACCTGGGCAGCTCCCAATTGGTGCAAGGAGTGCAGGTGGGAATGTGTGGGGGGTGCAGTAGCTCCCGTTTGGTGCTCAGGGTGGGGGTGGGAATGTGGGGGGTGCAAGAGTCAGGGCATGGGGTGTGGGGGGGCTGGAGTCAGGGCTGGGGTGGTGGGGGGGGTGAAGGGGTCAGGGCAGAGGGCTGGGGGGTGTGGGTGCTCCCAGCCCCCTGCCCAGAAGGCTCATGGCAGGGGGCTGGAGGGGATATGCCCTGATTCCACCCCCCTTCCCCAGCTCTTCTCCGCCTCCTTCCCAGAGTAGCACACGCCCTGGGACTCCACTTCTCCCCTTCCCTCACAAGGGCCATCAGCTGATGGGTGGCAGGGAGGGAGAGGAGGAAGGGGGCCAGGAACCCAGCACGCTGGGGGAAGAGGCGGGGGAGGGGGGAGCTTGCCTGCCCTGCAGCAGCAGCCGGCAGGACAAAGCTTCTTCACTCTGCCCCGGTGAAGAAGAGCGGGCCGGGGTGGGCATGATTTTTAATGGCACACTGCTGCCTGCCGGAGTCCCGGCTGCCGGCCTGGGTTTGACAGCCGGCTGAGCGGGGCTGGCGGCTGGGACCCAGCAGGCCGCAGCATGCCATTAAAAATCAGCTCGCGTGCGTGCCATAGGTTGCCAACCCCTGGTCTAGATTCTAGACAAACCTTAAGATACTCAAGAACAAGTGTAAATGCATACAAGATACTTTGCAGGTCCTATGAAGTACCGTGTGGCTTTTCCATTAGGAGCTGAGTGTGCTCTTAAACTTCACAGGAAGCATACAGCACCTCACATGGTTATGCCCTACATCTCTGGTAATAAAACAAACTCTTCACCTCCCAAGAACAAATGGCACCTAGCTAATAAAGGCCCATCAAGTGTTCTGGATGACTAAACCTCAGAAAATTCAGTTAAAATTGTGTTGGAAAACCTTCTTTTGCAGTCAGATAATGTTTAAGTGGCAACTACAAAAATAAATTAGAGAGTGACTTGTGCTAGTGCAAGGTCTGAGAC
Source organism: Caretta caretta (assembly GCF_965140235.1). Lineage (NCBI taxonomy): Eukaryota > Metazoa > Chordata > Testudines > Cheloniidae > Caretta > Caretta caretta. Next base: position 83,518,977 of record NC_134207.1, on the reverse strand, counting down.
TTTCTAGATTAAGTCTTTGACCAATACCTTAAAATAAACCCACACTACTGATCCAACGGATCAATATCCCACAAACTTGCATGGCTGGAAAAGAAATGCTATGGTATACATACACCATTTGAAAAGCATTCCATTACACAGCACAAACAAAATCAAATCTTTCTGATAAAAAACAAAAAAGACAAAAACAAAACACTTTCCCTGCACTTTCAATTTCAACCTAGATTTTTACTGTCCTCCATCTCAAAAAATTTCAGAGCTAGAATCAACGCCATCTGAATGCAAGTTATGGAGAAGCTTGGAATCCATACTTTTGAATGACAAAGTATCAATCTTTAACTTCAGAGGTTTGAGTGATGAGTGTTAAAAATTACACCAGAATTAAATTTAGTGATGGTAATGGGAATAAAGATAAGAGGTAATCAGAATAACCTGACTTTAAAACATGGATGTTATCACGCTTGTTAAATTCATTACTTTTTTTTAAAAAATTAAAAACTGCTGCTGAACGTTAGTCATTTGTACAGGACCTAACACAATGTAGTCTCAGTATTGTTTGGGGCTCCTAGGCACGACTGTAATATAAATAATAAACAACTAAGTAGAATGTCTCAATATTTTCACAAAACTTAAAGAAAAAAGTTAATATTTATACTTCTCCTGTGATTCTCTTCTACTGTAAAGAATGAGAGGCTTTCAGGACCAGTACTCCTTTTGGCCCTGGAGCAGTGATCAAAAAGATAAATGATCAATAACTGGATAACAGAGTAGACTAACTATTTTTATGGATCAACAGTTTGGAGGAAAGACAAGAAGTCAAACAATTTACACCCCAAAGAGAAATGGTAATGAAGGTACACAGCATGAAAATGTGGAAAAACTTACAAAAAAAATGGTTAACTAAACTAATGAAAATTACATTTTCCAGGCTTTGCCTGGAAAATTGAATAAAAAGGAAAACAATCCATTTAAACCGGATGGTGTTAACAAAAGAAGAGGATAATCCCGGGCCACATTGTGATCTAGCTAATGTGCCTAAGCAACGGAGCACAAGATAAACTATTACTCCAATGGACTAGCTACCCACACATTGTGGGGAACAGAAGGTGAAGGAGAGCAACCTCTGCTCATCTGCTACTATCCTCTCTCCCCCACACACCACAGTTGTACAGGGAACGGGTGGTCAGGAACGAGGAGTGTGCAGACCCTTCATGTCACTCTGCCCTCCACCCCCAAACACTCTGGGTGAAGTAACCTGCTTTAGTCATACCAGCACAAAATACTTCTCCCACGAGTGGTGGGGGGGGACACTAAGAACCAGATTGTGCCTCTGATTTAGAATCAGGTTCTTTGTCTGCTCCTGGGGTAGTACAACTATATGCTTGCTTCCTCTAGCTCAGGGCTTGCAGAAAAGCCACAATTTAGCCCTTTCTTTTAAAAAATACAATGCTAAAATATTGCATATGATCATCTGTGCCAAATTAGAATATTTGCAGGATTCTAAATTTTCCTCTCACTTTTTCCTTTTCTAAATATTAAGATGTACAGTATGTCTAGTGCAATAAGAATCTCAAAATGTATATATATTTGAGGTTCGTTTAAAAAATAAGGGTGAGACACAATCCATAAGTAGTCCACAACTATCGTAGGTGAGAGTGGATTTTAAATACAGATCAGTCATACACAGTATATGTGAACAGAGTCAAATACAGAATTAATCCAAAAACACAACTGGGTTCATAGTAGTCCATAAACACTTCTCAGATCATCACTGTTTTACTTGGAGGCACCCTCTCTATCAAAGATCAACTATGAAGGATGGCTAAATTGATACTGAACCATGTCAAGCTATTCAACAATCTGAAGTTCAGTTTAAAAATAAATTTGAAAGTCAGGCAAAAAAGAGTGTTTAACAAAGTTGTCATCAGCCCAAGAGATTCCTATTTAAACATGCTTTGCTGGGGAAAAAGAAGCAGGCCTTCAGTATCCAGCGACCCATTGCTGAAGTCCTGAGAGTGGAATCTACTCTGCCCCAGCTCATTCAAAAGAAAAGAGGATATAGGATTTCAAACTTTTTTAAAATAATTTTAATATTGTTTTAAAGGCGAACTGCAGAGAAAAGAAAAAAATGAGTTAAGGCTGGATTTTTGTGCTGATTTCCCCCTCTACCTAGGCTAAGGGTTGGGGTATTCAGAATAAATAGGTATTAACTCATTTTTTAAAAAAATTACTCCTGTGTGAAATCCTCATTACCTCCTGATTAATTAAAATATTTAAAAGTCTACTAATCTTTTAAAAGGGGAAAAAGGAGGAGCAAGGGAACTATAGACCAGTCAGCCTGACCTCGATACCTGGGAAGCTACTAGACCAAAATATAAAACATTTAAATTGTGAATACCTGGAGGATCAAAGGGTAATCACTAGCAGCCAGCACAGATTTATTAAGAAGAAATCACACCAAACCAGCTTGATTTCCTTGTTTGACAGGGTAACTGGTTTGGTGGATAGGGGGAATGTGGTGGACATAATATACTTGGACTTCAGCAAGGCTTTTGGCACTGAAGGATGCCTTACATGTCTTACATGACATCCTGATAAGTAAGATGGAGAAATGTGGGCTCAGCAGAACTACAATTAAGAGGATATGTAATTGGTTAAAAAACGACAAACAAAGAAAAGGAGGACTTGTGGCACCTTAGAGACTAAGAAATTTATTTGTTTCATGTTCTCTGTGTATATAAATCTCCGCACTACTTTCTACTGAATGCATCTGATGAAGTGAGCTGTAGCTCACGAAAGCTTATGCTCAAATAAATTTGTTAGTCTCTAAGGTGCCACAAGTCCTCCTTTTCTTTTTGCAGATACAGACTAACACGGCTGCTACTCTGAGACAAAGAAAGAGTAACTATGAATGGAATGATGTCAGATTGGAGGGAGATCTCAAGTGGGGTTCCACAGGGATCTGTTCTGGGTCCAGTGTTGTTTAATATCTTTATTAATGACCTGAACGTAGCAATAGAGAGCATAGTCATCAAATCTGCAGAGGACACAAATCTGGGGAAAGTTGACAACACTTTTCAGGATAGAGCTAAAATTCAAAGAGATCTCGATAAATTGGAGAACTGAGCTATAAACAAAATGAAAGGTGCTACATGAGGGAAGAAAATCCAAATGCACAAATACAGACTAGGGTATAATCGGCTTTGCAGCAGCACTGAGAAGAAGGATCTGGGAGTTGTGGTGGATCATAACCTCAACATAAATCAACAATGCAATGCGGTTGCAAAAAAAGCCCGCGGGCCGTAGTTTGCCCACCTCTGCCATAGAGGGCAGCACAAGAGGCAATAGGTTCAAACTACAGCATGGCAGATATAGATTAAATCTCAGGAAAAACTTCCTAACTGTAAGAACAGTCGGACAATGAAAGAGACTACCTAGGGAGGTTGTGGAAGCACCTTCCCTAGAAGTTTTCAAAAGGAGGCTGGATAACCATCTATCTTGAATGGTTTAGACACAACAAATCCTGCATCTTGATAGAGGGTTAGACAAGATGACCTTCTAACCCTATGATTTTAAGTATTTAATATATGAGGTACTAGTATGTGAAAACATGAGGTAGATTTGTTCTATTTTTCTATTTTCATAAAGCTTGCTTAAAACCTATTAGCTCAGATGGCAGAGCTTGCAAACTCCACAAGCTGTGCATGAATGGAATGATGAGAGGATACTCGAACTCTGGCAATTACACAGTTACACCAACAGGAGAGTGAACAGGGAAGAAGTATATGAGCACCAGAACAGGGGTTCTCAAACTGGGGGTCGGGACCCCCTCAGGGGGTCGTGAGGTCATTACATGGGAGGGGTCACGAGCTGCCAACCTCCACCCAAAACCACGCTTGCCTACAGCATTTATAATGGTGTTAAATATATTAAAAAGTGTGTTTAATTTATTAAGGGGGGTCTCACTCAGAGGCTTGCGATGTGAAAGGGGTCGCCAGTAAACAAGTTTGAGACCACTGCACCAGAAGTGAAAAATGCCTTTTAGCAAATCAGTTGAAACAACGAATATGGAGATTGGGGAGAGTGGAACTGCTACGGTATATTAGTAGTTATACCTGAAAGAAAGTGAATGGGAAGTAGGGCATGAGCTCTGTCATTCCTTATTCCCAGCCAGGACCAGGATTGGCTGCACAAAGGTACACATCTCTCTCTGCATTATAGTTTCCCTCTTTCTTTCTAATCTTTCTAGTCATTTTTGCTATCTAACTTCCCTCTAAATTAAACAAGTAGATACCTCTTTTTCTAAAGACATCCAGTGCTCATGTACTCTTCCATAAAAGAAAGCAGTGATGCACCATTACCAGTAGTCGCACAGCCCCTAGCCCACCTTTCAACTTTAAACTAGCTTTGCATGACTAGTAGGGAAGACAGTTTGTCACAGGTCTAATGGAAATCATATATTCCATTTACATTTTTGAAACTTTGGAGTGGTCCAAAAGTGCTTCCCCAAGAGCGACATGTGTGGTGGTGGAAGAAGCTAAATACAGCCTCAATTTTGGAGTCCCTGTAATGACTCTATACTACCACTATGTTGATTGGCCTGACGATCTCATAGGCAATTCCCTCAGCTGCTACCTTTATGTTCTGATCCATCCCTAATTTAATCTGATCATGGTTTGTCCAGTGTCAAAGTCCTTTTCTCCCACTGTTTGGTTCTTTTTGTAAATCTAGCCCTCACCCCCTGCACTCCAACCCCATGCCCCAGCCCGGATCCCCCTCCCACCTTCCAAACCACTCAGTCCCAGCCCGGATCCCCCTCCTGTCCTCCAAACCCCTCATCCCCAGCCCCACCCCAGAGCCTGCCCCCCACCCCCCACCCCAGCCAGAGCACTCATCCCCTGCCCCAACCTCCTGCCCCAGCCTAGAGCCCCCTCCCTCACCCTGAACTCCTCATTCCTGGCCCAACCCCAGAGACCCACACCCCCAGCCGGAGCCCACACCCCCTCCTGCACCCCTATCCCCAATTTTGTGAGCGTTCATGGCCTGCTATACAATTTCCATACCGAGATGTGGCCCTCAGACAAAAAGTTTGCCCATCCTGCTCTAAATTCTTTCCTTCTGCTATTAGGTTTATTTCTTAATGCTTGTTTTAGTATCACACATTTCTTCAGGTTTTGTAAAATAAAATTAAGCTTTCAGGAAGATATGAGAGTTGTGTTTCTCTTTAGTTACCTGAAATACCTTACCCTAATTATTCTACCCCTTCTGCCAATTTCTAATATAGTTCAGCTGTATTAACTTGAGCATCTACTCCCCCCATCCAAATAAGACTATTTTTGCAAAACAATCTCAACAACATTGTGATTGGTATCATTTTCATTCATCCAGATTATATTAATATTTTGTGTAATTCCATTTGCACATTCTACAGATTCTTCTGTCATTGGACTAAATAGTCTAGAAAAAAATGTTTCTAAACCTAGGACTGCATGATGAAGCACTGTCTTCTTAACTCTTATCATATAGTGCTTAACAGCATATTCCTTTTCTTTATAAAAAATGTGTTTGGAGTTGACAAAATACTTTAAAAACTCCATAATTTAAGAATACGTTACTGGCTTTATCAAAGTAATAACTCGTATAATTTTTTCAGAATTCTATCAATACAATGTTCTGGGTAGTTTTCAGAATCTTTTTCCACACAGAAAACACTTAATACATATTTTTCAAAAATATATTATGGCTTTGGGGGATTTTCAGATACAATTGAATCTTCTGCATTATTTTGATATAATGATTTTTCCAATTTTTTGATGTGGCAAACAATCATGCTTACATATAAGAATTTTCTACTAAGCTAATTATCAAAGTTGTTTAGCAGCATTTGAAAGTCTGCTAAGCAAGAATTAATCTTGATTTAACAGACTACTTTTCCCTTATGGTTTTGAGTCAGGCAGATAGATTTTCAAATGTGAAAGTATACTCATCACTGCTATTGCTGCTTTAAATTTTGCAAAATGTTCAAATTGGAAAAAAGTAACATTCAAAATGTATAAGTTACATTCACTACAATGAAGAGCTCTCTTCATTTTTCCACCTGCAGGTAAAAATTTTCTTCAAACTGTCTAAAGACCAAGAACCACAACCTCTTCCCTCCCCCATTATTTTACATTCACACCTTCTTGACTCCGAATTTGATTTATGCCCTGGAGCATGAAAATTCTATTTGTTTTAATCTGATCTAATGTAAACGTGGATATTTTCATTATATAAAATGTCTAATCCTTTTCCTGATTCCCACTAGATTGGGGTCTCTCTTCGGCTATCCCTCAATGCGAGGATGATGTCTGCCAAGGGGGTTCATTGGTGAGTTTTTAAGTGGCTGAGGAGCCCAGTTCTTGCCCTGCAGATTTTCCCACAGAAGTGACAGGTGTAATCTTGGAGACATAGTTGTTGGCTGGACTGTTGCGCCCTCTCTTTCCTCTTCGGTTGCTTCTCTGTCTCATGAGCACATCTGTTGTCCTCAAAGTGAGCTGTGGCTTGGTGTATGGTGTGGCGCCACTGTGTTCTGTTCCGTGCCAAGTCCTCCCAGTTTGTTGGGTTCATGCCTCCCTTTTTAAGATGTACTTTCAGTAGGTCTTTGAAATGCTTCAGCTGCCCTTCTTCCCTGACTTAACTGAGAGAAGAGTACTTGCTTCGGGAGGCGAGTGTCAGGCATATGTACACAGTGGCCAGCCCAGTGGAGTTGGTATTTCATGACTTGTACTTCTATACTGCTGACGTTGGCTGCAGAGAGAATGCTGATGTAGTGTGTCAGTCTTTCAAGCTGATCCTGAGAATCCTTCTGAAGTAACGCTGCTGGAACCACTCCAGCTGCTTGACATGCCATCTGTAGGTTACCCAGGTCTCACACCCATAGAGAAGGGTGGGGATGACGACTGCCTTGTAAACTAAGATCTTGGTACCTGTTTGTAGATCCCTATAATTGAAGACTCTTTTGAGTGGTCTTTCAACGATGTGCTGGCACAGTGGATCCTGTATTCAATTTTGGTGTCAATGCTGGCTGTTTGGGAAAGGTGGCTGCCAAGTTACGGAAAATGGTCCACATTTTCCAGGGGTTCTTCGCTGATGGTGATTTCTGGAGTACGAAGAGTAGTTTGTGCAGGTGAGGGTTGGTAGAGTACCTTGGTTTTCCTGATGTTGAGACACACCCAGGCTGTGATAGGCATTTGCAAAAAGATTTAGGGTGCTTTGCAGGTCTGCCTTTGTGTGTGCAAGAATGACAGTCACCTGTACACTGAAGGTGAGTGATGCCAATTCTCATGATCTTGGATTTTGTTTGGAGACATCAAAGATTGAGGAGTTGGCCATCCATACGATACTCAATCCCGATTCTGTCAGGAAAGAGGTTGTGAATGAGAATCAGGATCATGGCAAGGTAAATGGAGAAAAAAGTGTTGGAGCAACGACACAGCCCTGCTTGACACAGGTGCGAATGGTTCAGCCTCTGAGCCGTTGCACTAAATGGTGGCAGTCATCCCATCATGGAGTAGTCTGATGATGGAAATGAATTTCTGTGGACGGCCAAATCTACACAGCACCTTCCATAGGGCATCACGATTGATAGAGTCAAAGGCCTTGCTTAGGTCAATGAATGCCATGAACAGTTCCTGGTGTTCCACTCTGAACTTCTCCTGAATCTGTCGTGCCATGAAGATCATGTCAGTTGTGCCTTGGGATGGCCTGAAGCCACACTGATTCGGGGAGGAGTTCCTCAGCAAGGGGGAAGAGACAGTTTAGTAGGATCTGGGCAAGAATCTTCCCTGTGATGGAGAGGAGAACAATACCTCTGTAGTTCCTGCACAAAGATTTGTCCCCTTTCTTGAATATTGTAACAATGTTGGCGTTCTTAAGTCAGGGGGAATTTGTTCACAGGTCCATATTTTGTCAGGGAGTTGGCAAAGTCTGTGCTGGAGCATTGTTCCACCATCTTTAAAAACCTCAGCTGGGATGCCATCTGGGCCTGGTGCCTTGTGATTTTTTGTCTGGGTGATGGCATCCCGGACTTCCTCAAAAATGGGAGATCAGCAAGATGGTCCATTGCTGAGCATTGTGGAATGTCCATATCCAGTGTGATCACTCAACTCAGTGGCCGAAACAAGAGAATAAGACAATGAATTTCGCCACCTGGAATTTCCACACCCTTATGGACTCTCAGCATAGTGAATTCCCAGAAAGAAGAACTGCCATAATTGGCAGAGAACTGGCAAGATTATAATGACACTGCAGCTCTTAGCGAGACTCGTCGGGCCGATGAGGGCCAATTAAAAGAGGATGGAGATGGCTACACCTTCTTTTGGAAAGGAAAGCCACCTGAAGAGAGACACATTCATGGGACTGGCTTTGCCATCAAAAATAAGATCACCAGTCTGCTTTTGGAGCTTCCCGTGGGGATCAACGTGACTCTTCGGCTCAAGCTGAGCAACAACCAATATGCCATGGTCATCAGCACACATGCCCCAACACTCAAAGACGAGGAAGACAATAAGGAGCAGTTTTATAGAACTCTTGATGCAGTCCTCGCAGCCACACCTAAGGCAGACGAACTCATCCTCCTGGGAAATTTCAATGCCAGAGTCGGAAGGGATTCCCAACTCCGGAGAGGCACAACAGGCAAAGAAGGGGTGGGAAATGTAAACCCCTCAGCAAATGTGTGGAGCATGACCTGCTCATCACAAATACCATCTTTAGGCACAGTAACAAATTTAAGACCACCTGGAAACATCCTCGGTCCAAACACTGGCACTTCCTTAACTAGGTTATAGTCAGAGCCTGAGACTATACCAATGTCCATATAACACGAGCTATGAGCGGTACCGATCACTGTTGGACAGACCATCGATTAGTAAGATCAGTCATGTACCTGCAGCTCGCTCTACCACATCACAAACACCCAAAGACTAAGGGAAAGTGGTACAACGTCAAAGCACTTCAAGACCAAGCCAGTTGCGAGACATTCCAGCAACATCTGTCTGAGTAACCTGCCTGACAGTAACCTGCCTGACAACATCACTGACGTTCAAGAGCACTGGGATCAACTTAAAAACACCATTCACAATGCATGTGCTGAAACCATAGGATATTCCACTCATTGGCATCAAAACTGGTTTGACGAAGACAACGAGGAATTCCAAGCATTAATTCAACAGAAAAGAAACGCATTTGTAACTGGCAAAAAGATTCCTCTAACAAATGAAAACATGAGGCCTATCACCTGCTTAAAGCCAAAGTCCAAAGGAGGCTATGTGACATCAAAAACAAGTAGTGGCAATAGAAGGCCTCTGAGATCCAGGATTTCATAGACCAGGATGACATGAGAAACATCTTTCAAGCAACAAAAGCTATATATGGTACAAGCTCCAAAGACCCAACCCCGTTACACCCTCCTCAAGTACAATGCAGCTATTAAACAACACTGGAAGGAGCACTTTGAGAGCCTACTAAACCACAAATCCATGGTCTCTGAAGACACCATCGAGTTTATTCCACTAGATTGGGGCACACCTACACAGCAAAGAACACACGTGTCAGTGAGTTTCAGAGCCCAGGTCAACCAACTTGGGCACATGCCACAGGACTGAAAATAGCAATGTAGATATTTGGTCTTGTGCTGGACACCAGGCTCCAAGAACCTCCTGCCTCACCAGGTTGCACAGCCTGGGCTCCAGCTCGAGCCCAAAATTTTAGCCTTTCAGCGTGAGCCCTAGTCAGTTGACCCAGGCTCTGAGACTCACTACCGTGATATTTTGTTTGGGTTTTTTTGTTTATTTTACTATTTTTTAATCTATCATTCAAAGAAATAAGAAAAAAATTTAGTGGGAATTAGCGGCATACAACAGTTGCATTCCTTAGGCTGACTGGCTGTTTCCCAAGTTTAAATGTCCTTGCAGCTTTTCCTTTTTTGGACAGAGGGCACAGTAAGTCTTGAAATCTACAACTGTAACTTTCCAAGTTATAATTCCCTCAACCATAGCCTTTTTTCTGTTATCTGAAGTTTTACTTTTCAAAGCTTCTTTATATTTAAAAAAACCAGCCTGGTGATGGATTTGTTGGAGTGTTAATTGCTCCATTTAATCTCATTACTCTAATGCACAATTGTACACACACTAACCTTTAAGCTTAAACTATCTTTAAACCAGCCTATTTACTCAGTCGTAGAGAAGAGGAGAGTGAAATCTTTCTGGAGCCTACTGCCATTGCATGTTTAAGTGAAGTGTCTACCCAGCCCCCCAAAATTAATGACTTCTGAAACTAACATACAATATTGACCCTAGGTCAAAATGTCTAGTTTTCTCTTGTATGAAGATGAGAAACCCAGCAATCTGCAGATGGGAAGGAGAAGAAATAATGAAAAAGTGAGAACATTGTTGAGTTGGAAGACCTATAACAGCAAGTGAATGGAGAGCATGCATGGGGGGGGGGGAGTGGTGGGTTTGCAGACAGGCAGGAAGAGACTGATTTGGGAGGATACCTGTACTGGTGAGATGGACCGTGACGACCAGGCACAGTCAATCAGTTATGGCAGCTCCATCCCGTCAATGGCCACTTTATAGAAGCCAAGATGATAAAATAATGCTGCTATGTACTAAGTCTACGGTGGCCTGGCAGAAGGCATGTGGCATTTGCTTTGGAGCACTTGAGCACAGTGATTGTAGGAAAGAGAAGACAAAGCAGGAAGAAAAATTGGGTATAAGGAATAAGTAACAATCCATACAATAAGTCTTTATTTTGCTGGTTTCACCTACAATTACCTTTCAGAAGGTTGTGATGTCAGCAGACAAAATTCATGGATTTCAGCTCATGCTAATTAATCCAACAGGAGCAGGTAAAATGTCGAGAATCCACGATCAGAGCAGATTTAAGCCCCTCCCCCCCATCTCTTTTTGCAATGTATTTCCAAACCTGGTTGGATGACACTTGTTAGCCAGTTTTGTCACATTGGCTCTAGCCAGATATTCAACAGAGTATAAATCTCCAGGGAATTTACATCTGTGTGGCTGTTCTGTTTGAATCAAATCTGCATTATAAGTGGTTTTTATACCCAAACAGTGGATCAAAGAGAGTCCACTATATATGAGAGTCTTGGGCTGGAGTAAAGATTGGACTGAAGTTCGTGTACAAATCACCCCACTGCACTACTAAATCCCTTCATGAGCTGTTAAAGTCAGTTACTTGAATAGCATCAAAGGCCAAAAGGTTAACAGGATTCAGTGACTACCATCCACGTGATACTGATTCTTCTGTGAGAACCATGAAATTCTGAGCTATCATAACAACAGTGAGACTCTCACAGGCAGTTGCTTATTGAACTCAAAACATCTGGCTACACCCATGATTTAATGTTTCAATGAGGAAACTGTTACTCAGTCTGTTACTGACTAGTCACTGCCTCCTATAAACTGAATTTGGGATGTCTCTCTAAAGTTTGACAGTCCACCCCCAGAAACCAATGGAACCCAAATGTTTTTTTTCAAAGATGCTGAAGGAACATACTGTTGTTACTACTGTGACAAAGAGCAGAAACAGAAATACAGTCCAATATACGAATAGTAGAACTATATAATTATTTTTTTTGTCCTCAACTACTGGAATAGGCCCTATATGTCCTTTACGTAAGCTTTATCCACAGACATCCACAATTTACAGATGACCCACCACAGCTGAAACAAAAGAGAAGTTAGCTTGAGTACAACTCGGAGAGGCTTTATGTCAATCCTGACGAACCAGGAGCTTGTCTACACTGGCAATTAACAACGCTGCAACTTTCTCGCTCAGGGGTGTGAAAACACCCCCCCCCCGAGTGCAGGAAGTTGCAGCGCTGTAAAGCGCCAGTGTAAACAGTGCCCCAGCATTGAGGTGGTTTTTTTAGAGCACTGGCTGCACCGCGACCACACAAGGCACGTTAAAGCGCTGCCACAGTAGCGCGTTAGCATTGCCAGTGTAGACTGACCCTAAGGAAAGCATTTTTTGAAGTCTTAACTCATAGTTGTATGGGAGGCAAAAAAAAGGACTGTTGCCTCCAAATAGGATCCCCTACATTTCCCTCAGCAAAATTTACTGCAAAGTAGTGGACAACCAAGTTAGTCGAGGCTGTCTCCACACAGTGAATGACATGGGCCCTCTCCATCATGAGGACATTTCATGTTGTACTGTGGAAAATATCAAATAGATTTGAACTGAACTGTCTGCTCTAGGACTGCAGAGTGAGATCTCAAGAGTACACACTAAGGCCCAGAGTCACAAAGGCATTTAGGCACCTAACTCACACTGATTTCAATGGGAATTAGGCACATAAGTATCTGTGGTTGAATTTAGGTCAGCAATTCCCTTAAGACATCAGAGAGGTCAGAAATACTTTGTCACAGATTGAGCTTTCGACTCATGACCTTCCAGATGGTTAAAGCCAGCAAGTAAGAATTAAATCAATAGCTTTGTACCCCACTCCCAGAGAAGTACTAAAGGGTAATTTTGGACAACTGCTTTCCTATGCCAAGGACTCATGTAGAGCTCGAAAAGGGCTCCTCCCCCCTCCTCCCCATTTAGCGGAGTGTGCACATTGGGCTATTAGGAGAGTTAGTAGATGCACACACTATGGGATTTTCAGTACTTCACGTCCATTTAGAAATTGAAGGTACTGGCGAATGTGGAGTTTGTGCCCAGAACACACGTCACTAGTGCTCTATAGTATGTTCTGGCTGCTCATTGAAGAATATAAGGTGGTCATTTGACCCACAAAATATTATATGGCTTAGGACTAGTGTATTTGAGGCATCATCTCTCTATCCCTGGGATACCGCTGCAGTTGTGATTAGTGGATACTATCAAACTGCACCTCATTCATTTTAAAATAAAAGGAGACAGTAGCAATATGCTCTTCATAAGTATCCCTGAACTCTGGAATTCACCCCCAGCTAGTTCAAAAGAGGTGAAGTCAGACACATTTCTCACAATTCTGTGAGAGATCTACCTCTTTTACCAGGCGCTCAGGGCTGGATTTGTGGACATAGTTCTCCGCCTTCTCTGGAGAGTCTGCTGCACTTATTTGTTTCTGAGAGTACTGACTGCATTTTTATTAGTACTACCATAGCACAAACATGTCTTAATAATGGACATTTCCATCCCCGATTGTGCCAGACACAGAATATTAAGATGGTCCATGTCCCAAAAAACTTAAAATTTAAGTACAAGACAAAAGACAACAGATATTTACGGACAGATAGAGTATAAGACAACAATGAGACAGTATGGGCCAACATAATAGGCAATGTTCTAATATATAATTAAGGGAGACTTCCAGCAATGAAGTTGTTTACCTAGATAAATACTACTAAATGCTCCCTTTCAAGTGCTGGTCTCTTCTCACTTTGGTGTCGGCACGTAAGGTTTAGAGAAATAGGTAAAAACATAACTGATCAAACACTTTTTCCCTTATCAAAATTATAATTTACACCATAATCTGCTAATCAAAAGTAGTAGTATATATTTATATTTTACCCTTCCTGACAATGGAGAGCTAACCACAAACAGGTTTTAGAGTAGCAGCCGTGTTAATCTGTATTAGCAAAAAGAAAAAGGAGTACTAGTGGCACCTTAGAGACTAACCAACTTATTTGAGCATAAGCTTTCGTGAGCTACATCATCGGATCTGGAAATGGCCCACCTTGATCATCATTACAAAAGGTCTTCTTCCTCCCCCCCGCCCTCCTGCTGGTAATATCTCATCTTAAGTGATCACTCTCCTTACAGTATGTAGGATAACACCCATTTTTTCATGTTCTGTGTGTATATAAATCTCCTCACTGTATTTTCCACTGAATGCATCCGATGAAGTGAGCTGTAGCTCACGAAAGCTTATGCTCAAATAAATTGCTTAGTCTCTAAGGTGCCACTAGTACTCCTTTTCTTTTAACCACACCAGGTACTCTCATACAACTCAGTGACAAAAATGGCTATATCCAGTGGCCACAGTATACAAGATATTGCACAATTAAATAAAAATTGCTTGAGTGCACAATTAGGGCAAGCAGTGGTACAGAGAATAGAATCCCAGAGTATTATTTAGGAAGAAAGCATGTTAGAGTGAGGAGACAGAAGATCAGACTGCTTTTTATTGGCTTTTAAAATACCAGTAAAGTTATCAAGATAACAAAGAAATGATGTATAAGTCTGCTTTATGGAATCTAAAAGCACAGTTTTTGAATCATTCCCTTCCTCCTCTGGGTAGGCATAATAAGCGCTCTATATGTCTAATATTTTAAATTATATTTTGACAAGTGCATGTAAAAATATTCAGAGATTAACCAAACTTTAGAAGTGAGCCCTTAAGTCAGAATGTCTCCAAGATTCCAGTTCCTCTAAATTTCAGATTAATGCCACAAGCCATTCAGAATCAGGATATACTTGGAATAGAGCAAATCTGGGGGCGCAGGGGAAGGGTTGAGTCTCCTTCAGTTAGCTATTCTCCACCACACTCTCTCTTAAAAAATAAAAGATGAACATAGGCTCAGCTGAAAGGCTCAGCTACAGCATATTAGTCCTTGCCCAACAGGGGACCTAATTTACTAACACGTTCAGAAACTTTCCATTAATATCTAACATAATATTTATTAAAATGATCTGTAGGACACAGATTTCCTTCCAATTTACAAAGGCCAATATACCTGGCAGATTACATGGCAAATTATTCCATCTCTTTACCCTTCCCTGCTAACCAGAGGTAGCAATTCAACTACAATTTTCTTTTTTCTTATCAGGCATTTTATATACTGAATAAATATCAGTATGGATGTTGGCAAGTAAAACTCTCACAAAGGTGGAAGTTATTTTGCTCTAAACTAATTGACCCTTTAGAATGGATAATTCTCATTCTGGAAGGCTGAACAGCATATTCTCTGACACAGACAAACGGAAAGCTAGGGGTATTTTTGGAGTGAGTTGGAAGAGAGGAGATGGGGAATGGACGGACACACAGTGAACAAATTTGATGCATTAAGCTTCCACAGCACATTTTTACTTGTAAAAAGTTAGATAAGATCAACAAGTGATTACAGAGAAATGAAACAAAACAATATAAGACAAGTTAAGAGCCATATTTTGATGTGACTAAGTAAGACAGATAGAAAGTCAATTTCTAAGCTTGAATGACTTAGGAGTATTGTGTGAATTTTCAGGAATTTTTTCATTCAAGTAAAATTGTCCTGAAAACTTGTCACTTACTACTTTGTTTATTGCTATATTGATTCTAGATAATGAAGTTCAATTACTTTACAGAGATCAATAATATTCTTTCATCTACAGTAAACTTTTCCTAGATGTTTCTAAAAGATGGATAAGAGATCTTGAAACTGAAGCTAATATTAGCTTCCACTGCTTTCCCAGTTAGTTTGTTTAGGTTTTGGTTTGTTTTTTGTTTTTTAAACACACATATTATGTGATGGCAAACTCTGATCTTGTTAAACTTAAATGTATAATTATTTATTTGAATATATGAATACAAAATATATCAACAAAAATTTTAAAATTTTGTTCACAGAGCCAGCTGGCTTTTATTAGAGTACATCATTACCACATAGCTGAGGGTAGTTTAAATAGTATTCCAGTGCCACAATACATCTTCATATGTACCCAAACCTGCTCTCTGATCTAGGTCATAAGGATTCCTTTCAATGAACTCTATTCAGAAAATTCTTCTCATAAAAGAGTGATAAGTTCTATCTCAGAATACCAAGGGAGCTGCTGGAGAGGGTAAAGTCTTATCTTTCATTATTTTAATCTACCAGCAGGAGTCCAGGTTTGACTCTTCCATTTAATGATACATCCTTAGCAAACACTGCCAGGAGTTGATAATGTTTTAGGAAGTTATTCTCTTCTCCATGCACACTTACAAAATTTTAGATACACACACATGCACAAGATGAAGTGACCTCAGAGCCATGAACTGTTATATTAAAAACAAACAGTACGGAAAAAGGTTAGTAGGCTTTCCGAAAGCAAAATTAGAAATCACAAAGAAAGGTTAGAATGAAAAGATGACAGGTTTCAGAGTAGCAGCCGTGTAAGTCTGTATTCGCAAAAAGAAAAGGAGTACTTGTGGCACCTTAGAGACTAACGAAGTCATTTGAGCATAGGCTTTCGTGAGCTACAGCTTATGCTCAAATAAATTTGTTAGTCTCTAAGGTGCCACAAGTACTCCTTTTGTTTTCATGAAAAGATGGATATTTGACACACCAAAGGAGGAACTTGCAGACTATAAACAGAATTTAAAAGGATCAAGAGTAAACAGAAGAGACTTGTATAAAGAAAAAAGGAGGCAGTGAGGATAAAGATATATGCAAGAGCAGAACTAGCCAGAGTGTTGATGGTAAGGACAAGAAATTTGAAATGTACATGAAAGTCAATGAAAAGCATCAAAAAGGGAGGCATCCCAAAGTTCAAGGACCAAAACAAGATTTGCCAAATGTAGCGAGGAGGGATGGCCTCCCTCAGAGTTAGACCAGGAGGGACCACAACCCAGCTTGTGGGCTGCAGAGCTAGGAAAGCCATGTACGCCCCACAGAAGCTAAGGGGCAGAACAGGAAGCAAAAGTACTAAAGGTGAGCCCTACATTCAGTTGGGCTGGAGCTGCTGAGGGAGACAGACGCTCCTCTCCCGCTGCTGGAGCGGGACGCCAAGGAGGAGCTAACGGGGCTGCTGCCTGAGGACTGGCCCGAGTTCCCAGGGCTGCCACCAGACCAAGGTGCCAAGGAGCTGCTGGGGCTGCCTCTTGAGGACTGGCCAGAGCTCCCAGTGCCGTTGGCCAACTGAGATGCGAAGAAGCTGCTGGGGCCGCAACTGGCCACCTACCCAAGAGAGATGGAGGATACCCTGATAACAAAGGAACTAAACCAAGGGAACGCAGGAAGTAGCCCAGGGAAACTAAACTACAGTCTGGTTAACTGTTGGCGTGACACTAGGTCAGTGTGTTGCAGGCAGATCCCCGCTGACCCAGTGGCGGACTACTCCACCACTGTTACGGCCCTGGGCTGGGACCCAGTGGAGTCAGGTTGGCCCAGGTCCCCCTACCACCCTACCCCTGGGATGGCAGCCTCCTCACCTTAGGCCAGGAGGCTTGCGGTAGTCTACTGTCCACCAACCTAGGAAACTAGACTCTTTGGAGCTCATCCCTGCCTGAGCCCCTAGACTGCTTTATTGATCTGCCCTGACTGTAGGCCAGAGACCCCCAAACTATTTGCTGCGCCACCCTGACTGAGGGCCTGGGCTTATAGCCCTTGTTGCTCTGCCCTGACTGCAGACCAGAGCCCCCAACTGTTTTCTGCCCCGCCCTGACTGAGGGTCTGGGCTCAGAGACTCACTATTGCTCAGCCTGGATCAAGCAACCTAAACTTTGAAGACTGCTAATTCCCCCTAACTGATTGCAGTGCTAAGGGCATGACAGCAAGGAGGCGCGACCTCCCTCAGAGTTAGACCAAGAGGGACAGCAATGTATGCTTACCCCAAAGTTTCAGAGAGACTGAAGGGGACTGAGGTGGTAGAAAGCAGGTATAGTGAAAGAGTTAATTATGGTATAGACAACAGTTTTTGCCATAGGTATAAGAACATTTAGAGATGCTGTAGAGATAGAAGAGGATTTGGAAGACGTGACAATTAAATATAACTGAACACGGGGGGTGGGGGGGGCAGAAAAGACGACAGAAGTATTACTGATCATACTGGAGAAAAGAGATGTGAGTAATTCAGGTTTTTGCAATACTGAGTTTAAGATGGCAACAGAACGATGTCAAACAGCTGTACGATGTCAAACAGCTGGAAAGTTTAAAAAATTAACGATGGGATAGACAGAAGTGAGGGAAGTCAGGACTGGCGAACGGAATATACTCAAGATTTAAAAGCTGAAAGAAAACTCAGTGAAAAAGGAAGAGAGATTTTATGAAAGATCAGGAGGAGGAGGAGGAGAAGGAGGAGCAAGAAGTCAAAGCTCTCACACTTCAGTTAAAGAGATTTCTGATCTTGGACAGAGACTGAGGAAGAAATAACATTAACTCTCTTCCCCGATGAAGTCATGTAACGATGCTATTATTTGCCTGCTCTTTCTTCAGCTATTTTGCAAAGGGAAAAAACAAATCTGCAGTGCAGGAAAATACAAAGGATGGGCCAGGGCCGGGGATTAGTAGGATAAAATGCTGAGAAAGGAGAGCAAGAGTAATGTGACCCCTGCAATAGGAGTTGCATGCCACATGATCCATGGAATTATGCTTTATAGATACAAAAACTGAGTTCCTAGTAGCAGTTCAGAAGTCTAAACTAGAGCTACTGGGAGAACAGACATTACAGAGACTGTTACCAACTACATTAGGCTCCAAATCATTTTTGTAATAATATCTAGCTTTTTATATTGCATCTTTTATCAATAGATGTCACAACACTTTACATAGGTCAATATCATTATCTCCATTTTACAGATGGAGAAATGGAGGCAGAGGAGGGAAGTGACTTACCCAAGGTCTCCCAGCAAGCCAGTGGCAGAGCCAGGGTATTCAAACCAGGTCTACTAAATCCCAGTCCAGTGCTCTATCCAAGCTCATGTGTTTCAATAGAGTAATGATAGAATCAGCTTGGTCTCTAGCCCTTTCAACCAAATCCAGAACATAGTGATCCACTTCCAGATGAAGCTAATACAGCAAAAGATCAAACTCTCCAAAAAGTTCTTCAGGGACTATTCATGCTGATCTTATCCTCTGCAGTTTAAATTTAGGGTATTCTTAATCTCCCTCAGAAGAGCAGATTAATCTCAGGAGTCCACAGTCAAGTTGCAAACAAGACTTTTTAACCTTGCAGATTACACATCTGCAGCCTCAAGCCAAGGTAAAACAGGTTGTGGTCTACTGGTTTGAAACTTTGCTGTTAAAGTCATTTTCCTGACATCACTAAATTTCTTCTGATGACAAGTTAATGTTCCTCAATCCACTGAAAGTCCTTACAGAAATCAGAAGGGCTCCTAGACTGACTCCCATACATTCACTCATAACTGCAATGAGTTGAGCAGGGAACATATTTGCACAAGAGCATGAATCACCTCTTGATGTGATTGTATCATTATTGAGATCACTGGATGGAGCCCAATTTTACCAAGGCTTACTGGTGAAGATGGGCAGCCACCACTTTCATGTACTTGATATACATTCTTGAAGCTCCTGGCAGCCTGAAAATTAACACTTTGTACTCAGTGATTTTTGCCCAACTGGAACCTGAGACACTTCCTATGCCTCTGTCTTTCTGAGGTACACATCAAGGGCCTCAGACCAGTTTTGAGACTTTAAAGAGGTACGTTTCCCCATAGAAGTCATATGGAATTTCAAATTTTTTTTAAATCTCGAAGAGTACTGAATATACATCTCTTTGGGGAGAGCAAAATAACAGAAAATAGAATAAAATAATTTTTTTTAAAGCCCCCACTCTGCCCTTCTAAGACTCAGGTTCCACTTCTATCATTTTTATTTTAAAATGGGAGTTGATTTTACCCTGCAGAAGGATCTCCTAAAATGAATTATTAAAAAGGCACGGAGAAAAAGGCTGGTTTTGATCTGACTCTTGGCCATGACAGTGAACTCTGGAACAATAAAAGTGGGATCCAAGATCCTCTGGAAAAAACAAACAAGCAAAAGAAAAAAACAATACCAAGAAACTCCCCAAATTTCTTTACTGAACCCAGAGAAGCAGCTGAGAGCCCAGAGACCAAAGAAAAACCACCTTGCCCTCTGCTGACCCTTGAAAGACTTTTCAGAGTGGGACACTCTGGATTCCTGAAGGAAGTGGAATCGCTGAGTAGCGGTTCGCAAACCACGGGCCACTTGCAGCCCAATCAGCACACTGCTGCAATCCATGTGACATCCTAAGGCCATAAAGGTAGTATATATTTATATTTTGTGTGGATGTGGCCCACAATAGTAAATAGGTTGAGAATCACTGCCCTTGAGGAAGAGAGCCAATAAAACTGACCTTCCAATATGAGGCATATGACCACTTCTTCCAAAAGAACACCTGCACTAACTGCAACTAAAATAAAAATAGCCGTAAAAGGGCAGATAAAAAAAATAAACAGAACAATGAGGGATGCATTGAGGACACTGCATGCAATCTGAAGTTGCTATAACTTTGGGAGTTAAAAGAACTAAGGAAAGTTTGGGGCCACCCCCTCCCTTTATACCTTTGGTACTCTCTGCAAGGGATGAGTCGCCCTAATGGACACTGCTCTCTAGAAGATTCTACAGCTCAATGCTGGTGCCACAAGCGGGAATTTACAGAAGCCACTCTAAAAAGAAAGATGACTGTCTCAGAGGTTGAGTCATAGTTATGAATCTGGTAGTCTTCAATTTCTCCAAGGTTTCAAGAGTCTTTGGAAAAAAAATCTGCTCTTCAAACAGCAGGTCTATCGCTTTTATTAAACCAGGAGTGGGCAAACTTTTTGGCCCAAGGGACACATTGGGGTTGCAAAACAGTATGAAGGGCAGGGTAGGGAGGGCTGTGCCTCCCCAAACAGCCTGGCCCCTGCCCCCTATCCATCCCCTCCCACTTCCCATCCCCTGACTGCCCCCCTCAGAACGCCCGACCGATTCAACCCCCCCCACCCCCTGACTGTCCCCTCTCGGGAACCCCCTGCCCCAACCCACCCACCCCCCACTCCCTGTCCCCTGACTGCCCTAACCCCTATCCACACCGCCACCCCCAACCGCCCCCCAGGACCTCCTGCCTCTTATCAAATCCGCCGGCCCTGTCCGCGTGGCAGCATAGCTGCGGGAAAGGGGGGATAGCGGGGGAGGGGCCGTGGGCTAGCCTCCCTGGCCGGGAGCTCAAGGGCCAGGCAGGACAGTCCCGCGAGCCGGATGTGGCCCGTGGGCCATAGTTTGCCCACCTCTGAATTAGACTCTCAAATCAGAAGGTCAGAATCTCAGTGCAAAGAGTCCCTGCAAACAATAACGTTTGAAAAACTAAATGCTGACTAAAATGAGGCCCACACTGTGAACCTTGCCACCTCCTGACTTAATTTCCTTGAACTCCAACCTCTTTTCAAGAATGTGATCAGTGAGAACATCTAAAACAGCTCAACTACTTCATCATTAACTATATTAATTTAGGTCCAACATGCCATATAAGATGTCAGACTTGAACCATAAACTAGGAACAGAACACAGTCACCTTTGTTACAGCTTTCTTGTGAAGCAAGCAGTAAACTGAATCTGTAGAGAGATCACCTAATATGCTGGGCTCCCACAAGATACCATTTACCTTGCAGAAAATCAGAAAAAGGAACTATACCATCTCCAGAGGCTACCAAAAGAAAAAAAAAATCAAACAATGAAACACTGAATTTGTCCTGTGATGCAATGAAACAGGATATATTTGTTGTAAGCTACCCTATTATATTATTTATTGTTTCTGGCAGAGAGCAACATATAAACACCACCAGTACAGTCCTTCTCCTGAAGAGTTTACAAAGCTTTTCTTTTAAAAAATGGACGACATACAGAGAGCAAAGGAAACAAAAACATAAAAAGAAAGGAAAAAGTTGGCCAAGTGAAAGTACCAATAGGTTAAGTCCTGTTAATGAGATTTTAGTGAAGTGTTTTTAAAAAAAAAAAAAATAGATGTATAGCTAATTCCAAACTACATTACAACCAACAATAGTTATTTGTTGGTGTCACAATAAGAGAGAGACTTCAGAAGGAATTTGAATGAGCAAAGGATTATGGCCTGACAGACCAGCTCATTAAGAGCATTTCAAATAAAAGCATAAAAAAAGCTGCAGCATACAACTGATTTAAAATACAAGCAGCTGGATTTCTAATAGTTACTACAATCCTAACAGGGTTAATATGAACAGGCTTTATTTTATTTGTCTGTTGGGGTGAAGGAAATCTGGAGATGCTACTCCAAAGTGGGTCACAGAAGGCATGAATATCTTGATAAAATTAACATACTGGTAGTTATAGGAAACAAATCTACACTAGCACTCAACAATCCTTCTCTCTCATCTATTCATTTTGCTCTCCTACACACTGGGATGGTTTGGTATATGCATCCCCTTTGCAAAACAGATTCAGAGCTTAAGGTCAGAAGGGGCCATTGTGATTATCTAGTCCAGTGATTCTCAAACTTTTGTACTGGTGACCCCTTTCACATAGCAAGCCTCTGAATGCGATCCCCATTATAAATATATTAAAAAGTGTGTTTAATTTAACACCATTATAAATGCTACAGGCAAAACAGGGTTTGGGGTGAGGGCTGACAGCTTGTGACCCCCCCTCCCCATATAATCACCTCATGACCCCCTGAGGGGTCCCAACCCCCAGTTTTAGAACCCCTGATCTAGTCTGACCTCCTGCATAACACAGGCCCTAGGACTTCATGAATTAATCATCTACCTTTTAGAAAAAAAACATTCAATCTTTATTTAAAAGTTTTTAAGTGCTGGAAAATCCACCACAACCCTTAAGTTGTTCCATTGGTTAATTACTGTCACTATTAAAAATCTATGCCCTATTTCTAGTTTAAATTTGTCTAGTTTCAACTTCCAGGCACAGGCTCTTGTTAAACCTCTGTGTGCTAGATAGAAGAACCCCTTATCAAATTTCTGATCCCTATGGAGATACTGATAGACTGTGATCAAGTTCTTAACCTTCTCTTTGATAAACTAAATAGACTGAGATTCTTCAGTCTCTCATCAGAAGGCAAGTTTTCTAATCGTTTTATCATTCTCATGGCTCTTTTCTGAGCCCTCTCCAATTTATCAACAACTTTTCTGAACTACTGACACCAGAACTGGACACAGTATTCCAACAGCAGTCGTACTTGTACCTAAGACAAAGGAATATAAATTCCCTACACCATATTCTTCTGTTTACAGATCCAACAATCACAGTAGCCCTTTTGGCTACAGTGTCACTCTGGACACTGAGCTGATATTAAGTTGATTATCCATTGTGATCCTCCTTTTCATGCTTCCCAGGATAGAGTTTTCCTTATTGTAAGTAGGGACTGTATGCCTTGTTCCTAGATATATGTTACATTTGGCTATATTGAGTCACAGACTGATTGTGCCCAGTTTACCTAGAAATCCAGATCACTCTGTACCAATGGCTTGTCTTCTTCATTACCGCCACTCCTCCAGTCTGGGTCATATTTTACTAGTAATAAAATTATTTTTTCTTCTAGGTCATTGATAAAAAAAAAAACGTTAAATAGCATAGGGCCAACCTCCAATCCCCGCAAGACCCCACTGGAAAACACACTCATTATGATTCTCGGTGTACAATTACATTTTCAGACATCAGTTAGCCAGTTTTTAATCTATTTAATGCATTGTGTTGATTTTGTGCTGTTCAAGTTTCTTAATCAAAATGTCATGCAGTACTAAGTCAAATGCCTTACAGAAATTCTTTGTCCCCTTCTCCACTGAGAACTCTGAACTACATGACGTCCCTTCTCTATGAGGTGGGGTGTCGATGCTGCTATTCCACATAGTTTTCCTTTTGAGACATTAGAACAGTGACAGGATAGAAGTTGGCTCTCAATTCCCTCCTTATCCTAGCCGCTAGCTTCTAACTGAAGAGGAAAAAAAGGAGACAATCAAGGCTGTCACTCTACAGATTCAGATGAACCTTCCCCATCCCCAAGTCATTTCAAGAAAAAGCAATGAAAAGGGATCTGAAGCTTCAAGACTTCATATCCCATTACCCTGAAATCTCTGATCAGCAAATGGCTGAAGAGATGAGCATGAGGCTGAACTGTCCTGATCTGTACAGAGAGCATCAACCCTTGCTCTCAAGTGAGAATGACTTTGTCTATATTGAATGGGGATGGTTTGGATGTTAACAGAGAATCATCATCCAATGGGAGCATTCTAGTGGGGTCCCACAAGAATCTGTCCTTGGCCAATGTTATTCAATATCAATCAGTTATTTGGAAGAAAACAAAATCATTGCTGGTAAACTCTCCAAGTGACACAAAAGTTGGTTGAGGGCTAAACAACAAGGGCAGGTCAGTTCTACAGAGTTATCTGGATCACATGGCAAGTTGCAATTAACTGGACATATGTTGAATATAATAAAATTTAAGATTACAGGTCTAAGTCAAGATTGCAGGTCACACTTACAAGATGGGAGACTGTATCCTGGAAGCAGTAACTTAAAAGAGGACTTAAAGATAATGGAGGATAACCATGCAGTGCAATGCAGTGGCTAAAAGAGCAAATGCAATCCTTGAATGGATCATGAGATTATAAAATAGAAGTAAGGAGGCATTATTACCACTGTATATTCTAGTAATGGTCTCACTAATGCCATACTGTGTCCTGTTCTGATGTTCACACTTTCAAAACTGAAAAAAGAGTCCAAAATAGTTACAAGAATGATTCACGGTCTGAAAACTCTGCCTTAAAATTAAGAAACTAAAAGGTTGATCCGTTTAGTTTAATAGAGAAAGTGATCAAGCAACCTATAACAATCTATAAAAAAAACTATACGGGAAAAATTTTGATTGTAGAGAGTTCTGTAATCTAGCAGACAAGGATAACTAGATCCAATGGATGGATGAAGAAACTAGATAGATTCAGAGTAGAAATAAAGGCCCAGATTTTTAACCATGAGGGTAATTAATAAGATTGGATTGGACTTTTATCGGTAAACGATGTCACCGTACACACAGTTGAAAAAATAATTTCCATCAATAGTAATCAAAATTTTTCAGATCAGCAAAGTAAAAAAACGCTGCCTGAAAAATTAAATCAAACTAAGGATATTTACTTTGGTATATTTTGATGTGATATTGACTATTTGTATTATAACTGTTACAAGGCTTTTAACTTTTTGAATCTCAATGTCTGCTACCATTAAATAATTGTCTGACTTCCCCAAATAACTCTGTGCAACTGTGAAAATCTAACAATTGATAAAAAATGAAAAAATGCGTAAAGATAAAGATCTATATTATCCATCAAAACTATTTTTTTAAATCAAATTTGCAAGCCTACTAATTAATGGAATAATTTAGGCAATAAGGCAATAATTTAGGAATAAGGAACATGGTGGAACATCACAAAGTCTTTTAAAGATGACTGGATGTCTTTCTAAAAGATATGCTCTTGCTCAGACAGAAGTTATGGGTCTGAAACAGGAATCATTTGACAAAATTCCATGGCATTTTACACAGGTGGTATGACTCGATAGTCATCAGAATCCATGCTGGCCTTAATCTCTGAATCCAATTTTTTTGGAAGTCTCCCATCATTGCATTACTAACCTTTCAGGCCTTCTTTACATATAAAAAAATAGCTAAAAAAGGACAGCCCCAGTTTTATTCCTCCCTTTTAAGTCACTATTAAAATTGTGTGTTCCCAACAAAAAAATTTTCAAGAGTCCATCAATCAGTTTCATACTTTTATTGAACAAACATTCCTAACAGAAATTAAAGAATTGTAGTTGGCTCCAGATCTAACAGTAGCAAGTTCCCAACCTGCTCCCACAAAATCCACTTTCAATATGGAGATCAAAAATAATCATGACAACATACAAATTAAGATCATAATGAATTAACAACAATTAGATCACAAAGTATCTGTGAACTACTATTTACATTTCTTTCAAGTTTGGATAAAATTTTTTTTGGTTGTCATGTGTAGCCCAAACTTATAAGATGTACAACAGAAAGAGACTGATTTTTTGCAGAGTCAAAAAGTACTCAACTTGACATGCTCATGATTGCACAATTTCCTGTCGTGACTCAAGCTACATTTCTGCAGAATTCCATCGCAAGCAATCACACATCAAGCAGTTATTTAAAATACGTAACTGAACAAGAACTTAGCACTGTTAAACTGTAAAATCAATTTATTATGTAGTTCTACAGAGCAGACACCAGGAAAGCGTATGGGCTTGTTTTGTATGTGCTTATAAAAAGGCTGAATTGTGCCTTTTGGTGAATGCTGTTTCCTCAACAGCTAAAATCATTTTGTTTTCTTACACTTCATGATTTCCTCTTTATCAAAAATATATTCTCAACAGACCTGATTTTCAACTTCAAGTTTAGAAATCTTAAATCAACATGCTGATTTCATGTTATTAAAAATTCCATATTAAGTACTCCCAAAAGCTAGAAATACTTCCACACAACATTTATGGAATTTCATCACCACCACCACTAAAAGAACCAATATGCATACTTGTAGATTTTCAAAGAGTATTTTCAAGCTGTAAACACAGCTTTTAGCACATTATGCACTTAAAGGAGTTTCAAAATTTAATACAGTGGTTGTCAATCTTTTTCATTTGCAGAATTCTAAAAAAAAAAAAAATATATCAAATGCGGGTGCGGACTCCTTTGGAAATCTTAGTCTACAGATGCACGGGGTCCGCGGACAACAGGTTGATAACCATTCATGGAATATAAGGCTATGTCTACACTGCTGGAGCCATGCAGTTGTAAGGTGCACTGTGTAGTCTCTCTTTATAGCCAGGAGAGAGTTCTCCTGGCTACAAAATAAAACCACTTCCACCTTCACACCCCTGAGCGACAGAAGTTTTAATGATGAAAGTGCAGTGTAGACAAAGCTTAAATCTAACTATTACAGCATGCCTTTGACTACAGCAATAAGGCAGCAGATTTGACAATGTTTGTCAAAAAAACCACACACAAAACCAAAGGAAAAACATATGTAACAGACTTAAAATTTCTGAAAAAACAGGAGTACTTGTGGCACCGTAGAGACTAACAAATTTATTGGAGCATAAGCTTTCGTGAGCTACAGCTCACTTCATCGGATGCATAAAACAGAACATACAGTAAGATAGATACAGATATACACACACACACGTACAGATAAGTTAGAAGTTACCATACAAACTGTGAGAGCTCATCTTAACTAATTAGCCTATTATCAGCAGGAGAAAAAAAAACTTTTGTAGTGATGAAACTTAAAATTTCTAGTTTTTCTGCATCCACTTGAACAAAGAAAGAAATACTGGCTAGCTCTGCCCACAGTAATAAAAAACAGTTTTTAAAAAAAGCTCTGAAAATTTTAAAGTATATTTCTAAGTCATTGTCAATCACTATCTTCCAAGTGATGGGTCAGCTCTTTTCACTTAAGATATTAAACAATCACAGCAAAATTGTGTGGATATGAATTTGATACACAAAGCAGCACTTCATCTACATTTCTTTTTAACAACAGATACTCTCTCTTCCAGGGTGCCCTCTCCTTCCACAACTAAGATAGGACTAAAATACATAGTGCCATATACAACACACACAGGTGTGATCATAAATTTAAAAACTTACATTAAAAAAATGAAGGTTACAATGTCAAGCACCCAAACGCTAGTAAGCATCAGAAATAAGGTTGCCTATGCCAACTTAATTTGGCTCCGTTCACATACGCATTATGAAAGTCTTGCCCAACATCAGAAAATTTGTAGTAGAGCCAGAAACACAATCCAGCACCTTAAAACATAAGCACTGGGGCTGTCAATCACAGTTAACTCATGCAATTAACTAAAAAAAAATCATGATTAGTTGCTGTTTTAATTGCATTGTTAAACAAAATGCCAACTGAAATTTATTAAATATTTTTGGATTTTTTTTTGCATTTTCAAACATATTGATTTCAATTACAACACAAAGTGTACAGTGCTCACTTTATATTATTTTTATTATAAATATTTGCACTGTAAAAATGATAAACAAAAGAAATAGTATTTTTCAATTCATCTCATGCAAGTACTGTAGTGTAATCTCTTTATCATGAAAGTGCCACTTAC
Organism: Caretta caretta; assembly: GCF_965140235.1. Classification (NCBI taxonomy): domain Eukaryota; kingdom Metazoa; phylum Chordata; order Testudines; family Cheloniidae; genus Caretta; species Caretta caretta. The sequence continues at coordinate 83,491,111 of NC_134207.1, read as the reverse complement.
AAATGTAGATTTTTTTTTTTGTTACATAACTGCACTCAAAAACAAAACAACGTAAAACTTCACAGCCTACAAGTCCACTCAGCCCTACCTTTTGTTCAGCCAATCACTCAAACAAGTTTGTTTACATTTGCAGGAGATAATGCTGCCCACTTCTTGTTTACGTCACCTGAAAGTGAAAATGGGTTCACATGGCACTGTTGTAGCCAGTGTCACAAGATATTTACGTGCCAGATGTACTAAAGATTCATATGTCCCTTCATGCTTCAACCACCATTTCAGAGGACATGAGTCCAGGCTGATGACGGGTTCTGCTCTATAATGATCCAAAGCAGTGCAGACTGACACTTGTTCATTTTCATCATCTGAGTCAGATGCCACCAGCAGAAGGTTGATTTTCTTTCTTGGTGGTTCGAGTTCTGTAGTTTCTGCATCGGAGTGTTGCTCTTTTAAGACTTCGGAAAGCATGCTCCACACCTCATCCCTCTCAGATTTTGGAAGGCACTTCAGATTCCTAAACCTTGGTCTAGTGCTGTAGCTATCTTTAGAAATCTCACATTGGTACCTTCGTTGCGTTTTGTCAGATCTACAGTGAAAGTGTTCTTAAAACAAACAACATGTGCTGCGTCATCATCCGTGACTGCTATGACATGAAATATATGTCAGAATGCGGGTAAACCACAGAGCAGGAGAGATACAATTCTCCCCTAAGGAGTTCAGTCACAAATTTAATTAACACATTATTTCTTTAACGAGCTTCATCAGCATGGAAGCATGTCCTCTGGAATGCTGAACAAAGCATGAGGAGGCATATGAATGTTTAGTATATCTGGCATGTAAATACCTTGCAATGCTGGCTACAAAAGTGCAAGACAAGCGTTGCAGAAAGTGCGGCTACTCCAACGAGACCCTGCCCCACATCCTGTGCTGCTGCAAGCCCCACTCAAGAGCCTGGCAGCTGCGCCACAATGCCATCCAGAACCACCTGGTGAAAGCCATCGCACCATGCCTGGGGGAGGTCGCCGGGAACTGCACCATCCCCGGTACTGACAGCCAGTTGCGACCTGACGTGGTAGTCACCGATGAGGCCCAGAAAAAGATCATCCTCGTCGACGTCACGGTCTCCTTTGAGAACAGGACCCCGGCCTTCCGCGAATCCCGAGCTCGTAAGCTGGAAAAATACGCCCCCCTGGCCAACACCCTGAGAGCAAAGAGCTACGAGGTGCAGATGGATGTCCTGATCGTCGGAGCCCTGGACACTTGGGACCCCTGCAAAGAGCGTGTGCTGTGGACCTGTGGGATCGGTTGATGCTACACATGGCTCATGCGGCGCCTCATGGTCTTGGACACCATCCAATGGTCCAGGGACATCTACATCGAACACATCACCGGCCACCAACAGTACCAGGAGGTGTGAGCTGGTACGACATCGTGCATCAAATACGGGAAAGGGACTGAGAGACTTTTTCCATTGGACCATATGAACTGGAACCATAAACTCACTGAACATTAAATCTCACCAAATGAGGGTCAATCCATCCTCATCATCGTATCCACTCATTATACTCCACACCTGAACATAGCCATTATATATCAGCAACATACCCCCATATCTCAATGTCTGTACTTTGACCTGTTAATCTTTTACCTCCAATCGTGGAGATTGCAGATTATGTATTCTTTACGCCACCTGTTCCTAAACCGAATTCTGCACCCCTTGATAATCTGTAACTTATTCCCTGATAACCAGAAGCTTCTGTGATTAAACTCTGTACCGTTTTCTTTTTACTTCAACATCATCTTAATAAAATTATATCTGGCATGTAAATACCTTGCAATGCTGATTACAAAAGTACCATGAGCACACCTATTCTTACTTTCAGGTGACTTTGTAAATGGGCAATGTTATCACCTGTAAATGTAAACCATCTCGTTTGTCTGAGCAATTGGCTGAACAAAAAGTAGGGCTGAGTGGACTTGTAGACTCTAAAGTTTTACATTGTTTCATTTTGGAATGCAGTTTTTTGTTGTTGTTTTTTTTAACATAATTCTACACTTGTAAGTTCAACTTTCATGATAAAGATATTGCACTACAGTACTTGTATTAGGTGAATTGAAAAATACTATTTCTTGTTTTTTTACATGCAAATATTTGTAAATATAAAGTGAGCACTGTATACTTTGAAAATGTAGTAAACATCCCAAAATATTTAAATAAATAAATGTAAATGATATTTAAATAAATGATATTCTATTATGGTTTGACTGCCTGTGATTAATCGCAATTAATTTTTTTACTTGATTGACAGCCTTAGTAAGCACATATTGTCTTCTTGCAACTTTGTCTTATTCACTGTGCCATACGAAGTAGGGGTTCTTTAGATCAATATAGTACAGTATAATTAAAACTACCATAAGGCATATGGACAAGGAGGACAAATTAAGGTTGAATACACAACTTCAATTCTGGTATTTCCTAAGAGCTTGGGACTTTGCAACTTTAAGTGTTTTTTGAACATAGTTTATGTAATTTACTAGTTTGTTTAAACTAAAAAAAACCAAATTCCATTATATGGAACTTTGTCTCCAATGGGTCACTAGTAGGCTTTAAACCAGGACTCTAAGGTCTGCAGCACATAACTCCACCAATTAGGCTAAAGCAGGGGTTCTCAAACTTATCTGATCTGGCCCCTCTTCTTTTGTTCCTGTAGTTGTTTATGCCCCTGCACAAACACAAGTACATATACCACCACCCTGTTCTGGCAGCAGAGCAAAGAGCAGCGACTGCTAGCTTGGAGCAAGCTCTGAAGGCAGTGCACAGCAGCAGCACAGAAGTAAGGTTGGCATTGTAAAAAATAATATTTGTCAATATCACTTTTCCCAGCAGACTTAGCACCCCATTGCCACCCTTAGTTCTGCACTGCTGCAGCCACCCTGGGGCTGACAGCCAGAGCCTGGGCTGCCTCCCAGTGAGGTACTGGGGGGAAGGGAGAAGAGCCTGAGCCAAAGTGGCAGGGCTCCGACTGTCAGCACAGGGGCAGCAGGGCTCCTCCGGCTGCCCCCTTTCTCCCTGCCTCCCAGATGTGCATGGCCCTTCTGCACGAGCCCCAGCCACCCAGTGCTGACAGCCAGAGCTTTTAAAAAAAAAAAAAAGAGAGAGAGAGACACAGCTTCCATCTTCTTTGACACATTCCCATGCCTGCCCCATAGAGTGAGAACCACTGTGCTAAAGGAGTAACATGTAGTATAGTAGTAAGTTATTACTCCCTGTGGACCAGCCACAAGAGATGTGACACTATCTACCAGAAGCTTACACAACTATTTGTTAGACAGAAGGGGAAAGCTGGACGTCCCATATTCCATTCCTGTCTCTGGATAGAAGTGTTGTCTAGTAGTTACAGACAGCATAGAGATCTTGCACATTCATTCTGAAAGGCAGCATTGCTATGTGACTGAGACCTGGGTTCTATTCTCAGCTCTGCGTGAAGTTATCTTGTGCTACTATTCACTCTTACAACTGCCTGGGCTCTCCTATTCCATCTCCCTGTTCCAAAAATCCATTTAATATAAAGTTCTCAGAGACAGAACATAGCAGATATTAAACTGGTAATAACATATATAACTTAGATTTTTTTGTACTTCATGGTCCAGGAGACATAGACAAGGTTTTCATCTCAGGGACAAATGACCAAAAATATCAAGACACTTGATCACAGCCTTGGACAGACCAAGAGACTACTTACACTTGATCTTAGCTCTAAGGAGTCAAGAATGCTTGCAACCAGGTCTCCCGTAGCTCCAGGAGGAGTGGGCAGATGCTGACCTTCTCCTATTGCAGCTACCTCGCTGGCCATCTGATGCTTTGCAGGGGAGGAAGACTAGCAGCTCCTGCTGATCTACTGCCAGCTCACCTGCTAAACTGAAAAATCGCCTGTGCGACCATGTCCCTTAAAAAGCTATAGCCATCCTCCCCACCCCTCAATTATACATACTAAGTCACCTTCCCCCAGGGCCCCAATTGTCCAATAATCTATTTACCCAGGACTATTCTAAACTGCAACAAAGCTTCCAAGTAGCTGGGTTTTTTTTAAATCATTATTGAAAAGTAAAGGGAAATTTTCCTTGTTATTCCTCATATGACGTTATTCCACCAAAATTATACCTGTTTGAGGTCCAGAACAAGCAAGATCCAGTCCTGGGCCAGAACAGCTTCCTTATTCTTAAATGCAATAAGTTTAAAGTCCAATATTTGCAAGGCTAGAAGGAAATACTACCAGTTTACCATTGGGATCCAGCACTCTCTTCTAATCTTGGAAGAGCCTTGGTGTGTCACTACTTGTAGATCAGACTTTTTAGGTACGGAAAGAGCTATCTGAGATCATTTTAAATATTTTTATGGCTGCCTATCAGTCCTGTACAGTTGACTGAAGGAAACTAGAGTCATTTAGCCTTACAGGCAGAGAGATATGAAGTGAGAAAGTTGGGACTAAACATTCCTAAAGCAGTTGTTCAAACATATGCAGCATATGTAGGATACATGACAGTGTAAAGCAGGGGTGGCCAAACTTACTGACCCTCCAAGCCGCATATGACAATCTTCAAAAGTTTGATAGCCGGGGCGGGCCTACGTAGACTTGGGGCTTCAGGCCTACTCCTGCTGAAGCCCTGAGACCCCCATCCCCATTGGGCTGAAGCCGCAACCCCACCAACTTGCTGCAAGGCACAGATCCTGAGCTCTCCCACCCCCACACCTATCCCGTCTAGTAGGTGAAGAATGGGGCAGGGTGTGAAGCGCTCTGCAAGCCACACCCAGGGCTTCAGAAGCTACCAGGCAGCTTTTAATGTCAACATATAGGTTAAAGTATATATCTTTCTTTCAAAATACAATTCTCTTTTTGGATTTTTCTTTAAAAAAAAAAAAAGATTCTGGCCCCTGTGCTTAGAACCAGATAAGACTGAGGCTGCTCAAGTCAGTCTCTGAGGTTATGTCTACACTGCAATTAACATGCCAGTGGACTTGGGCTCATGGGGATCGGGCTGCAGGACTGTTTCATTGCAGTGTAGACTTCCGTGCTCTAACTGAAGCTCAGACTATAGGACCCTGCGAGGTGGGAGGGTCCCAGAGCTCTGGCTGGAGCCTGAACCCAGAAGTCTACCCTGCAATTAAATAGTCCCACAGCCCGAGCCTCTGGGGCCTGAGTCAGCTGGCACAGGCCTTATCTGCAATATAGACATACCCCTAAGGGTACTGAGAGTTAGCAGCACAACAGTGGCACCATGAACCTGCCACTGAACAAATCTGTTCACAGCCACACCTAAAGTATTTTCTGTCCCTCCAGCCGATTAACTGCTCTGTGAGAAACTGAAGGCAGCTGCCTGAAACAAAGACAGTCAAACTGAGGAAAGTGCAGGAGCCAGCCAGGAAAAGGAGGGCAGACGAGTGGGGGAAAAAAAATATTATTGGAAACAGCGACTGGTTATTCATTCTACATGCCAGATCTGAATAGCAGAAAGAAACCCACTGGATTGTTGAATGAGAAGGAGCAGAAACATCCCTGAATGAGAGTACCAGCTGAGAAATGAGAGCAGGGGACAAAACATTCTCAGTTGAGAAGATTCAGTTATGAAAAACAACTTACAAAGACTAGATTAATCTGAAGTCTAATAGCCTTTAGGAAAAATTCAAAGCCTCCCTTGCTAATAAGCTTTTCCCTCAGAACCAGAATGGCATTAACACCCCTCCCTCTAATCCAGGGGCAGGCAAACTTTTTGGCCTGAGGGCCAAATCAGGTTTCCAAAAGTATATGGAGGGCCGGTTAGGGGAGGCTGCATCTCCCCAAACAGCCAGGTGTGGCCCAGCCCCCACCCCTTATTGGACTTCCCCCGCTTCTAGCCCCCTGACAGGTTCCCCGCCTCCCCCCGGGACTCCAGCCCCATCCAACCACCCTGACTGCCCCAGGAACTACCTGACTACCCACTGCCCCATGAAGCAGGAGAGTGGGGTGGGAGGAGGCATTGTTTCATGGTCTCTGTGTATATAATGTCTTCTGCAGTTTCCACAGTATGCATCCGATGAAGTGAGCTGTAGCTCACGAAAGCTTATGCTCAAATAAATTGGTTAGTCTCTAAGGTGCCACAAGTACTCCTTTTCTTTTTGCGAATACAGACTAACACGGCTGTTACTCTGAAACCATACACACTGTAAGGAGAGTGATCACTTAAGATGAGCTATTACCAGCAGGAGAACGGGGGCGGGGCGGGGGGGGAAGGAGGGGGACCACACCTTTTGTAGTGATAATCAAGGTGGGCCATTTCCAGCCAATTCTTCAAACAAAAAAACTTCAAAAAACAGACTCCGAAGAGACTACTGAATTGGAATTAATTTTCAAACTGGATACAATTAACTTAGGCTTGAATAGAGCCTGGGAGTGGATTGGTCATTACACAGAGTAAAACGATTTCTCCATGTTTATCCCCCCACCCCCCACCGTTCCTCAGACGTTCTTGTCAACTGCTGGAAATGGCCCACCTTGATTATCACTACAAAAGGTGTGTATGGTAACACCCATTGTTTCATGTTCTCTATGTATATAAATCTCCCCACTGTATTTTCCACTGAATGCATCCGATGAAGTGAGCTAAAGCTTATGCTCAAATAAATTTGTTAGTCTAAGGTGTCACAAGTACTCCTTTTCCTTTTGCAATTAATTGCAGAACTCAACAAAATTTATCATGATTAACCACGGTTTTAATCACACTGTTTAATAAATTTCAATTGGTATTCTATTGTTTAATATTTTGGATGTTATTCTACATTTTCAAATACATTTATTTCAATTACAAAGTGCACAGTATTCACTTATTTTTATTACAAATATTTGCACTGTAAAATGATAAACAAAAGAAATAGTATTTTTTCAATTCACTTCATACAAGCACTCTAGTGCAATCTCTTTATCGTGAAAGTGCAACTTACAAATGTATTTTGATATATAGAGGTCTATTCAGAACACAGAATGTAGTCGTTGCTACAGCCGAGCAGGTACAGGGAGAAGCAAACAGGCAGGCTGCAGCTGAGTAGGCACACGGAGCAGGCAGAGGGAGGGGCTGCTGGCAGCAGCTTGCATGGGGTGGAGGGGGGAGAGCTCAGCTGAGTTGTGCAGAGGGATGAGTCCCCCCAGGAGCCAGTGTCCTCCCAAAAGGGGAGCCAACTTAGGGCAGCCGAGCAGGCAAAGACACCTGCCTTACAGTAAAAATACAAGCCAGATGCTTAATTACATCTCCAATAAAGAAGTAAAGAAGATCGAAATTAACAATTTCATAATAGTTAAATTTTAACTACAGCACTAATAGAACCATACAGTCCCAACCAACAATGGGAACCTGGAGCTTCTCTTACCAAAGTACAGCCAAACTTTCAATCCTTTGTCATTATCTTCAACGGAGCAGGCACGCCTAGCAGGCACAGGGAGAAGGGAGCAGGCACGGGACAGAGCAGACCCAAAAAGGGGAGTCAACTTACAGTACCTGCATCGATTAACTTTTATACCTGATTTAGAATTTAATACAACACTGACACAGTAGAGTAGTGTTGTTTTTTGTTTTTTTAACAGTTTTGCATATATTTTGCATATATTTAATTTCTTTCACATCGCTTCAGCCCACAAAGCCCCTTCAAAAATAGAATATGGCCCTCGTCTCAAAGTTTAGAGACCCCTGCTCTAAAAGTAAAAAAAAATAATAATAAAAATAAAAATTATCCTTTTAATTTATTTTTATTTTAAAGTTATTTGCTTGCTTAATTTAGATCAAGGGAAACTAGAAAGACCAAAGACTGCCCCGGCAACTACAAGAGACTTGTAGTAAACTGGACCCTCGCTAGAACACGGGATTTGGGATCCATGAGCGGTACCATGTTAACGCGGGGACCATGTTAACGCGGGGACCATGTTAAAATGAATTCCCATTAAAGTAATTCAGTTTGGGATCCATGGCTGCAACTGCGTTATATGCGAATTCACGCTATATAGACACGGGTTCTAGCGAGGGTCCAGTGTACTTGATGAAAAATTGCAGATCTCAAGCAACCATACATTGCAAGTTTGATTATACAAAGCTCTATGCTTCTCATCTTAAAACTCTGATAAGCCCTTTACAGAATGTAATTTGATGCCTTTCTGAAGAAAATTCTTCTTGGATGCTTTTGCATGCTTGGTATGTATGATATAATCCATTGAAAGACCAAAGTAATGAAGGCCTTCAAGAAAGTTTCAGGATCAACATGAAGAATGAACAAAGTTATCTTTCTCCTCTCTTTGGTCTGTGTAGATTAAGCTCATTTCACATTCAATTCAATAACGTCTCCTCCCTTCTAATATTTGGATTTAAAACAAAAATAAGGAAATACACAAAAAATTCCACTTAAACTAATTTATGTACAAGTCATGCTTAGAGATAGCTATATTAAATTTAGATCAAATAAATGGGCCCAAAGAATCACAGATGTTAATATGGGCCTGTCCCTGTCCAACATTAAACAGTTTTAAACAAGTTTTTAGGTATTGGTATGACACCTCAGTTTTCTTCATATCATGGCAAACACACCATTACGAATCCTTTTTATCTTTTATTAAAGATACAGGAAAAAAGGAAAAAAACAAAGCATTTGAAATGTAAAATATTAAATAAAGCTTTCATTTTAACAACATCCCTTGTTCCCTTTCCTTGTGGGTGTAGCAAGTCTTCAGAAAGAAAAAACCTCTTGTCTGACAATTTCTTTGGTGGACTGGTGAGAACTGTCCTTTTAGGGAAAGAGAAAAAATTTAGTTGAAATGGGCTAGATCTGTTGTTAAAGGCCTGTCCCATTTCCTAAAAGACAAAACACCACACGCACAAGTGGGAGAAAAAGAACAGCAAAGACAGAAAATGCAGTTTCTGCCCCTAGTGTTGACTTTCACTCACAATCTCTCTGCTTGATTTCAAAATATATATCAGGCATAGCACATGGTCTTACTAGCCACTTCAAGACTTGACAAATTTGTACCAGCAACAAGATGATTACAGTATTTCTTTTAGCTGGCTTTTTCTGGGCACAGAGTGTGTATCAAAATATAATCTTGGCCATGAAAAGAAATAAGACAGGGAATAAAAAGAACACATGTGGGGGAGAGGATGGTGACAGAAGCTCACACCCCAGGTAATATTCAAGATTTAGCCCAACCTGGTAGTTATGTCATCTGGACTCCTCTCTGGCCCAGTCTGATCAGGATATTTTCAGGATCAGAATGAAAAAGGTCTGTGGTCCAACAGACAGCAGGGGTGGCAGCAACGATGAAACTCGCTCCATCCCCTTCTCTTTCAGTTAGCTAACATCCACATCCAGTCACCTAGTCTCTTTCCAAGGCCCTCAAAAAGGAATGATTGGCAGAATAGCCCATCCACTCATCGTTTTGTCCACTAATTAGGCCTAATTTCCAAAGCACCAATTTTGATTCATTGATTTCAGCTTCCACACTTTTTTTTTATTTACCAGGCATGATTTTAAACACAGTCCCTAAGTCAGTGGTGGGCAACCTGCGGCCCACCAGGGTAATCCGCTTGCGGGCCGCGAGACAGTTTGTTGACATTAACCGTCCACAGACACGGCCACCCGCAGCTCCCAGTGGCTGCAGCTCACCATTCCCAGCCAATGGGAGCTGCGGGAAGCAGCACAGGCCGTAGGGACGTGCTGGCCGCCGCTTCCTGCGGCTCCCAGTGGCCGGGAACAGTGAACCACAGCCACTGGGAGCTGCAGGCAGCCGTGCCTGCTGACGGTCAACGTAAACACTGTCTCGCAGCCCGCCAGCAGATTACCCTGATGAGCCTCATGCTGCCCATCACTGCCCTAAGTTATATTAGCAAGCCTTTTTGTTTTTACTTTGTCTGTCTTCCTTTTGCACTTTTCCCCTCCATCAACATTATAGGTTATTGTGACTTTTATGAACATTCAACTTTTTACAGTTGAGTGCACGGGCTAAATTTGTAGGTTCAATTATTAAAACAGAACCTATTTTCCAGGAAAAATAAATAAGGTTATTTAACTGTCAAAATTCCCAACCCACTTCAACTACTAGGAAACAACCCTACAAGAAAGAAAAACAGACAAATACAAGGAGGATTATTTTACAAAGAAGGCATGAAAAGGATCTGAAGAACCAGGCTGAAGTGTTACAATTCCATAGTGATTCTCCTGTGCAATAGCAATGCAGAAACAGGAAATGTCAGCAGAAAACTTGGATTAATAAAATTCAAAAGTCAGCAGAACCTTTCAGTAACAGAGGCTTAATCCCTTATGGAGGCCAAGAACACAAAGTTCTGTGGCTGTCCAACAGATGCTAAAAACTGATTTAGACTGATGTCTATTTCCAGGTAGAAGAGGCCCATATTCTCATATGCTGTGGTTATGGAAGGTTCTAGGATTAACAGAAAATCCACCTGTTCTCTGAAGTATCCACAAGAGCTCACTCAGGTTCCAAACTAAAAATCAAACCTGTGAAGGTCAGGATGAGTGAGTGGGTTCCCGTGAAAGAAACTGTTTAAAACCTAGATTGTGTCCAAAGTTTGCATGTTGCCATCCATACGAGCATATGGAGCTGTGGTCTGAGGCACCAGATATGATATTGTCACAGGATTATAGATACCTGTCTAGTTCTATTTTCTGAACCATTTTGGTGATGTGAAAAAAACAGGAGAAAGGCATAACCAAATACACAGGTGAATGGGAAAGAAGGCATTCCTCTTCCATGCTGAGGGACACTTCTGCAAGAACAAAATACTAGAATCAGAAGTGTGGGACTTGACCTCTTGAGGATTCTTCATCTAGTCCAGTCCCCTGCACTCAAGTCATAACAATATAATAACCAAACCATTCCTGACAAATGTTTGCTAATCTTTTCTTAAAAATCTCCAGTGATGGAGATTCCACAACCTCCCTAGGCAATCTGTTCCAGAGCTTATCTACCCTGACAGGAAGTTTTTCCTCATGTCCAACCTAAACCCTCCTTTGCTGCAATTTAATCCCACTGCTTCTTGTCCTATACTCAGAAGTTAACGAGCACAATTTTTCTGCCTCCTTCTTGTAACAACCTTTTGTACTTGTCCCCCCTCAGTCTTTTCTTCTATGCAAACCCAGCTTTTTCAATCTTCCCTCAGAGATCATGTTTTCTAGACCTTTAATCATATTTGTTGCTCTCCTCTGGACCTTCTGCAATTTGTAGACATCTTTCCTAAAATCTGGCATCCAGAATTGGACACAATACTCCAGCTGAGGCCTTCTCAGTGCGGAGCAGAGCAAAAGAATTAGTTCTCATGCCTTGCTTGCAACACTCCTGCTAATTCATCCCAGAATGATGTTTACTTTTTATGCAAGTGTTACACTGTTACATACTTAGCTTGTGATCCATTATAACTCCCAGATCACTTTCCACAGTACTCCTTCCCAGGCAGTCATTTCCCATTTTGTATGTATGCAACTGATTGTTCCTTCCTAAATGGAGTACTTTGCATTTGCCCTTACTCAATTTCATCCTATTTACTTCAGACCATTTCCTCCAGTTTGTCCAGATCATTTTGAATTTTAATCCAATTCTCCAAAACACTTGCAACCTCTCCCAGCTTGGTATTGTCTGCAAACTTTATAAGCGTACTCTCTATGCCATTATCTAAATAATTGAAGATATTGAACAGAACCCAACCCAGAACTGATTCCTGCAAGACCCCTCTTGACATGTCCTTCCAGCTTGTCTGGGAACCACTGATAACTACTCTCTGCGAATGGTTTTCCAACCAGTTATGCATCCACCTTACAGTAGCTACATCTAGGTCGGTGCTCTTCATTGCAAGGCCTGGAGTGAGTGGCGGCTCCCATCAATCCTAAGTGTGGCTCACTAAGTTCCCTCTAAGCTGTGCAGCAGGCTATAAATAGCAGCGCAGAAGCTCTAAAGGGCCATGCAGCAGGAACCTGGAGAGGAGAGAGGTAGTGGGTGGGCGGGAACTGGGGAGGGGAGCAAGTTAGGGCTTGGAGGGCTGCTTGCTAGCAGAGAGAGAGATGCACACCCCTTCCCCGGAGCTAGCTGCTGCTGGCACTTAGAGGGCTGGGGGGGAGGGGGAGAAGTCCTCTGGCTCCAGCCCCGGGGTAGACTGCCTGCACGCCAAACACCTCATCCCCAGCCCCACTTCAGAGCCTGCACGCGCAGCCAGAGCCCTCATCCACACCACCCTCCCCCCATCCGCATCCCAACCCTCTGCCCCAGCCCTGAGCCTCCTCCTGCACCCTGAACCTGCCACAGAGGTGAAAAGAAAACAGGAACAAATTGACCAATGAACATTTGGACTATCTTACAAGAATTGCAATGACATTACAAATACTGCAAGAACAAAGTTAAGGTGGAACAGGCACATTTTTGCTCATCCAGTTGTTAAACTAAGTTTTGCATTATTCTGCTCTTAAAGTTTATTCACATAGGTGCCTTTTTAATTCCATATATTTTCCTGGTTATTTTATAAAAAAAGAGTACTGTTTTACTGTAACTTTTAAAAGACTTTAACTTTTAGTTACACAAGGGGCTCTGTAACATTACATCACTGAGTAGTAAGCAATGTGTTAATTTAGTAGTTGATGTGGCTCTCACATTGAAGGTTTTTGGCCCCCACTTCAAAAATAGTGAAGAGCACTGATCTAGGTTGTATCAAAAGCTTTACTAAAGTCAAGACATACCATATCTACCACTTCCCCCCTATCCACAAGGCTTGTTAGTTACCCTGTCAAAGAAAGCTACTAGGTTGGTTTGACAGGATTTGTTCTTGACAAATCCATGCTGACCGTTACTTATCACCATATTATCTTCTAGGTATTTGCAAATTGATTGCTTAATTATTTGCTGCATTATGTTTCCGGGTACTGAAGTTAAGATGTCTGGGTCTAATTTACCAGATTGTCCTTAATCCCCTTTTTATAGATGAGCACTATATTTGCCATCTTCCAATCCTCTGGAATCTTGCCCGTCTACTGAGTTTTCAAAGATAATAGCTAATGGCTCAGATATCTCCTCAATCAATCCCTTGAGTATTCTAGGATGCATTTCATAAGGCCTTGATAACTTGAAGACATCTAACTTGTCCTTTCCCTATTTTAGCCTCTAATCTTACCTCATTTAACACAGTGAACGCCAGAGAAGACATCTAATCGCTAATAAACTTTTTGGAGGGGAAGGGGGTCATGTAGCACTTTTGCCATTTCCACAGTTTCTGTTATGGTCTTTTCTCCTTTACTGAGTAATGGGCCTACCCTGTCCTTGGTCTTCCTCTTGCTTCTAACGTAACTGTAATACATTTTACTGTTTCCCCTTCTGACTCTACACATTTAATCTACTTTTGTGCCTTGGACTTTCTAATTTTGTCCCTAAGTGTTTGTGTTGTTCATATTCATCCTTTGTAATTTGACCTAATTTCTACTTTTTTAGGACTCTTTTTTCCAGTGTCAGACCATTGAAGATGAGAAGGTTACTCACCCTGTGCAGTAACTGAGGTTCTTCAAGATGAGTGTCCCTGTGGGTGCTCCACTCCAGGTGTTGGTGCATCCCTGCACCTTTGGTCACAGTGTTTTAGTAGCAGTGTCCGTACAGGTCGCGCATGTGTGGTGCCTGCCTCACAGCACCATTGTCGCTTCATCTAGCACGTACACAACCCGGACTCCTCAGTTCCTTCTCTACCGAGGTCCGCCATTTGAACACCAAAGTAGAGGGGAGTATAAGTAGCAGAGCACCCACAGGGACACACATCTTGAAGAATCTCAGTCACTGCACAAGGTGAGTAACCTTCTCTTCTTCTTCCAGCCATGTCCCTGTGTGTGCTCCACTCCAGGTGACTGTAGAGCAGTGCCCTCTTTAAGATGGGAGGGGCTTCGGAGTTGATAGGTTGAGTGAAGATAACATAGCTAGGCCAATCCGTGTATGCGCTTCTGGGCCTTATGTGATTGTGTAGTGTTTAGCAAAGGTGTATTCGGAGGCCCAGCTGGCAGCTTTACATATGTCTACAAGAGGGACATTGTGCAAACATACTACTGACGATGTTATTGATCTGGTAGAGTGTGTTCTGGTCCCCACGGGCAGTTGTATGCCCTTTAGTTGGTAGCATAGGTGAATACATCTAGATTTCCATTTTGAGAGCCTCTGCGTAGATATAGCGGCTCCTTTGGACCGTTCTGCAATAGACATGAATAGTTTTGGTGAAGCTCTAAATGGTTTCGTTCTCTCCAAATAGAACGCCAATGCTCGTCTAACGTCTAGGGCAGTGGTTCCCAAACTTGTTCCACCGTTTGTGCAGGGAAAGCCCCTGCCGGGACGGTTTGTTTACCTGACACTTCCGCAGGTTTGGCCGATTGCAGCTCCAACTGGCCGCGGTTTGCTACTCCAGGCCAATAGGAGCTGCTGGAAGCGGTGGCCAGTATGTCCTGCAGCCCGCACCGCTTCCAGCGGCTCCCATGGGCCTGGAGTAGCGAACCGTGGCCACGGGGAGCTGTGATCGGCCGAACCTGCGGACGTGGCAGATAAACAAACTGGCCCGGCCGGGACTTTCCCTGAACAAGCAGAGGAACAAGTTTGGGAACCACCGGTCTAGGGCATGCACTGTAGCTTCAAGTGCGTTCTTATGCGGTTTGGGAAATAATGCTGGAAGATGTATTGGTTGATTTATATGAAAGGACGAGACTATCTCAGAGACGAATTTTGGATGAGTCCTTAATGTAACTTTACCAGGTCCATCATGAGAGCCCTTATTTCTCTTATGCATCGAGCCGATGTGATTGGTATTAGAAATGCAACCTTCATGGAAAGGTGTAGTAGGGAGCAGGTAGCCAGAGGTTCAAACAGTTTTCAAGCGAGACCTTTTAAAACCAAGTTTAGGTCCCAAGGTTGTGTGGGCAGTCTTACTTCTGGATAGATGCTCGAGAAATCTTCTGGTGATTGGGTGAGCATTTTTTGGTGAAAAGCAGCGATAGCCACAAGGTGTACTTTTGTTGAGCTGATGGATAGGTCAGATTATTTTAATTCAAGGATGTAATCTAGTATCAGTAGAAGGGATGCCGACACCGCTGTGAGTTGTTTGGCGGTGCACCATGTAGTAAATCTCTTCCACTTTCGTAGGCAGGTTTTACAAGTAGATTTTCTACTGTGGAGTAGCACTTGTTTGACCTGTTCTGAGCAATCTAGTTCGTCATTAAAGAACCACAGAGGAGCCATGCTTTCAGTTGTAGCATCTCTATGTTCTGACGGTGAACCTGACTCTCGTGTTCTGTTAACAGGACCATCTGAAGCAGAAGAGTGACTGGAGCACATGCTGACATCCGTGTTCAACCAGACACCTTAACATGTCTGATTGGTCCCTCAGAATCCGAAGCATCTCATCCTGCACCACACACTCATGCTCATGGGAAGCTTTCCTGCTCTCCATGTCCACATCTAACTTCCCATGCAGTGTCTCCTCCATGCTCTCAGCTCTGTGTCAACTCTTCCCAAGGCATTCGTTATCTTGGTGAACATGTCCTCCCACGTTCTCCTTTTAATCACCGAAAGCCTGCTTTCAGGTGTTGATGACATGCCAAAGGACATTTCCAGCTGTCAGTCAGGGGGAAAAAAAATAAAGGCGCTATTGTAAATGCAGAAAATATTTCCATAGCAAGGCAGTTTTCATGGAAAAAAAACCCTTATTACATTAGGTGCAAGCCATAACATAATCAGAATCCATACCTGTTCACTGTGCCGTTTTGCTGTTCCAGCAATGGTGAGTAGCCCACCCCCTAACCCATCGAGTCATGGGTGACCACACTTTTAATCAAGTTTATAGCAGGCTCATGTAGGGAGCACAGGTAGCTAGTCGAACAATGGCCCTTCCCTATAGCACCACAGGAAGCTGTTTACAAACAGAGCGGGGGGGAACGTTTTCACTCCCAAGTCATGGAATCTCACTTGTGGGGCCCCAGTCCCCTATCAGGGCCAGTTCAACTACTTGCCGACCCATGCAGAGCACAGTAAAGGCACATTAGCGGCTGTGTGGTTTGGCAATCTGGAATGTGGGGGAGGGAAGGGTCTACATGATCTTTTTCCTTGTAAGAGCACTTTTAATGAGAACTTCCTCAGTTTCCCCTAGGTGACCCTATGTGATATCAGACTCCTGAGGGTAACAGAGGCAGAAAGGAAGGAGATGCTTCAAGCATCTGGGTATAAACCTGGTCCTTATGCCGTTATGCTATGTACCACAATGACCACAGCAGAATTCATTCAGAAGTTGCATGGGAAAGTGTCCTACCATGGTGGAAGAAATAAGACTGCCCTGCCCACAAACCTTCTGCACAGGATTGCAAAGTACCTCCATGAAAGTTTCCTAGAGAGATCCATGTAGGATCCCAGGCTATCCCAGTCCACATAAACAGTATTTTCCGGGGGCCACCGTCTGCGTAGCTGGAGCACCCTCTTGTAAGCAGAGAGCCACAGCACTCACTTTTTCCTCACAGTAAACATGCAATACCACCAAATGCATGTGCCAACTAAAGTTTCAGTGGACTTTCTTTGTAATTGTATACTCACCAGAGGTGCCTTCCCCAGCATCACGGTCGGGCCACAGTGATGTCTTGCAACCCAGAGGGCTTAAAAACATTTCCTGATTCTCAGGGAGAGCGGATCCACCGCTCACCTGTCTCCCATTCTCCTCCTCTTCCTCATCCACTGTATCATCCTCCTTGTTGTCTCCAGACTCTCACACCTCTGAGGTGCCCACGTTGCTTGTGGGGGTACTGGTACAGTCACTCCCAAGAACATTACATGCAGCTCATTGTAGAAACGGCATGTGTGGGGTTCAGCACCAGAATGACTGTTCACCTCCCTTGCCTTCTGGTACGCTTGGCGAAGTTTCTCTTTTCACATGGCTTGCTGTGTGTCCCTCATGTAGCCCTTCTCCCCCATTCCATGAGCGATCTTTGCATAGAGGTCAGTGCTTCTTCTGCCGGATCCAAGCTCTGCCTGCACAGACTCTTCTCCCCACACAGCAGTGAGATTCACCACCTGCTGCGCAGATCAGGCTGGAGCGCATTTGGGGAGTGTAGTCTCCTTGACCAGCTGTGCTCAAGCTGGCATGCTCCCAATGCTGAACAGGAAATGGGAAATCAAAAATTCCTGGGGCTTTAGCAGGGGAGGGGTTGTTTCCTGTGTACCTGGCTGCAGTGTAGCAGAGTTGAGAACGATCTCCAGAGTGGTCACAGATGAGCATTGAGGGACACCACCTGGAGGCCAATTAAGTCAAATTACACAACACTGCATCTGCACGACCTCGCAGTCCACCCAAAAAAGTCGAATTAAGCGCTACACCTCTCACAGAGGTGGATTACACAAGTCGACATTAGAGGCGACTTAGGAACCGGTAGTGTAGACACATACATTAACAGGTCGACTTAAGGCAGCTTCCTTCGACCTACCTCTGTAGCGTAGACCAGGCCTCAGTTACAGATTGTGTTAACTATGCTTTGAGGAACAAACAACAATTTCTCTCCTTGCAGAAGATGAGATCTCTCTCCAGTCCCCACCCCTTTTAATCAAACCCAAGTTCCCCCTTACAACAACAAACCCAAGTCTTCGGCTGTCAATTTCCATTTCTATCATGGATGATCCACTTGTCTCCAGGCTGGGTGGAATCTGTGGACCTTATTACTTGAAAAAATAAAATAAAAATAAATAAAGGAAATTCTCAAGTAAGCACTGATACCCCTTTTTTCTATTTTCCCTTGTGCTAAGGTCTATAGAGCTATTACAACAGGATTTTCACATCAGTGTGCCTCCCAGGTGGGAAACAGGCTCATCCTTGAAACAAGAATATCCAAGACAAGGTCTGTTATGGATATCCTCCATCTTTCCCCAGGCAATAAGAGGTGGAAAAGACTTCTACCAGAAAACAGTCACAGGATAACCAATATGCTGAATTTGGTTAACTTGCATTTTCATGGCCATGAAGCTGCCAAGCATCTCTCAGAAGATAAGACTACTTTGCCACGAGAGAGACTGCTAGTGTTCCTAAGGACTGGACTTTAATGCTTGACCAAAAGAAGGCTATTTCTTAAATGTACTTAGGAGAACGAATGCTACGATAGTAGTGAGGACTGCCTGTCTGAATTATAGTTACAGTACTTGGTCTTGTTCAAGAAACCTCCCAATTTAAAAAAAAAATTGGAGGGAACTTCAGGGACAAGATGCTCCTCCACTGTCAGCGATTGAGAGTTCTGGCTCTGTCGCCAAGCTGCAAGCCATTGTAATGAATCTGCGGAACACAGCATAATGAAGAAGATACAAATCCTACAAGAACTTTGTTGTTGACCCCTGTCCCCCCTCTTTAGGGCCAAAAGCCACTTTCATGGCACAGCTAATAGGATATAGCAACCTTAATCCATGACAAATGTTCCACACACACAAAAGACAGAAGACCTCATGTAATTCTTATAATTAAATTAATCCTAATCCACAGTCTGGATAAAACTATAATCTGCCAGATGCATTTTCTACTGATGTATTTATATGGTCATTACCCTTGAATAATCATAGTACCACCCAACTATACAGAAACAATTTAAAACAGACATCTCTCTTTCCAGCCTGAAGAAATAGATTGATTAGTTTCTATTTGTGCACGCACACAAAGATTTTAGAGGGAAATCTGAACTGAATTGAGTTTTGAGTGATATTCATAGTAATTCATGTCTTGTGGAGTGAGTTCCATAGTTTAGGGCCAGTTCCTTTGAAAGTTGTGTGTACTTACAGCCTCCCCTTACTGATTAACCAGTTTCATAGTTCCTGTATCATATATCAGTCATGGGAGGTCATGACTGTAGAGAAAGGAGCAATCTCTCAAGTAGGTAGGGCCAATCCCATGAAGAGTTTTTAATATCAGGGCAGACTTTGAACTGTACTCTGTATTCAGTTAGGAGCAAGCACAAAGTGTAGGATGGTGTTCACAGCAGGCAGGTGGTGCATTTTGTATGAGTTGAAATCTCTCCAAAGAAGTGTTTTCATTCTTAAAATATGCAGTACCGCAGTAAATCAAGCCCACAGGTCCAAAATGCATGTATCAATTTGGCCAGGTCTGTGGTTCACAGGATACCATCTTTTGGCCAACTGTAAATTAGACATGGGTGGGTTTTTTTGTTGGGGTTTTTTTTTGGGGGGGGGGGGGGGCATAAAAAAAAGAGTACTTGTGGCACTTTAGAGACTAACAAATTTATTTGAGCATAAGCTTTCGTGAGCTACAGCTCACTTCATCGGATGCACAAAGTGGAAAATACAGTGGGGAGATTTTATATACACAGAGAACATGAAACAATGGGTGTTACCATACACACTGTAACAAGAGTGATCAGGTATGGTAACACCCATTGTTTCATGTTCTGTGTATATAAAATCTCCCCACTGTATTTTCCACTGCATGCATCCGATGAAGTGAGCTGTAGCTCACAAAAGCTTATGCTCAAATACATTTGTTAGTCTCTAAGGTGCCACAAGTACTCCTTTTCTTTTTGCGGATACAGACTAACACAGCTGCTACTCTGAAACCTGTTTTTATGCCAAGGCTCTTTGGGCATCTATAAACCATGAAGAGCCCAAATGAACCCCAAGATTACAGATTAACAATGAAAGCACACATGTGCACAACAACAGGGAAGGCTATAGAGTACGCAAGTTCTTCGAAATACTTCCTTCAGCTTCAGTAAGATCAAGTTTCAGCTTTAGTTCAACTGCTCTTTATCAGGGTGCTGATTTCTGAAAAGCTTCGAGAGCACTAGGGGTCAATGATATTTGCATTTGATTAAATGAGTGTTGGCTGCATTCTGCTGTTATTTCTGCCCACGCTGTCTCACCAGCTCTATTGCTTTATGTAGAATGTTTATCATCATAACGAAGAGGACTGAGCTTGTGTGACTCTGCGGGCGAAAAAGGAAGAACAGTTACCCATAACAACCCTCTGGGTCTGAAAAAGGAACTGATTCATCTCAGTATGTTTCCATTCACATACAGGACAAGAGAACTTGATGATCAATGGAGTGAAGTGTCTAGCAGAGAATTAAAAAAAAAAAAAGGTCAGAATTTTTATTAAATACACTCTTTTTAGAGTCAAGTATTAGAGGGGTAGCCGTGTTTGCCGCTTTTACAGATCCAGACTAAGAGTCCTGTGGCACCTTATAGACTAACAGACGTATTGGAGCACAAGCTTTCGTAGGTGAATACCCACTTTATGCTCCAATACGTCTGTTAATCTATAAGGTGCCACAGGACTCTTTGCCACTCTTTTTAGAATATTTCCCACAAATACCATGGGAATGAAAGGTAAGGTTCTACATGCTGCTCTCTCCTTAGCTTTACAATATCCTACAGCAAGACACTGACATGCAAAAAACTTTTAATATGGGATTGAAATGTACCCCAAGTAATCCTCAGGGGTTGTTTGTTTAAGAATTTCTACTCTGTATCCATTGAATCCAGAGATACAAATTAGAGGTTTAGTTTTCAACATATACCTCATTAAACTTCACACGTAACTGTTTTGAGGGAAAAAAACGTGATGTGTTTATATTCTGAGATTACTGAGAAGACATTGTTAGTGTTCTAATGAAATATGCATTATTTGATAATTGATAATGTCTAACTATTTGCTTGCCTGAAAGGGCTTCCGTTTTATTAATGGAAAAATAAATACATCACTCAGAAACCAATTTTTTTAAAGTAAGGATTTTTTAAACATCCCAGGGTCTTATTGTTTTTCTTTTGTTGCTAAACAAAGTTTAAACTTTTAGAAGAAACAGTATGAGCTATATCAGCACATTATTAAATTGATGGGTGTTATCAGCACCAAGCAACCTAATAACTGCTTCCGCATAGCTTTACGACATAGGTTGTACATACGAAAAGGCCTGCATTTTGATTAAACAGCTAAATTAGCCAACCATACAGCCTACATGCGCCTCAAACTTTTGCAAAGTGCTAAAAACCCTTAGCAAGTAAAGGTCAAACCTAGATCTAGAACCCACTTAACCAAGTTCCACAGCCAGTGCCTCCAAGCCAAGTTACTGAATATCTTGGTTAAAGTTTCACCATCTAAAGTTGTGATTAAAATCTACAGATGGAGAAGGGAATGAAGTACAAAACATTATTTTAAAGCACTTGGGTAAGCGTTATTAGCCCGATATTACAGGTAACTACTAGGGCTGTCAATTAATCGCAGTTAACTCACCCAATTAACTAAAAAAAAAATTAATTGTGATTAACTGCACTGTTAAACAAGAGAATACCTATTGAAATTTATAAAATATTTTTGGATGTTTTTCTACATTTTCAAATATATCAATTTTAGTTACATCACAGAAAACATGTATAGTGCTCATTTTATATTTTTTATTACAAATATTTGCACTGTAAAAATGATAAACAAAAGATAGTATCTTTCATTTCACCTCATGCAAGTACTGTAGAACAATCGTGAAAGTGCCACTTACAAATGTAGACTTTTTTTGTTCCATAACTGCACTCAGAAACAAAACAATGTAAAACTTTAGAGCCCACAAGTCCACTCAGTCCTACCTTTTGTTCAGCCAATCGCTAAGACAAATGTATTTGTTTACATTTACGGGAGGTAATGCTGCCCGCTTCTTATTTACAATGTCACCTGAAAGTGAGACCAGGCGTTTGCATGACGCTGTTGTAGCTGGCGTTGCAAAATATTTATGTGCTAGATGCTCTAAAGATTCATATGCCTCTTCATGCTTTGGCCATCGTTCCAGAGGACAGGCTTCCATGCGGATGACGTTTGTTAAAAAAATAATGCATTAATTAAATTTGTGACTGAACTCCTTGGAGGAGAATTGTCTTTCTCCTGCTCTGCTTTAGCCTCATTCTACCATATATTTAATGTTATAGCAGTCTTGGACGATGACCCAGCATATGTTGTTCATTTTAAGAACACTTTCACTACAAATTTGACAAAATGCAAAGATAACAATGTGAAAATTCTAAAACTAGCTACAGCACTCAACCCAAGATCTGAAGTGCCTTCCAAAATCAGAGGGATGAGGTGTGGGACATGCTTTCAGAAGTTTTAAAAGAGCAACACTCCAATGCGGAAACTACAGAACGCTAACCACCAAAAAAGAAAATCAAACTTCTGCAGGTGGCATCTGATTCAGATTGTAAAAATGAACATGCATCGGTCCACAATGCTTTGGATCATTAGCGAGCAGAACCTGTTATCAGCACAGACACACGTCCTCTGGAATGGTTGTTGAAGCATCAAGGTACATAATCTTTAGCGCATCTGGCATGTAAATATCTTGTGACACTGGCTACAACAGTGCCATGCAAATGCCTGTTCTCACTTTCAGGTGACGCTGTAAACAAGAAGCAGGAAACATTATCTTCTGCAAATGTAAACAAATTATTTGTCTGAGCAATTGGCTGAACAAGAAGTAGGAATGATTGACCTGTAGGCTCTAAAGTTTGACATTGTAGAAAACATGCAAAAATGTTTAAATAAATGGTATTCTATTATTGTTTAACATCAATTAATTCTTTTAGTCGCACGATCAATCACGATTAATTTCTTTTAATCACTTAGCCCTACTAACTGCAAAGATTTTAACCAAATTGTCTAAGACATACCGTAACATGGTAAATAAAATTTTGGGGTAGTATATTGATGAGTGTATTTCCAACTCTGCCACAAAACTCCTTTTTAACCATGAGTAACTGAAGAACATAGTTGTCAAATCTATAAAATGGATCATGTGCACACTCACATTAGGATTTTACTAGATGTGTAAGTTTCCCCTTCACTTTTCAGGAGTGGCATTAGCCAGTGAGGAATGGGATTGTGAAATTGACAATTAAGATATTCTCAATCAGTATTTTCTCTCTTCAAAGGCTTCATTGATAAAGAATGTTTAAGTTTCAAATAGCAATATCTTAAATGATTTACCCTTCCTGACTTTGAAATGTTGTCTCTTACATGGACCAATGTACGTCTTTCACTATGTCATGTAACATGATTGTGTTTTGACAGATAGGGGGATAGAAAGGAACACTAAGACTTGCAAACATTTCAAAGAGGTGCTAGTTGAAAGGGTTGGGTGGGGGTTAAATCTCCAGAAGTAATCAGTTAAAACTTGCAGAAAATATTCTAATAGCAAAGGAAACTTATCGCTAAATATTTTAAAGCCAAAGGATCTCTTTTTGGGGGGTAGGGGAAAGGATGCAGAGTTAAATAGGTAAATCAAGTCAGACTAGTATGACTTTACTGATTTCTGTGTTAATGGGACATCCAATCTCATTATACCCAAGAAAGACCATAATGTCTAAATCACATTGTCACCAAATTGCTGGGAAACGTATTCCATAATCCAAAAGCTGCACTTACACATATTTTGAAGCAACAGAATCTGGTACCTCTTCTGAGGCTAGATTAAATTAGCAGTGGATAATGCAGTACACACTATTGTCAAACAGGTTTCAGAGTAACAGCCGTGTTAGTCTGTACTCGCAAAAAGAAAAGGAGTACTTGTGGCACCTTAGAGACTAACCAATTTATTTGAGCATAAGCTTTCGTGAGCTACAGCTCACTTCATCGGATACATACTTTCCACAGTATGCATCCGATGAAGTGAGCTGTAGCTCACGAAAGCTTATGCTCAAATAAATTGGTTAGTCTCTAAGGTGCCACAAGTACTCCTTTTCTTATTGTCAAACAGTTACTTTTAAGCCAACTTTCTGAACAAGTCAAGAGGCACTTTTCTTCTGAGGATTAAGACTACAGTGAGTTTGAAGTTTTAAAATTAAGCTGTTTGAGTTAGTCAAATGTCTGAACAATATTTAAGGTGTGAAAAAAAATTAGAACTTTTTGTACTCTGAATTCAAAAATAACCAAGTGGAATTTTACCAAACTACCATTTAAAGTTACTTTTGAATAAAAAACAAGCATGAGACGTTTCAGACCAAAAGGTTTTCCTGCAGAAAGTTTTAAAGTACTACAACACAAAGATTTGGGCCATTTTCTGACTAATAATACAAAAATGATACAAAAATGGATAAAGTATATTCAGTGAACAAACATTTTAACTAAAAAGAAAAGGAGTACTTGTGGCACCTTAGAGACTAACCAATTTATCTGAGCATGAGCTTTCGTGAGCTACAGCTCACTTCATCGGATGCATACTGTGGAAAGTGTAGAAGATCTTTTATACACACAAAGCACGAAAAAATACCTCCCCCCACCCCACTCTCCTGCTGGCAATAGCTTATCTAAAGTGATCACTCTCCTTATAATGTGTATGATAATCAAGTTGGGCCATTCCAGCACAAATCCACGTTCTCTCACACACACGCACCCCCCAACCCACTCTCCTGCTGGTAATAGCTTATTATTACCAGCAGGAGAGAGGGTTTGTGGGGGGGGGGGAAGAGAGAGGACGGGACCTGGATTTGTGCTGGAAATGGCCCAACTTGATTATCATACACATTATAAGGAGAGTGATCACTTTAGATAAGCTATTGCCAGCAGGAGAGTGGGGTGGGGGGAGGTATTTTTTCATGCTTTGTGTGTATAAAAGATCTTCTACACTTTCCACAGTATGCATCCGATGAAGTGAGCTGTAGCTCACGAAAGCTCATGCTCAAATAAATTGGTTAGTCTCTAAGGTGCCACAAGTCCTCCTTTTCTTTTTGCGGATACAGACTAACACGGCTGTTACTCTGAAACCAAACATTTTAACTGTTTAATGTTATTAGTGAAACAGACAGCTTGCATTTATTTTTGCCTCTGGCCCTGTTTAATACACGAGGTGTGCAGCAATCTCTCATTAGTGCACACCCTACAGTGTCTGACTACTTGTTTAACACACCCTCTGCTGTTTTATTTGATCTTTTCAACATTACATACAGTATTAGATTCCTAGGGCTTGATATTTTGAGAAGTTACCTGATGCTGTGACATGTACTTTTTAAAAAGAAAGAAACTAAAGCTGTAGAACTACCATGCCAACACATAATAAAGTTAACTGAAGAGAGTTATAAATTAAGTAGTTAATAAAAAGCTGTGTGAATTTCTTTTGTTCTTCCTCTTCGTATCATTCTGTATCTATTTTCTGCCTTTATATTTTTCGCCCCAAGTTCACTTTGTTCTTCTTCCTGGCCAGTTCAGCTTTTCTCTCCCAGATTATGTTTTTCCTTTCCCAGGGTATGTGTTTCCTTGGCTCTGTTATACGTCCCTCATTTACACCTACCTCAGTTCATACTACCCCTTCACTTCTTTGGCACTTCCCATTCTCTTTGCATTAGTTTTCCTTGTCTTATGCTCTCACAATATTTCAAATCTCAATGCATGCACAGCCAGGATTAAAGAGAAACTAGTGCATGATGTGCACAAGTCTGAATGGACACAGAACTACATAACAAGGAAACACAGGCATGAAATAATCAAGTTGGGAGGGGCAAGAGAGGTTCAAGAAAAGGAATAATGGGGAAGGGGAGGGGAAAACTAAGTACACCTGACAACTACCCCCCCCCAAAAAAAAAAAAAAAAAAGGGTCCTGCACCTAAAAAATGTTTGATGCATTTAAACCTACGTACATAGAAATGAGTTTGGGGATTTAAAATATTCATACAATAGATATTACAGTTGTAGCATGCTGATACAGTTTAGTCTAAGAATAGAAAAATATTCAGTACTACAAACAGCATTAATTCAGTCAAATTAAAAGCTTTTTTTTAAATTAAAAGCATTGTGACGAGTAGCAGAAGCAGCCCACATAAGTTGACCAAAGCCTATGTGAATGAGACAGGGAGCATGTAAAGCAGACATTGTTTGTGCTAGCTCTATAGACTAGCCTTTGTTAAACAGAAGTCTAATCATTAAACTTTTCCCAAAAAAAAGAGTGTAGGTAGGGTTTAGCCAGCTTCAAATGCTATTTTAAAAAATAGTAAAATATGTTTTTCTGCAGAATGCATTGCTAACTTCTTTAATGCCTTTTTTTTTTAAGCCACAGAAAAGGCTATGCCACACAGAGTAAACCATTCAGGCCAGAAAACATGTATTTTGTTTCTGAGAAATAGCATATTAAGTTGTGGTGCTAGATGGACAAGAACCAACACATACCCAACCTCTTAGGACAACTTAATTTAGTGTAGAGATTTTAAATGCGCTGGCAGTAAGCTTTTACTAAAAGTGTCTAAAAAGCAGGGGCATGAGCGTCAGCATCCAGTCAGTATTGGTTTTATATGTAAGACACCAAGGACTTACACCATTAGTCCACTATATTGAAACTATTTGAAATGTTTTTTTTCTGTCAGCAAAAGTAAGTTTTGGACTATATTTTTTTGTTCTCTTCAAACGAGTGCCCACTAGGGAAAGATAAGAAATAGTTGGAAGTAAATCTCATTCTGAAATTTGTATCAAAAGAACGTACGTTTAAAACTATGACCCACATGAATCCAATCCAATCCAACTTCTCTGTTCAGTAAGACTCCAATATTAAAGAGAGAGTTAAGCCCTGGGATGGAGCTATGTATAGGCTCTATCTATCTACACTACAATTAGGTCAGGGAACCTGGTTCCAACACAACTGTCCCCCACTTCTGGCTCCAGACTGTAGAGCAGATGAACCAAAAGAAGGCTACGAAATATGGATAAGGTCCAGTCTACACTATAAACTAGAGCAATGTTTGTAACCAAGTTCCCTGACATACTTGCTGTCTAGACATGTTGGGGTAAGCGCTGCCAAAACACCTCAATTCTGCTAGTTGCAACATCCTTGCAATCCCTATGTCACAGCTCCCATGTTATGGCTGTAGTCAGATTTATGAGGTGGACAAGCAGATGTGCTAGTAATTTGCTACTTAAACTGATAAAACCTGATAACGTTGTACACATAACATGGGGAAAACATTTGACTTTCAGTGGTGAAAATAGGGTATAGATCACAGGTACAGCTACCCCAAGACTTAGCTTACAGTGTACATCATTATCAGTTCCCTATGTTAGGTAGGAGTATCAAATTTGTTAAAAATAAGAAATTTCTGAATATCAAGAGTAGTGTTTCCTTACATGCAGAATACTATCACTCATTAGGACTTCAAATATGTTAGCATGTACAGCCATCAACCAGATATTCAAATTGCCCCAACTTGCAAGCAATAAATTGACCCTTGCATCTTTTAGAGCATGAATTTCTCAGAAATTACATGAAACAGTATCAGCTTGCATACCCTAGTCCCTGCTGTTCAGTATGAGATGTTTATCTGGTAGGCTAAAATACAAGATACTAGAACATCAGAATTCCATAATTAAGTAGTAATTTCTGCATATCTTACAAATGATTAATGCACTGTATTCCACCACCCACGTTCTACGTACAGGTGCACATTCTGTTCGGAACCACATAGCCCAGGTAGAACGAAAGGAAGAATTTTTGCCTTCATTTGAAGTTGAATCTTACCAAGGCAAGAAAAGGTAACTCAATAGATGATGAAAACGAGAACAATTGTGTGTATGCCTAACACAGCTTTTCAAAAGTTTATCAGATACAAAACCTACTTCACTTGCCCTTCACCATGACAATGTTGAAAAACTAAAAATCTATTTTATTCACTTGGCACTTCACCCCAGCAAGAAGAAAATTTTACATAACTGGTTTACTAGTTTATGT
This sequence comes from Caretta caretta, assembly GCF_965140235.1. NCBI lineage: Eukaryota > Metazoa > Chordata > Testudines > Cheloniidae > Caretta > Caretta caretta. Next base: position 83,463,357 of record NC_134207.1, on the reverse strand, counting down.
AGTTTATTGTTACTACTTTTGACAACTGTAAAATTAAGGCATCCAGCAATACCTGAGTCTATTTCAACTTTACATTACAATGCAATCAGAAACTAACAGTACACAGGTTTCAGAGGAACAGCCGTGTTAGTCTGTATTCGCAAAAAGAAAAGGAGGACTTGTGGCACCTTAGAGACTAACCAATTTATTTGAGCATGAGCTTTCGTGAGCTACAGCTCACTTCATCAGATGTTTACCGTGGAAACTGCAGCAGACTTTATATACACACAGAGAATATGAAACAATACCTCCTCCCACCCCACTGTCCTGCTGGTAGTTGATCATTTTAGATAAGCTATTACCAGCAGGACAGTGGGGTGGGAGGAGGTATTGTTTCATATTCTCTGTGTGTATATAAAGTCTGCTGCAGTTTCCACGGTAAACATCTGATGAAGTGAGCTGTAGCTCACGAAAGCTCATGCTCAAATAAATTGGTTAGTCTCTAAGGTGCCACAAGTACTCCTTTTCTTTTAACAGTACACAGGCATTAGTTTCATATGAATGTCAGCCATTAGCATTTTAGAAAAGCATCTCAAGAACTAGATATTATCTTTCATTTTAGCACATGCTACTCATTAAGATGCTGAAATGCGTCAAGACACTAAAGAATTGAGGAAGCAGCATGGGCTACAGGATCAAGTAGGGGAACAGAAAACAGTGTCCCCAGTTCTCCTCCCACCAATCCAACAGGCTTGCTAGGAAGTTTTGAGCAAGCCATTTAACCCCATATCTATTTTCCCCATCTGTAAGATTAATTTTCACAATGTTGTAGTAAAGGTGGTAAAAACAGTTAGTAGTTGCACAACACTATGTATATGAGCAGTAAGTATTCATAGCACTGAGATGCTCTACTGAAAGTGGTCATACCTTGCATATAAGACTCACACTTCTCAAAAAGAAAGGAGTACTTGTGGCACCTTAGAGACTAACAAATTTTACACCACGACACGTGACTATCTGCAGGATAGTGTCTGGGTTTAGAAGTGGCAATAACTTGTCATCCCCTTGAACAACAAAGTTAACATTGCCCCCTATAAAAATAGTGAAAGCAAAGAACACAAGACACATGACATGTATAGGAAACGTAAGGGGGAGGTGTGAAGAATAGGCAAATACTTCAGTGGTACTGAAGATTCTCACATAGTTCACAGATTCACGCACACACTACAGCACTCATCACAGGTAAACAAAAGTAAGTAGGCGTTAAGTGACGCGACTAAGCAAGGCGTGTAGAGTTTGGTCCTACAGGGTAGTAGATTCACAGAAACAGGGCGCAGACGGATCTCCACGCACACGCTACTTACCAGTAAGCAGTCACAGTTCACTTCAGATTTGGGGTCCTTTAACATCACATCGATTTTTTCAAACCGAGCCTCAAAGTTTTCGCCTGTCGACATGTTTTCGGGAATAGAGTTTTCCTTATTCCAGAGCAAAGCAGGGTAAGCTACCAGGCTACGATGCTTCCTAGGTAGCCTCCGGATCAGAGAAGTCAGGGGCGAGGGGGAATGGAAGTCTCACGCGCTCCCCAAAAGATTTAGAGCCGAGGGTGGGGTAGGAAGAGCTGCCCCCTTCTATCCACACACACAAGCGTTTCTAGGCTGCGATCGCAACCCCGCAGACTCCCTCGCTCCACCGCGGTCTCGCCAGCCGCATTCCCCCAGCCAGGCGGCCGCCCTCGGAGCCAGCGGAGCGGTTCCTCCTCTTGCTGCTGCTCGGCGCCAGCTCCCGAAGAGCAATTTCTTTTGAAGCAAAAACCACCATGAAAACAGGAAACTCCTCAGCGCCTCGGAGCTACTCCCTCCATGGAGCCCCGGGGCGGGGTGCGGGGACCGGCGCTGCCCCCGCCCTGTGCCCAAGCTGCTCCGGGCAGCGGGGTGCCAGCTGCGCAGGCCGCCCTGGCCCCCACTTCCGGGGGAGAGGCCCCCCCTCGAGCGCGGCGACACCCCTCGGGCACGAGCGGCTTCAGCGGAGCGACGGCAGCATCCTCCTCCCTCGCTGCCTGCCCCCGGCGGCGGCTCCTCCTCGGCTGCCCCGCGCCCCTCCTCACCGGCCCCGCAGGGACTCGCCGCCCGACTCCAGCCCCCGGCCGGGAGCTGCGCTTCAACTCGCCGCAACTTCCAGCCCCGGCTCCTCGCCCATCTCCCTCCCCCACAGACCAGTCGGAGGAAGCCGCTGCTCCCGTGGAAGGGACCAAGCGAGGCTGTGGAAAGGAAAGGGCAAAAAGGAAGCGGAGCAAGGTCCGGCCGCGGCTGCCTCCGGGAGCGAGGAGGAGACTCGCACAAATATGTCCGCCTTCCTGTTTAAACAGACCGAAAGGGCCGGAACCAAACGCGCATGCGCTGCGGAAGAGCGCGCGAGCGAGCGGGGCGGGGAGGAAGCTCGCTATCCCCAAGCCCACCACTGAACGGCCGCCGAGCACGCGCAAGCGAATCTCCTGCCCGCGCATAAATGAACTGACGGGTGGAAGCGCGCCCCCCAGCCGGATGCACACGTGCCTCCGATCGCTTTCGCCGCTGGAGGGTACGCGAGCGATCTCTTGTGGGCCAATCACCGCCAGCGGAACGTTGAGGTGGCAGGAGGTGAGATGCTGCAGAGAGTAGGAGACTTGTGACATGTCTTGCCCCAGAAAAGCAAAATGTCCAGGGCACTGTAGACTGGGAGTGGACATTTGGCCGGGAAGGAGTGTCTCTAGCTCAAAGTCTGCTTCCCTGGACACATTCCATACTAGTCTGCAGTTTACAATCAGCCAAGAGCGACATGTAGAACAGACTGAGAAAGTAAAAATAATACATCAGGAAGTTTAGAAAGACACCTCACCTATACAGTATTTCTTATGTCGCTACTTCATTTTGATAAAGTGGAATATCTATGGACAAATATTAATTTGTAACATTAATAAGGAACATCCCTTTTAATTATTAATCAAGTGGTATAGCCTCATTACTGGGGCCCTACCAAATTCACAGCCGTGAAAAACATGCCATGGACCGTAAAATCTGGTCTCCCCCTGTGAAATCTGGTCTTTTGTGTGCTTTTACCCTATATGATACAAATTTCACCCACGGAGCCTGGCGCCTATGGCAGGACATACATTGCCTCTAAGGTATGCACATCCGCGGTCATGCAGGAGGCCACCAAGGGCCACACAGGCGTGCACACTGCTGCACTCAGGGGCATCTGATGAGGTGGGGGGTGGTGATGGAGAAGCGTGGGGCATGCAGGGCTGTGGCAGGTCCTCCAGCCCCGGGGCTGCGGTGGGGTCAGACGCCTCTCCCTCTCTCCAGCCCCAGGGCTGTGGCGGGGCCAGACGCCTCTCCCTGCTGCTCCCCAGCCCCCGCGGGGCCAGACGCCTCTCCCTGCCGCTCCCCAGCCCCCGCGGGGCCAGACGCCTCTCCTCCCCATGCCCCGGGGCTGCGGCAGGGTCAGACGCTTCTCCCCCACCCCCAGCCCCAGCGGGGCCAGACACCTCTCCCACAAACACAGCCACAAGGCTGTGGTGGGACCAGACACCTCTCTCCCAGCCCCGGGGCTGCGGCGGGGAGAGAGGGCTGGGGCAAGTCCTCTCTCCCCACCACAGCCCCAGGCAGCCTGGGTCCCAACCCCCTCACCCCCCACACCCAAACCCTCTGCCCCAGTCTTGAGCTTGCTCCCGCATTTCAAACCCCTCAGTCCTACCCCCACCACACATCACTTCCATATTGATGCACATAACAAAATTTATTCCACACATGGATGGGAAAAATTAGAAGGAACATTGGTCAGGACCCCTACAATTACACAACACCTTGAAATTTCAGATTTAAATAGCTACAATCATGAAATTTACCATTTTTAAAATCCTATGACCATGAAATTGACCAAAATGGACCATGAATTTGGCAGGACCCTAATCGTTGCATATCTTCATGGAGATGTCCATGTGCAGATTCAGTTGACTCCTTGACTCCTGTTGCAGTTATAAAAACTGTTTTATATAAAACTTGTTTTATGAGGACTACTAGTCATTAGATAAGGAAAAGTTTAATGATGTGATAGTCTCTATCAAGTGTAGAACCAATGCATTATATTTGTTTTTTTTTCTTAGCCATAACTGTGTACCTCCAATGATATTAATAAAGTATATAAAGTTATTGTTGAAGTACACTTACTGCTGAATACTTGTATTGACATTTGATTTAACTCATTTCCTGCTGGCTGTTACCACAAAACCTTGAGTGCAGGGTTGGGTGTTCTTTGAAATGGCAGTATTCTGTTTGAACAACCACAGTCCAGAGAGAACATATCATGTACCAGAGGGTGTATAGAATCATAGAATATCAGGGTTGGAAGGGACCCCAGAAGGTCATCTAGTCCAACCCCCTGCTCGAAGCAGGACCAATTCCCAGTTAAATCATCCCAGCCAGGGCTTTGTCAAGCCTGACCTTAAAAACCTCTAAGGAAGGAGATTCTACCACCTCCCTAGGTAACGCATTCCAGTGTTTCACCACCCTCTTAGTGAAAAAGTTTTTCCTAATATCCAATCTAAACCTCCCCCACTGCAACTTGAGACCATTACTCCTCGTTCTGTCATCTGCTACCATTGAGAACAGTCTAGAGCCATCCTCTTTGGAACCCCCTTTCAGGGAGTTGAAAGCAGCTATCAAATCCCCCCTCATTCTTCTCTTCTGCAGGCTAAACAATCCCAGCTCCCTCAGCCTTTCCTCATAACTCATGTGTTCCAGACCCCTAATCATTTTTGTTGCCCTTCGCTGGACTCTCTCCAATTTATCCACATCCTTCTTGAAGTGTGGGGCCCAAAACTGGACACAGTACTCCAGATGAGGCCTCACCAATGTCGAATAGAGGGGAACGATCACGTCCCTCGATCTGCTCGCTATGCCCCTACTTATACATCCCAAAATGCCATTGGCCTTCTTGGCAACAAGGGCACACTGCTGACTCATATCCAGCTTCTCGTCCACTGTCACCCCTAGGTCCTTTTCCGCAGAACTGCTGCCTAGCCATTCGGTCCCTAGTCTGTAGCTGTGCATTGGGTTCTTCCGTCCTAAGTGCAGGACCCTGCACTTATCCTTATTGAACCTCATCAGATTTCTTTTGGCCCAATCCTCCAATTTGTCTAGGTCCTTCTGTATCCTATCCCTCCCCTCCAGCGTATCTACCACTCCTCCCAGTTTAGTATCATCCGCAAATTTGCTGAGAGTGCAATCCACACCATCCTCCAGATCATTTATGAAGATATTGAACAAAACCGGCCCCAGGACCGACCCTTGGGGCACTCCACTTGATACCGGCTGCCAACTAGACATGGAGCCATTGATCACTACCCGTTGAGCCCGACAATCTAGCCAGCTTTCTACCCACCTTATAGTGCATTCATCCAGCCCATACTTCCTTAACTTGCTGACAAGAATACTGTGGGAGACCGTGTCAAAAGCTTTGCTAAAGTCAAGAAACAATACATCCACTGCTTTCCCTTCATCCACAGAACCAGTAATCTCATCATAGAAGGCAATTAGATTAGTCAGGCATGACCTTCCCTTGGTGAATCCATGCTGGCTGTTCCTGATCACTTTCCTCTCATGCAAGTGCTTCAGGATTGATTCTTTGAGGACCTGCTCCATGATTTTTCCAGGGACTGAGGTGAGGCTGACTGTCCTGTAGTTCCCAGGATCCTCCTTCTTCCCTTTTTTAAAGATTGGCACTACATTAGCCTTTTTCCAGTCATCCGGGACTTCCCCCGTTCGCCACGAGTTTTCAAAGATAATGGCCAATGGCTCTGCAATCACAGCCGCCAATTCCTTCAGCACTCTCGGATGCAACTCGTCCGGCCCCATGGACTTGTGCACGTCCAGCTTTTCTAAATAGTCCCTAACCACCTCTATCTCCACAGAGGGCTGGCCATCTCTTCCCCATTTTGCGATGCCCAGCGCAGCAGTCTGGGAGCTGACCTTGTTCGTGAAAACAGAGGCAAAAAAAGCATTGAGTACATTAGCTTTTTCCACATCCTGTGTCACTAGGTTGCCTCCCTCATTCAGTAAGGGGCCCACACTTTCCTTGGCTTTCTTCTTGTTGCCAACATACCTGAAGAAACCCTTCTTGTTACTCTTGACATCTCTGGCTAGCTGCAGCTCCAGGTGCGATTTGGCCCTCCTGATATCATTCCTACATGCCCGAGCAATATTTTTATACTCTTCCCTGGTCATATGTCCAACCTTCCACTTCTTGTAAGCTTCTTTTTTATGTTTAAGATCCGCTAGGATTTCACCATTAAGCCAAGCTGGTCGCCTGCCATATTTACTATTCTTTCGACTCATCGGGATGGTTTGTCCCTGTAACCTCAACAGGGATTCCTTGAAATACAGCCAGCTCTCCTGGACTCCTTTCCCCTTCAAGTTAGTCCCCCAGGGGATCCTGGCCATCCGTTCCCTGTGGGAGTCGAAGTCTGCTTTCCTGAAGTCCAGGGTTCGTATCCTGCTGCTTACCTTTCTTCCCTGCGTCAGGATCCTGAACTCAACCAACTCATGGTCACTGCCTCCCAGATTCCCATCCACTTTTGCTTCCCCCACTAATTCTACCCGGTTTGTGAGCAGCAGGTCAAGAAAAGCGCCCCCTCTAGTTGGCTCCTCTAGCACTTGCGCCAGGAAATTGTCCCCTACGCTTTCCAAAAACTTCCTGGATTGTCTATGCACCGCTGTATTGCTCTCCCAGCAGATATCAGGAAAATTAAAGTCACCCATGAGAATCAGGGCATGCAATCTAGTAGCTTCCGTGAGCTGCCGGAAGAAAGCCTCATCTACCTCATCCCCCTGGTCCGGTGGTCTATAGCAGACTCCCACCACTACATCACTCTTGTTGCACACACTTCTAAACTTAATCCAGAGACACTCAGGTTTTTCTGCAGTTTCGTACCGGAGCTCTGAGCAGTCATACTGCTCCCTTACATACAGTGCTACTCCCCCACCTTTTCTGCCCTGCCTGTCCTTCCTGAACAGTTTATAACCATCCATGACAGTACTCCAGTCATGTGAGTTATCCCACCAAGTCTCTGTTATTCCGATCACGTCATAGTTCCTGTACATAGTGTACTGTATGTGTATATTTGTGCAAGGGTTTTGTATGTGACGCAGCAAGTAAATCTGTTACAAATACAGCTAAAATTACCTTTATAGCCATAATAGTTAAAGAAAATGGCAGTTAAAGTGTACATTTTAAAAAAATATGAAAGGGACAGATTCAGCTACAAAGACCTCAGAAAGAAGAGAAATTGTAAGTTGAAAAGCAAACGCTGATGGCATAGAGCAGTGGTTTTCAAACTTCTTTTCTGGGGACCCAGTTGAAGAAAATTTTTGATCCCTGTGACCCAATGGAGATGGGGATGCGGGGTTTGTGGTGTGGGAGGGGCTCAGGACTGGGGCAGAGGGTTGGGGTGCAGGGGTGAGGGCTGCAGGGTGGGGCCAGGAATGAGGGGTTCAGAGTGTGAGTGAGGGCTGTGGGCTGGGGCAAGGGGTTGTGGTGCGGGAGGAAGTCAGAGCTCTGGGCTGGGGGTGCAGGCTCTGGGGTGGGGCCAGGGATGAGGGGTGCAGGAGAGGCTCCAGGTTTGTGGGGGGCTCAGAGGCAGGGGGTGGGAGGAGTTCAGGGATCTGGGCTGGGGGTGCAGGCTCTGGGGTGGGGCCAGGGATGAGGGTTTGGGGTGCAGGAAGTTCTGGATTTGGGGGGGCTCAGGGCTGGGGCAGGGGATTGGGGCGCAGGGTTGGGGCATTGACTTACCTCCAGTAGCTGCCAGTCAGCTGTGCAGCTGAGGTGCAGAGGCAGGCTTCCTGCCTATCCTGGCACCATGGACCGCGCTGCACCCCAGAAGCGGCCAGCAGCAAGTCCGGTTCCTAGGCAGAGGCATGCAAGTGGCTCCGTGCAGCTCTTGCCCGCAGGCACCACCCCCCAAAGCTCCCATTGCCCGGGAACTGGTCAATGGGGGTGCGGAGCTTCTGCTTGGGGCGAGGGCAGCACATGGAGTCCCGCGGCCCCCCTGCCTAGAAGCCGGACCCACTGCTGGCCGCTTCCGGGGCGCAGCGGGTGTCGGAACAGGTAGGCACTAGCCTGCCTTAGCTGGGCAGCACTGCTGATGGGACTTTTAACGTCCCAGTCGGCAGTGCTGACCAGAGCCACTAGGGTGCTGAGCAAGGCGACCCAGTGCTTTACATGCCGCGACCCACCCAAACTTTGAAAAACTGGCATAGAGCTATGAGGTATAGCATACAGGAGACTCATTAGTAACCTTAACAGTGTATTAGGTCCCACCCTGCAAAGAGTCACTTGTACATACACGTGTAACTTCACTGGACCTACTTGCACTGGACCTACTTGCACGTATAGAATTAAGTGCATGCATGTTTGCATTGGAACCTTAGCTATTACATCAAGTCTGCAAGAGGGTCAGGCATATCCTGAGCACCCCATCCATGGCCACAGGTGGTGCTACAGCATCCTGCCTCTTGTGTTCTGTTTTCAGGGCCCCTTAAGAACTTCATGCTCTTTCTCATGGCTCATATCACGCTTCCTGGGGCTGGTTTAATAACAGAAACAGTTCAAAATTGTCCCCAGAGTCCCAAAATAAAGTCCAACATTGCAACACAAAAGTTCATACTCAGCTCTGGCATCTCCTACCACACCCAGAGCTCTTCTGTCCCAGTCTACGCTTCATGAAGCTGTCACTTCCAGCCTTTCCTAGCTGGAGTTCAACCTTCTGATTTCTAGGCCCAGACTCTTCTTCCAGTCAGGGACTCCTCTGCCACACCTTTCTTTTCTGTGGCGAAGTAGACTTGACCGAGTAGTCTATCCCAACTATAATTCCTCACTACTTAACAGTTTATATCCTCTCACTCTGCCCTATGTCTTTCAGGTCATGTAACAGCATCTTTTTAATAATAATCCAGTTCACCAATGTTGTTACTAAATCACATAATGTTTTTTTTTTACCTTAAGATATTTTAATTCCTCAAAAAGCTTTGTCTTCTCTTTGTCAAAGCCCTTACATATCCATAAAAGGTGATCAATTGTTTTTTTTCCATTTTACAGAGGGCACATAGTCCATCTTTGTGTCTTTTTATTGGAAAGAGATTTGTTTAAACCACAGTGGGCAGTTAGTACACTCAACCAGTGGTTCTCAAACTTTTCTTTTTGCAGACCACTTGAAAATTGCTGAGGGTCTCGGCAGACCACTTCATGATCTTTCCATATGTTGTTTGTACTGTTAGCTAACTATTGTAAAGCGCTTTGGATAAAAGTGCTATATATAAAAAAAACCTTAATAATAATAAACATTTTTTTGTTCTACAGATAAAAGCCCACAACTCATATTTTAATATCAGTAGTCTTACCTTTCTAATGCGATGGATGTGCCCTCTCTCCCGCACCGCAGCAGCCCCTGAGCTGGGGCTGGGAAGAAGGTGGGTCTCTCCCCTGCCACAACAGCCACAGAGCTGAGGCTGAGAAGGAGGGCTGTCTCTCCCAGGAAGCCACAGCCCTGGAGCTGGGGAAAGTCGTCTCTTTCTCTGGCCGCCACAGCCCTGCACATCCCAAATTCCCACTATTTCGAGGATATTTTCTTTTTGTTCTTGACCATATGCTATCGGACTGTGCTCATTCCAACAAAAGACTGAGATCCCCATGCTCATTATATTTCCCCCTTAACTTTATTCAAAATTGCATGAATTCAGTTCATTGACAAGCTGCTAATGTTCAAGTATTTTTCCACTGCCCTTGCTATAATTTCTGATTCTTTCACAGTTTGTGATGTACAATTTATCACTTCTATCACTAATGCAATAAACCTGTCTTTTTTCATTAATAGTAGATAGTCTATTCATTCCACAGTGTTTATCATATTCTTTATAGAATGCAAAAAGAAAAGGAGTACTTGTGGCACCTTAGAGACTAACCAATTTATTTGAGCATGAGCTTTCGTGAGCTACAGCTCACTTCATCGGATGCATCCGATGAAGTGAGCTGTAGCTCACGAAAGCTCATGCTCAAATAAATTGGTTAGTCTCTAAGGTGCCACAAGTACTCCTTTTCTTTTTGCGAATACAGACTAACACGGCTGTTACTCTGAAACCTGTCTTTATAGAATGCGACTGCTTTATAGAATGTTTCTGCAGTTCCCCTTTTCTTGTGCTGGTTGTTCCTTCCCTCTCCACCTGATGCTTTGAGAGTCTTCTTACAGTTTCTGCATCAGGTATGATATTAAAATTTTTTGTCCTTTTTATCTCTTTAGCTTGTCTTGCCTCAAGACACCCTCTATATGCCAGAATCTTGGTACCACTGCACTTCCTACATTTGACCTCTGTCCCTTCTATACAAATTTCATAATCTCTCTTCCACACATCTTCTTTTGCCTTTACAAGCAGCTGCTACATGCCCATACCTGTTGGTGCTCATAACAGCTTAAGGGAGGGGGATATATGACTTTGTTCTGAATATCTGAAACCCTAGTGTTAATTTCTCAGGTAGAGTCTCTCCCTTAAATGTAATCCGTACAGCTGTTGATAGCTTGCTTTCCTCTCTTTCACTAATTAATCACTTATTTACTAACACTTTATCTTCTTCTATGCTTTTGATTATCTCATCATTGGTCAGTTTTAATGGCACTCCATATATTAACCCTTTACTTCAGTCATCTTTGGTAGCTGGCAATTTATTTTAACTTTGCTTAGTATTTTAGTTTTTAGCAGTTTATTAGCTTACTTTTTGTTTTACATTCAACTAAAAGATTACCATCCTGCACCCTCCTATTTCTTACAGTATTCACTATGTTTTTTTTAATCCAATCAGCTACTTTCACAGGGTTAACATCACCCAATCTTATTTCTTTGGCTAGGAATCTTACAAATATAACGTTTTGATTTATTTCCTTCCTCGGCTTTGCTTTTTTGCTGTTATCATCATCATCTTCTGCTTCTACTCTTTTCTCCCTCATCCCCCCCCCTTTGTATCCATTCTCCCTCTTTAATAAACTCTTCAGTTTCCACAGTGACTTTATTTGAGATCAGAAAGTCCTCCATCTCCCACTAGCCCACCCTAGCCACACCAGCCTACCTTTCTTTTCCTGTTACCCTCTAGTTCTTTAGAGAGGACACCTGGTTCTCTAACAGGCTTCACAGGGACTTGTTAATGAGCCACAGTTGGGCTGGAGTAATTCTCTCTTAAAGGGCCCAGTCCACCCTGTGACAAAATCCCATAAAGTATAGTCAGCTATAATAAAACTGAATATAATTGTTTTTACCTAGTCTGATGTAAACTGAAAATTGGTCATTTCCTCTTCCTGCATTTGTTGCTTCACTTACTTTAAAATTTAGCTAACTTTTGTTGAGTGAAATGGAAGTTACTCAACATACATGCGTCCTGATAGCACTGAAGAGATGAAGCAAGCTAATGTGAGAGATAAACCTTCCTGTGTCTGAAAGCACATATTCTCTACTGATACAAGATGTCTTTTTATGTAACCAAATAGCCATGCCTCCTCTTAGTCAAAGAACTTAATATTCTTAGGAAAGCAGAAATCACTGCTTTTACATTCATTTAGTCTTGCCTATATTTTCTGTAGTATGTTTTAGGTACTGTGGTTTTAATGTGATACAGAGTATAAAAGTTAATATAGATATGAGTGCTAATTGTAAGATGGAGAGTGCAGTTTCCACTGCATGTAGCTTTCCTTGACTAATATAGAAAAATCAATGTAATATAAAAACATTCCTTTGGCTTCCCCTACAAAGATGATAAAGTACCCTGTGATAAATTACTTGTATATAGTGCTTATCATACAGATGCTGCTCCCGCATACTGTACAATAATCAGACTAACAAAAACAATAACACAGTTTTAGATAAATGAAGAGTTACCATAAAAGAAACAAAGCTGAGGAAGTTTAAAGACTAAATTGGCAAATGCTGCCTGGGCCCTCCCTGACTTGGGTTCTACTGTGGCCACCATCTCATGAAAGGACAGGAAGGATTAAGTCAAAGACCTTGCTTTACCTGGCCTGCTAGATTTTTTGGAGGCTGGCCCTTCATCGCTTAATTGTGTGTTTACACTCACAGAAAGAGAAGAGATTGGGGTCTACATTTCTAAGGCTAAGTTAATGATGCAACTACTGACTTCAGTGTTGCTATTTGAGGCACAAATCAGGCCACTGTTGTAGCAGCCAGGCAAGGTACTAACAAACTTCAACAGGACTTTATTTTTTAAAGTGGAAACCTCTTTTCCAAGCTGCTGCTGCACCCTTAGTAGCTCTCCCTCAGCCTCTTCAACTCCTCCCCCCTCCTTCCTGTTTCCTGTCCTTTCAGACTCCCAACAGCCAGTGCTCCCAATTCTAATAATTACAAGCAACATCTAAACACAATAGCGACATATTAGACCAAGTTACTAATATGTAGTCTATCTTCAGCTTCAACTCCCTGTTTAGTCATCATGAAATCAGAAGTAATAAATTCACATGAAACCAGTTCTCTGTTCTTCGCTTTCTACCCTGGCTTCCCACAGAATACTGAGTTAAGTTCAAGGTCTTGGTCCTTACCTTCAAGGCGCTCCATAGTCTGGGCCAGCCAGCATAAGAACATAAGAGCGGCCATATTGGGTCAGATCAGTGGTCCATATAGCCCAGTATCCTGTCTTCCGACAGCAGCCAATGCCAGGTGCTCCAGAGGAAATGAACAGAACAGGAAATCATCAAGTGATCCATCCCCTATCCATCATATCTAAGAGACTGCCAAAAGCTTTGGGTTGAAGACCATGGTTGACCAATGCACTCCTCAAGCCCAGTGGAACTTTCTGCCATAAGGATAAAGCTCATCTGTACCAGAAGACAAAGTTTTCTTAGAAGATTTCAGAATGAATTTCCACAGTAACTAAGGACCAACAGACCTTCCAACCTTCTGCTCCAAGTCCAAGATGCACTTCTTCAAACTTGCCTTCTCTAACAGACACATAGCAGCATGTGCATTTAAACGAAAAAAAATCCCAAAACAAAAAACACACAGCTTACCAAAACACTCCACTATTCATACAATTCTCCCTCTGGGGAGAGGATGAGAAAGAAAACAAACTACACGTAAGAGATGTTAGCATCACTTAATGTACTACTGTAGTGTTGAGGTTAAAGAAGCTATGTAGAATAGAACAGCACTGACCTAAATAGTAAATGGACCAGAAAGACGATAAACTTTAATAATTATATTAAAGGTTAAAAAAAACCCTGGGCATGGACTTATTCATTGAGAACTAGTGCCTTTCATATATTTGAAGACATTTTGTTTACAAATAAAGTTAACATCTGAAAATGCTGTTTTGCACATATACATTTTGCTTCTTTTTTTACTAAGTTTAATAAAGATAGAAGGTTTTAGGTACATGAACTCATACACATCTGATGCATCAGATATTTAAATAGAGCTGCACTTCTTTAATCTACATTTTCAAAATAAAGGCAGTTACAACATGACCGCACGCTGGTTTCTGTAGAAAAATAAATGACAGAATCAGAGCTTATATTAAATTTTAACTAATCCTGAAGTATATGCATTAGTGACACAGTCTCTCTTGCTGGTGCAGTATGTAAGTGTACACATACTTTCTGTTCCTATATGGTGTTTGGGAACTCAGACTGAGTAAGGGCTTGAGCCAAAGGAAGTGTTTCCCTTGACTTAAATGGACATTGGACCAGGACCTAAATAAGTAAGAAACATATTGTAGCTGTGTTTATTTGTAGAATTGACTAGTAATATCTCTGTTTTTGTGAAGTCCTTTTAAAAGTGTTTATACCTATATGTACTTTATATATGCAATATGAATTATCACCTTGCAGCTAATCCTGTTCCCAGTGAAGTCAATGGGAGCAGGACTGGGAGCCCACTGTATGGACATGCCAGTAGTTATGTTTTTAACATTACACAAAGAAAATACTAATAAAAAGATAGGAACTGCAGTACCACATTAGATCCATGGTCTGTTTAGTCCAGTGTCCCATCTCCAAGAATGGCCATTATGAGATACTTCAGAGGAAGGTGCAAGAAACCCCACAATGGACAATTATATAATAACCTGTCCATAGGGCAGGTCTACACTAGAAAGGTGTACTGTTTTAACTATACTGGTATAAAAGTGTTTATTACAAGAAGGGGAATAAACTATACCAGTATAAGGCACCTTTATACCAATATAACTGCATTCACACTAAGCGTGGTACCAGTATAACTATTTTGGTAAAGAAAAAAAAACACCACCACATCCATATGCAAACTAGTTATACCAGTAAAATTTTCACGTGCAGACGAGGCCTAAGTTTCTGCATAACCTTAGGCAGCAGTTAATGGTTAGTTTATGCCCTGAAACAAAAGATTATATCCCTTTAATGTTTAATCCTATCTAATGTAACTATGGTTATTCTTCTTATAAATGTTTTATAAAAGACTCAGTGCATTGTTTGGATTAACCCAAATAGCATTAACAATAATTGAATTTTCTATAGTTAAATTAAACAAGTAAACAAAGTAAGCAAGAGGCCTGAAAACCACAAAGATAATAATTGCTTCTAGCATGGACTAGAGTAAAATTTTAAGAGTAATATTTTGTACCTTGGGATTATTTTATAACATTTATGACTTGTTTAAATCTAATGAAATGTCTTCACTGTTCTAAAATGCACTTGTACTCTGCAATATACAGCTTCATCTTTTTTTTAATTATTTAAAATTAGGAAAATAGGTGGCTAAAAGTTGATCCTTGGTTCTTGACAGGATACTGGAGCCAATTTTACTAAGTTCTAGATAACTAATATGAACCTGAAGATTGTTACTATAAAATAGTACTTACATCACCCATTTGAGTAAGAGGTGTGGGAGGAAGAATTAAGGATTTTCTGCATAAGCAACTTTTTCTATAACAAAAAAAATCTATAGTCAGACAACATTGCCTCCAAAACTGAATTAATGGAAGGATTAGCCATGGTAATGCATGGTCTCTTGATATACAGATGGTCTTGTAAGCCACCATCCCACCTATTCACAACTGTGCAGTCCTCCTCCCCTCCCATTTATGAACATATAAGGTCCCTGTGGCAACTACAACAACAATTGTTTATGTGGATATTATGAGAAAAGTATTTAATGCATTATTTCAGTTTAGAGCAATAGGAAATGAGGAGTGTAAGACCTTTGTGACCATCCAGATCTCTATGGATCACTACTCAGTGCTTCATGGACACAACTGACTCATACACCAAAGATTGAGAAACACTGACTGAGCTGGAGATACTGGACCATACAATCACAGGCAGAACAACCAAAATGTTGCTAAGATAACTGAATCTTGTAACAATCATTCTTTCAAATTGCAAACTGCAAACACCCCAAACAACACTGTCCTTTATCAGAGAATATGGTCTCCAAAGTTACATGATTACTTTGAAGGTCAGTTATATAGTGATATATAGTCTCACTTTATTGCTGGACACAGATGAATATCAATATTATTCATATGTTATATTATTTCTTGGGGTCAAGTTTCTGTAAAACCACATGAAATATTAATGTTTTATATGCTTCCATTTCTATTTCTTCCATTGCATCCCACACTTCAAAGAAATCTTAAGCTTCCATGGCTTTTCCCCTAACTCCGCAGCTATTAAATAAAATCAGAAAGTATGGACTGAATTTTCTCCCTTGTTTCTGAAGGCACACTGCTTTTAACTTTCATTTATATTCCCCCCACCCAAATCCTGTTTTGTTTTCTGCTATTTTTATCCTTTGATTTCTGTTATTAATGACATTTGTTTTGTTTTTTCTTATTACACCTCTGCTTGCTCTGCATTTTTTTCAACCCTCTCATTCTGTCCCCCCCTTCCTACCCATTCTGTCTCACACACACAGATGTATTAATTCTCTACACTCATTCATTTTTCTTCCCTCTCTTTCACATAGCCACTCATTCATTATCACCCCGTTAACCCCATCTAGTAAGACATCTATATTCAAGTACCTGTAGTCATTCAGCCAACATATACCCACCAACACATGCATCTAATCTCCCAGCCATATTGCTACGTACACATGCAGTCACCAAACCCTACATAGCCACTTGTCACACTTATCTACACAGTCACCAGCAGGAGCCTGAAACCAGTTTAGAGGCTTGTGAACTGAGGAGTACTTCACTTGAAGCCCCACAGAGAAAATGCTGCAGCAGCCTACCTGGTGGTGGAGGAGAAGAGTCAAAGCTAGGGTGGTCACCTTTTCAAAATGCAAAAACGGTAGACATGCAGGAGCTCCACCCCGTCCATGGCCCTGCCCTTGCTCCTCCTCTTCCTTCTGAGGCCCCACCCCAGCCAGGCCAGAAGCCAGAGCTGGGCAGTGGTAAAAGCCACCCAGGAATCCCAGGCTGCTGTGGAGATTCCTGGACTCTCTACCTGCCCTGGATGGGGTGGGCAGCTGGGGTGCCTAAGAGCAGCCCCCATCCCATGTTCCCGCCCCACCCCGGGCACCCTGCCCAGGGCAGGTGGAAGGTCTGGGGCTGCCCCTAGCAGCCCAGGTGGCTCTTACCACTGCCCAGCTCTAGCTTTTGGACCCCCATCTCTGCCCCCCCAGGAAAAAATTGGCACCACCCCTGAGCCTTGGGCTGGCACAGAGCAGCACCACAGAGAATCTGGGACAAATGCTGTCCCGGCATAGGTGCCAACTCTGTGGGTACTCTAGGACTGGAGCACCCATGGAAAAACATTAGCGGTTGCTTAGCACCACCGGCAACCAAGCTCCCTTCCTTTCCCCCACCCCACTCCTGCCTGCCAGCAGCCCTGCCAATTAACTCCTCCCCCTCCCGCCCAGAGCCTCCCACCCTCCGCAGATCAGCTGTTCTGCGGTGTGCAGGAGGTGCTGGGAGAGAGAGGAAGGAGCAGGGATGGGGCATGCTCAGGGGAGGGGATGGAACTGGGCGGGAAGAGGCTGGGCAGGGGTGGGGCCTTGGGGAAAGGAATGGAGTGGGGGTGGGGCCTGGGGCTGACTTGGGGTGGGAAGGTGTGGGGACTTGAAGGAAGGGTTGGAGTAGGGTCCAGGCCAGGGGCTGAGTGGAGATTGAGCACCCCTGGGGGATACTTGGAAGCCGGTGCCTGTGTGTCCCTGAGTTATTCAGTCCAGGGTTGGGACTTGAAATGTATAATTAGGGATGGGTGGTCACCCTAGTCAGAGCCCTGAAAAGTAATCACTTGGATGGTCCAGCTCTGGAGGGATGAAAGGGGGTCTGGAACCTCAGAAAGGAATTATTCCAGCAGCCTGACTTTGGGCGGGAAGTGGGGGACAAAGGAGTACCAGAAGCCACACAAAGGGGCCACCCTATTTACCTGGATAGGCAGAGAGAGGTCTGAGCTTCTCAGAGGAACAATTTTAGCAGCCTGGGTTGGTGGTGGGGCCCCAACCCTGAAGAGAAGTCATTGCAGGCAGGGCAGGGGTTAGATCAGGCTGCATGCACTAATGGAAACTCTGAAGCAGTTTCTGCCAGTAGCCAAAGGGCACATTTCTTTGGACAGACAGCACAGCACAGCAGCTCTCAAAGTAAGCAGTGCTGAGCCTAGAAGGAAAAGTTCTGAGGCCTGAGACAGACACCAGTTCACTGGGCAAATTCCTGGTTGCCAGATAGTTCAGTCCAGTCTTGGCAAAAACATCAGCCATGAATGCATGTTGTTGTGTATCTTAGTTGTATATCTTATAAGTTTAGAAAGTCTGTGTAAAATAGACTGCACAAGCTCAGCATGTGATTTGCAAGTCAAATCAAAACAAAATTTCACTGGAACTCTCAAAGGCACCACACCCTGATGAAGCCTATTTCCATGCCAAATGCTGGCTTCCCTCCCCAGCCATTTTGGCTGTAGATATAATAAAAATGTTGCCAAAAATTATTATGGGAAAAGTATATTTTTTCCACTGTCCTTGAGCTTAGAAATGGCCAACCCATTTTTTTGCTCAAAATCTTAAAAAACCCTCCGCTTTTTGATTCGAGAACAAGGCTGGAAAATTTCAGCCTGAAAAACAAATATTTCAAAAAGTTATAAGTGAATTAAAATGGAAACCACAATCCAGCATCAAACTGTAGTGATCATTGCCATTCACACTACAAAGCTATTTGTCATTTGTTATTTTAGCCTGATCTTTTGTTCTTAAGCTGTTTGCTGTGAATAACTGATAACTTTTTCTCCTGTTTTTTCCACTTCATGAACACCCCACCACCACCACAACCACACACACAGAGATTATGCACCCTTCCAACTCCCCATCAGTGCCCTATACACTTCCCGTGGAGGATTAATTCTGCACAAAATTCCCTCTGAAGTCAACAATGACCTTATTCTCAGAGTCAATTATCCTTGATTTCTACGTGGAGTGTGGATGTTCAGTACATCTGAAAATGAAGCCATAGAGTTTTGCTTTAGTAAGGACTACAGTGTCAAATCCACAGTTACTCAAACAACATAATTTAAGAGATGGAATCTTTGAACTGCCTCACTTCATTTTGTCTGTCTTTAGAGATAATTTTTTCTGTATTATTATAAAACATTTACAGAGCAGCATAGAGGTTCACAGTGTTTAAAAGGCCGTATGTGTGATATTTATATTCAAAACTCTTTACGGTTGGAAATAAGACAACACACACAAACAAATTTCATCCTCTGTCCATGTCATGGAAGCAAGGAAGACTCATTGATATCTTAGACCTTCTGGAATACGTTTAAGCCATCTTGTTTTAGAAAATAAAGTTTCATAAGAGAAACACACACACAAAAACTATGTTTATGTTTGTTAGTTTTGAACAACAAAATATCTGACTTTTTGTTTAGACCATTGCCAGGTTCAATCATCACTAGCATTTGTGGTTACCAATTTTTAAGTTCTCAGCCATTTTGACTTTCAGACTAACAAGTGGACCTTATAAAATACAGAGTTACAAATTCCACAACCTAAGTGCTAGTGTAAAATGAACTATAGTGGCTTTGCATGACTCTTCTGTGGCTGAAAATTGCAGAATTGTATTTCTTGCAATTCAGAATATAAAGTTTTGAAATATTGTTTAGTAGAAGTTGTTGCCCACTTCTTTTTCATCTTGAAATTCAAATAGCGTACTGTACCTCATTTTTGCATTTTTAAACTGGTTTTAATAAAAACACATACAGTGGATTGCATGCAAGTCCATCAAATGTTTTAAAAATAAAAAGGTACTTAAGATTTAATTTAGTTCAAAAGAACTGTATATTTCAAAACACTTTCAATCCATATGGTTCCTGTAGCTACCTATTCCTGAGGTATTTAAAAGTTGCAAAAAGGAACTTGCAGATATCTTTGCCACCAACAAATAGTGCAAATAATACAAGTGTTGCATTTATAAAGAACAATGAATTAATGTAGTAATTTTTGTGGTTTCTAAATAATTAATTAAATTGCAGCTGTTGAACTATTAGGCTTTATCTATACTCGGGATTTTCTCAAATTCTCCAATTTGATATTGCACTGATGTTGTCTAGACCTGCTCTAAGCAGGGTGAGCTGACACAGTGGATAAAATGCTGACAATTATTTTACACTAGCACTTCCATCACTGTTATCATAGTGGAACTGCATTGGTTGTAGAACAACCGAGAGAGACTTTCATTCTACTCTATTTTTTCACACTCATAACATTCCAAACCCCTTTAGGCTGAAATTTTGTACACTCTGTCACTGCTACAAGATAAATATTCCTTTGAAAGTTTTAGCTAACTTTACAATTTTGGAGTTATGAGAAGGTTAATCTCTTCTCCCCTCCTATCCCTGTAAAAAAAACCCCACCCTCCTATCCCTGTAAAAAAAAACCCACCCCACCATATTTCTCACTTCTCGTTGCAAAAGACCATTTTTTCCACTGGGTAACTCAAATGACTGAAGTTTAGGGAACTGATTCTGAACTTCATTATACCAATATAATTCCATTGACTGTAATTGAGTGGAACTCTCATAAAACTGTTGATACAGTGGAGAGGCCCTAGAACTTCAAATTTGGTGTAAAAATCAGCCCTGATAAGTAGGATGTACTTTGCTAAAATGTCCATTTTAAAATATCAAAGTTATGTGAACTTTTGAAATATGTATACCGTAGAAAGTTACTTTATGCTATAGCTGTGCAATCAATGATGGAAACACTACATTTGTATGCACAGATAATTAAATTCACACATATTTGCTGAAATAATTTATAAGCCCCACTGTTGAAGTTTATGGAGCAAGCAATCTCTAGTAGACAAAGGAATTTACAAGCTTTGCAAGCTAATTATCTGTAAAGAAATGTATAGGAAATTAAACTAAAAATACCAAATCAAACCAAAGTCCTTAGCATTAACTGTACTAACATCTGCATTGCCTTTTCTGTGGTGTCACCATATGTGTCTCGGACATGCCTCCACCACCACTTCAAGAAGGTTCATGGACCAGTTGGTTCAATATTCCATCATTTGCGTAGCAAATGTGGTTGTTATTCAAAACATATATATCTGACTTTGATATATCTGCTATACTTTGCATTAAGGCCTGCAAGACTTTATTATGATGAAAAAATGGTTACCTTTTATTATAAACTAGCAGCTAAACAAAGCTGTTGCATGGGTGTGGCAGTTGGGCAAGTAATCCACCATGCAGTCTCCCTCACACAACCAGTGATATTTTTGTATGCAAATTAGCTGTAGAGTAAGGGTGATGATTGGTTGAGTTACCGTAGATGTCACAATGAACTGGAACTCTTGGCATGGCATAGATCAATGCCTTACCGTGGCTGTACACTGTACAGGTGTAATTCATAAAGTCAAAATGGCTGAGAACTTAAAAATTGGTAACAGACCACAAATCCTAGTGGGGATTGAACCTGGCAATAGTCAAAACAAAAGGTGCTTTCAGCCACGCCTGTAACTGTGTCCATCATTTCACACTGACTCAGAAAACATTCTAGGCTTCAGAAAGATACAGTGTGACAATTCTGTAATTTTATTATATAGATTAACAACAAGATTGCACACAGATATTGATTTTATTTAACTATTTCAGAACATCCATGGGAAAGAACAGAACTGAATGGAAGTTACTATGAAATAGGAAAGGAAAACAAGTGTTTTGAAGCATGCTTTTGAGAAATTAAAGGCCTTTCCCATGTGTTTATTTGATTATGAAATGTCACGCTGACCATGGCCTGCTATTCACTTTAGTGAGACGCTTGCTACATTTTTAGTCCTTGTACCGAGTAGGCGTGGCCTCCCGCAGAGATTGACAGGGAGGGACCAAAACCTATCACCTGCTGGGTGGAGTGAGGAAGGCCCTGCCCCACCCACTGGAAGCAGAGAGGCGGGACAGGAAGAGGAAGTATAAAAGGCCTTGCAGCTCAGTTGGGCTGGAGCCACCAAGGGAGATGGGTACATCCCTCTTGCTGCTGGAGCCTGAAGAGGACCCTGGCCTAGTGCTTACCAACAGCTGTGTAAGCAATGGGAACAATGGGTTCAACCTAACAAAAAAAAAAAGAGGGAATTTTCTCAGGAAAACCAAGTAAAAGGAGAAAAAGCAAGCTGCTTTAAAAGGGCTAAAAATTGTAGCCAGTACCCTGGGTTTAGAAACAGATAAATTTAGAAGAGAAATACAAGAGTTAAGAAAAGAAAAAAAGACATAGAAAAAAAGTAGTTACATTATGAGCAACTATGTTAACTCAGATGGTTCAGATTATTGATTCACAAAATGAACTAAGTGAGATAAAAAGCGAGCAGGAGAAATTGGTTCAATAAATTGAAGCATGGAAACAAAAAGCAAAAGATAGGCAAGCTGCAAAGAGAATTGTACTCTCGGATGCAGGTAAAAAGAAAGAAAGAAATCATGCAGCCTGTAAAAGACAAATATGTGCAGTAAAGGAGGAATTAAGAGTAAGTAAAGGGGGAAAAGCAGTGATAAAATCTGGGAGTGGTGAAGGAATAGGATTTGTACGCCCCTTTTATCACTATTTCAAGGAACCTTTCCCAGGATCTTCTAGAACTACAAAGACCACCTCCTATGGCTCCAATCATTACAACTACAGTGATTAAAACCACTGTACATGGTAATGAGGGAGGATGAGAGGAATGAACAGAAGAAAGATCATATATCCCAGAAGAAATTAGGGTTTGGGGAAAGTCTATGGGACTCCTAACTAGAAGTACAGTAGTTGGAAGGTTAGCTAAGGCACCAAGAATGCCTGAGTTAACAGAGAGTGACTTCTCAGCTCTAATAAAAGAATGTATAAGTACAGAAGATTTTGCAGGACATACCTATGAAATGCAGGGTGGAGGACATAGAGATAAAATCTTGAAATTTATCTTCCCTAATGATGACCTGGTTGTGTGGTTCCATAGGGAAAAACAACAACCAAGAGAAAGACCAGCACCATATGTAGCCAGAAGGAAATTATTGTATAAACACTCTGGGATTATCCCAGCAGGTAGAGTAATAATATATGATGTAGTACAATTTAAAAGAGCTTTATTGTTGGGGTTTAATTCAGCATTAAGAATGGCTATGGTTTCTGACTATCCAGAAACTACTGTATTACAGGAAATAGAGGAACAAGCGAAAAGACTGTGTGAAATACAAAGGGAAACGTTCCAGCCTTTAAAGAAAAGAAAATATTAAGAGAACCATGTTATCCTTTAAAAGAAAAGATACAGTGTCAGTGGTGACCTTTCCCAATAATGGTCCACAAGGAAAAGGAAACCAGCAAAGCAAACAAAATAAAGAGGAATTAAGAAGAGAAGAAAAGAAAAATAAAAGTTTGTTCCCTCCAAAAAGAAAAGTTGGTGACTTAGGAAGAAATTGGCTTTGAAGAAAATTATTACAGTACAAACCTAGAGAGCAAATTAATGGATTACCTATTGAAGAATTTCTTTGAAGATTAGCCAACCATGAAAGGAGCATACCCATTGCTCCACCATGTCCCAAAGATCAGGTATAGAGAAGCCAGGCACCCTCTATTTTTTCCAATATGAACAAAAGATCCTGCTGATTTTGTGGCACATTTTAAATCAGATGGTTGGGGAAGACCCAATGTGGAATTTAATAAGGGAGCATTCGGACAAAATATGTTAATAGATACAGGTGCCACATTTTCTTTAGTTAGTACTAAAAACAAAAATGTATTTGGACCCCCAGTAACAATAAAAAAAGTTGCAAGGATTTAATGAAGCAAAGAGTAAGGTGCCATTCAGCCCTCCAATTTGCTTTCAGCTAGGAACTAAACAAGGATGGGAACTATTTGGTTTAATAAATCTGGATGGAGATGGAATAATAGGTATAGATATATTGAAAAACTTTAAATTAATATTAGATTTGGTAAATAAAGTATGAGAAATAAAACAAAGGTCTTAGACCAACCAGTTGTTATTGAAGCAGGATACAGGTTAGCTACCCTTAAGGCTGCTGAGGAAATAGAATGGCCCAACTGGCCAGCAGAAGTAGTAGAAATTGCAAAGAAGCATAAAGAGGTTTGGGTCACCAATAAAGTAGAATGTGGGAAAATTAACACAGAAGTTTTAATTACTGGACCTGATCACCCCCCCCCCAAAAGCAGTATAAGTATCCCAAAGAAGCAGAACCTAGTCTAATGAAAACTATTCAAGGGCTCTTGGAGCAAGGAGTCATAATAGAACAACAAAGTATAAATAATGAAGCCATTTGGTCAGTTCTAAAAGCAGATGGTAAAACCTGAAGGTTAACCATTGATTTCAGACCACTCAACAAAGTAACTCCAATGACTGCTCCAGTGGTAGCTAAATATCCAGAAGTAATAGCCTCTATTATGAAAGGAGCCCAGTGGTTTACAGTTCTAGATTTGGCAAATATGTTCTTTGCTATACCTTTACATCAACATTCTTGCTATAAATTTGCATTTATGTTTCAAGGACAGCAGTATGTATTCACCAGAACTCTATAGGGTTTCCATAATAGTCCTGCTGTCTGTCATATGCATGTGATTAAGATTGGACCAATCTTATAGCCACAAGAGTGGCAAATAGGTGATATGGTTATGTATAGATGAGTTAAAGAAAAGGGTCATGTGCTTAGTCCAACATGGATAGGACCAGTAAGAATAGTTAATAAAGCTAGTCCCAAGGTATATCAATTAGATATACAAAAAGGAAAAAGAAAAGTGTCAAAATGGTTCTATTTGTCACAATTGAAAAGGTGAAAGGGAAAATCAAAATAGTAATAATATCTCTCTTATAGGAAAAGAAAAGAATGGAATAAAAAAGAATGCAACAGGAAGGAATGCAAAAAGAAGTATGGGATGAAAGAGTATGGTATGAATTTCCAGAATTCCCAGAAGACCACAATGACTTATTTGAAAGTGTACCAGTTATAGAAACTATTAACTCAAATCCAGTAATAGAACAATAACACTGATAAATCAGGTGATGGAACAACCACTCCAAGTTATAACATAATTGTGGAAAGACCAACATGGAAGACCAATAATAGACATAAATATAGACAAAGGAAAAATTCAACAATTATATTACTTAGACACAGCATCTACATATTCAGTGTTAAATAATACAGTATATATAATACAACAGACTTTCTCCCATATACTTCTCCAGAAAGAGCAGAAATACAGGGAATAAGAAGAAAATTCTACTGAATGTTCCACTCATAGTTGGCATAAGAAATGAAGAAGTAAAGAATGTGCATTTTGGAATAATGAAACTTGGGGTAAATGGACTTTGAATAGTAGGGGTAGATATTCTCAAAGTATTGCAATACTTAATAGCTCTTGTAAAAAACCATTCAATGGGCAATAGAGTAATGTAAGAATAAGTTTTTTAAAAAGGGGAAGTGTGTGTAAAATAAAAATAAAATGTGTGTGGAATTTTTTGTTTAATTATTAAATTTAATAGAGAACGAGAGAAAGACAGAAAAAGAAAGGAGAGAGTGAGAAAGAAAGAAAAGGAAGCCTGGCAGGAGAGTGGTTTGAGGACCTCCTGGAATCAAATGAACAATAAATATTAAATTAATAATTATGTCATTATGACATATTTATTAATACTTTAATAGAAGAAGAGGATAGTGGTATAGATAAACAGCCAGAGGAGAATGAGGAGGTGCCACCTATGGTTATAGCCCAGCTGTTTTTTGACCCATCTGGAAGACCTTAACCCAATAAGAGTTAATTCAGCAGAGACAGAAATGCTCTGTTACCTAGATACGGGGTCTAACATTTCAATTTTAAACATAGCGACAGACTTTGACCTTGTGCAGTATGCCTTAGATTATATATATATATTTATGTGGTTATGGGAACATTAGGAGGACAGACCCCTAACCAGATCAATATCAATTAATATAAGATTTTGACAATTGAGTGATGGACCAGGGGAGCACAGTCGTATGGAATAATCGGCATGGATATTATAGGAATGTTGGATTGTCTGATTGATGTGGGGAATAAAATATTATGGGATACCAATTAAAAGGAAAAAAATTATTGTTAAAATAGGTAGTCATCGTATTATTGTATTAAAATAGTTGGTTAGCTTATGCAATAGTAATAGTTTAATAATAATTTAAAATAGTATAGTTATAGATAGGTAAAATAGTATAAGAATATATGTTATGTATATTTTTTCATAAAGTTAATGGTTAATTAAGTAAATACATACTTTTATAAGGAAAAGGGGTCTTTTGTTATTCCTGTCTTACAGACAAGAAAAGCCAGATGGTGGAAGATGCAGTTCTATTCATCCTGGCTCTTCTGGATGTTTATGGCTACTGGATTCTGCTAATGGTAGTGCAAATTTGGATGTGAAGAAATAAAAAATGACGATTCAGTGGACCAAGTCCAATCAAACGGCTATTGCCAATAGTAATGTGGAGTGTTTTCTTACAATTCCAGAAATAAGTGCTAAACTCAGAATAGTAAAAGTTGTAGTGGGACCTATAAGGGTTATAAATTTTATTGCACAAAATCACTTAGGCAAAATGTTTATTACAGAAAATGCTCATAAATGTTTTATTATATTCTCCTCTTTAGGCAAGGGAACCTTAGGTTCCCATGATCACCCCTCACCAGAGTCAATAAAATGTGAACTGGCAGCTGAAGAAGGAACAGGTGCAATATAGGGAAAGGCAGTAAGTACCAAACAATGGCAAAGTGCGCTAATAGACAAGTTTGAAATATTTGCACGTTCCTATAGTCTCTCGGTAGCATTAGAAAGAATAACTAGTACCCCTTCTGTAATTAAAATACCAACAAATAGCATCCAGGCAAAAGAAGAGAAAAATAATATTACAATGATGTGTGAATGGTCTTCAGACAACAATAAGAAGAAATGGAGTTTAGTACATGAAACCAAAATATTAAATATGAAAGAGGGCCAT
Organism: Caretta caretta; assembly: GCF_965140235.1. Classification (NCBI taxonomy): domain Eukaryota; kingdom Metazoa; phylum Chordata; order Testudines; family Cheloniidae; genus Caretta; species Caretta caretta. The sequence goes on along the minus strand of NC_134207.1, from coordinate 83,436,875 downwards.
ACCCGATGGATAAACCCATCTAATCCATGGGACAAAGGGAAAATTATCTAAAGTTCTGTCATATTAATTGGACAATAATATAAATGGATTTGGGTAAACAAGGAAGAAACATGGGCACATGTGTCAATGACATATTGACTACGACAAAATATGAGAATTATAAATGATGGCCCAGGAAAAGATAAACCTAGGCTGTGGTACAAAGGGGAAGGGGTTTGTATATGGAATGACACAGGAAGAAGCAATTGTACACAAGTTTTAGAAAGAAGCTTTTCATGTGCCTTCATAGCATGGCATGCCCCCAAATGGACAGGAGATGATAAAGAATTAATATTATTAAAATGGGTTCATAACAATGCTAGGATAAAAGATGCTTCATTTAATGTCATTGAGCCACAGGGAGGAGTTAGCAGAATAAACATTCAATGTGAAGTATGACCAAAAAGTTATATTTAGAAATTAATTAAGCCTGCAAGTACCCTGGTATGAACAAATGATAGGAGGTAGTTGAATGTAAGGGAAACAGTACAGGCCAAATTTTGTTTGTCTGTTGGGGCGACAGTAGTGTAATTATAACAAAAAGATGTGAAAGTGGAACATGGAGAATTACTGGCCCTAATTTCAATTATACTTTTACTATTCTATGGATATTCAAGCCTAAACAAATCCACATTGGTCCTTATGTAATAAAGGAGGAGGCTAAAAGACAATAATAGACACCGCTTATTCTTTAAAAAAGGTAATAGTGAATTTAGCCTCTATGAACATTTCACCCACACAGCCACAATGTATTAAATATGTTGAACCTCAATAGATACAGTGCTAGGAGGAGCAGGCACAGAACTTGGAGTACTAAACAGTATAGATGTACAGGTGTTGGCTAACAAGTTAAGTGCAAAAAGAAAAGGAGTACTTGTAGCACCTTAGAGACTAACCAATTTATTTGCGCATGAGCTTTCGTGAGCTACAGCTCACTTCATCAGATGCATACCGTGGAAACTGCAGCAGACTTTATATACACACAGAGATCATGAAACAATACCTCCTCCCACCCCACTGTCCTGCTGGTAATAGCTTATCTAAAGTGATCATCAGGTGGGCCATTTCCAGCACAAATCCAGGTTTTCTCACCCTCCACCTCCCCACACAAATTCACTCTCCTGCTGGTGCTAGCCCATCCAAAGTGACAACTCTTTACATAATCAAGTCGGGCTATTTCCTGCATAACACCTAGGAGCTTTGTCCGAGCCTTTAAAAACATCTTTAAATGACATAAGCACTAGTCATTTTCTAATAGCTAGCCTACTCTCTAGCTGGGAAAAATTACAAAAAGCTGATCATTTAGCCATACTACATACAGTAGAGGTATTGCAAAGCAATTTATCCATGGCATTGGCTTGCATACAAGCACAGATTTGGACTAATGACGTGGTAAAAGATATTATAAGAGATGGAATGAATGGAATCTTACCTTTAGAAATAAGAAGTATAGTACAGAAACATGCCACTAAGGCTGAGCAAAATTAATATTCCTTGTGGAAGATGGCGAATTTCACATACAATCCTCAACTAAATCAAATTACCACATTCATAGTCATAATGTCTAATGCCCAAATTGAATGGATATCTCCTATTGTAGCACTCGGGTTAAATGTTAATAACAGCATAATGCAACATATAGAACACAAATTATGGGCCATAAGGCAAAACTTTACATGCAAAACTTTACATGCAAAACTGTGGAACTTGAAGCTTGTATGGAAGAACATGGAATTGGATAAAATTGCAATAGTGATGTAATCCAGCCATATGATGTATGTTTAAATGAGGAACGGGGAAAGTCATTATCAGTTAGACCCTTAGATCCATTTAATGGATCAGTTGTGTATATATTGGAAATAAATGTGTATGTGTTAGAAGTTGGTGTAAATTGTTTAAAGTTAATAATTTGGGTGATGTAACTCAGAACCCTTATTACAAAAGCATTTGTTTTCATATCACCTCCATGATTGGTTGCAATTTCAAATTCATGCTACGTGAAACTGGAAATGAGGAAATTAGGGATCAGAATCAAATATATAAAAAGATTCACCTAATACCCTTGGGATTAAATATAAGCTTAGTTAAGCAATTAATGGATCATCCTGACTTACAACAACTAGAAAAAGCTCAGGAAAATTATTACTGTTCACCACTCCACTAAGAAAATTGAGCAAATTATAGAGTGTATAAAAAGTGACACCAAACATAGCTGGTGGGAAGTATTCTTGGGATGGTCTCGTACAGCTACAAGATTCCTTAATACAGTTTTACATCCTGTTGTAATAGTCTTAGCATTTCAGATTGTGATGGCACTGATGCTTATTGTCCTGGTGTGCTGGGTCAAACAAAAATTTAAGCAGCTAAAGCATGTACAGTCCACAAGTATTAAAAGAAACTATAATGGCCAGGGCTTTGGAACTTTGCTCCAGCTCCAGGCAAAAACCTGCAGCTCCACTGCTCCAGAGCTGCTCCGCACTCCAGTGCCGGGCTCTGCTCCAAAGCCTTGATAATGGCACACAGGAAAGTGGATGGTGAGGAACTGTGCCAGTAAGATGAGGTATATGCTCAGTCCTACGGGAGAGCCTTGAGCCAATACTGGGCAAGACCAAACATCCACTGAACTCACCATTTAAATGAGTGGTGGTTTGGTAAATGAGTATAAGCATATCACGCACCAAGGAGGGGACGGATACAAGAGGCTTTTAGCTGCTCTATGCTCTGTAAGAAAATCAGCAGCATCAAAGAGAGCAGTCAGCCATGCAGTTGTAAATATTCAGAGAGAGAGAGACAACATTGTAAAATTCACCTCCCCCAATTAGCATAACAAAAGTGGTGACAGTATCATAATGCTTAAACATGCATAAAAATGTAATCAGAGATTTAAGGCTTTTGATAAGTAATAAATAGGGATAGTTTAGAACAAGTTTTCCAAAATGGTGGCCACAATGATTTTACATTAGAAAAATTAAAATGGAGGACTCAGGCTGAGTTGACCAAAAGCAGACAGGTAACTGGGGTGAAGTAAAGTTCAGCAGGGTCAGACTGAGTTCACTCCAAAATACCTGAAGGGAGGGGTCAGTCAGGTGAGAAGGAGGTTCTCAGCCAGGGCCAGCTCAAATGACAGGTAAAGCTGATTGGCTGAATAGGTATCACCCCAAAGGGAGGAACTATGCTAATTACTAGCATTGAGAGAGCAACCAATCAGAAAGGATCAAAAATTGTATATATGGCAGAGAGCTGACAGGCTTAGTGTGGGTGAACAGAATGGCAGAACTAGAGAAAGCTGAATATCACTGAAATCCTTGACAGAGCAGAAAGACCATAGATGGTGAAGAAGGAGAATAAGTATAACTTCTTTGGAATTATAAGGAATGCATAGGTATGATTGTAAATAAAGCTGGATGTCTGTATCTGAATGGATTTTATCCCAGCTATTCTATGATTGCTTGATCACCACTTATGGAATGTTATTTAGTAATGTCCTTTAATGTGTAATGTTGTTTTAAACATATGTATAAGGGTTTGGTACTATATTATAACACTGTATTAAGGCTTTATACATATGCATAAAGGGTCTATGGGTACTGTGTTGTGCAACATTGTATCTGCTATATAGTTTGTGTAGTCTTTTGTGTTGCCTTACTATAATTTATTAATACAATGCAACTGTACTATGCCTATGTGTTATGTATCACAAAGCATTCTTTCTCAATTATTAAATGTATGGTAACTGAATATTTCCTTTAAATAAATATTACTTTGTTTTTTGAAGAATTACTGCTTGAGCATCAGTCCTTTGAGTGGAATGCTGTATCCGTGTCCTCTCATGGGTTAACAGAACTAATCTGTTCTGGGGAGTCCTCTGAGGGTCAGAGACAAACTCCCTGGTAAAACCAGGCAATTCCTCTAGGATGGGCCACCTCCTGTCACCCATCTAGATGGTCCAATTTGACAATTGGTTTACAGTTATAGGCAGGCCATTATTGGTGTGCCTTGGGTCCAAATTTTGGTATTAACAGCATCCCCCTACCCCTACCACCCCACCTTAGACCAGGAGGCCTGTGTTAGTCTCACCCCTGCCGGAGCCCCTAGACTGTTTGCTGCCCTGCCCTGACTGAGGGCCTGGGCTTATAGGCTGATATTGCTTTGCCCTGATTGCAGGCTAAAGTCCCCATAGACTATTTGCTGCCCCATCCTGATGAGGGCTGGGGCTCATAGACTGCTTTCCTGCTCTGCCCAGCCTGAGGGTCTGAACGCTAGGAGCAGCTAATCCTTCCCTCACCGGTGCATGCCAGTGAGGAGGCGTGGCCTCCCTTAGAGATTGACCGGGAGAGACAGTCACACACTCTTACAGCCCTTCCTTTGGAACTTCACTTCTTTGCAAGTTGCAATAGCTGCCATTCTCTGGTTAGAAAAATCTTGACCGCAAGAATGACCTTATAAAGTCCAGCACAAATATCCATCTAGATTCTTACCCAGCTCCATTCCAGTGGTGTAAAGATGATGGAATCTGGCCCCCATTTTCCCTGCAGAGGATGTCTCAGACATAGGGAGTCCCTAGTGAGCATAAAGGCAGCATAGACAGCTCCTATGCCATCTTTTCCTACAGCCTCCAGAGTAGAATGTGTGCCAGGGCATGGAAGAGGCATGGCTGAAGTGCTCTGCTCTGACTGTCCTACATTGGTGGTCTATCTATTAGCCATTATTGACAGCTGGTGCAATTTAGAGCAGCCCCCAGTATAACTGACTCCCTAACAGAACCCCTGTCTGCTATACTGAGCAGGAATTTAGCACAGCAAAGTGACTGGACCTACATATCCAGAACACCCTATGAGCAGCATGTTGTGGATAGTTAACATTTCTGGCATATTTACCCAAGGTGTTCCATGACTGAACATTATTTCTAAAAACCAAAAATTGTGCATCTGATGATGATATAGGGTTTGTTAGCTGGAAGATAATCTATCTTATTTTGTGTGGAGTTGGAATCAGACAACTAGCAAGAAAACAATGCCTAGTGTGGCACCCAAATACTATACGCGAGTCAGTTTTTATACTGAATGTATGTTTGAGACATATGGGTCTATAAACCCATGTTCATATCTAGAACCACAAAGTGAGAGAAAGAGACATGTTTTTAAGGGCAGAATTTAATATAAATTCCTCTTCCCTGATCTCATGCCATTATCCTGTGAAACTTGTTACTCACACTTTTTTTCATAATAAATTTGTGGTGACACTCTTAACATCATGATGCAGCACGAGAAAGGGATTAGACTGCTCTGTAAACTGTTTGAGAGGATTACAAAAAGTGTAATCTAGCTGACTCACATATGGCCCATAGCCATGTAAATGCTTGCAAAATTGCTTCCTGCTTGTGCTCTAGTACCACTGACCACAGAGAAGCAGAAGGATAACAAAAGGTGGTGTGGCGAGGGAAGCGCTTACTAAATAACCAGCTACATTTTTAATTGCTGGTATAGAAAGAAAATAGAATGTCTGAAATAACATGTCTAGAAGAATAACTGTATTTGTAAAGAGAATAGCTTTAAGCCATGTATATTCAGTTTGTTTTCTGCCTGTGTCAGGGATCTTTAAACCTATTGAATAATTCAGACCTAGAGTAAGCAGGTGCAATTCCATTGACAGCACTGAAGTTACACTCAAATTCCTTGGGTCTGAATTTGATCCAGTGTCATCCAGTACCACATGGTCAGACTAGAAGAAGGATCTCCTTTGGCCTTTATCTGAGTTAGCAATATACATTTTGCAGCATGGCTCACACATCATTATGTATTTTCATTTGAGCACAATAATTGGATTGTCACTGTGAAGCAGTTCCAGGAACTGTCTAGAATTTGACAAATAATAAATGTTCAGACAAAAAAAAATCTGCAAGCATATAGTTTGGAAATAGCATGTATATCTGTTAAACAAGGACATCCTGTGGTCATTTAAGTTAATCTTACTAAAGGTAAATATTCCTTTTAGATACATTGAATAATATGTTAAGTACATATTTTTCTGCTATTTCATGAACCACATAATTTGGTTAGTCATTACTTCTTCCTTCTCACATCATATCTAAAATGTATTAATATATAAAGTTCTAACCAGTTAATGTTTTCTGAATGTATCTTTAAATCAATTCTAAAAATTCACTTCTACAGCATCACCTACAAAAAAGGGTGTGTCTCTATTTAAAAAGCCCCCCCAAAAAACACATTTGAACGAAAAGATGTATACATGCCTACTATGAGTAACCAGGTAATTATATAGGGCCTATGGATATGGGTTCATTAGGAAAGTTAGTAAGGAGACATAGGGTCTGGTGTTTTCAGAATACTGTTTGCATCCATGTCCCCTGACTTGGATTACATGGTTTTTCACTTCATCCAATGACTAACTGAGATTGGAGTATGGATGAATGAGCTGGCTGAAGAAGCTCAACCTCGATAAGACCAAAGTAATGATGGCAACAACTAGAGGAAGTGGCAGAAGCACTATTAGTCTCTGACTGAGGGAGTTTGCCATTGGTAACCAGAGTTTTCCACTTAGAAGTGATTTTACACCTCTAGCTGCTGTTAAATAATTATATTACTGCAGTAACCTGGTAAAGTTTCTAAGGCCTGGTCTACACTGGGAGGGAAATCGATCTAAGTTACGCAACTTAAGCTACGTGAATAACACAGCTGAAGTCGACGTACTTAGATCTACTCACCGCGGTGTGTTCTACTCACTGCGGTGAGTCGACAGCTGACGCTCCCACATCAACTCCGCCTGCGCCTCTCACCCTGGTGGAGTACCAGAGTCAACGGGAGACAGACTAGATGCGATAAATTGACCCCCACTGGATCGATGGCTGCCCGTCAATCCTGTGGGTAATGTAGACAAGCCCTTAAAAACATGCATGGCAGGAGGTGGTCATCTTTTCTTTCAGATACAGACCTTTCCACTGTTATGCATGCCTTTGTTATGTCAAGATCAGATTATTGCAATGCACTCTACGTTAAGCTGTACTTTAAAACCATTCAGAGGTTGAATGTGGTACAGAATGCAGCAGCTCATTTATTAAGCAGGGTACCTCCCTACAAATATGTGACATAGGTGCTAAGAAGGGGTCTGCACTGGCTGTCTGTTGGTCTCCAGGTGGACCTTAAGGTATTAATCATAACCTAAGAAGTCCCTGACTACTTGAGAGACTACAGCTTTATGACATACTGCTTCAGCTGCATTCTGCAGAGATGTGCAAATTAGATCTCCCTTGTTATAAAAGGCATTCTCCACAAGGGCCCTATCCCTCTGGAACTTGTCCTCCCCTTTGATCCTGTACTGTATCCCTAATCCATGTCTTTCCTCACCTTTCCCCTTCTTAGCATGTGTTATATTTTCATTTGTCTGCTTTTAGACCCTGAATCTGCAATAAGCTTCCTTATGTGGAATCTTGTGCCTTCATGGACACCCACTGAAGTCAATGTGTGTACATCCAGAGTTTCAGGGGAATAATGGCCTATTTCTTCCTCTTACCCTTTTTCAGCCTCACCCCCTCTTTTATTCTATATTTATACAATACCATTTCTAATTACTAGCATTGAGAGAGCAGCCAATCCGAGGATTTTCTCCTCTCCAGTCTTGTTATAAAGGCTTATTCTGATCAGAGGTGCTTCTTTCATCATTCTTTCTTCCCAGTTAATTCTAAAGCTTGTTATCACTTCAGAAATTGTTAACCAATGCCCCTGAGGGAGCTAACCTATAAATAATCATAGAATAAAAACCTTTAGAGCAGCGGTTCTCAATCTGTGGCCTGCAGGCCGCATATGGCCCAATTAGCTCAGCTGTGTGCAAAAGGCGGGTGCCAGGGTCTGTCAGGTTCCCGGCTGGCCGGCCCCGCAGGGTCGGGGGCCTGGGGTTCGGGGCAGCCGCCCAGCCCCGAAACTCCGGGGTCCGGGGCAGCCATGTGGCAGGGATCCGGGGCAGGCAGCCACCCCACCCCAAAGGGTCTGGGGTCTGGGGCTCTCAACCAACCCTGTGAGCTCTGGGGTCCAGGTGCGGGTCAGCCGGCCCACCCCGCATTGTGCGGTCTGGGAGAGCCACCTGGCCCCATAACCTCTAGGTTCCAGGGCAGCCACGCAGTGGGAGTCTGGGGTCTGGAGTCCCGGGCTCCCCACGAGCTCCAGGGGCTGGGTCAGCTGCCCAACCCAGTCGAAGCCAGGCAGCCAGTTCACCCTGTGGAATCCGGGGCAGTTGGCCCACCCTGCATGGAGGAGTCCGGGGCTGCTGGCCCGCCCTGTGAGCTCCTGGGGCTGGGGCAGCCACCCCGCAGGGTCCAGGACAGCTGAGCGGCAGGGGTCTGGCCAGCCCCACACAGCAGGGGCCTAGGGCAGGCCACCAGACGGCCCTGCACAGTGGGGGTCCAGGGTCGGGGTCTGGGCTGCCGATGCCCTGCCACCCAGCCCCTGCAGCCCAGGTAACAGTGTGGGACGCATGTGCCGCCCACAATGTGTAATCAGTTGAGAACCACTGCTTTAGGAGGTCAAACATGTTCACAAAACCAACTTTGAAACAAAGTGGTTTCGTGTGAGTAATCTTTCCCTCTAGTGGCAAGAAACATACCACAATAAGACCAGCCAAGGGAGCACTCTTTTAGCTGTGTTTTTGGAGCTGAAGGACCAGTACACTTATTGTGTTTTCCCTATGAGGGAGTGGAAGTAATCTGTGTGTTTTATCTTTGTATCTGTCAGTAGCAAGTATATTCACTACTTCCCACTGCAGTATCTTGATTCTTTTTAACAGCTTATACTTTATGTAACTTAACCAAAAAGTTAAGGTGCACAGCAAACACTTAAACCCCTACTATGATAAAAATTATATTGCTAAATTTTCAGCTGTGGTCACATGAACGTCCCAATGTATTGTAAATGTTGTTCCTCTGGAGACTGGGTCTAAAGTATCTCAACATGCACATGTGAACATTCTCCAACCAGTGACTGTTGTGACTTGCTGTGCTGAAGTTTGCTGGACAGTTTGCCCATGTTATTTATGAGTGAGATGTACCACTAGTCGCAGGTAATCCCTGGTTTGCCATTTGTTGTCACTAAGGTATGAGAAAAATCTCATGGAACCCCATCTATTTCAAGCCTTACAATTTACACTCACTAAATTACTAGGATCAAAACTATATTCAGCAAATTGTTCCACCCTTACCAGCCTACTTCCTTAGTCTGTTTCAAGGCATCTAATTCCAAATCTTTTTGCATAGTGACCTTATTTGCCGGGAATAAGATATATAGTGCAGATCCAGAATGCTTTTGTTCAGTATTTAGCTTCTCTTCTTTTTTCAGGAAAAGTGAGTTATAAAACATGCTATATAAGTAGATGTAAAAATAAATAATAATAATACAAATTTAATCCACTGCTCTCCTGAACACCCTTTTTCCTTAGATTTTATTCTCATGGGACCTGTCATAAATATAAAGGGAAGGGTAAACACCTTTAAAATCCCTCCTGGCCAGAGGAAAAACCCTTTAATCTGTAAAGGGTTAAGAAGCTAGGATAACCTTGCTGGCACCTGACCAACATGACCTATGAGGAGATAAGATACTTTCAAAAGCTGGGGGGAAGGGAGAAACAAAGTCAGTGTCTGTGTGATGCTTTTGCCGAGAACAGAACAGGAATGGAGTCTTAGAACTTAGTAAGTAATCTAGCTAGATATGCGTTAGATTCTGTTTTCTTTAAATGGCTGAGAAAATAAGATGTGTTGAGTGGAATGTAGATTCCTGTTTTTGCGTCTTTTTGTAACTTAAGGTTTTGCCTAGAGGGATTCTCTATGTTTTGAATCTAATTACCTGTAAGGTATTTACCATCCTGATTTTACAGAGGTGATTCTTTTACTTTTTCTTCTATTAAAATTCTTCTTTTAAGAATCTGATTGTTTTTTCATTGTTCTTAAGATCCAAGGGTTTGGATCTGTGTTCACCTATGCAAATTGGTGAGGATTTTTATCAGACCTTCCCCAGGAAAGGGGGTGTAGGGTTTGGGAGGATTTTGGAGGGAAAGACTTTTCCAAACAGGCTCTTTCCCAGTTATATATCTGTTAGACGTTTGGTGGTGGCAGCAATAAAGTACAAGGGCAAAACGTAAAATAGTTTGTACATTGGGGAAGTTTTAACCTAAGCTGGTAAAAGTAAGCTTAGGAGGTTTTCAAGCAGGTCCCCACATCTGTACCCTAGAGTTCAGAGTGGGAAAGGAACCTTGACAGGACCTTACCTATGATTTCTCCTAATTTGTTAAAGTCTGCATTTTTGAAGTCCCTTGTCCTTATTTTGCTGCTGTCACTCCTTCCTTCCTTAGTTTCTTGAAGCCTATCATTTCATAATAATTTTTGCCCAAATTGCCTTCCACCTTCACATTTGCAACCAATTCCTCCGTTAGTCAGAATCAAATCTAAAATGGCTGCCCTCTGGTAAATGCAATGTGTTGAATAGGAAATTGCAGGGGATCTTTTTGCTCCTGGTCACATTAGAGTATTCATTAACACTCCTGAAGAGGTGGTGAACATCAGGTTTATTAAATTTGCTATTTGCAGATTAACTTAATTTAAGAGATGTTGCAAGCACCCCTAGGGACTGAGACTTTGCCTGGTTGTTGTATGAAAGCACAAGGTGAAGGGAAAGCTCATAGAATCATCTCCCCTTACCACCATCCCAATGCCCCACAGTATGTATTCCCTCCTGTCATCCCCCTGAGGTGTTTGCACCCCAAAGAGAGCTGGAAAGAGGCATAATAGTCCCATCATATCAAACTACATGCTGCATCTTGCCCTTCAGGGAGTTCTGGAGAAACAACACCTTCATAGTATCAACTGGGGTGGTGCAGTTCTGCACTACTCTCCATACAAGCCTATGCCTTAAATGTATAGACTGACTTCTAGATTAAATATGTAGGCTGGGAATTATTCTTTTACATTCAGCTTGGGGAGGAATAAATATAAGCTAATATATCTGAGGAAAATAATTTTAATTATTCTCTAATCAAAGTATTCTCCACTGGCATCCTGGGGTGGGCATGTCACGGTTGCTTCCCCAGTTTGTGTCTCCATAAAATTTTTAATACATTTGACATGGCAAAGGTCAAAAAGGGCCATCTTCTGTTCTTGCTGCTGGGATCTCTGGGTTCTACACCACATGACACATGATTCTTTTAAAATTGTGAGCCCTCCCAGAAAGACAGAGCTCATAAAAGCACCATGCCTCCAGAACTCATAAGTGCTGTAAGCCCACAGACTATACTGGAGGAATTTATAACTTTGTTGAGACATCAAATATCGTTGTTCTCATACCTGGTAGAAGCTTGCAAGCCTCCTAAAAATGACAGCTGAGTCACCATAAAAGTTCTGAATTCTGCCAACAAAGCCTTGCAGAACTCTAAACTCTCATGAGCATCATCTGTTAAACAAAGTTAAAGCTAAAGGCTGATCTTAAAGATACTTTTTGCCAAGCTTATATACAATGTGAATATTCCCAATGAAGGCAAAAACAGGTGATATACAAGACTCCAGATACAAAGTTCAGGGCCATGATTTTCCAGAGTGCTAACCACCCAGTGGCTCCCAAATCAGACTACTTATCTAGATGCCTGTTATGGCCTTAGTCTCACTTTAGGCATCCATTTTAAAAAAATCATTGGCCAGTTATTTAAGATATAGAAATAGATGCAGAGATCATGTAATGGAAATTCTGAGGTCTACTGAATTTTCCCACCATAAAGAAGGGGAAACAGAAAATAGAGTTCACATAACAAAGCTTTTTCAGAACTTAGCAAAACATTTATCTGGCTGTGCGAACAGATATGAATTAGTATGTCTGTGTGTATGAGTTTTAACTTTATATATTAAAAAGGATGAGCAAGAATATACTGGTTAATGTCTCATTTCTTCCTTTCCTTATAAACATTTTTGTGCAAAATCTTTGGAGAGGATTTTGTTTCATCTATTCTGTAGGAACTACAGTGTACTGATGGATTTAAACTTTACTGCAGACTGCTGGACTAATTCACTGAGAGAAGTGAAAATAAGTATTTTCTTCCTTCTTAAAAATAGTACATTCTGGGATAGGTGGGTCCACTATAGAAGGATATAGCAGGCCAGAATATTGATATTGTCTGCCAGAGTGCTCATTAGAGATTTCTGTAAAAATCAAAATCCAACACTTGTTTTGCAATAACCTCTAATTTATATTACTTATTCATCCAACTATCTGCAAACACTTTACAAATAGATCAAATAGAAATCAAATAGCTCTGAAAATACCCAAAAAATCCCAAGCAACTCTCTTTTATTTTGTGTTTACATAATATCTACCAACCTTAGTAACCAAATCCCTGTTTTGCAGATGGGAAAATGGAGGCAGAAAGATTTGGTGACTTGCCTAAAGTCAAGACTGTTTTAAGAGGAGAAACTGGAATCCCTCCCTCCCCCACAGTATCCTGGCTCCCAATCTCAAATGGACCAGGTTTTGAAACCTAGTGTGTGATCACTGCATATCTGGTGGTGATTGTGTGATAAAGGAATAAATGCAATGTAACAATCCCATCAGCACTCTGACGACTAACCCATGTCCACTTGTAGATATGTCTAACATTCCAAACCTGTGAGCAATTTTTAAATAGCTATCATTTAAAAAAAAACAACCTAAAACCCTACCACAAAAGTGCTTCCTCTTTTTCCTATAAATGTGTAATTTCTATCAAAATTATATCAGGCTGAGGTAGAAGCTGGCAATATTCAGTCCTGGCCAGTAACTGGTTTAAGGTTCAGTATCATGAGTTCTAGGATTGGGAGTCTGATATCAGACAGGAGCTGGCAAGCTCCTCTTTCTGATGTGATACAGTACTTGTCACAAGCACTAGGCACGAGCTATCAGACCTTAAGTTCAACATAAGGCACTAGGGCTGGTCTTCACTATGGGGAGATCGATGCTGCTGAGCCTGGGGTAGGGGGTTGGAGTGCAGGCTCCAGGAGGGAGTTTGGTTATGGGAGGGGGCTCAGGGATGAGGCAGAGAGTTGGGGTGCGGGAGGGGTGAGGGATGTGGGCTCTGGGAGGGAGTTTGGGTGCAAGAGGGGTTCAGGGATGGGGCAGGGGGTTGGGGTGTGGGAATGGGTTCAGAGTGCAGGCTCCAGGCAGGCGGCACTTACCTCGGATGGCTCCCAGAAGCGGCGGCATGTCTGGCAGTGGCTCCTAGGCTCAGGGGTGGCCAGGCAGCTGTGCGTGCTATCCCTGCCTGCAGGCACTGCCCCTGCAGCTCCCATTGGCCACTGTTCCCCATTCCGAGCCAATGAGAGCTGTAGAGTTGGTGCTTGGGGTGGGGGCAGCATACAGAGATCCCCTGGCTGCGCCTCTGCCTAGGAGCTGCTGCCAGACATGCTGGCCACTTTCGGGAGCGATGTGGAGCCAGGGCAGGTAGGGAGCCTGCCTTAGCTCCACTGCGCGGCCAAACTTTTAGCAGCCTAAAATCTCCTGGATTGGCTTCAGTAGCATCCAGGAGATTTAGCCTGATTCTGGGAGACTTCTGGCCAGTCCAGGAGGGTTGACAATCCTCGGTGCTGGGGTGGGCCCAGTAAGGTGACCAGATAGCAAGTGTGAAAAATTGGGACAGGGAGTGGGGGGGGGGGGGGGCGTAAATGGCACCTATATAAGAAAAAGCCCCAAATATCAGGACTATCCCTATAAAATTGGGACATCTGGTCACCCTACGGCCCAACCCAGCTCTACCCACCAGGGGGTAAAGGGGGTCTCTCCCCTTCAGGCTATGAGAGAGGCCACTCCAACTCACTACAGTCAATGGACTTTGGAATTATATTGGTGTAAACAAGTGGAATCTTTGAATCTTCCTCAGAATCTCTACCTGGGCCTCTGTAGGAGCTGCACCGGCAGAGGCTGCAGTGAGAATGTATTGAATCAGTCAGTGACTCCCAGCCTCAGAGCTGGCCTTACCATGAGGCAAACTGAGGCAGCCGCCTCAGGTGCCAGACTGTGGGGAGGTGCCACTAGGACCCAGAGTGGGTCTGTTGCTGGCACATATGTATTCTCTCTGCTCTAGATGCAAAGAGATGGTGGAGTGCTGTGCTGGAGGAAGGAGGGCAAAAGAGACATAACAGGCAAAAAGGCGAGAGGGAATAACAGAAAGCAGCAGGAGCTGCAGGGAGAGAGAAGAGGAGGAGCCTCTTATGTACCTCTCTAGCAACCCCAGGAGCCTGTACTGATTAACACCAGCTTCTCAGGGAGCCTCCTGTTTCCTGCTGCTTCCCTGAACCCACTTGAGAACAGGCAGTCAACTGAAGTAGTAGGAGCCAGTTAGGCCCTTAAGATTCAGGCCCTGCTACCAGCCTGCTTATTTGTCCCCTTCAATTGAGTGTTGAGAGCCACTATAACTGGCACAGAACAGCAATCATGAGTAAAAGAAGAAAACACCCCTCCGGAGCAGCATTCAGAAAAAGAAAGACAGCAAAGGAAGCTTTTCTATCTAAGCAGGAAGGAGCTCTCCTGAGATACATAGACACAAATGTTCACGGTGAGCCTTCCGGCCCCAGTGAGGATGTGAGTGGTGAGGAGATGCCTGATCTTCCAGTTAGTCAGAGTGCAGGTGACCTGGCAGCTACTGTAGCATCCATATCTCCATCTCAAATGAATGTAACCATGCACATTCCAGAAGAAAAGTGTAGATCAGAGAAGAGTGTGGTGGAGGCGCAAGAAACAGCTGCTGCTGAGTTTAGTTCCTTAAGTCGAAATGATCCATGACTGTGGACCCACTTGAACAGTAGCCTGAGGGACTTCCTTGTACTGCATGGACCAGAACAAGTAAAAAACTTCATGTTTCCCAAAGACAATGAAAATAGAAGTTTCCATGCAACACATTACTGGCGTGAAATCCCCAATGGTGACAACGTGGAGAGAGGCCATGGCTTATGTACTCAAAAACCCAGAATGCTGCACACTGTTTTTGTTGCAAACTCTTCCAGTCTAATGTTCCAGCCACATTGGGTTCTACAGGAAAAAAGGACTGGAAAAATCTGGCTAGGTAAATCTGGCTTGCCATGAGAAGGCAGCAAATCACCAGAGAGCATTCCATAGGTGGAAAGAGCTTGAGATGAGACTAAGGTTAAAGGCCACCATAGATGATCAGCATCAAGAGAAGATTGCATCAGAGTCTCTTTACTGGCAAAATGTTCTGAAAAGGCTCATTGCCATTGTGAGAATGCTTGCTACCCCAAACCTAGCACTGCGTGGGACTTCAGATCAGCCAAACATCCTTAAAATTGTGGAGCTGATGGCTGAGTTTGATGCTGTACTCCAGGAGCATCTAAGAAGAGTCACCACCCAAGAATTGTACAGACACCACTACCTTGGAAAAGCCATTCAAAATGAGATCATACAGTTACTGGCAATAAAAGTCAAACAGAAGATTGTGGTAGATCTGAAGTCAGCAAGATATTACTCTGTTATTCTGGACTGCACACCTGACATCAGCCATACGGAACAAATGACTAATGGTGCGTTTTGTAACAACAATAGAATCTAGTGAAAATGTCCCTGCAATGGTGACTGTCAGAGAATTTTCTGACAGACAATAAATTCTAGACTTTATTGACATTGATGATACTACATGAGCTGCTATGACAAATGTGCTTCTTAAAAAGCTGGAAGATACAGGAATTGCGATAGCTGACATGAGAGGTCAGGGCTATGATAGTGGTGCCAACATGAGAGGAAAGAACAAAGGAGTGCAGACACAGATCCGAGAGTTAAACGCTCAAGCTTTTTTTTTTTTTTTTTGTCCCATGCAGTTCTCATTCATTGAACTTGGTGGTCAGTGATGCAGCATCAGCTTCTAGTGAGGCTGCTGAATTTTTTAAATGTAATTCAAAGCATCTATGTATTTTTCTCTGCATCAACTCATCGATGCCAAATTTTGAAGCAACATCTGGGAACATCCTCTCTGACACTGAAACCACTAAGTGCCACACAATGGGAAAGTTGAGTGGAGGTGATAAAGCCTATCAAACACCAAATTGGGAAGATAGATGATGCCATAGTTGCCATTATGGAGGAAAATGCTATGGCAGGAACTGTTCATGGGAGAACAGTGGCAGAGGGAAATGGAATCACCAGAAACATACATAACTTCAAATTTCTGTGTGGCTTAGTGTTGTGGCATGACATACTGTTTGAAATAAATGTAAGCAAGCGACTCCAAGGTGTTGACCTTGATTATATCTGGAGCAATGAGAAAACTGGACAAAGCAAAGTCATACCAACAGTCTTACCGGTCAGATGAGGGATTTCAAAATGTTCTGAAGAGTGCACAGAAGTTGGTAGAGGAACTTCACACTGAAGCTATTTTCCCACCCATTCAAGAATACAAGGGTCACCGAAGAAGAAGACATTTTGATTACGAGGCATGGGATAATCCCATAAGAGACCCCAAAAACAATTCAAAGTTGAATTCTTTAACCAGGTGCTAGATTGTGCAATACAGTCAGTTGAAGAACGTTTCATGAAGCTCAAGGAACACAGCAGTATATTTGGGATGTTGTATGATATTCCAAAACTCCTCACTGTACCTGAAGAAGACCTACACCAGCAATGCAGGGCACTAGAGACAGTGTTGACACATGATGACATGTGCGATATTGATGTGAGTGATTTAGGTGATGAACTGAAAGCCCTTTCAAGATACATTTCAGCAGGATCAACTCCAAAGGCTGTTCTGGAAAATATGTGCACAAATAAGATGACCACCCTCTTTTCAAAAGCTTTTGTTGCTCTGTGCATACTTCTAACACTTCCTGTAACAGTTGCCAGTGGAGAACGCAGCTTCTCCAAGCTGAAGTTAATAAAAAACACATTTACGCTCCACAATGACACAGGAGAGGTTGGTCGGCCTTGAAACCATCCCAATAGACCATGAGCTGGCCCAGACTGTAGACTTCAGCAGGAAGCCGTTTAAATCTTTGCAACCAAGAAGGCACGGGAAGGACCACTTTGATTATTCAAACAGATAAAAATACCAGTGTTTACTATGCAGACAAAAAAAGTTACATTTGCTGTTCAGGCGTCTGAAAGTTAAGTGTTACTTAAAATTTTTGAAGAAGGCATTTTAAGTTGTTAGTTCTCCTTTATTGGGGAAGGTAGCAGAGCAGTACCATGAGAGGAGTAGAACAGGAAGAAGGCAGAATTGAGACCTTTCAAAGTTTTGGCCCAAGCGAGGGGGCGTCATTTGAGCTCCCTGCCTCAGGTGCCAAAATTTTGTGGGCCTGCCCTGCCCAGCCTCCCCAGGTTTTATGGCTATTCTGGCTGCTTATGGGCTCTCTTGCACTTTTTACTGTTACAACCCCATCCCCATGATGATTTTTCTGTTGGGGAAGCACTGTGCTCTGATTCCAAAAAGACAGATGCGCAGGACAGAGACAGATGTTCCTCAAAATGGTGGTGGGAGGGGGAATCAAGAACTGTATGCAGGTCTGGTACAATGACAACATGTGATTAAATAAAATGCTCAGTATTAATCTGTTGTGGATGCTGCCATCTCCAGAGTTTTCTTTTTCTTTGACATCCGATAGCCAGAAACAGAACAAAACAAAAGTGGACAAAACCCTTTAAAAGCAACATAAGACAAAACACTAAAGCATTTATCCAGCACACTAACAAGAATCTATTTATATATTTCCACCATTGTGTTGTATCTTCATTCTTCCTCAAGACATTTATTTGCAAGTGCGCAGAACTTGATTTCTATATCAAACATTGAGATCAAATGAGAGATGAATTATGTTTTGGCCAAGGCTTTGAGGGGTCACCCCACATCCTGAGAATAGTCAGTATAAAGAGGTGGGCCACACCCTATAACCTATGACACTACTTCACATTATATATACTAGTCACTATTGTTTTCATCATATGGTCTTCATCCAGAGCTTGAACTCTGGTTGACTGTTAAGTTTATATAGGAAGAAAAACAGGCAAACAGCTGCTAAAACAAGCAAGCAGAGATCAAACAGCTCTGAAGGAATTAAAAAACTCCACAGATAATCTTATCTTTTACTTTGAATTTACCAATACATTAACAGTTATATCTATGCATATGTCAAACATGATTACATACAAATAACTCCTATTTTTTAAGGTTTGCAAAGTCAAACTCTTGAAAGTTAGAAAATGCCAGATTTAAGGTTGCTATGCCATCTTAATTCTGCCCACTAGAATGTCCAGTCTGTGCAGTGAATGAGGCTGGGGTCTGTGAGGAAAATAGTATGTGATCATGTGACTAAATGCTATATCAAAATGAATATGCACCTCCACCAAAAGGTGTGAGGCTTCTGGTTTCTCTCTTCAGGAGGTATGTGGTAGGTATAAATACCCCCCCCCCCCACCTCACACACACACACTTTGGATAGGGTTCTAACACACTACTGCTCTTCACTTAAGCTTGATAAATACAGGAAGTACAGATCATTTAGGAAAAAACAAACATTCTGAACACAATGCCCCTCACTTTGGCCCACCCTTCCCTCAGGATTCCTTTGGGGACCATCTGCTTTCAGGTAGGCAGGATTCCCTCTGCCTCATCAGGCTCCTGCAGCAGCTTCCCTCATGTTGAGCTGGTGAAAAATGGCCAACAGGTCAGCTTCTACCCAAACTTCCTATGTGTGCCCTGTGTCTTCCCCCTGTGAGTCCTTTTATAACCTTTCAGTCCCTCTGAAAGGTGACTACTGCATCAGCCTCCTCAGGTGATCCCAGATCTCTTCCGGGTGACCCCTCATGTTGATAAATCAGTTTTCCTTGTTTGGAGCCAGTCCATTATCTAGGTTGTTTGTAGTCTAATAGAGGACCATCCCAAGTTAACAACCTTCTATTGTCAGCTCTGTATCACTGTGCCTTGAAACTTCCGTCCCAACATGGAGGTTAAAGTACAGTGGGAAAGGCAACTAGCTCCCACATTCAAAATAGAGTTTGTAATTTCATAAAGATACCTACAAAGAGCTCATAATCTCCCACAGAAGAAATTTTACAGACAGATTTCTAAATAGTGTATGTTTGTCACAGGGTCCAGGTGCTAGGTCTGGGTCTGGGGAGTGATTGGGGGGCACATGGTCCAGCTCCAGCTCCCCCTGTTTCCCCACTAAAGCAACTGCAGCAACAATCAGGCTTTCCCAGTGCAGTGAAAGCCTAGCTCTTTAAAATGTTCATGTACACTTATTATTTTAGCATGCTGCCAAAACTTTCCTGAGGAACACCAGCAAGAGAAGGGAAATGGCGATTTTTAACAGTTTATATTTCAGCCAAATCTGAACTGAAACTCATGGAACAAAGAAAAGTTACTTATCTGGCCCATGCCTGCTAAAAAAAAATTGAGGTGTTGGAACTTCCCCCCAAAATGTCAAATATATTTTATAATGGAAAGTGTTAGGCAACCTAGTTATATATAAATAACCTACATTGAATTGTAATTATCTGCAATTTAGTGCACTTGCTGAAAGAATAGGAAATTTTTCCATGCTTACCTAAAAACTTCCTTTCTTTGAGTGGAAGGCCTCAGATCCATTACAATGGGTACTTCAGCCTGTTTGCAGCTTGGGGGCAAAAGCAGACCTGTCAGTCACTGTCAGCAGGAGAATGCCCCACCTCCTGAAGTCCTCTCCAGTTGAGACAACTTCCACAGGAAGGATAATTAAAATCTATTTATTAAATTACAGATGGTCTTAAATATACTTTAAGGAAAAATAATTTATCCTACTACAGAGCATTGTAAATTCTACCTCATGACAAGAAACCCCAAACTCAATTTCCATCTCTGTTCTGGATGATCCTTTTTTCTCCAAGATGGGTCGGATCTGCGGACCTTATTACTCGAAGAAAAGAAACTTTCAGGCAAGCACAACCACATTTTCCTTTTTCTCTTCATGCAACATTTGACAAACTTCTGTCCGTCTAGCAGATCTCAGTACAGGAAATGTAATTACGGTCCTCTGAGATTGTCAGATTGTTCCTAGGACCTGGAGTTTGTTTCTTAGTTGAAGGAGGAATATTTCTTGCATTTACTTATTAAATGAACACTAGAATAGTTGTGAGGACTACCTGTCTGAATTAGAAGTATGGTACTGGGTCTTGTTAGAGAAAGCTCCCAACTTCAAATAAAAACCTCATCTAATGGGAGATAGGAGCCATTGGGAGGCCTACTCTAATGGAAAGGAAATATTATGGTACTAGTTGTTCAACCTTGGTAGTTCTGTAAGGAGCACAATGCGGGTTCAAGGTTGTGCTCTATGACCTTGAGGTTGGAATCAGGTTGATGCCTTAAAAGATCATTTAATCTTGGGACTTGTCTTTCTTAGTGGCAATTCATAGTCATTCATGCTGAATAGTCAGTGGGCAAGAGACTGTGATTGGCCTCACTAACCCTCAGGCTCTAAAGTCAGTTACCTAGGCTGTGTAAGACCCAAGTTCTAAACCTGGTCCCCTAACTATTTAATTATTATCTCTTACATTCCAGATGAGTACTTTCAGGACCGGCTGTAGCCACCAGCAAAGCAAGCACGTCCTTGGGGGAGCACATTTCCAGGGGCGGCATTCCAGCCATCCTTTTTTTCCCCTGGCCCCGCTCAGTCAACCAATGAGCCCCTATGTAGGGTTGGGGGTCGGGTTCAGCATGGGGGTCCCAGCCCGGGGGTGGTCCCTGCCTTGGCCCCCTGCTGTCAGGAGAGTGGGGCAATACGGCTCCTCCCCCCCGCCCACCCCTGCCTCACAAGCAATGGAAGAGCTGGAGCCGAGTGGAGCAGAGCCTGGGATCGGGGCAGGACCTGCGGCCAGTAAGGGACCCACTGCCCCGGGCGGCTTGGCACTGGGCGGGCGCCCCTGGTCTGCCCCCGGTCTGCCCCCATCCCCGCGGCTGACCCACCTTCCCAGCCACTCTGTCGGTTACTGTCCCCTCTGCGGGGCTGGGTCTGGGTCTGGGTCTGAGATCAGGCTGGGGGCCCCAAGCACCTCACTCCAAACACTGCTATAGCATTACGCATTCTTTTAACATTACCAGTATCGGTGGCTTCTGGTGAGCACAGTTTCTTAAAACTGAAATTACTAAAAAATTATTTGAGGTCCACCACATTTCAAAATCGTTTGTCAGGACTTGCATTAATTTCAGTTGAAAGGACCATTGCAAAAAATTTAGATTTCACTGAATTATTAAAAGACTACGCAAGTATAAAAACCATAAAAAATCAGTTCATATAAATTCTTTTAATTTATGAGAAACTGGGTGCACCGGAAGACACTAACGTTTTTCATTACAGTGTATAGTTGAACCCAAATTGTTTATAGTTGTGATTTTGTTAAAATTAAATGAGTACACTCGTAGGAAATTGTTTTATTTCACTAACTACAAGTTCTCTGTTTTCATTTTTTTAAATTTTAAACAGTCAAAAAACCAACCAACCAACCAACCAACCAAACAAAACATTGCTAAGTGCAAACATGTGTAAAAGACAAAAAAAAAAAAAGGGGGGGGTGGGGGGGCTGCCAAAATTTGTTTTGTTTGGGGCTGCAAAAAACCTAGAGCCAACCCTGAGTACCTTAGCCCCAGGGCTAAATCTTATAAAGGAGGCAGAGCTACCTTTCTTTTGTTTTGTTTTGCTTTTGTCAAAATGCCTGAAATCAAAACAAAATTTTTCGAGTCAGGTCAAAATGAAATGTTTAAATTTGATCTGACTCAACATGTTCGCTTTTTGATTCACTGAAAGTTTTAGAAAAATTTCATGTTGGTTTGATCCAAAACAAAACTTTTTTCAGTGTTTTGGAATTGCCAGCAAACTGAAAAAATCCATCATGTTCCCAGCTTTAACAGCAACCTGAAACAGAAGCTAGGAACAATAACCTGGATATTAGGGCATGGTGACCCATGGCAGCAGCTGAGGCCAACAGCCCAATATTTTCTCAGTCTTTTAGGTGTGGCAGAAAATCACCATCCCTGTATTACACTTTCCCAGGGTGCATGAGAAAGACTATATAGCTATAAGAAAAGGAGTACTTGTGGCATCTTAAAGACTAACCAATTTATTTGAGCATGAGCTTTCATGAGCTACAGCTCACTTCATCGGATGCATACCGTGGAAACTGCAGAAGACATTATATACATACAGAGACCATGAAACAATACCTCCTTTTGAGCATGAGCTTTCGTGAGCTACAGTTTACCTAGGGCAGCCACAGACCTCCAAAGGAACTCACAACACTGAGGCTGTCTGTCAAGTCAATCAGTATTTGATTCTCTAACCCTGATTTTGAATGCTGGCTTTTGTCCCCTAAAGAAGGAAGAATTTCCAGTGCTGGTGGTGGAGTTGTATGTGTGACTCGAAGAACCAGCCTATGTATATGTTATGGTCTTTACCACATTAAGGTGCCATGCTGCACTCTGGGAGGGTGAGCGGGGGAACTTGGCACTAATGATTATCCCCTATGCTGTTCTTCTCAAAGTCAGCAGGGGAACCAAGTGCTGATTTTATTGTTCATTTATTTCCTCTTTGGGAGTTTCACCCCACAATTGCTTCACAGGAGGGAAAAATTGGTTCAGAGATTGTTTTGAAAATATTTCAAGTGGCTAGCAGTCTCTCTTCAAAGAAGCGGGACCTATTTGTCTCCCCTTCCCTACATGGGCCCTTTCTGTGTCTCTCAAGGAAGATAATGGCCTGGGGCTCAAGGATGGGCTCCTCAGAAGCTCTTCCTCCTCTCCACATGGGCCAGATAGGTCTGTGTTTCCTCTGGAAGTCAGCCTGGATTCTGAGCAGGGATCGTGGGAGAGAGGTCTGCTATAGAGATGGAAGCAATGGGAGGCCCACCAAAGGCCCCTTACTGCACTCTAGCATTGGGAGCATCTGTGCTGTGCACATTGTCCTCCACCTGCAACCAATGGAGAAATGATGGGGCAGGGGAAGGAGGCAGCTCTGTTCTGCAGTCAGAGGCATGACTGCTGGGGCAGGCTATTGAGACTCAGGCAAGATTTTTCATCTGGCGCACTGACCTTTGGCTTCACTCCCCTCATGGAGACGCAGTGGGGGCGCTGCTTGCCCCTGGAGCCAGGCTCCTAGGGGAGAGAGGGCACCAATGTAACCTAGTCCAGCCTGGGCTATGAGGGAAATTGTGCCCTGTCCAGAAAGCCAGCTGATCCCCCAACCAAGACCCAGGCCCCATGGAAAAGGACGCCATCTGATTTGAATGTAGAGGGGAGAAAAGCTGGACATGGGTCAGGAAAAGTTTAGATGGGGACAAGGAGTCTAGTGAGATAGGGACTGGAGAGTTGGGGAGATAAAAATTGTGACTGGGAGTCGGAGGAGTCAGAGTTGGGAGACTAGGAGCTGGGGTGGAAGATGAAGCTAGGACTGGGAACAGGGGTGGTGGGGGAAGGCAGGAAAACCTGGGGCTTTTTGGCTTGGAAGGTTGGAACTGGCTGGAAAAGGAGACTGGGTCCCAGTGGGGAAAATGGGGGGGCAGGACTGGGAGCCAGCTAGCTGGGTGGGGAGGAACACTAAGACAGGACAAGGAGCTGGGGAAAGGAGGTAGACTAGGATTGGCTTATCAAGAAGACTAGGAATCAGTATGGGCAGAGGGATGGGAGACAGATCTGACAAGGAGCTGGGTTACAGAGGAAGAACTAGGACTGGCTGGGTAAAGAGATTGGGACAAAGAGCCAGGGAAGGGGGAGAATGAGACAATGAGCTGGTGATGATCGTGTGGAGGGGGGACTGCAATTGGATTAGGAACCTAGGGAGGGAGACTAGGACAAGGATTCAAACTGGATGAATAGCTTAGAGGGGATTAGCTGGGCAAGGAGATGGGGCAGGAAGTGATCATTGGGACTGGTTGGGCAAAGTGACAGGAACTGGGATGAGAAAATTGAGGAGTGGAGACTGGGACTAGGAGGCAGGGGTGGGGAAGAGAGAGGACTGAAATAGGGATGATTTGGAGCAGATCAGGCAAAAGAATCTATGCTCACTTGAGCACACTCTTCTCCAGAACCTGGAATGGAACCCAAGATTTCTGAGTCTCACCATTCCTCTTCAAATATATGTGAAACCCAGTGGCAAGGCGTGAGTCTCTTCCCTTCTCATGTTGATCTAGATCAGTAATGCTCAGACTGCAGCTCGGGAGCCACAAGTGGCTCTTTAATATATGTCTTGTAGCTCTTCACAGCATGATATTAAAACACTGTGTGATTTAATTAACCAGTCTAAGTTATTAACCAATCAGGATGTTTTGAGTATATTATTAACCAGTTATCAATTTGCACTAAGTTATTCCCTTATTTGCTGCAAGAATAATACTTATATAAAAACTAAATGTCATACTGTTTAAATATGAATAGTAGTCTAGTAAATGAAACAATGAATTCACACTATTGTGGCTCTTTGGGTAATGTTGATCACTAATTTGGCTCCTGAACCACTGAGGTCTGAGTATCACTGATCTAAATGAGGATGACATTTTACTATTGCTACCATTAGTTCAAGTGGCAGATCTAAATGTTCCAGCTCCACTGATGACCAATGATGGAATGTCTGTATTTCCAAGTTTTCTTTTTCAGAAATATTGGAAATTACACACAAAAAGATATGTGAAAAGAACATTATTAAGGTTACAAAATCAAAGCACCCCAAAATTAGGAAATATCTGAACTACAGTTTCCCTGTAGAACACCTGCCTCATTTGTTGCAGAAGTTGGAAGTTGCTTAACTACTGTGCTTGCAAGGAGATGGCGGGCCTAAGCCTGTTCCCAGCTAAAGGCCCTCCACTTCAACCGAGGAGGAGGGGCCATTGAACCCAGGCCACAAATAAATACAGGGGAGAATAAATGAAAAAACAGGGATGGGAGTGAAGGTCAAAGGGAAACAATCAGGGAACTGGAAAGGGACATTGAACAGAGAACCACATCAGCTCCTACTGCTCCTCAAAGAAATCTAAGGAGTCAGTGGGCACCACTCAGAGGAACTCTGCTCAGACATTTGACTTTGCAAGGGATCAGAAATAGACTCCACAGTCACAGGGCACCCCACCCCCAGCTTCCTTCTCTTGGAGTGATGGATGGCCATCTTGGCCAGCACCAGGAGGAGGCTGTCAAGGAATCCTGCATCTTTGTGTGGCCATAAATGGGGTGTGCATACATGAGGAAGTGTAGGGAGAGGTGCAGACAGAACCTCAGTCAGAGGTTCTGGAGTAGCCAGAAGAGAAGCTGCAGTCTTACACACCTTACATAGACGTGCACCAATGTCTCCCTCTTGCTGAAGGAGGGACAGGTGTCAGGGGAGGTCATGAACCACACCAGGTACACACCTGTGTTCACAGCTCCACAGAGGAACCACCAACTAATAACCCTAGCGAGGCGTGGAACCAGAGTGGAGTATAGACAGGCTCCCTGCGGCTCCTCTCCCTTCTCAGGGGGCAGCAGGTCCTGCCACTTGGAGATGGGGTGGGACACGAGAGTGAGGAAGTGGATGGCATGAAGCACAAGTGTTTAGAGATGTTTCCTGGGCATGGTTTGGACACAGAGCAGCTGGATGTTGTTCAGACGACAGGTTATGTATCAGAGATGCCAGAATGACTTATGGGGCAGGGAACTGATGATGAGTTCCAGAGGGCCATGGGTTAATTAGGGAGCATCCTCCAGCAGCGCCTGCTCAAGGAAAGTGAGAGAGGCGGGAGCCAAGGCTGTACTCACCTCCTGAATCACACATGGGGGATGTGCAGGGTAGACAACCCATACACTGGCTGAGCACTGCGGCGTCTGATCAGTCCTTCCAATCATAATCCAGCAAGTCTCCGGGTCTGGTGGTCTCAGCCAAGACCAGCCTCCAGTACAAGGAAGTTTTGTAGTGAATGACAGGGGTTTATAGGAAGAGAAAAGATGATCTCATGGTAAGGCTGTTGAATGCTGCCCTGGAGAACTGGATTCTATCCCTGCCTTTGCCACAGAGTTCCTATGTGATGCTGTGCAAGTCACAAACCAAACTTTTCACAGGTGGTCACTAGTTGTGTGTTCCTCATTTTCTGAATGCCCAACTTGAGTCCCTGTTTTGTAGAATTGCTGAGCGCTCTGCAACTGCAACTGAAATCAACGGGAGCCGTGCTTTGAATAGACAGCATGCTATTTAATGCTAAGTACTCTGAAAAATCAGGTCCTAGTTATCCCAAATTGGGCACCCAAAATTAGTGGAAACTTTTTACCTTGGGTCTCTGTACCTCAGCCCCCCCATCAGTAAAATAGGGATAATATCCCCTCACCTCACAAGGCTGTTGTGAAGGTAAATTAATGTTTGTGAAGCATTCGGATACTATGGTGATGAGTACCACAGAAAAGCCTAGGAAGAAATTAATAACTCTGTCTTCTGACAATAGAGCTTGCACCACTGGCAGATCAGGCATAGTGTATCTCAACTCCACCAGAGTCCTGGCACACTCCCTGCTCACACCCTTGGACTGTGGGATAGGTGTGAGCAACTGGGGTAGTAGATGGCTATCCCACTTCAGCCAGATTTATACCAGCAGAGGTTTCCTCTGCACAGGGGGAATTCTACTGTGGGAATCTCCAGCCAGTTTGAGTTCACTGGCCACTGCATAAGTGGAGCAGAGTAACCTGGCAGACTGAACAATCTGTCCCTTAGGAATACTGAAATATGAATGTTAACTTCATTACCTTGGTTTTTCCTGTCTTGTTTGGTTACTTTACACTAACTCCAGCATCTGGAGCCACTTCGAGCAGCAGAAGGAAACATTTTCCTCTGATAGAAGCAGAATATTTTTTAAGTAGCTATTAATAAATCATCATATGAAAGGTTTATCTTAATATAGCTACATGGCCTGAATCCATTAATTCCAGTTAATACATTCAACTCAAGTTAAAGATGTAAACTGATTCCTGGACTTGCCCCCTAACACTTCAGCCCCCTACCCCCCACCTTCACTATTCATTAATCTAGTGTCTTTATCTGAAGGCTGAAAACACAAAAGAAACAAACATCCTCCCTTGGTGTTCACACCTCAACTGCTAGAAGAGGGCCTCATCTTCCCTGATTGAACTAACCTCGTTATCCCTAGCCTGATTCTTGCTTGCATATTTATACCTGCCTCTGGAAATTTCCACTACATGCATCTGATGAAGTGGGTATTCACCCACGAAAGCTTATGCTCCAATACGTCTGTTCGTCTATAAGGTGCCACAGGACTCTTTGCCGCTTTTACAGATCCAGACTAACAGCTAACCCTCTGATGATTGGTTAATTAGTTTTCCACATGGGGAAAGCAAACAAAGCTGATCTCCATGCCTGGGAACACTTGAAGGGCAAGCCCACTGCAATATGAAAGCAATGCTCAAAGTTGAAAAGATGACCCTATCCAAAGGGGGCTGATGTGGGAGGCAACATTTTCAGATAGACCACTTTGTTGCGGTCAGATCCATTGGGGGTTGCTGCCTGAATAACTTCATAGCCCCATATTGGTAGTTCACTTGGTATCCTTTAACAGCCATGGTCTTCATTGCCTCTGATTCCTGTCTTCCACATAAAAGACAGTGAGGATTTCAGTAGTGAGGAGATAATTGAGCAGCCCTATAAACCTATGACCCAGACAGAAGATTGGAAACAAATGTACATGCTGTAATCTGAATTTAATTGGGGAGTGGTGAGGGAGGGTCCATCTTGATTTTGTCCTTACATTTAGCATGCGTACGTTTTTGTTCCCTATGTTTTGATTGGAGCTGGGATTAGAAATTGACCTGAACTAAAACCTCAGATTTAACTCCCTACTACCAACCATTGTTCCAAATTTTAAGTCCAAATTTGTATGAAACAGCTAGATTCACACAACCCTGGACTTTGGAGAAAGTTCAGATTGGATTTTGTATCTGAACCCTTAGCTTCAAGCCCTTCTCTATCTGAAATTAACACCCTCAATAATATAGCGCATACTAAACAAAAAAATCTTTGCACAGCATCATTATCAAGATATCACTGCAATGCTAAGACACAGTTAGTCAGAGGCAGTCTTTGTTAATTAACCGCTGCTATAGAGCTAGCACGGAAGAGAACATTTTGTTTTCAAGTCCTATTAAAAACAGCTAAATTTTTGTTGGCAATGCAGACATAGTTTTAATTCTAAAAATAGATGTTTAGAAATCAGGAATTTATTTATTAGATAAAACAATTCTAAGACAAGTTTTCTCCATATCTCATTGAGATCCCACAAAATCCTCTACTTCCTCCTATTTTACTCTCCCATTTGCATTAAGACATATTCCATCTGTCCCCACAAAGGTTCACAAATGGAGAAGAGCCCAGAAAACATTCCCTACCCACTCTTGGACCCCATGCCATGGCTAGACACAGTCCTAGTCCTTGAACACATGATGGACAAACGTTGCTTGAGGCTGCCATGAACAGTGTCACTAGTCTCCTGAGATGGAGATGTGAGGTCATATACCCATTTTCCTGTCACACAAGTAAGTGGCATTGACAGTGCATAGTGTTTTGGGGAGAACCCCTCGTCCTTCAAGAGTTTGTAGCAGAGACTGCTTCGTGTGTCTGCACTCCTCATGTCGTGGGGCTGTGCTGTGAAGAAAAATCAAATTCTAAAAATGTGGCCTCGTTTTCTTTTCATTTTCACTTAAATAGATATAAATAAGAAGTAACTTAATTGAAATCAATGGAAATGCTGTGAAAGGAGAATCAGGCCCTAGGTATAAGCAGCATGTAATTCTATTACTTTTGAGACTGTACAGAGCTATGAAGATATTAATCTATTACTAATAATATTTTATTATAATTATTAAAGTTCTTTGAGGGGGTCAACAAACATGTGAACAAGGGGGATCCAGTGGACATAGTGTACTTAGATTTCCAGAAAGCCTTTGACAAGGTCCCTCACCAAAGGCTCTTAGGTAAATGAAGTTGTCATGGGATAAGAGAGAAGATCCTTTCATGGATTGAGAACTGTTAAAAGACAGGGAACAAAGCGTAGGAATAAAGGGTAAATTTTCAGAATGGAGAGGGGTAACTAATGGTGTTCCCCAAGGGTCAGTCCTAGAACTAATCCTATTCAACTTATTCATAAATGATCTGGAGAAAGGGGTAAACAGTGAGAGGGCAAAATTTGCAGATGATACTAAACAGCTCAAGATAGTTAAGACCAAAGCAGACTGAAGAACTTCAAAAAGATCTCACCAAACTAAGTGATTGGGCAACAAAATGGCAAATGAAATTTTATGTGGCTAAATGTGAAGCAATGCACATTGGAAAAAATAACCCCAACTATACATACAATATGATGGGGGCTAATTTAGCTACAACTAATCAGGAGAAAGATCTTGGATTCATTGTTGATAATTCTCTGAAGATGTCCACACCCTGTGCAGCGGCAGTCATAAAAGCAAACGGGATGTTAGGAATCATTAAAAAAAGGATAGAGAATAAGACAGAGAATATCTTATTGCCCTTATATAAATCCATGGTATGCCCACATCTTGAACGCTGTGTGGTCCCCTCACCTCAAAAAAGATATACTGGTATTAGAAAAGGTTCAGAAAAGGGCAACTAAAATGATTAGGGGTTTGGAATGGGTCCCATGAGGAGAGATTAAAGAGACTAGGACTTTTCATCTTGGAAAAGAGGACACTAAGGGGGGATATGATAGAGGTATATAAAATCATGAGTGGTGTGGAAAAAGTGAATAAGAAAAAGTTATTTACTTGTTCCCATAATTTAAGAACTAGGAGCCACCAAATGAAATTAATGGGCAGCAGGTTTAAAACAAATAAAAGGAAGTTCTTCACTCAGCGCACAGTCAACTTGTGGAACTTCTTGCCTGAGGATGTTGTGATGGATAGGACTATAACAGGGTTTAAAAGAGAACTGGATAAATTCATAGAGGTTAAGTCCATTAAGGGCTATTAGCCAAGATGGGTAAGGAATGGTGTCCCTAGCCTCTGTTTGTCAGAGGGTGGAGATGGATGGCAGGAGAGACATCACTTGATTACTACCTGTTCGGTTCACTCCCTCTGGGGCACCTGGCATTGGCACTGTCAGTAGACAGGATACTGGGTTGGATGGACCTTTGGTCTAACCCAGTATGGCCATTCTTATGTAAGTTCCTTACATTAACTGGCTTCAAAGATAATAAAGTCTTAATTATATATGCTGCACAGTATTAGTGAAGTTTACTGCTGATGTGTACAACATACACAAAAGTACATTATGTCGAGACTTTAAATTTAGTTTGGACCACACAAAAGATATCTTTTTAAATAATAATGTGACAACAGACCTCATTCCAGAACAGATGAAGAGCTAATTTTTTCACTGATCCTAGATTTGGCTGACTAGACTTAAATGTGACCCAAGACATTTCTTGTTTCTTTGGAAACTACATCAACATACTTGGGCTGGAGATGTCACAGTTAGAGAGAAACTGGTGTTTCTACTAAAATAAAACAAACCCCCTCCCCCGGCTCCATGTTTCTTTTTTAAATAGAAAACTAAAAATTTAGCTGTATTTTTTTTCAGGCTGAGCAAACTGCAGCAAATTCAAAGGCAGTGGAAACAAGGGATCATCTGGGCTAGGCCAGAAAAATTAACTATTTGTTTTTTTATTGTAAAAAGTTTCTTCATATTAATATCATTTAAAAGAGCCTGGCTATAAATTAAAAGCCAAGTTTAACCTTTACTTTGGTTTTGATTTAAAAACAACAACAATTTTCTTTTAGGAATACGAGACTCATGTTTCAGCAGTGGGCGAGAATAATAATTATAAAACAAAAAGGACAAAAAATCAGAGCTATGCATTTGCTGGATATCATTGCCACAGGATCAGATCTTGTGAGATAAGTGCCCTCATTAGGAACTAAATAGGAGTTGAGGGCACACCACACATTGCAACAGCTGAATAGCCCCTGGCAAAATCAGGCCTGTGCCATGTGAAATACATTACTTACATTCACTCAGAAAGCTCCATTTGTTTCCAGCAATCTGAAGTCTTTCCTAATAACATAGTGTTCTCTGATATGAGAACAATCTCACCCCAGAAAAACAGGACTCTAATACTTAATATGAATAGAACAGACCTCTGCTTTATATAGCGATTCTCATACTTGACATCTGAAAAGGCTTTAAAAAGAAATGTGTTAGGCCTGGTCTACACTATGAGTTTATGTCGGATTTAGCAGCGTTAAATCAAATTAACCGTGCACCCGTCCACACAACGAAGCCATTTTTTTCAACATAAAGGGCTCTTAAAACCAATTTCTGTACTCCTCCCCAACGAGGGATTAGCGCTGAAATCGACATTGCCGTTTTGAATTAGGGTTGGTGTGGATGCAATTCGAAGGTATTGGCCTCCGGGAGCTATCCCACAGTGCACCATTGTGACTGCTCTGGACAGCACTCTGAACTCGGATGCACTGGCCAGGTGTACAGGAAAAGCCCCGGGAACTTTTGAATCTCATTTCCTGTTTGGCCAGGCGAGCTCATCAGCACAGGTGACCATGCAGTCCCAGAATCGAAAAAGAGCTCCAGCATGGACCGAACGGGAGGTACTGGATCTGATCGCTGTATGGGGAGAGGAATCCGTGCTATCAGAACTACATTCCAAAAGACAAAATGCCAAAACATTTAAAAAAATCTCTGAGGCCATGAGGGACAGAGGCTACAGCAGGGACGCAACACAGTGCCACGTGAAATGTAAGGAGCTCAGACAAGCGTACCAGAAAACCAAAGAATCAAATGGATGCTCCGGGACAGAGCCCCAGACGTGCCGCTTCTACGCTGAGCTGCATGCAATTCTAGGGGGGCTGCCACCACTACCCCACCCCTGTCCGTGGACTCCGATGATGGGGTACTCTCCGCCATGCCTGAGGATTTTGTGGACGGGGAAGATGAGGAGGAGGAGAATGAGCTTGAGGAGAGCAAACGGGATGTTAGGAATCATTAAAAAAAGGATAGAGAATAAGACAGAGAATATCTTATTGCCCTTATATAAATCCATAGTATGCCCACATCTTGACTACTGTGTACAGATGTACTGTGTACAGCACACCATTCTCCCCGACAGCCACGATCTTTTTATCACCCTGACTGAAATACCCTCCCAACCCAACGAAACTGGAGAAGGGACCTCTGGTGAGTGTACCTTTTTAAATATAATACATGTTATAAAAGCAAGCGTTTTTTAATGATTAAGTAGCTCTGAGGACTTGGGATGCATTCGTGGCCAGTACTGCTACTGGAAAAGTCTGTTAACGTATCTGGGGATGGAGCGGAAATCCTCCAGGGACATCTCCATGAAGCTCTTCTGGAGGTACTCTAAAAGCATTTGCAGAAGGTTTCTGGGGAGAGCAGCCTTATTCTGTCCTCCATGGTCGGACACTTTACCACGCCATGCTAGTAGCAAGTAATCTGGTATCATTGCATGACAAAGCCTGGCAGTGTATGGTTCCGGTGTTTGCTGGCATTCAAGCAACATCCATTCTTTATCTCTCTGTGTTATTCTCAGGAGAGTGATATCGTTCATGGTAACCTGGTTGAAATAGGGGAATTTAATGAAGGGGACATTCAGAGGTGGCTGTTCCTACTGGGCTGTTTGCCTGTGGCTGAAAAGAAATCCTCCCCGCAGTTAGCCATGTGGTGGGAGGGGGGACCCATTGGCGCTGAGCTGTTTGCGTTTGGCTAGCAGGGATCTTCCTTGATACTAGCCACGCGGTGGGGTGAGGTGTAAAGCAATCATCCCAGAGAATTGGATGGGGGGAGTGGAGGGTTAATTTGGTTTCTGCTGCTGCAGGTTAACAGGAAAACCGCAGCACTGAATGGCCAACTCAACGTGCTTTGCTTGGTATGGGAGAGGGCGCTGCTGTTATGAAGTTGCAGAAGCCGAAAGACTATGGCTTACCATGGCCGCCTGCAAGCTGAATTCTGTTGCCCGGTGCTGCGTGTGTGATCTCTAACACCAAAGCCGCACGCACTCAATATAAGATGCAAAATACGACCTTGTACCAAAATCACATGTGCTATGTAATGTGAATAGTGTTGTTCACCGTGAAAGAGTATAGCCACTGTTCTGTAAAATGTATCTTTTTTAATACTTCACTTCCTTTTTTTCCTCCAGCAGCTGCAAATGTTTCAAGCCTCCCTCCTCCGTCCCAAAGGCTATCTCAGATAAGGCGGCAAAAAAACCGCACGTGCGATGAAATGTCCTCTGAGCTCATGCAGTCGTCTGGCACCGACAGAGCTCAGCAGAATGTGTGGAGGGACAGAACAGCAGAGTAGAGGAGAGTGGCTGATGAACGTGAGGAGAGGTGATGGTAGGAAGATCAGGGGAGGCATGAGGCAACGCTGGGGCTACTGCGGGATCAAACGGACATGCTCCGACATCTGGTGGAGGTTCATGAACGGCAGCAGGATCATAGACTGCCACTGCAGACCCTGTTTAACTGCCCTCCCTCCTCCCCAAGTTCCATAGCCTCCTCACCCAGACGCCCAAGAACGTGGCGTGGGAGGCTCCAGGCACCCAACCACACCACCCCAGGGGACAGCCCAAGCAACAGAAGGCTGTCATTCAAGGATTTTTAAAGTGGCCTTTTCCTTCTCTCCTACCCTCCTCCCACACCTCACCCGGGCTACCTTGTGAGTTATCTCCCTATTTTTATAATCAATTAATAAAGAATACATGTTTTTTAAATGATAGTGACTTTATTTCCTTTGCAAGCAAGCTGTGATTGAAGGGGAGAGGGAGGGTGGCGTACAGGGAATTTAGAGGCCACCAAGGGGTCAGGTTTTCATCAAGGAGAAACAAACAGAAGTGTCACAGAGTACTCTGGCCAGTCATGAAATTGATTTCAAAGCTTCTCTGATGCGCTGCGCTTCCTGCTGTGCTCTTCTAACTGCCCTGGTGTCTGACTGCGCGTATTCAGCAGCCAGGAGATTTGCCTTAACCTCCCACCCCACCATAAACATCTCCCCCTTACTCTCACAGAGATTGTGGAGCACACAACAAGCAGCAATAACAATGGGAATATTGGTTTCGCTGAGGTCTGAGTGAGTCATAAACTGCGCCAGCAACCCTTTAAATGTCCAAATGCACACTCTACCACCATTCTGCACTTGCTCAGCCTATAGTTGAACAGCTCCTTACTACTGTCTAGGGTGCCTGTGTACGGCTTCATGAGCCAGGGCATTAAGGGGTAGACTTGGTCCCCAAGGATAACTATAGGCATTTCAACATCCCCAACAGTCATTTTCTGGTCTGGGAAGTAAATCCCTTCCTGCAGCTGTTTAAACAGATCAGAGTTCCTGAAGACACGAGTGTCATGAACCTTTCCCGGCCATCCCATGTTGGTGAAAGTCCCTTGTGATCCACCAGTGCTTGCAGCACCATTGAAAAGTACCCCTTGCGGTTTATATACTGGCTGCCCTGGTGGTCCGGTCCCAAGATAGGGATATGCGTTCCGTCTATAGCCCCACCACAGTTAGGGAATCCCATGGCAGCAAAGCCATCTAGTATGACCTGCACATTTCCCAGAGTCACTACCTTTGATAGCAGCAACTCAATGATTGCATTGGCTACTTGTATCACAGCAGCCTCCACAGTAGATTTGCCCACTCCAAATTGATTACCAACTGACCAGTAGCTGTCTGGTGTTGCAAGCTTCCACAGGGCTATTGCCACTCGCTTGTGAACTGTGAGGGCTGCTCTCATCTTGGCATTCTTGCGCTTCAGGGCAGGGGAAAGCAAGTCACAAAGTTCCATGAAAGTGCCCTTATGCATGCGAAAGTTTCAGAGCCACTGGGAATCATCCCAAATCTGCAACACTTTGTGGTCCCACTACTTTGTGCTTGTTTCCTGGGCCTAGAATCGGTGTTCCACAGCATGAGCCTGCCCCAGTAACACCATGATCTCCAAATTGCTGGGGATCGCGGTTTTAGAGAAATCTGTGTTTATGTCCTCATCATCGCGCTGCCATCGCCTCCTCACCTGGTTTTTCAGGTGCTGGTTCTGCATAAACTGCACGATAATGTTTACAATGGTCATAACTGCTGCGGTGAGCTGAACGGGCTCCATGCTTGCTGTGCTATGGTGTCTGCTCGGGCAATCCAGGGAAAAGGGCACAAAATGATTGTCTGCTGTTGCTTTCATGGAGGGAAGGAGGGTTGACTGACAACATTTACCCATAACCACCCGCAACAAATTTTTGGCCCCATCAGGCATTGAGAACCCAGCCCAGAATTCCCGTGGGCAGCGGGGACTGCAGAAACTGTGGGGTAGCTATCCACAGTGCACCGCTCAGGATGTCAACACTTGCCACAGTACTGTGGATGCACACCGCCAAATTGATGTGCTTAGTGTGGACACATGCACTCGACTTTATACAATCTGTTCCCAAAAATCGACTTCTGTAAAATCGGAGTACTTTCGTAGTGGAGACATGGCCTAAGATACTAGTTTATTTAGGCACTTATCTGGGCCCTATCACAATAGCATCCAATTGCCTCCCAAGTATTTAAAAATTAGAATGTGCTCAGCAAGAGTTCACACACAGCCTTGGACATTAGAAAGTATTTTGACGAGAAAGGGAAAGTTGGCCAGGACACAGTTAACCACCTTTGCTCCCTATTCAACCTAGAAGTAGAGCTGGGCCTTTGAATAAAACTCTGTCCTTGAGACATCATCCACTGCTCAGATTTGCTGATGTCAACAGGGTCTAAACTCATCTCTCTTTAAAAGCTATTGGCTGTCAGCCAGTCTAATCACAGAGAAGATTGTTCTCTTTTTATTATTCTGCTAGTGTGGCATAAAAAAACGCCAAAGCTGCTTCTAACTTTATTGCAATTATGGTGATTTGGGCCTGGGAAGGCCTCTGTAGTTTGAATACTGTGACAAAGTTCCTCCTCTACCTCGGTGGGTCTTGCGCTTATTGGCCGATTTGCTCACCCTGGAGATTCACGGCAGCCCTCAGTTTGGCCGTTTTTGTGAATCCACAGTCCAGGTCAACTCCTCCTGTGTCTGATCAGGAGTTGGGAGGTTTGGGGGGGCCTGCCCTCTACTCCAGGTTCCAGCACAGGGCCCTGTGGAATGCAGCTGTCTAGAGTGCCTCCTGGAACAGCTGTGTGACAGCTACAACTCTCTGGGCTACTTCCCCATGGCCTCCTCCCAACACCTTCTTTATCCTCACCATAGGACTTTCCTCCTGGTGTCCGATAATGCTTGTACTTCTCAGTTTTCCAGTAGTATGCCTTCTCACTCTCAGCTCCTAGTGCCTCTTGCTCCCAGCTCCTCACACGTGCACCACAAACTGAAGTGAGCTCCTTTTTAAACCCAGATGCCCTGATTAGCCTGTCTTAATTGATTCTAGCAGCTTCTTGATTGGCTGCAGGTGTTCTAATCAGCCTGTCTGACTTAATTGTCTCCAGAAAGTTACTGATTGTTCTGAAACCTTCCCTGTTACCTTACCCAGGGAAAAGGGACCTACTTAACCTGGGGCTAATATATCTGCCTTCTATCACTCTCCTGTAGCCACCTGGACCAACCCTGTCGCAATACCTTACCGGAAAATTGAGATGGAGAGTCAGTCTTTGAAAACACTAGATATATCCCTTGTCTGTACTTACATTTGCTTTGGGATAGATAATTTCACTGACGGACAAGGAATTCCAGTTTAGGACAGCAATTGTAACAGTAAAGCCCCATCACTAATTATTCTGCAGTACCAGCAGTGAGTCTGATCCCAAGTCCTGCTGTTAGACTGCCCCACAACTAAGCCATCTTCACATTGCAGAGAAACATTTTTTTGGATTAGATATGGGGAATACTGTAAATATTTTACACTTAAGAGTCCTTTAATCTCATTTGTTTTGCAGGAAATGACTTGACAAGTCAAAAATACTGCAATGATGTAGCAAAGTCTTCTTTGGGAAATGGGTTCCTAGGCTTATGGCATGGGGCAGCTGTTGATCAGTGGGTAGGCCAGACTTCTTTACATTAGAAGTGAGTAAATTTTAGTCTCAAACCCTTTGAGTGGCTCAGGCATGGTTTTTGAAGCTTCCTTAGTCATTGAGAAATGTGCTGCCATAATAAATCCCATATAAATAAATGATTGGACTTACTCATACTTTAACTTCCACAGCACTGAGCACATGTAGCCTCTAAACCAGGGATGGCCAGAATCATTGACCCTCCGAGTCACATATGACAATCTTCAGAAATTCGAGAGCCAGGGCTATCTGTTAATAAAAACTCTTTTTTGTTCCCTTTAGATAAAAAGTGATACTAGCTTGTATGGCCTGCCAAAAGATAAAAGAAAATGTGTCTATTGATTTTTCTTTTAGCATTTTAAAGATTTCTACATTTTTAAATTATGTTTTTGCTTTAAAAGAGAAATCTGGTCACAAATGCAGTTTTGGCATGATAAGGACCCTCACTGCTCTGACCAAATAGTATGAGGTGTAAAACGTTATAATGTTTAATAGATTGCAGATGTATTCCACACGGATCACTGTTTCTGAAATAAACATTAAGCCATGATCACTCCAGTGTATAATCTAAGCAAGGTTAGGCTACTAGTTACATGAAAAGCATGCAAAGAAAACTTCATGTCTTGTAGGAAGTTGTGTTGGTAGTAATCAATTAATTACAACAAGCTTCTCTAGAAATCAGTACACAGGTATGTTATTTACCCTCTTTCTCCAGTAAGAAAGTACACCATTGTTGCAGACACAGGGTATGTCTACACTACCTGCTGTATCGGTGGGCAGCGATCGATCCAGAGGGGGTTGATTTATCACATCTAGTCTAGACACGATAAATTGACTCCCCAGTGCTCTTCCATCGACTGTTGTACTCCAGCACCACAAAAGGCGCAGGCAGAGTCGACGGGGGAGTGGAAGCAGTCGATTCATCCTAGTGAAGACGCCATGATGAGTAGGTCTAAGTAAGTCGACTTCAGCTACTTTATACACGTAGCTGAAGTTACGTAACTTAGATCAATCCTGCCCCCCTCAGTGTAGACCAGGCCACAGTGTTACCCCAGCCCTATTCCCACTCTACATCAACAGCAATAAATCCGACATTAAAATGGACAAGGCCAAATACAATATGGTTGAGCAACACTAGGTGTCACTGTCATCCTATATTTAGGTGTGTTTGCAGCCTATTAGATACTTTAACAGTTGACAATTTATGATCAAAAACTTTTTGGAAGAAACATTGTGGCTATACAGGGCTGTAACATCTATAAAAACCAGACATGTTAGAAAAAGAAGGGTTATTTACTTGTAATTGTTGCTTGAGAGTTGCCCCTGCAAATCCACACTTATGAGAATCTAAGGCCTCTAGCATTGAGCTGCAGAACTCTATTAAAAAAGCCCTATCTGCTGGGGGAGTGCAGGAGCTCTTTCACATAAGGATGACATTACAGATCCCTCTACATAAGCCTGACCACCTCAGTTCCTTCTCCTTAGTCTGCAAAATCCTGAAATAGAAAGAAATGTTTGGGACCAGGCCATGGGCAATCTTGCCTCATGGTCACGGAAGGAGGTTGGCCTAATGCCTAGAACAGATGTAACCAGCTCTAAGGGCCAGAGCCCAAACCAGGAGCCAAGTTACCAAGTCCAGGAAATAAGTCAGAGCCAAGAGCCAGGAATTAGGAGCCAAGTATCAGAGCCATGGTCAGAAGCCAAATACCAAGTCCAGGGAGTGAGCCAGAGCTGAAAGCCAGGACTCAGACACCAAGCTTCAGAGACAGAATATCTAGAGCAAAGGGCCAAGAACAAGGAGCTGAGAGCAAGAACAGAAAGGGAGCTGTGGATCTAGAACTCTACTAAGTAGCTCCAGGCCTGCTGCAGAGTTTAAGAATGTGCCTGATGGAGTCTTCAGCCAATCAGGAGGCCAGGTTCCTTAGCTGAATCAGCTGAGGGCAATGAGCTGGGTCTGGATTCAGCTGCGGATTCCTCACAAGAACTCTGCAGCAGAGGGGAAAGCACTGAGACAACTCTTGGAGAACAGGAATTATTAATAAGTAATTCTTCCGTCTTCAAGGACTTCTGTGTGCTCCTATTTATAAGAGATGATCAAGTAACGCCCTGATCAGAGGATGGTGGGCAAGGAGTTGTAGGCAAAAATGGAGTATTGCACCTTGTCGCAGGGCGACGACTCACCGGTGCGGCACCTCCTGTCGGTCGACCTGGGAATTAGCGCTTTCGGCCAGGAGCACCCTCTGCAGGCCAGTGTCTCGCCTACTGCTGGCCCCTGTGTCCCTCCCGGACCCCAGTGCCCTCCTCATCAGCGTTCCACCCCAGCAGTAACCCACAATCCAAGTCTCCCCACCCACGGGATCTCCCAACCCTCTATCCCCACCTTGCCTCAGTGGCCACTGCCAGTCACCATCTAACCCCCGCTCCCTACGGCAAACTGCAGTCTATGAACCACTCATCATCGGCAAGGGTGGTTGGACCAGCTGCCTCTGCCTATCTCTGGGCTGCCCCTCTGCAGCCCCAGTACCCTTTCATAGGGCTTTCACTAGGCCTGCAGACTGGGGGGCTTTGCTAGGCTGGAGCTGCCCAGCTCCGTCTGCCCTTCCCCAGCACTGCTCCACTTCAGTTACCCTGCTAGTACCTTTTATGTGTCCTTAACTAGGCCTGCAGCCTTGGGGGTTGCTCAGCTAGAGCTCTCCAGCTCCCTCTGCCCTTCCCCAGCACTGCTCCACCCTAGGTACCCTTCTTAGCTTCCCAGGCAGTCAGATCCTTCTCTCTCTAGGAAGCTAGAGAGAGTGTCTTTTTTCACTTCTGGCCCACAGCCCCCTTATAAGGGCCAGCTGGACCCTGATTAAGCTGGCCACAGCTGTGGCTGCTTTCCCAACCAACCTGCTTTTCCCATTCACAGCCCTCTCCCGGGCTGCTTTAACCCCTTCAGAGCAGGAGTGGGGTAGTCACCCCGCTATACACCGCCTTCCCAAAATAAGTGTTGGCGCACGATGCTAAGTCAAATGAGTAATATTTAACAAAAGCATGAATGGAACTTCACATTGCTGGTTTGCAAACTTCTACAATAGGAACCTGTCCCGGGTAAGCTACAGAGGAAACTGTGACCCTAGTAGGGTGTGTCTTTAAGCAAAGAGATACTGGTTTTGTGGCTTAAGAGTAACAATACTTGATACATCTCTCAGTCCAGTGGGAAAGCATTTGTTTATTAAGAGGTTCCCTCTTACACATCTCCCCATATGCAGCAAGTAATCAGTGTGATTTTTTTAAAGACTTAGTCCTCTCTAGGTAATAGCACAGGACTCATTTTACATCTAAGGAGTGCAAGGGGGACTTCCCTGGATGAGCATGAGGTCTGCGGAAGAAAACTGGGAGGGAGATATACTCTGACTGATGGAAATCTGAGATCAGTTTAGGCATAAAGCTGGGATGAGATCTCCTAACTGTGTACTACTGTATATGGCGGAAAGGCCATCAAGGCACTGAGCTTGCTAACCCTCCTAGCAGATGTAATCGCTACTAAAAATGCCATTTTTATAAAAAGGTGTTCTCAGAAAGCTTGAGACTGGGAGGCTTAAGGCAGACCTATCAACATACTTAACACCAGGTTCAAGTCCCATGCTGGGGGGATGTAGTCTAATAGAGGGAAAGGCATTAGTTATTCTTCTAAAAAGCCTGGAAGCTGTGGGGTCAGAGACTATAGGGTGTCAGCCAGTCTCCCCATCAGCTCCTGAAATTGCTTTTGTTCACCAGAAGGGGAGACAGACGAAGTCCCAATTTGATCCTCAAGGGACATACCACTGGTATATTCCTCAAGACTGACTGCTCCATTTCCTCTGAAGGACTCTCCTGCCAGTCATCATAGATGTGCCACTCCTTTTGAGAAGGCAACTGGACCAGTGCTGGGATTGAGTGCCAGTTGTATCTGTGCTGATTGAAACATGGGTTCCCTTGAAGGCAGCAGTGCCTGAGATGAGGATGGTGCCTGGAAAGCTCTCAGTATGGATGGAGGTACCTCCAGTATCAGTGGAGCTTCGGTGATAATGGTATTCCTGGTGTCAAAGTCCATGTCTGATTCTGGAGACATTGTACAAAGACTCTAATGAGTCCTGAATGTAAGGATATATTAACAGTTGGAGGGGGACTAGCATAAGGTCTTTCCAGGCAGATGGAGCTTTTGTCAAGGGAAGCCTAGTAGGCTCAGCATGGTTGGTTCTGAGGGAATCCCGTGCTCTTCAAGGATGTTCTGGATTGATACCAATGACAAATATTGCTGCACAGAGTGAAGGACTCTCCAAAACTTTCTTAAGTCCCCAGTCACAAGAAGGGAAATAGAGTCAGAGGAATGTATGCTGGTGTGTCTGCCAAGGACAGCTGCAACACCAACAAGAAGTTGCCAAAGGTGACATACATCTGGGAGGAGAACAATGTCCCCCTTCTTTTTCTCCTTAGGCTCCTTTTGTGAACCAGAATCCTTCCACTTTGCTTTCCTCTTCCCTGGAACAGGGTCATGAGGAGATCTGGAAGTCTCTCACTTCCAGCATGAACTGGTGTCAACTCTAACAGCACTAGAGGAGTTTCTTGTGCCAGTGATGGTGCCAACATAGACCATACTGCCAGAACAGTCTGTTTTGATGGAGTCTGTGTGGCCAGACAGTGAGTAGAAAGCTCTGTCCCAGCAGATGTTTGCCTCAGGGAGCTCAATCCTGGTCCTGACATCAAGGGCGGTTCCAAGGCTAGCATGGCAGGGTGTGTCTCAGATCTCTTTACAGAAGACAGCCTTGGCACAGAGCCTTAAGCCTTGGCCTCCAGACTTCCAAAGGAGTGTTAGAATGATCCAGTGAAGGCTTAAGGAACTAAGTGCACCTGCAATCTTACCTCTCTGTCCTTCGTCATCTGAGAAGTGAAGCATTTAGTTGTGCACTGGGATACGGCATTAGCCTCTCCCAGACACTCTGGACACTTAAAATGTGCATCTGTTTCAGGAAAGATGGCTGAGTAGAGCACACATCTTTTGAACCCCCTACAGGATTAGGGACTGAACAGCCTCCGGCAAGTAGATTAATATCATGAAAATTTATATCATAGGCATTACATCTGCCATGGATGGGGGAAGGGGAGAAGAGGGAAGGTTCCCCTTTGTTTTTTTTTTTAAACACAACAGAAACATTCTTAAGAATTACTTTTTCCTTATAATTAACACTGAATAATAAAAAGTTGTAAGAATGCATTTCCTAGTCAAGAGCTACATGCTTCTGAAATTTCATGTTGATGAGATAAGAGTATAGTTTGTTTTTCATTGAGTGCAGGATATTTTGATTATTAAATATAATTATATTTTGAAAATGTCACCTGATCAGCTCCTCCCCCTTCCCCAGTGCCTTCCCCCTGCTGGTGGCCCTGCCGATCAGCACCTCCCCATCCCTCCCAGTACCTCCCCAACAGCCACGATAAGCTATTCTGCAGCATGCAGGAGGTGCTGGGGGGGGCAGAGGGGAAGGAGTGAGGACCGGGCTCACTCGAGGGATGGGGCAGAACAGGGCAGGGGTGGGGTGGGGCCTTGGGGAAAGGGATGGAGTGGGGATGGGGCCAGGGGCAGAGCTGGGGGTTGCACATTAGAAAGCTGGTGCCTCTAATTCAAGCAGGAAAATTTAAATGAAGGGAGATTCACTCCCTTACTGTAATTAACTGTGAGCTCAGTTTTATGGTATTTTATTTCTGATGTAAATAATTTTCAAGCATTAAGAGAAAGGGGGCATGAAATTTGTGTAGAACACATGCACCTTTGGGACTAGAATGACGGATGTTTGAGAGGGAAAGCCCCAGGATGTAGATGAGTTCTTTATTCAGTACAGGTTCTTATACTGTGTTCATCATCATGGTAATCTGAGTGCCTGGATGAGAACTGGTCAGTTTGAGTGTGGGTGCTTGGATGGCTAAGTGTAAATGTAAGTGTGTCTGTGTGTGTTCCTGGCAGAGGGTGGTTGTCTGGCTAGGTGATCACCAATGGTGGGTAGAAAGAAAGGGAAACAGAGGCAGTCCATGGGGGATTAGGCAGCTACAGGGAGGCTGGGCTACAGGTAGGCCCTGCTTTAATATCTGGTCCTGACTACTATACATTTTGGCTTCATCCCTGATTGAGAAATGAGAGCATGGACCAAGTTTAATGGACTTATTATAAAAGTAGGTCTTTGTGAATAAATTCTCAGATTAACTCATTGATCCAAGTTTTAGGACTGACTGCTGTTTATTTAGGAATGAGTAATAATTACTTATATTTTGTTTTTTCTGTAACTGACTCTCTTGTTTTCTACACTGGAAAGAAAACACACAATAGAACAAACAGCTAAGGAAGAAAAACATTATGCCCATAGATTAAGTAGGGAGAA
Source organism: Caretta caretta (assembly GCF_965140235.1). NCBI lineage: Eukaryota > Metazoa > Chordata > Testudines > Cheloniidae > Caretta > Caretta caretta. The sequence goes on along the minus strand of NC_134207.1, from coordinate 83,393,393 downwards.
ATTTAAGAAAATAAGAACGGCCATACTGGGTCAGACCAAAGGTCCATCCAGCCCAGTATCCTGCTGACAGTGGCCAATACCATGTACCCGAGAGAGAGCGAACCTAGCAGATGGACTTTACAGATTGTTAAATGGTACAAAGGGAATGCAGCCAGAGATTTTGCTGGTTTGTGTAATTTCAATTGAACAAAAAAAAGGTGTAAAACTAGAAAACCCAGGGAGATTGTTTTGCTTAGCCTGGACATCCTTTCTCTCCAGCTGCTCAGATCTTGGTTTTGGCATAATTGAAAAATAATTTAAAAAAAAGGAACAGATTTAAGATTAGTTTGCCGGTGAATTAATATTTTTTGTTAAATAAAAAAATCCACAGTATTGCAGCTTTTATATTACTGATATTTTCCCCCCTTCTTTTTCCATCTTGGATACAACTGCAGCTGCTCTCAGAAATATTTCTAGCCAGCAGTACAAATAGAAGGTTTTCTTCCCTCCAGACAATAATAATAGTCCTGTATTTTCAGCTGGGAGGAGGTACTGAGCAACTGGCACAGGAAACATCATATAAATAAAATGTTATCTGAAACCTCATGTTGCAGCCATCAGAATCAAACAGTCAGACATGTCTGAGGATTAGCTATCCACTACCACATCTTCTGATAGGTAATATAGTGGATTAGTGCCTTAGTCTTCCCCCTGGATAGGCCTGAGCTCAAATCCTAGCTCAGGTCACTACTGAAAGGACATTTAGCATTCTTATTCTAGTTAACATACATTCATGTTACAGAGCCATACAATTTGGCACAAGTTATAGTGGTCCAACAGAGATCCAGGAGTAACATAGGAAGCATTGTTAAAAGATTAGTACTCCAATACACATGGTAGAGCACAGTCTGCTTGAACTTTGCCTGATTTAACGCAATTAGGGTTGCCAGGCATCTGGTTTTTGACCGGAACACCTGGTCGAAAAGGGACCCTGGCCGCTCCGGCCAGCTCTGCTGACTGGGCTGTTAAAAGTCTGGTTGGCAGCGTAGTGTGGGCCCGGGGTTAAGGCAGGCTCCTTTGTGGCCCTTAGGAGCATGGGTGGCCAGGGCAGCTTCATGTGCCACCCCTGCCCCTAGTGCTGATACTGCAGCTCCCGTTGGCCAGGAACTGTGACCAATGGGAGCTGCGGGGGGCAGTGCACGGAGCCTCCCTGGTCACCCATGCGCCTAGGGGCTGCAGGAACCTGGCTGCCGCTTCCTGGGAGCCGTGGTAAATGCCGCCAGGATCCTGCACCCCCTCCCACACCCCAACTTGGAGCCCCCTCCTTCACCCCAAACCTCTCATCCCTGGCCCCATCCCAGAGCCCACACCCCCAGCCAGAGTCCTCACCTCCCCCGCACCTCAACTCCCTGCCCCAGCCCAGAGCCCCCTCCTGTGTAACCAGGGAAAAATCAAAACTAAAAGAACCCCAATATGCCTTTCTTTCCCTTTTACAGGTACAGGTTCTTGGACTTGCTATCAGGGTCTATCACCTGAGGAAGCAGCTCCTGTGTCCCACCCTCCCTCCCAAAGTGTGGTGTAAGAAAGAAGAGGAGACACAAAAATTATGTTTGAAACAGGTAAACATTGTATTAAGGGTTGGTTATATGAAAGGGGCAAGGGGACAACCACAAGCAAACATAAAAACCCAGCAAACAGTGGACTGCAACAAAGGAGCTTGAAGCTCAGGCCCAATAGACCCCCCCCAGCAACAAATCAAATCAAATCAAATCCCCTGTATAGCCTACTGCTAATCCGAGGTCATCTATGGGCAGGTCAGATGGAAGTGAGTGGTGGGTCCAGGACCTTCTACCCTCAGGCCAAACGCTGGCCTTTGGGGAGGAACACTGGACCTCGGCTGCTGGATGGTGACAAGCGGGTGGACCAAAGCTGCTGGATGGGGGACCACAGGATCCTGGATGGCAGGTAAATTGATGGTGTCACAGGATCGTTCACAGCTCTTGATCCGGAGACCCGCACAAAAGCCCGACTGCTCACGGCTGTCTCCTGGACGGACAGCCCCATGACGACGTGGCACAGTTCCTGACAAAGAAGGAGTGGCGGGAAAGTTCTGAGGGGCTGGCAGTTACAAGCCAGTCCCAACTGGTTTGAACCAACTCTCGCGCCACAGCTTTGGCGCCTGAATTTTCCCGCCTTTGGAGACAAAATGGAGATTTGACTCCATTTTGAAAAATGCCAAAGTCCAAATTGATGAGGGGAAACCATATAAAAACCTTATACTAAACATTTAGAATCACTTGTATATAAAATCACCAACACCTGCAGCCCAAACCGCTCAGCCCCGGCTCCACCTCAGAGCCTGCACCCCCAGCCGGAGTCCTCAGATAAATTCCCTAAATAAATTCATGGAGGTTAAGTCCATTAATGGCTATTAGCCAGGATGGGTAAGAAATGGTGTCCCTAGACTTGGTTTGTCAGAGGATGAAGATGGATGGCAGGAGAGAGATCACTTGATCATTCATTACCTGTTAGGTTCACTCCCTCTGGGGCACCTGGCATTGGCCACTGTTGGTAGACAGGATACTGGGCTGGATGGACCTTTGGTCTAACCCAGTATGGACATTCTTATGTTCTCAACCCCCCTGCACCCCAACTCCCTGCCCCAGCCTGGAACCCTCTCCAATACCTCATACCCAGCCCCACCCCAGAACCCACATCCCCAGCTGGAGCACTCACCCCCCTGCCCTAGCCCAGTGAAAGTGAGCGAGGGTGGGGGAGAGTGAACAATGGAGGGAGGGGGATGGAGCAACCGGGGGTGGGGCCTTGGAGAAGGGGTGGGGCAGGGGTGTTCAGTTGTGTGTGATTAGAAAGTTGGCAACCCTAAATGCAAGCCAGGGAATTATCATAGTGCATTTAACACCTACTAGAATCACTCAAAACAAGATTTTTATAAGGCATTAATCTAAAATACCCATTCAACAAAGCTAGATGGAGAGAGAGAGAGAAATAGGAGAAATGGAGAGGAAGAATTATGACAAATATTTACAATTGCCACATTTGTGTATAAAAATTTTTTACTAAGGGATTTTAAGGCATATGGAAGAATTAGACCCCAGCTACCTCATTTACATGTACTAATATTTATTTGTGTGCATAAAATAACTGGAGATGCAAATACACATACAAAATTGAAAGCCACATTTTGAAAGTTTGACCATATGTTTTATTAATTTAAAAATGCTTTTAGTGAAAAACAAACCCAAACCAATGCTATCAGTTCAACATACAGGAACAAAACAGTGTGTTTCTAGTTATAAAGAGTGAGAAAACAAAGCCATTTTTAAGATGGTAAAAAATGGTCTATTTGTAACCTTTGAACTATGACCATGAGTGCTGAAATACTACCGAGGTAATTTGGGATCTCTATTTTTCCGTTTTAAAATGCACAATAGAGGAGTTTCAAATATAACATGATCCAGGACTACCATCTGTGCTATTGTTACTACATATATATTCCCTTTAGTTAATTAGCAGTGAATCACTAACAGTAGAATACAGTACTGTTTAATAAAGAGTGAGCCACTCTCTAGCCTCTTTTGAAAATGGAAAAGCAAGTAAACTCACTGCCATTCACCTTGTGGAAGAAAAACGTAGTCTTCACTCTTAGGTTGTTTGCAACAAGTCAGAGACAGTTTATTCTCAAGCAATTGCAAGGGGGAGAGTGTGCACGGACAAGGATTCCCCCTTCCTAAGCAGGTTGCCGCCCGATAAACAATTAGAGCAAGCATTTATACCTTTTGTTACATACAATAATGGTCAACTGCTGCGTCTTGTTTATACATATTCCTTCCTGATATCTTGCTTTGAAAGCAGTTCCTGCTACAGTCTGCATTCTATTCTTATCTAACACAAGGTCAAAACAGCATCTCTTACAGTTTTCCCACTCGCTTCCCACTTGCCCAGGCCCTGCCTTAAAGTCTCGCGTTATTAGAGTTAGCCTGACTTGTTCTATTCCTAAGGAAACTAAGATGTCTGCACTCAAATTCCCTTTATCCCTTTCTCCACTTCCACAACCTGTTAGGCTCAAGATAAACATCCCAACAAAAAACTGCCAGTATTGATATATTTACATATGAAGATTCACTGGTTTTATCTGACAGTGATAATAGTTGAAGACTTTCAAAAACTCATTTGTTTAATTTTGTTTTCTTTGGAGCTTTCTTCTCTTATATTAAATCTTCATTAGCCTCCTGGCTGAGGAACTAGGAACTTTTAATATTAAACACTTATTTAAATTACCTCTTGCTGTTTTCCAGTCTATGGAAAACATAAGCCACATGATAGGCCTCCTTGCAACATAAGTGAGTAGTTTTATTATGTCTGGCAAATAGGCATCAGCAAAGGGCATTATTTTATATCCCTGTGGTAAATGATCACAGGTGTCACAAAAAGGTCAATTATAAATTGTTATTTCATTCTGAGACCATAAAATGGGGCTTCTTTAGATTAGGTGCTTGCTGATACAGTCATATGATTTAGTGATAATGGCTCAAGCAGCACAGTAAAGTGGAGTGGGGAAAGGTTACTTTAAGCCATCTTTATGCCTTCTGAATTCTGAGCCCAGCTGGAGTTGTGACAGATTCTGTACATTAAAGCACTGCTTGGAGTTACTCTAATTTATGGCAGCTTTGAACACTTCCCTATGGATGCTCGGCCACCCCAGAAGAGCTAAAGGACATACCTGCTCATACCCATTCCATCAGTCTCACGGTGCCCAAAGAAGCTCCCAACCCAAAGATAATCCCCAGAGCACAGTAGGGATTTAAGCCAGTTGTGGGTACTTTAGGGCTGCTAATCTAGTGTGAAGGGGGCCACAGCAGAAGGGTGAGATCAAAAGCAGGCATAGAAAACAATCCAGCAGATTTAGATTACACATGTCATGAGGTAGGGACTGTGGCCCAGATCAAAAAAATATTTAGGCACCTAAGTCCCCATTTTAGGCTCACTGTCATCCACAAAACTCCCACTCAGCTGCTGCCTAGTACTGGAGGCACCTAAACTCACTCAACTCAAAATTATTGCGCTAAGATTTCCTTTAGCGCCTAAGTTTCTGGCTTTGGGCATGTGCACTGCTGCCTCACTCAAGGCATCTGGGCACCTATTTCCTGCCTATGCCCCAATGAGATCCATGAACTGGGGGAAGACCGTCATTCACCACCTGTCTCGCATGCGAGTCCTAATCCAGTAAGGGTGCTCAGAGGCTACCTACATGATCAAGTCCAAATCAAAATCTAGCTAGTGGTGAAGCCACTACCACTGTTGATCTTATAACTTTTAGCCCGGTAGTTGGTGTACTCACCTGAGACATAGGAGACCCAGGATCAATTCCTGCCTTTGCCTGAGGAGGGGAAAAGAGATTTGAGGAGGGGTCATGAGAGTCTCTAAGCAATATGGTACAGGATATCCTGATGTGGGGCTTCCTCAGCCTCTATAGTTGAAGCTGTTCCACAGTGTATAAAGAAAGATTTATCCCAGAAAGAAACTCATAAAAGAGAGGACTATAAAAGAATATTATCTTGGAACAAGTAACAAAAACATAGTTCCCATATTTCTTTTGTTTGAATTCTATCCTCTGCCTTCTTTTTGTGAGTGTTAATAATTCATATACATTTAATTCTGTTAGCCTGAAGCATTTTTTAAAACAAGCCAGTCAAGCTGCTTGATCTTATAATACAGCCTTAGGCCATTTTTATCATTTTTCCTTGGAAATTCTGCTGGGGGTGCGGTGAGATGATGTGTGTGGTGTATCTGCCTAGCCTCTGCTCTATGCCTCCCTTGCAGACAAGAGTTGAAATCTACATGTGAGCTTGTGAGGAGAAAAGATGGTAGTGCAAAAGCAATTATAACAGATAAGAGAAGAATGAGGCCCTCTGGATTCAAAATTCAGTTCCAATGGTTTCTCCTGCTCAATTTTCTGAACTCAATCTAGCATTTATTGTTACCTACCACCTGTAGCGATGCAACAACTCACTGGTGCGGCACCTCCTGCTGGTCATCCTGGGAATTAGCTCTCCAGCATAAAGTGTGCCCTCTGCAGGCCAGTGTCTCGCCTGCCACTGGCCCCTTATGTCCCTCCCGGACCTCAGTGCCCTTTTACCTTGGGGTGAAGTATCCCCATACTCTGGGTCTCCCCTCCCAGGGGAACTCCCAACCCTCTATCGCCATCTTGCCTCAGTGGCTACTGCCAGTCATCATCTAGCCCCTGCTCACTGGGGCAGACTGCAGTCTAAACCACTCATCACTGGGAAGGGGGGTTTGGACCTGGTGCCTCTGCCTATCTCTGGACTGCACCTCCCAGCCCTGGTACCTGCATAGGCCTTTAGCCAAGCCTCAGCCTAGGGAGTTGCCAGGCTGGAGTACCCCAGCTCTTCTGGCCTTTCATAGAATCATAGAATATCAGGGTTGGAAGGGACCCCAGAAGGTCATCTAGTCCAACCCCCTGCTCGAAGCAGGACCAATTCCCAGTTAAATCATCCCAGCCAGGGCTTTGTCAAGCCTGACCTTAAAAACCTCTAAGGAAGGAGATTCTACCACCTCCCTAGGTAACGCATTCCAGTGTTTCACCACCCTCTTAGTGAAAAAGTTTTTCCTAATATCCAATCTAAACCTCCCCCACTGCAACTTGAGACCATTACTCCTCGTTCTGTCATCTGCTACCATTGAGAACAGTCTAGAGCCATCCTCTTTAGAACCCCCTTTCAGGTAGTTGAAAGCAGCTATCAAATCCCCCCTCATTCTTCTCTTCTGCAGACTAAACAATCCCAGTTCCCTCAGCCTCTCCTCATAACTCATGTGTTCCAGACCCCTAATCATTTTTGTTGCCCTTCGCTGGACTCTCTCCAATTTATCCACATCCTTCTTGAAGTGTGGGGCCCAAAACTGGACACAGTACTCCAGATGAGGCCTCACCAATGTCGAATAGAGGGGAACGATCACGTCCCTCGATCTGCTCGCTATGCCCCTACTTATACATCCCAAAATGCCATTGGCCTTCTTGGCAACAAGGGCACACTGCTGACTCATATCCAGCTTCTCGTCCACTGTCACCCCTAGGTCCTTTTCCGCAGAACTGCTGCCTAGCCATTCGGTCCCTAGTCTGTAGCTGTGCATTGGGTTCTTCCGTCCTAAGTGCAGCACCCTGCACTTATCCTTATTGAACCTCATCAGATTTCTTTTGGCCCAATCCTCCAATTTGTCTAGGTCCTTCTGTATCCTATCCCTCCCCTCCAGCGTATCTACCACTCCTCCCAGTTTAGTATCATCCGCAAATTTGCAGAGAGTGCAATCCACACCATCCTCCAGATCATTTATGAAGATATTGAACAAAACCGGCCCCAGGACCGACCCCTGGGGCACTCCACTTGATACCGGCTGCCAACTAGACATGGAGCCATTGATCACTACCCGTTGAGCCCGACAATCTAGCCAGCTTTCTACCCACCTTATAGTGCATTCATCCAGCCCATACTTCCTTAACTTGCTGACAAGAATACTGTGGGAGACCGTGTCAAAAGCTTTGCTAAAGTCAAGAAACAATACATCCACTGCTTTCCCTTCATCCACAGAACCAGTAATCTCATCATAAAAGGCGATTAGATTAGTCAGGCATGACCTTCCCTTGGTGAATCCATGCTGGCTGTTCCTGATCACTTTCCTCTCATGCAAGTGCTTCAGGATTGATTCTTTGGGGACCTGCTCCATGATTTTTCCAGGGACTGAGGAAAAATCCCCAACCTTGCTCCCCTCCAGGTACGCTCTTCTCCCTCAACTGTTAGAGACTTCTCTGCTTCTAGCCCACAGCCCTCTTATAGGGCCAGCTGTGGCCTGACTGGGGCATGGCCCCAGCTGTGGCTGCTTCTCCAATCAGCCTAGCCTTTCACAGCTGCAGCCCTTCTCACTCCAGTGCTGCTTTTATCCCCTGTTCTGCAGGAGTGGGGCAACTGCCCCACTACACCACTAAAATATAGAAGGTGCTTTACAGAAAAAGCAAAGCCACACTCCTTGCCCCTAAAACCTTGTATATTAAATCTAGACATAAGACAGTGACTCATTGGTACTATGTGGAGGAAGGGAGGATGAGGTTTACAGCAATAAAATTATGAAGTTTTAGTTTGCCATGTACATTTCATGGTGCTTGCTTTTTATTTTTGTAATATACATAATCACTTTTTGATGAGCTGAGTTTGTTCATAATATTATTAGTTCACTTATGTTTCACTTTGCATAATAGTTTGACTAGCTATACTGACAGTATATAACAACAAACAGACCCTGGTGGTTATCAAGGTTATCTGGTGCCTAGTTAATTGAGCCACGTGAAGAAATGCCATGCTGTGTTATTAATTTATTATAAATCTGTATTACTATAGCAACCAGAATCTCTAGTCATAGACCAGCACTCCATTGTGCGTGATACTGTACAGACACTAGAAAAAGACAGTCCCTATCCAGGGCTGGATTTCCATTTAGGCACAGTAAGGACATGCCTATGGGCACCGGTGTTCTGGGTGCCTTACCTCTCTAAAACTGTGTGCAATACGAAGGTCAGCTGTAGGCAGGGGGAGTGCTGCAGATGCTGTGCCTAGGGGCGCATAAGGTGTAAATCAGGCCCTGTCCCAAGGAGCTTACAGTGTAAATAATCTCTCTTTTCTTCTTCAGCTGGTGGAAGGCAGAAGGATCTTGAGCCAGGGTGTGCAAACTATTGCTCCCCCTGGTGTTGCAAGCCCCCCGCAGCTCTCAGAAGTGGCTGGAACCACATCCCTGGGGCCCAGGGAAGGCACAGAGGGCTCCATGTGTTGCCCTTGCCTCCAGGCACTGCCCCCCGCAGCTCCCATTGGAACAGGGAACAGGGAACCGCAGCTAATGGGAGTTTCCGGGGAGGTACCTGGAGGCATGGCAAGGGCAGTCTGCAGAGTCCTGTGCCCCCTCCTGCCCCCAGAGGCCATGCAGGTACATGGTTCCGGCCGCTTCCCGGAGCGGCGCCACGTGGGGCCAGGGTGGGCAGGCAGGCGGGCAGGCAGGCAGGGAGCCTGCCCTGGCCCCGGTGCATGCCACTGCCACCCCAGAGCTGCTTTAGGTAAGCAGCACTGGGCCGGAGCCCAAACCCCTCCTGCACCATGCCCCCAACTCCCTTTCCTAAGGCCCCTGCCTGCACCTCACACCCCTCCTGCACCCCAACTCCCTGCCCTGAGCCCCCTCCTGCACTCCGCACCCCTCCTGCACCCCTGCCCTGAGCCCACTCCTACACTCTGCACCCCTCCTGCACCCCAACCCCCTTCCCTGAGACCCCATACACCCCACACCCCTCCTCTGCCCCAATCCCTTGCCCTGAGCCCATTCCTGCACACCGCAACCCCGCACTCCCTCCCGCACACCAACCCCCTGCCCCGGCCGTGCATATGATTTCCCCACCCAGATGTGGCCCTCAGCTCAAAAAGTTTGCCAACCTTTGATCTTGAGGGTGGCTGAAACCTAAACTAATCTCAGAAGGGCTCTTACTGCAGATTCATCATGGTGAGTGCTTTCACATAAAAAACTAAACGCTTTCCTTCCTATCTCACAAGTCTGTATTCTGTGCCAGGCCGTGTCTATACTGAGGCTCATAATTAGGTTTGAAATAGTTTTCCAAAAGTTTGTAACCAATCCTTGCCAGACACAACATGGAGGGGAAATGTCCAAAACATGTTTGAGCACTTTTTCAAAGCACATAAAATGACACCTCATTTCATTAATTAAATTGAAAGTGATTAACTGGATTATTTTTGTAATCCATGCATATCTTCTAAAAGTTTCTCCCTTGTGGTTTTAAAAATCTATTAATCTTCTGTATTCAATTTCCACTCTATCTTTCCATGTATATTTTCTACTATACTTTGGCCACCTCTCTTAACACTTGCCCTGCCCTTCTCTTCTCTCTTTCCCCTCTGTCAGCGGCACATTTTTGCCCCCTTTTCTTTCAACAATCATCTTCCCTCTCACACCTGCATGTTTATCCATCTCACTCATCTTCTCAGACATCATATTTCCTGTCTGCCCTCCACAATTTGTCATGGTGTTTTAAAATTGTAGATCAAGGTAGACAGAAATGATATAGTACTTTCTGCATGTTGCTGTTTTCTCAATTATTCTGTAGCATGTACTACATTTCCTTCAATAGCGATAGCACCATTTTGTCATCTGCCTACTCATATTGCTGAATCACAGAGAAAATCTTTTTCTCCACTAGGAAGAAGGGTAGTATAACTTGGCTGATACCAGCATAATCACCACTCACCAGGTTTATGCTATCATCAAATGCCTATAAGATAGCACACATACTCTGCATAAGAAACAACTTTGCAGATACCAGGTGAAAACTGGTGTTCTCCTGAACCTGGATAGAGAGTATTACAAACTCTTGTTTCACAACGTGCTATTCATAAAGTACTTCTGACACATATAGTGCAGAATTCCTCTGTATCACCAGTTCCTGCTTCTTCTGGTGGCTAGGAATGCCACCTTGCATCTGGATCTCCTTAAGAAAATACTATGCCAAGTACCAGAGCCTGAGAAGTAGCTAAAGTGGCTAAGATCTTACAGGACTTCATGATAGTGATTGTCCTGTCCATGTTTTTGCTGATTTGTGGAAATCCCTCACAGCTAGGATGAAGCAGCATGCCACATGCAGAAAACTACTGTTAGGTTACCTTTGTCATATTTTAATAGATAATCAAAACACATGAGATTTATGAATTATTTAAACTTGAACAACAAGTTTCTCCGGTAAACTGAAAATCAGTTCCCAACTTTTATCATTTTAATTTTAATTAACAAAATGTACAAACAACATCTTGCTGAGTATTACAGAGTGGAGCATTACATCTTCTCTCTAAGAGAAGTCAAAATGGCTTCTGCTAATTCTCCAGAGATAGGCTCTGACAATCAGAGAACCAGAACTATATGAATTAAACCATGTGACCAGTTTCAATCAACCATACTCAAAAGTCACATCTAGATTAGACCCTGTAATGACAGGAGCACTAGATTGGTTAGGTAGAAATCTCAAAAATGCACTGTGAAAATCTTATGCAAAATTTACACAAAAAGTGTCAACTTCATGCTCAACTTTGACAAGTTTTAACTAACACAACATTCTTTTGCACAAACTGCTCCTTTTATTCACAGTAGCTCTACATATAAAAAAGGGGCAAATTAAGTGTTTTCATTTTCAGAGCCAATACTTCAGAGCTCTACCTAATAGTTTATAAAATAGTCCTTCAAAATAGTCCTAAAAATAGTCCTTCAAAAATATCAAACATAATGGAGAAAAGGAAAAAGTCCAGAAAAGAGATTTGATCATCAACTCTCCTGTGAACCCAATCTCACACGTTCTACAGGTTCTTCTGGTTCAACCACCAACCTTGAGGTAGGCATGCTAACATCTTTTCTGCTGCTACTGGTATATTCACCAGCATATTCACTATCAAAAATCTCTCTTTTGCAAGACAGAGATGCCAGTTGCCAACTTGAGAAAAAAGAGCTGTCATTACAGTCCAAACTATTGATTAGCTAGCTGTAAAAAATGGAAGAATCTGAAAGTAATCTCTAGAGTTAGAAGGACTGGGAAATAGTTAGGGGCAATAGTCCATTGGGAGAGTAGGGACTGGCTCTCTCATAGTTATGGAAAATGATGTGACATTTTTCTTTCTTTGAAATAGTTGTCCCATTAACTTTGTCCATTCTACAAAATCTATCTACTGGCTGGCTAGCAGCAAATATAGAACACACATTCTGTGTGTCTAAAACAGATAGCTTAACTGACTCTGTGCCACTGCAAAACCAGCAGCAAAACATCTTACAGGCTAGTTGCTCAATTTAGGCTCTATTGCGAGAGTGATTCAGTGGAAGGAGAGATAAAGGAAGTATGTTAACATTCTCTCATCTTCATGTGTCTTATCTCGTGTCTATTTCTTCTCTCTGTGGCAGCAGTGTTGAATACTAATGCCAGAAACCTTGATGCAAATAGACACTTTTTAAAAAAAGTGTTTATTTTTAGAGGATTTTCAATAATGCAGTAAGCACAGAAAAGCTGAGAAAGAATGACCTTGTAGTTAAGGCATTGGATTGGGACTTAGGAGATCTACATTGTTTTCCTAGTTCTGTCATAGACATCTAGCATGACCGTGGGCAAATCACATAATCTGTATGTGCCTCAGTTCCCCATCTATGAAATCTGATTAATTCTACTACAGTACTTCCCCCCCCCTCCTTTATCTGGTTTGTCTACATAGAATATAGGCTCTTTGGGGCAAGGAACATCCCTTATGCATTTTGACATAGAGGTGCCTCTCAAAGATACTGCAGTACTATTAACATTAAGAGTATATACAACAAATAGTAAATACAGAGTGCTAAGATTCATGCAGATCCACAACATTTGTTTAGATGCATCATACAAAGAAGTATTGATCCCTATGGAGCTTGATCATGTACCAAATGAGGTAACTGAGAACTTTGACACTGACTTCAAACAGATGCAAGATCAGGCCCATGAAATATTAATATTAACCTTTACCTGCATTAAATATTCAGATTTTGGTAGATTAGTTCGAAAGGAGAACCAAAGTGAAACATTAGCATGCCTAGATTTTTTAGTATGGAAATCTAGAGTTTTAGTTCATATGCAGCAAGCAAAGCATAGCAGAGACTAATATTTTAATAGGACTGCAACACCTAACCTACCCCCTCTGAGTACAGATGAATCCAGTTATCAGTGAATGTTTGCATCATCTCTAGTTGAGATATAAATGTAAGCTCTAGCCAAGAGAGGGTTCTGAGCTGAACTCCTGATCAAAGTATTTCAGTTCAGAGGCCAGCAAGATTGGGAAATGTGCAGTTCACACACACAGCTCCACAGAGGAAGGGGAGTGCTTTTTATTTTTATCCTGCTTGCCTCCTGTTGGCCAATTTTTGTGGAAAGTAGTGCTTGGAAGGGATCTGGTTCCTGTTGATTTACAAATCCTAGGCTGGTATGAATGAAACAGAGAAAGTGAGGAGAAATTTAAAGAGGGAGCAAAAAATATCCAGTCATGAAGCTACAATACTTCAGATGTGACATTTCTCTCCTCTCCATTCTAAACCCTGGACAGTGTAGTTATAGGAAGTGTCCATCAACTTGGGGGCAGGATGAAATAGGAAGTAGTTATGTGGAGGAAAAAACTTATGGTGAACGAAAACCGAATCTTCTTTCCAAAATAGCAAAACAAGAACAACTCCAAAAAAAAAAAAGTAATTCTGAGTAACATCGGAACATTCTAACTAGTATAGTAAATACTGTTCAGTGATATTAAACAATTTGCATTGTTGATAGAGGAAAAATTGTGCTTCAGTATACACACACAGTAACCGAGTTAAACATATTGCAAGTATTTTAGATTAGAATAACCCAGCTTTGAATAGCACATACTCTATGCCTACACCTTGATCACTTTTTGATTTCTATGCATTGTTAAGCAATGTAATTTGTTGTAATATTTTAATTATCTAAATGTCTTTCTATCTGATTTCACGTTACGACATTATCTCCAGAGACCAACACTGATACCAATTAATTATACTTTACAGAATACCAATAACGCCATGGGCATAAAGTGCTCAATGGTATGAGGGTCCTCACAATTTGTGCAGAGCTAATGAAGATATTTACTTGTAACTTTCCAGAAAACTCATCTTGTACCCTAAGAGTATGTGGAGTAACTTTGATTAGGACAAACACTTGTTTTCATCCATAGCAAAGAAACGTAGGGCTTACTAAACTGAGTACTAACTACCCTTGCTGCAGATGAAGCAGATTACTTCTTGTCCTATCTTCAGTGGACATGGAGAACAACTGATCACCACTACCCTCTTTGTAACAGCCCTTAACATATTTGAAGATGGTTGGCAGGTCCCTCATCAGTTCTCTTTTCTCAAGTCTAAACATGCCCAGTTTTTTTAACCTTTCCTCATAGTCAAGTTTTCTAAACCCTTTTTCATTTTTGTTTGATCTCCTCTAGACTCTCCAATTTGTCCACATCTAAACTGTGGCACCCAGAATTGGACACTGTACTCCAGCTGAGGCTCCACCAGAGCCAAGTAGAGTGGGACGATTATCTCCTTCATCTTACATACGACACTCCTATTAATACACCCAAAAATGATATTAGCCCTTTTCACAACTGAATCACAGTGTTGACTCAATTTGTGATTCATTAAAACCCCTACTTTTTGTAATGTGGCATTTATGCTTGGTGTTAACTAATTAATATACCTTATTTCACAAAATGTAATTTTATTGTGTGCAAATAAACAGGAGACAAAGTTAAAGTTCAACTACACAAAGTTAAAAATATTTCAGCAGCACTATAATAGGGTACTTATAAAAACCAAGATAAAAAAAAACTGTATAACCCTTCTGCCAGATGGTGTCAGCAGCAACAAGGGCTGCGGTCAATGTCTAGGGATTCCTCTTACAAAACAGGCTTCAACTCCCACTCAGATATCTGGGAAAAGCACTTGGCACCTCTCACTGGCAATACTTCCCCACCTGCAAGCACTGAGTCTGTGTACAACAACAACAAAAAAGACTTTTTAATGGGAGAGGAACACAGCAACAATGATTAAGTATGCAAACAATAAGTAAATACACATCCCACATTACCTTTGGCAGTAGTCCTTTGCCTCAGTGTCCTACCTCGCGGGGTGAAAGTCCAATGGACAAATAGACAAGGTGGGTGAGATCTTTTATTGGCCCAAATAAAAGATATTACCTCACTCACCTTGTCTCCCAAATATCCTGGGACCGACACAGCTACAGCAACACTGCATATAACAATGGACAAATATCTCTTTAATGCACCACTCCCCCTTTCCCTCTGCTGTACCCCAATCATGGTGGTTGTCCAAGGTGAGCAAAATCCCTGAGTCCAGGGGTGCATTCAGATGGGTTGACCTCCAGCTGCCTCCACTGCTGTTGCTTTGCTGCCACTGTCTTTGACACTTCTTATTCCTCTGCAATGTCCTTGGTCCTGTCCTACAGCACCATAACCACCTAGCCCAGCTATCAGTAATCACAACTTTAGGATTTGCTGAGTAAAGGGTGCCTTCGATGCTACTGCTACATCTTTCACCATGCCGCCTTTAGCTGTAATACTGCATTCTGATGTTCCACCACCTAGTCCAGTTCTTAGTTGTTTCAGACCTTAGTGAGTTCACTGGGTAGTAGAGAACCTCACTACTACTACCTCTTCTGCATTTCTTTCACCACAACACTGTCCTCATACCAGGCCTAAGGCCCAGTTCCTAAATCAGCATATCAGCTCCCGTAGTTATTAAGAAAGAAGTTTCTGAATTGATTCTAATGAGCTCTACCTTAAAACACTAAAAAAGACTCATCAAATGGGAGCTAGAACCCTCGAACACCAGGTAGGGATATTTGTCTTGCAGTTGGATGTGGCTTATTACCCTATGCTTAGCAAGTGAAGTTAGTTATGG
This sequence comes from Caretta caretta, assembly GCF_965140235.1. Lineage (NCBI taxonomy): Eukaryota > Metazoa > Chordata > Testudines > Cheloniidae > Caretta > Caretta caretta. The sequence goes on along the minus strand of NC_134207.1, from coordinate 83,377,844 downwards.
TGACCCCCTCAATTGGGGCATATTAAATACAGTTCTGCTGTCTTTTAGTCATACAATAGAGGTAACAACATTTAATTACAGCTGCTTTTATGACTTGTGTGAATTTTAACCTAAAACAGCCAAAATCCATCACTTTGGAAAAGCAGGTATGTCAAGCGATCATCTTGGCAGAGCAGGTGGGTCTATGCAAATAAGGTCTGTTCGTGAGGTCTTTTCCTCCAGTTCATCAATAGATGGCAGGAGAGAGCTCATTCAGACCTCTGGCTTACATGTTTACATATTAAAAACACATAAGTAGTGTGGTGTGTTTTGCAAATGATCCTGTGGCTGTTTTGCAAATGATCCTGTGGAGTGTAGTGTAGTCATGGTTCTCCTAGTTTTCCTTTGGTGTGGAGTGGTAGGGGGTAAGGGTTGATGCCATGCTGCATTCTATTACAGGGAGTGCAGGGAACACTTTCATGGATTTCACGGGCTACTGTGTTTGGGATCTTTGGACATGTAACTTAGTAATATTCTGTAACATTTGTGTTTGTTACCTGATCAAAGCCATAATATCATAGTGCACTTCCTGCTGCACCTCTCAGTCTATTTGACTCTCTTCCAGCAGTTCTTAGTCCTCCCTGGTCTTGTACATTCAGCCCCTCCAGTCTCTGTTCACAGCTGTAAAAGACTGGAGGATCTCACAGAGGATATCCTTCCTAGTTTACTTCTTTTTTTGCCTGATGTCGGTCAGACTTTCAACTGGTGTGGAAGGGGCACCTTTCAAGGTCACTTTGCCAAAGGCTGCTGATTAGAAAAACACAACCATGATCAGATGTGGACTGTTTTTGAATTTATTTTCAAACATTTTACAAATAAATTGGGGAATCAAAGGTTTATGCCTTTGCTTGCTAGATGCATGGATGGGCACCATTTTTAAAAATAAAAGAAAGGAGGCGGAAGGAAGGGAGTAGGTTTTGGTCACTGAAAAGGGAAACAGGGTTATAAGGAATAACGCATCCATACACTTACTGAGATCCCATCCCTTTCATCTGCTGTGCTCACCTGGCAGGCATGGTTTGCATCTTCTTTGGTGTCCTGTCCTCCTAGCCCCACTGCGTACTGCAGGGCTCCCTGTACCTGGCTCATGCAAAGTGTCCACAGTTACATTTGGGGGGCTGGCATTATCCCCACCAAGTGTGGCATGCTATTAATTATAGAAGTGGCAGGTCTGTGGGGTGGCCTCAGCTTTGTCGTCTTCCCTTGCCTTCTGATATGCCTGCCAATGGTCCTTTTCTTTCATCCAGCACCGCTGTGCGCCAGGCTTAGCATCCGCTTTGCAATCTGTGTGTAGATGTCTGAATTTCTTCAGCTGCCTTGACCACCCCCCGCTTCACCTCTCACCTTTCCCCCTCCCACCCGACAGGCCCTGACCAACCCCAGCTGCACCTCTCACCCCCTGACCCATGACAGGCCCTGACCAACCCAAGCTCCACCTTTCTTCTCAGCCCTGACCAACCCCAGCTCCACCTTTCACCTGCCTCCCCAGACAGTCCCTGACTAAACCCAGTTCCACCTGTCACCACCACCCCCACCCCAAGCTCCAACTTTCTTCCCCCACCCCCAACCCTGTACGTAGCTAGACAAAGGTGGGGAGAAACGTATGATACATTGGCTCTTCTGCAATTACTAGCCAACAACAGTCACCTTTTAAGAAATAATACATTTCTTTTAGAATTCCTTTCTCTTTTAAAAACTTGTTATGAAATGAATACACACACATTTTATGTCATCAATTTTTGTGTGTGCAAGCCAGCAAAAGGAATAAAAGTCAAAGTTTGGCTGCTAATTTTATTCACACAGGTACACACACATGTGGCAATACATGTATCTTCCTACACAAAGACACACGGTTTCTTACACACATACAATGAATGCATGCATGCGCACAGTTGCCCACACAGAGACAGTTTTTCCTACACTTTTCCAGGGGCTGCCTAAATCACCCAGCAGGAAAGGGAGGAGGGTGGGCTGGAGGGGAAAAGGTGGGGGTGGAGGAGAGAGGATGGGGATGGGAAAAGGCGAAGGACAAGAGCAGGATGGGGGTGAGAGGGGGCAGTGAAGGAGAGAGGAGGTGGTATGGGGGGGTATGTGGGGTGGATGGGAATGCAGGGGTGTTGGGGGTGATGGTCATGGGGATGGTGGCTCTGGGAGGTGGAGAGAATGGGTGGGAGAGCACTCTAAGGGGTACAGGGCTGGGATGGGTAGATGTGGGGGTCAGGATGGGATGGGACAGGGGAGGGATGCAATGACAAGGGGATAGGAGTGTGGGGGGATTGCGATGGGGAGGGATGCAATGAGGGGGATGGGAGTGTGGGGGGTGGGGACGTATGCAGTGAAGGGGATGGGGGTCCAGCCCCCATTCCCAGCATTCAGAGACGGGGATACACATACCTCCAACTCCTGGGTGCTGGCAATGGGGTGACAGATCGCGTGGTTCACAGCAGGGCACGCGCTGCAGCTTGAGCCCAGCCACACCAGGAGAAGAGGGCCAGGCAGCAACAGAAGAAGCGTGCGCCATGCGATCCCTGAACAGCTGCCTGCTGAGCGCTCGCAAATGGCGCTAGTTCCTCCCCTACCCTGACCCAGCCAATGGGAGCTATGTCTGCGGGCAGTGCTGTCCCTAGCTATTCTGGGGCCCTACGCAGCCCCCCCCCGTGGGATGTGTGTGGCGGGGAACCTCCCCCGAGCACTCACCAGCGGCATGGCTGGGGCCAGGCCACTGCACTTCCCGCTGCCGGTGAGCGCAGGCCCAGCCCTGCCCGCACTCCTCAGGTGAGTGGGGACAGGGCTGAATTGGAGCAGGGGCAGGAAGAGGCGGGGCACGGACAGAGCAGGGGCAGGGGCAGGAGCAACATGCAGCTGTGCAGGGCACCAGGAAATTTGGGGCACCAAATTTCCTGGGGCCCTACGCAGCTGTGTCCTTTGTGTGTGGGCAGGGCAGCATGTGGACCACCCCACCCTGGCAGCTCCTAAGGCTAGGAGCCAGACATGCCCGCTGCTTCGTGACCTAGGAGCTGCGGTGCTAACAGGGAGCCTGCCAGTCTTGCTGTGGTGCTGCAAACCGGACATTCAACAGCCTGGTCACTGTGCTGATCGGACCCGCCAGGATTCCTTTTTGATTGGGTGTTCCGGTCCGAAACCAGACACCTGGTCATCCTACCCCAGCTCCACCTCTCACCTTGCCCCCCCCCCCCCAACAGGCCCTGACCAACCCCAGCTCCACCTCTCACCTTCCCCCCCCCCCCACCCCCGGACCGGCCCTGACCAACCCCAGCTGCACCTCTCACCTCCTTCCCCAGGGACCGGCCCTGACCGACCCGGGCCCCACCTCTCACCTTCCCCCCCCCAACCCGGCCCCGACCAACCCCAGCTCCACCTCTCACCCCCCCCCCCCCCCAGACAGGCCCTGACCAACCCCAGCTCCACGTCTCACCTTCCCCCCCCCCCGCCACCAGCCCTGACCAACCCCGGCCCCACCTCTCCCTCCCACCAGCCCTACCTCTCACCTCCCTTCCCCCCGGCCCTGACCAACCCCAGCTCTACTTCTCACCTCCCCCCCCAGGCCCTGACCAACCCCAGCTCCACGTCTCACCTTCCCCCCCCCGCCACCAGCCCTGACCAACCCCGGCCCCACCTCCCCCTCCCACCAGCCCAACCTCTCACCTCCCCCCCCCAGGCCCTGACCAACCCCAGCTCCACCACTGTCGCGCTCCCCCCCCCCCCAGCTCCGCCTTTCTCGCGCTCCCACCCCCCGCCCCGACCACCCCCCATCTCTCCTGCCCCCCAGCTGAGTCGGTTCCCCTGCTGTCAGAGCAGGAGGGGCGGCACCTGCGGGGTCCGCCCCCGTCTCCTCCCCTCCACTCCCCTCCTCCAGCCGGAGCGCCCGAGACCCAGCGGGAGAAACCAGCGGCGCTAGCGCAGGAAGGGGCTTCGCAGCGCAGTCTCTCGGCGTGCGGGGAAAAGGGGGCTTTGGGGGGCTCGGAGCGCGCCGGACCCGTCTCTCCGCCCCTCACGGTAAGGGGCGGCCCCGGCCGGGCGCTGCGGGTCGGGGTCCCTGGCTCGCCTTTCCTGGCCCCGCTGGGGAGGACACAAAGCTAGCGGAGGAGAGGCAGGGAGCGGGGTCCGCTGCTCGCTCGCTCTGTCAGTCACCCCGGCAGCGCGGAGCGGGCTGCAGCGGCAGGGGGGCGGCTCTCGGTTCTTTGAGCTCTGTCAGCGTAACGCCTATTTACCCTGGCTGCGCATCAGCCCTCCGGGGCTCCGGCCCTTTGTTACCGCGCTGCGCTCGGGGCAGTAGCGCGCTGGCCGGCACGGGCCCAGCGGGGCACGCTCAGCTGCGCGCGTGGAGCGGCGTGTGAACCCCTCGGGAGGGAAGGTGGCGCGGAGGCGCCCCTGGGCGTGGGAGGGATTCGGCCGGGGGGGGGGGGGGTTGCAGGTGGTTGGTTCTTCTGCAGCTTCTCCCTCCCCAAAAGTTACTAGGCCAAAGGCTCGCCAATAGGCGGCTCAGTTGCGTTGCTGTTAGCGAGATGCCGGTATAGCTCGATTAATAAACTAGTGTCAGGGAAGGGGGGGTGGATCAGGTCCGTCCTGGGGTGGGGTTTGTTGATGAACGTTTCCCGAAACGTCCGAGCTCGCATTTTGCTCATGTTGACAATGAAGGCGCACTTGGGCTTTGCTCTTTTGCTGTATGGTTTTGAGATCATTTGCTGTGTGCAAAATCCGCACTGATGTGCTGACAGTTGGAGGTGACCGTAGTTTTACTCTGAGACACGAGGCAAGGGATGTATAAATAATGGGAGGATGTAGTATTTTCCTAATGCTGTTGTTGATTGATTTATTTTGGCTTTAGTCTTTATTTGCATGGATTGTCTAGCGATGCTTAGTTTAAGAAGTTCCACATGATTTAAAAAAAAAGGCAAATGCTTTTGATCATAATATGTCTGCTAAACTACAGGGTACTTCTTGTCACTTTGAAGTACAACCTGGCTTTCTTTTTAGTGATTTCCTTCATTGTCACATTCTCTCACTTGCCTGGCTTCTTTGCTCGTGTAAAACAAGTTTGGGAAACTGGTTCTGAAGTGAATTAGGATGCAGTTTTCAAAAAGCATCTGGGTAATCTGAAAGTTTCACCCTTTTATAAATAATTTCCTTTTATTATTTTGAAATATCTGTAAGAACAACACTTTAACCCATCATATTTGCTTTTATTATATGGAGAAGTGTTTGAACCCGAAAGTATTTTGGAGGGTAGACTAATTGCCTCAGCTCACTTAGGCCCCAAACCTGCAAACACTAATGCATATGCTGAACTTTAAGCACATTATGTCACATACTCAAAGTTCAGCACATATGTGTTTGTAGGATCAGGACCATAAATGTTTACTGTCTTTGGCAAATACCTTGAAAGTGTGAGATCAAAACATGCCTTTTGGTTTCCCAGAATTAGTGACTGTGGTGGCTTCCTCATGAAAGAAATGTTTTTCGGAAAATATATTACTTAATTTTATTTTTTCCCACACATGTGACACAATTCAAATGAAATATAATTAAAACTATTTAAAATTCTAAATAAAAATATGTTAAAGACGAAAACAATAGTCTTGCATAAGTTGAAGTTAGTGGAAGTCACAAATGAAGGATTTTTAAAAATTATTTAGAGCTAATAGATTCAATAGGTATTAACTCCTGTTGACAATAGTTTCTTGCACTTGACCTGATAAGAGAGAGTTTGGGTGGCCCCTCACAAAGCCCTACCAGGCTGAAGGACTGGTAGAAGGATTTCAGCAGTTTTTCATCTGAAAGGCCTAAGTATACAGTATAGCCTGCTTTATTTTTCCTCTGTTGTTTGGTATTTGACCTATAAATAAATGTGAAGGCCTTGTATTGATTGCCAAGCCTATTATGTGAACATAATTCAATGTTACTTCCCCATGATGGAATTAGTGGGGTATAGAGACTTTATTTTCTCTGAAGACATTAATAAACCCTTATCCAAGAGAAATTGCTAGTCAAGTTCTTTTTAAAAACAAAACAAAAAGCTATGGAATTGGTGCATTTTGATTTTATTTTGTTTGCAAGGGAAGAAAAAAATCTCTGTATAAAAATCTCAGCCTTTTAGGAGATAATAAGTTTAGAAAAATCATGTAATGCTTTCAGACTTGGAACCTAAACATATGCATAATTTTACTTATATAAGTAGTCCTACTGAAACTATGGACTATTCTCATGAGTACAATTAAGTGCATGCTTAACTGTGAACAGGGTTTGGTTTCATACCTGAAAGTACAAATACAACTATTCAGATAGGTTAACAAATATGCTGTATAGCCTTAAAATTTCACAGTGCTTGCAAAGTATGTATTTGAATTGTGTTTAATAAAATAAATATTAGTATAAAATACTTTGCGTGTTTCTGCACATTTGTCACCCCAGTTTATTACAGTATTACAGCCAACCAGAAATATTGGGAGTAGGCAATAAGGCAGTAGGACTAGATTTGCAAAAGGACTTAGGTGCCTAGCTGCCACTTTATGTGCCTAAATCCCAGAATCAGGTTTCACTGAGATCTAAAAAACCTCCACACCACTGCTGCCCAGCACTGTAGGCATGTAAACTCACTTGGCACCTCAATTTTTCAGGTAAACTTTTGCCTCTGAGCATGCATGTTTCAACCCCTGCTGGGCATCCGGCCACCTAAGCCCCAGATGGTTGCACAAATGGGGGAAAAATAAGGGTTTGTCTGCCTGACTTGCCTGTGAGGCCCAGTCCAGTCGGTTTGCTCTGAGCTTGCCTACTGGATTGGGTCCTTATATGTGGGCTTGCACAAAATGGAGGAATAGCACACTCACAGCTTTTAGCCCAGTGGTTAGGGTACTCATGTGGGAGACTGCTGAGACCTACATAAGAGGGGGAAGGGATTTGTTACCTCTCAGGTGAGTGCCCTAACTGGGATATGGGATCTTTTGATGTGTTTGAAGGGGTTGCATTGTGAATAAACAGTGAAAGAATCATTATGCCAGAGAGCAAGCGAGTGTGAGCAAACATAAGAATGACTATATAACCTGGTGGTTAGATCAGTCACTTGGGAGGTGGGAGATCCAGGGTCCAGTCCCCTGGCTCCAATGACTTTTCTTAACTATTTACCCACCATGGAACAGCTTCAATAGGAGAAACTGGGGGAACCCCATGTCACAATATCCCATAACCCGGTGATTAGGGCACTCACCTGAGAGGTGGCAGATCCCTGTTCATATCCCTTCTCCTCTTTGGCTTGAGGGTGGACTTGAACTGGAGGTCTCCCACATCCCAGGTGACTACCCTAACCACTGGGCTAAAAGTTATAAGGGAGGTGGTTTCCTCCTTTGCTCCTGGCTTCATGCTGAAACTAGGTAGGTGCCCAATGCCAAGACACGGTTTTCAGATAAGAATCCCAAGCAGAAGAAGGTGCCTCTCTGCAGCTTGGATTTTGGTACCTATTTCAGAGAGAGAGGAAGGGTTTAGCACAAGCCCCTCAGTTTGGCACCTCCCATTGGCTAGTTTTGGTGAGGAGTTGCCTAAGATGCTGGCTTATGTGAATCCCATTTTGAGGCCTTTGTCCCTCTCCATTCATTATATAGGGAGGCTAGATGCCTAGCCCAGGACTGTGCATCCCACTGATTTTTCTAGGCACCTAAAAGGCATGGCAGGTAACCACGCCTAAGTTCCTTTGTGAATCTAGCCCAGGTGTAAATTGCAAGTGCAGTATGTGTATGCTGTGTTGCAAGAGGGAATATTGAGAGAGCTGGGAGATAATGGACAAGTTGAATGTTGAGCTTGTATTATGATATTTATTATCGTGTGCAGAGGCATTATACGATGGAAGAAAGGAATGATAGTATAGCTATGTGAAATGTTTGCATAAATTCAAAACACACCCCAAATCGGGGCTAGTTCAAAGTTCTCTTAAGACCATAAATATTAGCCCTGGTCCTTGAAAGTTCAGGGTTGCTGCACTTTGTAAACACAAGGAAGGAGAGGAATTGTTTAGCATAATTCAAACAGCTATGTCTAGGAGTTATGGGATAACAGTGAGCAAAATATTTTTTTAGGCTAAATATATATGTGTGTGTGTGGGGGAGATTTCTTGTTGAGACAACTGTAATACTGTGCACACAGTTGCTGTGTCATCTAAAACTAGACTGAAATAGAACTCAAGGATAAAGTGTAGGAAACAGTTCACCAATTAGTAGTGGGATAAACAAGAGAATCTAATGGGTCTTTCCCCATAATTCCGTTACATATTTTCAGGACACTTTAATACGGTACAAGGACCTTTGTTATCTAACCTGGATGAAAATAAAAATTTAAGTTTGAGTAGTGTGCCTTTCTTTTGTGTAGCATCTTTCATTGCAAAAGATGCTAAAGTTCTTTTATGTTCTATGTGTATGTTCTGTTTCTAATTGTTTCACCAACCACTGAAATGCAGCCAACTCTGGGTGAAATGTGGCAGCTGTTAACCAGGCTTAGCAACAGTCCACAGTAATTCAAGATGGGAAGTGAAGAAGAATACCATGTCTAATTGAAACAACAGGGGGCATTTGGATAGGTAATTGACAAAACCTGGAACTTGGGCAAGATGCCAGGAATTCACATCTTTACTCCTGTGAAAAGTGTCATGAAATCTTTAATCTGAAAGTGTATCAGAGCTTTGGTTTTACACCTTAAACTATATAGCCCCTTCAAGACTTTAAACAAATTTTGCATACTTTTGCACCATCATCTCTCTTATGTATTAGGTGGTTGACTTTAGAAGATATGGCCCCTTCAGGACTTACAATTTTGCATACTCTTGCACCAGCTCTCTCTTACATAATAGGTGGTTGAGTTTAGAAGAGACATTTTCAGTTGTTTATAGAAGATAAGCCTGGAAAAGAGAACTGTTTGTGAAGTACAGCTAACAAATGGAGAGACAGGAGTAGGCCTTCACATGTTGACAAGGATATCCTTTGTGGGCTTAGTGCTGTGAACTTCACCTTATTAGATATTAACAAGCAATTAAAATAGTTATAATATTCTGAAGTCATTTGTATAGTCATGTTACATTAACAAAGGTAAAATGAGAACAAACTTTCACTGTCTCAGTAAAATGGAACAATTGTATTTGTGCAGTGCAGGTTTTGAAAAATCTTATTTTCTCAGAACTTTCCTTTACAAATGCTCTGAAAAGAATGCCTCTTGTATGAATAACAATACATGCCTAGTATAACCTTTGTTAAAGACAGCTTTTTTGAGAGAGAAAAATGGTAATAGTTAATACTGTATTTTACATGCAAGTTCAGGCCCTTAATATACATTTTTGCGCACCCCAAACTCCTCTTGACTTCAACACTCTTAACACACCCCAAACTCCACTGAACAGGATCGTAAACTAATGAGAGAAATACTGATGGAATAAACACAAATAATTTAATGCTGATATTGTAAGAAGTTCATATAGATTTTCCAGGTGGGAAAATTTTGGGGTTATTTTTGGTGCCATAATAAAATATAAATACAGTAGATTTCAGTGAACAAAATGTGATTCGAACAAGGATGCATTCATAGCTTTATACAAAGTCTGTGTCGCCCATATTAAGTGGATTAAAAACTCGTTAACTGATTGCAAAAACTGACTCTAAATGGAGATTAGTTCTATAGTGGTGTTTCTGGTGTTCTTGACCCAATGCTATTCAATATCTTTATCAATGAAGAAAATATTAAAATCATTATTGATAAAATCTGCAGATGATACAAATTGATGAGGTGTCAAAAATGATGGGGACACATCTGTTATACAGAACAATCTGGATGGCTTGGTAAGGTGGATTCATTTGAATAACATGCATTTTAATGTGGGCAAATGGAAGGTCACACATGTAAGAATAAAGGATGTCGGTTACACTTACAAAGTGGGTGACAATATCCTAGAGTGCAGCAACACTGAAAAGATCGTAAGGTAATGGTAGATAACTACAGCATCATTCTGGGCATTCTGTCCTGTTTAGTGCGATTGTTGAATGTATAAACGGGGAAATACCAAGTTTCCAAGTTATGGAGGTGGTGTTACCTCTGAATTTGGCATTAGTGGAACCATTACTGGAATACTGTGTCTAGTTGTGATGTTCACCCTTAAAAAAGATGTTGAGAAATTGGAGAAGGTTAAGAAAGATCTGCAAAAATGATTTGAAGTCTGGAAAATGTGCCTTACTGTGAGAGACTTAAGAAGCTCAATCTATTTATCCAAGAGAAGATTAAAGTGTCTTGGTCATAGTCTACAAGTACCTACATGGGGAAGAGATTTCTGATAGTAGATGGTTTCTCAGTGTAGCAGAAAAAAAGGCATAAAGAGGTCCAATGGTTGCAGCTAGACAAATTCAGACTAGAAATACAGGACTTTTTTTAACATAGCAATAAATTGTTCCAGTGGTTAATTATCTAGGGGTGTGGGGAATTCTCCCTCACCTCGAAGTCTCTAAGACTGGATGCCTTTCTAAAATATATACCATAATTTAAATAGAAGTTATGGGGTTGATGCAGAAATTTTTGGACAAGTTTCTGTGTCACTTGTTATGCAAGAGGTGAGACTAGATAATCATCTGTGTCTTGAAAATATATGAAGAAGGAGTGGTTACAACAAATATCTTTTATCAATTCAGGAAACCTTTATATTAAGAGTTAATCATGCAGAAAAGAATGTTGCTTTATTAGGAAGCTATAAAGTTCTCAATTAAGACTTTACTTTTATCACATTTAATGTTTGTGTTTGTGTGTGTGTGTATAAAATGTGACTTTTGCATAAAATGTACCATCATCAAACTAATGAAGGCATTAGGTTCTTCATAATTCTAGTGTCAGTAGAAACCCACTCTTCCAGTTTTAGCCCCCGCTACAATGTCTCTTCCCTTTTCAAAGAACTTGAAGCTTTTATTATTCAGCTTTAAGGACCTCCTGGTCCAAATACATTCTTAATTTTTTAAGATCTGCAAGGATGAAGGATTTTTACATGGTATGTGAAAAGGAAGATGGTTCATTATATAATTGATTCTAAAATGTAGTTATTGTTTTGGGTATCTCCTGAAGTCATGGCAGCTGGTTCCTGTTTTATTGTGTAATGCTGTGATGTCCTGGCTTCCATGAAACTCTTTTTGGGACATGCTGGATCATAAGGGATCAGGTAAGTGGATTTTTTGTTTTAAATATATTCTCAACTAATATATAGCACCCAAACTTTTCATGGCAGTTCATAAAGATTTAATAGAATTTGTGCCTGCTCTCAAGGGCTTAGATACTATATAGGTATTTTAAACACTGTTAATTCAATCATTTGGCATATTTAAACTTATGATAAATGGCTACTCTTGTGAAAGACACAAGATTTTAAGCTCTATATATTGTGAAAATAAATCAACAGTGCTAGGATTTTTAGGGATTTTTCTGAGTCACTGTGACAAGATGTGACAAAAGCCTTCATTTAATATTCTCCGTGTCAGCCATTGTAGAGCCATTAGAGTTTTTGGAAGCAGATATAAAATCAACAGCAAAACAGTGTGGGTAGACTTAAAATACTGTTACATGAGAGCATATTAGACATCAGTCATAGTGGTTCCATGAACAAGCTTTCAGTGACTTTAGCTCTGTAAGGATGTTGAATAAAGACACTCAGATTCAACCCCCAACTGTAGCATGTGCTTCACCTTTAGTGGTTTTCTTTAAGAACAATTGTGTGAGTAGTATATATGATCAGGGCCCTTTGATGTGAAGTGAAATTTAATTCTTCAATGTAACTGTGGTGTGAAATGCATTGAGAGGATGTTGTTTACTTTTTAATAACAAAAGCTGAGCTGTAGATCTTATTGCTCTTAAAGATTAGGCTTTAGCTAGAATGAACAGTGTGAAAGTTGTAAAAAAGTCACTTATATGGATGGCTATTTTAAATTAGTTTAGCTATATAAGTTGTAATGGAACATTTTGTTAGTGCTTTCTGTGTCTTTTTGCTCAGAATTCATATGTGGGTTCCTTGGCAGTGCCAGTCACCTGAAACTTATTACACCAGTTCTCCAAAGGTGGCACCTTTTGAACCTTGTATACCTTTTTACACCTATTACACCAGGTCTCCAAGGATGGCACCAGCTTCCTAATGGATTCTGAGTGTGATTCAGGCTGTTAATATTTATTTTTATAAAGACCTATAGGATTTGGTTTTGGCTTCTTAAGAGATGACTTCTCTGCCTGTATGTTTGTTACTCAGGGGTGGCTGAGGCATTCTCTAGCACTGTGTATATTTGAAGGCCTTGTGGTAGGGCATTTCTGATGGACTGTCATCAACTTTGGAATTTCTCCTGATAGAACCTGGAGTCTGTTGACCTTTAGGGTATGATAGAAGATCCATCTTTTCCTAGAGGCTGAGGGCTGATGGTTTAGCTATGTAATTAATTTTAGGGAGAGGAAGTTGTTCTTGTTTGGTAACTTAATAGGTATAGTTTTTGTTTTTACATAAATATAATTACTGTACAACTGTGAGACTAGCTCTGGTGATACCATCAAGGTCCTAAAGTTCCCTTCCAGCTACCAGTTTTGGGAGCTAGTGGTATAGTGTTTAGACGCTGCTGCACCTTTTGTTTCTGGATATTGCTCCAACTAAAAGGGATCTTCTGCTGCACAAAGATTAAAGGTTTGATCGCCATCATTGTGGTCATCTAGTTTGACCTCCTGTACAACATAGGCCATTTGACACCCCCAAAATAACCCTTAGAACATTTATTTTAGACACACATCCAATCTTGGTTAAAAATTGCCAGTGATGAAGAATCTACCCTAACTCCTTGGTAAATTATTCCAGTGGTTAATTACTTCTGTGGCAGGAGGTTGTCCAGCTGCAGTCCTGTTCCTAGTGATTCAAAAAGAAAAATCCCATATTTTGGAAAATAAACTCTGCAGTAATTTATTATTTCATAATTTAAAGTGCCCAGAGGTGTACTGTGCATTGTACAGTAAACACAGATGGTTCCCTGCTCCAGAGCAAACAATCTACATGGTGTACTTGACAAACAAGTGAGGCTGATGTATACATCTGGACTGGGAAGGAGGAACGTGAGTTACAGAAATAAGATTACATTGTTACTCAGTATAGGCATCTGTGTGTCTTAGTAGGTCAAGGGATTTTTTTCTTTAATAAAACAAAGTGATAAGGAAATTGTAACATGAGAGAATTCCTTGAAAGAACTCTGATATGCAGCTTGCAGTACCGCTTGGCTAAAGATGACTTGTACAAATCTAAATATTAGAAAAATGTTTATGCAGTCTTTCCTCTTGTATCCTATATAACCTAGACTACATACATCAGTATACACTTCTAATGACTGAATTGTATGTGTATGCTTGATTTTCATCTTCAGTATATATTTATATGGTTTGCTCATGTGGTGATGTGATGTGTGGGCGGCAATTTAGCTCTAGCTTCTGCTTGTGCTGTAATAAGATGCTGTACACCTGGTGGGAAAATGGGCAAATGTTGATGGATTTTTTAAAATCTCCTGTTGTGAAAGGAGGGGTGAAGTTTATACGGTATACTTTTCCCCTTGCTCCAAATGAGTAAATAATCCTCTTCATGAACAACATGTGGTTGAGTCTCCATGAAAAATTGGCATATGTGGCCAGACAGAGAAGGAAGAATCAGAAATCAGCCATACTAGATGCCATGTTCACTGAGAAACTCTCTGTTTTGGGAAGTTCCCTGGCAAGTTAATAATGCATTGAGAAGAACTGTTACAGCTGTAACCCCACCTGAAATGGGCAAGAAAAGTGTGGTCTGGGAAAGTGCATGGAGGGGACAGGCACTCCACAAGGATGCTCTCATGAAAATGCTCCTACCCTTAATGCTCCTTACTCCTATATGCCACCTACACTGTGAGGTGGTCATGTTGCTCATGAGAAGGATAGATTTTCAGTAAAGACACTTGATTGGAACTTGGGTTCTGTTCCCGGTTCTGGTACAGACTGCCTGTGTCACCTTAGGCAAATCACTTAATCTCTCTGTACTTCTGTTCTCCATCTTGCAGGGATATGAGAATAAATTCATTAATATTGCTGTTCTGATATTATAATAATAAATGCCAGAGAAAAAGAAATAAATGTGGAGAAATACAAAGAACTGCCCTTTCTGGGAATAGGCTGGCAACAAACAGATTAGGAAAGAGCTCAGGCAGATCTCTCCTTTTTAGAGGATATTGGAAACAATATGTTTGTGTCCTAGTGAGGTTTAACTGACATGGCTTTCCTTGCCAATATTTGGGGTTTGCACCAGTACACTACCTTGGTTATTGGCTACCTATAGCTGAATTCCAGATATAGACAAGATATTTAGTAATCTTTTCTATACTTTTTTGTAGACATTTGCATTTTTACTTAATAGAATTTTTAAATAATGAGCACAATTCCCCCTTTTTTTGCCTCTTCTCCCCTATCTTTTTTTAAACATGACCTTTTCTTGATTGCTTAATACCTTGGAACTCTTCAGGGTCTTGAATTTTGCACTTCAAGCTGACATTTAGACTCCATCTCTGCTATGGCTGAAACATTTTCAGTGGAGCTATTTTTTAAGGTAACAATTTAAAAATGGTTCACCTCGCCAGAGTAGACAAGATAACACCAATTCACAATCTTGTGTTCTAGGCTTGGTTGGATGATGATCTACTGTTTGGCAATCAGGATGGGAATCTGGCTAGGATCAGTTTGGATCAATTCAGGGTTTCAGTTTATTTCCCTGAAGAATTTCCTAGTTTAGGGTAGAAGGTCAAATGATGCCAAATACCTTAAACCAGGTCAAGGGACCTGGGTTTTTAAAATAGTTATGTATGATCTAGACCAAACGAGCAAACTGTTTAATCCTTGCTAACAGGAACTTTTTTTTTTTAAACTGTTTGGAAACATTGTTTCAGTGCCAGCATAGATGGGGATTTGGAGTAAATGTAGTTTGGAAAATTGTGTGGCTTTATGATATTACTGCTACTTTGTGTGTGATACATTTAAATGTAAATGTATCTGGAGACTTTTTGCTCAGAGACAGTGGATTTTCATTTGGACCAAGTCATTTTCTGTTTTGTCCTAGGTATATAGAAGTAAATAGCTTTGACATGCTAAAGTGAAAAAATTCTAGGAATAGCTATTTTTTTTCCATTTACTGTTTCCCTGTTTCAGATCTACAGTAAAAGCACAAGTAAAACTAACTTAAAATGTAATTATTTCATGTTATGGTTTACACAGCAGGATATGAAGGGAACAGATGCACTGGTGACAATCAGGTTTCAGGAATACATTTCAAACTATTGAATTACATTGGTGTTAAAATAAATCGTTGAAGTTAATATGCCTATAATTTAACTTAGTTAAATTGTGCAAACATAATAACTTGTCTAGTATTTGGTTTTTTTACATTTTAAAAAAAGCCAGTGTATACATCCTTGTGTTTGTGAATAACGAATGTCTGCATGATGGAGAGAGGAATGTCAGTTAAGAAACAGCCTTCAATTACAAGATTATTAAAGGTTTCAGAGTAGCAGCCGTGTTACTCTGTATTCGCAAAAAGAAAAGGAGGACTAGCGGTAGTACTAGTACTTCCGATGAAGTGAGCTGTAGCTCACGAAAGCTCAGGCTCAAATAAATTGGTTAGTCTCCAAGGTGCCACTAGTCCTCCTTTTCTTTTTAAGATTATTAAAAACCGTAAAGAAATAAAATCAAGGTTATGAATGTGTTGGTCATGTCCTTCGTTGATCTACATTCCTTACCAATTTGATTCACTTTGGGTAGACAGTGTGGCCTAGCGGTGAGAGCACCCGACTGGCGCTTGGGAGACTTGGGTTGTGTTCCTGATGCAGCTGTGAGCGTGCTTTGTGACAATGGATGGGCAAGTCACTTCATCTCCTTGTGTCTCAGATCTGTAAAACGGGGATAATGGTACTGACCTTCTACGTAAACTGATTTTAGAATCACACATGAGAAGTGCGAAGTATGAGCTAGATATTATTATTCTTATCACTGAGCTTCAGAGTTCTTGTTTCCAGCCTCCCTTCAGGACCCTGGACTTGGGTTAGTGCAGATGCTGCGGTGCTGCACTCTTAAGCTCCTGAACTTTGAATGAGACAGAGTCAAATCCTGCTGTTGTTTTACACCCATGTAGTCCCATTCAGGACAGTAAATTTGGCCTTAAGGGGATTGATCCTGTCCATCCAAAACTCCCATTAATTTTAAAGGGATCTAAATATGTATCTGTTGTGCTGTCTCTAGTTTCTTTCAGAGATAGTGTTGCAGTAGTTGAAAAATAGAGCCCATCCAATGTTTTGACCAACATACTTTCTCAGTAAAATGGATTTAATGTCCGAGGCTCTTCACAGGCTGTTGTCAAATAGCACATATCTCTGACTCTGTTTACCTACATTTGTTGCTCGACAAGTATCTAGCTCATTTTTAAGAGATTTTATTAAATCCATTCTGAAAATAAGATGTATTGTTTCCAGCATCAGGTCTTCAGAAATGGTTTGGCAGGCAAGCAGCAGTTGATGAGCAAGTAAATAAAGCATTTGCAGACCACATGCTGTCACAACCTTTCTTCCCCACCCCCGGCCCTGTTTTTTTATGTGGCCATATGTTTTAGTAGTCTAAGTATGTGTCAATGGTAATCCAGAGGTCCACACTTTTAAAGGATGATTACCCAGTTGGCAAACTGGTATTTTTCCTTTTAATTTTTGTGGGGGCCATAATTGTAAATCTTTTATTGCAGATTACTCTTTGTATGCTTAAATTTAACTACATCTCTTTTGTGGCTAGCCCTTTCATTACCAGTTTGTATGATATGGGGTCAAACAAACTGGTTTGTTCTTTCTTGATCTTAATCTGAATTTCAGAGCCATTGTTTTTTACACCCCAGCCTCCCTCCCCAATCCCCTGCCCTCCTCCAGTCTCTCCTCTCAGAAACAGACTTGGTCCCTTCATTTTTTTTTTTTTTTCCTGAGGCTGAGCAGAGAAGTGATGTTGGTATTTTTCAAACTCCCTTCTGCTTTCCCCCTGAAAAATATCTGTATTTTGGATCATTGCAGGTTGCAGACATATAGGAGCCATTTGCCTTACATCCAAATGGAATAAATTGTAAATGTGAAAGCTTTATAAGTAGTGCTTATTTCCGGTTTTCTGTTTGAGTTCAGTGAAAATAGATGATTTCTAAGACATATCAACTATACTTTGAATCAAGTAAAACACTGTTTTTATATTGTAAGGACAAATTGCTGGTGCGGAGTTGTGGATTAATGTAATTTTTAGCAAGTCTTTATAAACAAATGTCATCTTTGACTTTTTTGGGGGGAGAGGAAAGATGAATGAGGGTCCTATAAGTGTGGGATCAGTCATGTCAAGTCATAGATAAAATGACCGATACTCCTGAAACCATTAGGATTTTATTAAAACAGTAGTTGACCACAATGCAGTTCATTTACTAACATTGTATTTAGTATATCACTTAAGAATTTTGTAATTCAAAGATACTTTGGTAGTAGGATGCTTGTCTAGTAATGTAGGAAATACTTGACTGGCTAGGGGATGCACATCAGCTTGATCTCATTTAAAATAACAAAAAAAGGAAGCCTGCTACTTATCGATTTAAAAAATACTTTTGGTACATATATATTCTAATAAATTAAACTATGTATATTGGAGGTGGGAGGAGGAATAACACGTAGTAAAAGATTTATGCCTTCCTTTGGACTGTTGCTTGGTAACAGAAAATGCCTCTTAAGCCTATTTTTGGAGTGGGGAGGGGTGAAACTTGAATCAGTGACCATCTGTCTTGTGTTGGTTGATTTCCTGTTGAGCTGTCCTTTGTTTCTGTCAAACAATTGATTGTTACCCTTTACAGATAAGGGTACTGTTGGTGACATTGCACTGGTTTGTGGCAGCACAAAACAGACCCACTAAATGTTTTTTGTTCTTTTGAGGTCACTATCGCTGGCCTTTTTTTTTAAATTTAGCCAAATTGCTGATTCTTTTTAAATTTGGGGAATGGCTAAGATCAGTACAAAAATGGGATATGACAAGTCGATTGAATTTAGTATTGAAGAATGTTTCGCTCCACTATGTTTTCAAATAAATAGAAGTTCTTAAGAATAGTTGAAACGTTTGCCTGTGCACTTATTTAGCATTATCAAAAAATCTCTCTCCTTGATTATCTCAACTGTTTGTTTGAAGGTGGTGTTCTGGGTAGATCTGAACTCTGATTGGGTTATTTTAAAATACCTTATTTTTATCACAAAGGGCCAGATTGTGCCCCTAGCGCTGGGCCTGAAGGGGACTCTGGCTATAAAGGAAAGGTGTTTGCATGCGTGTGTGTGTTCCTTCTCCCTGTGTCCCTTCCCCAGTCCAAGACCTCCAAAGGGGGAGCTTCTTGCTTCCAGGAATGCACCAAGGGGGAAGGCCAGGGAATACATGTTCCCTTTTTCTTCTTTCCTACCTCTCGGTGTGTGGGGATTTTGCAAAAACGTTAATGCAGACTCAGGCTTCAGTAACTGTTTCATGCCTCCCCAAAGCATTGAAACTCCCCTTCATGGGCTATTCCAGTGGGCCTCTCTGCCCTGGAGTCAGGGGTTGGTAGAAGGCCCCAGGGCTAGTGCAGATAGCTTTGGCCTCTTGCAGATCTCTGGGGGTTGGGCAGAACCCTTGCTCATTAGATGAAGGGTGGGGAAAAATCTGTGTTTTTTCCTTTATTTTCCTAAGTTTGGTCCTGATGCAGTTCAATTTGAAATCAATGGCAGAACTGCCATTGAGTTTAGTGGAAGTTATATCAGGCCTTTAATTCAATCGATCACATGGAAGCATTTAATCTTTTAGAGTTACTGTAACTTTTTAAAGCAGTTGCCCTTACATGTTTAAAATTGCATAGCTAAAATGGCTCACACAACTTCTATCAAAGCAGGAATTGCAATGCTAAATCCCAGGCAAATCTTTGAATATGTATATGTGTTTGTTAGTTTCAGATTATGCACCATGGAAGCCTATGCAAACTTGATGCATTCAAATGACTAGTATCCTTTAAGTATGGACACTATTCTGTCTTTAATTGTAAATTTATATTTAACATTCATATGCATATCTATGTAGGTTCTTATATTGTCCCCCTCACTGTAGTCTGTGTGCCCATCAAGAATTTATGGATTTATCCTGATAACACCACTGTGATGTAGGAAAGTAGTGTTAGCCCTCTTTTAAAAACCAAGAACTGAGGCACAGAGAGTTTACATGACTTGCTTAAGGTCAAAGTCTATGGCTCAACTGGAAATTCAACCCAGATCTTCTGAGTCTCAAACCACTGTCTTCAACACAAGATGTCCTTCCTCCATATAGTCTTGATTTACTTTGTAAATGGCTGGACATTGTGTGTCCAATAGTATGTTCTGTTGTACATATGCAGGTGCCATACTGTAAGAGCATACTTCTGAACAAATGCTACAAGTACTCCCTTACCTATAGCTATAACACGTTTGTGAATGGAAAATTCACAATTTCAACTCTGCCACATTTAATTAATTAAGAAAACTAACTTGGTGATGGGTGACACTTTCCATTATGGATCCCACTCAGAATTTGCAGAGGTCAGAGCTTATTTGGTGAAATATCTTCTAAGAAGAAAGAGGTTGGATTCTTTTTTGCCTTGCACCTTGTGTGGTCATTGATACCTGTTCAAAGTGGGCCTGATAATGTAGATTAGGGGTACTTTATTAAGTCAATAAGGTTACACCGCTACAAGAGGAGAATCTGTCTTAGAGTGCAAAGTGGTGTAAAATGGTATCACCAATGAGTGGAAACTTGACTTGGCAGAATTTTATGTCCACTTTGTATTCACTTTGCACAGGTATAAGACTGCAGAATGTATAACTAAGCAGACAATCAGACCCAAGATCTGGAAGACTATGTTGAGGTGAATGTAGGGAGAGGTGAAGCTGATGTCTCACTTGTCTTTGCTGCTCTGCTCCGTTACAGATTCCTTAACATCAGGGCTTTTCCAGGTCCATTATATGGAAAGATTATCTAATGAGTCACCTTGTGCCTGGCATCAGAATTGGTCTCTGGTAAAAGGGTATGTTTTTCCCTACAATTGCTGCTACCTTTTAGTTTTAACTTTTTTTTTTAATAGTCATCTTTCTAGATGAAACCTTAGTTTAGATTGAAAAATTGTTTTGGATGGCTATAGGGGTGTGTGTGTGTGTGTATATATACACACACCTGTATATAAAATTTGTGAATGTATATGACTAGAATTATGAATTAAAAGTGAACTTGTTGTAAATCCCAGCAGAGCGTGGCCTTGTTTTCTTCTAATTTAAAGACACTGTATTTTAGTGATATAATTTATGGTAGAGGAACTCAAATCATGTTCATTTCAGGACATGCTGGGTGCAAATGCCTGGGAAGTTTACACTGGAGAGAGCTGTTCTGTTTGGCATGGCTAATCAGGAGTGAGGCTAGAATTGCTCATAGCAGTCATTCAGGTTTTGTTTCAAAGTCCAAGGACCTACTGGGAAAAACAAAAAGCTAATGAAAGCTGACTGTATTTCAACCCAAACCCCATGGAATCTGAAATGATGTCCAGATAGTCTGTGTATTCTTATTCATCTACATTCTCATGGTTACTAAGGTAACAGGTTTTTAGAGGCTTTACATCTTCATTGTCAAGTATTTGCTACACTTATTGTTGCTGTTTTCAGATTAGGGCAATTCAGATAATGCCTTTTAAAAGGAGGTTTAAAAAATACAAAAAAGGGATATAGTGGAAATAATGTCATGAATCAGTTTACCTTGTCTCAAATCTTCAGTGCTACGTTTCAGGGTCTGGATCTAAATATTTGTCTCAAACTACATTTTAGTTGACTGATTTGAGTGGGAAAGTGCTAATTTTGAAGACCTTTGAATTTCACATTGTTAGCAAAACTGTATTTCCAATCACAGCAATGTATATTTCCAGTAAGTACTATGAAATTACATTTTTAATTCACAAAGGATTTTGGGAGGTCACCATGAAAGTTACTATACCTAGTAATGAAGTCAACTTTTATAAAGAAAAATACATTTTGATTTATGTCCCCACTATTAGTGATCTGAATGGAAGAAATATTTTTATTACTGCAATAATATTGACTTAACTGCTCTTAGTAATTTCTGCTGCCTATTATAGTTATGATTTACTGTGGCCCTTAACATGGGAATTAGGTATATTTTATTTTCATAGATGAGAGAACCAGAGCAGTACATCTGAAATGCCTACTCTTACCAACCAAAAGAACTTTGGTGGAGTTTGGATCCAGATCTGCATCTGAATGTTGTGTCTCAGATTAATTTCTAATTATTATACAGTTAAAACAATTACCTGGAGCTTGTTAGTCACACTACATTTCTATTAATATCTATAGGAAAAGATTGCCTTTTTATTTATGATTTAATATTTTTTCTACCTTTGTTTTATTTTTAAATACAGAACTTTGTAGTGGCATAAAAGCCGTAGATACTATTTGGAAACCAGCTTTTTCAAGCAGAAACATGCTTATTCTTACTACTAGCTCTTAGAAGCTGCTGAAAATTGGGGCATGGAGGAAACAGACTTGAAAATGCTTAGAACAGAAACCATTTTATTGGTTTGGCTTCCTGTGGACCTGTAGCAACTTTAGAAGATGCATTGTCACAACCTGAGTTAAGAAAACTGTATTTCAAAAACTAGTACAAATTTTGGCTCCTGAAAGGCTCTAAAACTGGTGATGTATTTCAGTAACTGAATTCTGATGTCATGTCTGCCAATGACTTGCTGTTTAACATTGGGTAAGTCATTTAATCTTTGTGTTGTCGTTGTGTTGTCGTTTCCCTTCTGTGAAATGCACATAATTCTTAACTACCTGCTTGGAAGATAAGTTAGGGAATATTTGTGAAGTGCTTTGAGAACCTTGGATGGTAGATGTTATACATTCAAACCAAAAAAGGCAAAAGCTGAAGTTTGAACTTGCAGTCTTATTTCCGCTTCTTATATGAATTATTATAAATTTGAATGCTATGATCGTACTGTTTCTCTAAAACATTTTTAAAATTAACCTTGTATGTATAAGTATTTGTAAGATAACATGATACGTTCTGTAAAATAACACTTGTTCACAGAGGAGCAGTATTATGGTTGTGTGTTAAATCTTAACTTCCACAATTGCTCCATTAACTTGTAGCCTTGATGCTGGATTAATAGATTTTTACATTTAATTCCCTTGTTTTTTGTAAGGGGAAAAAAAAGCAGAAATCAATTTGGTACTGTTTGGCTGGTGCAGTTTAAAAGCTCTGTGGGTTTTGCTAGCAGAGCTTGTTTGCTCCTTGCTCCAGAGCTAATTGGCTCAGAGCTAGAAGAATGCTGTAAACTGGAGTTGAAGAAGCTGGGGAAATTTAGAAGCGAATATGCTCAAAAGTTATTGCTCCAAAGCTGATAAATCACTTAACATTCAACCACAGAGGTGGGAAGAGATTAGAAATCTTAATATAATTTAATCTAGTATCTGTGCAGTTAGTATCTGATCATGTATACACCCTGAATTCATCTTAATGCAGTTGTGTACAATGCATATTAAATCTTTCTTCTTTAAAAGGTCATTTTATTTTAAAACCTTCTTTTTCAAATTTAGCACAGCTAAATTACTCATTTAGTATCATTTACATGTCAAGCTTGACTCTTTACTTTGAAGAATTACTCCTACAAATAAAAAGTAATCAGATTATGAGAAATGTTTTTGTACCCTCTTATTTCTAGAACGCCATTCTCCAAAAGTATTCATCAACAGCCAAAGATTAATGTTTCCTGAAACTCTGAATATCTGAAATGGACTTTGGAATGAATTTGTTTTGTAATTTTACCTGTAGCAGTCACAATCCATGTTTTAATCCAGTCAGTGTGTTCAAAATTGAATGTATACAACAAAAATAAGACCTATGCAATGATACCTTTCTACACTTAGCTAAGACTTTTTGATGTATACTATCTGGTAGTTATTTAGTGTGTTATTCCGAAGGATCCCAAGGGACTTTTGAGGACCCCTCCCCCACCAAGATAGTGCAGTCTCTCTTAAAGTCTCCAGAGTAAATGATCCACCTGTAACCATGGGCAGTATATTGGACAGATCCATGAACAGGTATATATTGTGGGGCAAAACCTAGCTCTATCAAGTTCTGTGGCGAAATTCCCATTGGCTTCATTGGGACCAGAATTTTATTCAGAGTATATCCCTTCAGGATACATTTGTTAGACTACATTAGAAAAATTGCCCATTGCTGTTAATGGGTACAGCTGAACTGATGATGGATTTGGTTTAACTGATAGTGTAGACCAGAATAAACTCAGCACCATTTTACCAATATCATAAATTGTGCTGAATACAGTTTGTTCTTGGTATGCTTGCAGTCAAACCATGGTCTACATCAGTTGCTGATATGCATGGTCAGAAATGCATAACTTTCCTGCTATAGACAAAGCTTAGGAGGTTGATTAACAAATACTGTGACTATGGAGCACATAATCCCAGCAAAAAGGGTTGACAGATGGGAGGTTGAGATCAGAGGGGTGAGGCAGGATGCAGAATGCAGGTTGCATTACTCCCTGTAATCAAGGATATGGAATGTACTCAAGCATTTTACACAAATTGTAACTTTTCAAAAAGTATGTGTAACATGAAAAAATGAAGTCCACTGAATGTGGCTTGTCTGTTTTTCTGAATTGCTGTGATTCATTTGTTTAGGTCAGGCCCTTAATGAACCTATGTATGTATTTGTAATGTACCCAATCAGTGTCATATAGGCATTGTGATGGGGTGTAATGGCTCAGTGCAGAGACCCTCCCACTCCGGGTCCTCGGGAGGCCACCCCACCTCACCTCGTCACTGATACGTCGACCGCCATGGGGAACGAAGTGGTCTCCGCTCACAGCTGGTGCCCAGGCCTGTGTGCAGGCTAACAAACAAATGAACAGTCAATTAGCCCAGGCCCTGGATCCAGGCAGAACAGCAAAGAGTCTGAGGCTCAGGCTTCTGGCCTGGGGAAGGGGAGACTGCCACCTCCAGGTAGGGGTGGCAGGGGGACGCAGGCCCACCCACTCTACTGCGTCCCAACCCAGGGCCCTAGCGGTGACAAAGCGCTTTGTCACTGGGTCAGCGGGGATCCATGCTGCAACACGCTGACTCACCCTCTGTCAGCGTTGCAGCCAGATAAGGGTCTGCTACCCCTGGGCCACTTCCATACTCCCCTTCTTGGTGTACCTGTTGCTGTGAGGAGGGGTCGAGGTTGATGGCTGCTTCCAAGACTGCGAGCAAGTCTCTGGGGGTCTGGTCTATTGGTGGGTCCGGGCCAGTCATCTTCTCCCTCCGGGGTCAGGTCTAACAATGGTCTGTGCCGGTTGTCTGCTTCCTCCAGGTTTGAATGAGCTGGTGGCCCAGGCCAGTCCTCTGCTCCCTTGGCACCCTCAGTCGCTTCCCAGCTCAGCAGGCCACAGAAGGCATCTGGTCTCTCTGGTGATTGCCTCCCTACTGAGCTTTCTGGGCTGCCTTTTATATTTCCTGCCCCTCCCACCCACTTCCTGGGGGAGGGACAACTAGGCCCTGGTTCCGCCCACCAGGGCTCAGTTTGCGGGCCTCCCCACCCCGGGGCCTCGGAGGGCCACCCTGCCTCACTATATGAGGTATACAACACCCCCCCCCCCCCACTAGGATAGAAGGGGTTAAAGGGTTATACTGGGCCAACCTAGCCTTGTCCCTTGAATCTTGCAGAGCATGGTCCAGCTGGAGACAGGGTTGAAAAGGGAGCAACCCAGCTCAGAAGAGGGAGGCTAGGAAGGAGTGTAGACCTACCCTGAAAGCCGCTGCCAAAAGGGGCTGGATAAGTTCCCTGAAGGAACAAGACTGTATGCGGAACCCAGCTGGGGCTGGCAGTTTGATTTCCTTTTCTGTTATCTGGGACTGGAAGCTGAGGGAAGGAAGCAGTGGTAAGTGACCCAGGGAAGGTAGCTCAGAGGACCCCTCCCAGTGGCCAAATGCTGCTGACCTTCCTAGAGCCCTGGGTCAGAGCTTGGTGGAGTGGGCAGGACGCTAACCACTGGGCTCCTCAGCACACTGAAGACCCCATTACAGGCATTTTAGAGTCTGTATATAAATACAAAAAACAATACTAAAGGTAGGAAATGCATAAGTTTCTGTAAGGTTCCAATCATAATTCCAAATTGGTGGTTGTACATCTCGGATGTTTTATGAAATATCATACATGATAATGTACAGTAATAATCTGTACGGTTAATCAAAACCAGGAAAAGAAAATCCTATATATGTGCAATGCAACAGAATTAATGTTGCTGATGGAATCTTAATTTTTTTTCTTTGTTACTCTTAGCTGTGTAACCTTAATGTCACACGTCTGTGGATTATTCTTTATTTAATTTCCTGAGTGTTGTATAAAGAAGGGATGAGAGGGCGAGAGAAAATACTCATCTATTACACTTCCGGAATTTGTAAGCCCCAATGATAGCAGTATTCAGCAGGCGGCAGTTGTAAGTTTTACCAGGGGAGCTTGTAAATTCCTTAGTTCTAAAATCCATCACTAAGGTGTCATATTTATGACCACAGATCTGCAGAGGGTACCACATGAACTTGTCTATTGAAAGTGCGGGGTCCCCATCACTCTTCTACCAATCTAGGAAGAATACTTGCAATTTAATACAGCCTGGGGCTATGTTAAGTCCCTTTCATTCCATGGTGACCTCCTGGGAGGGAGAAGAGAGCATTTCAGAGGTGGCAGTACACAGGGAAGAGTACTTGCAGAGCTGTTAGGGTGTTGCAAGTGGGCAAGACACACAGGAGCTCTTGTGGGAGACGCAGGACAACCCGCTGAGCCCCCACAATCCAAGTGGACCTCAGGGAATCCTTGCGCTCTGTGAATGACACCCCCTACTTATTCCTCTCCCCTGAAAGAATGTCTCGTATTCAGTGAGCCCTGCGTCAATGCCAATTTTCAAACATCAGCCATTTTTATTGTAGTCCCTATCAATTTTTGAAATCAACAGAATACCTTTTTTACAATATAAATTTGTTTTAATTCTTATAGTTCAAAAGTGGCCTGGATATTTTGCTCCAACTCTTTAAAATAATCCATCACACAAAGACATCACATGGAAAATTTTGATCCTAAAGGGAAATCTCTTACTTCTGGGAGAATTTTGTGCCAAAAATTCAAAATTCAGCACATGATATTTTTAAAATTCTTCATATTTTATTTGTCAAAACAACAATATAATCATACCAGTTTCAATTATTTTGATAATTTATTTCAAAATACCTGTTGGCAAGTATGCCTGTAACAATACAGACCAGGGCTTTGGAGTGGAGCCCGCGGAGCAGCGGAGCTCTTTGTTTTTGCATGGAGCTGGAGTGGAGCCAGAGCACAGCTCCAAAGCCCTGATACAGACAATAAAAAAAAATTCAAGAAATGTTTTTTGACAAATAGGTTCCTTAGTAGGCATATTAATACAGAACTTTGAATAATAATTCATGTAAACTACAATACAGAAATGTCCTGCAGCGCTCAGAAGCAGTGCACAGGCTTGGGGAATCAGTAGTAACCAGGGTGGATTTGATTTAAATCAAATTGATTTAAATCCCTGATCAGGAAGACTCGATTTAATCATGGATTTCTACATAAAAGTGCATTCTTGTTAGTTGTTGTAACCTTAATACATATTCTTCACAACTCAGAGAGAGAGATGTAGGTTTCATTTTTAGAAGGTACACACTTTACATTTTTAAAGTGATTTATTTTGACAACTTTTCAGATTAGTTTTACTGCTATATCAGAAAATGAATGATTGTTTGGTTATTTCATTTCCAAAGGTAATTGAAGCAGATAGTTCACCTCCCAATGATTTCATAAATATCTCCATTTCAACAGGTTAATCATTAATATTTGGAGGATTTTCTTGCCATACTGTATTAGGAGGAGAACATCACAAGACAGACAATTAAATTGCTTTAACTAAAACAACAACGTTATGTATTGGATTTTTTTCTTCAACAGCAAACATACAGTATTTTAACAAAACAAGCATATGAATTTTTGAATTTAGTTAAACATTCTAGTTTTTTAAAATCAGGTTTGTTTTTGTTAAAATTGTTTTTAACTAAAATAGTTAAATGAAATATTTAAAAAACAAAAACAAAAATTAGATAGACTATGTCAGCCAGGTCAACATGAGAAACTTAAAATATTGGCTTCTGCAGCTAATGCAGTTGTCTTCACCTTCATTTTCCTGTTTGTTCATAATCTGGAAAAGAAAAATGAGCTTTCCTGCTTTTTCGGGTCCCAAACGATTTCTCAATTTGGAATGAGTTAGTCCAAAGGAAAAAAAATATTCTTTCTACACTGGCAGAAGAAGCTACTGCTGTTAAAAGTGAGATTATCACTTCAACAGTCTCTGAATCCAAGTGCTTAAGTGACTTCCACCAGTTCGCTGGTGAGACTTTCTTTAAAATTTCATCAGCAAACATATATTTCTTGAATGGTTCACCCTTCACTATGAAGTTTATTATAGTTGGCATTATGGAGGCATGATTGCTGGATGTCTATGTCATCGCCAACTCCTCTTCTTCAACAGTTAAGGTTTGACCCTGGTACCGAGTATTGAGAATATTTGCAAGAAAATGAGCTGGAGATAGTGCTTGTCCCATTCGTTTTTTTTAATTAATTCTGTCATTGCAGATTTCTCTTTTTAAGCTCTCACTCAGTTCTTTCCAAATTTCAACACCGTCAATAATAAAACAGCTGTTTCCCTGCATTTTGTTCAAGGCTACAGAAATAGGCTTCAGGGTACTCGGCATTTGTTCAACATTTCTCTTCAGCCCAATGTTGAGAACTTTGGCTGTGACAGTGTCGTCTATTTTTTTTTTTCATGATTTTGTTCACAAACTGTCATCAGATTAGGCCAGTTCTTGATATAGTGCTCAAAACAGTCCACTGCTGAGTTCCATTGCACCTCTTGTGGGAGAGTTAGCTTGGTTCCTCCCACTTTTTTCAGAGCAGCTGCTGCAAAGTGGTTGTTATGGAAGTATTTTGCAATTGCAACAACATTAGCCTTTATTTCTGGAACACTGAAATCTTTGGGTAGGAGGTGCATCAAATGAGCACTGCAACCGCATGTTATTCGCTTGGGACTCTCTTCTAAATAATTTCTTCTTATCTTGGATACGTTTGCAGCATTGTCTGTGTCCAAGCTGCATACTAGACATTTGAATTTTTTTTCACAGTTTGTTATAGCTTTTACTGTTACTTTCTTGTAAGTATTCTGCTGTGTGAATTTCCTGATGTATCAATACATTTCCTGATGTATCAATTTGTTCCTGTAAGGAAGACATTCCCTTCTTCTGTTGTCACACAAGCACATATAACAGGATCATTGTGGACATTGCTCCACCCATCAAGACTCAGGTTAACAATTTTACCCTTCAGACCTTTTGTACACTGCTCAATTTCTCTTTCATACACTTTATCCAGCAATTTGCCTGAGACATCTGCTCTGTTGGCTGGACTGTATCCTGGTCTTAATGACTGAACCATGTTAATGAAGTGTGGGTTCTCAATAATACGGAAAGGAGAGTTTGTTGCATAAACAAATTTTTTCATCAATTACCTCTTTTTGTAATCTGCTGGTTCTTATCACAAACTTATCTATGGTTGTTTCTGGATGATGGAGATTTTTTTTTTCTTTTTGCTACAGGTGATATACTGTGGCTATGTGACATACATGATGTGACTGAAACAAACTAGAGAAAATGATGGTGATCTTGAAGATGGATAGTCTTCATAATCCTGTATGTTGAGGATGGATTCTCCTAAACAAAATAAGTCAATGCAGTTAATTAAATATTATTACCTGTGATACAGCATGGCCAGAGGGCAGCAGGAGAGTGTTAGAAGGGAGCCTTATTCCCTGTAGAGAGAAGAAAGTTTGCTATAGATTAATTAGAGCACCTGAAGCCAGTCACCTGATAAAACCCCCCTGCTTCAATCTGACAAGGGAAGGAGTTGAAGCAGAGTGGATTGGTGTTGGAGCAGAGAGCAGTTTGTAAATCCTCCCTAAAACTTTTGACACGTACTGAGTCTGTAGCAACAGCCATTTTGTTTTCTGCCAATCCATTGCATCTGTTCCATGGTAGCATTCTCTGAAATGCTTTAAGTTCCACATGCAGGGCCAGGAACACAGGCTGAACTGCAGGGTCTCAATGTGTGGGTGAAACGATGGTGCAGGGAGGAGGGGTTTAGATTCATAAGGAAGAGAGGAACCTTTTGGGCAAAGGAGGGGCATATACAGGAAGGGACCTAAACCAAAATTGAACTGAACTGCTGGCATGTAAAATCAAAAAGGATGTAGAGGATTTTTTTAAATTATAGGTTTCAGAGTAACAGCCGTGTTAGTCTGTATTCGCAAAAAGAAAAGGAGTACTTGTGGCACCTTAGAGGCTAACCAATATATTTGAGCATGAAGTGAGCTGTAGCTCACGAAAGCTTATGCTCAAATAAATTGGTTAGTCTCTAAGGTGCCACAAGTACTCCTTTTCTTTTTTAAATTAAGGACTGAAAGGTGCAGAGGACCACACATTTCAGGCAAAGACATCCCTTGGGGATGAATTTATTAAAGGGGGAACTCTGTATCCTAATAAAGAAGGTAGGAAAGAAGCAGGGGTGCTGGAACAATTTGTATAGTGGGAGTGTTGAGAGCTACTGAAGCAAACTATAAACCCTGTACGTAATGGAAACAACTTCAAGCCAGGGGGGCAAGAGCACCCCTAATTCCAGCACCTATGGAAAAAAGTTGGTAAAGTATAAGTAGGAGCTAGTGAGGGACAGTTAACTATAACACTTGAAGGCAAGCAGCTGAATATTGACAAAATGTACAAGTGCTTATATACAAATGCTAGAAATCTAAATACTAAGATGGGTAAATTAGAGTGCCTGGCGTTAAAAAAAGATATTGCTATAAAAGGCATCTCAGAAACTTGGTGGAATGGGGATAATCGATGGGGTGTGGTAATACTAGGGTACAAAATGAATAGTCTTGACAGAGTAATTCAAATTGGTGGGGGAGTGGCACAATATGTGAAAGAAAGAGTAGAGTCAAATAAAGTAGAAATCTTAAATGAATCGAACTGTACCACGGAATCTCTATGGATAGAAATTCCATGCTTGAACAATAAAAGGATGGAATATATTATTGACCCCTGACTAGGAAAATGTCAGTGACTGTGAAATGCTCAGGAAGATCAGTGAGGCGACAAAGGCAGAAAACAATAATAATGGGGTATTTCAATTTATCCTCCTTGACTGGGTGTAGGTCACCTCAGGAACGGATGCTGAGAAAAAATTTCTAGACACTTTAAATGACTGCTTCTTGAAACAGCTAATCTGGAACCCAGAAAGAGAGAGGCAATTCTTGATTTAGTTCTACATAGAATGCAAGCTCTGGTCCAAGAGGTGAATATAGATGAACTACTCAGTAATAATCACTATAATCTAATTAAATTTCATGTTATTGTAGGGGGAAAGTGGCAAAGAATCCCATCACAGTAGCATTTAACTCCAAAAAGGGGAACTGAGCTACACATAAATGAGGAAGATACTTAAACGTAAATTAAAAGGAATAGTCCCAAGTATGAAATACCTGCACACTGTGTGGAGACTTATTAAAAACACCACAATAGAGGCTCAAACTAAATGTAAACTGCAAATAAAAAAAAAAGGTAAGAGGACCAAAAAAATAAAAATAAAAAAAATTCCACCATGGCTAAACAGCAGAGTAAAAGAGATGATTGAAATAAAAAAGGCATCCTTTAGCAAATCCTACTGAGGAAAATAGAAAGGAACATAAATATTGGAAAGTCAAATGTAAAAGTATCGTAAGGGAGATCAAGAAAGAATTTGAAGAGCACCTTCCTAAGGGGACACATACTCATACAAATCCTGCCAAACAGTCAGCGGGCCACTGCAAGATCAAGATTCTAAAGGAGCACTCAAGGAAGACAAGGCTGTTGTGGAGAAGCTAAATTAATTATTTGCAGTGGTCTTCACTACAGAGGATGTGGCGGTAATATTCCCACACCTGAGCCATTCGTTTTGATTGACAAATCTGAGGAACTGTCCCAGATTGAGGTTTTATTGGGGGGAGGGATAGCTCAGTGGTTTGAGCATTGGCCTGCTAAACCCAGGGTTGTGAGTTCAATCCTTGAGGGGGCCATTTAGTTGATCTGGGGCAAAAATGGGGATTGGTCCTGCTTTAAGCAGGGGGTTGGACTAGATGATCTCCTGAGGTCCCTTCCAACCCTGATATTCTGTGATTCTATTCTAATAGAGGAGACTTGGGAAGAAATTGATTAAACAGTAATAAGTCACCAGGATCAGATGGTGTTCACTCCAGAGTTCTGAAGGAACTCAAACATGAAACTACTAACTATAGCATGTAACCTATCCATTAAATCAGCTTCTGGATAGCTAATGTAAAGCCTATTTTTAAAAAAGGCTCCAGGGGTGATCCTGGCAATTACAGGCTAGTAAGCGTCACTTCCATACTAGCCAAATGGATTGAAACTATAGTAAAAAACAGAATGATCAGACACATAGGTGAACATGATAGTTTGAGGAAGAGTCAACTCAGCTTTTGTAAAAGGAAATCATGTCTCTTTAGAATTCTTTGAGGGAGTGAATGAGCATGTGGACAAGGGTGATCCGGTGGATATAGTGTACTTAGACTTTCATAAAGCCTTTGACAAGGTCCCTCACCAAAGGCTCTTGCACAAAGTAAGCAGTCATGGGATAAGAGGGAAGGTCCTCTTATGGATCAGTAATTGGTTACAAGATAGGAAACAAAGGATAGTAATAAATGGTCAGTTTTCACAATGAAGAGCGGTAAGTAGCAGGGTCCCACAAGGATCTGCACTAGGACCTATGCTCTTCACCGTATTCAGAAATGATCTGGAAGAGGGGATGGACAGTAAGGTGGCAAAATTTGCTGATGATACAAAAATTACTCAAGATAGTTAAGTCCAGAGCTGACTATAAAGAATTACAAAGGTATCTCACAAAACTAAATTTCACCTGCATTCTCTCATCTAGTCTAATGTTGGTATGTGCAAAATAATGCACATTGGAAAACCTACTCCCTACTATACGTACAAAATGATGGGGTCTAAATTAGCTGTTATCACTCTAGAAAGATCTTGGAGTCGTGGATAGTTCTCTGAAAACGTCTGCTCAATGTTCAGCTTCAGACAAGAAAGCTAGCAGAATGTTAGGAACCATTAGGAAAGAAGGGATAGATGATAAAATGGAAAATATCATAATGCCACTATATAAATCTGTGGTATGCCTACACCTTGAATAATTCATGCAATTCTTGGTCATTTCATCTAAAAAAAATGTATTCTACTTGGAAAAGGTGCAGAAAAGGACAGTGAAAATGATTGGGGTATGGAACAGCTTCCATATAGATTCATAGATATTAAGGTCAGAAGGGACCATTATGATCATCTAGTCCAACCTCCTGCACAATGCAGGGCACAGAATCTCACCCACCCACTCCTGCGAAAAACCTCTCACCTATGTCTGAGCTATTGAAGTCCTCAAATTGTGGTTTAAAGACTCCAAGGAGCAGAGAATCTTCCAGCAAGTGACCCGTGCCCCATGCTACAGAGGAAGGCGAAAAACCTCCAGGGCCTCTTCCAATCTGCCCTGGAGGAAAATTCCTTCCCGACCCCAAATATGGTGATCAGTTAAACCCTGAGCATATGGGCGAGATTCACCAGCCAGATACTCAGGAAAGAATTTTCTGTCGTAACTCAGATCCCACCCCATCGAACATCCCATCATAGGCCATTGGGCCTATTTACCATGAATATTTAAAGATCAATTAAATGCCAAAATCATGTTATCCCATCATACCATCTCCTCCATAAACTTATCGAGTCTAATCTTGAAGCCAGCTAGGTCTTTTGCCCCCACTGCTTCCCTTGGAAGGCTATTCCAAAACTTCACTCCTCTGATGGTTAGAAACCTTTGTCTAATTTCAAGTCTAAACTTCCCAAAGACCAGTTTATATCCATTTGTTCTTGTGTCCCCATTGGTATTGAGCTTAAATAATTCCTCTCCCTCTCCGGTATTTATCCCTCTGATATATTTATAGAGAGCAATCATATCTCCCCTCAACCTTCTTTTAGTTAGGGTAAACAAGCCAAGCTCCTTGAGTCTCCTTTCATAAGACAGGTTTTCCATTCCTCGGATCATCCTAGTAGCCCTTCTCTGTACCTGTTCCAGTTTGAATTCATCCTTCTTAAACATGGGAGACCAGAACTGCACACAGTATTCCAGGTGAGGTCTCACCAGCGCCTTGTATAATGGTACTAACACCTCCTTATCTCTACCGGAAATACCTCGCCTGATGCATCCCAAGACCGCATTAGCTTTTTTCATGGCCATATCACGTTGGCAGCTCATAGTCATCCTATGATCAACCAATACTCCAAGATCCTTCTCCTCCTCCGTTACTTCTAATTGATGCGTCCCCAGCGTATAACTAAAATTCTTGTTATTAATCCCCAAATGCATAACCTTACACTTCTCACTATTAAATTTCATCCTATTACTATTACTCCAGTTTACAAGGTCATCCAAATCTTCCTGTATGATATCCCAGTCTCTCTCTAAATTGGCAGTTCCTCTCAGCTTTCAATCATCCGCAAACTTTATTAGCACGCTCCCATTTTTTGTGCTGAGGTCAGTAATAAAAAGATTAAATAAGATTGGTCCCCAAACTGATCCCTGAGGAACTCCACTGGTAACCTCCCTCCAGCCTGACAGTTCACCTTTCAGTAGGACCTGCTGTAGTCTCCCTTTTAACCAATTCCTTATCCACCTTTCAATTTGCATATTGATCCCCATCTTTTCCAATTTAACTAACAATTCCCTATGTGGCACTGTATCAAACGCCTTTACTGAAATCTAGGTAAATTAGATCCACTGTGTTTCCTTTGTCTAAAAAATCTGTTACTTTCTCAAAGAAGGAGATCAGGTTGGTTTGGCACAATCTACCTTTTGTAAAACCATGTTGTATTTTGTTCCATTTACCATTGACCTCAGTGTCCATAACTACTTTCTCTTTCAAAATTTTTTCCAAGACCTTGCATACTACAGGTGTCAAACTAACAGGCCTGTAGTTACCCAGATCACGTTTTTTTCCTTTCTTAAAAATAAGAACTATGTTAGCAATTCTCCAGTCATACGGTACAACCCCTGAGTTTACAGATTCATTAAAAGTGCTTGCTAATGGGCTTGCAATTTCATGTGCCAATTCCTCTAATATTCTTGGATGAAGATTATCTGGGCCCCCCGATTTAGTCCCGTTAAGCTGTTCGAGTTTCGCTTCTACCTCAGATATGGTAATATCTACCTCCATATCCTCATTCCCATTTGTCATGCTACCATTATCTCTAAGATCGTCTTTAGCCTTATTAAAGACTGAGGCAAAGTATTTGTTTAGATATTGGGCCATGCCTAGATTATCCTTGATCTCCACTCCATCCTCAGTGTTCAGCGGTCCCACTTCTTCTTTCTTTGTTTTCTTCTTATTTATATGGCTATAAGAATCTTTTACTATTGGTTTTAATTCCCTTTGCAAGGTCCAACTCTACTTGACTTTTAGCCTGTCTCACTTTATCCCTACATGTTCTGACCTCAATAAGGTAGCTTTCCTTGCTGATCCCTCCCATCTTCCACTCCCTGTATGCTTTCTGCTTTTTCTTAGAATCGTAGAATCATAGAATATCAGGGTTGGAAGGGACCTCAGTAGGTCATCTAGTCCAACTCCCTGCTCAAAAGCAGGACCAATCCCCAATTAAATCATCCCAGCCAGGGCTTTGTCAAGCCTGACCTTAAAAACTTCTAAGGAAGGAGATTCCACCACCTCCCTAGGCAATGCATTCCAGTGATTCACCACCCTCCTAGTGAAAAAGTTTTTCCTAATATCCAACCTAAACCTCCCCCACTGCAACTTGAGACCATTGCTCCTTGTCCTGTCCTCTTCCACCACTGAGAATAGTCTAGAACCATCCTCTCTGGAACCACCTCTCAGGTAGTTGAAAGCAGCTATCAAATCCCCCCTCATTCTTCTCTTCCGCAGACTAAACAATCCCAGTTCCCTCAGCCTCTCCTCATAAGTCATGTGTTCGAGACCCCTAATCATTTTTGTTGCCCTTCGCTGGACTCTTTCCAATTTATCCACATCCTTCTTGTAGTGTGGGGCCCAAAACTGGACACAGTACTCCAGATGAGGCCTCACCAATGTCGGATAGAGGGGGACGATCACGTCCCTCGATCTGCTCGCTATGCCCCTACTTATACATCCCAAAATGCCATTGGCCTTCTTGGCAACAAGGGCACACTGCTGACTCATATCCAGCTTCTCGTCCACTGTCACCCCAGATCCTTTTCCGCAGAACTGCTGCCTAGCCATTCGGTCCCTAGTATGTAGCTGTGCATTGGGTTCTTCCGTCCTAAGTGCAGGACCCTGCACTTATCCTTATTGAACCTCATCAGATTTCTTTTGGCCCAATCCTCCAATTTGTCTAGGTCTTTCTGTATCCTATCCCTGCCCTCCAGCGTATCTGTCACTGCTCCCAGTTTAGTATCATCCGCAAATTTGCTGCGAGTGCAATCCACACCATCCTCCAGATCATTTATGAAGATATTGAACAAAACCAGCCCCAGGACCGACTCCTGGGGCACTCCACTTGACACCGGCTGCCAACTAGACATGGAGCCATTGATCACTACCCGTTGAGCCCGACAATCTAGCCAACTTTCTACCTACCTTATAGTGCATTCATCCAGCCCATACTTCTTTAACTTGCTGACAAGAATACTGTGGGAGACTGGGTCAAAAACTTTGCTAAAGTCAAGATACAATACATCCACTGCTTTCCCTTCATCCACAGAACCAGTAATCTCATCATAGAAGGCGATTAGATTAGTCAGGCATGACCTTCCCTTGGTGAATCCATGCTGCCTGTTCCTGATCACTTTCCTCTCATGTAAGTGCTTCAGGATTGATTCTTTGAGGACCTGCTCCATGATTTTTCCGGGGACTGAAGTGAGGCTGACTAGCCTGTAGTTCCCAGGATCCTCCTTCTTTCCTTTTTTAAAGATTGGCACTACATTAGCCTTTTTCCAGTCATCTGGGACTTCCCCCGTTCGCCACGAGTTTTCAAAGATAATGGCCAATGGCTCTGCAATCACAGCCGCCAGTTCCTTTAGCACTCTCGGATGCAACTCGTCCGGCCCCATGGACTTTTGCACGTCCAGCTTTTCTAAATAGTCCCTAACCACCTCTTTCTCCACAGAGGGCTGGCCATCTATTCCCCATGTTGTGATGCCCAGCGCAGCAGTCTGGGAGCTGACCTTGTTCGTGAAGACAGAGGCAAAAAAAGCATTGAGTACATTAGCTTTTTCCACATTCTCTGTCACTAGGTTGCCTCCCTCATTCATTAAGGGGCCCACACTTTCCTTGGCTTTCTTCTTGTTGCCAACATACCTGAAGAAACCCTTCTTGTTACTCTTAACATCTCTCGCTAGCTGCAGCTCCAGGTACGATTTGGCCCTCCTAATTTCATTCCTACATGCCCGATCAATATTTTTATACTCTTCCCTGGTCATATGTCCAACCTTCCACTTCTTGTAAGCTTGTTTTTTATGCTTAAGATCCGCTAAGATTTCACCGTTAAGCCAAGCTGGTCGCCTGCCATATTTACTATTCTTTCAACACATCGGAATGGTTTGTCCCTGTAACCTCAACAGGGATTCCTTGAAATACAGCCAGCTCTCCTGGACTCCTTTCCCCTTCACGTTAGTCCCCCAGGGGATCCTACCCATCCGTTCCCTGAGGGAGTCGAAGTCTGCTTTCCTGAAGTCCAGGGTCCGTATCCTGCCACTTACCTTTCTTCCCTGCGTCAGGATCCTGAACTCAACCAACTCATGGTCACTGCCTCCCAGATTCCCATCCACTTTTGCTTCCCCTACTAATTCTTCCCGGTTTGTGAGCAGCAGGTCTTAATAACCTCTTTGAGATGCTTGCTTATCCAGCTTGGTCTACAACTCCTGCCTATGAGTTTTTTCCCCTTTCTGGGATGCAGGCTTCCGATAGCTTCTGCAGCTTTGAGTTTAAAGTAATCCCCAGGCCTCCGCCTTTAGATCCGTAAGTTCTTCAGTCTGATCCACTTCCCTAACTAATTTCCTTAATTTTTGAAAGTCAGCCCTTTTGAAATCAAAATCCCTAGTTGCAGATTTATTTTTGTAAATCCTTCCGTTCAGTTTGAACTGAATTAGCTCATGATCACTTGAACCAAGATTGTCCCCTACAACCATTTCTTCTATGAGGTCCTCACTACTCACCAAAACCAAATCTAAAATGGCATCCCCTCTAGTCGGTTCAGCAACTACTTGGTGAAGGAATCCATCAGTTATCGCATCTAGGAAAATCTGAGCCCTATTATTATTACTAGCACTTGTCCTCCAGTCTATATCTGGGAAGTTAAATTCTCCCATGATCATGCAGTTTCCATTAGTATTTACTTCATTAAAAACATTAAAGAGGGCTCTATCCATATCCAATTTAGATCCCGGCGGTCTATAGCACATCCCAAGCACTATCACAGGGGAGGCTGTCATAGTTTTTTTCCCCGATGTAATTTTTGCCCAGACGGACTCTGTCTTATCCATTCCATCGCTTCTTATTTCTTTACATTCTACCTCATCATTGATATACAATGCTACTCCACCACCTTTACCTTTATTTTTGTCTTTCCTAAACAGCACATACCCTTCAATAGCTGTAGTCCAGTCATGACTACCATTCCACCATGTTTCTGTTATCCTTATAATATCTGGTTTCACTTCCTGCACCAGTAGCTCTAGTTCCTCCATTTTGTTATCTAGGCTCCTCGCATTGGTGTACAAACATCTTAATTTTTGCTGTTTGGCCTCTCTCACATTCTGTACCCTATTAGGCACGGTCATTCTACAGCCAGTATAACCTATTAGACTGGTATCCACAGTGTCCTTCTTCCTTATATACATTCTCCTACCCACGGCTGTATCCTTTCTTTCTTGGTTTTCTTCCTTCTCAATGCTAAAATCTGGCGTGGAGATTACCTGGACATCTCCCAACCATCTCCCCCAGATTCCTAGTTTAAAGCTCTCTTAATCAGTTGTGCCAGTGTCCATCCTAGAAGTCTATTTCCTTCTCTACTCAGATGAAATCCATTCCGAGAGAACTGTCCTCTGCCCATGAGTGCCTCCCAGTGGCCATACATCCCAAAGGCCTCCTTATAGCACCACTGCCTAAGCCATCTGTTGAAAGTCATAATCTTGTCACACCTTTGTTGCCCTTCTCCAGGAACAGGCAGAATCCCACTAAAGATCACCTGAGCCTCGATTTCCTTAAGTGGCTTCCCCAGCCGAGTATAGTCTCCCTTCATACGTTCCAGTGAGAATCGAGCCATGTAATTTGTTCCTACATGAAGGATAATTAGGGGATTCTCTCCCGCTCCCTTTAGAATCCTTTTCAACCTCAGGTCTACATCCCGTATCTTAGCACCTGGAAGACAGCACACCCTTCTATTCTCTGGATCAGCTCTGGTTACAGGCCTGTCTATTCCTCTCAGTAAAGAGTCTCCGATCCCATAGACCTGCGTTTTCCTGGTGACGGTGCTATTCTCCAGTCTATTCCCTGTTCCCTCTGGCTGCAAGTTCCTTCCATTCCTATTCTCCCTTGTAATCCTCTTCAACCCATCCTGTAATCTCCTGGGGCTCTCATTTGGTGTAGTCTCCATTGACTCTTCCCCTTTTCCTATCGGACTAGCCGCTCTTCTCTTCTTCCTTGTCCTTCCACCTTCAGTGACTGCCTGCTGAGCCCCTTCTTCATTTTCCAGCTCTGCAAACGTGTTCTTAAGCTCTATTTCTCCTTCACTAGCCTGTCTTCTCCTCTGCCTGGTTCTTTTAGTCACATGCTTCCACTGACCACTTTCCTCACCCAGTCTCCCCTCAGAATTCCTCAGTCCTGCTTCCATCTGCAAGTCTGAGCTTTTCCCTTCAGATACCTCATGTCTTTGCTCCATAAGCTGCTCGAACCACTTTCTAAACTCAACCAGTCTTTCCACCTGCATCTCCAAACCTCAGATCTTTTCCCCATCAGCTGAATCAGACAGCATTTCGTGCACACAAAACTCTTACCTGGTACCCCCTCCAGGATCGTGTACATACCGCAGCTTCCACATCCAGTCATCTTCATTGTGTCTTCCACTACATTGGTCACTCCCACTGTTGCCTCCTTATCTGTCATAGCCTTCCCACCTAAATCCTGTTAATCCTGGGAAACACAAACCACACCAAAACACCACCACCCACAGGAAAAACAAACCCCAAACAAGCACCACAATACAAACTCCCACTGAAACTCCCCTGTTTACAGCTCTGCTCACTAGCTCCTGTCCCGCTACAGCTGTCTGTGAGGAGACATTAAAAAGACTGGGACTGTTCTGCTTAGAATAGAGATGACTAGTGGGCAATATGATAGAGGTCTATAAAATCATGAATGGTGTGGAGAAAGTGAATCGGGAAGTATTGTTTATTCCTTCACATAATATAAGAACTAGGGGTCACCTGATGAAATTAGTAGGCAGAAGGTTTAAAACAAACTAAAGGAAGTACTTCTTCACACAACATACAGTCAACCTGTGGAGCTCATTACCATGGGATATTGTGAAGGCCAAAAGTATAACTGGGTTCAAAAAAGAATTAGGTAAGTTCATGGAGGATAGATCCATCAGTGGCTATTAGCCAAAACGATCAGGACTGCAAAGCCATTTTCCAGGTGTCCTGAAACCTCTGACTGCCAGAAGCTGGATGACAGGGGGTGAATCACTTTCTAATTGCCCTGTTCTGTTTGCTCCCTCTGAAGCGGCTAGATCAGTGGTTCTCAACCAGTGGCTCAATTAGCCCACAGCTGTGGCCCAGCTCAGCTGTGTGCTAAAGGTCGACTGGTTCCTGGCTAACTGGCCCGATGGAGTCCATGTGGCGAGGGTCTGGAGTCAAGGCTGGCCAGTCCCGCAAACTCCCGGGCAGCTGCCTGGTCTCGAGCAGTAGGGGTCTGGGGCTCCCGGCCAGCCCCGCTGGGTTGGGGGTGCAGTGGGAACTTGGTTGGGGGGGATGTGGGCAATGATTATTGTTTAGAAAATTGGTGACAATAAACACTTCTTGTGTTGAAAGGTTATTTGCCAAACTTCAGCTTGGAGTGAAGTCTTCTATTAAATTGACAAATCAAGTGTAACCATGTAAGTATCTCAAGAATGGCTGTTCTCTTTTAGACCAGATATTACATTGCATCCATTGATCAGTGCATTTAATATATTATTGCTTTATCTATAATTTTCATGATATTCATAGTCAATCTCCTTTTCCAATGACAAGTTTGCATAGGGTTGAAGCTATGAGCAGATTCCATCCACATCTGTTTTGAGCGAATATTTGAGCCTGTTAGGGTGTTTGTCTGGATGGTTTCTCTTTGGACATCCAAGGTCTCTCTCTCCATGCACTCTTCCATAGAGAACAATTTTAGGCAGTTGGCTTGGAGTCATTTTAGCAACATGGCTAAACCGGATTGGTTGGTGTCTTTTGATGACTGTAGTCACGTGCTGCACTTTTTCTACTGATGTACTTGTCAAAGTCATCTTCATAGTGGCTCTTATGTTACGATGTACCCAAGTAACAGAAACAGTCTATATGTTCAATGTCTAAACCAGTGGTTCTCAAACTTTGGGTCGGGACCCCAGAGTGGGTCAGGACCCCATTTTAATGGGGTCACTAGGGCTGGCTTAGTCTTCCTGGGGCCCAGGGCCAAAGCCCAAGCCTGAGGGCTTCAGTCCTGAGTGGCAGAGCTCACGTTACAGGTCCCCTGCCTGGGGAGGTGGGGCCTGTGGCTCTTCCCCCTCCCCCGGGGTGGCAGGGCTTGCGTGGGCTCAGGCTTTGGTCCCCCCTCCTAGGGTTCTGTCGCAATTTTTGTTGTCAGAAGGGGACCGCGGTGCAATGAAGTATGAGAAGCCCTGGTCCAAATCGTTATTGAAAAGTTTAGCCCGTTTCAAGGTGAGTTTTTTTTTTTTTAACATGTTCCCTTGAGTTGGTCTTTTGTTCATTTATTTCTACTCCCCATTTTCTGGCTGTTGTGTACAGGTTAGTTGCTGCTTCTTTGTTGTATTCCTTCATAAAATTATCATTATGATATGGTTTGCAAAGTCAAAGTGATAGATAATTTGCCCTGATGTCCTGCAGCCTCCACCAGTTTTACTAAGGGAGTTGGACAAGATGTTTTCTAAGTGTATATATAGAGAAAAAAGTATTGGACTGAGTATGGACTATTTGAGATCGTTTTTCACTACAAACCACTCTTCCAGCTCACTGCTGACTCACGCTGCATGCCAAGCTATGCTGTCCAGTCTCTGCAGAATTTGAATCAACTTGCTGCTAAAATCATATCACTTGGGTCTTTCCACAAAGCCTCCTTGCTAACAGAGTTGAATGCTTTCTTAAAGTCTACAAATGTGCAAAATGGGTTTGTTGAACTCTGTCTCTCTCTAAGATTTGACTAAAAACAAATCTCTGATCTATGGTAAGATTTCCTCGGCTCTCTTTCATTTGGCTCAGAATCACTCTGCAGAACACCTTGCTACAAATGCTTATAAGACTTATTCCTATGTAATTATCGCAGTCTGTGAGATCATTGCTCTAAAAGAGAGGTACAATAATTGAGTATTGCCAGTCTTCAGGGACTTCACTCTTCCAAATGAGGTTAGTTTGCAAAGGAGCATGACAAAGTCTCTTCTGCTGTGTTCTAACACTTCATGTGTTATACCATCTGAACCAACTGCCTTGTTTCTCAGGGACCTGACTGTGGATTCAATTTCTGCTTGCAATACCTGTCCTTCTTTGTTGTTGCCTTTGCAGCTGATAGTCTCAAGGTTAGCTGGGTCATCTTGACTATTCAAGTTCAATAGTCAGTGAAAATGTTCTTTTCACGTTTTAAGCTTTGGATCTTTATCTACTATATAGCTCACCTGAGCATTGCCTAGTTGACTGGTGAAGGGGCACACCCTCACTCTGGTGGGCTTGTTCAGCACTAATGAGGTGCACCTGTAAGACTTGTCCTGCCTGGAGTCGGGGGAGCTTAAAAAGGGAAAACCTTTTTCCACTTCCACTGGAAGGGGTGGTGAATAAGAGGAGGGAAAG
Organism: Caretta caretta; assembly: GCF_965140235.1. NCBI lineage: Eukaryota > Metazoa > Chordata > Testudines > Cheloniidae > Caretta > Caretta caretta. The sequence goes on along the minus strand of NC_134207.1, from coordinate 83,335,379 downwards.
CTCTGCCACAGAGAGTGCTGCAACAGAGACAGGTCAGCTGAGAGGGAGACAGTTGCAGGCCTCACCGCTGCATGGAGTAGCTGCAAAGAAGTAGACGCCACTAAAGCTATGTCTACACTATGAAATTAGGTCGAATTTATAGAAGTCGGTTTCGTAGAAAGCATTTTTATACAGTCGATTGTGTGTGTCCCCACACAAATGCTCTAAGTGCATTTAGTCGGCATTTAGTTGGTGGAGTGCGTCCACAGTACCGAGGCAACCATCGACTTCCGGAGCATTGCACTGTGGGTAGCTATCCCACAGTTCCCGCAGTCTTCGCCGCCCATTTGAATTCTGGGTAGAAATCTCAGTGCCTGATGGGGCAAAAACATTGTCACGAGTGGTTCTGGGTACATATCGTCAGACACCCCCTTCCCTCCCTCCCTCCCTCCTGCCGTGAAAGCAACAGCAGACAATTGTTTTGCGCCTTTTTTCCTGGGTTACCCGTGCAGACGCCATACCACGGCAAGCATGGAGCCCACTCAGCTCACTGTCACCGTATGTCTCCTGGGTGCTGGCAGATGCGGTACTGCATTGCTACACAGCAGCAGCTCATTGCCTTTTGGCAGCAGACAGTGCAGTATGACTGGTAGCCATCGTCGCTGTACTCCAGGGTGCTCTTTTAGCCGACCTCGGTGAGGTTGGTCAGGGGTGCCTGGGCAAACATGGGAGTGACTCAGCCAGGTCATTTCCCTTTTAAGTTTCGTCTCATGGTGATTCAGTCCTGCCAGCAGTCCTACTGCACCATCTTCTAATGACCAGCCAGGAGACAATGATGGCCAGCAGTCATACTGCACCATCTTCTGCCGAGCACCCAGGTGTGGCGGTTCAGTGATGAGACAGAACACAGCTTTATGCAAGCAAGCAGGCTGGTCAGCGGAGATGGGCTGTTCTGCCCCCCCCGCCTTCTACCTTCTCCTTTTATTATATTTCTCCCCCTAAGCATTACACACTGCTACCCAAAGGAATGTATGACGTTGATTAATATACTTAGTTACCATCCTTTATCTACTACAATCCTGGTTCTCAGGCCTTGAGCCCAGGCTAAGAAAGCCTCCCACAGTTGCTGTCCAAACAATCAAGTTCTCATGGTTCATATCTAGCCCTTGTCCTTGGATTGAGCAATGTGTGCATTGCTTCTACAAAACAGTCAGGGTGTGCCCTGCCTGCTTCCAGGTGGAATAGCTAAACATGACCTCTTCATCTCCCCGTTTTTTATTTAATGATATTTGGCCATCTCATGGTAGCCGTCAATTTGTTTTGTCATGCTATTTAACTCCCAGACAGACAAGGACATAACCTGGGGAGCTTTCCAGGGCAAAATTTTACAAAGTCTTAACAAGGAAGGAATACATTGTACACAGCAGCAGCAGCAAAAAAAAAAAAGCCCAATGATTACAAACACAGAATAACCACAAAGCTCAACATCTGCAATATAATCATCTAAAAAGGGTACACTTCTTTTACTACAATTGTGACCAGCAAAAGGCAATATAAGTATCATTCTACTAAGACAGCAAAGGGTGCCATCACTTAAATTTGCAGGAATATAATTAAAGGTGCGTGAACCGCAAGTAAAAAACCATCCTGATGGTAGGATGATATGGCCATAATTATATGAAACATTAACAGCATGGGAACAATTTAAAAGGGGTTGAGAAATTTTTCGACAGCCCAAGGGCACCTTTGTACTAGTGCAGTTAACTACACGTGCACAGGTGACATTGTGAGCCCCGGCCGGGTACGGTGTGTGGAGGGATATAGCCGTGCGAGGCAGAGTATAGTTGGTCGGGCCCCAATTAGCCATGCTAGAGTACTGGGAGGAAAGATTAGCATAAGCAGAGAACAGTGTCTTATTCTCCATCTCCTCAGGGTGATGACATACTGGAATAAGGCATGTACCTAACAAATCTCCGGCTGCTACAGAATTAGATAAACAAAAGTGGGTAACATTTGCTATTGAAGCCAATCTTTCCCATATGTTATATGTCATTCAGGCTTGTAACGGGGGAGGCGCTTCCGAGCCAACCCCTACAGGAAATAGCAGGCACAAAAGGCACACAATCATCACAGAATTAGCAGTGATTTGGGCGAGAATCGCCACAAACAAAGTCTCAGGAGTCTCTGGCTGTTGATCTGCTGCCAGTCTTTGTTGAGCTGCGGCGACCAATGCTTTTACTGCTCCCCATGTCACGGGCTGGCTTGGGACACTACGCCTCCTCCGTTTCTGTCCCGTCGTTGTCGACTCGGGGGGCAACGCGGTCTCCTCCAAGGTCAGCTGAAACTCTGGTATGGGATTCGACAGTCCCTGGTGCCATGCCATGTTGTTTAAGTGCCGGTCGCACACACCGAGCTGGAACCCACAACGGTCCTGCAGAGAGAGACACAGCAGCATATCCCCGACCCCAAGTGATTAGAGGTACTGGGCCCAGCCACTGTGGATTGGGCAGCTGACGGTAAAAGACACGCGGTCTTTCCAGTACCTCAGATTTGTAAAAATGCCGATCCGCAGGGGTCTGCTGATCTGCATTCAGTGTTAAATTATTTAAAGTAAACAAGAGGATATGCATTTGTTGTTGAATGTCTCCTAAGGTTTGGAGACGCAGCTCCCCTTGTTTTAATTGTTTATCTAGCAAGGTTGTGAGTGTGCGATTGGCACGTTCAACAATGGCTTGGCCCGTGGAATTATAAGGAATTCCGTGTTTAAGACAGATGTCCCAGCGGGCACAAAAGGTGGAGAGGGCTGCAGAGCAGTAGGCTGGGGCATTATCTGTTTTAATTTGGCAGGGGCGACCCATAACAGAAAAGCAGGCCAGCAAATGGTGAATAACTGTGTTAGTGGCTTCCCCACGTTGTGGGGTTGCCCAAAGAAAGCCTGAATAAGTATCAACGGAAACATGTAAAAACAAATAGGGGTGGAATTGTGGCACATGAGTAACATCCATCTGCCACAGCTGATTTGCTGCGGTACCTCGGGGGTTAATGGCATAAGAAAAAGTAGGAGCAGCAGCAGCACAGTGGGGGCAGGAACAAACAATGGAACGTGCATAATCAGCAAGAATGTGAAACTGCCGGGCCAAAACAGAGGCAGACTGCTGAAAAAAGGCATGGCTTTCAATGGGGTCAGAAAAAAGGGAATTTACCTGACCACGCAACGCACGAGATCGGCGCGTGCATTGCCCTCAGTGAGTGGCCCAGGCAGAGAGGTATGACTGCGAATATGAGCAACAAAGTAAGGGAAATGACAAGTGGCAAAAAGGTGCTGCAAAAACAAAAACAGGCGAAGGAGGTCTGCATCAACCTGAGGGGTAATGAGGGCAAGGGGTAAATGATCAATTACCTGATAAACATAATGGGTATCCACAATTAAATTAAAGGGACAATCAGCAAAAAATTGAAAGGCCAAAATAACAGCAGCTAATTCTGAGGGCAAAGGGGGATGGTAAAAAAACAATCTTTTAAATCTAACACACAAAGTTAATCGGTTTGAGGAATTAAATTTGGATTTGGCAAGCCAAATTGCAAGGGGCCCATAGGTTGGATGCGTTTATTTATTTCCCTTAAATCATGTAACAGCCGCCAAGCACCCGATTTTTTCTTAATAACAAACACCGGGGTGTTCCAGGGACTAGTGGAGCTCTCCAGTCGCTGTGCTTTCAAATGCTGTTGCACAAGCGAATGAAGTGCTTTTAGCTTTTCTAGAGGGAGGGGCCACTGGTCAATCCATACGGGCTTTAAGAATTGCCATACCAAGGGTAAGGCGGAGGGCACGGTGGGTGAGGGAGGGTTTTGGGCCATCAGATGTTAATATCGAGGGTGGTGTCTAACTTTGTAAGTAAATCACGGCCCCAAATATTGAGGTGGACAGGGAGCACAAAAGGGCGGATAGTAGCAAGGGTACGGCCTCCCGGTTTAGAGACCGTGACCCAAGACAAACTTTGGCACCCGGGTTTACTACCCCTGATCCCCCACAATTCTCTAGAAGGAACCGTAGGCCAACTAACCGGCCACTCCAGATCACGAATCACCGTAACGTCAGCTCCAGTGTCCACCAGCCCTGTAAAAGGAACATCATCTAAGAGAAGTGTTAACTGAGGTTTCGAGGGGCGGACTGACATTGTCAGAGCAACAAGTGGAGAAGACGCGCTGTGAGACGGCGAGTGAGACAACGTCGATCCAAAGCCGCCTCCGCCCCGAGTTCGATCCTCGGCAGCTGGCACCTGATAGGGGACTAAAATCAATTGTGCAATTGACCGTCCACGTGGGAGCGACTGTGGAAGATGAGTCCACACCTGAACCTTAATAATGCCAGTGTAATCGGCATCAATGACCCCTGGAATGACAAAAAAGCCCTGTTTCCCAGCATGTGAGCGAGGGAGAACAAGACCTACAAAGCCGGCAGGGAGAGGTCCCGTCACCTGTGTAGGTATGGCACAGACCTCCCCTGGCAGCCGAAAGTCAGTGTCCTCCTGCATGATCAAATCAAGCCCTGCACTTCCAGCAGTCGCCGCCCTCATAGAGTCTACGGATTCCAAGGCAGAGGAGCGGTTGTCTGAGTAGGAAACACCCCCGTTTGGCCCTGGGTTCGGGGGGGACCCGTCGCGCGGTTTCCCGACCCGCTACGACACTGATTAGCCCAGTGATAACCTTTCCCACACTTGGGGCACTTCTTTGAGGGTCGGGCTGGTGCCTTAGATGAGCGGCACTTCCGCTGAAAATGACCCTCCTTACCACAGCAGTAACAACGCTTCCCCTCATTCCCAGTTTTTCTGAGGGCGGCAGCCAGAACTCCAATGTTCTGGCACGCCCGCAGCATGTCTGAGAGCTCTAAAATACCAGAGGCTTGTGCTGCCTGGAGAGCACGGCGGCAATCCTCATTTGCATTTTCAACTGCCAATTTTAACAGGAGCTCGTGAGCTGCCTCAGTGTTATCCACCTGTCGGAGGATAGCCTCATGCAATCTGTTGGTAAAATCCAAAAAGGACTCTGAGGCACCCTGACGGATACTGACAAAGCTTTTGGTAGGCTTGCCTGAATCCAGGACCTTCTTGAAAGCATGCTGGGCACAGGTGGAAATAATGGGGAAGACGGCCTGAGGGAGTTGAGACTGCATCTCAATAGTAGCAAACGGGCCCTCCCCTGCCAAATGCTCATAAATGATACCGTGCTCTCTATGTACCTGAGCTTGGCGTTCTGCCATCTGCCGATACTCACTAAGCCAAATAACATACTGACTGGGTGACAACTTCATGCGCAGCAGCGTTTTCCAATCCTCAGGGATTAGGGAGTACCCAGTACCCATCCCTTCAATGAGACCACGCACAAAGGTGCTAGTCAGGCCAAATTCACGAATTGCTTTCTTTACCTCTCTAACCACCGAGTATGGCAAAGTTGTCCAGGTGCCCACGGGGTTGCCCTGGTCATCATTCTGCCAGGTCACCGGGCAAACGGAGACCAGATCAGCCAGCTCCTCCGCTGTAAGATCTGATCGAGCTTTCGCTGCGTGAACCATTTGTTGCACCAGCGAAAGCTTCTGAGCAGATGCAGATGACCCTCCGGGGGACCCCACGGGGGGAGGGTGATCACACACCGGCTCCAGTGGGGAAGGCCAGGGAGGCGGTGGTAACAGAGGCACTGGGGGCGAAGCAGGGGGAGGGATGGCTGCAGGAGCAGATGGGGGTGGCGGGATCGGCAGCCCCTCTGTTGGTGCTGGAGAGGGCCTTTCCGAGGCGACACGCTGTGTCGCATCGCCAGGAGGGGGGATGGCTGCAGGAGCGGACGGGCGTGGCGAGATCACCAGCCTCGCGAGGGAGGGCCTGTCGGAGGCGACACGCTGTATCGCGTCGCAGCAGAGGTGCCAGGCATGTAAAGCCTGCACGGGCGCCCGAGGCTCTTCGTGCAATGTCTGGCCCAATCGCTCCCAGTCCGCTAGCTTAAGGCTTCCGGCTTCAGGGTACCACGGGCACTGGGCACTCACCTCCTGTAGCAGGAGAGTGAGTTCTCGAGTGGGGCAGTCATGCTGAGCCTTACGCAGCAAATATTGTAGCTCATTGAGGTGTTGCACTTGCAAAGCAGAGAGGGAGCTTCCCATACTTACCACAATGAAAAATACTCACCGGGATCCACGAAGTGGATGAGTGACGCGTCTGAAACCCTTGCCGGGCGAGGTGAGTGCTGAGGGCCCCACGTTTGGGCGCCAGTTGTGGCGGTTCAGTGATGAGACAGAACACAGCTTTATGCAAGCAAGCAGGCTGGTCAGCGGAGATGGGCTGTTCTGCCCCCCCCGCCTTCCACCTTCTCCTTTTATTATATTTCTCCCCCTAAGCATTACACACTGCTACCCAAAGGAATGTATGACGTTGATTAATATACTTAGTTACCATCCTTTATCTACTACAATCCTGGTTCTCAGGCCTTGAGCCCAGGCTAAGAAAGCCTCCCACAGTTGCTGTCCAAACAATCAAGTTCTCATGGTTCATATCTAGCCCTTGTCCTTGGATTGAGCAATATGTGCATTGCTTCTACAAAACAGTCAGGGTGTGCCCTGCCTGCTTCCAGGTGGAATAGCTAAACATGACCTCTTCACCCAGGAGATGACGATGGCCAGCAGTCCTACTGCACCGTCTGCTGCCAGCAAGATGTATAAAGATAGATGAAGTGGATCAAAACAAGAAATAGACCAGATTTGTTTTGTATTCATTTTCTCCTCCCTTTTTCCCTCCATGAAATCAATGGCCTGCCAAACCCAGGGTTTTGAGTTCTATTCTTGAGGGGGCCATTTCGTTTCTCCTTGATGCAAAGCCACCTCCTTTGCTGATTTTAATTCCCTGTAAGCCAACCCTGTAAGCCATGTTGTCAGTTGCCCCTCCCTCCATCAGAGCAATGGCAGACAATCGTTTCGTGCCTTTTTTCAGCGCAGATGCCGTAGCACTGGGAACGTGGAGCCCACTCAGATTACCATGGCAATTATGAGCACTATAAACACCGTGCGCGTTATCCAGCAGGATATAGAGAACCATAACCTGCAAGAAAAGCAAAACCAGGCGAGGAGGCGGCGACTGCAGCACAGTGATGAGAGTAATGAGGACATGGACATAGACTTCTCACAAAGTACGGGCCCCTGCACTGTGCACATCATAGTGTCAGTTGGGCAGGTTCATGGTGTGGAACGCCGATTCTAGGCTGGGAAACAAGCACAGAGTGACAGGTTTTAGAGTAGCAGCCATGTTCGTCTGTATTCACAAAAAGAAAAGGAGTACTCGTGGCACCTTAGAGACTAACAAATTTATTTGAGCATAAGCTTTCGTGAGCTCACTTCATCGGATGCATTCAGTGAAGTTAGCTCACGAAAGCTTATGCTCAAATAAATTTGTTAGTCTCTAAAGCACAGAGTGGTGGGACCGCATAGTGTTGCACGATTCCCAGTGGCTGCAAAACTTTCGCATGTGTAAGGGCACTTTCATGGAACTTTGTGACTTGCTTTCCCCTGCCCTGAAGTGCAAGAATACCAAGATAAGAGCAGCCCTCACAGTTGAGAAGCGAGTGACGATAGCTCTGTGGAAGCCTGCAGCGCCAGACAGCTACCGATCAGTCAGGAATCAATTTGGAGTGACCAAATCTACTGTGGGGGCTGCTGTGATGCAAGTAGCCAACGCTATCACTGAGCTGCTGATATCAAGGGTAGTGACTCTGGGAAATGTGCAGGTTATAGTGGATGGCTTTGCTGCCATGGGATTCCCTAACTGTGGTGCGGCGATAGACAAAACCCATATCCCTATCTTGGCACTGGAGCACCAGGGCAGCGAGTACATAAACCGCAAGGGGTACTTTTCAGTGGTGCTGCAAGCTCTGGTGGATCACAAGGGATGTTTCACCAATATCAACGTGGATGGCTGGGAAAGGTACATGATGCTCATATCTTCTGGAACGCTGGTCTGTTTCAACAGCTGCAGTAAGAGACTTACTTTCCAGACCAGAAAATAACCGTTGGGGATGTTGAAATGCCTATAGTTATCCTTGGGGACCCAGCCTACCCCTTAATGCCATGGCTCATGAAGCCATACACAGGCATCCTGGACAGTAGTCAGGAGCTGTTCAACTTTAGGCTGAGCAAGTGCAGAATGGTGGTAGAATGTGCATTTGGGTGTTCAAAAGCGCGCTGGTGCAGTTTACTGACTCAGTTAGACCTCAGCAAAACCAATATTCCCATTGTTATTACTGTTTGCTGTGCACTCCACAATCTCTGTGAGAGTAAGGGGGAGATGTTTATGGCAGGGTGGGAGGTTGAGGCAAATCGCTTGGCCGCTGATTATGCACAGCCAGACACCAGGGTGGTTAGAAGAGTACAGGAGGGGCGCGGTGCGCATCAGAGAAGCTTTGAAAACCAGTTCCAGGAATGGCCAGGCAATGGTGTGAAAGTTCTGTTTGTTTCTCCTTGATGGAAACCCCTCCCCTCCCCCCCCCCGGTTTCACTCTACTTTCCTGTAAGCTAAGCACCCTCCCCTCCCACCTTCGATCACTGCTTGCAGAGGCAATAAAGTCATTGTTGCTTCACATTCATGCATTCTTTATTCATTCATTCATTCATCACACAAATAGGGGGATAACTGCCAAGGTAGCTCGGGAGGGGTGGTGGAGGAGGGAAGCACCGGGTGGGGTGGTGGAGGAGGGAAGGAGAAGGCCACATAGCACTTCAAAACTTTAAAACTTATTGAATGCCAGCCTTCTGTTGCTTGGGCAATCCTCTGGGGTGGAGTGGCTGGGTGGCTGGAGGCCCCCCCACCCCATTCTTGGGCATCTGGGTGAGGAGGCTATGGAACTTGGGTTCGAGGGCGGTTGGTTACACAGGGGCTGTAGCGGTGGTCGGTGCTCCTGCTGCCTTTCCTGCAGCTGAGCCATACGCTGGAGTATATGAGTTTGATCCTCCAGCAGCCTGAGCATTGACTCCTGCCTTCTTTCAGCAAGCTGATGCCACCTACCATCTTCAGCTCGCCACCTCTCTTCGCGGTCATATTGTGTTTTCCTGCACTCTGAGATTGTCTGCCTCCACATATTTTGCTGGGCTCTGTCAGTGTGGGAAGACAGCATGAGATCAGAGAACATTTCATCACGAGTGCGTTTTTTTCGCCTTCTAATCTTCGCTAGCCTCTGGGAAGGAGAAACATATGCAGCTGGTGGAGGGGAAAAAAAAGGGAGAGTGGTAGTTTAAAAAGACAGATTTTATAGAACAATGGGTACACTCTTTCTCGGTAAACCTTGCTGTTAACATTACATCGCACATGTGCTTTCATTACAAGGTCGCATTTTGCCTCTTATTGAGGGTATGCCGATTTGGTGTGAGAGATCACTCATGCAGGGCTGGGAAGCAGAATTCGGCTTGCAGGCAGCCATGGTAAGCCCCAGTCTTTTGGCTGTTTTTAACCTTCATAACATGTGGGAATGGTTTCAAACAGCAGCGCCCTCATTTCTCATATGAAGTAGCCGTTGGGTTGGCCATTAAAAATGGGTTGGCAATTTAAAAGGAGGGGCTGTGGTTTCCGGGTTCACGTGCAGCAGAAACCCAACTTAACACCCTCCCCGCTACACACACACAATTCTCTGGGATTATGGCTTCGCCCCTCCCCGCACCACGTGGCTAACAGCGGGGAAGATTTCTGGTCAGCCACAGGCAAACAGCTAAGCAGGAATGGGCACCTTTGAATGTCCGCTTACTAAAACCACCCTATTTCAACCAGGTGACCATGAATGATATCCCTCTCCTGAGGGTAACACAGAGAGATAAAGAACGGATGTTGTTTGAATGCCAGCAAACACCGGGACCATACGCTGCAATGCTTTGTTCCGCAATGATTCCCGACTATGTGCTACTGGCCTGGCGTGGTAAAGCATCCTACCATGGAGGACGGAATAAGGCTGCCCTCCCCAGAAACCTTTTGCACAGGCTTTGGGAGTACATCCAGGAGAGCTTTATGGAGATGTCCCTGGAGGATTTCCGCTCCATCCCCAGACACATTAACAGGCTTTTCCAGTAGCTGTACTGGCCGCGAATGAAAGGGCAAATTAATCATTAAACACACTTGCTTTTAAATCATGTATAATATTTACAAAGGTACACTCACCAGCAGTCCCTTCTCTGCTTTCAGGGTCTGGGAGCCCACCTTGGGTGGGTTCGGGGGGTACTGGCTCCAGGTCCAGGGCGAGAAACAGATCCTGGCTGTTGGGGAAACTGGTTTCTCCGTTCCCTTGCTGTGAGCTATCTACAACCTCCTCCTCCTCATCTTCCTCACCCCCAAAACCCACTTATGTGTTGCCTCCCACTCCTTGGATGGAGTCAAAGCACAGGGTTGGGGTAGTGGTGGCTGCACCCCCTAGAATGGCATGCAGTTCATCATAGAAGCGGCATGTCTGGGGCTCTGAACTGGAGTGGACGATTGCCTCTGTTTTTTTGGTAGGCTTGCCTGAGCTCCTTAATTTTCACTCGGCACTGCTGCATGTCCCTGTTATAGCCTCTGTCCTTCATGCCATTGGAGATTTTTTTAAATATTTTGGCATTTTGTCTTTCTGAATGGAGTTCTGCCAGCACGGATTCATCTCCCCATACAGCGATCAGATCCTGTACCTCCCGTAAGGTCCATGCTGGAGCTCTTCAGCGATTCTGGGACTGCATGGTCTCCTGTGGTGATGAGCTCTGCATGGTGACCTGTGCAGGTGAGCTCGCCACGCTGGCCAAACAGGAAATGAGATTCAAAAGTTCGCGGTCCTTTTCCTGTATACCTGGCCAGTGTATCTGAGTTGAGAGCGCTGTCCAGAGCGGTCACAACTGAGCACTCTAGGGTAGCTCCCGGAGGCCAATACCATCGAATTGCGTCCACAGTACCCCAAATTCTACCCGGCAAGGCTGATTTCAGCGCTAATCCCCTCATCGGGGGTAGAGTAAAGAAATCGATTTTAAGAGCCCTTTAAGTCGAAAAAAAGGGCTTCGTCGTGTGGACAGGTGCAGGGTTAAATCAAGATAACGCTGCTAAATACAACCTAAACTTGTAGTGTAGACCAGGCCTAAGGGACAAAAGAACCTGATAAACCAATCTCCAAGAGCTGAATCCAGAAAGACTGCCTGAGAGACAGGCCACCTTTGTCTTTCTTTGTTTTCACTCAGATTCCCCTCTCTCATGAGAGAGAGAGAGAGGGGGGGGAGAGGATCTTTGTTTTGTCTGTTTTATTTAGAGAACACCTCATGTGCTATGAACTGGAGGGAAGAACTGTGTAAACAACTTGCAGCGGGGTCTGCGGGGGGCAGAAGTGAACCCCTACCCGCCCACCTCTTCTACAGGTGTTAACTTCTTGGGTAGTAATCGGACTTCCTGAAAAAGCCCTCTTGCATTACCTTTTTTGCAAGTGTTGTCCAAGCTCTTTGCCTTCTCTCGAGCAGTCTTTCTTAGCCTTTTTAACCATTCTTTTTGGATTGTTGGTGAGTGGTCTGTATCTGGTTTTCTGCTCAATGCAATCAATATTCAGCTTTCACATGGTCTTGATACACTTCCTTTTTTCTTCTTGATAGGTTTTCAGTCTCTGGTGTTAACCAGTCTTTCCCTTTTGGGTCCAGCTTTATCCCTAAAACCTCCTTATCCATCGTATAAATGATGGCTTTCACCTCCACCAAGAGTTGTTCTGCTGTTGTGCCCCCCAAATCTAAGAGGGGGCAAAGCGGCCACTGATGGTGTTCTGAAGGGTGACCATAGTGTCTGTATTTTTTTTCCAGAGCTTCCACACTAAAAATTTTTTCCTCTTTAAATTTTAGAGTATTAAGCTTGGTCCTAACTGTAGTGATCATTGCCCAATGGGCTGAGTCTGCGTGTAAGCTTCTGTACACCCTGCAGTGTAGTATACTTGTTTTACCTGTCTTACTAAGATCAAGTCGATCATGTTTTTTGTAGTACCATGGCTTTTTTTTTTAATGGATTCGCCTATGCTGAAATACTGGGTTCGTTACAAACAAGTTGTTGATAGAGCAGAATTGAAGTAATCTGTAGCCTCTCTCATTTCTTAATCCCATTCCTTCTTTTCCCATGATGTTCCACCCAGTCTGTCTAATCACTCCCAGTCTTGTCATTAAAGTCCCCTATTCTAAGCAAAAAAAATTCTGGATGCAGTTCTAGATGATATTTATATGTGGCTAACTAAAAAAATTGATCCTTCTGTGTCTCCCCACACTCCCTCCCCCAGATTTCTTTAGCTGGTCCCATTTTTGCAATAAATATATGGAAATTTACAGGGAATTTGAAACTGAATAATGGAAACTGAAGTAGTTCCCAGGCAACAGCATACCAGTTTCAAATCTGTCATTTATTAGATTTAGTTAACAAAAATGTATACTTGGAAGTTTTAAAAAGAGATGTTTGTTTTGTTGCAATTCAGTGGTAGGTATAATATTAGGTAATCCAAAGGAATAATATTAGGTATCCTTGTGTTTGTGGGGATCAGAGTAATAGATTTATTTACTGGCACCCTGGAAGAAGAATACAGTAGGAATGACACACCCAGTATACATGGAATGCACTCCCTACTGTAGTAATTAAGCCTTCATTATCTGTTAATTTCAATACCTCCTGAAAACTTACCTTTTCCATGATACCCACATTAAGAGTGTCAACAGTGTGCCCTTGTTGCCAAGATGGTTTAATGGCATTTTGTGCTGTATAAGTAGAGGCATTGCCAGCAGATAGAGGGACATGATCCTTCCCTTCTATTCGACATTGGTGAGGTCTCATCTGGAGTACCGTGTCCAGTTTTGGGCCCCACACTACAAGAAGGATGTGGAAAAATTGGAAAGCGTCCAGTGGAGGGCAACAAAAATGATTAAGTGGCTGGAGCACATGCCTTATGAGGAGAGGCTGAGGGAACTGGGATTGTTTAGTCTGCAGAAGAGAAGAATGAGGGGGGATTTGGTAGCTGCTTTCAACTACCTGAAAGGGGGTTCCAAAGAGGATGGATCTAGACTGTTTTCAGTGGTAGCAGGTGACAGAACAAGGAGTAATGGTCTCAAGTTGCAGTGGGGGAGGTTTAGGTTGGATGTTAGGAAATACTTTTTCACTTGGAGGGTAGTGAAGCACTGGAATGGGTTACCTAGGGAGGTGGTGGAATCTCCTTCCTTAGAGGTCTTCAAGGTCAGTCTTGACAAAGCCCTGGCTGGGATGATTTAGTTGGGGATTGGTCCTGCTTTGAGCTGGGGTTGGACTAGATGACCTCCTGAGGTCCCTTCCAACCCTGATAGTCTGATTCTTTGATTCTATGATTCATCTGATATGTATCTTTTAAAGGAATTTTTTTTGTCTTTCCGTTCTTCAGTGATTTTACATTTGTCTCCACTTCTTCGCGCAGTATTGGAAAGTCATCCTCCTCTGTTGAATCTGGGCTGTCTAGGATACTAGGATCTCCATTTGTCTTGGTGGTTGTATAGATCAGAGCAGTAATTTGTCCACCTGTTGATGATGTCCTTTTCTTCTGTAAGACTGTTCCCTTCTTTAGCTTGAATTGCATTAGCTTTGGTCCATATTTCCTTTGTCAGATCTTTTACGATCTGGAAGGCTCATTTGCTATTTTTATTATTGATGCATTCTTCAATTTTAGAGCATTGTTTTTTGATCCATATCTCCTTGGCTACCTTCATTCTTTTCTTGATCTTTCTGCCACTTGCTCTGTATTTATTAGCTCCCTCAGTGTTGTTCTTATGTCTCTCTTGAGTTCTCTTCTAATGTCACACATTTTTAGTATTTCATTTGTGACCCAAGGTTTTGTCATCTTATGATGTTTCTCAGGGATGTCCATTGCTGCCTCGTTCATTACAGCGCTGAAATTGTTGGAAAGACTATAGGTATTGACAACATCCCAGCTGAACTGATGAAATTCGGAGGATAAATAGTAATAGATGTACTCACCAAGGTCTGCAACAAGATCTGGCAGACCGGTGAGTGGCCCTCGATGTGGACACAGTCAGTAATCATCACTCTGCCAAAGAAAGGCAACTTGCAATTGTGTCAAAATTACCAGACCATAAGATTAATTAGCCATCCCAGCAAGGTGATGTTGAAAGTCATTTGGAACAGATTGAAGCCGCAAGTGGAGAATATCGCTGAAGAACGGGCTGGCTTTCGTGCTGGAAGAAGTACCACAGAACACATTTTCAATCTCCATGTCCTATGTGAGAAGTACTTACACCACCAGCAAGATATCTAGCTCGTCTTTGTTGACTTCAAGAAGGTGTTTGACAGAGTATGGCACAAAGCTCTCTGGGCAGCCATGAAGGAATACAATGTTGGTTGTAAGCTTATTCTTACCATTAAACAACTGTATGCCAAGGCCAGCAGTGCAGTTCTCTTCAATGGCACAATAGGAGAGTGGTTTTGCACCACTGATGGAGTCCAGCAAGGCTGCCTTCTTTTGCCCATACTGTTGAACATCTACTTGGAGCACATAATGACTGATGCCCTAAAAGATTACATGTGCACAGTCATCATTGGGGGTGGGAGGTGCAAACAATCTCAAATCTTTGGTTTGCTGATGACATTTATGGCCTGGCAGGTAGCGACGATGAACTTGCCAACCTTGTGAAATGATTGGGTGAAACCTCTGCAAAATACGGCATGGAAATCCGTGCAGAGAAAACCAAGCTGATGATAGACAAACATGATAAGATCACCTCAGATATCACTGTCGGTGGACAAGAGCTGGAGACAGTGAAATAGTTCAAGTGTTTGGGGGCAGTCATCACTGATGAAGGATCAAAGACAGAAATTCTGGCAAGAACTGTGCAAACAGCAATGGTGGCAAAGCTAAAGCCAATTTTGAGGAACAAGAACATCTCCCTGGAATCCAAACTGAAACTGCTGCATGCACTGGTCATCTCCATTTTTCTGTATGTATGCGAGACATGGACCCTTACGGCAGAACTTGAACAGAAAATACAGGTAGTAGAGATGAGATACTTCTGTCAAACCTGGGCATCTCCTGCTTTGACCACGTCACTAATGAAGAGGTCCGCAACATCATCACCCAACCCACTAGGTCATATGAAGACCTCCTGATGACCATGAAGAAGCGCAAGCTGAAGTGGTACGGCCATGTAACAAGATCATCTGGCCTATCCAAGATCATCCTCCAAGGAACAGTACAGAGGAAGAGAAGAAGAGGTAGGCAGAAGAAGAGATGGATTGACAACATAAAAGAGTGGACAGGAATGGACTTCACGGAGACTCAAGCACTGACACACAATAGTCAGGGATAAAGACAATTAGTTGATTGCTCATCAATGATGGTGCCCCAATGACCAATGCGGTTATTGGAGTAGTGATGATGATATTTTTATAAATCCCCAAAATTTTAACCAACTGAAGTACAATTCAGCGCAACTGCAGGAGTAATTATCTTCCCCAAAGCACAAATTCAGTTCACATTTTCCAAATATTTTAAGTATTTGTTTTTTTCATTCAGCCAAGCAAAGTTATCATGAAAATGTACCAGCCCAGGCATTAAATTTACTCATCCTCCTTTTCCAAAAATGATCGGTAATGGGGTGGGGTCTGGAGGGATGACTGCTAGATTTTTTTTTTTTTTTTTTTTACACTCACCTGTCTTAGAAACAAACAAATCTGCTCCCTCTGGTGAAATGATCTGAGTAGAACTTTGCGAGTTTGCAGTCATGTTTCTATTAAAAGAATTCAAAATTATATTGGAAGAAGTTCTAACACTTCAGATGCTAAATCATAAGGCTTTCTTCCCGTTTTGTCTCCACATATCTTTAAGAAGTGGGCTCTGCAACACTTATCACTTTGGATAGAACGTGATTGCCCACAAAAAGATCCAGACACTAGCCTGGAGATGATTTTACATTGTAGATGGCAGCTGGATTTGTATGGCATTCTAATGGCAAGTCTGGAATTGCCTTTGGCTTCTTCACATAGTTTGGCTGCTCATGGAATGTCTTTACTCCTGGCCTTTTGGACCTTATTTACTTTGTAATTACTTTAGTTCTTTAAGATCAATCCCATTTGTATGTTTTATCAGTGCAAGAGTTTCTGCACATTGTTCTAAAGAACTACAGAGTGGGATCTGTTTGATTCTTAGTACAGATGTTTAGCTATGCCGTCTGTACTGCCATTTGGACTAAATATATATTGCTAACAGTTTCTGATGATTTACAAACAGTGCTCAGCATGAATCCTGTAAGCATTCCATCTGTTACACAGCAAATTTGTCTGTGTGTTCAACATTTTATAGGATTTAATTGGAAGAATCATTTGCCTTCAATTATATATAGTCACATGCACACACAATGCAAATTATTTCTGTGACAATTAAAATACTCTATTTTTTTTTGTCTTCAACTATCAACTCTCCTAATTAGTCCTGCCCACAGAATTTATTCTGAGAATAATTTTTATTCGATGGGAGAAATATTCTAATATTTTAGTAGATCTAAAGTTAAAATCTATGTTCTGTGCATTTTTCATATTTAAAGTAGTAATAATATAAACAGTCTGAATCCCAGACTGGGAAAATGTTCCCTCTTAATAGTATTTACTCTTGAAATTAGACCTCTTGATCTGAATGAGGCCACTCCGATGAGTAAGGGTTGTAAGACTGAGATTTGAGACTAACTAAGATTACTAACAAATGTAAGAGTTTGCAGGATCAGTCTATAACATTGATGTTAGCCCATTGATAAACTTTTTAAAAGAATTCATGGTATTTCACTGACAAACACTGTTTGTTTCCTTTCAGCCTGCCTGAGATAGATAGATGGAAGACATACGGGTTTTCTGGTAGTTTTGGTGGAGTATATTATTATTATTATTATTTATTATTTTTTAGGAGAGGAGGTTGAGGAGAATGTCAGGCAGCCACAAAGTTTTTCTCCACATTACATCCCTTTTGAAGGACCATGTACATCAAAGTGATGTAAATGATCTGTTTTACTCATGATTTAAATTAGCAAGCAGAAAACCTTGATTTTAAATAATTGATTTTGTACTTTAGTTAGTTTTCTAAAGAAGGTTATTTCTCCTTGGTTGGTAAGCATTAAAACGTGTTAATTTGAAACTAAATATAGCCTTTACGCTAAATTTGGTGATTCTTTTTGCAAATCAGGAGACTATACTATATCTATATGCATTTATTTAAAATAGCATAACAAATTCAGATTCTTAATTTTTACATTTTTTTATTTTTAGAAAATGGTGAATGGTTCATTTCTCACTTACTAGATGAATAATTTTATGCTTGTGATTTGTGTCAAGCTTTATTTGAATAGAAATTCAGAATAAATTAAAATGCACAAAAACAGCATTACAAGGTGTTTTTAATTAAATAAAAACTACCTTGAAAGTGCTGGGTACATTTAAAAAAAATTCATCAAAGTTTATCGAAACAAGTTTTGCATTTCAAACTTAACTGAATTATTAAACCAGGTGTTTTATGTCTAGTTAATTAATTGAACTGATTGATTGTTTCTGGTCACCATGTCCTTCAGGACTTCAGAGCTCATAGATCTCCCTCTCCCTCTTCCCCTTTCCCTCTCTCCCTCCCCCTCCCCCTCTTCTATTTTATTTTATTTTATTTTATTTTATTTTATTCAGAGATAGGAAGAGGAAAATAAGCATTCATGGTTTTTTTAGTTCCCAGTCAGTGTCTCAACTTTGAATGAACATTTCATTGAACTGAACTAGCTGAATAAACTGAAATGAAGAAAATATTCTCTCTGTACCTGCGGAAGAGGCTACCACTCTTAGAAGTGGGTTTAGCACTTTTAACAAACTTCTAGTTCTAGGTGCTTAGGCAGTGACTTCCACCAGTTCAATGGTTTGACTTTCTTTAAAACTTAATACTATTTGTTATTTAATTAAATGATTCAATACATTACGGTAAGTATAGGCCTTAATATAGGTTGTCAATTTCAAATTTAATTTGAAATAGCTTTTTTTAAACAAACTTGAATTTAGTTTAAGAAAAAAATCCAATTTTTTTTTTTAATCCTTGATTTTTTATCCACCCTGCATGTAGTGGACACAATCTTCCCACTCAGTGGGTGACTGGATGGCACTGGGTATTCCTTTAAAACCAATTAGTTGATCAGAGGGTCAGTAGTGAATAGTTCAAGGTACTTACAGTTCCTTTTCTTGCCTTTCCATAAGCTGAATATATTGCCTTTATAGAATTCCCAGCCACAGCAACAAGGAACTGAAATCCAGAAACTAAATACAGGTCTTCAACTGGCAGTTCATACCTTCTGGAAGCACAGAGATAGTGCATTTATTCTATATAAAGGTAACTTTAGCTCACTTACACAGAAAAGAAAAATTCTGCCCTTAGTTATAACACTTGCAACTCCACTGGACAAAGGAATGCTAGTTGTGGTCCATTGGAGCCACATAATGGTCAATCCTCAACTGACCATAAACTGTGTCATACAATAAGCATGGCCTGAATGTGTGGTTTTTGCAGTGCTCCTGCAAGTTGTGAACTTGGATTTCTTGCTTGATAATGATGTACTGCTACTACACAGTTGGTCTGACTCTTAGCATTTATTAATGGTCCTATATATCTATGGAATGAATATTTTCAGTGTAAATCAATTTGTCCTTGTGAAGTACTACAATTCTAACTAGCCTTTGCAAGAAGGTCACCTGTTTGATCATATATTACCTGCATGGAGAGTATTCAAATCTTGACATAGAGGCCATAGACCAAATCCAAGACCTGTTGTAAATCTGAGGTAAATTGTCTTTTGAGTGATTTATGGCATGACCTTCAACTCTGAATAGTACAGAAGGGTTCTAGACTGATGGCTCATACCTTCAGAATATCCAGTTATATACTTCGTATATATCCATTATTATGGTGGTTATTTATTATTTTGGTAAAGTTAGGGTTACCAGATGTCCTGATTTTATATGGACAGTCCTGATATTTGGGACTTTTTTTTACATGGGCTCCTATTACCGCCCACCCCCATCCTGATTTTTCCCATTTGCTATCTGGTCACCCTAGGTAAAGTCCTGTATGTATTTGTATATTGGGAAACTATGTATACTGTTCTGGGAGTACTGTGCAACTGCCTGTGCAGTGACAATTGCCTAAAGTGATCAAGGTGTTGCATTCAATATAAAGACCAGTCAAGAATGGAAGATTGGTTGCTGCTTACTGCAAAAAGTGTTTATAACAAATGATAAAAACTGTGACTGAAGAGGCATAGGGAGTTGCAGTGGTCTATGCTGAAGAGGCAAGGACATCTAGAAAAAAGAAAGAAAGATGTCCTTGCCCTTTATCCTGGGTTTAATAATGGCAAGTTGGGTCACCAGATGACATGACTTCAATGGCCAAACTGCTTGCCTTGGATGGTGCTTAATTTCACTAATCTTTTCCAGAGTTCAGCTTAAAAATAAAATTCATGTCCTGTGCACTCAGCTCTTTTTTGTGTGTGTGGAATCTTTGACAATTCAGCATACAGCAGTTTATCCTAAATGATTAGACACACACAAAATGAGCTTCATTTTCAAATTGCTCAAAAGCCAGCAGATATTCTTCAAGAAACTGGTACAAATTGTAGGGCTGACTGAGGGTTAAAACACGTTGTGTTTATCTTGCTGCGTATGTTTGTTTTTCTCAAATCAGTATCGAAATTATGAGTAGAATAAAAACAGCAAGAAGTTTTAAACCGTGTATTTATCATATGTCTAGGTGAAGAATTACTTTAGGATTTGAGACTCCTTTTGACATTTAAACCTCTCAATGCCACTGTGAAATTTCTATAATGAAACCTGATACCAGGTGAAAATGTCCTGGTTTGGGATCAAAGGGGCAAGCCAGCAAATAAGTAAAAGTAACATGTTTTGTTATAAACTTCAGGCCTGGTTCACCCAAAGGTTTGTTGAGGTTCAGAAACCCTTCTGATAATCTATACTGAGTTTTGAGAGATCTTGGGCTGACTTACTTTTTATGATCAGAATCTGTCCCCTTCGTAAAGCTACACAAGTGGGAGGAGGGAACCTGCACAAGGGAGAACCGTAACCGTGTCCTTGCCCTCCTTCATGGCAAGTTGTGAGGAATTGTGCTAGATGCCCATGGCCACACCCTCTTTGGTACTGACTTGCAGACTAGCTTTAGCAGTAAGGGGAGTGCACAGTGCCTTTTCCGAAAGGAGGTGTGGGGCCACTTCCTCATTATGCTAACCCAGAGGCATTCTAGCACCTTGATTTCTATGTAGGCAGAATGCTTCCAGGTTGATATCAGTGTGATGTCCTTTTTCACACACCCCAGCTGTAGGCTCATAAATATAGCCTTTATTGTGGAAACTGTGAGGAAGATAGAGATGAGCCATTGTGTAGAACATAATGAACCAATAAAATAATTTTTGTACGATGCCTGAAAACATGCAGCTTGTCTGGTTTCCCTGTTTTTGCTCATAAGTTAGTGGATAAAACCCAAGTGTTTGCTTAAAAAAAGAAGAAAAGAAGCTTTTAATCACTGTTGAGAATATAGATTTATGTTGAACGTTCTAAAATGTTAAATGCAACTTGGGTGTATATGCACCTGAGGCAGAGGGTATGTGTGTGGTGCCTAATTTTTCTTACATTATTTGCTTACTGACACAACATGCTGTGTTCTTGCTGGTTGTTAACAGCATCTGAAGTATGAGGCCAAAGAGGTCTTCCTCATGACAATAGCTAATGTCTGTAGAAATGCAAAGGTCATGATCATGAGTACTTTAATGCCAGCTGCATACTGACAACAATTACTGAACTAGACAGATCTTAAAGGGTCAGCTTATTGACTTATCTTCCTTGCTTTTGAGTGTGGATGGTTTCTACACAGCTGCTTGGCTTTTGTGTAATGCAAATGTTATGTGGGTTTTGGACTTAGAAATTTTGAGGATGATTATCCATGGAAAATAAGATAGGGAACCATATGTTCATGCAAGCTTTATTCTTTTCAACTACAGTCACATTACTAGTACCATGACCATGTTGTAGGGAAAAATTATGAGTATTGTTAACTGCGATATGTTTTGTGCTTGAAGCGATATTCTTTTCCTTCTAATGTACAGCTTGTACTTCTCAGTTGTTTTGTGCTTTAAAGAACATATATGCTTTTATTCATCGTGGTGAAGTGCTTGTTTTTTTGTGTCTTGACTGTTGGCAATGTCATGTATTTTCTGAAATAAAAATGTTTGTGAGCTCGGACAAATAGGTTTAGGAAAAATTGGTAGGCAAAGCAGCCAAAAGCTCATACAAATGTCTGTGCATTTTTGGATTGAATCTGGAGCTGAGGTATTAATGCATATAGTGATGTATGCAATGGACTATGTGACAGGTTAAGTAAGAATATCTATACAGTGATTCATCATGGTTTTTTCATGTTGTCCAAAATTCCATAGCTATCTTAATTTTTACATTATATCTTAACTTTCCTAATGAAATCCAGGTATTACCAAGCTTTTCAGTGGCTCATTCATTATGTTCCATAAAATATGGCATGACACAACTATTGCTGTACTATGATTCTCTGAGATTTGAAAATAACCCAACCTTTCACCTGGTTAAATTGAAAACATGAATATGGCATCTGGTTTTGGACCTATATCAAGGTTGCTATATTTAATAATTATCCTATTTTTCACCCCTCCAGAAAGGGTTCACTATTTATTTTTTAAGTCTGTTCCTGGGAACCAAAAAATATTTTCAGCTGTGAATTAAGTGTCTCATTTTTTATTTCTTGTTCCCTAACATGAAATATGAAGCCTGTTCCTTTTCTCTGCACGATGAAAAATTCTGGCAGTAAAAACTAAAAATGGAAATTGAGATCAGTTACTTGCCCTGGACCCTAGTTAATGTTTTAACACTTGCTGTTCATCACTGTTAATTCATTATTTTCTTTTATGGCTTTTTGTAGATTACTCAGAATTTTAACAACAAATCTGATTTTGATACTGGCAGGGAAAAGCTGGCACTGTATTTATATTATAGGACTGGTTTAAAGTACAAATTTTAGCTCCTAGATAAAAACTTCTTCTAACATGTACCTTCCAAGTGCAAATTTCTATCAACTGGTGAATTTCATCAGAGAGAGAGAGAGAGAGTTTGTAAATTGTATTGAAAATAAGATGAGTTTACAAGTGAAATATACATATTTTGTCCAGTGAGGATGACATGGCTGGGAAAATTACATATGCAGGGGCATCAAAAAACAGCACCAGACTCACTTTGTAATCTTGCTGATACCACACCATTTGGTATTCACTAGTCCCCATGTAGGCAAAATTAGAGGGACTTCAGAGAAGAAAAAAAATCTACTTAAGGGTTTGTTGGGCTGTCTTCTAGCAGAAGAATAAAAACATATATAGTTAACTAACTAATTACTAAAACCAGATTGGTAGGAATGTTACTGTCTCCTAAGTATTAGCAGTATGTAAACATTGGGGAGGTAGCAAGCTTGTTTATGGTGGTACAAGGGGCTATTAGTAGGAGCAATATGATGAAATTAAGAAGATGTAAGGTAGTGATTCTCAAACTTTTGTACTGGTGACCCCTTTCACACAGCAAGCCTCTTTGAGTGTAACCCCCCCCCATAAATTAAAAACACTTTTTAATATATTTAATACTATTTATAAATGTTGGCGGCAAAGTGGGCGTGGGGGTGGAGGCTGACAGCTCACAACCCCTCCATGTAATAATTTCGCAACCCCCTCAGGTGTCCTGACCCCCAGTTTGAGAACCCCTGATGCAAGGTGACTATCAAGTCAAGCTTCTTCATTCTGACAGGGATTCTCAAACCTTGTTGTAGCATGGATCGTCTTTTAATAGTGTTTTGTAGACAGTTAACTCTTCCATTTGCATTTGCATGGACCAACTCCTCCCCTTTTTGTGAAGTATTGCTTTTGTTGAAAATTAACAATAGGAAAATATTTAGGGTTAGATTTTCAGAAGTGATCAGCACTCACAACTAGGGAGAACAGGAGGGCAGATTCTTAAAGTGGAAAATAACGGGGCTGCTGAAAATATTTTGAAAATCTCGCCAGTTATTTAGATGCCTAAATGGGATCTCTTGGATGCTGAGCTTTACTGAAAATCTGGAGTTTATTTTATTGTCTGTATTTTAGCTGGCCC
This sequence comes from Caretta caretta, assembly GCF_965140235.1. NCBI lineage: Eukaryota > Metazoa > Chordata > Testudines > Cheloniidae > Caretta > Caretta caretta. Next base: position 83,312,184 of record NC_134207.1, on the reverse strand, counting down.
TTAATGCAGTTTAAAAGGGTAAAATGGAAAAAAGAGCCCACACCATGTTACCAAACAGTTCTCCATAGACCACTCTCTGAAAACTGCTGTATTTGACTATGGAATAGTATTCCAAGAGAGATGGTGGGAGTCTCCTCACTGAACCAAAACTAGGCCAGACACAATACTAGAAAATATATTTGATCACAATCCTGAAATGACAAGATGGACTAGATGACTTAATATCTCTCTTCAATCTTCAGTGTCTGCTGTTGAGGTTTTATTTCCCTAGAAATTAGAAAACCTGGGATCTTTCATTAGGATAGATCTTGGCAATCTTTCACTTTGTAGTGAAAGGCTCATAATATATAGAAGACCATAAATTTGAGTCTGCCTCAGGCAGATAGTTGACAGATATTCAAAATCGATGAACTCTTGTGTGAATATGGTGTTAAAACTGACCTGTATCAACCTTACAAATGCATTGCTGTATTTACTGCTCTTTTATCCCCCCCCCCCCCCCCCAGTAAACTAATTACAGTATTATTTCACTTTATGGCAAGATGAGAATTTTGCTTTCAAAAGAGATTGGAAATTGTTCAGTAAATCACTCTAAGAAATAGAATTTATAATTCTAACTACAAATGTTAATCAAAAATTGCTCTAAAACCAGATCAACTGCATCTGTCAAATTGCTGAAATTAAAAGCCTTCATGTTGAACCTTTTAGGTTATGTGGAAAAAAGCAGCTGAAGTTACAATAGGCAACCATAGAGTGTCATGACTTTCATAAATAAACAAGAGGAAACCAATATTTTTGGTTGTACAAAGTGCTTTTTATTTAATTATACTCAGGGCTGGTAGCACCACCTATTATTAAGGTTGCCTGACACTTCCCATTATAAGGCCCTGTTTTCAGTTGCTTTATAACTTTGCCAAACTTTAACTGTTTTGGGCTGAAATTTTACATTCTAGGTGCTGGCCTCTGTTTGAATTTGTTTGGAACATTTCAACCAAAATAATTCCACTGTGGAGAATGATGCTAGGGAAAAAATGTTCTTTTGCCCATGTTACAATTTTCTAGTGACTGACTTTGAAATGTTGCAGTGCCCTCATTATTTGGAGCAGGGACTTGAAATCTGGCAGGTATGTGGCCCTTGTGTCAGGAATATGTCTTTTGCCATCACTCTGAAAATCCACCCAATTTTTCCCAAGATATAAGCCTTTGAAAAATTGCAGTTTGCACATTATCAGTAGTAACTTGCTAATGTTTAGCAACTGGGATCTCTGAATATTTGATCACTGTTTTAGATGTCCAACTGTTTAACTGTTTTCGTTAAATTTTGAGACCCCGTGCTGGAGTTTCTTATAGAGCATTGTTGCAAAGAAATAGATAGTGTTTGAACCTACCACTTAAATATTCTAGCATAGCATGAGATTGCATATATTTTATTTTGTTAAGGTAAGTATCTCTGGGGCATAAGATAAACCTGAAAAGCATGTAGTTTGGTTACATACATATAGTTACTTTAGAGAATTTTTTTTAAAAAAATGAGTAGCCTCATGCAAATAATGGTATATCATACCAGCAATGACTGAAAGAATAAAATATACAACTTCACCTTTCTGGCAGGATTGGTGCTTAGCTATGTGTAAACCTTTTTAATCTTCCAGGTTCTTATTCCCTTGGCTTCCACCCATTGTGTTTGCTGAGTGTCCTTTTTTAAGGTCTGCCGTTTGTATTAATAGATTTTAAGGCCAGAAGGGACTATTATGATCATCTAGTCCAGGGATTGGCAACCTTTGGTGCGGGCCGAGGGATGTGCTGGCAGCCGCTTCCCGCAGCCCCTATTGTCCTGGAACGGCAAACTGTGGCCAGTGGGAGCTGCGATCAGCCGAGCCTGCGGACACTGCAGGTAAACACACTGTCCTGGCCCACCAGCGGATTTCCCTTATGGGCCACGTGCCAAAGGTTGCCGATTCCTGACCTTCTGTATAACATATGACTCAATTTCTCAGTTACTCTTTCTTCCCTACTCTCTGGGTTGTAGGAAAATGCTCTTTATCATGGTGGTGGTGGTAAAGATGTTACCTCACCCACTGTCTCTCTCTTTGTCATGACACAATCATACAGTGTGATGGTGAATTTCCCTACCTTTACTGGTATAAAAAATCCAGTTCTGTAGATTGTGAATAATATTTATACAAATATTTAATTTGACTTAGTTGAATTACTCACTTCCAGAACAATTGGGAGGGGTGTAAACTTTCTTCCTTTCCCTCATTCCTCCTGCAAACTATTGGTACATCAAAGTTTTAACTTCAGATTTAAGTTTATTGTCTATGAATAATTAACATTTAATAGCAGACAAAAATAAGTCACTTTCTAACCTTATTCTCTTTACTTACAGAGGTTGTAGAAATTGTTAATGTGAATAATGTTGCCTTCTGTTGTGTGATGCTAATAGGAAACAGATCACTGTGGTTTATGAGGTACTTGCCCTTTTTGGTGCATTATAAATAGCTCACTTCAAATGATGTTTCCTCATTGATTTCCTACTGTTTGACCAGAAACAACAGAGCAGGAAGAACAGTGGCTAAACATGAAGTTTGCAGTAGTACAGGAAAAAATTATATGACCTAGTCTTCCGTAGCCCTTAATTGCTCTCTAGGCTCCGTGTAGCTAAAAGCATTTTTCATTACCCTAATTTATCCTGTGCATCCCTAGCTCTTTGCCTAGGAGAGTAGCTAAGATTTCATCCCCGCAGAGGCTTTCAGCATACTCCTGAATATCTGTTGCCATGCCAGACCTTGAGAAAAAGCAGACAAGGTGGGTAACATGATATATATTAATATTACATTATCCACCTTGTCCATTTTGTCTCAAACGTCAGGCACATTAAGTGTAGTTGCACTGCAGTTCGTTGAAAAGTTGCGCTCAAGTAGCTGGTTTGCGATTTTTTTTTTTTTTTAAAGGGACGCCAACTTAAAAATAATCACACTTCTGTCTGATTGTTTTTAAGCTACTGTTGTTCCAAAAGTATTCACAATGAGAGGGCAGAATTTCCCCCCCTTTCTTCCCTGCTATTTGTCTGTACCATTTTCCCTTTGTAGTCAGTCAGTAGAACAGTCTTCCCTCTTGTTCATGGGAGGTCTTTCTTTTCCTCTGTTGCTGTCCGAAACAATTTGTTTGCCCCAAATTGGCAGAGTATCCCAGGGACAGGTTTAATACCTGAAATTATTTTTGAAAAAATTGACTAGATTTCAAGTTGACGGTGCCCCTTTTAAAAAGGAAATGAGTTTATTTAAATTAGAAACTGCAGGACAGAGCAGTCCTACTATAGACTATATAAGTTTTGCAAACATATCTTTTAGCATTTACAAATTCATTGAATAATTAAAACAGAATTATTATAATACAACTGGAGGTTTACTTTTCTTTAAATATTAGTATTTTAATTTGATAGAATTCCTCTTTTATATATACCCATACACACACACAAGCATATTCATCAGTGCATTTTGACTTTGTTGTCCAACGTCTCAGTGCTGATATTGGCAATCTAATTTTTTTTAAATAAATGCACCATCCATTTGTTTTATAAACCTGGGTAATTTCTCATTTAGGTTGCTGAAGAAAATAAAACAATTCTGTATGGAATCATTCAAGTCTTTTGGATACCAACAGCAGTGGTGGCTTTCACTTTTTCAAAAACTAAAATGAATGATGAAACAAGTGCATTGAATCAATCTACTTATTAAGTGTAAATGTATCCCATTCCAGGGAACTTGTAATTGGTTTTGAAATTCTCACTGTACAATGGAATAGCTGTTAATGATTTTCTCTCATCACTTACCTACTTCTCTAGAGGTGTGATGTTAGTTTTACTCAGCAGGTTGTCACTTTGCTTCTTTGCACTTCAAAAAGATCTAAGGTTACTGATTATGACTTCGCTACTTCCTGTCTTATTGTTATGTACTTACAAAGGATTTGTAGTTTAAAACCATACTGTAAAGAATGCAAGTCAAGTATAAATTCCTCAGATTTGCAAGTCTATAAAGTTTTCATTTTTCCCTTTCTTTTGTAAGTGAAATATTTACTGCAGCCTATGAACATGGATGGCTGAAAATACTTCATATTAGCCACTTCCCACTCCAGGCATAAGGTGTAATCAAACTTAAAAACAACTCATACGTAACTGTATTTTGACTTTCCTCCAAAAATGTGGCAAATGCCTCTTAACTCTGGAAATGATGCCATCTAAAGCACAAGTCCTTTCCAAACTAAAATCAATTTTGCACAAACCTGTTTGTGCAACTGTTCCCTCCCAGAATTAACACAGGTTTTGATGTTGCAGTAAAGTATTACTTAACTTCCCCTGCCTTCCCTCCTTTCAGTTATTACTGTCAAACATACATTTGCCTGTGAGGATTGGGGACTCTGCAAGTGAACCTAGTGTAAAATCAGTAAAAATTTGTTCGGTGAGCTGCTTTTCTGTGCGATGGATTCCATGCTTTGTGGAATAGAATCTTGTGCTATAGAAGAGTCATGCCAATTACTGTGGTTTCTTCATTGAAGCCACTACAGCTAGTGACTGGGCTATGATGTATATTTGGATGGGGTTGTTAATTGGACAGGCATTGAGTAATGAGTATTTGTGTGAAGAAAAATAGTTAAAGCATTGGATCAATGGGTATGTTGCAATTCTAATTTAACATACAAATTGAGAACATAGCCTTCAAAATTCAACATAATTATCCTGCTTAAAGGCAGGGAATAGACCATTCTCTCCTGGTTGTTCTATTAACTTAGGTACATGGAGGGAAAGACTGGAAATAATAAAGTAATAGTACAGTTGCCTTTCACTGCTGTAGTACATCTACATAAAAAACAATCATAATTCATTTCAGCATATCTACTTTCGTTTGTAGTTTACTGTTTGGAGTATGCACTTGAATAGCACTGAACAAAATGTACTCCTTGAAGATAAGAATTGCTGTAAATGTTCGTTATGATGAGAACAGCATGTACTGAACAAGCACGAATCATCTTAAAACTCAGCTGCTGAATTAAAGGGGATGAAGATTGGGACGAAGCCTTTTCCCCACCCCTTTCTTCTTTTTAATGTGTGTATCTGTTTTCAAAATCAAATGTACAGATGACTTTTTTTTTTTCCTAAACCCTGGTTTAAAAAAAAATTGTACATCAGTCAGGTGGCAGTGATGATTTTGATAGAGCTGGTGATGCCTTTAAAGGTGTGTTTTCTAAGATTTTTGAATTCATCATTCCCATGGGTGGTGGGTATAATGAGGCTAAGCTTCCCCTGGCATAGCTGCCACTGCTGGATGCCTGGGCCGTGGTGGCCCTGCCTGCACTCTGCCTCTTCCCCTTCCTGCTCCGCCCCTTCCCCAAGGTCCCCACCACCCGCTGCTGCCTGATGAGTTCCTCCTCTCTCCCTCTCTGAAGGTCCACACTGCTCGCCTCGTCCCTCCTCATGCCCCCTCCCCCATGAGCCCCCCCGCCTGCCGCTTGCCATGTCCGTCCTCATCCTCCCCCCGCACAAGGGAGGGGAGCGGTGGGCTGGGGAGGCTGAATGGTAGGGGCGGGGCCTGAGGCAGAGTGGGGGTGGAGTGTGGGTGGGGCCTCAAGTGGAAGAGGCAGGCAGGGAGCTAGCCTCCCCCAGGGTAAGCTTCACCAGCTGCCCATGATCAGTCTTGGTGGGTGTATCTTCACCACCCATAGCACTGGCAGAAGCCGTAGTGTAGAAAGGGCTGTGGAGTAAACATTGTTCCTCTAAGCCAGTCTTGTCTATACCCATTAGAAATTTCAGGTTCCAAGAGTCTAACATTCTGGCACTCCCAGTAAAGAGAATTTGAATCCCCATGTTTAACAAGGATTTGGATTAAATATTTGAAAGACGAGAACAATCTGGTGTTTTGTTTGACCTATTTCTAGATGATCCTCTTGTCTATTCTGAATTTAAAGACACGAGGCAGTAATCATGGGCTTGATAGATTTTGAATTCAGTTAACACTGTTCACTTGTTGATATATCAGGTGTGGCCAAACTGTGGCTCATGAGCTGCATGCAGCTCTTTTACAGTTAAAGTGTGGCTCCCTGGAACCCCCCAAACCACCATTCTCTGCCTACAAGACTGGGCGGGGGGGGGGGAACTTGGGGCTTCCGCCCTGTGGGGGCGTGGTGGGATTAGGGGCATGAAACTTTTTTGTTGTTGTTGTCAATTTCATTGTCATTTACATCCAGGGCATAACAGAATCTTAGGTCATTTTCTAAGAATCAAAGGTTACAGGCAGTGATGAGCTGCCAAAATCTTAACAACCGGTTCCCTATAAAAAGTTGTGATTTAAAGGATGTGCCCCAGTATGTATTTTTTGTACCAACAGGGGTTACCATATGTCTGTATTTTCCCGGGAGGAATTTTTAAATTTTAAAAATTCCTCCTGGACAGCGATTTAAGAACCAAAAAGCCTGACCTGTCCGCAAAAATACAGATGTATTTTAACCCTGCCGAAAGTTCTTTTTTAAAAAGATGGGCCTGAACTAGAAATGAGCTCCGTTTCACATGTGTGGGTCCCTGCCACTCCCTGGGGGTGTGGTAGGGTGACCAGATGTCCCGATTTTGGGGTCTTTTTCTTATATAGGCTCCTATTACCCCCCACCCCGTGTCCTGATTTTTCACACTTGCTGTCTGGTCACCCTAGGGTGTGCACATGTGTGGGTCCCAGCTGCTCCCTGCCCCCCTCATTGAAGCAGGTGTGCAGGGTTACTGCCCTGGGAACTGCAGGGCACCAGTGGACGTGGGGCCAGCTGCAGACAGGGGCGTGGGGCAGGGCTAGCTGGAGGCAGAGGGTGCAGGGCTGGCTGCGGGCAGGGCAGGGGGTGCGGAGCTGGCTGGAGACAGGAGGATGCGGGGTTGGCTGGAGGCAAGGGGGTGTGGGGCTGGCTGGAGACAGGGCAGGGGTTGACTGGAGGTAGGGGCTGGCTGCAGGCAGGGCAGGGGGGTGCAGGGCTGGCTGGAGACGGGCTGGCTGCGGGCAGGGCAGGGGATGTGTGCGGCAGGGGCTGGCCGCAGGCAAAGGGTGCGGGGGTGGCTGGAGACATGGGCTGGCTGCGGGCAGGGCAGGGGGTGCAGCAGGGGCTGGCGCGGCAGGGGTTGGTGCGGGAAGGGCAGGGGGTGGCTGGAGACGGGCTGGCTGCAGGCAGGGGGTGTGGGGGTGGCTGGAGGCAGGGCAGGGGGTGTGGCAGGGGCTGGCTGTGGGCAGGGGGTGCAGGGGTTGGCTGGAGGCAGGGCAGAGGGTGCGTGCGGCAGGGGTTGGCTGGAGGCAGGGCAGGGCAGGGGGTGCGGGGCTGGCTGCAGGCAAGGCAGGGGGTGGCTGGAGACGGGGGCTGGCTGCGGGCAGGGTGGTGGGTACTCACGGGGAGAGCAGCAGGATGCAGCACAGCCCCAGCAGAGCAGCCAGGGACCCACCAGGCAGCATCGGGAGCCCCAGGGCCAGGGGAGCAGCAGCAGCAGCAACAGGGCTCATGCCCAGGGCCAGGCGGCAGCCCACATGGCTCCCCCAGCGCAGTGCCCATGGTGGCCGGAGGAGGAATTACATCACTTCCTGGCTGGAGCCCATCAGAGCCTCAGCACCCCCTCCAGGGAAGCAGGTTAACAACCGGTTCTAAAACTGCTTCAAAATTTAACAACCGGTTCGCATGAACCGGTGCGAACCGGCTCCAGCTCACCACCGGTTACAGGTATTTACTTGCACAATGCTGTAATGCGTGTCCCTTACCTCCATGTAATGCTGCAGCTCACTAAACACTGCTTCTAAATTGTAGTAATAAATCTGCACTCTCATTAGAAAACCCTCCTGCTTGGATGGGCATCAGGACAGCGTGCTCCTCCCCAAAGTAATGACAGAGAATTGCAGCCTTCTTGCTGAGAAGGAAAAGAATTTATAGTCTATCCTATGTGGAAGATTGGCTGGTGAAAACCAACTCAAAGGATAAGGTAAAAAAAATGCATTAATCATGCATGGCACTAGAGATATTCCAGGCTGGGGGTTTTATAATAAGTGTGTGTGTGTGTGCGGGGGGAAGCTCTAGGCCAGATGGCGGGCCGCAAGACATTTTGGTGACGTTGACTGTCCTCAGGCACGGCCCCCCGCGGCTCCCAATGCCTGCGGACAGTCAACACCACCAAAATGTCTCGCGGCCTGCAATCAGATTACCCTGATGGGCTTCCACTACTCTAGACCCCTACCTGTACCTCGGTGCTTTACATTGGTAGGTAGAAGGCACTGGGGTTAGCTTTTCTGAGGGGGTGAAAATATCTGACACTAATCATGGAGGCAAGTTCATAATTAACAATTCCTGGGCTTTATATTTTTGTGCGTAGATTTATCCCATGCATAAGAATCCCATTGCAATAGCTGGTGATTTCCTCTATGTAAATCCTGTGTCTGACTCCATTGTCTTTTCCTCCAATCTTGTTTTATGTTTCTGAAGTGTTTTGAATAATTTAAATGGTTTAAAAGTTTAAAAGCTTTGGGATATTATGACTACTACAGTAGTGGTGCAGCTTGTACAAACTTCATATGGGAGCTCCCTTGTAGGGGTCAGCTCTAGCAGTCCTCAAAGTCATGAGCATCAGAGGCTTGGAAATATATATAGGATACAAATCCATTCAAGACCTCTGGTCTGTGATGGAGGCAAGACTACATGTCAATGAGTCAGAAATGATAATAGGCAAATGGGTATTATCTTAAACAGAATGTCTGTATTGAAGCTTTGTTTACGGTCTCTCCATAAGTACACTAATGGTAAGATGGCTGGATGTGTAACCCTCAGCTAGGTCCAAAACACTAGCAAAAATGTAATTTCCATGGTTACATTTTTCTTCTCTCCCTGGAACTTAAACATGATCCTCATGATATGCATTAAATTTACCTTAAATGTACCTTTAAAAGACATTTAAAAAATCTTTTAGAATATATTTCAGAGGCATAAATGTCATGAAAATTTTTTAATATTTGTTTGATATTTTGCAAAGAGCATTTTAATCTGATGCTTGGAAAGAGCCTGGGGATACTAATTTATCTTACATAAATCAAATACTGTAGTATTTAATGTTAACATATTTCATTGCATAAAAGTTCAATTAATGAAAGGTTTCCTTGGTAAATTCCAAATATCTGGTTTATTGTAACAGTAACCACACAAATTGGCTTAATAGTCTACCTAAAAAATTTGTCTTAATGTGATTTTAAAAAAGAGACACAGCAAAGACAGTAAAAGTTTAACGCAGCTGTTTCAATTATTGCTGTCTTTGACCAAGATCTACTTTTATAGTACATAGTCCTAATGTTACAAAGCTTGTTTTTTTTATTTCCCACTTGATTTCCTTCCTAAGAATAAAACATAGACTCTGCTGTATTTCTCCCACCTGTGCTTACTTGGCCTTTTGAAGGGCTTCAGATTTTTACCTGGAAGCAAGCATATTAGTAAACCATACGTGAATGTGAAAGCTGAGCAATTTTGTTTACTTTGTGCATCTGATAGAGGACTGATGACCCCTATGTAACTACTTTAATAGTCACATAATCGTTCACACAATTCTATCAAGGGCCCAGTGGAGCTTTGCCATTTATTTAACTGAATATAGAATTAAGCCCCAAATTTTCTCAGTTAAATAATAATGTTTAGTACTCTCTCTCATTTAATGTTTATGAAGTGTTTTATGGAGGTAGAGTGCATTGTTCCAGTACTTGATCTACAACCTTTTGCTGTACAAAGGACTAGAAAACTTTTTTTGTTTGTGGTTTTTCAAAAACGGTGTTTTATTTTAGCTTTGAAAAAAGATTTCAACTTTATTGGCATCACCAACAATTTTTATGGGTTTTGGGGAAGAAGTCTATTTTGCATTTTGAATAATACATTTCAGCTAGGACTTATATTTACAGCATATAAGAGAAAACGCTCCGTCAGGTTTTGCTTTATCTGGTTTCTCTGTCCTCCTTGCAGACGAAGACTCGCTTGCAGAAGTGTTCGATGACAGAACGGCTTTGGTCCCATATTTTACGGGGTGAGTCCAGAACTAAGCAGTCAAGGTCATAGTGGTGCAGATAAACATAAGGAGTCCGTGAGTTCTAGTGTCTCGGATGAAGCAATTATTCTTGGCAACCGCAACAAAAGAACACTCAGTCAGCTATAACCTTTTGCTGTTTTGATTGGGTATGCTAGCCATAGCTCTGTGCAGATTCCAGCCTGACTTCCACTTGAAACAGGTCACTGAGAACTGTGCCAGGATCACTTTTATACTGTCTGGGAGCAGTTCCCAGAGAGCCGTGCCCTGCTATGATCTGACTTGTGCTGGCTTGTTTCATGAACTACACCCAGCAAAGAACTATGTTTTAAAAGGAGCCCTAAGCAGATAATTTCTAGTGTTCCTGTTTGTGACTGTTGAAAAGAATGAAGCACACCCCTAACCATGCCCCAATTTATTGATTTCTTTAATCAATCTACAGTGTGCATTACAAATGAGAAAGCAGAAGGCTTTCTGCACTTTAAACATCTATATGTATTTGTGTACAGAACACTATGTATTGGGCCATCTGTTCTGGGTTATACCGATGCAACCTCATCAAAGCTAGTGTAGCAGGACAGAATCTGCTTCATTGTATGGGAAATATGCTTCATTTAAAATATATTTTCCCCAAAAGCAGGTCTCATATTTTTCTTCACAAGTGAACATTTTATGTTCGAACTGGAAGTATGCAAACACAAAGGGTGAAATCCTAGACGTAGGGCTTGTCTACAATTGAAATTTGTTGCAGGTTAACTTGAGGTATTTTGCATTAAAGTACCTTGTGGTCACAAACCATTTTTTTTTTTTTTGCAAGTCATCTGGCTTTTTAACGTGTGTTATTAAATCCACTTGGAAAGTGAGTTACTGAGATGTGGGTTTACACTCAGAAAACTAGATGTGGCTACATCCCCACCCGGAAACAACATTACATAACTGCCAAGTCCTTCCACTGGTATCCTATGCTGCTTTGATGGATATCTGTGTCGTCTACTGCTCCAGGGTCATCCTGACCAGATGCCACTTCTCCATTTAAATGCTGGTGTGCAGCCAGATTCTGTCTTTTGTGATTACAACTGCTGCGGGGTTTGCAGACCTGTCATACTCTACTCTTGATCGTTGAACAGTTGTGCCTCATGCTTCAGCATGGTCTTGTGCTGAGGTCCTGGACTTCATTGCTCTCTGGGGAGAGGAGCATGTACAGGCCCACCTGGATTCTAGCCATCACAAAGCACAAATATACAAACAACTGTCTGGAAAAAATGAAGGAAAGAGGGTACAACTGGGACCCAAGCCAATGCCTTAGTAAAGGAAAGGCGCTCCAACTGGGTTACAAGAGTGTTGGGGACAATAATAGGGCTCTGGGAGAGCTTGCAGAGTCTACATCTTTTGTAATGAGCTGGACTGTATATTTGTGAGAGATCCATTGCTGAACCATTGTATTTGGTGGACACCACTGATGGCACAAATGAAGAGGAGGAGAGTGATAATGAAATCTCCAGTCTCATCAACCCAGTGAACTCTGAAACAAACACAGTTACGTAACACTTCTCAAAAGAAAGTTATTTTAAGGGTATCTACTCCTCCCCCACAAGCTATTGCAGAGTTCTACAAATTTGGCAGTGCAATTTATGCTTATCCATGGGCACTAAGAGAACTTAAGCTAAAAATAGTGCTCTAATTTGGCATGGAGATTTCATGGCAATGCATCTCTCTGGAGACATGCACATGTAGATCATGTTTCCCTTTTTGCTCCAGCAGCAGCTCTGGAGACACCATTGTGACAAATGGCAGCATGGCATATTTTCCAAGTTTTGCCCATTGCCTTGTAGAACAGAATCCTTTTTTGCCTTTTGGGAACATGCTTCAGGGTAGCCAAAGTAAGCATAGTCTACAGAAGTGCATGCGTAATCATTAGCCTACATCAGCCGGTGCCCTCTCTCCCTACCTACCAACTTCCATCTCACTGGTTACCTACAGGAGTACACATGCAATTACTAGCTTGAGTTTGCTGCACTGTCTTTAAGTAGCCCCCACCTTGATGTCTATTGTGCTTTTCATGTGAATTACCTCTTTCCCCCAAGTTGGTAGAACAACCACCCACTGCATTGACCGCACAGACCCAGGGCCCTGCACAAATGGGGAAGCTTGTGAAAAGATCTAACTATCTCCAAGCTCATGCAAGATGTGGGGAAAGCCTATGAGAATGGAATTCCACAATGAAGGAAAAAGCAACGTTTTATCACTGTTGGCATGAAGACTTCAGTTTTGACAATAACTAGTTTTCCAGTTTTCCCCCATAGCAGTGACCTAGGACAGGAATGTTAATATTAAGTGAATGGCTGCCCAATCTGCATAGGAGGAAGGAGGAGCTCAAGGAATGACCTATTGAATGACCTTTATGTATGAATCGCAAAAGAGGAAGGAGTGGATGGAAGGTTTCCTGAAGCATAACGGAGGAGAGAGAGAGAAGGGCGGGGAAATAGTTAGATTGCACAAGCACAGATGCTGGGGATGACGGAGAGGCAAATCGTCCTCCTGGAGAACATGGTAACTTTCTGGTAAAGGACTGCACCATTCTCTGTGTCCCCTGCAGCCTCTACCTCTGAAACTTCCACTTTCTGGGATGCATCATTCACTGCAACAGTGCCCAGAAACAGGTCCTTCTCTAGGCATTCTATGTCACAGAACAACAAAGAAAATAGTGGAAAATGGGAGATTCACTTAACGCCTTCACCAGCAAGGGAGAGGCTCTTCTACTGCTATCCCACATCCCAAGATGCAGAGGACAGGTATGAGTGTCCTGTGTACATACATTTGTGATCCTGGGTCAGGACCTTGTCTGCATGCTATTCTTTGTGACTTCTGAAGGATTTTTTTAAATCTCTCCTTTTCTGTTTGTGCAGTGTTATGTATCTTTAGCTTTTTGCTACTCAAAATTGTTTACATTGGTGTATTATTTATTAAAAATACATTCTAAATGTCTTTGTAGTCATGGCTTTATAGCTAGAACAATTCGAGAAAATACACTCATCCACTGCACTGAATTGTTATGGAATTCATGAAAATGTCTGTGTAAGGTTCACGACTCACCCCTCTTCTTGGGGCCCACCTGTTCTCCCCAGTAAGGCTCAGAGAGGCTTCAGCATTGTGAAATACCCGTGTCTTTATTTACTTAAGGTTGTCCCACCACCAGTGTCTATCTATATACAAGCTTTACAGCAGAGTCAGCCTTCAGCTAGGAGGCCTCCAATTCCCTCCCTGACTGACTTCTCCCTTGCTGCCCCCTGCCTTCCGGCTCCCTCCCAGCCTTTATAGCCCCTGGCTTGTCAGGCCAGAAGGTGTTGCCAATCCTCAGGCCGGCATCAGGCCTCTTCAGTCAGCCCCAATCTGCTTCCCATGATTGGAGCTGACTGGGCTAATTAGGTGCTTTTGCACCAGCTCCCCGCTACAGTCCACCTTTACTGCACCTTCAAATGCACTACAATAACATCCATACATACGCTATCTTAAAATCCCCACAAAGGATACTAGCATTCCCGTAAAAAGAACAGAAGTACTTGTGGCACCTTAGAGAGTAACAAATTTATTAGAGCATAAGCTTTCATGGGCTACAGACCACTTCATCGGATGCATAGAATGGAACATATAGTAAGAAGGTGGAAGTTGCCATACAAACTGAAAGAGGCTAATTAAGATGAGCTGTTATCAACAGGAGACTTATCTGCGTGGACTCCTCCTGAAGGTCAAAACAGTGGACTGGACTTCTACATAGATTGCTTCCGTCGACGTGCACGGGCTGAAATTGTGGAAAAGCAGCATCACTTGCCCTATAACCTCAGCCGTGCTGAACACAACACCATCAACAGCCTCAGAAACAACTCTGACATCATAATCAAAAAGGCTGACAAAGGAGGTGCTGTCATCATCATGAATAAGTTGGAATATGAACAAGAGGCTGCAAGGCAGATCTCTAACTCCACATTCTACAGGCCATTATCCTCTGATCCCACTGAGGATTACCAAAAAAAACTAAACCATCTGCTCAAGAAACTCCCTGAAAAAACAGACACATGCCTAGAATCCCGACCAGGGGTATTCTATTTGCTACCTAAGATTCATAAACCTGGAAATCCTGGACGCCCCATCATCTCAGGCATTGGCACCCTAACAGAAGGATTGTCTGGCTATGTAGACTCTCTCCTCAGGCCCTACGCTACCAGCACTCTCAGCTATCTTCGAGACATCACTGACTTCGTGAGGAAACTACAATCCATCGGTGATCTTCCAGAAAACACCATCCCGGCCACTATGGATGTAGAAGCCCTCTACACCAACATTCCACACAAAGATGGACTACAAGCCGTCAGGAACAGTATCCCCGATAATGTCACAGCAAACCTGGTGGCTGACCTTTGTGACTTTGTCCTCACCCACAACTATTTCACATTTGGGGACAATATATGCCTTCAAGTCAGCGGCACTGCTATGGGTACCCTCATGGCTCCACAGTATGCTAACATTTTTGTGGCTGACTTAGAACAACGCTTCCTTAGCTCTTGTCCCCCTAACTCCCCTACTCTACTTGCGCTACATTGATGATATCTTCATCATCTGGACCCATGGAAAAGAAGCACTTGAGGAATTCCACCATGATTTCAACAATTTCCATCCCACCATAAACCTCAGCCTAGACCAATCTACACAAGCGGTCCATTTCCTGGACACTACAGTGCTAATAAGCGACGGTCACACAAACACCACCCTATTCTGGAAACGTACTGACTGCTGTACTTACCTACATGCCTCCAGCTTCCATCCAGGACACAACACATGATCCATTGTCTACAGCCAAGCTCTAAGATACAACCGTATTTGCTCCAATCCCTCAGACAGGGACAAACACCTACACAATCTCTATCAAGCATTCTTAAAACCACAATACCCATCTGATGAAGTGAAAAAACAGATTGACAGAGCCAGAAGAGTACCCAGAAGTCACTTACTACAGGACAGGCCCAACAAAGAAAATAACGCCACTAGCCGTCACCTTCAGCCCCCAACTAAAACCTCTCCAGCGCATTATCGAAGATTTACATCCTCTCCTGAAAAATGATCCCTTACTCTCACAGATCTTGGGAGACAGGCCAGTCCTCACTTACAGACAGCCCCCCAACCTGAAGCAAATACTCACCAGCAACCACACACCACACAACAAAAACACTAATCCAGGAACCTATCCTTGCAACAAAGCCCGATGCCAACTTAGTCCGCATATTTATTCAAGTGACACCATCACAGGACCTAATCACATTAGCCACACTATCAGGCTCGTTCACCTGCACATCTACCAATGTGATATATGCCATCATGTGCCAACAATGCTCCTCTGCCATGTACATTGGTGAAACCAGACAGTCTCTATGCAAAAGAATAAATGGACACAAATCTGACATCAGGAATTATAACAGTCAAAAACCGGTAGGAGAACTCTTCAACCTCTCTGGCCACTCAGTAAAAAATTTAAGGGTGGCAATTTTGCAACAGAAAAGCTTCAAAAACAGACTCCAGCGAGAGACTGCTGAGCTTGAATTAATATGCAAACTAGATACCATTAACATGGGTTTGAATAGAGACTGGGAGTGACTGGGTCATTACACATATTGAATCTATTTCCCTAAGTTAAGTATCCTCACACCTTCTTGTCAACTGTCTAAATGGGCCATCTTGATTATCACTACAAAAGTTTTTTTTTCTCTTGCTGATAATAGCTCATCTTAATTAATTAGCCTCTTACAGTTTGTATGGCAACGTCCACATTCTCTGTATATGTGTGTATATATATATATATGTATATCCTCGTACTATATGTTCCATTCTATGCATCCGATGAAGTGGGCTGTAGCCCACGAAAGCGTATGCTCTAATAAATTGGTTAGTCTCTAAGGTGCCACAAGTACTCCTATTCTTTTTGTGGATACAGACTAACACGGCTGCTACTCTGAAACCTATCCATATGTGATATGAAGAAAGCTTTGCTTCATTGCATGTACATACTCGTATAAGTGCAATAATTCTGATTTAAGCCTTATAAAAATGCATACACACTGATCACAGGTGGCCCCTGAGTTGCCTCCACATGTCGTCGTGGCATCTTCTCTGTCTATTCAAAATGTTTAGCAAGTCTGCCAACCTACTCCCATCTTCCAGGGTCTCCCTCTTGCTTTCATAGTGGCTGTGCAAAGCACAGCAAGCAGCTGTCCTAAGAGGCAGATACTTCTCAGTAGCCTCCAGCTTCGACATCAGACATCCTCTATCTGCCTTTCAGTCTCCCAAGTGCATATTTTACTGTCATTCTGCACAGTAGAGGGCATAGTCAAACAGTTCCTTTTGCCCATCCAGTTGCCCAGTAAAAGGTTTCCTAAGCTAGAGAAGAAGAGAGTAGGCTGGATCTCCCAGAGTGACTGGAAGAATGGCAATGCCATCAAATATCCATAGAGACCATAGGAGCAGAAGTTCCATTTTTCATTCTAGAAAACAGTCCAGCATTTTAAAGATCCTGGAGTCATGGATCTTTCCAGATTATGCTATGTAAATATTGGTGAACTGACCACAGTGCTCAAATAGACCTAGTAGCGCCATAGAGCAATGTTTCTGTTGATGAACTCGTGGGTCTGGCATGGGGGTTAAACGTTAGGCACATGGGTCCCATCATTGGCCCCAATACAGTTTAGGAATCCCAACTGTGCACTTATAACCTCCTATGCATTGCCCAGCCTGATGACTCGGTGGGAAGCACCTTCTTGATTGCAGCAAATATCTCCATCACAGTTTCCCCAGTGGCTGATCTACCAAAACCGCACTGGCTAGCTACTGACCAGTAGCAGTTGGGGTGGCAAGCTTCCACAAGGCGATGGCCATATGCTTCTCCCTGCTGAGGGGAGTTTTCATTTTGGTGTTCAGCCACTGCAACTCTTGGGTGAGCTTTGCACAGATTTCTAAGAAAAAAGCTTATGACATCTTGAAGTTCTGCCATCACAGATGGTCATCCCAGATTTGCCCTGCTGTCCTGTCACAACAGTCATTGATAGCTGGCTGAGCCCAAAAGTGGTGCTCCACTGAGTGAAGCTGCTCCAGGAAAAGGTCTAGGAAAGTTTCTGCTTGATTTCAGCCTCCTCCTCCTTCTCAGGGGGCTGTTATCGCCCTGGATCTGAAGTTACCGCACAAATCTAGATATGCTTGTAACAGATTATTTATATTCATCACCATGAGGATCATAACATTCACCAATGCTTCCTCCAGGGCTGCATGACCATGCTCTGAAAATGGCCCTGGATTGCAAAACTTAGATGGATGATAGCATGAAAGGAGAGGAATCCTGGGAATTATTTATTTACCTTGACCCCAAGCTCAGGAATTCGGTTGCCTTCCAGTAGTTGTCCCACATGCGCAGTGCAAAAAATCTCTGAATGCATATAGCATCATAGCAGCAGAGCAATGCACCATGTGAGGTCTGACCAGATGTTTTCAACATCACTGTGCTGTGTGGCAACATATGATATGAAGCAAAACTACCTTACTTGTAGGAAAACAATGCAGTGTTTTATGCATTGCTTGCACAATACTGGTTCTGGCTCACTTAACATGGATGCAAAAA
Organism: Caretta caretta; assembly: GCF_965140235.1. Classification (NCBI taxonomy): domain Eukaryota; kingdom Metazoa; phylum Chordata; order Testudines; family Cheloniidae; genus Caretta; species Caretta caretta. The sequence goes on along the minus strand of NC_134207.1, from coordinate 83,294,458 downwards.
ACCATAGCAAGTTTCAAGTGTAATCATGACCTTATTGAAGTCAATGGGATTTTTGCTACTAACTTCAGTAGGGCCAGGATTTCACGCAGAGGTTGGCGAGCATGGAACAATGCACTTGTGTGAGGAACTTTTTCTTTTAACACTTCATGTCTTTAAATATGTATCCAAACTGAATCTGTCAGTAAAACTTATCTGGTTTTAAAATAATGTAATTTAGTTAAATTTCTCTTATTAGTTTGGGTTGAGTCAAGCTGTACAATGGTTGAATTGGTTACCATTATATTTGGTTAACTGCTGTAAAGCAAGTTTCTAACAATAGATTGCTTCACTTAAATAGCACTGTAGAGTGCTGGTGCCCTATCAGTCATTCAGACCTTTCCCTCCTGCTGTCTAGTCTGATAGACAGTTGTGCTGATGTGGATATTTGGGAAGAAGGGATCAGGAAGAGGGGATGATGGATGAAGACAATCTCCTGTCTTGGGAGGAAATCAGAAAACCCCTTTCTCAGTCTATCAAAGAATTTCTTTGTCAAGGTGTCAGAAGATTATTCATGCTCATGTGAGAGCAACTTTTTTTCCATTTTGTTAGAATAGGATGTCATTCTTCTGATCTGTGACGCAGAATTTGCAAAGAAAGAGGATTAAAAGATTTCAATACCGTTACATTGTTGTCTTCTAAGTATTCTTCAACCTCTTTGGAATTACATCCATGACATTGTGAGGTTCAGCCAGTAATTAATTGATCTCAGTTTTTGTTTCAAGTGCAGTAAGGACGTGATCCTGAGACCTGGGGTTCCTGTTGAAGCAGCATGAGTTTCAGGTGCTCAGCGTATCTAAGGATCAGGTTTTAAATGAGCAAGAGATGTAGAAAACCTTTTTCAAACAGTCCCCCTTCAGAATCAGCATGACTGTGATTTTGAAAATGAGAGGATGCTCCCTTTACCGTGTATGATCCCTCAGCTTGAAAACAAACAAATTAGTACGTTTCTATGGTTTATTTATTTTTTTATTTCAGTTGAGTAAGACTGCAATTGTAATATTATTTTGTTTTATCCTTTATCCTTTCAGGTTTTTGATTTAATTAAACAATGAAATATAGTGCTAAAAATTAAATGATCTTACATTTTGCAAGAATCTTCTGGTAAATGATCTAAAAGTGAATTTCTAGTGTTCATAATAGGCTAGTTCTAAGTAGAAAAGGACAATAAAAATCTTTTTAAAACTAAAGGTTGTTTTATCACTGTTGCTGATACCATGTTGCTGATATCACTGTAATGCCTTCTGTTGGAAGATTAAGACTGGAATTAGATGAAAATTATGACACATTTTTAATGGAAATTTTGAAAGGTCAAAATTTTTGGCCAGCATTAATTAGGACTTGGGATGCATAACAAAACATTTTGTGTTTTACTTTTTTAATTGAATCCTATTTTTGAAGCAGTCTTTTCTTTAATTAAGTTTGCAAGCAGCCCTTTGACGCAGCCCTGTAGTAAAGATCATTGTACAAAAATAAATGTGATAGATAAATTTTTTGCAGCTTGTTGGCTTACACTTTTTTTCTTGTAAGGTTTGAAATTTAGTGTACTATTTCAATTGTATTTAGTGTGACACATTAGATGTATGGAGCTGTCTTCCTTCTATGACTTGGTATGTCTTGACTGTGATTTCAGATGACACTCTTTTCTTTAATGTTTACATTATTAGATATATATTAATCAATTCTCATGAATAATGCAGTGGGTTTTTGGAACTGTGTGGAGCTTTTAAGCAAATGGTAAAAAGCTCTCAAACTGGCTTCATTTTAAGTTGTGATGAATTATAACCACTTATAACTGAAGAATTGGAACAAAACCAGACACCTAAAACATGGATGTGCCTGACCTTGAAATGTCAGCTGATAGAACCAAATGCTATTAAATTACCCCTCTTTTTCCAAATGTCTTATGTGTAATTCTCTGTAGGATAAGCTTTGATGCTACAAAGCAACACTTCTTTTACACTCATTCTTTTACCAACATTTCATCAGATCTTTATCTAAAAGTATTCTTCAGTGTTGCAAAGTCTCAGTTCAATGGTGTTAAAGTCATATGTTTTTCTTTGTATCTGTTCATTGCTCTAATACATCTAGAATAATGAATATCCAATATCATATGCTATTTTGGTGTATAGAAAATTTATTTTCATCTTGAAATTTCATTTTACATAGCTATAAACCTTGGTAGTGCTCATAAGTTCATGAAAGAAAAGTATGAGAAACAATTTATTTAGACTGGACAGGAAAGAAACTTGTAAAATTACAAAATATTGGCTCACAAGCCACATTATCCGACTGATGGCTTGTGTATTAGCTTGTGAATCAAGACTTTTGCCTGACGATAAATTGCTGCAAACATCTTCAGCTCTGGGAACAACCTCATCATGACTATTTTAGTAGTTAGAGATAGTTAAATAAATATTTTCAAAATACTTTTGAAGGCATCTATTATATGGCTATTTTGGGTGGTGGTGATGGTAGTAATCATTTGCACTTGTGTGCTGTTCCAGTTACCTTTGTATTGGCTGAGTATAATTACTCGTTAAGGGCATGATCCAAAGCCCACAGGGGTCATTGGGAGTCTTTCCACTTTAGATCAGGCTCTAATAATTTGACTATTTTTAAACTTAAAAGTTACTTTGCAGAAACACATACATATACATTTCCTACTTTTAGTTAGCTGATAAAAGAAAACAGAACTACAGGTTGACACTTGGGAATAGGAGGACATAGAACATATTTTTAAATCAAATCATATCTATGTCAATATGAAAGGATATTTAATAATGAAGAAAGTAATTTGCTAATTAAGTCACTGATCCAGTAAAGCATTTAAGCACATACATAACTTCAAGCATGTGGACATTTTTAATGGGATGTGCTTGGTTGCTTTGCTGGATTGGACTCTAAGGCTCACCTAAGCAGTCCTCCAGCATACTGTCCCGCTGAAATCAGTTGAGCTACTTGCATGAGTAAAGATCGCTTGTATCAGTATGTATTTGGTCTGATTGGACTCCCACGTGTTTCCATTTAAAAATGAAAGTTTATCTTTTGACCCTACAATGACTGGAAACAAAGGACCTGCATGCTTCACGAATTCATTTGGAGATGACATTTTTCTTCCTGTGCAAACCTCTGTGAGAAGTACTAACAGGCTGTAAAGTGAATAGTCTGTCTCCTCCTCTCCAAACTAAAATCTCGGCTGGTCTCTCTGACATCTGTTTGTGGATGTCTAGCTGTCGGCTCAAGCCCAGAGCTCTTAATCTTTCCCCCAAGCCCTCCCCAAGCTCCTTTCGTGATTACTGTCGCCAACAACAGGATGATGCCTGTCGCTCAAGTCTGTAACCTGGGTGTCATCTTCAACTTGGACCTCTCTCTGGATCCTCACTTGCAGGCTATGTCTAAATTTTTCAGATTCTTTCCTTGTAACATCTCTTAAGAAACAGCCTTGCCTATCCATCCACACAGCTAAAACTTCCATCCAGGTTCTGGTCCATTCATGTCTTAATTACTACAACATCCTGTTCTCTGGTCTTGACAAATGCAGTCTTGCCCACTCATATTTATTCAGAACACTGCTGCAAAGATCATTCTTCCAAACTGTTGCTTCGACCACATCACCCCTCTCTTTGCATCCTTCCACTGGCTTCCCCTTCTCTATTGCAACAAATATAAGCTATTTGTCTTCACTTTCCAGGCCCTTCATGGCTTATTCCCACTGTACCTATCATCTCTCATTCACTATTGAAATGTTGAGTTCTGCCTCCAGTCAGTCAATGATGCCACCTTTCATCATCCACTTGTTAAATTTTCAAACAGGCACCTTTTGTGCTTTTTCTCATGCTACCCGTCATGCTTGGGAGGAGCTCCCCGTAAACCTCTGAAAAGCTATGTCATTATCCTCCTTTAAATCCCTCCTTAAAATTCTTCTTTGCAGTGATGCCTACAAAACAATTGAAAATGGTTAGGCTGCTGGTATTCTGGTACCATAGTGAGCAATATTTTCACATTACTTCCTTGTACTCTCCCATCTCACTGTATCCATTTCTTATACTTAAGTTGTAAGCTCTTTGGGGCATGGATCATCTTTTTTTGTTCTGTGTTTGTACAGTGCCTTGCATAACTAGGGCGTGTGCCTTCTATGATAATACAGATGATGATTATAGTAAAATATACTTTGCATATGTGTTTCATAAACTTTTGTGAGATTTTTATCTTCCCACCATACGGCCTTTGGAAAAATTCAAAATTAAACACAAAATTTGAAAGGCGTTCCTTTCAAAAAGATTGTTTATAAACTTCAATAGTAGTAGTATTTTTTAGCACTTACAATAATGTTTTTTCACCTGTAGGAGTCAGAGTTGTAGACAACTTTGGAAGTTAGTGTCTCTGGGAATTGAGTTATATTTGTTTGTGTGGCTAGATCCACAGCTTATTCTCAAATAAATTTGTTAGTCTCTAAGGTGCCACAAGTACTCCTGTTGTTTTTGTGGATACAGACTAACACGGCTGCTACTCTGGAAATAGATCCAAATTGTGTCAGTAGTATAAAATGGCTCACATTGCTCTAGAGACCCTGTTTCTTTTGTCATGATGAACATGTAGGTAAGGTTTTGGGTTCATGCCCCTCATGAAGATATGCAGCAGTTTGGTTTGATAATACCGGAGATGGAGCTAGGCCTCAGGCATGATGCAACAACAGAACTCCAATCTTGGGAGAACAATTGCTCCTTGGAAGAATGTAGGGTGACCAGATGTCCTGATTTTATAGGGACAGTCCCGATTTTTTGGGTCTTTTTCTTATATAGACTCCTATTACCGTACCCCACCCCCGTCCCAATTGGTAAGTGTGTAAGAATGGGATGTGGTAAGTGTGTGGGAATGTGAATGTAACATGGAGAAATTGTACTATAATGGAAAGTATTTTAGAAAATTGCCAAAATCAGTCATAGACTATAATGTTGTTTTTATTATTCTTTTCCAGCAGGATTAAAGAGCTCAGCAATAGCACAGCGTCTCTCTGAGAAACTAATAGAAACCTCTTGCCCTTTTCTGAAAAGCATTTACACCCTGAGCTGTGCACACAAGCACATTGTCTGAGAAAACCCTAACTGGACATGCTTAGTCTAGTGCTAAAAATAAATAAATAAATTACAATCCACATAACTCTGATTATGTCAAGACCATTTTTTTCCATGTCTGGCATTGGTCCTTATTAGGGACACACTCTCCAGTCCAACTCTGAGCTCTAAAGCTTTATACCTCCGTGACCTAGCTCTATACAAACCTAAACTAAAAATGAAGAGAAGCTAGAACGTTTGAAGTGGGGAAATTATTTTTTTTCCCCTTCTAGAATTTCACTCAAAACTTTCCAAAAAATATTTTGGACAGGAATGAAGAGCATGATCCTGTCAGGTGCTGAGGGCCCTGCCCTCCAACAGAGTTCAGTGGGAGTTGAGAGCACTCGACATCTTTGAGAATTGGGCTGTTAAGCAGGAGTATTCTGAGTTTCAGAATAGGAGGTTATATACAGTAGAACCTGAAAGTTATGAACACCTCAGGAATGTAGGTTGTTTGTAACTCTGAACAAAATGTTATGGTGATTCTTTCAAAAGTTTATAACTGAACATTGACTTAATAGAGCTTTGAAACTTTACTATGTTGCAGAAGAAAAATGCTGCTTTCCCTTTTTCTCAATAGTTTGTTTAACACAGTACTGTACTGTACTTGCTCTTTTTTTTTTTTTTTTCGTCTCTGCTGCTGCTTGATTGTGTACTTCCAGTAATGAAGTATGTAGTTGATTGGTCAGTTCATAACTCTGGTGTTCGTAACGCTGAGGTTCTACTGTAATGGGAAATATTTTGCAACCTGAATTCTAGTGGTCAGTGCTGACACAATTGCTGTAATATTTTAAACTTCATTTCTGAACACCATGTGTGGACTTTTTTTCTTTCATTTGGAAATTTTAAAATTGAATTTATAACTTTTTTTCCAGTGTTCTGAGGGAGTGAGTAATATGAAATGTTGTGCCTAATGTGTGACATTTAAATCAAACAATGCCTAGATGATTGGATAAAGAAAAATATGGTTTCTTTGTTGTTCCTAAGTAGGGAAAATAATTTTTTTTGTTTATGTAAGCACTGCTCTGAAAGAGAGTTTATTTTTGCAGAGTTAATATCTCTTTTTTTGGTGGATAGTCATGGGTGGCTATTGCATCTTAAAATAATATTAGTGGTTCATTGCGGTCTTCATGGTGCATTTTGTATTTATTGGGGAAGAGTCCCTGAACACACAGTTGTTTTCTGTGTAAATAGTGAGAGAATACTTGGACTGGCAAGGTTGCACTGACCTTACCTAGTGGCCTGTTCCATTGATTGACACGTTTCAAAGGTTAAACTAACTGTGGATGAAATGTAATCAGTCGTGCACTGGATTCTTTCCAGATCACACTGGAAGAGTGCAGTAACCAGCACTGTTAGCTTTTGGAGAGCTAGAGACAGAGGTCATTACCTGTGCAGCTGTGAGCATGAAGAAACAACTGCCCTTCCTCTCTTTAAACAAACAAACAAAAAAAGCACGGCAGGGATCATTATTTTTCAGAGAGGAGTATGATGAATAAATCGCCAATCTCTCTTTTTTTTTTTTTTTTTTTTTTTGGTAGTTGTCAGAGCTCCCATGGGCCCCCACTCCCTGCTGACAGCTGGGCACTGTGTCATTAGCTGGGGGCAGGGCCAGCTTTACTAGCACTAAAGAGGCAGTAAAGGCTGTTTTGGAGAGAGAACACAACAATTGCTGCCGCTTCAAACAAAGCGGCAGCCAGAAACAGGCCAAGGAGAAGCCACAGCTTTAGAGTGTGACATACTCGTCCCTCTCCCTGTGCTGTATCTTTGTCTACCCCTCTCTCCGGCTAGGGATTGTGGACGGGCGTGTGTGTGCGCACACGCGCGCACGCACACACACACACACAGATATGGAAAGTAAGTGTGTGTGTGTGTGGTTCATGACCTTACAGCAGGCAGACAATCCAACCCTGAAGAGTGAGCTCCCTTCCCTTCTCAAAACAGCCACCATCCCAATTCCATTTCTCACTTGCTCCTGCATTTGGGGCATTTTCAGTCCCCAACACTCAGAAAGGACTTGCAGCATGAGTCTCCACCTGGCATCAGATAAAGGGCTGTTTGGAGGACACCAGAAGTGTGCAAGCTGTGGAAGGGGAGCACAGCTCATTGCTCAAAATTGGTTTCATTGCCTGCCAGCCCTGAATTTCCAGTTTGTCCCCCTTACCTAGCTCTGACACAACCCATCCTCACTTGCCAGCTATGTAGTGCCAATATACTAGGTGGAGAAAATAAATATTTCTCCTTTGAATTTGGTCCAAGGCATTCTAGTTTATCAAAACTGCATGCTCTATAGCTTAGTGTGCATAACACAGTCTTCATATCAACATAGTTAACAACCTTTGACATTTTTTTTCCCTGACAGACAATTCTCCGAGTAAGCCAGTGACTCAGTAAACCTGCAGAGTGGTTAGTGTACATTTTGGTGACACTATTTTAATCAAATGTCTTATTTATTCAGTGTCTAATAACATTTGTGTTGTGGTTAAATAACCATGAGCATGGATAGATATCTTTATCCAAACATATGAATGACCCTATATAATTGCTTTATTTTCTTTGGATTTATATGTATTGCAGTGGTAACTAGAGAAGACCCGGTCAAAAAGAAGGTGCAAAGTACTTGGACTTCATCGATATATATATATATATATATATATATATATATATATATATAAAATATTTAATGGGGAAGTAGAATCTCTGTCCTGAGGAGTTTACAATCTAAGAAAATCACAGCCTGAAATTCATGTTAAGTCCTACCCTTAGCTGCGATTGTGTTCTTGGGAGAAGCCACCTTGGTTATGTTTAAATGGAGGACAGCCTGTTTTCTCCCTCTGCCCCTTAAAGGGAGAATTCCTTCCCTCTGAATCTTCAGGTGGACCCCCTCTCTCTTTGGTACAGAAGAGTGTTTTTTTCAGGGCTTTGGAGCTGTGCTCCGGCTCCGCTCCAGCTCCAGGCAAAAACCTGCAGCTCCACTGCTCCGGAGCTACTCAGTGGGCTCTGCTCCAAAGCCCTGATTTTTTTTTCCCCCTTTTCTTTTTCTCCTGAGATCCCCCTCTCCATTTATTCTCTTTTATCCCATCTGAGTGTTGTGTTCCCCTTTCCTTCTCCCTCCCAATGTGTGGGTCTCCTCTCTTCCCTAACTCCTAGAGCTTTGGAGATGTGGGAGAATGATGCGTGGGCTAGTGTGCAGTACTGTACCTGCAGGAACCCTCTGACAGAATGTTCCCCCTTCTCAACCCTGCCTCTGCCATTTAGGGCTTGTCTACGTGTTCATTGTGTGTAAGCTGGGGTGTAAATCTACCCTGCGCTAACCTGCCATCCAGTTACTGCCCACGTGGCTCTTGCTGCCATGCACTAACAGGTCCTTAAGGTACTTCGATCTAGTTCTGTTTTACTAGTTTTTGATTAAAGCGCACAAAGTAACTGTTAGTCTGTGTCAGCAGGGTCCACCCAAACAGTTAGTGGATGGCAGGCTGGTATGGGGTAGATTTGCACCCCAGGTTGCTGCAAACTTAAATGTTTGTGTACACAGGGCATGAGATCATCTTTGTACAGTAAAATTCTCACATGTAGAGAACAGTTTGGATCCTGTAGCTCAGCTTTGTGGCTGAACTCAAAAGCGCTCCAGACATTCCGGACCCTGTTTCACTCTGAACCATTTTAGTGTAAGTGTATGTGGTGGTTGCTGGCATAATGGGACAAAGAGTTCCAGTAGTTCTAATGCTTCCTCATAGTACATGTGTGGCCTTCTTGAAGTCTCCTCAGTTCTGCTGCTCCTGGTAGCTCTGCAGGGAACTGTGCAAGTGGCACTCCCAGGGCTTTGCCACTCAAATGGGTTAGAATCGTTCTAGTGAAGATGTGGGGCAAAACTGCAATAGCTGAGAACATAAATCAACATGACTAGTGTTGGCACACTGGCCTGGTTGTGTTTATCCAGTTCTAGCCCCCTAGTTCAATTAGGAATTGATCAGTTCTCCAGTGTACATACATCTTCAGCTGGAGGCCTCCTGCCTGCACTGCTGAGTAACCCTAGCAACTGGAGGTCAATGTCCTCCCCTCCTCACTCCCTCCCCCCATCAGTTCAACCAGTTAACTAGGACTGGATTGTGACAGTCCCAGCCAAAAGGGAAAAGTTGCAAATGCGAATCAAGGAGTTGTTTCCATGTCAAAATACCTAGAATACCTGAAACAAATAAAGGTGATTAATATTAGTATTTTTAGCCAGATCTGCTGCTGTCATGTATTTCTGCACAAGTGTACAATAGTTAAGCGGTAAGTCCTGACAGAGATCTGTTCTGCTTGAATATCTTTCTAATGAGGAAACCCAGAACACTCCAAAGAACAGATACTTGAAGTAACTTGTTTAGAAAAGCTTTTGAGGCTGAATGTGGGGCCTGCTTGAAATGAAGCTTCTGAAGATGATTTCTTATATCACAGGTCAGTCAGTTTGCCTCTTTGTTTAGAGTGCTGTGAGATGCCTCAGTACAAAGGTCACTTGTGGGTTTAAGAAGACAATAACCCACACCCATCCAGAGATCACCTCATTTTCTCTATGGAATATAAGAACTAACTACACTGAAGAGCATGATCTTACAAATCTATTTGTACCCGGGTCACCAAGTATCAGGTATGTTTTTCAACACAGGGCTAGGAATGTGTTTGTACAGCACATTGACAGTGGAGTATCGGTTTCTGATTTCAGTATGGCATTAGGTTAAATGTATCCCTTAAAACAATTGGAAAATATAATAGGTTCTGTTTCAGACTTCTGAGATGGTGGATAGTACCTAAAATTTTGGAATAAAAGCTCATAAAAGTCAGTAAATATTGTTACCTTTTTTTTCTGACATAATTGTCACTAGTTCTATGAGTTAGCAACAGACAGCTTGTTGCTCAGAGTTTTGATGTCTATTGAATCAGTGTAAGTTACTGTAAACAAGGTTCTGGGTTTACAAAAGTTGCTTCTCCAGATGAGAACAGTCAGTTCTCTCAGTCTCTGACTTGGGACTGAAGCCATATAGTTATGTATTTATGATTTCTTTTTAAATAAGAATATAAAAATATCAAATAGCTGTGTTTTATTTTTCCTTATTTTTTTAGAACATAAGTTAAGTCATATCCCTTACCATTTGATACTCCCCTCCCAAATAGTTTCCTTCTCTCCAGCATTTCTTAACGCGCCATACTTCCTGCCCTTCCTCTCAACTGAGGGTTTGTCTACACTTGAAAATTAATTTGGATTAAGATAGGGTGTGAATTTAAAGTGCAGCAGTTATTCATGAACAACTGTGTATGAGCACTCTTATTCTATAATAAGACTCATTTATTCCTGTTTAGCTTAATCCACTTTCAAAGTGGAGTAAATGAATAGCTATTTTGGAATAGCTCCATGAGTAGACAGGCTCTCAGCCAGATCTCTCTACCAGAATTTCCATCTATCCATTCTTCAGCAGAGGGCCTGGGTGTACTGGAGCTACTAATACTGGAGTGCCACAATGGTCAAACCCCAAGGTAGAAATGTTTTGAAACTAGAGTAAGTTACACTGGGGCCAGGCCCATTTTACACTAATGCAGCACACCTAACTCGGGATTTGCCCTGGTGTAACAACTTTGGTACAAATATCCACAGCATAGATTGTGCTCTAAAGACCTATTAACCCTCTGTATTCCCCCTCTGTTCCAGTTAGCTTGGAGTTTGAGAGCCTGAATCTGAGTTACATTAAGGGCCTTCTTACATTGGACTGACAGTGTATAGGAGTCTTAAAGCGGGACAACATTCAATTTGCACCTACTTTAAAGCAGTGTAAAAGGGCACATAATGTAAATGAGAATTCAGGCCTGTCTCTTACACTTCAGGTCTTTCCATTTTCTTTTTCTTGTTCTACCTCATACCTCCCTAACTGAATGAAGATCTGGATGGTCCTCTCTCCTTCCGTCTCCACCTTGCCCCTTTACTGACATCCTGCCAAGTCCACTGTAAATCAGCTGAGCTCCAGGATCCAACCTTAATTAAACACACTTGGGATATATCTATACTGTAAATGTCTTACCAATATTTGAACACCGCTGTACCAGTGCAACCAATGGTATAAACTCTGTGGTAGAGTGGGCATAGGCAGTTTTAGATGATACAGTAGTGAAATCCCATGCACTGAGTCTACAGTGTTCGTAGCACCACCGCTCAAAAACTAGTATGAAATTCACTAGGGTAGACAAGGTCCAGGTACCCCACTCTGCTTTGGAATTTCTAGCAGTACTGCTAACCTTTACTTAATATAGATAGGGTATCTAAAGCCAACTGAGTAGTTTACTTCTTTGCATGTTATTACCCAAAATTCCCTTCCATCCCACAGCTGTTTCATAGCAGTGCTGTTCTTTTGGGAACAAACTGAAAGGTCTGTGCTTGCTTTTGGATGGAGAGAGTTCCTTAGTATGTGTTGTGTTGTGGCAGGCTTTTTCCTACATTTTAGCCTCCAAACCTTTATCATTTGTATTGTCTGTACCTGTGTGGAGAGTGTATATGTTATAGGAAGGGAACCTCTGTTTACACAAATATTCTGTCAAAGAATAGTTGTGTACTTTGAGGGAGACCTCTAGTTGTACTTCTATGTAATGAATTATTTTGCTTATCAAACTCCGCAATCTGAGTCAGACAGTAAACTGAAATGATCTGTACAACAAATCTTAAAATCATTATAGGTCTTTAAAATGTCACAAAGATTCAAAGGGAAGGTGGCCAATTTGCCTGGTAAATTAGCTGCAGTCAAGAACGTGTTACCTTCAGTAGCTTGTCTAAGTCTCTGCACGGTCGTGGCTTCATTGCCTCAAATGTCACTTAAAGTAAGAGTAGTTTTTATAACTACACATAAAAGACAGGATGGCTTAATGAAGATGATTTCTTCATGTGTCAGAATGACCCCTTTGTTTCTCATCTTACTCTTTTGTTGCCTGCAGCTAATCTGCGTTTGGGTTATCAGATCCTGGGATCTGACAATGCTGATTCTAGCAATGGCATTCATCTGGAATGCTGCCTTTTGTTTACTGGTTTTACCAGGCCTCAAATGCTTTCTTTGGTCATCTGGTGTCTCCACTAATGTGATTTGCACTCTCATGCTCTGCAGGTAGTCATGAGGTTTTATATGGGAATTAGACTATGGCCTGCCACCCTGGTTGCTAATGAATCCACAGGGTAGTCTGTTTTTGTTTTGCTTTTCCAACTTTCTTTTAAAAGACAAACTATATTCTGTTTGTGTTTTTATAGTCTCCTTATTGCTTTGGACTTTAACTTTTAGAGAAGATTTACCAGCTGTGTTGTAAGAAACTTAGTAAATTCCATTTCTTATGGAGCCATTTACTTTTGGTTCAAGGCTTATAAATATATACAGAAAGATATATTGCCACTTTTAGATCTTCAGAGTTTCTTTATAACTATCGTTTGTTTTAACAATAAATATCCCTCATACTTTTGGATATCTGATTATAATACTGGGAGATTGATCATTTTTAAAAAAATGTTGTATATCTAGACTAGAAAAGTGAATCTGTATAATACATAGGGAAATGGAAGTGTTTTAATAATTAGGTTGCAACTGAAGTCTTATCATTCCATAAGCACAATTCAGGAAAGAGTAAAGCTCACATTTATATTGTTGAGCTGGGTTATGATCTTGAACCACCATAGACAAAAGAAAACAGCTGAGGGTAAACACAAGTACAGTTGGGTAACAATGGGCAAAAGTACTAAGCTGTTTGTTCTAATAGTATGGGGAAATTACTTGTGATTTTCTTTGTGGTTTGTTTAATTTGAAAAGAGAACGGGATTGAACGTAACACCTGAGATTTCATATATCAAATACCACAGCAGTTGTGCATTATGTAATGTTAGTAACTCCCCCATTCCCTTCTTTTTCACATTAGGGAAGACAACAGGCTCTCAAATGCTTAGGCCTGGTCTATACCAAAAACTTAGGTCAACCTAGCTATGTCGCTAGGTAGCTGAGAGATGCAGTTAAGCTGACCTTAGCCCTCATGTAGAAACTGCTTGGTCAGTGTAAGAATTCTTCCATTGACCTATCCACTGCCTCTCAAGGGAGTGGATTTACTCTAGCAATGGAAAAATCACTACAGCTGTGCCTCTATAGAACTTGTAGATAGATACAGCCTTAGGTGTTACATTTGGAAGAAGGTCAGATGCTGAAGCCAACATGGGGTCTGGGCTTACAAACCCTCACTCAGTTCCATTGATTTGAATGAAGCTACTAGAGTGATCAGGAGTCTTCAGGAGTAGTCCTACAAGTATGTAGCGGCTAGCACATGATTCCAAAGTACATTCTGAGCACGATGTGTATAGTTTTAACTGCCACCTTAATCATTTTAATTTTTCTTTCAATATATGGTATCATCTTTAAGTTTTTTTCTGAACACAGAACTTTAAACATTTTCATGATTAAAGACTGAGCATAACTGAGTGAACTGCATAAAGGGTATAGAACAGGCGTGGCCAAATTGCAGCTCGTGAGCCTCATGTGGCTCTTGTACAGTTAGTGTGGCTTGCTGAGCCTCCCACCCATCCCCCATTCTCTACCTACCAGACTGGGGGCGGGAGCTTGGGGCTTCTGCCCTGCAGCAGGGTTGTGGGGCTAGGAGCTTCGGACCTGGGGGGAGTGGGGGAGTCTCAGGGCTTTAGCCCCGCAGGGAGGCATCAGGGCAGAACCCCAGTGCCCCAGTGGGCGCCACTCTGTGAGGAAGTTTGTGCATGTCTTGTGACTCTCAAACTTCTGAAGATTATTGTATGTGGAGGGTCAGTAAGTTTGGCCACCCCTGTTATGGAATCTTTCTTGTGAAAGACTTAGTATATGTGGGAATATAAATTCAATAGTAAAGTGGCAATAAAACTTCCCACTAGCCTAACTTAAATCTTGAGCCATGGTGGAGAGAGCAACTAACAGGTTTTGTTTGTTTTTCTTTCTGTTTGTGTCTTTTTAAGTTGGAAAATTTTAGATAGCTATTAAAAAAACCACCCTCAAAACCAAAATTTTGTGCAAACTAACGGCCCTTTGTCACTCAAGGAACAAAATAATACAATAATGGACAATAAAAATAGGAGTTTATGTTCTCTGACAGGCCAGTTCTGTACCATTTAAATCAGTGACAGTTTTGCCATTGACTTTAGTAGGTATAAGATCTGGTTTCTACAATGGACGAATATATTGGAAAAAATAAGGGTTGGGGAAGTGTCATTCATAACACACAGAATTTGTCCTTGATAGTTTGCCATATTTTTTATGCATCACAATTGATGACAGGAGCTGGAATTTCTGATCAAAGAATAGCAGCAACATTATTTAGTATTTGTTTTACTGAAGAAAAATGTTACTGTGTAAAGAATGCAGTTACAGGATGTATTTAATAATGAGGGTAGAACATATAAACTAAGAATAAATCGATTGAGTCATAGTGGCCTGACAGCTGCATAGAAGGTCCTTGTGACCTAGAGGTTTGTGACCCATGAAATTCCCACTTTCCTTGGAATTGGTAATCTATATTGAAATGCAGAAGTTTGAGAAAAGCTTTGAAAGTTACATATTGCATGGCCTGAAGTGTCAAGTAAAATTATAATTGGGATATGAATATTAAGTTGAAAGTGTGTTTATGCTAGTTGAAATTATGGTGGGGCTGGATTCTGACTTCACATAGGTGTTACACTAGTGTAATTCCATTGACTTCAGTGAAGCAACGACCGATTCTCACGTGTGAGATCAGACTAAGGACCATTATATTTGTAGTCAAACAGCATGCTAAAATTAATATAAACTTCAAACATGGTGGTTGATGCTTGATTGCTTTTTGACTTTATTTTATGAACTTGTGTGCCAAGGAGTTGAACCCAAAATTTTGCTTTATAAGTCGTTCGTGCATCTGACTGAAAGAGACAAATTATGCAAGTAAGGGCTTGTGTCAAAGAGTTGTTTATAAAATGGTATATATCCAAGGCTACAGGATTTCTTTTTCTTACGTTGGCAGACAGTCCAGAGGCCAAAAGGAAGATAAATCACAACTGGCCCCCTCTCTCATTTTTGAAATGGTTCAACCCTGGGGTTTAGCTGAAGGACTTAAGGAGTTTTTGAAGTGCAAATGGGTTGGTGAAGGGTAAACCTTTTCAGAGTTTCATTTTGATGGATTTTTTTTTTCTGTGTGGATTTCTGGCACCGGCTGTGATCTGGGAAGGCCAGGGGTTTTTTTTTGTTTTGTTTTTGATCAATCAAGCAAGAAGAACTTGCCATGGGGGCGTACATTCTCTGCATGCATATTGATCCTATTGTGTTTAAAAGTAGTTAATTTAATCAAGGCTTTTTGAAACCCTCCCCAATAAGACTTGCATTAATGGAGCTGTCATTTCAAGGTCATGCTTTAGTGTCAGTAATTAGTATTAATGACAAAAGTTACCTGTAAGTGAAATGTTGTTAGCTGTTACACTTACGACTTATTAGGTTGTTGGGCTAATTAGGGTGAGATCAGGTTCTAAATATATGCATTTTTTAAATGTTCAGTGTGAATAAAAATGGTGCTCTGTCATCAAGTTAGAGATTAAGACTGTCTTGATTGTTTTCAAGGTATCCTTTCAGCGGTATTGGCTGAAGTCAGGTATTGTTGTAGAGCACATTATTCATTTTACAATTGAGATTTTGCAGTACAACTAGGGAAACATATCTAACCCCCTTTTTTTAACTCAGATGTGTTTTAATATGAAATGTATATTTGAAGAGAAGTTACCCAAAAGTGCAAACTGTCTGTGCCTTCCATCGGTTTCATTTGAGCTAATGAAGGACAACTTACTCAGTGGCTCTTAATATATAATTGATTATTTCCCCAACTCATACATTTTACCTATATGATGTGTAAAATTCAAACTTATAAAATATAACTAGTTCTTTGTTACTAAATAGGTTGCCAAGTAAAATATTCTAAAAATTGTGAGTGTGTGTATAATACAAGCATGCGCACACATGCACTGGAATGAAAAATAATTTGAAGTTTTATAAGTGGCTCATTGGCCATAAAGCCATTGAAATAAATTATGACAAACTACTCCCATCCCCCATGTTCTGTTTTCTTTCACAGAACCAATATGGTCATAAAATCTGTTTGGTTTTTTTTTGCAATAGGTTTGTCCCAATGTTTATTTTGTCAAGGTGGATGTGAGCTGCAAAATTCAGATTTGGATTTCACACACCCCAATATTCAGTGGTGTTTGGATCCAGATATTTGGTTTGACTTGCCATCCACAGTTTTGGATTCCCACATTCTAGTCTCCTCCTTCCAGATAAAATGTCTGCAGGGTTCACAGCCAGGGTTTTTGGTTCAGGTCTATTTCTGTTATTTATGACCATCTGTCTCATTTTACACAGTCTTTAAAATATGTCATTTGGAAAAAATGGATGGCTTAAGAACTACAAATACTTTCTCTTTAATGTTCTTAACAATTGAACTGATAACTTCAAGATGTACGAGTGGTCACTAGTATGATATTCTGCCTCGTCTAATCAAAAATAGATAATCTTTGGTTCAGTTTTGGCCCAGATCCTACCCAGAGATTCACAGTATTGCCAATCCAAAAAATCATGAATCAGGCACCCCCAAATCCTGAGACTGATTTTAGAATGATGAGATTTTATTAAGTAATCAATTTTGGTGGTTTAATTTGTCTCCTGTGTTGTTGTTGTTTGTTGTTTTTAAAAATCTTTTAGGGTTCAAGTTTTACTTCATAATTATGTGGGCTGGAACCTTTTTTAAAGAAAGCTGAGCTTTCTCACCTATTCACATGCCACCAGGAGAAGAGGCTTTAAAATAAAATAACCCACATATTATGAGGCTTCTGACAAAATTGTGATAAATGGCAAAATTGGATCCCAGTTCAGAGAGGGGTTGCTCCTCCACTGTACTATTTTCTCTCCATATCTTCCGCATATCTGTGACACTCCTCTTCCCCTCCCCTGCCAAGAGCTCTGCCTGGATCAAGATCTGGATGGGCTGTGGTGTAGCTTGGGCAGGCCAGAGCGCTGAAGACAACTGCATGGCTTATTCCACACAGGCCCCCCCAGCAAAATGAAGTTTTTCTGCAAATTTCCTCCTTAGAAGGGAGCACTCAGTTGCAAGTGAGGCATTGGCTAACAGTGGAAGCCTTGGCAACATGGCTAAATGGCACAACCCGGGTGGTGGAGGGAACAGGGATCTTGGAGAGCATGTGGGAAGGCAAACCCCACCCTCAATGGACCTACTTGGGAGGAATTCTGTGAGGTGATAATCATTGGGTCTTCCTGCTCTTTGGGGTTCTGGGCCATGGTTTTTACTGAAGAAAGAGACATTCTGGTCCTTTTTTATTTAACTCTCTACACTTTGGATGCTCTTAATATGAGGAAATGAAACCATATTACATGGCACTCTATGTAGAAATGATTATATTAGAGCTTGGGTACCGAGGGCCCAGTCCCGTATCAGGATCTGCTAATGTGGACCTTTGCATCTGCTGAAGTCAAAGGGATGCTGTGTAAGTGTAGGGGGCTGTGCTAGGGGATCTTGATGCAGGGTCAGAGCCTAAGGGCAGGTCTATACTTAAAACCCTGCACCAGCAGCTGTGCTGCTGTAGCACTTCGGTGAAGACACTACTATGCTGACAGGAGAGCATCTCCTGTCGGCATAGTTAATCCACCTCCGCGAGAGGCATGTTGACAGGAGAACATATCAACATAGTGCTGTCACCAGCGGGGGTTAGGTCGATTAGAATTATGTTGCTCAGGGGTGTTGATTTTTCACACCCCTGAGCGACATAGTTATATCAATATAAATTTATAGTGTAGGCCTGGCCTAAGAGTGTACAATTTCCCAAGCATTACTCCAGTATTTATATAAAAAAATAACAACAAAAAAAGTCTCCCAACAAATTGGGGAGGATGTATCTGATGGTATGTTTTATAAAATCTTGTTTTTTCTGCTCATTTCAAAAAAATTGAGCAGTGTTTATCATGAAGCAAATTGCATATGGCCATTGAATTTATGGCAGTGTTGTGTTCAGCTTTTTTATTTTGTTTTCTCATTACAGACAGCATACCAATTGTAAATTGCCATGCAACTAATAAATATGGTAAAGAAGTGAATGTTGTGATCACGTCAATAGTAACTCATGAGAAAAAATTAGATCACAAGATGTTGGGTTAATTGGTCCCCTGTTTTGACCTTTGTTCTGTGTTTCTATATGGTTTTTGTCTGTAATGCTCATGTGACCTCAGCAATTTTGTATTCTGCAGTCAAGGTTATTTGCCATTATTGGGTGAAAACTGAATATAAGATGCTTTTTAAAACCTTGATGGCAAGGAAGGAGAAGATTTCCTTGCCTCCACACCATCCCTTTCATCAGAGAGGAAAGATTGAGTGTTCATGTCATCTCTCTCATTAGTTTGTGGCTGGAAGATGTTAATGTAACCTTGTTGTTGTTGTTGTTCCAGAAGAGATTTATGGCACCCCTCAGAATTGTTTTTATTTTTTCTCCTGAATTATAGTTTGTGTAGTGAATGCTGTGTTTATTTTATGAGTCAAATGTTTATATTCCAAATTGAAATTGCATGGTACGTTACAGTCGGTGTTAGGAAATAGCTCTTAAAATAATTATTCTTTGCTATTTTAATTGAAAAATCTGTGCTAAAATGTGCAGGAAAACTGAGTTAAAATTTTGTTGAGCTGTGGTGTTGAACTGTAGTAAACAATATTTAGTTGTGAGCCACAGATTTAATACTTCTGGGATTAAAATAGTTACTTGAAGAAGCAGCTCAATCTCTCTCACACATGCGTGTGCTTCCTGTGCCTGTGAATTTCCCCCAGAACACAAGTTTATCTTTATGGAAAAGTCCCACAGAATTTAATTCATAGATGACTTGTCTGTAGAAATTTTAAACCATCCTGTAAAATTTAATTACCAAATAATTGTGTTCTTGCTATAGAACTCAATAGCATGAGTTCTACAGATTTTAAAATTGTATAGAAAAGCCATCATTCTCTATTGAATTTTGTATAGCTTTTAGAGCAATTTATATGGAATCCTATCTAGTTACTTTTTAAACCTATTGGTTTCATCCCGGTTAAATGTTACAGGACTCTTCCATAAGAGTAAATAGTGAAAAGACCATCGGCAACAACAACAGGGGGTGGGGAGAAGCACTCTTTTGTGGCTTTGATTGTGTCAGATTCCGTTTCTTTGCAGTCATTTTCTTTTTTCACTTGAGAGGGGTTTATGGTGCAGTGTCCGTCACAACCCCATCTTAAAGTTGCAGTTGTATTTCTCTCTTGAGTTCGTAGAGGTGATGTTATCTTTTGTTCACTCAGCAGTATGGTCATTCCTAAGAGCATCTGTCACTTGAGGCATTATAAGATGGATGGGTCTCAAGTGAACTGCTGGCTGAAGCAAATGGTGAAAATAAGAAAAGACAAGGGGGTTGGGGGCCTTCAGAGATCAGAGAGGACAGACAACAAGGAAACACTGTTAAAAATCAAGAGTAAGCCAAGCAATACTAGAAGAAAGAATCAAGATTGATCACATGTTGTCATATTCTAAGTGTCTTGGAAACTAAGATTCTTCTATGGCTGTAATGATCTGAGGAAGTTTTCTAAATCATGGTAAAAATTTATTTGCTTGGCTTTTATATTTTATTTGGATATGAGGGATTGTCAGAACAGTGTGGTGGATTATGAGGAAGAAATTGTGCTTTGTATTATAGGTTTCATTCTAACTTCAGGAGGAATTTAAATTTTGCAATATTCAAAACAAAAAACCCTCTCTTCTCCAAAAAAAATCCAGCACATGCTGGTAACACTATTTTGTTTATTTTGGTGTGTCTGTCTATACTGGATGTGCTTACATGTCAGCCGGGTGCCCTCCCCCCATTCTGTTATATTGAATGCTAATTTCGTTTTGTGCAACAGCAGTAATCGAAAACCGAGACTATCAATAATTCTGCTTTTGGAGATGCAAATGAAGCTGTTTAATGAACAGAGTGCATCTCATAGTGTTTAATGTAAAAAGGAAACAGTTCTAATACAAGTTCTCTGACTTAGTTGGACTAATTAGGTTTGACATTCTGAACTGAAAATGAAAAAAAAATTTTTTTTTAAAGCTGCGAAGGTCCCAGTTTGCAGATCCAGTCAGATAAGGACAAAATGAGTTTTTACTTACAGAGGAGCCAATATATGACGAGGGGTGGGGAGGGATCTAGGCGGATGTTGGCTTGAAAAATTATTTTGTCACATTGTTTGGCGTTAGTCCACGAGGGGAAGCACGGGTTGAAAGGCAAAGAAATTAAGATGATTAGAAGGTTTAAAGCTTCACAAATGGTGGAGTATCTCTCTTCTCAATGGGTGTAAATAATAGATGAAAGACTAAGAGTGACAACAAAGGATCAGGGCATTTAAGAGGATGTGTGCAGCCTGAATAGAGGTCTGTGGCCTAGGGCCAAAGGTCTTAGCTTTGGGTGTAATTAGAAGAAAATACAAAAATGTCATTACTAGCAGGTGAAATGTTCAGCACGTGGCCAAAACATAGCAATTTCAGACCCGAGAGCTGTTCGAATTGGATTACGGGACTGTTAAAAATCATTAAATTCTTTGCGGAGTCTTATGGTTTGGTCAGAAATGATGTGGTTTAATCTTATTGACCATCTGTGATAGACTTCCTGTTTGTAGCATGGTGAGGTAGTGCAGCTCAGAGTAAGAACTAGAGTCCAGGGGAATGTGTAGGCTTTTTTTGTGTTACAGTGAAACACATTTCTCCTGACTAAAATAAGAAATATAAGGAACAGAGTTTCAATCTTTTACAACCCATTCCTTTTTTAGGATTGTGGAAAAGAAGAAGAAACTCAATTATATTGTTGGGAAAAATTTTTATTTCATTTCAGAGACATGTTTTTGTATTATTAATGTGCTTTCTAAAATTATTTTATACGTTATCTGACAATATTGGGTCAAGTTGTGCCATCAGCTTTAAGCAGAATATCCCACTTGCAACCAGTTAGGAAAGTTCTCCTTTAAAATCTGCCTGCAGTGTGGCCCATTATTGTAAAGAAAATGAATTGACTGGAGTGACTAGGAGGCGCTTGTGTGGAGATATAACCCACTCAACAAGAAGTCTATTTAAGGTTTTCTCTTCTGATAACAAATCTTATGTATAGTAATAGAATATCAGGGTTGGAAGGGACCTCAGGAGGTCATCTAGTCCAACCCCCTGCTCAAAGCAGGACCAATACCCAATTTTTGCCCCAGATCCCTAAATGGCCCCCTCAAGGATTGAACTCACAACCCTGGGTTTAGCAGGCCAATGCTCAAACCACTGAGCTATCCCTCCCCTAAATACATGTTTTAGAACTTGACATTTTTACTTGCTGTTTGCCACAGCCCTGTTGCCATCCTCTTGGGCATTTTAAGTATATTTATCTTGTATTAAATAGAATTTTTGCTTAAATTATCTTTACAGAAGCAGTTTGCGTGTGGGGGAGGGGAGAAATCAGCAATCCATCCTTTGACTTAATTTTTGTCTGGAAATAATTTTTGGTCATTACTGTATACCCTAAACAGACATAAAGATATATTATTAAAAGCAATATGTCTGAAAAGTAATCTCCTTAGGTTATCACCAAGTACTGATTGTTCTCTGCTTGGAGAATTTTTCCTTTAAGTGATTATTTTTTGCAGTACTAGGTCCTAATCCTGTTACCATTGCAGTGAGTAGCAAAGTTCCATTTGACCTCAGTAGTGATGGATCAGATCCTTACTCTGCAGAAGGAACGGATTTTGTTGGAGGATTGTCCTTCGTTGTTTAATGGCATAGAAGGAGCCACAGACATACTGCAGAAAGTGCCATATAGATTATATGGCTATTTAAAAAAACCAAAACATTTTTCTTCTTTTTGTCAGCTCGTGCGTAAAGTGAAGAAAGTGCTGTAGGGTCTGTAAACATATAATTAGGAACAGGATCTATCTGAGAAAATCTCTGTACTGACCAGTTTTGCCATATGTGAACTTTGATAGGCTGGTTTTAATGTCCTGTTGAGGCAGGTTTTAATGTCTTGTTGCTAACTGTATAATATGTTGGATCTGAACTGCCATCAATTATTTTGTTTTTTTCCCTCCTCATTATTTTGCAGGTGTTTAAGAACTTTAAACGACCTAGATAACGTGGCAGCGGGTTACCCTAAACTCTTAGCTACAACCCTTAATCATGAATGCATTTCAAAAAGGTTAAAAGAATACAAGAAGGTACTGTACTTACCTCATGCATTATACAGAATATGTGATGTTTGTTTTTATATCTCTTTGTCTTCAACGTCCACTTTTTTAAATCTGTGTTTTGAGAAATAGGAACTGTGAAAAGCTGTTCTGTTTTGGTACTATTGTGATGCACTTATTCCAATCTCCCCCCCCAAAAAAAAAAACCCTCAAAACATTAATCGATTCACTTAATTAAAAGAGGTTCGCTAGAAAAGGCTTATCAGTATTGCCAAATACGTTCTTTTCTACATATCAGAAATAGCCTCAACTTTATTATTTTGTTATAATTGTTTGATTTCACTGCCATCCTTTACTTGATGTTTGACCTCATAACTCTGCAAGTTTCCAAACTCTGCTAGCCAAATGAATGCTTAGGAAGTTGTGTGCATATATGTATATACTACACACACACATGCTGTGTGTTTTTTTCTGCAATCTCAGAAGAGTTAAAACAATTTGGGTGGAGAATTTGAGTTCTCTAGTTGAATTTTACAGTTTATAAAAATAGATGTGCACTTCCAATTGAGAGCTTCACAGTAGTATTTTCTGATTGGGAGAGGCTTGACTTATTCAAAATAGTACATTGGACTCCTATAGTTTCTTGTTGTATTTAAATGACCCAGCATTTCCAGGAGGCCAAAGATCTATTCCTGTTTTATGACCTGTTATATCCTTGGGGCAGGGGCTGCACTGAGGCCCAATAGAGCAAGAGGGTCATTGCCACAGTCCAGGTCCTAATTGTTGCTTCATGGTTACCACACAGATACCAAAACCTGCTCTCTGTAACATTGTAGCTGGGAACATCTGGAACATAGTAGTAGTCTGAGAGGGGAAAAAAAGCCTCTTGCATTTTGTTTCACCAGGTGCTAGGAGGAAGCAATATTAGACTTTTTGATACGGGAGGCAAATTCTGTGGCCCCTGAAGTTAGGCGACAACAATTGAAGAGGTCAAAGGACAGCTGAGTGGGGTCAATGAGACACCATGGGGTGTATTTTGTTACTTAGTAAAAGGAGCAGCATCCTAAAACCTTAAAG
This sequence comes from Caretta caretta, assembly GCF_965140235.1. Lineage (NCBI taxonomy): Eukaryota > Metazoa > Chordata > Testudines > Cheloniidae > Caretta > Caretta caretta. The sequence goes on along the minus strand of NC_134207.1, from coordinate 83,270,957 downwards.
GATTCTCTTGAAAATCTATGTTGTGAAAAGGTTTTATGAGTCTGATGGCAAAAAGTGCTGATTTATCTACAGAATGCTTGCTTTTGTCTAAATGAAAGGATAATCCTTACCAAATGTTGTCAGCTATCATAGTGCAGTCATTACAGGTCTGAAAGGACCGTTTAAGCATACTTCAGCTTCCCAAATGAATATCATTGTAATGTTTCTCTGTTTGAAAAGAATTCTGAACTGTTTATTTTCTGAGCTTTTCTCCTTTGATATCAACGTAAACACAGTGAGCAAAATATTTGAAAAAGCTGAAAGGAAATTTTTTATTTATAAATTAAAGATTTCTATTCCTTAGGGAGGCTTCTTAGCTTCTGTAGATTCTCTGTGTGTTTCTTGTAAGAGGAAAATCTTAATTTACCAGCATATAGTCCAGTCTAAACTGTAGCTGATTTTAATCCATTAATACTTGTTCAGTGAATGTTTAAACTTGTTAAACTAAGCTTTTATTTGTTTATATAATTTGTTCTGTGTACTTGAATGAAAGAGAAAAATAGTTTTTGACTAAGGAATGCCTATAATTTATTTGGCATTATCTTTTTTTATTATCCACAAGTAATTAATTCTCAACACTTTTCACTGAAGCAGATAGGAAACCAATGTCAGAGTCAAGATCTTGTAAAATATAAGAAAAGAAAATGTAGTAAAGGTTGCCCTCTTTACAGGGAAGGGGGTGGAGGAAAGAGTATATGCGTGTGGTAGAAAAGAGTTTTGCCGCAGCTCAGAACCAAGGTCTCAGATTTTGACCCTACCATCTTATACAAGCAATCATAGTCACAGTAGGAAGAAATAGGTGTTCAGAAGACAGGAGGTGATGGTATTGTTGTTATAACAACTGCACTGTCTTGATCTTTACAAGAATACACCAGAAAGCGTGGCAATGAAATAATCTGTGTAGCTATGAAAGAATAGGAATCAAATATATATAGTTTCATATAGAAAAAAGAAATGCTTGTCTTTTTTGTGAAGCACGGTTGTCCAAAAGGTTTAATTATTACACCTTTAAAAGTAATGTATACAGATGTTTGGCATGATTTATATCAAGGTTAAGGCAACTTTAAACAAATATCTTGGAAAAGGGTAACCTACTAAAATGCAAATTGCCTATTAAACACAATCCCTGTTTAAATAACACTTAAGTTTGCTTCAAAACTGGCACACGCTATTAAATTTTCTTGATACCCCATTGTCTCCTGATGAGTTTAGGATGAGGCATATGTCTGAGGAGTGTGCATGGAGGAGGCACAGCAAGTTGAAATGTCAGCCTTCACTTTGATTTTCCAGGCCTCCACCAATTAGTGTTGAATTTCTGTACAACAAAATAATGATAAACTAGTCTATAGTAAAAGATAAAAAAAATGTTATTTACCCAAGAGAGTGGGCTGGATTTTATCATAGAAACTGGATGGACCTGACTTCTCCAGGCTTGCAACAGACTACCACTGTCTCTAAATACAAAGCTAGATTCTTACAAATACATATATAGGAACTTGTATCCATCCAAGTTCACGTACATATTAGAAAAGGCATAGATTAGACTGAACCAGAAGTTGTGCTACGATCTTTAATATTGTTTGTAACAATGACACTTAACATATATAAAATGGAGATCATATAGACCTCTGTAAAGTACTTAGCCATCCACTGATGAAAAGTGCTCCATAAGTACCGTATAAGGTATTAGTTTTTTTTAATGGAGTTTGACCTGCTAGAAAGAAAGTTTTACAGTTAGCATTTATATTCTATTGTGTAAATATGCAAGGTAAAGTATGGTGAGGTGTATTTTCTTCCTATTGGATGCTGACATTTAATGGAGTTTTATCTTAATGAATAAAAGGGTGAATGGAGCCTATATGTGGGAATTATGACTAAGTGATGGTTGTGTGGCAGCTACATTATGTCTAGATTGTAAATACCATTAAGAAATTTTATTTTGGGGAAAAATGAGTAGAAGTTGCACAGCAAAATGTCTAAAGTAAATAATTTAGTCCTGTATAATTTCTTCTTCCTCTCATCTGCAAAACCCAAATGCACTAGTTAGCAAAGTGAATGATGACTATAACAGGAACAATACGAGCATTTGAGATTGTGTATTCATTCCTATATTACATACATTTGTTTGGTTTAATTTTTTAGTTAAAAACTGTTTTTTTTTTCCTATCATGAACCATTGCATGACATTTTATAGTTTAGAAAACAAATATAAATCCTGAAAATAATTGTTTGTCTTGGGATTGCTGAGGTGGTCTTAGCTGAGAGAGGTAACACAAATGCAGATGGCTATACTTTTTAAGAAGCTTCCCTGTATTTACTGTTTTAGTTTTGTTCTGTTGGGTTGCTTCTGTGTCAGAAAAACTGGTCTCCTGTGACACCTTGGAACGTCGCATGGTGCCTACTAATGATTTGCATCTTTGATCTCTCACAGCCTCTGGTAGTTCCAGATATTCTTGACCGATTTGTTTATTCTACAGAAGAATTTCTGGTATTTCTGGGAAAAGAGAAAGTAAAGACTCAACCTTGACACACGATAAATGCATGTTACATAGAAGAATAAATAAGAAAAAGCCATTAGGAAGAAATCCACAAAACATTCTGCATTTTCTGATCATTTCCACCAGAAAATAATGAGAGAGAAGGATTTATTTAATAGAAATGAAATGAACCATGTGGCCACTATTACTCAACAGTGTAAGGCTGTTTCACAGAAAATTGCTCATCCAGCATTAACCTTGACATAGTTTTGAGTTTTGTGGTTTTTAAGATCTCTGTATACCCATATTTTCTTTGTTCGCTTTATTAGCGCACTGTTTTTGGCAAAGAAATGGCCCTGAAAACAGATGTCCAATAATTTTATTTTGTTGTTTGGAGCAATGGCTGAACATGCTTAAAAGAAGTGTGATTTGTTAATATGCCTGTTGACTGCAGAAGACTGTAGTGGAGTATCACATACTAAAAGTAAAGGACAAAATGTACTTTTGTTCTGTTCATTTTTTTAATGAAGAATTTTGGAGAAAGATGACGTTTATGCATTTGAAGAGAATTGTTTCTGAACAATTCTTATTTATAAGCAGTTGAGGATCCAGTCAGAACTGAATTTATAAGTAGTCTGGCACAAACACTAAGTCAAAGATGTGTTTTCTAACTCCTTCAGTGATACTTTTTTGAAGCCTGATTAAAAACAAGGAGAAAAGTATTTATTAGCATTGCATTGTTTTTACACAAGGCTGTAAGGAATTGCTAATAAATTTGCTTACTTTATCCAAGCCTGTTAGACGTGGCAATTTGATTTCTCTGAGTTGTTTGAATTTTTTTTTTTTAAGAATTACTTTGTGGATTTTTTGTTTGTTTGTTTTCAAATTTATTTTTAGAGGGGGAACATGAGAGAACAAACCTTGATCGTGTTTTCGGTAGAATTACACAATTAGTAGATGAAAAGGAGGTGTAAGATACAATGTATCAGATCGTTACATGCAATATGGCCAGTTTGTGCCACACCTCACTTCTGGCCCATTTTGGCCACAAAATTTGTCTAATTCTTCTTGGAAGAATAAATAAACACCAGTGTAAGGAAAATGCTGAAGTGGCATAAAGCCTGATGCAGGAGCTCATGTGCCCCACACCCTACCTGCTGCCAGCATAGTACGATAAAGCGCGTGTGCTTAGAAAAGAATGAGTGTAGTTGAAAGACTGATCCTGGGCTGCATTTTCAGTCCTTTCTGTCTATTACAGACCAGCCAAAGTCTCTAACATAAGGTATGTCTACACCAGTGGTCCCCAAACTTTCTTGTGGAAATAGCATATTGCTATTCCCAGAAGACTGTGGTGGGCACCCCACACCCCACCACCAAAATGCCGCTGAGAAACTGCAACGCTTCTCGGCGGCATTTCAGCAGTGGGGTGTCCTGCGGGCACACAGAAATGCCCTGGTGGGTGCCATGGCGCCAGCGGGCACCGCGTTGGGGACCCCGGTCTACACTGTATGCCATTGGCTGTAGCATATACGCAGCATTTCTCAAATGCGGCCACCAGGGGCTTTTCTTATGGCCACAGCCTCTTGGGCAGTGATTTGGGGGGGTGAGCAGCGAAGCCACAAACACCAGAGGAGCAGGCAGCCAGTGTGAGTTCCCCACCTTCCCAGGGATGGTGGGGCTCAGGCTTCTGGCTTCAGCTCTGGGGTGGCAGGCTCTGTCCTCCGGCCACACAGCAGCAGCCTCCATCCTACGGCTGCGGCCTCTGGCCCTAGCCCCGGGCTCACCACCCCATCGTCCCTGGATCCGGCTGCCTCCCCTGACCTCTTGCTGCCTCCCTACCCACCTCCCCATTCAAGGCTTAATTTGTCCTCTGGCTTACCAGGCCTGAGTAAGTCTGTTGTGAAAAGTGGTATTTGTATGTTTGTTAATATCACTTTACACTATCTTCTAGCTGTCAGGTCTGCTGCTGTGAAAAGTGATATTAGCAAACATACAAATATCACTCTTCACAGAAGCAGACTTACTAGCTAGCAACTCATAAAAAGAGCAACCGAAAAAGCAAAAAACAACCAACCAACCAAGAACAAAAGACAGGAACAAGCAAAGCACCTTATTTGTGTTTGTATTCTGTTTAGATCCAGTAAAGAATACATACAACTGTACATTATTTTTATTATTAGGTCTGCAAAAAAACCCCACATAAATAAATTACACTGATTGGACCTGTATATGTGCATATTTATTTGTTTTTTCTAAGGTTAATTAAATATTTTAGGAAAAAGTCTGAGAGCAGCCACCAGCAAGAGTTCGTGGCCACATTCTGAGGCCACCATAATTATGTTGTGAGAACCCCTGAGGGTATGTGTAAGCTACAAGCCACAGTGAAAAGTGAGCTGCATCCACATGTGGTGTGTAGCTACATGTGGGTAGTGAAAGGCTCTGGCAGAGGAGTCGGTAGGGAAAGGCTCTGGCAGCTCCCTCCTGTCAGAACTGTTCCTCACAGCAGCAGGGAAAGGCTCCACCAACACGCAGCTGCAGGAGCCTTTCCCTACTGTCTCCTCTCCATCAGAGCCTTTCCTTGCTACCGGAGCCTTTCGCTTCAGAGGAAAAGGACTCCACCAGTGGGGAAACAACACAATGCTATACTACGGTATAGACAGGGAGGCACTGCTTGGTCACGTAGAGAGCCGTGTAAGGGAAATACTGTAAGATTCTGGCATGTCTTTACTTACCTGAGCAGTGCTTCATCGTCTACACTACTAGGGGTATGTGACGTGTATGTATTCTACCAAATCTTTGCAAGGAGTGTAGACGTACCGTTTGAGCAGCCCTTAGACCAGAGTGTAATTGTCTTAGTTTGCAACTAGGGAGATTTAGGTTAGCTTTTGGGGCTGGGGAAACTTTCTCCATATAAGGAGAATTAAACACTGGAACAGACTAACTAAGGAGATTGTGAAATCCCTGTCATTTGGAAGTTTTTAAGAACAGGTTAGACAAATGCCTGTCAGGGATGGTCTAGGTATGCTGGTCCTTCCTCAACACAGGGGGGAAAGGCTAGATGACCTCTTGAGGTCATTTCTATGATTCTGTATAAAATATAGTATGCACATAACATGTACTTTCATGTTACAATATTTAAAGTTATTCATTCATTCATTTCATAGTCAAAATGTTTGCATTAAAATTGAGCAAAACTCAGGAATCACTTCAATGACTGTTTTGCTCTTTTAAGGACAACAGAATTTGGTCCAATGTTATAAATTTAATTTGACTTTAAATCGGAAAGTACTCTGTATGTATGTGTGTCTTAAGTTCTTTTAGCACCACATCACTTCTGTGCAGACACAAGTACCATCCTTCACACAAACCATGCCTAGTGTTTTTGCTCTATGATAGCTTATGTTGAGTGTACACATAAATAAACTGGTGGAGTTAATGTTTTTCTTTTCCTTCCTTCTATTGTTGTTGTGCCTATTTACTAAGGAAAACTGCATTCCATGAATCTTGCAATGTGCTTCATTCCTAAATCATCTCTGTGCCATCCAGGGATGTCCGATCCCTCAGAATAACCAGCTGGTTGGTTACACCAGCTTTCCTGTCCCTTTCTGTCGCAAGAGCAACACAAAGGGGTTGGAATGGGCCCAAGGATGTGACCCCTGGTTTGACTGAGATCATAACCTGAAGTCCTGAAATATCAGCAAAGATTCTCATCTTGTAATATTTCCTGGCCAGGAAGTGGAAAGCACAGACGTCACACTAGAAGATTCCCAGCTCAGTTTTGAAGACTCAAGCAGTGTAGATAAGATTATGAACTACATCTGATTTTGTACACAAAGCTCTATATGGGACTACCTAAACTACATAAAATTACTACGGAGCATAGTGACACATTTTCAAAATACAAAATGAAAACAAGCTGGATCTCACTGTGTTGTCCACTACTGTGAACGATTTTGCTGGACAAGACTTTGCTATTGAATTCTTTGCCTTTGTTGCTTATCATAGGACAGGGGTGTAGATTATTCTCTGCTATATTGGACTCTGTATGACCCCATGTATTATGATTAGGTGAGAATCTACTGACTTTTGACCAAAACCACACTGAAAAAGACTCTTCAAATGTTAGTGAGGTAAGAAAAAATTCTGGTAATGAGAATACTCCCAAATTTGAGTGGTCCTCCTGACCTGTTTCCTTAGTAAGCAAGCCTTTTTTCCGATTGCTAGGGACAAGGCTGGTTACCTCCTTTAGACTTAAAAACCTCCACTTTTAACTCTGACAAGGTCAAACTATTTGCTAACTGTTGTCACCTCTGCTTTATGTGTTTGCATGGTAAAAATAAAGAGAGAGAACCTAATGGTACCCTACTGTAGGAAAGGAAAATGTTTTAAAAACAAAACTCCATCCAGAACATCAAGTAAAAGGGATGGTACTGTATGGGTGAAACCATACAAATTACTAGATATAAGCTAAACAGAAAATTCCAAATATGTTACAGTATAAACAGTTTTTGGTCTTCCTTTCCCTATGAGCTTCCCTTTGAGGTATAAAAGCCGTAAATAGACCCAGGAGTAGCTCAGTGCTTTTGCCAACGAAACTTCTTTTCTTTTGAAAGAAAATTTTTCCTCAGGGTTAGACTAGATCAGATCCTCAGATTATGCATTTTAGAGAACTCTGTTACATTATTAGGCTAAAAACCAGGTAAGAACTTTGATATATCCAAGCTAGAGTAGGGTGTTTGCATCAGACTTTGCATTTGTTATCAGGGCAATTGTAAAATTGCTTAAAAAACAACCACCCCTAACTTCATCAAAAACCCCACCTCAATTCCTCTTCATAGCCTTTGAGGTCATGACCCACCCAGAGGCCAACTGGTGTGTATATCTAGTTTATACCGATGACCTGATTTATTCCTTAGCAGGGCCTTCACTTAATGCATGGTTTTACCCTGAAAAGTTACTTAGTAACAACACACTTTCCTATTCAACAAATCTTATTGTATGTGTGTTCAGAGGTATGCCTGCCTGCTTTTCTGACTAAAATAATCTTTTAACTGCTTTTTACTCCTGCTGGCACTGCAGAGCCAATACTGTAGCACTATGAGAGAACGAGGTTCTGTTCCTCTGTATGCATCAGCAATGATGTTAGCTACTAAATTCCAATGTCTTACAACTGTGCGAGCCAGTTGAAAGCAGTGGGACTGCACAGACCATGCAGTTGAGATCCTTGCTTTAAACGACAAGGCTCTTCTAAGAGTTGAAAGGAAGCTGGTCTGCAGTCATGGTGAGCAAGCCACTACATATTTTGATGTGTTCTTCACTGGACAGTTTGAGATACAGCCCTAGAAAATGAATCCTTTTTAAATGTTAAATGTTGTTAGCTCTAATTTTCCCCCTTAATGAAAGACAAGGAAGCTGGAATGATGAAGACTGCTGCAAATCATGGGTTGTCCCCATGAGTAAATCAATGTTGCACTGTCAATGACTCCTGGCATTAAAAAGTTTCCTTGTTAGGGAGCAGGTGATGGGAATCTCAAACATGTCTGCTTCTCTGTTCTGTTACAGGACCTCAGTATCTAGACCTGTGGTGTGAGCTCAAAGACCCCATCCAGCTCTCCTGGTCTGTTGGTGCAGGAATTAAGGAAATCTTCCTGCTGCCTGTAAATGCTATACAGTGAAGTTTTCAGCTATTGAATATCACTATTACATGTGAGAGATTGGTTCCATTCTGTTGTGCTTTTGCACTCTCCAGTGCTGGCAGGGTCCCAAGACCTCCCCTGTTCAACAGACAGCACAACATAGTCATGATGCTGTAGGACCTGGAGCTCCAAAGCCATAGCCATATTCTCATTCTCGGTGTAAAATGTGTCTGAGGGAGAGAGGAATTTCAGCAAACCATGGATGAACTTGACTTGTATGCACTACTCCTCTTAAAGAATGGATTTCTGCTGAAATTTTATCTTACAGGGATATATTAACTTTCAGGTTACAGGAGGCGAATTTGCTCTTCCTGGAAATCGTAGAGGTATATGAGGACCTTTTATTTTTCTTCAGAAATTCTCTTCAATTCACCAAACCACTTTAAAGAAAACCATCTGTGAGCTCTTGTTTGACCAGTTACTCATTTTGTTCTCAAATTTCAGTCTCCCACCTTAACTTCCATAACGTCCCATAATGAGCAATAGCACTCTTTCGTCTTCTCTCATCTCTGGCCCTTGGCTTGTCTATCAGTCTCTTTTTACCAAATTATGTTTTCCTAAGCTGTTTTTCATATGCAATATTTTTTTGCCCTTTCCAGGTCAAAATCCACTGATATAAAGCTATAATAAGATCTTGCACAGGGTGACTGAAAGGACAGATGATTTTCCCTCTCCCTGGTCTCCCTTTCATTCCAGCTACTACCTCAATTCATCCTTTTATTCAGTGGGATAGAACTGAAAATGGCAACTGGAAGGAAACTCTATAGCCCTCCTCTGAAAAGGTGTGATAGTGATGGACATAATCATTGCCTGGCAGATAGTGATGATGGGGCAGAAGCAAAAAACATTTTATTTGCAAAGAAGTACTCTCAAGAATGACAGAGTTTGGGAGGTGAAGATGAACGCAGACTTTAGGGGATGCAAGGAAATTCAGCACTTTTATGACGGAGTCTTACTACAGGCAGTGGGGATAAGATTTGAGGCAACTAAAGCACAAAAAAAAAAACATTTCTACAAAACCTTTGGCTTCACTGGCATTTTTTTCCATGGGCTAAATAGTGTGTTAGCTTCCAGGCCCATAAGGAGTTGTCCTCGCACAATGATGATCCTTGGTCTAGAGGAGGGGCTCTCAATAAAATTTTTGGTGGCCTCAGAGTGTGGCCACCAACTCTTGCTGGTGGCCACTCTGACAGTTTTTCTTAAAATACTTAATTTAACTTTAGGAAAAACAAATATGCATATATACATGTCCAAATCATTGCAATTTATTTATTTGTTTTTTATGCAGACTCAATAATAAAAATAATGTACAGTTATCTCTATTCTTTACTGGACCTAAACACAATAGAAACATCTCCCCACCCCCATTGCCCGCTATGTCCGCCCGTAACCCAGAGCTCTCTTCTGCGCCCTTGCACCCCAGGCTCACCCTGCTCCTTGCCCTTTGACTACAGTGTGCTGTGTGGTCGCTCACCTGTAAGGCCAGCCCTGCCGGAGCCCCACCACTGGAACCCCGGGGGAAGGGGAGGAAGATGGGTCAGGTGCAGAGTCCAAGGTTCCTCCCCCACTGCATACAGCAGCCCCACATGTCTGCAGAGTTGCTGCCTGAAGGCCCCAGGAGGCTGCGCAGTGCAGGGGGCCGATCCAAGCAAACTCCAAGGCAGTGCATCCAGGAGCAACAGCTAGGGGCTGCAGGGAGGGGCCACTGCTTTGCCATGCCCCCCCACCACCCCATCTCCACCCAGGAGGTTGTTAAGGCCCAGAAAAATCTGCTAGTGACTGTATGTGGCCACGGTGGCCGCATGCGGGAAATGCTGGTCTAGTGGCCCTAATAGGAGCTTGACTGAACTGACTGGCTGTATAAATAGTAGTGTAAAATTCATGATTTTGTGAGGAGTACCAACTGCATAATATTTTTTAAAATGACAGCTGAGATTCTAGATCTCAGTTCTCTGGCAAAAGGTGAATTCTGCAGCAGTTTCCTGTATCTCAGAGACACAATGTAAAGGTGTCTAAGTTTTATATTTACAATGGTAGAGACACTTTTCCCTAACCCTTACTCATACTGTGCATTCTTGCCGTGCTAATGTGTAAATCATCCTCATTTTGGGCCACCTACCCACCATTCTTCTCCATTTCATTTCTCCTGTAAGAACCAGTATTCCAGCATCTTGCTTCTTGTCCAGGGCTGTAGCCAGGACTGTACAGGTCCAAGTGAAACTATCAACAACCCCTTGGTAGGCTTCGGGGTGGGGTTATGTCTCTGCAGCAGCATTTTAAATCAGGCACATCAGGTATGTGTCCTTAAAACCAGACCTTTCTTGTTGCTTTCCCTCTTCACTCTGTCAAATCCTGTTATTTTATCCTTTTCCCCAGTCTCTTTACTGCACCACCCTGGCTGCAGTGTATCTGGAACCCATATGGCAAATCTTAATTATTTTTTAATTCCCCTGTTACAGTCTGATCTTTTCCCTCTTAGTCCTCTTGCTTTTTTTCACTCTGAAGCAAGCACCTCAAATTCACTCCAGGCAGATTCCAAATATTTGCTAGTTCTGTACTGTGCTCTGGTTTTCCTTCTCCACACCTAGCAAGCTAGTACTCCTATAACCCTTCAGCATCATTTTCTCCTCTCTTCTTCTCCTGCCAAAAGAGGTGAGCTAAGGCCATCCTAACCTGATGTTTCATAAATCTGTATTTCTCCCTCAGGCTTGCCAACATGTGTTGGGTGCTTGAGCATAAGGGAGGGAGAGATATGGGGGAGCTGCCATCACCTCCTGCTGATAGAGAAGAGCAACCCTTAAAAAAATGCTGATAGTCGCTACTCATTCTCTGCTCCTCTGCAGAATTTGGGCATGTGACAACAGCCCTGCTTGTGTTTGTACTGTGCTTTAGAAGAGGTAAACTATTTTAAGTATTGAATATTATTATTATTACCATTATTATTACTGTTGTCTCTGGCAGTGTTGTGGTTCAGTCCTTGTGAATGACCCACTGTCAGCCCCATGAATTACCCACACATTATTTAAGGGGAAGAAAATAAAATTCCCAATAGAACCATGCCTCTATTAGTATGTTCAGTAGAAGAAACACAAAGGTTACTAATCTTCTGAATCACTTAAGATGCCATAGTTTTTTGGAGGGAGCTCAAACAAATAATCTAAATTAGGCAAACTAATTTAGACAATGGCTTGTTGTGCAGGGTGCTGAACGTTAGGACCTACCCAGACTCCCATTCCTTGCAGAGGCTTTCCTACTTCTTCTTTTCTGAGGAGCCCTGCCCTTTTAAAGTTCCCTTGAACTCCAAACAAGGCCCAGCTGTCCTAATTGCCTCAGGCTTTAAGAAGTCAGCTGCCTTGTTATATCTTTCCTGCTCTAAGGGATTAACTCCTTGGGAGCTAGCTTTCCCCTTCTATCACAGCAGAAACTACCCTGCTCAGTTCAGCCAGGCTCCTCCTTTATTAGTGCTGTTAGGCCAAGAATTGTCAGTGGGCACCCCATTTGGGCTGGGAAGCCCTATATACTGTCCACCTGCCAGAAAAAATTGAAAACAAGTCTCTCTCCTAACTCACTGTCTTGCAATGACCAGACCAACATTTTTACATCTTGCAGTTCACAAACACCATCCTTTATCCACCATTCCGCTATAAACCACAGTGCCCAATCTGTCTTACCTACTTTCTCTCAGCAAACTAGAAATGCTGCTATACTTATATTAATCAGTCTCCTGGTGTAGTTCTATGACATCACCATCCACCAACAAAGCTATTTATGCAGACCCTACTGTACCTCATTTTCCACAATAGCTTAAACAGACTATGACTGTTACAGGTAGAGGAGAGTTGTCCTATGTATAAAGTGCATTACTTGATTATTAATAATTTCCAGAATTTGAAAATAGTCATGATGCTTATCATAGATCCATATTTAGCATAGTATAAGTGTGGTTGGGAGCATGGGCAGGATTAAGCTTTAAAGCTGTTTTTTGGAAACTTACTTCTGAATTTTGAGACTTTCAGAAGTTCAGTTTTTTTAATATGGCATTCTAATAGTTATTTTTGTTGAAATTATATAGATACATAAATATTGTATGAGTCAAAGATGATGCCACACATTTTGGAAGCAAAGAAATGAAATATTAATCAACTTAACTGTACATACTAGGTGAAATCCTGCCCCCGTTGAAGTCAATGGAGTTTTGCTATTGACTCCATTGGAGTCAAGATTTCACCCACCACACGTACAAATATATGCCACAGATAGGTCATAACAACCTTAGTTCTGCTCCAGTAAGGAAGTCAACTTTCCAGTACCTCCTTCCCCACCCGACCTCCCTAACAATGTTTTACCATCACTGTATGTATGCATGGCACTTTACAACTAGAATGAAGACAGCAGTCCGTCTTGGTACTTATGTGGACCCCATATCACAGTCATAGAATCATAGAATATCAGGGTTGGAAGGGAACCCAGAAGGTCATCTAGTCCAACCCCCTGCTCGAAGCAGGACCAATTCCCAATTAAATCATCCCAGCCAGGGCTTTTTCAAGCCTGACCTTAAAAACCTCTAAGGAAGGAGATTCTACCACCTCCCTAGGTAACGCATTCCAGTGATTCACCACCCTCTTAGTGAAAAAGTTTTTCCTAATATCCAATCTAAACCTCCCCCACTGCAACTTGAGACCATTACTCCTCGTTCTGTCATCTGCTACCATTGAGAACAGTCTAGAGCCATCCTCTTTGGAACCCCCTTTCAGCTAGTTGAAAGCAGCTATCAAATCCCCCCTCATTCTTCTCTTCTGCAGGCTAAACAATCCCAGCTCCCTCAGCCTCTCCTCATAAGTCATGTGCTCCAGACCCCTAATCATTTTTGTTGCCCTTCGCTGGACTCTCTCCAATTTATCCACATCCTTCTTGTAGTGTGGGGCCCAAAACTGGACACAGTACTCCAGATGAGGCCTCACCAATGTTGAATAGAGGGGAACGATCACGTCCCTCGATCTGCTCGCTATGCCCCTACTTATACATCCCAAAATGCCATTGGCCTTCTTGGCAACAAGGGCACACTGCTGACTCATACCCAGCTTCTCGTCCACTGTCACCCCTAGGTCCTTTTCCGCAGAACTGCTGCCTAGCCATTCGGTCCCTAGTCTGTAGCTGTGCATTGGGTTCTTCCGTCCTAAGTGCAGCACCCTGCACTTATCCTTATTGAACCTCATCAGATTTCTTTTGGCCCAATCCTCCAGTTTGTCTAGGTCCTTCTGTATCCTATCCCTGCCCTCCAGCGTATCTACCACTCCTCCCAGTTTAGTATCATCCGCAAATTTGCTGAGAGAGCAATCCACACCATCCTCCAGATCATTTATGAAGATATTGAACAAAACCGGTCCCAGGACCGACCCCTGGGGCACTCCACTTGATACCGGCTGCCAACTAGACATGGAGCCATTGATCACTACCCGTTGAGCCCGACAATCTAGCCAGCTTTCTACCCACCTTATAGTGCATTCATCCAGCCCATACTTCCTTAACTTGCTGACAAGAATACTGTGGGAGACCGTGTCAAAAGCTTTGCTGAAGTCAAGAAACAATACATCCACTGCTTTCCCTTCGTCCACAGAACCAGTAATCTCATCATAGAAGGCGATTAGATTAGTCAGGCATGACCTTCCCTTGGTGAATCCATGCTGGCTGTTCCTGATCACTTTCCTCTCATGCAAGTGCTTCAGGATTGATTCTTTGAGGACCTGCTCCATGATTTTTCCAGGGACTGAGGTGAGGCTGACTGTCCTGTAGTTCCCAGGATCCTCCTTCTTCCCTTTTTTAAAGATTGGCACTACATTAGCCTTTTTCCAGTCATCCGGGACTTCCCCGGTTCCCCACGAGTTTTCAAAGATAATGGCCAATGGCTCTGCAATCACAGCCGCCAATTCCTTCAGCACTCTCGGATGCAACTCGTCCGGCCCCATGGTCTCAAAACACCTCACAATATTTTTAATGTATTGACCCTCACAACATTCCTGTGAGGTAGGGAATTGCTGTTATCCATATTTTACAGATGGGGAGCTGAGGCACAGAGGGACTGAGTGACTAGCCCAAGGTCACACAGGAAGTCTGTGCTAGAGCAGAGACTTGAACCCAGGTCTCCCAAGTTCTAGGCTAGCACCTTAGCGCAGGACCATCTTCCCTGTCTAAATGTGCTTCCTGACATAATTAATACTTTAAATAGTGCTTTACAAAGGAGGTCCCATCATTATACTCATTTTAAAGATGAAGAAACTTAGGCCAGAGAGGTTAAGTGGTTACCTAGCAGGCCAGTGGCCAAGCTAGAAATAGAACCCAGGTCTCCTCAGTCCCAGTCCAGTGCTGTATCCAATAGGCCACACTGCTTCCCTAGTCATAGAACGAGGTGACGTCAGGAAGGTGGAAAAGGAATAAGGTCAAGTGGTAACTTGTTTTGCACTTGTTCCTTTTTTGTCTGATTAAATAAATAGCTAAAAGTTAACTTAGTTGGAATAAAATTTTACAGTAATTCAGTCACCAGGATTGCCTATTATTAGTGGATGCTGAGTTGTCATTGTGTCTCTGGAATACATACTGTGTGCTGTGAAGACGCAATCAAATGATAGAATTATGATTTGGTATGTTTTGTCCTCACTTCGCTGTAAAATCTTACTTGGCTGCTCCACTACGTAATGTTTAAATCTGAAAGAGTATTCAGCACCATTAGAGACAGCAGTGCAGTGGATCACAGCTGCAAACTAGCACCTAAGAGTGCAGAACAAGTTATGGTTTAAAGTGCGGTTTGTCCTTGACTAACTTCATATATTTTAATACATTCACTATCAAATAAATGAGCGGGAAAATTAACTCTTGAGAAATTTGATTGGTTAAATGTGTACTAGTGAAAAATGTAATGTATAGCTTAAAATAAAAACATTTCACAGCTTTGCCTGTATACTGTGCTGACGTTGTTTGTATTCATTGTTTGATGAAAACTCGTTATATCATTAGTTGTAAGGTTCAGATTGTCTAGTCGTAATTATATTGATAACAATGGTGATATGTACAGAAATACTATAAACTCCGCCACTTGCAGTGTATTAACCTTGCATCCTTTATGAAAAAAGGTCAAGAATCTTTAGAATGAAAATACTGGCCTTTCAGATACTTTAACTTGATATCGGCAGTGGCAACAGGCTCAATAAGATGCCTGTGCGTACAATTGTTCTGCAAACATAACTTTTCCATAAATATAGTCATGCAGCCACATAACTGGACAGTTACTGAAATAAGCTAATTTGTAAATTCTGCATATTCCTGTATTCTCTATCTCAACCAACCCTCTCAAATCCCAGAAGATACAGGTAAAGAGAATAAAAGCAGGATTATATACCTTGTGTACTAAAAGTCAATTCACATCATTTTAGATGATTTTATCTGCCCTCCATTAAATTCTGCATCAGGTAGACTCTTGAAGTTGAGGTAAAACTTAAGGGGAATTAGTGTATAACCAATGTATTTGAGATGGGCTAACTGCAGAAACAAGGAAATAATGGAGGCTTCCAAACCCAAACAGTAACAAACTGTACTATTTCAAGTTTTTTTTCACTGCATTTTGCATTAACTACTAAATGCTACTGCTAATGTTGATCTTTCATGGGTACTATATGGGCTATTTATTGATTCATAAATGATCGTTTTGAACACATGGTATCTGTGTATATATTTCCCTATCCCCTTAACAGCCAACCCCCCTTTTTTTAAATTTGGTAGATCATGGGGAATTCATATGCAGGGCAACTGAAATCCGCCCGTTTTGAAGAAGCTCTTCACAACTCTATAGAAGCCTCTCTGAGATGCAGTAGTGTTGTCCCACGGCCAATCTTCTCTCAACTCTACCTGGACCCGGACCAACCTCCTTTCTTGCCAGAAGGTAACTATGCAAGTATGGCACACTTCAGTTTGTCATTTTTTTTTCAAAAAGGGGCCCTCAAGCATCGGGGGACTGTGGTTATAAAATATTACAGTTCAATTCATTCTTTGACATAAAATCCATATGCTTATCCATATGACATAAAATCCATCTTTTGTGCCTCTTAAAAGAAAGAGGGTTGTGGTATTTTGTTTCCAAGCGTAGTATTGGTTTGAACTGCTGTGGATGTAGAGATGATTCTGTTTTTGTATTCTTTTCAGATGTAAAACCAAAGGTGGAAGAATTGGACAAAGAGTTGGTACATCGTTACACACAGAACGGTAGTCTGGATTTTTCTAATAACCAAACTGTTAATGAAATGGAAGACGAGGAGGAGGATGAAGACATGTCAGATTCAAGTAGTCCACCAATCCCATATTCACAAAAACCTGCCCCAGAAGGGTCTTGCACTACCGATGGTTAGTTCTCATTCCTGTGCTTAAATCAGTTCTCACTGTAATCTGTAGTGTTTAAGGTTAGAAACTAGTAATAATGAAAACTGATCAAATGAATATGCTGAATTGTGATATTGCCTGGTGACCAAGGAAGTGATTTTTACAAAGGGATCAGGAGTGTACCCTTAGTCGCATGAATAGTTCTGCTCAGAAATTTGGAACTGTGATCAAATTTTGGCTTTGGACTGAGACTACATTTTCAAATATGGCCCAGAATAGAATGTAATGTAACATTTTCAAACATAAATTTAACAAGAGGCTTTTTAAAGCATTCAAACTATTTTTAAACATTTTTAAAGTCTATAAAAATTATACTAGTTGACTTGCATGAGTAACTAACATAGACAGTCAGCCCCAACCTTTTATATGACTTTGTAGAATTCCAAAAGATTTTAAAATAGCTGTTTAAAAATGTAGCTAACAGTTATGGGGGAAATATTCAAATAAGGGGGTTTGATACAGTGTATAAAAAAGTCTGTATTATTTGTTAGAAGTGGCTAAGGCTCATTATGGCCCTAATTAATTACTAAGAGCCAAACAGCGAACATCTTCCTTACATTAGTGAATATTTACTCAGGTGAGTATTACCATAGCCATAAAGGAGTGCTTGCATGAGTAGCTGCTTACCAGTGTAACAGGTTCAGAGTCACACCTAAGCTTTTTAAAGGATAAACAGACTTGTTGACCATGCTAGTTATTGAAAATATGAGCAGGAAGGCAATGATGTTGGATATTGTGTGGATAGAATGGTTAGGGAGAAAGCTGTTAGGAGTAAATATTAAATAACGGGTTTACATTCTTATTGGTTTGATATCCTACAGACCTAAAAATTCCTTGAAGAAAATAACTTAATCATAACTGTTACATAAACTTATTTATGTTAATGTTAAATTTCTGCTGGTTTGTTGGCCTTTTTGCAATAGTTGTTATTAAATAGTCATTGTTTGCCAACAGCTACTATACAGATTGGTATCTGTAATTACCAGTTTTCTCCCCAAATTAGAACAGAAAATTTCTGTGGTAATTGGTGGCAAATGTTCACTTTTTCTTAAAAAAAAAATCTTATGTATTGGTCCCTTCTGGATCCGTCTGTCTTAGATGGGCATGTCTGTCCTCCAAAACAAAGGAATCCCAAAAGCCTTGACTCCAAAAACACTGGGCTGTTATCAGAAATTGGGGAAAGTTATTGAGAGAGGTTTGTTGTGATATAGTATTCACATTGGCTGGTGTGTTCAGAGGGTTTGTTTGTTTATTTATTTATTTATTTATTTATTTTGGACTACTTTCAGATTTTAGACCTGGGAATGACACAGAAACTAAGTTGGTCTCACTGGTTGATGGTCTTGTAGCAACAGACCAAGATCAAGTGCTTGTGTTGATTCACTTAGATTTGTCACAGCATAGGGTGTCATTTATCCTGATACAGCACTGACATGTCTGTGTAACTTGGCAGGGATGGATACAGTGGCTTTGTTGTTTTTTCTCCAAGTGGACTCTGATAGCCTTTGAGCAATTGCTTCCCTGCTCCTAGGTTCTCTCATTGGAGTACTCCGGGGTTTTATTTTCCTTCCTGTTCAGGGTATGCATGTGAGGCTCTTTGGGGTGAAGTGTCCTCAGAATGTTGATGGAAATTAGTTCTGTGCCTCTATTTCATGGGAGTGGTTGCTTGCATTTCTAGTGACTGACCAAGGTCAGGGCTTGAATGACAGCTAGCTGGTAGAAGTACACCCAGTTAAAGCCATAAAGTGACCGTTGTAGATTGTGAGAAACAACCTGAGCCGATGATGGAAGTGATTTTGGTCCCTTCAGGTGTGGAGTGTGTCTGCCTTCGGTTGCTAAGTTGCACAACCTTGGGAACCTACTGGATCCCTGGCTGCTTCTAGCTGTCCAGACAGCAACAGTTGTCAAGAGTGTTCCTTTCCATCTTTGGCTTTCTTTTCATATACAAACTGTGCCACAATCATCCATGCCTTTCTCACCTCCAGTCTGGATTACTCTTTGGAGCTACACTTGAAGACTTGGGGGTACTTTTAGTGCAGGTAGGTGCTCAGATGCCAGGGTGCTGAGTGTGATATAAACATCTGCAGTATCCCTGCATATTGTACTTAGTAGGGTTTCACACATGGAGCATTTTACATCCATGTTCTTTAGTTTGTACTGCCTTTGAATTCATTTGTGCATGCAATTCTGTTTGTTGGCTTTGACTTACAAAGCTCACTTAGATTTTGGGTCCTGGTTACCTTATATTCGGACTCAGAATTGACAATTGAGATAAGCTGAGGTGTTGAAGATGGCAAGTTCCTAGATGTCTGATTCTGGAAGAGGTCGAGGGAGGTGTGGTTTCAGTGGAGGGCTCTTGACTCTGGAATTCTTTCTCTTCGGTCTGACAGAGCAGTCTATATGCTGTTTCTGCCGGGGATAGACCAGGAATGGAGTCTTAAAACTTTTAACAAGTAATCTAGCTAGGTATGTGTTAGATTATGATTTCTTTAAATGGCTGAGAAAAGAATTGTGCTGAATAGAATAACTATTTCTGTCTGTCTTTTTTGTAACTTAAGGTTTTGCCTAGAGGGGTTCTCTGTGTTTTGAATCTAATTACCCTGTAAGTTATCTACCATCCTGATTTTACAGAGGTGATTTCTTTACTTCTATTTCTATTAAAAGTCTTCTTGTAAGAAAACTGAATGCTTTTTCATTGTTCTCAGATCCAAGGGTTTGGGTCTGTGGTCACCTATGCAAATTGGTGAGGCTTTTTATCCAACATTTCCCAGGAAAGGGGGGGTGCAAGTGTTGGGAGGATTGTTCATTGTTCTTAAGATCCAAGGGTCTGGGTCTGTAGTCACCTAGGCAAATTGGTGAGGCTTTTTACCAAACCTTGTCCAGGAAGTGGGGTGCAAGGTTTTGGGAAGTATTTTGGGGGGAAAGACGTTTCCAAACAGCTCTTCCGAAGTGAGCTGTAGCTCACGAAAGCTTATGCTCAAATAAATTGTTTAGTCTCTAAGGTGCCACAAGTACTCCTTTTCTTTTTGCGAATACAGACTAACACGGCTGTTACTCTGAAACCACAAGTATAATGATATTGGGTGGCTGCAAAGCTTTTCTGTATGGGAGCTCATCAATTGGAAATGACAGAGGAAGAGAGAGCTGGATTTATTAGTCGATCAGAATGACTGTGCCTCCAGTGTGATGTGATCATGAAAAAGGCAAATGTTGATCCTAGGATGTATTTCCAGTAGAGATAGGGAAGTACTAATGCCGGTGTACAAAGCACTAGTAAAATCTTGCCTGGAATGCTGCGTACAGTTCTGGGCACCCATGTTCAAGAAAGCTGAATTCAAACGGGAACAGATGCATAGAACGGCTACTAGGATGAT
This sequence comes from Caretta caretta, assembly GCF_965140235.1. Taxonomy (NCBI): domain Eukaryota; kingdom Metazoa; phylum Chordata; order Testudines; family Cheloniidae; genus Caretta; species Caretta caretta. The sequence goes on along the minus strand of NC_134207.1, from coordinate 83,250,944 downwards.
CGGGGAATGGAGAGTCTATTTTTTTTGAAAGGAGACTAAAAGAGCTTGGCTTGTTAACCCGGCGAAATGAAGGCTGAGAGGGGAATATTTTTGCTGTCTATGGTATTTCTAAACAGCTCTTGGGAGTGTATCTCACAGCCTGGGTTGACAGTCTTGTGGTGGCAGAGTTCATGTTAGTGCACTAGAAATAGCAATGTGGATATTTGGCTCAGGTGGAAGCTCGAGCTTGGGCTCCAGGGTATGGGGTGGGCTTCAGAGCCCAAACTCCAGCCTGAACCATAATGTAAAAGCATCATCCATACAGCTATTTTAAAAACATTAGCGCAAGTGCTAGCAGCACAGGTGTGTGGACCAGTGGTGGGAGGCTCGCTCCCAGAAGCTGTGTAGACATACCCCATAAATACATCAAGGGGTGGGAGAAGAGCTAATTAAGCTAAATGGCAATGTTGGCACAAGAACTACTGGGTATAAATTGGCCATGGATAAATTTAGGCTGGAAATTAGAAGAAAGTTTCTAAACATCAAAGGAGTGAGGCTCTGGAACAGCCTTCCAATAGGAGTAGTGGGGGCAAACAACCTAACTAGTTTTAAAATGGATTGTGTTGAATTTATGAATGGGATGATATCACAGAGTTGTTCAGAATAGCAGAGGATTAGACTCAATGACCCAGGGGGTCCCTTTCAGTTCATGTTCCTATTAAGGGTTTTCCTGAAGATGCTGGGTTGGTGGGAAGGGATTTTATTTTTTGATTGTTGGAAAAGGAGAGGGAAGAAATTTTAAAACATTGCTGACGTTTCATCAGAGTAGCTGTAGACTGACAGATTCATTGATTCTGAGGCCAGAAGGAACCATAGTGATCTTCTAGTCCAGGGATCGGCAACCTTTTGGCCTGCGGCCTGCCAGCATAAGCTCCCTGGCGGGCCGGGCTGGATTGTTTACCTGCTGTGTCTGCAGGTTCGGCCGATCGCAGCTCTCACTGGCTGCGATTCACAGTTCCAGGCCAATGGGGGCTGTGGAAAGCGACAGCCAGCACATCCCTCAGCCCACGACCGAACCTGTGGACGCAACAAGTAAACAAACTGGTGCCGCCTGCCAGGGGGCTTACCCTGGTGGGCCTCATGCCAAAAGTTGCTGATCCTTGTTCTAGTTTCACCTTCTGTATAACACAGGCCATAGAATCCCCAAAATAATTCCATTTAAACTAGAGCATATCTTTTTTTTTTTTTTTAATCCAGTCAAAGTAAAAATTGTCTGTGATGGAGACTCCACCAAGACCATTGGTAAATGGTTCCCATGGTTAATTACCCTCACTGTTAAAAATGTATGCCTTATTTCCAGTCTGAATTTGCCCAGCTTCATCTTCCGGTCATTGGATCTTGTCTGCTAGATTGAAGAGCCCATTATTAAATATTTGTTCCCCATGTACATACTTATAAACTATGATCGAGTCACCCCTTAACTGTCCTTTAGGCTTGAGGCTACTTGAGCCTATCACCATAAGGCATGTTTTCTAATTATTCTCTTGGCTCTTCTCTGAACCCACGCCAATTGATAGATTGTGTATAATTATATGTATTGTTGTAAGTGCATGGGTACCCAAATATGTTCATATTCTACACCATGTCTAAACAAAGAAATTGACTCAGTGACCACCTTTCCTCCTATATGTGATCATACAGATCACCTAACCTTCCATTTTCCATTGCATGACGTCCCTGAAGCAACTCAGCAGTTGCTTACAAAGAAAAGTAATATTAGGATTGAATTCAAAATAATAGATAAAAAATTAAAAGTTGAAGTCAGTGGGGCTGCTCAGGGTGCTCCAACCTGAACATGTACTGGATTGGGTCCTTGGTTCCTGAGTCTGCAATTCATAAGTTTTGCTGGTTATACAGATACTTTAGGTTAAATTTGTCAAGGGTTGTACCTTATGTGGGGTGAAATCCTGGTCCTGTTGAAGTCAATGGTAGTTGTGTTGTTGATTTCAGTGGGGCCAGGATTTCACTCATGGTCATTTCATATTCCATATAACATCCTAATTTTTATTTAAAAAATCACATAATTCCCCAAATTCACATGGCTGAGTCATAAATCAATCAGAAATGCATGAACTGGTTTGTATTGCCTTTGATAATGAATAAAACACAAGTAACATTTTTGCTGAACATTCTTCCTAACTTGGCAGTAGCAGGAGGTCCTTTATCCTTCTTGTTGGAAGACCATTATAGGGTGACAAGTCCACATAATTATTCTGTTTGTAAAAATAAAGCCTTTTTAAGCAATAAGCATAAGTGTTTCTTTTTGGTTTTTGGCAGAAGTTTTAGCTCCAAATGGATTTTTATAGCCCAGTTATAAACTTCTGTGAAGGTTTTTTGCGGATACAGACTAACACGGCTGCTACTCTAAAACCAATGGAAATACTGACAGCTTTTAGCATAATGACCTCAAATGTACAACTAGATAATACAGTAAACAGTTCTTAACCTCTTCATTGCCATGCCTTTAAAGCATTCTTGTCTTAATTTGTGGAATGGCATTATATGCAAGATATGTGTGAAACACAATAGTAGCACCTTCCTTTTGTTAGTAAATCCTCAATTTACCTGAGGTCTAAAGGAGGTCAAAAGTAATTTCAGAGGCAATTAAGTAAGCAGGTACTTAACACCTGATCAGTTGCTGTAAAGTTACAATAGTGAGTGACAGTGAACTGCAATTCATATGTAATTCCTAGAAGCTAATTTCTTATGCAAATATATTTTTTGCAGTACAGATACAAGTTTGTACCCCATACTAAGCAGGGTGTTTGGTACCTTTAGGTGAAAAAAGAAAACAAAATAGAAAATCTTTGCTTTCAAAAGATTTTAGCCCTTTTGCTTGTATTTCCACAGCTGTGCGGACAAGACTATTCCTTATTGGGCAGACAGGCTTGTGCTAGTTTAAATGAAGATGATTGTGGAATGCAAACATGCTTGTGTGAAGGAAAACATTTGAATTTTCTTCCAAAGAAATGCAGATGATGTCCCTAAGAGCTATTCATTATTCTTCTTTCCCGTTGCTTTTGGCACTTCGCAAATTACTAATCAGGATTTAAGTGCCTGCTCTCTTTTTAAAACAAAGCTGAGGATCCCATGGTAAATTTTTTTTTTTGAGCGGGGAGTGAATCAAAGAGCTCATTTGTTTACTTTTATTTTTTTAATATTTTCTAAACATTGTAAGGATTATAGTGGTTGATTTTTGTTGGCCAAATGACAGCTAAAATGGGGTTGGGGGGGTTAGGGCTGTCGATTAATCACAGTTAACTCATGCGATTAACTCAAAAAAATTAATTGCGATTAATAGCACTGTTAAACAATAGAATACCAATTGAAATGTATTAAATATTTTTGATGTTTTTCTACATTTTCAAATATATTGATGTTAGTTACAACACAGAATACAATGTATACAGTGCTCACTTTATATTGTTATTTTATTACAAATATTTGCACTGTAAAAATGATAAACAAAAGAAACTGTATTTTCCAGTTCACCTCATACAATACCGTAATGCAATCTCTTTAACGTGAAAGTGCAATTTACAAATGTAGATATTTTTTTTGTTACGTAACTGCACTGAAAAACAAAACAATGTAAAACTTCGGAGCCTACAAGTCCACTCAGTACTACTACTTGTTCAGCCAATCACTAAGACAAACAAGTTTGTTTACATTTATGGGAGATAATGCTGCTGGCGTCTTATTTACAATGTTACCTGAAAGTGACAACAAGCGTTGGCATGGCACTTTTGTAGCCGGCATTGCAAGGTATTTTACGTGCCAGATATGCTAAACATTTGTATGCCTTTTCATGCTTCAGCCACAAGCCCATTGTTTTATTTTTGAATGAGTTATTTTTTTTATATAATTCTACATTTGTACGATCAACTTTCATGATAAAGAGATAGTATTTTTCAATTCACCTCATACAAGTACTTTAATACAATTTCTTTTGTTTTTATAGCAGTAATATTTGTAATCAAAAATAAATATAAAGTGAGCAATGTACACTTCGTGATCTGTGTTGTAACTGAAAGCAATACATTTGATAAAGTAGAAAACATCCCAAAAATTAAAATAAATGGTATTCTAATATTGTTTAACAGTGTGATTAGTCACGATGAATATTTTTAATCACTTGACAGCCCTAGTTTTTACCCCCTCTTCATGTGTAACTATACATCAGGAGATACCTGTATCCATGCAAATAACAGTAAAGGGTTAAATTTCCAAATCTGGCCTGTATTGGTGAATGCATCATTTTTATAGTACAAATTGCAATCACTTGTGTAAACAACTTGTACATACTGTCACTTGACAGAATTTTCATGTATCAATACCTATATAAATGAGCATGTATATAGTGCAAATACACTTGATATGAACCGAATCTAAAAAAAATTATGCGTGCAGATTACACTAGCATAAATTAGAGGTCAATTTTTGAAAATGTGTGCCTTATTGATGTTTACATGGGTATAGTCGTATCTATCTGATATTTAATTATCAACACAAAATCATGTAGGAAAAAAAATTAGCACTCTGAACTTCTGGTAAGCCAGAAAAATAAAATGTTATGACTGGAACTTTTTGAGAAAACAATTAACAAAAATACTCTATACAAATGATTCATTTTGTTGCTAAAGAAATGATCCTTACATGGGTGGAAAAGAAGAAGAATGGATGGCTCTTGGATACTGTCTACATTTTTTTGGGAAGAAAATTAAAGATTTTTCTTCATAGAAGCAGATACGTATTCTCTGATAATCTCTTACTTTAAACTAACACAGAGGTACCTGGCCAAAATTATTAATCTACTCTTTCTGATTTGGCTGTTGATGTGTAAACACAAAATCCCCTAAAGTCTTTGTAAAGAAAATATTTTTTATTTGACATGTCTCGAACAGCTATCAATTAAAGCTTCTCGTACAAATGGAAGCCAACTATGAATCCCTTTAAAAGTTCAGCCTTAAAGCGTGTGAATTAAATGCATAAAACAAAACTGAAAATCAGTCCTGAGTGCAACCCATTGCTGTCATTTCTTCAGCCTCCTGTCTATGCTGAGGGTGAGCCAAAGACAAATTTTTAACATCAGCTTTGTTTTTCCATGGCTTTTTAAACTTTTAAGCTAGATGGTAAATCTTGTTTAAACGTTAGTTTTATGTTCAAAGATCTTTTTGGTTTTTGCATTTGTGGAGCTATTTTTTTAGTAGCGTAAACAAAAGATAATACAAGAGAACAATTATAAAGGTATAAGAAGTGTTTGCAGTTTACTGTGGAATTTGCGAGTATCTTGTATATAGTAATGGCAGCTTCTCATCTATTATCTTGGGTAAATATTAAAAGACATATCTACGTTGTAGTATGTACCATTACAGGCTGTGTATGTACAGCATTTATATAATAGAATGTATTTATCCTAATTGAATAGGGAGCATGAAATTTATGCAGATAAAACAGCCTCTCAGATAAGAGGATACTATTGTCTAGACTCTATAGTATCAGCCTCTGATACATAGGCTAGTTTCACTCTGTACTGCTAAGACAGTGGTCCCCAAACTTTTGAGGATCCTGCTCCTCCTTACCCCTGTCAGCGCCCCCTCTGCCCCACCAGGGCCGGGAACAGGGCTGTGGCTCAGGAGTTGGTGGGGGACATGGACACAGGGTAAGGGGGCAGAGGCTGGGGCTGCAGTTGGAGGTGAGTCTGGGGCCAGGAGCAGGGCAGTGGCTGGACTGCAGTGGGGGCTGGCAGCCAGGCCTTGGCCAGGTGTGGCTCTACTCTGGTTTTGCCCCTAGCCTCGGCCCCAGGCCAGGAACGGAGACATAGCCAGTGGCTGAGGCTGGGGACCGGAGCAGGAGAGGGGCTGGGTAGTGCTCTCTCCCCCCCCCCCATGGGGTTGGCCCAGGGTCTGCCATGCCCCCGCCCCCAGATGGTCCTCCATGCCCCCCAAAGTGGGGCACACGCCACAGTTTGGGGACCTCTGTGCTCAGGTATTATGGTGTAACACAGATGTGCCTTGGTGCAGTGGTACATGCTCAGATGACTGTTAAAATGTTATGAACTATTCCTGGTTGCTTTTTCCTCTTGGGGCTCCTTCTAGGGTTTTGAGGATCTCCTGTTCTGTCCTTCACACTGAGACCTCATCAGAACTGATGGTATGAATCTGTCCTAAACACAGCTTAAATTGTGTTCCTACTAACACCTTTTCAACGTGATTTGCTAGGCCTGTCTCAATCAGGGTGGTGTGCATGCTATGGAATTTTATCCAAAAATTCCTTCCAGTGCTAACCTGAGTTCAGTGGAATTAGTGTTAGAACATTAGTAGACCTGCTGTAGGTGGGGTTTTAGCTGCTAACAGGATTTTTAGCACAGTGACACATAGCTATTTTGTCAGGTCAGATTACAACAGTGCTGAAAACTGTTGACTGCCAAAACCCTGGGTACTCTAGATCTCCTAGTGTTGCTAACAATAACACATTTTAGCATAAAGCTCCAACAGTCAGTGTTAGTGGAGTTAGGAACATTTTTATAAAATTTCCTAGTTAAGACTGTACTAAAGAGTAATTGTTAAAACAATCACATCTTTTGTATCATAAGCCTTGTGTATAATAGCAAAATTTTTCATTGCTGACCCCTGTTGTATCAGTGGGTAATTTTGCCATTTTAGACCGAGGTATAGGCTGGTATTATCAAAGGAGCCAAAGAGAGTTAGGCACACTACTTCCATTGAATGTCAATGGGATTTGAGTATCTAATGAAGTAAGGCTTCTTTGAAAATTTTAGCCATAATATCTCAGTGGTATGTACCACCCACAACTGGGTAAGCAGGCAATTTACATTTTGAGTAAAATACAATTTACCCAGAAGAGCTCCTTTTATCTAGAACCGGGTTACATCCCCACCTGTATGATGTCTACATTGATAACGCCCCTGATTACTCTAAACTCGTTTATGCAAAAATATTACATGTCTTCCGTTAGATTGAGCAAAATAGGACTTTCCTTCAAGTGATGGTGTAGTAGTACTGAATAGGCTGTATGTTACTGGAATGCCTTTACCTGTGTGAACTTGTGTACGTATGTGAGTTAACACTGTATGAAGGATGCCATTTTGTAGAGCAAAATGGCATCCTCCATGCGGCATGACTCAAATTGATGTTAAGGGCACTACTTACAAGGGTAAAGTTATGTAGATGCATGAATTTTTACAGGATCAGGGTGTACAGTATTAAAGTACATAGATGGTAATGCCTTGGATGTGGCTGTTAAAATTGAATTAATAATGAAGGTTTATAATAGTTTGCTACAACCGATACAGTAGAGCCTTTTGAAGCTGTTCTTTGGTAAACTATACTGTATATGCACAAATAGGCACTGAAAAAGGATTTTCAGGTTTACTTCAATGCACACCAGGAAGGTTCTGCTACTGTGGCAGAGGAAAAACCATACTCCCTGTCAACCAATAGTGGAGTGCCCTGTCACCTGCCAACCCCATATTTGCTAATGCCCTGAAACAAATCTACTTACCACCTACTGCTGCAGCTGACAGATGGGTGAGCTTTCCTGCACCTGTAGAAGTGGAAATTAGGTAGGGACGTACTATCATAGAGCCAGGTTAGCAAAATGGCTTATGAAGTTATTGTGTGTGCTGTACATTAGCCAGGCTACCTGTGCTGAAATTGTGTTCGCATGAACCATTTATAAACCTGGCTTTATAATGCTTCCACTAACAGTTTCATTGCCTATGAAAAGAGAGACCAAAAGGTCCCTTGTCACTATATCCCTTCCGGTGGAGGAGGACAAGAGATAAAGATGGCTCCCTCTGGTGTCTGTCATCTCAGTCTTCAAAGCGGAACTAGAAGTAAATCAGGGAGAAAGTAGGGCAAGATTTTGTTCTGTTGTAAATAGTTTGGGATCAATAATGGAGCTGCCCTGACTTATGCCAGCAGAGAATGTGGCCAGTCATTTTGATCCCCATAAATCCAATACAGATGCTGGTTGACTGGCCCACGAATGGTTTTTCTATTTTTAAAGTTAAACGCAAACACACAAAACTCAACTTCAGAACTCAAATGTCAACCTACATTATGAACCAATGATAACATAAATTCCATCTCTTTCTGATTTGTTCTTAACTCAGAAATTGCTTTTAAATTTTTTTTAAAATTGGAAATTTTGAAAATGCCTAAACAAACAAGTTGTGAATTTTGAAAAATGATTTTAAGTCTCATATGGCTGAGTTTAGTTTTTTATGAGGGTAGGGGCAAACAAAAAGCAACAGTCTTCTGAAAGCCCCACTGCTGAACTGAGTTTTTAAATGCATCTTTTTCTTCAAAGAAAACGTATAAACCTCTGAAAAATGGATTGCATCACATAAACAGTAACAGTTATATATATTAGACAATGTAATACACAGATGGAAAATAAAAGCTGGAGCACCCCAAAAAACTTCTATTTGAATAATATATCACTGAAATTTCTTTTATTTCAGTGTTCCTGAGCATAAAGAGTTGGTGTAGGTATAACTTAGGGTCAAATTTCGTAAACTACTGATGGGTTTTTTAGTGTTTTTTTCTTAGTAAACACTGGATATGTAGCAATCTTTTTTATTATTAATATGTTTGTTTAGCACCAAGTCACAAAGTTAAAGACTGTCCCCTTTATAAAGCTTACAATCTAAAGAGAGATGCGGAGAAGATAGAACTCCTTGGGAATAATTTAAGAGGTTTGTTTGTTTTGTTTTTATGAACTCATAACTTTTTTTGTTTAGTTTCAAGTGACGTGGTATAGATGGAAAGGAAACACGGGATGAGTTTTGCACTGTAGGGCTTTTTCATACGTTTGAGAGTTTTAGCGTTTCTTCTATTTAAAACTGGACTTGAATAGTGGAAAAGGTATCTGCTTCTTAGCCATTTGATTTCTGATCTCCAGAGTTTTACTTACTTTCTCCAATCAGAAGCCTTTTAGGTAAATAATGGCTATTTATTTTCGCTGATGCCCCCTGCCAGTGGATCTGTATCCTTATTAAGGACCTGATCCAAAACCCACGCTGAGCTTAGTTGAAGTCTTTCCAAAGACGTTAGTGGTCTTTGGATTAGACCCTAAATGATGATACATTTACACAATGTATGTATTTTCTAAAAAAAAAGAATTTAAATTAGATAATAATGGGAAACATCTTCCTTGGCTGCTTTGCATAGCTGAAACGAACAAAAGAGAAAGTGACAGCAAACCACTCGTAAAAGTTTAATCACACATCTTTTCTTTTCAGGTTTTTGTCAAGCAGGCAAGGATTTGCGGTTAATATCGCTGTGCGTGGAACAAATTGATATCCCAGCAGGCTTCCTGCTGGTAGGAGCCAAGTCTCCAAATCTTCCTGAGCATATTTTAGTCTGTGCTGTTGACAAGCGGTTTTTGCCAGATGATCATGGAAAAAATGCACTTTTAGGTAAATGGTTTTCATTATTATTCTTGGTACAACAATTGATAACTAAAGGTTGGTTTAAAGTTGATTCAAGAAATGAATTTTTCTTCATGGTATGTTGAAGAGAGTTCCGTATTTATGAAACTAAATCTATAACTGAACTTCTTGAAAAGCCTGTTTAAAATATGGCCCTACATAGGTACAGGAGTCCACCCACACAAAGTCTGTTGCAGCACTGGGGCATAAATGTGAAACGTAGTCAATTTTTAACCTCCAGTCAGTGTGTAAAAATTTCATTTCATGAATAAGAAACATGAATTAGCAGACACAGATTATATTTATAATAATTAAAATATGAATTAACACAGTAATGTTTCTTGCTAATTGGAGACATGCATCTGCACACCTGTTTTGCCCTCTTGGCCTATGACTGCTGGGTGAACAGACCAATAAAAGTGATGTAAGGTTGTTGGTTTTTTGGCACCATCAATCTCCATCTTGAATTTCCTCTCTCTCTCTTCCCTGTTCCTGTGGTGCCTAGAATACATTGAGGTGGACTTTTCAATAGACAAGAAATTTCGCTAAAGCTTTAATGGATTTATTTAGCTAAAACTCTAGTCCAGGCCATCATTATCTTACATCCTAACTATTGCAGCTTCCTCATTTTTGTCCTTGACAAATGCCATATTGTCGCCCGTAATCCATTCAAATGCTACTGCCAATTTCATTATCTTGCCTCATTGGTCCAATCACATTATTCTACCTGCCCTTCCCCTCATTGTATCCCTCCACTCGCTCCACCTTTTCCACTTCCATGTTACAAATTGTCTTTCCTTTTAAGACCTTACCTTCATAGTTTAGCCTCTTCTTGCCTATCATCTTATTTGGTAATGAGCCAACAGCTCATCTGTGCTCTGCCGGTGAGCTACTAAAATTAAAAATGTAAAAGTCTATGGGACTGGGTAATAATATACACAAGCAGTTTAAAATAGTTGTCTCAGGAGCTCTCTGAGCCCCTGTTATTGATTTTTAATAAATCATGGAACACTGGGGTAAAGAAATAATATTGTGCAGTATTTAAAAAGGTAAATAGGATGATCCAGGTAACTAATAGGAAAGTTAGCTTGACTGGGCAAAATCATGGGAAGTAATCAGTAAAGAATTAAAAGATGGCAATATAATTTAATGCCAATCAACATGGTTTTATGGAAAATAGGTCTTGTCAAAGAAACTGGATATTGTTTTTTGATGAGATTACAAGTTTGGTTGATAAAGTTAACTTTTGATGTAGACGTCTGTACAGTATTTGACATAGTACCTCATGACACTCTGATTATAAAAATTAGCACTGCAAAAATCAGTGTAGCACCTATTAAATGGATAGATAGCTCTCAAAAAGTAATTGTTAATGGGGAATCATCATCAAATAGAGATGCTTCTAATGGAGGCAGGGGTGCTGGAACAATTTGTATAGTTGGGGTGCTGAGAGCCATTGAACCAAACTGTAAACCCTGTATATAATGGAAACCACTTCAAGCTAGGATGTGCAGCAGCAGCACCCCTAGTTCCAGCACCTCTGCTTACAGGGACCTGTTCTTGGCCACTTGCCCTTCAATATCTTTTTCAGTGATTTAAATGAGTTGATGGTAAAATCTGCAGGTGATGCAAAAATTAGTGGATTGGCAAATAATAAGGACGTCAGTTGTACAGAACAATCTTGATGGATTGGTAAACTGGGATTATTCAAACGCGTGTTTTAATAAAGCCAAATGCAAGGGCATATGGTTAGGAATAAACTTAGTCTTCCCCATCTCTTACTCAGAAGCCAATTCTTCTAGTGCACAATTCTCATTGGCCTCAGTGAAAATTACATAGCCCTAATTCTGTTGTCCTACCATACAAACCCTAGTGCAAAGATGTAATTCAGCTCTCTCCACAAAATAATTTTAGTGTCTCTACTATCAGATGGTCTTCTACCCAGTTTTTGGCTGTATTCCTAATCTGTTAAATTTAATAAAAGCTCTAAATTTCTGCCTCAGTAGAACTAAGGATTTTGGATTAAGTGATTTCTTATTTGTGCCCTTTTAAGACCCTAATAAGGGGGAAAATCATAAGTCATAAGAAAGTAATCAGGACGTGTGTTACACTTTTACATTTGAGAACTTAATAATGCAAAGGTATTACTTAGCCCCCCGCTCCCCTGCTTTTTGAAGGCTCCTTCTTCAGGAAGACCAAAGGGGAATTTCACAGTGCCCCGGGAGTTAAGGCTGCCTTAGGCAGCATTAACTTTATACACAAAACTGTGGATCAGTCAGGTTTGGGAAAGGAAGCATGCTTCTTGGAGCCGGTCCTCCACTCTGTGCTAGGAGCAGGGGTGAAAGGTACTGACATGGAGGGTGTTGGATCATCCTGTGAATCACTTTCTCAGTCTTCATGTACCTATTGTGCTTTCTTCTGAGAATTTGCTCCCTTCTGAGGAACTGTACAGTGTGGAAGATTGGGGGATAGTTTTTGGGCCTAAATTAGTAACAGCTAGAGAGAGGGCATTTTCAAACAAAGTGGTGTGAGGCAGCAAAAGTCTGTCTCTGTTGTTTGTCTGTCTTCCTGTCATTCCTGTGCTATGTGTGAAGCTTACCCAGTTACTGTAGTAGATACAGGTAAGGCTAAAATGGCCTAATTCCCAGTATATTTCAAAAGGAATTTGTTTGTGTACCTTTTCCCCCACCCTTTCCTGCAGGGTTTTCTGGGAATTGTATAGGCTGTGGAGAAAGGGGATTTCGATACTTCACGGAATTTTCCAACCACATTAACTTGAAACTAACCACTCAGCCAAAGAAGCAGAAGCACTTAAAGTACTACCTGGTAAGAAGCTCCCAAGGTGTACTGTCAAAGGGACCCCTTATCTGCTGGAAAGGTAAAGAATAACCCATTTGCTAGAAGCATGTTTACAGATTTTAGAAAATTTTTATGTAGTGTTGGGTGAACCTTAAAAGTTTTGGGTTTAAGTATTTAAAAAGCTAGGGGGTGAAATCCTGGCTTCATTGAACTCAATGGCAAAACTTTCACTGCTTTCAGTGGGGCCAGGATTTCACCCAAGAGGCTAAAGATTTAGGTAAAAGGAGAGTTTCTCATCCATCTCTCTTCTATCCCCTCCTCGCCACATCCCCAGAGGAGGCCTCAAATCCCCCCTTCCGCAGAAATAAAGCGGTCCATCAGCCCGATAATCGCCTCCTATGTCTGGGTGTTTTCTTCCGGGATCTGGCAGAGTGGCTCTCAGCCTATTCTCCAGCCGCAATTCCTGGACTGCTCTGCCAATCTAATCACTTATAAATTCATGCTAGCACCCATAGAAAAACTAACTCCGCAAACTGCACTCTAAGATAAAAGCTGGGGACGCTGATCTCAGGGGAATGGAAAGAGGGATCACGTACTCAGGTTTTGCTCTCTTGTTTTGCACCCTGGGTGCACCTAGGGTGAATATCTTCAGCTTTAAGTTGAAGGCCCCTTGATATGAATGTTATGGGGAGGGTTTTTGTAACTAAATAATTAAATTAGGTTGGTTGAATCCTGAGAGATGTTTTAGCTGAACTTTGCGATTTGTTGCATGTCATACCGTATGTGCTTTTAACATTTGTCAATGTTTAACACCGTTGCACTAAACTGTTGCACTGAAAGCCAGGCCTTGTTAATATGTACTGTAGCTGCTTCACTTCCAGAATGTAGAAGCAGACAATCATCTGCTGCTAGCCATTCTGCTAAACCAAATTCTTCAGTGTCACCATCCACGGCCCCAGAGAGCGGAAGAGCTAATGGATACAAATCAGGGTTCACTCAGACAGGTAGGGGCTGAAAGTGCTGCATGCTGTAGAAATGACCACTGGGGGAGATAAAGTACCTCACATGTTCCATAGGATTGCCAAGTAGATTTTTAGCATGCATCATTTACAACTTAAAGATAGAAAACATATTTCAAAATTTATTCTGTCAGTATTAAGGACCTGATGAGACTGGGATAAGTTTAGCTCTTAATAGTAGCTTGAAAAGTTAGGTTTTTTTAAAAATCCATTTTATTTATTTATTTATTATATTATTTTTGCTGATGTCCCAGATGTTGTGAAATACTCCTTTATAGTGAACATCCTAAACAGAATGGGTACCTTGAATTGACATGTTTTTCCTCACTGGAGAAAAAGCAGCCTTTTGTTTTTGATGTTTGACTCCCACTATTGAAGTGTGGTAAAAGTAGTGATAAACTGCAGTGGTTTTCTAAGTGAGCTAAGACACATCATAGCCATATTTCCAAAGCTTTGAAATTATTATCTCGTGGAGTTGTGCATTGATTTAAGTAGAAATAAAGACGTTTTCTAATAACCATAACAGTTTCACCTAGAAGGGCTTTCCTTCTGGACTCAAAAGGTGATTTTTCTTTGGTGTGCTTTGTAGGTTGATACAATTTTTGAAGTTGATTTATTGCAGTTCATGTTCTTTTGTTTATTTGATAGATTTTAGAAACAAAAAGTTTTTATTCAGCTGAGCTATGATTGAATGGAGTGCACATCTCTGCCGTCTCTGAATGATGTAAAAACAGAACAGGATTTGTCATGTCTGAAAATCTCAGTTATCCAGGAATTTTAATTGGCCACATATATTTTAGAATATAAGCTTATATGGAGGGATCTGAAGTGCAAAATTAAAAAAAAAAACTTGTTTCAATAATTCTTTTGCTTACAAGGGATGCTGAAAATAAATGAACAATAAAAATTGAATATTAGCATTCCTATTGGTGTTGCAAATGTTAGTCAGCATGTTCAAGGACACGTTGCCGGAGGTGTTGGATTTTATTCCTATTTAAGAGACTATATTTCTAATCTGGAATGAGAATGTTGTGGTGTCTTGGCCTCCAGGTCCTTGCATGAAAAATATGCAGGCACATGAGAATCTCTCTTTATTTGGCATAACAAGTAATCTAATATTTACACAGCTTTGTCTGGGTTGCTGCTGACAAGTTAATAGATACACCTTTTATAGACTGCTTTCTCCTTATCAACTCACCATGATTTTCTTTCTTCTTGTCCTTTTGTATCACTATTTGTTCTCTCAGGTCACAGTTATCAAACTCTTTTATCTCCCACCATTGTTACCTTCCAGTGAAGATAGTGCCACATTCATAATACAAATTCCACTTGACAAGGGGGAAAAAGTCCCACCATATTTGTTTGTAATGTATAAGTACTGTTGCAAACCACCTGTGATGAAAGTTCAGGTTTCTCCCTGGAAGTCTCCATAGCTAGTCATACACTGAGGTGAACTACTTTTCTCTGTTGCTTTCAGGTAGGTGTAATGAAACTGGGTTGCTTTCTGAAAATATGTTCCTTTTATCACCATTTTTCTTTCCTAAGGTATGGACTTGAGTACTTCCCTCTGTCTAGCTTTGTAACTAAAGTACAAGGCCCTAGCTACCTTAGAAGTTATATAACTATTATACAAATAGCTATATACACATGTTAAAAGAACATCAAGGTTGCAAAGTCAAGCACTTCAAAGGTAGGAAATGCCAGAGTTGAGGTTGCCTGTGTAACCTTAGTATGGGCCCATTGTGTGTATGCATTATGATTACAATAAGTGGAATTGTATATTTTTATATTTTTGACATATCAATGCTTATTTGTAAGCATTTTTTCAGTTTTTATCCAGTTAAATTTTCATAGTTGTGGGAAATTATGGAGCTGGTCAAGCAATAATTATTTCATGACAGGAGACATTGAGATTTAAAAATGTAAAGCTTTATAACTGTTAAAACACAAATTGTCAACATCATATGTCAAAGTATACAAAGTAAATATCCTTAAATCAAACTCTAATAAATTCTCAAGCAACATTTTTCTTTCTTTACCTGTCTGTAAATTTTGATTATTATCCATGGAAATACCTTTTCATTGATTTGTGTGTGCATGGGGAAATTGACATTTACCGCCATTTATCAATAAAATCTAATTCTTCAAAGATTAATTATGATAAGTCTTTAATTATATAAGCACATACTGTTTTTTCCACAGGACCACTTCCTCACTGAGTGTACAGGCTGGACTGTGCTCAATGAGCAGCTATCCAATATTTTTTTCTCCTCATTGTTCACTGGGTGCCCCCAGACCTTATTTACTGCACACTATTCAAACTCATCTATGAGGATACAATTATTAATTTCCTCATGAGAAATTTTCTGTGATACCCATCACAAGAATATCCAAGTGCTTCACAAATAGTAATTAATTTGTCTCAACAAAACCCTTGTGATGTGAAGGGGTGGTATTGTCCCCAATTTACAGATGGACAGTTGAGGCACAGAGAGGCTGCGGTCAATATTTGAATTTGAGATGTGTAGGACCTGATTTTTTCACAGTACTTAGTATTATGTAGCACTTTATATAGTGAAGCACTGCTTCCATTGACTTCATTTGCAGGTGTGAGTGCTCAGCACTTCTGCAGATCAAGCCCTACAATCTGAAGTTGGGCATGCAGAAAATGAGGAATGCACAATTAGTGACCTCCTGTGAGAAGTTTGGATTAAGTGACTTGCCCAACATCACAAAGGGACCCTGTTGCCAAAACATGGATAGAATCTCAGAGACAGAATACAGTTCTCCAGGGAAGTGTTCCGTGCGACCAACCTTTCTCTTCATATAGTCCTCTGCCTTGTTCATTATGCACCTTCAAACCTACAACAGATGAGACAGAAGTTCTATAGACAACAGCCTCTTTTCACTACACAGCCCTGATTCATCCCCAGAGCAGGTCCATCCTGTGCACTGAGTGAGGCAAGAGTCTTGTGGCAAAATCAGTATGTGATCATGTAATTAAATATTATATCATAATGCTTACACACAGGGGCCCAAATTAAGGTTAGACAAGCAACCTTAATTCTGGCATTTCCTAACTTTAGTGTTTGAGTCTGCAACCTTAATAATTTTCTATTTGATATAATTTTGAGTAATTCTCTGGATTTTTATGAAAGCAAACTGAAAAAACCAGAAACTCCATTATGTGATGACATATGGTCACCCTTGTGGTTCATCAGCAGGGTTTGACCCTTTAGATGGACCAGACAGATGTGTGCTGCTTGATATGCACCCTCTGCCACTGGCTTTTCCATATATGTGCTGACAGCAGTGGACAGCAGGCTATGGAAAGCAGGTTCTCTAGTAGGAATAGACTCTTCCGCTTGTTATTCCCCCCAAGCTCTGTTTTTTCCAACCTGTCACTGTCCCAGTCCTGTTTCTTCTCCATCCAGGGCTCCTTGTCCCAGTTCCATTCTCCTTACACACAGAGTCCCAGTCTCCACTCCCCAGGCTTCTCGTCTTAACCCAGTCTCCTGGTCTAGCCAGTCCAAGTCTCCCTACTCCAGGCTCACTGGCTGAGTCCCTATTCCTTCTCCCTGCTGGCTCTTAATCCTAGTCTTGCTCCTCATCCAATCTGGCTCCCCCTCCACTTTCTTCTTGTCCCAGAGTCTTTGCCCAGCCAGTTCTAGTTCTTCCACCACACCCCAACTCCTTGCCATCTCTGTCTCCTCTTCCCACACCATTGGTTCCTAGTCCTTCTCCCCAGCTCCTTACCAGATCTATGTGTTTACCCCATTCTCACTCCCTGCCCCAATTGGCTTTCAGTTCAGCCTTCTTGCCCAACCAGTCCCAGCCTCTCCTCCCCTGGTGCCAAATACCAATCTCCTAGTCTAGCCAGTCTCAGTCTCCCCCTCTATCTCCTAGTCTCTGTTTCTCTCCAACCCTTCCAGTCCCAGTCTCATCAGACTCCTTGTTTCAGTCTACTTCTCTCCCTTCCCTCCAGTCCATCTTTTGCCCTCTCTGCATTAAAAGCAGATGGCTTCCTCCTCCATGCTGCCTGGGTTGTCACGGAGTGGACAGGACAGATAAGCTCCTTGCTCTCAGCTCCAGTGCCCAGCCCAGCCCACCCTGGCCTACAGTACCTCATAACAGCTGTTACAGGGAAAGTCCAAATAAGCTCTTCTAGCCTGATCCTGAACAATTTTCAGTCACTCTGTAGGGATAGCGTATGCACCGTCCTGTCAACATGGATGAGCTATGAGTGGATAGAGCATGCACATTCGCTGTGTGGGGATGGTACTTGCATAGATCCAGTCAGCACTAGGGGTTGGGAGGGGATGGAGCATGCTCAGTGAGGTTAGAATTTTGGAGATTTTAGCTGCAAATATTCAAGAAGTCTCTAATAAGCATGTGCGAACTGCAGTTTTTCATACAGGTATAAGTGGGCCAAATTTGGGAGAATTTTCATAGGGATGGGAAAAAGCACATCGTTGACACAAAGGACACTCTCCTGCCAAATTTCAGGACACTTCTTCAAAGCATAGGGATGCTAGCATTTTGCAGAGAAGGTCTCAGGAATTTTTTAATATGGGAAAAATGTATTTTCCCCTCGTTTTGTTCTTGGAAATGGCTGAACTGTTTTTTCTGAAAGTTACCAAAACCAGAGGCAGACACCCAGCATGGAAAATTTCAACCCAAGCAGTGAGTTTCATAAAGTTATAAGCAACTGACTATAGGGTCTTAAAATGGTAAGTGTAGGGCAACCTTAACAGGTGTTGCTACCAGCCCTGTATACAATACACTTTTGTGTTTTGTGTGAGTGCATATGAAAATACACACAAATACACAATTGTGTATATATAGGTTATAGACTATACATATATTAATATTAATTAGAGAGACACAACTTCCATATGCTCGTACACTGCCCACTTGAAGGAAGCATTGGCAGATGCATTTGCCACAGTGTATTTAATAATAGACTATCAGGTTTCACCAGAGCCTCTGACCTTGTGTTACTGATCAGCCATTTGGCATATTTCTTGTGAAAATGGGACAAGTCATTCTGCTGGAGTGGAGTCAGAGATCCTGTGACCACTCTCAACCTTGATTATTCCAGCTGGTAAAATAGTCTCTCCTCCTCCTCCCATTGTTCCCAGAGTGGTGTGTTGTTTCAAGGTATATCAGTTTGGCAGATCAGGCTGGTAATATCCTTGCCTTCTGCTTTCTTTCTGTTTGAGTATGGAGATGTGTAGGTGGAACCTCACATAAACTGCTTACTTTTTACAGATTAATTTATCCAGTGAAATCCAGTTAACGTTCTTTCAGAAAAATTCATCCTTATGTTGTAAGAATTTAGAGCTGCCTGTGTGACAACATCCAAAGTGTAGAATTTGATCTGAATAAAGTTGCAGGTATTAAATGTTTAATGGTTAGAGCAGGGGACTTGAAGTCAGGAGATCTGGGTTCTGCTCCTGATTCTGCTGCTGATTTGTTATATAATTCATTTAAACTCTGTTCTACGGTTTCCCCACCTATAAAATGGGAATACTTATCCACCTTTGTGAAGTGCTTCGAGGGAAGTGTGTTCTAGTAGTTTGAACACAAGACGTGGCATCAGGAACCCTTGAATTCTGATCCCAGCTCTGATACAGACTCTTTCTGTTGTGTGCGCAAGTCACTTAACCTCTCTGCTTCAGCTTCCCAGTCTATAAAAAGGGACAATCATGTTTACTTGCCTATCCCATTGAACTATTATGAAGAACAGTTAGATAATATTTCAAAAGCATTTTGAATGTGAAAAATGCTATGTAGGTTATGTAAATGTTAAGCATGATGAAGAGTTGTTTTTAGGAGTAGTAGTATCATCATCCCTCAGTATTACATCATGGGGATTTTTTTTATGCAAATAGCCTTCACAACATACAAGAACTGTAAGCATAAAAAGGAAAAAGACACTGTCTAAAATTTACCACGAGTCACCTATAAATCCTGACCATGATCCAACTTTGTAGGTTTGGGTAGTCAGGAGTTTTGTTAAACCCTCCACAGAATTCGTGTGTTTTAGGTGCTCAGAATGTACTCCTTCTTCTTTAACTTTCTTTAAAATTCTCACAGTGCCTAAAAGCACTGGTCGTGATGTCTTGCACTACTAACGCATTCTTGAGGTACTCATTCATGCCCTTAGGGACCATTCCAAGAGCTCCAATTATTGCTGGGATCATCTAGTTTTCCATAATCGTTCCACTTTGTGGCTCAATTCTTCATACGTCACATCTTCCTTTTTAATATTTCTGTCTGCTGGTATGGCAAATATCAATTAACATGGCCTTGCTTGTCTTCTTCTCTACAGCTATGTCCAGCCTGTTTTCCTGCACTGTTTGGTCTGTGACAATTGCCAGATCCCATAAAATCTAGCTTCTTCATTCTCTAGAGCACTTTTGATTCGATGGTCATAATACCACATGGTTTGTTTAATTCCATACTTGCCACAGAGTTTCCAGTGCAGACACTTGGTGACCTCATTGTGTTTGTTCATATATTCTCTCGCAGCCAGGCTCCTGCAGATGCTCAGCACATGCTCCATCATCTTTTCCTTTTCAGAACATATTCTGCAGTTTGGTATGCAGTTCTATTGGTCAATTTTGTTTAGAACATAATTAAGCCTTAAGGACTCCTCTTGTGTGCTCATAATGAGGCTTCCTGTCTCTCTTTTCAGGTATCCTTTAACAAACTCATGGCTTGTTGATCTTCTATCGCTAATGGATTTGCTTGTTCTCTGCCACTGTCCATGCAATGATTGCTATGTAAATCTTTCAAGTCATTCTTTGACCATTTGTTTTTTCCTTTCTTTCTTGAATTGGGATGCACACTTAGCCTCGGCTTATTATCATGACCAGATGATCTTTTACTGTGACTGACTCCTCATATATTTTGATGTCGTCATTCATTGTCACTGTCCTCCTCCACAGATAGAAAACCTTTTCCACTATCACATCATTGAACATACATTCTGCCCATGTCTTGACTGATGTTCATCTCTTTGTGCATCCCTAGGAGCTTTTTTGTTTGGATGTTAAATTTTTTCTTCTCTTGATTCCATTTTATCATTCTGGCAGTGTACCATACTGCTGGTTTTGCCTGCATATTAATGGATTGGATCAAATTCTTCAAGTTGAGTTTTGTTCGGAAATTAGTTCTTATTCATCTGTAGTATTCTGTCCTCACTTGTTTGTAGGCATCATGCTGAGAGAGATCTTGGATAGAACCTTCTTTAACTTGTGTGCCATTTGATTGTACCCATTTTGTCCTCTTTACAGATGTCGGCACACATTTAGCCAAACCAACCTGTAGCTTTATATGTTCATCAAAATTTTCTACATGTGTCATCAACTGCTGTATCTTCTTTTGTGACAGTCCATACGGTATCAGATCATCCATGTATAGTAAATGATTAACTGTTTGTTGCTCTTTGCTAATGTGATAAACAAAATCTCAACTCTCTTGCTTTCGCTCTCGCTTTCACTCTTTCTTACTTTCTATCATTGGATGAAAAACAGTATATAAATTTAAGGTAGTACTAGTTATTTGTAAGATAAGTCCTTATATGATGACTTCTTAGGGGTGTATGTCTATAGATAATTTCAAATAGTTGTTTAATCAAGCAAATTTTTTTGTCAGACTCCTCAGTATTCAGTCCAGCAAAATCATCTTCTGCTGTTAATATAAGTGGAACTCAAGACCTATCCCGGAACAAGAACATAGTGAAACCACTGGCTTTGTCTGTGCAGCTTGTAGGAAAGACATTTGCCACAGGTAATAATTTACTTTACAGAAAGCCAAGTGGGATAATGAGCTGTCTGTCTAGTAGTGGGTACATTTGTTATCCATACCCCCAAATTTGTGTACCACTTCAATACTCTGCGCATGCACATCTTGCACTACCATTGGTATTCCCACCCTGGATAGTGTCCTGGTTCTCAAACCTGACAGTTTGGTCACTATACTTTAAAGGGGACCAATTATTTCCCTGGCTGAGCTCCATAAGAGAGACGACAACCCCATGGATTCAACCTTGGGTGACATGGCACCTTTAAATAGCTCTCAGTAAAAGAGGTAAGAATCCTAATCTGTCTACATGTTGTTCTCCATGAATGACTTATGTAGCCTCTTCAGAGATGTTGCATGAAACTTACCTTCCTTTAAAGGAGGGCTAGTGTTAGTATTCTTTCATTGCTTGAATTGTGAATCCTTAATCTCAGTGGGATATCTAGACACCTCATTTGGACAATGAAATCAGTAATCAGGCATATAAACTAGGTATTAATACTGGTTCCAGATTTGAGAATTGCCAATTTTAAGACACTTGTGCAGGATTATGATGTCCTGTTGGGTGACTATGGTTGAAGATAGGACTCTGTAGGTAAAGTAAGGCCCCCTTTTATTGCAGAATAATATAACTTTAAATTGAATTGCTCCCACCCTCACTGCCCACTAATACGATGAAACTCTGTGGTAAACATTCCAAAAATTATAAGAGTCAGAAGAAGAAATCTAAAATTTACCAAGCTAAACGTAAATCTCCCCATGCTGCCTATTGGAAAAATTTGTATCTCTCATCACTTTTAGCCTAAGAAGTGAGGTAAAAGATATATAAAGAGGCCGCAGATCTCCTAGAAGCTAAATTAATGACACACACATTTCTCATTTCCAGTTTTCAATAAGGATGCTTCAAAATTCTTACTAGATTTTATGGTTGTGTTTTTGGCTTTGTTTTTTTTCTGTTTCCCCCCCGAAATACAGAAGCCCTAATTAAAGATCAGAATTTTGCTGCCAGTGCCTGAGTTATTCTCCAGTGGATGCCCCAGGACGAAAGTTGACTCAGTCACCAGTCTTGTTCTGTTCTTGCTTTATGTTCTGAAATATGATTTATTTTGTTTTAAAGATTGTCTAAAGCGGCTCTCTCTGTGTATTTTGTTGTATTCAGCTCCACTTACACTGCGTAACTGCGATGTTGCAAATGGAAACAGTAGTGGAGGAAGAAATAATGTGTTGAGCTCTACATTCTCTCGGCCCATGCCACACTCAACTTCCCCCAGCCCTGCCTGTTTTTCGGTAGATCAAGGTAAAAGAAAATCTGTGTTTTTATTATTTTATTTTAAACTCTTTACTGTATATACTGTTGAGCCTGAAAACTGTAGATTTGTTTTCTTTTCCACCGTAGCTGTTTCCACAACTCTTCCCTGAGATGTAGTGTGTTGCTGGCTTGAGTGTTGATGATAATGATACACACCTCATTATAGATATTAGTGTTTCTCAGATCAGAATGTGGCCTGATGTAAATTGAAAGTAACTCTAAACTCAGTAGAGCTATGCCAACATAAAAACGGTGTGAGGTCAAAATCCAGCCCAGAGTTTGTGTATCTGAATGTAAAAGGGATGTGGGAAGAAGAGTATTTTGAATGATCTTTTTATTTATTTCTCCTCAGCATCAATGTCTAGTTCTGGGCCACCAAAGAAACGACACCGGGGATGGTCTCCTGGGTCACCAGTCCCACCTCCTGGTTTAGTTGTACCTGTTCCGACAATTCGGCCTCTTACAAGAACAGGTAAAACTTGAATAATTATGTGAATTTTCATGACTAAAACTTCTGCTCCTCCAGCTCAGTAGCATGGTAGTGCTTCTCTGAACCGTTGTGCAGGACATATGATTACTTCTGTGGAAAGTAATGACCTCAGGTCTTACTCGGGTTGGGGCCTGGTTTTGCTAGGCACTCTATAAACATGTATGATGATATGGTCCCTGCCCGAGATAACTTACAATCTAATTTAAAATGAGGCAGTATGAGAGCATGACAGTTAATGGGGAGTGGGAGAAGTGAGGATGAGGATAGTAGTAATACAAACACATGATTAACCATCCATAACTTGGTGCTTCCAAAATTGTTTGTATAGGTATGTTGTATATACAAATATAAAAATAAATAGATGTAATTTCCATTGGCTCTCAGCTTGAGATTGAACTTCCCAGACTGGGAGAGCATGATGCGGATGCTCCGCTCCTGCACGGGAGGGAGGATCTTGCATAGCTTAACTTTGGCCACTCAGAACAAAATGGCATTGATGAAAATCCCATCAAGTCATCCTTAGCTCTCAAAGGATGATGACCATGATATTGGGCATTGAAAGTGAGGGGATTGAGAATCCTTAGGACTCCATCAAGACCATGTAATGTTGGCATCCATATTGAGATAAGAGTTAGGGTTAAATAAAAAGGTATATTAACTACTTATATATTCTAAAGTGGTAATTTAAATCATATAACTACTTACCGCAATAATACTTTTAAGCTATAGCAGTCAAGGTGTTTTGCAAAGTAAAGTAAGCATCATTTATCCCCACTTTACAGAAAGGGAAACAGACAAGAAGTTAAGCCCCACATTTTTAGAACTGCCAATGACTTTTGGGTGCCTCAATTTCTGGGTGTTCAGTTTGGGATACCTTGGGCCTGACTTTCAGAGAGGTTAAGCATCCACAGGGGGAGAGCTCAGCACCTCTGAAAGCGTGGCCCTCTGTGTGTCTACAAGCACTCAAAATCAGTAGCCACTTCCGAAGACCTTGTCTTAAATGACTTGCTGAAGGTAATACAGAAAGTTAGAACCCCGATCTCTTGACTCCCAGACTCATGCCCTCTCGCTCGACCACTCCGTCCTTTTGTGGTAACTGTGAATACACTTTTACTGACAAAACACTTGAACAACATTTTAAAATTATCATTTAAACATGGAAGTTTTCAAACCAGTTGCATGTGGGGTCAGAAGCCATCTTCTCTTTTGTTGTTGTTGTTGTCAGTTTACTTGCATAGATCTATTGCATGCCCATGTTGCATTCCAGAGAGAAAGTTCTGAATTAAACAAACTTCTAGAAACGGAAAAGTTCCCACAATTAAAAAAAGTTGAATTTCTTTAACACCTTTCATCAGAGGATTGCAAAATTCTTTATGAACAATTTAAGGAAGTCTCATAATATCCCTATGAAGTATGTATTATACTGACAGATTATAATACTGAGGCATTGTGCTTTCTTTTCCTGTTTTCAAAGCTGCTGTTGCTCCTTCATGACTGAAGTGTAGTTTTCATCTTTCTATAGCTTCAGAATAGTATAAAGTGGTATGCAAATAGCTTTGAGATTTTAGTCTACATAGTGTAGGTCAGAAGTTAGGGAGGTCTCTTCCTTCTTTGTGCTGACAGGTAGCATTGAAAAGTGACCTGTGTGAACACTTTTCCTAGTACTTGGCTTTGTTAGAAGATGCATATTCAAACCTGGATTTTTCCTCTCCCTCTCACCGAAACAATACTGTAGTTAGAGAAAAGCTTTATTTTAGTGGTGGGGCCAGGGAAGGATATTGGGTCTTAATTTAAATTCCTTAAAACTGTAATAGGAAATGCAAAGGTATTTTGAATTTTATTGCAGTTAGTGATTTGCAGGAGTGTTTATTTGTTCATAGGGCCAAATCACAGTATGAGCCTTTTGGTAATGAAAGTTTTTCTTTCTTTATTTTATAGAGCCCCTTTTGTCAGTCCCAGTTCCTCAATCCATGTTAACTGGAATTTTACAGCCTCAGCCCATCCCTGCAGGGGAGACTGTAATAGTTCCTGAAAACCTGCTGAATAACTCAGGAATCAGACCAGTGATTCTTATAGGTAAGCTTCACATTGTGATAAGCAACACTGTACCTCTTGAATAACTGCATGTTCAAAAGATTTGAGGTTTTTTGAGGTAATGAAATTCACTTTTGTGATCAGCCCGTAAGCACAACTGAAGGTCACTGTATTTTGTAAGACTTTCAGCAGCCTCTTGTGTTAATTGTGCAATATTTACGATGAGAAGTTGGGTGATTTTTGCCAAGACCTGACATACAAAAGGGTCCTGGCCAGATCAGATTAGACCTCAAATTTGGGTTTTGTATAAACAAGGCTTGTATAAAATCTAAGAATAGACTTATTTCCTTGGAATTAAAACAACTTTCCAATACAAACAGTTTTCCAAGACAAATAAACATTCCTCTACTGTGTTTACAACCAAACCTTATAGCCCTGTGCTACTGCCTGAAACCGAGAAAGTGAAATTGATGTTGAACTGACCAATCAAAACTGACTAGCTTTCCCCTCCCACAGCCCCCCCCCCCGCCCCATGTCTAAACAAGGAGAAATGGAAAAAGTAAGCAGCCAGCATGAATAATAAAATATAAATTAGAATATTAAAATATTTCACCTGTATACAGTGTGGTGTTAGTAATATACTATGTGTAAGGACATTGCTGTTACATTAAAAATATGACTTTTAATGTGAAAGTGTCCCTTTGAGGTGTGTTACTGCAAAATAATAATATTTAAAGAAAATTACTCAAATTGGGGAGTTGTGCCACTATTTGAAGGGGTAATTCCATCATTGTTCAATTCAGTGCAATATTACCCCTTTTTATAAAGCATCCTGCATATTAGGGAACCATTTTTACCCATATGACCCCTGGAATTAATTATCATAAATTAAGTAGTGGAAAATTGCTCTAAATCCCTACTCACACAGCTGGTCTTTATACATAGTTCCTCTCGAGTTAATGGGGCTACCTACGTGAATAAAGATTGCAAGGTTAGGATTACAGTTAATTTGTATTTTTTTTTATTTTATGGCAGTTCAGCCTAGAGAAAGCCTAGGCCTTAGCATACAGTTCTATAATTTCCATAACTGCATTTCCTTATGAAAGAAGAGGGTCCTGGCAAGTTGGCAGTGCAGTCCTCCGGTGGGCCCAATGTTCGTGTCCCTGGAGAAAAAGTGTCCTATTGGTAGTATAGTACCAGATGTACTTGAAAAAATTACATGAAAAAAAAGTAGTGTGTTTCTATCTCTGTCATTCTTATCCTTACCAGAAAGATTCTGTTATTAATTGATGTCTTAGTGAAGCCATTCATGAAAATAAAACTTTATATCTGCGTTTAAATTTTAAGATGCTCATCAAAACAGTACACAGTACAGCAGTGTCTGAAGCACATTTGATTCAGTTTGTGCTGCTTTTATCAGGTTAAGATTTCTGTACTGCAGTTCTGCAGATTTTGCACGCTAAATTATTGGTAATGTGAGCTTTATGCATTTAAAGGTCATGGTAATAACTGAACGGATTACTTTGATATTTGTCTTTGAATAAATAATTACTATCTTGCTGCTGGGCAGACCATCACAGTAACTTTTGGTAAATCGATATTGACATATACAGGGTAATACACTATTGGCATACTTGATTTCTTCTGTAGACAGTAATAATGTCAGTTTGGTCACTGTCCTCCCATCTTTTGCTATGTAGCATTAGGCAGAAGTTAGGGAACATAACTGTTGCAAGATTTTGTGTAATAGTTTATTTTGAGTATTTTTATTTTTGTTTTTGAAGGTTATGGCACTTTACCCTATTTCTATGGCAATGTTGGTGATATTGTAGTAAGTCCCTTGCTGGTGAATTGCTACAAGATTCCACAGCTGGAGAACAAGGATTTGGATCTTTTGGGATTGACTGGCGGTCAGTTACTAAGTGTAGAGAACATGATTCTTTTAACGATACAGTATCTTGTCCGATTAGGTAAGCCATTTCTCATATTCATTCCAGTTTTTATTGTTTACGACTTTTGTTTTCTCCCTTCATCTCCAGTATGTCCTACCTCTTGCTGGTAGCCAGTTTTCTGTCTGTCTAGCAGATCGAAGAGATGCCTAGTCTCTATCTAGAGTCAGTGCCAGTGCTATTTTGTAAATCTGCTTGAAAAGGAGGTGAATTTGAAGAGTGATATTGTTCTCTGTCCTCCCTGTGACCAAGGTCACCTTTGTGAAAATCAAATATAATTCTGCATTGCAAATACTTCATTTGCTTAGGGAATCAAACCACCTGTTTTCACAACCGTTTCTAAGAGCACCCAGTCCTTTTTTCATTCAGAGTTTCATGACAGATGCTTACAGATGTGTTGTCACCATTGTTTTGGGGACTGCAACATTTGCATGAAAACTACTTCTGTTGTGCAAACTAAAGCAATTTATTTAGTACACAACAAATTCTTGTTTTCTTAAATGTATTTAATATGTGCTCTAGACAGAATTTAGGGTAGTCAAGTGAGTTGCAGATTTTCTAAGCCTTTGTGGATAGCCACTTTCCCTACATTAGTGTAAAATGTAGTGAACATAAACGTAAGATATTAAAGGCATAGAGAATAGTGTGGGCAAGTGCTGTGTAAGCCTTCTCCCACAGCTGTGTCAGTCTTGACCTGCATCTTCCCTTTCATTTTAGTCCTTGGTCACCCTTGAACAGAGACACCAATCACAGTGAGATGCATGGTGATTTTGTAAGAGAGATGCATTGCATTTTCTACACTAGATAAATGTTTCCCCCAGCATGCCTCTTCCTGGGGCTTCTTTCCTTATCCAAAAATCCAGTAGAAAAAGATAACCTTTCCATAGATGTTTTGAACCATCTTATAGAGCTTGATAGAAAATTCTCTCACTGCTATACAAAAAAAGACTATTGTTTTCAATTAAATTATGAATACTTTTAGCATAATTTTCTTACAGCTCTATTGGATGCTTCCCTTCTAAATTCTGTAGGATTTTCCTATAAAAAGTAATGTGGAATTTTCCCTTTTTTGATATCAGGAATTAACGATAAGGAAAATTTTGGACCACTGGTAAAATCATTTTTTTTTACTGGGTCCTTGAAAAGTGTTCAAAAAAAGATGATTTCATTGAGAATGTTCATAGTTTCATCTAGAGCAAATTGATTTCAAAAGAGTAAGAAGCAGAGAGGTTTGGGAAGTAGATAGAAGAATGCTACATCCAGAGACTGCCTTAGTTGTATTGGCTTGTTATTGGTACAGAACGTTTTTTGCGCAATTCTACTGCTAACAACTATCTCTGAATCTTGATGGATTTCTGATCACATTGCCACTTCTTATTCTTAGAATACTTACCCAGGATCCACCACCTGGAGCTTTCATAGAGTCATAGATTCCAAGGCCAGAAGGGACCATTGTGATCATCTAGTCTGACTTCCTGTATAGCACAGGCCATAGAACTTCCCCAGAATAATTCCTAGAGCAGATCTTTTAGAATCTACTTGGTAAGTTCTTCCAATGATTAATTAAGAACATAAGAATGGCCATACTGGGTCAGACCAAAAGATCCATCTAGTCCAGTATCCTGTCTTCTGACTGTGGCCAATGCCAGGTGCCCCAGAGGCAATGAACAGAACAGGTAATCATCAAGTGATCCATCCCTGGTTGCCCAAACCCAGCTTCTGGCAAACAGAGGCTAGGGACACCATCCCTGCCCATTCTGGCTAATATCCATTGATCGACCTATCCTCCATGTATTTATCTAATTCTTTTTTGAACCCTATTATAGTCTTGGACTTCACAACATCCTCTGGCAAGGAGTTCCACAGGTTGACTGTGTGTTGTGTGGAAAAAATACTTCCTTTTGTTTCTTTTAAACCTGCTACCTATTAATGGCATTTGGTGACCTCAAGTTCTTGTGTTACGAGAAGGAGTAAATAACACTTCCTTATTTACTTTCTCCACACCAGTCGTGATTTTATAGACCTCTATCATATCACCCCTTACTCGTCTCTTTTCCGAGATGAAAAGTCCCAGTCTTATTTATCTCTCCTCATATGACAGTCATTCCATACCCCTAATCATTTGTGTTGCTCTTTTTTTAACCTTTTCCAATTCCAATAAATCTTTTTTGAGATGGGGCAACTGCATCTGCACGCAGTATTTAAGATGTGGGTGTACCATGGATTTATATAGAGGCAATATATTTTCTGTCTTATTTATCCCTTTCTTAATGATTCCCAACATTCTGTTAGTTTTTTGACTGTTTTTTGATAGTTTTCCGAGAACTATCCACAACGGTCCACAAGATCTCTTTCCTGAGTGGTAACAGCTAATTTAGACCCCATCATTTTATATGTATAGTTGGGATTATGTTTTCCAATGTGCATTACTTTGCATTTATCAACATTGAATTTCATCTGCCATTTTGTTGCCCAGTCACCCAGTTTTGAGAGATTCTAATGTAGCTCTTCACAGTCTGCCTGGGACTTAACTATTCATGAGTAGTTTTGTATCAGGTGCAAATTTTGCCACTTCACTGTTTACCCTTTTTTCCAGATCATTTATGGATATGTTGACTTGGACTGTTAATTACTCTCACTTAAAAATGTACGCCTTATTTCCAGTCTGAATTTGTCTAGCTTCAACTTCCAGCCATTGAATTATGTTGTACCAGTCTCCGCTAGACTGAAGAGCCCATTATTGAAAATTTGTTTCCCATGTAGGTACGTGTAGGCTGTTATGAAGTCCACCTCTTAACTTTGTCTTTGTTAAGCTAAATAGATTGAGCTCCTTGAATCTGTCACTATAAGGCATGCTTTCTAACCCTTTAATCATTGTGGCTCTTCTCTGAACCTGCTCTAATTTATCAACATCCTTCTTGA
Organism: Caretta caretta; assembly: GCF_965140235.1. Lineage (NCBI taxonomy): Eukaryota > Metazoa > Chordata > Testudines > Cheloniidae > Caretta > Caretta caretta. The sequence goes on along the minus strand of NC_134207.1, from coordinate 83,221,117 downwards.
ATTGTAGACACCAGAACTGAACACGGTATTCCAGCAGCAGTTACACTAGTGCCAAATAAAGAAGTAAAATAACCTCTCTTGTGTTTACTACTACTGGTGTTTTTCATTGTCAGTAACTCGGCAGGCATGTGTTTCTTGGATCAGCACAGGAGTACTGTCTTAGCATTTTTGATGTCCTTAGAAAAAACAGAGCCAGTGTCTCCCGTGGTTTTGTTTAGGGTTCCTGTTCCTCTTTATTGATGCTTGGGGTGATTTATGGTTCATTACCTTGATGCAGATGGTACTTTGGCAGGTTGCCATCTAACAGTCTCTCTTATTAGCGTTGGTGGTTAATTGTTTGACATTCTTATCATAACATTTCTTCTGTTCCAGTAACTCTTCTATTATTACTTCAGAATTAATTGCCTTTGGCTCAAGAAACTTGTTAGGCATTGTCACTATGGTTTTTGCCCTATTGCCTATGAATCTCTCTGAATGGGGGACCCAAAAAGAATATTGTGAGTTGTGTGGTAATATGCTGCGGCCTGCTGGACTCCTCAGGGTTTTTTTAATCAAGTTATTTGCTCTTTATGCTGATTTTTCTGCTAACTCATTTGACTGTGCATAGGAAAGGCTTTATATAATGTGCCTGAACTGATACCACAAAGAGTATTGCAAAACTGATCCATTTGTGGTTGTGGGACAGTTTCAGTTGTTGTTTCATCTATAGAAAACTGAAATTTACAGTGAGTTGTTATATTGCAATATATATGCAATTGTGCAATACCTCAATTTAAAAAAAAACTGAGCAGTAATCTGTTAAGAAGTTGTAATCTTTCCAGACCAAAAGTGTTCAGGAAACCTGTGTGGTTTCAGTGGTTCCTTTGCATTCTTTTTGAAGTATATATTACAGACTTCACATTTGGATACCTTGTCTTTGATGTCAGCATTCATGGGTGACAAGTGTGGGGCACCTTGAACTCTTTTATTACACCATAGAATACCCAGATGGGCACTGTGGGTTATACTTACGTACTATTTCCAACCTCATGTTTTGTGGTGGTATGATACAATGCCCTTTGAACAGAATCTCACCATATGTAGCAATTTAATCTCTTTAATCCCAATAAATTGTGTGTGGGGTTTTTTTAATTCTAGGAGATATACCTGGCTTTTTTTTGCTGGCCACATGTTTAGAATTATTCTCTCAAGCTGTTTGGTTCAATTGTTTTGTGTTTCTCACCTGTGCTTGCCAAACTTTTTTCAGAAATTGGTAGCACTTGAATCAATTTACTTCAAATCCCTCTTTCTGCTGCTCCCTGCTTTCTTCAGTTACGGGTACTCTTGAAAGCATGTCCACATTAAGAAGCTCCTAACCAAATTTGAATTTCACAATTAACGTGCATTTTTAAAATTTCATTATCATTTTCTGAAGTTTAAATGGTGTCTTGCACAGTGGTTTCTGTACTGAGGCTTCCAACCTCTCATCTGTTTTTACCTTGACAATTTTTTATGCACAAACATATTCATAAAGATGTTCACAAACAAAATCAATATCTAACATTTGTTTTTCCATCTGATCATAGTTCTGTTGAATATTGATCAGTGCTTTGGAAGTATGTGCCACTAGATTATCACCATGAAGAAATATGGCCTAGAGACCATGTGATCACACATCAGTTGTGATAACAGGCTCTTTGTTAATCTGCAAATATTTCCATATTGGTGCCTCTTTGACAATGTATTTAATTCTGAAAAGTTTTTCTCTTAATCTTTCAAGTGCAGTTCTGTCTTGTTCTTAAGCAGCATTCTAAGTGGAATACTAAACATGTGGCAAATTGGGGATGAATTTGATAGGGTATATTAACATCACTTCGAATCTCAGTAAGGCCTCCTTACTTTGGGGTCTTTCCATTTATATAATTATTTCCACCTTTCTTGGGTTTGCTTGAACTCCTTTGCCCTCCAAAGTTTGTGTCCTACCTAACTGATCTCCTTCAGCCTGTCTTGCTTTTGTATCTGGATAGTTTTAGGTTTTTTTCTGTAGTATGTTGCAGATGTTATGTAGTCTCTCGTTATGTACTCCTGAGGGAATTCTGTGTCACTACACTTGCACAGAATTCATGTACCCCACAGATTTCATTGCTTCCCCACAGAAAAATGACTTCTGACAGGGAAGCAAAGGAAAAGGCACGCGAAAATCCCCGGCAGTGCAGGCAGGTTTGTTTGGGCACCTGGAGCAGCTGGTAGAGATGTAAATAACTGTGAGGGGGCGGGTGAGGCTGGGCAGTCATGTAACAGAGAAAGACATACGTTCTGACCCTATTACTCACTTTTGTGGCAACTTTCCATGGAGGGGAAGGACTTGGAATGTTTCTGAGGAGGTAAGCATAGGGCAGACTCTGTTTCCCTCAGAGCAGAATGTAGCAGCCTGCCTGCTTAGTGAATTGTTCCTATTGTCTTTGTGAATTCCCCCAGGAGTATAAAACAGGTGTAAAAGTTTTAAGACTCCTTTACACTGCCAGAGTGGTGTAAAGGACAGTATGGCCTTATAAATGCTTACGGTGCTTTAGTGATTAGAACTGGTCTAAAATTTTGGACTGAAAAAAAATTCCTATGAAAATGTGTGCCATGAACTGTTTCCTACTGACCTTTCTGGAGATGGTCAGTAACCAATATAAATTGAGTGTGTGATTCCCAAACCCTCATTTGGTCTTCAGTTGCCTATGATATAACACTGAGCATATGGCTGCATATATTTGTTGACTAATAACTAGAAATAAAGGGTCAAACCTAGCTACGTTACTATTAGGCAAGAGGGTTTGGGGATTTCCTCCAGTGCTCTCTACTCCCATTCTCCATCCATTGTATTGTAGTTTAAATAAATTACTGAAATAATTGAAACGAGTAATTATATTGCATTATTTTTACAAATAAAATATGCAGAATATTGCAGAATTTTAAAATATTGTGTGCAGAATTTTTAATTTTTTGGTGCAGAATTCCCCCAGGAGTTATTATGGTGATCATTCCCTTTCTTCTTCCCCCCTGCCAGTTCAACAATTTTTTCAGCAGATCATTACCAGTTATTTCCCCCTAAACCAGCTCTTCAAAGATCTGAGATGTAATACTTTGGTATATCTCAGAAATTGAGTCAGTTCTGAAGGGAAGGTATAAACATAAATCTACCAAAAGGGGGAATACAGAAGATAACTCAGTTAATATAACTGCCTACATGCTGGATATAATACAATATTAATGTGATGTGCACATATATGTATTGGATAGCAGTGATGGTAGAAAGAAAAGGAGGACTTGTGGCACCTTAGAGACTAACTAATTTATTTGAGCATAAGCTTTCGTGAGCTACAGCTGCAGCTCACTTCATCGGATGATAGTAGACTGGTTGTAGGCTTTTGTCATGAAAAACTGTTTCCAGATTTTTGCAATTGACTCTTAACAATTCCTTTCTCCAGTTCTCAGAAAAACATTCCATTTCCTTTCCTCTCCCCACCTCACCCGAGGATTTTTTGCCTTCAAATAACCATAAAGTGAAATTCGACATTTTATATATTTTTGTTGTCTAATGGCTGCTCTTTGGTATTGAAGGTCAAAATGATGAAATACCAAATCTATATCTGTGAATCTCACTCCTGTGGCACTGGGGAGGAATTGTGGCACAGTATGGCTATTTCTTGTTCTACATTTATGAATATTGTTTCGCCAGTTCTAGGATATTTGCCAATTCTAGGGGTTACAGTGGTTGAGAAGCTGGATATGAGTGTGCCCTTGTTGTCAACAGTGTGCCTTTGTTGCCAAGAAGGCTAATGGCATTTTGGGCTGTATAAGTAGGAGCATTGCCAGCAGATTGAGGGACGTGATCCTTCCCCTCTATTCGTCATTGGTGAGGTCTCATATGGAGGACTGTGTCCACTTTTGGGCCCCACACTGCAAGAAGGATGTGGAAAAATTGGAAAGAGTCCAGTGGAGGGCAACAAAAATGATTAGGGGTCTGGAACACATGCCTTATGAGGAGAGGCTGAGGGAACTGGGATTATTTAGTCCGCAGAAGAGAAGAATGAGGGGGGATTTTATAGCTGCTTTCAATTACCTGAAAGCGGGTTCCAGAGAGGATGGATCTAGACTGTTCTCAGTGGTAGCAGGTGACAGAACAAGGAGTAGTGGTCTCAAGTTGCAGTGGGAGAGGTTTAGGTTGTATATTAGGGAAAAACCTGTTCACTTGGAAGGTGGTGAAGTAGTGGAATGGGTTATCTAGGGAGGTGGTGGAATCTCCCTCCTTAGAGGTTTTTAAGGTCAGTCTTGACAAAGCCCTGGCTGGGATGATTTAGATGGGGATTGGTCCGGCTTTGAGCAGGGGGTTGGACTAGATGACCTCCTGAGATCCCTTCCAACCCTGATATTCTATGATTCTATGTCCTTGGAAAGTGCTCATTAGATTTATTTTAGTAAGGCAAATGTTAATAAAAGTGGGTAACTCTAGGGATCAATACTGAGATATAAAGCCTTATACCTCAAACTCAGCAGTTCAAATTCATGACATAGATTTTGAAAGTCCAACAGACAAGTTCCAGCATTATATATACAGCTCTTAAGATTAGAAGTCTGAAGTTTTGTTACATTACATTATTGAAAAAATCAGAATCAAGTATACATGGTCAGTTTACATGTAGAAATACTGGGGAAAAAGCAGAATGCTGGACTTTCTGGTATCTTTGGCAAGTTGCATAGTCATGATTAAGGTTTGAGAGTGAGCACTGAGATTTTTGATCTCTGAATGCCTGGAGGCTAGATGTATCTAGTTTACAGTTTTCTGATTATTGAGGGCAAAGAAGCTGGGGAGGAGATGCCATATTTGTTATCTAAAAAACAAAATGGCTTCTACAATGAAGAGAGGAGAATATGCTCACACTGGTAAGTATCCATTTAAAAAATGTGAAAAATGCTATATAATGTTAAAAGAATGTCCTAACTAGATGAGCAAATGATTGATCTTGGTGTGACAACTTTTTGATGACAGATGATGTTATTTTTTAATGTAGGTCCTGACCAGATACCTCTCAGGGAGGAATTTGAACAGATCATGCTGAAAGCTATGCAGGAGTTCACACTGAGAGAGCGATCCTTGCAAATGAGTGGTCAGTGTATCTCAGTGTCACCAGGTCAACTCCCTTGGCTTGCTAGGTTAATCACCAGTGTATCTCAGGACCTGGTGCATGTGGTTGTTACCCAGAATTCTCTGGCTGAAGGCATTTCAGAAACTCTGAGATCTCTCAATGAAATGAAACATCAGCAAAGGCTACCAGATTATGTTGTTGCAATCTGTGCATCAAAGAATAGAGGAAATGAGTTCTGTGTAGTAGTCTTAGGTGAGTAACTTTACAATATGATGCAGTTACATGTGCAGTCGCATTATGCATTTTGATCAAGTGGTTCATCTTTAACCTCTCCTTAATAGTTTTTGTTCCCCTTTTACACTTGTGCAATAATATTTCTCTTTCTCCTTTTATTCCACTAGGACTTTGTGTAGTAGTGTCTACAGGGACATTGGTTGGCGAGGGAAGAATAGCTGCATGATTTCCAGCAGCTCCTCCCTGAAGCAGATTCACTAGCCTTACAGGGTCCTTGTGCTTGGGATACCTGAAACCTTGCTCTTCTGCATGGCTGCCTTGGGGAATGGGCCCAAAGTGTCCCTTATGCAAAATAGTGTGCATATCTTTCCCTAGTTTACATGGCAACTATACTATTTTTACATTGCAATGCTGACCACCTGATCCAAATGACTAGACTACAATTATTTTGCATAAGAATATAAAATATAGGGCACTGTTTCTGCCAGGCTGTTTTTTCCACAACAGGCTTTTATAATAAAGTTGTGTGCACATGGGTATGTGTATGCCTGAAAGATGAATTTGTGACTACACTCCTCCCTTTCTTATGTAAACAAATTAGTCTTGTCCCATTTTTTTCACTCTGGTGGACAACTTTCTCTTCACATTTTACCAGAATTTTCCATCCCTTCTGAGGAGCAAGTTCTTATACTGTATACCTCCTTTTGGTACAGAATAGCTCATGGACCCACATGTCTGTAAACAGTAGCTTGCAAAGAATGTGCTAAAATGACAGAATATATTCTCCTGTGTCCTATCAGAATAGACTTGACTGTGTTTCTTGTTGATACCCCCCAATCTCTTCTGCAAAAGGCAGGAGAGACCCAACGCTGAAAATTAGTAGGGCACGTCACTTCCATAAGGCCATTACGTACTGGGGAGTTCATTATGAGAATGCACTGTATTTAACCTCGATCTGTCCTTTCTGTTCTCTAGGTCAGTATCAGTCTAGAGCACTGGCAGAAGGCATGCTGACAACCAGTGAGTTTTTAAAAGAGATCAGTTATGAGCTCATCACAGGAAAAGTTAGTTTCTTGGCATCACATTTCAAAAACACGTCTTTGGGTGAGTGAGTTTAAGGATCTGAAGTTTCTACTAACGGATGAATCTCCTGATTCTTTTGTGCATCTTCTTGTATTCAGGGGTTAATGTAAGGCGCAGGGAGCAAAATGCAGCTCCCCATCCTCTATTAAAAGCCGAGGAAGAGCTCTCCTTCTCTCACTGCCTTGGTGTAGTGAGTATGAAGGCATGTTCTTTCTCTCTTCCTCGGCTGGGCAGCGAGAGCTCCCCATCCTGTTACAATCTATTTTAACCACTTCATAGGCTGAATCTGATTGTGGGGCATCCATAGTTGCTTGCGGCTTCTGTGTGCTAATCAGTCAACATATTTTCAGGGTATTTGTTCCTTTGCGATCATCAAATTTTACTGCAGGCTGTAAAGGAGCAAATATGAAACATCCAACTGTGGTTTTGGTGTTGAACTTTATACAAATGCCCAGTCACTAGAAAAACTGAGGATAGTCAATGTGACATATTGGAACATGTGTTATAAAGATTTTCATCACTTATCTTTAATTCCTTCCAGACATATTTTATTTTTTAAATTCTTAAATAGGTGATGATTTGGACAAATTGCTAGAGAAAATGCAGCAGCAACGAGGGGACAATGTTGTAATCCCTTTTAATGGAGATGTTAGTGAATGTGTGTCATCTCAGGAGGCAGCTACCATGGTTTCAGCACAAGACTCGGGTAATGTTTTTCTTTGCTGGATTTCACAAAATGCATGTGCCACAAAGTAGTCTGAGGACACTGTTCAGCCAGGCCAAAATTGTTAATATCACAGGCTGAAAACAAAAAGAAAACAGCAGCAATAATCTTGGCCAAGGTTCTTTCATAATAACTTTACTACAGCACAAAAAGCTTCCTTTTTCTACCTTTGACAGTTCTCAAGCTGAAATATTTTTGCTCTAAGTTTGTGCTACAAACTAACTGGAGCATACAGAAATTGCCATTTATGGCTGACTCTCTGGACTGATCGCACCCTGTTACGCCTGGAGAGGAAGTATGGTCTTGAGCTTAAAGCACAAGAGATCTGTGTTCTGTTTCTGATTGTGTCTAGACTGCTTATGTGACCTTGTGCAAGTGTCTTAGCCAACTTAGCCATGATACACCTCAGTTTCCATATGTGTAAAATGCTGATTATACCTACCACACACAGGTGCTATGCGGCTTAATCAGTGTTTGAAAGTGCTTTAAGTTTCTTGTATCAAAACTGCTCTAGAAGTACAAATACCACTATTATTTAATTATATTGTTCAGTGTGATATGTAATATACAGTCACAATGGATGAGCTGAGGATGGACTCCCTGTCTTAATGTTGAATTTAATTACCTCTTACCTTTTCAGAACATTACCATTCAACATTCGTTTTTATATAATAGTATTGGCAAAATAAGTAAAACTGATTTTCTATGAGTTCTGAGATTCCTTTGGGGCCAGTAATAAGGCAAGTGATGGATAAATTTGAAACCTTGGTGAGGTCTTGCCTTCACTGGGAAAAAAGGGTGTGTTCGTAACTCAAACAAGCTAACAAGGTAAAATCCTACTGAAGACAAAGCAGTTTGTAGCCTGAGCAGAGGACAGCAGTTCAAGTTAAAAAGTAGGCTGTCTAGTGAAGACAATACCTTAAAAGTTCAGCTTGGGTTTTATTTGAAGAATGAACAAAGTTTTGGGCCAATTCTTATTTGTGGTTACTGTTCGTGTGCAGTAACTTGCTTTTTGTGAAGGGACACACCCTTACACTGGTATGGAGGAAGCTAGCGAGCTCCTCTGGGCCTGTTTCAAGCTAATAAGATGCACCTTGTTCAGCCTGGAGAGGGAGGAGCTTAAAAGGGGGGAAACTTACCACAGGAAGAAGGCTCCTCCACCCAGAAACTGCTGGTAACAGAGATAGTTTAGCTGAGGAGAAGACAGTCATGAGATGCACCACAGAGACAGCCATGAGATGCACTAACAAAGCAATATGCCCTAGGAAGAGGGGAAGAAGGTAAACCCCACAAAGGGGCAATAAACTCTGAGAGACTGAGCCCTTACCCCTGTATCTCTAGGGGCTGCTTGAAAGACTGGTCCTCATGCCAGACAGATCCTCCTCCTCTTGCAAGAGGAAGGGAAGAGGAGGAACCAATCCCCTGCCCGTGGGCAGTTGCCCTCAGACAGCTTCCCCAAGGGTCGCCAACTGGGGGAGAAGAGAGGGTGAACAAACGACAGTGAGACCTGGGGGGGAGAACATGGGTAAACTATGCCTGATACAAGGGGTCAAAAAAAAGGGGGGAGCTTTGAGGTGTTTGAGCTCAGCTGCTCCACACACATTGGAACTGGAGCATAGTATAAGTGGGTAGCGGAGAGGCAGTAGCAAGGTACCCAACAACAGCAGTTGCTTCAACAGTGGATCGCCCAGCAGCAGGTTAAAGCCACCCAAAACAATACCTGCTGAGGCAACTGATGACTCAGCAGCAAGAGTTCCCAAAGGAAATGTTACAGCAGATAGTACCAACCCTATGTCCACAAGGGGAGACGGGAGCGTCACGCTTCCACTGAAGGGGTTCTTTCACCTGCACCAGAAAAGCTCACCAAAATGGGGATGGAAGATGACCTTGAAGCCTTTTTAGTCACGTTTGAGAGGGTGGCACTGGAAGCCCAGTGGCCTCTAAAACGATCTGCTCCAATCCTGGCCCCTTACTTGATGGGTCTGGCACAGTCCACCTCCTGTAATCTGGATTTGGAGTGGGTGAAAGATAACAAGCAAGTGAAGTCCACCATCTTGGACTATTTGGATATTTCAGAAGAGACCCACTACCAGTGGTTTATGGACAAGAGATACCCCAAGGGGGCGTGATCCTGAATAGTAGCACAACAGCTGAAAGAACACTGCTGGAAGTGGCTCCACCCAGAGGAATACTCAGGGACCTAAGTAGCTGAGGCCATTGTAACGCAAGAGTTTATAAAGATTATTGCCCATGGGGGACAGGGCGTGGGTACTACAGCGTCACTCAGGGACGCTATCAAAAGCAGTCAGGTTAATGAAGGACTTTGTAGAAGCTGAAGGGTCACTTAAGGCAGAATCAACCTGGACGTCAGCAGGGCAAGGGACGTGGGAGGGAGGTGAGCCAGAGCCCACAGCCATCTACCACAGGGAGTCAGTCCTAACGGTGTCCTCCCAGATGGACAGACTGCCACTTAGGCCCAAGGCAGCCCTGGGGAAAAGGAGGCAGAGTGCAAATGCAATGCTGCCAGAGGGATCACGGGGTACCCTAGACTACTGAAGCATGGCTCACAGATGGAGGTCCAACCAGCACTCTGCAGGCAGGCTTCCCTAAACCTAGGAAACAGGCTGGCAACCCAGCCCATTAACGTTCTATTCTTGTGGACAGACAAGGTACATTAAGAGGGAGTGAATGCTGATGGAATGTGAATATGCCTAGGCCTGGAAAAAAAACTCCCCCTAAGTTGATGGTACCTGTCCTAGTCAACGGGAAGCTGATTCAAGGATTTTTGGACTCTGACTGCAGCCAGATGGTGGTCCAGACCTTCATGGTGGGAAGTGACACTACTCCTAAGAACATGATTCACCTTCAATGTATCCGTGGCGATGTCAAGTCCTATCTCAGCCAGCAGCTACAGCTGATGGTGGGAGCCCATACTGCGGTCACCACCGTAACTGTAGCAGAAAAGTTGGCTTATGCTGTGATCACAGGCTGAGATGGGTGCTTATTTTTTTTTGGCAGGTCATTAATACCCAGCTCTCAGGTGCAAACAAGAACAGGGGTCAAGTGGGGATACCAGCTCCCCAGAGCTTGGAAAGTCTTAGAGACGCTGACAACCCCGGGGAAGGGATGTCCTGAGCAACACAGCCACAGACCCCCACAGGGGAGGAAGAGGCAGGCCATCAGGACCTGGAAGCTCTCCTATGGGACAGGAATTTTTTGTTAGAACACAGGAACAACTCTATATTAAACTGTGCATGTGAGCAACTGGACCCCATAAATGGAGAAGTGACAGAGTCTCAGGGAGGTGAACGATACCCACACTTTGCACTCAAGAAGGGGTGCTTGTATCGAATCGAGAAGATTCAGCAAACTGGGTTGGTGAGGAACCAGCTGCTAGTACCACGCCAGTACAACCAGGCCGTGGTACAGCTGGAGCATGATATCCCCTGTGCAGGACCCTTGGGATGAGAAAATACGTTGGCTTGCATATTAGCCCAATGCTATTGGCCAAGTGCACACCATGAGGTGAGAGAATGCTGTTCCTCCTACCCAGAAGGTCAGCTAATCAGCAGCAGGGGGATCCCTAAGGCACCCTTAGTCCTTCTGCCCTTGATTGAGACCCCCTTGGAAAGGATAGGGGTGGACATGGTCGGACCTCTAGAAAAAACTGCAGCAGGGCATCTGTACATACTTGTGATGCAACCAGGTATCTGGAAGCTGTTCCTCTCCACTACCCAAAAGTGACAGCCATAGCTCCACGGCTCTCGAAGCTCTGCTCACACATAGGGTTTCCCTGCAAAATATTAACAGACCAAGGGTCTAAATTCACTTCCCAACTGATACAAGAATTATGCTCCTTCCTAAAGGTCAAGTCCTTGGAGACCTCAGTGTACCACCACAGACCAATGGTTTAATAGAGTGGCTTAATAAGACACTGAAAGGGATGTTGAAGTGCTTTGTCAATGACAACCCCAAGCAGTGGGACCGGCTACTCCCAATACTCCTGTTTGCTATAAGGGAGGTCCCACAAGCCTCTATGGGGTTCTCCCCATTTGAACTGCTCGATGGTTGCCAACCATGGTGCATCTTGGACTTGCTGTGAGAAGGCTGGAAGAAGAAGACATGGGGGCCTTAAGTACGACCCAATATATCTTGCAGTTAAGGGTGCAACTCGGAAACATAGGTGGGGGGAGGGGTCGCCAGGGAGAATTTGAGGAAGGCCTAGCACACCTAGGAACAAAATTACAATAGGAAGGCATGACTACGGACTTTTCAGCTGGGTGACCATGTTCTACTACTTCTGCCCACATCTGAGTCCAAATTAATAGCCTGATGGCAGGGTCCATTCAAAGTGGTCAGGTAGGTAAGGCCTGTGGACTGAGATCAGACTATCTGAGTGGAGGAAGGAAACCAAGGTCTACCACGTGAACCTTCTCAAACCTTGGAGGGCGCAGCAGGCCCTGCTGATAACTCCTATTGTAGCAGAGCCAGAATTGAGGCCCCAGGTGCCCAGTGATGAAGCTCCAGGAGCAATACTGGGGGTGAATTGCTGTCCCCTGCACAAAGGAAACAACTCCTCCAACTAATTGGGGACTTTGCAACAGTGTTCTCCAACTGTCCATGGAGAATGTGATTGGTCCAACATCACCTAGAGACTACTGCAGGCCAGGTAGTTTGAGAGAACCCTTGACCATTGCCACAAAAGATGTAGATATGGTCTGAGAGGAAGTTCAAGCGATGCTGGAGATGGGGATGATTATAGAATCCAGAAGTGAATGGAGGGGCCCCATAGTTCTCGTTCCCAAATCAGACAGTATGGTTCAGTTCAGCATCAACTTCAGGAAGGTCAGTACTATCACAAAATTCAACACCTACCCAATGCCAAGGATGGACGAGTTAGTAGAATGTCTGGGACCGGCGAAGCACCTGAGCACTGTTGATCCCCTTATCCCCTTCCTTGCAAGAGAAAACTGCTTTCTCCACCCATTTTGGGCACTTCCAATTTAAGACCATGCCTTTTGGCCTCCGTGGAGCTGCCGCTACCTTGCAATGACTTATGAATAAGATCCCCAGCTCCTACCATCAGTATGCGGTGGCCTACATTGATGATATTGTCGTCTACAGTCCCTCCCGGGGAAGATCACTTTCAGCATTTAAGAGCAGAGTTTAAAAGCGCTACAGGAGGCAGAAATTCTGGCCAACTCAGCAAAATGTAAGGTGGCTATGAGTAAAGTAACCTATTTGGGGTGCCACATAGGAGGTAACTTGGTGAAGCTGGTGGTCAGTAAGATGCAGGCCTTCAAAGCATGTCCTGTCCACCAGACAGAGGCAGTCGGATGTTTTCTTGGCCTGGCAGGATATTACTGGTGGTTTATCCGCAGCTTTGCCTCAATCCCTGCCTCCCCTGCGCCAATGAACCTCATAGAAAACAGCAACCCTAAGAAGATCCATTGGGATAAGAAGCATGAGGAAGTGTTCAGGGAACTGAAAACATGACTCTGCCAGGCACCCATGCTCTTCAGCCATGATTTTTTTTTTGAATTTATATTATGCACAGATGCTTCTGACATCTGCACCGTCCTCTCGCAAGACTTCCAAGGGGAAGAACACCCAGTTCTATACCTAAGCAGGAAGCTATCCGCTAGGGAAAGTCATACTCCATTATTGAAAAGGCAGCATTAGCTATCAAATGGATGGTAGATGCCCACAGCTATTACCTTTTGGGTAGACCCTTTTCCCTGATCATTGATCACACACCCCTACACTGGATCCAGACCACGAGGGATATGAATCCCTATATAATGAAGTGGTACCTTGCACTATAACCTTATAGTTTCCAAGTACAACACCAGGCGGGAAAGGACCATACTAACACTGATTTCTTTTCATGGGAGATTAGGGATGGAGACAACCCACCCCTGAACAGCCTTTCTGTCTTGAGGGGTGGGATGGGTGAAGGGACACACCCTCACATTTTATGGAGGAGACTAACAAGCTCCTCTGGGCCAGTTCGATACTGATGAGATGCACCTGCAAGGCTTGTTCAGCCTAGAGGGAGAGGATCTTAAAAGGGGGGAATTTACCCCAGGAAGGGGCGGTGAACAGGAAGAAGGCTGCCGCACCCAGTGACTGCTGGTAACAGAGGTAGTCCAGCTAGGAGGAGACAGCTGTGTCAACCAGATCCTCCTCTATTGCAAGGGAAAGGGAAGAGGAGTAGTAAACCCCCTTCCCGCAGGCAGGTGATCTCAGAGAGCTCCCGAAGGGCCACCAACTGAGGGAGAAAAGAAGGGTAAACAGTGGAAAGTGGGACCTGGGGTCCTCTTCCCCCCTCCCACTTTAAAATCTCAGTATTTAGTTAACTGATTGTTTCTAACTGTTCAGAGTTTATTTTTGGGTTTTAAATTGTACATTTAGGGCCAAATCCTTTCTCAGTTTTTACTCAGCCTTTACTCAGGCAGAACTCTTAATGAAGGCAGTGGGAATTTGCCTGAGTATATAGGAACATAAGAATGGCCATACTGAGTCAGACGAATGGTCTGTCTAGCCCAGTGTCCTGACTTCCAACAGTAGCCTGTACCAGACTCTTCACAGTGCAATTATCAAGTGGTCCATCCCTTCTTGTCTAGTCCCAGCTTCTGGAAGTGAGAGGTTTAGGGATAACATCCCCTTGCTACAAGTTCCACAGGTTGACTGTGTGTTATGTGAAAAAGTACTTCCTTATGTTTGTTTTTAAGATTGCTGCCTATTAATTTCATTGGGTGACCACTGGTTCTTGTGTTATGTAAAGGAATAAATAACACTTCCCAATTCACTTTCTCTACACTATTCATGATTTTATAGATCTCTATCATATCTCTTATTGGTAAGCTCTTTTCCAAGATGAACAGTCCCAGTCTTTTTAATCTGTCTTCATAAGGAAGCTGTACCACCCCCTAATAATTTTTGTTGCCCTTCTCTGTACCTTTTCCAATTATTATATTTTTCTTTGAGATGGGGTGACTAGAACTGCACGCAGTATTCCAGGTGTGGGCATACCATGGATTTATATAGTGGCATTATGATTTTTTCTGTCTTATTATATATCCCTTTCCTAATGGTTGCTAATAGTGTGTTTGCTTTTTTGACTGCCACCACACATAGAACAGGTTTTTTCGAGAACTATGCATGATGACTCCAAGATCTTTCTTGAGTGGTAACAGCTAATTTAGACCCCATAGTTTTGTATGTATAGTTGAGATTGTTTTCCAATGTGCATTACTTTGCACTGATCAACATTGAATTTAATCTGCTGTTTTCTTGCCCGGACACCCAGTTTTGTGAGATCCCTTTTTTAACACTTTGCAGTCAGCTTTGGACTTAACTCAACTGGATCAGCCTCGTCCACCTGCTTGTTAACTCCCTCAAAGAATTCTAATAGATTGGTGAGGCATGATTTCCCTTTACATAAGCTATGTTGACCCTTCCCCAACACATCATATTCATGTGTATTTGATAATTCTGTTCTTTACTATAGTTTCAGCTAATTTGCCTGGTATTAAAGTTAGGATAATTGGCCAGTATTGCCTCGGGAGCCTTCTTTAAAAATCAGCATTACATTAGCTATCCTCCAGTCATCTGGTAGACAGACTTATTTAAGTGATAGGTTGCATACCACAATTAATAAATTTGCAATTTCATATTTGAGTTCCTTCTGAACTCTTGGGTGAACACCATCTGGTCCTGGTGACTTATTACTGTTCAGGTTATCAATTTGTTCCCAAGCCTCCTCTGACACTTCAATCTGGAACAGTTCTGAGATTTGTCACCTAAAAAGAATGGCTCAGGTGTGGGAATCTCCCTCACATCCTCTGCAGTGAATACTGATACAAAGAATTCATTTAGTAAAGACTGAATAAAACCTGAGAGGCCAGTCTGCCCCACTTACGTACGTTGTGTAATGCCTTACTCCACAAGTAGCTGCATGGAAATCAATAACATAAGCATGGCAGAATTGGCACTCAACATTTGGCCCAAAATATCTTCAAATTGTTACTTAAAATACAAAGATGTTAGTTGTATATTGCTTAAAATAAACAAACTATTACTATATATATTATCTTTTTAAATGGTTTTATTTTTGTTTTTTTAAATAATTTTCTCCCAGGCACATCTTTGAGCCAAGTTTTCCATCCATCCGCACTGGTTTTTGTAATAGGAAAACAGACAGAGCCATAACTAAAATGTTACTACAAGGTAAAATTTGGTAGTAGTACGTTAAGAGTTTAAATTATTCAGGACTAGCGAAGTGTATATAAAAGTGCATAGAATATACCCACTAACTATTTTTAAGTTTAGGACTGTACCTGCTCTTTGGCAGATGTGAACATTGACACATGCTTAGAGAAAACATTTCTCTAAATGATATAATTCCAGGCCCCAAAGTTTTCGTAGCTAGCTTTGACGCAACTCCTTCCGTAAGGTTTCCATGTACATCCATGACTAAGCTGCCTTAAAATCAGGACTTCTGCTCCACCTCTTGATTGAGGGTCTTTGGTCTCTCACTCAACCTTTCATTCCAGTCCATTTCCATAAACAAGTGGCCAGTCTGATGCTGTCATGGTCACACAACCGAGAAGGTAGAAACTATGATGGTTTGACTTTTCAGGTAAGTTCTCACCAATTGGCTTGCCACCCAGTAAATGAGAATTGTTTCAATGTCGGCACAGCAGAGCAGTAGATGTCATTCCATGGGGCCTGAGCACAGCAGTCTCAGCAGTGTATGGTTGCTCCACATGTGTTGGCATGTTCAAGGAACTGTATGTGGCAAGAGAAGGTTAGAACTACATGCATTGCTTCCCTTAATGGTTGCAATTCAGGCATTGAGGTTAGGCACTGAGGTTTCACTGAGTTGCAGCCTTGTAAAGCTTCAAATCATTACATGCAATGAAAAAATGGCCACTACCCTGCTGAGAGTATCTTGTATGTAACCAAATTTTGATCTGAAAAGTAGATTCTGTGGTGGTGATGTACACCAGTTTCACCATAAATCTAGGATTTATTCTGTTTGATGTACATCTATTTGATGATGTAAACCAGAGTATTTTGAAGGCTGCTGTTCAATGTAAAATAATTTAAATTTTGATGCTTTTTTTTTTTACTAGATTTGGATATTGCCACCTTCCAAATTTATCAGCCACAGCTTACAGTTGCCAGAAAGCTTTTGTCCCAGGTATGTGCTATAGCAGACAGTGGCAATCAAAGCCTGGATCTGGGCCACTTCAGCAAAGTAGACTTCATCGTTATAGTCCCTCGTTCAGAGGTTCTGGTGCAGCAAACCCTTCAACGGATTCGACAATCAGGTAATGGGATGGGGAGGAAAGCAGTGTATTAAATCAAACCTGGGTATGTATGTATCCCTGTTATATAGTGCTAGAGTAAACTGTTAAAAAAAATTATTCTGGAGGTCCCAGCTTTGTTCAGTTATTTAGTGTCACATGTAAGTTCTAAAGATTGGGCCAACTGCATTTACTGTGTAGGTGGCAATAGGCATTGCCATATTTACCTAAAGACTGAAAGAGCTATGACCTGAGCTATAACATCTAGCAGTTGAAATGAGAGAACTGGGATGAACAAATGGCTTTTCATTTTTTCCCCACAATAGTATATTCATAGGAACACAGGCATTGCCATACTAAGTCAAATAGTGGTCTCTCTAGTCCAGTGTCCTGTGTCTGGCAATTGCCAATAGCCGATGTTTCAGAGAAAGGTGCAAGAAACCCCTTAGTGGATAATTAATGGAATAACCTGCCTATTGAAGTTTCTTCCTCCCCCTATCCGTTAGTGGTTGGCTTATGCTCTGAAGCATGAGGGTTTATAACGTTTTTAAAAATTGTCATATTTAGTATAACTATGGATTATTTATATAAATGGCTAATAATTTTTTAATCTTATTAAGCTCTCGGCCTCTGTCTTGTTGCAATGAGTTCCATGGGATAATTATGCATTCTGTTAAAAAAAAAAAAAGTTTTTATCAATTTTAAACATGTTGTCTTTCAATTAATTTGATATTTCCTTGCTCTTGCTCTCATATAATGAAAAGGTAAAGAGGGATTTCCAGTGCAACTTCTCTATACATTTTTTTATATGCCTACCACAGAATCATCGAAATATGTAGGACTGGAAAGGACCTTGAGGGGTCATCTAGTCCAGTTCCCCCGCCACGCTGAGGCTGGATCAAGTATACCTAGATCATCCCTGACAGGTGTTTGTCTAACCTGTTCTTAAAAACCTCCAGTGATGGGGATTTCACAATATCCCTTGGTAACTTATTCCAGTACTTAACCATCCGTATGGTTAGAGTTTTTCCTAATATCTAACCTAAATCTCCCTTGCTACAGATTAAGCCCATTACTTCTTGTCCTACCTTCAGGGGACATGGAGAACAATTGATCATAGTCCTGTTTATAACAGCCCTTGACATATTCGAAGATTGTTTTCAAGTTGTTGTCATCCTCTCCTTTTCTCAGGACTAAACATGACCAATTTTTTTAACCTTTCCTCACAGGTCAAGTTTTCTAAACCTTTTTTCATTTTTGTTGCTCTCCTCTGGACTCTTTTCAGTATGTCCATATCTTCCTTAAAGTGTGGTGCCCCAAAACACTGTAACTGAGGCCTTACCGGTGCCGAGTAAAGTGGGAGGTTACCTTCTGTGTCTTACATACAGCACTGCTGTTAATACACCCCAGAATACTTTGCTTTTTTTGCCACTGCATCATATTGTTGCCTCCTATTAAATCTGTGATACATTGTAACGTCTAGATCCTTTTCTACAGTGCTACAGCCTAACCATTTCCCATTTTGTGGTAGTGCATTTGATTTTTCCTTCAAGCGTAACACTTTGCATTTGTCTTTTGAATTTCATCTTGTGGATTTCAGATCAATTCTCCAATTTATCAAGGTCATTTTGAATTCTAATCCTGTCCTCCAAAGTGCTCTAGCAACCTCTCCCAGCTTGGTGTCATCTCCAAAATGTATAAGCACGCTCTCCGTTCCATTGTCCAGGTCGTTAATGAAAATATTGATTCGTACCAGACCCAGCACAGAGCCTTGTGGGAACCCTCTGGATATGTCCTCCCAGTTTGACAGTGAATCATGAGAACTACTCTGTTTTTTTTTTTAACTAGTTGTGCACCCACTTTATAGAATTTCATCTAGACCACATTTCCCTAGTTTGCTTATGAGACTATCATGTGGAACTGTGTCATGCGTTCCTGAAATCAAGTCTTCTCGTTTATTTTCCCCATAAAAACTAAAACAGTCGCAGTCTTTTCAGTAAGAAAAGGAGTACTTGTGGCACCTTAGAGACTAACCAATTTATTTGAGCATGAGCTTTCGTGAGCTACAGCTCACTTCATCGGATGCATACCGTGGAAACTGCAGCAGACTTTATATACACACAGAGAATATGAAAAAATACCTCCTCCCACCCCACTGTCCAGCGGAGTTTCCACGGTATGCATCCGATGAAGTGAGCTGTAGCTCACGAAAGCTCATGCTCAAATAAATTGGTTAGTCTCTAAGGTGCCACAAGTACTCCTTTTCTTTTTGCAAATACAGACTAACACGGCTGTTACTCTGAAACCAGTCTTTTCAGTGACTCCTGATAAAGAAAGCCTCCTATACATCTAATGTATTTGGTTGTCCATCTCTGAATCCCTTCTCTTTCTGCTTTGATATTATTTTTGACATAAGGTGACAACAACTTAACACATTATTTGAAAAGAGGGTGCCTCATTGATTTATATAATGGCATTATTATTTTCTCTTCCATTCCTCATACAGTCTAACACTATGTTTCCTATTTTGCTGCTCCTGTGCACTGAGAAGAGGTTCTCTCTCAGCTGTTCTTTATGCTCAGGTTGAATATAATAATTTCCAAGACAGCTTACAGGGATTGCAGGCAAACTGCTACTGTACTTCCTTCCCATTGGAGTAGGCTGGAGGAATATGGCAGTAATTTTAGTTTTGTTTGAGGGGAATAGAAAAGATTGACCCAATATTGGGAAGAGGCATATGTAAACTTATGAATTTTTGAAGGGGATTCACAAGTATTTTTTTTTCAGGTATCCATCTAGTGGGAAGAATGTATTAGCCAAGTACAGGGAAACTAAACTTATTGTCATTGAGTCTGACCCAACTCAATGCCATATTGAAGATTCTTATATAGATCTAAATTATTTTTTTCTAGTAATGTTATGAGTCTCCAGTCTGCTTATAAATCCATCCCCTTGGAGGAAATCTAGAAGTGAGGAAATAATTTTCACCCACCACGGTGAAAGTAAATCTATCCCAGTAATGCCAAAGTGTCAGTGTAGACACCGCGCTTGGTTTTGTCACAGTAAATGGTCTCCAGGAGGTGTCTCACAATGCCCATCCTGACCACTCTGATCAGCAGTTCAAACTCCACTGCCCTGCAGCCAGGTAAACAAGCATCAGGTGGACGACCCTTCCCCTTCCCCCTTTAAAGCCCTGGGACTTTTTGAAATTCCACTTCCTGTTTGCTCAGCGTGGAGCACTCACATCGCATCTTCCCAGCTAACCATGGCGGCTCCATGCAACAAACACTCTCCCTCTTGGACCACTGTGAAGCAGTTGGATCTGCTGAGTATATGGGGAGACTAGGCTGTCCAGTCCCAGCTTTGCTCCAGTTATAGGAACTTCGATACCTACTGGCAGATTTCCCTTGGGTTTTATGAGAAGGGCTACGAATGGGACACGGTGCAGTGCTGAGCGAAGATAAAGGAGCAGAGGCAGGCATACCAGAAGGCAAGAGAGGCAAACCATGGCTCTGGTGCTGTGCCCAAGAGCTGCTGCTTCTCTCAGGAGCTGGATGCCATCCTTTGCAGTGATCCCACCTGCACCACCAGGGACACTTCGGAGGGGCTGGAGGCAGCGGACAGGGGACCTAACCCCGAGAACAAAGTTGTGGATGAGGAGGTGGAGTTGGAGGATGTTGTGGAACCCGTGAAAGGGTCGTGTGGTGTGGCAAGTCAGGAACTCTTTTCCACTCCGGAGGGGTCTAGTCCATCCCAGCACTCCATCTCCGGTGAGCATAACGCAGGAGAGGAGACCCCAGGTAAGTGATCTTTTTGGGTTGATGCTGCTTCGTTATAGGATGTACAGCTGTCCTTTGCTCTGTATACTGTAGAAGTGGGTGAAGGGAGAGAAATGTGTAACACTAGCTGTGTTTCAGTGTGCTTCACATTCCTCTGCTGCCCTACTTAGCTGCACAGAACAGGGTGTTGATGCACACTGAAATTTCACGGGACTCCTCCAGAGAAATCTTTAGAAAACTTTCCTGGAAGCACTCAGAAACTTGTGCAGGGACCAAAGCGGCACACAGGCGAGCAGCATAGGGACCAGGGAAGCTGCATGCATGCAGGAGATGCACCCTTTCATCCTTGCTGACCCTCAGGAGTGAGATGGCTTCAATGACCGCTGTCTGTGGAAAATGGTGGTAGAATTTACAATATTGTCCTGTCGCCTTCACTGATCCTCTGAAAACATCACCTATATCCTTTGCCCCATCTTGAACACCCACCCCTCACCTGGGCCGAACTCCCCATGTTTAGGGTGTTCACTGAGATGTGTGCATGCCAAGGGACAGTGAGAAAGTGATTAGTATGTTAAGAGGTGTATTTTACTATAATGATTCAATGCTGTGCGTGAACTAACAATCATGCTTCTATGTATTGTTTCTTGTGTTACTGTAGATGTGGCCTTCAGGGGAACCCCCTACAAACCGGAGAAGTGCCTCTACCAGATGAGAAAGCGACCAAGGCAGAGCAAGGAGGACATGTTCCGAGAGGTGATCCAATCCTCCTGAGTCAGAAAAAAGAGAACACAGGGAGTTAAGACAAATGGAAAGGTGGGACAGAAAGGACAGTGTGGAGCACATTCTGAAGGCTCAGGAGCAGATGATAAAAGTGATGGAGGAGCAAACAGAGATGTTGAAGTCCCTAATCACACTGCAGGCAGAACAAATGCGTGCTTGCCCCCTCTTGCAGCCAATAAAGAACTGTTTCCCATGTCCTCCCCAAACGCCTCCCGCACATTCCTTGTAACTTCCTGGAAATCTCGGTATCCCATTCACTCCACCCCTTAGGACAGCTTCCAAAATGATAGCTGGATTTACGCACAGCTATGACAGCCTGCCCTGCCCAATCCTGTTATCTCCCTACTCCAACTCTTTTATGTTTGTTAACTGGTGTTTAATAAAAACAAACTCTCTGAAAGATAACCAATCTTTATTTGTGTCCTACACGTAGGGATTGCTGCTGGTAGTAAAACATACGTGCATTTTAATAATTCGCTTACTACAAATCACACTCTGGAATCATCACAAGTTTTAGGCAAAATAAGATAACAGAAATTTATGAAGAAATTTATGCAGATTGCTTTATAGAAATACGCATTACTGGAGCTCATTATCAAAATGTTGCCTCAACGCCTCCCTGATTTGAATTGCCCCCTATTATGCCCCTTTAATAGCTCTGGTATCTGGCTGCACAAAATCAGCAACCAGGCGATCTTCCTCAGTGCTCCACCCCGGGGAAACTTTTCATTCATAGCCTTACAAAGATTTTGGAGCATGCAACAGGCTACTATGACAATGGGAATGTTTTCTTCATTCAGATTTTTTAATCTGCCAAACGCACAATTCACATTCATTCTGCACCTTCTCAGCCTATGTTTGAAGTGCTCCTTGCTGCTGTCCCTTTACCCGCTTCTACAGTATACAGCACAAAGGACAGCTGTATATCCTATAATGAAGCAGCATCAACTCAAAAAGATCACTTACCAGGGGTCTCCTCTCCTGCATCATGCTGACCGGATATGTAGTGCTGGGGTGGGCTAGACCCCTCCGGAGTGGAAAAGAGTTCCTGACTCACCACAAGACTGCATGACCCTTTTGTGGGCTCCACAATGTCCTCCAACTCCACCTCCTCATCCACAACTTTGTCCTCGGGGTTAGGTCCACTGTCCGCAGCCTCCAGCCTCTCTGAAGTGTCCTTGGTGGTGGATGTAGGATCACCACCGAGGATGGCGTCCAGCTCCTGATAAAAGTGGCAGCTCTTGGGCGCAGCACCGGAGTGATGGTTTGCCTCTCTTGCCTTCTGGTACGTCTGCTTCAGCTCTTTTATCTTTGCTCAGCATTGCACCATGTCCTGTTTGTAGCTCTTCTCACAAAACCCATGGGAAATCTGCCAGTAGGTCAATATGACTTTCCCACAAAAAGCTCTATGCCTCTCGTCAAGGTGGTTTTATATTGTCGGCAAAACAGGAGAGTTTTGTTGGCAAAAGTAGCACTGTAGTGTGTACATATCTCCACTCTTCTGTTGACAAAAGGCAACTTTTTTGACAAAACTTTGTAGTGTAGACAAGGCCTTATTTGTAGATAAAGGCAAAGGAATTTTCCTTTTTTTCTTTTTGGAAGGTGTTCTTGTTGACTTGGGCCTAGAAGAGAATGGGACAGCCTATCAAAGAGCTGAGAAATATGTAGTACGGCTAGATAATGAGATCCAAACTAAGTTTGAAGTTTTTATGAGACGGGTGAAGCAGAATCCATACACCTTGTTTGTGCTGGTTCACGACAATGCCCACATTGATTTAACAAGGTAAGTGCTTCACCATAACAAGGCAAAATTTATTCTACTATATATTATTACTCAGGATTTTTAATAAATCAAAATTATGATCTCAGCCTGATGTCTCCTTGTGCCCCAGGCATTTAAAAATTCATAACAGAAGTCATCATCTTTGTCCGTCCTAGATATTTCTTAAAACTATAATTCAGATTCATTTTAAGATTTAAGGTGAGGTCAACTTTAGACTTTTCAATCCCTAGCAAGAATGCTCCTAGGGTTCCCTCTTTCATCCTTCTCCCTTTCCTCTGCATAGCCATTCTCATCCAACTTCTCATGTCTTTCCCAGTCCCATTTCTTTCCCATCTGTAACTGAGCAGAGTAGAAGAGAAAATGATAATCTTCCTTCCCCCGATCCCACCTGTAGCCACAAACCAGTACTCTAGAACAAAGGAAAGGGCGAGGTTTTTTTTTCCCCCCTACCGAATGAGATCATCAGGGAGGAAACTGGTCTCCATTCTTCTACCTGTACATCACTGCACAAACAAACCACTTACTGTAATGCCCGGTGGCCACGGCACGTTTAGGGGGCAATCCAGAGCAGTAGTCCAGTGTGCATGGGTGGTCAGGTAGCCAGCAGGTCAATCTGTATTAGAAGAAGTGTGGGGCAATGGTCAGAGTTCTTGGACAGGTCAGCAGCTGGAAAATACAATCCAAGGGACTGGGTCAGTGGGCTGGGAAGGTGAGATCAGATGACGTGTTGAGGCAGCAGGGGAAGTGAAACAAGGCAAGGTGGTCTGGTGAGCAACCAGTTGGCACTAGTCTATTGCTCAGACAGCTTCGTCTTCCTTTGTATAGTCCAGGTACACAATGAGAGTGCTGCCTGTCCATCCAATCAGAGGTTTGGGATGTGACTCCTGTAGGCCTCTGGTATGAAGGCTGTTGGTCGTGGGAGCCTGTTTAGGGCATCGCTGTGGTATAGCAGCTAAGGCTGCTGCTTAAGGACCTGGTGAGCCTGGGTTCAATACCAAGGTCCTGACATACCCAAACCTTCCCCGTGTTAGCAAGCACAATAGTTAACTGTGATCTTCCCAGTTAGTCAGGTTGTTTAAGCCTGAGTATTTTTGTTTTGTTTTTATTTGAGTAGTACAGAAAAAATAACTATTTGCTACAGAGAGATAACGAGAGTCATTTGTTTTCTCTTCCTTTAAATACAACCGTGGTTACTTAAATTCGAAATAGTGATAAAGCATCATGAGCATGGAAGGTAAGTGTCAATGTTTAATCTGAGTGGCACAAAACACAGAGACTTTCTCTCCATGTGAAGTCCCATCATCACACATTGGAAAATGAAGGCTATACATTATACTGCCTTGCTCCATGCAAGAATCAGCAAAAATTCTTACTTACGTAAAGACAGAGATAATTTGACCCATATTTGAGACCAAAATATATTCCTCCTTGTTTCACTGCTCAAGTATTCAGGTACCGTTTGTATGGTTTTGGGACACATTTGGACTGTCGAATTTTAGTAAACAAAATGTATTCTTGTTATTGTTTTCTCAAAACCAAATTAGTATTATGTTTTTATTGTGGTGCCAAATATGGAATTCTCCTGTATCCTGTAGGTTTATTGAGACAAGTGAGTGTTATGTCCACCTACCAGCAAGTGGAGACAGGAAATCAAACAAATGTTATGCCCTCAAAGTCCCCTATATAAGGACTGCTTCTGGTTGAGCAATCCAGTTAATTTTTGTGCCTGCTCCCCCATCTCTCCCCTCTCCCCATTCATGTAACAGCCCAGTCCAGCTGATACGCTTTCTTCTCTTTTTAGCTTGTTTTAAACTTTTTTCTATGTTCTGATCCTTTAAATTGGCAGGCTGATTTAGTTGCTTCCCAGTGTGGGACTTCGCTCCATTATTTCTCCCACACTCTTGGACTTCTCTATGCAAAGCACCTTGCTGGTTTTACCATTTCTTGTTCCTTTTCAGAAAGTCTGATGACCTGGGGCTTTTGATTCCCTGTAAATCTAGAGATTTTAATGTTACCAGTTGAATCTGAAGGCGACAATAAAGCCGTTCTGTGTGTTTTTATTTCCACAGTGCCATCTCAAGTTCTCTATCACATGGTGAACCCAGTCATGGACTGGCTGATAGAGTTATTAACTGCAGAGAAGTCACTGAAGCTTTCAATCTCCTGGTCCTTCAAGTCAGCTCTTTCCCCTATGCCCTGCAAACACAGCAGTCCAGAATAAGCTCTAGCAACGAGGTACATTGGATACAATTTGACAATATGGTGAGTGTGTAACTGTTCAGCTGAGAGCTGTAGTGTACTCTTATATTTGCCACATTCTAGAATGCGCAACCCAGATGTATAAACAGAAACCGGTGGAGAAATCTCTTTTCCACACTGGAAATTGTTGACTACCTGAAGTTACAGTGGAATCCCAGCCCTTTTCTCCTTGGGGCCATTGGAGGCTGAGGTGGCACTGACATTTAGACTTAGAAATAGCACGTTTTCCTTTGACCGGATAAAGCTTTGTCTATTACAGGGATGAGCAAACTCCGAGTTTGAAATTTGTTGAACCTCCTGAACTAATTTTAGGTATAAAAAGAATGAATATTTTGATGAGCCTTATACACTATAGGTGTACTGCACTGTACCCTTTTATTATTCTTCTGAATCCATGTACATAATGACAAATTCCCATACATTAATTACACTGTACCTGCATTGCATGAGAAATAACTGCAGTGCATTTACATCAGTAAGTGCTCCATGTATATTCATTACATAATTCTGTCACTTGAAAAATACCAATATTACAGACCTATATAAGCTAAGAATATGTATTTCTTAGGCCAGGTCGTATATTGGTATAAATACATCACTTAGGGGTGTGAGAAAACCAACCTAAACCTCAGTGTAGACAGTACTATGTCAATGGGAGAGCTCCTGTCTACATAGCTATCGCCTCTCTGACTGGAGGAGCTTTCCTGGCGGTGTTGTTGTGTCTTCGTAAAGCCCTAGAGTGGTGCAGCTGCACTGGTGCATCTGTAGCACTGTACGTGAAGGCAAGCCCTTAGTTATTAGACCTGAATATCAGTAGGCCAATGATAGAGTGAGTTTAAAGCAAACTGATTTTGCCCATAACCAGTCTATAGTCTTGGTACTATGATGCTAGCACTTACTATTAATGTCATCCTAGTATCCTGCCCTTGTATGCAGGCAATCACCATAATGCTAGTAACTAATGCTTATATCAGGGAGACTTCCTGACATTAGCTCTACTGGGAGGAACTGCATCCAGAATTAAAACTAAAAGCACCTTAAGGGGGGTGGGGGAAATACAAAAGACAGCAGCCCATGATTAAGCTTGTTTTGTAATAGGTAAATCATCCCATATCCCATAGGAACACAGGAATTTCCATACAGGATCAGGCCCAGGGCCCATCTAGTCCATTATCCTGTCTCTAACACTGGCCAGCACCAGATCCTTCAGAGAAGGTGTAAGAACTCCCCCAGTAGATATAGGTGGGATAACCTTCCCCCTCATTTCGTCTTATCCTGACCTCTAATAAATACTGGCTTAAGCCCTGTTCATGAGGGTTAATGTCACCTCCAAAATTTGTATTAGCATTAATTATGATAATTCTGAATATTCTTTTAATCCATAATATTAAATCCCAAGTGTTTGCTGCTAAGACTAGGAATAATGTGCTGGAAAAATTTGTGTGTGTGTGTGTGTCTCTCTCTCTCTCTCTCTCTCTAACAAACTTAATCAAATGTTAAATTAGCAGCAAATATTTAACATCTTGTTTTCAATGGAAGAAGTCATTACTCGGAAGAATGAAAATCAAAGATATTTTCTTCGGAAAAATACTTTGTTTCATAATACAGGAGAAATGTAAATTGTCTTTAACTTTCATTATGTTTGTGATATCTTTGTTTGGAACAGGAGGAAATGGGCAGTGAGGAGAAGTTGTATTTTGGCTTGAATGAATACAGCAAATCTCTACAATGGGGAATCACAAGTCCTCTGCTGAGATGTGATGAAAACTTTGAAAAAATGGTGAACACACTCTTAGAAAGGTAAATAATAAGAGTTTTGAATTGTTCCTAACCATGATCCAAGGTTACATGCCATATAATAAATGGACAGAGACAATGTCACAGTGTAACTACAAAAAGAACGAGGAGTACTTGTGGTACCTTAGAGACTAACAAATTTATTTGGGCATAAGCTTTTGTGGGCTAAAGCCCACTTCATCAGATGCATGCAGTGGAAAATACAGTAGGAAGATAGATAGGTGGGCTATTATCAGCAGGAGAAAAAAAATTTTTGTAATGATAATCAGGATGGCCCATTTCAAACAGTTGACAAGAAGGTGTGAGTAATGGTAGTGGAAAAATTAGCAACTACCAACACTACAAAAAGAAGGAATCTGTGTGGACCCCTCCTAAAGGTCGAAACAACAGACTGGACTTCTACATAGAGTGCTTCAGCTGACATGCACGGGCTGAAATTGTGGAAAAGCAGCATCACTTGCCCCATAACCTCAGCCGTGCAGATCACAATGCCATCCATGGCCTCAGGAACAACTCTGACATCATAATCAAAAAGGCTGACAAAGGAGGTGCTGTCGTCATCATGAATAGGTTGGAATATGAACAAGAGGCTGCTAGAGAGCTCTCCAACACCACTTTCTACAAGCCATTACCCTCTGATCCCACTGAGAGTTACCAAAAGAAACTACAGCATTTGCTCAAGAAACTCCCTGAAAAAGCACAGGAACAAATCTGCACAGACACACCCCTAGAACTCCAACCAGGGGTATTTTATCTGTTACCCAAGATCCATGGAAATCCTGGATGCCCCATCATCTCAGGCATTGGCATCCTGACAGCAGGATTGTCTGGCTGTGTAGACTCTCTCCTCAGGCCCTACACTACCAGCACTCCTAGCTATCTTCGAGACACCACTGACTTCCTGAGGAAACTACGATCCATCAGTGGCGTTCCAGAAAACACCATCCCGGCCACTATGGATGTAGAAGCCCTCTACACCAACATTCCACACAAAGATGGACTACAAGCCATCAGGAACAGTGTCCCCAATAATGTCACGGCAAACCTGGTGGCTGAACTTTGTGACTTTGTCCTCACCCACAACTATTTCACATTTGGGGACAATATATACAAGTCAGCGGCACTGCTATGGGTTCCCGCATGGCCCCACAGTATGCTGACATTTTTATGGCTGACTTAGAACAACGCTTCCTTAGCTCTTGTCTCCTAATGCCCCTACTTTACTTGCACTACATTGGTGGCATCTTCATCATCTGGACCCATGGAAAAGAAGCCCTTGAGGAATTCCACCATGATTTCAACAATTTCCATCCCACCATCAACCTCAGCCTAGACCAATCCACACAAGCGGTCCATTTCCTGGACACTACAGTGCTAATAAGCGATGGTCACATAAACACCACCCTATACCGGAAACCTGCTGACTGCTATACTTACCTACATGCCTCCAGCTTCCATCCAGGATACAACACATGATCCATTGTCTACAGCCAAGCTCTAAAATACAACTGCATTTGCTCCAATCCCTCAGACAGAGACAAACACCTACAAGATCTCTATCAAGCATTCTTAAAACTACAATACACACCTGCTGAAGTGAAAAAACAGATTGACAGAGCCAGAAGAGTACCCAGAAGTCACCTACTCCAGGACAGGCCCAACAAAGAAAGTAACAGAACGCCACTAGCCGTCGCCTTCAGCCCCCAACTAAAACCTCTCCAACGCATCATCAAGGATGTACAACCTATCACAGATCTTGGGAGACAGGCCAGTCCTCGCTTACAGCGAGCCCCCCAGCTGGAAGCAAATACCAGCAACCACACACCACACAACAAAAACACTAATCCAGGAACCTATCCTTGCAACAAAGCCCATTGCCAACTCTGTCCCCATATCTATTGAAGGAACACCATCATAGGGCTGAATCACATCTGCCACACCATAAGAGGTTCATTCACCTGCACATCTACCAATGTGATATATGTCGTCATGTGCCAGCAATGCTTCTCTGCCATGTACATTGGCCAAACCAGACACTCTCTACGCAAAAGAATAAAAGGACACAAATCAGACGTCAAGAATTATAACATTCAAAAACCAGTTGGAGAACACTTCAACCTTCCTGGTCACTCAATTACAGACCTAAATGTCGCAATTCTCCAACAAAAAAACTTCAAAAACAGACTCCAACAAGAAGCTGCAGAATTGGAATTGGAATTAATTTGTAAACTGGATACCATTAAATTAGGCTTGAATAAAGACTGGGAGTGGATGGGTCATTACACAAAGTAAAAACTATTTCCCCATGCTAATTTTTCCCCTACTGTTACTCATACCTTCTTCCAACTGTTGGAAATGGGCCATCCTGATTATCACTACAAAAGTTTTTTTTTTCCTGTTGATAATAACCCATCTTAACTGATTAGTCTCGTTAGAGTTGGTATGGTAACACCAATTTTTTCGTGTGTGTGTGTGTATATATATCTTCCTACTGTATTTTCCACTGCATGCATCTGATGAAGTGGGCTTTAGCCCACGAAAGCTTATGCCCAAATAAATTTGTTAGTCTCTAAGGTGCCACAGGTATTCCTCATTCTTTTTGCTGATACAGACTAACATGGCTACCACTCCTGGTTGTCAGGAAATGGTTAGGTAGCATTCTGAACAAACACTTTAATTTGTTAACTGGGTATCTTTTAAGTGCCATATATTAAAAACTGGCTGCCTCACTTTCGCCTCTTGCCTCAAAAATTTACAGATGCAAATGTGAGTGCAATTTAGCTGGCCAATATTGAAAATTTGGTCCAAACATGTACTACTTATAGTTGGCATTCAGTTACTCTGTCATAAATGGAATCGGATCAATATGCAACACTAGGTATTTGGTAGAAGGGTCAACGTTCACACAGATATTTTCTTCATATTTTTCAGTTTTATCTAGTGTAATCCTCTAGGAAGTTAGAATAATGGATCCTGCTTAAAGTTAGCATTGTCTCACAACTCTTACATGTGCACAACCTGGAATAAACCAAATGTAGATGTTACAACTTTTTTGGCATTTCAGTTACAGAGTTCCAAAAATGCACCAGTCTATTTAGGCTTAAACATGGTGCTTTTGGAATTTGGACAGCCCCTTGATACTGGAATTCCAGGGGTTTGTTCCATTTTTTAATTTCATAATGAATTTAATGATGATGTAAGGTGTCAGATCGATAGCCTTACAAACTGAAGTCCTCTGCTTATCCAAGTAATCGATACGGCATAAGCAGTGGCGGTCCAGGCTTGCCCATTCTGTTTTACCATTTTGCCTTAGTCCTGACCTAGAAGGCTGAGTGGGTAATTCATTTTCTATGCTGTGGCTTCTCTGCAGAGAGTGAAAAGAAGTTTGCCAGATGTGGACACCATCCACTAGCAAATGAACTGAGAATTTCAACAAATTTCATGTGGGTCACAGAACAGCCTCTTTACAGTGACAACTTTTGGTGTGTGCTGACCAGGACCTGACTATAACTCACAATGGCTCCATATCCCCTTATAGACAGCAAAGCAATCCAGTTCCACAGAGTCGAGGCTGGATGTGTTGTCACATATAGACAAGAAAAGCTAATCACAGGAAATAAGGCAGTACTATCATTTTCAACACTGCTGATCTCATCCATGCAGCATGCTGTCTGTATATGTTGTCGTTTGTGATTGTTCAAACCAACTTTTACTCCTATTATATTTCCATGTTTATTAAATATAGTAGTAGATTGTTAAAATGACTAGACATAGGATGGTTTTCACTTAGTTCCGTAGGTTTTCACTTTTTCTTAGTATTTGGTCCTACTTGTTTGGATTTATAGTCACTGAATTTAGCTCCAACATGAGAAAAAGACTGTTACCGTCTTGCTTGAAAGCCAAACTCTTAGTTTGCCCTTGGCTGAGATCCAACAAAGTGTGCTCCTGCACTAGCACATAGGCAAGTCTAGTCTTTTCATGAATTGGATGAGTGGTGTAAGTTTATATCTGCCCCACCCCACCCCAAAACTCTCTTCTTCTACAAAACTTGATAAAAGGGGGGGGGAAAAAGTGGACAATTAAGTGAGACTGGATCATCAGCCTGTGCTATGTGTTCGTACTGATATTAACAGTGTTTGAATTAGACTGTACCTTCTTCCATAGTTGTACGTGCCATGTATGCCTATAAAAATAATATGATGCACTTATAGCTCATAATTGTTAATAGAGGTTGAGGATTTCTGTATTTATGTACTACACATAAAATGAGCTCCTTTTTCTTGCCATCCAGGCCTGCTTGTGTCTGAGGTGACTTTCATGTAATGATTTTATTGAACATATTTACTGACCAACATATAACTGTAATCCTTTGAAGGTACCCCAGGCTGCACAGCATGGTGATTCGCTGCTACCTTCTTATTCAGCAGTATTCTGAAGCTCTGATGGCTCTCACAACCATGGCCTCCCTCAGAGACCACAGCACCCCTGAGACACTCAGCATAATGGATGACCTCATCACTGCACCAGGAAAGAATAGGAATGGTTGCGGCCATATGCTTATCATTAGAGTTCCCTCCGTGCAGTTAGCAATGCTGGCGAGAGAGAGGTTACAAGAAGTGAGAGACAAATTAGGTCTGCAGTATCGTTTTGAGATCCTTCTTGGGAACCCAGCTTCAGAATTTACTGTTGCTAAGCACTTTGTGACACGATTAAAGGTTAGTAGGAATTAAATGTTTCTGTGCAAGACTGTAACTTGTGTAAATGATGATGTAGCGCTGTAAGGGACTAATTTTTAATCCCATCTCACCACTTAATATCTTCTCCCACCCTCTCCCACATAGTTTGTTGAATTTTTATCCCACTTCCGCTACTATGACAGCTGGTCCTACAGGACCCGTGGGATCCAAGTCCCACTGCAGGGCTCTAGTAAAAATCTTGTGTGTACCTACACATTTATGGACATATGTGTTAGATCTTACATGGAAAAGGGGCATATTTAGTATAGTTCTTTCTGTGTGGGTGTAGTCTACTTTTCGGTCATCATAACCATTTTAAGGTGCAGGAAAAAATGCTAAGTTGTTGGTCCTAGAAGTAAAAGATAGCATGTTATCTAACTTTTCCAAGTTGAATAACAAACAGTATGAAACAATCTTCATTAAAAACCAGATTGGTTACTTCCTTGACTCTCTGAGAGCCAAGCTTAAATCCCACCAAATGAACTAATTCTGTTCTGTCCATTTATCTGTCAACAACTCTGTCCTTACAACCATTGTCTACCCTGCCTATAGCTGGTGAAGTATTCTGATAGACATAGAATTAATTCTTTTCTCAGTCCATTGCATGGCAAAGGCCGCCTCTTTGCAACTTGATGTGCACTACACGAAAAACATTGGTTAGGACCTTGATTTCTTTAGCTAGTATGTATTTGTAAGTGCATGACACTGTTTAGCTACTCCGTATTTACAAGTGCATGATGCTAGTAGCAAAGTCTATCTCCCACACTGACTTTACCACCCATATTGAAACTACTGGAGAGTGACTACCTTTTATAGAATTGTAGATATTAAAGTGGAAAGGAATTTCCTGGGTTATCTGGTCCAAGTCCCTGCTTTAAGCTCAAAGGTTCTTCTTCTGACTAGTTTTACTTTGCAAGACATTCAGTGATATACAGCCATATACAATTGGATCCTAAGGGCGACATTTGCCGTTCTAGCCAAGTTGCTCTTGGCACAGGAAGAGAAACTGGGAGTAAAGGTGGCTTTAAACACTGAGATTGCTTTAACCTAGGCCTGGCTGCAACAGCCTCCTTGAAGGACTGTTCCGGAGAAAAAATTAGCAGAAGTGCAGTTCATGCTGGTTGCAACCCTTACCTTTCACAATACATTCCCAGAAGCTGCAATGGGGACAATGTAAAGCTGCTTCAGGAGCTCAGTGCCACCCAGGGAACACCCTTATGCCAGGAGTATTTCCTAGAGGCTGGTTCCACCCCTTTAAAACCCTGTAATAGTGATCCTACACAACCTGTGTCATGCGAATTCTCCATTGGCCTGTTGCCATTTGTAGCCCCTGTGTGCCACAGCAGCACATGGGCCTCAGTAGGAATCAAGATCAAAACTGCTAATGTGACAGCTGATGCTTAAGGGAATCCTTGTAGTTGTATTAAACTGAGTGGAGAACCACAGTCCAGTGGAGAACGAAAAGCCCAGGCTTGAGAACCTCCGCATGACTTTCTCACTCCTCTCCCACATGGTGGAAGACAAAATGTTTTTGGAAGCCAACAAAACTTCAGGGCCTCAAATTTGTTTTCTTATTTCATGTCAGGTGCTTGGAAAAACCCAATACCAGCGCTGAAACGTGCATGCGGGCAGTAAACATGCACTCCCTCCCTTTGCTTCCAAATCACTAATTCTAATTCATTCCAAACTTTAAGGATATGTCTACACAGCAAAGACAAACCTGGTGCTGGCCCATCCTAGCTGACTCAGGCTTATGGGGTTTGGGCTGTGGAGTTGTTTCATTGCTGTGCAGACTTCCAGGCCTGGGCTGGAGCCCAAGCTCTGGGACCTTCCCTCTTCACAGGGTCCTAGAGCCGGGGCTCCAGCCTGAACCCAGACATCTACAGGGCAATGAAACAGCCTCACAGCCCAAGTCAGCTGGCATGGGCCAGTCTCAGGTGTCTAGTTGCTATGTAGACATATCCTATCCTGGCTGGGGATATAAGAAATGGAGGGTGTTTCCCTGTCTCCCCCACGTGTATAAATGCAGAGCTCCGGAGCACATCCCATTCACAGCCAAGCGTTGCTGCCCCTCCCCCACTTTCCTACTACACTAATTTGTCCATTGTTGCAACTGATGTAAAATCAAACACATGAGTCTTTTAGCCATTTTGATATCACAGTCTCTTCAAATGGAGCATCACTTGTCCCCTTCTCCTTTACTTCTTGGTGCATCTTTCATGTGCCTTCTTCAGTATCTGTTTTCCCATTTTCTGTTTTTCTATATTTAATATTATTTTATACCTTTTCTTTCTAATACCATTCTTCTTTCTCTTCAGTTCACTTGTTCTTTGCTGACTTTTCCTCTCTCCAACTTCATTTTGTTTCTCTCTTCATATTTGGTACTTTGCTCTTAAATTTTCATACGGAGAAAAGGAAAGGATTAATAAAGAAACGAAAAGAAGCAGTTACCTTCTCTTTCCTCCCTTTGTCCTCCACTCTGATGGTTGTCTCTATTCCCCCCACCCCCACCAGACTCTGGCTTCCCTGGTGTTTGTGCAGTGGGGGGAGGCAAGAAAAGGGAGAACAGAGATTGGAGAAAGTTCCCTAGGGTATGTATATCCATGCTTTCACAATATCTCACTCATTTCTGTTGGGGGGGGGGAAGGGGTAGGGAGAGGATCCTGTCTCTTGGGAGGCCTCAGGTCACAGTGGAGACTAGTGCTTTCTTTACTCCATCCTTGAGGAGAACTGTATGTGCAGGGGTTAAGGTGGGTCACCTTCCTGGCATCAGCATAAGTGCTGTCTCACACCACTCATCTTCCCTCTGGTGGTGATCAGCTGTGCAGATATGTTGAATAACTAGCAAATGTAATGCCTAGTATTCCTAGGGCACGGCTCTGTGGATCTACCCTTCCCCTTTATGTTTTATACTTGGGGCAGCAAAATTGCAGTTAAAGTCTGTTTTAGTTTCCTCACTGTTCATTTTTTTCTTTATTTTGTGGTGGGGACAGCTGCTTGTGGGGCTGCCCCTAGTAAGAGCTGTCAGTTCTTCTTAGTGTGCTGATCCCTATGTGAATTCCCCTGTGGGGAAACATGCGCACATGCACCTGAGACTGGAAATTTTTTCAGCAGTGTCCACTGATCCATGCCTGCGCCATTTGCCTCCTCCTGTTCTGATCTGAGGGCATATGGGGCAGTCTGGTGCAGAGCGACCCCCTCTTCAGTTCCTTCATACCACTGCGTGATCTGAGATGGAAATTCTCCAGTGTTCTTGAAGATTCTTCTTCTCTTTCAACTTGTAAATATCGTTTTAGATCATTGGGTGTGGCAGCTTATTTCCGTTTTCAGTCTTCCTCTACCCATAAAACTAGCCACTAACAGGGGATTTCTACCAAGAGATGCTGTCAGCAACAAAGGGCCCAATCAAGCTCCTGCAGTTGCTAGGAGTGTGCACAAACACTGAAAAGTCCACTTTGATGCCAGTCTAGTCCACAGATTTTATAGGAGCGACGGTGGACTCGAACACAACCAAGGCATTCCTCCCACAGGACACTTTCCAGGCTATCAAACAACTTGCTGCATAACTCAGACAGAGCTCTCAGATGCAGATCTGCTCCTCTCATCTTCCTGGGTCACATGGTGTCATGTACTTATGTAACCCCATTCGCGAGACTGCATCTTCACTGTCTACAGGTCTGGCTTCCCTCAGTCTACTCACCCAGAACTAGAGCATATTTCAGTAACAATCATATAGTAAAATGTCAAATAGCTCCATGTGCAATGTTGATACAGGACAATGATATTCAGAAGATTGAGTTTCAAATGATACCTCACAAGGCATGCTATATACAAACTATATCATAACCATATAAAAGTGGTGAACGTGGGGCACAGGGGTGTGACAGAGTCCCATTCTCTCCAACTTTACTACAGAAGGCTCTCATCATAGATACCTCCATGTTTGGATGGGGTGCACACCTGGGTGAACACTTGGGGCAAGGGATATAGTCAGGAAAAGAAGCCAAAATGAACATAAACCAGCTCAAACTGAGAGCAGTCCGGGCGGCTTCCAGACAGTTTCTCCCCTTCATACGTTCTCGCCACAGTATTCTATATAACCAAACAGGGAGGAGCAATCCACCTCTCTCTGTGTAGAAGATGTAAAACTCTGGAACTGGTGTATTAAACATAATATAACTCTGTCACATTCTGGGAGTACACAGTGCCCCAAGGGAGAGCTTGGTACAGATACAGACAGTATTCCATCGTTGGTGTCCCACAAGAACACAATGTGTGAACTACTGCTCTAGGAGGGCCTTGGGTCTGAACTCCATGGGAGATGTGCTTCTGTTTTCCTGATTAGGCAATCAATGTACACCTTTCCACCATCCCCTTATTACTTGAAGTCCTGAGGAAAATCTGGCAGGACAAGGCATGCGTGATGCAGATCGCTCCCAAGTGGCCCAGGTACTGTTGGTTTCCGAGTCTCCTCAGTTGTCGGCTCATCCAAACATCACCTTCCAGATCTTCCCAGACCTTTTGACACAGCACAAAGGCAGAATCAGTCAATTCAGTCCAGGCTTATTATAGCTGTCAGCCTATTTGGATGGGCATCAAGTCTCGAGAGTGCATGTTGGAGAGATATCTTGGCTATTCTCAACAATAGTAGAAAGGAGTCTACTAGAAAACGTTGTGCAGTCAAGTGGAAATGATTTTTTTATCTGGGCTCATAATCACCACCCTTTTCCAGCAGAATCAGACATATTTGGTATCCTGGACTACTTTCTATCCCTGAAGACCACAGGACTCTCAATACATGTTTTCTTGTCAGCTATCAGCCCTGATTGATAACTGCTCCATTTTTGCCCATCCTGTAATGATCCACTTTCACAAAGGCTTCCTTCAGACATTTCCATCTGTAAGCAAAACCAACTCCAATGTGGGACCTTTAATTTTGTTTTATCAGTGCTTACAAAAGCTCTCTTTGAACCATTGGCAACCTGCTTACTATGCCATCTCTCCATAAAAGTTTGTCTTTTAGTGGAGAACTAGGAGCTCTTATGGCAGATCAACCATACATGGTCTTACACAAAGATAGCATCACATTGAGACTGCATCCTAAATTTATACTCAGAGCCATTTTGGACATTCTCCTCACTCAAACCATTAACTTACCTACCTTCTTTCTAAAACTACACACTTCTAATTAAGACAGATGTCTGCAGAGCAGTGGCTTTCTGTCTGCATAGAGCAAAATCATTCAGATAATTACTGAGGTTATTTGTTAGCAGAATGGATGAGAATAGTAGCGGTATCATCCCAAAAGCTCTCTAAATGGATCTCTGGATGCATCTTGCTGTGCTGCGAGATTGCAGCCAATACTAGACCACCACAAGGTGTGCAAGCTGTCTGGGCTCTGGTGGAGTGAGCTCTAATAGCCTCGTTGAAAGATGTTCCTGTTGGCAAAATCTGCAAAACTGTTGCATGGAACTTGATGCATACCTTTTCCAGATGTTATGCCATAGTTCAGGCCTCGGCAGCGGACGCTTGTCTGGGTGCCGCTCTAATTGTCTGTTTCCAACTTGTGCTCGCACTGACTTCCATATTCATCAGCAACCACACAACAGAACCACTAACCCAGGAACCTATCCTTGCAACAAAGCCCATTGCCAACTGTGTCTACATATCTATTCAGAGGACACCAACATAGGGCCTAATCACATCAGCCACACTATCAGAGGCTCGTTCACCTGCACATCTACCAATGTGATATATGCCATCATGTGTCAGCAATGGCCCTCTGCCATGTACATTGGTCAAAATGGACAGTCTCTACGTAAAAGAATAAATGGACACAAATCAGACGTCAAGAATTATAACATTAAAAAACCAGTCGGAGGACACTTCAGTCTCTTTGGTTACTCGATTACAGACCTAAAAGTGGCAATTCTTCAACAAAAAAACAGACTCCAATGAGAGACTGCTGAATTGGAATTAATTTGCAAACTGGATACAATTAACTTAGGCTTGAATAAAAACTGGGAGAGAATGGGTCATTACACAAAGTAAAACTATTTCCACATGTTTATTCTCCCCCTCCCCCCACTGTTCCTCAGACATTCTTGTCAACTGCTGGAAATGGCCCACCTTGATTATCACTACAAAAGGTTTTCTCCCCTCCTCCCCAACCCTCCCCCCCTCCTCCCCCCGGCTCTCCTGCTGATAATAGCTCACCTTACCGGATCACTCTAGTTACAGTGTGTATGGTAACACCCATTGTTTCATGTTCTCTGTGTATATAAACACTGAATGCATTCGATGAAGTGAGCTGTAGCTTACGAAAGCTTATGCTCAAATAAATTGTTAGTCTCTAAGGTGCCACAAGTACCTTTTCTTTTTGCGGATATAGACTAACACGGCTGCTACTCTGAAACCTAACAATAGATACTGTTCATCAGACACCCAGAGTAAAACCCATACAGGGACCAGCGCTTGAAGAAGAAAGGGATGTTATTTACCTGTTCTGTAACCAGAGTTCTTTGAGATTGTGGTCCTTATCTGTATTGCACTACCTGCCCTGCTTCCCCTCTGCTTGAGATCATGACTTGATTTGCGGCAGGAACTGGAGAGGTGATTGGTTCATGTTGTTCTTTATGCCCTCAAATCAGAACATGAAGAGGTGAGTGGCGCAGGTGTGGACCAATGAACACTGCTGAAAACTGATCTCAGGCACATGGTGCACATGTGTACCCAGAGTGGAATATAGATAGGGACCATGCATCTTGAAGATCTCTGGTTACAGAACAGTTAAGTAACCTCCCCTTTTTCTTATCTTTTTTTGGATGAATGAGAGAGCAGCTTTGGGATATTGAGTTTCCTCTTTTAAGAACTATGAGTGAAATCCTGGCTTCATCAAAATCAATATGAGCTTTGCCATTGACTTCAATGGGACCAGGAAGGACCAATTTGTGGAGTATCTTTTAGTGGCACCAGCTTGGAGTTAACTCTGTCCTTCCCCTAAGCATCAAGGTACCAGTGCTTAGCAGCGCAGCACAGGATTGGCAGTAGCTGTGTGCTGATGACCTGGTGCTACTCTAGTTACTACTTATGACTTTTCAGTCCTAGCCTCAGTGACTTGGTCTGCTCTTTGATTTCTCACCTTGGAAGGAAACAAAACAAACAAAGCCCAAAGACATAAACCCACTGGATTTGATCTTGTCGGTGAGGTTTTTGATCCAGATGGTGTTGCATTCCTTCCTCTGGTCCCAGTTTTTCCAGTGTTCTTTCCTGCACTTTCTCAGAAACCTCCAAAGTT
Source organism: Caretta caretta (assembly GCF_965140235.1). Taxonomy (NCBI): domain Eukaryota; kingdom Metazoa; phylum Chordata; order Testudines; family Cheloniidae; genus Caretta; species Caretta caretta. The sequence goes on along the minus strand of NC_134207.1, from coordinate 83,182,217 downwards.
GGTTATGTGCTACAGGGTAAATACATCACCTTGCTCTGTACATCTTTGAATCCTGCTGAATAGGACAGTACATTTCTGCCATTGAACCTGCTAACTGAGCTAATACAGAGAGGTGGGTAAGTAGTCAGAACAATTTGTATTGTTCCCAAAAATATGGTGCACAGAGGGTGCCAAAAGCAGCAGGCTGATGGGATAGGGAAAGTAAATAGAACTAGAGTAGAAGAGATGTGCTACTCCTAACCCTGAGGGGAAAAACATTAATCATAGGTTTTACACAGTGGAAAATTTTAAAAAGCAGGACACCATACTGAGTCATTGATCTACTATAGAGTGTTTCCTTTTTAAGCCTGTTCTTTTTGCCTGAGAAGAAATTACTCATAATACATGACATTTGTGAAGGAAGAGAGAGAGCAAATATCATATACAGAAGGAGAATAGAGAAAAGCTGGGTGGAAAATGTCATTGAAAAGTTCCTCCTTGCTATACAGAACATCCTCCTTGTTCCACAGAGCTTGCGTATAACTAGGTGCCCTCTTAAGATACATCTATGTAAATTAATATCAGCCTTGCAGATTTCTGCCAGCCCCCTAGTTCCAGGAGTAGAATCCTTTTTTTTATGAGCAATTACAATATTACTGGTTTGATTTTTGTTTTTTGGGTTTTTTTAATCGTATTCCTGGTTCAGTCAGCAAAGCAGATTTTGTGCCTCAGCTGGTAAATTTCCATGAAGATTTGCAAGGCCAAGTTATAAATATCTCATTCAGAGTTGATTCTTCATCCATCATTAAGAAGATGCAGGAAACGCTTTAATAATATTCTGCAGTATTAATAAGTATTGATTCCAAAGCATCAAGGCTTAATTTTCATTTGTCCCTCCACAGTGAGAAAGACCTTCATCTTTAAAATCATCCAGAAAAGAACATTTTGAGTCTCCAGCTAGTGTTTATGAAGAGAAGACACACTGGTGCAGAGGTTCCTAGCTGATACCCTTGTCTGACTGACCAGTGATCTAACTGACCTAAGTTATCAATTTTCTCAAATGGTACCCATAGCATATTGGCAATAGGAGCTAGATTTTAGCCTTCACTTTTGCACTTAAATGTTATACTGTGATTTCAGCATTTGCAGAGGCAGAATAGTTCTTTTTCTCTTCCCGTTAAAGCAGTTGCCTTTGACTTGTAATAAATAATAGATGCTGAAATTAGTATGCCTTGTATATGTTTTTCTTTTTATTTTAATACAGCGATTTCATCCTTTATATATCAGTGCACCTTATACCAAGATGGCTCTGTACATGAGCAAACAGTATCACTTGTGGAAATACAGCTTGAGAACTAATATCTGTAAACTTCTGTTGTAGAACCTTAAAAAAACCCTTCTGTTGTAGAACCTTCTTTGGTGGTGACACAGTGGATTTTCTCCACCTCTCTCTATAAACAATAACTAGTTACTATCCAGACAATATACACCCACTAGATTATAAAAACTTTATGCTAGGTTTTACTTTTGGCCTGGCTTCCATTTAAACCGTTGCTTTAAAGTTGTAAAGCCTATATGGCCACATCTGGCCTCCATCCTCAAGAGGTTCAGGGCACACAGTATGCAGCAGAACCAACAAGCTTCTGCTGCATGATGTGAAGTGAGATCCTGGGAGGCTGCACCCAATACACATAACAGAGCTATGCTCTGCGGGGATCATTGTGCCCCATTTTACACAGGGATTGGGGGATGAGCGGAGCTGGGGCTGAAACTACCAGCCATTTCACTCTGTGTAGGGGAGAGTGTGAAGCCCAGAAGGCTCAGCCATGAAGTGATCCACATGTGAGGATTCTTTGCCCCGGAGTCCATGCATAAAATCTAAGATTTACCCCTTAGGGGAACTTATATCGGCATAGCTACGTCTCTTAGGGGTGTATAAAAGAAAATGCTGACCGAGTGTAGACAGTGCTAGGTTGACAGAATAATTTTTGTCGACCTACATCCCATATCTTGGAGAGGTGGATTACTTACGCTGATGGGAGAACCCCTCCCATCAGCATAGGTAGTGTCCATGCTAAAGCAGCACAGTGGCTGCAGCTGTAACACTGTAGTGTTTGTATAGACAAGCCTTCAGTGTACTTCTGTTCCCTTAAGTAGAAGAGTAAAGCAAAAATTGAAGTAGTTCTGAATCCTTTTTCATACAATAGGGGAAATTATTCCCCTTGGCCATAAACTGCTTTCAGACATCTTGTGTCTGTTCAAAAAAGAAATCTAGGACAGATGCCACACCCAGGTATACTTTACTAACTCAGTAACATGCCCTTGGTTATGCTTTTATTGCTTTGCTGGCAGTTGGCTACCATGCAAAATTCACAATTGCCCTTAGATTGTCCCCCCTGTTGGCTGTTGATATAATGAATAATGTGCAGAGAACAAAAATAGGACCCACAGTACTGAGTTAAAATTAAAGTTTAAAAAATGGAACCCAGACTTGATTTAATATTCTCTTTTTGCAGGCTTGGAGGGGAAATGAACAGGAGGATTGGGTCCCTCGTACCTATCAGGATTTAGAAGGCCTGCCTTGCATTGTTATCCTGACTGGCAAGGACACCCTAGGAGAAACTTTCCCTAGGTACTGTTTGAACTGTTGTACAGTGCAAATGTCTGAAAAACAATCACATGTTTGTAAGAACAAATGTAAAACTTTCAGCTTCTGACTGGAAATAACAATCTTGCTGTTAATGTTGCATGAAAGATGCTGTTTTAGAAGACTTTCTTTTTGGTAAAGTTTTTCCTTGGTGAAAAGAAAAAATGGCTTTGTGAAAGATAAAGTACTAGTGGGAGGTTCTACATTGTATAATGAACTGAATAGCTGTACTAAGTATCAAGGAACATAGCTCATGTGCTGAGTATTTTAAACTAATTATATTTCCAGTGATTAATGGAATTGCAAATAGACATTGTATAAGCTGTTTACAATTAATACTGAGAGTGACTCTTCGAAGGCCAGAAAATATAAAACATCATCTTTCTTGGGTTTGTTTCTCTAGGTCATTGAAATACTGCGACCTCCGACTTATTGACTCAAGCTATTTAACTCGCACTGCCTTAGAGCAAGAAGTAGGTCTGGCATGCTGCTATGTCTCAAAGGGGGCAATTCGAGGGTCTATTGTAGCTCTTGACCTGAGTGAGAAGGAGCACGAGAAGGCTAATATTAGTGAGAATGACTCTGATGAACTGTTGATAGACTTGGAGAGACCTCAGAGTAACAGCAGTGCGGTCACTGGAACCTCAGGTCAGTCATTGCTTTTACAGTTGCTCTGGAGCATAATGCTTTACCTACGTTTTGTAAGAATTTGAACACAAACATTGAAGCATCAAGTAAAATGTCAGCGATTAGCTATGTTTGATTTCAGATTAGAGAATAAAGACATGGTTTGCAACATCTTACATACCTGAGAATTTCAAGTCTCATGCCACATCACACTGAAAGGCCCCTCTCTGTTCTCCCAGGCTTTCCCTGACTAGGGTGAGGGGAAGGGACTAGGTTGGGAAGTTCAGTTAATGTAGCCTTGTGAGCCAGTTGTGATTATTTTAAGTATAATTTTACTTGTTACTGCACCTTGAGCTTTGGGGGAATCTGAAGATCTTAAACATCCAAATAAATAAAATTACCAGTGTACAATATTAGGAATATCACAGTGTTCAATAACTGTGAGGAAGTAGCTGTGTGCTACAAAGGATGGACATTTGCTTGTTTAGAGCATCAGAACATTTAGAGCTGGCCCTGAATATAGGCACAAGGTACAGGGATCCTTCCCTCTTACAGTTTGGGTGATGGATATGTGATGCTGAGTATAAACCCTGCATTGACAGGCAAGGGGCTAGGCAAGCTCTGTGCTAAGGTAACCCCACCCCTCTGGCCCTACCAAATCATGCATGGTAGGGAACAAGTCTTTAAAAGGAGGAAGGTGCAGTCAGCAAGAGGGAAGCCCTGAGAAGGGAGTGGCTCCTGAAGCAGAAAAAGGAACTTCCATGCTAGAGATTCCTGAGCTCTGTGAGGAGTCCAATGAACCCAGAGGTAAGCCCGGTTAGGGAGAAACTGACCTGGCTACCTGCCCGTAAAGACTCCAGTAAAGCTCCAATAGCCGTTTTTGCTTTTCGTTGATCCCAGGAGGGACTTGTTCTGAGTCTGAACTTTTGCTTTTACCCACCCTTAACAAAGTAGGTAAGGGTGACGCCCACTCCAAGGACTAAGAGGCTCAGGCCTGAACTGGGCCAACCCTGTGGAGGTAACTGGGTGTGGCCAGAGGCCTCAACCCAGCTAGGGGAGGCACTCCAAAGAATCGTTTTACTGGGTGAAATTTAGAAACTTTTCCCAGGGCAAAATCTCAACCCTCCCTACCATGTGTCCTTCTACTGTCATCCCCTTCTCCCTCCCTCTCCCTATCAGTTTTCCTGCCTTTAGTCTGTTGAGTGGGGCCTTTGCCAACTATTGTCTTCCCCACATATGCTAACTTTAAGGCTGACTTACCTTTTCTAGTCCCAAAATGTGAACACGGCCCATAGGAGAGAATGTATTCTGGTGTTAAGAAGGCAGTGCTACTGATACCTTTGACTTGGTAGAAGGTTTTTTTCCCTTGGTTATGGTGAAGATATATAGGTCCAGATCCTTCAGCTGAGGCATAACCCTGTAATTCTATTGACTTCAGTAGAGTTACATGAACTTCAACCGGTAGAGGATTTCTAGGCACCATAGCGTTTGCTGAACAGAAATATTTGCAATCTTAAAGTTGCATCAGACAGCATTCACACCTTAGTTTGTATTTGCTAAGCAGTCTCAATGGGTTGTTTGTTTGTTTGTTTATTTCCTGCTTTATTCCACCAGGTTCAATAGCTGAAAATGGCGTGAGCTCCTCCAGTGCTGTAGACAAATCTCAGAAGCAACCAGCGTCCCTTAACTTTCAGAATGTGGCAGTTAGTTCAGTCGATGAAGGTACTTATCCAAGATCCACTGCTGGAGAGAGCTTAAAACAAGAGTGCGACTCTCTGGGTAACCAGATGGCAAGCAGCACCACTTCTAAATTATCATCTTCATCTGTAGCCCGGACATTCCGGTGGCCCAGCCAGTCTGTCAAGGAGTGCAAGACCCTGCATGCAGCATTGCCACGCATTGTCATCGTGTCTAAAGCTGCCTATTGTCTCCTTGGCTCACAGAAAAGTGGGCACTTGCCTTCCTCGTCTTCTCTTCTGCCTCATGCTGATGTGTCTTGGTTGAGCTCTTTGAGACCTTTGCTTCCCAAAGACATGAACGGTGAGGAGCAGTCTCTGTACTACAGGCAATGGACCACAGCCAGGCAACACCATGTAGATTACAACAATCAGAGCGAAAGTGCAGGCTTAAGGAGTTTTCACCCGCGACGGCTGCTTCTGACAGGACCCCCACAGGTAAGAGAGCTGTCCCCATCTTGGCTAGTCATGTTAGTATAGAGTTTTAGGGAAGGTGAAGAGAGCCAAAGTTAGCTAAAAACCGAGGACATTGTTTTAGTCTTTAAAAGTCAAGACACAAGCAGCAGTGGTTCCCAAGACTGCTTTCCAGGGCATGCATTTGGAATTATCCTCTAAAAGATGCTTTCATATCTGCTCACAAGCCATGGCTGGCATAAAGCTACGTTAAAAGGATCAAATAGAGAAATGGTTAACTGATATCCCATTGAAGTCAGCGGGATTGCGCCAGTGTAAATGAGAGGAGAATTTGTCCCACTGTTGATGGTGTATTAATGCTATAGGTTGGCATGTATTCCTGTTTGGCAGTGTCTTATCAGAATTGGCCCAGGACTGGAATAGCAAAATAGGAGGAAAAAACCCAACACACATCTGTCTAAAGTGTAACCCAGCTTTAATACTAAATTTTCTGAGGGTTGGTTTTGTTTTGTTTTGTATTTTTGCTACAGGTGGGAAAAACTGGCTCTTATTTGCAGTTCCTTAGGATTCTCTTTCGCATGCTGATCAGATTACTGGAGGTAGATGTGTATGATGAAGAAGAGATTAATGCTAGTAAGTACTAAGTAGTAGTTCTCAGTACCTCATGTGCATAAATTCTCTTTAATAAAATAGAATGGAGCTGCTATAAGGTGGGTGCATAACTGGTTGGAAAACCATTCCCAGAGAGTAGTTATCAGTGGTTCACAGTCAAGCTAGAAGGGCATATCAAGTGGGGTCTCTCAGGGATCAGTCAACGGTGTAACACTATTGCAAAAAACCCAAACATCATTCTGGGATGTGTTAGCACAGTGGTCTCCAACCTTTTTACGCACTAGATAACTTTTTGAATTTAAGTGCAACCCAGGACCTACCCCACCCCTTCTCCGAGGCCCTGCCCCGCTTACTCCGTCACTCGCTCTCTCCACCCTCGTTCAGTTCTCCGTTCCCGGCCAGTGGGAACTGCAGGGGCAGTGCTTGCAGGCAGTGGCAGGGTGTGGAGATCCCTGCTGCCCCATCCAGGGGCCTCGGGTGTGCTGGCTGCTTCTGGGAGCGGTGTGGGGCTGGGGCAGGCAGGGAGCCTGCCTTAAACCCGCTGTGCTGCTGGACTTTTAGCGGCCGGAGATCACGATCTACCGGTGGTTGACCACTGTGTTAGCAGAAGTGTTGTAAACAAGACAAAAGAAGTATTTCTTCTGCTCTACTTCATGCTGATTAAGCTTCAAATGGAGTATTGTGTCCTGTTCTGGGCACCACATTTTAGGAAAGATATGGATCAACTGGAAAAAGTTCAGAGAAGAGCAACAAAAATGATTAAAGGTCTAGAAAACATGGCCTATGAGGAAAGATTGAAAAAATTGTTTGTTTAGTTTGGAGAAGAGAAGACTGAGAGGGGACATAACAGTTTTCGTGTACATAAAAGGTTGTTAAAAGGAGGAGGGAGAAAAATTGTTCTTCTTAACCTCTGAGGATAGGACAGGAAGCAATGGGCTTAAATTGTAGCAAGGGCGGTTTAGACTGGACATTAGGAAAAACTTCCTAACTGTCAGGATAGTTAAGCACTGGAATAAATTGCCTAGGGAAGTTGTGGAATCTCTGTCATTGGAGATTTTAAAGAGCAGGTTCGAGTAGACAAACACCTGTCACGGATGGTCTAGAGAATACTTAGTTCTGCCTTGATTGTAGGGGACTGGACCTCTAGAGATCCCTTCCAGTTCCACAGTTCTACAATTCTATGAAAAGAAAATTAGAGAGACATGGTGGGTGAGGTAATATCTTTTATTGGACCAGCTTCTGTTGGTGAGAGAGTCAAGTTTTCAGGCTTACACAGAGCTCTTCTTTAGGTCAGCAGAAGATGGTTCAATAAAAGGTACTGCCTCACCTACCTTATCTCTCTAATATCCCAGGACCAATGTAATGGCTACGACAACACTGCATAAAATAAAACTACAGTTTCTTGGGAGCATAAAGGCATTTTGTACATTAAAACTGGCATTACCGTGTTACTGATGTGTCATTTTAACTTGTATGTTAATATGTAGCTAGATTTCCGGCAGGTCTCTAAACATACTCTTCTCTTTTATTATGCTAGATATAATTTTAAATGGATCAGCTGAACACTTCTTTATGTAGAAAAGCTACATCTGGACAACATTGCAAAGGCAAAATAGATCAAAGTCATGAAGAGGCTGGATCTGTCTATTATGTCTATACCTACTGTTTTTTAAAGTATTTTTCTTTCTTTCCTTCATTCTCTGTCTTTGTTTTCTTTTAAGCAATCAAGCTCAATTAAATAATGCAGCTTTTTCCTCTGCAACTTTGCTATTGTTGATGGATTTTGTTATAAATTAGATACCAAATTCCTAGGAGAGGTTGCGTAACGTCATGAGTTTACAAGTTTTGTGTTGGGGGAAAAAATGGTAATTTCTGTTGACTATCAGGTGACACAAATCCATTAATAATTTTCATATTGTAGAAGCTAGACTGCGGAAGTATGAACCTATTTAAAGAAACAAGTTCTATTTAGGATATTAATTTATGTAGTGAATAACAAACAAAGTTGTGGTTATGGGACATCCCCTTGGGTGTCTCCTGACGTGTAAGCCTTAACACCAATGTACCAGCACTCAAAAAGTGTAGTTCTCTACTAACCACTCAACAGAGTAAGGTTTGATTCTGCTCAGAAACTGGTATAATTGAGTTTAAAAAAAATTGTAATGCCCAATGGTTTGGAGATTTTGGGGCATGGTTGTCCCCTGATTACATGAGAAGGAAAGATAGAAGCTGATGACTAAATCAAAGAGAGGCTGGAGAATTAACTATATCTCCTGGACAGAGACCACTCTTCATTTTGTCATCCTTATTCAAAACCTAGATGCCGTAGGCATAGGTACTTTAGAAATTCTGGTGGGTGAAAGGAATGAAAGCCTTGACATTGAGATTCAGACCTGCTTAGTTTCCAAGGAATTTTCATTTTTTTGAAATGGCTTAGTCTGAGTTAATATTTTAGTTTTTGTTTGTATGTTTGACATAGAAACTTCTTCCATTTCTGAATCCCTGTTCAATTGCACAAACATACAGACATCAAAGAAACACATTTCACATGCTCTCTTCCATTGCTTACCCAAAATGTATTCCAGATTCTACAGAAAGTAGTGAGATCACCCAGTCTAGCAATGACCACTGGCCTGACGTTGAGATCTTCAGTAAAATAACTTTTGACCTGAGTGTTCATGATACCAAGTATGGTTCTATGAGTCCAGTGTACACAGAACAATTGTCAAGAGTAAAACAAGGTCAGTAAAGTTCGTTCCATTTTCCTGCTTAGAACAAGAGATTTTACATTGGCTTGACTGGGCATAATGCTCAGGAAAGGCCTAACCTACAAAACACTATAGATGTGCTCAGTTTTTCTCTAAAGTGGTTACAGAATTACATTTTATCTGCATGTTTGTTGGCTATTTTAAAATTCATGTCATTTATCTTCTTTGTACACAGAAGCAAGCAAAGAAACCAAAGTTGAGGAGCCCAGAAAAAGAGAGACAGTGTCCATGATGTTGACCAAATATTCAGCTTATAATACATTTCACCACTGTGAGCAGTGCCATCAGTACATGGATATTAATCCTGCAGCACAGGTTAGTGTCTCAGTGATGGGACTAGCTGCACCTTTAACCCCTCTGTGGTCTTTCAGAGTGCACTCCCACAGGTATTAAGCCTTGGGCCTTAACCTTTCCTGCAGTAGAATCATGTGATTCTCCTGCTTTCAGACCAGGCCTTAGGTTACAGCCCCCTGTGGATCAACTGAAGTTATTCAACAGATGTATCTGAGCTTGGCACTTACAGTTCTTCCCTGTGGGAGTCTGTGGTGAATAGAGTGACCAGACAGCCTTTTCAAAACAAAATATTGGTTAATCATAACAGTAGGAATAAACCATATGAGAAGAGAAAAAACATTATTGATACAACAAAAGGTCTACGTGCCTGTCTAATTTACCTAAGTCATGCCACCTGCTGTGTGCCTGCAGTCAAAGCAGCTGTATGCTCAGTCAGGTATTTGCTTATGCAAATAAAATTCATGCACCTAAATGCCAGTTTGTGCATGCCTGAATTGCACATATAGTTGTTGTGATAATTACACACACAAAACTAGGCACACAATAAAGAGAAGTCATTCAGCTGGCCTCACTTCAGCCCTGATTTGGCAAAGCACTTAAGTATGTGCTTAAAGTGTATGCACATGATTAAGCATTGGTTAAGTCCCATGGACTTCAGAGAGACTTAAGCCCATACTTAAAGTTCAATAAATGTTCAAGTGCTTTGCTGAATGAAACGTGAGAGAAAGTGAAACACTTATGGAGAATTTAAAATGAAGAATGAAAAGGATATTAACTCATGCGGATGATTATTTTATTGTAACAGTTCTGACTAACAGTTTAAGGAATGAGTTAAAGCCATCAATTGCTAAACAGGGAGGCATAATTTAAAATGGAAGAAGCTCACCAAGCCTTTTCTGCAGAAAGTGCTTTTAGGTTTACTCCTTTGCTTTTCAGACAACTTGTAGCAGACTGATGTAGTTCATTATTTCTAGTTGATTACAAGGTAGGAAGGGTTCCCTTGACTGCACCCTGACTAGCTTGGAATATGTGGATATATTGTATATAAATTATAATGTGTTCTGTTGGGGTGTTTACAGTACTGACCTGTTGTGATTTTCTGAAGTTTCATCATATTGTGAAACTGACAGTAATTTAAAGGTAATCTATTTTACATACCTGTGTAATGTGAATCCCAAAGATTTTCTGAAAGCTTGGCCTTTTACATATTTTGTGATAGAAACATGTTCTGTAGGGTATATGTTTATAAGAAGCATGTATAGGCCTGTGCCATTCACTCTCTCTCTCTCTCATATATGTATGTGTGTATATGTTTTTGAATGTCCTGGGCAGACTTTGATAGGGTAGGTTGTTTCCTGACTCATTTTCCAGTGCTCTGTGTACATTTGTGAGTAATTTCTAACGCTGACTTCAGCAGGAGCACAATTGGGCCACAGGAAGGTGATTATATTATTAGACTGACAAGCTGCATACCTAATTAATTCTGCTGGATAAGGGGAAAATGTGACTATAACAAAGCCACCTTCAGTTACCATCGGAAAATATATTTTCCATTTGTTTCCAGCTGCTTCCATCATTTCAAAATGCAGTTGAAATTGCTGTGCCACATGTTTGTGTTGGTGTGTGGCCTCTTTATCTGATTAGTGCGTTGACCATTTTCTCCTGTTATTCTCTTCAATACAGATGACTGACTCCACCCTGCATGCATTTACGTTCTCCTCCTCAATGTTAGGAGAAGAGGTTCAGCTTCATTTTATAATCCCCAAGTCCAAGGAGAACCACTTTGTCTTCAGCAAGCAGGGAAAGCACCTGGAAAGCATGCGTCTCCCTCTTGTGTCGGACAAGGTGGGTGTATGCCTCTTACATCCTCCTTTTGGCTGCCTACGATGAATCTAGTTGGCTTGTCTGAAAAAAATTCCTGTTTGTCTGATGTCTTCTCGTGACCTTTGTGTTGGACTCTCCTGAGACTGTGAGCTGCTTGGGGCAAGGACCATCCCATCTTGACTATCTAGAAAGCAACTAGCATGTCATAGGTGCTACAATAAATAATAATAAAAATAAATGTTACTTGAGCTATTCTGTTTTTTCTGATGGAAAGAGTCAATCAGGACCGAACGGTCTTTCTAGAGTTTAACCATTTCCTGTTTGATCTTTCAGCAGAATTTGAATGCAGTAAAGAGTCCTATCTTCACTCCTTCAAGTGGCCGCCATGAGCATGGCCTCTTGAACCTTTATCATGCTATGGAAGGCATCAGTCACCTTCACCTCCTAGTGGTCAAGGAGTATGAAATGCCACTGTACCGTAAATACTGGCCCAACCACATCATGCTGGTCCTGCCAGGCATGTTCAACAATGCTGGAGTTGGTAAGAGGCACTAACGATGTGTTACGTTGAAAGCAGGATTTCTCTAACTCAGAGCTCAACACCTGCAGGGCAGGTGCAACAACTAGGCGAACTAGGTGGTCGCCTAGGGCGCCAAGTGGTTGGGGGCGGCCAAAAGTGTGCTCTGGAGAGGCAGTGGAGTGGAGGTGAGCTGGGGTAGGGGGGGCGCGGGGAGGGCTGCCTGGAGCAAGTAATGGGGGGGGGGCAGCGCTGTGCAAGGGAACCACTTCCCGCCCCAGCTCACCTCTGCTCCGCCTCCTCCCCTGAGCACGCTGCCCCGCTCTGCTTCTCTCCCTCCCAGGCTTGTGGCGCCAAACAGCTGATTGGCGCCGCAAGCCTGGGAGGCGGGAGAAATGGAGTGGCGGCAGCCTGCTTGGGGAGGAGTCAAAGCAGAGGTGAGCTGGGGTGGGGAGCTGCCGCATGGTTCCCCGGGCCGAGGAGAGGGAGGGGGCGGCGGGGAGTTGCCGCACGGCTCTCTGGGCCGAGGGAGAGGAGAGGGGAGGGGCGGCGGCAGGGAGCTGCCGCAGGGGGGGCGCCTCGGGGAGCTGCCACAGGGCTTGGGGCAGGGGGCGCGGGCGCAAGGTGGAAGTTTCGCCTAGGGCGCGAAACATCGTTGCACTGGCCCTGAACACCTGCCTCTCCTGGTCATGATCGCATAAAACGTGATAACTACAGTAGTCACGTACATATGATTGTTTAGAAAGGGATATTAGTGCAGTATTTAATATCTTTTAACTCCCTTTAATGTGATAATTGTTTTATCCTTTTTGAACACAGTTAATCTAGCTATCTGCTTCTGCTCTTCATTTCTTCTCTCCCCAGTCACACCCTTCTCTGTTCTCCTCTCTCTGTTTGCTCCTGGCACTTGCTTCTGTGCTCCCTGGGCCCTTTCTCAACCTATGTCTTTATATTTTTTCCTGTGGCCTGTTTTTTTTCGTTGCCCCTGCACATTTCCCTGCTGTTCCGTCATATTCCCTCCATACTCCACAGAACCCTCTGTCCGGTTGCCTTCTTACATGGTCATTCTTAACCTGCCAGCAGCTCCTGTTCCACCAGTGATTCAGTTTCCTATTAATCAACAGCTTTTGAAATCACAGTTTGAGAACTGCTGATTTGTAGGCAAATTGCATTCATCTTTTCAGCACTGCAGCCTGAATGCCTAGTCCAGTCACTTTACAAGTGATGTCACTATTTAACAAGATGAAACTGCAGCTGTAGGTTCAGGAGGGTCAATTATAGTTGAACTTTGGGTCCAATCCTATTCGAGGTTAAACTCTTCCCACAAGGGATTGAGTTCCCTCAACTCACACAAGGTGAAGTCCATGGGGGTGTGTATAAGAGGCTGGGAGAGGCTACCCAAAAAGAGGCTGGCCATGCAGGTGGGCAAATGCCATGGATGCGATGTGGGTCACCTCCCTGTGGAGACTCGCTGGCCCCCTGCCTTTGGAGCACTGGAAGTGAAGCTCCCTAGAAGTAGAGGCCCACCGGTGCCCGGACTGTGGCTCCGCCCCTGTTCTGCCTCGTGCCCTGAGGCGCACCATGGAGAGGAGCGGGCAGGCCTCGGGGGAAGAGGCACAGAGGAGCAGGTGCCGGGGGCACAGAGCAGTGAGCACTGGGTGGCGGGAGCTTGGAGGAAGAAGCAGAGAGGAGCGAGCAGTGGGCAGGGGGCATTGGGGAGGGGGTGAAGCAGGGGGTGGGAAGAGGTAGCGCAAGGGCGGGGCATCAGGGGAAGAGGTAGAGTGGGGGCAGGGCCACGGTCCGGTCTCCAGTGACCCCCCAATTCTAGGGAGCTTCCGGCGCTCATGCGTAAGCCTTCCCAAACGGAAGACTCATGCGCCGCCTATGGTCAAGCCACTATCCTCTCTTGGTTCTAAGTACTCTTAAAATGCCCCATTTTTCTTGATGTCCACATGTGTAATAAAAATAGAAAAATCAACAACACTAAATCATCCTCTCTGGTTTTCCAGTGTGTTCTACCTTCCCTATATCTGTCTTTTACATAGTCCCTATCCCAAAGAGCGTATAATCTTTCTTTCTGTAGATTATGCAGTGCCAAACGCATTATTCGTACTAATAAATAATATTTGAAGATGCCACTTACCCCTCCTAGGTGGGCCTGGATTGGCAAATTCATTTGAAAATGTACACATGCTAAGATGTGTTTCTGACCTTGTAACTTTCAAGGTGCTGTGCTATATAATATTGGTGGCTTTCTTTTTTAATATTATATCTTTTTTTGCATGAAAACAGTAGCTGCAGTAAAGTTCTCATTAGTGTCCTACAGAAGTTGTTCTGTGCCATGTATTCTCCCAGGTGCTGCCAGATTCCTTATTAAGGAACTTTCCTACCACAATCTAGAACTAGAGAGAAACCGCTTGGAAGAACTAGGAGTCAAACGTCAGTGTGTCTGGCCGTTCATTGTTGTCATGGATGACACTTGTGTCTTATGGAACATTCACAGTGTCCAAGAACAGTCCAGGTAAATTAACTTTTCACGAACAATGGAACAGTCAGATGGGTCCCAGCCAAAGCCACAGCCCACCCCAAACTTTTGCAGTATTCCAATCTGAATGCACACTTTGTAGCTTGCGCCCATCTCTAGCAATTGGTGATAACTAAAAAAAAATGGCTGCTTAAAATAGTCAAAGCAGAATTTAAAAATTATACTCTCCTTATCACTTAGGATATGTCTACACTGCCATCAGAGATGTGACTGCAGCATATGTAGACATGCCCGAATTAGTTGTGGTCTAGCTAGCTCAGATAATAGCAGTGAAGTGCTGTACAAGCCCACCCAGGACTGCTGGGCATGTACTCAAGCAGCTAATCCAGGTGCCGCAGCTTCACTGCGATTGTTTTTTGAGCTAAGCAGGTTAAAATTAGCTCAGGAATGTCTACAGATGCTGCAGGCACACCTCTGATTGCAGTGTAGACATAAGTAATGATTCAAAGCTGTTACTATTGTGTGCATGACATTTCAGATAGCTTCACAATTAACAGTTGCATGTCATTTTGCAGACATTTTATCTCCAATTATTTCATCTCAATTAGTGTTTTCTGTCCATTAGCTAGTGTTGTGATTGACTCGAACACTTTCTCTGCTCTCTTGTAAAACTGATCAGTTTTTGACATAGAGTTTACCTAAGCCTTTCTATCACTTGACTTGCCAGTGGGAAAGAACATTTTGGTTGTTTGTTTTTTATCGGCTTGACTATTCTGGGGGTTTTTTGTTTCTCAATTTAAATTCTTTATTTGGGAGTCTTAATTTTCTAGAAGGCATTATGCCATGCCACTCAATTCTTTTTACCTTCTCCCACACTGCACTTTATTTAGGAAATGCCTTTCCTGAATTGATTCATAAAGCTACTTCCTTCTGCCTCTCCATATATCTCACCAGTAATACCCACCACTCTTGGAAAGTCTGTATGCTTACAATGACTGGATTGAGGGGTAGAGGTGAGGGTGGCACTTACATTAGCTATTTATAATAATGTAAATGTTCCTTCTATGTGTGTGCATGAATATACAATTATGTATTTGTACAGCACCTAGCAAAAAAGGATCCTTATCTAAACATTGCACAATAATATAGTAGCAGAGATCTAAAACACATATGTGATACATGATTACATTTCATAGCCAGTCCATGGAGCCAGGGAGTACCAGTAAGAATGTGTCTTTGAAGAGTGTTCTACAGCACATTGAAGCCACACCAAAAATTGTTCATTATGCAATACTGGGTATTCAGAAATGGAACAGCAAGTTGAATTCCAGGGGATCAAAACCTCCATTCTCCAGGTGCCATGTGCATGACTTCATACTGCTCAACGTAGACCTGACTCAGAACGTGCAATATGATCTAAACAGGTATGCAAAAGTGATTTAACAAATACAGTAAAAAATCTCCCTGCCAGCTAATAGTCATGTTTCATAGCCATAGTAAAAACAGAGAGTGGTACTTTCATGGCTGTGAGGTCATGGCCACAAAATACTACTTTAAAAAAAACACAGAATGATGTGCTCAGCATTGTAATAAGACTGCAGTATCCAAACAAACTAAAGTCAACTGTATAATTGGTTGAGTTACTTCTGATGTCACATTCGTGTTGCATCAAAATGAGCTGTTCAAAGTGAGGGTTAGCCCCCCTTCTCTCTATGACATAGGAACTGCATACAAAAAAGAAGCATGCATAGGGAACAAATGGATGTTTTGTATATGATTTTAACAAAAACCAGTCGTATGTGATTTCAAGAAATAAAACCACAAAAATCTAAAAATACAGATTATGAGTAACAGTGTTATGTTGCCATCACAAAACATCCATGCACAAACCTACTACTACATTGTGAAAGAGTGGTCACCCAGAAAGAGAGTCTGTATTAAAAGGCTAAAAGAAACATATCAAGCAGTTCTGATAACATTATGGTAACCCACAGCTGCAAAGCTACTGCACTGTAATGGGTGTGCATATTGGGTGTGGTATTGCAGGAGTTCTTTTATCTCCCAGTTCTCTGTTTATTATCAGCACCTATTCATTGACTGTGGGGTTAGGAATAAGGGAAGTAAGTGTTGGTCACTATGGCATTAGGAAACTTCACAGTCTTTCACTGGATCACATAATTCCATTGTATAATTTCAGCATGGGACATTTCCTCTAGCATTATACCTGTAGGGGTGATTTAACTTTCTAATTCCAATCTCTTCATGGAGTGCTGAGTGAAAAAATGTCCTGCAATGAAACATACCTAACAAATTACAGCACGACAGTTTGTGTATAACACGACAGGCCCCTGTATTTCATAGCTGTGTGCTGCTTGCTGTAACAGCAAGGGAACATACTGTATATTTTAAAAGCCAAATAAATCTTAGGCACAGGGTTACTTGGACAAAAATCAGGAAAGGGACTCTTCCTGTTAAGATTGGTTATTTCTTTGCCAATCAGTTAGCAACCAAGATTTTCCAGTATTATGAAGCATGGCTAGTGTAGCTCTCAGATCACTGGGAAATCCTGATTGGCCAGTGAGGTTTGTTTTCATACAGGTTTGATGTTCCATTCTAGCACTTGTTAAAGAAAAACTGTACTCCAAAACTGGAATGATTTATAATGAATTAATTTATCCCTGGGGTGGAGGAGAGAAAGGAGTGTTCTCTGTTATGGTACAAGAGGAGCAGCTGACCAAGGTTGTGAACGTTTGTGAACATTCTTCCTATTCTCCATTGTGATGTGCCCTTGCATAGTGCTGGTGCAATTCAATAGGACTTAGCATTGCGCGCAGGGAAAGAAAAACAGTCAGTGCATGGAATCTAGATGCAGGGCTTCCACCTCCCCACCAGGTGCTGTTTTTATACCACGTAAGGACTCATCTGAGTGGAGACTGGAAAAATGGAGTCAGGATAGTGAGCACCAGGGTTAAGATGGAAAGACAGACAGACTGGGAGAAAGACAGACAGTGGGTGGGTGGGTGATGAAGGAGAGAAAAGGCCAGATTGAAGCTACAGGAGTTTTAAAAAAAAACACACACACAGAGAAGACCTAAAATACAAGAGAGAACCAAGAAGAAATCAGAAGAGGAGAGGCAGAAAATCCATCCTGCGAGGGACAGCACCTTTTGTCAGTCACAGGAAGCTCTGCTTCCAGAAAGAAGAAGAAGAAAAGAGATCGGGAAAACACTGAAGGTATTTGAGACAAAATACATAAAGGGAGGACGGCTGTTGTATTTCTTATGGCGCTAAATTGCTTCCAGATTTTATCTGTCCTTGTTTTACAGAGAAAACCTCTGCTCTCTCGCCTTTATTTCTCACTTTCCATCAGTGTTTGGAATTAAAAACCTATAGCAAATTCACTTGCTCACGATCTCTTACCTTCAGTCAGGTGAGCTGCGCTTCCCTACAGATTCTTGCCACTTGCCGATGCATTTCTGGAAGCAGAGCTTCCTGTGACTGACAAAAGGTGCTGTCCCTCGCAGGATGGATTTTCTGCCTCTCCTCTTCTGATTTCTTCTTGGTTCTCTCTTGTATTTTAGGTCTTCTCTGTGTGTGGTTTTTTTTTAAAACTCCTGTAGCTTCAATCTGGCCTTTTCTCTCCTTCGTCACCCACCCACCCACTGTCTGTCTTTCTCCCAGTCTGTCTGTCTTTCCATCTTAACCCTGGTGCTCACTATCCTGACTCCATTTTTCCAGTCTCCACTCAGATGAGTCCTTACGTGGTATAAAAACAGCACCTGGTGGGGAGGTGGAAGCCCTGCATCTAGATTCCATGCACTGACTGTTTTTCTTTCCCTGCGCGCAATGCTAAGTCCTATTGAATTGCACCAGCACTATGCAAGGGCACATCACAATGGAGAATAGGAAGAATGTTCACAAACGTTCACAACCTTGGTCAGCTGCTCCTCTTGTACCATAACAGAGAACACTCCTTTCTCTCCTCCACCCCAGGGATAAATTAATTCATTATAAATCATTCCAGTTTTGGAGTACAGTTTTTCTTTAACAAGTGCTAGAATGGAACATCAAACCTGTATGAAAACAAACCTCACTGGCCAATCAGGATTTCCCAGTGATCTGAGAGCTACACTAGCCATGCTTCATAATACTGGAAAATCTTGGTTGCTAACTGATTGGCAAAGAAATAACCAATCTTAACAGGAAGAGTCCCTTTCCTGATTTTTGTCCAAGTAACCCTGTGCCTAAGATTTATTTGGCTTCTAAAATATACAGTATGTTCCCTTGCTGTTACAGCAAGCAGCACACAGCTATGAAATACAGGGGCCTGTCGTGTTATACACAAACTGTCGTGCTGTAATTTGTTAGGTATGTTTCATTGCAGGACATTTTTTCACTCAGCACTCCATGAAGAGATTGGAATTAGAAAGTTAAATCACCCCTACAGGTATAATGCTAGAGGAAATGTCCCATGCTGAAATTATACAATGGAATTATGTGATCCAGTGAAAGACTGTGAAGTTTCCTAATGCCATAGTGACCAACACTTCCCTTATTCCTAACCTCACAGTCAAGTGAGCTGTAGCTCACGAAAGCTTATGCTCAAATAAATTGGTTAGTCTCTAAGGTGCCACAAGTACTCCTTTTCTTTTTACAATCATTTTAGTGAATCTGTGTTTAATATCTAGGTACTTCTGTGAAGATGTAGATTTTAACCTGAGAACAAATAGCAGTGGCCTTCTCATCTGCCGCTTTAACAACTTCAGTCTCATGAAGAAACACATCCAGGTGGGAGGGCAAAAGGACTTTGCCATTAAGCCAAAAATCATGGTGAGTTTTGCATGTTTGAAAACGAGCTATGTGCAGGAGACAAAACTGGTACTTTGCCATTGTTTCCATGAAGGTCAAGATTTGGATGTTTACTTAGTGTGTCAGAGAAAGTCTGTTCTGTGTTTGAACAGCGTCTAGCGCTATGGCTGGACCTGCTATGTACTATCTCAATGCAAGTAGTAATAAATATTAATAATTTCTCTATCACTAGCAGTAATCCTGGGAGTCTGTCACAACTCCTCCATTATAATGGAGACACCAAGAACAAACTGGGATTTGAAAGCTGATTAAATAATTACTAGTTAATTCACGGATTTCTTTGGCTGAGTAAGGCTTGAATTAGGAACTCTCAAATCTAAATTCTAATCCGAAGTGGATACATTTTTCTAAACTCAAGATTAAAGGTTTTCTAAATTCATGTGGGATAGATAAATATATGTAGTCATTTCCAGTCTCTAGTGGTTTGTGGTGATCTTCAGTCATTGCTGTTGTTGATAAGAAGAAACATTTTACACAGGCTTTGAAATTTCAAAGTACTCTGGAAATCCACCTGCAGATTCTGGCTATTGCAGAATGTGCTGCTTGCTACTAAATGGTGTTTCATGCACAGTTCGTTTTACCTGTGCTCGATGAACTGTATCAGCTTTCAGATGAGGTATAATTCAAGGTGTTTGGTTTGAATCTTGAAATCCTGTCTTGGTCTGGTTTCCTGACTCCTTTAAACTCTCTCTTGCTACTGTTCATACCTAGTCCTGTAGTTCAGATCAGATGGGACACTGACGCTAACTCCCCCCAGATTTGAATGCTTAGGGGGTAGTGGCTAATTATTCTCTGTGCATCCAACAGAGTTGGAACTAGTTGACTAATTCTACTGTGTGACATTCTGTATATAAAGTCTTTTGCCTAATGGGCCGTAAGGGGAGAGTTGAATCTCTGAGGTTGTGTGGGTGGTGTAGGGTGAATGAGGGGCATTGTAGTAAATAGTGTTGCTTTTGAATTTAAATTATTTGTATTTTTATTTTCTGTCCTTATGCATTGAGATATTCACAAACGTGCTTAACAATCAAAGAACAAAAAAATCACAGTTTCTGCTATTTCCATGTGGTACCACTGGGTTGCATGTTCTAGGGTTTTGCAGCTTATTTACCAAGTAGGAATTACAGTAACATAGCCACAAGAAGGCAAACTGTACATTCAGTGAAGATACAACCTACAGAGTGTTGGCTGAAAGAGGTTCCATCATTTTCATTGTAGGTATCAGAGAGCGTGGCCCCAATAATGCCTCTTCAGTATGTCTGTGCCCCAGACAGTGAACACACACTGCTGGCAGCCCCAGCTCAGTTCCTTCTGGAGAAATTCCTTCAGCATGCAACATACAAACTCTTTCCAAAGGCCATCCATAACTTCAAGAACCCTGTACTGGCCATTGACTGCTACCTGAACATTGGACCTGAGGTACAAAATAATTCTAGGGGGAAGTGGGCTCTCTAGCAAATACAAATTGTTGTATTTCTTACTTCTAATTTTTTAAAACTTTCTTTTTGTATGATGACTCCTTACAATCATCGGGGTGGGTATTGAACCCAGGACTTTGATTTAAAACCATGACTCTCTATTACTCAAACTAAAGGGCTAATTCTATTAGCTTAGAAGGAGTAGCAGCAAACCTCTTATGTTGCCTGGAAAATTGGGAGTGTGGGGTCCGAAGATCCATACTGTGCTAATAGATTAAGAAATTTCAAGGCCAGAAGGGACCGTTGTGATATAGAGTGACCTCCTGTATAAGAGAGGCTATAGAATTTCCCCAAAATAATTCCTAGAGCATTATTTATTTTATTTTATTTTTTAAAGTCCAGCCTTGATTTAAAAGTTTTCAGTGATGGAGAATCCACTGCAGCCTTTGGCAAATTGTTCCAGTGGTTAATTACTCTCACTATTAAAAATGTATGCCTCATTTACAGTCCGAATTTGTCTAGCTTCAGCTTCCAGCCATTGGAACATGTACCTTTCTCTGCTAGACTGAAGAGTCCATTTTTAAATATGTGTTTCCCATGAAGGTACTTAGAGACTGTAATCAAGATATCCCTTAACCTTCTCGTTGTTGAGCAAAATAGATGGAGTTCCTTGAGTCTACCACTATAAGGGAGGATTTCTAATCCATTAATCGTTCTTGTGGCTCTTCTCTGAACCCTCTCCAGTTTATCAACGTCTTTCTTGAATTGTGGGCACCAGAAGTAGACACAGTATTCCAGCAATGGTCACGACAATGCCAAATACAGAGGTGAAATAACCTCTCTACTTCTATTCGAGATTCCCCTGTTAATGCATCTAAGGATTGTATTAGCCTTTTTGACCAGAGCATCACACTGGGAGCTCATGTACAGCTGATTATCCACTATGACCCCAAATCTTTTTCAGTCACTGCTTCCCAGGATAGAGTCCTTCTCCCCTCCCCCCCCCCATCATGTAAGTATGGCCTACATTCCCTGTTCCTAGATATATACATTTAGCCACATTAAAACACACATTGTTTGCTTGTGCCCAGCTGACCAAATAATCCAAATTGCTCTGTATCAACTCTCTTTATTATTTACCACTCCCCCAGTTTTTATGTCAACTGCAAACATTATCAGTGATGATTTTTTTTTCCAGGTCATTGATAAAAATGTAAATAGTTTAGGGCAGTGGTTCTCAAACTTTAACAACCCAAGGACCCCCATTTTGATTTAAAATTTTTTGCAGACCCCCAGTTCAACCCCAGGCCCCGTCCCCCCTTCCTGCCCCCACTCTATTCCTGCCCCTCCTCTTCCCTGCCTCTTTCCACTCCCTCCCCCGAGTGCATCCCATCCCCGCTTCTCCCCCTCCCTCCCAGTGCCTCCTGCATGTCGCTGAACAGCTGTTCTTCTTCGAGTGCTTGCTCATGTATATTCCAGTAGGTGTGTGCGCATGCCACGTGCATGATCGTCAGAAGGTTTTATCCTAGCAGTACCCATTGGGTCGGCTGTGGAGCCCTCTGAAGTGGCGCCCTCATGGCGATGTAGATAGTCCCCTGCTGACCCACCGCCTGCTCAATTCCTTGTTACCGCCAGTGATCGTCTTTGGAACAACTTGTCTCTTGCTTTAGCAAGTGCTTTCCTAGTGGTTTTTTCCTGTACATAGTTGTTAATCGTTCTCATAGTAGTTAGTGAGTGAGTAAGTTTAAGTTGGGAGGTTCCCCCTCCCTCAGCTAAGATTTTCCCCATCTGGGGCATGCTGCAGCCTCAGGGGTTCAAGCCATGTGATAGGTGTGGTAAGCCTATGCCCAAAGGGGATCCACACGCTGCTTGTCTGAAGTGCCTGGGAGAGGGATATTTGCAGGACAGATGTAGTATTTGCAGAGGCTTCAAGCCCAGAACCAAAAGACAGAGAGACTATCATTTGAAATTCCTTTTAATGGAGTCCACTCTCCTGCCTCAACTGGCACAAGAGGCAGCACCAGCCTCGGTGAGGGGCACCAAGGAAGGACTTACATAAGGAGCATGGGCACTGGTCCTTGGTGCGGAAGGCAGGCTTATCAGTGCAACACCCATCACAATCCCTGGGGCTGCGTAAGAAGAAAAAGGCAGAGAGGGGACCGTTCCTCCACCAAGAAAAGCACACAGGACACCAGTATGGTGCGTCCCACGCTGGGACACCAAATCAGTCCTGACACGGTCAACTCCGGCCTCGAGAGGAGGTCCATCGAGTCTGGTGTCGGTGGACTCCCCAGTCCGGAAGGTGTTGGAGGAGGACCTGGACCTTCCCTCCACACCAGATGCTTCCGAGGCAGCATGGAACTTGATGGCCATGATGGCACAGTCCCCCACTTTGCATTCCCAGGCACTGGTTCAGGTGCAGACACCACGTGGGGCACCGACGGCGGCACCACCTATGTGGCACAAGGGCAAGAGCACCATGATGTGGCGCCGTTCCCCATCGCCTCAGTACCGCTTCCCAGCATTCTCGGGGTCCACTCCTCCCTGGTCGGGCTCGGACTATTCCTCTGAGTCAGAGGTGGAGTCATTTGTGTCCTGACACAGCCAGTACCACTCAAGATCCCGGCACTGGTCTTCGCACCATAGAGCGGAGAATCCCTCAGTACCAATGGTATCCTGGCCACCCCAGTGGCAGGGCCAAGCACAATGGCCCTTTTGGACACCTTGGGCCTATCACCAGGCTCAAGGGCATAGTTCCAGGGCGGCATCAGTAGTTTCCGTTGCCTGTGGTGCCCCTCTCCCCCTCCCCCCCCCCCGCCCCGCAATGTTGGTCGCCCCCGACACTTCCAGGGCTCCTGAGGACCCACCTCGGGGTCCACACCCTGGGCATCCCGGATCGGGTGCATTGTCAGAGCCACTAACGCCCGCGGCTCCCAGTCGCAGCAGTGGTGGATGTCCCTGAGCATGTCACCAGGGAACCAGAGGAGCAGAAAGACCCTGTCCCACCTCGAGCCTCATCTTCCTCCTCAACAGACGAGGCAGTAGCTGGCACTACTACATCCCTCCCGGCAATGGACGTAAAAGCCCACCAGGGCCTTCTTAGGAGGGTGGCCCAGAACCTCAACATGTAAACTGTGGAGGTTGTGGAGGACTAAGACCCAATGGTCAACGGAGGGGCAGAAACAACAGAAAGCGTCCTCTACAGTCCTCCTCCGGCCAGGGCTCCTCGGCTCAAAGCCAAACTTTTGAAAGTGCGCCCAAGGACGGAGCACCAACCCAAGTCTCAGATCCTTTCCCTCCCTTTGTGAATCGTCTGTCCCACTTCTCCCATGCCTAGGCCCAGATTACTTCAGATCGCTGGGTCCTGAGCATGGTGGGGGTGGGATATTCTATCCAGTTCTGTGCTCTACCACGCACCTTCCCTGTCCCTGTTCAGAGACCCCTCACGAGCAACTCTTTCTACAGGGGTGATATAGGAGGTTCCTCAGGACTTCAGGGGCAGGGGATTCTGTTCCCAATATTTCCTCATCCCTAAGGCCAAAGAGGGGCTCAGGCCTATCCTGGATCTGTGAAACCTCAACATATTTATAAGAAAATTGAAGTTTCATATGATCTCTCTGGCCACTATCATTCCTTCTCTGGATCTGGGGGACTGGTACGCTGCCCTTGACCTCAAGGATGTGTACTTCCATATATGAATTATTCCAGTGCACAGATGATTCCTGAGTGTTGTGGTCAGCAGCCAACACTATCAGTTCACTGTGCTCCCATTCGGGCTTTCAATGGCCCCTTGTGTGTTCACAAAGTGCATGGCAGTTGTAGCAGCCTTCCTCTGCGAAGGCAGGGTACAGGTTTTTCCGTACCTGGATGACTGGCTCATCAGGGGCAATTCTTGAGTACAATTGCAAGAGCACGTGGCATTGGCACATGCCACTTTCAGGAGGCTAGGGCTCATTCTGAACGGGCCCAAGTCTACCCTAGCCCCAACCCAAAAAATAGAATTTATTGGGGCTCTCCTGGACTCCACTCGAGCGAGAGCTTCCCTGCCGAAGTCCCGGTTCCAAAGCATCAGAGAGCCTCTGCCAGTTTCCTTAAAATTACAGCCAGAAACTGCATGAAGCTCTGGGACATATGGTGGCCTGCACGTACATAGTACAACACACCAGATTGCTCCTTTGCCCCCTCCAGGCTTGGTTGGCGAGGGTATACAGACCCAGCCGGGACCCTCTGGACAGACTCGTTACCCTCCCACCCCGATTCTCAAGTCCCCTAAGCTGGTGGCTACAACCTTGGGTGGTCTGTGCTGGAGTACCCTTTGCTAAGCCTCAGCCCTCACTGTTGCTGGTCATGGACACATCGGAGATGGGCTGGGGAATACACTTGGGCAGTATCAGAACTCAAGGCCTGTGGTCACTAGAACTATCGTTGCATATCAACGTCAGGGAGCTGAGAGCCATTCGACTGGCTTGCCAGACGTTCCAGGCCCATCTTCAGGGCAAGTGTGTCTCAGTGATGATGGACAACACCACAGTGATGTTCTATATAAACAAACAGGGTGGTGCTCGCTCCTCTCCCCTGTGCCTGGAAGCTGTCCAACTGTGGGACTTCTGCGTCGCACACTCCATCCAGCTACAGGCCTCATATCTGCTGGGAGCAGAGAACTAACTAGCGGACCACCTCAGCCACTCGTTCAGTACTCACGAGTGGTCACTCAGAGCGGGCATTGCCCTTTCGATCTTCCAGAGGTGGGGCTATCCCTACGTGGGCCTGTTCATGACACAGAGCAACAGAAAGTGTCAGCTGTTCTGCTCCTTTCAGAACCACAGCCAAGGCTCCAGAGCGGATGCTTTTCACCTACTGTGGACGGGTCACCTGCTATATGCGTTCCCGCCTTTCCCCCTCATACACAAGGTCCTCCTCAAGGTTCGGCAGGACAGGGCTTCAGTGATCCTCATAGCACCAGCGTCGCCCCAACAGCACTGGTTCACCACGCTGCTGAACCTATCAGTGGACAGGCCAGTAGCCCTTCCTATGCTCCCGGACCTCATCACACAGGACCACAGTCAACTACAGCACCCCAACCTGGAGTCCCTCCACCTCATGGTGTGGAAACTCCATGGCTCAACTAGCTTGAACTGCAGTGCTCGGGACCTGTTAGGGAAGTCCTACTGGGGAGCAGGAAACCCTCCACTCGCACAACATACCTGGCAAAGTGGAAGCATTTCTCCATTTGGTCCCTACAGAAACATATTTCAGCAAGCCCCTATTCCCGTTGTGCTAGACTACCTTCTCTACCTGAAACAACAGGGGTTGGCAGTATCATCTTTTAAGGTGCACCTGGCTGCCATCTTGGCCTTCCACCTAGCTGTGGTGGGTAGGTCGGTCTTTGGACATCCCATGGTTGGTCATTTTCTCAAGGGCTTGGATAGGCTTTATCCGCAGGTGTGGCAGCCTGTTCCCCAGTGGGATCTCAACCTGGTTCACTCCAGACTTATGCGGTCCCCCTTTGAGCCCATGGCAACCTGCCCCATATGCTACCTGTCCTAGAAGGTGTTTTTTTCCGGTGGCCATAACCTCAGCCAGATGAGTCTCTGAACTCAGAGCGCTGACTTCCGAGCCCCCCTACATGGGTTTTTATAAAGACAAGGTGCAGCTATGCCCTCACCCAGAGTTCCTACCCAAGGTAGTCTCCCACTTCCATGTAAAGTCTCCCACTTCCATTATTTCTAGTGGTATTCTTTCCTAAACCTCATGCCAGCAACAGATAGCAAGTACTCCATTCTCTGGATGTCAGGCATGCCCTAGCCTTCTCCATTGAACGCACACAGCCATTTCGTAAGTCACCACAACTCTTTATTGCAATCGCTGAAAGGATGAAAGGGCTTTCCATCTCATCTCCATGCATTTCGTTGTGGATCGCATCCTGAATCAGAACGTGCTATGACTTGGCTAAGATTCCAGCCCTGACACTGATGGCGCACTCCACAAGAGTGCAGGCTTCTTCCCCGCATTCCTCACGCCAGTCCCTATTCAGGACATATGCAAGGCAACAACATGGTCTTCCATCCACACCTTCATGCTGCACTATGCCATCACTCAACAAGCGAGAGACGATGTGGCCTTCAGCAGGGCAGTACCTCAGTCAGCAACTTGGTGAACTCCGACCCTTCCTCCATGGAAACTGCTTGGGAGTCACCTCTTGGAATGGACATGAGCAAGCATTTGAAGATGAAAAAATGGTTACTATCTCATTACTGTTGTTCTTCGAGATGTGTTGCTCATATCCATTCCAAATCCCGCCCGCCTCTCCTGTGTCGGAGTATTCCGGCAAGAAGGAACTGAGCAGGTGGCGAGTCGGCAGGGGACCATATACACTGCCATGAAGGTGCCACTCCAGGGGGCTCCATAGCTGACCCGATGGGTACCGCGAGGGTAGAACCTTCCAACGACCGTGCACGTGGCGCACGCACACACACACCTATTGGAATTGACATGAGTGACACATGTCGAAGAACAAGAGTTACAAGATGGTAAGTAACCATTTTTTCCCCTGCGTGCAGGAGGTGCTGGGAGAGAAGGGGAGGAGTTGATCAGTGGGGCCCACGGACTTCCTGGAGTACTCTCACAGACCCCCAGCAATCTGTGGACCCCAGTTTGAGAAACGATGGTTTAGGGCCAAGAACCAATCCCTCCAGGACCCCACTAGAAACACACCCGGTCAATGATGATTCCCTGTTTACATGTACAATACATTTGAGACCTATCAGTTATCCAGTTTTTAATTCATTTAATGTGCGCCACTATAATTTTATATTATAATTTTTTTTCCAAAATGTCATGTAGTACCAAGTCAAATGACTTACAGAACTCTAAATATATTACATTAACACTATTACCTTTATCAACAAACCTGTGATCTCATAAAAAAAATCAAGTTAATTTGACAGGATATATTTTCCATAAACCCATGTTGATTGGCATTAATTGGATTACTCTCCTTTAATTCTTTATTAATCAAGTCCCATATGAGCCACTCTGTTATCTTGCCTGGGAATGATGTCAGTCTGACAGTTCTATAATTATCTGAGTCATCCCATTTACCCTCTTTACATATTGGCACAACATTAACTTTCTTCTAGTCTTCTGGAATTTCCCTGATGTTCCAAGACTCATTGAAAACCATTATTAGCAGTCCAGCAAGCTCCTCAGACAGATTTTGTAAAACTTTTGGATGCAAGTTATCTTGATCTCATGATTTAACAATGTTTAACTTTAGTAGATACTGTTTAGCATCTTCCTGAGATACTAGTGAAATGGGAAGAGTGTTGTTATATGATATGACTACATCATCTCTTTTATCCCAAAGACAGAATAGAAGTATTTATTGAACACTTCTGCCTTTTCTGAATTATTGATAATTTTACCATTCCCATCTAGTAGTAGACTCATACCATTGTTAAGATTCTTTATGTTCCTGATATACTTTAAACAATCTTATTGTCCATAATTCTGCTGGCCATAGATTTCTGCTTATGTCTGTTTGCTTCCCCTATCAATTTTCTACAATTCCTAGATTCTGGTTTATATTCATTACTATCAACTTTCCCTTTCTTTCATATATATATATTTATTTTTAACAGCGGCCTTCACTTCCCCCGTAAGCTAGGTCTGTTTTTTAAACAGTACAGCTGTTTCTCCTCAATTGTGGGATTGTGGCTTTTTGGGCTTCTAGTAACTTGTTCTTAAACAAGTGCCAATTATCATTTCACATTTTTCTGAATAAATTCTTTCTCTCAGCTGATTTGGCTCATAATTGTGTTCAGCTTTGTGAAACTGGCCCTTTCAAAGTACCAAGTATATATAGATCACTGGTCTGGACTTTATTCTGTTTGCACAATATAAATGTGATTAAGTCATGATCACTTGTACCTAAGCTGCCATTAATTTTTAGTTCTGTGATCAGATCCTCTTCATCTGTCAAGACAAGGCCTAATATAGAATTTCCTCGTGTTGGATGCAACACTTTTTGAG
Source organism: Caretta caretta (assembly GCF_965140235.1). NCBI lineage: Eukaryota > Metazoa > Chordata > Testudines > Cheloniidae > Caretta > Caretta caretta. The sequence goes on along the minus strand of NC_134207.1, from coordinate 83,153,999 downwards.
TTATGAGATTCTCATCCATAATGTTTAGAAAGTCCAGCATATAATACTCAAATTGAAGTTCCCATGATCACACAGTTTTTTTCCATACACATTATAGATAGGTGTGTAATGGAGCAGACATCCTGTTCCCTAGTGTGATTTGGTGGTTTGAGGCAACTAATGTCCCGTCTTATGCTTTGCCTGTTAGGATATTGATCCGTAAGCATTCAAGATCATGTTCTTCCGAGTTATCAGTGACTTGGAAACGGGTAATACCATTTTTGATAGTGCCACACTGTATTCCCATTTGCCCACTTGATACTCCCTAAATAGGTTAGCACCATTGATTTTAACATTCCAATCATAGGAATCATCCCACCAAGTTTAAATAATACCAACTAGATTGAATTTATGCTAATAAGTGAGCAATTCCAGCTCCTTTTGTTTATTACCCTGGCTCCTAGCATTGATGTAGAGCAGGGGTTCTCAAACTGGGGGTGGGGACCCCTCAGGGGGTCATGGGGGGTCGCAAGCTATCAGCCTCCACCCTAAACCCCACTTTGCCTCCAGCATCTATAATGGTGTTAAAATATTAAAAAGTGTTTTTAATTTATAGGTGGGGGGGTTGCACGCAGAGGCTTGCTATGTGAAAGGGGTCACCAGTACAAAAGTTTGAGAATCCCTGGTGTAGAGGCTATCGAAGTGTTTCTTCTCTTCGTGTCCTTTCGTTTCTTGATTGATTTTTGTTCTCAGTATCTGGATTTTGTGCTCACTGAGTGTTCATGTCATCCCTCTTCTCTCCCTCCCTCCCTCCCCCAGCTTTTGTTATTAGGTTAAGATAGTCATCCTTAATCTTTTTGTAATCTATCACATATAATAATGTAAGAATTTGTCTGTAGTGAAAGCCCTTATTCTTGGGTGCCTGTTTGCCATTTAGCTATCTATACAGACCCTGATATTCATCCATATACTTTTTAAGACATGCATCCCCCAAATCTTTACTACTTTTTGTCATGTGTTTCTGATTCACATTTGTTGCAACTTTGTTCTTGCTTAGCCAGTTTCTGATATTACACTGCTGCACTAGCCTGATTGCTCACTCCAACAAAGCACGGTGTAATTATCCTCCTCTTTAATGTACCCCTCTCTACACCACCTTTGCATTTTCCTTCTTAATAGGATATACTTCAAATGCCATGTCATTGGAACAAATGAAATGATATTACAATCACTGTATGATTATTACACAAGCACAGACCACAGAGGTTTAGATCAAGTCAACAAAGTAATGGAGAAGCATGGGGTTAAATTAGACTACAGTGGGCCCGTTCAGGAGGGTGAATCTATTTGCTAGTGTTCAGATGAGTCTGATGCAATAGTTTTTAATCTCACCTTAGCTGCAGGCATCACTTTTCTTCTGGAAATCATCCCATCAGAAGATTTAGTATCAGAAGATCATCCCACCTAGGATTGAATGCCAGTGCTAATCTATGCACCATTTTATTTGCATTGCAGATGAATCTTTTGAATTAAAATACAGAAAAATCCTATTACCGTATAAAGCTTTTTTAGTAAAGGGAAGGGATTAAAAGGAGAGAATGAGTAAGATTCACAGCAGAGATTTTCTGGCTAGGAACTTGAAAAGGTAACAAATGAGCTAAGGACTTTCTGTGACTGTAATTAGACTTCAGTCAGGAAGATTGCCTAATAGAACCCCCAAATGTGCAAACTGTATCCAAGATTGTGGATATTTTTGTTTTTTTAAACTCACATCAAATAACTCTGGCCTCTTGTAGTTATTTTATGTTCAACCTCCATATTAGGTCCCTCTGGGGTGTTTTCTTAAAACAAAACATTCTTTCTGTTTTGCTTTTTGGTTTCAGGTGGCGATCTGCTATGTCAGCTCCCGCCCACACTCCATCAATGTCAACTGTGAGGGGGTGTATTTCAGTGGACTCCTGTTGTATCTCTGTGACTCTTTCGTAGGTGCAGACCTTCTTAAGAAGTTCAAATTCCTGAAAGGTAATAATTTCTCCTGTTGCATTCAGTACAAAGTAATGGCTCACAAGCAAAATGAAATATAGAGGAAGAAATGAATCCCTACATTTCTCCATCTTCATAATCAGTGCTCGTGTTGCTCCAACAAGGAATGCGTTCTGTTTGCTCTTTCGATTTGTGTAGAGCTCCCACCATCTTAATAGCAAGGCTATAGTGAAGAAAAGCCTTGATAAATAGCATTAACAGTGGCATCAAATGGAAATAGGTATGGTATATGTGGAATTCAGTCAGTGCAGCATGCAGCACTAACATATGATTTGGAAATAGAGTTCAGAACATAGACATTGCCATAATGGATGGGACAAGCAGTTCATCCATTCCAAAACTGCCTTTGATGATAGTGAATATCCAGTGCTCTGAATAAGGTGCAAGAAATCCTGCAGTGAACAATAACAGAGTAACCTGCTCATTGAGGAAGTTTCTTCCTCCCTCTGTTAGCGGTTGTCTTATGCCCCAATACTGAGGGGTTTTATTACTAATTTTGTGTAAAAGAGGGGGGAAAAAAACCTTGTCTAATGCAATTGTGGATGATGATGATGTCCATAGAAAGTCTCACTTTTCTAACCTGTTGGCCTCAGTGATATCTTGCAGCAATGAGTTCTGAGGGCTAAATGTGCATTATGTAGAAAAGTATTTCCTTTCATCAGTTATTAATGTATTGCCTTTCAGTTTCATTGAATGTGCACTTGTTCTTGGGTTATGAGATAGAGTGACAAGGACGGTTTGACACCCCCCCCGCCCCCCCAATAAAATTCATTATTTTAAGTACCTCATTTTATTCATTTCTAAACAGTCCCACTCTTTTCAGTCTCTCCTCATTTGGATGTCTTTCCATGCCTTTAAACATTTTCATTGCCTACTCTCTGCATACCTTCTATTTCTGCTATATTCCTGTGAGACCAGAACTGAACCACAGGATTACAGGTGAGGTGTACCATCAATTCATATGGTATATTTTCAGTGGCTGGATTGTGCCCCCTAGATTTGAGCACAAAAAGGATACTTAGCATGCAGCTTTACCCCTCAAAGTATTATTTCCTGTCCCGTTCTTTTATATCCTGATCTCTTTTTTTTTTTTTTTTTTTTGTATTTTTAAGCAGTGATCTTTATTGACCTGTCCACAATGACATGCAGGTCTCTCTTCCTGAGTGATCACAGTTTAACTCAGAACCCAGTAATGTGTATAAGTAGGTTACATTTGCTTTTGTCAGCATTGAATTTCCTCTCTCATCATGCTGCCACTGCACCTAGCTTTGTTTAGTCTCCTCTGAAGTTCCTTACAGGTTTCTCTATTGTTGATTCACCTCAGTAATTTTGCATCGTCTGCACATTTTGTGACTTTTCTTTAAGAATGGCAGTCATGTGGTGTGTGTTTGTTTTTGCTAAGGCTGGATAGCATCTACCATGTCATGGGCATGACAAGAAACAATATCAAACAGCACCAATCTTGGGGCATCCCCTTGTTAGCCTCTTGCTATTTCAAAAATAAAACATTTGTTCCTAATCTATTGTCTTTCTCTTAGTCATTACTTAATCCGTGACAGTACTTTGCCTCTCAGCACATGACTATTTAGTTTCCTTAACAGCCTTTTGTGTGGGACTTTAGGAAAGGCTTTTTGAAAGTCCAGGTTAATCATCATAACCCATATTTACATCAGCAAATTGTCCACTATTCTAAAATCATTGCCAGGTTGTATACAGGCCCAGCCACTTAGAAAAGGGCATACTTTAATTTTTTGAGTGGGGTGAGGGAGGAAGCAAATCCCAGGAGTTCTGACTATGGAGTGGATGAATGGGTGACCCACACTTGCATGAGTGGAAACCTTTGCTGAGTCATGGACTCATGTTTGTAAGGGGCCTAGCACAGGGTATAGTTACATTGCAAAAGAAAAAAAAGTTCTTAACTTGAGTTAAAATAGCAGTGAAGACACCCCAACACAGCAACTCAAGTTCAACCCCAGGTTCCCTTGTAGGCTTTAACTGCTAACAGGTTAAATGCCAAATTGCCCTGTCTTCACTGCTATTTTAACCCAAGTTAGATAACCTAGTTACCATTTTCTGCAGTGTAGATATATGTACAGCGGGGCTCTGAGCCCTGTCTAGTGCCCTAGGAGCATCTGCAATATAAATAAATAAATAAATAATGCCCCCTTAGTCCTGCCATGAATCCTCATTCATTTGAAGTGGCTTTGTCAGACATCTTGTGCATGATTTCAGGTTTGGACTGTAGAGAGAGAGACTTCTTTCCCCCCTCCTCTCAAATCCCTATTTCACTTGAGACTGCTGAATGTCAAACACATTTTGCAATAGTTTCTTCCCACTGTTCACACACACCTGTATTCTTTTCAGTCATTTTTGTAGAGATGTTTGTCCACTCTCTCAGGGCTTACTTTCCATATCTGAGACTGATCATACTGGGTACTCTGTTCATGTCAGACACCTTAACGGACACTTGGGAGCTTATGACGGTTTTGTGTGGGGAAGGCCTCTAAGTAGTAGTTTTTATTGTTTCTGTCTTTTTGGAAATGAGGCAAAAAATTGAAGACTTACATGTTATCTAAAGCTGTATCTTGTTTTTAATTTAAGGTGCCACCTTGTGTGTCATCTGCCAAGACAGAAGCTCTTTACGTCAAACAATAGTCCGTTTAGAGCTGGAAGACGAGTGGCAGTTTCGTCTCCGAGATGAGTTTCAGACTGCCAACTGCATTGACGACAAACCACTCTATTTTCTCACTGGACGCCACATATAAACTTAATAGGAGATCAAATAACAAAGGAAAAGAAGAGAACTTGAGAGGTTTTTTTGTTTGGTTGGCTTTTGGGGGAAGGGTGGGGGGATGAAGAGAAGAAACAACCAAAGTACAATCACTGTGGAGCAAAGTGCAACCAATATTTATCTAGTCTACTCTAAAGGATTCCCCAAAATTCTGAAGTAGGCTTTGTTTTTAGGCATATGTTTATCACTTCAGTTATGATTACAGGAGCTTGGATTCAAGTGAATTCCACGTTAGTCACAGTAAATGAAACTAACACCACAGCCTACCAGCTGTCTCCTGTGATGTGGGAGGAGGACATATTTTGGTTGATGAAGAGTTCTCTTGGGTTTTTTTGTACTATGCTAAGCTAGGGGACGAAACTAACTTCAGCATCCACTAGCCTGAATGCATAACACCAGACTCGCACCATTGAAGATAATATGCTGAGGAAACTCCTCCGTTTCTCTTCAGATCTGTACTTTGGTACAGTAATACTCAGGGGTTTGAAATTACAAAGTAACTTAGATATTTGTATTAAAAGTAGTCTTGTTCTCTCTCTGTGCAGTGTTACTTTAAAACTTGTAATTGTATATGTATTGAAACTGTGTCTTTGGCAAAATTTCCACAGGAGTTAGAAGTTTACTACTTAAACCTGAACAAATCAGTAAATGCTTGGCAGGCATGGAGCACACACGCAGGTTCTCCTAGTAACATTCTTTCACTCTCTTTAACAAAAATTCTGCTCCGCAATTAAAGAGTAACTGGCTGGCCAGCATAAAGAAGAGAAAAAGATTTCTTATGCACACTGTCCCTTCAGTTAGAGCAGTTAACCACCAGCAAAATGACTTCAGATTGTTATAGCCGTCAAAGGTTTTAAAAATTGTGAAACATCACCTTTTAGCGGGTACAATTTACTTGTACATCAAAAACTTTAAGTGTAGGTTTGATTGAATGCAGTTTGCTCCAAGTATCCTTCCTCATTCACCTGCAATAGTGCGTAGAGTCCTGAGGTGAGATTTTTGTTGTTGCTGCTGCTTTTGAAAACTTAGGTACCCTGCCCAGAAGTGAATCATAAAGTAGAAAGACAACGTTCAAGAACGTGGCAGCTGCTATGAACTGAATTTGATATATCTAAAGTGAGCTAAAATGGGGTGAGGCACAATGGTTTGGGGCTTTTCCGTAGCCCACTGAAAATCACTTCACAAGTGAGCTTGAATCAATCCCAAGAGAATCTGCCCATAATCAAAAAGGTCTGTTTGAATACAGTACCTAGAACAGGTTGGTCCTTTCATTTTGAATATTAAACTTTTGTAAATACGGGCTGTAGTGATTATGCATTGTTCTGGTTTAAAACACATTACTGTGTTCTCTTAAAATAATTGCTGTTCTGTTATAGAATTAACCTGGTGCACAAGCACTTGGTTTCAGGGTTAGAGGTGTTCACCAGTCTTACTAGTGCAGTTAACATTTTTAGAAGTATTCACGGTTTTATATTGGTTACTCAATTGAGATTTCCATATTTTATAAAAGAGACCCTTCCCCCACACATTCTCCTCTCTCCACCTCCTTCGTTGAAAAAAAAAATGCAACCTCCTTTGCAAGCTGGTAAAAATCAATAATATTCCCTGCATTGTGTTTTTATGAAGTTCTTAACACATCCTTTATATGTGACCTGCAAGTCACCTGAGAAGGGCCTGCCAAAACTGCATTTTGAACAAAGTGTTAATCAAGCAGCTTTTTTACCTTGTGAAAAGACGAATGTTTACAGATAATGAAAAGCATAATATATTAGACTGAAGCTAAAAAGGAAAATAATGGTTTGCAGATCTGTTGATTTTAATGTAGCTTAACTGTGAGGATGTCAATGTAACATATTTCAAATGAACAACCCTTTTCTTTTTCTCTAGATTTAAATTGTTTAATTGTCCTTCATACAGCCTTATGTTTTAAAATATACCTTCATTTTAATTTAGCAGGTGTGGGGCTACGCAGGTATACTCTGAAGCTTTTCGTTACACCTGAATGCATTTCAATACTTCTGGTTTGCTAGATGGGCTCAAGGCTGCTGGAATAACTTTTGAATTTTAGTTTGGGGTCAAAATTTTAGAAACGTTACCAGTATTCTGTAAGTCAGAGGATTTAAAATGTTCACAAGTGGTTTCCTTTATGTTTGTGTACTTGATGTTTGCACTAAGTTCTTAAAATTCCAGGTGCTAAGACTATTTTGATGATTATTTAGCCCTGTGGTAAAGTGGTGCGAAATTGTCCTGATGGTTGAGAACTAAATCAGAAAGCTAGTGTATCTGCCTTCCATTATCGAACAAGCAATTGGTTTCTATAACACTTTATTCTCCAGTGGAGAGGGAAGGTTTTTGGCAACACTTTCTTTTGAAGACTCTATCACTATAAATCTTTTCAAGCAGACTGACCCTGGATTCTTTTAAGTAAACTATAGCTCATAGTCCTTGAAGAGATGAGAAGGAGACCATACTTTGACATCAAGAGTACAACTGTTCTGTTTTGGTTTTAAGCCTCATCATCAAGGCCATTCTTATGAATGTATTAAATAGGCCAGCATAATATTTTACCTGTTGAAATGTGAAATCTGGACATGATTGACAGTTCACAGGTTAATACTGAATGTAAACTAAGATTTGAATGAAAATCATATTCAGATGCATCTTGCTGTAATTTATGCAATTGCTTTTTGTGACTTTTGGAAGGGGGTTAAAATGTTGCTTTCTTAGTGTAAAATTTTCTTAACCAAAACATGGTGAATTTAGCTTCACTCGTCAGTCTACCTCACATTGTATTGTTTATTAACTGAACTTGTCTGCAGTTGTGGTTACAATATGTTTATGATGTGCTTTCATTAAATTTGATGAACATATTAAATTGCCATTCAAGAGACTGCATTTTCTTTAGATTTGTTGTGTAACAGGATGGGTATTTAAATTTTGACTACAAGATGTCCCTGTTAGACTACCTTTTTAATATAATCTTAAATTCGTGTCTATTGAGCCGTTGTGCCATCAATAACTTACAGTATCTGAGCAGAGCCCTCTCTTCCAAAAATGCCATAATCTTTCACGCTTGGTAGTGATTGTGTTGCATAGTGCTAAAACTGGTAGGATACGGTGACTTTGATTCAGTTAAGCCATTTGTTTTAGTTCCTGTCCTCTAAAATTACCTTCTTTGAAAATCTAAACAGCGTTAACCAGCACCTTCAGCATGGAGGAGTAAAAGTTTGCTGTGTGCCGGGACAGGACCTGTTTCAGAAGACTCTGACTATTCCTTCTGACTGGGGTAGTGTAGCTTACTGCCAGACAGGAATTCTTTGCTTGGACTTTCAAGTAGTTACAGTTCCATTAATTTTTACAATTGAAAGCAGTGGGTCACTATATTTTTAATTTATTCAGGGGGAGTCTCAAGTTAGTCCTCAGGAGGACAGTGTTCTACATAAAATCACACCAGAAAAGTTTTGTGGTCATTACTACCACATAGAGTTGCAAGGTGAATTTTCTGAATGGGGTGGGACAAGTTGCCCAATTTATACTTGCTAGTAGCTAGTTTTACACACTCAGATATTCCTTTGGAAAGCAAGCACCATTAGAACAGCTTAAAACTAAGAATATATCACTCTGTAAAACAGTTACAGTTTAACCTCCCCCCAAACATTAGAAACTCTTTAAATTTAAAGTACCAACTGTCACTATCCCCATTTGGGCATAGGGCTTTTTTTTACCTAGCTCACCCTAGCTACATTTCCAGTGCAGGAAAACACTGCTATCGTCACCTACAGTGAACTGCCACCTCCCAAGAATTTACAATCTCAAACATGCTCATAAGGGGAAGTAAAGAAAGGGTTGGTTTTTTAAACTAATCCTTATGCTCTCAGCGTTTGTACCTTATATTACCACCTCTCCCACATTGTCTTGTGTTGTTCCCATATGAATTACACATTAACCTTTATCCCAGCTCTTCCCTTTTGCTCACCCACCATACCATCACAGTCCATGTATTATGTAGCTAAAAATGTCAGTGATTGTTTCTGCTGAGGTCAGTTACCAGGAGTTCAGTGAATAATTTATCCTCATAACCAGGTCACTAATCTGGGCATGAGAAGACATCTTACATGTCCTAGTTCCTTACTGGGGACTCTGAGAACCACACAGACCCGGTTTCTGGTGAAGCAGAGCTTTTTCTGAAGCCCAGTGTCACCCACAATCGTGTTCACGCAGTTCCAGAGGTGGATCAAAGCTGACACACGGCTCACGCTGGCAAGGCCCCTTTTCTCCAGCTTACCTCTGGGTCGCCAGCTTCTGTGACAGTAGTCAGTTGTGGTTCTCTTTTCTCACGCCCTTTCCTTTGCCTTTGTTTTGCTCATGGGGGGATAGTAGCAAGCAGCTTCCCTTCTTTTCTTCTCTGGGACGGAGTATTCAGCACTACAGAGGCTGATGCCACAGCTTCCCCACTCCACTTCCTCCCCACTGAGCTCTTCGGTCTCCTTTCAGGATGGCAGAGCAGCCACACGAGCACAGGGCTAAGCCCAAACAGTGCACCGGCTGCAAGGCAACTTTAAACAGGCTCCACAGAGGGGAAATTATGCTCTGCCTGTTCTCAGCCAGCCTGACCCTAGCACTGCTTAGGGCACAGAGCACTGAAACAGACAGGCATGCTGGGTCTCATATGCCCCCCCCCACCCCCCGTCAAGAAGCTGTGACTCTACCACCAAAAAGCTTAACAAGGAGACAGAACAGAACCGGGAGCGGCTCTAAGCGTGAGGACGACTTCATTCAGTTGACCCCAGAGGTAATTCCTCAGGCCACTCACGGGCTGAGGGAAGGATCATTCCTAGGGACTTCATTTGAGGACTTAGGGTCTCTGGGGAAAGCAGCAGGGCTCACAATGAACCCCCCTTTCTCCAAGCTTGAGTCATGCAACTCTGGCAGTGAGTTCCCATACCCTGACCTGGGGAGTGGGAGTCTATAAGGGATGACCTTGAGGAAAATTTACCTAGGGCTCAAAGCCCTGCACAAAGCAAACTGCAAAAGACACCACCCAGAGCATAGCTAGGTAGCCACACCTGCAAAGTGTCTCGTCTCCCCCCCCCCCAAAAAAGGGTCCAAAAGGGTTCATCCTTTGATCAGACCCCTCCCCCTCCAGGAGTGTTATTAGACTCTGATTCTGAGCAGGACACAGACAAAATGCCCCCTGAGATGTTTGAAACCACTTGAAAAAAGACTATCCCCTATACAGCTCCAACCTGAGCAGGCCCTTGAGGACAACCCTCAAAGCAAATACCTTTGAGGCAGCAATTCCCCTTCACCTATCCTCTGAGATAATCGGGAGAAGAGGGAACCTCCTGAAAAAGGCAAATACAGTAACAAGCACGCTCAAATTCTACAAACTCCAGAAGACAAGAAATGCCATCACTGATGTGGCTACGGTCAATGCTGCAGTAGCATCTCTAGCAAGGGATATGGTTATTCCACCCAAAGGAGACTTCTTTCCCAAGTGTCCATCAGATAGGAAGGTGGAAGACACCCTCAGAAGGGACTTTGCTCAGAGTGGCTGAGACAGCAGCAAGTCAGGGCAGCCACTTGCCTTGTTTGAGCCCAATGACATGGGTGGAGAACCTTAAAGCCCTTAAGGTAGAAACCAAACCAATTAAGTCTATGTTTAAGAAAATCACCCTAGCAACAGCATTCATGGCAAATGCTTCAAGGGCATCTAGCTCCGTTGCCAGGAGACACACATGGCTTAATCCCTATAAAGTTGATACTCACTTCAAAGAGGTCCTGTGCTCCTCTAAATTAACAGGATCTCTCCTCTTCGGAGAAAAACTGGATAAGATTGTGGCTGAAAGTTAGGCTTAAACCAAACAATCCCTCCCTGCTCCACTTAGCACGCTAAGAAGGGAATACAAACTCACTTTGACAGAGATGCTCCTTTCAACTATTTTCCCCACCGAAGTTCTAGAGGAAAGATCACATATGTCAAGGAAAAACCTTGGAAGCGACCAGCAATTAGAAAACCTAGAAGATCATGCAACTTCCAAAAGCTCTTTATGATGAATGAATATGCTTTCGCCAGGACCAGAGCCTGGGAGGCAGGATTTCTTTTTTTCTGGATGAATGGTTTGCTTCAACCACAGATAGGGTGGGTGCGAGAGTCAGCATGTCAGGGATACTCTCGATCCAAGGCCTTCACCACGCTCCTCCTCCATCCAGTCGTCTTCAGTCACCACCGATCTCACCAAGTACAAGCTATTCCAGGACGAGATCTCCCACATGGGAACAACAGGAGTTCCCCCAGAAGAGAATTTTTCAGTGTTTTACTCCATCTTCATTGTTCAGAAGTGCACTGGAGAAGTTCTCCACCTCCAAGGGTTGAACAAATGGATGAAGAAAAAGTTCCGGTTGGATATCCTACGTTCAGTAATGACATCCCAGTCTCAAGGGGACTTCCTTACCTCAGTGATCTTGGAAGAGACATTTGTCACATTCCAGTGTTCGCCTGCTACCGCAAGCTTCTGAGATTAGTTTACAGCATGAATCGCTATCAGTACTCAACTCTCCCATTCTGTCTCATCGCCCTCGCCTCTCATTCTGAAAATGCTGGTGATGATCCCAGCCAGACTCTGGTCCCAGGGCATTTACTGTATCCTTTTTTGGACAACACCTTAATCAGAGCCTTATCCCAGGCTGTAGGGCATGGCCCCAAGACTTGGAATTTGGAGCTCCTGTAAATGCACAATTCATAATAAACACGAAGAATAGTTCCTTGAACCCCTCGACAAGGGTCATGCACCTGGGTTTAGAGATAGACATATCGATCCCTCAGTAGACAGTTTCCAGAAGATTCAGAATTTGATATCCATGCTGGTCAAGCGCAGGAGCCCAACCATTGCTCATTGCTGGGCCTCCTGGTCTCATGCACAGGGGTCACTCCAAGGGTGAGATTCCACATCAGGTGCCTTTAGGTTTTTCTTGTGAAAATATGGGACCACTCCCTGGAGTGCAGGCAACTTCAGGTACATATCCCGAAACAGGTTCTTAACTCACTGAGATAGTGGACAGTCTGGAAAATTAGCCACAGGGGTCTTTCTATATGGTTTCTGGAACTCAGGGTTCTCACCGATTCCAGCCTGATGGGAAGCATACCTGGATCCCAAAACGGTACAGGGCATCTGGAGCCCGGGGGAAAAGGGACCACAGCATTGATCTCTTGGAACTTAGGGCAGCCAAACAAGCTCTTCCGAGATTCCAGAGCCCCCTAAAAGAAAATGTCAGGACAATGGCTGCATACATAAACAACCATGGAGGGATAAGGAGCACAGCTCTACATGGAGGAACAATGGAAATAATGTAATAGGCAGAAACAACTCTCCCCAAAGGCAATCCACATAAAAGGAGAACTGAACCAAAAGGCAGACTGGCTTAGCCAGTGCAACATCAGCAACTCAGCATAGTACCTAAACCAGAAAGTCTTCAACCTGATCTTGCAGATGTTCAGTCCTCTATCAGTCCATCCATTTCCCAATCACAAGAATACAAAGCCATCAAAATACTTCACCAGGGAAGCAGACCACAAGTTATGGGGGCAAATGTTTTGTCAAACAGATGGTCAGAAGTCCTGCTATATGCACTGCCACCCTTTCCTCGGAAGGAAAATGATCCAAAAAAGGGTGAGAGGAAGCAAAAAAAGTGATAGTGTTAACGCTGCACCGGCCAAAAAGACAATCTCTCTTACCTGACAGAACTATAGCTGAAACCACCTTTGCAGCTACTGGTGAGGTCCTGGTTGAGAACCTTCTGGTATCCAGATGCCTCAGAGAAGTCAGACTGGCCCGATCAGTAGTCATCTTCCCTAAACAGGATCTACCACTCATGCTGAAAGCCCTAAGCACTAATCCTTTATTAGAAAGCCTGACTTCTGTATCACCATTTTACCACTCCATCCAACCTGTTTTCTGGTGGCCATTACATCTGCCAGATGAGTTTTAGAACTGGCAGAGTTCTCTCTGCAGGAACCTTACTCCCAGTTTCGGTTGACACGGTAGTGCTAAGGACTCCAGAACATTGTTGCCAATGGTGAATTCTCCTTTCCATGTCTCGCAAGAGACAGTCCTCTCTTCATTCTATCCAAAGCCACAGCACCTGATCAAGAAAGTGTGGCACACATTAGATGTCAGAAGAACACTGAAGATTTACATCAAGCACACAGGATCTACAAGGAGGTCAGGTGCCCTCTTTGTCTTCTTCCATCTGAAGTGTCAAGGACTCCATCTCCAAGCTCTTTCTTGCTATATAGATCAGACTATGGTTGAGGGCACACTCCTGTCCCAGAAGGAATCAAGGCACACTCCACAAGATCCATGGTGACCTTGTGGATCGAAAGAATATGTACTTCCACCACAGAGATCTGCAAAGTAGCAACATGATCACTGGCTAAAACCTTTATCAGACACTTTATTGGACTTTGTCTTCCACAGAGGTCTCCTTCCACAGAAAGCTGCTGTATGAGATTATCCAGTAATACCACCTTGCCTTTTGAGCAATTCTGTAAAAGGGAGGGTTTTTCCCTTTTTCCTTCTGTCTGTTCTCTTACCTTTCCCTACATCTCATGTGTAGCAAAATTGTGGGATACAAACTGCAGAATGGAAAATCCTTATCTGATCATTTCGTTTATGAAGAGGTATTAAACTCAAATAGTTTGATTTTTTTTGGCCAATACACTATTCAGCAAAAAAAAATAAAATAAAATAAAATTCACCCAACTCTAGTCTCACTACTGGTAAAGGAAACAGCTTTTCTCAGCTGCTAGCTGAGACTGCATTCAAATGAGCTGAAGCCACAGTGCTGGGAAGCTTATCCTGTTGACCACCTCTGGATAAGAGCATGCAATAAAATAAAGAATTTATTTGCTGGAAAAGTTTAGGTTTTCTAAAGAGGACTTAAAGAGATAAAATTAATAACTGCCCACTTCTATGACACAGACATTAGACCACCACAGCTACTACTACAGTATATGCTCCAAAAATGAATTATGGCAACGGGAACTATTCCTTAGGAAGTGTGAGGCTTTGTTGTACTGAAGATTGTTTTAAATCAGGACTTTTCTTTTGGATGTTAATCTGATTAATGTTTCACCACTGAACATTTCCTTTGCAGGAACAAAGACCAAAGACTACTTTTTCACTCTGTTAGCGTCACTTAAGAAAAAAAGCTATCAAGTACTTTATTTTTTAATCTACATTATATACAGATAGAGAAAGGCCACAGCAGTTTTTCACCATATAAACCCTTTTAAAGTGAAGGGCTTTATGAAGGAGATACAAAGTGAAGTTCACTAATAAAGGCATATACCCAGTTCAGCATTTCTGGAAGAAAAGGTGAAGCATATACCTGTTTATATTTTGCAAATTCATCTTTCACAAACTACTGCTAAATATCCCCTTTGCAAAATGTGTAACTTCCTTATTCTTCATATAATTGAGAAATCAGGTTAATTAATCTTTGTTATTCATATTAATGCATAGTAGAACAACCATGTAATTAATTTGTCAAGTCTATCACCTATAAATAGTGCACTGTAGTATTTCTGTTATTTAAGTTCTAATTGAGCAGAGTTTTAAAGTTTGAGAAATGATCTTTTATATACCTTACTAAACATCTAGAACTGGTAAAGTACTAAAGATTACAGTGCCAAGCAACACTGGTATATCACCACATTAAGAACTTCAGTATGTACTCAGCGAGACCATAGTCCTTGAATTAGTTTACAGTCCACTATGAACAATATCTCTGCATGTAAACATGACTAATTAGAGATAAAAATACGTCATAAACTTCTGTAAAAGATAACAAAATATCTTCTTTAAAAAAGAGTTAGACTATTACTGCACAATTTACAATTTTAATAAAATAGTACAACCTTTTTTAGTTGTTACCAGTCCTGAGTTCATTGTAATAATAATAAAATATATATATATATATGGCCCTAGCTCCTGGTCAGGGCTGAACTCAATCAGTACTTGTTAGCAGAAGTCTCCCACTACTTGTTGCTGAAAGAATTCCATTAAGTATGATACTGTCCATTGAGAAAGTTATATACCAGGAACTGGCCAGTGCCACAGTACTGCGTTGCAAAGAGTTTTCCATCAGGAGTGGGATCAGAAAAAGCAATTTCTTCTTTCCTCAAGTATGAGCCATATATAAAATTACTCCTGTTTAAAAAAAAGTAAAATTGGTTAATTTCCATGAAGTGATAATGCGAAAGTATATTTTTGTATCTTGAAAGATCCCTTTCTTCAATTATTTTTCAGGTGAGCTGATCCTTATAATGGGTCTTCACTCTCCATGGAGCTTTAGGGGCAAAATCAGACCTGTCTGTCACTGGGTGGGTGTTAAACCTCTTTCCCTGAACAGTCAGCCAGACTTTCCTAATATGTTTTAAAGTATTTATGGGAGGATGGCTATAGCCATCAAATAGAGAATTCATCCTCTACGTTGTATGCAATATATGCACGTGTGCTACAGTATAAATTCTGTATTTTATAGCTAAAGCCTCTTCTCTCCCCTTGGCCCATCTGCATAATCTGAGTAAACAGCCATCGAGATTCCAATTTACCAAAACAAATAGGCAGGATCAGTTGCACAGAACAAAAGAAGAAAGCTTTCTTTCAGGTAAGAAACCAAGTTCTCCCATTCTTCATATTGATCCTCACAGTCCTTTACACAGAGGGAATTAATTTGGAGCTCAAAAAATGATTTCAACGTGAGATGTGTAGAAGAGCAGTCTGAGTTCAATATAATGGCACAGCATGAAGTACCTTCCGCTAAAGGTATTGTGAGTCTTGGATGTCTACTTTTTAAATGTATAGCAAATGAAGTTGCAGATGACACTAAACTGGGAGGAGAGGTAGATACGCTGGAGGGTAGGGATAGGATACAGAGGGACCTAGACAAATTGGAGGATTGGGCCAAAAGAAATCTGATGAGGTTCAACAAGGACAAGTCCAGAGTCCTGCACTTAGGACGGAAGAATCCCATGTACCGCTACAGACTAGGGACCAAATGGCAAGGCAGCAGTTCTGCAGAAAAGGACCCAGGGGTTACAGTGGACGAGAAGCTGGATATGAGTCAGTGTGCCCTTGTTCCCAAGAAGGCCAATGGCATTTTGGGATGTATAAGTAGGGGCATTGCCAGCAGATCAAGGGACGAGATCGTTCCCCTCTATTCGACACTGGTGAGGCCTCATCTGGAGTACTGTGTCCTGTTTTGGGCCCCACACTACAAGAAAAATGTGGAAAAATTGGAAAGAGTCCACCGGAGGGCAACAAAAATGATTAGGGGACTGGAACACATGAGTTATGAGGAGAGGCTGAGGGAACTGGGGATGTTTAGTCTACAGAAGAGAAGAATGAGGGGGGATTTGATAGCTGCTTTCACCTACCTGAAAGGGGGTTCCAAAGAGGATGGCTCTAGACTGTTTTCAGTGGTAGCAGATGACAGAATAAGGAGTAATGGTCTCAAGTTGCAGTGGGGGAGGTTTAGGTTGGATATTAGGAAAAACTTTTTCACTAGGAGGGTGGTGAATCACTGGAATATGTTACCTAGGGAGGTGGTGGAATCTCCTTCCTTAGAAGTTTTTAAGGTCAGGCTTGACAAAGCCCTGGCTGGGATGATTTAGTTGGGTATTGGCATTCTTTGAGCAGGGGGTTGGACTAGATGACCTCCTGAGGTCCGTTCCAACCCTGATATTCTATGATTCTACTCACCTTGTTCAGTAACGATGGTTCTTCGAGATGTGTGTCCTTATGGGTGCTCCACTTTAGGTGTCTGTGTGCCCCGGCACCTCTAATCGGAGATTTTTGGTAGCAGTGTCCCGTTGAGCCCGCTCATGTGCTCTCCCTCCTTCAAGGCTATTTAGCACTGCACGGGCCAACTCCCCTCACTTCCTTCTCTACCACAGAGCCCTATAGAGAACTCCGAAGCAGAGGGGAGGAGGGCGGGTTGTGGAGCACCAACAGGGACACACATCTCGAAGAACCATCGTTACTGCACAAGATGAGTAACTTCCTCTTCTTCTTTGAAGAGTGTCCCTGTGGGTGCTCCACTTTAGGTGACTCCGGAGCAGTACCCACCACTGGAGGCTGGGACTTCGGAGCGGAGTCTTTCACTACAGAGAGTACTGTGGAGTCGAAGATTGTGTCAGCAGCCAACTCTTCAGTGATCGCATAATGTTCTGCGATAGTATGGACAGAGGCCCCAATCATTGCTCTATAGATTCGGGAGATAGGGGTATCCCTATGGAATGTGACTGAGGTAGGAACTGATCTCATGGAGTGCGTATGGACGAAAGCAAGTTGCACCTTTGCTAAGTGACTGATGCAACTAGAGACCCATTTGGATAGTCTTTGAGGAGATATCACAGAGCGCTTGGATCTTTCTGTGAACAAAGGGAAGAGTTTAGGGGATCTTCTGAAGTCCTTAGTCCTGTCTAAGTAGAATGCTAATGTCCTTCTAATATCTAGCATATGCACAATTGTCTCCCAGTTGTCACAATGTGGTTTTGGGAAAAAATAGGTAGATGGATCTGTTGATTCATATGGAAAGTTCAGAAAAAGTAGGGAGAAACTTGGGATATGGCCTTAGAGTTATTTTTATTTATTTATTTTAAAGACAAAGGCCGTGAATGATGGGTGTGCCATCAGGGCTGCTATTTCTCCTATGTGCCTAGCTGAGGTGATGGCAATTAGAATGCTGTCATCATGGACAGGTAAAAGAGAGAACAAGTTGCCCTGGACTCGGAGGGAGGTCTAGTCCAAGCCCTGAGAACTAGATTAAAGTCCCAGGCAAGAGCAGGTGGTGTCACATGAGGGAAGAGAGTCCCAATGCCCTTAAAGAGTCAATACATTAGTGGTTGAGCAAACTCCAAGTGGGAAGCCATTTTCACCATGAGCTGTACCTTAAAGGGAGCTGAGTGAGAGTTTAAAATGTAGTGCAAAATCGGAGGGAGGAAAGATGAAGTTGGGTCTGTCCGTTTGGAATGGTACAAACTTGGGGTCATTTCCATTTTGTAGATATGTATGTGGAATTGTCAACTTGTGTTGCAACATGTGTTTCAGCTTGTCAGAGCATTCTGCTTCTAAGCCTTGGAACAAAGAAAGATCCAAACCTGGAGGCGGAGGACCCATGGGTTGGGGTGAAGGGTCAGCCCATTGTTTTGAGAGAGCAGGTGAGGAATGGGCTGACGTCAGAGGAACAGGAGGGCATACTGCCATCTGCATCAGGAAAGGGAGCCAGACTTGTCATAGTCTTCTGTTCCACAGTGTGGATTCCTAAGGAGTGTAGTGTAGTCCAAGAATCCTTCAGGATGTGGAGAGAAAATCTGTCTTCTCCGCAAAGAGTTTGGCCATTCAAATTGGAAGTCTGTAGCTCTCTAGGCAATCTAGAGAGGTATAGCGAACCCACAGCACACCTCAGTACCATGGTCATGGAGACTGGGCAGGCAGCTGTAACAGCTACATCCAGTGGTGTCTCTAGGACCGGTCTGGCTATTAACTGACCTTCTCTAAGAATGGTCTGAATCTTCTTTTTGTGTTTCCAGTAATGTTTCAGAAACATCCTGGGTTTCCCAAGATTAACAAAATTGTTTTGGCCATGACAGTATGGTAATTTAGGACTCTAAACAGCATTGTTGATGATGAATATGCCATCTTGCGAAGCCTGATCATGTGGAGTTGACTTGGCATTATGTTGCTTGCTTCACGCATTAACCACATCCACTATGATGGAGTTGGGTTGCGGATGTTGAAAACAAAGTCTGCCTTTTTGGGTAGAGGTGTAGGGTTGTTTTTGTTTACACTCTGTTGCTGGTTGGTGCGATGGAAGCTGGCTCTGCCAGATGATTTTGGTAGGATCTAGAATCAGCTCATTAATTGGGAGGACAGTTCTAGATGAGAAGGTAGTGGGCAGAATTTCCACCAACTTGTGATGTGTATCTGCCATCTCCTGTAAGGGAATCTGCAGCTCGTCTGCCACTCTCTTGGTAAGATCCAGAAAGTTCTTAAATCTTCACTTAGTGATGAAGGGTGGGCAGCACAGTCTCATCTGGGAGAGATGAGGAGAAGTGTGCTGAAGAGATAGCTTCCTCTTCAGGTGTGGGGTTTGTTTGTTTATTTTTCTCCTTCCTCCTTCTTTCCTGTTCTGAAAAAGCTTTCTCCTGTCCTGGCTCAGGTGCCAGGCTGTAGCAAACCATCTGATGTCTCTCAGGGAGAGTCCACCAGAGACGGTCGTGCCATGTGTGTGTATATATACCCGAAGAGTTACAATATGGCCTTGGGAGGGAGACGCAGGAAGGCAGGCATGGGTGGTTGGCATGATGGAATTGGGGATGACCCTTGTAGTGTGGTGGTGGGCCACCATGAGGGGCCAAGGAATGATCTTCTCCTGGCCAGTATCAGATCTGTCAGTGGGTAAGGCTGCCGCTGACTGAGGTATTGGCAATATACAGCCCAGTGCTAAGAGCGACTCTGGGTGCTGGGATGTGCTCGATACCAGGGTCCTGGTACCAAGTAATGGGCATTGTGGTTCTTCCCCAATCATCAGGTCTCCAGGGTACCAGAGCTCATGCAGTACCATGAGTTCATTTGGTAAAACAGAGGAGGGGCTGTGGTACATTGTCAGTACCGATAGTTGGGCAGAGCACTCCCTAAATGAGAGTTTTGTCCAGTTCAAAAAGTTTGTTGGTGCCACTTTTTTAGAGACGGTATGGTAATTGTCTCTCCCTGAGTACTGAGGCCACAGGTCTCCAGAGTTACCATGGGCTCATCCGGAACCCCAGAGGAGTGTCTGTAGTCGGTATCAATGGTTGGGAAGGTGCAGAACACTTCTTAGATAGGAGTTTTGTTGCATCTGGTACCAAAGGGTTTCTCCATGCCACTCTTTTAGAGATTGTACGGTAACTGTCCCCTCTCTTTAGGGAACACTTAGGGGACAGTACGGTGGAAGCCTCTAGTGTCTCAGTGCGAAGCAGAGCTGACAGCAGGGCTTCTGTGTGTCACTCCTATAGAGATGGTACGGTAACTGTGCCCTCTCGGTGCAGTAGTTGCGGAGAGCAGCGCAGAAGCCCCTTGTCAATGGGAGAGCAGAGCTCAGAGCAGGAAGCCCCTTCTCAGGTTTCAGTTTCCAGGGCTGAGCTCACAGCAGGAGGTTCCTCTGCTGGTATTGTCCTACCGAGAGATGGCCTGGCCGCACTGGGGAACACTCCTCTGGCTGGCCAGTTGCTCGGGGGTCAGTGCCGAGATGGCCGCACTGAGGAACACTCCTCTGGCTGGCCAGTTGCTCGGAGGAGCCTTTCCGGGGGAGTCTGCTGGTGGCTTCTTCTCTCTCTCTCTCTCTCCCCTCCTCTTCACCACTGGACCCCTTTTGAAGCGAAGGCTCCAGGGATGATCCGGGGTCAACACCCACCAGAGTCCCCTGCAGACTAAAGTGTTTTCTCTACAGGGAGGAATTTTTACTTCAGTTCCCAGCTCCTGTGAGGCTGCAGTTTTAGGTGTGTCAGGTAAAGCACTTCTGTGAGGGTCTCCCAAGCAACGTGAGTGTCTGGCCCTTACAGGAATTGACTCCTGGCAAGAGAGGCACTGCTTGGAGCGGAGAGAGCCAGGCAAGCCCCTGGGCAGGGGGTTGTCATCCTCTAGCAGGGAGGAATATGCAGAAGAACATAGTCTTTACTTTTTTTTTTAAAACTGAAAAAGAAATAATTATGAGTCTACTAGATGCCTGGGGTGGGGGGGGGGGAATGCCCCCAGACAGGGAAGGAAAGTTAAGTTCTTTTCCCTATTCTCTTTTCTTTTTAAACCAAAGGACTAAAATAAAATAAAATTAAAAACACAACTAAACACTAGCCTGAGTACTTTTAGGGAGAACAAAGGTGACAAAACAAGGTGGGGGGTTCGCCCATGCAGTGCTAAATAGCCTCAGGCAGACCATGAGGGAGGAAGAGCACATGCGGGGGCTCCATGAGACACTGCTACCAAAAATCTCCAATTAGAGGTGCAGGGGCACACATAAAGACATTACTCGAAGTAGTAGTACTGATTACCAGGTGCAGGGCTGGCACCCACCAGCAGCTCCCCATGCCCCCACTCGCCTCTGCCTCCACTCCATCTCCTCCCATGAGCGTGCTGCCACCGCTCCACTTCTCCCCTCCCAGGCTTGCCAGCAAACCTGGGAGGGAGGGGGGAGAAGTGAAGTGGCGGTGTGCTCAAGGGAGCAGGCAGAGCAGAGGTGAGCTAGGGCAAGGGGACTGCAGGAAGTAACGGGGGGGGGGGGGGGGGGGAGACACACATTCAGAGGAACCGCTCCCCGCCCCAGCAAACCTCTGCTCCGCCACCTCCTCCAAGGCCGCTGCTGCCGATCCTCTTCTCCCCCATCCCTCCCAGGTGCAGCAAGCCTGGGAGGGAGGGGTAGGAGGGGAAATGCAGCGTGCCAGGGGGAGGAGGTGGCGGAGCAGAGGTTTGCTGGGGCGGGGAGTGGTTCCTCTGAATGTGGGGCCAGGGGTGGGTGCAAAAAAAAAAAAAAAGGGGGGGGGGGGGACGACACCGAAAGCCGGCCCTGACCAGGTGCCTGCCTTGCATATTTCCTCTTAAATTACCACTTGGGCCACAAAGCTATTAATTCAGTGGAGCTCTCAGAGGACAGAGGAGTTCTAATATTCCCTACAGCCATCTTTTTCCCCCCAGCAGCTAGATAAAAATAAAAATCAAATTCTGCCAAGTCTATCATTTTGATGGATAATATCTAAAACAGAAATTGAGTGGAGTCAGACAATTATTTAGTTACAGTAGATGCTGAAATTCAAAAAGTTAAAGCTTTATAACCATTAAAGCATCAATTGACAAAAATATACAAAGTAAATATCCTTAAATTCTAAATGGTCATGCCACTTTTTTTTTTTAAACTTTTCCTATCTGTAATTTTTGATTATCAATACAATTTTGTCAGTCTATGCACAGTAAAAAAAAATCTACATTTACTGACATTTACCAATAAAAATCGAATCCTTCCAAGCCTAGTGAGAGGATTTTTGTTTGTAGGAGGAAGATAGTCTGACTTCATATATGTCTTGAGGGGTCTGTGGACATAGATGGTGCTACCAGGTTTTCACAGAAGGCACTCTGTTAGGAAAAGAATGAAGCCAAGGCAGTTTCTTACGATGTGTAAAAAGGTAGTGTTTAATTTCTGAATAAAAACCAAATCTGGGTCAAGTACTACTTTAACTGCAGAATCCTAGCATTGTCTTCTGTACCAGTACAGCTTTCAGAAATATGACCTATAACTTTACATGCAAGTCAGTGAGTCCTTAAGAAGGTGTTTGATAAGAGGGTCAAACTATCATGTAATCCTACAATGGAGGTCTTTGGCTGTTAGGTAGAGATGATGCTCTGAGAAACAGACATCAGGATAAAAGTAGATCTTGCCTGCTTTACAAACAACATGGCTGAGCGACGTACGTTCAAGATGTTTACCATTAAAGGCAATATGAAGGGAGAAAAATTGGGTCTGTGTCCTTTTGTTCATATATGAAGTATAAAAGTGGGTCAAAAGGATTATACTCTCCTTGACTTTTACCATAAGTATCAGGTTTTTACTCCTGCTTTGCTTGGGGTCTCCTTGTAGGGCCCAGGATTCTAGATTTGGAGCTCTCAAAAGACCTTAACTGAAAGGTAGGACCTGAAACAGTTAAACCTACAAAACAAAACCCCACTCTCTTTTGTAAAAAAGAAACATCAAGGGGCTAGCCTGCAAGAATTCCAGAATCTGATGGATGTTTGCCGATCTGGACAGGGTCTGTTTATCAAAAATTAAATTTCAACCAAATAGACTTGTGGATGAAGAACCTTTTGAGTGGGGGGAGGGAGGGAGTGAGAGAGAGTGTGAGTGTGTGTAAAAAAAAAAAAAAAAAAAACCACACACAAAACTGCCCAAAAATGTTAATAATAATATTTTACTCTGAAGGAAGGCTAGCAGTTACTTTCTCACTACTGCATTTAAGACCATGTTTTCTAGCTAGGAATGGAGGGAGGCTCCTAGAGATCTTACGCAGATTTTCATCTTCTTGTTTTAAGAGCACATATCTGCTGGGGAGTCTGTTGAAGCTAGAATGACTCTAGTGAAACAGGTAACCAATGCTAAATTCAAGCCCTGCTGAGGATACTTCCATTATTTTAGATCAGGATCTATTCAGCTGTCAGAAGGGCCTTTTACAGCAAGATAACTGTCTTTAATTAAGGAACATTTAGATTTTTAGTGAGCTGCTACGTAAAGTGAGGAAAAATTCCTTGATGGACTGATGAAAATCATTTACAGGGTTTTTTTTGCTGCTTTCTCTCTCTAGCATCTCCTGCATTTTGCTTATCACGTGTCACTCGAGGAAGGATGGTCTCGAGCAATTCTGAAAAGCAACTATTTTTAGATTTTTACTTCCTCATGTTGCAATTCAGAAATTGTTGTTAGTTTGTTTTTTAAAAGAGAGACCTCTGCTCCAAAGAGACTTTTTTTTTTTAAGTTAAGGAGGGGCAAGGAGTTCAGGTGCTTGGCCCAAGGAGGAAGATCCCTAGGTTCAACAGAGAATGCATCCCCAAATTAAAAAAGGGAGGAACTGGTGTCCATGGCAGTAAACCGGTCTTCCAATCAAAGGGGACATTGCAACTGTCAATGTCTATGGGGACCGTGCTACACAAAGTTGTGGGAGTCCCATACATAAGAAAGCTTACTACTGGAAATGCTGGTGCAGTCAGCAACAAAGCATTACACTCCACAATTATTTTGTCAGGTTGCTGTGAGAATGGCTGTTGAGCTCAACTCTCCACTCACCCTGGACCCAGTTAGAGACTTCTGCTTTCTGCCTGTCAGAGCTTTCTACCTGAAAGCAGAAAATGTAAAAGCTCCCTTTCAATGAAGATCTGGACAAGAAATTGCAAGCAGCATTTTCTGATTCTTTTAGATTTGTCTGATGTTTACCTCAAACAGAAGAGCCTACTGCAGAAGGATTTGAACTCAAAGGGTCTCTGAAAATAGCATAAAAAACAAATCATCAAATTTAGGTGTTAGCTTGAAGACATCAACTTTAAAGCAATTTCCAGCTTTAGAAAAAAAATTAATACAAAAGTTCTGAAAACAAATGTTCTACAAAGGGAGCTCAGAGCCTACTGTGGGGCGAAAGGGGCAGGGGTGGGGGGTAGTGAACAAACTGACTGGTTCTTTGCTGGGGATGATGGGGAGAGGTGGCCTTCCTTCCTGATAGACTGGCAGTTGAACACACCTAAACTCCATAGAAACTAAAATCTACTGTAAGGCTCACTGGACCTGAATGGGGTGAAAAAAAAGTCAGATTCAGACTAATGTTAAAGAACACTACTTAAGGAGAGGTATAGGCAGGTAAGAAGAATACAATAGGTAGCCCTGTGGTTTTGTGCCTGTTAATGTCCCCTTTTCCTGTTCCCAAAAATCCAGGAGATGTAACTAATAGATTAGGTAACATAATGAAGAATGCAATTTGTCTTAGGGTAAGAGTGCTTAACTCCCATTTTCATAAATCACTTAAGCACTCTTGAAGATTTTGTCCCTAGTCTACTTTGACTAATCCATTGTGGACAACATCCTGTCTGCTTGAATACAATTGTAAAGAGTCAAATTAGCTAAGTTTTTTAGGTTAGGCAAGCCCTATGAGAATACTCAAATTGTTAAAACTGTGCAAAGTCTGTGTAAAACTGAACACAACTTTCAGTTTTAGGTTTATATCCACAAATTCACTGAAAAGGTCTTCATAAAAAAACACAAAAGATTGTCAGACAAAAAGCCTCAACTTTAAGTCTAATATTGAGCCCCAAATCACTAAAATTATGGGTTTTTTTTTAATATTACCTAAGAGACTCTATCATCCGAGAAGCGATTTTCTTCCGACGCATCATACTGAACACCCAGATTCGACTAATCCCACAGATAGCAGGCTCAGGAGAAGTCGAGCAGCACCAGGCTTTTTGTCGCTCAAATATGATTTTCTCATTTTCTGAACTAACTTCTGGAATCTTCTCTTCTATAACTCTATAGCCCTGCAGATAATGTCAAACTTTAACAGCACGATTCATAACTCCAAATGTATTAGTAATGCTTGTGTAAGATAATCCATTCTGCTGTAAACAAACACTTCAATTACACATATCTTCTTTGATGACGGGGCATAGCATGTTAATACATGTTATCTCATCACAGTCTCAATGCACAGTCAAACTGTGGAACTCACTGCCAGGGGATGTTGTGAAAGTATAACTGGGTTAAAAAAAAGAATTAGATAATTTCATGGAGGATAGGTCCATCAATGACTATAAGCCAAGATGGCCAGGGACAACCCCATCCTCCGAGTGTCCCTAAGCCTCTAACTGCCAGAACCTGGGATGGGATGACAGGGGACAGATCACTTCATAATAGCCTTGTTCTGTTAATTCCCTCTGGCACACCTGGCACCAGCCACTGTCAAAAGACAGAATACTGAGCTAAATGGACCACTGGTCTGAGGCAGTATCGCCATTATTACATTTCACAACTTTAGTTTCAATTCTGTCCCCTTAATTTCAAAACTAGGATAGAAGAATAAAAGTATCAGGGAGATTTCATGTATGTATGGAGTTTCCCCAATTGAATGTGATAGCAGTGAACAAAATTTATTAATAGTAAGGTAGCCATTAAATTGCATTAACTTCTATTTTTTAGATTTTGGGATATTTTTTTTTGTTCTCTGGCCACAATCCTGGAGTACTTTTTGGGAGGGTTAGGGTGTCCCTATTACCACAAGTCTGTAAGATCAGGGCTTAAGTACATGGAGACATGAATAACTACATTTTGAAAATGCTTATGATGGAAAAGTCTTTACCTGTCTGATAAAAATTACCTTAGTAAGATCTCTTTTAATAACAGAGTTGTGAGTATTTTCTGTCCCTAGAGGAGTACCTTTGTACAGGACCACATGGTGTAGGATAGAGACTGCTAAATGCTGGGATTTCCAGTAGATGGTAGAATCCCTGAGTTTAGCTGTCACAAATAAAATCCTAAACACCTTAAAATGGGATCATATTAGACATTAATGGCCAGACCTGAATTTTAACTACCTCTGTTGCTCTAGAGTGTCTAAAAACTATAATTGGTCATTCAACACTAAATCCCTAGTTTGCAGCTCTAGAATTTGATCACTTACCGACTGGATATGTTCTGCAATTAAACAACCAGTCACTTTTTTGTCATTAGAAATAAAGAGAAGGGTCTTTGTTCTAGAATAGCACATGAGCGGAGCCTGTTGGAATCCCAGGTCATTGTCTACCATCTCTCTAATCTCTTCAACCTGTCAAAATAATAAATTAAAATTAACACACAGTAGAAGAGCTACATATAGATATACCACCCAACAAGAACTGCTACATGTTTATGGAAAGGTTCTAAACATATTAAACAGATTGGAAGTGTTATTTTTCCAGAAGTTTGAAGGATTACTCTAGAAGTAATATATGAAAGATAGCTATATGAATCTATTTAAAGAATGTTTAATTGCAAATATTAAATTAGACTTCTTTTGGTGTTAAGTCTTGTCCATTATCATGAATGTCTTTTAGGCCGGGAAACAGGATTCCTAAAATTAAGTGCAAACTTTGCTGGATTAGGCCAGTAAATGTCCTAATCAAGCGCCATTACAACTCTCAGATCCTAATTTTAGATGAAAGACATTTTTTAATCTCAGAAAAATCAGACAACTCTCCCTCTAAGTCTGAATGTGAAGAGCAGGAATGGATTAGCAGACAAGATATGAACACAAAGCTGGCAATTTTGAGTTGACTGCATACTTCAGATAAGAATATTAGTAACATCAAAAATTCCAATACTATCTATACACATTTAATTTTAAGCTAACCTGAGACATTATCTGTCAAGACTAGAATTCAAGAATAACTTTCACAAAGATGATATTATTGGTTCCATCTCCTAATCCAAGATAAGTAGAAGTTGCAGTTTTATAAACCAGACCTGAACTACTGCCAAACAATCTGATTTCCAGTATTAAATGTACAAAATATTTGAAGTCACCAGTAATGAGTGATAAGAATTTTAGACTTCTCTCTCAGCTTTAAGACTTCTTGTACTTTGCACAAAAGTTTGTTGGGTCTTAAAAGATACTCTAGCAAACTAATCAGGAGTTTGAAATGACTGACTGTCCCTCTCTGTTAGAATACATCTACACAGCATAGAAAAAACCAAAACTGGCCCATGCCAGCTGACTCAGGCTCGTAGAGCTTGGGCTGCGGGGCCATTTCATTAATGTATAGACTTCTAGGCTTGGACTGGAGCCTGAGCTCTGAGACCCTCCCACCCTGCAAAGTCCCAGGGCCTGGGCTAGAGCCCAAGCCTAGAAGCCTACACAGCAATGAACTAGACCTGCAGCCTGAGTCAGCTGACACAAGACTGTCGCAGGTTTTTCTTTGCAGAGTAGGGACACCTCTAGAGGCTAAAAAGCATCTGATAAACAAGCAGGCAATATGCAAAAGTCTTACCTTAATGTTATACTAAAACTGAGATTTTAATCTCAAAGAAATCAGGTAGTTCAGTGTAAAGTACAGCATTTCATGTGATGACAATGTAAGCAGTAAGAGTAGTGCATATGTACATTTACTGTAGATGATACATACTAATTTAGAAAATTCTGTCTCAGTTTTTCATTAGGATCATACTAATAGTTTTGACACACTAGAGTGGAGAGCTACGGTTATCATGGGACTCTAATTTCCTGACTTGTGCAATTAAATTCTCAACCTTACATATTTTTCTTTCAGGACAATCAGTCATCAACACAATTCATTAAAAATTAGTAAGTGGGGGAGAAGTGTAACCAAAGCTGCAGGAAAAGGTGCCATAGAAAATGCTATCTAGAGCACAAAAAACATACATATGTTCCATCACTAATATCCCTAAAGGTCTCCCATTGATACACTGAACGGGGTAAAACCAGCTCAAGTTCATGAAATTTGAGCAAGCACCCTGTTTTTTTGTTGTAGTATTCTCTGAAGTCCTTGGAAATGAGCTAACAGAAGCAGTAATCACAGGTCTTACGCTTAATATTGCGGAGCACTACTGCTATGCCAAAAGGCAAGTCATAAATTGTAATAATTCCTTGCTTGTAATATTTTTATCAGTTTAAACATGAATTAAAAATTTGTTAAAGATCTACTTCACAAGTCAAAAGCTATTCCTTCAACCTAACCAAGTCACAACTTCTTGAATATTTTGCTACTACTAGAAATGTAAAATCACAATGAAATAAAATTACTTCTAATCATTGCCCAAATCAGATACTTGAATACTCATTATGACAATTTGTCCAACTGCAAGTTTACAGGTATTAGAAAATTTTGTAGAACATGATAAAGAAAAAAGGTAACAGATTTTGATACTAAAAGATTTTTGATACTATGTTACAATTAATTTCAGTCTTAAATCCAAGAGAGATTCATCTACATTTAGATTGCATGATCTGAACTACAATTAAATTCACTATGTGCATGTCAGTCTTCATTCTTAGAATATGTATTTCAAAAGTTTTTAAACCTAGTATTAAAAAGGTTAGATTTATATTTAAATGTGGTATTTCAGGTTAGCAGGCTTAAAACTTCAATGACATTTTACAAAAGCGTTGTTTCTCTCTTCTGGTATTTCGGAACCAGCTGCTAATCTCAAAGGCTGGATTTGTCAGTTGTTCCACATGCAAAACTCTAGTTGAAACCAACAAAGAGTCTGTAATATATATCAATTGCAGATCAAGCCCCTATGATAATTTCTTGGAAGTAAAATAATGCAATTTCTCATAACTCCCCCCTTCTCGTAACTCTATTAATCAACTACAGACTACCCTTAGTGTCATGATCAAAGGGCTTCATGTAGGATAGGGTGAATACATAGAGCTGAATTATTTGATGTGCCACATTTGGACTTGGTGCAGTTGGGGAATGAGGGAAGGTGGTAACCCTAAACCTGCACTGAAGTGTTCTGATAGTTTTGGCATCAAAGAAAAGACTTCATAATAAAGTAAGTAAGTTTAACACCATTGTTCTCCTTACAAAAAAAATATTGTGCAGGACAGAGTATACTTTGTAAGAAATTAAATAACTTCAATGTACCTTTTTAAGTGCATACTTTGGATCATCAGGAAGAACCATTATTATCTTCCCATCAGGATATTCAGCCAAAATTCTCTCTTTCTTCCATCCCTAAGTAAAACAAACATTTATCTATACTGTGTATAATTCTTTTACAACCAGAAAAGTGACATACATATCAATATATCTAGCCTGTGCAAACCTATGCAATAACTAATTAGTGATAGTTTACTGGTAAACAACCTGATCAGTCAGCCTTATTTATCCACACAATAGGCATAATGCAGTATCACTCAATGCAACATTCTGTATACCAACCATATCCAGACACATCTCATGAAACTTTTATTTTAAAATTTCCAAATGGGTGATTTTTTTTTTTTTTTTTTTTTGCAAGACTGTAGTTCAAACTAAATTTTCAGGATTAACAAACTCAGTCAACTGATATAACTGATTTCCCAACCTACAAGAAATATATTTTCCAGAGTCCAGAAATGGAAATAAACTAAGTTTTTATTTTTAAAAATTCTTTAACACGGTTACCTCCACAAATACACACTCAGTTTTAAAGTTCTGGCATGCGAAAGACCTCCAGGAGGTTTTAAATGAACTGATTGGCATGCAGTTGCCCAAAACTTAAGGAACAGGGTTTTTTGTTGTTATGATCATAAACTATCAAAGCCACAAGAAGGAGACTATAAAAAATATTATAACTACCTTCTAAGAATCTAATGGGGAAGGAGGCTACGTTGTGTGTATCTGAAGTTAAACATACTCAAAAAAATAGAGGTAATTAATTCTTCTTCAGATCCACACTCATGATGATTAATGAGCAGAACCTGCATGGAAAAAAACAAACAAAAAAGCCACTTAAATCTAGTAAGATGGGACAGATCCAGAAATTAGAAATCGAGTTGCTTTGACGGGATTCTGAAAATATTGAATACAAAAGAAATGAGGAACACTTAACTAGCTGACCTGTAAGTCTCACACAAAGCACCTTTATGTAAAAAGCCTTTGAAGAACCAATACAGATGGAACGATTTTCTCAGTGACATGTACCATCCGGCTTAAGTAAAATTTTACCTGACTAAAAAGCAAACAACTGGATTTGGCACTAACAATGCCACATGTACTGCCAAAACAGGACAAGTTTCAGAAGGGTTATTTCTACTTCATTTTTTAATTATCTTGATACTTTCAACCCCTCTTTCCCAAACAAGATGCAAGATGACACTTTTAGAAACAACTGGTATCACAGATTTTCACTTGATGCCAACAGTGAAAACTGGCACAAGAGGGCTCGTTAGAACATATGCTGTTCCCAAATGATGCTACTGCTGAAAACTAGTATCACAGGGATGTCATGCACAAGTTTAGTTTCAATCCTGCCACCTTCCCCCCTCAATGATAGCACTGAATACCAACAGAAAGGGGCAGGCCAGTTGAATGATGGTAAAATTCTGCTGCTGGGGCACAGTAAACAGCATTATTATGGCACTAGGGTAGTGGAACAGCAGCACTTGTGAGAACTTGATCTCCAGTTAGAGCAAATATAAAGTCTCCTAGATGAAGCAGGGATTAAGCCATCATCTGTTTTTTGGCGTCTCACTTCAATCTCCCACAGCTTCCATCACCTACTCCTGACCAACTGAGAATGTCACTCAGAAGGTGTAAGTAACATAACAAGAATCCTACCAAAACAGCATCCAGAGTGCTGTTATCCAAACACAAAGATGCAGCCTTATATTTTTGGTAAAGTTACAGAGGGCATTCCAACTAGAGTCGGTCAGCTATTTTCCATCAAAATGAAAGTTTGACATAAGTAGAAAAAAAATATGAAAATTATATTTTCAGAACAGCTCTTTCAAATGAGTACTGTCTAACTATGAGGAGGGGGCAGAGGGAAATGTACATTTCATGTTGCCTCATTCTGCTGCCACTGCTTTCAGGACAAGTAATATTTTAATAGCATGACTCATCTACAGTGGAGAATTCAATAAAATCAGCAGGAATTAAATCATGAAGGACAAATGAAGCTCTCTCTAAATATTTTCAGGATTCTTTTTTAAATTGATTTTACTGTTTCTCTTATTTTCTGATTTTTTTAAAAAAGGAACTGAATATATTTTAGTACAAGATAGTCATTCTGTTTTCAGCACTGCCACTATTCATTTCCAAATTCCAGAGGCTTATAATTCAGCCACAAAGGTACAATTAGGGCTGAAAACTTGTATTTTAAAGTCTTACCATGCCAACACCTTATGAGTGTTCAAAGAAAGATTTATAATTAATACGATTTTATAGCAGAGGGTAGAAAGCAAGTTTAAAAATAAAAGGAGTACTTGTGGCACCTTAGAGACTAACCAATTTATTTGAGCATAAGTTTTCGTGAGCTACTGCTCACTTCATCGGATGCATTCATGTTCCGAAAGCTTATGCTCAAATAAATTGGTTAGTCTCTAAGGTGCCACAAGTACACCTTTTCTTTTTGTGAATACAGACTAACACGGCTGCTACTCTGAAACCTGTCAAGTTTTAAAATGTTTCCACATTTTGATTTTTGGAGTTAGCTGTGGGCTTTTCCAAAAGTTAATAGGTTTAAACAAATATCTTTTGTCAACATTCCTATTGTTGTTCATGCTATTGTAAGGAACAAGCCACATTTTTTCATTATACAGTGTTGACAGAAACACACCAAAAGAGGTCAAGGTGCTGGTATTATTCTCAGATTAAAGCTTCCAATCAGTAATAATTTATCAAATTAAATATCTGAAAATATATCCAATACGATTTTAATGACGGTATCTTGTATGCATTTTGAGGGCATATTTTCCTTTAAAGAAAACACACCTACCTACAACCATATTAAAATACAATTAAGTGAAAATGTGGCTTCAAAGATCAAATTGCAATGCATTTGCATCACAAGCAGCTGAAGGGGGGAGTCCTTGAACTAAAGATAGAACACACAGAACAACATATTAAAATTAAAGTACTTGTGCTCTTCTACAAAAAGGGCAAAGATAACATATCTGCAGATGTAAACACATTTTGTAATATGCTATTGTAGAGACATTAGGAAGTTGGCTTTTCTTCTCTCATTTTTATTTACATTCCTTTTAAGGCATCCATTTTGTCAAGCCCAAATTTTACTTAATTTTATAGTAGTACAAGGTGTTTAGAATGAACAAACAAATCTAAATTTAATATTAATGTCTGTAAGAAATAGAAACTTCTTCCTATATGCCTATCAACAAGCATTCGTTCTGCATAGTCAGGGAAAAGGGTATGATCACAGCATATTATACCACATGTGAAAACTCCAGTGATTCAAAACTGCACCATTAGAAATCACAACTATAAAGTTGTAAAGGTGCAAATATAAACCTGTTTGCAGTGCCCAAACCAGCACTTCTTCCAACTGCTGCAACACTAGTGCCTGATGGGTATCTAGCCTGTAGTTCTCAGCACAGATCCTCAAAGAAGGGGTTTGAGAGACAGTAGCAGTCCACAGGTGGAGAGGTGGCAGACAAAAGATTTTTCAGTTTGAACCATACAAATTATTTTTCATTTAATATGTGTTTTGTAATTTAAAATGGAATCATTATTGCACTAAAATTCTAATTTTTTAATATAGACTGAAAATGGTCTGCATCTTAATAAAACAGAAAATTTGTACACAGAATTATAGACCCAAATATTCAAAACAAGAAATTGTTCAGAACTACAGGAAATATTGCAAATTGCAGCATTATGGTACTGTGCAGGGAACACTAGTTGTAATGTTGTGGCTTTAGGGCATCATTTTATTTACACTAGGTGCACAGTGACGATATAAAATACAATTGTGAGCTCTGCTCAAAGCAAGTGCAGTTTCGATGGTGCTAGCAACTTGTGCGTGCTTTGTAAGCACTTGTGAGTACATGTGTGATGTTACCCGATTAAACTATGACCATGCAAACCATTGCTGCTACCACTGTTATATAATTGCAGCGAATCTTACACATAGTATGACACATGGCCAGAAAGGGTTAAGCAGCTTGCAGGCTAAATAACCCAGAGCCAACCTTTAGAGATGTTAGAAAGTATGCAAGTGGTCATTAGGGCCATTCCATGCTAGATAGGCTAGAACTTTGAAGTGAAAACCTGTATTGTTACAGAATTAGAGGTAATACTAATTGTGTGTGTGTACATGGTTAACATTAAACCAGATACAAGTAAACAGACCGTTCCTGTCTGTCACTATAGCTATTAATTCAGAGATCAAAAGAGAATAAATATTAAGATGAATCTTGTCATTGTCTATATGTCTTTTTGAAGTTTGTGATAGACTGCCTGATGGATAAATTGCTCTATGTTAACTTGTGTAACTAATTACTGGTGGTGCTTAGGAAATAAGCCTCCATAATTGCCTATTGTTCGAAGTACTCCAACCTGTCAACTGTATAAAAAGGGCTTGGCTCCTAATCCTTTTTATCTCAGATCCGCTTGAGGCTTCATGAAGGGGAAGCGTAAGCTACAAGGCTGAGATCCCAGTCCTGACTGGACCACCCTGAATATAAACATCGCACTATAACCTATGGACTAATTCTGAAAGAACTCTTTGCCTCTACAAAGCTCACCATTTCTGCTATGACTTTGAACCTCAAGAATTGTACTCATGTCTGTATGTACACTGATCTTTTAACCAATACTCTCTCTTTTCTAATAAATTTTAGTTTAGTTAATAAAAATTGGCTGTCAGTGAATATTTGGATATGACCTGAATATTCATTAACCTGGGAGGTAATGTGTCCGATCCTTTGGGACTAGTAGAACTTTTTTATATGATGAATAAGATTTTCAGTAATCCTCATCATATTTGACTTGGGTGTCTGGGTGGAGGCATGAGGCTGGGTTACTTTAAGGGAACTGTGTTGTTGGCTTCTGGGTAACCAGTGGGGTATTACAGAAGCTGTTTTGTGCTGGTTTGGTAAATCTAAATATTGGATTATCCACCAGTTTTGGGGATTGTCTGCCCCGTTCTTTGCAGTTCACCCTTATTGAGTGACCTCAGTTGGCTCCCCTGGGACTCCGGTCATAACATGAATGGCGTTACTAGCATAGCAAGTGTTTACTGTGGCATTACGCCCCATATACTTAACAATATTATATGAGTATGGCATAGTTGTGATGTATTTTGTGCAAGATAGAGGCATGTGAGATATCACTGAAAAGGTTATTATTTACCGAATAGGATTATCCTACTTGTATGCATGTATCATTTTGGTATCTGAAGTTAGGATAACTTTCTATGCCTCTATTACAAATGTGTTTATACCTGGGGAAAAGATTGTCAGTCTAGATGGCTGGCTGGGAAGGGCTAGTAGGGAGAACAATAGCTCTTAGAAGAATCTAATCTCCCACCAGGGAGCCTTCCTGAGAACACTACAAACAGCCTCTGAGTCATGGCTGCTGTGACCCTACAGGGACATGTGACCAAGTCACCTGGTACTGGACTCCATCTTGGAATACCAGTGCTTTTCCACTGACCAGACGTGGGAACCAAGCTTGGACACAAAGGGTTCCCGCCCTATGCAAAAGCAATTTAAGGCAGGGGAGTGACATCAAGGTTCTTCACTGACCCCCCACCCTAAAGAGACTCTTGGAAACACCTGAGGAACAAGGACTGAACTGGGGGGGAGGGACTGCTAGAGCCAGGCTAGAGGGGTTTCTAGCCTGTGAAAGGAATACCTTTCAAGCCGCAAGCAAGGGCAGCTGACCCATTAAAAAAATCTCTACAACCAGCTTAAATCATCTTGTAGGGTGAGAAATTGCTACTCATATCCAATCTCTTAATATATTAAGCTTAGATTGCATTTTTGTTTATTTGCTCGGTAATCTGCTTTGATCTGTTTGTTATCCCTTTTAATCACTTAAAATATATCTTTTGTAGTTAATATACTGGTTTTAGACAAGGCAAAAACAAATGTATGTGGGAGTCATAACTTGGAGCAAAAAACTGTGTATATTCCTCTCCACATTGAAGGAGGGGACAAATGAGCTTATTTTGTACAGTTCCTCCGTGCAGCACAAGACAGTGTAATTTTGGGTTTACCCTCCAAAGAGGGGTGTGCACTTGAGTAGCTGGGCAGTTCCTTAGCTGAAGCCTTCCCATACAGAGCTGATCTCAGCATCTGTATGTAGCTGCAGCTGGGTGGGTCCCTACCTGTATGTGTGCTAGAGGGAGCTTGAGGGCCTGTCACAGCAGAACAGTGAAGGGAGCCCAGGTTGGTCAGCCAGGTGGGCTCAGTGGTAGCATAGTACCAGGTGGCATCCTGGGGGAAACCAGTCACAGTCTGCAATGCCAAAATTCTCAATATAGACTTGCCTTTAAAGCATGTAAGCTAAGAACACAGTAGAATGCATTAACTCTGAATTTCCCAAGTTTCCCAAGTTCATATAAATTGAAAAATGCAATAAGATTCCAAAAATTGTTTGTTTGTGCCATCTAAGAATGGCCATACTGGATCAGACCAAAGGTCCAAAGTATCCTGTCTACCGACAGTGGCCAATACCAGAGAGAGTGAACCTAACAGGTAATGATCAAGTGATGTCTCTCCTGCCATCCATCTCTACCCTCTGACAAACAGAGGCTAGGGCCACCATTCCTTACCCATCCTGGCTAATAGCCATTAGTGGACTTAACCTCCATGAATTTATCCAGTTCTCTTTTAAACCCTGTTATAGTCCTAGCCTTCACAACCTCCTCAGGCAAGGAGTTCCACAGGCTGACTGTGCGCTGAGTGAAGAAGAACTTCCTTTTATTTGTTTTAAATCTGCTGCCCATTAATTTCATTTAGTGGCCCCTAGTTCTTATATTATAGGAACAAGTAAATAACTTCCTTATTCACTTTCTCCACACCACTCTGATTTTATATACCTCTATCATATCTCCCCTTAGTCTCCTCTTCTCCAAGCTGAAAAGTCCTAGCCTCTTTAATCTCTCCTCATATCGGACCCGTTCCAACCCCCTAATCATTTTAGTTGCCTTTCCTGAACCTTTTCTAATGCCAGTATATCTTTTTTGATTTGAGGGGACCTCATCTGTATGCAAGTATTCAAGATGTAGGCGTACCATGGATTTATATAAGGGCAATAAGACATTCTCCATCTTACTCTCTATCCCTTTTTTAATGATTCCGAACATCCCATTTGCTTTTTTGACTGCCCCTGCACACAGTGTGGACATCTTCAGAGAACTATCAACGATAACTCCAAGATCTTTTTCCTGATTAGTTGTAGCTAAATTAGCCCCTATCATATTGTATGTATAGATTCATAGATATTAAGGTCAAAAGGGACCATTATGATCATCTAGTCTGACCTCCTGCACAATGCAGGCCACAGAATCTCATCCACCCACTCCTGCGAAAAACCTTTCACCTATGTCTGAGCTACTGAAGTCCTCAAATCGTGGTTCAAAGACTTCAAGGAGCAGAGAATCCTCCAGCAAGTGACCCGTGCCCCATGCTACAAAGGAAGGCAAAAAACCTCCAGGGCCTCTTCCAATCTGCCCTGGAGGAAAATTCCTTCCCTACCCAAAATATGGTGATCATTATGAGCATATGGGCAAGATTCACCAGCCCGATACCCAGGAAAGAATTCTCTGTAGTAACTCAGATCCCACCCCATCTAACATCCCAGCACAGGCCATTGGGCCTATTTACCATGAATATTGTAGTTGGGGTTATTTTTTCCAATGTACATTGCTTTACATTTATCTACATTAAATTTCATTTGCCATTTTGTTGCCCAATCACTTAGTTTGGTGAGATCTTTTTGAAGTTCTTCACAGTCTGCTTTGGTCTTAACTATGTTGAGCAGTTTAGTATCATCTGCAAGCTTTGCCACCTCACTGTTTACTCCTTTCTCCAGATCATTTATGAATAAAGTTGAATAGGATTGGCCCTAGGACTGACCCTTGGGGAACACCACTAGTTACCCCTCTCCATTCTGAAAATTTACTATTTATTTCTACCCTTTGTTCCCTGTCTTTTAACCAGTTCTCAATCCATGAAAGGATCTTCCCTCTTATCCCATGACAACTTAATTTACCTAAGAGCCTTTGGTGAGGGACCTTGTCAAAGGCTTTCTGGAAATCTAAGTACACTATGTCTACTGGATCCCCCTTGTCCACATGTTTGTTGACCCCCTCAAAGAGCTCTAATAGATTAGCAAGACATGATCTCCCTTTACAGAAACCATGTTGACTTTTGCGCAACAATTTATGTTCTTCTACGTGTCTGACAATTTTATTCTTTCCTATGGTTTCAAGGAATTTGCCCAGTACTGATGTTAGACTTACCACTCTAATTGCCAGGATCACCTTTAGAGCTCTTCTTAAATATTGGCGTTACATTAGCTATCTTCCAGTTATTGGGTACAGTAGCTGATTTAAAGGAAAGGTTACAAACCATAGTTAACAGTTCTGCAATTTCACATTTGAGTTCTTTCAGTACTCTTGGGTGAATGCCCTCTAGTCCCTGTGACTTGTTACTGTTAAGTTTCTCAATTAATTCCAAAACCTCCTCTAGTGACACTTCAATCTGTGACAGTTCCTCAGATTTGTCACCTATAGAAGATGGCTCAGGTTTGGGAATCTCCCTAACATCCTCAGCTGTGAAGACTGAAGCAAAGAATTCATTTAGATTCTCTGAGATGACTATCGTCTTTAAGTGCTCCTTTTGTATCGTGATCGTCCAGGGGCCCTCCTGGTTGTTTAGCAAGCTTCCTGCTTCTGATATACTTAAACATTTTGTTATTACCTTTTAAGTTTTTGGCTAGCTGTTCTTCAAACTCCTTTTTGGCTTTTCTTATTACATTTTTACATTTAATTTGGCAGTGTTTATGCTGCTTTCTATTTACCTCACCAGGATTTAACTTCCACTTTTTCAAAGATGCCTTTTTATTTCTCACTGCTTCTTTTACATGGTTGTTAAGCCACGGTGGCTCTTTTTTAGTTCTTTTACTGTGTTTTTTAATTTGGGGTATACATTTACGTTGAGCCTCTACTATGATGTCTTTGTAAAGTGTCCATGCACATGATCTTGACTTGTCTACAAAAATAGGTTCCCAAAAAAATTTGCCCTGAAAAGCAGATGATGTACTCAGATTCTTCTTGAAAATATTTAGTTATGGATGAAAGAAGTCACTCGATACTGTTCAATTCTGGTAAGGAACTTCACAAGTTCTTTTCTTGATTATGCCTTTAACAGGAATGTCTTTCTGAAATTAAATTCTAACAGTGAACCTTTGTACATTGCATCTTTGACACTTTGTGAAGATGGCAAAGTAACAGCGTCTATTGCTTAGAGTGCAGAACTGAAATAAGGTGACCTGGATTTCTATTTCCAGCTCTGCCACTGATTGAGTGACCTTGGCCAAGTCACAACTTCTTTGCCTTCATACCCTCACCTGTAAAATGAGGTGTTACCTCTTAAGGGATGTTGAGATTTTGATTGTAGAATACTTCATCACCCTTCATCCAAGAATCATAAGTACACAGTATATCAGAGGTTAAAATAAAATTAAGACATTTTTAGAACAGTAAAAGAAAGGTGATATCAAATAGCATGAGCTATCCTATTTGAAATATCAGCAAGTCTTATTCTCCGCTGAGTGTCTATCCTCATACTCAAGGATTCAGCATGGTTAAGAGAAAACGTAAGTCTGCTGTTTACCTCCATCTTATGAAGATAAATGTTCAGTTTTATCTTCAGTAACAATATCCTATTAAATTCCCAAATTCCAAAAGAGGTATTAAAAATGCTTTAAGCCAATAGCCATTACAAATAGTCTTAAGTCTTGTCCTTGGGGTCTGGTTACCCTAAGAATTATGAGCATGGATTCTGAGATATATTCCCAGCAGTAAACAGTGATTTACACTTACTATTCAGACTAGACGTGATCCAAGACACCTTCTCCCTACACAGTCATGCCTGAGTCATAGTCCTACTGCAACTAGAGATGGACTTCATGTGAAAAAATATTGTGATCATGTAATTAGAGATGGTATCACAGAGCACTGAATTCAGGTTGTCTGTGCAACTTTAATTCTGCCATCTCCTAACTTCTGAGTGCTTGACTTTGCTACCTTAATAATGTTATTTTAAGCACAGAAGAGTGTGTGTGTGTGCGCACGCGTGTGTAATTTCCTAATTTAAGAAAACTGAAAGAAAGAAAAAAGAAAAACAGAAATTCCATCCTGTGGCATATCAACATCTCCACTGATCATTGAGAGAGCCAGAACCTTTAAATTCATCACACAGACCTGTGCCATTTGAGCTAACGGAGTAACTGATAGCAGTAGTACGTTGACATCCTCTATGTTGACAAGCACTGCAAGAGACACTTTACAAGTGGGTTTCACAGATATGTGTTGACAGCAGAAGAATGGTAAGTCTCTAGAATCCAGAGTTCCATTCCAGACTCTGTGCTTTAGTGGGAGCAGACTCCTCTATCATCTTAGCTACCCAGTCCCCATTCCAGTCTTGTCTTCCCCCATCCATGGCTCCTTGTCTCAGTTCCATTCTCCTCACCTCTATAATTCTAGTCTTCATTCCTCAGACTTCTCATCCCAATACCCAGCACATCCTAGGTTCACCCCTCCAAACTCAATGCCCAAGACCAAGCCTCCCCCCCTGCACTTTAAGTCTCAGTTTCCTGCGTTGCAGCTCCACAGCCAGTCACTTCCCTGCTTCCTGCCCACATTTCCCATCCCTACTGCCTCTCAGTGCCCAGTATCCCACCACCACACTTGGTTCCTTATCCCAATCTTTGTCCAGACAGTTCCAGTTCTCCCCTCCACACCCTGGCTCTTTGTCACCTCTGTATCTTCTTCCACTGGTTCTCAGTCTCCTCACCTGGCTTCCTGTTCCTGTCTCCCACTCCCAATTCATCATCCCTGTTTCCTTCTCCTCAAAAAAAAAACCTCTTCCTCCCTCTGCCCCTCCCCCCCCCCCAAATCTACTACCTCTGCCTTTCCCACAGCCCAACTCTTGGCCACTGTGCTTTTGCATCAGGCAGTTTCCTCCTCCACGCTACCTGGGTCAAGTTGGGGGAGGAGGGAGTATCACTGAGACCACAGGAGAACATGTCTCAGTTCAGGTACCTGGACCCAGAGCCAGCACAGCCTCAAGTAGCCTAGAGCTACAGGGAAAAGACTGCTCAGTGCTTGAACACAAAAACCAGTGCTGACAGAATCTTGAGAATTTAGCTACTAAAATTTAAGGAACCTCATAGTGAGCATGTGTGCGCTGCCATTTTTCAAACGCTTATAACTTGGCAAGTTTGGGCAGATTTTCATGGGGATGGCAAAAAGTACACCCTCACACAAAGGCCACACACTGTGCCAAATTCTGAATCTATATTCAAAAGAATAATGGCACTAGAGCTTTTCGAAAAAGGTCATTAGAATTTAGCATGGGCAAAACAACTTATTTTTCCCTAGCCTTGTTCTCAGAAATTGCTGAACCATTTTGGCTGAAGTTCTCCAAAAAATTTTCAGTCTGAGGCAGACACCCAGCCTGGAAAAATTTCAGCCCAATTTGTTAGTTTGGCAAGTTAAAAGCAACTGAAAACAGAGCTTTATAACAGGGGCTAGTAGCATTGCCTATAATGATCAGTAATTTTGAACACAATAACTGGAACTCTGATCAATATTATTCTAAAGTTGTGAAGTCTTTGGAGAATACACAAGACTTAAATCTCTTCCTAAAAGTCAAGAAGACACAGAGTTGAAAGGAACTAAAAAAAAAAAGTAAATGTTTCGTTTACCTCATTAAAATGAAAGTTGTGTCAATGACTACAACAAAAAACTTCATATTTGCCTTTTGAAATGAAAGAGTTATATTTAAGGCAAAAAGCAAGTATTCTTGTCTTGCATAAAATAAGATTTAACCTGGACTTGAAAAATCCATATGCCAGTAGTGAGTAAAAGCCTTCCTTGGGAACTGGAGAGAGAATGCACCTAAAGCCATCAATATTTACAGAATTCAGGGTCTCCTGGAAAAATACTTTCAGCACTTCTGGGTGCAAAAACAATCTTTAAAATATGAACCAAAGCAATGTTAGCTTCTTTACTCTGCAGACAAATGGTACCACTGTCTCTAC
Source organism: Caretta caretta (assembly GCF_965140235.1). Classification (NCBI taxonomy): domain Eukaryota; kingdom Metazoa; phylum Chordata; order Testudines; family Cheloniidae; genus Caretta; species Caretta caretta. The sequence goes on along the minus strand of NC_134207.1, from coordinate 83,112,842 downwards.
TGTTTGGTTTTCTCCAAGTAGTAGCCAAGTGAAATTGGCAAGATACTAATCAGTGCCACAGCTGTTATTCAGAACCTTGAAGGCAGCCATGAAACTGGGGAAAAAAAAAAAAAATATCCCTCTGCTACTACTTGAGAAACTATGAACAGTAGCAATGCAGTTAGTCACGGGAGGATGACCCTTAAATAAAATAAAAAAAAACAAAAAACAAAAAACCATACACCACACAAAAAATAAAGAGGGACTGACCTAAGGAGGATAGATGAACAGACAAACCACCTTTTGCAGCAGTCAAAAGGCCATGAGGCTTAGAGCAGCAAAGACACCTCCTGCCCCAACAATAGGCAGGAAGCTTTAGGGTGGGAAAGCAGAAGCGAGACCTTCTTTCTCCTTCTGCGAGTTGTGCAGCTTTCGGTTCTCCCAATGTATTAGATCCTGGGTTCTCAAGAGGTTACCAATCTGACAAATTTTCTAATATCTCACAGTGAGACATCACAGGGTAAAACTTGTGAGTGGTGGTGGAGTGGAAGCAGGTGTCTTGAGATACTGCCCTCCCCATACTGTTAGATGGAAAAATAAAGTTGAGAACCACTGTATTAGACAATTAACAGGGGACTGATACAAAGATGGAGACTGTAAACAGGCATCAGAGACTGGCTTCCAGCACCTTGCCTTTCTTATCAGGGGTGGATTTCTCATCAAGACTATTACGTGGACCTTGTTGTTTGCTTTCCCTCTCCCTTTTTCCAATCTGGCTAGTAGAATTAGCCCTGTGACTAGGAGAAATCTGGTAATTTTGGTCAAATCTTGGCCTAACTCCTTCGGAAGATAGGAGGGGAAAAAAAAAAATACATGAGTGAGCGACCAAGCGTGTGCATGTGTGCAGGCACCCAGGACAAGCTTCTGGGAGAGAGTGTTTCATCATGATATTTGCCTCTTCAAATAGGCTTGAGATGGACTAAAATATTTGCTTTAAACATAGTTTAGATTCTTTTAATGAGGACAACTTTTCATACAAACTAAAGAAAGCATCAGAATGAAAATGGTCTCAGTTAACTGCAAGAAGAGGTTCTATAATAAATTTTTTAAAAAAATCTTTAATCATAAAAAGGAACCAGCCACCACATGGGGAAATAAGAGGACATCTGTGGCCATGTGGTAGCTCAACTGTGGCCTGTTCTGAGCGATTTTAAAGTACTCTTGGGAATTGTACACTGTGTCCTGAATAGGACAGATCTGTCAAAGGAAACTAGATGAACAGCAGCCAGGAAGCAATTTTAGGAGAAGAATCATGTTTCAGAGTTTAGCTGATGATAGCAAGGGGCTTAATTTATTCTCTTATTCATCTGCTGATTGGCCAAAAGTACGTGGAAGACAAAATTTTCTTAAAAAAAAAAAAAAAAAAAGAGACTGTCTACTTTCATCATCGTAGCAGCAGGTGCTAGCACGCTAGTTTGCACATTTTTTCTTTCCTATCTGTTTGAGATTTTATTGAGAAAGATGTTCAATATCATCCCAAGGTAGATAGGGAAGGAAGAGAGAAAGTGTAGCTTTACTTTTCTCCCTAACAATCAGCCTGATAAATTTTCTCATGTCTCCCACTGAGTCATCACAGGGTGAAGGATCTGCGCAGTGGAGGAATGGAGGAATACTTGAGATACTACCCTTAAAAGTAAAATCAGGCTCCAACATGAGCAAGGATAACGCTGCTTAAGGATCACGTGCAAAATGACTGAAGAACTAATGAAATGTCATCACCGTTTTCAAGAGAGTGAAAGATTAGCAATTTAAAGGGCGAAGAGATCTTTAATCAATGTTTAAAACTCTGATTTTGTTACTGCCTATTTAATTTAAATGATTAACTTTTGGAGAAAGTTAGTTTCAATGCCGACAACTTACATTAACATGCAGCAGTTGACAATATATACCCTGAGTTGTCACTCTCTCCAGAAGTTATCTAGAAAAACTAGGATGAGCAAAAGTTGACTTTTCTGATATTTCTAGAGCCTGAAATGTTGACATTTCTGATTTTCTTTAGACATCAAAGCAGAATAAAAAAAAAGGCAAAAAGGCCAATTTTGAAAAAAATCCTTTCAAGACACCTTCATAGATGTTTCTATCACAGCCATCATTATAGTATACTGAATCTACCCAGAACACCAAGCCCACATGAAGCCTGGAAGAGAGGAAATAGAATGGCCAGTAAAATGCAAGTGTGGGTTATAACAACTACAATGAAGAGCATGTATTCATTCAGTTCTAAATTAAATTTCCCATTGTTTGGCCAACTATAGATTTGGTTAAGCATTTTTCAACTAAAAATAAGGGAGGAAATGTCAGACATTCACAAAACTATTTCCCTTGTTTTCAACTCTATATTATATTAATGTATTACATAAAATCATCATCCCAGTTGCCATAGTATCTGTTATTCTATATTCATCTTTAGAAATGACTTGAGGAGCCACAACCGGAGTCTCTCAGTTTCAGAGAGATAAGATGTTGTTCTCACTCACTAGGAGGTGCAGGCAAAAATAGCATGCTTGGGTGCAATTTATGGAAAGCTTTTACACAGCCATAAGCCACCTTTCTAAACACCTTGTCTGCAGCATATTTAAAAATTCTAGCCCTTTTCTTTCCATTTTTTTTTTAAATAAACTCTAGCTTTTGAACTTTTTCATTGTAAATTACAAAGTTATTCCAGACTGAAAGGGAGAAGAAACTGCCTTAAAAACCACTTACATGCATATCAGTCTTATCCTAGAGACATCTGTGATAGCAAGGAAAGGAAGGTATATCAGCTGTTCCAACTCTCATCATTCTTAAAGCATTTTAAATTATTTGTTCACTTCCTCAGAAATTCCTACCAAGTCCCCCAATACCACCTGAAGCTATACATCACCAATGCGCTAGCGGCTGTGAATGGCTACAGGACTAGTCTATAAACTGCTGTTCAAAGGATTTAATTTAGTCTTTCCTCATTTGTTCTCATCAGTTTCATTCCCACACCTGTTTCCATTTGTCCATAAAAATGCTCTTCCACCAAGGCAATCAAAGCATTTCAAAACTAGATGTGCCTCAGTAGCCTTTGTGCTGTTTGCTACAGTATCTATACTACTACACCAGACAAGACAAAGAATCCTGGGAAATATCCGAGACCCAAAAATTCTTTAAGATGACTAATTGATGGATTTACTATGGACAAATTGGAATAAGCAGGAAAACAGGTATTAGGTTGCCTTCTATCACAGTCTCTACCTATCCATCCCCTTCAATTTGCCTAATGCTTTTCAGAAAAGATTTTCTAAGATGTTTGGGATTCAGCCAGCCAACTAAGAAAAGAATGAAACAAGTCCTCAATATTTGGCAATAATTGTTTAAAGTGACTAGATGGTTTCAAAGGATTAGTAATGGATCTTTTTTAGACCACTGATTCAAACTCAGATCAGGATTTAATAGTAGTCTAATTGCTGTTTAGTACCTATATGAAATGAATTGGGGGCCTCAGTTCAATTATCCTGGAGGTCTTATCTACTTGCGTGTAGAGTACTGAAGGTAACATGCGTGATAAACAAAAAAAAAACAAAAAAAAAACCAGACTTTATAGATTCTGTCCTGATTTCAGATACTTGAACAAGTTTTGAAAGTAGCTGATTTTACAAAATATTTATCTGAAATTGTACAACACTTCAAGCTTGTGTTTTAAACATGAGTTGACTCAACCATACCTATTATGCGTAAGTAGAGTATGAAATGTGCAGTTATAATTTTAATTATCCTGTTAAAAATAGTAGTCTATTCTCTAAAGTTTTAATACACTGTAATGCTATGCTCAAAGTTCCAAGATATTCCAACTCTGAATCACTGATATTAATTTAACATAGCCAATATAAAAAAAGTGAATTAGAAGTCATCTGGATGGCATTCTAAAGACAATGATCTCCCCAACTAGTTCTTATGCCAAATGTTGTAGCAATACCAATTATACCAAAAGCTAAATTTAACAAAACTTTAAAAATAGTGATACATGACTTTATTTTCCCTACAAAACAATACAGAAATACAAGGAAGGGATAAAACTGAACGGGAACGTTGCTACCATGATAATCAATTTTTATAGGTGACTTTTTACCATGAGCGAGGCTCCCTTAACAAAAATAATGTTTACCACAGATGAATTTATCATTTACTGTGATATTTTAAGAGTTTATTAAAAGTAATCTGAATTGCATTTGACGTACAGCAAGGAAAACAAAGCTTATTACTGTTTAAAAAGACATGAAGTTCTCTTACCACATATTTTACAGCACTTATGAATTGGTTGTGGAAGAGCAGATGTTGAGTTTCATCCTCTGGATTTGATGCCGTGTAAAGCATTCCACAAATATTACAGGAAATAGCGCCAAATCTTTTCTGTCCTGCATCCTATTTAAAAAAAATTATATATACTGCTCACTATACAGTTAACAGCAGAAATGTTTCATAGCTAGATATGTAATTCACAAACATATGCACATGTATATTCTTCCCTGAGGCTAAAAGGAAGTGGGGAAGAAGGAAAAAAAAAGTAGTATACTAAATATATAGTGACCGGAAGTCTACCCTCCAATGGCCAGCACACAAGCAGAGTTACAGCAGAGGCCATAGACTAAAGACACATTAAGACAACTTCTCCCCCACCCAAAAAAAGTGTTAATTGTAGCTCTTCCAGGTTAGAGTTAAGACACAGTAGCAGGACCACATGAAGAAACATTGACTGCTCACCTTTTCTTTCAAAAAAAATTAAGACAATGACCTCTTTAGCCATCATGCATTAAAAATAATAATAATTACTCTGTTGTTCCCTATGCTTTAACTCCTGTCTGACCTTAGATAGCGAGCTTCTTGAGCATGGACCATCATGTCCTGAGTGCCTGAAAAGCATCTAGCAAACTGTAGGCACTACCATTAAAAAAAACAAAAAACAAAAAACCCAACACACAACAAAAACACCTAACGGTTATGGAAATAAGCATTAGAGGAACAGTAGTACACATTATGTCTTGGCATTGTATTTCAAATTTCTACGGTGATAATTTAATTTCAAAATATTTAACAAATTAATGCATCTGGTACTGTGTTTTTCCATTTCCCTTCCTCTTCCCTTCTCCCAAAGTAGCATTTTATATATAAGAAATCATATGCACCAGTTAAGAATATACCCCTTGCCCAGAAATCTAAAGATTCTTAACTTTATCATTTGTATTTGTATCTTTGTATTGTCTTGTTTTCCCTAATACTGTAAAAAAGTCCCATATAAAAAGGAACACTCAGTAATTTTGTTCTGACATTTACTCTTATTACTATTTTGTAATCTATTACAAAATTCATTTAGCACACAGACAATTCAGTATTTGTTTTGCAATTTGCTGATTAAACAAGTATTATTCATTATGAAGAGTACAAAGAACTAGGAATCAATACAATTAATGCCTAACAGGGATTAAGTACAGGGTCTTTGTTTATTTGAACTAAGTAATTCACATGGACGAAGGCTGTTCCAAAGAACAGATGTATATATTGATAAGGTTGGAAACTTATCTTTGGCTAATATATATGTTTTGGTTTAAAAAGAATCAAACCTGTATTTGGACTTTGTTTAAAGTGTGTATGAGAAAGGTAATGGATTATAAAACACACAAGCTTAAAAATGGAGTTTAGCTAGGTAGACATTACACACAATATGGAATCCAATTACCATAGTATATAGTAAACAATACTACATAAGTAAAAGGGAATTTTCTAGGGAAAATTTTTAGTGATGTGTGTGTTAATCTCAAAATATAATATTGCATGAATATTTGTGAATTTAATTTTATCTTTTAAAAAAGCAGATATATTTATAGACTTTTTACACTATATTACTAGGAAGGTCTTTTTGCAGTATGACTGGATTTTTTCAGCCTGTTTCCCACTCCCTCTTCAACTTTGAACAATATTTGGTTTAACTGGTCTGAAGAGAATTAGATCAACTATCAGAGAAATGGTTGTAACCTCAAGCAAATCTACTAGTAAAGTCTGAACTGTAAGAATATAGTTTCTTTTCTAAGGACAAGACACATCTTAGTATACCCTGTAAGTTACCCACTATAACCATGCTCTATTAATTCTAGTAATTTTTCACAAGATTCACTCTGTAGCTCACAATACACACAAGAGTACTGGAGAAAGACAATAGGAGAGGGGAAGGAGATAACATGACAAGGTACATCACTGTGCTAGTGAGGTGCATAATAAGATTTTTAAGCCTCTCTTTGAAGGCATATGTGTGGACCATTGCTGGAAGCAGGAAACTGGGACCTGAAGATCCATTGGTCTATCCTCAGCATGGCAGTTCTTACATTCCTATGGCATGTAATAGAGGGAAAAAGGAAGAATTCTTCAAAGGAAGAAAAGGAAACAAACGCTGCTCCATGTGTTGGCTTTGGGCTGGAGCATCAGGGAGAGACTTGGGTTCCAAGGGTGTGAAAGTTGAGACTGATGCATTTTGTCCCTTATCTCCAGGCCTCCTTTAAAAAAGGTTTAGTTCAGAAGAAACTGCCCTTTTGGCCACAGGAGTGTGCTGAATTTCAACTATTTACACACAAGGAAGGAAAAAAGGCAGTTCAGGAGGAAGGATGCATGTGATTACCTTACGACCCCACTTGAACCGAACCTAATTTTTGCTATCTCGAGGATGGAGAACATGTCCCCGATGCTCAGGGTAGGATAGGTGAGGGGGAAGTCTGCTTTGATGCTTGGAGTACACTTCAAAAAGATAAGACATGTACATTTGAAAGTCAGCTAAATATAAAGCAATTCTTATATTTAATGTATAAACAGTACTGCAACAAGCCTTGTGAAACACAAAATCCTATTCAAATGATTGGGAAGTTAAAAATTTATTCAAAAAATGAATGGTGGTACACTAACAAATTAACACCATAAGGAAGTCACTAAAACATTAATGGCAAAGAAATCCTCAAAGTTGCTAGCATTCTTAATTCATCCTATCTTGCCTGATGCATGTTGTCTTCTATCATAGTCTCTATAAGCAAGAACATAATACAGCCCAATTACATTTTACACTAGGACTGAAATACTAGAACGTTGCTGTATCTGGCAGACAATTTTTTAGGATTTCATTGATGTTACTGTATTATATGTATTCAAGTGTGTGGATGGGCATACATACGGAGATGTTAAATATTTAAAAAGCTACTAGTATATGAATACTAGAGGAATGCATTAACTACTAGAAAGTGCACCAAGCCTTCTTTAAGGCTGCAGAGCGTGGCAAAGGTTTTTATTTTATTTTTTTAAAAAAACATATCCGATGACCTTATACAGCCCATAAAGATATTAGCCTGCCAGCATAACTGAAGTACTGTTCCAAATCCAAGAATTGCAGCAGACCATGCTTCAGACAAAAAATTGCTGTGTGAGACGGTATAGACTCTGCAATGCAGAATCAGGATGTGCAGGATAAAATCAGAAGGAGCAATACAGCAGTAGGAATTAAATCTATTTGAGAGACAATAAATCTGCCAATTATTTTTAACCTATTATTACAAGTTATCACCTAACATTACTACAAATGAAAGAATAGAGCAAAAAAAAATTCTTCCTTTTTTTAAGCATTTGACTGCATGTCGTGAATAGGCCATTTCCTATGTATAGTTTTCCTTGGTTGCATGGGTCTCACACAACAGCAGGGGAGAGAACTGCCTATCTGACAATAGCATAGTAATAAGAAAAACAAATTACTATTACTGAAAGTGACAGGAAAAATGGTTTTCAGTTTATTTACACATTTGAGAGAACCTTGCACATAAAACTCTTTCACTTCTGTTACTCAGCAGTACTTCCTATTCCCATGCACTAGCATGACATTACTCCAACGCAGTGCTCTGAAGGGAACTCACATACCCGCTCTTCCCTCCAAATACGGAGTTTGCCAGTAACAGCCGCAGAGTTGCTACAGTTTCTGGTTTTGGAACAGGATGGTGTCTCCTTTCCCCAGGACAGACTGGCAGAGCTGGTTGGTGAGCATCCACCACTCAACTCCTACAGAGCTGAGGAGTGACTGAAACCTTGAGACCTGGAAGAAACCGATCCTTTTTTCTCCCAGATCTGTGCATGGACCTTGTGGGCAATATGAGAGTCATCCTGGCACTTTTCAATAGGTTACAGGGAGGAATTTGGACGTTGAGGCATAATGCTGACCAATGTTATTGCTGAAACAGCAGGGAAGGAGGCATGTGTCCAGAGCTAAGAAAGATAGGTGAGTGCCTTAACATTGTTTTATTATTCTTAAGATTGCCTAGTCTGCCCCCCTGAAATACACTCAAACATCAGCAGAAGAGAAGAAATTCCATTTTTAAAACATTTCAAAAGATTTTTTTAAAAAAATTTTCAAAGCAAAGGTTTCTGAAATTAGTTTAAAAATTTTACCTGACTTTATCCCTTTAACTCATTCCTTAAATTGACAGTGTCCCTTTAGTCTTCTCCAAAAGCCTCTGTTGGGTGAAGTGAAGCATGAGCTGTTGAGACTTAGGAGAGAGCCAGTCACAGGGAGCATGAAGATTAGTTCTCAGCAATCTGACAGAGCAACGTGGTTCAAGACAAAGCCGCAGCAGAAATTGGGTTACCTGATCTAAAGTCATTCTTCTAGGCACCTGCAAACCTACACTGACTTGATGCAAATTGCATTCATACAACTGCAGAGGGGATAAAGACCCTAAGTCAGGCAAACCCCATTTGGAAGAATGTGAGAAGTTTATACTTCTGAAACAGACTGTTTCAGTCCCTTTGTAACTTCAAGACAACCAGCCATCACATTACATCAAGGCTGTCTTCACAACTAGAAAGGCTTTAATAATTCTCTCTAGATATTGGACATATAAAAATGTCTTACCAATTTCTCTTCTCTGAAAAGGTGCATCTCTGCCTTATCCTCCATTTGTGAGTTAAGGAGCTCCGCCTGCAAAATAGGCATTTGGTGCCTTTATAGGAGATGGTAGGGGCCCCTTGTCTTAGGCGTAGGGTGAAGCACTTCCCCTCTTGATTACCCTTGGTACAGCTGCTCCAGGCAGATAGAGCAATACTTTGCTCAGAGAGCAGAAACAGCCAGAAAACATGCAGGCTGTAAGGAACAGGAAGAAAAATGGAGAAAAGCAGGAAGAAGGTCCAGAGAAGAAAATATTTCTTCTTGGGCTCTTCACAAAGAATTTAAAAAAAAAAAAACAAAAAGCACAACACCAAAACTTTTGCCCTCTGACTGAAGCAGTAACAATTTATGAAATTTGGAGTCATGTTTTCCCAATCATTTTACTAAATTCCACAGAATAAAATTCTTCTTTTAAAATCTGTACATCTCCTTTTTGATTGGGTCATGCCTTGACAAGTAGGAAAGCCTGCCCACCAACTTCCTCCCAGAAGCTTCTGCGGCTTCAGGCAATACATATGGCAGCTCAACATGTCCTTTTTAATGTAAAAAGAAAAAAAGTAATCTTTTTCTAGAGAGTTTACCTTCTAAGAATTTAAAAAAAAAAAAGAAAAGAAAAAAGTAAAAATATGGGGCCATTTCCTATTATGAAAAGCTGATTTCATTGGTCATTATAAACGGTAGCAACAAACATGTAAAATAAAAAAGGTGCTAAGTCTAAGTTTGAACATTATGCTGCATGGATAGTATTTACAATATTGAGTTTTTCTTATTTGTCAAAGATTGATTCTGTAAACGATAGGAATATAAACTTGATGGAGCATGAAGGTTTATAATGTAATGTAAGAGCCAGTAATTAAAATTAACCAGTAACTGTTTTCTTTAGTTTTATACTTCACTGCTTCAAGCCCATTGGTTTTTAATCAACTTCATTATGGATAGCATCTTCACTTTCATCAATTAAACCCGTGAATTTTTTGAGGCCGAAGCATTTCACCTCTCTCATGAAGTACCTATGTCACAAAACAGTTAAATGGGAAATTATAAGGAAGTGTAATGAAAAAATAAGAAGGAAAATGAAACATATTTTAGTGTATAAACTTGAATAGTTTGCACTTTGCTACTATGAACAGTGATGTTGAAATGCCAGTACTGATCCTGGGGATCCCAGCCTACCCCTTGCTCCTCTGGCTCAAGACGACGTACACTGGCCACTCCAACAGCACAAAGGGAAGATTCAATTACCGGTGGCTCAGCAGATGCAGAATGACAACTGAATGTTCTTTTGGTAGATTGACGGGGTGCTGGCATTGTTTACTCACAAGTCTGGATCTCAGTAAGAAAAATATCCAAATGGTTCTAGCCACCTGCTGTGTCCATCTGTGAAGCAAAGGGGGAAAAGTTTCCCCTGGAGTGGACAGCACAGGTGTTGCAGCTTTTGGCTGAGTTTCAACAGTCAGACACCAGAGCTATCAGACGAGCTTAATGTGGAGCTATATGGAGGTTTTGAAAGAGCACTTTAACAGCAAGCCACAGTAATGCACTGTGATGTGTTCTACCTGGCCCTGCAGTCTGGGGGCTGTTAGGAATTGCGTGGTGCACATCGATGAATGTGACACAGATGCCTACTAGTTTTGTGGTGCTTGCTGTACATTTATGATTATTACACTGTTTATCACTGATCTTATGAGTTGTGTAAACGCATACAATCATGAGAAGGTGGGTGCTTTCAGTATCACCAGCCATTTTGCAGCATTTTCTGGGAACTAATGACGAATTATTTTCCAAACAAAAAGTAACAAAAACTTCCAAAAAATCCTGTGCAAGTTAAAAGCAAATACATTAAAACCATAAGAAGTTTATGGAACAGAGCTTAATGAAGGGGAAGGAACATTCATGTCCATTTTAGCAATATAAACATCAACTGTGCCTCTCACAGGTCAGCGTATGTGAAGGTGTGGTTGTCCTTAATGGCCCCCGGTGGGGAGTGGTAGAATTACTGATGTGGCCCCTGATGCCACATGGAACGTAGAGAGGGCAGGTAGGCAGGTGCTACATTGCATTTCTCCACAGACTGCAAAGGGAAGCAACCCCAGGATTGTTGAACCTATAGATCCACAAGAGCGTGCTGCATCTGTGTTTGTGGCCCAAAAAGCCCCATTAAATCTTTGGGCATCTCCCTGGGACTTCTGGGCCTGGCGCCTGTCTGGTCTCTCCTTCTCTATAGGCCAGGGGTCTCAAACATGCGGCCCGTGGAGTTCTTTGTTGCAGCTCGCCAAGCTCCCCGCTATTCCCCCGCCCCCAGTTACTTCCTGTGGCCGCTATGCTCCCCTCACCCCGGCCCCTCCCCGCTCCTCTGCCTACCTCCAGGTGCTTCCTACCACCGAATTGTTTGGCGGTGCTTAGCACTTTCCACAGGGAGAGGGGAGGAGCGGGAAGCCGTGCACTCAGGGGAGGCGGGGAGAAGAGGCAGGGATTTGTGGAAGGGGATGGAATGAGGGCGGGGCTTAAACAGAAGTAATTCTAAAACTAAGTGAGGGTTTTGTCCTTTGAGTGAGGTGCATTACTGAGTGTATATATTTTATTAAAACCGCTCGGAAATAACTTAGTCGAAAAAAAGAACACTCATGGAAGAAGAGAGTTTTCCAAGACAAATGGGAGAATTTATATTTTTTCACAGAGGTAAAAGATAAAAATTCAATGCCTTAGAATCATAGAATATCAGGGTTGGAAGGGACCCCAGAAGGTCATCTAGTCCAACCCCCTGCTCAAAGCAGGACCAATTCCCAGTTAAATCATCCCAGCCAGGGCTTTGTCAAGCCGGACCTTAAAAACCTCTAAGGAAGGAGATTCTACCACCTCCCTAAGTAACGCATTCCAGTGTTTGACTACCCTCTTAGTGAAAAAGTTTTTCCTAATATCCAATCTAAACCTCCCCCACTGCAACTTGAGACCATTACTCCTCGTTCTGTCATCTGCTACCATTGAGAACAGTCTAGAGCCATCCTCTTTGGAACCCCCTTTCAGGTAGTTGAAAGCAGCTATCAAATCCCCTCTCATTTTTCTCTTCTGCAGGCTAAACAATCCCAGCTCCCTCAGCCTCTCCTCATAACTCATGTGTTCCAGTCCCCTAATCATTTTTGTTGCCCTTCGCTGGACTCTCTCCAATTTATCCACATCCTTCTTGAAGTGTGGGGCCCAAAACTGGACACAGTACTCCAGATGAGGCCTCACCAATGTCGAATAGAGGGGAACGATCACGTCCCTCGATCTGCTCGATATGCCCCTACTTATACATCCCAAAATGCCATTGGCCTTCTTGGCAACAAGGGCACACTGCTGACTCATATCCAGCTTCTCGTCCACTGTCACCCCTAGGTCCTTTTCCGCAGAACTGCTGCCTAGCCATTCGGTCCCTAGTCTGTAGCTGTGCATTGGGTTCTTCCGTCCTAAGTGCAGGACCCTGCACTTATCCTTATTGAACCTCATCAGATTTCTTTTGGCCCAATCCTCCAATTTGTCTAGGTCTTTCTGTATCCTATCCCTCCCCTCCAGCGTATCTACCACTCCTCCCAGTTTAGTATCATCCGCAAATTTGCTGAGAGTGCAATCCACACCATCCTCCAGATCATTTATGAAGATATTGAACAAAACCGGCCCCAGGACCGACCCTTGGGGTACTCCACTTGATACCGGCTGCCAACTAGATATGGAGCCATTGATCACTACCCGTTGAGCCCGACAATCTAGCCAGCTTTCTACCCACCTTGTAGTGCATTCATCCAGCCCATACTTCCTTAACTTGCTGACAAGAATACTGTGGGAGACCGTGTCAAAAGCTTTGCTAAAGTCAAGAAACAATACATCCACTGCTTTCCCTTCATCCACAGAACCAGTAATCTCATCATAAAAGGCGATTAGATTAGTCAGGCATGACCTTCCCTTGGTGAATCCATGCTGGCTGTTCCTGATCACTTTCCTCTCATGCAAGTGCTTCAGGATTGATTCTTTGAGGACCTGCTCCATGATTTTTCCGGGGACTGAAGTGAGGCTGACTGGCCTGTAGTTCCCAGGATCGTCCTTCTTCCCTTTTTTAAAGATTGGCACTACATTAGCCTTTTTCCAGTCATCCGGGACTTCCCCCGTTCGCCACGAGTTTTCAAAGATAATGGCCAATGGCTCTGCAATCACAGCCGCCAATTCCTTCAGCACTCTCGGATGCAACTCGTCCGGCCCCATGGACTTGTGCACGTCCAGCTTTTCTAAATAGTCCCTAACCACCTCTATCTCCACAGAGGGCTGGCCATCTCTTCCCCATTTTGTGATGCCCAGCGTAGCAGTCTGGGAGCTGACCTTGTTAGTGAAAACAGAGGCAAAAAAAGCATTGAGTACATTAGCTTTTTCCACATCCTCTGTCACTAGTTTGCCTCCCTCATTCAGTAAGGGGCCCACACATTCCTTGGCTTTCTTCTTGTTGCCAGCATACCTGAAGAAACCCTTCTTGTTACTCTTGACATCTCTGGCTAGCTGCAGCTCCAGGTGCGATTTGGCCCTCCTGATAACATTCCTACATGCCCGAGCAATATTTTTACTCTCTTATTTTATACCCTTATTTGTCAGCAAATGATTGCTGTTCCCAAGGAGTATAATGTGGGTCAGCACTACGACACAATGCACCATGAAAAATGATGCATTCACTGGAAAAATCCGAGAGGAAAAAGTTCGGCAACTTAAAGCAGCATTTGCCAAGCAAAGAAATTTCTTTTTGGAGATTAACAAGTCTAGTGAAGATTCAATAAGAGCAAGTTTTGTAATACGTGAAATGATAGCTAAATCACCGTGACCTTTTACAGAAGGCTTATGCATAAAAGAATGTCTTGCGAAGGCCAGCGAAATTTTATGTCCTGATAGGAAGAAAGGTTTTGAAGGCATAAGGTTGTCTGCCAGTACAGTTGCCTGCAGGATAAATGATTTAGCAGATAATGTGCAAAAACAATTGATTCAAAATGGCAAAAAAGACTTTGAAGCATTTTCAATTGCTCTTGATGAGAGTACAGATGTATCAGATACCGCACACTGTGCGGTGTTCATTAGAGGTGTGGATTGCAATTGGAATATAACTGAAGAATTGCTAGACTTAATGCCACTGAAGGGTACCACAATGGGACGTGACATATTTCAAGGACTGGAAGAGTGCACTGAAAGAGCTGTGCTGCCATGGAACAAACTCGTATCTTTGGCTATGGACAGTGCGCCATCTAGGTGCTCTGAAAACATTGGTGTGGTTGGATTATTGAAGACCAAAACTGAACAGCCTCAATATACCAGGAATTAGCCTCACCAGTATACATTGCATTTTGCACCAAGAAGCCCTGCGTAGTGAAAGTCTACAAAATGAAGGAAGTTATGGATGTAGTTGTCAAAACCATTAATTTTATACATGCACGAGGGCTGAATCACAGACAGTTCACTTCTTTTTTAGCAAGTATGGACAGCGAATATGGGGCACTTCTGTATCACACTCAAGTTAGATGGCTGAATCGTGGAAATGTTTTGAAGTGTTCTTTTACACTTAGAGAGGAGATGGATTCCTTCATGAAAATGAAAAACAAGGAGGTTCCACAGCTTGCTGATTCCACTTTTATCTGCAACCTTCCTTTTCTAACAGATGTAACTTATCACCTGAATACACTGAACTTGAAGCTTCAGGGTAGAAAACAGGTGATAACACTGTCATACGTCTGTGTTAAGTCCTTCAAAGTCAAAGTCTGAATTTTCCTCAGGAAAAGTTGAACCCAAATCCTTGGAAGCATATGCAGATATCATTTCTAGCTTACACAAACAGTTTGATGTGCAGTTTAAAGATTTCAAGACACTTGAACCACATTTTCAACTTTTTTCCACACCCTTTGCTGTGGAAATGGATAATGTTGCAGAGGAAATGCAGATGGAGTTAGTGGAGCTTCAGTGTGATACCATTTTGAAGCAGAAGTATACAGATGTTGGAATTCCAGAATTCTACCTGTTTCTTTCGCAAGAAAGATTTCCCACGTTATTCTCTGCTTCCGCCAGGATAATGGCAATGTTTGGAAGTAAATATATCATATGTATGAACAGTTTTTCCTGTTCCATGAAGATTAACAAATCTGTGTTAAGGTCAAGGCTCACTGATTAACATCTGAAAGCAACACTGAGACAGGTTTGATAGGACTGAGACAAAACCAAATATTGATGCAAAACGCTGCCAGCTAAGTGGCCAAAAATGAAATGACGGTCAAAATTAGCATTGACTTTTTGGATTACAGTTTTTAAAAAGTTAATAAATTGACTTTTAATAGCATACTATATTACTTTCCCCCCCCCCCATTTTTGACTATACTTTTGTACCGTTGTATGAAAAGATTTCAGTGATTCAGCCCTCGGGCCAATGTACGAATCCTCATGTGGCCCTCATGGTGATTTGAGTTTGAGATCCCTGCTATAGACAGTCTGCCATACTCATCCTCCAGGCCCTCTGTTCATGATCTGATACAGCACTGGCTTGCATGATCTTGCTGAACACATCATCCCAAATTCTCTCTCTCTTCCTTATCTGGCTCAAGCATTATGCAGGTGTGGAGGAGGAACCTCTCAAGGCTGCAATGGCAGCAGCTACAGACAAAAACAGAGGTACCATTGTCAGTATACTCACAATGGAAAGCAAAGTTAAAATTCAGAACTCCCTTCCCTTGCTCCCCGAAAGTTTTAAGCAATACATGCTTACTGACACTTTTGCTTCAGAGAGCTTGTGCACAATACCATTCTCAGCTCCAGCCATGGTGTGTATGGCCTGCCAAGGGTGAGAGAAATGAAGAAGGGATTGCTCAGTTGCATGAAACTACGTGTGATGGGCAATGGCACTGAAAATTGGCACCATTTTCCACAGGCAGTGGTGATTTCAGCAGATCTCACTCCTGAGGGTAACACAAAGGCACAAAGAGCACAGCTGCTGTTGGCAACCCGAAGCCACCTGGGGTTGTCCACCGCTAGCTTGTTTACTGCAATGGAGACTGCCAAGATTGTTGCCGACTGGTGTGGGAAACTATCCTACCATGAAGTAAGAAATAAGGCTGCCATCCCTAAAAAACTTTGGGAGAGGATTGCTGAGCACCTCCAGGAAAATTTCATTGAGAGCTCTCAAGAGGATTCAAGGGACATCTCTGTGAATATAAACAAACTGCTCTGCGCAGCCCCCCTACCTAACTCTACAGTGGAATGAAAAGCATATAAACTCTACTTTTCTTTGTTGTACCAATACTTCTTCTAGTACAAGTAAATTAATGAAAATCAATAGTTGTGTCCTGTTAAGCTAAGAGCACCATAACTGTAATGGAAAATAAATGGACACACTTACCCAAGGTTCTTTCCTCTGCATTGGGCTTGCATGTGCTCAACTCCTGAAATTGACTGAGCTGTGCTGGAGTCCCAAAAAGCTCATGGCATAGTTGGACCCCTCAGTTGCATGTCCTCCATTCTCCTCCACCTTCCCCTCATCCTTGCTGTTCATGCCCGGGGCCTGTGCCTCAGGATCCTTGGAGATATCCACGGTGGTGGTTGGGTCTCCACCACGTATGGCATGCAGCTCTTTGTAAAAAGTGGCAGGTCTGCAGCTCGGCATCAGATTAATTGTTTGCCTCCCAGGCCTTCTGCTATGCCTGCCACAGTTCCTTCGCTTTCACACAGTGCTGCTGCTGATCCCTGTTGTACCTCTTCTCCTGAATCACCTGTGAAATCTGCAGATGTCCACATTTCTATGGCTGATCTATAGCTGTGCTTTCACAGCCTCTTCTCCCCACAGGCCCAGGAAATCCAATATCTCCCGTCTACTCCAGGCTGCAGTTTGTCTGGAGCATGCAGCCAACATGGCCAGCTAGGCAGTTGCACACAAGAATGGAGAGCTGCTAGGTGTTCTCGCCAAGTTGGACAATCAGGAAATGGCATTTCAAAAATTTGCAGGACTTGGGGCGTGGGGTCAGTGAGCCTTCTGGTCTCCAAGACCCCAGGACAGGAGTTCACAACTGTGACCCGAGCAGTCAGTGTCAGGCATTGTGGGATAGCTGCTGGAGGACTGTTAGAGTTGACACAGGTAGCACAGTATCTACGTTTGCGCTGCGTCAACCTCAAACACATTGACCATGGCTCAGTGCTGCTTGGGGAGGTGGTGTTACTATGCTGGCATTGAGGAGAGTTTACATTGGTGGGAAACAAATTTAAGTATAGATACATGCACAACTAGATTGATGCACAGAGGCTTGTGTAGACCAGGCCTGAGCTAAAAATGGGACAGATAGTTAAGCATAAGGGGTAACATGTTATAGGAGGTAATTTGAAATGGGGTGGATAATAAGGGTTAGATTGTTATGTAAAAGGAGTTTGAAGTGGGCCATTATGGGTTAGCAGGCAGGTGCGTTACAGATGGTTGTAATAAGCCATGAAACCAGTGTCCCTGTTGAATCCATGTTTTTTAGTGTCTAGCAGCATTATTTACAATTTCTTTCCCCAGGCCTGAAAAACCACCCTGTGTATTTCAGCAGCTTGTACCTTCCACCAACGGAAGTTGGCCCATTAAAAGATATTACCTCACCTACCTCGTCTCTCTGATAAAAGTTAGGAGACATTTTAAAATTAAGGTGAATTATCCAATTTATCACTACCTTGTCATCCTCTATGTCCTGCACATCACTGAGAACAGTGTTTGCTGTGAAATGCTATTTCGTAAATTCAGAATATAGGTTTTTTTTAAATTAGTGATACTCAGAATAAATAGTCTCTCCCCTTGAAGAGATGTCAATATAAAAATCTTAAAAGCAAATTTCCTTATGTCACAAAAACACCTAATTTTAATAAAACTGAAGACTAAACAGCATAGGGAGCTTTTTTCAAAATTTTGCAGTCCTGTCAACATGGAAAAAGAATTAACTGGACATCAATTTCATTTTCAGGTTCTCATGTACTTGCATTTAGAATGGCCATAGCGTGTCAGACCAATGGTCCATCTAGCCCAGTATCCTATCTTCCAGATGCTTCAGAGGAAACATACAGAACAGGCAATCATGCAGTGATCTATCCTGGGTCATCCACTCCCAGCTTCTGGCAATCAGATGCTAGGGATACTCAGAGCATGGGGTTCCATCCATGACCATCTTGGCTAATAACCACTGATGGACTTATCCTTCATGAACCTACCTAATTCTTTTTTTGAACTCCATTAAAAATCTAGGATGCAAATACAGCAAGGGAGTATTTGTTTAAAACTTTCTGAGGCAGGGGATGGAACATTTCTACTCATCTTAAATTTAATAAAAAGAAACAACTTAATTTTGCATAAATGTGGGAGCTCATTTAACCAACAACATGTCCACTGAATATGTAAGATTTTAGAAGTTATTTAAGGTCTGTCTTCCTATATCATAGTTCATAATATCTCAGACTGGATTGTTATATTAGTCTGAGCACAACAATAATCAGGGACTTAAATTCTAACCCAATCTTTGATAGACTATACAACCTTGAGCAAGTCACTGAATCTTGCTACCTCACTTTCCATGGTCTGTAAAACAGAGATCATACTGACCTGAAAGTTGCTACAAGGATTTAATGTTTGTAAGTGGCTGTGGCAAGATGGCTGATGTTAGTATGGTGGATCCTGCACTTTTCTTGGCAGGGGTGCTAAGACGCCACTCCTTACCCCTGCTTTTGGGCTGCCGAGGTCCCCGCTAGTGGCCCAGGAAGGTGGTAGAGGAGGGACACAGGGGAGGAGTCTGGGTTTGCTCCTCACTTTGAGGCCCAGCACCTCTCAACCCCTGCGGGTTCTTACCCTCTTCCTCCTTGGTGGGGAACCTTCGGTCCTTAGATGCTGGGGGAGGGAGTATCCCTTACTTTGGTTCTCTGGTCTTTCAAATCTTACAACACACCTCCAAGCTCCAGTCCTCTCTCCTTCCTCCTCCTCCCCCCTGACTGCCTGAAGCAGGGGGGTTTATTAGATTCCTGACAGGGCCTTGATTGACTACAGGTGCTCCAATTAACCTGTAGCAACCCTTCCTAGTCTACAGGGAACCACACCTTAATTAGCCTAGGGCTTATATATTTCCCCTCTACCACTGCTCCCTGGCCCTCCTGTACCACATATTCTGCCCCCCCCCCCCCCCCCCGACACCACAGAGTTGGACTACTTGAGACAAGAGACATGTTGTCAGGACAGGCTGTCCACGTTGCCATGTTGGCTTCCAGCTCTATGCTGTATCCAGAAGTGGAAAGTTTGTCAGGATAGAAGCCATCTAGTCACTCATGCATTCCTCTCCTTGTTTGTGTGCATCCATTGGAGTGGGGTGTGGTCTGTCACAAGGGTGAACCGCCACTCAAGCAGATAGTATCATAGAATTTCTGTGGTCCATTTAACCGCTAGGCATTCCTTTTCTACTATGGCGTACCATTGCTCCCTGGGCAGGAGCTTTCAGCGAAGGTAAAGGATTGAGTGCTTCTCATCCCCCACCATCTGTGAAAGGATGGCCCCTAGTCCTACCTCCGAGGCATCTGTTTGTAGGATGAATTCCTTTTTGAAATCTGGGGCTATGAGCACTGGATGGCTGCAGAGGGCTGTCCTTAGGTCTGTGAAAGCTTCTTCTGCTGCTTTGGTCCACTTAACTATCTCCGGGCTCCGAGCTCTTATCAGGTCCGTCAGAGGCGCTGCCTTTGTGGCGAAGTGAGGGATGAACCAGCAATAGTACCCCACTATCCCCAAGAATGTGCTGACTTGCTTCTTGCGGATCAGGCAGGGCCATTCCTGTATTGCCTTCACTTTGTTTCACTGGGGCTTCACCAGGCCCCTTCCGACTACATACCCGAGGTATCTGGCCTTGGCTAACGCCATTGCACATTTGGATGGGTTAGCAGTGAGGCCAGCCTGTCTAAGAGCATCTAGTACCGCTTCCACTTTTCCCAGGTGCGTCTCCCAGTCAGGGCTATGGATTACCACATCTAAATAGTCAGCAGCATACTTGGCATGGGGTCGAAGTAATCTGTCCATCAATTGTTAGAAAGTCACGGGGGCCCCATGGAGCCCAAGAGAGGACGGTATATTGGAAACGAACGTCGGGAGTAGAGAAAGCAGTTTGTTTCCTTGGCGTCCTCATCCAGGGGGATCTGCCAGTAACCTTTTGTCAAGTCCAAGGTGGTCAATTATCGGGCCTTGCCTAACTGATCCACCAGCTCATCAATACGTGGTATTGGGTAGGCATCGAATTGAGAGACCTTGTTTAACTTTCGGAAGTCATTACAAAATCTCAGGCTGCCATCAAGCTTGGGGACCAAGACAATAGGGCTGGACCACTGGCTGTGTGATTCCTCAATCACCCCAAGTTCCAGCATCTTCCTTACTTCTGTCGTAATTTCTTCTCTTTTTGCCTCTGGTATGTGATATGGTTTTATCGTCACCCTTGCTCCGGGACAGGTGACGATGTGGTGTTGGATCAGTGTCGTATGGCCTGGTTGTGTGGAGAATACGTCTGGGTTCCGCTGGATCATATCGACAACCTCTGTTCATTGTTCTGGGGGCTAATTTGGCGGATATCTTTACCTGCCCTTGCGGGCCATCTGCCTAGGATGGAGCCGGCAGGACAACCAGGCACATCTCCCAATCAAGCCAGAGTTTCAGTAAGTTGACGTGGTATATCTGCTCTGACCTTCGGCGGTCTGGCTGCTTCACCTTATAATTCACCTTCCCAACAGCTTGCATGATCTCATAGGGTCCGTGCCAACTGGCCAGGAGCTTACTTTCTGTTATTGGTACCAGAACCAGCACCTGTTCAGCACCTGTTCTCCTGTTCTCAAAACATTGGGGAAAAAAATTTCCATGTTTTTGCCCAATGATTGTAGTAGGTTCGTTGGGCCTCTTGTCCTTTCTCCAAATGCTCTCGTACTATGGGGGTCACTTGAGCTATTCGTTCTCTCATCTAGGCTACATGTGCAAAGACGTTCTTCCATGGGTTGGGTTGTTCCTCTCATTCCTCCTTCGCCATGTCTAATATGCCACATGGGTGGCATCCATACAGTAGCTCGAAGGGGGAGAATCCAGTAGATACTTGGGGAAGTTCTCATATTGCAAACATCAGGTATGGGAGGAGGGTATTCCAGTCTTTTCCACTTTGGCCCACCACCTTTTGGATCATGCTCTTGAGAGTTTGGTTAAATCGCTCAACCAGACCATCTGTTTGGGGATGGTAGACTAAGGTCCGCAAGGCTCGGATGCGGAGCACGGTACATAAGTCTTTCATTATTCTCGACATGAAGGGAGTCCCTTGGTCAGGATCTCCTTAGGGATGCCTACCCTAGCAAAAACTTGCACCAGTTCTTTTGCAAGTGCCTTGGACGTGTGGTTTCTTAAAGGAATGGCTTCGGGGTACCGTGTAGCGTAATGCAGGATGACAAGTATGCTTCAGTGGTCCGAGGCTATTCTTTCTAGTGGGCCCACTAGATCCATTGCTATGCTTTCAAAAGGAACTTCAATTATAGGCAAGGATACCAGTGGGGCCCTTAACTGAGGTCAGGGGCTATGCCACTGACTCTCTGGGCAGGAGGTGCAATAGCGCTGGACTTCTGCCCATACCCATGGCCAGTAGAACCTACTTAGGACTCTATCCAGGGTCTTGTCTGCTCCTAAGCGTCCACCAAACAGATGACTATGAGCTAACTCTAATACCGCCCTTGTGTACTTCCTTGGCACCAAGAGCTGTTCTACTACTCCCCCCCACCCCATATTGGTACTAGCCAGTACAACAGATCCTGCTTGATTATATAGTGTGGCCCTGGGCCTTTAGTTTTCCCTTCTACTGGCACGCCATTCACCTTTACTACCTCCTCCCTCAAGTTCACATATAGTGAGTCATCAGCTTCGTCCTGCCCAAAATATTTGCATGTAGGACCGATCTGGCCTGATTCTATTGGATTGGGCTCTCCTCCTCCTCCTCTTGGGGGTGCTTCCGCTCATGCTGGGGGCCATCTCTGGGTCTCCACGGGGCCTCCTTCCAACCAGGGCAGCTCTTTGGTTTGCCACCAAAATCCTGGTTCCTAATCTTTTGCCTGCCCTCCTTTCCCCGTCTGGATTTCCGAGACTTCCCGGTGGGTGAAAATACCTCTGGGGAAAACCCAGCAAAAATTGTGGTAGGGCCATCCATAGGCGCCTTGAACTCTGCTTGTGGTTTACTTCCCTCCCCTAACTTGATGGGGAGGTGGGGGAGAGTAGGCTCTCAAACCCAGGAAAGTCCCTGTCAATTAAGACTGAGTAGGGAGGCTTATGGACCACCCTTGCAGTCATCTTAGTAGTGTTTCCCTGGATCTCAATCCATATTGGAATTGTGGGGTAGAAATTTACTGTGCCGTGGACACACGTCACTCCGGTGCTCTTGGCCTGGCTCAGTTGGTCTTGGCCCACTAACTTCCCTGAGACCAATGTGACAGCACTCCCAGAGTCCACCAAAGCCATGGTCTGGATGCTGTTCATCTTTACTGGTCTGGTGTAAAGATGTGGGGCCTTTGTGACCCCCACCAGGCTGATTAGGCCACATTGGTCCCCGGGATCCCCCAGATTGCACTGCATGGACTCCTCCCTGTTGGGGCACTGGGCTGCTATATGCCCCAATTCCCCACACCTCATAACAGCGATCTCATATCCCGAAAGTTGCCCTCTGTCTTGAGCCCTCTAACGTGCTTCCTCAGCCCTCTCCCCCCAGACTCCTAGGTCCCTTTGGGGGCCTCAGGCCGCTTCTTGGTGCCTGTTCTTCCCGTCATGTCTTTCCTGGAGGTCTCGGGGTTGGGACTGATTTCTTGAAATGCTGTGTTTCACCTCCCAGGGTTTCAAACAGCTCACTGGCTGCCAGCTGTCTCTCGAACTGGTCACCCTTGTAGTCATAGGTGGAGGGATCATTCTGGCTTACCAAGGCTTGGAGGCCTGAGGATAGTCCCCTCCTATAGCGGTCCAGCACCAGGAGCTCCATCATCTTCTCCAAGCTGAGAGCCTCTGGACGTAACCACTTCTGGGCTAGGTGGATTCGGTCAAACGGATGTAAACGCTATGTCTGGTCTTCGCAGTACTGCCATTCATGGAACCTCTGGGCTCAGAAGGCCGTTGTTATCCCTGCCCTAGCCAGGATCTCTACCCTCAACTGAAGGCAATCTGCTACCTCCTCTGCAGTCATTTCATAGTAGGCCTTCTGGGCCTCCTCACACAAAAAATGGGGCAAGGATGCCTGACCACTTGTCTTGGGGCCAGGCCTCCCACAGAGCTGTCCTCTCAAAGGCCAGGAGGTATGCCTCCACATCCTCCCGGGTCATTTCCTGCAGAAAGTCGCTGGCTTGTATGGTCCACATCCCATCATACCCGCGGCTCAGCTCCATAAGGGCCTTCACCTGGTTCATTAGTTCCTGCAGCATGGCCCGATCTTGGGTGGCCTAGGTCACCAGCAGGTGATTGGTCCCTTGCTGCAGCCGCATGGCCTCCTGTTGGGCAGCTGCCTGGAACCGGATAGCCTCCTGCTGGGCGGCAGTGGCTTGCACCAGTGCTTCAACCACATCCTCCATCTTGGGGCAAGGTGGTAGTGACCCACCCTGGATTATGTTCCCAGTGCAGAAATCCCACCCCTCACACAATGTATGACAAGATGGCCAACGTTAGTATGGTGGGTCCTGCACTTTTCTTGGCAGGGGTGCCTAGATGCCACTCCTTACCCCTGGTCTTGGGCCGCTGAGGTCCCTACTAGTGGCCCAGGAAGGTGGTAGAGGAGGGAAGCGGGAGAGGGGTCTGGGTTTGCTCCTCACTCTGAGCCCCAGCCCCAGACCCTCTCAACCCCTGTGGGTTCTTACCCTCTTCCTCCTTGGGTGGGGAACCTTTGGTCCTTAGACTCCCTCCCCTGTTGGGGCAGGGTCTCGCCTTACTTCGGTTCTCTGGTCTTTCAAATTTTACAACACACCTCCAAGCTCCAGTCCTCTCTCCTTCCTCCTCTTCCCGATTGCCTGAAGTAAGGAGTTTTATTAGGTTCCTGATAGAGCACCTATAGTCAATTAAGGCCCTAATTAACCTGTAGCAACCCTCCCTAGTCTACAGGGAACCAAGCCTTACTTAGCGTAGGGCTTATATATTTCCCCTCTACCACTGCTCCCTGGCCCTCCTGTATCACAGTGGCTTTTAACATAAAAATATTCCTCCTCCAAAGTATATTTCACTATGTGTGCATGCACACATAATGAGGTTTTCACTGCTCTTTTAAGTTTGTTTTGTAACCTTCATAAAAAAGAGGAAAGATGATCTTGTTAAGGCACTCAGAAGATCTAGGCTCTGCCAGACTTCCCGTGTAATTTTCTGTGTCTCAGTTTTACATCAGTAAAATGAGAATAATAGTTGTGATGCGAGGATTAATGGTTAGGCAAGCTCAGACACTAATGACATGCACCATAAAAAAAAGGATTGAAAATCAGTACAAGTATTGAGTATTAGAACAACTTCAAGTTCTAGAAGATTGTCCTCTCTCAATATTAAAAAAAAAAAAATCATTTAAAAGCAAACAGCAAGAATTTTTAATACCTTTTGCAGACAAATTGAGCTTGTTATAGATTTTATACTCACAGGTAATACAAAAAGGTATTCAGTACGGATGCACTACACAAAGGAGATAATATGCGATTTTATGAACTAAATTCTTGTTAACAGATAATATAAAACTGCATATGGGGGGAAAATTGTTTTACCCATAACATTCCCTCCAAATACCAAACAGAATGGTAGAATTTATAAGAATATTTGACAAGATTTATATCATACCTCAGTTCCAAGGACTCTGGCATTGTACGAACAGTTAGAATAAAAAAGGGGCATAAAATGCACAATATAAAGCCAAAATACTAACATGATCACGGCTACAGTAAAGTAGTAGTAATTAACGTTGGGCTTAAGGTCCTAACATCTTACAACAGAGAACACCTCCAAGAGACGAGGGTTTTTTTTGGTAAGTTAGACGAGATGGGGTAGAGAGATAGGGATAGACAGATGTCCAAGAGGATTACATCTCAAACCATAGGAGCCACGATCGGAACAACTTTCTTACCACAGATAAGAACAAAACTCCTAAAAAATTGGATGTTTAATGTTTTAACTAAGTAGTGAATGGGTCTGAGATAGGACAGCAATTTGAACTATTTTGTTTAAAATAAGAGTATAATAAACTGCTGCTCCTAACAGCATGCCAGAAATTTTAAGAGATGTAAAATGTTTTTCAGCCAATATATGCAAGATAATTACTATATATTACATGTTTGCAAACAGTTTTAAATGGGCTGTACACATGGTATACAGCAAAAGCTCATTTACACATTTCTTTAAAAAGTAAAGACTAAATATCTGGAAATAGAGTTGGTCAAAAAATAATACTGACAATTATGAACTTCAAAAAAAGATTTTTTTTTAAATTTAAATTGCCACTCTTTCAACCACTATATATGCAAAGTTTTAAGAGTCAGGTGCTTTCCTACAGATGCAAGTACAAACATTTTTAAAAACCACACATCAAACTATGACATCTTATCTGTACATATACCTTTATCTGGTTCTAGTTTAACATTTTACAAAAAAATGTAACTTGGAGGTGTAATCTTCTGTGCACCTAGATTGAAGGCTTTAGTCAGTTTTTGCAGATACGACATAAGCCTATAAATCACTGTGCCATATATACTAT
Organism: Caretta caretta; assembly: GCF_965140235.1. NCBI lineage: Eukaryota > Metazoa > Chordata > Testudines > Cheloniidae > Caretta > Caretta caretta. Next base: position 83,087,117 of record NC_134207.1, on the reverse strand, counting down.
TATTTGATTAAAGTGAATTACAGGTATAACAACTACACCGGACCCTCGCTAGAAAGCGGGATTTGGGATCCATGCGTGGTACCGCATTAAAATGAATTGCGATTAAATTTGGGATCCATGGCCGCGACCGTGTTATATGTGAATTCGCGCTATATAGATGTGCATTCTACCAAGGGTCCGGTGTATATCCTTCATTGATAAACAGGGATTGGGTTAAAATGCAAATGTTAAGAGATGTATACAATTAATATTTTGGAGACTGTTTTATTTTTAGCAGATTAAGGACTTTAATATTACAAAAGTGTGGATAGTCATAATGTCTGCCTTAATGGGTTCAATTTTTTAATTGTTTCTGCTGCAGCGTTGTGTGGTCCTTCAAACTAGGACAATGTGTGTGCTTTTGCTCCCTTACCATTTTGAAATTCTTTGGTTGAATAGTTTTTGCTCTACTTTTCCTTTAGTAGAAATAGCTATTTGTATTTTAGTTTACCAATTTATTTATGCCTCTCACTGTATCAGTTATTGATGAAGCTAGCTCATCAATGATTTGTGGAAAAGTTCTTTCCCTATCTTTAGTTTTAGTCAGTGCCTTACAAAAAATATCCATATATCATTACATAAGTATAATGCATTCATATGTAACCTCACACAGAAAAATCTGCCAGATATACTCGCTTATCCCCACTAGTGAGATTCTATAATTTGCATAAACTAAGGACTAGTTTATATGCAAAGACAAATTTATTTCTCTTCTTTTCCCACTTTCCTTCATAAATAAAGCTCCTCCTTTGTATTTGAGAAAGCAAATACTGCCTATTTAAAAAAAAAATAAAAAAACCCCACACACCACGAATTTTGGAAGACTCAGTTTAAACAACATGGATTACAGAATAATCAGTCCAGCACCACTTTTCAATGCCAACAATTCAATGAAAGTGTGAAATGATTAGTGATTACAAAAAGTTACAGAAATAACACTATGTAAGGATAACTACATTTAAGACAAGTTCATAACATTTAAGAGGTGGGACAGCTCATTCAAAAATATTTATAGTAAAGGTTGTGTTAACATTTCAAGATACAGTGTTAGGAAACACAAATTTGACAACATTAAAAGGAAAGTACTTACTATGATCAGCTGTTTGTCATCTTTTCCTGCTTCTCTTAGTTTTTGAATATGCTGCTCTGATGACAGGAAGCTACTGCACCTTGGTGCTAATGAATGGTTTGGCAAAGGGACCCTTTAAACAAACATATTTCCTGTCAGAAGAGGCTGACAAATCCTGCTCAGTTTATACAATTTAATAAGGCCCTTCTGACTAGGTATTTTCAAAAATGCATCTATAAATGTAAATCCATTTTAAATAAATTTAAATCCCAAAGTAAGAACTAAAAGCATATGTGTTTTAGTTTACAATTTTGATACATTCAAAACTATAGCCAAGATGAACAAAAAAGTGCATCATTTGTGATTATCATAAATTATAAACTATATAGCTAGTGGGAAGAAATAATGATGAATGACTGGGCAATTTACTTATCACATAACATAACCATTCAACTAGTATAGACACAGTGGTTTATTTACATCTCTCTCAAGATCATTTTCTTGTTTGCTCAGCTACGATTCCTCAGTATTTTCATTGACTTCTGGCAACGTAGATACATGATTTTTAAATGATGCTACTGTGTGTCTTGTATACATAGAGTTGGAGGCATGTCAGATTCTTTTCTTAAAAATAAATAATGAAGGCAGTTACTGTAATCTTCCCTCTGACTTTCACTTTACAAACAAATTATGGTCAGAGTTAGCAGTGGCCCAATATCACCAGGAGAGGAGCAGAACAGTGTCTGTCTAGACCACACCATTCCAGTCCCTTAAGGAAGAGAATTCCTTCCCCCACACCTTTGAAAAGGACCTGTGCACAGGCTATGTATACACATCCTGTGGCTCTACTTCTCTCAAAATGTTTTTAAAAGGTACTTTCCCACTGCATGGAGAAGAGAAGCCAACTTGGTACTGCCAACCTCAGAGGCAGATCAAAGTTCTTCCTGCTTCCACTTTCCCTCAAACAATACAGCCAACAGGAAATAGAAGTGTTACCAACTAACACTTCCCCACAGAGCTCTAGGGAACTTTTTCCAAAAGGAGATAGCAGTAGAATTTAGAATGAGAGGCTCCTAGAGGACATTAAAAACTCTCGCACAATAAAAATAAAATTTATTTTAACACCACCACAAGCACCTCTATTTGGCAATTACTAATCCTAACTTTTTTGCAAAGCAGAGATCAGACAGAGCAACATATTCTTATTAAGATGATGCTAATAGTTGCCACAGTCTATTGCAGTAGATGAATTATAAGCTTTTACATACATTGAAATTTTTGCTCTACAAGTTGTATCTAAAGTGTTGGCATGCCAGACTTAAGACATCAATTCATGTCTTTCACTTGATTCACCATTTCTTCTGACACGTTAATTACTGGAAATAATTATGTTTAAAGAGTGATCTTTCCTACTACATCTTTTCTTCTTGGGCCTAAAGTGAAATTATACCACGTGACATTTTTATGTCAATCATGTCTCTAATAGGATTATAGGAACAGTATCTGGGACATATGTTAAGAAAGCACTTATGTAAACAAAAGTATCTAAAATAGCAAAGGGAGCACAGATTTATTAGCCAAGAAGTCTTTTTTCAAGCTTGCAACAATATGAACATCCTCTATTTCCAGACAGAAAACTTAGCTTAGGTGAAATTGAATATAAGACCACACTCACATCAGCAACTAAGAGCAACAATCTTTATAAAACTCTCGAAACTAAAGCAAAAAAAGTTCAAGATTAAATTTGCAAGGAACTCAAACATTTAGAAGTATTCAGTTAAGATATTTAAACTTATATCTGCCCACTTATCAGTCCCAACCTCACTTCTTTGTTCTTTTTATGGCTTTTTTGACAGTGGTGTTATTTTTGGATCAAGAAAATTTTCTAAAGGTTAAGAAGTCCTCAACCTCTGGGTTAATTTTGAAAAGCCACTGTATTTGTCCAGCTTGTAGGTGAAGACTGAAAATTTGAACTACAGAGCAGTGCTTTATAATTGGTTTCATGTCTTCATTGTGAACATGATACTTTATGTCTAATGACACTAAGATCACTGATTAGGATGTGGAATAATAGTGTCCATTACTTTGACCTGTTAAGCATCTCTGTACATTGTTTTCAATGTGTTATTTGTCTAATCAGACCGCATTAAGAGTGTCGAATGGCAATCAGGAGAGAGTGTATGACAGAATGGCCAGAATTGGCACAGCCGCTATGTCATTAAAAGTGAAGCATTCTACTTTGTGTTGTTACAAATGAGGAAAAAAAAGTTATGGATAAGGCAGCCTGAATTTCTGATTTTCTCAGGGCCCCACTGTGCAGCTAGATTTAAGGTAGATTGGGGCACAAAGCTCAGCGTGGGGGGATTTGGGGGGGGGGGGGGGGGGCAAAAAAAACCTAAACATTTCCATTAAAAAATGTGTACTATTACAAAATTTTTGTAACTGAAAGATTACAGGAACCTTCCTCCTCATCCTCCTCTGAATAATAAACTTCATTTTAGTCATCATCTATTTTCGAGTCTCAGGTTAGGATCGGGCAAAAAGCAAAGCAAAATGTTAAGTATTTTTTAGCTCTGCTAATTACCACTTTTTCAGAAAAAGGTGCGACTCACATTGCAGCCAGGCTGTATGATAATTTATTTTTACCAAAAGCTGAAGTTAGTGCTTTTTCCACTGACAACCTTGTTTGGTAAACTGGATAACACAGAAGTTGGTCTCTTATAGAAAGGATGAGACACCAATTTTTGTTTTTACATGGAAGTTTAGGATGGCAATGGAAAAGAGGGACAAAAAAAATTGGTCTTATAATGGCAACTTTACCTAAGGAGGGGCTACTGTCATTCCATAAGTATATTAAAGAATAAAAAGGTACTATACCTCTTCTCACTAGTCTCAGATGTCTGATTTGTGAATAAAGTGCGCACCAACTGCTTGGGAGCCGAACCTGCAGTTAATCAAGGATGGTCATTTCATTATAAAATTTCTCTTAATAGAAAAAGCAAACTTAGCTAAACAAATGGCAAAACAGGTTAACTTCACTACAGCAAAAAGAGATATTGAAGACCATGTTATGCAAGCTGTACTTTATCTGTACAGAAAAAAAAAACCCTGTAATGAAGTGGTGCAAATTTAGTGCAGGATTCTGATATTTCTCCACACCAAATTTTTTAAACTTACCTTACATTAAAAATTATACATATCCACTGTTGCTGAACATGGTTCTCTCTCAATAGCCAAGAAGGAAACTAAAAATCAGATTAATTCTGCTGCTCAACCTGCTCAAGCTGACATCAATTGGGTACTGCTGTGTACAGCAGCAGAGCCATAAATACGATCCCTGACTTGCTCAGTAGTAGGGTAGGGGAAAGAGACACAGTTAGGAAATGCAATTGGGGGGCAAAAGGGGTGGGGAACGGACTTTTTTTTTTTTTTTTTAAACTCCCAGCAACAGTAAAGGCTCCTACTGCATGTGGCACTTCAAAAAGCTGGAGCTGCATTGAAATGAAGAATTGCACAAGTGTCATCTTTTAGTAAACAGTGAGTCCTGCTGATGAAACATTGCATAGGGCACCACAAGGCCAGGCACCATCACAACGAGATGGATAGAAGGCAAGAGCATGGCATGCCATCAGAGAGGAGTAAGAGATGTAGCAGTGATCTAGTAAGGATATTTATTAGTTTAGGACAGAGTTTGGTTCTTTTCCCCCCTCGCCTCTCATGGTTCAAGAAGCGAAGGTTCACATTACACTGACCAAGGCTTGACAACTGGAACAGTGCTGACAGGTTTCTGAGAGAGGTGCGGTCAGCTCTCTTCAGACAGATGAATGGTTACAAGTTTGTGGGAATTTGGTGCAGAAGGGGGAGATAAAAAGGAGGAACTCTAGTTCTTTTTTGAGATGGGATGCATACAAATAAATGAAGAGGGTGAAAGAGAGAAGAGATGTATACTGTTAGAAATAAGGTGGTGGTAAACAAAAGACATGGATAAATGTCTTTGAGAGTAAGGGAACCCAGAAAAAAAAAAAAAAGCAAATGTGAGAAAACAGAAGAATCATTGTTTAATTTGTCAAGAAGAAAGTAGTAAGGAGATCTGTACAAGTTGCCAATTCAATTAATATTTCTAGTCAGATGGATCATCCAAAGTTTACTCAACTCCATGCTCCAGACTGGAAAACACTCACTAGCCCAGAGTGAAAAGGAAGCTTTCCTGGGCAAGTGCCATCAACCGCTAGAAAATCCACACAAATTTAGAAAGTTTCTAACCCTAATGTTTTTGAAGATGGTTCCAAGATCAAACTAATAGGAAGATGCACTGCATTGGTTTCTTAATAGGGCAGAAGGACAATGCCACACCTTTGCTGCTGCTCAGCTCTTCCACAAGAGGCGGCAGAGGAAAGACTGACCAAAGTATTGTTTTCTTTGTCTTCTTGTTCTCCTCATCTGGAGAAGAGTCACTGTGCAAGCATCCATTATCTGCAGAAACTGCCTGCATCCATGTAGTCACTTTGCAGTGTACGTCAGGGATGCCAACCGATACACACAGAGAGAGGGCCTTTCCCTAGTTTAACTCAGTGCATGCCCATTCTCTTCCCACGTTGTTGCCACAGACTTGGTGGACTGCGAACAGATGGCAATCGTGTTGCCATTGCCCAACACAAAGCTTCATTTAATCCATGAACAGAGGTTTCAAGACAGTTTTCCTTCTAGTTAGGCTGCCCTCCCACGTTGAAGAGGGTCGCCTGCTCTGAGCTGTCTGGTTATTTATTATTTTTTTTAAACGTTGCCAGATAACCACCTTTCACACCACTACTTTTGGCAGAAAGTTGTCATTGCCATTTTTCAGATCCCAGAAAATGGAAGCAAAATGAAGAAGTCAGGTCAGTTTCATTCTACTACAACGTGGGAAAGCTATGAGGGAGACAGGCACTAAGGAAGGGGAGTCTAAATATGGACTCGTGAGGAAGGGCAGAGCAGCATAAACACCCCCTTGCATCAGCCAAAAAGCTGAGCATGGGGTTGAATAGCAGACAGTCCCTCCCCTCAGCACATCAGTCCAGAGGAAGGGAGGGTGTACACTAATGAGAACCCTCACCCTTTTAGCAGCCAGAAGACTCTGATACAAAAGGAGAACACAGAGTATGCAGCTCCTCTTCCAGCAGCCAGAGAAGGCAGAGTTTCAAGTTTATCAGACATCTACCAGCCAGAAGCTGACAGGAAAGACGGAACCATTGAATAGAGTCCAGGGATCAACATCCTAGAAGAAATTCAAGCATACTTCCTTTTATCAGCTGCTGCAGGGGAGCAAGGCTTTTCACCTGAGCATTGCCCCACTTTTTGTATCATTCCACAATCAGATGAATAAGTCTCCTTACTATTAGGTACCTGGTAAAAATTCCAGGTCCTGTGTGTAGATGTAGGAAGGTGGGAGAGAAAGAATGGGTGATGAGATAAATAAGGAGAATAGTGTTGAGAGAGTTTGTGGACGGAGAAGAAAGTAGAGAATATTTGGGTGGGACGGGGGGGGGGAGGGGGCACGCCACAAGAGAAAACAGACACCAATAATAACTCACAAGCCATGATCAGTTACTGGACAAAGTTGAGTGAAGACAGGAAGGAAAAGGTGGTAAAAACAAAAAGCAAAAAGGATGAAATAAGTCAAGCTGGTAGACTAGTACTCAATTAACATCTGATTCTACTGACAATCATATATTATATCTGATTAATATTTTTCGGTATTCAACTGGTTCTTGTAACTGGCCAAATACTATTCTAATATATTTGATTAATTCCACCAGTAATAATGTAATATAGCCAAAAACATTAGGTATCAACAAGTGCTGTGGGTGTATTACATTTAAACCGAGTACATAACTTTTATTCTTTTACATTACTGGGGATGTGGCTCTGGAGGGCATGGTTGCCAGATACCACATTTTTCACCTTGATTAGGTTTAGTTCTAGGACTACCAGGTAAGTTTTCATGCGCTGCTGACACCAATAAATTTTGTAACCTTCCCAATTGAAAAGGAAGAAGAGGATTCCTTCATCCCCACCCTTAACAGACCTCTCAGAGTGCACAGAATTTACAGTTTAGATTTTTTACCTTGAGATTCACTCTCTATCTCCTTTTTGGCTTGCTTAGGTGGTGGTGGTGCTGCTGTAGTACTTTTCACTGGAGTGCTTTCTGGACTTGTATCCAAATGCAAGTTAAAACTCTGAACAACACAACAGAACAGATGATAGATCAAAGTCAAACAGCTCCATCTCTCTCTCCAAGTTCTGTCCCCATTTCGTTATCATTATTGAGTTCCTACAAGATCAGTTTAGCACTTTTTCCAGTTCTCTTTAAGACTTTGCTTAGTGAACGGATAAGCAACCCCATGTATATATCTGTGGCACTATCTGACGCAGCAAAATTTTGCTACATTACATATTCAGTGCATATGGATGCTTATTTGGAAAGAATACGGTTATTACATGTACTCCTATGTTCTTAGAACATTACATTTAAACAAACCTGATCATAAGTAGTATTTTGTTCTCCCATTTCCCTTAATGTACACTTTCAACACAAGATAGTTATGGTATTTTAATTAATCAACCATGACATTTTGATTTGTTGTGCTATGCACTTGAGTTATTGGAGGAGAATTTTATTTTTTAAATAGATTTGTTTTAATAGGAGAAGCACAAGTCAACTCAAAAGCAGATTAAGGTTCCTATACTGAAATGTTTTAGTTGCACAAAATGTTACTGACAAAGCTAGTTACACGAGCACAGATAGCACCGTCAGGTACTAGAACAAATTTAGAAAAGTATCCTCCCACCACATTCCATAAATAAAAAGAATTACCTCATCTAGCCTTGGCTCAGGAACATGTTTTGTCCGATTATCCAACAAACCATTTTCAGCAACTTTTTTTGTTGATTGCTTTGTTTCTGGTGTCACATCTTTAGCTCTGACCGTTTCAGAAGAAACTGCTCCCAATTTCTCCTGTATATGAGTTGCACTTTTAGTCTCACATGGCTTTGACACAGACAATTTATCTTGGGCCTTTGAAAGCTGTATTTCTGCACCCATTGCTTGACTTGACTCTGGAACTTTAGTTTTCGTTTCTAACAAATCCAGCTTTGGAACACTTGCAGAGTTTAATTTATTTTGATGTATATTATTAGCTTTCGTTAGTTTAATTTTGGTCCACTTAGAGTTTTTGTTTGAAGGAGTATTTCTGCCATTCAGAACACATTTGACAGGTATTCCTTTTTTGCTGGGGAAAAAACGCTTGCACTGAGTGCTCTCATTTGATTCCTTCTGAGTAAACATTACAGTCTGTGACAGCTGTGTGTCTGCATGTTTCTCTTCTCCTTTTTTATATTCAGTGTTGGGAGAATCTCTTTTCACCTCTACTGTATCTGACTCAATTTCACCTGCAATTTCCTCACAGAGTTCAAGAATGCTTACCCGTTTGGACTTCACAACATTCTCCGGCTGATTGGCTAGATCTATTTCATTTACAGGTGGCTGTGAAACTCTCTTTGCTTTTCCACTGCTTTTCACATTCTGATGCACTGGTTGTTTTTCCTTATTTATTGTCACAGAAGTTGGTTGAAGAGGACTTACCATTTCTACTTTTTTACGATCAAGAAATAATCTTGAGCCTTGCAGGCTATGTTGAGAACTGTTAGAATCATTAGTTTTATGATCCATTTTACATTTTTTCTCTGGCAGAGAGCTGGTTATTCCTACAGTTATTTCTTCATCTCCACTTATAAAATTTGATTTTGTTTTCTTATTTTTCTGTTCAGTTTTCTGTTTAAGAGGTTTGACTGTTTCAACTCTAGTACCCTGAATACATCCTTTTGTCTGAGTGCCCTGTTGCACTTCTGAAGCCTTTCCTCCTTTAATTTCACTATTACAAAGGGATCTTGCTGACGTATCTGATAACTGCTGCAATCTACGTGATCGCCTGGTTAGTTGCTCATCTGGGATAATGATGTGTCTTGGCTTAGGAATGTCTTGTGCTGACTTTTTCTGGCACACTTCCTTATTTTTTGTGGCTTTTGGCTGCTGTTGTGTGTCTTTGACAGTTATTTTATTGTTTGTGCCTGATGATCTTGTCATCATGCGCGTTCCTAATTCAGGTTCACGTTTGTTGTCACTGAAAGATTTAATCAATTGCTGTTCAGCATCTTGAGAAGTTGACTTTTTTGCAAGATTCTTTTTAGGACTCTGAACTTGTATCCCTAAATTTTTATAAGTAATTTTTACAACTTTAGTACTTGTAGAAGAATTACTTTCTGTAGAATTTCCATTAACAGATTTCCTATCCACATGTATGTTCCTAAGTGTAGTTTCATTTAAAGTTTTTACAGACTGCCTAATACTTTGAGGTTTCGATGAATTCTTTTTAATATCTGAAGTTGACTTTAATTGCTGTTGTCTCTTGCTTTCAACTGAAACTTTGGTTTGTAAAGCACATCTGTCCTTCCCTTCAGGACCTCTTTTGGAGGAAGTCTTTGCTGATTTCAAGAAATTAGTATGGTTTATTTTTGAAGATCTGGAGGGTGTTTTTGTAGTAGGTACCCTACTTAATGATTTTAGGGATGATTTTTTCATAGATACTGTTTTACTAGATCTTTTCTTTAACTGAAGTTCACTCTGCTTGGAATGTTTCTGCACTAGTTTAGAATGGGAGGACCGCCTAGCACAATTATTGATGGCTTTATTTATCACTGACCTGTTAGGTTTGACCGAGTTTTTAAGCACTGCTTTCTTCTGCATTGCACTTTTATTTGGTTTGGATTTATTTAAGACATGTTTTGTGGCTGACACCTCTCTTTCTTTCTTTGTTGATGATTTGCTGTTCTTATCTAGCTTCCGACGTTTAGCAGAAGGTTCTGCTATTGCAGGCTTCCTTTTTTGGGCTGCCATTTCTGCAAAACAATAATTGAACCAAATTTCTACAAACTTTTTCAGCTACTTCTATTGTTAATGTACATTATTAGTCATATTATATAAAAGGAGACATACTGGATTATTAATTTTGTCTATTTACTATCAGTGTGTACTAGTCACGATCAGAAAGCAAAATCTGTTAAGCCATTTTAAGTTTAGTATACTACATGTATTTTACTTACAGGTATTTTATAAGAAGCGATCGATGTTTCAGAAAAAGTAACTTATCAAGCTGTGCCAAAAGCATTCCTTATAAATTTGGTTGTAGACAAGGCTTTACATATCACCTATAAAGAATAAAACATTTATGGAGATATTTAGATCCAGTATGTTTATTCTGTTAATTTTTACCTTCTATTTCTCAAACTCTGAATTCAGGCATACAGCTCCTGACCACCTATATTACATTTTTTTCATTCTTTCAAATAATAATACTTAGCTTTAAAGTATGAGAGTCTCAGGCAAAAGTGACGTGAACTTTATGCAACCCTCCCTATTCTGTCTTTATGACAGAATTTTATATCAGGACCCTTCAGTTACAGTTGTAGCTCTGCATTACATTAGCCAAAGCCCTAAGGAGCAGAGGACTGGACAGGGCCCTTTTTGGAGCCCCATTAGTACCATAGTCAGATGCCACTGTTAAGCAACACTATATGCTCTCATATGTATCGCTCCCAGAGGCAAATGATGCACTTCTTTGTACTCCCAACCTCCGAAATGTTATAGCATCAGACAAGCCCTCTAACAAAAAGACAGTGATGAACAGTACTTTTATATTAGAAGCTGAAAACAGTCCCTTTATTTTTCTAGTTACTCTAACAGCCACCAAAGAATACATCTTATATTTTCAAGCTTTTAATATTTTTTTGCCATTTTCCTATTTAACACTTTCTCTTGTATTTCCAATGGTGCAAAAATGAATGTAGTTGTTTAAGAACCTATATGGTTATTTAAGAAAAAGTTTCTAGCCCTTATGCATTCTTCCAAAAGCAAACAGAAGGCAAACTGGAAGGAAATATTCTATCACAGCCTTCAAACAAAGGGGTCTGCTGCTTTTCCTGCACCTCATAGCATTGTCAACAATAGTAGACAAATTAACAAAATTCTGGTTAGTTCCACTGCTGCTATTAAGAGTCCCCAAGTTGTCAAGAATTGTTACTACTCATGCTGCTCAGGAAAGCTATAAGTACCAACCAGAAAACCATGGAAGAAAAGTGGATACCAAAACCCTCCTCCAGGGGAAGAGAGGTTAAGGTCCAACCTGAGACACTTACTAACCCAAGCCCAATATGAAACATGGAGCTTCTGAGAAGATGACAGGGACAACACCTGGACAGAAAACCTAGAACTAGCAGTAATGGGGCCTCTCACCAGGAAGTTGCTCCTGAGCCATGTTAGTACAGCCTCTCACCATTGATTTTCAAATCTACATCTGACTAGTATGTTTAAGTTCTCCAACAAGTAGGCTTCTGTTACTCTTTAGGCACAGTCTTATTATGCAAAGATATATTTTTTTCTACATCCACTTAAGTAACGATCACTCAGGAAAAAGTGTTTTTTCAGTTAGTTAAGGCAGAACAATCTCAGATAATTTTACAGTATTGTTCTGGGTAACAATTCTGGGCACTGAAAGATACTTTTAGGTCTTCAGTCAACTTAAAATTTTTAAATTTTAAATAAATATTCAACTACCATTGGTTTCCAATATCAGACTGCTATAACAGTTCAAGTTTTTTTTGCATCAACAAGCTGACAGCAAAGTATTTCTATAGCCCCATGACAAAACTGTCACTGCAACCTCAAAGATCTATAAAACTAAAACAAGTTAAGGCCAGAAAGGAACATTAGATCATCTAGTTTTACCTTCCATATAATATAGGCCATTGGAATTTCCTTCATTTATTGAGACAAATAACTGTTTGTTTGGCTAAAGCATATCTTCCAGTTTATTAGAAAATATAAAAGTTTGTGTCAGGTCCCAATTTACGTTTTCTAATTAAGTTAGAATTTTTCAGACTGTGAAAACAAGCTTCCCACTCTATCAAGTTTAAAAATGATTTATTAAAAAGTCAGTCTGTCAGGCTAACCAACTGATCTCTATTTAAGCAAATTCTAGCTTCTCTACTTTAATCCAGCAATTCGTTGGCTCTATATTGCCCACTGACTTTGATGGAATCTGCATCCACACACAAGTTGCAGGATTGGGTCCCCAACCTCTGGAACAGAATTTAGAATCCAGATTGTGAATATAATTATTTATAAGATTGTTAACACTTCTCCCAATTAACTCCATAATTAAAAAAAAAAAATCAAGTAGTTTCTGATGACACAGATGACAGAAGCAGCTATGTGGACAAGATTTACCTCCAAGACTTTCATCTTTCCTTACACTAACCAGTAGGGAAGCTATGATTCCTGCTAGTAAGAAATTTGACTATTAAGTGCCATACCACACAAGCTTATGTATAGATCCTTGCATTAGCTTGTAAAAAACTATTTTGTTTGCTAATAAATGTAACCTACAGGCCTGTTACACCATCGCAAGGTGTTCAAATGTTGATCTGCATAAGGTAAGCAGTATGCCCTTTGCACTGTCTGTGGCATTTTTAAAGGCTAGTCATAGTGGTCTTGATTTTTTTCCCAGCAATACATAGAGCAGAGAGAAGTCCACTGCCACTTCTGTTCCCCAGATGAGTTACATGGAGGAGAGATTTAGCAGTGGAGACAAAGAGCATCCAATTCAAGTGCCACCCTCCTCCACACACAGCTGCTGCGGTTTAACTCCTCCCTTCGGTCTGATTTCAGTGGAGCAGCACGAGGAGCTTTCTGGACATGCAGACAGGGCCCAGTCTCTGCCCCGAGGAGTTGGCAGTCTGAGACCTTGCAGACGTTGGAGGAAGCGGGAGAGTGGATAAGGGCTGACAGCTATAGGTTGATCAACGGTCCTGGCTCAGGACAGTGAGGGAAAACACCCGCCTCCCTCACAGCTGGCTGCCGGCTGTGGGTCGGATTCAGCGGGGTCGGGGCCCAAGCTACGGGACAAGGGACTGGAGTCACCCGCCGCTGACACGGAAATCATTCGCGGCCTACAGACTTTGCACCCCGCCCCCAGGGGGACACCCCACGGCGGAGGGCGCAAAGCCCGGTCCAGGGCCCCGAGCCTCAGCGACTCCCAGTAACAGCCGGGGCGTCTCCTCATACTCCGCAGACGCGCCGCGGGGGAGCGGCCGTTTGGGGCCGAGGGGGTCACGCTCCAGGGGCATCTTCCTTCCCCCACCACAGTCACTGCGCCTGGGAACCAGAGGAGGCAGCAGCAGCCGGGACGTAGGCGCTGGGGGAAGTGGCGCGATCACGAAGGAAGGGACCGCGGCCGCCCAGCCTCTGGCGGGGAGGCCGGGCTGGCGCCCCGCGGTCACTTACCTCAGCGAGTCTCCTCCGGTGCGCGCTCGCGGCACGAGCCGCTCTCTCCCGGCTGTTCTGGGGAGCGGGGGCAGGGGGCGCGAGCTCGAGGGGGGACGGGGACAGAGAAGCTCGCGCAGGCTGGGCGAGTGGCGCGAGGTCACTGTCGCTCGCGCACCTTTCCCATATCACCCAGAAGCCTGCAGCCTCTCTGGAGAGCAGAAGCAAGTGGATGGAATCTCTTCACATCCGGGCACCGAGACAACGCTGCCACTGCCCCGCCCCGATTTATGACGGTTCCCAGTCTGCGACGCTTGTTGTTGTTTCTCTCTGATCCCGAATCCGGAAACCGCTTCCCGGTACAACGTAACTTCCGTCGGTGGCTGTTAGATGCGAGTCCTACTACTGCTAACGAAACGGCTCCGGAACTGGAAGGCGGGAAGGGAGGGCTGGGTGTAGTCAGAGCGGCCCCTGGCGGCCGGAACGGGGACCGACCCCGTTCCCTGTCTGCTTTGGGGCTGTCTGAGGGAGGGTTTTGTCTGACAGAGGCAGCTATTACTCCCACCCCTTGTCCCGATTTTTCACACTTGCTGTCTGGTCACCCTAGTGCCAGCTGCCCTTCTCATACCAGAAACGGACACATCCAAGGATGTTAAAAGGCAGCAATACTAATTCACTTCGCAACTCCTTTTCCCCTTTACACTGGCAGAAGCCTCCCCCACGATTCGTGGCCATGCCTTCCAGTCAATGGCACCCACTTGTAGCTCTGGGACTTCCAGTCCTGTCCACTTTACACTTCTTTTGGAAGAGTCTTTCTAGCCTAACCTCGGTCCCTGGCGCCCTTTTTTGCTGTCCTCTTGCCAATTTTGGTTGGATATATTCCTGGAGATTTCGTCACATGTAGGGCCACCCCTAACTATTCTGGGGCCCTATGCAGCCCCCCCACACACAGGGGGTTGGTGGGGCCCCAGGCCTCTGTGGGGAGGGGGGCAGGGCTGCCTTGGGAGGCCTGGGGGAACTGCCCCCCAGCAGTCACCGGAGGCACGGCTGCGGCCAGTTTGCTGCACTTCCCACCGCTGGTGAGTGCAGGCCCAGCCCTGCAGCAGTCCTTGGGGTGGGAAGAGGCGGGGCAGGGGCAGAGCAGGATGGGGGCTTTGGGGAAGGGGTGGAGTGGGGGCGGGGCTGAGGTGAGCAGTAGCGGAAAGAGGCAGGGTGCGTGGAGCAGGGGCAGGGGCTGGAGTAGTACGCAGCTCTGCAGGGCACCAGGAAATTTGGTGTCCCGAATTTCCTGGTGCCCTATGCAACTGCTTAATTTCCGTATGGGTAAGGACGGCCCTGATCACATGACATAATCTTTAATTAAAGATTAATCTTTAATTCCTGGAAACTCCAGGCTGGTCCTGAAGGGTTGGCAATTCTAGTCCTCTTCCTCCTGTGCTTTCTGTGCTGGGTGTTCTCCAGTTCTTATCACATGGGCAGCCTGCCTCAAACATGCCATCTGCAGTCTATCACTGAGAGCCTCACATTCATCTTCCCCCTAATATATTACATATGCACTGTGTCTCCCCTCCGCTTGCCTGCCATTCTCCTTAGTGTGTTACTTTCTTCCACCTATTTCTCCTTTTCTTCCATCTCTATAAGACTCAACAATTAGGCAACAGTAACATTTTGTTTACATTTATTTCTCGTAATAAAGTACTTTCCAAACAGAAGAGATGGTACAAGTCTTGCCCCAAGGAGTTCATAATCTAAAGACAGTCAAAAAAGGTGGGTAGGGAGGAAAAGGGACAACATACACACAATTAAATGATATTCATTTCAATTATATGTACTATATATGACATGTAAATTATTCCCAAATTACTATTCCAGTTTGTCATTGCCATTCAGCAAATTTTCTATCAGCAAAGTAATAAGAAGAAAATGAATCAAAGGAAACTTTTTCTTAAATATACATACAGCACATGATTAACATCTGGAGTTCATAAATGTGATATCACTGAGGTCAAGAGCTTCCTAGGATAAAATAAAGATTATCTGTATAAATATATAATGAGAACATCTACAACCTGCATTAGAAGGAAATTAAAAAGTTAGAAGAGAGATAAAACCTCATGTTCCAGGACTTGTGCCAACCTATATCTTCTCTTAAGGGCAGGCTATGATAGAAGTTGTTCATTTCAGACTTTCTGCCACCTTCTGTTGAAGTATCTTGTTTTGGACACTGTAATGGAGACTAAACTAGTGATTTCATGTATCTTTCCCAGACTTTCAGCACTTATTCTCTGGGTATAGAATGGAATTTCTAAGAATTTCCATATAAATCTGTGAGTTTATTAGTAATATTTTTAAATGGGCATTTTGAGTATATTTTTATTAACGTGTTTAACCCCTCTAACAAATGGCTTTCTATAATATTTCAAACTCAGGATATTCTATAGTTTATCTATATTCCTCAACTATCACATTTGTACAGTATACTGTTTGGGAAGAAAATTGCTGAATAGAGTTAGCAGTATAGTGGTGTTTTACTCTTTGTAAATCCTAATTTGTCATTTTAGTGACATTGAAATGAAGATTCTACCTTATTTTGTAAGATCCTCTTTCCATGTACACTTCAGTGAAGCACAGTTTGTCCTGGACTGATGGATATTTTCAGTAGCTGCAGTTTTTTAAAATAGCTGATAGCAGGAAATGTTATTTATAACTCCCTATAGAGGTTTCAGAGTAACAGCCGTGTTTGTCTGTATTCGCAAAAAGAAAAGGAGTACTTATGGAACCTTAGAGACTAACCAATTTACTTGAGCATAAGCTTTCATGAGCTACAGCTCACTTCATCGGACGAAGGTATAGAGATTCTATCCTATAGAGGTTCTCCTTTAACTCACCATAATCCAATGTGACTTTACAACTAAAGTACATGTACCAACATGTGCTCTGCTTCTGTGTTACAATAACCTAGAAGATAGCTTCCAAAAGCAGGATACTGTAATCATTTGGGAGCTTGTAAACCTCCTGGAAAATATTAGAAGCATCTCTGCATACTTCATGTTAAGAATGTAAATTCACAGATATATTTTCCCTTCATTTTATTGTTAACATGAAGTATGCGGAGACGATAACATCATCAGGGTGAATGTAAGAAAATAATTTCTTTTACGATATAATGGGAATCGCTACAGAATATACCATTGCTGTTATATATTAAATCCAAAAGTTTGAATAAAACACTTATTGGAAAAAATATTAACAAATTTGCAACTTTGTGTGTAAGGCAACAGCATTCTGAAGATCTGTAAAAATACTAGAGTTTTTCAGTTCAGTTTGCAGGTCTGGTTTGTATTCAGGAATACATGGTGTTCAGGAATTTGTTAACACAGAGAAGTGTGGTGATTTAGACCAGCAATACTATGAAGAGTTATATGTCACTTTACCTGCATATCAATCTATGCAGGTAGCTGTCACATTGGTAGAGTGCCCACTGTCCACAGCTGAGCCAAAAAGGGGAGGGGGGAAGCCCCTCTTCACTCAAAAAAACAGAAGAATTAACAAACAATATAATTCATATGTAGATCTCTACTTTCCTCAAGGAGCTCTCCCTGTGACTGAGTCTCCCATGCGAAGTACCAGCTTCATAACTCCAACCCCCCCTAAGGATAAGTGGTCTCCTCTTTTATATCCTGTTCCTTCCTGATTATTAGCTATAGCTGGAGGGCTATCTCTCTGGGCTTGACCCTGGTTGCTGGTGTTAGGGGTGCAGGGCCAATTTAAGTCACTGTTTCAGAAAAGATCATTAATCCCTTCTTGCCCTGGCTTGGTGTAAAGTTTGTACATTCTGGGCTGGATTCTGTGCTTTGCTATTTTTGTTTGTTTATCGATTTTTGGTTTCTTATTAATTCTACATATACAGTTAGTGTCGGACTGCTTTGGCTCAGAAGTGAGCTTTGCATTATGTTCTTAAGATGGCTAGGCTTGAGCTCATTATGTTGTCCTTCACTGAGACAGGATGGGTCATGAATCATAGAATTGTAGGACTGGAAGGGACCTCCAGAGGTCATGTAGGCCAATCCCCTATACTCATGGCAGGACAAAGTATTATCTAGACCAGAGAATGGTCTCTGAGTTAGCAAAGGCCTTATAGATGTTAAAAGTAGAAATTTGCATTGATCCTAGAAACAAACTATAAACGAGTAGAAGTTGCAGCTCACTTGTGTGATATGTTTGAGAGGATAGTTTTGTTTAAGAGGTTGCAAGCATACAATCAAGAATTTCCATGTTGCCCTACGATCAACCCCACATAGATTTACCACAATCTAATCTGTAGGTGATAAATCCATAAATTGTGCTTAGGTCCTTGATGAAGGAGAAAGAGAACAGATTCCTGGCAAACCTGTACCTCCAAAATGTCTCACCACTGTGTCAATCTAAATTTAGCGAAGCATAAAATAAGAACCTGAAAGTTCATACTGCTTTGATAAGTGGAGGGCAGATACCAGAGGTCAGTGTCTGGGGAGCTTGTGGAAGTGTTACGCAGGTCAGTGGTACTTTTTAATTGACTATATGGAAGGCTACAGTGAGGTTAAGTGCTGATATTAGGCTTCTATTCATAACCACATCATCCATCAGTGCTACTATAGCGATTCTCATGCCATTTTACTTTGGGAAAGGTTCAGGATAGTGATACAGATCAGGTTGTTAAAGCTGATTGGCACTAGTCTGCTCCAATCAATTTCATTATCCTAATGAAAAAGAAATGACTGCACAAAAGTTCAGTATTTATAAAGGTATGGAAGGGTCTTCAGGAAATGTGTCAATGTCGATATATTTAGGTTAAGGTTTAATTCCTGCACATGCTTACACACATGTTCAGCTTTAAACATGTGAGTTGTCACACTGATTTCAAACAACTACAGGATCAGGGCCTAAGTGATATGAGGCAAAGAAAGGAAGGATCTGCCATTGATCAATCTGCCATTGATTATGTGATTTACAGTTGCACTATAAGAAATTTCCTTAGTAAATGTCTTTTAAAAAGGTTTAACACAGAGCTACGTACAACACAATTATGCAAATATAACATGAAGAGCGTTGATTCCATAATTTACTTATTGGTTAAGTAACATGTTGGAGCCGTGTTTGTATGTGCACAAACCTTGTGTTCTGAAAATCGATATGAGCACACATAAGGCTTCTAAAAATCATTCATATATTAACATGTGCACTTTCATTTGGCTTCTACATTTCATTTTTCTTGTGTTGGCGCTATAAGGGTGTTGGATCATATTAAAGAAGTTCTGTATTAAAATCACAAATGAGTTTGATTACTAATTAAGAGGTCTCTTGGTTTTTGGTACTGTTTCTCTCCCTCTATGTGTGAAAATTGCAAGCTGTTAATTGTGTTAGTACATTCTAAGACAGAGTCTGTTCTCAAAGCAATTCACACAGAGAGAGACTCAAAGCAATACTCTGTAACAACAGAAACAGCACTCAGAGACTCCCTGCCCTTTTGTTGTATTAACAATTGTGATTAAAATAGAGATAGAGGATGTATGTGGATGGATGCTTGGTGTGGATAATAACTGAATGATCGGGGAGGTGCCAGCCTAAGAATCCAGTGTCCATCGGCTGAAGAAGGCGTCAAGTGGAAATAACCAGAGGACCCTTGGAGGGCAGCCTGGAATCCACCCAACAGCCTCAAGAATGGGAGAACCAAAGAACAAGATAACATCTAGCAGCACGGAGCCGTCAGGAACGTGCTATCTGCTGATTGATTCAGCAACAGCATGATGAAGCAATTCCCATAGACTGGCATAGGAAGAAATTCCTATAAAAATGGACTCTAGAAAGTGAGAACTTCGGGGTCTGATTCTGGAAACCAACTTCCAGGAGCATCAGATGTGCATCTGACAAGGCCCTGCTTCCTCCTCATGTCCAGGCCACCTGGCCAGTGGCTTGGCATGATCAACTCTAAGGCTGGTAACTATGATAGCAACCTTGCAGAACCTGTGTATGTGTGTTTGTATGAATGAATGTGTGAATAAATATGAGATTGAATGGAATGTTATAGCTATAACCAACTGCTTACTATTATTCTTTCTGTATTCACAATAAATGTGGTATTTTGCCTTTTCCCCTTTAATAAGATCTTGTTGGTTTTTATTTTATTGGTATAACAAAAGAAGTTAATGAATAGGCTCATAATCTTCAGTAAGCACTAGATTCGGACCTTGCAGCAGTCTCAGGGCTGCTCTAAATTATGTGCAGCTGCCTTTTCCCTCCTGCCCAAAAACTATGCCAGAAACTGGGAAGGAGATGGTATAGAGCCACAAGCAGGTGGTGAAGCCAGCTTTATAGCCCTTGTGCCAGAAGAATTGTGCAAGTGGACCATAGTAGCTCCAAGGATTTGTCAGAGCATCAACAAAACAAGGAAACTGACTATATACAAAGTGCTGTCACGTGCACAAAGCAAGAAAACTGAAAAAAATAGATTTCCCTCTGCCACCATCTCTTTCAGTTACTCATTTTAGGTATTACTTGGGACAATAGCAGAGACAAAGTTTTAGATGGAAATGTGGTTTTAAAGTTGACAGTGTCATAATCTCCTGACTTTCTAATGTATATTTTTTAAAACTCATATATTCTTGTAGGTAATATACACATAAATTATAGAATTATGCAATTTGTTATTTGCCACCTTTATATGGAATATGTATTACATATATAACACTACACAGGATTACATAAATTAGGAAATACAAAATGTGTTGGTTTAAAATTACATAGTTTATTACAGTATTATATTTCAACAGAACCTTTGGTAATACATAAATACTACAAATTAGGTAACAATGTTAAAAATAAACATGTAAGACAAATATGGTATTGGCATTATAAATAAATAACAACATTAATTAATTAAAAACCGGCCCTAAATCTGAATATTTTTTCACAGGGTAAAACAGCAAATGAAATTATCAGTCTAATACTGCTGCAGTCCATGCTTAAACCTAAAGATTACTTTGACGAATCAGGCCTGTTTTGTATTCCTTCTATTTTCATATTTCAGTATTTTTCTCATCAATGCCCTTAGAAATGGGTCAACTTGTAACATGCTTTAAAATATCATAAATGTGATTTTTGAGAGTTAGTTACTAAAACTGTTATATTGCAAGTCATCTAAATTGAATCTCCTAAAAATGAACTGTCTTAAATTAAACTCCTGAGGAATTATAACCTGTTTGCTTAATGGTTTTGGTTAAGTGCAATAGAGTGCTGTTTTATTTAAGGTCATTCTTGATAAGGCATATTAAAAAACTACAAAAGTGACAACGTAATATTTATTTCTTGCTACAAAATTTTAGGCAAAAAGTATTTTTTTCACATAGTAATGGATTTCATCCAATTGCTGGCTTATTTGCTGTATACACAGTAATTAAAATTTGTGCACTAAGCTGAGCTGCTCTTGTCAGACCATGCCACTGTGCTGAAACAGTGGGCTGGCCAAGATGCCTCAGAAGAGCTACATGCTGCAGATTTTGTTTCCATGCTCAAACACAGCCTGCACAAACTGCTTGAAGACTCTGTCCATGTAAGTGCATTTCCTTGGCCACATTCCTTCTAGAAAACCAATATGGCCTCCATAAGAAGTAAGAACCAAAGCAACATTCGGATTTTGTTTGGCAGTTTCTATGGGTATAGCTAAAAGAAAAGAAAAGTATAGTAAGTCCCCCATCTCATTATTTATCTCTAGTAAATACCATGCATTCTAATCATACAACAGAAATACAGAAAAGGGTATTGCAGGATTGGGATGTTAAGATGTCAAAAGATACCTCACTTTGAATCATTACTCACATCATTTGTGCAAATTTCTAGATGATGCACTGATTGATCCTCTTCTCACTCACACTGATGCAAAATAAATGTAACTGAAGTCAATGCAGATTTACAATGGTGTAAAAACAGTGTAAGTGAGAGGAGAATCAGGTCCATAGCTTTACATATGTGCTTCAATACTTGGCAACAGAAAATGATGGATTAACAATGAATAGTCCTCGTTCTTGTTAGATTAGGTATGAACCCTGAAGTCATTTTAACATTTTGTATTTAATATATTTCTGTAAATAGTATTGTAAGAATTTGTTTACTTTGGGAATCTGAGTTCAGTGCTTATCAGAGTGAAAGGCCAACAGCTATAGATAGCGAGATGTTCAATGTACTTATACAGCTACGTTAATGCTCAGCATCAGTACAGGGTTATTAATACCATCATTATTATGTATTCTTTGTATTACAGTAGCACCTAAAGGCCTCAACCAAGATTTGGGCCCCAGCCAAGATTTGGGTTCCATTGTACTTTGATCTCAATGGGAGTTAGGTGCCTAAATACTTTTGAGGATCTGGGCTCTAGCAAGAGACAGTGCCTGCACAAAAAAGCTTACAATGTAGACAGGCAAAGAGTGGGACGGGAAAGAGGCACACACAGTGACTTCCCCAAGGTCACACACCAGGTTAGTGGCCCTCTCTAGGTTAGCGAATGCTAGTAAATGAGTTACTCAGAATTAGATCAGCTGTCTAAAATTAGACTCTAAACTGTGCAATGATTTGGGCATATGCATATAGAGAGATTACAATGAATGATTTTTGATTTCAGTGAATTCAGATAGTCAAAAGTATTCAGAGGTGAATGGCTAGTACATTGATCCACTGGGTCACCTATTGCAGAACCCTTGATAAAAGAAAAATAAAGGTAAATTAAAATCAGATTAACAATATAGAAAGCACATGTATTCACAAAATGACAGATAAATGCAACTGTCTGACTATTCTCATATGGAATAACTATCTGACATGACATGACGTTACTGCAACTTAATGGAATTCTTCATACTCAGGGTGGAGTGATTAGTTATTTAAAGGAGTTGCCATTGAAAAATGAGTAACAGAGGTTTAATGTGTGTTAAATGTGTTTATTTTTTACATAGCAAAAGGCCCTGATATACGCTAAGGGCAGAAGCCTTAAAAAACTGCAGTTTTCAAATATTATGCTTTTTTTGCAGGAATGGAAAAAATAAAACTAAAAAAAATTGTGATTAGGTTCTACAAAAAACAATTTGCATTATGTTTTGACGGAAATGAGTAAGTAGAATTAAACTAAATTCAATAATAAATTCACATAATGCAATAGTCTGACACACAGGGCCACTGATGCCTGCTATTGAAGGGTTAACTACTCTTTTGTGACACAAAGGCCTATTGATGCCAGAGTGCAAAAGGGTCACTACTCTGTGTCAGCAACTCCTATCAGGCCTAGTAAACTCACTACACCCAACACACTACTTTCATATAAGACACCAAAATGTGTCTTACAAAGTCTCAAATAAAAGCTGATAACACACTGGCCATTAATTCATTGTGAAATGTATGTACTGACACTATATCAGGAATTGTGTATATATACTGAAATTATTTTTAAAGTCTGTAACAAGGCAGAGCAGACAAACAGGTCTTCTGCCAGAAAAAGCATGTCTCTTCACCTATCCCTGTCTCTGATGTAAATTAAGCATTGTAAAACAATGGAAGCCCCATCTGCATGTAGAGCTAACAGGAAAAACAGGTTTCAGAGGAACAGCCGTGTTAGTCTGTATTCGCAAAAAGAAAAGGAGTACTTGTGGCACCTTAGAGACTAACCAATTTATTTGAGCATGAGCTTTCGTGAGCTACAGCTCACTTCATCAGGTTGATTGGGGGATGTGAAACCAACTGGGTCAGGGAGCACACTGGAGAACAAGCAACAGGGGAGAAGAGTCTTATCTGGGGATGCACTTCCAAAGGGGCATGTCAAAGATTTACTGGACTATACAAGGAAGGAAAAAGGCCCCTTTTCCGATCCTTCACTGAGGGAGCAAAAAAGATATTGCTTTTCACATTCATGAAAATTGGATGCTGGCCATGTGGACTAGTGATGCTGGGAGGTTGCTTTAGGTGAGAAATTGCTTTAGACAAGGATTTTAGACTGTTAGAGTTAACTTTGGACTCTAAGAAACATGTTCTTCCTTTCGCTTTACATGTAACTTGTTGACTTTGCTCACTGTGTCTTACATCTTAGTCTTTGTAAATAAACATATTTGTTTCACTATAAGTAGATTCCAGTGCTGTGTTTTTGTAAGGGACCTGATCCTTAGTTGTGTCAGTCAACCTGTGTGACAATATATTTGTGGGAGTGTCCAGTGACAGGGAATGTAGTGGTACTCTGACAGAGGGAGGGGCTTGAGAGTTGGTGTATGTCTGTCACTAGCCTGAACAAGAGAGGGAGAGGTCTGTGGAGACCTGGAAGTCAGTGCTTGTCTGTTTCGAGAGGCTGTTGGTTTCAGGGGGCTGAGCTACAGCAGGCATCAGGCAAGACAGCTTCACACTAAGGACAGGTAGTGGTGGTGAGGTGCCTCACAACCCTGAGTACCATGGGGGAGCATCACAATGCTACCTTTGTTCAAAAGCTAGTCTATTCTTTATGTTTTCCATCTCTGCCGAATTAAAAAAACAAACCAAACACACACCCCCAAAGGATAGAGCAGCATGAATTTCGCTAATCTTCTACTCTCATGTTTTCCATCCCCTTCTTTTGACTCATTTCTCTATCGTCTATCCATGAATCCCTTACTCCCATTTTCTGACTCTTACCCCTCTCCCTAATCTTTTTATCCTCTCTTTTTTTCTTTGGTCTCTCCTGACTGCTTCATTCCATTGAATTGTCTGCAGAAAGGGATGCAGAGTGAAACTTAACAATGATGTATTGTAAATTTAAACCCAAAAGAAACAGAGTGAAGAGAGAAAGATAGTTAGTAAAATTTACACTGTGGTCTGAAAAGGGCACAGATATTAATGGAGTGGAGTGGTACAAACATGCTGACAGGGCACTAAACTGCAAGGTCAGAGTCTCAGATGTGATATAGCATTGTCTCTACCAGCACCTGGCAGACCATTAGAATGAGGAAATTTAAGTCACACTGCATAATATGCCTCTGAAAGGTAGTGATCAAAGAAAATGATAATTCAACTATAGAGTCAAATATGACACTATGATAACTGGCACTACTGGTGCCTGTTTTGTTTTGTTTTTGGACAGGTGAGGGTTTTTAGGCAATTCAAAATAAAAGCTGAAATTGGCTATATCATGCCTTTCCTCATACAATGAATTGTCTGGATTACTCTGGGTGAGAAAAATGGCTTGGAGTTAAAAATACTTGATGCAAATGACACTTGCTTTTATTAGTTATATACTTTGAGAACAGTCAAGATTTGTATATATACAGCTGTATGTTCATACAGCTGCATCAGCCATGCGTGCACTAGGTAATTTAAACTGAAACTGCCATCACAGAGGCATGCCTGGAAATAAGAGATACAGCTTCTTCATGTTGGATCAAGACCCCTGTGGACATTTTTCTGATTATGGGTCGAGTCCATGATGTCTTCCACCATTATGTTTACAAGTGCAAAAGATATCAAAAACTGCATTTACAGATGATGTGAGAGCAAATGACTGCAATTAAAGGAAGCAGATGCAGTGTCTGCATTTCTTATGGTCAATCAGCCTTGAACAATTTAAAATGGGGATAAAAGCTTCTAAACTGTAATTAGAATGTTAAGTGACACACATCTGGTGGATCTGCACCTCATCTAACAGACAACTTTGCAGACAGGTGTAGCCAGCTTCATACAGGGAGTTGTCTGAATACAGAGCAATCCTGGAGTAGCTCTCTTTAGAGAACCTTCTCTGCTAGGCTGAGGTTGTGTTTCCAAGTGGCAGCATTCTAAGTTTGATCCAGTCTGGAACTGTGGAATTCTAATTTTCTGCTACTAATGGGGAACTGAAGCATGCATGGAAGGTTGAGAGGAAACCTCAGATTTACTGGAAGAAGTATGAGGAGGCATGCAAAAGTAGCCAATTCCTGCAATCAGTGGAAGCCTGGGGTCCTCCTGATCAGAGTCATTCCCAGCTCAGCACAGGTCCCCAAAGTCTAGTAGAGGATTAAACCTCAGAAAGGGAACAGGGGTAAATAGTTTTTTTATCTCTGCCTTGAAAAACTTCTGCTATCCAATACATCATCACTTTCTAGTAGTCAAGTAAGTGACAGCTAAGTTACTAAATTAATCAAAATGAGTGGCTGAACAGATTTCTTGCCCTTGGTTTAATCCCCTCCAATAATATTTCTCTATTTTCTATGCTGTATGAAACATTACCTACCTTTGACAGTAGGAGGAGCAAGGACCAAACAAATGCCTGAACATACAAGAATTTAATGGAGAAATGCAGGATAGAATCAGATTTTAAGGGGAAAACACAATCACCACAAAAAATTATAATGTTCTATCTTTCGGTTCTATACAATACCCCCACACGAGGATATGTTTGTCTCTATTATTGTTTGTTTAGCACCAACAATGGGCGCATGATGAATTAAAAAAAACAGTCCTTCTGCAGCCCACTGTTCAGTGTGCATTGTGTCCCCCTCCGTGCCAGATTCATAGAGGATATGAACCTGCTACAACTGTCAGTTTTAGCTTACGCTGTAGAAGCTTGTATTTTAATTCGGGGGGTCCTGGGTTCAGTTCCAAGATGATTCTTGAGCCTGAGACCTCGTCTATAACTGAGGTGTGAGGAGAAAGGAGGTTGTATAGCCCTCATTAGAGGCCCTTGGAAGCATTATGCTGGCAGGAACCAGGAGGAGTAATGAATGGATCATACTACATCCAGGAGCATGGGGAAAAAGTGATCTCACTGGTGGTTCCACCAATACCCATTTTACAAATGTAGCCTGTGCTTCAAACCACACAGCTCCACAATCAATAGGTAGTGCATGGGTTTCAGGTCTATGGTCACACCAAGATACTCCCAATCAAGAGTGGTGTGTGTTGTTTGCCAAAAGTGGCAGCTGCCTGGTCTCCACTTCTTTACACTACCAGTGCAGGAGTCCTAAGAGGGACAAAAGAGGTCTCTCCTTCCTCAGTGTACCTTCACTGAAGCAGGCATAGCTGATTTCCAACAACTTTTTGTGTAATCCTACTTGACATTAGATTTGTGTAACTTTTAACATATTCATGACACATATAATCTTCCTTCAGTTTCTTTAAACTTCGGTTCAGTACTCTAACCTATTTGCACAATCTCCGTGGTGTCCTAGATTTTCTTATGAAGATCTGGGTCAATTTACAATGGCAATAGCAAGTTTCCCTGCATCAAACCAACATTTTGTACTTCCAACTGTCAGCGGTCTACTGCAGAAGATTGTGTCGTTAACTAGCTCTTAGCCTGGCTAGTTCCTCTTTTACAACTTTACTTTTATTCACTGTCATATCACTCCGAGGAAAATATAGCCATCATGCAGACCACAGGACCAAAAAAATCTTTAACCATGTTGATAACTGACTTAAGAGGGTCAACAGTAAAAGCCTGATTGCTCTGTCAGGTGATCAGGATAAACTATTTTAAAAAATCTATTGTGTTTTTCCAGCTTAACTGTTATTAGCTGGCATTGCTGCCTGTTGGGCAGCTTCATCCTCCAATCAGATTTCTACTAATATTGATATGGGATTTCCTGTATAAGATCATATAATATGTATCCCTTCTGCTGTCCTGGACCAACAACACAGCCATGTCAGCACTTTGGCCCATGTGCCATCTGAGATTGAAGGATTCTAAACTTCCTTCCTATCTTTAATCATCAAAGGGAACCAAATGATTTTTGCATTAGGCATTGGACTTTTATGTCTCTGAGGTCATTGCCAGCGATGGCTATAGAGGAGTTCAAATATCCTGAAACATGAGCAAATCACAGTATGACATGTTTTATAGGGGCTGGCTTACAAGAATGCTGATCAACAAAAGAACTAAGCATTTTTCACCTTGTATTAGTTAGGCCTCTCCAATAACTTCAAAGTTTATCAGAGTGGAAAATGGGAACTAAAAATACCAGTAGTGATGTACAGTAGTAGTATTAAACACATCTCATTCATATATAGCCTGTTCTTAGATCTATGCAGTTTTCCATCTTACTGATTGCATACGTACATACATACAGGTATAAAGAGAAACATAAAAAAGCCACAACTTACCATGACCTGGTGAAAAAACATCATCCAGAGAGTTTAGACATAACACGGGAATTCCTATTGACTTCAGCTTGCGATATGGACTAGCATCTACATAGTAATCATCAACTGTACAGTAGCCAAACATGACTGAGGTGAATTGCTTATCAAACTCCCTAATGGTTTTAGCCTGAAAGTACAGAATTCAAAATCAGGAACAACATCAGTATTTGGAAACCAAAACATGAAATCAAAAGAGAAAAGATCTATCCATCTACCTTCATGACAAGATTCATATCAAATAATTTCTCTAACATTTGTCGATGTCTGGAAAAAAATGAGGGGAGGGGGAAGAAAAAATGATTTTACAGATGTAGAAGTCGTCCGCCTTACAAATACATACTCAGAAATAAATATAATCATAGAGTAAGAACATTTGTTTTATTTCTCAGAATTATAAATCCTTGTGTCCTGGACACTAATCAATGTGCACTTACTTCCAAATACAACCAGAAACTAGGGCTGTCAATTAATCGCAGTTAATTTACGCAATTAACTAAAAAAAGGTAATTGTAATTAAAAAAATTAATCGTGATTAATCGCAGTTTTAATCGCATTGTTAAATAATAGAATACCAATTGAAATGTATTAAATATTTCTGATGTTTTTCTACATTTTCAAATATTTTATTTCATTTACAACACAGAATACAAAGTGTATAGTGCTCACTTTATATTATTTTTATTACAAATATTTGCATTGTAAAAATGATAAACAAAAGAAATAATATTTTTCAGTTCATCTCATACAAGTACAGTAATGCAATCTCTTTATCAGGAAAGTGCAATTTACAAATGTAGATTTTTTTGTTACATAACTGCACTCAAAAACAAAATGTAAAACTTCAGAGCCTACAAGTCCACTTAGTCTGACTTCTTGTTCAGCCAATCACTAAGACAAACAAGTTTGTTTACCTTTATGGGAGATAATGCTGCCCGCTTCTTATTTACAATGTCACCTGAAAATAAGAACAGGTGTTCGCATGGCACCCCAGCATTGCTATGTATTTATGTGCCAGGTATACTAAACATTCATATGCCCCATCATGCTTTGGCCACCATTCCAGAGAACGTGCTTCCATGCCAATGACGCTCGTTAAAAAAAAACATGCATTAACTGAATTTGTGACTGAACTCCTTGAGGGAGAATTGTATGCCTCCTGCTCTGTTTTACCTGCATTCTGCCATATCTTTCGTGTTATGGCAATCTCGAATGATGACCCAGCACATGTTGTTCATTTTAAGAACACTTTCACTGCAGTTTTGACAAAACAAAGAAAGTGAGATTTCTAAAAGTAGCTACAGCACATGACCCAAGGTTTAAGAATCTGAAGTGCCTTCCAAAATCTGAAAGGGACGAGGAGTAGAGCATGCTTTCAGAAGTCTTAAAAGAGCAACAGTCCAATGTGGAAACTACAGAACCCGAACCACCAAAAAATAAAATTAACCTTCTTGGTGGCATCTGACTCAGGTGATGAAAATGAACATGCGTCAGTCTGCACTGCTTTGGATCGTTATCGAGCAGAGCCTGTCATCAGCATGGAAGCATGTCCTCTGGAATGATGGGCAAAGCATGAAGGGACATATGAAACTTTAGTGCATTCGGCATGTAAATATCTTGCGACAACAGCTACAGCAGTGCCATGCAAACGCCTGTTCTCACTTTCAGGTGACACTGTAAACAAGAAGCGGGCAGTATTATCTCCTGCAAATGTAAACAAAATTGTTTGTCTGAGCAATTGGCTGAACAAGAAGTAGGACTGAGTTAACTTGTAGGCTCTAAAGTTTTACATTGTTTTATTTTTGAGTGCAGTTATTTTTTGTACATAACTCTATAACTGTAAGTTCAATTTTCATGATAAAGAGATTGCACTACAGTACTTGGATTAGGTGAATTGAAAAATACAATTTCTTTTGTTTTCTTTTACAGGGCAAATATTTGTAATAAAAATACATATAAAGTGAGAACTGTACACTTTGTATTCTGTGTTCTAATTGAAATCAATATATTTGAAAATGTAGAAAACATCCAAAAATATTTAAATAAATGGTATTCTATTATTGTTTAAACAGAGCGATTAATTGCACGATTAATCAGGATTATTTATTTAATCGCACAATTAATCTCGATTAATTTTTTTAATCGCTTGACAGCACTACCAGAAACATGAGTGAAATCTGCATTCGTCATTAGAAAGCTGACAAGGATAAAAAGGAGAACTTTGATTTTAGGAACAAAAACATTAATTCTTTAAGACTACATATGAGCTACCCTTTCCCCTCCTTTTTGTTTTCAGAGTTGATTTTTTAACAAATTCATATCTATGTAGCCCTTAAACTAAATGTGTTAATATTGGTTAGTTTATAAAGAAAATCAAATTGGTGCCATACATCCAAATCATGACTAACCTTACAATAATCATTGTGTGCATGAGGTGAAATTCAGTCCTGTAGATAGGGCCAGCACAAAGCCTATACACCATTTAAGTCCCACTTCAGATTTATTTTGAAGACTGCAATGGTACATAAGCTGGTTCTCTGTACAAGAGTGAATTCTACCTATGAGGAAAATCTTTCAAGCAAGGAAACATTTCAGTTTCAGAATTTCCTGAGATTACACACACAAAGAAAAGCATTATGTGAAATGCAGTAATAGCATTCCTTTCCCAGGAGGCCCATGTATCTGGCTTATATTCCATACTAACATTTTCAACCTTTCTGAATAGTTCAGAAGGTGACTCACCTATTAATAGAGGACTGTAAACAAGTAGTCAAGTAGTAGTTAAAGAGAAGCCAATTTAGTGGTTTCTCCAATGATTCTGCAGACTCAAAAACATTCCAACCAGCAGAGAAAATTGCAGCTGCCATCAAAGGGGTTTCTCGGCCAGTTTGGCCCAGGTAATTTAAAAGAAGCATGCTACAAAGAAGAATAAAAATAAAACAAATCAAACTGTCAGATCACTCACTGAAATATAATCACATGTTTAACAATCTGCCAACTTTACACCTATTCTGTTCTAAATGGGTTCTTGCACCACCCTTATCACCATGGTATTTCCCTTCCAATAGTGCCTTAAGTGATGTTACTAACATCTGTCACGTTTCATTTTCTCTCGCATCCTGTCCCCAGGAGGATGAGGGTATGCAGTGTTGTGTTTGGGTTTTGTTTTGTTTTTTGGCGGGGGTGTATTTTTAATATGTACACACTGCTAATTGTTTACATTAGAGAAGGCAAGGTCAATTAAGTGTGCCTTGCTCTTGGAACAGAAAGGGGTAGGTCTTACAAAATTTCATTTTTCTTAAAACTTTTGAAAATTGCAATCTACCCAGTGAGACACGTGTGGGCTGGCGACAGTATTTGGGAATTTTAGCCTCCACCATCGCATCACACTTGGGAGCGTGTATGGTGGGCACAGATCTTGAATGCAAAGAATATGAAGAGTTATTTAAAATTAGGAAAAAAATATGGCCGAGAACCCCTGGCCTAATTAAAGTCTTGCCTTCCTGAGTACTGCTACTTAATGTAAGGGGACTGTTGCCCCCCTTATTAACATTCAGTGGGGGTGTTTTGGTTGGCTAGCTCCCAGTACTAAAAGGAAAAGGGTTTATGGGAAATCAGGACCCTGAAACTGACAGTCCCCAGGAACAATGGGGAGAGGCCAATGCTCCAGGTCAGCCTGAATGATAGGGCGGGCAGGCTAATCAGAGAGTCAGGAGGCCAGGGAAGTCTTGTACTCCATGTGAGCTGGAATTGCCTGGGTCAGACAGAGTGGGGCCCAGCTAAAGAGAAAGCAGGGGTGCAAGCTGAGCTGGGGAGCAGAGCTGTGCCAGATTCAGAGAGAGCAGACCCTGTCCTGGGAGCAGAGCTACAGCCCCAAAGCCAGAGGCATAGCCCAGAGAGAGCAGACTTGCCGTGGGAGGAGAGCTGCAGCAACCAGAGCCAGAGGTGCCAGAAAAGCAGCCTAGGAAGCAGGTCAGTGCTGGGAGCAGAGTCACAGAAGCAGCCTGCAGAGCAGACCTGTCCTGGGAGCAGAGCTGCAGCAACCAGAGCCAGAGGGGCCAAAGAAGCAGCCCAGGGAGCTGGAGGCAGAGCAGCAGCAGCAGGGCAGAGACAGAGTGGTGGAGCTGGGGCTGGAGCAGTCCGGAGCTGGGTGCGGTGAGCAGCTGGGGAGAGCGAGGGGGACCCTGGGCAGCAGGCCCAGCACAGGGAGACACCTCAGCCAAGACGCTCTGCAGGCCAGGCTTGGATCGTAACCCCGACAGGGCGGGGGCGACATTGGGAAGAAGGGTCCTACCACTTAGGGCCTGAGAGCGTGTGGCCACCACCAGAGCAAGTGTCCGACCCACAGTATCCCTGCAGCACAGCCAGGGCCTGAGAAGAAGGCCTGGGACTTACAAGGAACAGACTGTGAACTTCCCTGACATTCCAGAGACACTGTTTGTGATGTTTCCTGCCACAGAGCAGATTGATGTGTTTCCTTTAACCTTTCCCATTTTTCCTTATTCTTTTTAAAATTAATTGTTGATTAAATAACTTGCATTTGCTTTAAATTGTATGTAATGGTCAGTGGGTCAGAGAAGTGCCCAGGACAGAGAGAGTACCCCAGAATGGGGACACCCTAGCCCCTGTCCTAGGTGACCACAGCAGGGTTGGGGGTCGAGCCCCCCAGGAATCCTGGGCCCAGCCTTGTTGGGGTTACAAGAACTCTGCCAGACAGGAGAGTGGAAGGGGAGTCCTCAAGGGCAGGGAGGCCACTGGGTAAAGGAAGTGGGAGCGAGGACTCAGATCCTTTCCCTAGCCCATTTCACTGGGGTAGTGCAGAAGCCAGGAAAGTTCCGCACTATTCCTCCACTTACATAATAGTCTCCATAGCTGCTGTATGCCTGAGATGAAGGAAAGCTCACAGGTACTTGCCACTCCAGATGCAGAAAGATTAAAAATAAATCAGGAGGATGGGTAGGATGGTGCAGGAGAAAAACAGAAGATGGCCTGAAAACTAGAAGGTTTGCTGTCTAAGGGCAGATTGGAAAAGGAGGACTTGTGGCACCTTAGGGACTAACAAATGTATTTGAGCATAAACTTTCGTGAGTTACAGCTCACTTCATCAATGAGGTGTAGCTCACGAAAGCTTATGCTCAAATAAATTTGTTAGTCTCTAAGGTGCCCCAAGTACTCCTTTTCTTTTTGCGGATACAGACTAACATGGCTGCTACTCTGAAAACTGTCATTATGTAAGGGCAGATTGTGGCCCATCCTGCCTACTTTCACGGGGTACTATTGGAGTATAAGCCATCCCCTTCCTCCCCTGCACCAGCTAGTGATGGGTACCAGTGCAGAAGGAAGAACAGTCTCCAGGGGCTGGTACATCCCAACCCTATAAACATTTGCAGGGAGCAAACAGGAAAGAATGAGTAACAAGCAACATGCTGACACAGCTGTACATTCCAGCATACCAGGGGTTGTAAGCTGTGTCTGGGATCGAGCTGATACAAGGTTTGTATCCCCACATCCTTGAAGCGGGGGGGGGGGGGGGGGGGGGAGGGAGGGTGTGTGTGCGTGGGACACACACTGGGAGGCAACACAGCTACCTGCTGCCCCATACACAGAGCTTGTGGAAAAACCCACAATTGATTTCTAAGCCAGTAAAAATGCTGATGTGGTAGAACAAGCCACAAATGGAAGCTGGAGAATATATGTGGTGGGAAAGATATTGAGAAGCTTCATGCTAGAGGAGCAGTGCCCCTTCCAAAACAATACAGACTGGAAGTCAAAGAGAAGTGTACTTTAATTTAAATGTACATCAAAGGGAAGTAAAGTCAATGTTTTATTTCCTTCTTAATCAGCCAAATTTAAGTTTCTTCTCGCTCTGCAATCTCCTTATGAAATGTTGTGGGTCGTGTTGCATTTTTTTAAACGTCTGTCAGGAGTCTACTTGTATTTTGTTTTCAATTTAGAAAGTTTTTAAAATTATTGAAGAAATAATTTTAAAAGTACTTTGAGATGAAGATTTTGAATAGCTGCTTCTTATAAGATCCTGATCCTGCAAAGACCTTCACATGTGTTTAGCTTTAAACAGATGAGTAATCCAATTCACAACAAAGATGCTTAATTTTAAGCATGTGAGTAATCCCAATGTAGTCGATTTGGGACTACTCAATTGCTGAAAATTAAGCATGTGCATAAATCTTTGCAAGATCAGAGCCTAGAGGAGAAGGTGACAAGACAAAGAAATAGATCATGAATCTATTATATGATGCAAACATCAAAGACACAGTGAAAACCAGCTAAGATTACAAAGGAACAATGGCAAATTTAAAACCACAACAACCCGAGGGAATGCAGCGTAAATCCATTTCCATACATTCATCACCTTCTAACATATGCAAAGCAACAGACAGTCACAAACACAGATTGTTGGTTCCCCTTCCAAATCAAGCCTATTCAACCACAATCTACCAGGTTATACCCACCCACCTCGATTCTGCCATTTGCCATAACTTATGGGGAAAAAATGTATGTCTCCTACATACTCAACAATACAAATCCAATACCCAAGCAAATGATACATTCCCAAACAAATTTAGTGGTACAACAAAATTACACATAGCAAAATAGTTCACCATTTGAATATTAAAAACAAACATGTTTGCATAACTGGTTACGGTTTCTAAAGAGGAACAGTGCCAGATTAAAAATCCAGAACTGGAAGGAAATAAAGATTAGTCTCACAGGCACATTGAAACAGGTGAGTCCATTCCACAGAATTATTCATTATGAGCTACACTATGGAAAGGGGAGTGCAGAAAAATCTGTCATAGTTTTTTGTGATATTTCTTATTTGGTATTTATAACAATAACAGCAAAAACCCTGCAATGGTCCAAATCTTGGTGCCATCGACGGCAATAGCAAAACTCAGTGGGACCAAGATTTGGCCCAATAGGGTTTAAAAGCTTCAAAGTTACTTATTTACCTGATTATCAATAACTGTATCCACTGAACAAATCTGTAATTATCCAGGTTTCAGAGTAGCAGCCGTGTTAGTCTGTATTCGCAAAAAGAAAAGGAGTACTTGTGGCACCTTAGAGACTAACCAATTTATTTGAGCATAAGCTTTCGTGAGCTACAGCTCACTTCATCAGATGCATCCAATGAAGTGAGCTGTAGCTCACGAAAGCTTATGCTCAAATAAATTGGTTAGTCTCTAAGGTGCCACTAGTACTCCTTTTCTTTTCTTTTTGTAATTATCCAATAACTTGCAAAGGTCAGGATGGCTTAGTAGGTAAATGCCAGTAAAGAGAGCCACCTTGTACCCATCCTCAGCACATCCCATAAGAAAGGAACAGAGGGTGCCGGAAGTTCATTCCTGAACTCACAGAATTCCCTTCCAACCTTGCAGCACAATTTTCCAAGAAGTTGTGCTGGCACTGGACATTGTCCATTCTAACTGTGCTGTACTTCCCTTCTCTGGATAGGGGCCAGCACTGAGTGAGTGTTAATAATACTGCTTTTAGCCGCATTAACTATCTGGTTTTGTTGACAGTATTACTTCCTCCTTCTGAATCATACAAAACAGATGCTCGCTGAAGCCCACCCTTCCTCTAACAAACCCTAACTATAAAGTGAGAAGCCCTGCTAGAGTGGAGTTAACTCCTAGGGCTTCCACAGGCTGCTAGGCAGGGAAAGGAGCATAATACATTGGCTCCACTTCCTCTATTTTTTGGCTCTATTTTATTTTTTATCTGCTTTCCTGTATCCTTTAGAGCAGATAGAAGTAGAGTTGCTGTAATGAGGAAGTTGTGAAATACTGATTTGTGACATTTTAATAAGTGCCTGTGTACTCTGCAACAAGATGGACCAACGTTCTACAACCAGGCCCCCAGCTTCTGGGGCACGCAGAGAGAAAATTGGCAGAACTTTACAACAAACTTTTAAACAAGAGGCTTTATTTAATTAGATCTGATGCTGAATAATGAAATCAGCATGGGAGCCCCACTGTTATTTATTTTCATATTACCTTCCGTTTATTTTACATTGCCCCACACTTTCAGTTTTTCTACAGACCAATGTCTAACTGCAGGGTGGCAGCTGTCAAGGAGAAGCTGGAGTTTTGACAGCCCAGTACTTTTTGGCACCTGGAAAGGTGCAGCCCCACTTTGGGATTGTGCAATAAGCACATTGGGCCTAATCCACAATCCACTGAAGTAAATGGAAAGATTTCCTTTGATTTCAACAGGCTTTGGATCAGGCCTACAAGTTGGCTGTTTCTGCTAAAATAATCAGCAATGAAATAGTTAACACTAAGACTCTTTGTATTGTCCTGTTTAGGTTTCATAACTAATAATCCAGTGTGATGAATGAACAGTTCACACCTCTCAGAGCTATTGTTTCAGGCTGTCTGCCAACACAGAAAGACATCACTAAATTGGTTATATTCAATTCACATTTTTAGGATTTTCAGTGCAATCATGGGCTTGTCTAGACAAATACAAAAGTTTTTTTCAAGGTGCTAGTTAATGTGCTAGCACATTTGAAAATCATGGTGGAGACAGGTCAAATCATTGTTAACATCTTAGCCAGTCAAAGTGAACTCTAGGCTCCCCTCAAGGTTTGATCTCTACTAGCAATGAGAATTCCGACTGCAACTTGCCCTGTCTATACTGAGGTTTTAAAATGTATTAGCTAAAGATGGTTTTCAAAACAAACCTTTTATCTGATTCTAGACAAGCCTCAGGAAGTATAGGGACACTACTTTTTTTTAAAAAGTGAAATAATGGATTTTAGAGCACAATTTACAACCTGGGTGAATTCCATGGCAAATTCCACAATCATGAAACAATTAATGGAGACCTGCCTATATGGATAAAAGTTCCATTTTACACCCATGGGTTTCAAATAAGATTTAATGCATTTGCAAAATCTGTTTGTGGGGGCTGAGAAATGAAATTCAGCCATGTAGATGAGCACCCATCCCACTGCATCCTGCTAAACAGAACCCTTAATTAGGATCTTTGTTGATTTTTATAACTGTATTAACTATTTTTACTCCATTTCACTCCATAAAACATTACACTGCACTAAACTACAGCCAAACAGCAGCACTCTTAGCTCATGATTGGTAAACTAAATTAAAGTGATTTCTGTTATATAAATTCTTACCCGCCCATAGAAACACCTGCTGCCATAAATGGAGCTGAGGCATGCATGTTGTGTAAATGATGAATAACAGCTTCCAAATCCTCTGTGTTAGCAGCACAGTAAGTCCTTGGTGTCTGTAAGGAGCCACAAGGAAAAACACTAGCATAAGTATTTGCATCATCCTTAAGGACAAACCAAAGTGGAAGCTGGATGGTTTACATAACATGACACACTTAACATTTCCCATCAAACTACAGTAAGATAAACCTACATAATTTTGGGAAAGAAGTGGCAGTAGGAGTCATATTTTTGAGCACAATAACTAACAGCTGAGAGGTATGCTCAATATCTGCAACTTTCCAAAAATTAACTGAACAAATTCTGGACATAGAGTCTGTAGCTGAAATTTGTTCAAAAATTGATAGGCATCATTGCTAGTTAAAAATCTATGAGGAAGTAAAGCACATCATGAAGACTGCAACATGTAGAAAGGAGAATGGCCTACAAGAACTTTCTAAAGTGTGTGTGATGCCCATTTCTTCATCTTAATCCACATTTAAATGTGCTAGTAAATATTCAGTAAAATTAAATTAACATATAGAAACTTTTAAAAAACTAGTCAATATTTAGGTACTACAAAAAGTCTTGTTTAAAATAGCTTTAGTACTAATGCTATTAAAACCTCTTTTAAACTAGGCGGTCCCTTTGAGCATTTTCCAATTCTAATACAGGCAGAATACCCTGAAGAAAGCATTATAACTTCTGATATCTTAGTTTGTTGCAGAAGTTTAAAATACAAAAATATTTGAAGCTGGTTACACTGAAAGGCATCCAAACAAGAGATCTGTTCATTAAAGCTCTGATTTAGGAAAGCACTTCAGGGGGTGTGTTCTCCATTCCTGTTCAGGACAACACTTAAGCACAAGCTAACTTTAAGCGTCTTTTCAAGTTCTGAATAGGAATCCTTTCCCGATCTGGGGCCTGGAGAGACTCCCACTGCGTTCAATGAGAGTTTCACCTGGTCCTTATTGTCCCATCTCTCCTCCACTTACCCAAAGAATAAACAAGACTTTATAGTTTTACCTGCTCAGGTTGTGGAAGGCAGTACAAGTGGAGGCATTTACCCTCAGGCACAATAAGAATCCAATAAAATAGCCCCCCCCCCCCATAACACACACACCCACACCCACACATACCCAGTAACCTGTGGATTTCATATATGCCAAAACAAAGATTTTTAACTGTATATTTGTTATTAAAGATGCCAAGGAAAAATCCTGTCCCTACTGAGGCCAGTGACAAAACTCCCCTTGACTTCAACAGGATAAAGATTTCACCTCAGGTATTTAAAATATCATACAAGATGTTTTAGTTTTGTTCATTCAGAATCTCATGAAGCTGAGGCAACAATGTATTTTCAGCTTTTTTTTTTCTAACTGCTTGCAATTAAACAGCCTGGAAATTTGTGGCTGGTTTTAACACATTTAATTAGACAAAATTAATTAATTTCAATTTACCTAACAAGAATATAAAAATACTGAAGTTAAAAATAAAATACAAAAGGAGGAAAAAAGCTGGGATTGGGATAATTAAAACGACATGAGTTACCACTTACTTTATTATAGCTAATTAATTATAAACTGAGTGTGAATGTATTTTATTTCAATTAAATAGGCAAGTCTGCAGAAAGAAAAGTAAATTATTTTCATTAAGGAGATTACAATGTTTTTCATAAGAAAGTATGCTTGACTTAAATCCTGTAAAAACAGAGAGATACTGGGCTTATATGACATTTAATTTCTGAAACCCAAGTGCATTTCTATGTGCTGTATGAGGATATTTTAAAACAATAAAATAAACGTATCTGTTGCTTTTTCAACTGAAATGCCTGTGCTCATCTAACATATGATCATTTAAAAACAGTAATTCAATCTAACAAACTAACGTTCAACAGAACACCAATGATAGTACAGTATTTTTTAAGTCCTGATCCTTTAAATAGGCATTGTATAATGGAAATTTAAAGTTAAATCACTCTCTAAAGACAAGAACAAGAATTATTGTCATGACTACGTTTTATTATGTTGCCTGACTATGCTTCAGACTCATTACTTGGGGATTTTATATAAATATGTGGGGGGAAAAAACCTGCAGAAAAAATGTTATAACTTCAGCCGTTTTAGTCCATAGTAAGATCTTATAAAATATGTTAAGCCGATTACACTGAAATAAACACAAAGCATTGAAACAAGAGATCTTTTCACTTACTGAATCTGAAATTCATCAACAAGGACTTTGTGTGTCACAAAACAGCTTTGTATATACATCTCCAAAAGTATGCAGAAAAGTGACTCTTAACATGGCAGTGTTTTCACTGAAACATTTTAATGGGTTAAGAGAAAGCACAATGGGCATTTTAAGTTGTTTTAAAAATCAGTGGATTAAAAAATGCAAACAATACACAGTATTGTGCACACTCATAACAGCTGCAGAACTTGCCAACAAAATATATATGAAGAAACAAAGCTTATTCAGCAATATTTCAGCACATCTTGAGCCTAGCTGCAAAAAGTTCTTAGCTTTAAGATTTCAGTAATTTATCACTAGTTTCTAAAATAATATGCTGTGTAAATCCTGAAAACAACTTCTGCTAGTAGCTCATCCTGTATTGTAATTGTTGGGAAAAAAATAAAAGTAGGCTTATATCAAAAAACAAAATGTTTCAGATAAAACTGGTTCATTCATACAATAATGCATAATGGTGGGTCAGTTAATAATGGCAAAGTTTTTAAAAATTTTATCCAGGTCCAGTTAAAATTCATACAGACAATTCAGTTTAAAGTAACTGCCACTGCTTATTTCTGATTTATGTGTTAAAACATTAGAAAATATTGCAATGGATAAATTACAAATGTACATTTAGATAATATAGTATTTTTGGAGAAGAAAATACAAAAGATATTAATTTTGCTGGTAGAGATATTAAATTATTCAAATCTTTATAAAATGAAATACATCAATGGAATACACTCCATCTGTATTGTGCAGATTATAGTACATTTATTTATTGCTGCAAAAGTCATGTTATCCTCCAGAAAAGCAGCTATCACAAAGCATTTTTATTGATGACATCCAACCATCCAAAATTCAGAAAACGACAGTATGATTTCTGAACTTTAAACGTCTATGGTTTGCTCTTTATCAAGGAACATGGAGCCCCTATAAGTAAAGTAGATGCCATATAAGAAATGAATAGCCTTTTTAAAAGGTGAATATATGCCAGTTATAAAATCAAGAACTAAGGGCCTGACCCAAAACTCATAGAAGTCAATGGGAATCTTTCCATTGATTTCCAGGGCTTTTGATCTGGCCCTAACTGACCAACCACATTTTAGCATATTCCACTATAAGAACTGAGGTTAAAAATTGAAGATG
Source organism: Caretta caretta (assembly GCF_965140235.1). Taxonomy (NCBI): domain Eukaryota; kingdom Metazoa; phylum Chordata; order Testudines; family Cheloniidae; genus Caretta; species Caretta caretta. The sequence continues at coordinate 83,046,932 of NC_134207.1, read as the reverse complement.
GGCGCTATCCTAATCTGAATAAATATAATTAGAGATATGCACTCTGTCAACTACAGATTAGATTCTATACTAGTCATTTATTAGTTAGCCACATCAAGCGTGGTCATCTTAGATTAGAATCCAGCCCTAAGAATTAACACTGATGACTTCAATACATGCTGTCTACACAATGAAAGTTCCTATTTTTTAAAAAATTGATCCTTACCAAGAGAGTCTCACCAGCAGTTCCTCGGTTGTTAAAAACCACACATCTAAAAATTGAGAAGGTAAATCTGAATATATACATTGTTTATTGTATAGACGTGTACAAGCATCATCTTAGGATTACACTTTTATTTTTAAAGGTCATGTAAAAATAAAAAAATGTACTGGAAATACATAAAGAAATGTGTTCCAATAAGAAGTCTAAATGTATTTACTCAATATGTAAAGTTCTTGTCCTGCAATCTGACCTGCGTGGATGGACTCTTACGCCTGCACAGAGATTCACTGAAGTCAATTGGGCTCTACATGGACATGTATCTGCCCATGAAGATCAAATTGCAGGATCAGAGTCAGCCTATATTATGTTTATTTGGTAGTAGACATGAGCCAGAACCGAAACCACAGATCTAAACACCCCAGAGTTTTGTATGGGTTGTTGCGGAGGGGAGTTTTCAATCGGTGCAGCATGGACCTCTCTCTATTTGATCCTAGTGATAGTGGCAATGCTTTCAGGGTAGTAAGAATTACCTTGATTTAAAGATCTTTAGTTTTCTTGATAAATCTTATTGTTTTATTTTTCCTCTCTACTCTAAAAACTTTTAGTTTTTCAAAAAGTTGATTAAATGCAAAAAAGATGGACTTATTTTTCTTTTAATTCTAGTGATTTTATTGCTTAAAATTAATGAAAAACAAAACCACCCTATTCCGTTGGGATCTGACCTAAACTTTTTTTTTTAAAGCTATATTCTTCTTGGGTGCCCTGACGTGTACACATTTGTCATGAATACATATAAATACTTATTTTTTTTTAAAAAAGGTACCCATGTTTTAGGTTTCGGGGAGGGGGTTCTTAAGTTATTTTACAATTTTTTAAAAAGTAATACAGGTATCTGAACCTCCATGTGGAGAATGAGTAGCCAAATATGAATGGTCATACATGAGCATTTGCAGAAGTCAATATACTCAGTGCCAGAACTCAGTCTGAAGGGACAAAACTCAGTAGTCTTGAAATAGGGATGCTGGAGTAACTGTAATGCCGACAGACCCCGGTCGTTGGTGGGCAGGTGGGATTGAACCTGAGACCTCTGGAGTTTAGTGGATGAGCCTCTACAGCATGAGCTAAAAGCCAACTGTCTCTTAGCCAAGGATGTAGAGCAAACTCATTAATCTCTCTCTCTCTCAAGTGGTCTCGGTGCCACTAGGTGGGCCAGAACACCACACCCAGAAGGTGTGTGGGTTACATAATCACAATGGTACACCATGTTATTTCATCCTGAAGCAGAACAGCAGCAAAGTTATTGCACCTGTCAGCCCTAGTTATGATCCAATTCACTTCCCCAACCCAACTCTTCCTCAAAGCCTGAATAAGTGGGCTATGGGCAGAACAGTTCTTGCATGACAAAATCTACCCCTTAACCATCAGTTACAGGGCTGGAATGCTGCCACTCTACACACAGTAGATAGGGGCTTGTGGTCACTGGATCTGAGTAAGTATGGATCCAGTAGCCCTTGCCTGAGCTGGCAACCCCAACAGTCCCCTCCACATTCACCTGTTTGGAGCTCAACACAACAGCCCTCCTCTTGAAGGAACAAAGGAAAGCTTACAAAAAGAATGAATAAGACACGTTTATAAATAATTAAGGGAATCATTTTCCATTCCCTTACACCTTGTGTGGTAATTTACACCTGAGCAAAGTATGTCTGAAAGCTGCTGCTCTGACATCTTGCATTTTGCACACACTTTGCATGAGGTGGAGGGCAGTAGAGAAATAGGCCCATACAGTGCTCTATACAATTCTTATTTATTATTATCAAATATTATCCTATGTAATTTATTTATGTAGATATAATTTGCTCTAGTAGACATCTTATACACACACACATACAAACAATTTTAGTTGAACAAGCAAAACGCTAGCCAGTGAAGCTAGGAGTACCTATATCCCAGCATTTCACTCTGTTGGATCATGTGAAGAATGTAGGATTCCTTGCTTGTTCCTGTGAGGCCAGGCAGTAATAGGATAGTGGGTCTTGTGCTGGCATCCGGAAAACATATGCTGTCATTATTATCAAACCAATCCAGTGAAATCTGTCCTCCATCTGTTGTTTTAATAAGCTCACTGAAAGGAACAGTTCAAGAGACAATATTGATTAGGGTTTTTTTTAAATGTACCATGAAAGGTATTTACAGTTCAGAAAATATTAGTTGTGGAATTTATATCCTTAATCTTATTTTAGTATTAAAAGTATTAGCTAGCAAAATTTGTGTGTAATTGTAATTCATTAAGGGCCAGACCTTCAGCTAGTGTAAGTCAGTATATTTCCTCTGCGGAGCTATGCTGATTTCCACCAGCTGAGGATCTAGTCCTTTGTGAATTACTGGTGAAATCCTGGTCCCATTGAAGTCAATGGGAGTTTTGCCATTGCCTTCTATAGAGATTCTAATAACATGCTCGTCACTATAGTATGAATGTCATCTAGTAGGAAATTAAGCAATGTGACTAACTTCTGTCACACGTTTTTTTCTCTCATCATCTCCTTGGGGGAGAAATGTGTGTAGTGGGTTTTGTTTTGGTAAGTTAAGGGGGTTCTGTGTGTGTGTATGTTTTATTGACAGAAACACACATTGTTTAAATGAGGCCAGGATGTCACCCTATGTCAGTGGTTCTCAACCTATTTACCATTCTGGGCCACATATGCGGCCCACAACGTGTTATGTGGGCTGCATCCAATGCTACCTGTATGGCCCTGAGGATATCACATGGGCCACAGCTCTGCGTTGATTGGACTGTAAGTGGCACACGGGCCACAGGTTGAGAACCCCTGCCCTATGTCTACAAATTTTGCTAGTTAGTACTTTTAAAACTCATCTGTGTTAAGACTGCAACAAACTTGATAATATGCCAAGAAACCAAGCAAGGCTTAAACCATCAGATGAAGTTTTGAGTCAGTTTTATAAGCATACTGTATTTTCCCTGTCATCTAGCAACTTTCTGATGAAGAAAGTGAACAAACACTCAAATGCTCTACAAATTACCATAATGAGGTCTGCCTTACGTATAACTTTTCTTTCCTCAGCAATACAACACTAGTAGCACTAGTGAATATGAATCACATATGAATCACATATATGAATCACATATTTTAAAGTGAATAAGCCAAATCCTGGGCCCTACTAAGTCTGCTTTGCACTGCTTCAGCAACAAGAAGCAGACTTAAAGCTGCTTTACATGGCCAGTTGAGGATTCTTCTTGCATGAGGCAAAGCTTGAGTGGCACAAAGTCTGTGTTCCCAGATCTATCCACCTTCCTCACAGACCCGGGAATAAAGGAAATGTTGTGGAGCAGAAAAACAGGGTCTGGCCAAAGCAGTTCTGTGCTCCAGCCATCCTAGTTGTCCTTTAGAATATCCCTTTGGGAGCTGGTGCAAGCTGAAGCTACTCAACATTGCACAAGGGGCTGAAGTAGCATCTGCCTGGGCCCAGGTTCAGGGAAGTTGTAAAGGTGACATAAAACCACTTTTCCCTCACCCTCGGGGCCTGTGCCAAATGCAGCTTTGAAGGACCTGCAGACTGAGCCCCATGTGTGTGTAAGGGAGATTATTAGAGAAAGAGCAATAAATATAAATACCTATTCATGTCCTAACTCAAGCATCCAAGAACAAAGGATAAACCTGGGGGCAAGATTTATCCCTGGCACTCAGAAGAGTTGTGCCTACTTACCAAGGAGCTGAATTTGGCTCTGGTGGGGAGTTAAAAGGAATACTAAAGGAGCAGTTTTTAAGCTGGGAAAAAGAGTAACAGTATGCTTCCCTCTTCCCCCAAGGTATGGTATACACTACCTGAGACATATACATCTATCTAGGTTATTATACCACAAGCATTACTGTGGTATCTGAGTTCTGGTGGTTCCTAAATTACTAGTTACATGAAATACTATCAGCATTGATGATAATGTGGCTGCAGAAAAATTAGTAACTTGCAAGAAAGAGGCACTCACTTCCTATACTCCACTGGGGGTCTTGAGGTGATGAAGGGACGCAAGAGGGTCTGCACCCGGCCCTCCCAGCACCATACTGTGGGGCAGTAAGTTTCTGTCACTACAGGACAATGTTCTTGGAGAAAGTGGCTGAAGCTCTCACTGCCAGTCACCAACTGAGGTTTCTAGGAAGAGAGACCACAGTCAGGTATGCAGCATCCATGAACAAAACTCAGGCAAGGCTGTTTCATTCTCTACCAGCGAGCTCATTTATTTTCGTAATTAATTTTTGCTTTCATTTTAAAAACATAAGTACATCAAAAAGCACCAGCAAAAAGCAAAGAACAACACTATTGATTCTAAACATTATGGATTCATGAGATGGTTCTAAAACAGGTTATTAAAGTACTTATACTCTCATGAAAAATAGTTTATGCTGGCATAATGCCTTCCATCAAAGGATGGAAAGCACTTTGCAAATATGACTTATGTCCCAAAAAAGCTTGTGTAACAGGCAAATATTATTACCCGCATTTCACAGATGGGGAAATAAAGAAACACAAACACACTCTTTGTACAGGAAGTTTGAGGTCTGTGGGAATGCTAGTGCTGACAAGCTGCTAGTATTTTAAACAAGATGTTACTTAGTCCTCTCTAGCTTCTCAGCAGTAGTGCAACAGTGGGAAATTTGAAGAAAGTGCTAGACACCGCCTAAAGCCCAGCCAGCAACAGGACCAAATTCTCCCAGCACCCAGTCTTTTGCCTTAACCACAAGGCCATCCTTCCTTTGGTGGAAAAGCCTCTGTGTATATTCCCAGTAATCACATACAGTGTCTCCTGTACTTTCTCAAGAAATGAAACATCAGGCCAAATCCTTATCTGGTGTAAATTACACCAGATGAAGATCTGGCTCATTGCATCCAAATTATTTGAGTCTGTGAAGTGGGGTCCACCCCACACAAGCCCTGACTGTGTTAAGGTGGGACTGGTGAGGTCAATTAACCTTAGATGCTGTACCTGGAGAACTGGGGCTTGATAGGGCCTAATAGCAGACAAAGCCCAGCTGGGAGCAGAGCTGGGCTAATAGTATAAAGCCAGGAAGTGCGAGCAGGAAGGGGTTGTAAGGAGGAGGTCTGTAGTCACTCTCTAGCGCAGTGGTTCCCAAACTTTAACAACTCGTTAACCCCTTGTTGTAGCAACCAGGCAAGGTACTAACAAACTTCAACAGGACTTTATTTTTAAAGTGGAAACCTCTTTACCAAGCTGCTGCTGCACCCTCGGTAGCTCTCATTCCGCCTCCTCAACTTTTCCCCCCCTTCCTGATTCCTGTCCTTTCAGACTCCAAACAACCAGTGCTCCGAGTTCTAATAATTACAAGCAGCATCTAAACACCACATTCCCTCCTCCCTTAAGACACTCTCCCAATTAAAATAAACATTGTTGTTCTAACCACAGGAACAAATATGAAACAAGACACTATACTGTTGGCAGAAATATTACACTGAAAACACTAGATACTACCTAACATTGTCTCTAGTCCAGACAGGTGGTCATCTGGTCTGACAGGCCGTCTCTCAAGCCCCTGTTCCAGTGCAACGTCTTGTTGTGTTGATACTACAGTGAAGTCATCCAATGCAGACTGGGTGTTGGCATAATCTCCTCTTGGTGCATAGGCAGGTGCAAGATAAGAAGCATTCCATACCCGCCCATCAGAAAGTAGATAGGTATAAGGTCCCTTCTTCTCTATAATTTTAAGAGGAGCTGTGAATTTATGGTCCCCTTTGTGTAAAATTCCAGGTTTTCGTATTCTAACGAAGGAACCACACTCAAACTTTGGTTCCTTAGCACCCCGCCGCTTGTCTGTGAAAGCCTTATACTTTGCTGGGTTCTGTTCAACTGTTTTTCTCACATCATCCTTGGCTGGGGCATCAGGTCGTGCCTTTTACAGTCCAGCAATGTTCAGTTTTCAGAGTTGCAGCCGTGTTAGTCTGTATTCGCAAAAAGAAAAGGAGTACTTGTGGCACCTTAGAGACTAACCAATTTATTTGAGCATAAGCTTTCGTGAGCTACAGCTCACTTCATCGGATGCATAAAAGTGGAAAATGCAGTGAGGATGTTTTTATACACACAGATCATGAAAAAATGGGTGTTTATCACTTCAAAAGGTTTTCTCTCCCCCCACCCCACTCTCCTGCTGGTAATAGCTTATCTAAAGTGATCACTCTCCTTACAATGTGTATGATAATCAAGGTGGGCCATTTCCAGCACAAATCCAAGTTTTCTCTCCCCCCACTCCACTCTCCTGCTGGTAATAGCTTATCTAAAGTGATCACTCTCCTTACAATGTGTATGATAATCAAGGTGGGCCATTTCCAGCACAAATCCAGGGTTTAACAAGAACATCTGAGCGATGGGGGGTGGGGGGGAACAAGGGGAAATAGGTTACCTTGCATAATGACTTAGCCACTCCCAGTCTCTATTCAAGCCTAAGTTAATTGTATCCAATTTGCAAATGAATTCCAATTCAGCAGTCTCTCGCTGGAGTCTGGTTTTGAAGTTTTTCTGTTGTAATATCCAACTTTCATGCCTGTAATCGCGTGACCAGAGAGATTGAAGTGTTCTCCGACTGGTTTATGAATGTTATAATTCTTGACATCTGATTTGTGTCCATTTATTCTTTTACATAGAGACTGTCCAGTTTGACCAATGTACATGGCAGAGGGCATTGCTTGCACATGATGGCATATATCACATTGGTAGATGTGCAGGTAGATGTTCATCTGTTTCCCATGCAGTAACTCTGCGGGTGATCTTTGCGTTGTGGCATGTTGTGTAGCCCGGGTGCTTGCAAGAAATCAGTACTGAAGGTTATCCACAATCGCCTGTCCAGTTTAGCCTTTTGCAAACTCTTTTTCAAACTTCTGTTAAACCGATTTCCCCATTGGCTTGAGGGTAATATAGGGATGACCTTCTGTGTAAAATGTTCCTCTCTGCTAGAAAAGTTTCAAACTCCAGGAAAGTAAATTGACTACCATTATCTGAAACCAGTTCTTTGGGGTTACCTTCCCTGCTAAAAACTGAAGAGAGGAACTTAATTACTGTAGCAGAAGAGATTTGCGATGTAAATGCTACCTCAGGCCATTTACTGAAATAGTCTATTAAGGTGATGGCTTTTGGAGCAGTATCAAAGGGTCCTACAATGTCAATTGCCACTTTTGCCCAGGCAGATTCAGGAAGAGGAACAGGCTGTAATGGAGGGGTACATGTCACTGCTGCCTTATCATGCATTTGGCAAGTGACACAGGATTGTATGAGTGCTTCAGTTTGAGAGTCCATCTCTGGCCACCAATACAGATCCCGTAGTCATTGTTTGGTTCTGACAATTCCTTGATGAGTATCGTGTGCCAGGTGTATGAGTTTTGACTGTAATTCTTCTGGCACAAGTAGCCGGTGTGTACCTCGTAGCACACAGCCATCAAGCAAAGAAAGTTCATCCCAAACTCTAAAATAAAGCAGCAAAACTGGGTCAAGGTTTTTAGGGTTACTGCGCCATCTCTTTATCAGAAATTCCCGTAGTTTTTGTTGAATTGGACACACTGAACAAGCAGCTTGAAATTGTACTTTTGTAACTGCAGTAAGAGTGCTTATAATAAGCGTAACTACTACATCCTCATCCTCCAGTAGACCATCTGGTGAAGGCAAAGGCAGGTGAGAAAGGCAATCAGCTACCACATTTTGGTTTCCAGGCTTACATTCCGGTTCATAATTGAAAGCGAGTAGTCTTGCAGACCATCTAGCAATATGATATCCTGCTCTTCCCAGTCCTTTTGTGGTGAGCAACGTTGTCAAAAGGCTGCGGTCTGTGCGCAACTTGAACATGCGGCCCCACAGGTAAGTTCTCCATTTTTCAGTAGCCCAGACACAAGCAAGTGCTTCTTTTTCGACTGTAGAATATTTTCTCTCAGCATTACTTAGTGTCCTTGAAGCAAATGCAACAGTCCTCTCTGTGTTGTCCTCATGAAGTTGTGTGAGGACAGCCCCAAGTCCATAATCAGAAGGATCAGTAGTTACAATTGTGGGCAATGCAGGAGTGAATAGTGCAAATACTGGACTATGTACAATCAAGTCTTTCACCGTTTCGAAACTAGCTGGTGCATCCGTTGTCCACACTAAAGTTGAACTTCTCTGTAGTAATTCTCATAACAATTCAATAACAGAAGCATAACTGGGAATGAATTTTGCATGTCAGGAGGTAAGACCGAAGAAGGAACGTAAGGTTTGCAAATCTGTTGGAGGAGGAGCATTTGAAATTGCCAGGATATGATCTGGATCAGGTTTTAGTCCAGCCTGTGAAATTGTATGCCCCAAAAAGGAGAGTTCAGTTTGTCTAAATTTGCATTTGGACCTATTGAGGTTGAGGCCTGCTTTGCTGATGCAGTTTAGTACCGACTGCAAGTTATTGTCATGCTCCTCCAACGTATTTCCAAACACGATAATATCATCCAAATAGCACTGAACTCCATGTTGATTCTTCAGAATCAATTACATCATTTTTTGGAAGGCACTTGGGGCTGATGCAAGACCGTATGGGACACGTTTAAAACGGAATAGTCCCTCATGGGTAATAAATGCTGTGAGGTCTCTGCTATCTTCATGCAACATAACCTGGTAGTATGCGGTCTGCAAATCAAGAGTAGAAAACATCTTTGCTCCACAGAGTTCTGCAAATACTTCTTCTATGTGAGGAAGAGGATGGCTGTCAATCACAATAGCTTTATTTGGCTCCCTTAAGTCCACACAATGGCGAATGCCTCCATCCTTCTTCTGCATCACTACTAAAGGTGAAACCCATTCCGAGGAGTTAATCTCTTCAATAATGTTCTCTTGAACAATTCTTGAATGGTCCTCTTGAACAAGTTTTCTAAGTTCCTCTGAAACAGCTTCCCTGACTGAAAATGGTAAGCACCGTAATTTCTGTCATACAGGCATCACATTATTCCGCATTTTAACTTTATGTAGAAACCCATATGCACAGCCGAGTTTCTCCTCAACCTGGTGTTGGGCCCAGCTGAAACTGGTATGTGTACCACAAGAGTGTTTTGCTGAGGAAGATCAATGCGTCCATTAACTACCCTGAGATTTAAAGCAGCCAATAAATCTCTGCCAAGGATAGGAGTGCCTTTGTGGACAATGTAGAACTCTGCAGTTACACAGCAATCACCAAAAGTAACAATTGCTGGCAGGCAGCCATGTACTGGAATATGGTTTTTCAAATAGCACACCAAGTGAAGTTTGGGTTCAGTAAGAGGCACATCTTTAAAGTAATGCAAATAGATGGAATCAGGTAGTATAGATACTGCTGAGCCAGTGTCCAACATTAGCTTAATAGAGTGTGATTTGCCTGAGGGTATGGCGGAAATGTTTACTGTGCACTTTATTTGTTCTGGAATACGTGCAGTAGTGATTTTGTCCACGCTCAGCACAGTAACATCTGGTATTGTAACGGAATGCACCTGTTGATTGAACTGGCTGCTGCGACATACTTTAGCAAAATGCCCAATCTTTTTGCAATCATTGCACTGAGCTACTTTTGCCGGACATCCTGTGTAGCTTTCAAGGTGTTGTGGGGATCCACAGTGAAAGCATTCTTTTACTGTATTCTGAATTTGCTGATTCGGTGGTTTTCCATTAGTTTTCTCCTTGTAATCATTTGTCTGCAGCGATAGTGAACTTTTCTGCAAAGGAGTCACAGCCTGGACTGTGCCTCCTGTATCCATGCTCATTATTTTGGCTTCAGCTGTAGCTGACTCAATCTGGGTAGCAATGGTTATTGCTTTTTCTAGTGTAAGTTGTGGTTCTAGAAGTAAACGTTCTCTTACATGAAGCATGGTTGTTTTCTCAATGAGCTGGTCTCTAATCATCTCATCTGCCATATTCCCAAAGTCACAAGTTACAATCAGACTCCTCAGGGAAGCAATATACTGCATTATAGTCTCCCCTGTTTTCTGCTCACACTGGCGAAATCTGTAGCGATTAGCTACTACATTCACTTTTGGCACAAAAATGTTATTTAATGCAGTGAGTGCAGTCTCATATTTACCATCTGCAATGGGAAAAGTGTAAAATATACACTGCCCTTCTGCTCCAAGGCAGTGGATTAGCACAGCACGCTGTCTTACTTCAGAAATCTCTGTAGCAGCGATTGCAAGCGGATAAGTCTCAAACATACGGATCCAGGCAGTAAAAGCAATTGGAGGCTCATCTGGGCTTTGCAGAAAGGGTGCAGGTGGGTTCAGAGGCAGAAGATCCATCCTCATTGCCAAAATGTTGTAGCAACCAAGCAAGGTACTAACAAACTTCAACAGGACTTTATTTTTAAAGTGGAAACCTCTTTACCAAGCTGTTGCTGCACCCTTGGTAGCTCTCACTCTGCCTCCTCAACTTCCCCCCACTTCCTGTTTCCTGTCCTTTCAGACTCCCAACAGCCAGTGCTCCCAGTTCTAATAATTACAAGCAGCATCTAAACACCACACCCCTTTCACGAAAATATCAAATCTCGTGAACCTCCTAAAAATGAATATTTCCAGGAATTTTCTCCCTTATCTGAGCATAAATTATAGAAGCAGTGATCTTGGAAATAATTAGTTTTTTTATGACATGCTTATTACACACTTTATTATTACATTATTATTTATCATTACATTATTAATTTTATTACATTATGAAAATGGCAACACTCTTCCAAGATTCCACTTTTGTAGCTCATATCACTTCGATTAAGCCTCCTACATGTTTCATCAAAGAGTACCAGATGTGAAACAGCATGTAGGTATTTAAGAAGCCAGCTCAGATAAAGAGTTCCTCCCACAAGGATTCGGGTCTTGAGCAGTTCAGCCAAACAACGCACGACTACAACAAAGCTTAAACTTGTTCTTCCAGGAAGTCATGGTCACAGGGCTCGGGCTGCCCCGGTGGCCAGGGTCCCTAGGGATGGCTCTGTCCACTATTACAGAATTTTTTTCTGAGAACCCCCTGATACATTTTGCGAACCCCCAAGGGTTCACGAACCCCAGTTTGGGAATCACTGCTCTAGAGGGAAAGGGAGTTAGTCAGGGGCAAGGAGGAGAGCTGGGGGGAGAGTAAGACCTGGGGTCCTGTCCTGGACTAGGCAGTCTCACAAGAGGTCTAGAGGGGGTGATGTAGCCACAGGGAGCCGAGGAAACTCTGCTGATAAACACAGAGACAGGCAGGGGATAAGCGGTGGGGTAGGAAAGAGCAGGGAAACAACAACTGAGACTGAGCAGGTCTGGATTGCTAGTCAGACTTGTCCCTGGATTAGCAGGAGGGCCTGGCTTCCCCTACCAGCCTCTGGGAAGTGGTGCAGGACCTAGAGGTGCAAGGGAAGACCCACTGAGATGGTGTCCTGACAGCTTGTCTGGTGTGACTGGATTACCCTGGAAGTGGGGTTAGGGACTGGTCAGAAGGCTGAGTTAAAAGGGAGCATCCAATTCAGACACAGGGGTGACCAACAGAAGTGCCAGATGGGGTAAAAAAATAATAACCCAGCCACAAGGAGGTGCACCTGTGGTGAGTGAACCCTTTCAGAGTCAATTATTTGTGAAATACAGGGAAGGAAACATAGAAGTGTCTGAGCTGCATATCAAAGTATGTATATCTAACTAATGACAATGCAGGGAACAGAAAAATTGTACAGAGGAGAAAGATAAACTACTTTCTTTGGCTGCAATGTTAGTAAATGCTTAGAGCCAGAGAATAGATGGTTTAGAAGGGGGAGAATTTTCTTAATTTCTCCTTCCAGCACTCCTTGTACCCATGGCCTGTCTACTGAAACTGACAAAAGGATGCTGTCAGGGCAATTTTCTCACCATCCCCCTGCCCACCCTCCCAAAAAATTGGATACGAAAAGATAGACTTAATAAACCTAAAAATCCCGTAAATCAGTTTGTGTAAGCAAATGAGCATTTCCCGGCAGTGTGTGCAACCCAAACAAAGGAGCACCCTTCTAGGGCAGGCGACAGTGACATTGACTGGAAGCCGCCTAGAAAGCGGAATCAACGCGGCTTTGCTTTTACTTGTCCAAAGGTGAAAGAAACTTCAGAGCAGAAGAAAGGGGGCGAGTGCTGAAGTGTCCTGCGGTTTGCAAACTCCTCTTGGCTTTAGCGAGAGAGCGGCGATTTGTATCAGAGCCGAGGACATTTGCCTTTTTAAAAAAGCGTTTTAACCTGACGGTGACCCTACTGTAAAGCTGTCAGAGCATTATCTGTCCTCTACCCCCAGAACCATCCTACCGCGCCTGTCTCCACTCACCTTGGCGATGCTATTGAGGTAATAGCAGGCGAAGGCGGCGGTGAAGCCCAGCACCAGGGACAAGCCCACACCGGAACCGAAGAGCCCCGCCGGCACCTGGATCTCCAGGTACAGGGACAGCTCCCGGGTCAGCACCTGCAGATCGGTCTCCAGCAGCCTCATAGCAGCAAAGGCAGCACTGGTCGGCGGGATGCAACAAACACACACACAAACACACACACACTGGGGGGGGGGGGGTGAAGCGCCCGGCGATGCAGGGCTGGGGACCGGCGCATACACCCTAGGGAAGCACGGGGGGAAGAAGTCCGGCAGCTGACCCCGTTCCTGCCGCTTCCCCGGGATCCAGACGGTGCCGATGCCGCAGCCAGCGGAACGCTCCGGGGCAGCCCCAGCTGCCGCGGAGCTTCCTCTCCTTGCGGCTGCCCAGACTGCTCCGCCCCTGCCCTCCCCTCCGGTGGTCCAAGGCCGGGGCCGTGCGCTCGGGCGGAGATTACTGCAGTGGGGGACGGGGCGAGATAGCTGTGACAGCGGGCAAGAGCCGCACCCGGGCAGGGGGCTAGAGAGGCAGGGATGTGGCGGTGGGGTGGGGGTGGGGAGATCTGCATTCAGGAGGATCCTGCCGCCCTCTAGCTGGAGATGGGGGCGCAGGAATCAGGCTTGTTGCAGGGTGGGCTCAAGGCCATGCTTCCAAAGCGCTTTGACTCACTAGCAGGTGGGAGCGATGGTGTAGAAAGGGCTTCCCTGCATATCACATGTCCTTACATCGTGGTTTGATAACTCACAAGGAGTGGCCATGGGCCTCTCCGAGACTGAGGTGTGGACAGGAAGAACTATCTGGGCAGGATGAGTTTCTTCTATGCCCCATTGTGAGAGTTTAGTGTCCATGATGGGCCATCAATACACAGCTGTCTTGCACCAATGTAAATTCTGTCTGCTGCTGGGTGTTACCCAGGAATACAACACATGTATAAGATACCTGTACATAGCCAATATTCATAACTTCAGATACAAAAAATGATACATGCATATAAACAGGGTAATCATACTTAGCAAATCATAACTTTTCCGTCTACACCTTGTGACATACTTTGTACAAGATTTGTTGCAACTGCATAACAGTTGTAGAAACAATGATAATAATGGTCATATTCAAGCATCACACATACCCAGCCAGCTCTCTACAGAAAATAGTTCAGGAATCACTGCTCTGGCAGAACAAGTCCATTCTAGGCCAAGGCTTTCACCTTCTCGCTTTCATGGCCAATGTGTCATTTCCATTCAGTCACTTTGTGAACCGCAATTCTTCAGACAGACCTAAAGCTCCTCACTTTCAGTGAGAACAGAGTCCAAGGCAAGGTTGGAATTTAAAACTAACGTGTCAGTTGTCAAAATAGAAAAAAACCCATATTTATTATTTAAGCATGTGTATATTCAGACAGTAATAGTAACTAGTAATCTCTCACTTATACAGGGCCATACATTGGCAAGAGGGCTGAACTGATTTTGTAAGATTTAAAAACATGAATCTTCATGGGCCACGTCATGTTGAATGGTCCCTCAAAATGTGTATTAACTACTTATGCTAAACAATCTGTTCCTTCTTCTTTTTAGCTGTGACACACTGGGTATGATCACACTGCAATTAAAACCCTGTGGCTGGCCTGTGCCAGCTGATTTGGACTTGTGGGGCTCAGGTTAAGGGACTGTTTAATTGCAGTACAGATATTTGGGCTTGGACTCTAAGACCCTGTGAAGTGACAGTAGTAGGTGTGCCAGTAACTGTTCTTCCATACAATGTTTCTTTGTACATAGCCCGTTTAAGTCTTCTAGTAATCCTCTGATATCTTCTCGGAGATACAAGAGAACAGACCACTTCTTGTTCCTATGTACCCAATTCCAAGAGACACTAGAGTTGGGGGAGGGGAGGGAGGGAGAGAGGGGAACCCGGTGTGAACTTTGCTTATAGCTTTTTCAAAGGAGCAGAGTCCAAAATTCCAAAGATACTTGCTACATTTACAATGCTCTTTGCCCTCCATTCCTTAGATACCTATTGGATCAACCTAGCTTTAACGGATTTAGAGGGAAGCCATAGATTTTTCTTTGATTTTGTATGCTTGTCTCTAAACCATGTTATTCAAACAGCTTACTCAACCTATTGTTTGTCTAGTCTCCTCTGTAACTAGTTGTTTTGTAAAAGTAATTTAAAAAGACCTCACTTCGGTGCTCTGCTATTTTTGCTGCAAAGTGGTTATGTGATGATGGGGGGCTTTGGGGAGAATTATTGGGTTTTTGGATTAGAGAAGGTCTCCAATTACAGAAATAATGATCTTGTGGGTGGAGGGAGCCTAGCTAATTCCTTTTGTACTAGTTTCTTTTTTCAGAGGAAAATCAGGTGGCTATTGGAGCTGAGAAACCATCTTGAAGGAAGAGGCTGGTGGGGAGCAGCAGTCTGAGGGGAGAACTGGAACAGTGACAGGAGAATCAGGGTGTCTGGAAAAGGAGGAGTTGAAGCAACAGCCTGAGTAGGGGAGGAAATTTGAGAGGCAGCTTTGGCATGATCTGTAGTCATGGCCACCAATGGACAGGCCAGCTGGCCATAGTGGATAGTTGAAGAGGCTTGTGGGAAGAATTACTTGCAAAATGAAGAAGTGAGAAGAGTCTAGTGAGGAAGAGGGACTGAGGAAGAACAGCAAGAGACTGCCCAAAAAAAGCATCTGAGAGCAAATCGTTTGTAGCATGACAGGAATTTTGCAAGTTCTTTGCTCTCACTGCGATTCTGAATGGGACACTAAATTGCTGCAAAAGTATGAAATGCTTAAAGGGAAAATTAGGCTTATGCACTCTGTTTCTTTGTGAAGAAGTTCTGAAAGTTTTTAACATTAAATTAAAAGAGGGTGCTTTTCTGCTTATCATTCAAGTCTTGTTTACCCTGGAAGACACTCAGGGGCTGGAGCACCCATGTGGAAAAAATGGTGGGTGCTGAGCACCCACCGGCAGCCCTCCTATCAGCTCCCTCCCTCCAGTGCCTCCCGCCAGCTGGCGGCCAGGCAGATCAGCACCTCCCACTTCCTCCCAGTGCCTCCCACCCGTTGCAATCAGCTGTTTCGTGGCACGCAGGAGGCTCTGGAGGGGAGGAGCGAGGATGTGGCGCGTTCAGGGGAGGGGGAGGAACTGTGCGAAAAGAAGCGGGGTGCGGGTGGGGCGGGAAGAGGTGGGGCAGGGGTGGGGCCTTGTGGGAAGGGGCGGGGTAGGGGCCGACGGGGCATGGGGCAGAGCCAGGGATTGAGCACCTTCTGGCACTTTGGAAAGTCGGCACCTGTGCACATGGTTGGCCTGGGTCAGCTGACTTGGGCTTGTAACGCTCAGGCTCTGGGGCTGAAAAATTGCTGTGTCGATGTTTGGGCTTGTGCTGGAGCCTGACCTCTGGGACCCTGGGAGGATAGAGGATAAATTACATTCAGCATCATGTGAGCTAATTGTCATTAAACCTAGCTTAGGCCACTGTTTAATCATTTTAGGTGACATGATGCCGAACACTATTTGTACTGGTTTTTGCATCGTGTCTGGTCTCTGCATCGTGTCATCTAACGTAACTGTTCACAATCATGTTAAAACGGTAAAATTCTGTGGTATATACCAGGCTGATATCAGCCATGTTTGTTTGAAGTGCCCCCACTCTATTAGTAAATGTTGATCTTTCTGAGAAGGTTTGTGTTTGCTACTTCCTGAGCAAATGCTAAGCTGCAGAAATGCTAGAATATTCCTCAGTACTGTGGAACTTGCTGCAAAATCCACTTCTTGCCACAGGAATATGATCAAAATGTCATTTCTAGCCCTTATAGTTCTGAAGATTACCTCCAAAAGGTGACCTGAGTACAAACCAATTCAGTGGTGCCTTCCTGAATTTAAAGACAGCATGAAACAATAATTCAGAGATGGAGGAACTCCCCCATGAATTTGATAATTCTGAAACCTAAAGATGACAAATTGTGGCCTACTGACAATGTGAGACAGCATAAACTAAACTAAATTAGTATAAAAATGAACTACTGCATTGGCTATATTTCTCATATTCATCTCTAATCCAATTAAAACAACCATTTAAAAAAATTATCTGAAACTGCCACAGAACTTTGACAATTTTTACCAGACTGCCACAGAATCTAGGGACTTTCCCATAGAATGTGGCTTAAGTTTGCTGTGGAGTACATAGACCCTTGTCTATAGCTACAGTTGATGTAACACTTCCATTTAAACTCCCCTATTTTTATTCCCTTATAAATATCTCAATTTTTTGTCTGAAAAGTTGCATGCTTAAATTAAGCGCAGAAACAGAACATATTATACTGTTTTATAAAACTTTTAGTTATTTAAAAAACATCTCAAAGCAAACAGTGAAATTCTGGCTTCATTAAAGTCAATGGTAGCTTGGCCATTGACATCAGTGGAGTCAGGATTTCACACAAGGAGATTTTTTTCCACCGAAAAAATGGTCTAGATTTCCTTTTGCATGATAGCTATGAAAACTACTTATAAAACTTTTTGTGTAATCTTGAATGAGGTGTGTGTGTGTGTATACACACATATATATGTTAAGGGTATGCAGTGTATAACTCATAAAAATTCAGCAACATGCATTAAGGTGTGTGTTTTAGGGAATTTGTAGGAGCATTTGTTCATAAATGCATATCCAAATAACCACACCTGGTATGTATGAAATCTAAGATACTAATCTATTAAAACTTACATTAATGTAATGTCAAGGTTGAGACTTCAATTGTTTATGTTAAAACATTAAAAAAATTAAGATTATTGTGTATGCTTGGCTTCCTCAAAGTTCATCATTACTTTAACAGATGATTTCATAGCAACTAAGCCATTGTTTGTCAGATATTATTTAGTACTTATATGGGGCCTGATCCAGGAAAGCCCATATGGACATGCTTAACTTTGAGCACATGGCAATGGCAGTCCTCAGGCACTTTTAAGTACATGCTTGAATACCTTGCTGTAGCCGGCCACTGATCTTAGCTCTTCAAAGCACTTCAGGAACACGAACTAATAGATTCTGACTTTACCCCTGTGAGTTATGTAGGTACAAATTACTATCACTTTTAGAGATGGGGAAACAGATACAGAGAAGAACTGAGTTCCTGGATGCCAGTCCCCTGATTGGACCATGCTTCTCTCTAATTTAAGGAAGTGCACTTTTTCCTGTATAAGCATAGATGCACGTGTTGTATGAAAATGTAACAAAACCCTACTGCATAATATTTGAAAGCATTTAATTGGTACATAACTTTGAACTCTACTAAAATACATTGGATTACTAGGCTGCACGAAGAACTTGTACGGCAGCACAGAGAATAAAGTAATTTACAAATAGAGAAAGCTGGTGTATGTGCTATTGTGTATACGTCACTGGGTGGACTGGGACCCAAGAGGAAACTGGTTCAGGCCACTTGAACCTCATTAATAGACTCTGGAGAGGGCAGCTGGTCTCTGTAAAGAGCCAGAGGGGAACGGGAACCAGGAAGAAGAAGTTGTAGCAGAGTGAAGCTATCGAGAGTTAGAAGGCTCCTCCAGGCTGCATTGCATAGAACGTTTCATGAGAGTCTCAGACTTCAGGGACCAAAAACTTCTCACCAGGTAGGTCTGGGAGGTCTAGGCCTGCCAAAAGAAGGGAAGAACCAGAGTGAAGCTGGAACTTGAGTTAGATTCTCTCCTGGGAAAAGCCCCAGGACTGAGGTTGAGATGACAGGGGAAAAAGACTCTAGCCATGGAGGGCTGGGAGTCACCTACCAAAAGCAAGGGAAGACTACCAAAAGGCGGGAAGGCCTGGCAGAGGTGCACAGGAGAGAAGGCTTCTCTCCTGGGAGAAGCCCCAGGATTGAGTGTGTGGAATTGGTTATAAATAAATTAGGCCCAAAGGGAATGTTCTACAGACTCTGGACTGGCAGAGTTTATTTAAGGAGCCATGAAAAAGGGGATAGCTGATGCAGGGTATGGCAGAGCCACCCCTGGCTATGAGGAGGTGCTGGGGGGCAGCTAGGGTGACCAGATGTGCCGATTTTATAGGGACAGTCACGATATTTGGGGCTTTTTTTAATATGGACTCATATTCTCCCCTCTCCCCCCATCCTGATTTTTCACACCTGCAATCTGGTCACACTCAGGCAGCTGACCCTATTGCGTTGCACTAGATTATTAGAGGACTCTTAACTCTGACTTTTTGTCTGTCTTGTGACTTAAAATTTCAGCCTTCACACTTCATTAAGATTTTTCTCCTCAGCATATAATATAGATCAGCCTAGTAAATGGTTATAAAATCCACTTGACCTGTGAGAGGATCCCAATTTTTGGATTCTAAAGATGTGCCTGCCTGAGGTGGGAGCCCAAACTCCCAAGTCTACTCCAGATTAGGATCTAAGAATTCATTATTCTTCCCCTCAATCTGGCCCACTTTGCATCATTTTCTGTTGCCTATTTAAAGAGCACAGCTGCAGCTGCCATCTTGTTTCTGTTTGTGTGTGTGTGAGAGTGAGAGAGATGGGTTTGCAGGAGGCATAGCTCTCTAGAGGTAGATCAATAGCTCTCTAGAGGTAGAGTTTCAAAGCAAATAAGAAAGAAAACCATTCTAAGAGTCTCATGAGCCACGGTTACCTGCCTTAATGGTCCCTGTGACCTTGTCTTCACTAGCATTTTTTGTACAATCTCCCACTATTGCAGTTCCACTGGAATGGCAAAGGTGGGAACACTTGTGTAGACAGGCTGGTGTTTTAGGCCTGAATTACCTGTGTAACTTTAAAAACATCAGTGGTACTAAGCATATGCTTAAACACCCTGCTAAACTGGGATCCTAGCCACTTTTTCATTGAGATAAGATTAGATGACTTGGTGGTTAAAATGCTGAGAGCCTGTCTACACTCCCACTCCCACTTCTGGAAGTGCAAAAGTGAGAGATTTAAGAAAAATGATCATGTAGATAAGGACTCAGAATTTGTCCATATTAATTACATTGCATTTTGTGGCCACCTGTTATGGCCAGAAAAATAGCAGCTCCTTTATGGCCATTATCAACTGACTGTACCGTAAGTGATTGTGACTTTAGTTTGTGTGGGAAAGAACAGGATTAGCCAGGCAGAGTATTGGTATTCTTATGCTGAGGTTTGAAAAGGTGTAATAATAGTTTATCCTTGCCACTGACTGAGATAGTGTTCCTTTATAGTTCAATAAATGAAATTTACCATATCATTTAGCACTTATGTAGTGCTTTTAACTAATAGATTTTAAAGTACTTCACAAAGATAGAAAAGCATTTTTAGCCCACATTGCATGGGGAAGCTGAGGCAGACAGTGTCTACATGACTTGTAATAAAGAGGGTGAAACTGAAACAAAGTGCAAAAGTCAGCTCTCCAACATCACTTTCTACAAGCCATTACCCTCTGATCCCACTGAGGGTTACCAAAAGAAACTACAGCATTTGCTCAAGAAACTCCCTGAAAAAGCACAAGAACAAATCTGCACAGACACACCCCTGGAACTCCGACCGGGGGTATTCTATCTGCTACCCAAGATCCATAAACCTGGAAATCCTGGATGCCCCATCATCTCAGGCATTGGCACCCTGACAGCAGGATTGGCTGTCTATGTAGACTCCCTCCTCAGGCCCTAAGCTACCAGCACTCCCAGCTATCTTCGAGACACCACTGACTTCCTGAGGAAACTACAATCCATCGGTGATCTTCCTGAAAACACCATCCTGGCCACTATGGATGTAGAAGCCCTCTACACCAACATTCCACACAAAGATGGATTACAAGCAGTCAGGAACAGTATCCCCGATAACGTCACAGCAAACCTGGTGGCTGAACTTTGTGACTTTGTCCTCACCCATAACTATTTCACATTTGGGGACAATGTATACCTTCAAGTCAGCGGCACTGCTATGGGTACTCGCATGGCCCCACAGTATGCCAACATTTTTATGGCTGACTTAGAACAACGCTTCCTCAGCTCTCATCCTCTAATGCCCCTACTCTACTTGCGCATATTGATGACATCTTCATCATCTGGACCCATGGAAAAGAAGCCCTTGAGGAATTCCACCATGATTTCAACAATTTCCATCCCACCGTCAACCTCAGCCTGGACCAGTCCACACAAGAGATCCACTTCCTGGATACTACGGTGCTAATAAACGATGGTCACATAAACACCACCCTATACCGGAAACCTACTGACCGCTATTCCTACCTATATGCCTCCAGCTTTTACCCAGACCACACCACATGATCCATCGTCTACAGCCAAGCTCTACGATACAACCGCATTTGCTCCAACCCCTCAGACAGAGACAAACACCTACAAGATCTCTATCAAGCATTCTTACAACTACAATACCCATCTGCTGAAGTGAAGAAACAAATTGACAGAGCCAGAAGAGTACCCAGAAGTCACCTGCTACAGGACAGGTCCAACAAAGAAAATAACAGAATGCCACTAGCCATCACTTTCAGCCCCCAACTAAAACCTCTCCAACGCATCATCAAGGATCTACAACCTATCCTGAAGGACGACCCATCACTCTCACAAATCTTGGGAGACAGGCCAGTCCTTGCCTACAGACAGCCCCCCAACCTGAAGCAAATACTCACCAGCAACCACATACCACACAACAGAACCACTAACCCAGGAACCTATCCTTGCAACAAAGTCCATTGCCAACTGTGTCCACATATCTATTCAGGGGACACCATCATAGGGCCTAATCATATCAGCCACACTATCAGAGGCTCGTTCACCTGCACATCTACCAATGTGATATATGCCATCATGTGCCAGCAATGCCCCTCTGCCATGTACATTGGTCAAACTGGACAGTCTCTACGTAAAAGAATAAATGGACACAAATCAGATGTCAAGAATTATAACATTCATAAATCAGTCGGAGAACACTTCAATTTCTCTGGTCACTCAATTACAGACCTAACGGTCGCAATATTACAACAAAAAGACTTCAAAAACAGACTCCAACAAGAGACTGCTGAATTGGAATTAATTTGCAAACTGGATACAATTAACTTAGGCTTGAATAGAGACTGGGAGTGGTTGTGTCATTACACAAAGTAAAACTATTTCCCCATGTTTATTCCCCCTCCCCCCCACTGCTCCTCAGATGTTCCTGTTAACTGCTGGAAATGGCCCACCTTGATTATCACTACAAAAGGTTTTCTTCCCTCCTCCCCCCCGCCCAGCTCTCCTGCTAGTTATAGCTCATCTTAAGTGATCACTCTCCTTACAGTGTGTATGATAACACCCATTTTTTCATGTTCTGTGTGTATATAAATCTCCTCACTGTATTTTCCACTGAATGCATCCGATGAAGTGAGCTGTAGCTCACGAAAGCTTATGCTCAAATAAATTGGTTAGTCTCTAAGGTGCCACTAGTACTCCTTTTCTTTTAGTCAAATATATACATATCATGGCTTTAATGAATGACTATATATGGCCACAGGAAGGCAGCAAAGCCTGAGGAATAATAAGGCTCTGCTGTATTTTAAACCACAGATAGATTAAATGTGGCCTACAGAGGAAGCCATGACTGCCCTACAGCTGGTTGCAATTTTTAATGTCCATTTCTGATTAAAAAAATTTTAGTTGATCAAAAAGACGAAATTTTAGCTGGGCAAAATTTTCCACCTGAACCATCAAAAACTTTCAGTGTTTGTTTTTTGTTTGTTTGTTTTTGACATTTCAACCCTTGCCCTCAAACAAAAGAATTGGTAGAGAGTCTTTGGCTAAAACAATTTTGTTTTGTATCAATTGTTGTCATGGGAATTTATTTCTCCTAACCAGCTCTAGGCTCCCCATAATTCTTAAAATAGAGATGGGGCCTGAGAAGACTGCAGGTCCCAGTTGGCAATGGTTGCTAAGGAGCCCCGGGGGAGGAGAGGAGATCTGGGATCCGAAGAGGGAGGTCCTGTGCCGGTAAAGTGGCTGCAGTGCAACCGTGAATTCCCCCACTTAGTGAAAGATCTTGCATTTGGCTGAGTTTGCTGAAAGATTTATAAATGTACATACAATCGGACAAAGTCCAGTTACATCCTTCAATCTCAGTGACTCAACTGAGGTTTCATCCAGCTCATAACATTTCTATAGGCTGCATCTGTGTATTTAAGACAGGACAGCTACCACCTATTCCATTTTATGTCCTCAGCTCTTGAATAGTTGTGTCTGCAGCCTTCAGTGGAACAAGTTGGGGCATTTCTGCTTTAAACAGATAGTCGTAACTGACTGCAATGATACTAGTCATGTAACCAATGACTACTCAAGTAAATGTGTTTGAAGGATCACGCTCAGTGCTTCTAAAAAGGTAATAACTGTTTTTATAGGAGTTCTTTAAAACCGAAGTGTGTCCAGAACTTAATTGGGAGACTAAACACCCTTTCTTTGTAAAGTGTAACACACAAGGCTAGAGTCTCACCTACAATCCACACATACATAACCCCAGAAAACAGAATAATAAAAACTAATAGCAATGTCTGGATTAAACGGTGCCTTTTAAAGGGCACTGCTTTTCTACGGAAGGTTCACTGGATAAGATAGGCCTCAAAACGACGTCTTGATTTGACAAAAGAATCAGAAGTTTTAGCCTTTCAGTTAGTCATGTAATCCTATCCCAAAATCAGCATACCAGGAGAGTATTTCATACACTGGATGGTATAAATTATATTTGGGAGCTTCCCCAGATGTTAGTCTTTGTCCGATTGCATGTACATTTATAAATCTTTCAGCAAACTCAGCCAAATCTTTCACTAAGTGGGGGAATTCACGTTTGCACTGCAGCCACTTTACAATGGTTGTGTTGCTAAGGAGCCCTGGGGGAGGAGAGGAGATTTGGGATCCAAAGAGGGAGGTCCTGTGCTTCTTGCAGATCCTGGGGAATCAGTGAGATTTGGGGGCTGCCACTGAACCTGCCTCCACAGGAGGAACCCTGGAGAGCTTGTCCCCTGTAGTTTTTCCAGAAGTGTTTTTTCTCCCCACATAACAGTGACTAGTCTGTGCCATCTACTGGATGGAATCTGAACTGTCCAATGACAGGTTTCAGAGTAGCAGCCATGTTAGTCTGTATCTGCAAAAAGAACAGGAGTACTTGTGGCACCTTAGAGACTAAGAAAGTTATTTGAGCATAAGCTTTCGTGGGCTACAGCCCACTTCATTGGATGCATGCAGTGGAAAATACAGCAGGAAGATTTTATATACACAGAGAACATGAAACAATGCGTGTTACCATACACACTATAATGAGAGTGATCAGTTAAGGTGAACTATTACCAGCAGGAGAGAAAAAAATCTTTTTGTAGTGATAATCAAGATGGGCCATTTCCAGCAGTTGACAAGAACATGTGAGGAACGTGTTTGGTGTAGCTTTAAGAAGACTCAACAGAGGGAGGGGAAGGGAATAGTTTTTGGGAGAACTTTTTTTTTAACTGATCACTTAATAGTTCTGTTTCATATTTTTCTTTCTTTGATACCAGCCAGAGGAGAGATCATTAGAGTAGAGATTAGTAATAGAACGTTAACCAAAAGAAGTGAATTTTGAGAGGAATTTGAAGGTTAATTGGCTCACAGAGAGATGGGGGCTATTCAAGGACCTGACTTGGAAAGAAAGAGGGAAAGGTAGGGGCACAGCCGGACATGAAAAAGTAAATAAAAGAGAACAAGAGCAAAGAGGTGAGCGGGCGGAGGTGTACATAGGACCTTGAGTATAAAGATGAAAAATATGAATTCAATGCAATAAGAAACAGAAAGTGACTAAAGTGACATTTTCATAGATATTTGAGAATCTGCATTTTGTTTAGTGTGGGAAGAGAGGCAGTGAAGCCATAAGGGAGAAGGTTGAAAAGGTCCTTATTGTGATTCCAGTTAAAAGTATTGACTCCTGCTTTTCACAGGATAAGCACATTTGGCATAGTTTCAGTTCTCTCTTAACAGGGTATCTGGCCCCTTAAATGAAACTGAGCCCAGCTCTCCTATCCCAGTCCAAGTGCATGGTCGATTGGTGAAATGGGGAGGGCAGGGCTGCACTTGGGACTTACAGATGAGAGCGAGCCTAAAGGCAAAGGAAAGGCCAGAACTTAGAGTCTAGAGAGAGGGTCAGAGTTCAGAAACAGAGCTGGGCTGAGAGCTGAAGAAGGGAGTGGTGAGAGCTCCGGAGTGGAGCCAAATCAGGCTGATGAAAGGAGAAGGCAGTCAAGGGGTCACCTACAAATTTCCCCAGGCCAGAGAGCCATGGCCAGAGAGGGCAGAAGGCTGATAGCAGAAGAGGGAGATGTCTGCTAGCTCTCTCAGCCAGCGAGATGAAGCTGGAGATCCCAAGGGGCTGAAGGCTAGGGGATAATGATGAGATCAGGGGTGAGCCTGCTAATGTGTCCTGGCAAGAGCTAGAACCAACCCTGAGAATGAAGCAGGGCAGAGATGCACCCCAGCTAGAGGGGCTGGGGTGAGATGTGGTGAGAGATGCAGCACTGTATCTGAGAGTCTAGGTGGGGTGAGATACTGGAACTGTACCAGAGAGCTGGGACATGGTGAGAAATGGCAGAGCTGTATTTGCTTTTTATAGACTGTTGGACCTTGAATGTAGTGTTTGGGTTTTGCTGGGAAATTGTGGACTATGGTTGTGGGACTCTTGTAATTAACCTATCAATGGGTTATTTATGTTTAGAAAGCTTGTGTGGAGTTACTGGGGACTCTGGAAGAGGGAAATAGATGTCGGGGCTGCTGGTGTGGTCACCCTGAGGCCACAAGGGGGTACCCTGTAAGCCACTTCCCTATGACTGGTCTCTATCTAGGTGTGTTCTCTTGTCCTAAGGATCGTTGAGACATCATCATACTTGTTACCTCCCAGGGGTCTTTCCTCACACAGCCTCTACACCTGTCATATCTAATTATGTGCTATGGATAGCTCATTCCTTGAAACCAGAATTTGTCCATACTTTTTGCAGCTTAATCTTGTTAACCCAAGAATTGTATTAAAAACAAAACATCCCACCACATCAGTTCTTTTGTTAACATGAGTACTCATCTTTTCAGGACCAAGATTTGGAAGGGACACTATTATTTAAAAGCACTGAACTCCTCTCACTCAGGCACAAGGAAGACCTCCTCAACAATTTTAGCCAAAGGGTAATAAAAAGTATGTGTTTTAGATCATCCTCAGCAAGGAACACCAGCTCTACGCTTGCTGATAATCAATATCTAAAAAGTAGAATGAATAAATGAGAAAATTATGATCCTAGGGCCATCAATGGATCCTCAGTACATCAAAGACCCACAGTTGGAAAGAGAAAATGTTCTGGTAATTTGCCATTCACAACTCTTATGAATTTATGTACCGTTCTGGCTGAATGGCTGCAAAACGCCACATACTAACATAATAAGCTTGGTACAAGCAAAATTCACTCTCAGCATAAAGACATCCAAGCAGTTTAAGAATGACACACCTTCCTGGCATGATACATGTTAATCTTTTAAGACTTCCACTGAAGAAGTGGAAATCAAACTCTGTGATAGGGAATGGATGCACAGAGGATACATTTTCATATTAAAGAAGATATTCCTTATGAGCAAATACTTTGGGGTCTTGGTATGGTGGAGGAAACAGTGACTAATGGGATCAGTGCTATAGTTGTTTAGAAGTTTTGTGTCACTACTGTGCTATACTGTGAGAAAGCTGTTTGCAAGAAAAGTCAGGAAATGCTTTCATAAGCTCTTCTACCGCTGGTGTGTAAAGGAAGTACAGAAAGGGAAATAATAACCTAGTTATGAGGCAAGCACAGCTACCTTTTAGCAGTTATTTTTCTCTTCTGCCTAATCACTTAATCCTGCCTAGGATGCTTAATACTCAGCATAGCAAATCCTTGTAAGGACAGACAAGAACAATGAGACAACATCAGTCAGTCTTCTTTTAGTTATATCTTCTGTCAATCACAATTTGATTTCTTATTAGAATTGAAGGGGGAAACATTTTTTAAGATGGATAAACATCAACATGGCATGTGTGGAATTAAAGGAAACCCAAGAATAATCTTTAGAGTGAAATATGTGCGTGTGGAGATTTATTAAGAGCCATATTCTAGATCTTTGCGCAAAGTCGGGGTTTTGCGCAGGGGAACTTCATGGTGGGCCCGAGTTGGGTGAGGGTACATACTCCTTTTCCCCTCAGTGTCTGAACCCTTAGCATAGCTACTATGATAGCTTCTGGGCTGTCGTGCCTGCTGCATCCCCACCTACCTTGGGGTTTACAAAGGCACTAGCTCCATTGCCTCCTCTGTCCTGCCACTCCTCCAACACGCACACAACTCCGCCTTCTGCACTGCTGCAGAGCTAGAACTCCAAAGTGAGCATGGGATACGTAGAATCCTGTCAGGCCACACCTCAGTCTACTTTAACTGCATAATGGAATGGCAGGGTTCCATTGCCTTTAGAGATTTGGCCCTAACTATGCATGGAAATTCTGATAGGTGTTCAACATTAAGGCTGTGGTGAAGTATTCCTTCTATTTGGTATCCCCTGCACAGGGTCCTATGCCAAAAAAGCTAGTGAACTTTTTATTTAGTGGATTGTCATGCTCTTCGTTGCCTATTAGACTTGTCATAAAATGTGAGTAAAAAGAAAAAAAAGGACATTTCCTGAGCCTGTAATCAAGCAGCTGTGAAAAAATTCATCTTCTCACAGTGATGATCTCATATAATCTTCATCTTTTCTCTATTTTAATCTTGCTTTGAACACGAGTTTCATAGTATGAGGGCAAATGTGAGTTCAAAGCCATTAAAGATCTGGAAGAAACCCTCGCAAGGGGGAAGCAATATGTTTTGTATTCCTGATCCCAATATTCTGATACAAATAACTACACAAAAGGCAATTCCTATATTTGCATGCTGTGATAGTAAAGGAGAGTGGGTCCTCATAGCCTTCTACATTTCCTTAATGGAGTTTGTCAACCTCATCCAATTAAATCTGTTGTTCTCAAGCCCCCATTTCCGATGTACAGTATCTACACTTGAGTCTCTCTATCCCCAGCACTCCTTACATTACATCTTGCACAGGTGTCTTCTCCTTTTCTCTGCCTCTCTCTCAAAGCTATTATTTCTCCTTCTCTCGCTGTCTTTGCAGTTCTTTCACCGTATTTTTTTCCAAGCTCCCTCTCTGTTCTCTTTCACCTTCTTTCCCTCTCCTCCATTTGCCTCTGATCTCTCCCCTTATTTCTTTTTCCCGGTTTCACTCTGCTTTCTCTCTCTCCCAAAGCATAGTTGACAACATGTGACCATTTTTGCCAGGAACAGTCCTCCTAATAAGCAGGGTCCTGCTGCCATTAGACAACCCTCCCCGCAGTCAGTGGATAGGTTGATGGGCATGTTGAGGAATTTTAGGTTATTTTATTTTTAGAAGGTGAGAATCAAATTGCCCCAGACAGTTGGCTGATTTGAAAAATCATCCCTTGAAAACAATGTTCCTTCCCACAGCTCACCATTCTCCTCCCCCCCCCATTCCCCATGGTTTCCCTTTCCTCCCACTACAGTGACATTTACTTGCAGGGACAGTATATGCTTTCCTCTTGACTGTGCCCTACCCTCTTCCCCTGCTCCTCCCTCCAATGCCCATAACTGCCTGGTAGCAGCTCCATGCTGTCCTGTCTGAAATCAGTATAGCTGTAGAGGCAGATGCTGGCAGGGCGAAGCCGGCTGCCATGGTCCCAAAACCATGTGAATCCTCTTCTAAGAAAATTAGGGGAAACTTAAAAATATCCAGCTGCAGGGGGGTGCAAGGCACCACTATTTTATTACGTATGTGTACTGGCTAGAGGCCCCGCTTTGGGAACGAGGACTTTTACTACCCGCAGCAAATGTAAAGCTCCACAGAGAGCAGTGGATGTGCATGATACTGCATCAAAGAGGTTGAGGTGGTGCCCATCCTGCCAATAGACTGAAGCCAGGGCGGTCCACGCGCCGCCCAACCCCCCCAATGCCGTGTGCAACGCTCGACTCCTCTCCCTAGGTGGCGCTGATGAGCGTCCCGCTCCTGCGTGGCACCGTTCTCCTTTCAGGCACAGGGGCCTCAGACGCGCATGCGCCGCGAGGGGCAGGCCAGGCGGCCGCGCATGCGCCGTGTGTGTTCCTGGCCAGAGGATGAGGCGGCGATGGTGGTCTCGCTATCTCCCCGCCCCCCGGCTCCCGGTCGCCGAGGTGCCCGGATGTAGTGGATGAGGCAGCGTCAGGCTCGCTCCTGCCCCCGGGACGTGTAGACGAGTGGCGAGCGGCTCGAGCCAGGAGCGCCCAACGCGGGGACCCGGGGGGAGAGCCAGAGCCTGCGCCGACCCGCATCCTGCCCCCGCCGCCCTGCAGAGCGACCGGCCGGCTGCCCCGGCCAAGCGGAGAGGCCCCGCTCCCCTCCCCCAGTGCAGCCCCCGCGGAGACGCTCCCCGTGGCCGGGCCTCCCGCCGGGCCCCCGCCTCCTTCCACCGTGCGCGAGGAGCGGCCCCGGCATGAGCAGCGCCCGGAACAACCGCGTGATGGTGGAGGGGGTCGGGGCCCGGGTGGCGCGGGGCCCGGACTGGAAGTGGGGGAAGCAGGACGGCGGCGAGGGCCACGTGGGCACCGTGCGCAGCTTCGAGAGCCCCGAGGAGGTGGTGGTGGTTTGGGACAACGGCACCGCGGCCAATTACCGCTGCTCGGGGGCCTACGACCTGCGCATCCTGGACAGCGCCCCCACCGGTAAGGGCGCCCGGCCGCGGAGCGGGGCAGGGCGCTCCCTTCTTTCTCGCCCCGTTTGGGCAAGGGGCAGGAGGGGCTGGGGTGCTCGGTCAGAGCGGGGGTGCTGTGGACTGGACCAGTGGTTTCTTTCTCTTTTCCTCTCCAGGGTCCGAAATCCTCCCGCTGGAACTGATGGGATGAACTTCAGCCGCGGGGCGTTGTAGGCTGTAGGGGAAGTAGCCTGGACGTCTCTGTTGTGGACTTTTAAATCGTGATTAGATAAAGCGTTAGTAAATGTACAATAGGGAACAGTTCTTCTGCAGGAATGGGTGGGGTTGGAGGGAGGCGGTGGGACCCAAGATTTCTTTCATCTTTACTTTTTATTCTAAAAATCTCTCAAACTGGTTCAGTCACTTTGTATTGAGGGCAGCAAGATGTCTGGCAGCAGCCCTTTGTTAGAGCTAAACTCATCAGCTAATTTAAAACATATCTTACTTACATTACACTTTATTTCTACTTTGGAAACAGCCAGAGAATGTTAACACTCAGTTAAAATAATTAAGTTTTTAAAATTTGCTTATCTGTTTATGCTTTGAATTTACTCAACTTGGACAATGAGTCTAGAGCTGTTGGTTTAACTCTCATGTTCTCCTGCACTGACACTATGCGGCCAATTTGGTGGTGTAAATACTACAGGGAATGTTCAGGCTAACAAAAGCCAAAACCCCTGTTTTCATTTAAACTTTCAGAAAAAGAAAAATTCTAGTGGGCTCTTCTTTTCTTTTTTTTCCCTTCTTTTTTAAATTAAAATTTGGGCATAAGCTTACCTGACAGGATTGGTTCAGAGGAAGGATAATTGGTCAGATTTATTGGAATTCCTAGTGTTTTCATTTCATGTCTCATATTTGCATTTTGCCTTGAGAAGAGAAAATGAATGGGAGGAGGAGAAGGCCACTGGTCCAAATTATAGATACAAAGAAAAATGATGTAGAAAGCTTATGATGTTTGTTAATTTCTTTAGCAGACTTCATAAGATACAGAAACACAGAACTTATTAAAATTGTTAATACAAATGTGCAATAGAGAAAAAACTTTAGTCATATTGAACACTTGAGATGGATACCCATGATTCTAAATGTGGCACTGTTCTTCTCTACATATCCTTTTGCTGTGGTAGGATTGGACTGAGTATTCAGTAGGGATATGGTTTAGAAACGTAAGCTGAAAATTTTTTTGAATTGTTACAGAAACAATAAGGAAAGAGAGTGTGTGTGTGTTTCAGTCTTGGATCCTGATTTTGCAAATGTTTATGCTTGTGGTTAACTTCATTCACATGAATGATCCTACTGAAACCTGTGGGCCTGCTCCTGCTTAAAATTAAGTATTTGCATGTGTCTGCAGGGTTGGTACCTTAAATGCCTGCTGTTCTTGATCCAGTGTATAGACTTCAAAGGAGTATTGTCAACTTGAAATGTATCTGAAAGTTCTTAGCTACTGTAGTTGCAAGTGACTATGGAGGTTTTCACCATTTTTTTTGCTATTTTTCAGTTTTTGTATTTTTGACTTAACTTGTAGATAGTATTTATTTCTGTCTCATGTATTAGCCTGATGACAGCATTCTTCTGCACTTGTTTGGGATAAGCTCATATTTTTGCTTCATGTCAGGCTCCACATGAGGGTGTTTGCAATAAAAGAGGAGTTAGGGGAGTTGTTGTTTCTGAGTTTTAGGCTAATGGATGTCTCCTCTTCATAGAACACCTGTATGGGGAGCCAGGGGGTAGCTGGAGTTGGGGTTGAGTGGTAAATCTCTTCTTCATGTCACAGTTCCTTTTGTGGAAGCGATAGAAATTTGGAAAGAAGGGGATGCAGCGGGGAGGTAGTATAGTCTAATAGAGAGGACACAGCATTAGGACTCTGGACCTTTAGGTTCTAATGTGTTTTGTCACTGTCCTGCTGTGTGACCTTGCTTGGGTAAGTCATGTCACCTCTATGCTGGCTTCTTGTCTTATGTAGATGAAGCTCTTTCTCACTGTGTAATTGTCTGTTGTCTAGCACAAGGGGGCCTTGATCTCAGTTGTGGTGTTTAAGTACTATTGTAATACAAACAACAGCAAGAAATTGGGGAGGGGGGTGTTAGAATTTGGGAATCAGCACCTTAGTACTGTTAGAGTGGCAAGTGAGAAGGAATCCACAAAAGGAGGTTTCAGAGTAACAGCCATGTTAGTCTGTATTCACAAAAAGAAAAGGAGTACTTGTGGCACCTTAGAGACTAACCAGTTTATTTGAGCATAAGCTTTCGTGAGCTACAGCTCACTTCATCGGATGCATACCGTGGAAAGTGTAGAAGATCTTTTTATATACACACAAAGCATGAAAAAATACCTCCTCCCACCCCACTCTCCTGCTGGTAATAGCTTATCTAAAGTGATCACTCTCCTTACAATGTGTATGATAATCAAGTTGGGCCATTTCCAGCACAAATCCAGGTTTTCTCACCCCCCCCCCCAAACCCACTCTCCTGCTGGTAATAGCTTATCTAAAGTTCCTTACTGAAAAGACCACTATAAACATCAGCAAAGGAACAGAAAAACCTTCCTTTCTAAGAGAGAGAAAAAAAAAGAAAAAAGTGTGGGGTGGGGGGGTAGAGGGAAGGGATGGAAAAGAAGGGGGGGAAAAGCCCAAGTGGGACATATTGTTTGAATGGGGCTGTATCAGAAACTGGATATTTTTTAAATTTTAAGAAAATTTGAGTTGACAGTGTGTCTGAGGTTATGTCTTCACTGCAGAATTCAATCAAGTGTAGATAATTTGAGTTAACTC
This sequence comes from Caretta caretta, assembly GCF_965140235.1. Classification (NCBI taxonomy): domain Eukaryota; kingdom Metazoa; phylum Chordata; order Testudines; family Cheloniidae; genus Caretta; species Caretta caretta. The sequence continues at coordinate 83,014,848 of NC_134207.1, read as the reverse complement.
CTCGCAGGTTAGCCTACTTCCAGTGAGAGCACCATACTTTGAAATAAGTTGAACTACACAAAGTAGTTGTGTTAGCACCTGATGAATTGTGCTAAGTTGAGCTTTAACCTGTACCCCTCGACGGGCCAGCCAACTAAGGTTAAGAGCACTGCCATACTTGAGTTAAGGGTTTTTGTGTATAGATAGGGTTCAAGTTAATTCTGCAGTAAAGCAAGCCCAAAATTTGAAGCCCTCACTTCCAAACCACTGTTCCTTCTGGACTGCCTACTATACCTGGGCGTACAAGGGGGTCCTCAGAAGGCAGCCTTATGACTGTTTTCCACTGTTCCTGGTCTGGGGGAATCTTCACACGCAAGCTTAGATGTTTGCCATATATCTTTATAGGCAAAGAATGACAAAAGATGGGGTGAGAGGATATTTGTTTCGGAGCAGTGGCCAGGTGGGAAGGCAGTTCTCTTCCTCCCCTTCGCGGTCCCTTTCCCTCAAGCTGTTGGAAAAGGAGTACTGGTTCCTACCACTGTGGCCACTTTGCACGAGGGTTCCATCTTTCAAATCAGCATCTAGCTAGTAGGTAGCTGATAAATTTGAAGCCCTCACTTCCAAACCACTGTTCCTTCTGGACAAGAGAAGGAACCTTTTATTTTTTTGTCTGTTTCCTCTCTAATGTCAGAGATGCCTAGTTGTCTCAAGGCTGGGTAGCTGGGGCGGATTCTCTGCTACTATAACCCTTGTCTAGCATCCATTTTTGCGTTGTCCTGACCACTGAATAGCACCACTGCTTATCGCTTCTGGTGCTCATAACTTTCCTAACAGCAGCAGAGTGAAGCTGACTAGATTCTTCTGCATTTCACTGCTGTTCACAGGGTTCTGAACAGCAGCAGTGAAAACTTTTAGGCCTGCTTGGTTCTTACTCTGCTATAGCTTGGAAAAGCTATGAGCATATGGAGAGGCTTTGGAGCTCTCTTTTGGCAGACTTAGGAAACAACGCTCCAGCGGTTCGCACGTGGTTCAGGTTTGCAAGTTACCTTAATAACCAAAAGAGCTAGCAACTTAATTTTTTAAAAATCAAAGCATAGATTCTATTGAATAATAGCAGTTGTCCATGAGAGCTTCCTACTGATCACAGGCAAGTACATTTTTCAAACTGTGGTTAAAAATATAGATGGACAGAATTTAAGGTCCTTTGTTGTCCTGCGGCTGTTAAATATAAATCAGACTAAAACATCAACTGTTAGATCCTTAACATAGACTGTGTCACTGCACAGTAGTTGTTACAGTTCCTTATTGAGCCATTAGTAGAGAATTAGCCTGACAGTTAAAACTCCCCAAGAGATTAGTATTTTTGATGGGGATTTCTGACAATTTAATCTCTAGAAGTTAAGGGAAACTTCATTATCTTTCCTCTTAGAATATCTGTATTGAGTATGTAGCTGGGAAAAAATAAATGTGGTCAGTAATATATATTTAATTGTTGAGAAGGGAAGGACCTTTCAGCCATGGACTAGCAACCAGAAAGATGAAGGATAGTCCCCAAACCTCTTCCCCTATCCATAATTCCTTGATTGGCATGGGCTAATATGGTTGCCCCTAGTGAACCTGCTTGCTCAAGTATTCTTTGATAACACATTTAATTTAATTTTTAATGGCAATAAAGATCTAAATAGTATTTTTAAAAATCATACTGGTGTTACATTCTTGTTTTCATAGGTATCAAGCATGATGGGACTATGTGTGATACTTGTCGACAGCAACCAATCATTGGCATCAGATGGAAATGTGCTGAATGCACAAATTATGACCTATGCACAGTCTGTTATCATGGGGACAAACATCACTTGAGGCATCGTTTTTATAGAATAACCACACCAGGAAGTGAAAGGTAAAATGTGTTTTTTTTTTTCCTGAGTTTAAATACAGGAAATAATTTATTGTAGATACATACTTTGTCTAACTGCTCATTTGGTTACTGTAAGTTAAGCGATATAACATATTTGCTCAAGACACAGATTCTGTTCCTGATTCTGCCACTGATTTATTTTGCAGCCTTAGACAAGTCACTTAACCTCTGTGTCATGCTTTCTTTCTGTAAAATGGGAATATGGTACTTTCCCTTTGTTAAATGCTTTGAGAATTACGATTAAAATCGTTATGTAGGTGCTGAGTATTATGGTGTCTCAAACTCAGTATTTCTTTTTTTTCTTACAGCATTCTGTATTATTACTGTGTCAGAGTCCTAATTCACTAGCTGTACTTCTGGTTGTGATAGGGAAAGAAGGCAGAACAGTGTATTTCTTCGTGAAAGAAAAAGTTTCATATACAAGTAATGTCCATGAAAAGTCGTCATTCTTTCTGTGAAAGACTGAGACTGTTTTTCATATATTTTCTGAAACAAATACACATTAAGTATAGTGTTTTCGTACCTGAGCTTTCACATAGCAGGTATACATTTGGAGAGACATGAAATTTGAGCTTCCAAACTGTCCAGTAGAGTTCGCAGTGTACTTTTCTGTTCACTTATCTTTGAAGCCTAACCATGACCACTTAAATGCCAAAAGTAATTGCTTTATTAACAATTCACCTATCTGTGCATTTCTGATGTTTGTACCACTGTAGTATATAGGCACCAAAATACATAATGTCAACAGGATAGCTGAATTAGAAACAGAATTATGACTTCGCTGGAATATGAGGCATAAAGGATAAGTTGGGTCATGGAGGGGAAGATGTCTTTTTCAAACACAGGTCTTTAATAATATTTAATAGAACACAGAAAGTGACCTGGAAGAGAAATTGATTTCTATACAAATATTTTTTTTTCAAATCTGCTTCTGTTTAAAATCCCATTGCACTGATAGGCAGAATGGTCTTCTTTATATTACTTCAGAGTGGTAGCTGTGTTAGTCTGTATCAGCAAAAACAACGAGGAGTATCTGTGGCAGATTAGAGACTAACAAATTTATTATTTATTTATTAGCCCACGAAATCTTATGCCCAGATAAATTTGTTAGTCTCTAAGGTGCCACAAGTACTCCTTGTTGTTTTTATATTGCTTGATAGTTGAACTTTCCAGTCCCTTTTAAAAAGAGGTATTTGATGTAGCCAAAATGTTTCTATGAGTTAGTCTGTTTCAGCACATGCCCTTTTCGTCTTGTTTTCCGAGGTAAGCAGTGATAGCAATCCATAGGCTCACCATATACTTATGCGCTCTTAGTGCTCATCCCCTTAGCTTCTTCCTGTAGCCCAGTTTGACTTCTGCCTTGATGATGCCGCTCATATACACAGAAAGGATGTGTTAGCTTCAAGAAACCTGTTGCTGTTGGAGCCACTTTAGCTGTGAAAAATAAACTGAAAATATGTAACTTTTTTTTGCCGTGGAATTTGGGGGAAGGTTCGAAAGGGGTAAGTGTTTAGAGATATTCCATTAGTGGGTGAAGGTAAGCTGAGAGCTCAGCCAATTTAATTCATGAGTCCAGAATAGTATAATGAACTGCATGATGTCAAATCTACCATTGATAAATCTCTCAGTTTTGTAGACATTTTAAAAATTTTTTGACAGAAGGCTAAAATCCTGTTCCAAACAAAACATCTCTTTATGGAGTCCGTCACTCTCATTCATTCGCTGGACAGAAAAAGTAGAAGAAATCACTAATCACTTGATCTGCTGTTTGCATAGTTTGCAATAGCAGCTTATTCCTTCTGTGGCTCCTCATCTGCTGACTGTGATAAATTCGGCAGAAGAATTTTATTCTCTTCCTAAAATGGTTGCGGGGCAGTGGGGGTGGAGAGGAGAAATCTACAGTTCTGCTTAGATTAAAGATATGCTTTGTCTGCCAAAAATCTCGGACTTCGTGCCATCGTGACTTTTAGGGAACAGAGTAGGGGAGTATGGGCATTCAGAATAGTGACTCTTCAGAGAAAATTTTAATTTTACCTGTTCACGTCTGTCCCTATGTTATACCAATAAATTAAAAACCAGCAGGATCTTATTAAAGGTGAAAAGGCAAAATACCACATTCATTGTGAATACAGAAAGAATCATAGTAAGCAGTTAGTTATTGTTATAACATTCCATTCAATCTCATATTTACACACGCACACGTTCTGCAAGGTTGTTATCATAGTTACCAGCCTTAGAGTTGCTCAGGCCAAGCCACTGGCCAGGTGGCCTGGACATGAGGAGGGAGCAGGGCCTTGTCAGATGCTAATCTGATGCTCCTGGAAGTTGGTTTGTAGAATCAGACCCCAAAGTTCTCACTTTCTAGAGTCCATTTTTATAGGAATTTCTTCCTATGCCAGTCTATGGGAATTGCTTCATCATGCTGTTGCTGAATCAATCAGCAGATGAGACATTCCTGACGGCTCCGTGCTGCTAGATGTCATCTTGTTCTTTGGTTCTCTCATTCTTGAGGCTGTTGGGTGGTTATTTCCACTTGACGCCTTCTTCAGCCGATGGACACTGGATTCTTAGGCTGGCACCTCCCTGATCATTCAGTTATTATCCACACCAAGCATCCATCCACATACATCCTCTATCTCTATTTTAATCACAATTGTTAATACAACAAAAGGGTGGGGAGTCTCTGGGTGCTGTTTCTGTTGTTAGAGTATTGCTTTGAGTCTCTCTCTGTGTGAATTGCTTTGAGAACAGACTCTGTCTTAGAATGTACTAACACAATTAGCAGCTTGCAATTTTCACACATAGAGGGAGAGAAACAGTACCAAAAACCAAGAGACCTCTTAATTAGTGATACCCTGGAATTTAAACTATGGGGAATTGAACTCATTTGTGATTTTAATACAGAACTTCTTTAATATGATCCAACACCTACCTCCACTTGCAGTCAAGGAAGTACCCTGTTCAGGCAGATCCACTGGGGACATATAACTTACATTCTGCAGAAAATTGAGGGTGGGCTGGAGACGAGATTTTGAGAAGTGCACTACAGACAAATAAGAGTGATGGAAGACGAGTTGAAATATTGAGTGAAAGATTCCAAAATGTGCAATAGGAAGGAAAAAAAATTGTCAAATGACCTCCAATATGAAAGCAAGGGGGAATAATAGCCTGATACCAAAATATAACTGTGATGGGTCCTGCCACCCGGGGTGCCATCTGGAACTGGAGTACAACTGAGCCCTCTGTTTTACCAGTCTGGGTTCCCTCCTCACACTCTGATGTTGTGACAAGGTGCAAAGCCTTCCAAGCTTGCACTCACACCATCATCCACAGGCAGGGGCCACACCCAACTGTGTATATGAATGCGTGAACTAACAATAGAGAGGCTTCAGCCAAAATATCCCCAGCCTAGGATGCCAGAGCTATATTGTCCTGCCCTGGTCAAGAACGTGACCAGTATATGAGAGTTATTACCCAGTCCGTCCCTTCCATCGATGTGGAGAGGAATAAGCACAAAGCCTTTGTTAACTGAGCTGAGATTTTTCCCCAAACACTTCACTCACCCCACGCTGTTTTAGGTAAAAAAAAAAATATAAAATAGATTTATTAACTACAGAAATATAGCTTTTGAGTGATTGTAAGTGACCGCAGACAGATCAAAGTAGGTGTGTCCAGGTGTTGAGTTGTAGAGGGAGTGAGACCTCTTGGTGATGTCACTTCCTCCTTTTATAGTTTCTTCCATATAGCGGGAACCCTTTTTGTTCCAAGCCAAGTTCCCAGCCCAGTTTTTGGAAAAATACATGTATCAAAATGGAGTTCAGTAATCATGTGGTCTGGTCACATGCCCGTGCATGCTTGATGAGTCATGGCAGCCATTATCCAGAGGCTGTCTGAAGCATCCCCTGGTGAGGGCAAGCCTTTTCCGTGGCCATTGTCTTTGTTGATGTGCTATTAGCATTGTCTAGCTTCTTCATTGTGGTACCTGAAAGGCTTGTTGTGGGTGCTTCCAACTTCACAACATCTTTAACAGACACGTAGCAAAACTTCATAACTTCACATACGATAGCACATACAATCCAACAGGATATTAACATTCAACAGATCAAGACTTTTAGAATGATACCTCATAACGCATACTTTGTACAAAACATACCATAATTATATGACAATGATGAATATGGGGGGTGCCAGGGTGTCACAATAACTATCAGAATAAAGAGGATACAGAATTAGGGGAAAATATAGATTTACGTAGATGTTGAAATTTGCTTAGAGCTGGCCCTGACGGGAAAAAATACATTGTTTATAAATGAGTTTGCATTCTGCTTTACTGACTTTAACAATTCTGATAATACCCATATGTAGGTGTTAATACATTTTAGTGTTTTGGCAATATGATGCTACCAGGAACCCTGGAGATACAAACCAATAATCTTAATATTACTTAAAATATTAATGGCAAAAAAGTAAAATTTAGAAATGGAAAGAAGAGCTTTTCACCATGTGATTTTTCAGAATGCTGAATTTTCAATACAATGTGCTGAGCTTTCTCATAAAGATGAACTTACTCACTCAACCCTGCATTTCCTAGTTCTTTTCATTTTGAAGGATCTTTTAATGTTCAGTAATGTTAAGTGTTGGTTAAATGCTCCATTTCAGGACCTCTTGTGAGTTGCTTTTATTAACGTGTCATTTAATTTTTAACTTTAGGGTGCTGTTAGAGTCTCGTCGTAAATCAAAGAAAATTACAGCAAGAGGAATCTTTGCAGGTGCCAGGGTGGTACGAGGAGTTGATTGGCAATGGGAAGATCAAGATGGTGGCAATGGACGTAGGGGGAAGGTAAAAATGAAAATGGCTTAAGAAAATACATCACATATTACTTATGGGTAACAGCTGTTTAGATTACATTGCTGTAAACTTCTGAAACTTAATGTTGTTTACCATTAAAGCATTTGTTTTAAAGGGGTACCACTTATACTGCTGTAAGTTATTATAGAACAGGCGTTTTCAAACTGGGGGTCATGATCCCTGAGGGGGTTCTGAAGTTATTACATGGGAGGTTGTGAGCTGCAGCCTCCATTCCAAATCCCACTTCACCTCCAGCATTTATAATGGTGTTAAATATTTTTTAAAAGTGTTTTAATTTATGGCGGGGGAGGGTGTCACACTTAGAGGCTTGCTGTGTGAAGGGGTCACCGGTACAAAAGTTTGAGAACCACTCTTATAGAATGTAGTCTTGAGCTTAAATGATCAAAATTGAAAATATGAGACTTGCAGATTACCTGAATTCCCTGTTTTTGGAATGTTCATAAAAATAAAGATTCTGGGTGAGCTTTAGGATCATTCAGGAGTTCATGTAAAAACTAACATTCTCAGACATACCCACTCAATGAGCCTTTACAACAAGGAATTTTGCTTTCTCTTCACTGCTATCAGACAAACCAAGTTGTTCTGTATATCACTGGCTCAGCAGGTTATTTTAAAATTTAAGTGCTTACTTAACAGGTTTCTACTTTGTAATCTGTTGTTTTGGGGGATCTTCCAGTTTTATTAGATTTTGGCTTTTTTGGAGTTTAGACAATTCTGGAAGTTCTTTAGTTGGAGGTACTACATTACTGACTTGTTCATGAAATAGTTTTATGTGCTAGCCTGATGTCTTGGAATAAAGACCTCTTCAGCATGTTAGAACTTAATATAAAATCAGATGCAGTTCTGTTAATTGACAAATCATGGCTCTAGGAAACAGAAACCGTAGAAAATATGCAGGAGAATTAATTATATGCCCAGAAGAACTTGATATAAATGTGGATTTTAGACGGGAAGTAAGGCATAATACAATTTCTTTAACATACATAAGAGAGATTATAGAAAATGAGTAACTTTTATTATTTTAGTGAAATGATGCATTGAATCAAATTTATTTTGCTGTCTAAACATAATTTAAATAAAATATTTTGCTGTGCAAGCATAGTTACTGTGTATTCTTGTATTATGAAAAATCTATATACAATCTGGAATTAGCTATTTGGGGATCTGGTGATTACTAAAGGGAAACAACAAACTTGAAATCCAATTTTTAAAACATAAGTTAAAAGGAGTTTCAGATACTGCACCTTCAGACTAGATCTCCCTGACAATTTTTGTGTTTTTTCCCATTACATTTTCCTATTTTTTAAAACGATTTAAAATAAATCATTGATATATGAAAGATCTACACAGAGGAAGTTACAAGCAATAAATGGGAACTTAATTAAATATTGAATAGTCATTTTCCCCATGAAACCTGAAAAATAGAAATATTTCTTCTTTTTCCAGTGGTAGTAATTATGGGTGTTGTAGCCATGGTAACGCATCTGGAGATGAGTGGCTTAATTACATAACACCATATATGACTATGGCATGTTACAAAGCAAAGGTGGCATTACTGCTCTGAAGAGCTCACACACTTTAGGTCCTTCTCCTGCAAACACTTGTTCACTTAACTTTAACTAGTGGGACTATTTTCATGCTTAAAGAAAAGCAAAGGAACAAATATTTTCAGGATGGGGTCTAAGAAAAGAGGGAGACAGCAAATAGTGAGAGAGGCGTTTGGATAAGTGTTAGGAGAAAGACAATGAAGACAATACATTCAAAAAGATGCTTGTGTGTTATGGATGCCTCTTCAGGGTTGCATTTGTTACATGGCATCAGTATTTCAGAAATGCAAAGAAAAAATACAAAGACCCAATCTTTTCATCTTTCACTCCCCTTCTGTCCTAGTATTTAAAGACTGGGATTAGAATTAAAATTGGGTCATATAATACAGACTGCTACCTGCAGGCCACCAGCCTGATGTAACCAAAGTAGCTTAAAACAAAAACAAGTGCTGAGAATAAGTTGTTGCCATTTTTGGTATTTTCAGTGAGTTGTGTTTTTTCTAGTAACAACTACAAAGGACTTGTAAAAGCGTTGTAAACCAGTAAATTTCATTTTGTACTTCTCTACCATTTTTAAACCAGTTTACTTGAAAAATATGTATCTTATGGAACTGGCAATCTGGATGTTTATTTCCTAGGGATAGCATTAATTAAGGTGTATGAACGTTGGTTTTGGTAGAAAATGATAAAATGGAGTTGGGGGACCTGGAGTTCTGGTTTTAAAAAAAAAAAGCTTAAGTAAACCCTGCTATATCATGCTTTTAACTATAGGTAGAAGTGGTAGAGGAAGTTTAAAGTTCAAAATATGTTGCTAAACTCTTGTAACACATTTATCTATTTTTAAATTCAATAGGTAACTGAAATCCAGGACTGGAGTGCATCAAGCCCACACAGTGCAGCATATGTTTTATGGGACAATGGCGCTAAAAATCTTTATAGAGTTGGCTTTGAGGGCATGGTAAGGAGTAAAGCAACACAAAGGGTAAAATACTTGGAGGGGGGGAGAGGGTAGTAAGAATAGCTTATGCTGTGCTTTTATTCTCCTTTTGTGATATCCTTCTGTCTGTTTGCATGCTGTTAATCAGTTTATTGTGAATACAGCTGGATGGATCATGAATATGCATTAGGAAGGAAGTCTGATCTGAGACTTTATTAAACATCGGTGCAAATCATTTAAACTTTAGAGCTAGCTTCTGCCTGAATATAACAGATATTTACATTTGCAAATGCAATTTGCCTCCTAGCATTAATGTTTTACTTCAATTAGAATTGGTAAAAAATAGAAATATTTATTTATAAACTTCCTTAAAAGGCCCTGACTTTTTCTTTAATGCCTCAGAACTTGTTTTTTGAAAATCTCCGCAATGCCAAATGTCGAGACTAGAACACTGCAAGTCTTTCAGTTGTCATTTAATTTTCACTGTGAAGAACACTCAAAACATTTTCAGATAGTTTGAGTATTTTTTTCCTACTTTGGAGTTATTGTGTTTCAGACTTTAGCATGAAGTTTCTCATTTTGATTTTACAACTTTTAGAGTATAACAAGACCACAAAAAGTGGGTCAGGTTTGGTCATGAGACTTCTGTTGATATCTTTGTTTCCTTTTTATGTGCTCTTACCCTAGTGTGAGCCAACAAAGTTTACTTGATTGTCAACTGCTGAGACATATTAATGAGCATTATCATTGCATCATTTCTGTTAATTTTTTTTCTTGGTTATATATTGCAGAGAGGAGATATACTAACTTATATTAGAATGTCCTATCATATTCCTGCAACAAGAATTACATTTAACAGGATGACAAAGCAGCTTTTGTAAAAATAGTAAATTTTGCACCATATCAGCACTTCCAGGATAAAGTCTAGTTTAATTTAGGACAAAATCAAAATATAGCACTTTGTTACTTCTCCATCTGATTTTAATCTGATTATACCTCTTACTTGACTGAACAGGTTCATAATCTCAAAGGGGAATATTTATAATTGGGGGAATTATCAATATTCGTAGAATATCGGCTAAATGGATATTAGAGCTCTTAATAACCCAACCATAAATAGAATGGTTTAGTACGTGGAAGCCTCTTTGATAGATACTATCTTATACAAACCAGAGATGTTTGATCAGCCATTTAATAAAGAATAGTAACCCATTTTTACAAAGAAGCTTTGATTAAAAAAAACCTGTGCATTGGCATTTTTATATCAAATGTGCTTTAATTTTCCATATTGACAGTTTATTTTTGACACTACATTTAAAACTTGCTGTAAATCAGTTTCTTCAGTAACTTACTATTTGTTTCAAAGTGTTTGTGTTTATCAGACATAATTGTGGATGGAAACAGAACTGAGGCTTCAACATTGTCTGCAGCAAACGGGCACTGTCCGTGTTACAAGTTTTAATTATAATTTTGTGACCAGAAAGTGGACATGATCACTTAAGATACCAAGAAATATGGTTTAGTGCTGCCATCACAGCCACCTTTGTGTATCCACACCTACCAGCTACACCATATTTATATGATAGGTTTCAGAGTAGCAGCCGTATTAGTCTGTATTCGCAAAAAGAAAAGGAGTACTTGTGGCACCTTAGAGACTAACCAATTTATTTGAGCATCAGCTTTCATGAGCTACAGCTCACTTCATCGGATGCATTCTGAATTCTGTAGCTCACGAAAGTTTATGCTCAAATAAATTGGTTAGTCTCTAAGGTGCCGCTAGTCCTCCTGTTGTTTTTGCATATTTATATGTTAATTTTGGGATAATTAGGGCAGTTATCCGATGGTGCCTAGGGAAGTGATCGACTGCTAAAAGGATGTGTTCAGAAAAGCATTAACAGCACTGGGTGCAGCACAGTGTGGTGGACTCTGCTGCATGCAACTGGGGGGAAGAAGGCCTGCACTCAGACAATATGGTGCTGGTTAAAGGAACACAGCCATCTGCCATCTTAGCTCACTGGCAGAGGTGAAATGTGGTTAACTGACCATGGTTGCTAAAAGATTTTAAACATTTTGTTTGGATCCAAAAGCAAATTAGAGCCTGTAACATGTTACAAACATGTTACCGCTATAGGGTGCTTTAAACCTACACATTTCTAAAATAGATCTTATGCCTTGGGAATTCACTTATTCACTCAGCTACCAAATTTCCTTTGCTAAATAACTTTAAAGATTGTTTGCATTTCTTCAGTGTTCGTTCTAGCTTCCCCCTTTTCTTTCTTTTCATTACGAAGGGCCTTCCCCTTAACTGTGGAGAGTTTGGAAGAAATAACTTAGGTTTAACATCCATTAATGTCAGAGTTCTCTGTAAGTTATCTCTGTGTGGGGTATTTGCCAGCAAGATTTGAATAGTTACAGTGCTGAGAGGGTGAAGGAAACTGAAAGGATCCATTGCCCTTGTTTTCCTTTGGGCATTATTTTGTACTTTTTCTCTTCCTGACTGCCATTTGAGGCCTGTTCATCCAGACACATTGTGGGTTACCTTAAAGTAGTAGATCAGAATTCTCTAAGAGGATTAAAAACAAAGCTTTTTGACACAGTTAATTTTTTGAATAAGAGAAATCTGTCATTACATCTAGGACATTGCTGGAGAATTTCATGCACAGAATTAGGGTAGTACACTATAGTAGAGGAAACCGCTTCATGGATCAGTCCAGTGGCCTGTCCACTCCAGTAACTTGTCCCTGGCACTGATCAAACCTGATCCTTTAAGAGGGAGTTGCAAGAAACCATGCAGTGGACAATTATGGAAACTTTTCATAGGGGTGTTTTCATCTTAACAGTTGCGGTTGGCATACTGCCTGAAGCATACGGGTTTTTAATCCTATCTAATGTTCTTGGCTTCTTTTGCCATATAAATCCTTTTTTTTGAAACCTGCTAAACTCTTGGCTTCAACATCAAGTGGCAATGAATTCTATGTATTAATTATGCATTCTGGTAAATATATTTCCTTTTACCTGTTTTAAATTCGCTGTCTTTCAGTTTCATTGAAAAGCTCCTTGTTCTTGTAGAGAGAGAAGAGGGTAGCGTGGAGTGTCTGATACACCTTCTCCATATCATTCATTACTTGGTGTACCTCCATCTTTTCTCTAAACAGTCCCAATATTTTCAGTCTTTCCTGATACAGCAGACACTTATTGATTCTAATTATTTTTGACAGTTATCTCTGAACACTTGTTTCTGCTGTCATTTTTGACATGGGGTGATCAGCCTCATTTCTTGTTTTTAAATAGCCATCTTTCTAAAGTTTAGTGTCAGTACTAAGTTTTGGCATGATTCCGTGGCATGAACAACTATAGTGAGGTACTGGTGGGTTGACCATTGTTACTGCTTCATTCAAGTTGTGTGTCTTTTAGGATTAAGTTAAAAATAGAATTAGTTTTAATAGGCTGCCCTTTAAATCAGTGGTAGAAAATTGTTAGTTACTACTTCAAGAAAAAAAAATCTACTACCTGTCCTTTGGTGCACGAAGTATCAATATTTTTATTATCCTGGTAATCAGGAAAAATCCTTGAGCGAAAGGAGGAGTGGAATTTTGAACAGCATTGGTTAAGCATAATATAAAGAAGAGGGAAGATGATCGTTCTATTGGTTTTGACTTGAATATTCCTTGTTATGTTGACAGAACATTGAGAGAATTGCTGTAGTCTGATACAATCTGAAATTTTGCTTACTTAGAATACATATATATTAAAGGTTATCTATCCAAGAATAAGCCATACATATTGGAAAGCTGGCTTGCTTCTGCAAGTACAATACCAGATTCTCTAAAATACTGACCAAGTTACGCACTGTAGTGTGCAGTGAACGCAAGTGTATAAAACAGACTATTATATGTATATATTTACCATATAAAATCCTAGTAAAGTGCATGAAATCTTGAAATCAAATCTTTTTGTGGACTCTGTAGTACAGATATTCTGTACTGACCATTGTATCAGAGGAGCTGTAGGAGTACAAAATTTGGTGCAGTTTTAAAAATGAATATATGCTTATACTGGCATCTGTTCTCGTGGATGTATATATAGTATCATTATTAAATAGTGGCATATAGCTTTAGGAAGCTAAGAATTTATTCGAGAGAAGGATTCAAATCATACTGTTTCTAGCGCCTAGAGATAGTAGTGGCTAGGAGGTGGTATTGTGTGTTTAAAGGGTTGTAAGCATTATATTTGTCACTAACTTAAGGATCAGGAGAGGCATGAATGGATTTCAGTTCATCTCTCTTGCTAGAGAATAGTCTCATTGCAAGAGGCCTGGGGAAGCGGGAGAATGAGATACAGCCTTTATGAAAGCACGTTTAGCTTATATATCTTCCACCACCTGTTCTTTTGTTGTCTTTCTCCCATTACTATAGTCTGAATTGCATTGCCCAATCAGTTTTCTCTTCCCATCCCCATAAACATAGAATGACCTTTGCCTGATGGGAATTGTGTTCCATAAAGAGTAACACCAGATGGCAGCAATTTGGATTAGGGGATATGCAGAAGCTAAATGAAGGGGAAATTATGAGAACTTTTAATTGGGTTTATACAGTAGCTGTTCTTCACATTTAATTTTTTTCATGTTATGGAAGAGGCCCTTTTGGAGAAATAGCCAGTAGAACTTTTTAAAGAAAAAAAATCTGATTTTAGTTAAACACAGAATTCTGAAAGCAACCAAAATACCCTTTTATTCTGCTTTTTCTGATATTCTCCAGGGCCCAGAAGTTAGAAGTCAGGTTTGACTCTATAATAAGTTAAAATGAATGTCATAAACATCTTAAACAAAAAATGTATAGGCTTTATAATGGCAACACTGACACATCCTTACCCAAGCTGATGCTGCACAGGCAAGGCTATCATGTCCAGTATGGTATTCAGACATTCGTGAATTCTGTAGTGTTAATTTTGTGTTCTTCCTCTGCTTGTATTGATTGCCTTTTTTTTTTTTTTTTTTTTTTTAAAGAAAGGTAATGTGAAACAGTTTAAAGCGTCTCTGTGCAATTCTAATAGCAATTATGAATATGAGGTTTCTTGGTCATTGTAGTTTATTAGATCCTAAAAGCGTTAATTTGAGCCTTAAATTTAAAGCATTTGATAATACTGGTAACATTTATCAAATCCTATCAATGCCCAGCCCTACCTTAAAGGAATAGGTAGTAGAAATAGATGGGTTACAATTTTGGAAAATATTTGAAATTTTCTTTGCATTCGGAATTGGCGTAATGCATTTATTTTTGTATGCATGAGCTTTTCAACCTCTAATATTTCAGTGTATTTCTGTTCTGATTTCACAGATTTATGTCAACCTGCAAGTTCACTCTGTTAAAACTAAAATTGTCTAAATATCTTTCTTTAGTCTGACCTGAAATGTGTTCAGGATGCCAAAGGAGGCTCTTTCTACAGGGACCATTGTCCTGTGCTAGGTGAGTTGGAGAAGGAAAGAAATAGATAGTTTTAAGTAAACAGAAACATTTCAGTGTCCCAAGTCAGTATTTAAGTTTGAGAACTGAACCAAAGTTAATCAACGTTCCTTAGTGGGATGCACAAATAATTGAGATTTGAATGGTGGCATTTCTGTGCATTACCATGGTTAAATGCTGCAATGATAACTGGTATCTTAACTGATATGTTTCAACTGTCTGTAGATATGTTTGTCAAACAGTATACCAAATATGTAGCTGGTAAGTTGTTAAAGTTGGCTGTCTAGTTAATGTTTCTGGCTTACATGTGCTCAGCTTTTACATGTTTCTCTTAATAGCGAAAGATAATTGCACAGTTTTGTAGAATGGTTTAAACATCATTTTAATGCAGTATTGCAGATCTGTAAACATGAAGTCATCAGCATTCAAGTTTCTAACTAAATATCTATAATTAGTCGTACTGGCTTATTTTGTTACATAGGTTGTGAGCTATTCTATATAGGTTCTATACATATTCTATACATTGAACTCACCACTCTAGTATCTAAGCTGCGTGGTGGTATATGGTTGTCTTTATTACAAAAGTAGCTGCAGTTTTGTTTTTGAGTAGTTTGGTTTTTGAGGTGTAGGTGAGTTAAAAGATAAGGTCTAGTGAGGTTTGGTGCAGAAGTTCCTTAGTATATATAGTAGACAACATATGTAAACCTTGACTTAAGAGGGAAGGGAATGTGCCAAGCAGCAGATCTTTAAAACTGGGCACTTGGCAGGTGTTAGATATCTTCTTGAAGTTACCTTTATTGCACTTACCGATGTTGATTTGTATATTTCGTGTTCTTGTTTTTCATTCAATTTCAGGTGAGCAAAATGGTAACAGGAATCCTGGTGGGCTGCAGATTGGTGATCTGGTAAACATTGACCTTGATTTAGAAATTGTACAGTCTTTGCAGCATGGTCATGGGGGATGGACCGATGGCATGTTTGAGACCTTAACCACCACTGGCACAGTTTGTGGCATTGATGAAGATCATGACATAGTAGTACAGTATCCAAGCGGCAACAGGTTTGTTACATATTCTCAAACCTTTCCTATGACAGACTTCCTTTAACTTCACAAGTTGCAGGGCTTGAAAATTTTTTTTTTTACCCTTCTTTGGTTCTCACGACATCCCACCATCCAAATAAGAGTTTCTGTCTTCTTCCTGGCTTGTGTAATAAGGGGTTCCCATCTGCCACATCCCAATGATGATAATCTTTATAGCATGTGTGAGAGGTTTTGATGGGAAAGAGATTATTTGCAATTTTCTCACCTTTAACCTGCCTTCAGTTAAATATTCATGGTGTTTATGATATGAGGTCTTTTTTTCTAAAATGTCCCTTTGAGTTTTATTTTAATGTATGTTGTCTGTCAGATAATTGTATTTATTAAAGTTATTAATTCTCTAAGTAATTAAAATGGTTACTTCCAAAAATTTCACAATATGAATATTTCACAGCTCCATGCACTAACCATGAAAACATGATTGCATATAGCTCTCAGTAGTGTTTATTTCTTTTGGCTGTGTCCTTAGGGAGCATTTTTTGAGAACTAGTGTACTACCATACAGTAGAGGCTAATGTGATAGTTATGTCCAGCATGAAGGCAGACAATCCCTTGTTTCATATATAATATGTATTGCCAAATGTGACCACTGGAGAACAAATTAAGACTCCCAGTAATTTCAACAGATCTATACTATAAAAGTATACTTAGTTTTATGTTTGGAACAAAACAGTAAAGATAAATAGCCTTGCAGAATAAATATACTCCGAGATGCTTAAATTTATTGTTATGAGATTTCACAGCAGAGCCCATCTACTCAGTGTTGTACTTCCTATCCTTGTTTCTCTTCCAAATTGTTAATCCAAGCTGCAAATTTTATCGCCTCTTGGGTTTGAACAGGTTCTTGCTTTCTGAAGATGCTGCTTTTACAAAGGAGAGTGAGGCGTAAGTGGTTCTGATCATGAATGCCTAAGCTCTAGAGGATATTGCTTTTCTGCTATGTGAGCATGCATTGCCTTCCTAGTTTGTTAATGTAGTAAAAAGCATAAGGAAAAACATGCGTAGCTGAAAGTGATCACTTACTTTTCTCAACCTGAATATGTTTGTGTAGTTACATTAAGTTACAATAGCTAGTTATTTGGGTTTTGTTTTTAATAAGTTTTCTCAACTTTTAGGCAGCCGTCTTTCAGCAAACCATTTAGTTGAAGGGAGAAATGGTGTAAATCCTCCAGTCTCATGATTTTTTAGACAATATACTTTGTGTGATGATATTAAAAGCCAACCTGTAACTTGTTCATTGAAATATAGAGGTTTCTTACACAAACGTATATATTTATAATCTTTATATTTCTCCAAAATAAGAAACCTCCATATTTCTAAAACAAAAGTGAATGGAAAGAGAATTGTATAGTGCTCAAAAGTGTTAGGCACTTAATTGAGAACAAATGCATTTCCTACCATAGTAACCTTTTAAGCAACAGTTTGATTACAAAATCTGCTTTTGGTTTTCTGGGGTTGTGGTACTAGACACACATGGACCAGCTGCAGAAAAATAGCTCTGGACGCACATGTTTGTCTTAGTCATGTGCTGCTTTTTTAAGTGAATGTAAACTAGCATAACACGAACTAAGTGCACACAAACCAATACATTGCATGGTACAAATCAAAATAACCAAATGTCGGGCTGCAGGCCGTACATCTGGTTGAAATAGCATATTTCTATCTGTCCATCCCCGTCTCTGAGGAAAGAAGAAAACCCTGTATTTAGATTCCAAGCCCTCTCCTTTCCCTATCAATTCTTGCCAGAGCAATCCATCCTTATCAGTTATCCTGTATTTTGAGAGGAATGCCAGACTCTCAGGCCACTAATCCCTGCCCTAGGTAATAAGTCCACACACCCCCCTCCCCAAACAAACAAACCAAAACACAGTCACAACACAGCTGCCATTTTATGGCTGGCAGCTTTTTCCCTTAGGCTGCAAGAACCAACCATGGGAATGTTCTGACTGCTTCAGGTGCACCTCTCAGAAGATTATCCTTGCAACCACCAGCTGGTAAACTAAGTGGAAGGGATTAAAAGCAGCTAAGCCATAGTGTCCAATCACAAAAATTTCTGGGCACAAAAGCACAATTTAAGGCAACAAGTAACCTTTTAAAATATAGCCCCCACTTTTTATATTAAAAAAGAAAAGATCATTAATTTGAAATATATTATTTTCTAGGTGGACATTTAATCCAGCTGTTCTCACCAAAGCCAATGTTGTCCGAAGTGGAGATGCTGCTCAAGGTGCAGAAGGAGGTACCTCACAGTTTCAAGTGGGTGACCTCGTTCAAGTTTGTTATGATTTAGAACGAATCAAGCTTCTTCAGAGAGGTCATGGAGAATGGGCTGAAGCAATGCTCCCTGTAAGTATGTGTGTACATACAATGGTATGTTGGCAGGGCTGGCCTTACCATGAGGTGAACTGAGGCGGCCGCCTCAGGTGCCAGACTGGGTTTGGGTGGGGTGCCGCTAGGGCCCAGAGTGTAGAAAATTTTGTCTGCTGCTGGTGCATATGTATTCTCTCTGCTGTAGATGCAGAGAGAAGGTGGAGTGCTGTGCTGGAGGAAGGAGGGCACAAGAGATATAACAGGCAGGCAGGAGAAAAGGTGAGAGGGAATAACAGAAAGCAGCAGGAGCTGCAGGGAGAGATAAGAGGCTCCTCCTCCTCTGTACGTCTCTAGTACCCCCAGGAGCCTGGACTGATTAACACTAGCTTCTCAGGGAGCGTCCTGTTTCTTGCTCTTTCCCTAAACCCACTTGAGGAGAAAAGGCAGTCAACTGAAGTAGTAGGAGCCAGTTAGGCCCTTAAGAGGCTGATATCTTCCCTTGCTCAGGCCCTGTTACCAGCCTGCGTATTTGTCCCCTTCAGTTGAATGTTGAGAGACCCTATAGCTGGCACAGAACAGCAGTCATGAGTGAAAGAAGAAAACGCCCCTCTGGGGCAGCATTCAGAAAAAGAAAGTAAAGGAAACTTTTCTATCTAAGCAGGAAGGAGCTCTCCTGAGATACATAAACACAAATGTTCACGGTGAGTCTTCTGGCGCCAGTGAGGATGTGAGGAGATGCCTGATCTTCCAGTTAGTCAGAGTGCAGGTCACCTGGCAGCTACTGCAACATCCATATCTCCATCTCAAATGGATGTAACCATACACATTCCTGAAGAAAAGTGTAGATCAGAGAAGAGTGTGGTGGAGGCGCAAGAAACAGCTGTTGCTGAGTTTAGTTCCTTAAGTCTGGATGATCCAGGACTGTGGACCCACTTGAGCAGTAGCCTGAGGGACTTTGTGTTCCCCAAAGACAATGAAAATAGAAGTTTCCATGCAACACATTACTGGTGTGAAATCCCCAATGGTGACAATGTGGAGAGGCCATGGCTTATGTACTCAAAAACCCAGAATGTTGCATATTGTTTTTGTTGCAAACTCTTCCAGTCTAATGTTCCAGCCACATTGGGTTCTACAGGAACAAAGGACTGGAAAAATCTGGCTAGAAATCTGGCATGCCGTGAGAAGGCAGCAAATCACCAGAGAGCATTCCATAGGTGGAAAGAGCTTGAAATGAGACTAAGGTTAAAGGCCACCATAGATGATCAGCATCAAGAGAAGATTGCATCAGAGTCTCTTTACTAGCAAAATGTTCTGAAAAGGCTCATTGCCATTGTGAGCATGCTTGCTACCCCAAACCTAGCACTGCGTGGGACTTCAGATCAGCTGTATGTGCCAAACATCCTTAAAATTGTGGAGCTGATGGCTGAGGTTTGATGCTGTACTCCAGGAGCATCTAAGAAGAGTCACCACCCAAGAAATGTAGACACACCACTACCTTGGAAAAACAATTCAAAATGACATCATACAGTTACTGGCAACAAAAGTTGAACTGAAGATTGTGGCAGATCTGAAGTCAGCAAGATATTACTCTGTTATTCTGGACTGCACGCCTGACATCAGCCATACGGAACAAATGATTTTAATGGTGCCTTTTGTAACAGCAACAAAACCTAGTGAAAATGCTCTCTGACAGTCACCATTGCAGGGACATTTTCTAGAATTTATTGACATTGTCATACCAGCTCGCATAGTATCATCAAATGTGCTTCTTAAAAAGTTGGAAGATACAGGAATTGCGATAGCTGACATGAGAGCTCAGGGCTACGATAATGGTGCCAACATGAGAGGAAAGAACAGAGGAGTGCAGAAACGGATCTGAGAGTTAAACCTGCAAGTTTTTTTTTTTGTCCCAGGCAGTTCTCATTCATTGAAGTTGGTGGTCAGTGATGCAGCATCAGCCTCTAGCGAGGCTGCTGAATTTTTTAATGTAGTTCAAATCAACTGTGTATTTTTCTCTGCCTCAACTCATTGATGGCAAATTTTGAAGCAACATCTGGGAACATCCTCTCTGACACTGAAACCACTGAGTGCCACACAATGGGAAAGTTGAGTGGAGGCGATAAAGCCTATCAAACACCAAATTGGGAAGATAGATGATGCCATAGTTGCCATTATGGAGGCTAATGCTATGACAGGAACTGTTGTGGGAGAACAGTGGCAGAGAGAAATGGAATCACCAGAAACATGCATAACTTCAAATTTCTGTGTGGCTTAGTGTTGTGGCATGACGTACTATTTGAAATAAATGTTGTAAGCAAGAGACTCCAAGGTGTTGACCTTGATATATCTGGAGCAATGGAACAACTGGACAAAGCAAAGTCATACCTACAGTCTTACCGGTCAGTTGAGGGATTTCAAAATGTTCTGAAGAGTGCACAGAAGTTGGTAGAGGAACTTGACACTGAAGCTATTTTCCCACCCATTCAAGAATACAAGAGTCACCGAAGAAGACGACATTTTGATTATGAGGCGTGGGATAATCCCATAAGAGACCCGAAACAACAATTCAAAGTTAAATTCTTTAACCAGGTGCTAGATTGTGCAATACAGTCAGTTGAAGAACGTTTCATGAAGCTCAAGGAACACAGCAGTATATTTGGGATGTTGTATGATATTCCAAAACTCCTCACTGTATCTGAAGAAGACCTACACCAGCAATGCAGGGCACTAGACAGTGTTGACACATGATAGATGACATGCGCGATATTGATGTGAGTGATTTAGGTGATGAACTGAAAGCCTTTTCAAGATAGATTTCAGCAGGATCAACTCTAAAGGCTGTTCTGGAATATATTTTCACAAATAAGATGACCACCCTCTTTCCAAATGCTTTTGTTGCTTTTCGTATAATTCTAACACTTCCTGTAACCGTTGCCAGTGGAGAACGCAGCTTCTTCAAGCTGAAGTTAATAAAAACATATCTACGCTCCACAATGACACAGAAGAGGCTGGTCGGCCTTGCAGCCATCTCAACAGAGCATGAGCTGGCCCAGACTGTGGACCTTCAGGAAGCAGTTCAAATCTTTGCAACCAAGAAGGCACGGGAAGGACCACTTTGATTATTCAAACAGATAAAAATGCCAGTGTTTACTATGCAGACAAGAAAAGTTACATTTGCTGTTCAGGCTTTTGAAAGTTAAGTGTTACTTAAAATTTTTGAAGAAGGCATTTTAAGTTGTTAGTTCTCCTTTATTGGGGTAGGCAGCAAAGCAGTACCATGAGAGGAGTAGAACAGGAAGAAGGCAGAATTGAGACCTTTCAGAGTTTTGGCCCAAGTGAGGGGGGCATGGGGGTGTCATTTGAGCTCCTCGCCTCAGGTACCAAAATGTGGGCTGGCCCTATATGTTGCTATGGTATTTTTAATTACACTTGGAAATGGTTAAACCTTCAAATTATTGGAGTTGGGGTGACATTTAGGACTTGTCTAGACAAGGAAAAAAATGTACTTTTTTCAGTTGAATTAGGTAAATTGAGCTAGTATGATTCTGTGGAAAGCCCCACTTGGCAGCGTAGACTCAGTTTAACAATCCGTCTAGCCTATAACTCAGCCTGTTAGAATTAAGGTGAAGATGTTACTGATGTTAAAGTGGGGTTTCAGAAACCCTTTTACTTTATAAAACTGCCCATATGCTGTAATATGTTAACATCTAAATATCTTTACTTGGTCTCTTCCTTTTCCTTAATATAGACTTTAGGTAAAGTTGGCCGTGTCCAGCAGATTTATTCAGACAGTGACTTAAAGGTAGAGGTTTGTGGAACCTCTTGGACATACAATCCAGCAGCTGTCTCAAAGGTAGCATCAGCAGGATCGGCTATAAGCAATGCATCTGGTGGTAAGTTTGTGTACTATTTAGGAATGTGTGGTTTTGATAAATAAAATTGTGTAAACTTAAAAAAAATTGATGATAAATATTGGTATGGCGCCTATATGAAGCAAGAATAATAATCTCCAGGAAAGTAGTTCCTACTGAGGGCTGGGGAATACTCCTATTGCAAAAGAATTTCCATGCTGGATTGTACCTGTTGTCCATCTAGTCCAGTATCTTGCTTTAGAGGAAAGTACAAGAAACCTTGTAGTAGGCAGATGTGGGATAATCCACTTCTCAAAAAAGTAATCTTCACCTCTATTAGCTAAAAATCTAAAGCACTGTTTATCAGAATACAAAGAAATAGTGCCTAACGGCCCTGAGTCAGGATTGGAGTCCTATTGTGCTAAGCACTGCAAAAATATATAATAGTGTCTGCTCCGAAAGCTTACAATCAAGAGATGATAGGTGGGAGTGAGGTAAAGATGTAAAATGGATTCCGTGACTTTCAGAGACCTCCATGACATTTTCTGCTTCGTCTTCAGCCTGGTGCCCTGGGGCAGTGGGTGTTCTGGAGCTGTTAGTCCCCCTTCCCTCACAGTTAGGGGTGCCCCCCCCTTTTTTTTAAAGTAAAAGTCACAGCCAGGTCACGGGCTTCTGTGAATTTTTGTTTATTGTCCATGACCTGTCCATTACTTTTACTAAAAATAACAGTGACAAAATTTTAACCTTCATTATGAGGCAGGAAGAATAGAAGTACCCAATCTATCTTCTCCATACTGTTCTTTATTTCGAGATGGACTTCTGAGAAACTTCTTTATTATTAAACCTGTGCTTTCTGCTTTGGGCATGCCTTGAGTCTCCTCTCCTAGCCATATTTGGCTTTGATGCCTCAAAAACATTCTGGGTAGTTCTCATACTTTCTCCCATTGTCTCCTATAGATGAATGCTAAGTTCAGTTCCCCTAATACATAAAAATTTCCTGCGAGAGATACAGTAGGGCTGCAAAAAGAACAGGAGTACTTGTGGCACCTTAGAGACTAACAGATTTATTAGAGCATAAGCTTTCGGGGGTTACAGCCCACTTCATTGGATGCATAGAATGGAACATATAGTAAGCGGATATATATATATATATACACACACACACAGAGGGAAGGTGGAAGTTGCCATACAAACTGTAAGAGGCTAATTAATTAAGATGAGCTATTATCAGGACAAAAAAACTTTTGAAGTGATAATCAAGATGGCCCATTTAGACAGTTGACAAGAAGGTGTGAGGATAGTTAACATGGGAAATAGATTCAATATGTGTAATGACCCAGCCACTCCCACTCTCTATTCAGACCCAAGTTACTGGTATCTAGTTTGCATATTAATTCAAGCTCAGCAGTTTCTCGTTGGAGTCTGTTTTTGAAGCTTTTCTGTTGTAAAATTGCCACCCTTAAGTCTTTTACTGAGTGGCCAGAGAGGTTGAAGTCTTCTCCTACTGGTTTTTGAATGTTATGATTCCTGATGTCAGATTTGTGTCTATTTATTCTTTTGCATAGAGACTGTCCGGTTTGGCCAGTGTACATGGCAGAGGGGCATTGCTGGCACATGATGGCATATATCACAGTGGTAGATGTGCAGGTGAACGAGCCCCTGACGGCATGGCTAATGTGATTAGGTCCTATGATAGTGTCACTTGAATAAATATGCGGACAGAGTTGGCAATGGGCTTTGTTGCAAGGATAGGTTCCTGGGTTAGTGTTTTTGTTGCGTGGTGTGTGGTTGCTGGTGAGTATTTGCTTCAGGTTGGGGGGCTGTCTGTAAGCGAGGACTGGTCTGTCTCCCAAGATCTGTGAGAGTGAGGGATCGTTTTTCAGGATAGGTCGTAGATCTTTGATGGTGTGCTGGAGAGGTTTTAGTTGGGGGCTGAAGGTGACAGCTAGTAGTGTTGTGTTATTTTCTTCGTTGGGCCTGTCCAGTAGGGCTGCGGTAGCTGTAAGATGAACTGTACAGCTGGCATGTCACTTTGTGCGTAAAGCCCTGGAGGAAAGTCTGTATTTTTAGTTAACTTCCTCTAAAAAAGCAGAAATCCAATACACCGGCCTGTAAATCATTAACATTTTTCCTCTAAGTCCTAGTCCCATCTATTTGTGTTGTCAAAGCCAATCAGACAGGAATCCTAACTGTAGAGTGAAACTGATCATCTTTGAGTAAATTTGAAGTTTCTGAACTGATGAGAAACTGATGTCAGTGAGTTAGAGCTTTGTAGTGCTGAAGTGCTATACTAAGTCATAAATTGAACAGCTACTTGTGTAAGTCTCTTCAGATAGGAAAAACAGCCAAATTTGTTGTTCTCTGTTTGGAGTTGTGATCTTACATGCTTTGTTTGATATCTGTAGAGAGATTGTCTCAACTTTTGAAGAAACTGTTCGAAACACAAGAATCTGGGGACCTCAATGAAGAACTTGTTAAAGCTGCTGCTAATGGAGATGTAGCTAAAGTGGAAGATTTGCTAAAGAGACCGGATGTGGATGTGAGTGTCTTTTGTGTGTGATTTCTAACGCACAGGAAACGCAAGAAATCCCAAATCCTCTGCTAGGGATTCCCCTTGCATGGATGAATCCCCCGTGTACAGAGAGCTGGCATAGCTGGTTCCTGTCCCTCTGCTCCATAGCCTCTGGAGGTAGGGAAGGGGCTAGAAACCACTGTGTTGCAGCCATCCACAGTGAACATATTTTTTTGTGCCATATGCCACCTGGCATGAATTAGAGCAGCCTTCAAGCTACTCTAAGTAGGGTTGAAGTAGAGAATTGAGTAGTCGTAAATGGTGGCTGTCCTTAACTTCTCTTATCTCCTGAGTGGCTTTGTGGGGTAGGGAGAACCATCCTCATCAGGCACTTCCCTAGACTGCTGAGCCAATCGAGCTGCTAGCTTGTTCTTCCTGATGTTCTTGCAGGACAGTGAAGAAGCTTCTTCCTCCTTCCTATAGTCAAAACACTTAAGAATCATAGGGCTCAGCTTGATTTAGAATGTGTTTCAGTTCCCAATCAAATACATATTTTCTTTTTAATGCATTTGCTTTTGAGGTCCAGAGGTTGGTCATCACTGGCCTTAAATGTTAATTTGATTTTTAAATTAGTTCAGATTTGTACAAGCAATAAAAAGGAGTCTACATGCATGGCTATAAGTCCCCTACCATAAATTAGGGGAAAAATAAATTCTGCAGAATACAACTGATTCCCTTCCAAGAAACCTGATTCTCTTTAAGAGTCCACTTTTGCAGCAGCCTGACTAAAATCTTCAAGCTAGCAATTTAATATTAAACTTTGGCATAAGTAAAAATCAGAATAATGTTATTTCTTCATTCTTGCTAATGAATAAGAAGTGTAGAGATGGAAAAGGCCTAATAGATTGTACTGTCCCCAAATATGGTCTTGACTTTTCTTTTTCCATTATTTGAAAGCTGCTCTGATGTTTGGTATGTTAGCCCTGATGGAGATGATTTAGGCAGAGTGCAGGTGAAATGAAAGTTTCACAATAAACAGTTTTTATAACACGGATATTTGCTGATATTACTGGTAGTAAATATCTGATGTTCATGTGTATGTATTGATGTACACTGTAAGTTAACTTCTCATTCTTAATATACTTTCAGGTGAATGGGCAGTGTGCTGGACACACAGCTATGCAAGCAGCCAGTCAGAATGGACATGTTGACATTTTGAAATTACTTCTGAAACAGAATGTGGATGTGGAAGCGGAGGTAATTTAATTTAAAATATGGACTGGCTTTTCTCTAATGGTGGAAATGCAATAAAGATCCCTTAATTGGTCATTTTAAAGTAAGCCTTTTATAATTTTGTAGTACAAAAGGAATTTGTTTTAAATCAATGTTTACACTTTAGGACAAAGATGGAGACAGGGCTGTTCACCATGCAGCTTTTGGAGATGAAGGTGCTGTGATAGAGGTTTTGCACAGAGGCAGTGCAGATTTGAATGCTCGCAACAAACGCAGACAGACTCCACTTCATATTGCTGTTAACAAAGGTCATTTACAAGTTGTAAAGACCTTGCTGGACTTTGGCTGTCATCCTAGTCTCCAGGTAAAACAAATTTTGACTTTCATTTTTTGTCTTCAGACTGTAAGATTTATGCAAGTATGGTATATGCAAGCTGCATGTAGATGTATAAATCTTTCTTTTAAGGCTGATGCATTGAATTGTTTTCTGTATTTCATATTGAGATTTAAAATGCACCTCTCTTGCTCTAGGCATGTGTATAATATTTTAAGCCTATATAGATTGGGTCAATGTACAAATATGTTTGTTTAACATGCAGATTAACTCTCTTCATCCAGTCAGCACCCCTTATCTTTTCCCACATATGTAATCTGGTAAGAGAGGCTTTGCAGCATGACCTGAAGGCCATCAGATTTAGACTGTCAGAAAAAGGTAGAAAACAACGTCCAGAGTTGAATCCATCAGACAGTATGTCTGCCACCAGACTTCCATTCAAACATGCAGTGTGTTATATAGAGCCTCTGCTGCTATGATATTACACAAGGAGGAAAAACTGCCTCTGTAAACTAATTGGAAACTAGTGGAAACGGTGCTGCAAAAGGGAGAAATACTGCCTCAAAAATGAACAAATAAAACCACACTTCTAAATAAGCAGGCAGCTACATTCTGTCTGAGCTGAAGCTTCAGCATAGCTGCATGCACAGTGCATTGCACATGTAAAGCTAAAGATGAAAAAAGATGGATAAATGTGCTGAGGTCAACATCTGAAAGAAAAGGTTGTAAAGCCTTAGGCAAATATGAATGATACAACACACACTTACTGTTGCCATCTGGATATCCTTGTGCTTCAAACTCCACCCGTTTTTCCTATTTGTGCACCTGGGAAAGAAGAGGTGAGAACTTTCTTAAAGCAGATAATGTAGCAATTGCTATTTTCTCAGTTTATTTCCTCCTGGCTGCCTACTTCCATCTTACAAGGGCTGAGGTATTATTTACAAGTATTACTTCCATCTTACTGAAGTAGAGTCTCAGGTAGCTAACTTTAATCCAGACCCCAGTTTCTATAAGCGTTGGATATAACAACCAGCCTGTTCTATTTGGTTCAGTCATAGGGACAATTCAGTGAAATTCAAATGGCCTGTGATATAAAGGAGGCTGGACTATATCTACTGATCCCTTCTGGCAACAAACTCAATGAATCTATGAAATTATACCAGCCAGAGCCAATGAAAATCAGAAAATCCCTGTGACAGTAATACATTGTCAGATTCTGCACATCTGAAGAGACATCTAATGCAGATTCAGTTAAGCAATTGATTTCACTGAGATGGATGAGAATGCAGAAGGCATTTGGGGTTCGGACTTGGCTGTAGCTAACTGGCATGTTCTTTAACTCTCAAGCCAACCCACTGCACAAAGGAAAACAATTTAGTCTACCTACAATAAGCTCAAGAAATCTGATTAGTTGGAATGAGTAAACTATATCATTTCATTTTGGTGGGCCAGTGCAGGATGTCTGCCAAATTTGGCAGATATTTCAATTTTGGTGTCTGCTATTCCCACAGTAAAAGTTCTAAGGGATCCTTTTTACACTATGCTGACGTGTGCTGCTAATTGATAAGCACTAGTGATGAAATCCTGGCCCATCTGAAGTCAATTGCAAAACTCCTGGTGACTTCAGTAGGGGCAAGATTTCACCCAGAAGTATGAATCCTGAGAATGTGTCTGTGCAGCAGCACAGTGAACTCAACTAAACACATTTTCCTACTTCAGACATTATAGAACACTTATTTTTAATTTGAATTGTTGGGTTTTTGAACAAATTATGCACAAGTTGTTTCACTTTTGGAGTAATGGTATATTTTTTCTTTAATTTGGACTTTTCAAAACTAAAACCCTGGCAAGCTAAAAAGTGAATATAAATTCTTTGGTCAGGTGTGTGCTGAAAAATTTCTGGCACCTTTAAACCATGTATTGTCTGGTTGGTACTAGCCATAAATTATTTACAAAATTTAATGTTGCCCTATGAAATCTGTCCTTTTGCTTCATTAAGAAGACAACCTTGTACAAGTTTAACTATCCTGAGGGGTGCACGTTTTTCATTGATCTGCTTTGTTCATATTATTTTTATTAGAGGAGGTTTTAGCTTGAATTTTTGTATGGCAATTATGTCTCAAACATGACTAAACTTATGTATATATTTGAAATTTATGCTAGTAGACATTTGAATTTTTATAAATCTTGAACTTAAAGAATTGCTTTAATGTCTAACTTTTTTGTGATGCATGACACTTTTTATAGCAAATACATGCAGAAAAAATGGCAGTTAATGACCTTTGTAGGTGATACTGAACTACAAATTGCCTACATACTTGAAAAATGTGCATAGCTCTTCGTTGTGTGCAGATTACACAGATCTACCTCTACTCCAGATCTGAGTCTGTCTAGACTGAGATCTGTGCGTCTCTCTGACATCTCCTCATGGATATTCAGCAGACAGCTAAAGCTCAACATGACTATAACAGAGCTCTTAATTTCCTTTCTCCCTACTTCTTTCTTTCACTCAGTGTGGTCAACACAACCATCCTATTGCTCAGGCCTGTAACCTGGGAGTCGTCTTTGATTCAGACCTTTCTGTACGTCCTCACATTCAGCCTATGTGTAAATCTTGATTTTTTTTTCTGCATAACATGTCTCAGATATAGCCTTTCCTACCCATCCACACAGTAAAAAAACTTTTGAGCTGACTCTGATAAACTCATGTCTCAATCATTGCAGCATTCTTTTCCCTGGTGTTGATGTTGCATTCTTGCCCCAATCATATCTACTCAGAATGCCGCTGCAAATGTCTTTCTCCTAATGTGTTGCTTTGAGATGTTGCCTGTCTTTGCATCCCTCCACTGGCTCCCTCCTCTCTATTGTATCAAACATAAACAACATGTCTTCATTTTCGAGGCCCTTGATGTCCTACCCTCTTCCTACCTATCATCTCTCATTCACTACTGAGATGTCAGCTCCCGCCTCTGCTAGGCCAATAATTCCAGCCTCAATCACCCCCTTGTTAATTTTTCAAAAAAGCACCTCCATGCTTTCTCATGTGGTGCCCCTTGCTATTGGGGCAGGAGCTCCCCATAAACAGCTGCAAAGCTACCTCCTCCAAATTCCTCCCTAAAACTGTATTCTGCCATGTTACCTACTTAAAGCTTGTGAAGTGGGCCACTGATGTGCTGAGACAGTTACCTATCATGCTGATTAATATTGTCTCATTGTTTCCTTCTACTTCCCTTCCTGTCTTACATTTAGATTGTGGGCTCATTGAGGTAGTGACAGTCTGTTCTGTATTTTGTGGTTTTATGTTTGTGTAGTGTCTAGTAGTGTGGTGTCCTGGTCCCTGATGCTATGGTAGTACAATTAATAAATAAATACGTATATATTAACTTCTCCTTCAGACTGTCCTTGTTCTGTGATTAAACTTCACCAAAAACTATTTTGACCAAAAAGCAGTATAAGTGTGCAGCCTGGACTGAAGTTATAATTGTAAGTGCTGGAAAATGGTATTAAAAGTTATCTTGTATTTGCATCTCATTAGTTCCTATAGTGACATGTGAGACCTTCTTTTCCCATAAATTTCCTTTTTAAATAGGTAAATGTGGAAGCTGAAGAAAATAATTTCTATTTTTAGGATTCTGAAGGAGATACTCCGCTTCATGATGCGATAAGTAAAAAGCGTGATGACATCCTGGCTGTACTGTTAGAAGCTGGGGCAGATGTTACTATTACAAACAATAATGGATTTAATGCTCTCCATCATGCTGCACTAAGAGGGAATCCCAGGTAAAGTCTTGTTATCTTTAGTGTTTAGTTCATGATGTTTGATTAAAGGAGGAAAAATTAGAAAAACATTCTGGTATTGCTGTAACTTTTATAGTAGATTTATTATACTGAAATGTTGCAAGCCAGATTTTTATCCAAAAATGAAATTTTGGAGAGAGACTTTGTTAAAATGGTTCAGCTATTGAGTATGAAAAGGAAGAGTGAGATGGTTGGCTATGTGGTGAGGGGAAGGAGATGCTCTCCCAATCATTTTAAAAAACTTTTTTTTGTATACATCCATTAACCTGAGGGTAGAAAGTTGAAATTTTGAATGGAACGAACCTTTATGAAGAAGAGCCATTGAGTATTTCAGTGAAAATTTGAGATTTGGGAGTTAGGAGGCTTTGAAAACTGCATTTTGCACATGCACAGTAACTGAAATAGAGATATTTTTATTGGTTGGGTTGTGCCTGCATGTATGGTAGATAAATATACTTGGGAATGTGGGTATTTCTGAAATTGTGCAGTGAGCAAGGGCTCCATAGGAGCACAGTGATTTGCATGGTTAATTGTGTTCTCACATGAGCTTCTAATAGTTCAAGGTATGCTCAGAGTGAATCAAAGGCTGTCCTGGCCTAATTAATTAATTTAATTAATTTAATTAAAATTAATTAATTTAATTAAAATATTTTGCCTAGGAAATTTCATAAAAAGTACTTTGAGGGAATATTAGGCTTTCAGATATGAGAATGTCATGGTTGTGGTTCCATGTGTAACCTTAACTCTGTCCCCTTGTGTGATTATCACATTCCTGTCTTGAGTCTTTGATCTTAAGTTACTATTTTTCAAGTAATAATGTAATATAGGTTTATAATTTTTTTGACCTATGCGTAACAGTAATTTACTGTCAACTCTTTAATTGTTGACTTGTAACCATATTTTGTTGTGTTCAGTAACTACACATTTTTTCTAAAATCTTCATTTGTATATAATTTTAGTAGTTGGCTTTTTTGCATGATTTAAGCTGTTTGGAAAGCTTTCACTGTCACTGCTCGTGGAGATTTATTTATGGATAAATTACATTGTCCAGAGTTTCAGTCCAGCACTTTCATTAGCATTAAGTGCAAATATAATGGAAAATGTGATGTCATTTGCATGCAACTAAAGCAGCATTTTATGAATAAATGAAGTGTTAATATTTTTATTTCATTGCTTGTTTGAGCTGAAAGGTAATGGATTGTTTAGTAACAGAAAAGCTAATGGAGTTGCACATGTAATTGTGGGTATTGCTTGGCCTGTAGAATCTTTACTAATTTTTGTGGCTAATACATGGGAAGAGAACCACGACTGACTTTTAACTCTTACATTTTCATGACTGGCGGTTAAGAAAATATTTACTTGTAATTTGTAGTGTCCTTATGGAATCAGACACACATAATAAACACAGAAGCACATAGTAACATTTTTAGTTGTGTTGAATGGAACTACACTTTAATCCAGTGGAAATGATGTTATGAAGAATAGGAAAAATTACACTCAATTTTTTTCTACAGCACTCATCACCATAGTATCTAAGATAGGAAACGCTTCAAGGAGCTAATCAAGACACTAGCAACACAATAGCTGCACTCATTTGAAGGCACTTGCCTTTCAGACAGAGTCTGAAGCAGTGTTATTTTACTAGATTAATCAGTGCTCCTTGTTATCTAGGTAGCAGCAGTAGCCAAAAATACCAACTTCTGTCTCCAGCTTGCCAGGATTCAATGGCTCTTGCTCTGAGGACCCTGTCTAGTGACTGTGGTCCATATGTTATTCACCTCAAGATTAGATTCCCTGTATTTGGGGTCAAGACCACTCTTACTCATTGAGACTAACTGCTTATTGGGCCACTGAAGCTGTCTGATCCCAGGGGAAAATTTTAGAAGTTGGAATCCTTCTCTTCCATGATGGAACCCAGTGTGTCATCACCCCACAGTAGATCCAAATGAGCTCTACTCTGACAGTTCTCAGAGTGTGGTGCAAACCCACATTTCATAGAAGCATTCCTGCAGTAACAAGCTTAAGAACAGTGATTGAGAGGTGGGAATATATTCCAGGTATAAGTGATTGATTGAACCCTGTGGTGGTACCTGGATACTATTGTGACTGAAAAGGAAAGGGTAGATTTATGTAGGTAACTGAGGTGCTTGTATGGCTCTCATATATATATATTTATATAACTGAATACCTCCTAAGTGGTTTTCGTTTTAATCTCATTTTCTTTTTTCCTTCTTTCTTAACGTATCGAAGAAATAGTTTCATTATTTCATACAAAAATGTATGAGTGGGTGAGTATTTTCCACACTGATACGAGAAGAAATTAAGAGAAAATCTCATGAGGTTTGCATTTTGTTATGAAATTTTCATGGCCCCTCATCTCTTGCCAGAGTGGTTTGTGTAGTCCCAGGTGCAGTTTTGTCTGCAGCAGTCACAAACTTCCACTATTGGTTGTCCGTTTCATTGCCCCTCTTGCTAGTCTCCTTCCAGTTAAAACTTCGTTCTTAACTGCTGTGTTGTATCATATATAGAGTGGCAGTTTGTTAAATAGAAGGAACATAAACTATTTAAGGCTTTATAAGTCAAAACCAGCACATTAACTGGAAGTAAATTTAAAGCTAGTGCCGTCTTTGCACCTCATGAGTTCCCGTGGTGTCGTGTGAGATCTTGGTGTTTTACTAGATTATCTGTAATTTTCACATATCTTGAAGCTATAGACTTGTGTGGAGAATACTGCAGTAATCCAGACTCAAGGTGACAAGGTCTCATGAGTAAGTGTGAAGACCACATCACAAAAGGACCCAAACCTCTTGCCAAATTTAGATAGATTTAATTTACTTCAGAAGTGCTTGGATTATACAGCAACGCTTACTATTAAGATTAGATGGATGATGGCAAGAGATCCCTAGACTCTTGCCAAGTGGGCATCCAGAAGCAGCTGGGTGTCTACTACCCCCCTACATTCCACTTTGAGAGGTTGCTAGTCCTACTAATAAACAGCAGGCAGACCTCGTTAAGAGTAACTGTGTAAACTCTACTAGAATCTTCAAGTGTGTCAACACCTTGTCAGTAGTATTGAAGGCAGTTGTTCTAAAAGACTTGTCATAGACATTTGACTCCAAGATTGTTCCCAACCACAACTATTGTGTTTTTCTCTCATATGGGGAGACTCCAGGATGGTATGGAGATGGGGTCAGACAGCTAAGGACTCTTAGAAGTTTCTGGAAGAGTTCTGTCATGACTCAGTCTCTTCTCTCCCCCCCAGGAGATTTGTGATAGTTGATGTATCAGTAAAGCAATGTTGTTTGTTTGAATAAAGGTTTAACGGCCTTTTTTAAAAGTTGGTCTCCAGCAATGGCCTTAGCACCTCTCTTTTGGCATTCACCTGCAAGTAGGGGCCTGGAACTAATGCACATTGTGGCTCATACATTCTAGCACACCAAGAGTGCCAGTGAGCATCGTGGCTGAAACTCAAGCAAAGATAACCCCTCTCCCCCCCAAAATAAACCAATCAACTAACAAGCTGTTTTATGCTACGACTCTAGAGACCATTAAGTTAACAGAGCAATACACTGCCAGATGCTTTACCTTTAGCCTAGCTCTCACAAAACCTCGTGCAAATTTGGTCACTGGAGATAAATCATTGAGGTAAACGTGGTTCAACTTTGTTGATATTATTAGTCTATTATATCTAGCACATTGAATTATGTTGAATTGCAAAGTTTTAATATATTGCCATTTCAGTTTTTAATTTGATCATTGCTTATTTCCCAATGCCTTCTTTCTAATGTTTTGTTTTAATTAACAATCTGAAAAATCACTAAATGTTTAATTGATTTTTGGATATTAAGTAGAAAATATTAAATTAAAACAAGGCAGTAAATAGTTAACTGGTTTATAGTTTTAGATAATTCAGAATTTTTTTCTCCGCATTTGTCCTTCTATGAAAGTGTGCTTGTGCGGATACAGTAAGTGTGTCTTAATGATCATATGTTGATTACGGTCAATAATCAGCATCCTAATGCTTGAGTTTTAATTATTGTAACAAGTAGGATATTTTACCCCTATGTGTGTACATGTATGAAAGAACAATCAGTGTAGAATAACAGTTTTCTTGGCTTTTATAGTAGAATGTAAAATGTATGCAATACAGTAGACCTTATTACGTATGTGCCATAGATATACTTGATGCTTAAAGGAATTGCTGAGTAAGAAGAATCAATTATGTTCAAGATAGATGGAGGAAATGTGTAGAAATTTCATTTTTATTTAACAGAGAACCTTGTTACAATTTTTGAGTCCACCTAAATAGACCACATTGTTACAAACTCATTAGCTTCAGCCTTTTAACCCTAAAGATAATGAACCCCATCGATCAAAGTTGTAAAGACATTTCTCTAATTTTGAGATATGTCCATTTCTTACATTAACCAGCTTTTACAAGAACCAAATAGAAACAAAAATAGGACTTGAGTATATATTACGGGTCAATCATATATTTTCCAAATTACCATAATCATGGTTATATTTAACTTGTCCAGAAATCTTCTGTTGCTTCAAATATTTTGAGCTAAAGAATGTAGCTGTGAAGAGTGAGTGAGTGCACTTGTCCCCATAGCCGCAACCGTCTTGATTCTGCATTCTGTCTTGGGAATAAAACTTAAAGAATAGTGGAATTAACATCTTAAATTGAATAGTCTTTTTGCACAAAAGAACTTCTTAAGTAATGGCTGTACAGATTACCATCCTTTGTTGGGCATCCATATTACCAGTTCATCAAAGGAATAATTCAAAGTTATAATTTTAGTATAGTTTAGCTTTAAGTGGGAACAGAAGCTGAATGTCTCACAGTTAGATGCACTTTTCAAATACTTTTCTTTAGTATTGTATGGCATATGTTTTGCTGCAGAGACTAATTTGTTCATAAACTAGTAATTACAATTTGGGAGATTATACATGTCTTTAAAATGGTGTTGGAAATCCTTTTGCTATTATCTGTTTTGGTATTTGTATTGGGTGAATTCATGTTATATATGGGTGAGGTACTGAACTGGTTGTTGGTGTGGAATAGAGAAATGGGATTTGTCAAAAGTATGTTTAGCGTAAGAATTACAGGAGTACTTCGCGGGGGAGGGGGTGTTATTCTCAGACATATTTGGATGACTAAGTTGCCAGGGCAATAGGTTGGGTGTAAGGGAAGTGCTAATATTTTAGTAATTTTTCTAAAAGGATGAAAATTATCTTGACTTGGTATTTGCACTTAATTCAGTAAGTGCATGTGATCCAATTTGGGAAGCTGAACATAAAAGACATTCGCTTAAAGAAGGTATTAAAGTATAGAAATAAGTTCCAAAAATGCTTTCACAGAAGACTTTTCTAAATGTGAGTGGGGAGGGAATATAATCTCTCAGGGTTAGACCTGCGATTAGGTAGCGAATTAGAGTGTAGCATCAAGGTCAGTGACAAATTTATTAGCTGTTAATTGTAAATAATATTCTCAACATGTACAAAATGCAAATACAGTTGCTACCCTGAGGAATTTCCTCTCTAGTACAATATTGTTAGAAAAAGATTATCTGTGAAGCAGAATAAATATGATGATAGAGTACATTTCCCCCTCTCCCCCCTCCCTTTGTATGTGTTTTTAAAGCAGGAGGGAGAAACCTTTAGAAAAACCAGGAAGCAATACATGACTGAACAATCAATTTATTTGAATGCCTAATTCTTTTCTTATAGAAATTACCATTGGTACCATTTTTTTTACTAAATAAGAACAGAAAGCGAAACACAAGTAATTCCACAATTAAATGTTTATCTAGAAATACAGCCTTTGGGACATCCTGAAGTATAACTGAATACCATACTTTCACATTTGTTTCTTTCTGTTGACAGTGTGCATTTAATCTGTCCAGAATAGTTGAAGCATGTTCAAAGTTGCCATTATACAAGTGTTAAGTCCATTATTGAAAATAGTTGATATCCTGTCGTGATCAATGCATAGCTACAGCTGGTTGAAGGGGACCAAATCCATTGAAGAGGTGATTTGGTTCCATTTTACCAGCTTTAGCAAAGCATTGGAGTGCAGGAAGGCTGTAACTTTTTATAACGATACAGCTGGGTTTTTTAACTGTACATGTACAATTTTAAAAGTACACACATTTTTCAGCCATAAATGTTATACTTATTGACACTTCGCTTTTGATTTTTAAAGTAATTGAAGATTTAACTTAAGTCATTTTTGGAGGGAGGGCAGGAAGGAAACATTTACCCCAGAATGCCTTATACAATTTACCAATCTGTTCTGTCTTCTAGCACCTTTGTAGGCACAATTTGTAACTATGGGTTAGCCTCATGTTAAAGTACAGTTGCAGTGTTAAAAGTTTTTTCTTTTGATTAATTTTGGAGTCGTGTTTGGATTTATGTATAGCGCCACTTATATTTATTCCTTTTACTCATTAAATTAAATTGCACTGGAGAAAGCAACACTCTTCCTGTCTCGCCACGCGCCCCCCCCCCCCCCGCCCCCGCGTTATATCTTGCTGCTGCTTTAGTACAATAGTTGATTAGCACAAGTAACAGATTAGGTTGTGGAAAGAGGAGTATTGTAGCCTCTCTCTTATAAATGTCAAGTGCTTTTAATTCATTTTGGTACATTTCTGCTTTGCGTTCACTTTAGGAATTCCCATATATACACTATAGTAGACTGGAATTTTTTTCTGTTTACACTTCCTTTCTCTTTCTGTACAAACACCTGATGTTATCAATCTGGAATTTTCTTTATCTAAAGCCCTTTTAGGTGAAAGGTTCCTTAACACACTACATATCTTTTATAAGTAGAGTTAAACGTGCTTCTATTTCATGCATTTTCTTAAAGGTAATTTGTGCTGGTAAACTGCAATAGATACACTAAACAGACAAATATTGCATTTGAAGACCTGTGGGGTTTTTTTAAGCTTTGCCAGGGAGACATTAGTTCAAACCATGCACTAATAATGCTCCTGTCAAGTGTAGTCTTCATCTGTTTGTTGTGAAATCTAGTGATGAAATTTATGTAAATATATTTTTTACACCATCTATCCTAATAGAATCCTAGCAGGTGCGTCATTTGAACTTAAGCATTAAAGACAGCTATAAAAGTGGCTTCTATTTTTACCGGTTATACAGGAGCTGTGTTACAGATCCAGCTGCTCAAGTGTGCTTTTGGATGGCAATACAGTTTCATGTACTGGCCATATCGGGGCAAAAAAATGGCCATGGAAAACAGCAGTGTAGCATTTGATAATGTCAGCATCTGTTATCCCTGTCAGTCACACAGTTGAAATATTTGAGTTACAACAGTGTCAGCAGATGCCCAGAGTTCAGCATGTGCTCAGTTAAAATTGAACAGCTGACCTAAGTGATGGATGTGACATTTTAGAGTGACTGAGTATATTCTTAGAGATATGTTAACATGAGCTAGCAAGAAGCCATGTCAATATATAATTTTAACTTTTATATCTCTCTGAGAACTGTCATTTTGTTTCATAGTAGAACTGCTGTCTTATTATGGCCTAGCAAGAGAGGATTCAGCATCAGTGGCTCGCTATAAAGAGCCTGTCACAATAAGTTTGATCTTTAGTAAAGATAGTCAGATATGTAGACTGAAACCTACATATCAATTGCTGGCATAAGAAGGAAAGCTTCAGAGAAGTAAATGAAGTTGTGTCCACTTACTCCAATAGTGAATTTGGCTCTCAGTCTGTAAATCTGTCAGTTACGAGCCTAGAAGCTAAACAGCATTACGAAACCCAGTAGAGTTGCTGATAGTTCAGCTTTTTTCCATTATAAAACAGCTTGTAATTTGGAGGTTGGAGTTCTATACAGGCTGCATTCCAAGGTATTTGATCATGTGGAAAATAACTTTCAGACCAATTTATTAAAAATTACCTTATGACTACAGTTACATTACTTTGATTCCTTTTTATATAAGTGTAATTCTACAGTTCCAGCTCAATACTTGTTTGTAAAAAATATCTGGTGATACCTAATAATTTTTGGTATTTTGTAGTGATTAAAAAACATTTCATTTGAAAAATGGCACACGTATCCAATAAATTAATATTTTTGAAGGCATAATTATCCATTGGATCTCTTACATTTGAGATTTTCCTTTCCTGACACAAAAAATTATCCCAGAATTTTAAAATATTAAAATAAAAAAACGAGTGGACTCAGAATCTTTATTCTTTAATCTGGGCCAATTGTGCCTGTTACGACAAGCATATATGATATGCAAGGATTACTGTTCGGATTCTCGTGTAATATCTATACATGATTAGGTGCAGCACAAGTCATTCGTTACTTAAAAATTTCTTTGTGTTGAGTGATTTTAGTCAGAGCCTGAATATGTTCGTGTGTTTTAGTTAACATTAATTTTAGAAATAAATAAATGGCATGCTTCTGTTGACAGCTTCACCTTTCTTACTTTTCATATAGTTTTTACAATTTCATCTTACCAAATTAAGGGTTTCATAATTTAAAACTGAAATTTTAGGTGAAGAGTTGAAGGAGCAGCAGTATAAATTGGATAATTTAATATGTAATTCAGAATTGCTTAACCAATTTTGTTAAAATTAGACTACAATTTTCAGAAAAATATAGGAATCCTGTGTTCTGTCATTCCTGTGTTTTTGTTTTGTAATCTGTCATTAGCCTTAATCCGCTGACTGGCAGCTGTGGCCTAGAAATCTCTGCATTGTCACTTTACATGCATGAACCTGACACTGCAGTTTATTCCATCCAAGCTCTCAGTGAGTTTAATAAGGGTTGATTTGGAGAAACACCAGACTTGTGTGTCTAAAGTATTAGAATTTGTATATGGTAATTTAAAATTATTTTGAAAACATTTTTCTCTTGTGTTTGCTAAATCAAAGACGAACTGCCAAGCAGTTTCTTACAACGGTGTTAATTACTCGGTAGACTCCATAGACTCAGTGTCTATGAATTATTAGGTAAACTTAATTTTGGAATCAGAGCATGGTCTGCAGACTTAAGATTTTTTTTTTTTTAAATCACATGCCTCATTTCTTCAGATAATCTTTAAAAAAGTCTGTTTTAGTTGAATAAAGTTAGGGTACAAAAGATTATCCTGTATAAGATTGACAATCAGTTTTGCAGATAGATTATATATTTTATCCAGAGTGTTCTGGTGTGACTGTTTGCATTTCCAAACTTATATTTTGAATTTATAAACAAAAACCCTGAAGTTTTTGTTCATAACTTATCTACAACCAATAACAGAACTTTCTCTACCCACCCTCTAAATAAGTGTCTTGGGATAATGTTTCATGATTCATAAGCAATAAGTGATTTTACTTTGGCAGTAGCAAGTGTCATCTGACCCATACCAAGTTAATTTGCCACATGAAAGTCATTCAAACAATAGGAAACCTGTTTCTTCCAGCTGCAGTTTAGTTTCCTCTTACTGGTTGTTCAGTGCCTGCCAAAAATACATACTTCTTTACATTCCATAGCATTGTATGTTCATATGGGTACATAAAGAAGTATGTACTCTGGGCAGGAATACATATAGTTGCTCAGCTATCTGTCAAATGAATCTGAAAGTATTTTGCTTTTTCGTTCCTTTCCTTGTTAGAAGATGCAGAATGCCTGTTGTCATTTCTTTAAAAGAACAATCTTGTAATAAACTTGTTATAAGCTAACTTTTTTACTAAGACTGAACTTTACAATGCAATTTACCTGCAAAGTGACTTAAAGTGTATTACAGTTCCATGTTCCGTGATGACATGGACATTTGAAGCACTTATCCAGATTTTTGTTGTCTCTTGGTGTTCATTCTGGCTGGCCAGTTTTGAAGGTAGAGCTGTCATTGATGGGTGGCTTTGCAAAGTACTTTCCTGGAATGGATAATTGTAGTCCACCATAAGAACTTCAGTTTTCTTTGAGTCTTCTGCCAGATTTCCATGCTGGTATACAGATTGCATTTAGTATCCTGAAGGGAAGTATAAACTCATCTAATATGATGGAAGGAAATAACCTTCACCCCTTTCCCCCCACTCAAAAAATCCTTCCCCCCAGGTCTAGTATCTCTTTCTACTGCAGATCCAGACTTAAAACAAAAAAAAAACAAAAACAAAAAAGACCCTCCCACAATGCTGATGATCCTGCTAATTGAAAAGATGATGACATTGAATTTTTAAAAAAACTATTGTGGCAGGATTTGGGCTTTTAGCGGGCCATAGGTCATATGTGATAGCTAGTGCTTATTCAGCACTTCTAGAATAGTTTTTTTGAGTTTGTGTAGTCGCTCACCTGCTTCAGTCGCAGAATCTTTTTCAGGCTTGCAATATCAATGCCAGTTTACATAAATGATAAATGTTCACCTCTTTAAATTGAATTTTATCCCCTTTCATCACATTCTGTGGTTCAGAGGTACATGATCAGCTTTTAATGACCAGTAAACATGCAGTGTGCTGGCAGGGTGTGACCTTTAAAGAGCTGCCAGAAGTAGATTGAGTACCTAATTTATAGTTAGTAGGTGTTTTTTTAAAAAAAAAAAAGTTGGTGTCCGTTATAGTAAGAGTAACCTTTGTCTTTCCCGTGTTAGAAACGCTAATTTGAAATAAGCTTAAAAATTAGTAAATTTAATAGCCCCGAGAAAAGGGGAGAGCAGTGGAAGTAAAAATTTCTGCAGCCCATGACAAAAAGCTAGTGCAGCTGATAGAGAGCAAATCAGAGTGTGGCAGTAGCTAGCACAGAACTACAAGGAGAAACAGCAATGCAGCATTAGAATTACAGCACGCACATTCTAGGTTTAAAATGGGTTGTTTTCTTGTACATCTAAGGTAGATCAGTAAAAATCCAACAAATATATTTTGGAGCTAAGCAGTGAATTACTGTACTATTGACTTTTTTAAAAACAGTTTTAAAATGTTTGAGTTAGTTG
This sequence comes from Caretta caretta, assembly GCF_965140235.1. Classification (NCBI taxonomy): domain Eukaryota; kingdom Metazoa; phylum Chordata; order Testudines; family Cheloniidae; genus Caretta; species Caretta caretta. Next base: position 82,974,056 of record NC_134207.1, on the reverse strand, counting down.
TGATTTGTAAGGTAAGGTGATGCTTTTCACTAAAATTAAGTCATTTTGATTTTTTGAAATCATTGCATGGCAGTACACTACCAAAGCATATCTGATAAAAGATCTGTCCTGTATCTGCTGTGAAATTTGGACTAGAGTTTTCGCTAAGCCTGCTCTTTACACTACAAATGTTTGATACTTTAACACACTGAAATTAAGCTGTGCCCAGCATAGAGGTACGAGTATAACAATAAAAACAATCTAGTAAATAATAGTTAAACATGCAGAAAGTCATAGGTATCCTTTAAATGTGCAGAATAACACAGGCCTCCTGTTGTTCCATTACCTGTAAGCTTAGTATCATGCAGCTGGAAGAGAGGTAATGACCTAGAAAGATACATCAGCAGCAGCCATCTCATCCTGAGTGTTCCGTCTGATTCAGCTCTTCATTATATGCGAGGGGGAGTAGGGGGGAAGTGTCAGTGAATACAGTACCTTACCACCTTAAATAGATAAAACTTCAAAGCAAAATAGTGTGAACAGTGAAGCTTACTTGGTGCTGCTACCTTTCTTGGGTTGATAAAATATGGATGATGTTGCGTAGAAATGAATACCTTGTGGCTGCTGGGCTAAGAATTAAGTGTCCAAGGAAAGATGCTAGGAAGCCCTGGGATGGTGAACTCAGCCCATTGGCAGATAAAAATAATCAGAGAAAAAGTTGGAGTGACCAAAAAAAAGAGATTTCTTCCAGCTCCTTAGATATTGCACTGCATGTGTTCTTGCTTGAGGTTAAGTTTCCAGGCTTAACTATAGGCAGATCTGTGTTGAAGCTACTTTCCATCTCCAGAGGTCAAGTCTGTTTGTGAGGTCAGGGCTCCCACATGCACACGGTAGAAGAAACTAACTGTATTTCCCACTCAGCGGGCATGAGCAAAACTGTTACAGCTTTATAGGCAGCTAAGCATTTGAAACATGCACTCCCAGGCAAACAGGCTCTCTTGTGCCTCTCTCTTCCCTGACCATATTTAGTCAACCATTGCAAAAAATAATCTCTCAGCTGTCGATTGTCGATCCAGACTCTGAGGGAGCCTCTATCTTGCTCTCTGCTCATTGATTATTCATCCTGCTGTCCCAACACTGTTTAGCCATTTGTCCTGATATTTTTTTAGCACTGCCAAATAAAGCCGTCTCTCATGTTTCCACTTATATTTCCCAGATTTTCACTGAGCATGCACTGCTACTAGTAAAGCCTGATGTGGCTGTCACTATACTTAGAAACACTGCGGAGCAAAAAGAAAAAGCTCTGGTAGTAGCAAGATAGGGTCTTTAGGCAGATATGAAATCATAAATATCCCTCTGCTGCCACAAAAAGATTGTGTAACCTGATTCCTTGATCAGTCAAAAGTGCTGTGAATAACAATAGGCTTTTTAGCCTCAGGCCTAAGTGGCCTTGTAGTTTAATTATATAACTAGTTTTAAGTTTTTTTCTAGAAACCTTACATTTTATTTGACAGATAAGTTTTGTGCTCTTTGCCTGTTCCGAGCAAAATAAGAAATGGTTTGGCAAATGGAAAATATTTGTGCTTTATTAATAAACAAATGATCATTATGTAATGTGTTTATAATACTAATCTGCATAAATTTGCTTTTTAAAAAACTACTAACAAGCAGAGTGCCTGTATTTTGGAAAATCTTAAAATGTTTCTTGGTGAAGAAATTTAAAAAATATTCATTCTGCAGATTTCATTTCCATTCATATAAACTCTCTTTTAACAAATACAGTTGCTATACTTTCAGAATCTGAAAACTAATTTTTGAATTTTAATATGGAACAGTTATTTGCTCCAGAAGAGAATAGCTAGGAATAACTGCTGACCATCTTCATTTAAGTACCACAGACAGTAGTAAGTAAAACCAAAATAACTCAGTTAAGACTTCCTGTGTCTTTCTAGACAAAAATCGCTTTGGAAGAATATGCTTTATGGTTCTTTGGGAAACCGTTATATGCACTCAGGTGCAGCATGAATACTTTTGCCAGCAGGAAGAAAAGAGTAAATGCCAAATATAACCAAACAATTCAATGTTTAGGATTAAACCTAGCTCCATAAATATAAGAAACCACTCCATCATTACCTCATCCTGATATACATAAGTGTTGCTTTTAATAAATTGAGTTACAGTATTTTCAAGATAGAAGGGTTGAGATGCAAAAGATTGACTGGAAGAGACCAATATTTCCTGAGGCCCTCCCCTTTCTTTGCTCCTTGGAGTGTAACTTGAATTCATCACATTGTGCAGCAACATCCTATTCCGTAGCTGAGGCTTCATCTGAGCTTTTCATTATAAACCCAGTGTCTTTCCCCTCACCTCTTTCAAAATCCACATGTCACAGAGGCCTCCAAATTAGTAGATTAGGCCTAGGGCGAATATATATTTCTACCAAATTTGAACAAAATTGTACAAGGGGTTCTTGAAAGATAACACCCTAAACAAGTGTATCCTAAAAGTTTTTTTTAAGAACTTTCACATAAATAAAAAAAAGAGAACCTAGATTTTAGTTTTCAGTTCTCCGAGATCCAGTGCATGATACCAAAGATTACTTGATTAATCAAAGCTGAAAAGTTATTAACATTTTAAATAGGAACATTGCTGTGACTCATCATTCTGACAAGTTTAATACGGAGTGTAAAATGATTGGAGATCTAATCTTTCATTCATACAAGTCTTTAGTCCTTTTCCTTATGATAGACCTCAAAATGTAAATAAATTATTGGGAGGTTTTGTCATTCGTGAAAGAGAATATTCCCCTACTCTCCATCTTCTTTTAGAACCTTAACCAGAGAGGAAGGATGCCTTTGGTAAAGTATGTGACTTTGAATCAGGAGATCTGGGGTCTCTTCCAATGTCAGTCAGATTTTGTGGCGGTGTATGCATGCCCTGTCCCTTGTTGGGGTGGGCAGGGTGTGTGCTGATACTGTGGTTACAGCCTACCAGACTACCTTGGGTCTTGCCACAATGAGATTCAAGGCGATCGGGCGAAGTCCTGGACGACTGGAAAAAGGTTAATGTAGTGCCCATCTTTAAAAAAGGGAAGGAGGATCCTGGGAACTACAGGCCAGTCAGCCTCACCTCAGTCCTTGGAAAAATCATGGAGCAGGTAGGTCCTCAAGGAATCAATTCTGAAGCACTTAGAGGAGAGGAAAGTGATCAGGAACAGTCAGCATGGATTCACCAAGGGCAAGTCATGCTTGACTAATCTAATTGCCTTCTGTGACGAGATAACTGGCTCTGTGGATGAGGGGAAAGCAGTGGACGTGGTGTTGCTTGACTTTAGCAAAGCTTTTGACACTGTCTCCCACAGTATTCTTGCCAGCAAGTTAAAGAAGTTTGGGCTGGATGAGTGGACTATAAGGTGGATAGAAAGCTGGCTAGATTGTCGGGCTCAACGGGTAGTGATCAATGGCTCCAAGTCTAGTTGGCAGCCGGTATCAAGTGGAGTGCCCCAAGGGTCGGTCCTGGGGCCGGTTTTGTTCAATATCTTCATAAATGATCTGGAGGATGGTGTGGATTGCACCCTCAGCAAGTTTGCAGATGACACGAAACTGGGAGGAGAGGTAGATATGGAGGGTAGGGATAGGATACAGAGGGACCTAGACAAATTAGAGGATTGGGCCAAAAGAAATCTGATGAGGTTCAACAAGGACAAGTGCAGAGTCCTGCACTTAGGACGGAAGAATCCCATGCACCGCTACAGACTAGGGACCAAATGGCTCGGCAGCAGTTCTGCAGAAAAGGACCTAGGGGTTACAGTGGACGAGACGCTGGATATGAGTCAACAGTGTGCCCTTGTTGCCAAGAAGGCCAATGGCATTTTGGGCTGTATGAGTAGGCATTGCCAGCAGATCGAGGGACGTGATCGTTCCCCTCTATTCGACATTGGTGAGGCCTCATCTGGAGTACTGTGTCCAGTTTTGAGCCCCACACTACAAGAAGGATGTGGAAAAATTGTAAAGAGTCCAGCGGAGGGCAACAAAAATGATTAGGGGTCTGGAACACATGACTTATGAGGAGAGGCTGAGGGAACTGGGATTGTTTAGTCTGTGGAAGAGAAGAATGAGGGGGGATTTGATAGCTGCTTTCAACTAGCTGAAAGGGGGTTCCAAAGAGGATGGCTCTAGACTGTTCTCAGTGGTAGCAGATGACAGAACAAGGAGTAATGGTCTCAAGTTGCAGTTGGGGAGGTTTAGGCTGGATATTAGGAAAAACTTTTTCACTAGGAGGGTGGTGAAACAGTGGAATGCATTACCTAGGGAGGTGGTGGAATCTTCTTCCTTAGAAGTTTTTAAGGTCAGTCTTGACAAAGCCCTGGCTGGGATGATTTAGTTGGGGATGGTCCTGCTTTGAGCAGGGGGTTGGACAAGATGACCTCCTGAGGTCCCTTCCAGCCCTGATGTTCTGTGATTCTATGATTAGGGTCTAAGCAGCAGCCCTCGGGTATAGAGCAGCATGGCCTAGTGGCCAGAGTCAATAAGGCAGCCCTCAGATATGGGGCAGTGTGGCCTAGTGGCCAGTACCTGGGGGACCATCACCAGGAGAGTGGTAGTCTGGGACCACCCGACTCCACTGGGCCCCGACCCAGGGCCTTAACAGTGGCGGAATGGTCCGCCACTGGGTCAGCAGGGAATCCCACCGAAACATTCTGACCTTGCACGGGTACGAGATACCCTTCCTCGCTCAACCTTCCTGGGTCACATCCTACTGCTCTTCCTGAAGCTGCAGTCCATGGGGCAGCGGAGTCTCCTGGCACCTCGGTGCAGGTAACTCCCTGGGACTCCAATGGCCACAGATCTCCGGTCCGGATCTTCAGATCTCCGGCTCCCGCAGGCAAGGGCTGTGACGGCTCCTCAGCTGGAGCTTCAGCCAAAGGTCCTTCCTCTCTGATGGTCAGACCAGACTGAGCCGGGCTGCCCCCTTTTATATTAGCATAGCATTTGGAGCATGCCCAGTACAGGCTGAGGGGTGGGACTTCCTCCACCCATAGTGTGGGGTTAATCCCTTCCGGCTCAGTAGGGGGTATGCATACCCTGTCACAGACTTCCTGTACGACACTGGGTAAAACACTTAATATCTCTGCCTTAGTTCTCCATCTAGAAAGTGGAGATACTTCCTTACCTCAGAGGGTGTGAATAATGAATTCATTACTGTATGTGACATGCTCATATACAGTTGATAAACACTACCAAAAAGTCTGTAGCTAAAAACTGTGTTTAAGCAATATTTATCTGTTGATTGATATTGCAGAAGATGCAATATGTTGAAATTGTTAGAGCCATGCTAAACAGGTGGGGAGTAGGTTTCATTTTCATGAGGTTCTTGCCCTTACGAAAAAAAAAAAAAAACTAGAGTTTTTCTCTAGTTTTCTCACTCCCTCCAAATCACGATCTTTCTCACCGAAACTTGGAAATTCTGAAAGCTTTGGCCCGCTCTGTATAGTTGGTTAAAAAAGAAATGAAATTTCTGCAAACATTCATTCCTTTTTTGGAATTGGATATTTGAATTTTAATCCAAAATTCAGAAAATATTAACGAGTTATAGTAGATAGCACGAGGTTAAATTGGAAAAATGACTAAACCCATGTCTACACTATCACTTACCTTGTCAAAACTTCTGCTGCTCGGGTGTGGAAAAAACACCCTCCTGAGCAACATAAGTTTTGTCGGCATAAGTGCTCGTGTGCTGTGTGGACAGGAGACGCTCTCCTGCTGACATAGCTACCGCTGCTTGTTGAACTGGTTTTGTTATGTCGATGGAAAAGCTCTCTCCTATCAGTATAACTTGGCTACATAGTACATGAGCGCTCTTACAACAACACAGCTGTATTGATACAACTGTGCCCCTGTAAGCTTGTAAGTTGTAGACATGGTCTAAATCATAGAGTTTAAGTCCAGAAGGGACCACCAAATCATCTAGTCTACCCTCTTGTATATTGAAGGCCACTAGCATTGCCCAGCACCTGCATACTCAACCCAACAACTAAAATTAGACCAGTGTTTTACAGCCCACAGGAAACTAGACTATTATGTGCCACAGGCAAATAAAAGGAAGGATCACCAAGGCCCCCATAATGGCAGAGAAATGATTAAGTCGGATATATCCAGATAATCTTGGCAAGTGACACGTACCCACACACTGCAGAGGATGGTGAAACTGTTCTAATGGCACTGCCAAATTTCTTCCTGACCTGCATATGGTGATCAGTTAAACCCTGTGAATGTCAGCAAGAACCAGCCAGCCAAGCATCTGAGAGAGGAAGCTTGGTGCCCTCTCAGAGCCCTGGCCATAACCATCCAATGTTTCATCTCCATCTGTGGCCATCACTGATCCTTCAGAGGAAGGAGATCAAAAAGACTTCTAAGAAAAATTTGTACAAATGAATATTTTATACACCAGAAAATTGAAAAATATTAAGTAGCTCGCTCTTTCTCAGTGTGGACTGTAAAACAGGCCATGTTTGAGGTTTCTAGCTTTGGCCAATTTTGAGTTGTCCAATTGAGCTGTCTGTGTTTGGAACATGTGAGAAAATCATGGTAGGTTTTCTTCATGTTTTTGTTACTCAAAAGCGGCTGATCTAATTTTGCTAAAGATTTCATTTAAAATAACCATATTGTAATCAAGTCTGGAAAATTTCAGACTAGAAAGAATTTTAGAAAGTTGAGCCAACTGAAAAAGGAGGCTTACAATGGAAACTTCAACTCAACCTTAATTATAAATAGGGTCCCTGCTGACAAACACTAAAGCCAGGTTTCAGAGTAACAGCTGTGTTAGTCTGTATTCGCAAAAAGAAAAGGAGTACTTGTGGCACCTTAGAGACTAACCAATTTATTTAAGCATAAGCTTTCGTGAGCTACAGCTCACTTCATCGGATGCATAAAGTGGAAAATACAGTGAGGATGTTTTTATACACACAGACCATGAAAAAAAGTGAGGATGTTTTTATACACTAAAGCATAACTGTGTTATATGACTGGGCAACAAAATGGCAGGTAAAATGCAACCTTGATAGGTGCAAAGTAATGCACATTGGAAAAAATAATACCACATATACAGTTATGGGTTTTAAATTAGCTATTACCACTCAAGTAAGAGATCTTGGAGTCACCGTGGATAGTTCTCTGAAAATTTCCACACAGTGTGCAGAAGGGGTAAAAAAGGCTAACAGTATGTTAGGAAGTATTAGGTCGCCCCTTCTCAAAAAAGATATAGTGGACCTGGAAAAGGTTAAGAGGAGAGTGATAAAGATAATTAAGAATATAGAACGGCTTCCATATGAGGACAGACTAAAAACAATAGGGCTGTTCAGTTTAAAAAAGAAACAACTGGGGAGGGAGTAATATGATACAGGTCTATAAAATCACAAATGGTGTGGAAAAAGTGAATAGAGAAGTGTGAAAGAGAAAATAAAAAACCATGGGTCACCCAATGAAATTAACAGACAGCAAGTTTAATACAAACAAGAGGAAGTACTTTTTTCACACAAGGCACAACTAATCACATGGAACTCTTTGTAGCTTGAAAGCGTTCTCTCTTACCAACAGAAGTTGGTCTAATAAAAGATATTACCTCACCCATTTTGTCTCTCTCATATCCTGGGACCAACATAGCTACAGCCACACTCCATACATTCATGGAGGATAGGTCCATCAGTGATTAATAGTCAAGATGGTCAGGAATGCAACCCCACGGTTGGGGTGACCCTAAACCTCTCATTAACAGAAGTTTGGAGTGGAAGATAGTGTGGATCACCCCATAATTGCCCTGTTCTCTACACTCCACTGGACGCTCTGGTACTGGCTGCTGTCAAAGACAGGATACTACCCAAGATGGGCCATGATCTGATCTAGTATGGCAGGTCTTATGTTCTTAATGTACGTTAGTGCTGTAATAATCTTTAAATGCAATTTTAGTTGAGGATGGTATGAATTTAGTATTTTAAGGCATTGAAAAATCTTATCTAGAATCTTCAAAAATTTTACATGAGCAGTATAACGGACACAGGTTGAAAATACTGAAGGCTGTATAAAATACTTCACAAGCTAACTTTGTTTATGGTTATTACTAGATTTGTTACTCTATAAAACAGTATTTAGGAGAATACTTTGTGTGTTTTGCAAGTGTGAGATATGAAAACAAGGTTTTATATACGTAAGGATTATGTTCCTGGTAAATGCAGTAATAAAAGTTGGCTGTTTTCATTACTACTTTGAAAATTGAATGCTGAAACAACTGTTGCGTAAAAGGAAAGTAACATTTATTCATCGAAATTATGTTGCCTTCTAGTATAACACGTGGCTGTCCAAGTTAATACTGTTCTGAATGGTGACCAGCTACTGGTTAGAATTTTGGTAGGAGCGGTATAAAGTCCAACAAGCTAAAGTAGTATGATTTATGGGACAAGGGGACTTATGGGACAAGGGGAGCTACATTAAATTGTGATTAGGAAAGGTAATAGAACCACTGGAAATACGATAGAATTTGCCATTCTGGCTGAAATATTTGCAAGATTCAAGGGGTTTTGTCATACATCCTTCTTAACTCCATCCTCTCACCCAACTGCTTAGTGCTGGCTGAAAGAAATCCTGAGATGCTATCCTCCAACCTGTCCCTGCAGGGATGGAATCCACCTAGAGGTACAGCTGCACCTGCAAGTTGTTCACTAAGAGCAGCAAAGTAGAAGTATCTCACCTGCTATTAACCATAAATGTTGGATGCTATAATTTTCATTACACAATAGAAACCTATTCAGTATGTATTTTACAGCACACAGGTGTGTTAGGCAGTTCACAAGATAGTAAGACATAGTCACCAAGGAGCTTAGTCTAACTTCAGATATGATACTTTGGAGGTTTGGGGCAACAAAACAGTGGGGATGGGCTGAAGGAGGAGTGACAGGAGTAACAACAGTAAGATTGTTACTTAACAGCTAACGCACAGCATGGTGTATATAAAAATCTTTTTTTAAATGAATAAAATAAATGTAAAACATGTATGTATTGTTTGTTCACTTCTTGTAGGCATAATAACTTTGTTCCAAAACTTTGTTCCTACTTTTCCGAAAGTGGTGTATTGAGGGTTCCTTAGTGCCCCTGTTGAAGATTAAGAATGTACCCCTCAATTTTTTTCTGCTTTTATCCAACCACCCTTCAATCTCTCAAATCACACACCTTACATTTGCCATTCCTACGGACAAAAAGGGCTGGAATAGAATCCCTTCTGAGCCAGTCAGAGCTGCTCATTACTCAGTAGCCAGGGTCTTTGTGAAGTGACAGTTGATTTCATTTGTGGGCTGAGTGCACTATCTCGCCAAGTTACGGTTGTGAGAACTGTAACTTGGAATTTCCTGATTTTGGAGTTCTTCAGTCCCCACCCACAATATTGCATAATTGGATTTTTTCCCTAATTCACTTAAAGATTAGTTAAAAACTTAAACTAACTTAGTTTTTTCTTAAACTAAATAATTGTGAAACTGTCAAATATAATGTGAAGGAAAGATTGATATATATGTTTGTCCACTACTCTGTCCCAGTATTTGCTCCTGCCTGCACCTCAGCCAGGCTTTCTCATACAGAATTGTGCTTATAAATATAATTCCGTGCTTGAAGTTGAATTCTTCATGTACAACTCACTTTCTACAAGTAGTCTAAGAAAACTGTCTTTTCATTGCCCTTGAAATGAATGTGGTAGTTAACTCTAATTGAAAAAATAAGTGTTCTGAGGACTCGGAAATGGATGGATTTCAATGTCATGGAGGAAAAAGAAAAAATCTTTGCAACATTCCTTACTGGCCACTTGTATAAAGAGTTGATGTGTTGAGCTGACTGACAAGAGGAGGGGAAGGGATCCAAACAGCCTGAGTTCATAGTTGGCAGCTGAAAAGGTGGTGCTTGGGTGGTTTGTGAGGTATGGAGCTTAAATAAAAAATGATCTTTCCTGATCAAGCTATTTGTATTTGGTACTCCAACTGTGATTGCTTATCTGGATCTGTTTGCAGCAGTCCTTCGTTTTTCTGCTCCCTAAAAATGATTGAGCCACAGGGAGATAGGAAGTCCTTCATTGCTTCCTGTTTGTGAAAATGAGCTTGTGACTTGAATGTTGAACACTAATATTCCCATATTAAAAATCTACTTCCGGGATATCTGTTTGCCAAGGCTCAGGAAATCTGATAAGGCTCTTAGTAGAACTGATCCAGAAAATGTTTTCTTCCTAGCAAAAAAACCCTTAACTTTTCATCAAAAAACGGAAAATCCATGGAGACATTTATTTTTAACTTGTGGAAAAACTCGTTTTTGTGAAAACCCCCATTTTCTGTCAGTGTCTTTATTTTGGAAGTTAAATAGTATAACAGTTAAAATTAGAACTAGAGTGTAGCTGAACATTGAGGAAAAATAAGAATTCTTTAGAATTGTATTTGTGGGGCCCATTGTCCATCCAAACTAAAGAATGCTCAGCATGAGCTAGTAAGTAGTACCAGTATCTAGACTAGGCTTACATAGCAATTACTTGGGTTTCTCTTAGTATGTGTTTAGCAGGAGAGGTAGCTCATCAATTTATTTTTGCTTTTTGCTTATTTTTTTAGCTGACTGTGCATATCTTCGAAATACAAAGTGGGTGAGGTAATATCTTGTATTGGACCAACTTCTATTGGTGAGAGAGACAAGCTTTTGAGCTTACATAGGGCTATCTTCAGGTCCCACCCACCTTGTCTCTTACTTCTTCTAGTTTCTCTAATATCCTGGGACTAACACGGCTACAACAACACTGGATTGCGTGTATCTTTGACATGAAATCCAGGATTAACCTAGCCAAAAGAAATACAGTTCCCACAATAGATGGTTGAGTATCACACTATGCTCCTATTTTAATTTTGTATTCTAATAAAATGGCACATCCCTCAAATCCCGTGTTCCTACAACAATTGGTATCTCATAAATTGACAGAGACTGAAAAATGTAATCTATTAAAGCCTTAAGTGTAATTTTGACAACTAAAATTTCTCATGTCTGTGGACATCTCCACTTAAATGGACTTTAAACACATAGTTAAATGCTACAGGAAACATACATTCTTCTTCGAGTAGTGTCCCTGTGGGTGCTCCACTGTAGGTGTGTTGGCTCTTTTCCAAGGCTATGCTGCGACTACACAAGCCATGGCAGTGCTTTAACGTTGCCAGTGAAGACATGCCCGGGCCTAGGAAGACAACCATGAGCCACCTCGCAAGGCTTCTAAGAAGAGAGCCACAGTGAGCCCCGACCAAGACAAAAAAGATTGTTTGGTATCGTTGGTACCGACATTTTTCCAGTTTCATCAAGAAACTTACGTTTGTTATTGTTTTCTGTCTGAAGTAAATCCGTGAGTATGTGATGTGGTTAAGCGTCTGAGCATTGCTTTCCACTGTGCCTCTCAGCTAGAATTCCTTACAGGAGTGCTGTTTGTTTAAATACAAAAGGCCAGGAGGTTCATTGTGGAAGGGTCCATTATATGAAACATCTAGAAGAGCCTAGATCTCCATTTTGCAGGGTTAAGAAAGCTATTTGAATTTCAGAGTGTGGCAACCAATGTCTACTTTGCATGGCAGCCTACGAGATGCATACAGTCTCGACAGGTGGGAGGGAATGGGGCAACGTCAGCAGAGACTGCCTGAACACAAGATTCTAGCAGTTACTGCTGCTTCTAGAAGCCACAGCTGTTAGATGATCTTTGGTGTCTATAGGGGCAGTTCTCCAGATACCATTCCCAAAGACAAGACAGCGAGAGGATATGGGGCAATTTATTCCTACTCCACCCTAGAACTAAATCAGTAAAGTGGACAATGGGGAGAGTGCTGCTTTGGAGCTCAAAGTGAGTCCAGTGTGGCAAGTTTTGCCTGTTCTACTGACATACTCCATTCTACCGATTTGAGTTAATTTGTTCTGTAGGTGTCTGATTTGTCACTACAAGGAATCCAAGTGGTCCTTCCTCCCCAATTTCTTGCTTCAGGTGGAGGATGATGAGTCCCCTGGGCCTGGGTAAGGAGAGAAGTGGAAGCAGAATTGAGGCTAATGCTGCAGGCTACTACACGTAGCCATACAGGGAGAAGAGTGAGGGAGCTCATTAAGCTATGTGGCTTCATTGCTGCTGGCTCTGAATTCCCAGGCAGCAGAGCTTCCCTAATTCTACTTGGCCTTCTTGAACAGTCTCCCCACCCTATTTTGGGGGCAGGAGTGATTCTCTCTCACACACACCCGTTTGGCTAGCCCATGCTAGAGGGAGGGAGAAGTGTGCACCCCATCCAGCTCCCAAACTCAGATCTTGGGTCTTCTGCTAATCCAGTCTATCTGGTGATGACATAGTAAGCAAATATCAGTAGAGATTGATGTTTATCCCTAAAAATAGGAGTGGGGTTTCCTTTAGGTGGAGCCCAACACAGCTAACTTTAAAAATAAAAAATTAAAATCAAGATCAGTTTTACTCACTACCTTTATTTTAAAGAACGAGTCAGCAAAAAGTGTTGACATTTGGCTGCATCACGTTGTGCTACCACTGAATCCTGTGTGTTAAGAGGGGAAAGATATGCAATGTCAATCTGGTGGAGTGGAGCAGACTGGGTGGTATGTGAGCAGCATGAATGTTCTAACCATAATAACAGGGACACGATAACAGTTTTCAAGTACATAAAAGGTTGTTGCAAGGAGGAGGGAGAAAAATTGTTCTCCTTAACCTCTGAGGATAGGAAAAGAAGCAATGGGCTTAAATTGCAGCAAGGGCAGTTTAAGCTGGACATTAGGAAAAACTTCCTAATTGTCAGGGTGGTTAAGCACTGAAATAAATTGCCTCGGGAGGTTGTGGAATCTCTATCATTGGAGATTTTTAAGGGCAGGTTAGACCTGTCAGGGATGGCCTAGATAGATAATGCTTAGTCCTGGCATGAGTGCAGGGGACTGGACTAGATGACCTCAAGGTCCCTTCCAGTCTTACAATTCTGTGATTCTATAAGAGGTTGACATGGGACAGAAATTTGATAGAGAGAACAAATGATATTCTATACTGGTGAATTGTTCCCTCCCCCCCAGCAATGCAGCTTCAGTTTCAGTGTCATCACTTCTAGATACACTGGCTCTAAAAACACTTGTTATGGAATAACATTACTATAATTAACATAGTTATGTTAGTTTAAAATACTATTATTAGGGTTAGAATAATCACAGTAAAAAATGTCAGCTTCAGGTATGAGCCTTATGAGTTCAGTGTGTTATGATATCTGTGTATAGTTTCAAAAGTACATATCTAGTATGTTTCAAAAGCTAGTCAATCCAGTAATGGTATTCATGTATGATACAGGTTGGGGTTACTTTGAAGAATTGCCTGGAGTCTAGTCACAAATAGTGTCAAATAGAAACTATTTTAAAAAGGCAACTGCTATATTCTCACAAACTTGAAAATGTTATCAAAACCTCATTAAACTATCACGAGCTTCTTCACAACCGTCTCACACATTTAGTACTGGCTACTGTAAGATAGGATATTGAGGTAGTTCGACCGCTGGTCCTGATTATTATGACAATACGTATATTGCATTAATACTCAACCTATAATTTCATTTGTTTTTATTTGTCTGAATTATTCCCCATTTTACCTCAGCACTTAGGATCTTTCTCAGTGAGAGGCTGTCATCATTCCCTTCTGAGTCATAATGAGCCTAGTCAAGTCTTAAAATCTGAGATTTTAAAGTGGCATAATGCAACAAAACTCGCTTATTTGTAATTAAATGAAAGAAGATACTGATATTTTCAAATAGAATTACATTAAATTTTTGGAAAGGGGAAGGTTTATGTATGTCTATCAAAGAAAATAAGTATTTTAGCTTCATGTAATTGCAGTTGCTCTTAGATCTTTCAGAAGAAAAATTTAAGCTGGCTCCATAACTCTTCAGATGTTTTACAGAATACATTTTCTTGCTATTGGTGTTTGCCTTTTAAGTCAAGCAGCTTAATTCGGGATTTTTATGTTTAAAGCTCTTCAGTATACTTTTTTTATACACTTCTAAAATTTGCTAGTTGAACTTAGTGACTTGTTTATAGTTCTGATATACGAATAATATATTTGTGATTCTGTGTTGTAGTTCAGTTATTATTCAACAGATATCTCTGCCCATGTTCCTGTAACACCCTTCTATAATTATTTCAGTGCAATGCGTGTATTGCTGTCCAAGCTACCACGGCCATGGATTGTGGATGAGAAGAAGGATGACGGCTATACTGCCTTACATTTGGCAGCACTCAATAATCACGTGGAAGTGGCTGAACTCTTGGTGCATCAGGTAAGGCTTTCCTCTCAGGAGGATTGAAATATGTCACATGTCTTTGATTAACCTTATTGAAGCAGATGCCTTGCCAAAGCAGCTGAGATAGCATTGGGCTGCATTCCCTTCGCTATGTGCCAAGTTTGCCCCTGGGATCATTATTATATTGGCTTAGTTGTAAGAGGTGCAGAGAGATGAAATTGCTCCAGTACTTTCCTAAACAAATTTAACCCTTTAGAGTCAGCAACTTGGAAATTGTGCAGTGAGTAATTTAAAAAATCATTATAATTAATTTAACAATGATCATCAATGTTTTCTCTTCCCTCTTTCACAGTCCAGTTGGACAATCCAGCAGGCAGTTCAATAGCATCCTGAATGTACAATTGTAGGGTTAAGAATGTTGAGCCTATTAAATGAGGTGACTGAGGATGAATCATTTATTTATAATTTAAGGATTCACTAATTATAGTTTTTTCAGTTAAAGTTTAAAAGCTATTAATCGAAGCCTTCAACCTTCTCCCCTTTATTCTACTTATAATTGTGAGGTTCTTGGTTTTCAATTTAGAGAATGGTTTTACATTCCTTAACTTAATCCCATAAATTAAACATGTAGGGACAAATTTTCAAAAGTTCTCTGTACTTAAAATTGAGACTGTATTTTCAAAAAAGGGCATCTCCCATTTAGGGATCTGGAGTTGCTGTTGGGTGCTAAACACCTCTGAAAGCTAGCTACTTCATATCAATGCCTAGATGGAAGCTTAGTGCACTAGAAAAATTGACCCTGGTAATTTTTTCTAATCTCCCAAATCAAGGAGGTATCACATTCAGAATTTGCTCTAATTAGCTACCTTACTTCTCTATTTTCTATTACTTTTCTATTTTCTATTACTCTATTTCTTACTTTTCTGTTATTTGCTCTAATTAGCTACCTTACTTCTAGATTTACTGTTGAAATCTGACATTCTTAACGTCTTTTTCAGGGCAATGCTAACCTGGATATCCAGAATGTCAACCAGCAGACTGCATTGCACCTTGCCGTTGAACGACAGCACACACAAATAGTTAGGGTAAGATATCTGTAATAAGCTATGTGGGTTAGCTTTATTCTGTTCAATGTGACTTTAGTCATTAACAGAAGGTGGAATTCAAGAGCCTTATTTATACTAGTATAACCACTTGTTTTAGCCTTTAAGAATAATTAAGATGTATCCTGAATTTAGATCAACTTTATTTAAACCTTCTTGGCATACTTAGTGACAAAGGAAATACCCCATCCACTTATGCTCTTATGGTGACAGATACTTTAATTGTGTCTTACTTTCATTGGGCTTTCTATACAAGAAATAATTTCTAGTATCAACCAATCAAGAAACATGTTTTGTGAGGCAGCAAGGTTGAAAGATACATTTAGTATCAATCATGTATTTGTCTACCACTTAAGGTTTAGAAGTGCATGCTTGGATGCAGAAAAGCATTAATTTCTTTACATAACTAGCATAACAGATCCAGATTCTTCTTTCTGTCCACACAGCTGAAACTCTTTCATCCGTGTCTTTATCTCCCACCTTGATTATGGTAACCGCCATTTCTTTGGCCTCTCTGACATTTGCATCATCTTTCTCCAGTTCACTCAAAATGCAGTTGCTAAAAATACCTTCTTACAGGTTTTTTTTACCATCTTCTCTTTCAAAATCCCAGTGACTCCCCTTATTCACTGCATCAAGTTCAAGCTTATTATGATGGCCTTCAGGGCCTTATGTAATTTTTCCTCTGTGTACTTATTCACCTTGTTGGTGGTTATGTTCCCTCCACTTCTGCTCTGCTAGAGATGCCATTTGTTTACTTCTTCCATAACCATTTTTACTTTCATGTTCCATGTATGCATGCTGGCAACCCCCCACCCTCCTCCGAAACACTGTTCCTGAGCTAGTTCACAGATTATTACTGCCAACTTATTAATTAAATAATTTTATATTAATGAACACACACGTTTTCTCTATCATGCTGTTTGCTACCCTTTGAGTTAATTGGATAATCTTACTGTTCAAAGAGGTCTCTTCATTCTTCTCCCACAACAGTCTCAGTGCTTTCTTCCATTCTGTTCCTTAAACACACAACACCTCCTTCAAATCCATCAGGCCACTACCATCTCATTTGTCACATCCTTCCTCGTCCCCATCTCTTCATATGTCTCTGGTTGTCTTAGATGCTAGCTCCCTCAGGGCAGGGCTTGTGTGTTTTATATAATACCTTCCACGGTGGGAGTCCAGTCCATACTGTGGTCTCTTGGCACTACTAGTATATACATTACAAATGATTTTTGTAAAGCCATTTAAAATTAAAAGTAACTAAGTATGTTTAATGTTAGCTTATATATAAGGTGCTAAGTTTGTGTCTCTGACCTCTTAAACAGTAATCTCTGCTAGGTGGAATGTCACTTTGAGACCTTAAGTTCTGTGGTTATGTCCTCTGCGGGGACCTGTAGTCTGCAGTTTGCGGAGGGTACAAACCCACAATGTGACAAGAATCGGGGAGGAAAGGGAGAATGAGAGATGAAGGTTGTGAAGGAGAAACTACTACAGATGTCAGATTTGGACATGGAGTGTCCTCCTTCCTCCTTCCTTAGAGGTTTTTAAGGTCAGGCTTGACAAAGCCCTGGCTGGGATGATTTAACTGGGAATTGGTCCTGCTTCGAGCAGGGGGTTGGACTAGATGACCTTCTGGGGTCCCTTCCAACCCTTACATTCTATGATTCTATGATTTCCAATCTGTGATTTTTCACAAGTAGCATTTCTTTGCTAGATAAAACTAAAACAAAAAAGACTGGAATACTTATTGTCACAGCTTGTTCAGACTTCACAGAGCCAATAGATGGATAGTGAAATTATTCAGGTTAACACTCATGATAAAAGTTTGTCTCCTAATAGCCAAAGAAACAAGTTAAAGTTTTATTTTTTTCATATTGAACATCCTGTTGGGGCACAATTTTGTGTGCGTTGTGAATATCTACCATTTTGTGCTTGCCATTTGTAAATACTTTTTTCTGATAATGCAGTGCAAACACAGTTATAACCACAAACAGAGGCCTAATTTGAAAATCAGGCCTTGGTAGTAAACAGTAATATTCATGATTCCCAAAATAGGGTCGCAATAACCAGGATTATGAAAATTTACCCAACACCTACTAGGCTAGAGAGCTAAGCCTATTGACCAGGATGAAAAATACCTGTATTGCCACTTTTCCCAAAGGCTGTGACCTGATTCTTGTCCATTTCACAGCTGTTTAGTGTTCTGAATAGGTGCAGTTTTCACTCTGCACCTGGGTAAAGCCATGAGCAGCAACAGAGGCGCTGGAGCTATTCCCAGCTGTTTTGATTTAATAAAATAATACTGCACCTGTTCAGACTCGGGTCATATTTGGAAGATTACCTTTTAAATCATGTGTGCCCAAAACTGCTTGTTGAAATGAGAGTTGATGGCACCCGTTTAGGAAAACTTCATCGCTCCCAAGGGTGAATGATGCAGAGCTTCCATCATTATTAAAATCCAGTTAGAACAATGATATTTAGCATATAGGGTAATTACTTCAATTTTATATAGTACTTTTCAAACTTTACTGAAATGCTGTCACTTCCAGGGAGAAATGCAATACTAATTTAGGACAGGTAGGAAGAATACTTTTTTGTTGAAACTGCAGTGGAAATTTTAGTTAGGCAGATCATCTACTGGACCAAACTGAAGATTGAGTAGATAACCTGTATAAATGTGATATCTGGACACCATTTTTTGGACCATAAAAATCCATAGTACATCAATAAGATGGACACAGGCAATGCAGAGAACACTTGATGCATGTGAGCTTCTCCATTATTCGTATAACCTAACCTACGTAACTAGCTTTCTTTTCTTTCTTTTTTTTTTCTTAAAAATATCTTGTGATGAGTGGTAAATATTGTCTGTCTTGCTTGTACTTGTATTTATCGTTATTAGAAAATATTTTTTCTTACCCATAAGTGTTGACAGATGTGATCCCATTGCAGTGAAGCATATGATATGGCCCTATATCTGGAACTTCTTGCCCCCAGAAGAATATTTTTCATAGAATCAATGTCACTTGCATTCTTCAGGCTATTCTAAATTTATATTTGGTGAGCCTGTGTGCCCTTTTAGAGCTGGCATGATACTTTGTGGGCACAATGCTAATCTAAAAGATGAGCAGGAGAATAGGCATGTTGAAGAACTAGTAGTATGTGGTGTATCAGATTGGAGTGCTTATGTCCAAGAATGTGGAAATGGAACCCTAGAAGAGCATCCACACCTCAAAGCTGGATTAACTAAAAATCCTAAAATAACTTACTCAGCCATGCAAAGAATATATTGGCTCCCATGAATCAAAATTATTAATTCCTATTGGGTTCCTTCCAAAGTTGTAGCCTTATGCATCTATGAAGTAGAAGTTAAGGGTAGTATGGTTCTTTTAAGAGCCCTGTTGTCATGGGAAAGGGTAGGTTAGGCTGTTGTGCAGAGATTTGGGTTTCCATTGTTGCCCCGAGATCCATGCAGTTTTCAGGATGTTTGGTGTCATAGAGGGCTTACTTCTACCCGTTCTGCAAGGAAGGAGAGCAGAACCCAACAGTTACTAAAGAGAAACTTCTACAAGTGGAACTTGCAGGTTGTCCCCCTCATTTGGGAACAGTAGCTTGAGAAAAACATACCAGTCACTGGCTACTGGGAAGGAAAACAAGGAAAGGAGGAATGGGACTCACTTGTGAGGTCCAGAGGTAACCCATTGAGAAGCCTGTCTAACACCATTTGCTGAGTAAAGGGGAAGGTGCTAGGGTTTTTTACCTGGCTGCTGTCCCTGGACCTTGCTTTGCGGATAGGAAGGGCAGTCTTGTACATCGTTTTCTGGCTATTAGGTCCTGAGGAAATTTAAGTTCCAAATTGCTCCGGGGTCTGGAAGGGAGAAAGGAGCTTTATTTGTTTGGTGTCTTTTCCTCTAGACCGGGGTGACCAACCTGAGCCTCAGAAGGAGCCAGAATTTACCAATGTACATTGCCAAAGAGCCGGAGTAATAAGTCAACAGCCCCCCATCAGTAATAGGTCAACAGCCCCCCTCCTCTGCTCCCAGCACCTGCTGCCCACTGGCAGCCCCGCTGATCAGTGCCTCCCTTTCCCTCTCCACACCTCCCAGTCAGCTGTTTTGTGGCTTGCAGAGGCTCAGAGGGGGAGGAGTGAGGGCACGGCAGGCTCGGGGAAGGTGTGGGAAGGGGTGGAATGGGGACAGGGCCTGCGGCAGAGCCAGGAGTTGAGCAGTGAGCACCCCCTGGCATGTTGGAAAGCTGGTGCCTGTAGCTCCAGCCCTGGAGTTGATGCCTATACAAGGAGCCGCATATTAACTTTGGAAGAGCCCTATGTGGCTCTGGAGCCACAGGTTGGCCACCCCTACTCTAGACCCTTCTGGCTCTTGTGTTTTATGGTGGGGGATTGTCTGCTACCAGACTCCTCTCAAAGAGTATCGTGGCTGCTGGAGGGGAGGGTTGTTCCTCTTGCTCCTCCTCATATCTCTGCTTTCTGGGGTCTTTTTGCCTCTGCTGCTACTCATGGTTTTTGCCAGTTCTTAGAAGTCTGAAGTTTATATTTTGACATTTTAACTGCTAACAGATTTTTTTTAATAGCAGCGATGAAACTGACCATCTTGTTTTTCACACTGCTGTTGTGATCTATCTGTGGACTAGGGAAAGTAGTGCTGCATCAACTCATATTTGACAGTTATCTTCACAAGCATATTGGCTAGCAACTTAATTTCTTTAAGAGTAAAGAATTTTTAAGTATTGTCAGGAGATATAATGGTGAATTTTTCAGTTCTTCAGCAGTTGGTTGTTTTATAATGTACAATGCCAGTATAAGTTGCTAATGATATGGGATATCTTCGTTATTTTTATCATTTCTTTTCTTAGAGTTTGATTTTATTTGGATTTACTTTGGAAATGTGTGTTAGACTGATATGTATCACATGTATGCTTATGACTTCACTAGAAAACTGTTACGAAGAAAAAAATTTAAACGAAACCTTGCATTCTGTGTAGAGTGATGGCTTTAGGCTACATGCTCACTAAGGAAACTTTCCACTTGCACTTTCCACTTTTCAAGCCTCAGTGCAGGATATAATTGTACTCCTTAATCATAGAGGGGCTGATTCAGCAGTCCATTTCTGTTCAGCAAAACACTTAAGCACCTGTTTAACTTAAAAAAGATACTTAAATCTCACTGCCTTCAATGGGGTTTAAGTGTTTCCTTAACTTTAAGCAGGTGCTTAAGTGCTTTGCTGAATAATGATAGACGTATGCACACATTTAATTGCTCTGTTGATTTTGAGGCTATCGTAACTTTCTTATGGTATAAAGATACATATCATGTAAAAATGTAATAATTCTGAACAATTTTATGGAAACCATTTGGAGATTCACCTTGTTAGCCTTCCTTTATTTCTGATATATTGCTTCTGTAGTGTTGCACTGTTTACATGTAGGATATCTCTCAAGTCTTAAAAAGCATGGTGTGGGTCTTCTGGCATGGTTTTTATCCTAGCTCCCCATCAAAATACAGCTTGAAATCAAGTTCATGCTGAAATAAAACATAGAGCAATTGAATATAACTAAAATCCTAATTGGAATTGGAGTACAAAGCCTGGAAAATACAGAATGAAATGTGAATATTCTATTTAAATTACAGTAAAATAAAGTCCTCCAAGTGGTTGTCCTTACGCATATTCCACTCGAGGCACATGTGCACTTCATGTGTGTGAGGCTACATCTACACTACAAACTAGAGGTGTGATTCCCAGTTCACATACACAGTCTCGCATTAGCTCTCATCAAGCTAGCATGTGTATGCGATCTGTGAATCACATCTGTAGTTTGTAGCATAGATATAGCCTGAGACTGGGAGATTTTTCATCAGCATTATCCATCGGCCCATGCCTGTGCCCCCTGCTTCCCTGTCCTTTGAATTGAGATCACAATGGGTGGCACAGACCAATCACCTGTCCAGTTCCTTGGTATTGTCCATGGTACCAGAAGGAACCTGTTCAGTGTCTGCAGCTTTACAAGCAATCCTGCTCTGACTTATTTTTCTGTAAATAAACACTTTTAGATAGTTTTTAGTGAGTTAGATATTATTAGTAGGGGTCTGGGGGATTTCCCTCAATAACTCCACCATTTGGGATACTTAGCATGCCCTAGATCTCGCCTTCAAGTGCTGCATGGCCTGCTTGGGTCTTCCTAGTTAGTGATTGCACAGTGGCTCCACCTTCCCTGCCACTCCCCATCATCAGGGGTTGGATATCATATCCTCGATGACCTGGCTGTGTATGCTGACCTGGATTCACCAATACACTCAGAACTGGTAATCACTAGGGATGTACCCACATCATTGGGCTGTCATTCTCCAGTATTGTTGGCCATTTGAGGCGTTACTAGGCATCCGGTACCATTGGCTCCCCGTGTGGAATTCTGAGAACTCGCACTTCTCTGGTGAGCTTGAAACGAAGACATTGGCTACACTGGCCGTATTGTGATGCAAGATTAGCCCTGAAAAAGGTTCCACGGTGTCTTGGGCACCCTCTCACTCTTGCAGGTTCAGTAGTTGCAGTTGACACTACTTCAGACTTCATGGGTCCAGTCCTTGGGGTTTTCCAAGATTATTCAAGCTATGGCAGAGCATTTCCCCTTCAGGAGTGACGGTCTGCTCAGTGACAAAACGAATAAGTCACTGCATATCCTTAAGGATTCTCATGCAACCCTTTGCTCCTTGGGTATACATGTGACAGCACCTCAGAGAAAATGCTCCAAATCACCACCATTTAAACAGTACCCTGGTCCTCTGCCTTTTTACCACCAAAGCCTTACAAGCCTCCCAGAAAGTGCCAGAGTGGGCAGTGCAGCTGAGAGAAGATCCTTCCATTGTTCTCTCCCCAGTCTTCTGCCAAGAAACCCTGTTGATGGGACCCTCAAGAGCTACAAACAAAGTTCCCATATCACCCAGCATCCACTCTCCATTCAGTGACTGTCTCGCCTGTTTCTCCCTGGTGACGAGTCCTAGAAATCATTGTCATCAGCTATACAGTAGAATTTCTCTCTATTCCTACCATAAAAACCCCCTTCCTCTCATCCCTCTTCATGAACTCGTCTCAAGAGAGGATGCTCAGACAGGAGGTAGACTCCCTGTTTCAGCTAGGAGCTCTAGAGCTTCCTCAGCATAGTGGGAAGGTTTTTTTATTCAAGGTATTTCCTCATCCCCAAAAGGATTGGAGACTGGAGACCCCATTCTAGAGACTGAAGTGCGTATGTTCATTTGCTTTTCAAGATTCAGAATGATCATCTCTATAATTCCCTCTCAGAGCAAAGGTGACTGGCTTGCAGCTCTTGATTGAAGGACTCCTATTTTCAGATAGACATTCACCCAGCACACAGGAGATTTACAGTGGGCCTAGACCATTACCAGTGCAGAGTTCTTCCCTTCCATTTTTTGACAGGCCCTAGAGTTTTCAAGAAGGTGCTATCCGTGGTGACAGCTTACCTGCATTGCCAGTATTTCCCTACCTTGATGATTGGCTGGTTACAAGTTGATCATACTGAGATATATGATGAACAACCCTATCACTTCTCAGCCTCCTTCAATCCTCAGGGCTCCAGGTAAAACAAGAAAAGTCCCTTTTAATTGCCACACAAACGATAGACTTTATTGAAGCAACTTTGGATTTGATTACAGCCACAGCATAGTTAGACCAGGACAGATTCCAAGCTGTGAGGGACCTCATCATCCAGCTTCGACTCAGCTCTCAGATGACAGTGATGCTGATGCTGCCTTCCCCTCTTACGCCATGTGGCCTCCTGTACCTATATGACACCGTTCATTAATTTTCCCACTCATGGAGCATAGAATCCTTTGGATCACCCGTGTCCAGAGAGCCTGGTCTCCTGCCAATGTTGTAGCCTGCTCCGTAATAAGACTATAATGTGGATGAGGTTGGAAGCCATGACATCACTCCAGTGTGTCTGAGGTAGCCTGTGGGGTCTTGTCCCTCCAGCTTTTGTTGGATCAAACATATCAAGCTGGCATGGATATAGACTCTGGCCAAGCCACCTGAGCCAGCTTTGAGTCACTTGGGAAAACACTTGGAGGGTGGTTGGTCCAACACCTGACATCCTTTTGTGTAACATGATGAAATCACCATGTGCCTTCAATACATCACTGCTGTTTCATGTTGAAAGCATCTAGCTGGCACATTTTTGTGTCTGTGGTGGCCTGGATTTCAGAGCTTTATAAAAGGACAGAAGCCACTGCTGCTTGATAGATGCTATCTTAGTCTGAGTTGATATGTGGCATTGACGCCATGGAGGCTTCCAAAGAGTCTGCATAACACCCACAGGCTTGCTGATTTGATATTTCATGTCAGCAAGGCAACCTCCCTTGGTGACAACAGAGCTAAGATACTCAATGAAATCAACTTCTTGTCCATTGATTATTATGGGTAGGGGTAGAAGTCCATCAGCCACTTTTGTCAGTTCAGTCTTCTTCCAAGTAGACCAAGCCTACTTGCGTATTCTATAAATATATTCAGGGCATTGATGAGATTAGTTTGTGGGGATGTAAATATAGCTGAGTCATCTGTGTATTCCAGGTCTGTTATGCAGAAGTCATGCAATATCAACTCTGATATGCAATTAGTGACGGTTTCCCTCATTTGGTCAATAACTGTGTTGAACAGATCGGTACAGCCATGCACCCTTGATGGATGTTGTTGTTTGTTGTATTCAAAGCAGTTGGACATCTCAGTGAACACAGCTCTCACTTTCATGGTACATCTCTATGAGAAGGTTGAGGAGCTAGCCAGGCACACCAGCAGCTTGCAGGCAGAGCCCAAGGGAGCAATGATCAACAGTCAGGCAGCTTTTCAATCAATAAAGGCTATATGCATGCCTTCTCTTTCCTGGGCCAAAATTCTTAGGCTTTTTCAACAGTTTGTCTAATGGTAAAAATATGTTCTGTGGATGATTGGCCGGGCATAAACGCAGCTTGCTGTAGGTGGTATAGATTCCTTATACCAGACTTAACATGCTCAAGAAGAACCAGCATGAACAGTTTGCTTGGAATGGAAAGCAAAGTGATGCTGTGGCAATTGGCACACTAGGGCATTGCCTTTCCCTTTCAAAAATGGGAGAATAATCCCCTTTTCAGGGCTTCATCTTTGGTGTTTTCAGGCATGCTTATGGACGGTTTATTCTCTGAGACTCTGTTGCCCAGGCTGTCTCTGCTCAATTTCCCAGTGTTCTGACATCCTTCACCTGGTAGGAAGACAGAGAAACTGTATGGATAGCGGTTTCCTTTGTAGCCCATTCCAACCACAAAGAAGCTAATTATGGATGCCTCCCTACTGAATTGAAAATGCATCTGGACAAACTGTGGCTCAAGACGCTTGGTCCCAGTAAGAATCTAAGCTTCACATCAATCTCCTCAAATTGCAAGCACTACACAAAGCCTGCAAAAGGTTCCTGCTCTTCATCCATGCCCTATACATTCAGGTCATGTTGGACGGTGTGACTACAGTATATTATATAACATACAGGAAGAAGCAAGATCCACGCCTCTTTGCATAGAAGTGATCAAGCTCTGGAATAGGTGTAGCTGACTCCAGATCACCATTTTTGGCAGTGCACCTATCAGTAATAATATACACTTCTGTGGACAGCCTCAGTTGGCACTTCCACAGAGACCACAAGTGTAAACTTCATGACTCAGTTGTACAGAGCATATTCTGTCAGCGGGGATTCCCATCATGGGACCTCTTTGTGTCCCGAGAGAACAAGAAATACCCGGCCTACTGGTTGTGAGCAGTTCTGGGGCACAACTCCTGGGGGGACATTTTTCCTAGTGCAGTGTTCAGACCTGCTCATGTATGATTTCCTCACCCATTTCTGTCTTACCTTGATTTCTGAGGAAAATCAAGCAGGGTAAAGCATCGGTAGGCCAAGTGGCACCCTGTTTTCTGAGGCAATTTTGTTTCAGCAGCATCCTTTCAGATGGCTTCTTATCTGTGCATATGAATCCATTTGTGTTGGACCTGCTGACTTAGGACAAAAAAAAAATCTCCCATCCCAATCCCAGCATCCCTCAATCTAAAAGCCCAGTATTTGGATGAACAGTAAGCTTAGAGAGGTCATGTTCAGAGGTGGTACAATCCATCATCAATAATAGCAGAAAGTCTCTACAAGAAAGTGGTACGCTGCAAAATGGAATAAAATTTTATCTGGTCCCCGCATCATCTGATATTTCCAAAGGTCTCACAGATTCCTATCATTCTGTACTATCTCCTCTTTAAAATGACTGGGTCTGTCTCACAGCTTGCTGCGAATGCACTTGGCAGTGATTAATGTTTTCCGTCCTCTGGTAGAAGGCCTTGCCAGAACCTCTCCTTGGGTATTGAAACTTATGCTGACTTAGGATCTTGATCTCATATTGTCAGCGCTCATGAATCTTCCATTGGAATCTTTAGCTTCCTGCCCCTTTCTTCATCTGTCTATAAAGATGGCCTTTGTGACTGCGGTCCACTAGAAGAGTAGGTGATCTTGGGGGCCCTTATGGCAGACCCACCCTACACAGTTTTCTGTAAGGAGAAGGCTTTTTCAGGCTGCACCCTGTATTCATTAGAAAGACTCTCTCTAAATTCCATTAAATCAGATCATAGCCTACCTGGTTTCTGCCCAAAACTTCATGCAACTGGAGAAGACAGGAAGTCTCATTCTTTGGATGCTCCTCATATAGAGGACAAACCCTTCAGGAAATCTCTGAAGCTTTTTATCTCCTTTATTAAACAGATTAAATGGGAAGCAATCTCCTCACAAAGACATTCTAAGTGGATTTCAGATTGCAGCTTGCTTTTGCTATAAGCTGACAGTGAGAGCCCAGGCTAGATTCTCTTTTGGATGTTCCCCTTCTGGGTATCTGTAGTGTGGCAATATGGGCCTCTCTTGTACCTTTACTACGCATTGTGCCCTGATACAAGCTTCGTCAGCAGACACATCCTTTGGCACAGTAGTCCTGCAGTCTGTGATACAGCAGGGGTCCTGTGTCCTCTTCAATGAATACTGTTCGAGAGTCACCTCACGTGGAGTATACCCTGGGGCCCATCACATAGAAGAGAAATTCTGGTTACTTATCTTATGGTAACTGGAGTTTGAGATGTGTAATCCCTACGTGTATTCCATTACCCACTCTCCTTTCTCTCCACTTCAGATTCTTTCCTAAAGTGATTTGTGATAGAGAAGGAACTGGAGAGGTGGTTGGTCCTTGCTGCCCCTTGTGCCCTCAGCTCAGAGGTAGAGGGCACAAGCACAGACCATCAGACACTACTAATGTAAAGTCTTCCGTACTCAGGTGTATTGAGTGCGTTTGCACCTGAAGTGGAATACACATAGGGACAACATGTCTCGATCAATTACTGTAAGGTAAATAATCAGAATTTCTTTATCATTTTCAGGCCTTTTAGGGTAATTAAAAGAACTGATTTTCCATTGCATTTTTTTCCTTAAAACAATATTGGTAGTTTTCCTTGTGTTATCTAAATAAGATTCTTTCTCTTTCAGCTCTTAGTCCGTGCAGGTGCTAAACTGGATATTCAGGATAAAGATGGGGATACTCCCCTACATGAAGCCCTGAGGCATCATACTTTGTCACAGCTTCGCCAGCTCCAAGACATGCAAGATGTGGGCAAGGTAGATACTGCTTGGGAGCCATCAAAGAACACAGTAAATAAAATTTGTTTATTACTTTCTTTCCCGTACACCTCTTTCTGTAGTCTAGTCTGAAGATTCTGTACTGTTGAACTGCTTGTTGTCAGCACAGATTTATTTAGAGACATTCTTCACCAAATTGCAGGGCCATATTAAAATCAAATTGTTACATATGCACTTTTTTATGCTTATTATTATTATTTCATTAACTCATCTGTTTTAAAGAAAAAGGTGTGTGTGCCCAAAAATATTATCATAGACTTGTCTTTGGTAGTGAACTTGTATGAGTTCCAGGAATTTGGAAGAAATTATTTTTAATAGAAACAAATGAGCAGTAATATAGTACAGAGATTAAGAATAAAATATGCTTTGATTTAACATCTTGCATGGCTTTGTTTGTAGCTTTCATGTATTATGTTTTATGTTTTGTGTTTTAGCTCTAAAACTTAGAGAAATTATGCAGGTTATTTGCATTTAGCTGTAGCTTAATCATGTTACCTAGTAAGTTATATTTGTGTCCTGACAAATTCATTTCAGAAGTCCATTCTGATGCGGCTGGTGTCTCACCAACTATGAAAAACAAGGATCAAAGTTAAATTGTTAATGCCCAGAAAACTAAGGATGGTCATTGATGTTGGGGAGAAGGGGAAAGAGATAAATAACGCAACTATCTTATTGTGATAAAATTGCAGTTTAAATATTATTACAAGGATGTAAATCCATATACAGTAAATGGAGAAATAGGAGAGATCTTTCTAAAGGCACGTCTTCACTGGCAACATTAAAGCGCTGCCGCGTGTAGTCGCAGCATAGTGCTGGGAGAGCTCTCACGACGCTCTAAAAATGCTGTCTCCACAAGGGGAATAGGTACCAGCGCTGGGAGCGCTGTCTACACTGGCACTTTACAGCGCTGAAACTTGCAACGCTCAGGGGGGTGTTTTTTCACACCTCTTAGACTGAACTGGCATACCTTAGTACAAAGAATAATAACTACGCCTACTAGTGATGTTATAATTAAGGCAAAGGAGGTTATTTAAATTAAACTTCTAATTGAGAGACTTACACTTCTTCCTGATTAAAAAAACGACGCACAATGCTTCTGTCTAGAGATGAATTTTTTTTAAGTTATTTCTTAGACACATCTTTTAAAAAGTCAAATGCTCTTGACTGCTATATTGCCTCATTTTAGAAAAATTTTATAGACTAGTCCTTTTTGAATGTTAAGTGCTTTGGTGATTTTAAAAACAAATCACATTTTAAAATGATCATTTTGTTACCATTGGTTTGCTATTGTGTGTGTATATTTGTCATTGTGTGTACATTACATTTCAGAAATTTTTGCTTTTATTGCACTTGATGCATAAAATATTTCTACACATCCACATATCTGTAGAGATACTGCTTAACACATCACTGAGTGATGTGTAAACATGCCATAGTGTAATTATAGGGTGCCTCAGTCAAAATTCTTGACTCTTGTTTTAAATCATAACATTACAATTCAGTTTTGCTTTGAAAAGCATTCTAGACAGTATAGTAGAACAATGTTTTTCTCAGTGACTCTAGCTCAAACTTGCTCAATTTAAAGTTAAAAATAGTTGGCTTTTTTCACCATGGCCAGTTCTGCTAACTCACCTGGGATCTGAAAGTCGGGTGGAATTCTTTCTTGATCATGCAACTTCACCTCTATTAATAAAGAATCTGTGGGACCAAACGTACACCAATTGCGACTCCCTCTCTTGATTGATTAAAGCAGAATTTCCTCCCTCAGTTACTCCTGTAAACCCTGCTAAAACAGTAGGGTTTTGTTGGTATAAGATTGAATTTTACCTTGCAATTGGAAGTAAAATTTTTGTTGCTACGGAAACCAGGAGTAGAATTCATACATCACATTCATGTCTGTGTTGACTCTGTAGGGCTAACAGATGTAAACAGAAGTAAAAACTATTTTCTGTCGCTAAAATATTTGATTCAGAATATACCAAAGGGTCAGATTTGCTGAGTAACAAAGTGCCTATTTTACGTAGTCATTTTTTATTGTAATTGTACATAATATTCCAGAGACAGTTTCATTTAAACAAAAGTTTTATAGGAAAAAAGGCAGCTATTCAAAACTCTAAATTCACTGTACATCATTAAAAAGTCAACATTTACTAATGTACCAACCTATATAAATAAGATAGGGATGTAACTGTTAACTCTGAAAATCATCTGTGTGATACTTAATAACTTTTTAATAGTAACCACTGTACAAGTAATAAAAGGAAGCAAAATTGGATGTATCAAGCAGGCATACCTGTCAAGATCAAAAAGTTATGAATAGGGCTATTAGGAAAAAATACACATTCTTAACTCAGTTGAAGTATACTTGCCTGAGTGTTCTATAGAAGGATTTGAAATACTATTTTTTAATGAATATTTACTGTTCCTCCTAAGTGATTGGCATATGTAAGGAAAAGTTGGAGCAGTATTACACAGAACTCCTCTTAAATAAGTGGGATAAAAGAACAATAAAGGGTCAGTTTCAGTTCCGTGGTCTGAAATGAACTTTGTGACAAGTTACTAAAAATGCTTTGTGTTTGAGAAGTTACATCTGAAGTAAGCATACAGTAAGCGTGACACACATGAATGTTCTTTCTCAGATTCAGCGCTGCATTGAATTGGTTTTTCAGTGACCACCCCTTTTCACTGGCAGCATCTGCATGAAATTGAAGCTTTTTTTCCCCCCTTTCTTTCTTTCTTGGCTACCAGTCTTCTCCTCCTCATCTTAAGATTTCCTGGTTAAGTCATTCTTAAGAGAGGTTGGGTTGCCAAACTATTGTATTCCGTAGTCTTCCAATTTCTTTGAGTTGTGTACTTCACTTGGAAGTAATATATTGTCAGAACAGAACTTAAGGTTTTTTTTTTTTTTTTTTAAAATCTTGGTTGAAAGTTAAGCTCATAAATACATATTTAAACACCTAAATAAGTGGTGAGCAACCAGCAGCAGCTCCCACTGAGGTCAGTCATGGGTCTGGGCTTTTCCCACTTATATTTACATGTATCCTTTGTCACAAGAAGAACTTTTGCATAACTAAAGGAAATATTTGGGAAGCATGCAGGATGTGGAGGAGACTGGTGCTTACATGCAAGGATTTTGTAATCTTGCTTGAATTGTCCACTTCATATAATGAGAGCAGTACCCATTTGAGAAGTCTAGCTAATGCATGCCTGGAAACTATCTTGAATCATTCTCCAAATATTGTTTGATATTGTTAATCCTGCAGAAATGTATCAAATCTAAGGAGGCCATCTCAATGCCCATCTGTTATTGCCTAAATAAGGCTAATATACAATAATTAATGTACGTTACAATATCAAATAGTTTAGGTACAGCAGAAGGCTGGTGTTTTCTTATTTCCTCTACTATTAAAAACCAAATTTAACTGTAAATTATTGTTTCAATAACAAGCCTTTTTAGGTTCACAGTCTACCCTCATGAGTGTATATTGCTCCCATTCAAGTCCGTTGGAGTTATGTGCACGCATGTAAAATATATGCAAATTTTATTGTATTGTATTTACTGGAGTTTTAAGGCCATCTCATGAAGAATTTGTATTATATCTTTAAGTAGGATAGTAATATGAATACCGAAGTTGGATTAAAACCTTTGAAAGAAGATTAATTGTAATCCCAGAATTTGGCCTTTTAAGTAGTAGTGTTTGCAACATTATTACATCCTCCCTCACATTAGGACAATGACCACTAAATGCTAACAGACAACATTAAGTTGCATAAAGTAGATCTGTATTTCTTGATTTTTATCTGAGAAATCTGATTTTTAGTAACTTCATTGTTAAAATCATCCAATAGCTGCTTTTTTTTTTTTTGAATGTGGGCCATCAGAGACTTCTGTAGCCCATATTACACAGTGAATCTAAGATTTAAAAGATCTTCGAAATATTTAGAATGAAAAGATGATTTCTTGCTCCACTGTAGCACTGAGGTTAAATTAAAGTTTTAAAGCTGTCAGTCCTTTGAGACTTCAGTGTGACTTCAGTGTCTGTAAAATGGTGATCAAGATATGAAATGTTACAACTGACTAAGCTATTGCAGAAGCAAGACTACAGTTACACTGGATGCTGTAAGTCTACTTTGAGGTAAAGGGTCTTGGTTTGTTTTCCCCACATGATGCGGTGGCCAGCAGGTTCTCAAAAAAACAAACAAAAACCCTCTTGATGTTCATGGAGCACATTCACCTATTTCTTTTCCCATTGCTCATAGTGGAAGTTGTTAATGTGAAAAGTTTATTTTACTAAAATTAAGTGTTCCATAGCTGGCTGTTTTATAATATAATATTGTTCTGTTATTGTATTTGTTATAATAGCGACCTTCATGTTTTACTCAGTTCCCAATTTACTGATGTTTTATTCAATTCAAAATAAGTGTCACAGTAGAAAGGGAAATCACTTCCTCTTTCATTTCTGCTGTTTTTCTTCCTTGGTACTTGTGATGTTATCCTTCTAGTTCTCCACCTGTCCATAGTCTTCCAGGATAGACATATTTTCAATGTTAGGTTGTGTGTTATTCTAGTTCCTACTCTGCAGGTTTTAAATCTATAGAAGATCTTTATTATCGAAAGGCTGAAGTTTGCTTAAGGTGGCATAATGGATCCACACTCACATTAGATAAAAGGCCTTACATTCTTTCCCTTAACTGTTTGGTCAAAGCAGGATAATTAGAAAAACTGGTATAAAGAAAACTGACGGGAATTATGTGCTACCATTAAGCTTTGTGACAGAGTTAGGGTTAGATTTGGAGAGCACTGGTTCTGTAACCCCAGAATACAGGTGCACAGAGATTACATTGTGTTTTGAATACTTAGATGTTGTTGCCTTTAATGAATTAGTCTGTGCAGGGAACTTATCTGGTTGAAAATTGGGTAATTGTACAATGATTTTCATCTTAGAACTGCAGATAAGCTAAAAATGCATGCTCAGATATAATCAAACTACTATTTAGAAAATATATTCTTATATATGTGCACATGTTAAATGGTCTGTTTTCCTTGAGTAGTAAGACTATATTCTCAAGTATTTAAATAGAGAATCTCAAGTCAGTTGTCTATTTACTTTCTTTCAGTTAATAATGGGACTTGGTACCCAAGGAGCAGAGAAGAAGAGTGCAGCATCTATTGCCTGCTTTCTGGCAGCAAACGGAGCTGACCTCAGTATTCGTAATAAGAAGGGTCAGTCTCCTCTTGACCTCTGCCCTGATCCTAGCCTCTGCAAAGCATTGGCTAAATGTCACAAAGAAAAAGTCAGGTTTGTATATAAATACAATATGGAATTTCTGAGCATCCTGTTTACAGGTCTTCATTTCCTTGGGATAGATCAATTGAAGTAGAATTAAAAAAAACCAATAAGTCTCTTTTTCAATTATTAGTCATAATAGACTACTGAAAATCAAGATAAAGGTAAGTAGTTATATTCTGCTGCATATGTCTTGAATGTTATTTACAAAATAATTAGTTGAAACTGAGGTCAACGAATTAAGTACAAAATGAGCATCAGTACAGAGCAAGCTTCCCTGTTCTGCTTGAGGCATGCGCAGCATGTCCCTCCTCATCTTATAGAGTAATTCTATATCCATGCCCTTTCAGTGTTCTTTCTCTGCATCAAGTACTGATACTTAAAAATAGTGGGGCATGGAAGTAGGCTATCTTCTGGGAAGTAGACTGACTTCAATATTTTATGTATGCCATCAGCCACCCATTAAATAGTAAGTTTCCAGTTCCTGCTTGTCCAGGTTAGATTCACATTAGTGATTTAGAGGTCAAAGGCTCCTTTCATTAATTCTCAGATCCATATAGCCATCTCTGTTGAGTTGTACATTTTTTATCTCCGTATTCTGATTTTTAAATTTCTAAATAAAATGAAAAGGAAATTTCTTATAAATTGTCTGCCCGGGTTTGGCAGGTATTTTCTTCTCAGCCTTCCTGTCTGCGTGGAACATGAGTCATTTGGCTATTTTGTTTGTGCACAAGCACCTTTATTGGTGTAGTTAGCCCGCTGGAAGTAAAGTTTTGTTTAACATGTGCTCCCTCTGCTGGGTGTGCAGCAGCATAGAAAAAAAAAAGTCCTAGTTCAGCTGTTCTCAAACTGTGGGACTGGAACCCAAAGTGGGTTGCAACCTATGTTCCCTCTAAGCTGTTCAGCCACGCAGCTGCCTATTAAGCCCAGCGCAGGGGTTCAGGCGCCCCTCTCCACCAGCCCCAACTGCCGCTGCTGTGGGAGAGGCGCCCCGCCCCTTCGGCCCCAGCACCGAGGTGCCGCTGCTTGGGGAGAGTCACCCCTCCCTGCTGACCCCAGCGCCGAGTTGCCCCAGCTGGGGGAGAGGGGCCTCTCCCTCAGCCTGGCCCCAGCACCAAGCTGCTTTGGATTTGCTGCGGCTGGGGGAGAGGTGCTCCTCCCTTGGGCCAGCCCCAGTGCCGAGGTGTCCCAGACTTGCAGTGGCTGGGGGAAAGGTGCCCCTCCCTCAGCCCAGCCCAGGTCTGCTGGAGCTGCCGAGGAGAGGAGCCCCTCCCTCAGCCCAGCCCACCCTCACTGGAACTGCCGCAGCCAGGGAGAGGCACCTGTCCCTTGGCCTGAGCTACTGCACTGAGAGAGGGCTGGGGGGAGTTCTCTCTCCCCACCATAGCCAATGGGCAGCCTGCACCCCCCACACCTCATCCCCGGCCCCACTCCAGAGCCTTCACCCCTAGCTGGAGTCCTCATCCCCTGCACTCAACCCTCTGCCCAGCCCTGAACCACCTCCAGAACCCCTCATCCTCAGCCCCACCCCAGAGTCTGCACTCCCAGCCAGAGCCCTCACCCGACTCCAACCCTCTGCCCCAGCCTTGAGCCCCTTCCCACACTCCGAATCCCTTGGCCCCACCCCTACCACATGAATTTTGTTATGTGCACCAATATGAAGGTGACGTGTGTCACATACCTCCATATGGGTTCACATAACAAAATTCATTCCGCACATGGATGTAAAAAATTAGAGGGAACACTGGTCGCAACCCCATTTTAAGGGAGTTACCAGGGCTGGCTTAGATTTGCTGGGGCCAGAGACCCACCACCCGGGACCAAAGCCTTAGGGCATCAGGGCTTAGGTTGCAGGCTCCCTGCTGGGGCTGAAGCCCTTGGGCTTGGGCTTTGGCCTGCCTGCCCCGGGCAGTGGGGATCAGGCTTTGGCTTTGGCCACGCCACCCCGGGTGCTGTCGATCGGGCCCCCAAGCCTAGATAAATATTGACATAAAGATGGGAGTAGAAGTGTTCTCTCCTCATACACTCTCTAGATGCGTCTCCAACCCACTGTTTTCAACTTTTTCTGCAGATTGATTTATCCAAGCATGTAGCTATGCTCCTGTCAGCCAGAAAATTACGTTGCTTGTACCTCATGTAAAATTAGAACTGTAATCTCCATACTGATGACACTGACCCCCAAATGCCTCAGCAGCTTTACATACAAGTTAACAGAAGGGGTGATACAATCTGTGCACAAACTAGAATGAGTAATACACATAAGAAAATGACTCGGGGCTTGAAGTACAGTATGATTTACAAAAGTGTTTTCAGAATATGCACAAAGTTGTAATGCTGCCTTAAGCCTGACTATGAGGTGTTTTTTTTAGTGGACAGGTTGGCTCTCGAAGTCCGTCTATGATCAGCAATGACTCAGAAACTTTAGAAGAATGTATGGTGTGTTCAGACATGAAGAGAGATACGTTATTTGGCCCATGTGGACATATTGCTACTTGTTCCCTCTGCTCACCACGGGTCAAGAAATGCCTCATCTGTAAAGAGCAAGTCCAGTCCAGAACAAAGGTACTTAACACAATTTTTAATATTCCCGTTGTATTCTTCCTGCAGTTGTGATTTTTTTGTGAAAAGAAGAGACTGACTGTACTAACAAACTACACTGTCTCAGCTGCCATGGTTTCTCTCACATGTCTAGTTTGTCAGTGGTTAGAGCAGAGTGCAGCATTTATCTGATATCGCTTCTTGTTGCACATTGCAAATGACAGGGTTAATGAGGACAGAGACAAGAATTATCTGTCTTAGGGAAGTGGCAGCAACTTTATTATAAGAATTCCGAAAGGTAGTAATCTTAAGGGGGGAGCCACAGCCACCCAAACTAGTCAGCAGTCTTCCACCTTTTCAGTGCTCAAATTCAGAGCATCCTGACACATCCAGGCCTACCAAGAATGTCTTGTACCATGGCCCCAACTCCATGGAGACCACTGCCTGATCTATCAGGCCTCATACAAATGCCTTGGCCTCCATGTAAATCGAATCTCCTTTTCCAGCAAAGTGTGGCTTACACTATATTTACATTAAAGGTGCATGATTTCTGTGGTGCTGGGAGCATCAACCAAATCCCCCCGCCACCCCCTAATTTTCTCTCTGTTGAGAGAAATGTAGCCCATGGTACCAGGATCAGCCACCGGACGTGTAATCCTGTGAATTGAAGACAAAACAGTTATATTACGTGCTTATGCAGTCACTTCAAAATCCAAAGGTACCTGCACAGTGCAAACCATGCAGTTGCTTCAAAGCCCAGGTGTGCCCCCGATAGCTGTAACTATCACCCCCCCTCCCTTAATATGACATATAGCAAGCTACCTCATGCATACAGAGTGTCAAACTGATAACATATGCCACTAGTAAGCCTGAAGGGGGGGGGAAGGGAGGAGAGGAGGGGCTTTAAAATGGTGGAGAGTGGTTCAGAAAAGCTTACCTCCACCTCCTGTTGTCTCTGTGGGTGCCCTTCCCCCATCAGCCAGACAGCCCCACCACTTGTCACACTGGGAGTTGATCAAAGGAGGTTTCCAGTTGCTAACGTGTGTTACGAAAGCAAAAAGTACACCAATTACTTTACTTTTCTGCATAAGTAGTTGCTCTAGTTGTCACAAGGATGTTGTATGAATGGGAGGAGTGGTGGTCCGGGCATTCATGAATCAGTAGATGGGTGGTCCGTGTGACCATTTCTCTAAGATGTGGTTCACCCTTGAGAAAAGTTGAGAAATCCTGTCCTATACCACTTTGTTGGATTACAGCAGAAAGTCCTTCTAAACTAATTGAGCACCGTACAGCCAAGAAAAATGTGTGTACCAGCCTGGTGGCCTTATTCTCCTAGCTGGTATGATTTATAATTCCTAGATAACCAGTAATGCAAAGAGCATAAATATTGCCAGCTAGGACTTCTGGATACAGATATGGTAATCTCCCATTTAAATCCCACTTTTAGGTGGCGAATCAACTCTGTTTTTTCTTCCTAAATAGTTTTGTTGTAGCTAACATGGCACTAAGCAGAGCTTGTTAAATTCCCTTTGCCCTGCTAAGGGGTGGAAGTAAGCAAATAGATATAAATTGAATAGATACAAAAAGGAAAGGAATCTTTCCCGTGTTATTCCTTACTGTTCTTTTCTGCAGATTGAAGAATGCGTGGTATGTTCAGACAAGAAAGCAGCAGTACTCTTCCAGCCTTGTGGTCACATGTGTGCTTGTGAGAGTAAGTAGCCTTGGCAGGTAATACCTTTCAAAATAATGATCATGCAACAAAAGATGTCTGTTAAAAATAGTCACTAAAAATTCTTTTAAAACGTTGACTTAATTGCAGGCTATTCAAGTAAATTGACTTTGGTCTGGTAATCAGAGCTTTGACGTTACTTGGAATGCAGTAAAACCACCTGCCTGTAATAAAGTTTAATTATTTGGAGGACAGATAACAGAACTGTAGCTGTTTAACTGGAAAAC
Organism: Caretta caretta; assembly: GCF_965140235.1. Taxonomy (NCBI): domain Eukaryota; kingdom Metazoa; phylum Chordata; order Testudines; family Cheloniidae; genus Caretta; species Caretta caretta. The sequence continues at coordinate 82,937,163 of NC_134207.1, read as the reverse complement.
TGAGAGAGGAGATTTATTTCACCTACCTGCATTATTTTATTCTGACTGAGTTGTGGTAGTCAGAGTCCTGTTGTACATTTCTGTAAATAAATTAGCATTCATTTTTTTTTTTTTTGAGATCTTTAGAACACATGTGATTCCTTTGACAGTTTTGTGAGGGCATCTAGCGGTGTAAATATAATTAAACTTTAATTGGTATAGAAACCAAACAATTTTTTAAAAGACATTTATGACTAAACCTTCCATTAACACCACATACAAAGATTCCAGCAAGAGCTGTCTTTCCCCCAAAGATTTAGAATGGAGCATGTTTGCAAAGAGAATCTGCTGCCACACAGATCACTCTGATGTGATGTGATGTGTATGGTACAGAAACCGATGAGGAGAAAGAAAACACTTAAGGAGCCTCCAGAAACTTTCCCCCCTTTGTTTAATAAGATGAGGATGTAGTGATCATTTTGTCACCAGAACTTTCAAGAATTTTTGGGACATCTTGCTGTGGCTTTGCTGATGGTCAGTTGTCTATAGAATATTTATTTGTTGACATTATGGAGTTACATAAGAGAGGGAAGGTAGTCCTCCCCATAAACAGTGGCTTAATTGATCTTGCTAAGGAAATCTGGCATTATCTCTACTGCATTGATGTGACTCAGGTCTGACATATTCACTACCTTCACAGGCATCCAGCTCCAGACTCTTTGCATTGTGTGCAGTGGAGAGAGCATGGGTGGGGGAAGAGAGCTTTTCGGTTAATTCCCCAGAAGGTGGATAGCAAGAAGATAGATTACCATGGTGAAAGGTGTGATCATTGAAGTGCATGTTGCCAATATCTGCTTTGTATTAGGAAGTGAAGGTTCTAAACATGGAAGAGTTTTTTCAGATTATTTCCTGTCGCATTTGAGGAAGGAAAGTAAGTCTGCTGAGTGAGAGGGTTAATGTGTGCCCCAGCACTCACTGAGAACTGTTTACAACTCTTACATTGGGTCCCAGTACAGTGTTGCTGCAATCATGTGACATCATTGTCTTCTTATAGAATTCCAGCCTTTCTCCTGTAATGTAAGCAAAAGATACAGATTTACCCTTCAAAGGGTTTGATCTTTTTTGTAGTAATTACTGATACCCATTTGCCCATTGGATGTAAGTGAATCAAGGGATATTTTTAGATAGAGGGAGAAAGTAGGTGTTTTCCCATTCATACACTTTCTTTGGTATAGCTTTTTAAAAAGGTTAAGTGGAAAATAGAAAAAATATTCCAGTACTGTTAATAAGGTCACGAAAGCAGCTGAAGTAAAAACTGCCAGTCTGTCCTTAATTTTCACCATGATTATCAAAAATCTCAGAAATGCACATGATCTTACATTTAAATTCTGCAGTACCATTGTAAAATAGAGGTAATTAAAGATGAGGTGGTATTTATTCCAAATTGTGGATTTCTTGCTCTTGAAAGAGTAAGTTTGCTTGCAGAAAAAAAATCTATTCTTTCAAAATGCACTAAAATAAAAAAAGACAAACATATGAATTTTTGTAGGTCACATGCAGTGTATTGTTTATAGATTCTTTGGGTCCTAACTAACTTTTGAATAGGCTTTGTGCTTATTTTTACATTATTTTTTTGCAAACACAGCCATTGGTGTTGTAACTACACATTATGTCATTTTTTGTAGTCTATTTGTGGATAAAATGAAACGAACTGATTAAACTCATGGATAGAATCGCAGAAGCAAGAATAAAGAGACTAGCAGGCTACTGAGAGTAAATTCTCTGCTTTTCCCAGACTGTGCAAGCCTGATGAAGAAGTGTGTGCAGTGCCGGGCAGTGGTTGAGCGGAGAGTGCCTTTCATTATGTGTTGCGGAGGGAAAGGTACAGAAGATACCACTGATGACATTTGTGAGTGTTTTTCTTTTTTCTCTAATACTTCCATTCTCCTTTCATTGGAAAAAAAAAGGGGGTTGACCGTATATCCCTCACATCATCCGTTTGAAGGAAAGTTTTAAAGAAAGTAGTTTTGTGTCAGCCTTCCACCTACTGTTTGTCACTCGCTATATGGGATAGTGGTAGATGCTGTTGTAGCATAGACCATGTCTGAAAAGGGCTGTTTCAATATCCAAGAAGCATGATACCAGAAGCTGAAACATTGTAAGTGTGTATATATGTCAGTGATGATTTGAACCCTTCTCTTTAACTTCCAGAACTTCATGGCCATATAGCCATGTGACACATGGAGCAAAGTCTAAGAATTGCCAGTGAATATAATTGAAATACACAAATAAACTTACGCACATGGCCCCACACGAATTACAAATGTTAGCTTGACTTCTTGGCCTCTTTGACTAATTAGAGGAGTCCCAGTAGAAGTGGGAAATAGAACATTTTGTCTAGAATAAAACTGTCCAAATAACTTGCGATGTCAGAATTATTCAGTGAGTTCTGCCTTTTTCTGTTTGACTAATTCTTAAACAGTTTATAATTTTCTTGAATTTATTAAATTGTTCTGAGTTATTTCAAGTTACATGAATAATTTTTTGTAGTGTGTGTCTGTGTGTGGTTCATTTTATACTTGAAATTTGAGCTGTTGGTTAATTTAAATTGGAATAGCTACATGATATATTTGATCCCTGACGGGATGAGCATAACTCAGAATCACATTTCCAATGTGAACATTCAAGTTTAAAAATTCAAAATTTGCCTTTTGAAACTTTCCACTTTAAACTTGCTGTTTCTGTCAGTAAACTTGATTCCTGAACATTCACAAAGTGAATATGAAATAAGTGGAAACATAGCCAAACCAAGTTTTTTCAACAATTTGGACAAATATTTGCATGATATTTTTAGCAGTATTGATTCAGTCCCAGTCTGGAATTACCAAACAATGTAGCAATAGACACTGGGATTTTTTGCCCAAGAATTTTCACCAGTGGAGCATCACTTGTGGTTAGCAACCATGAAGGCATTCGTATAGACGGGGCTCCAGGTAGTTGCTAGCATTTTAACTGCCACAGTGAGGGAAATATTTGTCAAAAACTGTAATTAAAGCTTCCCAGTAAATTCTTTTAGTTCAGGAATGGAATTCTAGTGAGTCATAATAAATATAATTTGATTATCAAAATATATTTGTTAGAAATAATGCTTCAATAATTCAGATAAATGGAAATAGTATTTTTGTGATTAGCAGACAAAAGTAATTATTCTTTATGTTGTAAGTGCTGCATAACGTGTTCTAGGCTTTTAATATTACTCTCCTCTGCATTTTAGCAAGTGGAAACATTCCAGTTTTACAGAAAGACAAGGACAACACCAATGTCAATGCAGATGTACAGAAGCTGCAGCAGCAGTTACAAGACATAAAGGAACAGGTAAAAGTGCCACATGTTCCTTTATATTGAACACCAAAACAAAATAAGGGAAATCTGTTTAAACTCTTCAGTTCTTATTTTTTGATTAATTAATCAAAGCCATTTTTGTTCTATGAAGTAAAGATGAGCTCTAGTGTGGCTAAAGGTTTTTTGTGACTTATCTGACTTTATGCATACAGTGTTCTTAATGACATTTCATTTCTTGACCCACCTATTTTAGTGTAACTGAACGGGCATACGTGACCCAAACAATAAATATAGGAATGAAGGGAGGCAAGGAATATTATCTCTATCTTTTGACCTCATAACGATGTACAGTGAAGATATTTTTTTCAAAGAACTTCATTAAATATGGGCATTTTTCTTCACAAAACTGTACGCACTGAGCTGATGCAGGAGTTGTGAGCCTGCCTATTCAGTAACAAACCACTTTTGAACACTAGTTGGCAGTTAGGGAGGATGTGCAGTCCCAATGCATTAGCACGCTCAAATGAGAATTATATTTCTGTATGGCTACAATATGAAATATTGATAGGTGTAAAACATTGCATACATAATTTTGAGATGCAGTAATTATAAATCTTTTATTATATAGATTTTACAATATCTTAAATATAAGGCTTTTTAAATTCTGTGCTTGGAAAAGGAGGAAAATTATAAAAATCTTGGATAGATTTAGCCTTTCAAAAGAAAAATTAAATATGGATGTCTTTGCAAGTGTTAAATAGTGCTAAAATAGTGACCTACAACCCCAATCTTGTTTTTTAAATTACTTAATGTGAAATGATTCAGACAAGCAACAACTATTCTCTTTGTCTTCTGTAATATGCAAAAGCCAAAAATCTCTTAACTCCAGGTGTTAATATTTTGTACAGAATAGATTAAATATTTATTAACATGGAGGACAAATATTTTGTGTGGTGAATTATTAAATTTTTCCCCCTTCTCTCCCTTTAAAGTCCCTCCCAAAAATTGTTTTTCTTCCTGTCTGTTGGGATCATGCAACATTATGTGTCCTGAACCATTGCCCGCCTTCAGCTACACTGCAATTTTTGTATGTCTATATACCTTTGCTGGGAAGCATGCTCAGCAGCAGTGGAGATTTACCTTTAAAGATGTACTGTCCTACATTTGTCACAGTTGAAATGTTTTGGTGAATAGAAGAGACTGATGAGAACTTAATTCACATTTAAATTGTCTTTTTATCTCTTGTGGATTTAGAGTAGTGTATAATGCTTCAAAGATGGCTGGTATCTGAGCTAATCCAGACAGCCCTACCTGAAAGTTCAGAGAGAAGATTTTGAATCACCTAGTTCTGGGCCACATCTGTAAATGCCTTTGAAAATTTGAGACCTGATGTACTGTCAGATGTTAATGTGACGGGGTTGGGACTCACCACCACAGCGCCTCCTGCTGTTCACTCTGGAAATTAGCTCAGTTCATGCGGAGCACCCTCTGCTGGTGGTGTCCTGTCTGTCTCTCACCCTAGATTGGAGTCTCGACCCGCGTTGCTCCCAGCTTGCGGCGTCCTCTTCAGGACGCTGCCCTCTGGCAGTGCCCACTGCTCTGGTCTCACTCCCTTCCGGGGGTTTGGTGTTATCAGCAGTCCTTCTCTTCACCCCAGCCACAATGGCCAAGCACACCCCAAAGTCTGACCCCTTTTGGCAGGGGTCCAGTGCAATCCGTGATGGCCACTCCTAACAGCCAGGTGGAAGTGCAAGGGAGAAGGGGGGGACCCAGGCCCGCCCTCTACTCTGGGTCCCAACCCAGGGACCATTTGGTGGCAGCCTTCCTGCCTGCCCTCCTTCTCTCCCTTTGTCCGTCTCTCTTCCTGGGCCGTTTCCCCTTCGGCCCCTTTGCACTGACGAGGCTCTTTTTCTCAGGGCCCACAGCCTGGCAGGTACCGGGCGGGAGTTCCCTTCTGCTCCCCCTGCCTGCCCAGCACTGCACTGTCCCTGGTGCTAGTCTCCTCGCACAGGAGAGTGACCTTCACCCTCTGAAGGCCTGGGAGAGACCACCTGCTCCCTTCCTGGGCAGCCTTTATATAGGGCCTAGCCTACCCCTGATTGGCTGGCTGTAATACTGGCCCTGATTAGCTCTCTAACAGGCCCTCCCTGATTGGCTGCTGCCTTGCGCAGCCGCTCTGGCCTGTTGAAGCCCAATCTGGCATGGGGGTGGGACACCACCCCACCACAGTTAACCTCAGAGACAAACCTATCAATAATTGTTACCCTCACCCTGGCAACTGGCTGAGACCCTCATTATTGAAAATCGTTGTTCAACTCAAAGCAGTTTCCAACCTAATCTCTGTCTGTATAAGGACAGGTAGACTAAAAAACTATACTTCTTTCTCACCAATAACATTTGAGGCTATTAACTCTGAAAATGTTTTCAAAAATCTGCTTTTGATTATTTTTCTTTTTAATTTCATTCATTTTGGACAGTAAGAATACATTTAGTTTGTTTTTACTTTCTGGTTCTTGAGCAGTAAAGTGTTCCAATTACAAATGTGAAGTTTAAATTCAAAAATCTGTTTAATTGGAAGTGTAAAAAAAAAAAAAAAAAACCATGAAAACTCTTCTACAGAGCTTAAGGTTATAAAAATATTTCTGCAGAAATTTAAATGCTTTATTTAAATTAATGTGAGTTGATTCCAGCAATGAATAGATGTGTGTACTGGTGTGAGCACAACTGTTCAATTTTTTAAAAAAATTTCCCCTTCAGTGATTATATCTCAGTTTTTTACTTCAAATATTGTATTCAGAAGCGGTATTCCAAAACACACATTAGTCCCTACCATCCTCTGTATTTCTTTTCACACATCTTAAGAAAAGATTTTACATCAACAGGAAGTTCAGATGCGTTTATCAGTGAGAGTAGAACAGTGTCTTATTTTGTTGGGTTGATTTTCTACTTTTCTGGTCATCAAAAAGTTGATAGTGTTTAACAAAAATAAAATCTTCTTAATTTTTAATATTCTCTATTGCCTGGATTTTTGCAGTACATTTACTGCCCAGTACTCTATTTTTAGGCTGATATTAAAATATGGTCACTTAACTATTCTCTTTGCTCCTCAGCAGGATGTTTTTGACCGTATCCTAATTGACTGCCATGTCAAGTAGTTACTTTGTTGAAATGATTCTGCTTGAAATCTAGCTTGTCTGAAATTGTAATTTGTTTCTTAGGGAACTGGCTGAACCTGTCTTGTTTGGAATCTTTTAATTTGTCTTCTAGGTGACTTTTCTGTATACTGTTGTGAGAGGGGCTAATGGGTGGCGGATTCTAGTTAATTGCTATTTTTCATAAAAAAAGATTCTTCAGTTGTACCTTAAATATGTGCCTAAAGTTATACCCAGAGTTCCATTTTAAACATTTTTTTTCATTTTCTGCTTTAAAGCTGCACTCCTAATGTGACATTCAGTATTCATGTGTTCTTAAAACTTCTTATTTGTTCTTTTCAGCAGGTATACCTACGTTTCAACTCATGTCTTCAATGATAATCTAATACATTAGTGCAGCAACCTTTTAAAACAATTTCTGGTGCCAAGCAGAAGCGAGGCCTGATGTCAGCAAAGTCCACACACGATGACCACATCATTCTTCAGGGATTCCCTGAATGTGAACCATCTTTGACTGTGATTGCAGTTCCCGCCACCACATTTCATACGTAATCGCCCTCATCTGTCTGTAATAAATACCTTATATATGTTCCTTCACCATACGTATGTCATTTCTTTTTATTTAAAATTAAAGTTTTGTAATGTCACTGTGCACCTGTATCTTGTGCCTGGAAACATACTGTCATCAGTAATAAAAGATTGTTATAGGTTCTAATATGACACCCATATCAGACAAAAACTAAAATATTCTGCTAAAATTGACTTATTTGCAATATCATACCTGAGTGACAATCTCATGTTATTGCTAAGACCTTTCCATACTATCTTAACTCTGTCTCTGGATTACACCTGATTAGAACTGACTGGGTGCCTTTATGGTGGTATTTCAGAAGCAAGAATACATAATATATAAAAAGAAATCAAATACTTTCTCCAGGCACAGAATTTTCATTTGTTTCCCCCAAAAGATCTCCAGCTAATTTATTCATATAGGGTTGAGGTGATAGACATCAAATTTTGGTGCCAAAGCATGAGGCCAAATTAAAAGTATAGTCAAAATATCTGCCATTTGTTTGCTGTTCTTCTTGTTACAAAGCAGGGTGTAAGTCACCGATAGTCATGTAACTAGAGTACAGTTGGAGAGCAGGCAGGTAGGTTGATCGTTCTGTGCAAAGTTACTTAAAGCTGCTGCCATGTAAAGGTAAATAAACTAAACCATGTATGACACTGAAACGAAACTGGTCTCTACAAATAAATATTCACCGTTTTTATGATAAGCAGGAAGAATCTGGACGATCTGCTCGTGCTGCCATACAATTGAAGAAAGACCTATTTTCTGATTTGAGATGCCACCAGGGAATTTCTTCTAAATTGTGTGCGGCAATGAAATGAGTAAACAAAATGAAACAAAATTTTTACCCCCATTGCTTAGGCTGAATACACTTTTATAGAGTCCTATGATGTGCATATATATTTTCAAATTACTCTGTAGTATATTGGAGAGAAACAGATTTTTTGTTGTAATTGTAAGATATATAGTCAGACCCCAAAGCAAACTATAGGAGTAAAGAACATACAGTGAGAAGGACTTGAATTCTGTTCTTGCAAGATGAAATTTAGGGTTTACACCCTGTATCCCTTCTAAAAGGGATACTTTAGGACTATTAAATTATGTACCGTCACCACAGGAAAGCTATTTCATGTTAATAAGTAATTAATGAAGAATTTCCCCATACTTCGGATTTTACAATACTATGAATTATAAGAATGATACTTAGTTGTACCAGGTGAGGATTTGGCTTGGGTGAGGAAGAGGGTGGATGGACTGATTTACAATCAGTCCCTTGCCGTGCTTTAGTGGAAGAAAATTACATACATTTTGAATTATTGAAAATCATGAATAGATATGGTGATGCCATACTACCCCCGACAACATTTGAATATGAAATATGCTTGTTGAGAATGTATAATTTTTTATAATTGCAAATTCATTCAAAAAGTTCAAGGTCTTATCTGGCAGAGGGTGTGTCAACACTGCAATAAAAAACCTCTGGCATGAATCTCAGAGCTCAGGTCTCATTGCTTATTAGGCTGGGGCTGCAGGGCTAAAAAACTGCAGTTAGGTGTTTGGGTTTGGGCTGGGACCTGGACACTGAGACCTACCAGAGGGTTTCAGAGCCTGGGTTCCAGCCTGAGCCCTACACTGTAATTTTTAGCCCAGCGAGTCTGAATTCACTGACCCAGGCCAGTCCTGGCTATGCCACAGGTTTCTTACTTCAGTGTAGCTCTACCCAGAAGATACCTTCTGGCAGCTCCTTAGATACGGTGATTTCACACGGATTGAAATAAGAGATAATTGGCCAAATTCTGATTTTAAACTCTGTGTAAACATGTTGAAGTCATGAGCCGTGATAACCAGGAGTTTACTAAACAATGTTTGTCCCTGCATTTAGTTGATTGCATAGAAGGCATGCCTTAAATTTTACATTTCATTGTGTGGACACTACTCTGGATATGTACACCTTTCCCTGGTGTAACACTACTTTGGTAAACCTGCAGTGATTTAAAGAGTAGATCAGAAAAAACAGTGCACAAGTGCAAGGTGATGGTGAAATAAATTTGTATTTGAAATGTGGGCCACAGTTAATAAGGGTCCAATTATACATGGTTTATAAAGGGTTTACAACATCTGTTCAGTTATAAGCATGTTACAGACATTAGTATGTGTCTCAGGTGGTTATAAGTACACTATAGATGTCAGTTTAAGAACATGAGTAGAAACTCCTCAGTAGATAAAAGTTGTGGTTATAAGCAACCTGTTGATCTAACAATCTGTAACAATCGATTATTTATTAAAAATCTATTTATATATTACCCCTTTATAAACCATTTATAAATGAAACTTTAATGTGATTATGGTGAAGGAACAAACATGTGCCTTGTAGTTGAATTTTTGCATATGATATAGGTGGAGGACACTGCAGGCACAGTCAAGGATGGTTCTCTAAGGGACAAACTTTCATGGTGAACAGTTGTAAGAGATCCTTTTGGGTATTGGCCTCACTTTATGTTCAATAGTAAAAACTGGTTTTAAAGGGTTGCTGTGTGGATCTGAGTTAGGGGTAAAAAGCTCAGATAAGTTGAGCAGCCCTCCATTGAAACATTAAATTTTCACAGATGTTATCTGTATTTCTAAAAAACAGAACACATGCAGGATATGGTCCTATGCAAGTAATGATTATTCCTTTACAATTAACATTGAAAGTACAGAATTAAAGCATACATTGGAGTACACCAGTTCCTTTTCTTCAAAAAGCTGGTACCTTACCTGTTGTTGGTAAAGCTTCTGAAAATATTGAGTTACTTAAGATTCCAAATCATTGAGCAAATTACTTCCAAGAAGAAAATTGAAAGTCAGTTCACATCTATGGTGTTTAGCATGTATGTTGGGACTGTTAACTTTTTTTTAAAGTAAAACCATATTCATACTATTTCTGGGTCCAAGAGGTGTGTGTGTGTGTGTGTGTGTGTGTGTGTGAGAGAGAGAGACAGAGAGAGAGAGAGGTAAATGAGTAGGTAGAAATTTGAGGCATGGGTGGTAAATAATTTGTTCATTGAATTACATACATAAATGTCTGTGCTTGGTAGATTTCCCTGTTTCCTTAACATTGTATAAAGGAAACCAAAGGGGGATGCAACTGAAAATTGCTTATTTACTCTGCTGTGAATTTAAATGATGCCATCAGATTTGTGTAGAAAGCTACTGTGGGGTTGGTTTTCTCATTTTGTGGAGAAGGAGTTGAAAAAATTCACTTGTTATCCCTTCATGAAACATATTTTAAACTGAGGATTAAATTAAATAGTGAATTTTCTATTTTGTATTTAATGTCAAAAGGCAGGTTATTGAATCTGTTGTCATTCTGTGGCTTGGTTTCTCTATCGCAGTGATCTCTGTTCACTCAACAGTTGCATATATTAAATTTTCTACAATTAATAGAATGCATACTTGATACTTTTTTCTCACCATTGCTCTCCCCTACCTAACTTGTCAAAATCTTTTACAGACCATGTGCCCGGTTTGTTTGGATCGTCTGAAGAATATGATCTTTCTCTGTGGCCACGGAACATGTCAGCTTTGTGGAGACCGAATGAGTGAATGCCCTATATGCCGCAAGGCTATAGAACGAAGAATCCTTTTGTATTAAACAATAAAACCAAGTGTCATCTGTAGCTTATCAAATTGTCAGTACATTTTGGTCATCAAATCTCTGTAAGTTTGAAAGGCAATTTAAGGTTCTAATGAAAACATTTCTAATACTCCAATACATATGTGCTATGTTGTAATTGCTTAAAGACTAAACACACCAGAAAAGAAAACAGTATTTGAACAGTCAACTTTTAGTTGTACTATCAAGAGACAGCTAAGATAAGGCTAACTTAATAAAGCAAGTCTTTCCCCTCCCCACCCCATTAAAGCACCAAGTGTAAAGGGACAATCCTGATTTTCTGTTTTGGTATCTTTAAAGTTTTTATATGTATGTATGGACTTTAATATCAGCCATCAAGTAATGTAGATTTTGTACTGCCAGTTGCTTTCACATATTTATTTTTTTAGCTCAAGTTTGACACCTCTTTAGCGTTTGCTTAATTGTCAAATGACAGAGAAAGTTATGCCTCATAGTACTATTGTCTTGAAAGGTACAGTAATGCAAAATCAGCACAATATATCCAAGTAGTATTCAGGACCATACCATTCCTATAAGATGACATCAGAATATAACCACGTGGATAACTTTGACTGTAATGTGCCCTACATGCTCAGTGTGGGTTTAGAGGAGAATGTCAGTGGAAAGAAACACAAGTTTGCTTTAGGAATGTTATGCCCCCAAACCTGTACTTCAGTCTGACAGAATCAAATTAAACTAAATAAGGAACTTCTTAATCCTGTCAACAAAAAAACCTAATATATAGAATTGTGAGTGGAGAGTACTGATTGTTTTTCTTTACAAGGTATTTGAAAAATAAGTGTAGATCAGTTATCAATTTCACACCTAAAGAGTGTAGTTGATTAAAATATTTGGGGAACAAGTGTATAACCAGAGAGTAGGGAAATTATGGGTCTCATGATCTAAGGAAACTGGGTGATATATTTTTCCTTTGGATTCTGTAGAAATCAGCTGTTCTTTAAATCATCTTTTCTGTTGCAGACTGCATTTTTTACATAAATCAGTGTGGTCTTCTATTAAACCAGTCTTACAGAATAAATATAGGGAAACAATAGTAACAGCAAAGGAGGTAAACTATATATTGCCCATTCATCGCAATGGAGTATTAATTTCAAATCCCAGCAGTGACCATTTAATAGCTAATATTAAGCAAGGGAGTGGTGATAAGTCAGTGGGTTTATAGGTTACTTGAAACTGGTTGTCGGAGTTAGCTAGGATTTGTATTGCACTTATAGATGCTCTTGGCTTTTTGACTACTACCAGCAGCTCCAAAACATGAGTAAGAGCACAATCCAAATGTTCTTCAGGCTTTGGTGGTGGGACTGTAGTCAGGATTTCAGGAAAGGAGTTAAATTTGGAGCTCTTACAGCCAAATGATGGCATATAAAAGCAATTCAGCAGTTACCTGAATTACTGATTGAATAGAATATGAAATCAGTGCTTGTTGTCTTTTAGCCTTGATTTGGACAATTTCTTTCAAGGATTGTGAAATACACAGTGGATTCAGTTAGGTGCCTTACTTGCAGCTAACACCGGTCTCCTTCATTTAACTCCTGTTACACATGGCAGGGACATGAAAGTGGGAATTGGTCTGGGGAAGATCAAGGTGAGAATGAAGTGATTCATAGTCAGCATTCTTCACCTGGAAAATCACGTGCTTACACAATGCATGGTCTTCTGTCACGTGCTTACACAATGCATGGTCTTCTGAAGTGTGTGATAAGCTTGTGTTGATCTTTGGAATTCTGCACACTTCAGCCAAAATCTCAGAAGAATTTACCAATGCTTTTTAAGTGTTGATCATGTAGTTAGAACACCTGTATGGTAGAAGAAAACTCTACAGTGGTTTCTTAGAAAATCAATACATAATGCATTAGCTGACAAAACAGTCCATGCCCCAAAATTTCTGATCCAACAGGTAGAGATGTTTCTTGCTCTTTTTAACTCAATCCAATCCAGTATTCTTTGTTCTGATGTTCCAGCAGTCATATATATATATCATATCTCACTCTGTGTTTGGTCATCTACAAAGCTTTCTGCTTTGCCTGGTGTTTTGAGTCCCTATTCTAAAATAGGCAGATCCCAGTAGCTTCTAAATAAAATCTTTGGTTGTCAGTAAATCTTGTCCTCAGTTTAGCAGTCCCACAACTGGTTTAATTGCTTTAGCTCTAGGAATTTTATATACTTTTGGAGTTGCAGCCTGGTTAGCTGAGGTTTCTGAATTCCAGTCTGAGAGAATTCTTACATTCTGTGTTCTTGTGTAATCAGAATAATTCTGGTATGATTTTTCCAACGTTTTTGGGGAAATGGTGTGGTAGCCCATGCTGCATACATTGCAGATTTTTTCTCCCTTGACATAAGGGTCACCTGGCTTCTGTGGTTGGTGTTGCACAGCAGGACCCTTTGGCTTCTTGTCCCCCTGTTGACCCTTCTCCAAAAGAACTGGTTCTGTCTAATACAGAGCAACACTGAACCCCTTGCTATGAATTTCATTCTCTTGTTTCAGGTCTCTGACATGGTTTTCTTTAACCCAGGGCAGAATCATTTTGAGCACTGTTTCGTACTTAAATTATTCAGAAAGGCCTCTCCATAAAGGCTCAGTACAAAGTACTTGATTAACAGTTAATCACCACTTCTGCACGATCTCTTGGTAAATGCAGTTCTCACTCAAAACCCCATTATGGTAGCTCAATGCACTACTTACTACATAGCAGTCGATATTTTTATAATATTTAAGTAAATTGTTGGGGGGGGGGTTGTTTGCATTCAGCATTGGAACAAGCCAGTGGTAAGATCCTATTTTTTCATGCAATGTTCAGCTGTTTAAATAGTCTGAATTAAATCTTGTCTCTACTACAGTAGTGGGTGTTCTCATTTCATTGGGACCAGGATTTCACCCTCTATCATGTCTTTTGTGTCTGATCTTTTCAGGTTGTCTGAATTAATTTGATCCTGTGTTACCATCTGATGATGCAACTAATACTTGAACCGAATTTAACTGGGCATTAAGTATTTTCCTAAAGGACTAAATCAAGGCATCCAGGGGAGAAAACCGGTAGAAAAATGCTGAGCGTACTTCATCTGTGGAGAGCACAGATGTCAGGTGATAGAGGAGTTCAGTCGGATGTCAGGTGTGTAGGTGATAGAGGAGTTCAGTTCACAGTGGGCTTTATATTTTTCAACAGTTCCTCAGCTACAAAACTATAGCTGCTGTAAGACATAAATATATAAAATCTATGGCTATGTATATAAATAAAGTGAATAAAAGTGCTGCTCCAAGAGCTGTCCTTTCCACACCATGGTCCCTGGTTTGTCCCTATCAACACATTCAGACCTCTCATTATATATTTCTTTTTTTGTATTCAACTTGGTTGAGCAGTGTTGCATGCATGATTCCATGTCAAAAATTTAACTGGATATTATCACAAAGTCAAGCCAAATAGTTTAATTAGACAACTGCTTTTTTAAAATAAGTAATTAAGCAGTTTAACTTTGTAGCACTTATTGTTTAAGGTGCTAGTATTGGCATTCTGTTTACAGATGAGAGTTTATCCCAATTGACATTATGAAGTCAGATATAGTACTTTCAATATGATTTTTAATTGATTTTAAGAAATGTTTGCCAAAACATTGTAGCATATGTAAATAGGTGTTTAGACTTGTACACTATCTCTTCAGATTGTGATGTATGTTAAAGCTAAAGATTTAGGTAGCTTTGAAGAAACCAGCTGTATCAGACCATATTTATACAGTATATTCACATTACTTAGCAACAGTATGTCTGCAGCCTGATATTGTCTGAAAGGCTTGCATACTTCTATATGATACTTGCATACTTCTATATGATACCTTTTATTTTTTTTTTCCTGTTTTAAAACAATCATAGGCTCAGAAGATAGGTGGGGGTCATGGCAAGTAGGGAAAGATGAGGATGGGTCAGTGTATGTCTGTGAGTGAATCACTGTACAGATTTTACTGAAACCGGGAACAAGTACTCGATAAAAGAAAAAAGAATCAGTAAACAGACAATTGGATTTAATGTACGTGTTTGAGAATTTCAGATATCACTTTTCTTATTCTTAGAACAATGCCCCAATATTAAGAGTTGTTTGGGAATGCAATTGGTTGGAGGAACTTCAATGTATTCTTGTTACACAGTCAAGAAGATATCTACATTATAGTTTATTATTTGAGTGCAAAAGTTTTTTATTATTTGGGTGTTCAAAAGTTTGCTTGAACAGCTTTCCTTTCTGTATGGTAATCAGATTAAATTAGAGATGGCTGCTATACACAATAGTATTGTAAAGGAACTATGAAGAGACCTTAATTTTAAATTTGAGGGGTCTGTACAATAAGCTAAATAGCTTAAAGATGTCAGAACTTAATCACTTAACTTTCCAGCTTTTCCCCCCCAATTATGTACCATGACTTTTCAGGCCCATTGCTTAAAGATATTCAATATCTCTTGCTCTACATTCAAGGCATTTGGCACTTTGCAGGATCTGAGTCACTGCTACATACTTTCATGTTTTGTTAAAATACTAGTTAAGTAGTTCTAGATGAGGACAAAATCCCATTTAAGAAAGAATAGGTACCCCCCCCCCCCAAAAAAAATTTAAATTGGAAAGGTAATAAACACAAGTTACTTTGTAAATGTGAAAATTCCTTCAAAAACTAGTTTAACTATAAACTTTGGCCAAATTGGAATATAGAAAAATTGTGTGCCTTGTTAACATAGTCTTTAAAATGTTTTTAATCTTGTTCTAAAGATTTGTGAAACGAGCTTTTCAAAAAGAATCTGATTTGATATTGCCTTTATGTTGTGATAAGAATATTCACTGATACTGTGTAGATATTACCTAGAGATGGAGTTTTACTAAGGTATGCCCTACTTATTTATAACAGTATTACTTACAATTTATGGCTAGTGTAAACACTAAATTGTTTGAGAAAGTTACTTTGAGTTATTGGTCTCGCTGAGCTTCTCTACAATATTGCAAATGTCAAAAGTTAACATTTTGCTTTGTTCGTAGTTGCTGGTGAATTGTGTAGAGCCTGGACCATAACTTGTGTTATGAAGTTCTTACAGACCACTACAATGTTACTTTTAGTAACTCTGCCTTTTTTCTGTCAAAGTGTTCAGTTCTACAGTAATTGTTCTTTACCTTTAGAACGGAGTGGGAGTTTTCTTAAACACTACAATTTAGTTTTGATACATCAGTTTTGGTGCCTGACTAGATGTGACATAAAGGATTATTGCTGACTGTATAAATAATGTACAGGAGGAATGTATCGTTCCCCATAGTACTGTACATTCCTGTTTCCCTTCCCTAAGTTGCTGGAATTCATATACTATTTTCCTTTTACAATGCAGAATGTGTTTTGTTCACAGAGTAAAATACTGTTGTCTATAAAGTTCTATTGTGTGCCATTTTTATAGCTATAGCTGCAGTAAGTATGAGGGCTTTTTAACAACTTAAACACATTCATAAATGTTCTTCAGTGCATCTTGGAGAATATTAGAGGTTTAATGGTTGTATAGTGGCCTTGATAGAACAATTGAATTGGCAGCAGCCATAGATCCTTTACAGAATGGAAGTACATATGAATCTACAAACTGGGTTTATGCAGCATAAATGTATATGTAGCATACGTGTTGCATTTATGCCATTTATTTGTCTTTCTGTAAAGGAAAGTTAGCAGATTTAGCTTTTTTATGCTTTTGTTAAGTCTTGTTTATGATAACTACATCAATAGAGCAAATGTGATAGGGCCTGAGGATGGTATTCCAAATCAGACAAATAGCTTTTGGGGGAGAGGGTGGATAGAAAATTCTACATAATAACATTTTTAGTATGAAAGGAGAATCATTTTATAAACCAACTTCTCGCAAAAATTAGCTTAATAATTCAGACCTAGCAAATCTTTTTATAAACAAGTTTGCATGGCATTTCATAGTTACGAAAGTGTAAGTCTTACTCTGGGCTCCTAGAAAGTATTTTCTTTGTCCCAAGCTTAGTTATGGATGCAACTTATTCTGTAGTAGAAATGGGTTTTACTGAACCACAACAACATTTTTTGCTTTTATTAGAAAATCAACTTTGTATTTTTGGTAAATTGTAGATTTGATATGACTGTTGACTGGATTAAATTCAAGTTGTGTGTGTGTGTGAATGTAGTTGATTTCTGTACTGCAAATAGCTTTACATAATTGCATTGATTAAAACTGCTTAGCAAGACCTAAGCTTTTCAAAACAAATGCTAATGTACCGTATTGTTAATAAAACTTATGATATAATGAGTCTCATTCTGACTTTTTTTAAACAAGCTTTGACTTACACTTGTTGCACTGAACTAACACCTATTAGAGGTTGTTAGAGGTTATGAGAAAGGGAGAGGCAGCTCATTTCTGCTCATTTGATTACAGCGTTCTTGAAAATCAGAAATCTTATTGGCATTAGACCCCAACAAAAAGTTAAAATTTTAAAATACTTTGAGAATGTAATCTAAGCAAATGTTTGGTATCTTTTCTGGGCTTTAGAATTTCACATCATAAAGCAGGCTAGGCACTATGGCTGTATAATAGGAAGAAAGCTCCTTGTCCAGACTGTGTTTTAAAGAACCAGAGTTGTTTAAATATACCACTGAACAGTGCATTTACAGCAACATGAAAAACATGGAGTGACTGAAATTGACTTGGAATGCACTAGAATAACATATTCATATAAGTAACCATCTGGTTTGTTATATCTTCTCCTGAGTTTCTTTAGAGTGTGCCATATGCATGAGAAATAAAAGGCTTGATCATGTTCTTCATATTTTAAATCTGTGTGTAAATGCACATTTTCTGTAGCTCTTTGCACACTACTGCACAGAGGCAGTAGAATTTTCATATGTTCTCCCATTTGTTTGTCATAGATGAGCTTACACAGTTTTAGCACTTTTAAGGGTGATCATTTTCATACTTCTGCCAAGTGATCAACTCAGACCTGTGCCCATGTTACAGACCTGCCTATGTAATGCAGACACTTCTGTCTATATCAAATTTCTGGAAGTTTGAGAGGCTACTGGGTATTTTGGGAGGTAAATAATGAGACAAAATCCTTCACGGCAGTTGCTTCCAGCGGACAGGTTAGCAAACGTGGAGGGTTGATATTGGTGCACTTTCAATAACATTTTATCCCTGTTTAAAAGTTATACAGAGTTTACAGTGGCATGTCCTTGCATCGTGCTCTTCATGAGGTTGAAATAGGATCAGCGTCAGCAGCACAGTATAGCTCCCCTTCTTCCTGCCTCTGGGAAGCTATTCGCTGAGGTACACCTAAGCCATATTAGAAAACAAACGAAACAAATCCCTAGGTAGTTGGCAACCAAAAACCAGTTTAATGGCAGTTAAAGTTGCGACAATAAACACCTGTCAACTCAAAACCTTAAAAGACTGGAAATCAGGGAAAAGATTTGTGCATTCCTTTGCACCTTCGTATTAGCTGACCACCTGTGACAATCTGGTCAGTTGTCCTTGTAGCCAACATGGTCAAGAGTCTCAGCTGCTGAGGTGAAAATGACCAATGAAACCTTGCAAAAGGCTATTCTGGTGTCCTGTGAGATCAATCTGGAAAGTGCTCTATCCGCAAAGAGACAAGGTCCCTTTGGGATTTGTCACGACAATTCACCCTCCATGTTGTGTACAACACTGTTGATAACACATTCCAGAAGGTTTTTTCTGCCAGCAGATACAAAAAGCAGTATGTACCTAAAATTTGCACTCTAATGGAGAACTTTAACAGTGACCTCAGGAGCGTCATGGAGTATGTGACAGTCAGATGTACTAAACTATTGATATAACTGATATAAAAGCATGTGAGGTCACTGTTAAATTTTTGTATTAGAATTGAAGATGGGGTACATATTTTGTTATCTTTTGGGAACGAAGGGTTTTTAAAAATCCTTTTAAGAAAAAGATCACAGTCACTCAGTTCACAGTCATACCTGGGCATAAACTGAAAGATCTTCCTTAAAAGTAAGAATGAAAGGTCTCCAGGATTAGAAGAGCAAAACAGAAAGAACTTCCTTTTGGACAGTGCTCCTTACATTATAAAAAGATTCAACAGGTTCTGAAGAATACATTGGGGGAGGTGGGGAAAACAGATCTTGTCATCACGCTCTGTTCAAGCCAGTGAGGTAGCTTAGACTTGGGGATTCTTGTTTGTTCTAAGAATAAAGCATCTTTGTAGTTTTGCTAATGTTAAAAGATTTTGGCTGAGATTTTCAAAGCTGTGCAGGGGATTTAGATGCAGTATGTGTCCAAAGGTTCCAAGTGGCTTTGAAAAAAAATCTGTCTTTAATCCTAAATTTGTTCTTAATTTTTAGAAGAGCAGGGGTTTTTTAGTTCTGAAACCACTGTCGTTTACTGAAGTGTTCTTACTACTACAATATCCACCTGCTGAAGTGAAGAAACCGATTGACAGAGCCAGAAGAGTACCCAGAAGTCACCTACTACAGGACAGGCCCAACAAAAAAAAAGGACCAGAACGCCACTAGCTGTCACCTTCAGCCCCCAACTAAAACCTCTCCAACGCATCATCAAGGATCTACAACTTATCCTGAAGGACGACCTATCACTCTCACAGATCTTGGGAGACAGGCCAGTCCTTGCTTGCAGACAGCCCCCCAACCTGAAGCAAGTACTCACCAGCAACCTCACAACAAAAACACTAACCAGGAATCTATCCTTGCAACAAAGCCCATTTCCAACTCTGTCCACATATCTATTCAGGGTACACCATCATAGGACCTAATCACATCAGCCACATTATCAGAGGCTCGTTCACCTGCACATCTACCAATGTGATATTTGCCATCATGTGCCAGCAATGCCCCTCTGCCATGTACATTGGCCAAACCGGACAGACTCTATGTAAAAGAATAAATGGACACAAATCAGATGTCAAGAATTATAACTTTCAAAAACCAGTCGGAGAACACTTCAAACCCCCTGGTCACTTGATTACAGACCTAAAAGTCACAGTATTACAACAAAAAACTTCAAAAACAGACTCCAATGAGACTCCCTGAATTGGAATTAATTTGTAAACTGGACACCATTAAATTAGGCTTGAATAAAGACTGGGGGTGGATGGGTCATTACACAAAGTAAAACTATTTCCCCATGTTTATTCCCCCTTCCCCTTCCCCCCCCCCCCCCCCCGTTACTCTCACCTTCTTGTCAACTATTGGAAATGGGCCATCCTGATTATCACTACAAAAGGTTTTTTTCTCCTGCTGATAATAGCTCACCTTAATTGATCACTCTCATTATAGTGTGTGGCAACACCCATTTTTTCATGTTCTCTCTGTGTGTGTGTGTGTGTGTGTGTGTGTGTGTGTGTGTGTGTGTGTGTGTGTGTGTGTGTGTGTGTGTGTGTATCTTCCTACTGTATTTTCCACTATATGCATCCGATAAAGTGGGTTTTAGCCCACGAAAGCTTATGCTCAAATAAATTTTAGTCTCTAAGATGCCACAAGTACTCCTCATTCTTTTTGCTGATACAGACTAACATAGCTACCCCTCTGAAATGTTTTATGGTACTTTAAAAATCAAGAGCAATGCCAACTGAGAAAGTAACAGTTCAGAATTGCTACAAAAATTTTCACTGTTCTACCACTGCATACTTAATGCAACTACTTATAGTGATGTGAATTCATTTAAACTTAATTTGCTGCTCCTGCCATGCACAGATTAGTGTGACATTTAATTTGTGCTAATCTGTCCAAGACTGGGAAATCCACTTATGAGGATGTAACATCTCCTTGGACATCACAAGAAATTGAAATTGCCTGTTTTGGAGGATTTCCTTTTTTAATAAAAGCCGAATATTCTGCAAGAGATAACCGTGAACTTGAATTAAAACCTGAACTTACTTTCTAGGTGGAAATTGCACACATTTGGACTGTACTAATGTGTTTTTTCCACCAGGGGTCAGTAACATCACTCCACTGTGACAAGAACCTTAGATCTTTGTGTCATAATCACAAAGCAAACAAAGTATAAGGGTAATGATGATTGCATTAATATGGGTGGACTGGACCTTCACATGTCCCATTCTCCAAGCAGGAGCAAGTATAATTAACTTATTTGCTGACTAGTAAGCAGCCATAGTCTATCCTCTGACTCCCATGTGACATGCACATTGTTACTATTGATTAGGGCAAAGTTCCAATGGAGTGTTTACCTTTAGCTGTAGCTTAAAATATTCATTTAGTCTAGCACATATTTTTTCAGAAGCAAGAAGTTGGAGCAGATAAGATTCAAACAAGACTGTCCAGTGGATAGGAGAAGGGAACACTTGATTTCGGTTTCTCCTGCATTTGTGTCCTGTATGTTCCAAAGAGTATCCCAAAACTTCATAGAGGCTTAGACCTGATTAATATTTCCCTCCACCCCTCCAATTCTATAGTGACACCACTAATGGTTAAACATGCTTTGAACCATATCAGCCTAGTCAGTGGAAGGAATGTCCAAATTCTCTAGGTCTCTCTGGGCGTGCAAGGCACCTGGAGACAGCTGTTTCAAGTGAATGCTCTTATCATTTGCACCACTCTATCCCATGGAAAGAAGTCAAGCAGACCAGACGACAAGGCTACCAGGAGAATTTCCCAAAATTTACACCAAAGTCATTTCTCAAAAAGGTGCTTGAGTCTGTTTAATTGTGAGAGGTTTTCAGTTTGGCACAGGCATCTACTTCAGATACTTCTTTGTGTGCAGTGAGTTGAGAGAGGGCTTCCTGATCTTCAGAACTCTGGGAGCTACACCATTTTCTTTTCTATTCCTTGCCTTCTCTCCATCCTCCTATTTCAGTTCTTCTAAACTCCTTCTCCAGACTCCTCAATTTCTGCCTCCTTCTGTCAACCTGTTCACTATGGGTAGCAGAATTTTTCACTCCTTTCCTCTCAAAGTCATTTCCTTGCATCTTCAGCTTCCAGCTGCCTCAGAGTGTGACTGACCAGGTGTCTTGGTATGGGCGAGTAGGACCCTCTTTCTACATATTAGTTCACTCTAAAACTGCATATAGTGAAATGTGAAATTCCTGAATTGCATATAGTGAGATTTCCCTCCACTATGAACTCATTCTACTTTTAGTCCCCTGAGAATATGACGATTGTCATCGCCCCCTCCATCTCAATGGCAGTGGTATGTAGAAGAGAAGTTAACGCTGCCCCCTGAGAGAGGGCTAAACCTAGATCCCACTGAGTTTTGCTATAGCTGCTTCCAGAGGGATGTGAAGAGGATCAGGTAGGAATGACTGACTTTCCATAGGCTGGCTGCAGTTCCCACTTCCCACTGTACCTCCTCTTATAACGACATTCTCTTGGTGATAACCTGAGGAATTTTACTATGAAAGGGTTGCATTGTATAGAAGTGAATGCTGGCCCCAGTCTTGCAAACGTTACTTATGTGAGTAGTTCTTAGAGTAATCCCATTTAGTTCAGTAGGACTATTTGTGTGAGCAAGCATTGTTTGCATGGTTATGGGTGGTGGGATTTGGCCTCTACCCCTTTCACAGTGTAGTGTGCTGGCTCTTTGTATGGAAGTACATTTGAAACTGCTTTCCCTGTAATACTCTCCCCACTAAGCTTTCATAATCCTCACACTGTCAATGATTGTAAGGTGTTTTGTGATAGTCTGTATGAAAGCTGTATAAAATAAATAGCAATTATGCTGAGTGCATTTCTTAATGTGCATGCTAAACTGTGTGCTGGCTCCTTGGCACAATAAAACCATCACTCTTCCCTTTCTCTCACCTCTCCGTGATGTGACAACTGAAATAAAAACATCTCTGATCCATTTGCCTATTTAGACAATGTGCTGTTCCAAGCACAAAGGGCCTTGCACTGGTTGGAAGGATCCACTCTACAGAACTAATGAAAAGTATTCCCACATGGAATTTGCCCAATCCATTGCACAGGAAACTGAAGTACTTGTTCCATATTTCTCTTGGTTCAGTCCAGCTGTAACAGAATCAATCACTGGTGTTCTGAGAAGCTAAGCTCTCACACTGCTCCAGCCAGGTGGCATGACAGATGGGGAAGAGGATGCTGCTCTTTCTTCTCTTTATACTAAGGGTCTACTGTAATGAGCACTGGCCCATGTGGATGGAGGGAAGCTAATTGTTTGTAACATTTTTGCGTAACTCTTTGGATGTCTGATAGTGAATTTTAACTATTTTCTCTCTTCCCATTTCTTCTCCAAGATCCCGAGATGGACATTTTTCAGGCTAGGGGCAAAGGGAAAGAGATCTGCCATATCATGTTCTCCCCACCACAGACCACCTGTTGCCTGTGGTCCCTCTGGGGTTTATACAGGTCCTCTTGGAGATAGGGGGAGAGAAATGGTAGCTCAGACCAATTTGATAGTTTGAGTTTTATTTGCGGGATGATAGGCTGCTGCATAGTGACCAAGAGCCAGGTCCATCTCCCATAGAAGTTGATGGGAGTGTTTTCACTAACAGTGGGTTTTGGCTTAGACCCTGAATGTGTAATTTATACTAATATTTTTTGTTCGTTTTTTTCTTTTCAAGGTGTCTGAGACACTGCTCTGGCAGTGCCTAGATTATGAGCTGCAGTAAGGGTAAATATAAAAGCATTTATCTTCCTGACTCTCTTTAAATGTTATACTAATGTTCTCTCTGTTTCTCTTTTTTGTTTTTAAATATAGAAGGCAGGAGAACACACAAGCCAAATTTAAAAATTATACCTCTAAAATAAAAATATTGTTAAATTATAGCTGCCATCTTTTAAAACATCCTATTTTAAAGATAAGTATGCTGTAAATATAAAAATGTATATTTTAATAAAACTTTTAATGCAAAAAAACCCAAGCCCCCTCCACAATATTTTAGTTTTATTCCTCTTAACATGTCTGTCAAGGTTCCTCCCCCACTCTGAACTCTAGGGTACAGATGTGGGGACCTGCATGAAAAAACCCCCTAAGCTTATCTTTAGCAGCTTAGGTCAAAACTTCCCCAAGGTACAAAATATTACACCCGTTATCCTTGGAATGGCCGCTACCACCACCAAACTAATACTGGTTACTGGGGAAGAGCTGTTTGGACGCGTCTTTCCCCCCAAAATACTTCCCCAAAACCTTGCACCCCACTTCCTGGACAAGGTTTGGTAAAAAGCCTCACCAATTTGCCTAGGTGACTACAGACCCAGACCCTTGGATCTTAAGAACAATGAACAATCCTCCCAACACTTGCACCCCCCCCTCTCCTGGGAAATGTTGGATAAAAAGCCTCACCAATTTGCATAGGTGACCACAGACCCAAACCCTTGGATCTGAGAACAATGAAAAAGCATTCAGTGTTTTACAAGAAGACTTTTAATAAAAATAGCAGTAAATAGAAATAAAGAAATCCCCCCTGTAAAATCAGGATGGTAGATATCTTACAGGGTAATTAGATTCAAAAACATAGAGAACCCCTCTAGGCAAAACCTTAAGTTACAAAAAAGATACACAGACAGAAATAGTTATTCTATTCAGCACAATTCTTTTCTCAGCCATTTAAAGAAATCATAATCTAACACATACCTAGCTAGATTACTTACTAAAAGTTCTAAGACTCCATTCCTGTTCTGTCTCTGGCAAGAGCAGCACACAGACAGACACAAACCCTTTGTTTGTCTCTCTCCTCCCAGCTTTTGAAAGTATCTTGTCTCCTCATTGGTCATTTTGGTCAGGTGCCAGCGAGGTTACCTTTAGCTTCTTAACCCTTTACAGGTGAGAGGAGCTTTCCCCTGGCTAGGAGGGATTTCAAAGGGGTTTACCCTTCCCTTTATATTTATGACACGCCCCCCAAATCTCAGCTAGGGTGAAACACTGGCTGGGATTTCTTCCTGGAGCTCTAGGAAAACAGAGTTAATAAGACACATGCATCTCTAAATATACTACCAAGTACATAAAGACTAACAATATTTTCCACATCTCAAGGACGATTTTAACCAGTTGATTCTGGGAAACTTTCACGGGAGAGTGCATCAGCCACTTTGTTAGAAGCTCCTGAGATGTGTTGGATGTCGAAATCAAAATCTTGGAGAGCTAAACTCCACCGAAGAAGTTTTTTGTTAGTTTCTTTGACGGTGTGAAGCCACTTCAGTGCAGCATGGTCGGTTTGCAGGTGGAAACGCCGTCCCCAAACATATGGGCGTAGCTTTTCCAGAGCGTAGACAATGGCGTAACATTCTTTTTCAGTGACTGACCAGTTGCTTTCCCTCTCAGACAGTTTTTTGCTGAGAAACACTACAGGGTGGAATTCTTGATCAGGTCCTTTCTGCATTAAAACTGCTCCCACACCACGCTCGGATGCATCTGTGGTTACTAGGAACGGTTTGTCAAAGTCTGGGGCCCTTAGTACAGGGTCAGACATGAGTGTCGCTTTAAGCTTGTTAAAGGCCTTCTGACACTTTCCGGTCCACTGAACAGCATTTGGCTGTTTCTTTTTGGTTAGGTCTGTCAGTGGGGCAGCGATTTGGCTGTAGTGCGGTACAAATCGTCTGTAATAACCGGCCAAGCCTAAGAAGGATTGAACCTGTTTCTTTGACTTTGGGACAGGCCACTTTTGGATAGCATCCACTTTGGCCTGTAGGGGGCTGATAGTTCCTTGACCCACCTGGTGTCCAAGGTAAGTCACTCTGTATAGGCCTATTTGACACTTCTTAGCCTTAACAGTTAGTCCTGCCTCCCTTATGCGCTCAAGGACTTTTTGTAGATGTTCCAGGTGGTCTGCCCAGGAATCCGAAAATATGGCCACATCGTCAAGGTAGGCGACTGCATATTCTCCTAATCCCGCTAGGAGACCATCTACAAGTCTTTGGAAAGTGGCGGGTGCATTTCGCAGCCCGAAAGGGAGTACATTAAATTCATACAGCCCGAGATGTGTGATGAAGGCTGACCTTTCCTTGGCAGATTCATCTAGCGGTACCTGCCAGTACCCCTTGGTTAAGTCCAAGGTAGAGATGAACTGGGCCCGTCCCAGTTTCTCTAATAGTTCATCTGTGCGTGGCATTGGATAGTTGTCTGGGCGAGTTACAGCATTTAGCTTACGGTAGTCCACGCAAAAACGTATTTCCCCATCTGGTTTGGGAACTAGAACCACTGGAGATGCCCATGCACTTTCAGAGGGGCGGATTACCCCCATCTGTAACATATCCTGGATCTCCCGTTCTATAGCAGTTTTAGCTTGAGGAGACACCCGGTAAGGTTGGACCCTAATTGGGTGAGCATTACCTGTGTCAATGGAGTGGTATGCCCGTTCAGTCAGTCCTGGGGTGGCTGAGAACGTTGGCGCGTAGCTAGTGCACAGCTCCTGGATCTGCTGTCGCTGCATACGCCCAAGGGTCATGGAGAGGTTCACCTCTTCCACACCACCAGCACATTTCCCTTCGTAGTAAACACCTTCAGGCCACTCAGCGTCGTCTCCTCCCTGGGCTGTAAACTGACAAACCTTTAATTCTCTGGAATAAAAGGGCTTTAGAGAATTAATATGGTACACCTTAGGCTTTCGGTTGGAGGTGGGGAATGCTATGAGATAATTAACAGCTCCCAGGCTCTCCTGGACCGTGAATGGCCCTTCCCACGATGCTTCCATTTTATGGGCCTGGAGCGCCCTTAAGACCATGACCTGGTCTCCTACTTTGAAGGAACGCTCTCTGGCATGTTTATCATACCAGGCTTTTTGTTCTTTTTGAGCATCCTGTAAGTTTTCTCTAGCAAGGGCTAAAGAGGTTCGGAGGGTGTTCTGTAGGTTGGTTACAAAGTCCAGAATGTTAGTTCCTGGAGAAGGTGTAAATCCCTCCCATTGCTGCTTCACCAACTGCAATGGCCCCTTAACCTCACGGCCATATACAAGTTCAAATGGGGAAAACCCTAAACTGGGATGTGGTACAGCTCTGTAGGCAAAGAGCAACTGCTGCAACACTAGGTCCCAATCATTGGAGTGCTCATTTACAAATTTACGTATCATGGCCCCCAAAGTTCCATTAAACTTCTCCACCATGCCATTTGTTTGATGGTGGTAAGGAGTGGCAACCAAGTGATTTACCCCATGAGCTTCCCAAAGGTTTTTCATAGTTCCTGCCAGGAAATTAGTCCCTGCATCTGTGAGGATGTCGGAGGGCCAACCTACCCTGGCAAAAATGTCTGCTAGTGCCTGGCACACACTTTTAGCCTTGGTGTTGCTTAGAGCTACTGCTTCCGGCCATCGGGTGGCAAAATCCATGAAAGTCAGTATGTACTGCTTTCCTCTGGGTGTCTTTTTCGGAAAAGGACCCAGAATATCCACAGCTACTCGCTGAAATGGAACTTCAATGATGGGGAGTGGCTGGAGAGGGGCTTTGACCTGGTCTTGGGGTTTTCCCACTCTTTGGCACACCTCACAAGACTGGACATAGGTAGAAACATCCTTGCCCATTCCCTCCCAGTGGAATGACCCCCCCAAACGGTCTTTGGTCCTGTTCACCCCAGCATGGCCACTAGGGTGATCATGGGCTAAGCTCAAGAGCTTGGCCCGGTATTTAGTTGGAACTACCAACTGTCTCTGAGGATGCCAGTCTTCCTGGTGTCCACCAGAAAGAGTTTCCTTGTATAAAAGTCCTCTTTCTACAACAAACCTGGATCGATTAGAAGAGCTGAGAGGCGGTGGGTTGCTCCGTGCCGCCGTCCAAGCTCTCTGGAGGCTTTCATCTGCTTCCTGTTCGGTCTGGAACTGTTCCCTTGATGCTGGAGACATCAGTTCCTCATGGGATTGTGGACCTAGGCTTGGTCCCTCTGGAAGCGATATAGGGGATGGAGCTGTTTCTGTTGACTGTGAACCGCTCTCCGCTGGTGCACTATGTTGGGATTCAGGCTCCGGCTGAGCCTCTTGGGTCGGGTTATCGGCTGCTGCCAGTTCAGGTTCGGTGGGGCCCTCCGTTGTTGAGGTTGCAAGTACTGGATTCAGTGCTGACACGGGGTCTGGTGTTGGTTGTTCGGCTGGTTCCGGTTCTGGGACTGGTTCCGTCTGGGTCTCTGGGACTGGATCCACTACTGCTGTTGCAGACATTGGCCTGGGGTCCAGGTCCATCACCTCTGACTGGGTCCTGATAGAAGTTTCCGGAACAGAGCTAGGCCTCACGGCTTGTTTAGCCTGGCTGCGGGTGACCATTCCCACCCTCTTGGCCTGCTTCACATGATTGGCCAAGTCTTCCCCCAACAGCATGGGGATGGGATAATCATCATAGACTGCAAAAGTCCACATTCCTGACCAGCCCTTGTACTGGACAGGCAACTTGGCTGTAGGCAAATTGAAAGAGTTGGACTTGAAGGGTTGAATCGTCACTTGGATCTCTGGGTTGATTAAATTGGGGTCCACTAAGGAAGCATGGATAGCTGACACTTGTGCTCCGGTGTCCCTCCACGCGGTGACCTTCTTCCCGCCCACACTCACAGTTTCCCTCCGCTCCAAGGGTATCTGGGAGGTATCTGGGCCTGTGGACCTCTGGTGTGATTCCGGTGCAATGAACTGTAATCTGTTGGGGTTCTTGGGGCAGTTGGCCTTTACATGCCCCAGCTCGTTACACTTAAAACATCGTCCAGCTGACGGGTCACTGGGGCGAGGAGGGTTGCTGGAGAACGGGGTGGTGGGACGATAAGGGGTCTGGAGGGTTCTTTGGGAGGTAGGTGGGGCTTTGGGCGGCCCCCGGTAATAGGGTGTGGTCTGGGGTGGTCCCTTCTGGTCTCCGCTCCAACTGCGACCAGTTTTCTTCTTCTCTGCCACCTCCACCCATCTGGCTCCAATCTCTCCTGCCTCAATTACAGTTTTGGGTTTCCCATCTAGGATGTATCTTTCTATTTCCTCAGGAACACCCTCTAAGAATTGTTCCATTTGCATTAGGAAGGGCAAATTTACTGGAGATTCAACACTTGCTCCTGATATCCAGGCATCCCAATGTTTCACAATGTGGTAGGCATGTCGGGTAAATGACATGTCTGGTTTCCACCTTAGGGCTCTGAACCTCCGACGAGACTGCTCGGGTGTTATCCCCATTCTGACTCTCGCCTTGGATTTAAACAGTTCATACTTGTTCATGTGTTCTTTAGGCATTTCAGCTGCCACCTCAGCTAAGGGTCCACTGAGCTGCGGCCTCAGCTCTACCATGTATTGGTCAGCAGAGATGTTGTACACAAGGCAGGCCCTTTCGAAGTTTTCTAAGAAGGCCTCAGTATCATCACCTGCCTTGTAGGTGGGGAACTTTCTGGGATGGGAAGTGGTACCTGGAGAAGGATTGCTAGGGTTTGTTGGTATATTCTGCTGGGCCTTTATCCTCTCCATCTCCTCCACATGCTTCCTCTCTTTTTCCCTCTCCTCCTCCACATGCTTCCTTGCCTCCATTTCTTGTTCCTTCTTCAGCTGCATGAGTTCTATCTGTCTTTCATGTTCCCTTTGTCTTTCCTCAGCCTGAAATTTGGCTAATTCGAGCTGTAGTCGAGCCGCGGATTTTGCCATTCTAACCTCTCTGTTTTTACTAACTTTACACCCGAGGTTTAGAAATAAACAAACAAAACTTGGCTGTAAAATTTTGCTGTGCTGGAATAGAATACCTATTCTCTGATAGTGATTGTCAGCCTACAGAAAAAGACAATTCCCTTGTCTCTGCTCTGGGCCCAAATTAAAGCAAAAAACCTCCAACTGCTTGGAAACCTGCTTACCCAGCCCAAAGAAAAAGCAAATGGGTAGAACACACACCCCCTATTTACTTTTAGGAAGAAAAGAAAAAAAAAAAACCCTGGATTGGAAGACTGTGAATTTCCCTGCTGGAGTTAAGTACCCTGCCTCCAGGCAAAGAAAACCTGCAATTCACAAGATAATCCCCTTTTGTCTCTGCTTGGCCACAAAGCAGAGAGAAACCAAGCTGCTTTCAGTTTCAAAGCTGCTTTCTGGACTTTCTTTCCAAAGAAAAAAAAATTTCCTTTTTAAAATCTGTATTTCTAGTTCAAAAAATCTCAACTGGATCTCAAATGATTTCAGGTTAATCCCACCACTGTGCCACCATGTCAAGGTTCCTCCCCCACTCTGAACTCTAGGGTACAGATGTGGGGACCTGCATGAAAAAACCCCCTAAGCTTATCTTTAGCAGCTTAGGTCAAAACTTCCCCAAGGTACAAAATATTACACCCGTTATCCTTGGAATGGCCGCTACCACCACCAAACTAATACTGGTTACTGGGGAAGAGCTGTTTGGACGCATCTTTCCCCCCTAAATACTTCCCCAAAACCTTGCACCCCACTTCCTGGACAAGGTTTGGTAAAAAGCCTCACCAATTTGCCTAGGTGACTACAGACCCAGACCCTTGGATCTTAAGAACAATGAACAATCCTCCCAACACTTGCACCCCCCCCTCTCCTGGGAAATGTTGGATAAAAAGCCTCACCAATTTGCATAGGTGACCACAGACCCAAACCCTTGGATCTGAGAACAATGAAAAAGCATTCAGTGTTTTACAAGAAGACTTTTAATAAAAATAGCAGTAAATAGAAATAAAGAAATCCCCCCTGTAAAATCAGGATGGTAGATATCTTACAGGGTAATTAGATTCAAAAACATAGAGAACCCCTCTAGGCAAAACCTTAAGTTACAAAAAAGATACACAGACAGAAATAGTTATTCTATTCAGCACAATTCTTTTCTCAGCCATTTAAAGAAATCATAATCTAACACATACCTAGCTAGATTACTTACTAAAAGTTCTAAGACTCCATTCCTGTTCTGTCTCTGGCAAGAGCAGCACACAGACAGACACAAACCCTTTGTTTGTCTCTCTCCTCCCAGCTTTTGAAAGTATCTTGTCTCCTCATTGGTCATTTTGGTCAGGTGCCAGCGAGGTTACCTTTAGCTTCTTAACCCTTTACAGGTGAGAGGAGCTTTCCCCTGGCCAGGAGGGATTTCAAAGGGGTTTACCCTTCCCTTTATATTTATGACAATGTCATTGATTGCATATTTGACTTAAGTGGGGAACTGGTGGAGATCACCCAAAATCTGCATCAGCTGCTATCAGGTGGTATAGGAAGGTCCAGAGGTTAGTATGCTAGCCCAGGACTTAGGAGATCTGGGTTCAAATCCCAGATAACCATAGGTTTGCTGTCTGACCTTGGGCAAGTCACTTAAATTCCATATTTCCCATTTTACTTCCTGTAAAATGGGTATAATCACATTTCCCTTCCTCACAGGGATGTTAGGAGAATAGATGCATTAAAGATTGTGAGGCCACATAAGTACTTATGATAGATAGGTGTGCTAGTATAATGGGATGGGAGGATTATGGGCAGACCTGAAATCACCTCAGTGGTCTTGGACCAGCTGAATTCAATACGCCATGGGATTGAAGAGGGCAGGTGATTAGTAGGTATGGAGTGGTCACTGAAAGGTGGGGAAAAGCATTGCAGGACTTATCTGGGAAAACTGGCTGCAAATGTGCAGGTGCAAGGTGTAGTTACATGTCCACATTGGAATGGTGTGCAGTGACCCTGCGCAGGTGAGAGCCTAGTGCAGAGGGGGTTTATCTGCACTTAAGTCTTTCTGAAATTCTTCTCTTATTCTAGTGCAGGTGAAACAGCATCAGCATTAGCAATGATGGGAGAGAGAATGAGGTCTATCACCTGTTCTGCAGTGACATCCCTCCAGTGCAAAGGGCTTGAAAATGAAATTTAATAGATAGATATTTTAGATATATTAGAAATATATCTGCAAGGAACAAAAATGAAATCCTGTGGTCCTCGACAGAATGAGCCAAATGAGCCAAAATCTGGATGGAACATGGAGTTGTAGCTTCTCATAAGCTGAATCAACAGTTTGCATCATAGCTTTATTTTGCAGGGGATGGTCACGCTTCCAGCAGGTGATCTAACAAACAGTGGGAGAAAAGCTGCTGGGTGTGGGGAAGTTAACAAAAGGAGATTATTATTTAGCTTTGGTAAGTTTGGTGGACTCAGTCCAGTTTCCCGTTGACAGATTTCTACATCACAAAACCACTGTCCCAATTAGCAGTGGATTGGCAGATGGATCAAAGCTACCAAACTCTTTCCCCCCCCCACAGGAGTTTCCTCCAGGTCAGGGTTGAGGCCCGCTAGCAGGGCAATGGGAACGGTGTATATCTTCAGGGTACTTCCTTCTCCAGAGCTGTCAGTCTGGCTCCACCCACCTATCCTAATAATCAAACAGGGTGGCTCCTTCTTAAGTAATAAATTAAGACAAAACAAAGACTTCACTGGAGTAATGACAAGATGTCCAACCCAAGCGTACACATTATTGTATTGCTTATCCCCTGACTAGAAATGAAGCAACTACATGGGGGTGTATCAGGAGAAAATCTTGCCATTCAAGTGTAAGGGGAAACATTTTTTTTTTAAATACCGGAAATGAGAAAATGTCTGAGGGGTGCCCTGGCAGGTATGGCTTATCCTGCTGTGCAGTACAGAGCTGGAGACTTAACTTCATTTCAGATACATCAGAGGCACCTACAGAAATTGGTGAGCTAGACTTTATGTAGAAAATGGAGGTCCCTAATGACCCTTAATTAGATTCTTGGTGAAATTTCCAACATGGAGAATTCAGATGTCCCCTGGTAACATTATTCAGGGATAACTTGCCCATGCAATTATAGTTTTTATTTTAATAAAGTTTTAAAGGTGGAACATCCAGTCTTCTTATGCAGCAAGGTATGGGGACAGCACACAGATCAGATCTGAGAGAACGTGGGCTGATGGCACTCCTTGTGTGCTGTGAATATCGGCTATCAGGGATTACAGTGGGTCTCTGCTGAGTAGAGCTGTCGAAATCAAAGCAAACTCAGGGAGTGAAATCTCACCACTGCAAAAGAGAGTGGTTCCTTTGTTAGGAACAAAAGCAAACCCTGCCCCAAGACAAGTTTCTTATCAGAAGGAAGAATTTTTCGCTTCACTAGGGAGTTTGGCTGGGAGCGCACTGGGTAACTTTTTTCAGTTCTAAGGAAAGTCCTGTGTAAATAAAAGTTTTCCATGAATATAATAATCTCTTCCCCTCTTCCAGAAAGAATATTAATGCAGCTAGGTGTGGGAAATAATACAAAGTTGCCTAAAATTCCTTCGTATAAAAGAATCAGCAAAGGTACCTTGCATGTTCATGGACAGGATACATTTGCTTTTTACTTTATCCCATAATGAGTGTGGACACGATCCAATTTTTTTCCCCAATTTCATATGCTTTGCATGTCTTAAGTCTTTACTGCACTCTTTCAAGCCAACATGCTGCATTCAAAATAAAATCAAACTAACTCTCTTTTTTTTCTTAAGGACATTTTATGGATAATAGGACAAATTGTTTTCATTTGTACAAGTTTAAATCCAAGTGTGAATAGCCACATAAGTCACTTTTTTTTTCCTTAGCTAACTTGGGATATGCAGCCTTTCCCATCAAAGTCACCATTTCTTATCAAGCCCAAGGAAGTATGGTTCTGGAGTAATACCACTGGACTGGGACCCAGGATATCTAGATTCTGTTCTTGGCTCTTCCACAGATTTCCTGTGGGACCTTGGGGGAGACCCATCAAAATAATACGTCACTGGAGGGAAGGGAGAATAGATCTGTTAGTGTACGGGCGGTGAGAGTGCCATATTAGAGTCTACAACTAGAATAAACATTGTCAGTAATTATTGAAATTTGCAACCATCTTGGCAGCTGTTAACGGGCATATATGAAATGAGCTTAGTGGTCTCTGGCCCCTTCCTAAATAAAAGAATTCCCTGTCACAGAAACTACTGCCACAATTGGCACTGATCTCAGCAGAGTCTCCAACAACTGAATGGACATGGAGAGTTAACTACTCTCATCTCATTCCAAGGGAAGGATGAGCTGTATTCACAGAGCTTTATAGGGAAGCTTGTACTTGCTGCTGCCAGTGCTGTTCTGTTGTGTTCTGTGGATAAAAGGGTTCAATCAAATGTCAGTGGAAAGACTCCCATTGACTTCAGGAAGTATTGGATCAGGCCCAGTAGAGGATTTCCTTTTATAGGCTCTCAATTTGGTGGACATTAAATTCACTTATTCTTGCAGATTTTTAGCAAATTAGGGGGGGAAATTAGCTAAGTGTGAAATTGAATTTAGTAACAATACGAGAATGCTCCTGTAAGAATTATGTAGGAATAACTAGTTTGAGGAGGTTTTAATAGCTGAGTTAAACACCGAGGTAAGAAAATAGTGTAATTTGGTGGATTATTATTTTCCACTACAGCAAGTTGTTATACAAAGTGGCAAAGCGCTGAGAAATTCCTGTGGACAAATGATGGTAAAGGGTTGTTGGCAAAGATGGCTACTTCGTTCATTAATGAATTAAAGGAAACAAATAATGATGTTCACCCGTAGGGCTGGGGAAGAGATAGTAAATATATTTAGTCCTTATAAATTTGGGGCTGGTGGACATTTTAAAGGCACAAACGGCAGTTAAGGGCTTAACTGCCATTGACTTTCAAAGGGATTTAGGTGCCTAAGGCCTGTGCCTTTAAAAATCTTCCACAGTTTGTAAAGTTCCAGGGCCTGATCCAAAGCTCATTGAAGTCAATGGAAAGATTCAGATCAGGCCCTCAGTTTGTGTGGCCCATGCAGTAACTAAGACCCACATTTTAGCCTAG
Source organism: Caretta caretta (assembly GCF_965140235.1). NCBI lineage: Eukaryota > Metazoa > Chordata > Testudines > Cheloniidae > Caretta > Caretta caretta. The sequence continues at coordinate 82,902,765 of NC_134207.1, read as the reverse complement.
ACTAGAGCAGTTCAAGTCTTGGGAGCTGTAAATATTTTGGTTTGATTGTATCTGTGGTCTTGAGCGTCCGAGACTTTGAGTCTCTTCTGAAGAATTTAGTCACATACAGGTGTCCAGTGTGGCATTATGTGACTTTGACCCATTAGGAACTTGTGTGAACAATTTGGAAGCTCTAACCGAAACATTGGATACTTTACCAAAAATCCATAGATGGCCATGTGCAGAATTTTGTATTGGATTTTGCTGCCAGAGCACTTCTGGTTTAAGTTTTGGTTTTGACTTCTAAAGCCCTAAATGGCCAAAGACCTACCTACCTGAGAGACCACCTCATTCGTTGTGCCATACTGCCACTTGAGTGACCAGCAGAGGTGCTCAAGCCAGGGTTTCACTGATATAAATATAAAAGAGCTGTGAGCTCTCACAGAGAATGAATGCCAAGCCAGCAGCTTTGGAATACACGCCCCCACATTGGTTTGAAATAGCCACATCTGATGACTTTCAGAGAGTGCTGTGCACTTCATCCTTGTTTCCCCAGGAATTTGAAAATAGAGTTAAATTGCCTGCTTTATCAGTGATGGGTTATCTTAACCTCTACTGCTACACTTAGGATGGATTTTTTAGTTCCGTCAAAGGAACACAGGCATCCTTTTCAACATTGCTACAAATCTAATAAATTATATAATTCGTCAGCTCTAGTGTCATAACCCTGGCTAACACCATGCAGAATGTTGACAGGTAGGCGTATGAGCTTTCTCAGCTTGCTCTCCTCTGATAGTCCCTCCTTGTCCTGCAGCAGTACAGTATTTTAGTACTGAGCGTCTCAACATTGTTTTCATTTGTGTGGTAGATGTTGCTGTGTGCTGTACACTAGAGTGAGGCCACATACTCCTTTCTGATCTCTGTCAAAATAAATCTTCAGAGGTGAAAATCTGACCCTTTGTGCCATCTCATCTCCCACCCTAGCTGACAGTAGGCCAGTACTTTGTGTCTGGTTTATGGTGACTCATTGCAAAGCGCAGCTAGAGCATTATAGTAACTTTTCTGTGAAACGGCCTGTGGGTGTCACTCTGGGCATGAGAGTGAAGGGAAAACATCTGAGGAAAGGATAAAAGTTCAAAACTGGTCAAAAGCAGCAAATAAAGAAAAGAAAAAGAATGGATAAAGAATTAAAATCTTACTTACTAGCCATGTATTTTGCCATGACAGTTCTAGAAGATGTTTGAAAACTGTCCAAGAAAAGATGCTGAAGAAAATTACAACTATGAAGGCATTTCATCATTCCAAATATTCCGGGCCAGAAGCTCAACTGTTGCAAATCGTTATATCTCCACTGACTGCAACGGAGACTTTGGCCCCACAAGTCCATTCACTTCTAAGTGCCGTGTGTTACTCACCTCATTTATGATGTTGGTAGAAAACCAGAGCAGGCTTCTCTTAAATCCTTTAAAACCACTCATACCAAGTTCTCTGTATTTGCAGATCTAAGTGCTAAAGGTCATCCCAGCTCAAAGCACCCATCCATCCCAGACTATTCACCATCGCCAAAAACAGATTAGCTCTGAAGAAAATGCCCTTAAAGCTGGTGCCACAAGAAATTGTGCATATACACACTCATCCACCCCCACCCACCCACCCACAATCGCACAAATAAACCAGCTGCAGAAGCTTTGAACTGTTTACAGGATATACATTACCTAAGGGTGCCTGCACTTTTGGAAAGGCCTCTCTTACCCAGGTCGTTGCTAAGACCCAAGCTGACTCTGTCTATGTTATCATGAGGATGACAGTTTAAACAGGCCTTATCACTGTGTGTTCAATCAAGGTTTATGAGGGCTGATAAAGATGTCACCTAGTTGCTTTGTGTGTTCGTTAAAACTCTATTCCCCACTACGACATAGATATATTCCTATTCTTTTTCTTTCTTTCTACATACATGTTTATGGGGAATACGTCTTGTATGGGGGAAATGTATCCCTAGTGTCAGAGAGATGTCACACTTTTACTTTCGTACTCCTCCAAACTGCTGAAAAAAATAAACCAGGACATTCCAGTTTAGTTGACACAACCTTATCTATCTTTAATATCACAGGTAATCACAATTGCTTATTTAATTTATTCAGTAAACCTCCCTACATTTAGCTTACCTGGCAGTAAAATGGTTTGTATGTGGTTTTAATCTGAGGTACTGTAACATCACTGACTCTGCCTTAGGAAAATTTTGCTACTTCCTCTGCTTGGGATAGGATGCACCCATTCAAATATATTGGATAGGGTTCCTGTCTTCCTTCTTCCAATCTACTCAGGTTGAACCACATGGCTGTTTTCCCTTTTGCCGCCTTATGATTTTGATCACACTTTACGATTCCATTTATAACTGGTTTGTAAAGGGTTCATAAATGATAAAAGATGTCACAATCTTGCAGACATTAGTATGTGTTATAGATGCTTATAAACACATTTATAGAAAGTGTTATGCATGTTACGAGCTAGGATTATAAGCAATCTATTGACATTTTAAAATCTATAACAATCTATAAGAATTTATTAAGCATTTATTAAAATAGCTATGGATCATGTATTAACCCTTTATAAACTATTTACAACTGGAACCCCAATTTACAACGTGGCCAGTGTTTTCTGGTTATAAGGCGCTGTAATGAAAAATGAAATTTATGAGGAGGAGGCCAAAGTCTTGTCTTGTTCTGTAAGTACACTCAGTTTCAGAACTTTTTCCTACCTATCTCCTTCTCTTGGCTACAGTTAAGAATGGACAAGTAGGGCAGCTGATCAGTTCTGCTTCCAGATCTGCTCTTATTCAGAAAGACCCACACTTCCATTGAGTGGAAATATTACCTCTTTTTTAATTAAGCCTTACTAAATGGAAGGCAAAGTAGATATACAAGAACATGAGGAATAAATAATAATTACAGGTACATGACATATTGCCAAAGGAGGGAAACCAAGCAAGCTATTATGTAAAATTTTCAAAAACGCCTCGCTGACTTAGGCAGCTGAAAATTCTAACTGATGTAGTTGCTGACTTACCCACTGAAAATCAATAGGACTTAGACTCTTAAGTCACTTGGTGCTTTTGAAAATTTGACTCATTAACCCTAATATTATCATAGTCCAACTCTAAAATAAAGGACAGACTGCACATGGCATAAATCATAAGATAATGGAGACAAGATAGGGGTGAGGGAAGCCTAACCAAAGACAAGTTTTAGTAAAATAATTTAAAAAAAAATACAAAATATCCCCAACAACCCCAAACAAACAAAAAACCAGACAGAAACAACAAAACTAGAATCCTCAAAGAGCAAACTTATCAGAGTTAGAATTTTTCTAGGTATCCCAGCAACCCTTCAGCTGACTTTAAAAAAAAATCAAGCAAACAAATATATCTGTCTGCACAGGCAGCATATGATACAGTGAAAGGTTCTGTACATTACATAAGAGATATCCAGCAACAGTGGAGCAAAACTTCTTTGAGCTGATCAAATAATGCAAAGGTTTATTCACAGGTAATTATTTGATTGAAAAAAAAAAAGAGCCAACATTCATAACAAATATTTATTCACTATTTGTGTCCATCTATAGAGCAAGGCAATGAAAAAATGTATTTGTGAATCATTGAGTTTAAAAGTTGCCGAAATTCACAATACCTATTATAAGCACAAATTATTCAGCCAGCTCTGCCCTCTTATGCTGTTGTTATTTGTGCTTTGATATACCACAGTGCATGTTAATGTAGATAATTCTGCTCCTCTGCTTATTGATGCCTGTGTTAACAACCTACCTAGACTTAATTTCAAAAATATGAAAGAATGGACATAAATAACATTTCTACTTTAGTCATAAAAGTTTGAGGCTAACAGATGATTGCTGCTCAAACCTTGAGTGTTGGGTAACCCTCCCCTGGCCCCTGCCAATATGAGTTGAGGAAAAAATCCTTCCCAAGTTCAAATGACGTGATCACTTGTGAATCCCTTGCAACAATCACGATAGTTGAGTATCTGATACCATTTTGCACCCTGACACACCCTTGATGTCTAAGTAATTGTCCTCCCCCACACCTTGATTATTATTCTCCAAAGGGCAAAACAAAACAAAAAAGCCTCTGTTTAGGCTATATGTAGGGTCTGAAATCTACATTTTGTTTCTCAATTTTTCAGCGTGCCTATATTTCTTCTCATACTTAATTGGAGTAGATCTTTACTTAAGTCTGTGATCCTGTTTCATATTCACATACTGCAAGAAGATTTCCCCATTTCCCCCAAAGCCTCCCATTTTCCATAACATTTAGACTTAAACACTTCAATCTATCATAATAGCTAAGACCTTCATATCTCTGATCAGTTTAGCAGCTCTACTCTGGACTTTCTGCAGAATTAGTATATCCCCATTGAAGTGAGGCTCCAGAAGTGGATGCAGCTCTCCAGGTGGGGCTTGTCCATGGCATCATCTCCTTGCCCTTTCAGTGCAGCCTGTAAGATCCTATTAGGCTGTCTTGCCTCAAAGACTCTGTATGTTTCAGCTTCATGCTAGTGCTAACTTAATTTCTCAAGTCCCTTTCCTTAACCAATAGTATTAAATTCCTGTTCTTTATACTGCAGGATATAGATGTCTATACATGTATTCTATATACTTTGCTAGTATTAGAATCCATCAGCCAGTTTTGAGATAACTTCTCCAGTCCGTTTACAGTTTTGTGATGATGTGCTCATGTGCCACTTAAGGTGTTAATGTTATAAATGTTGGTTTCATAATCAAATTTGCCATTCTATGAGGACAGCCAGGCTTGCTGTTAGGTCATTAATAACATGAAAAGCAGGAGCCTCAGAAATAATCCTTCAAATGATTTCTACCCATTATGACCCACTGCCATTTACAATGACTTCATGCTTATTATATGGACCGATTTGTTATATGCTTCTATTTTGTCTTCACTTTGGCCAGTCTCTGAATGAGTCATTTATGTGGTGTTCTGTGAAACACTTTGCTATGGTTTAAATAGACACGACACAATTCCTTTGTCAATAACCTTACTGGCTTACTGACCTCTTAAAAGTTACTGTAGAGTGGTCTGACCTGATTTGTTTTGTTTTTGTTAAGCTATGTTATATGGGTTCCAATTTTGGGAAAACTTTTATCCACAAACTGTCTGTCTGTTTTTCTGTGGTGGTCTTCAGAATTGTACCCTGCACTGAAGCTAGGCTAAGGGTATTTCTAGGTTGCAATTAAAAACCTGTGGATGGCCCGTGCCAGCTGACTGGGGCTGTTTAATGGCCGTGTAGATTTCCAGACTTGGGCTGCAGCTTGAGCTCTGGGACCCTCCCACCTTGCAGGGTCTGACTTCCTAGTACTAGGGTGACAAGTGGTCCCAATTTTAGAGGGACAGTCCCAATATTTGGGGCTATGTCTTACATAGGCACCTATTACCCCTATTCCATCCTGATTTTTCACACTTGCCGTCTGGTCACCCTACCTAGTACCCACTTAGTCCATCATATGTTCCACTCTCTAGTCCTCTGGTACGACTACAGTACAGGTCCAGAGGTGGACCTAAAACTGCGATTATGCAAACAGGATTTCTAGAGTGTGACAGCGCTCCCTTTATATTGTGGAATATAATCCATCTATTGGAGCCTACGCTTGTTAGTTTTAGGAGTACAATGCTATGTTTTGATATGCGCTACTCTTATTTATCGCTATTGCTGTAGCAGCTAAGGACCCCAAACAGGGATTAGAGTTCCATTGTACAAACAAGTAACACATATACAGTCCCTGCCCTAGAGAGCGCACTCAGCACGGTCCCCTATGCCCATGCGTTTTTATGGCATATTTATTTGGGGCCTCTCCATCATCTTCTGATATGAACGGTTCGAAGAGAACTTTACTCTGATGCTAAGCTTTGCTCATGGTGTCAGTGAATGGTTTCCCTGGGTTGGTTTTGGGTGGTCCTCTCTGCTTCCCTTACACTTTTCAAATGGCTTCCCGTTCGTAATGCTGTCTGCTTTAGTGGTGTGCTGGTTGGTTGGTTTGTTTGTTTAACTATTACTGGTTTACCTGTGGATATTTTTGGAATGCAAAATAAAAAGTTTCCTGACTCACTGGGCTCAAAATGCCACGTTTGAAGAAACAAGCCGTGAGGAGAGGCTGCATAAAGACAATCTGGGGTACGGTGGTAAGTGACTGTCAGAATCATTTCCAGTTTCAGTGTAGTCACAGTGCAGACCTGTGTGCTTGTGCAAGGCACGGAACATTGTTAACTTGCTGGAACATGACCCATGACCACTGTCTTTAGCTAATGTGGCTTTATTGAGCATGGATTAACTTCTGTTTTCTCATTTAAATCCAGCGAGAGAGGCTCTGTGAGCAGAGTATTGATTTAGGTTAAAATCTAGTGCTAATACAGTACAGGGAAATAAATGAGCTTAAACATTAACATGCTCTAGAGGTCACAAGACTATTTCTAGCTAGCTTTATGAAAAAAGGCCACAAATCCTGAACTCTGGATAATTCCCCCTCCCCCTCTCCTCCCTCTTCTTTCCCTGCTGTAGAACAGGTGATACTTTTAACCAGTTCAGTCTGTCCTTATTTTAACAATCAATACCTGTTACAAAAAGAAAAGGAGGACTTGTGGCACCTTAGAGACTAACCAATTTATTTGAGCATGAGCTTTCGTGAGCTACAGCTCACTCCATCGGATGCATACTGTGGAAAGTGTAGAAGATCTTTTTATACACACAAAGCATGAAAAAATACCTCCCCCCACCCCACTCTCCTGCTGGTAATAGCTTATCTAAAGATAAGAGACCTTCCTGTTACAACCCTTCCCACCACCATTATTAAACTGCACATTTTCAGTTATATTTAAACTGAACAGTGCTACTGTAGATAGAGCATTGGCAGCATTATACATGGTGAAGCCCTTGGGGTAACTACAAACGTGTTGGGGATGTAATGACCTCCCTGCCTTGTCCATGTTGGCAAATGGGAGGGGAGTTCTGGCTTGGTGGGAGAGATGCCTGGTATGGAAAAGGTTGAGAACCAATGCTATACACCATCCTCTCTGCCATTAAACAGGGCAGCTTGGGACATAATGAAGTATGTACAAGAATACAGGAATGGGTTGTTCTTAAAGTGTCATGAACCTGTCTTGCATCATAGCAGCAAAGGCTGGGGATGTTTGAAAATGGGAAGACAGAACTGCTGTGTTAAGGGATGATTAGAGACATATTTACCATGGGTGGTTGATCGTACTGAGTGTGATGAAAAACAAGGCAGAAGAGGCTGTACTGTGCCTGTCCTGAGAGGAATCCTCTCTGTATCGTGGGATGTAAGCTTATTGCATTCAGGCATAGAAGGGTAATTATGGGTGTTCTTGGGTTGCCACCAGCTAACCTCATCAGCCCTGACCCTCCAAACTACCCAACCCCGTTGAGGTGAATTGTATGGGGGTTAACACTCTATTAGATTCTCAGTGTTGCCAGACTCTGGCTGAGAATAGAGGCCCTGCCCTGAACTTTTGTCTCTATTGAGTATGTACGGAACACTTTCTATGGCTGATCACAAATGTTTTTATAGGTTTCAGAGTAGCAGCCGTGTTAGTCTGTATTCGCAAAAAGAAAAGGAGGACTTGTGGCACCTTAGAGACTAACCAATTTATTTGAGCATTATGTGCGTATAATTTACTCTTCCTAAATTAATTTTGGTGATTGATTCCATAACTGTAACTCCTTCATCGTCAAATGTACTCAAATTACAATAGCACCACTAGTTTATAACCCAGAAATGTGTAATTGTTTTAAAAAGCCAAAATGTGTAATGCATACGGTGCAGAACAGCCACGAGGTTCACTGTTGTAATCCTTGTCCTCCCTTCCCCACATTGTTGCTGTCACTCACTGTACTATGTCTACATGTAAATAGTAAGCTCTGTGGGACTGCGTCTGTCTCTCTTGTCTGTGAAACACCATGCCCCTTACTTTTTATTACTTATTTCATTACATGAACACACATCCATCAAAAAGGAACACCTAACCCTGGCTCTAAGCACTCCTTGGTAATTCTTAAATTCACAATCTTTATACCAACCACTCCTCTAACTCCTCCTTCAACCATTAATCAGTGTATTCACAGCCTGGAATAACCCAGCAGCAAAGAACATAGTTTAAGATCTTTACAATCTCCCACCAGAGCCTTCCCATTCCCACATGGCCAGGGAAAACAAATAGGCCTTGCAGCATGCCTGAAGGTCAACAAACTGGGCTTTTACAGACCGAGGAGTCAGTTGCAAAACTGGGAAGCCCTCACAGAGAACACCCTGCCTGCTGCTCCTCCACCCTCTTACGAGTGAGGCTTCTGCTCAGGTACCTCCATTGAGCCCAGCTGTGGCAGTGTGGCATGGGCAGCGAGACATCTGTCTGCTCTGTAGGCCCCATGCCACGTAGGGCTTTACAGGACAAAACCAGTACCTGTCAGTGGCTCTGTATAAATAAGCAGTAATCCCTTCACACAATATATGCCACATTTTTTGGCTGTGCCTCCTGAGAGATAGCTGGTACTTTAATTGACTATCCTAACAGCACAGCTGAGTGAGTCCTTGTTCATCTTTTAAACTCTCTGGTTGAAGATAATAGCTTCCTAAGTCATTATTGTATGACACAGGCTGTATGTGATCATACCATCATCTGTGCAAACTGGTGTCGCTTTAATTAAACCTTCTTTCCCACCGGCCCTCAGTGAATCCTTGCTCTGTCTTATGAAGGATTTTTCACCTGAACAAACTTCACAGTTGTTGTCTGCCAAATGGCCAGACTGCACTCCTGGTGAAGTTAGCTTGGTAACGGAGTTCTCCATCTTCCCATACTTGAAATTGCTCCGTGTGAAATCTTTCCCTCCAGGTAGGATCCCTGTGATCTGCAGGTAGTGAACTGGTAGCTATAATAATAAATATTTGTTTATAAGGCTCCCAAAGGCCTTTGACCACTGACACGGTTTAACCTGAAGAGCGATCAAAGAGCCCGAGCATAGAATCGAAAGGCAGAAATGCTTACATTGGAATCCTGGCACTGTCGATGCTGACCCTAGCAGATGCTTTGGGCAAGTTACTTAATTTCTCTCTTTTGGTTTCCCATCAGTGAACTGGGAATAGTAATAACCTAAGTCCTATGGGCACTGTGGTAGTTATCATTAGTTAGTGTTTGTAAGGTACTTCGAAGATGAAAAATATGATAGAAGTGTTAATTATAATATCTAAGGCTTTTGGCTTATTGCTTTGGCATTTGTTGTTCAAATATTGCAAATAGGAGACATGAACTATAAGCCATGGCCCAGCTGCTCAAGCTATAATGAGTACGATAGAAATAATTATAAGTAAATTAAATAGTTGTTAGAAAAGACAGTACAGGGGGAAAAAAGATCGGCGACATCCCCCACCCCGCCCCAAAATGTACAATGAAGAAAGCCAGTGCTAGCATTTCTCTGGTCCAGCCCGCAGTGACGGAAGGGTTTCTCTCAGATGGAATTCTCTCACGCATACATCACAGCAACAGAACAGCACATTGGTTTGGTATAAAATATTAGAGTGCAAGCAGAAGTAGTCGTGGGAAGGATTTAGTTCAGCGTGATTTCTGGTCTGTTACAGGCACTCTGGCAGATCTTTGGCAACCGGGGCCTGGAAGTAAATGGCGTGGCCTAGATTACATGGGGAAAATGGACCCCAGTCAGATATGCGCCCTTTTTAAAATGCAAATTGATAAATAAATATTGAAACAATAGGGCTCGGCTAATCCTTTTACAAAGGGCAAATTGCTAATCTAACTCCCCAGCCACAATGGCTGCTTCATGTAAACAATAGCTGCATTTATACCTTATGTTTTACTTGTAAACTGACATGCAAGAGAGTCTGAATGGGTTTAGGCTCGCCTGCCTCGTGGGGGGAGAGCTGCTAATCCTTTCATTCTCTGAACATTCAATAAGCAATACTGCCATCTGATCACACTGAGGAGAGGGCCCATGCTGGTTTGCCAAGTTGTGGCCATGTTAGAGTTAACTCAGGTGGGCTTTAACAATGTAGCCAGTGTTTTTGGTAAAAAGAGAGGGGGAGAGAGATCTAGTCAATATCATAATTTACACTCTGTACCCAGGGCCTGATCTGCAGAGGTGCTGAGCACCCAGCGCTCCCACTGACTTCAGTGCCTCCCTCCCCTGCAGTTTCTTGCCTCTGAAAGTGTGACATGCCCTTTGTGATGAATATTGTCAGCTGCAAAGCTATGCCAGAGTGCAACTTTAACTGCTTATTCCCAGATGGCAGCTTCATTGTTAAAGCTCAGCAGGGGTGTTAAGGGGTCTGAGCACTGTTGCTCATGGAGAGCTAGGAGACTAGAGTCTGGATTTTACACAGGGCTGTCATACAGGTGAATTAGTGTTGACTAATTAATTGACAGGCTGTGGGAGTCTTTGACTTGTCTGACACATGCAGATTTTGTTAGCTTGTGGAAATCTTGGGTAAATCCTGGATTGGAGTTCTGAACCCAGCCTCTCAAACTGCTCTTCCCCTTTGGATTCTAGCAATCTCCCAGATTCAAGATGAGATCAAATGAAATTTTTTCTTGCTGTATTTTTTAAAGTAGAATAGTGGTTTTGGATAGCGCCTCTTCTTCCAGGCTTCCCAAAGTGCCTGGCAGTAGTAACTTAAATATGGGAAGTACCACTGCAGGGCTCTCCAGCTAGGGCCATTTTACAGGAGGGCAATTTCAGAAATGAAGAAGGGGAGTTTTAAATTGAAGTGTCTAATTATCAATCCCATCACACAAATACTTCACCAGTCTTGTGGGGGGTGAACTTTGCAATGCCCCAAACTCTTAGAGTTCCTTCTTCAAAGCAACCAACACCAGTTATATGTGAGGGTGCAGGTGGGAGTGGAAAGTCACAATATTTAAGCCCAGTCCTGCTACCTCACCAGACTCAGAGGGAGTCTGATCTTAGCCTCCCGACATCAATCACTCCCTTTTCAGATTTAGATTCTGGATATTCTGTTTCTCAAGTGCCAGTGAGTCTTGCACTCCACAAATCTGTCAGCCTATAGAATGCTGCTCAGAAAGTACTGAGACTTGTTATGATGATGATGATGATGATGAGGCACAGAATAATGCTCACATCATACAAGTGCCTCTGAGGGTGATGGAGTTAGTGAAGGGCTGAAGGATGCTGTTGGTATTAGAGAAGTCACAGGACTGCACGCTGAACAGGGACCCACTGCCAGGTTTAAAAGACATACTTCATCATGAACAGGAGGTGTGTAAATCAGGTAAAGGACAGTTCTTAAAAATATATATTCCAGCCCAGCAGGTGGAAAATAAAATAGTTCTCTCTCTCTCTCTCCCCACTTCCCCCCTCCCAAAGCTGGGAGTTAGGTCAGTGTGCAGTTCCAGTGAGGATGACTATGCATTTTTAAAACTACAGATGAATTGCATAACTTCGACTGAACGGAAATGATTGGTTTGGAATGATTTTCTAATCGATAGAGTGCATTTGGATCTTTATTAAGAATATATTTGATACATATAGTATATAGTATAGATACATATAGCTCCCAGACTGCTGCACTGGGCATCACAGCATGGGGAGTAGATGGCCAGCCCTCTGTGGAGAAAGAGGTGGTTAGGGACTATTTAGAAAAGCTGGACGTGCACAAGTCCATGGGGCCGGACGCATTGCATCCGAGAGTGCTAAAGGAATTGGCGGCTGTGATTGCAGAGCCATTGGCCGTTATCTTTGAAAACTCGTGGCGAACGGGGGAAGTCCCAGATGGCTGGAAAAAGGCTAATGTAGTGCCAATCTTTAAAAAAGGGAAGGAGGAGGATCCTGGGAACTATAGGCCAGTCAGCCTCACCTCAGTCCCCAGAAAAATCATGGAGCAGGTCCTCAGGGAATCAATCCTGAAGCACTTACATGAGAGGAAAGTGATCAGGAACAGTCACATGGATTCACCAAGGAAAGGTCATGCCTGACTAATCTAATCGCCTTCTATGATGAGATTACTGGTTCTGTGGATGAAGGGAAAGCAGTGGATGTATTGTTTCTTGACTTTAGCAAAGCTTTTGACACTGTCTCCCACAGTATTCTTGTCAGCAAGTTAAAGAAGTATGGGCTGGATGAATGGACTATAAGGTGGATAGAAAGCGGGCTAGATTGTCGGGCTCAACGGTTAGTGATCAATGTCTCCATGTCTAGTTGGCAGCCGGTTTCAAGTGGAGTGCCCCAGGGGTTGGTCCTGGGGCCGGTTTTGTTCAATATCTTCATAAATGATCTGGAGGATGGTGTGGATTGCACTCGCAGCAAATTTGCGGATGATACTAAACTAGGAGGAGTGGTAGATACGCTGGAGGGCAGGGATAGGATACAGAGGGACCTAGACAAATTGGAGGATTGGGCCAAAAGAAATCTGATGAGGTTCAATAAGGATAAGTGCAGGGTCCTGCACTTAGGACGGAAGAACCCAATGCACAGCTACAGACTAGGGACCGAATGGCTAGGCAGCAGTTCTGCGGAAAAGGACCTAGGGGTGACAGTGGACGAGAAGCTGGATATGAGTCAGCAGTGTGCCCTTGTTGCCAAGAAGGCCAATGGCATTTTGGGATGTATAGGTAGGGGCATAGCGAGCAGATCGAGGGACGTGATTGTCCCCCTCTATTCGACATTGGGGAGGCCTCATCTGGAGTACTGTGTCCAGTTTTGGGCCCCACACTACAAGAAGGATGTGGATAAATTGGAGAGAGCCCAGCGAAGGGCAACAAAAATGATTAGGGGTCTGGAACACATGAGTTATGAGGAGAGGCTGAGGGAAATGGGATTGTTTAGTCTGCAGAAGAGAAGAATGAGGGGGGATTTGATAGTTGCTTTCAACTACCTGAGAGGTGGTTCCAGAGAGGATGGTTCTAGACTATTCTCAGTGGTAGAAGAGGACAGGACAAGGAGTAATGGTCTCAAGTTGCAGTGGGGGAGATTTAGGTTGGATATTAGGAAAAACTTTTTCACTAGGAGGGTGGTGAAACACTGGAATGCATTACCTGGGGAGGTGGTCGAATCTCCTTCCTTAGAAGTTTTTAAGGTCAGGCTTGACAAAGCCCTGGCTGGGATGATTTAATTGGGGATTGGCCCTGCTTTGAGCAGGGGGTTGGACTGGATGACCTCCTGAGGTCCCTTCCAACCCTGATATTCTATGATTCTATGATATAGCCAATCTGGGCTAGGGATTCATTTCCCCCTCACTGTTTCATCAGTCTAATCTATTGAGATGCAAACCCACTTGACAATCCTGATCTTTTCATACCTTTTTGAGGAACATAATATTGGATATTCATGATCTTCAATAAATATAATGAAGATACACAAATATTCTTTACAAATATCTCTCATGTGGGGAGTGAGAATGGCTTTGCATTGAAAACATGTACATTCATGTGTTTCACATGTTTGGTGTGACAATAGTACATTTCATAAAAATTTTCTGTAAAATTTCCAAGTGGTGGAAGGTGTGCAGACTTGAAGAAAATAAATTGCAAAATTCTCAAATGCTTTGAGGTAGGGGTGTGTGTGCGTGCGTGTGTGTGTGCACACAAACACACACACACACACAGTTAGAGTATGTGTACGTAAGGTAGGTAGGTGTGCGTGTATGAGTGTTAGAACTGGTTGGGAAAAAAAATGGACAAAACCAAAACATTTTTTTTTCTCATTTTCTCTGACATTTTTCAGGTTTTTATTTGAGAAAGCATTTTTAGGGTTTGGATTTTCAGCTTAACAACAAAAAATCTGTAAAATTGCTGAAAATGGGAATTTATTATGAAAATGTTCATTTACACAAAAAAGTCATTGTCTTTATTAAAAGAAAACCACTCTTTGATGGGAAATATTTGACCATCTCTAGTGTATAGATATGTATATACCATATGCAGTGGTGATATCCATGTGAAAATTGGCAGATGCATGTGATAAAATAGTATTTATCACATTGTTCTGCAATTTATTATGTATGTTGACCAGCTCATTTGCCCTGTACTTACTAAATCCCTTGGACTAATTCTAACATTCCAAACCTCTGAGTACCTTCAAACAGCCACCATTTTATTGTAAATCAATCTGCCAGAGGAAAATTCTATCTTTATCCTGAAATTACACAATGCAATTGGAGAAGAGACTTGATTCCTAGCTGCTTATTGGGGGGCGGGGGATGGGGAGGGGAAGGGGGTGAGAGGGCACAATAATCCATGTAAAACACATCTGGGAGAAAGGAGAGAGTGGTAGAGGGATGGAGCTCACTCAGAAAAAAGAAAAAGAACAGCTGGTGCCTGTGGTGATAATAGGTCCCCTGCAATGGTTGCAGCTTACGCAATTTTGAATTATTTTAATGCATGAGAGCCAGAAAGTGAAGCTGACTAGAATCATAAGCAAAGATGACTAGTGTTTTATTGTCCAAGCTGACTGAAATGCTGAAAGGATGAAGTGAGCTGTAGCTCACGAAAGCTCATGCTCAAATAAATTGGTTAGTCTCTAAGGTGCCACAAGTACTCCTTTTCTTTTTAAAAGGAAATGTGTAACTTGCATAATACTTGTAGTTTTTTTAAAAAAATCTAAGGGCACGCTTGGTGCTGTGACCATACAGAGTAAGGGACAGACCCTACTCAAAATAGCTTGCTGTCTAAGGCCTTGTCTTCACTACAGAACATGGTGTATTCTTAACTCAAGTTAGCTAACCTGAGGTAAAATCCTAGTGAAGACAAAGTGGCATGTAGTTTTCACATGAGTTATCAGGTCAAGTTACAAACTAAAGGGGAATATAAGAATTATCTTTACCTGCTAACTTGTGTGAAAACTACATGCTTCCTTGTTTTCACAAGGATATTACCTTGAATTAACTTGTGTTAGCTAAGTCAAATTAAGGACACTTTTTCTTAAGAATTATCTCCAATTTATCAAGGAGGAACTGAGACACAGGGAGATGAAGCACTAATTCAAGAAAACACAGAAAGTCTGTGACCAAACTTGGAACTGAACACCCTCCCCCTCCCGTGATGCAGTCCAGTACCTTAAGCACAAGACCATCTCCTTCCCTTTTTACCTACAAATGGAGAGAATCTGATCTGGAATCAATGCAATGTAATAAACCTTGAACTCCACAATGTCAGAGTAGAACTGCACTTTAAAAATGATTAGCATAGTTCATGTCCCTTTAACTGTACATGTCTTTGAAACTTTTACAGAAACATCAGGCAATTTAAACTAAAATGCTTTTTAACTACTGATAAGTGTCCTTGATAAATTGTTTTTTAAAGAATGGGTATTAAATTAAGTTGCACTTTGAATTCAGTTCCTTGCTTACAAAGTAGGTTTGGTTTATTTTTTTTTTTGGTAATAAAGGGGTGAAGGTCAAAAATTGGGTTTCTTAAACCTGAATCCCTCATTGCTTGCAGCAGCAAGTGTGTTGTTTGGAGTCCCCTTTTGTGGGGGTGCAAACCCGCGAGGGTTTGGGTACACCTTGCTAGGATGAGTTAGTCCTGGTCTTCTTGAGCAAACCATTTTGGCAACTTCACTCACCTCACACCCAGCACAGCTGTTAGGACTTTTCTCTGAGAGCACCAGATGACTGGTTGTTACTCCACCGTACCAGGTTATCCAGGAAGCTCTTCATTGTCCAAAGTATGCATGGCTGTCACTATTACAAAAGGGGTCTTGTTATCAGTCAAGTAGGAATTTAGGTGACTACTTCTTGTTCTAGGCACAAAGAAAAAAGATCTCTGTATGTTCTGAGGAGACAATATCCCATAGCAGCATTTTAACCCCTATATATTTGTTTCCCTCAACCTAAATACTTAATGTAATTTTCCGAAGTGTTGCATGCATTCCCAGTGGGAGTGTGTAGGACTAGGCTGCAAGCCTGGACTGACTTCTCAATCATTCTCTGTCATCTCAGCTTTTTTAGTAAATCTCCAGTGGCTACGGTTGGGAAGAAAAGAAAACCTTCCAAATGTGAATATAACCAGTGCAGAAATGTCTGCCTCAATTTGCAGAGAGACTGAAACAATAGTTCTGAGGTGTGATGAGTCTCATTCATTTCAAGGGATACTAACTCAAATGCCAGTAATGAAAGTTTAAATGTCAACATTGTCAACTATGTCACTGCTCATCAAAGCATGTAAGAAAGGAGAGGGAAATATCATACTGTCAAAATGTACATGTGTGTGTTTCCCAAAGAGGTGGTGAGGCACTAGTGGTGGTGAGGGAGTAGAAGGGGTCCTGCCGAGTCAACACATAAATTATGAAGCATAGGCCTTTAAAAAGCAGGGTTGCAGGAGAGGCATGATTACTTTCTTTTTCCTGAACGGGGGCGGGGGAACACTGCTTTAATGTGTGAAGAACACAGTCTTCCATAAAGCCATTGCTTCTTGCGGTGATGCCTGCAAGGTAAGCCCACCAAATCAACACAGATGAGCTCCCAAGCTTCAGAATGCACTTCTCCAAAGTCACTACAGTGTGTTTGGGAGGAAAGCAGGAGGTTTGCTGACCAAGAAGCCTGCTTGGGGCTAGGGAGTGTTTTTATTGTTTTGCTGTCTCTACGCCAATAGCTCTGAAGCTAGCTATCCAGCTGATTGGCAAAGTCACCCATTTGGATTCGGGCAGTTTGGAAGTCCCATCTGAAATCCACAAGGCTCTCACTAAAAGGGGAACTGAAAAAATGCCAAAGCCAGCCAAAAGTGAACCAGAAATAAACTCCTTACCTATGGGAACAATCCTGGGAGCCGAGAAAGGAAGAAAAGGAGTTCTTGTGGCACCTTAGAGACTAACCAATTTATTTGAGCATGAGCTTTCGTGAGCTACAGCTCACTTCATCAGATGTATACCGTGGTATACATCTGATGAAGTGAGCTGTAGCTCACGAAAGCTCATGCTCAAATAAATTGGTTAGTCTCTAAGGTGCCACAAGAACTCCTTTTCTTTTTGCGAATACAGACTAACACGGCTGTTCCTCTGAGAAAGGAAGAGAGTTTCCTGGGAAATGAAGAATTAATTGAAGTTTAACTCTAAATCCAGGCACCCTGAGTCAGCTCTATTAACTCAGAAAAGCTTACACCAATAGAATTGGGGTGGGGAGAAAGATGAAATCAATCCTGGATGACTGAGTGGAGTTGTTAATTATTTATATTGAAGTGGTACTTAGAGGCTCCACTGGGGCCCCATTGTGCTAAGCACGGTAGAAACACAAAGTGAGAGACAGTCCCTGTCCCAAAGAGTTTGTAGTCTAAATAGATCAGATAGAAAAGGGTGAGAAGGGAGCCAGGCCCAGAGAGTGCCCTAGCTGCTAGACCATATTAGCTCTCAGGGCAGTGGAGCTACTGTATTTATCTGGATGCAAGAGAAAATCCTGGCGATACAATTTGAAGTATATACGGAGCAAAAGTTATATGGTACTTGAAGAGAACTTTCTGCAGCAGCAAATATTGCATTGAGTCATTTATGTCATTAGCCTAATGACCCAGAAAGCTGGCATTTGATTCAGGACTGAAAAGCTTCCTAAATTGGTCCATAATTCATATGAATCCCCTAGGAGGGCATAAACTCATTCAGTGGTAGCCAGTTGTGAAAGGCATGACACCCAGCAAGAATCACGTCCACATAGATTGTGTGTGTGACTCAGTGCTTGCTTGACTGGAACAATTTTGTGCTTTTTAAAGGGTCGCCATCCCAGTCCTTAACTTCTTTGTGCATTGTTTTCCCTATCTGTAAACCAGGGATGATAAAACTCCTCTATCTCAGAGGTGAGGAGGCTTCATTCATTAGTGTTTGTAAAGTGCTTTAAGGTAGAAGGCATTACAGAAGGGCCTTATTTATTTATAGCCTATGCTGCAGGAGTACCAGGGATATATTTGAACTCCCCACGTAACCATCTTGATTCAAAACTAACTCTGGATGCTAATAGGGGAAATAATATTAAAATAAAGTGCATATGGAGTTTCCTGGATTTTCCTCTTCAGCCCAAAATGTTTTTGCCCCTAAAGAGACCAAGTCATGCTTTCCTTGTGGTTCCCTTGTTGAAAGTCTAGTGAGACTCCAATAGAATCTGTCAATTGATCTTCGGTTTCTGTGGGAGCACCAGGAACCAGTAGACCCAACTGCTCTTTTATGGAAATTAGTTAACTAGATCCAGTTGAAAATGTTCAGCTGATGTTTCTATCCAGGTTATCAAGGTCATAACAATCTTGAGGCTTCTGGCAACACAGTCTTTCCTAACCATACTTGAAGGGAGACAACAGGTATTATATTTACCTGACTTGGACACACAGTTGAGTAGATTAGTTGCTCAGTGTTCTTGAGACTAAGGCTATATAAACCTTTGAACTGGGGAAACAAGGGGTGTTAAGCAGGTGCCTTGATCACATGCAGTAAGAACCCCCCTCTGGATCATCACCCCAAATTGGAACTTCACTGAGAAGGAAAACAAAGATAGAGAGAGAGTGCGGGAGAGTTGTTGTTTTTAAGGTACTTGCAAGAATTTAAATAAATATATGTAAACACTTGGGAATATTTTAAAACCTCAGTTTAACTCTTTTCTCTTTCTTTAGTTACATAAAGAATAGGCAGCTTCTAACTGGAGGGTAATGTACCAGATGCAGATTGTTGGAAGTTTGTAAATTCCTCTCCAGTTTGTCTCTTGTTTTGTTTTATTCCCCAGCTCTGTGAGCTGCAAAGCTGAAGTCATCTTTTCAGTGGGTAGGGAAGTCCCCCATTTCCCGTCCACATTGTCTCCATTTCTGGAATAACAGAACTGGTATTTTAACGCATGTTCCTGTGATATGCTCCCATCCTAAGGGTTCACCTTGCATGACACAACTCTAAGAAATGTGAAATGGTCCAGGGAAAAAGGACAAAAATGGCAAGAAGCTTCCCTTTGAGGAGACCTTTTTAAAATGTAGTCAGATGTAGCTTGGAGGAGGAGGAGATGGCAGGGGGTTGTGATAAAGTTTTACAAACTGATGGATATTAAATTGATCTAGTCCATTTCAGCCAGTCTTGTAACACAAGGGCATTAAGTTGCTTGATGAAATTAACTTGGCACACTTGAAACATTTACTTAAGCAGTGTATAGACAAACTATGGCATTCACCTCAGTGGGAAATCACGGAGATGCACACTACAGAAAAAAGAAAAGGAGGACTTGTGGCACCTTAGAGACTAACAAATTTATTTGAGCATAAGCTTTCGTGAGCTACAGCTCACTTCATCGGACTGTACAGAAAGATTTAAAAGGAGACTTCATATACACCATGCAAGTACTGTCTGACATAAGCAACTGCATTCATCTAGCAAGTAAAGTAAAAAATGCTGTCAGGGATGACTGTTCTCATTACTTCAGATCTTAAACCAATTTATTGGTTTACCTGTATGTCCGGCTGATAAAGAATTACATAATTGGCCAGGTTACCATTGTGTAGCATTTTTTGGGTACCCAGGCGTGTAGATATCACAACCATGGATTAAGCGGGTCTGAGTGTATAGTCACTTAAATTTCTCAACTTCCATGGCCAGTCAGTGGTGAGTGAAGCATTCTTAAAGCATAAAGAAACTTTGAGCTCAGTCACGAGCCTTCCGTAAGAAGGGCAGAATCTGTATCAATCCTGCACAGGACGTACGTTAATATGACACTGTCTCATTTACAAGTGCGTTTGAATTGATCGTCTTTCATGTGTTCATCAGCTTTTGGTTGGCTAAGGAATTGTATTGTGTTTTAACGTCATTATTACTATTTATTATTATTAATTTGTCAGACAGTAGCACCTAGAGGCTCTGACCCTGGCTGGTTACCCATTGCACTAGACACTGTTCAAATATAGGAAGAGACTGTCCCTGACTCAGAGCGTAAAATCTAAATAGGCAAAACAGAAAAAAGGTGGGGACAGAGGCATAGAGTGACAAGAGAAGTGACTTGCCTGAGGTCACATAGCAGCTCAATGGCAAAGCCAGGAATAGAACCCAGATCTCCTAAATCTTAGCCCAGTGCCCTGCTTACTAGACAATGCTGCCTTAAGCACCTATGTCCCTAGCTGTTGGTTGTCATTTTAAATGTTTGGGTGAATTCTTAATCTGAATGTTAAAAATAACTTGTTACAACCCAGCCAGTTCTTAGCCCTTCCACTCGGTGAGGGGCAGAGTCGAGGAGCTGAGGTGTGGACAGATATTAAAGTACATTAACTTCAGAGATCTTCTAAGCAAATTCCCCATTACCAAAGTGTATCTCCAGACAAAATAATTACGTGACTGTGACTACCTCAACAAAATACAGTATGCTGCTGTTCTTGAAAGGGCCACTTTCTGGAAGGATGGCACCTCACCCTCCAGTCACCATTCCTGATGCTGCAATACATTCCCAAGAAGAGATGCTTAAAAGGCAGCAATGTTGGGGAAGGATAGTAGCCTGGTTGTGATCCTGACAGGTACACTAAGGCCTGGTCTGTGCTGAAAACTTAGATCCATCTAGCTATGTCATGCAGGGCTGGCTGTGAAAAAGTTTGTGCCCTCAGTGCCGTACTTAGGTCGACCTAGACCCACACACCTAGGTCAATGGAAGAATTCTGTCAACGTAGTTGCCTGCCGCTTCTTGGAGAGGTGGATTTACTACTGCAACACAAAAACCCCTTCTGTCGACGTAGGAAGCTCTACACTACATCACTACAATGGTGTGCTACTGTCGTGCTTGCAGTATAGGCATAACCTGGGGGTGGGAGAGAGTGCGAGGATATAGACAGGTGCCTTGTATGGCTTAGAATCATCCTGCCACTACATTTATTTCACTGCAGTATAAACTACATACAGCAGATAAATGAGACTGAATGGAAAGTTAGATAGTTCCCACTTTTTCTAATCAGCTGAAGCGAGTATTGTACCAGCACTTCCTGGTTCTTATTTGTAATTGCTGAATTCAACATCTGTGCCACTTCAGTGTTAACCACCAATTATTTTCAGCTTTCTTTCTTTATTAGTAATATTGTATACCGCAGACAAAGCACGCCACACTGTACCAGACACAAAGTACATACGGTCTTGGACCCCAGTAGCTCACAGTCCAATATAGCTGCAGGAACACTCGGCTGAACTGAGAAGCAGTAAAGAGGGGAAGTGATGTGTAATGCATTCCTTTCTTCCCATTCTGTCCAGTCAGTATTCTGGGAACAACAACAATCATACTTTGCACTTCTATTGTGAAGGCCTGGGCATGGGCAGCCAGGACTAGTGGGTGGAATCAGAGTCAGGAATCAGAGCTGAGGGTCAGGGGTCAGAGCTGGACTCAGAAGCCAGGAAAAGAACCAGGCTGGAGCGGGGCTGGGAGCAAGGCTTGGCATAGCACCCAGCTGGGGATCTGCCTTGCACAGACAGCTTCCTGGTATCCCCTCCAGGCTTAAGTAGTACTCCTGACCAAGCCGGGACCCTGGCAGCACTGCCAATCAGTCCCTCTGTGGGGGGCACATCCTGTCCTGCTTGAGACCACAAGCCTCACAGCCTGTCAATTGCAGCTCTGCCAGAGCTGCTGGGTGGTGTGGCTGTAGCAGTCACTTAGGGACCAGCAGATCCAAGCTCTAGACCTGCAGATCCTTACATCTACAGCACTTTATACGTGAGGATTTCTTAGATCTTGGCAAACACTAATGATTTAATTCTCACAACACCCCTCCATGGGAGGTAAATATTGTCCCTATTTAACACATGAAAACAGAGATCATTGGGAGCTGCATGCGCTCAGAAAATTAGGTCTTATAATTAGGGTGACCAGATGCCCCTATGTTATAGGGATAGTCCTGATATTTGGGGCTTTGTCTTATATAGGTACATATTATCCTCCACCCCCGTCCCAATTTTGCACACTTGCTGTCTGGTCACCCTACTTCAAATGTGTCTAAAGTTGGGCACCCAAATACTGTATCACCCAAAATTAGAAAAAAGAAAAGGAGTACTTGTGGCACCTTAGAGACTAACCAATTTATTTGAGCATAAGCTTAGAAAATTAGAAGCCACTCTGAAAATCTGGGTCTAGTGACTTGTCCAGAGTCACAGCAGGTCAGTAGTAAACCTGGGAAATGACCTGTTCTCTTGACATTTAAAGGGAGATTTTCAAAGGCACAAAGGGCGTTTAGATATCCAACTCCCATTGCACGTCAGTGGGAGCTGGGTGCCTACCTCCAATTTGGGACTCTGAAAATCTCCCCTATTTATTTATCTGTACAGTAGCTCTTCAAGGCCCGAGTGAAGAGCAGAGCACCATTGTCCTAGGCGCTGCACAAACACACGCTGGTCGTAAGATAGTCCCGGCTCTGAAAAGCCGACAGTATGAATGTGTGTAGACTCCTAAGCAATATTCCCCTTCCTGGGACATGCTTCTATTAACCCTTTTTAATAAACACATGTTAAAGGAACAAAGTAATGTCATCTGCCAGGCAACTGAAGAGCTACTATGTGAGGAGGCGGGGCTAAGATGAACTGGTGTGAGATGTGTCAGTTTGTTTGATTTTTTTTTTTTAATGTATAAAGTGCACTGAATACAAAGGTCTCTTGGCACAAGCTATTGTGCAATATTTCAGAACAAGAAGACCAAGATTTTAACAAATGGGTGCCTAAAGATAGGCTCCTCAGTCTATAGATAGGTTGTGACATAAAAAGTTCACTGAAGTCAGTGGAAACATTCCAATTGGTTTTGATGGGTTTGAATCAGACCCTTAAGGGTGTGATTCACAAAACTGCTGAGCACCCAGCAGCCCCCACTGACTTCATAATCAGCATGTTTTAAAGTCAGGCTGTTTACAGAGGTGTCTAACTATGTGTTTAAAAACCTACCAGGTGCCCAGTTTTGTTTGAAAAACAAGGCCCAAATATATGAGATTGATCAATGTCAACTAAAAAGACCCTGGCCCATAATAAACTAAATACTAGCAATCATTGCTTTTATTTGTTCATGAACAGCCTGTGGAATTCAGAGTTATTAGCTATTTGAAATTCACAAATTTCTTCTTTAAGTGATTCTTGGGCAGCAGAGTGCTCAGGTAGTGATGGAGATATTTGTAATTCACACCGTCTTTGTAAGTCACAAGGGATTGTTCTGTCTCCCTGAGTGAGCTGGGAATTGACTCCAGATCTTCTGAATCCCATTTAGTTTCGTAACCCCAGGACCGGGGTGGCCAACCTGAGCCTGAGGAGGAGCCAGAATTTACCAATGTACATTGCCAAAGAGCCACAGTAATACGTCAGCAGCCCCCCCCTCCGCTCCCCCCTTTTCCTGCTTCCACCGGTGCCGATCAGCACCTCCCCCTCCCTCCCCACACCTCCTGATCAGCTGTTTTGTGGCGTGCAGGAGGCTGGGGGCGGGGGGGGGGGAGTGAAGGCAGGGCAGGCTCAGGGGCGGGTGCAGGAAGGGGTGGAGTAGGGGTAGGCCCTGCGGCAGAGCCAGGAGTTGAGCAGTGAGCACCCTCCAGCACTTTGGAAAGCTGGCGACTGTAGCTCCAGCCCCGGCTTCGATACCTATACAAGGAGCCGCATATTAACTTCGGAAGAGCCGCATGTGGCTCCGGAGCCGCAGGTTGGCCGCCCCTGCCCAACCATGCTTTTTTCCTTGTCAGTGTAAACAAAGCTGTAAGGTCCACTAGGATGTGAATGTTTTTGCCTGCAAGTGTGGAGTATGGGTGTGCGGAGGTCTGTTGGAGAATGCCCGTTGCCTATAGGAGTAAAGGAAGTGACAATGAGCTAGGCTTTGATCCTTGTGGACGAAGGATTTTGTTGTGTTTCAGTGAGACATTTTAAATTTTACCTTGTTTGCTTTTAAATCTCCCTCATTCAAATGGTCTTCCTAGCCCTGCTCGAAATGAATATCATCGTGGGATACACTGCAGGGAAAAAACATACCCCAAATACAGCAAATCTTCAAAATCAAAGGCATTTTGATGCTCACAACTTTGTTGACACCAGGCTTACAACTACAGCCAGTGTTTCTGCTCATATCAGACATAGAAAGCCATCTTTATAACAGCTTCTTTTTGATAGTAGTAATAGTCCCAACTTAGAAGGCAATTGGGAAACCAGTAGATACCGCACAAAATGTAAACTCCCCTTTGTTTTCCATGCTTACCATTTTGCTCTACCTTTGCCACCATCTGTATGTAGTTAGCCAGAGAATGTCTATTATATAATTTAGTTAACTTTTGAATTGTGGGTCCATCTGTTTGATGTGCCTTCCCTTTAATGCAAAGCACACCATTACTAGTTAATGATCATGAACTGTCATCACAGTCACTTTGAAAAGGTGACAGTGATGAATGGAGCCAGCAACTCTGAGGGAGGTTGATCACTGAATGGACAGTAAAGTTTATTTAAGCCCAGGCCTGATAATGGCTCTGCATATTTCAGATGGGTTGTTTCCAGTCACTTCTGGGATAACAGACATTCCCGGAATGATGCATCCTGCTGCAGTTTTCCCCCTCCCCCTTTATGCATAGCTGTATGATAAGAGAAAAATTGCTCTGCATTTCTGCATCTGCTGTCACAACTGCTTTGCCTCCTTCAATGCATTTCTCTATTTAAAAAGGGGGGAGGGAAGTCTGAAACACGCCTTCCCCCTCCCCAGTTTTGTTTAAAGAAAAAGAATCTGCTCAGGAATCTGCTTATGTCTGTGTTCATCACTCCGGTTAAAACTAGCGATGGCTCAGAATTTTGTATTTGGGAGAGCTTGGATAAAATAGAATCCAAGCAGAACCTTCCTTACGTTTAGTTTTGCAAAGCCCAAACCCGACAGATGAGTTTTTGCAATATCAAAACTGAAGTCTGTTTTTTTCCCATTTCTAGTTAAACTGACTGAGTTCATCGACTAATAAAACCCAATAATGAATCCATTGCTATAAAAGCTACTCTCACCCCTGAAATATCCAAATTCTGATCCTGATCCTGCAAACACATAGGCATATACTGAAGCCTACTCGTGAGTATTCCCATTCAATGGGACTGCTCATGTGAACCAAGTTATGCATGTGTACAAGTGTTTGCAGGGTCAAGGTCACTGTTACCAGAAGTGAGGCCTTGCAGATCAACATGAAGATAATTTTTTTTATAAAAAAATGTGATTTATTCGAAAATACATGGATGGGATTTTTTTCTCCTCGGTTCATCTGTGTGCTCTGTAACTAGGGATTTAGTGTTTATATATTAATCATTCAATTGTATATTAATCATGCAACTAGGGAAGAACCTTCTGAAACTCTTCTTTAGGGGGCTACAGAGGCAAATGCTTGCATATGGAGTGCTGCAAGTAGCGTGTATATTTAATTTACTGAGTGAGCAGGGAAGAGACTCCTAATCAGAGGCAGACTGATAACAGAGCATTGTCGTTAAGGTTGAATCTCTTTCCTGGTGGGCTGGAGGGTTTTTTGGGTTGCTAAAATAAGCTGTCTGTGGACTCTCCATGTCACCAGTCAGCATAATATCAAGTCGGGGACTGGAAAATAAAACCCAAGCTTTTCATACAGCTGACTAATCTGCATTCAAGTTGTGGCTGGCAACTAGCTTCAGTAGGCCTTGGAGTTTGGTGACAAAAGCTGATTCCTTCGGGTTTGGAGCCTTGAGGTCCCAAGATAAACAAATTTCCTGGTGAGAGTGACCAGTGTTAGGTCAGGGTAAGGGTCACCGAAAGGTCAAGCTGTCCTGGAGCTGGATATTTTGGTTGTGTGTTTACCCCCTGAAAAAAGTAGGGGGTGCTGGAACACTCCCGGATCCAGTTCAGGGAATTTGAAACTGTCTCTCAGGCAGCCCAGGGGAAAAAAATGTCATGGGAAAGCTCTCCAACTGATCAAGAGGAGCAAAGTTCTTGATGGCAGGGGAGGGAAGAGAAAACAGTTAAGGAATAGAAAGTGCTCCCATGCTATGGTGACAAGTTCCACAGAACTATCTGAAGGGATGAATAAGTAGAAGGCAGCTTAAAGTGAGTTCTGTAAGTCTCTTTTAGTTGTATGCTTAAAACAGTCACAGTAGGAGCGATTAATGTTAAAAAACAAACACGCGGTTCGGTGTGCAACTCTCGCGGTATGTGAAAGCTGGGTTTGCCCCATTTGTCCCTCTTGTAGTATTGCCAAAAGCAAACATTCAAAAATGATGAGATTGGCTTAAAAATAATGAGATTTTGAAAAATAATTCATTTTGGGTTATTTTCATTTGCCTCTCTATTTTTTTTGAGCCTTCAGGGGTTTGCGTTTTCAACTTTTCTCTGAAAGAAGTTAAACAAACAAAACCCACTGTGATAGTCACTCAGTAATCTAAAGAAGCCAAGAGCTAGAACTTTAAGAAAAGCACCAATTATCATAAGACTTGCAAATAAAGTGTAAGAGTTGGCAACACTGCGAATGGTTAGGCCTCTGAACTGAAGCATTTAGCATTATGGAGGTGATGGTGTTGGTGGGCTACAAACAAACACATCAGCTCTAACCTGAGTTTATCTAATTATGGCCTTTATTTGAGGAAAATGTGCAGGACAGAAATAGAACATTTTTCCCTCATAGATATTTTTGGTGAAGAATCGCCCCTATAGGTTGATAATAGAACTCCATTCTAACTTTGTTTTCCAAGTAAATTATTACCCAAATCCAAAACATCTGTAACAGCATTCATTATTCCATTAGCTTCTGGTGTCTTTTGTTTGTCTTTAAAGTCTTTGTAACAATCCATTAGTCCATGGACCTCAGACTGAGTCTAGGATAATTATGCTCTAAAGTGAATTAGGAGAGTTACCATACCAATGTCTAAACTATAGGTCTCCGTCTACATTATCACTTTTAATCAGCTAGTTAGTGACATGGTTGCTCTATACATTAGCTGCTGCTACATAATATGGTGAATATATTGCTGGCAACTGAGGCAGCCAAAGACACATCATCTTGTATGGATCCCAGACCATGGACAACCTACCCCTCCCACATCGCCCAGGGTCCTAGGAAAAGAGGGGGAGAGGTGAATGCTGATATGGAGACAGGAAGAGGAAAGGATCCACCTGCGGCTCTCCGGCGAATGACTGGGTGTACCACGTTTAGTCAGTGTAGTAAATGTGAGTGTACAAACCTGGGAATGTTTAAAAAAAAGAGAGGCTCTCCTATGGATACAACCAAACTCTACTTGTAATTAGAGCAGAGTTGCAATCTGGGAAAGAGGAGTGGAGAATTTCACCACAAATTAAATTCTGATGACACACAGAAACAG
This sequence comes from Caretta caretta, assembly GCF_965140235.1. Taxonomy (NCBI): domain Eukaryota; kingdom Metazoa; phylum Chordata; order Testudines; family Cheloniidae; genus Caretta; species Caretta caretta. Next base: position 82,875,481 of record NC_134207.1, on the reverse strand, counting down.
ACATTTTCAACTGTATTCCTCCCCTCCCCCCCGATGAGATTGATAGTCTCATTACAGAAACACAACAGCATTTGTAGGCCCATCTATAATAGAAGTAAAAGAGTGAATGTGTGACCCAGCAAAGAACTGCAACTAGAAACTTTGAAAGAACAAGACACGAGGAGGTGAGTTGTGTCTTAAATCTGACTTTATGATAATTAATGTATTTAGACGTGGGGAATGTGAAGCTTCCTTGTGAGCAAATGAAAAAAGGGAGAGGGCCAGATTTTGGTTATAGCTAAGATGGCACTGCACAGCACCCCCTGACTTGTGCTAAGGTGGCCTACTCACTCTTTTGTACTGGCATTATTATTATTTCATTTGTTCCTAGTATGGTAGCATGGAGAGGCCCCCATTGTGCTAGGCATTGTACAAAGACACAGGATGAGACAGTCCCTGTCTTGAAAATCTTGCAATCCAAATAGATAAAAGGGAGGGAAGGGAAACAGAGATGAATTAACTCACCTAAGGTTACACAGCAGGTCAGTGGCAGAGTAGAGAACAGAACCCAGATCTCCTGACTCCCAGTCCAGTGCTCTATCCACAGTCCCTCCCCAGTATAACCCAGTATAAATGCTCTACTTTTGTTGATGCTCTAAGGGTGGCCTGTTGTCCCATGCTGTGTTATAGCTGCCTAATGGCTACAGGGGGCTGAAAACATTGTTGAGAATTATTGTAGCATAGGGCTGGCCTGGGCAACCCTGCCTCTTTTCACCTGCTAGCCTGGGGCAGGAAAGAATGTTTGGCATAAGAGCTGTTTGGCATATACATTCTATGCTACCAAGGTTTCACCGTGACCCTTTTGTAACAAGAAAATCATCAGATTTTTGACTAATGAATTTTATTCTCAGTAAAGCAAAAAACTACTGCCGCAGAAATGCTTACAGTCCAGTTTTCAATAATGGCCTAAAAATTGGTATGCACAGAAATGAATTTGCCTCCTATGTTAGATTTGGATTTATGGAGTGGTGTACAGTTTTCATAACATGTTTTGTGTAATGTTTTATATTTTAGCTGTTTGTGGAAGAGTGTAAAGGGAACTTCATCTGTAAGTAAATGCGCATGTAACATGATGGGATTATCACCAAAACTGGAAGGTACCATTAGCATTAGGCTTATCTACGTGAGAGAGTTGTACCAATTTAGACTGACACATGAATTTAGTTTAAATCAATTCTGAAAGGCATTATTTCTTAATCAAAGAGAGAGGCCTCCTCACAAGGGTGTTACACTGAGTTAACTTACCCAGTTTATTAATTAGTACAACTTTCTTATGTCGACAAGACATTACATCGCTTGCTGGTATCTCCAACAGTGAGTTACCATCCACGTTTGAGGAGTGCAATGGAGTTACGAGAAAAATAAATTGGTGGGTTTTTTTGAAATGATCTGAATTTTATCTGTTCTTAGAAGAATATTTATGTACTCAAAGAAATGTTTTAATTGAGCCACAAAGAGTGGGCAAATTATTTTCATGATATTCAGGGATTTGCAGCCTAGTCCCAGGGGCTTGCCAGCACAGGAGATCACTGAGCATATATTTTACTATTATTCTTGCAATATAGGGGGTTCAAGGCATGCTAGGTCCTCTATAGAGAGAGCGCCACATCACGTGTGTGTTGCGTGAATGGGAGAGAGAGAGGCAGGAGATCGTATATCTGTTATAATTCCCAAAAGTTGTCTCCTGGCTGTGTTCCCTGCAGAAATTCTTGGCACATAAGCAGAAGGAGAGCCACCTCTTATCTCAGAGATTGCTTCCTTTAAACACATACAGCCCTGCAGGAGGATTGTCCTTTAGAAACTTGGTCAGAGACATTTTACCAAGTGTCTGCAAACATTTAGACACACAAATCTACTGCTGTTAACTGCAACCCCATTGTCTACCTAGTGACAGTTTTCTCTGAAAGTTACTAACCGTGGGTGAGTGTTGATCAAGCAAACGAATCCAAAGTAGCTGAAGCCTCTAGCTGTGAATTGTGCTGCTGTTAGTTTAAACAACTTGAATATAATTGTGATTATGCCTGGTGTTGAGTAGGAGAGGTTTGGAAAGTGGGGGAAGGGCATTCATGCAAGGAAAGCATTCCCAGTAATGATTTGAAGAGTAAGAATGATGAGTAGTTTGCCTCTTTGATTGGAATGTCCGTCTGAAGGACAGTCATAAACATTTATGTCTTTTTAACATAATGGAATACATATAATATTGCACATGGTAGAAGCTTTATCAGGCCTAAACTTTCCAAAGGGATTTGTGATTTGCCTGCCTGCATTTTTAAATGCCCAACTTGAGATACCTGGAGGAGCCTGATTTTCAAAAAGTGGGTGTGCAGCACTGCTTGAAAATCAGGACCCTTTTAAGGTGCCAAGTTGGGCACCCGAAATCACTAGTACCTTGAAAATGTATGCTTCAGTTTGTAGGGTTGGCGTAGGGTGTGAGGGGTGTATTCTTGAATGGCTTCTTATTAACTCAGTCTGTGCTTTTTCCCCATCTCCTCAACTTGGCCTCTCTTCGGTACCATCTCTCTTCCTCTATTTTACTCTCAATGACTAAGAAGAGCTGGCAGAATTCTAGTGAATTGTGCTGGGAGCTCAGTGAATCCCATAACTATATGGTAAATTCCCTGGTTCCCCATGCGTTAGAGCTTCCTTCCCTGTCTTGCTCTGATAGTTTTGGAGATCTGTTTAATATGTTGTTGCTGTTTATTATTTGTGTGGTGGTTGTGCCAAAAAGGCCCATTCATGGATCCAGGCCCTCATTGTGCTAGGCATGATGCATCCACACAGAGTAGAGTCCCTCTCCCAAAGAACTTATAGTCAAAGAGGAGTGTGGTGGATACCACAAATGGGTGGGGGAGCACAAGGTTTAGCAATACAATTAAAGGGGTCAAATTATTTGGAAGTAGTTAAATTAAAGTACCAACGAATTCCATTCTTATGCATCCGATGAAGTGAGCTGTAGCTCACGAAAGCTTATGCTCAAATAAATTGGTTCGTCTCTAAGGTGCCACAAGTACTCCTTTTCTTTCTTAGCTGCCACGTACTTTACAGTGTCCTTTAGAATAAATATTATATTTAATCCACAGTTCCAAATTTAATTCTGTTTTTGTGTGAGTTTATTCCTTCTAAATTTTACCTGTATATCTTTTTGCAGGTCATCTTGTAACCATGCTGTTGCATATGGGCACACAGCAATGGTGGACGTTTCACTTGTGAATGTTAGCCTCCCATGTTACATTTGACATTTAAGGTCAAGTCCAAGGCCATCCAGTTAAATTTGCAATCAGACTGTTAAATGGTGGATTCTCATGGCTTGATGCTTTCACACCATGGAAGAAGAGAGTGAAGTTTCATGGAATGAATGTGGAAAGCACTCATCTGCAAAACTGGTGGAGTGGATTTTCCATAAAATTGTTGAAGTGACAATGGAAGATCTGAGAGAGATGAAATCCAGGATAAATTCATATTTGCGTTAAATATCTGGTCCAATCACACTTGCTAGCTGGGGTACTTTCGACGAACAGGTCAACTTTGTGAGTACATAGACCTCTGTGGCTGATAACAGATTAAAATATTTAGACTTTTCTCACATTTGCATTTGCTAGGGTAATCAGGGACCTTCTAGCTTTCTGACATCATAGCTGTAGCAATGGCAGTACCCCTTGCCCAAGTTCCCGGGGAAGCAAAGACTCTATTAGAGAGACAGCAGCTTTTGTTTTTGCTGCTTTAACAGGTCTTTGAGGGGCTGGAGTTGGAGGTGGGGGGTGAAAGAAGCACTGATTTTAAATAAAACCAGGAGTGCCTCTATGCCCTGTACTCCTGCCACCATTTTGCCTAACTGTGGGAGTAAGGTAACTTCTGCATTCACTGGAAGTCACTTCTGCCTTCACAAAAGCAGAGGCAATTGAGTTCCTGGTGGAGGGGGTTAATATTTCACAGCCTGAATGGGATTAACGGCCAGGACAAAACTTTCATGGTAAGGAGTGCTTGTGGCACCTTAGAGACTAACCAATTTATTTGAGCATAAGCTTTCGTGAGCTACAGCTCACTTCATCGGATGAAGTGAGCTGTAGCTCACGAAAGCTTGTGATCAAATAAATTGGTTAGTCTCTAAGGTGCCACAAGTCCTCCTTTTCTTTTTGCGAACACAGACTAACACGGCTGTTACTCTGAAAACTTTCATGGTGACACTCAAGCTCTGAGTTAAATGCTCTCTGCCCCACCAAAGGTACACACTGACTTGAAAAAGAAACGGCACAGCTCCTTGTGTTAAGGACCCTCCTCCCGTAATCGCTCTGCTTGCAGGTCAGTGACTGTCTCTCTCATTTATGGCTGCAGAATAAAGCAATAGGGTGACCAAGTGAAAAACCAGGATGCTGGAGCGGGGGGGGAGGGGGGGGGAAAGAGGGGAATAAGGATGTGTATGGGAGGGTGACAGAGCCAGCAGTACGCACTTCTCTCCCTCCTCAGTGCAGCAACTTCTGGTGTTGTCTTGACTGTCACCTTATGAATTTGCTTCTGTGTAGAAGAGAGCTGGTTCATGGCTTTGAGTGGAGGGGAGAAGCTCACTAGCAGGGCTGGAGCAGGGAGAACAGGTTATCAACAGGGTGGTCCTTGAAGCTTACATGCCTTCAGACAATCTGTCATCAGTTTGACCAGCTTAGTTGGCTGATGGTTCATTCACGTGGCTAGTCTGTCTGGGGGAGTTTACACAAAACAGAACAACATGCTGTTTTTTCTGTAAAATCAACTGGGGCACCAGCACATATCCTGAAAGAAGGAACATTCCCAGTTTTCAAGAATATGTGGCCATCCTACATATAAAAGAACTTTGACTATTGTCCCCATCTCTGTCTTCACTCTGAACAGTTGGTGTCCTGGAGTTCTCCCAGCATTGCCTGGCACTTCTTGGGAATCCCAATTTAGAAAATGTGCCAAAAATCCTCTTGGAAATTTGTCTCAAAGGTGCTGAGCTTGACCTGAATTGAGGTGAACTTCAGATCATTCTCGCCTTTGCCCAAGTGGCTGATAAATCCCCACTGACATGTCTAACATGAGAGTTCAGTGATCCAACAGATCAGATCTAGATGCTGCCAATGAGGTGTGTGCTAAAACTAGATGCTGGGGTATAAATACCAGTACAGGACTTCTAGGTTACACATGTGTTACACTGGCAGATCCCAGTTGTCGGCAGGTGGGATCGAACCTGGGACCTCTGGAGCTAAATGCACAAACTTCTACTGCATGAGCCGAAAGCCACATGGCTGTTAGCTAAGGCTATAAAGCAGACTCATTAATTTCTCTCTAAGTGGTCTTGGTACCACTAGATGGGACAGAACAACACATCCAGGAGGTGTGTGGGTTACATACTTTCGCTAGCTGAGGAAGCACGTCCCGAACTTCAGAGACTTCCCAGTTGAAATCCCAGATGAGCCCCCACTTGTAACACTGACAGACCCTGGTCATCCGCTAGAGGGATTGAACCCGCAGTCTCGAGGTTAGTGCATGAGCCTCTACCCATGAGCTAAAAGCCATGTGGCTGTTAGCTAAGGCTGTAGAGCAGACTCATTAATCTCTCTCTAAGTGGTCTTGGTGCCACTGGATGGGACAGAACACCACACCCAGGAGGTGTATGGGTTACACATGCATCATGGGAGACATAACACGAGGGGCAGTGAGTGCAGGAGACACGGAGTATTCTTTGTAACAGTTGGTTTGCTGTATTGTGTGATTGCCAGACACACACAGAACAGTCAAAACCACTTCAGTTGGTGAGAGCAGACTTTTCCATCCACACTATGGAGAAAGCACTCTAGAAAGACCTATTCTGGTCTCATACAATACTGAGACTCATTTCCTGTCCGTGGCTAGTACACACATTCACCACCACTAAACAAGGCTCAATATCTGGATTGATCTTGCTTCCAGCTGCTTCTAAAAGCATGTCATATGTGGACATAAGCTCATCTGCAGTTCACAGTGAGCTGGGAATGAGACTAGTGCTCACCTTTTTGGCCTAGAATCAGCAAGGCCTATACGTATTTCCCATTTTCACATAGGGATTTTTGGTGCCGTACACTCTTCAGCTTCTCTTCTCAGGCCTCTGTCTGTCCCAGGTCAGCTCTTTGCAGCTGTGCCAGCTTTCTGAAACAGCCTGCCCCACTTCACTCTGCTTTAGCCCTTTCCAAAGCACCTCTGTGCTGCCTACATCCGTGGAGCTGTTGATCAGCTCTTCGTTCCTGCTGTTAGCTAACCCACCTCATTCCCTCCTGCCTGCCTGCCCCTACGCACGCCCGCAGCACCTCCTTGTGAAGTCACGTCCTGTGGTATGCCCACTCTGCTTTATGAGATCCTTGTAGGAGCCACACACTGAAGCATGGAGTTGTGTTTGATTATATTGGTGAACAGGTTGACGTGACAGGCAGACAGAAAAAACAGGCCTGGGAATCTGGAGTCCTAGCCGTGGCTCGGTCTGAAGTCCTCCTCACAGAGAGCACATGTCCGAGCAGAGGGTTGGTGTGGCACGTGATTTATTACTCTTTTCATTGTGAGGGCCAGATCTTCAGCTGGAGTAAATGAGCATAGCCCTGTTGAAGTCAGGGAGCTGTACTGGTTTCTGCTGGCCCCCGTTCCGGCACATCTCTTGTCAACAATTGTTCTCCACAGGTAACATTTAAGCGTCAGATCCTCCAAACCCTTGCTCGTGAGGGCAAGGAATTCAATGGGACAGCGTGTAAGTATTACCCACGTGAGGAAGGGTCTCCAGAATCTAGGCCGGAGTAGGGAGATGTTTACTATATAATAAAACATATCAGGAAATGTGGATGAAAGTGCTGCTGGCTCCACATTGGGCATATAGTTTTTAACAAAATGCACATAGTGCAGACTCAGGACCTCTAGACAAAGAGGCCTGTAATGCTGTTCTGATATATGGCTATCAGAAACAGGGGCAGGAAACTGCCTACATCACAATAATCTGAACTCCACCTTATGTCAACAAACCGTACAAACAGAAGGACACAACCACAGGCTTTTGTACAGCCTGGTACTGTACACCATAACCTGCTCACATGTTGAACAGAAAGAAAAACAGTATGACTAGCCTGTTCTGATGGCAAGCAGATAAACACTCATTCCACTCAGATGTGTATTGTTTCCTTCCCTCTCTTTCTCTCTCTCCGCCACCACCAAACATGATAAGTCTTTGCTTTTTATAGGCTTCTGTTTGAGTTTGTGTTAGTTTCAATGCAGTCACTCAAAGCTAAGATGTGGACATGCTTGTTGAATTGTTAACTCAAGTCCCAAGGAACAGTGCAGTTAGGAAAATGTAAAGATTATGATTAACCAACTGATTCCTGGTATGAATCAGTGTCATTTGCAGGTTTCAGAGTAACAGCTGTGTTAGTCTGTATTTGCAAAAAGAAAAGGAGTACTTGTGGCACCTTAGAGACTAACCAATTTATTTGAGCATAAGCTTTCGTGAGCTACAGCTCACTTCATCGGATGCAGTTGATTTATTATTATTTTAATCTTAGTTGCTCTTAATTTAGGGCTGAGAGCTGGAGGGGAAGGAATTGGCATAGACAACACTAAGTAGGAGATCAACTGATGTAGGTATTTAATTGTATTTTCTGGTATAAAAGCCTTTGATTTAGTCATACTCTGTCTGTAGTACCCTTCAGCACAGACACCCTGGGTAGCAACCAGAATTCCAACAGTGACAGAAACTGTAACTAACTTAAGCCAATAGAGAGACAAATTCCAAGAGATGCCCCACTGATTATAAACTTCATTATATACACAATCCTAGAAATTAGAGATGGAAAAGACCCATTCATTTTGATGCTCTGTGCAATATTATTCCCTAAATTATTATTATTTGTATTTATTGTTTTGTGGTAGGATCTAGGAGTCCCAAACAGGGTCCATTGGGTGGGGCACTATACACACATAATAAAAAGAGGGACCCTGCTTCAAAGAGCTTATACATTTGATTCAGAGTACAGCTCACTCTGGGCTTATCAACCCAGCTCCTGCAAAGTGCCCTAGAGGAATCTGATGTGTAAAGTGCTCCAAGGTACTGTGTTTTAATTGCTCCATGTAGATCCTGCTGGTGCATTCTAAAAGGTACCCTGTACACGTCAATGTAGTCTGTTAATGCTGCAAACTAGGTACCGTGTGGAGCATACCAGCAGGGTCTACATGGAGCCGTTAAAGTGCAACACATAAGAGTGCTTTACAAATCACACCTCTCTGGCGCGCTTTGCTGCATTGTGTAGACAAGCCTTCTGATTGAATGGCTACTACGTGTATCTGGGATTCCAGACTTTAATGGAAGGGTAATGAAATATTAGGCACACTCCTACACTAGTTTCTGTCACAAATGGGATTGTCTTGCACCACCAAGAGGTTGAGAAAATGTCATTCAGCCCACTAAATTGACCCTAAATGCTAACAATCCATTTTAAAAATTTTATTTGAAGACACTTTGGTGTTTAATATGCCTAAGTCAACGTTTTCTAAACTTTTAAAAAATGAGTCCCGCTTCAGGAAAAGGAAACTGATTGCAACCTCACCGTGTGGTATTAAAGGCTTTCCCACACGAATTTATACATCTTCCATGACTGTTCCCTCAGCTAGTCTTCACACTTTCCAGAGGGGCTCTCCTCACACACTTTGGAAAACACTTCATGAAAAATGTGGTTCTTTTGTACTTTAGAAATCCCTGTTTCCCCTCCTCCGTCCTCATATCTGACTGGATATTTGGCTTTTTAAAGATCCAGCAGCTGTGAGGAAAGTAAAAAGAAAAGGAGGACTTGTGGCACCTTAGAGACTAACATTTATTTGAGCATGAGCTTTCGTGAGCTACAGCAGAAAGTGTATTTTCCAACTCAGAAATGGATAGGTCTCTGCGCATGTTGTTCTCTGATGATTTATCAACAGTAGCTTTTTACATCACCTCTCTCAGTGCTGTTATTTTTTCTCTCTACTTTTCCTTGCCATAGCTTAGCTGAATTAATATAAGATGTTCCCTTTAATACTGCATATACAATGTCTTCCTTCTCTGCAAAGAGATGGTTCTCTCTGTTTTTTTGAAATATGTAAATGGGATATAGGCACTTGTTCTGTCCTTGTAGTCATGTATTTCTCCTTTTTAGAAAGCCAAACAATAAAATGCAATTCAGAAAGACATAACAGCCTGTTTTTTTAGCGCAGCACTAACTCCTCTCCCCCACACAGCTAGAAACCTTACTTTTCAACACTTACTTTGCCTAACAATCTGACACTAAAAGAAAAGGAGTACTTGTGGCACCTTAGAGACTAACCAATTTATTTGAGCATAAGCTTTCGTGAGCTATAGCTCACTTCATTGGATGCATTCAGTGGAAAATACAGTGGGGAGATTTATATACACACAGAACATGAAACAATGGGTGTTACCATACACACTGATAGTGATCAGGTAAGGTGAGCTATTATCAGCAGGAGAGCGGGGGGGGGAGGGCAATTCTTCAACAAAAAAACTTCAAAAACAGACTCCGAGAGACTGCTGAATTGGAATTAATTTGCAGACTGGATACAATTAACTTAGGCTTGAATAAAGACTGGGAGTGGATGGGTCATTACACAAAGTAAAACTATTTCCCCATGTTTACTCCCCCCCCCCACTATTCCTCAGACGTTCTTGTCAACTGCTGGAAATGGCCCACCTTGATTATCACTGCAAAAGGTTCCCCCCCACCCCCTGCTCTCCTGCTGGTAATAGCTCACCTTACCTGATCACTCTCTTTACAGTGTGTATGGTAACACCCATTGTTTCATGTTCTCTGTGTATATAAATCTCCCCACTGTATTTTCCACTGAATGCATCCGATGAAGTGAGCTGTAGCTCATGAAAACTTATGCTCAAATAAATTTGTTAGTCTCTAAGATGCCACAAGTATGCCTTTTCTTTTTGTGGATACAGACTAATACGGCTGCTACTCTGAAACCAATCATGACACTGACCTCCTTGGTAAAGCACATTGAGATCTACTGATGAAAAATGCTGAATAAGAGCTAGGTGTTAGTAAAGGTTAATTTTTTTGTTCTGGTTTGTATTATGGTAGCACCGAGAGGCCCCAACCAAGATGGGGCCACATTGTGCTAGGAACGACATACAAAATAAAGGGAGAAACAGTCCCTACTCTGAAGAGCTCGCAATCTAAATAGACCAGACAGATGAAGGACAGAGCTGGGAATAGACTCCAGGTCTCTTCTGACTCCCAGTCCAGTTACCTCATCTACTTCACCAAACTACATCTGTTACGGTTGCTTTTATGTATTAAATGAATGTCTAAACACAATATTTTTGACTTATTCCAGCTTTTATTTTGTGTCACATTCTTCTGGCAAGGTCCATGCTGCAGCCGCCATTCAGTGTGCTAGTGACTTTGAGTTAATTTTACATCTTCTGGCTCAGAAGTAAGAGTGCCACCCTAAATTTTCTGGAGTTTCATTTGACTAGGACACTCTTCGTTGCCTCCTGTTCTGATTGTCCTGGGTTGCTGTGCCTTGTTAAGCAGCTGCTGTGAGCCACCTTAGAGGTGGTTTCACTTTGGCAGCAGGTGAAAGGTTCTCTGGCATATATATGTAGCTTGTGAAGCATTTTGGGATCCTTTAGATATAAGTGTAAAAAATGCTTCTAGAATTGTTATAGTTGGAGTGGTTCCACAAGAAGTATCATGTTGATAGAACAATCCTGATCATAAGGAAGGGAATTTGAACACAATTCATGCTCTTCCAGAATGTACAAATAGATACCGGTAAGTCTGCACCATAAATTCATCACATTAGATATGGATAATGTCGACAATGAAATATGAAAAACACGCTGCATTTCAGTTTGCGTGTGTGTGTTTGTGTACACGTGCGCAAATTGAAACCTCAAATACCTCTGTACAATAAAATGCAATCTCTCAGCTCCTGAGGTCTTCTGTCCATTCACTGCCTTTGGCTCAAGGTACACCCTGACCCTCATTGTACCTGTACCTGTAGTAAGTAAACAAATGTTTGGAAAAAGGTTTCAGCATCATCTTCCGTCTCATTAAATGATAATGAGAATGCACATCAGAGACGACAATTAAACACTGCACAATTTGGCACATGATTATCTCTGCAAGGTCAAAAAGTAGTACACCTTGTATCAGTGAAAGTTCTGAAGTTCTCATTAGTTCTTAAGACAAAGCCAGAATGTGAAAAAAACAAACACACAGACTAGTCAGTTCTGAAATGTGGACTAGCCCCAGCCTGAAACCCCTTCTAATCCCTCAGGACTCCTCCTGAAGTTTGGTACGTTACTAACACAAAACAGGCTACATCTAATTAAAGTTAACCTTGGGGCACTGACTGACAAAAGCCAAGGAATTCAAAGTGCAGGCTGGCATCCCTTTTGGCTTCCAAAATATATTCCGAACTATAGCTCTCTCCAAATTGGGTTCTGTACTGGGAGCAGTTGGGATAGAGCCTAACTTTTACTGGTGCAAGAGGACGCTGTTATAATTTTCATGAGGGATAAGGTGGGTGAGGTAATATCTTTTATTGGTCCAGCTTCTGTTGGTGAGAGAGAGACAAGCTATTGAGCTTACACAGAGCTCTTTTTCAAGTCACCTACCTTGGTTCTTTAATATCCTGGGACCAACATGGCTACAACCACACTGCATATAATAATTTTCAAATAAAGATACAAATTACCTGTGGTGTTTGCTTTGTTTTGTTTTTTTTCTTTCCCACCTTTCTCTATTATCGTTTTTGTTTGCTTAGCTCCTGTCTCTCATTTAACTTTCTCTCATGCCGCTATCTCCTGTCCGCCTAAAATAGTCTTCCTTTTGCATCCAGCCCTCTCCTGACTGTGCTCTGCACCCATCTTTATGTGTGTGCTTCTGTCCCTCTCTTGACCTCCTTTTTCAAGCCTCATTTGTTTCCTTGCCAGGCCTCTTTACTTCTGACCCTTTCCAGGCTGCCTTTCATCTATCTTGCTATCTCTCTTGTCTTCACCTAAGCTTCCCCTCTCTCTTACTCAGTCCAGGTCTCTGTCCATTGTCCATTCCAAGAGTCCCGCTGGTTGTAGAAGATGAAATTTCTGAGGAGAGAGGGTCACAGAGTTCCCTTTGCATTTCTAAAATTATTGGTGGGGGGTAGTAGCATTTTGTGCAGCAAACTCATAAGGGGATTACATTTTCAGAATAGGAGAGAAGATAGAAAATTATAAATTTAATCGGGGACTCTACCTCATTCCTCTAAACAGTCTAGCACTTATTTCTTCCTTTCTTTGCTGACAAAGCTACACCAGGCAGGCTGTAGCTAATGAAAGTACCCAATTTGGCCATGTGAGCCAAGCGACAGGAGGATCCAAACATTACAGTGCTAACTCTGCAGGACTGTGTTACAATCCATGTCCTGGCTGTATACCTAAGTGCCTGAACGTTCTCTTCAGTTCACTTTGTCCTTGGATCACAGTCATTGGAACCAGGACAGAGAGTCGAGCCAGGCTTTCAGCCTGAGCCAAGGTGACCACTTGTGTTTGCCTATTTCAGATCTCTAGCCTTTTCCTTTTGCCCGGTCTCATTCTGTCTCTCTGGTTCCCTGTCCCTGGATCACTTTATTATTATTGTGGCTGGAGCTATCTTCTCTCTCTCTCTCACTCTCTCTCTCTTTTTTTTAAGTGGACCTAGGCTTAGATCTGTCCTTTAGTATTTTTATTTTTAGTCAAAATCTTGGCAGCAGGGTGGCTACTGGGCATTTTGCCACCTGAACAAAAAATGTGCATCACCCTGATAAGAATTACAATGTGTTTCTTTCTGGGGCTGTGACTGGGACACTCATGCAGCTACCGCCTGTGTGGTACCTGGGCTCTGGATAAACAGACAATGCTAGTCTTCAGAGCTGTCAGTCCAGTAGCTTTCATCAACACTAAATGCACCTTAAAAAAACATTTAAAGAACAGGTTGATCAACCCACCTCCATCCTGCGTGCACTTCTGTGTGATCACTGCTATACAAAGGGTAATCTGTGAATCCCAAATCGCAGGGAACCCACAAAAATAGAGAAATGTCTTCATAGGAAGTTTATTGATTTTTTTTTTACTGTACTTGATAATATTCCTGGGCACAGTATGAATTAAAAAGCACTGACTGGTCCCAGCAATCATTGTGATGTCTGTAACTGCTTAAGGTAAGACAAAGGCAAGTGCAACTCCTAGTAGCTCAGCCTATGCACTAGTACAATCCCAGAGGGAGTAACTGCTCCTGAGGTGTGGTGAACATCACACATACAGGGCATGGGAGGGCTTTGCTAACTGGCAAAGGTTGCTTAGAGCTGTTGGCTACTGAAAAACACTTTCACCTGGGGACACCATGCTATGTTCATTTCCAGCTGAGATCAGTAAGGGCTTGTCTACACTGACACTTTACAGTGCTGCACTTTTCTTGCGCAGGGGGGTGAAAAAACATCCCCTAGCACAGCAAGTTTCAGCTCTGTAAAGTGCCAGTGGAGACAGTGCACCAGTTCTGGGAGCCATGTCCCTCGTGGAGGTGGGATTCTCCCAGCGCTTTGCTGCAACTACATAAACCACTTTAACATTGCCAGTGTAGACTAGCCCTAAGACACTATCCTAGGAGTAAAACATTCAAAATATAGATCAGGGTCACTCTGACTTTTGTTGAATACATATTTTTCCCTACAAATTTCTCTGAAAATATAGAACCTCCAGTTCAAAAGTCAGGTCCTGAGCAATCATCGGATTTTATCAAAAGAATATGTTTTGGGTTCTTTTTCTTTCTCAGTTTTTGAACCATTTGGGTACACTCAGGCCATGTTTTCAAACTTTGCTCTGCAATCATGAGGTCTAAAGACTTGCTGTTTTATTTGTAAATGGAAGCTGAGATTATCACATGACTCCAGAAGTTGGGACCTTTAAGAAAAAATACCAAATATAGCAAGATTAGTGATAACGTTGTGACAGTTGTCAATACCATATAAATTAATTGCAGTGAAGAGCAACTTTCCAAGGTAATTTCGATTCCTTGTAGGACAGAATAGGATATGCGAAACTCTATGTAATAAAAGTTCCCAGGCTTACCAAGGAGAAAATGTGTCAGAGGTTTTTCCCCAAGTCTTCATATTAATTTTTGATGCACATAATCAAAAGTCAAATACAAACATTTAATAAAAATATAATCAAATTAAACCGCTAAAAATACATGTACAAATACATATACCTACAAAGAAGGAGGTCATAATATCAGCCTATCAGAACTGAAATAAAATACATGAAAGTAATAACATGCTATAATAAATTTGAGAGTCTGGAGTTTAATGTATCAGTTCACAGAATAATGTAATTAAAATGTGTAATAATTTTGTAACTTTTAATTTATAGCAGAGGAGAATCATTCAACGCTCACATAAAGCTTGTTGAAAAGAATCTGTGGACCAGTGTGCCAGGGCCATGCAATACAAAATAATCCATAGCATCTAGTGGATTCTAACTCATTTATGCCTTATGGGCAAGTTGCCAAATGGTGAAGCCACATTCAGAAAGGGGCCTTTCAATATTTCCCTGTAAAATGCTTATTGTATCTAACAATTCCTGACCCTTGTTTTCCTTCCAGGTATGAAGGTGAAGCTTATTTTTAAGTAGAGCTGGTCAAAAAAATTATTTCAATGGCTAATACAGTGTCCACAACATTTAATTTTTTGTGGGGAAATTTCATTGATTTTACATTGGGAAAAATCTAAACAAATTATTTCATTTCAGGTCAGGATAACCCAAATCAAAACAGTTCAGTTTGTCAAACTGAATTGAAACATTTCACTCTGGGTCAGTTTCAAATCCAATGTTTGCCTCAGCTGCCACCATGTCTCATGGGAGACCGTTTGGATGCCTCATGTCCACCATTTCTGCTGTGGGCTGGGCTTAGTGGCTGGACTACATCTCTCATGATACAATGTGCTCTCCCCTTGATGCATCATGGGAGCTCCTGGCTATGGTACAGGATGGAAACTAACTTCACTGAGGAAGCTCGGGGAGCACAGACTATGTCAAACCAAGTCAAACCAGGACATTTTCATACAGGAATGTCTAAAGGCTGTTTTGATTGAAAATGTCAAAATGCAACATTTGAATATTTTTTAATGGAAATTTTTCTGAACTTTTCTGGTCTGTTGTTTTTTCTGTTTCAATATTGAGACTTTTCTTCCCAATTTGGCACAAAAACAAATCTCAAAAGATTGGAATTTCCCACAGGACGGACATTCTGTTTCTTCTAGCTAAAGCTTTAAGTTTTGTTAACGCTAATGGCTTGTACCAAAGGACAATTTTCCATGGTTTGGATTTTTTAATTTTGCTAATAAATGTCTCTTTCCCTCTCCTCCTTTTCTGGTATGAAAACCTTGAAAAGCAACAATGTACTGTACAAAGGAAAAAGCAGTAATGAGAGAGGCAAGGTCATACATCTGCTGCTTTCCACACTTTCTTATCTGTGACATCACAAGCGTCAAGGCCTTTCTATTCATTAAAACAGTTGAATCATTGCAAATGATACAAACTGACTAAATCTGTGGCCTTCTGCCTTAGTCATAATAGAGGTCTTCTTGATAGGGAAGATGTTCTCTAACCAGACTGAGTGGAGGGAAGAAGTGCTTTGTGTAAATGCAACAGGTACCCTATTGCTGTCAGCATGCCTTGGACTAACAAACTGCAAAGTGTTCAGTAAGGATTAACTTCCTGAGAGGAGAGGCTGGTGAGATTTATGGTACTGAATCCAGCTGGGCTAGTGGTGCAATTCCATTTCTCTCCACAGAACTTCTGCAGGCCCACAACCAAGAAAATAACATTAACATAAAAATAATATAAAAAACAAATTTCTAAAGTGCCCATCAGCATAGGCTACACTTAACATTTACTCTGTTAATGATGGAAATGGGCCAGAAAGAAAATACCAGATTTGGGTATAGGGATTGGAATCTGAACCGAGATTTGCATCTGAATTTTTCAGCTGGCTAATATCTCCCCGCTTGGCTAAACTCAAAAGGCTGGGGGCAACTCTTTTACCTTCCCCTCTTTTATGCAGACTGGGAGTGCTGTGGAGAAATAAGTTGAAAATGATGGTGTAGGTTGAGGATGAATTTTTTTTTTTAAATGGAGGGGATGGGTTAAAAAGTGTCCCCACCTAGCAGCCCTTTTTATACTATATACCACAGGTTTGTCAATAGAATGCCTTGCCTACTGCAAGCCTCAGCCATCAGGGCCTTGTATCTGGCCACATTTCATGTTCTACAGGGAGAATAGAACCATACAAGTAGAACCATACAAGTAAAGAATGATTTAACTGGGAATTGGTCCTGCTTTGAGCAGGGGGTTGGACTAGATGACCTTCTGGGGTCCCTTCCAACCCTGATATTCTATGATTCTATGATTCTAACCATTATCCCCCAGTTCTGGCCACTGCAAGTATCTTTGTAAATGGCAGCTGACAGGTCAACTTTGTGACATCCTAAACTGATATTGAATTTCTGTAAAATATACCTGTGCCTGTCACCAGATTTGTCCTGAAAACATTTGCTAAGGTCATGAAATAACCTATATGTGTGATTTCTTTCTGGTGGATGTAAATTCCTATCTGCCTGGTGACTAATTCTTTGCATCTAGAAATACAGCAGCTGGGAAAGCTGGTGTGATAACAAATATATGGCCATGGGCTGACAGTGACATGAAAATGAGTGTATTAAAAATGGGTAAAGCTGTTTAACAATTTCATGAGTTCTTCCTACAGAAGAATCAACCAGGAGTTCAAAAGATGAGAATCAGCAGGAGAAACAGTTTAACAGACAATCACTGACAGCAGCTAGTAAATGTGAGTCCCACGGAACCTTACTAAATGTCACTATTCATAAAGGTAAGCCTCTTCTGATTGCCACATTATTCATAGATTCATCAATTTTTAAGGCCAGAAGAGAGTATTAGATCAGCTAGTCTGACCCCCCATAGAGCACAGCCACAGAATGTCCCCTAGTTACCCCAAATAGATCCCAATAACTTGTGTTTGACTAAAGCAGATCTTCTAGAAAGGCATCCAGTCTTGATATGAAGACATCAAGGGATGGAGAATCCACTGCTTCCCCTGGTAATCTGTTCCAATGTCTAATCGCTTTCACTGTTAAAAAGTTGGGTCTTATTCCTAACTTTAATTTGGCGGGTTTTAACTTCCAGACATTGGTTCTTGTTATGCCATTCTCTGCTATTTTAAAGAGCCGTTTAGTACCCGGTATCTTCTCTTCATGAAGGTACTCATACTATAGTTGTCACCTCTCAATAATCCTTTTCCTAAGTGTGACAGGGTCGGACCAGATGGCTATAGGAGAGTAATAGAAGGCAGATATATTAGCCCGATGCTAAGTAGGTCCCTTTTCCCTGGGTAAGGTAACAGGGAAGGTTCCAGAACAATCAGGAACCTTCTGGAGACAATTAAGACAGGCTGATTAGAACACCTGTAGCCAATCAAAAAGCTGCTAGAATCAATTAAGGCAGGCTAATCAGGGCACCTGGGTTTTAAAAAGGAGCTCACTTCAGTTTGTGGTGTGTGTGTGAGGAGCTGGGAGCAAGAGGTACTAGGAGCTGAGAGTGAGAACGCGGATTGTTGGAGGACTGAGGAGCACAAGCATTATCAGACACTGGGAGGAAGGTCCTATGGTGAGGATAAAGAAGGTGTTGGGAGGAGGCCATGGAGAAGTAGCCCAGGGAGTTGTAGCTGTGACACAACTGTTCGAGGAGGCACTCTAGACAGCTGCATTCCACAGGGCCCTGGGCTGGAACCCGGAGTAGAGGGCGGGCCCGGGTTCCCCCCAGATCCTCCCAACTCCTGGTCAGACACAGGAGGAGTCGACCTGGACTGTGGGTTCAGAAAAACGGCCAAGCTGAGGGCTGCCGTGAAGCTCCAAGGCGAGCAAATCGGCCAATAAGCGCAAGGTAGAGCAGGAACTTTGTCACATAAGCTAAACATTGCAAAGTATTTTCTCCAGCCCTCGAATAATTTTTGTGGCTCTCTTCCGGCATGTGCTCCAATTTTCAGCATCCCTTTTTAAATGTTATGGGGACAGTTGTATTCTAGTATTGGTACCGCCAGAATTGTATACAGAGGTAAAAATCATCTTCCTTGTCACTACACTCTGTTTCACGCAACCACACAGCTGATCTGTAACTAACAGGGAGCAGATAAATATATATCTGGCTCATTGTGGAAAGATAGCACAACTACTTAGGTACAGTATGTTTATTTTAAACCTTTCTCTTGAACATCAGCTATTGCTCACTGCTGGAGGAGGCAGAATGCCAGAATTTATGAATTAATGGCTGTTCTAAAGCTGGTCAAATTAGTCAGTAGAAATAAGTTGTGTTTTCTGTTTGTGACCCAATCCTGATGTCTGTATGTACTCTTTTGAAATATTTACCGTGTATTTGTGACAGGTAACGTACAGTATATTAGTTATATTGTGAAATGTTCATCTTAAATCATGCTGTTGGTGGTATCTGACAGGTTGCCTAAAATCACATGGTACTGTCCCTATGCCTTTATTTAATGTCTCAGACTTTTAAATAGGAGAATAAGGAACTGCAAATCATGAATAGCATACACTCTTGGTTATATGCAAATATGGATATTCACATGAAGAACATCTGTTCCCTAAAACACTCATGTGAACAAAAACCTATTCATATGAATCGTGAATAACAAGTACAAACGTGGTTAACTGAATGGTCATTTACAATCCGAATGAATGCTTGGGAACACTGTTTTTCCAGGATCTCCCCAGGTAGAGCCTGATCCTTTATGGCAAAACTTATGTTTTTTCTTGCGGAGCCACCCATATATATATTTCCCCCATATTGCTGAGTCTTTGAAATTGCTTTCCATGGGGCATTTCTTGATAAATAATAACTGTGTGACCTGACTCTCACCTGTAGGGGGACAATAAGAAGACAGATTAAGAAATATGCAACCTAGCAACATGTAATAACCTCATTGTTACCTATTATAGCTGGTCAAAACCTTTTTTCCCCCCAAACTGTTTTCCATCGGAAAATGCAGTTTTTTGTTGAAATCAAAATTTCTCACGGGACAATGTTGATTTTGATGAAATCGTCACTGGAAAAAACAAAAGGAATTGTTTCAACTGTCTTGTTTCATTTTCATAATGTCAGCTTTATCATTTTGATTAATTTCATTTGGACTTTTATATTAAAATATAAATGTAAATATTATAATATTTTATATTGGTTTGACATTACCAAAATGAAAGGTTTCAACCTTATCTAAACAAAATGTGTCAAAAGTTCTGTTCTGTGAGAAGTTATTTTTTTGTTCTTCATTCCTTTTTGCAAACAAATTTTAAACTGTCACAATTTTCCTCAAAATGGAAATTACATTTTCTGACCAACTGTGAACAGTCATTCAACTCTCAGATGTTTTATGCTAAGAATAATCAGCTGCTTGCCTGTATGTCAAATGCATAACTGAATGATAACCATAAGTGTGCCAAACACTTACACACTTCCTACAAATGAAGAGTCCAATCCTACAGGCCCTCTATGCATAGGATTCTCGCTGATATCCCTAGGGGCAGACTGTGCAGTTCTTGTCATGTGAGTAACCCAATGGTTCTCAAACTTTTGTATTGGTGACCCCTTTCACACAGCAAGCCTCTGAGTGCAACCCCCTCTTATAAATTAAAAACACATTTTAAAAAATATTTAACACTATTATAAATGTTGGAGGCAAAGCAGGGCTTGGGGGTGGAGGCTGAAAGCTTGCAACCCCCAAGTAATAACCTCATGACCCCCTGAACGGTCATGACACTCAGTTTGAGAATCCCTGTAATCCCATTGGGAGTATTTCTGTAAGTGTTGCAGGATCAGGCCCATAGACAGTTGAGGAGAGAAATTATTGTTGTTTTATAACAGTAACAGGAAAGTTACCAGCGTAAGTTTGCAAGTGAAGCAAGAGATGTGCTGCAAGTAACTCCAAGATAGCTAATTGCTGTCTGTGAAGTATTCTGACCAGGACAGGAAAACATTACTTTCGAGTTGTGTAGCTCAGTCGTTCTTATCCAAGGGCACTTAATTCAAAAACCAGAAAAATACATTCTAAAGAAAACCATGAAACTGGGTAAAGTGAAAACAAGCTCATGCTTACAAATTTACTGTTGGGTCTTTCCTGATGAATAAAGGTAGGGTTGTGATGGAGATTTTAAATGGTGCCTCCTGTCCTTAGGGCTTTCATAGCAGCATTGGGGTTTGCCAGTGTTTCTCATTTGCCTCAGCCATTCCAACAGCATTTAGATGAAAGTTGTCGGCCTGAATCCACTGCCCTCCTCACATTTTTCCCCTTGTAACCAAAATGATCAACATCATCATCTGTCTGTAATGGATCACAGCTATGCCTGTGCTTCACAGCCTCTGCCACTACTTTTCTTCTTGTTATTATTTATTATTTGTATTGCAGTGTTGCCTAGAGGTGCTAGTTGCAATTTGGGGCCCCATTGTTTTAGTGTTGTACACAGACAGAATAAGAGACAATCCCTCAGAGATGCTTGCTATCTAAATAGACACGGTAGAGTGAAGTGACTCACCAAGGTCACATAGCAGAGCTGGTAACAGAGCCCAAGCTTCCAGACTCCCAGTGCCACTGCCTTCTGGATCAAACTGCCTCTCCTGCCATCAGAGACGTCACTAGTCCCCCAACTGATCTCCATAGCCCATCCATACGGCTTTGACCAATGGGAGAAGTTTTAGACCTGATCTTGGTAGTTTCCCCATCCAGCAGCAGCAGCTTGCAGACCTTCAACTCCCAACATCATCCTAGACATCTACAGCTGGACCACTCCTTCCTCCAGTCACAATCCCTTGTGTCCTTTTCCATCTCTTCATTGTCCCACGTCCCCCATCTTTCAGTCTCCCTTTCCTCCTCGTTCCACTAACCTCACAACCTCCATTTGAACCCCATTACCCACATATCCCCCACAAAGCAAAGCAAAATAGCTAGAAATTTGGCCCCATAGCTCTTTCCTAGTTATAATATCCATCATGTAATCTGCACATTATTATTTAGTGTGTAAACTCCTAAAAGTTTTTGCATGTGTCAAGGTTCCTTCCCCACTCTGAATTCTAGGGTACAGATGTGGGAACCTGCATGAAAAACCCCCTAAGCTTATTTTTACCAGCTTAGGTTAAAACTTCCCCAAGGTACAAACTATTTTACCTTTTGTCCCTGGACCTTATTGCTGCCACCACCAAGCATCTAAGAAAAATAACCCACTTGGAAGAGCCCACTTGGAAACGTCTTTCCCCCTAAAATCCCCCCAAGCCCTACACCCCCTTTCCTGGGGAAGGCTTGATAAAAATTCTCACCAATTTCCATAGGTGAACACAGACCCAAACCTTTGGATCTTAAGAACAATGAAAAAAGCAATCAGGTTCTTAAAAGAAGAATTTTAATTAAAGAAAAAGTAAAAGAATCACTTCTGTAAAATCAGGATGGTAAATACCTTACCAGTTAATTAGATTCAAAACATAGAGAATCCCTCTCGGCAAAACCTTAATTACAAAAAGACACAAAACAGGAATATACATTCCATTCAGCACAATTTATTTTATCAGCCGTTTGAACAAAACAGAATAATAGAATCATAGAATATCAGGGTTGGAAGGGACCTCAGGAGGTCATCTAGTCCAACCCCCTGCTCAAAGCAGGACCGATCCCCAATTAAATCATCCCAGCCAGGGCTTTGTCAAGCCTGACCTTAAAAACTTCTAAGGAAGGAGATTCGACCACCTCCCTAGGTAACGCATTCCAGTGTTTCACCACCCTCCTAGTGAAAAAGTTTTTCCTAATATCCAACCTAAATCTCCCCCACCACAACTTGAAACCATTACTCCTTGTTCTGTCATCTGCTACCACTGAGAACAGTCTAGAGCCATCCTCTGTGGAACCCCCTTTCAGCTAGTTGAAAGCAGCTATCAAATCCCCCCTCATTCTTCTCTTCCGCAGACTAAACAATCCCAGTTCCTCAGCCTCTCATAACTCATGTGTTCCAGTCCCCTAATCATTTTTGTTGCCCTCCGCTGGACTCTTTACAATTTTTCCACATCCTTCTTGTAGTGTGGGGCCCAAAACTGGACACAGTATTCCAGATGAGGCCTCACCAGTGTCGAATAGAGGGGAACGATCACATCCCTTAATCTGCTGGCAATGCCCCTACTTATACACCCCAAAATGCCATTGGCCTTCTTGGCAACAAGGGCACACTGTTGACTCCTATCCAGTTTCTCGTCCACTGTAACCCCTAGTTCCTTTTCTGCAGAACTACTGCCGAGCCATTCGGTCCCTAGTCTGTAGCGGTGCATTGGATTCTTCCATCCTAAGTGCAGGACTCTGCACTTGTCCTTGTTGAACGTCATCAGATTTCTTTTGGCCCAATCCGTCTAGGTCCCTCTGTATCCTATCCCTACCCTCCAGTGTATCTACCTCTCCTCCCAGTTTAGTGTCATCTGCAAACTTGCTGAGGGTGCAGTCCACACCATCCTCCAGGTCATTTATGAAGATACTGAACAAAACTGGCCCGAGGACTGACCCTTGGGGCACTCCACTTGATACCGGCTGCCAACTAGACATGGAGCCATTGATCACTACCCGTTGAGCCCGACAATCTAGCCCGTTTTCTATCCACCTTATAGTCCATTCATCCAGCCCAAACTTCTTTAACTTGCTGGCAAGAATACTGTGGGAGACCGTGTCAAAAGCTTTGCTAAAGTCAAGGAACAACACGTCCACCACTTTCCCTTCATCAACAGAGCCAGTTATCTCGCCACAGAAGGCAATTAGATTAGTCAAGCATGACTTGCCCTTGGTGAATCCATGCTGCCTGTTCCTGATCACTTTCCTCTCCTCTAAGTGCTTCAGAATTGATTCCTTGAGGACCTGCCCAATGATTTTTCCAGGGACTGAGGTGAGGCTGACTGGCCTGTAGTTCCCAGGATCCTCCTTCTTCCCTTTTTTAAAGATGGGCACTACATTAGCCTTTTTCCAGTCGTCCGGGACTTCCCTCGATTGCCATGAGTTTTCAAAGATAATGGCCAATGGCTCTGCAATCACATCCGCCAACTCCTTTAGCACTCTTGGATGCAACGCATCCAGCCCCATGGACTTGTGCACATCCAGCTTTTCTAAATAGTCCCAAACCACTTCTTTCTCCACAGAGGGCTGGTCACCTCCTCCCCATGCTGCGCTGCCCAGTGCAGCAGTCTGGGAGCTGACCTTGTTCATGAAGACAGAGGCAAAAAAAGCATTGAGTATCTAACGCATATCTAACTAGATTGCTTATTAACTCTTTACAGGAGTTCTGACCTGCATTCCTGCTCTGGTCCCGGCAAAAGCAACACACAGACAGACAGACCCTTTGTTCCCCCCCTCCAGCTTTGAAAGTATCTTGTCTCCTCATTGGTCATTTTGGTCAGGTGCCAGCGAGGTTATCTTAGCTTTTTAACCCTTTACAGGTGAAAGGGTTTTTCCTCTGCCCAGGAGGGATTTAAAGGAGTTTACCCTTCCCTTTATATTTATGACAGCATGCTTAGAAATATTGTTGATTATGTAGTTCATTACCCCCTTGGTAAGGGGTTGTAGTGACTGGTGAGTCTACTACAGCTCTGAGATTACAGGAACTGCTGCTTCCCAGATGGAGGGGAAAGATTCTGTCTGATATGAAGCTTCTTTGTGCATAACCCAATTACTTGAGCAGGGCACTGAGAACAGGGTTTGGTCCATATTGTGGGAGCACAGGATCGAGCTGTGGAGCAATCAGAGATGATTATAAAAGCTATGCAGCAATTGCTGAGTGCACTCTCCAAGAAATTATTAATTCCTCCTCTTTATTCTCTTTAACTATGATTGGGGGTGGAGATGGGTGGAATCCTGTAGGGGAATGGACAGGCCGGTTTCTAGGTCTTTCCTTCTCTAATTACTTGTGTGCTATGATTCTTAGGGTATGTCTACACGACGAAATTAGGTTGATTTTATAGAAATTGATTTTTAGAATTCAATTTTATACAGTCGATTGCATATGTCCATGCTAAGTGCATTAAATTGGTGGCGTACGTCCTCACTACCATGGTTAGCATCGACTTACGGAATGGTGCACTGTGGGTAGCTGTCGCACAGTTTCCGCAGTCTCCGCCGCCCATTGGAATTCTGGGTTAAGTTCCCAATGCATGATGGGGCAAAAACATTGTCGTGGGTGTTTTTGGGTATATGTCGTCAGTCGCCCCTCCCTCCATGAAAGCAATGGCAGACAATCGTTTCGTGCCTTTTTTCCTGGGTTACCTGTGCAGACGCCATACCACGGAAAGCATGGAGCCCGCTCAGCTCATTTTCACCATTGCTGTTGTGGGCAAGTCTACTGTGGTGGCTGCTGTGATCCAAGTAGCCCATGCAATCATTGCCGTTCTGTTATCAAGGGTAGTGACTCTGGGAAATGTGTGCGGGCCTTTTTAGATTTGAGATGCATCATATTCCTGTCCTTTGTCGCTGGTGAAGAAGTCTTGCAGCCGTATGTTCCAGTCCGGTCGGCGCTGTCACACCCCATAGCACTTCTGTGGTTGACACATGTAACAGCTCCAGGGCTCTTGCTCTTTTGCCTTGGCTGAGGTACCGTGCCCGACCAGGACCTCCAAACATTCAACACAGAAGCACCTGCAGCTTCTGGCATTGCTACACAGCAGCAGCTCCTGGGTGCCTTTGCAGCAGATGGTGCAGTAGGGCTGCTAGCCGTCCTCATCCAGGGCGTACGGCTCCACCGTTTCCGCTGCAACTCTCCTGCGAGCTGGAGGCTTCTGCCTCAGGCTGCTCTCCCAGCTGGCAGTACCGCACGGTCGCACCTACCCCAGACTACCCCTTGCTCCAATGGCTCATGAAGCCTGGACAGTAGTAAGGAGCAGTACAATTATAGGCTGAGCAAGTGCAGAATGGTGGTAGAACGTGCCTTTGGACGTTTAAAAGCTCACTGGCGCTGTTAGTCAGACCTCAGCGCAACCAACATTCCCATTGTTATTGCTGCTTGCTGTGTGCTCCACAATATCTGTGAGAGTAAGGGGGAGACGTTTATGGCGGGGTAGGAGGTTGAGGCAAATCGCCTGGCATCCAATTTTGAGCAGCCAGACACCAGGGCGATTAGAAGAGCACAGCAAGGTGTGCTGCGCATCAGAGAGGCTTTGAAAACCAGTTTCATGACTGGCTAGGCTTTGGTGTAACAGTTGTGTGTGTTTCTCTTTGATGCAAGCCCACCCCCTTTGTTGATTTTAATTCCCTGTAAGCCAGCCACCATCCCCCTTTCGAAATTAAGTAACTGTTGTTTTGAAACCATGCATTCTTTCTTTATTAATTAAAAAAAAATGAGATAACGGACAAGGTGGCCCGGGTGGGGTGGGGGAGGAGGGAAGGACAAAGGTCACATTGCTTATTGTAGCCACACTACAAATCAAAGTGTTTTGAATGACAGCCTTCTGTTGCTTGGGCCATCCTCTGGAGTGGAGTGGCAGGGTGCCCGGAGCCTCCCCCCCACATTCTTGGGCTTCTGGGTGAGGAGGCTATGGAACATGGGGAGGAGGGTAGGCGGTTATACAGTGGATGCAGCAGGGGGATGGATCTGTGCTCTTGCTGCCTTTCCTGCAGCTCCCACAGATGCTTCATCATGTCCATTTGCTCCCCCAACAGACACTTCATCGCGTCCTGCCTCCGCTCTTCACGCTCACTTAATTCTTTCCTAGCCTCTGCCATTGAATGCCTCCATGCATTAAGCTGTGCCCTATCAGTGCAGGAGGACTGCATGAGTTTGGAAAACATGTCATCCCGGTGCGGTTTTTTTGCCTTCTAATCTGCGATAACTTCAGGGACGGAGATGGAGGGGAGTGTAGAAACATTCTACGCTCTACGATTCTGGGGGGACTGCATGGTCACCTGTGCTGCTGAGTTCGCCATGCTGACCAAACAGGAAATGAAATTTAAAAGTTCCCGGCACTTTTCCTGTGTACCTGGCTAGTGCATCAGAGTTCAAAGCGCTGTCCAGAGCGGTCACATTGGAGCACTCTGGGATAGCTCCTGGAGGCCAATGCCGTCGATTTGCATCTGCACTACCCCAAATTCGACCCAGCAAGATCGATTTTAGTGCTACTCCCCTTGTCAGGGAGGAGTACAGAAGTTGATTTTAAGAACCCTTTAGGTTGACGGAACAGGGTTGGTTGTGTGGACGCAGTCATTTTTAAATCGATCTAACATGCCTAAATTCGACCTAACCCCATAGTGTAGACCAGGCCTTATTCACATTTTTGTGTCTGACAGTAAAATATCCTTAATTCTTTAGTCCAGTGACGCAGGAGCCAGTTCTGGGGATGGGCAAACAGCATGGCTGCATTTGGCATCCCCTTTGGAATAACGTTTAACCCTTGATATAACACTTTTCATCTGTGTCACGTGTCTCTAAGGTGCGCAAACATCATTGTCCCTATTTAGGGATGGGAAACAGGAGCTCAAGGTACAGTAGTGTCATAACTAGAAATAGAACCCAGGCTCCCTGATTTACAAGCTGGTGCCCTAGGCCTGGATCACATAGCTTTCCCTTGCAGCTGTTGCCCCCTCGGCAACCAAAGTGCTGGGAGTTGGAACTGCGGCCGTAAAGCACGGTTTTTGCTTTCCGATAGAAAGGAGGTGGAAGAGGCGAGAAGAACAAGAAGACTCATTGGGAGCGGGGAGCATCAGGAATCTTATGAGAACAGGGTTCAGCAGTGAGTCCCTCTTCGGGGAAGGTCAGCAGGACACTGAAGAAACTGGATCCTTCCTAAGAGATTCTTGCACTTCTTCTAGCAATACATAAGACCAGGACTGAATGAAATACAGCTAAGGGGGCTATCAAGAAGTTTCATGAGAGCTGCTTGCTTTGTGTGCTGGGACTAACCTACCGACATAGGCCAGATGGAGAGCCAAAAGAAAACCTTGGAGACTGGGCAGAATCCTGGAAAGGCTTGTTAGTGCAGCTGTGGGAAGACAGGTCTAGTAAAAGAGAAGCAGCTGTTTGAATCTGACAGAAAAGCCGCTGGAAAAGGATGAGGGAGGAGGAAAAGAAGTTTGGCTATGGCTGGGGAACTAATTTCAAGCCAGAAGGTTAACATTTGAGTGTTAAGTTACATTTCTCTAAAGAAATAGAGAAGGAAAATTGCTAGGCGATATATTATAAGGGTTTTGAAATTATACAGGAGATAGTGTTAGTGAGAGAGCAGCAATCAGTCACAAAAATTACCCGACAGAGTCCCTCTACTTCTCTTTTCAACCTCAGTCTGAGTAGAATTCAACATTGGAGGAGATTCTGTTCTGCCACCAGGGGCCCGCATCCAAGCAGTGGTATGGGTTTAGGGGTACTAGGAAGCTGTTTTGCTGCCAAAGGTGCACACCATTCACGAAAAGCAAAGAGGTAACATTCGACAGAGCTGAGGCAAGCCATCCAAAAGCAAGACTGTGTTCTTTAGTGAGCTCTAAAAGTTCCCTCTGGAGATATAAGTGCAACTTAAGTATTACTGAATAGTCTGGTAGTGGGTCAGAAGAAGTAATAAACTGGCTGTAAATTTCTGAACCTCCGTGTTTTGGAAATTGTTCTGTTGAACGGGTTTTTAAAACAACTTTTGGAGTCTCTTTCCTTGAGAGCCAGCGTTAGACAGTGCATTTATCACCACAGCTAAATATGAATAAAATAATTGTTGAATATTCATAGTATAGTACCTCTATTATGTACATAAAATATACACACATTATTTGCAGATGTAGTTTAGGTGCCCATGTTTCAAAATATGATGTAAAATATATGCAGATTATGAATCCCCTTTCTGGGATGAGATTTTTACTATTGGCTTCAGTGGGAGCAGAATCGAATCCAAAATATGATTTCTGGATACAATTTTTGTAGTAGTAATTGAATAACAGCTGTCTGTAATGGAAAACACAGACAGCAGGCTTTCTTGTGGTATCACAAAGCCTCTGGATAGGATGCACCCACAAATAATGAAAAATAAGATAAAAAATTCTCCCTTGAAACTAAGAAATAAAACAATAGCTAAAGATGTCTGATTGCCTACAAAAATGAGCCAAAAGGAAAAAAATAAAAAATCAAGTTGCATGCTTTACTCTGAATAATATAATCCCTGTTCTCCTTTCATGTTCTCCTTTCACTTTCTCCATTCCCTTTAGTTTTCATGAAACCATTTGCTACGGCATGTCCCTATTAAGACACCAATTGTGCAAACATGTCTATACGGCAAGTTAGTGTGTGGCAAGCTGGGGTGTAAACCTACCACTCTCCGGAGTGCCACGCTCTTAACTATCTGTGTGGTCCCTGCAGCTGTACACCTACATTTCCTTAGTGCACTTTGCATACGTGGTCAAAGTGCATTAGGGAACTTTTAGTGTTCAGCAGCAAAGGCCATGTGGATAGTTAGTGTGTAGCACACTGGAGCGCTGTTGATTTACACCTCAGCTTACTGCACATTAACTTGCTGTATAGGCAAGTACTCAGGGGTGTGAATTCTGTGGTGCTACTCACATGCAAAAAGTTACTCCCATACCGGATTTCTTGGAAGAACTGGGCTTTAAATGGTAAGCTCTTTGGGTGGGCCTGTTTCTCTACATCATATAAAGCACCTAGCATGCTTTTGAGTACAGTACAACATAATCATTAAAATGACTATGGTTTTAGGTTATAAAACAAAGTTTTGGTTTGAGTTTTAGGAGAGGCCTCATTTAATTTCTTCAAACGCCCTGGCAACATTCCTTTGCTCAGTAAAACAGAGCCAAATATCCAAGGCTGCATGTGAGCAACTGCTGGACATGAAGACCTCAGTTCTGCTTTCAGACGAGGAGGGTACAAGTCCCCGTGACTTCAATGGGAGGCTGCAGCCATAGAGTGGAAGGGAGAACTGGACTCGTAACGTGTGTATGGAGCTATGATTCTTTTTTCCTACGTACTGCTCCTGCTAAGGTAAAGCCTTACCTATACCGAGAAAATTATACTAATTCAACTTAATTATCTTCTAAACTGATTAAGTTAAACTAGTGCAACGCTCTTGCATAGAGGCACTTATCTTGGTTTAAGCATGTTCTACCTTGATTTAGCTTAGATCAGTTCCTAAGGCTTGGCCTACACACAGATTGTGCTGGTTAGGTAAAGATGTGATTTTTAAAAAAAACAACAGATCTATTGAAATTGGTGCAAGCTCTTATGTGAACTCCTTTATATTGGTTTAAACCTGGCTTTGTAAATTCAAGTGTAAGCTAAGCTGATATGAGCTTGATTTAAATAAGTTTAAGGGAACCCATGCAGGGGTTTTAACCCATTTTTTTTAACATTGTTTTAAAACCAATTGAAATGAAACTGGTGCAGCTTCTGTGTGTAGACATTAGCTAAGTGGATATAAGGTGCTCTGTTTTAAACTGAAATGAGAGCATCCACGCAAGTGGGTTGCACCAATTTAATTACCCAGGGCTTCCAAAATGATGTAGTTAAATTCATATAATTTTCTTGTGCAGATGAGGCCTAAGAAGTCAGCCTGTCTGTTGAGGGGCCAAATTGCTTAGCGATTCAAGGTAGAGGATCTTGCAGGGAGAAAGGGCCACTCTGCTTTCTCTGTCATGGAGACTTTGTTTTAGTTGTCTCTGCTTATTGTTTTCCTTAATCTAAAATAAAACCCTCTAAACGGAAAGTCCCTGTTCTTCTCTCTCTATGTGGAAAACAGCCCGTCTAGTCACTGCACAACCAGCACGCTCATTTGCTTTGCAAAGCACTCCTGGATGCCTGGAATGTAAAAGGTGCTATAAGCAAATCCATTTCAACTTTGGTCTCCTGAAAATGAACGGGACACATTTTTCTGCCATTTGTTTTGTTTTTGGTTTCCCCCCATTGGTGCCTGTTTTCTCTTGTGTATTTGATCCTATCAGCCCCTGGAGAACCATGAGCACCTTCATCAACTGCATTTTTCCTCTGAGCCTTTCAGTTTATTGGCAAGTGGACTTTGTTTGGCTTTTATGGTTTATTGAATTTGTTGCTACCTTCTTCATTTTCATCTTAAAGGCAAAAGTTAGACAGTAATCCTGCTGCTCCTGCCTCTAACATATGAGCTAGTACACCTGATTCTAATTGCTCAGCTAGCTGGTATAATCATGAGAAGGCATATTGTATGCATGGCTGCAGACACTTCATGTTTTCTCCTCAGCCAGATAAAAAAAGTCAATTGGCTCTAGGTCTGTCAATAAAGACTAATCATGTGCTGTACAATTAATTATAAGGGGTGTCATGTTAGAACAATTCTGGGCTGGGAAAGAACAGGCACAGGTTCTTTCCCCTCTGACACTGTTTGTGTTGCTAAGCCATCCAGGTTACATCCTCTTTTCCATTTATCTTTTCAACTATTGCCCCCACATAAGTAAACACTTTCTAAAAAGTGTGCTTGTGTGTGTGTGTGTGGGGGTGATTTGGGAAGAATTTTCACCCTGGAAAAGAAATTAACAATGCAAGAAGGCATAATCTGGCAGTAATTTCAAAAGACCTGGGTAAGAGAAGGTGGATGAAACAGTTTATGAGGCGCTGCCATAGTAATCAGAGTTTCCATTATATACCAGAGAATAATCAGGAGGAAATTTTCCAGCAGTGATTCATTTGTAAGCATGAGAATGCACCTGAAACAAGTCATCTATCCCCAATTGCTGCTACTTGTCCCATAGGATCATTTTACCATCACATCCAGAGACAACAAATCCCTTTCCTTACAGCTTTCAGAGTAACAGCCGTGTTAGTCTGTATTCGCAAAAAGAAAAGGAGTACTTGGGGCACATTAGAGACTAACCAATTTATTTGAGCATAAGCTTTCGTGAGCTACAGCTCACTTCATCAGATGCATACTGTGGAAAGTATAGAAGATCTTTTTATACAAACAAAGCATGAAAAAATGGGTGTTTACCACTACAAAAGGTTTTCTCTCCCCCCATCCCACTCTCCTGCTGGTGATAGCTTATCTAAAGTGATCACTCTCCTTACAATGTGTATGATAATCAAGGTGGGCCATTTCCAGCACAAATCCAGGGTTTAACAAGAATGTCTGGGGGGGGGGTAGGAAAAAACAAAGGAAAATAGGTTACCTTGCATAATGACTTAGCCACTCCCAGTCTCTATTCAAGCCTAACTTAATTGTATCCAATTTGCAAATGAATTCCAATTCAACAGTCTCTCGCTGGAGTCTGGTTTTGAAGTTTTTTTTGTTGTAATATCACAACTTTCATGTCTGTAATCGCGTGACCAGAGAGATTGAAGTGTTCTCCGACTGGTTTATGAATGTTATAATTCTTGACATCTGATTTGTGTCCATTTATTCTTTTACGTAGAGACTGTCCAGTTTGACCAATGTACATGGCAGAGGGGCATTGCTGGCACATGATGGCATATATCACATTGGTGTATGTGCAGGTGAACGAGCCTCTGATAGTGTGGCTGATGTTATTAGGCCCTGTGATGGTGTCCCCTGAATAGATATGTGGGCACAGTTGGCAACGGGCTTTGTTGCAAGGATAGGTTCCTGGGTTAGTGGTTCTGTTGTGTGGTATGTGGTTGCTGGTGAGTATTTGCTTCAGGTTGGGGGGCTGTCTGTAGACAAGGACTGGCCTGTCTCCCAAGATTTGTGAGAGTGTTGGGTCATCGTTCAGGAAAGGTTATAGATCCTTAATAGTGCGTTGGAGGGGTTTTAGTTGGGGACTGAAGGTGACGGCTAGTGGCGTTCTGTTATTTTCTTTGTTAGATTCACCTGTCCTGTAGTAGGTGACTTCTGGGAACTCTTCTGGCTCTATCAGTCTGTTTCTGCACTTCTGCAGGTGGGTATTGTAGTTGTAAGAATGCTTGATAGAGATCTTGTAGGTGTTTGTCTCTGTCTGAGGGGTTGGAGCAAATGCCGTTGTATCGTAGAGCTTGGCTGTAGACAATGAATCGTGTGGTGTGGTCAGAGTGAAAGCTGGAGGCATGTAGGTAGGAATAGCGGTCAGTAGGTTTCCGGTATAGGGTGGTGTTTATGTGACCATCGTTTATTAGCACTGTAGTGTCCCGGAAGTGGATCTCTTGTGTGGACTGGACCAGGCTGAGGTTGATGGTGGGATGGAAATTGTTGAAATCTTGGTGGAATTCCTCAAGGGCTTCTTTTCCATGGGTCCAGATGATGAAGATGTCATCAATATAGCGCAAGTAGAGTAGGGGTGTTAGGGGACGAGAGCTGAGGAAGCATTGTTCTAAGTCAGCCATAAAAATGTTGGCATACTGTGGGGCCATGCGGGTACCCATAGCAGTGCTGCTGATTTGAAGGTATACATTGTCCCCAAATGTAAAATAGTTATGGGTAAGGACAAAGTCCAGCCACCAGGTTAGCCGTGACATTATCGGGGATGGTGTTCTTGACGGCTCGTAGTCCATCTTTGTGTGGAATGTTGGTGTAGAGGGCTTCTACATCCATAGTGGCCAGGATGGTGTTATCAGGAAGATCACCAATGGATTGTAGTTTCCTTATAGCCTCTGCTTCCCATCCTCAGCCCTCTGCTAGTTTGAATCATCTCTGATGTCTCTGGCCTCAGAACTTCT
The DNA here is from genome assembly GCF_965140235.1 of Caretta caretta. Classification (NCBI taxonomy): domain Eukaryota; kingdom Metazoa; phylum Chordata; order Testudines; family Cheloniidae; genus Caretta; species Caretta caretta. Next base: position 82,842,706 of record NC_134207.1, on the reverse strand, counting down.
GGACCTGATTATCATTCATAACTCCCCTCCTGCAGTACTATGAATGCCTCCCCAAAGGCTTTGACCACTCTTCCTGATACAATAAAAGGCAACAAAGCCATCTGGGGTGCTCAGAAAACAAAACAAAAGCATAAATATTAATAAACCAAATCAAAACCCAAGCCTGATTCTTGCTGGTAGGAAGAGAGAACTATTCTTGTAATTGTTCTTACACAGGGTAGGGGCTTACATGAGGCCATGATGAGTAAGCTAGATAGAAAGGCATGGCAGTGCCACTTCAGGTGAGCAGGCTTCACCGTGGAAGCCCGCTCAATACTGGGTATGGCAAACTCAAGTCTGGCATAGCTGCAGGAGAATGTTCCCCTGTGCCCCTGAATGTACATTTTATTAGCTAAGAAGCAGATGCAAGAAAGAAACAATGTAAAATGGTTACGTTCAGGCTAGCTCAGGGGCCTAGCAGTAGTAATCTAGTCTGTGCTGCCATGTACAAGCTCATGATTCAAGTCTTGGTAGTTCTCTCTGGCTCTGTGGGATGGAAGAGAGGGCCAGGAAAGTGAGGTGTGGTGCTGATAGATGCTGAAGGGAATCCTGTTTCGCTGTGTCTGGCCCTGAGGTCTGTGGCCATAATGAGGGTCTCAGGAGGGTTCAGGGTAAGCAGTGTACATCAAGGGAAACAGGACTCTGACAGGGGGAAAAAGCCCTGTCTATTTGCTTATATTGTTAATCCAAATGCACTAGAGCTCCCACCGTCCACCAGTTCTGTTCGCAGCCTCAACAATCTTTTCCCACAGAATAAGGTAGAAGATCCTCAGCAGAAGAATGTTTTTACTTGTGAAAATTGCTTTTGCTACATATAAGGGCCCCCTCCTCTTCAAAATTCAAAAAATTATTATTTTTCACAAATAGTGAAAAAATATCATTTGGGATCATTGTTTTCCAATGATTAGAATTTTCACACTCCTCTAGTCCCTACTGATTCTGTGAGGACTCCTGCTACTGCCATTTTCTAGCACTATCATCTCCCCTACACTAAAACTCTCTGGCTTAAGCTCCATTGTTCAGATGAGCGTGCAGATAGGACTAGGAATCGTTCTAATTCAGCAGAGCTATCAGAATTTAGAAGTTGCCACATTGCATGTCCACCCGTGTAGTCTGGTATCCTGTCTCCAACCACAGGCAATACAAATGCTTTATAGGAAGCGCAGAAACTTCCTAACTGTAAGAACAGTAGGACAGTGGAACAGACTGCCTACGGAAGTTGTGGAATCTCCTTCACAGGAGGTTTTCAAAAGGAGGCTGGATTGCCATCTGTCTTGGATGGTTTAGACAAAACAAAATTTGCATCTTGGCAGGGGATTAGACTAGATGACCCTTGCGGTCCCTTCTAAACCTATGGTTTTATGTTTCTATGAAAGCCCTGTAGTGGAAAATTATGGAATAACCTGATAGAAATAAAACTTTGGTTCCTTATTCCCAGTAGTAAGTTTTGGTGTTTTAATCATTGCTATAGTAACTCTATATGTTCACATTAACCACGTAAATGTCTAAACCTATTTTGTACCCTGTTAACCTCAATGATGTCTTGCAAAGTTGAGAGGTAAACTGGTGGAATTTACACTGAAGGTGGGACAACCAGGATGTTACCGATAAGTGGGTGAGAAAGGGATACATTTGATTGATGTTCAAACTATGGAATGATATTCCAAAGTGCACAACAAAAATTAGGCAGGGAGAAGGATTTAATGATGTGTATTTCCATTTTTAAACGGTACAGGGAATAGGTAAGTAATGGATTATACAGAATATATATATATATAGATTTTAAGGTGCTCAGATACCATGCTCATGAATGTAGTATAAACATTTAGAAAGATTCATAGCTTCATAATTCTGATGTAAAAGGATTTATGGAAATAAAACAAGTTTAGATTATAGACCTGATTTTCATTTAAAAATTGAATTAATTTAAGAAGGCAAATATTTGTAATTTGCAACCAAGACTTTGTGTAATTGTGAATTTCATGAGCAAATGGGTAATTAGATGCATTGGGCTTGAAATTACCTGCTTTGTGTACCCAGTCACGACAACTGCGCAGACAAATTAGACATGTTAGTGTGCTCACAATTGCATGCCTCATCTGTGTGAAAATCAGGCCCTGCATCTAGCATATACATATATATTAATAGTGTCCTTCTCACCAAATAAAAATCCACTGAGTTTGACCTTCAAATCTTTCTCAGACTATTACATGACACTTGCATTTTTAATAAGAACAAAGTATTAGACCAAATTTCTCAAAGATGAAACACTGACGAAACTGCAAAAATGTGCACACAACGGTGACACCTGCAAATCAGCATATTGTTGTGCGCTGGTGGGTATTAGTACATATGAAATGGACGGTTGCTTGTACAAATAGACAGATATACATGCAGTTGCACATTTTGTATCTGCAAACGTGTTTCTGCTGACCCTGCATTCCAGATGTGGCTAACTGTACTCCATGTCAGAAGCAAAGCATGGTGTTTTCACAATTTTGTTTCCTTTGTCTGTGTGGCTCTTTTATTTAAGTCTCAAAACAGAACATTTACAAACTATAAAGAGCTTTGTAATGAGCAGGAGTGAAATTTGGATCTAAAATCAGGGGATTCCCTTGTAATGAGGGGGAGTTGATATTTTATGAGCCAAACTGTGGGTTCTGCTTTTACATAGCCTTGATAGGATGTTGTGATGGTGGTAGTTGAACAATGGCCACAATCCTCTGATCTGCCCAAGCAGAACTTGAGAAGAACTTGAAGGCAAAGGTAACTTTACTTTCGGGATTTAACTTTTAACCACCAAGGGCCTGTTGTGGCAGCTAGAGTTTGCTCTACGCCATCTGGTGATTCCCCTATTCCGGGAATCCCCACCTGGTTACTTCGCCATGGCTTTAAGGATATTGAGCAACCTTATGAGGGCTGGGCATCTGACCCAAAGTCTTTACATTCCAATTTTCTGTGGTAAAGCTACTGAAGTCTCAGCATCTTACTCAAAAGGGCTTGTCTACACAGGGATATTGGCTGGCAGAACTATAATGGTATAATTACGTCGTTATAACTATGGTGTTTTACCACCTCACGTGGATGCCATGCCAGAATAAAAATGACTTGATTCTGGTATAGTCATTCCACTTCCAAAGATCAGTTCAGGGGAGTCAATAGCAGGTGACGCAGTCCTGCCCCTCAAGGCATGTCAACAGGACCAAAAGCAGAGGTGGGTTTTTGTGTGTGTGTGTGTGTGTGTGTGTAGTGTGGATTATAGGCAGGCAAAGTTCAAATAAACAAAAAGCATAGGGGGGAAATGGTTTTAGTTAAATAAAGATACTTGGAGACTGATTTAGCTACCTTTAATTTCACCTTGAACAGTAGCCAGACCCAGTGTATTGAGAAAATACAAGAGTGCTCTTACTGCCTGGTATTTGTTCAGTAATAATCTTGCTACAGCATATGCCTCTTGGTGAGAGCTCTATCTTAAAAAGTAAATAAAAGGGCTTCGGAGAATGATTCTCAAAGGGCTTACTCTGCTGATGCTGGTTAGTGTGGACACAGGGCTGTCTGCCCCTCAGCTTAGCAATTTAATTGCACAGTGAAACATCCACATTATTTGCATGCTTTCTCTCTCTCTCGCTATACTGTGGAGTCTTTTCCTTTCAGCAGAAACCCAATGGAAACCTAGCTATTCAATATTGTTTCTTGTTATTTCATTGCGAAACAGTTTATGACTCTATTCTTCAGCAGTTTGGGCAACATTCAGAGCTGACCTTTAAAGGATAAATCAGGATTGGGGGACTCTGTGGTGTGACAATCATGGAAAAGGCAAAAAAGGAGCCAGTGAGAATATTTATCTGGAACAGCAATGCAAACTTACCTTCAGTTCAGGTTTAAAAGCCTAGTAAATCATTACACATTTTTTATTATTTACCTGGTACAAAATCCCCCAGGGGAAGGGAGGGGGGGAAAAAGCCCCCCCCACAACTCCCAGACCACATTCTTTCAAATTTTTTGTCGCTTGCTCAGCATTTTTGCAGTAACTCAGGAAAATCTAGTGATACATATTTCATTGCTTCATTCATAGATTAGAAAGTGGGAGGTCATCTTGGCTGTAACTGCAGTAGGGAACATTTATAATACTGAATGCAAGCAGTGCCAGCTGAGGACTTTGAGCAGGAAGGTAATTCTCACACAGCATTCAGAAGACAAAGGTTGCATTTACACCTGGCCAGAGTGTTTAATGATCTACTATTTCCAAACATTGCAGGCTAGCAATCTGTTGCGTCTCAGATCATAAAACATATCACAAGCTAGAGACAAGAGAACTGGGGTTTGATTGACCAGAGTTGATCTTTTTGGAGATGCTTTAGGAAGGAACCTGCAATGACTGGGAAATTCTTGTCCAATTTAGCAAGAAACATGGCACTCCCAGTCTTTAGGAAACCAGTGATTAATGGAAAATCTTTCTTCTAGCCGCCTTTGCCTCACCAAGTCAACAAGACTTGGAAGGCATGTCACCTGGGTGGGAAAAGCTACCACCAGGTTTTAAGACAGAAGAGAAAGATGTCAAGGAAATGAGAGAAATGCCCGGTGAAGAAGCCTCTTTTAGGTTCCTTTTTTTGTCGTTCTGTTGGGAATTTGTGATGTTGAGGGTAGACGGCTTACATCTTTGTATGTTTAAATCATGATTGAATCTAAAGATAACCCCGTTGTCATTTCTGATAACTTGTTAGATATTTTTCAGTGCAAAATGGCACCAGGTATCCTAATCTGGTTCTGTTGCCTGCACATCTCCCACTGACGTTAGTGGGAGTTGCTCACATACAGTGGTAACAGGATAGGAGAGCAGTTTTATTAAGCTACATCAGTTACTCTGATGGCAAAGGGCACTTTGTGAAAAGTTATTTCTCGTTCCTTTTGCTTGTCTCCTCAACACAGGTCAGTGACATTAAATGTTATGATGGTTGACCAAGTTTGATGAGGGGAGCAGGGTTTTGACCTTACAAGGCTTTACCCATGCAAGATTTCCCATTCATTTCTATGACTATTCATGTGAGTAAATACGTTTGGCCCCTACCCTGTATTGGCTTCAAACTTGAAAGCATTACAAACTAAAGCCACTGACTACATGAAAGTTTCTCTAAAAAAGAAACGATTTTGCAGTTCAGTTCTATATTAAAGCACTGGTTTGCCATTTACTCCAATGGGGCCAGGATTTCACCCTTTGCCTTTAATAGAACGTAAGCCTCTGCTTAAAGTTAAGCATGTACTGAAGTACTTTGTTGAACTGGGACCTCTCTATATTTATCTTTCTAACAAAAATAAATTTAGGCTAGGATTCTTTGCAATAGATCATCATCTACATGCTGCTTCTTCGGGTATATCGCCCAAAGGAACCCAAACTGTGGAAGCTTTTTAGATCTTTCCTTCCTCTGCATTCACTCATTCTTATATGACCATTGAATAGGGAAGCAAGGCACATGGTATATAGCCATATGCACACTGAATGTTTCTTCTCAGTTCCTCCTTAGTGCCTGACAAAATTAGTGGAGGCTTTGAGGTAGTCTGGAGTTGCAGTTATACTGAATTGCATAATCAAGGTCACTTTGAAAATTACACAAAACTTTGTCCCATATTTCTCGGAAAAATGTGAAACACGTGCAGAAAAATATCCTGCAGCTGCCAACATCATTTCCACTCTACATGAATGACATATTATAAAACTGAATTATCCTTTAATATATAGTAGCAGAATATATTAAATAGCTCACTCAGCAGACAGAAGGGCATTATTACCATTTTTCTCTGGTAGCCAGCATGAATTCAGCTTCGAGTTTAGCTCCCAGTCTTCTTCTTTCCTAGATGCTGCACTCTGAATCAGATGAATGTTCAGTTGGATGCTTATGTCTGAATAAGAGGAAGCAATAATACTTTGCATGTCTTTTAACGCCTTCTGTTTGAGGATCTCAAAGTACATGATGAACATCAGTGAATTTATTCTCAAACCCACTGTGAGCTAGGTAAGTTTTTATTATAACTAGGGCTGTCAATTAATCGCAGTTAACTCATGTGATTAACTCAAAAAAAATGAATTGCTATTAATCACAGTTTTGATTGCCCTGTTAAACCATAGAATACCAATTGAAATGTATTAAATATTTTGGATGGTTTTCTACATTTTCATATATATTGTATTCTGTGTTGTAGTTGAAATCAAAGTATATATATTTTATTACAAATATTTGTACTGTAAAAATGATAAACAAAGGAAACACTATTTTTCAATTCACCTCATACAAGTACTGTAGAGCAATCTCTTTGTCGTGAAAGTACAAGTTACAAACATAGATTTATTTCGTTACATAACTTCAATCAAAGCCAAAACAATGTAAAACTTCAGAGCCTACAAGTCCACTCAGACCTATTTCTTGCTCAGCCAATCGCTAAGACAAACAAGTTTGTTTACATTTACAGGAGATAGTGCTTCCCGCTTCTTATTTACAATGTCACCAGAAAGTGAGAACATGCATTTGCATGGCACTTTTTTAGTAGCTGGCATTGCAAGGTATTTACATGCCAGATATGCTAAACATTCATATGCCCCTTCATGCTTTGGGCACCATTCCAGAGGACATGCTGATGATGCTCTCATTAGAAAAATAATGCGTAAATTAAATTTGTGACTGAACTCCTTGTGGGAGATTGTATGTCCCCTGCTCTGTTTTACCTGCATTCTGCCATATATTTCATGTTATAGCAGTCTCGGATGATGACCCAGCACATGTTGTTCATTGTAAGAACACTTACACTTCAGATTTGAAAAAACGCAAAGAAGGTACCACTGTGAGATTTCTAAAGATAGCTACAGCACTCGACCCAAGGTTTAAGAATCTGAAGTGCCTTCCAAAATCTGAGAGGGACAAGGTGTGGAGCATGCTTTCAGAAGTCTTAAAAGAGCAACACACTGATGCGGAAACTACAGAACCTGAACCACCAAAAAAGAAAATCAACCTTCTGCTGGTGGTATCTGACTCAGTTAATAAAAATGAATATGCATCGGTCTGCACGGCTTTGGATTGTTATCGAGCAGAACCTGTAATCAGCATGGACACATGACCCCTGGAATGGTGGTTGAAGCATGAAGGGACATATAAATCTTTAGCGCATCTGGCATGTAAATATCTTGCGACGCTGGCTACAACAGTGCCATTTGAACGCCTGTTCTCACTTTCAGGTGACATTGTAAACCAGAAACGGGCAGCATTATCTCCTGCATTATCTCCTCAAACTTGTTTGAGAGATTGGCTGAACAAGAAGTAGGACTGAGTGGACTTGCAGGCTCTAAAATTTTACATTGTTTTATTTTTGAAAGCAGTTTTTTTAACATAATTCTACATTTCTAAGTTTAACTTTCATAATAAAGAGATTGCACTACAGTACTTGGATTAGGTGAATTGAAAAATACTAATTCTTTTGTTTTTTTTACAGTGCAAATACTTATAATAAAAAATAAATATAAAGTGAGCACTGTACACTTTATATTTTGTGTTGTAATTGAAATCAATATATTGAAAATGTAGAAAACATCCAAAATATTTAAATGAATGGTATTCTATTATTGTTCAACAGTGCGATTAATCGTGTGATTAATCATGATTATTTTTTTTAAAAGCGTGATTAATCGTGATTAATTTTTTTAGTCGCTTGACAGCCCTAATTAGAACCACTTTATAGATGTAGAAATTGAGTAAAGCTGGTTGACATTTTTTGTATGAAAATGTTTTTATCAAAAATGTGCTATATTTCAAAATACAAAGTTTTCTTGAAAAATCCTCTTGTTTTTCAATTTTTTAAAAAATAAAATCAGAAAGTATAAAAAAAAAAGCCCAACACAAAAAGCTAGTTTGATGTTTTGGCTTTCTGATTTATTGTTTTTCCTTTTCCTTTTCTCTCTCCACCTTTTTTCTCCTCCCCTCCATTTTTGGTGGCAGAATGGAAAAGGGGAATAATAAGGGAAAATGGGGAGAGTGGAGAAGGAAAAAGGAAAATGACAGAAAAATAAATAAATTCAAAAATGAAAATGTTCAAAACCAAAAATTTTCAATAAAAACTTTCAAGATGTTGAAACTAATGAAATATTGAACTAATGAAAAATCATTCCTTAAATACTTTGTTGGATTGGGGCCCAAACGCAGGGTACATTAAAGGATCAAGTACAGTGTGACCTGCTCTACTCTGATCCTGCAGATGGATCTGCTGCATGGATCCCTGGACCCATAGTCTCCTTTGAAATCAATGGAGCATCACAGGAGATGCTGTTGAATAATTGGGCCCCATGCTTGCAGAATGGTATTGTTCTGTTAATGACCAACTTTTGTATACATTTTTCTTAATCAAAGGTGTTTTCCCATTAGACCAAAACAGCCATACAATATCCAGGAACCAGCAGACATCAAGCAATACTAACAAAATCTGGAGTATTCCAGTCCCAATCTATGAAGCTCTGTAAAATCTACTAAAATTTACTTAAGCCTTAAGATGCTTTCATATCAACCTTGGATATTTTACTGTGTATTAAGTTGTTGCCTATAATTTTATAGAGTCATAGAACTGTAGGGCTGGAAGGGACCGCGAGAGGTCAAGTCCAGCCCCCTGTGCTAAGGTAGGACCAAGTAAACCTAGACCATCCCTGACAGGTGTCAGCTGCTCTTAAGAACCTCCAGTGATGGGGATTCCACAACCTCCCTTGGAAGCCTATTCCAGAGTTCAACAATCCTTCTTGTTAGAAAGTTTTCCCTAATATCTAACCTAACTCCCCCTTGCTGCAGATTAAACCCATTACTTGTTTGTATGACTAACTCCATACATGTTCCCCAGGTCAAGTGTATCTACTCTCCTAATTTTAACCAGAAAGCCATTGGCACAAGAGCTCTATCCCTTCATTATGGGATAATTTGGTCGCTGATAGTATTTCTAAAATGCGCATATTTTGAGACAGCATTTTATTTTCATTTTTCAGATCACCAAGGGAGAAGAATAGTCTTGAAATGTTATTGCCTCTAGCTTATTGTTTCATGTGTTTAGTTTCCAGTGGTTGGGAAAAATAAATCAGCCTTTATCCTGGATCTTTTGAGATCCTCCCTCTCTTTGTTTCTCATGTACTAGTTGAAATAATGTTCCGTTGTTGCCTCTTTTTGATTTGCCAGGCCTAACGAGACCTCTCTTTTTGTCTGATTTTACAGGAGAATCTTAGCTTTGGCTAAGCCAATACCTTAGCCAAAGCTCGGTATTGGCTTCCTGGCCATTACATTTTGTTCTTTGTAGGTCAAATTCTGCTCTTTGGCACACTGTAAAGCGCAGTTGACTCGAGCTTTGTGGCATGGGTTTAACTGAGGGCAAAATTTGGCCCCTTGAGTTTGTATTTGTTTTCATTAAAAAAATAAAAAATTGGAGTGGCTAAAAACAGCCCTGCTTCCCAGCACTGAACTTAGTGGAGTTGCAACCTGCTTACAGCAGCTCTGAATTTGGCATATTGTCTTGCCTTAACATAGCTTAAGTTTCTATTTCCATTGTCTCACGGCAAGGTACAAGAGAAAAATGTGCTTTATTTGATACAACCTGTTAATGCATGTAGACAGTGTCCCTACAGAAGAAACTGATGAATTCAGGTGTATGAATCACTTCTATCCCAGCCATCAGTATCTCTAACAAAAGGATAAGAAACAGATTCCAGTTTATTATAATCAGCACTGAGGGGGGAAGGTTTTACTAATGCTGAAAAATACTTTGGTTGTGTCCCTTTAATCATATGAAAATGGCCTGTCCTTCATGTCAGGGATGAGGATGGGAGCTATTTCTGAAGGATACGTGTTTGATGTTAAAAGGTGATACTACAAAAATAAAACATATTACAATTATACTGCAGGGGAAAGCAGTGATCCTCTCATTCCCAATGAAAGAAACATTACACTAGGCCCAAGACAGCAACTTTTCAAAGGCTATGTTCTCTGCAATATTATCTTTTCAAGGCTCTTTATGTTGTTCTCCTTGATGTGGAAGGGGTGACGCACCAAGGAAAATCATTGGGGGGAGAGGTCAGTTTAAAATCAGAGGCTCAGATTTCCTGGTCTGGCCTAAGTTTGCTGGTACAAGACCAGGGTGTGTGGGAGAAAGGTGATTTTATACCACCTTAAATACCCTTATTCCTGGGGCTGGAGTGGGGGGAGGGGCGGACAGGTTTGCACCCTGCACAACTTAAAGCAGCATAAAGTCTGGTCACCAAGGACCACTCCAGTGGTAGGGGATGGCTGGGAAGTAGAGATGACCTGGCCATTCTTCCTTTCTTTCCGGGGCTGGTGGGATGTAAAGCCACAACTCTAGCTTGACACCCAGGGCCGGCTCTACCGTTTTTGCCGCCCCAAGCAGTGAAAAAACCGGTTGCTGCTGAATTGCTGCCGCGGATGGCAGGAGAGAGAGGAAGCTGCCGCCGAATTGCCACCGTCGTGGAAACTCTGCCTCCCCTTTCTGACTGCCGCCCCAAGCACCTGCTTGGAACGCTGGTGCCTGGAGCCGGCCCTGTCGACACTACCCAGAGATTGCCCCTGTATGGATTCCACCAGGGAATCCATAAAAATCTTGCTAAACCTGCTTTAGGACCCCTTTGTGCCACTACAGCACTGCAAAGGGCCTGTATTGGGGCTAAGAATATGTCCCAGAACTTTAGGAATTCCAGTAAAATGTATTGTTCAAAAGTATAATGGAACTGGCTAGAATATAACGCTGTTTCATGTATCTCTGTCATATACTGTCATCCTTAGAATATTTCCTGGATCAGCAGAACTGTGGTTAGCTATAATTTTTATGGAACTATTTTGCCTTAAACCTACAGAGCACCAGTGAAGGCCCCAAACCTGTAAATCAGCTACAACTTCTAAAACAAATCATCATGATGGAGTTTTGCCAACCTAATATTCTGTGCTCATTCATTATTTGGTTTTCACTTTCTGAGCTGATTTAAACAGACCCTGTTGTAACTGTACCAGTTGCATCCAAGATACAAACCTGATTTATGCTTTGAAAACATGAACTATTCAGTGGCTTAGTTTACAAAGCTAAAGGGGAGTTGTTCAACAGCGCTCTGAACTTCTGCAAACAAGAACATGCAGGTTGTCTATTTTCCCACTAGGGCTTGTAGGAGATTGTAAGTAATTAGAAGAAATTTGGTTTATCCAAGGTCTTCCAGTGGGGAAATAGGAGGTGAGCTTGGCAGGGAACAATTCTTCTTATTATTAATAATCATGTTTATTTTGGGGGCAGCTAAGAGCTAACCAAGAGTGGAGCTCCCATTGTGTTAAGCACTGTCCAAAGCCAACCTTTGAGGCGTATCCATTATTAATGTTTACTTTACTGTGATAATGCAATACAATCTGATAAAAAAGTTAGTAAAATGCCACTGTTTTTTAAGACAACATCATTGTCCCTGTGTTGAATTCTATCATGATGCCTTGAACTGAAACATTAACATTTCTTTTTGAAATTCCTTCATTGGTTAATATTACAACCTCCCCCTTTCACCACTTTATATAGTGTGTAAACAACATTTTGGTGCTTGCAAAAATAGACATCAGAATTCTCATACATGCTTTGTAGGAAAAAATTCTGGGCCGGATTCTCATTTACAGTAACACTCCATTGTATTACCTTGGCAGTGTACAGGGGATTTAAGGTGAGTGTAAATATGTAATTTACATAAATACTATATAATTGATATAATTTATACCCACTTTGAGGCTTTTGACTGTGCCAGTGGTGGCGTGAAGGGGATTTAGTGTAAATGAGAATCAGGCTGCCTGTATTGTGATTACATAGCACTAATAAATATTTGGAATAGCAGCTCCTAGTTCTTTAGGGATAGGACCTCTTCTATTCCAACTTTTGTAAAGCATCATGTACAGTCGGTGTGCTAATGATAAATATAACGATAGGCCCTCTGGGCACTACCATCATATAAATATTTGATAATATCAGTACACGAAAGCCAAAACTGAGCGTTCTTTACAAAAAAAGTGAGGGAGCAGAAATCTTCTCAATCATAGGACATTTCTGCCCTCGTTTATACATGCAACCTTAGTGATAGGACAGAGCGTGGCCCACATGTATGGAACAAATATTTGAAATTCCTTGTGTGCATAACAGAAGCGGAATTCAGGTATACAGTAGAAGCTCAGAGTTACAAGAATGAGTTACGGAAATGGAGGTTGGTCAGAACTCTGAAATGTTCAGAACTCTGAACAAAACGTTATGGTGGTTCTTTCAAAAGTTTACAACTGAACATTGACTTAAAACAGCTTTGAAACTTCCCTATGCAGAAGAAAAATGCTACTTTTAACCATCTTAATTTAAATGAAACAAGCACAGAAACAGTTTCTTTACCTTGTCAAATCTTTTTTTTTAAACATTCCCTTTATTGTCTTTAGTAGTTTACGTTTAACACAGTACTGTACTGGGTTTGCTTTTTCTGTGTGTGTGTGTGCGTGTGCGCCTGCTGCTGCCTGATTGCATATTTCTGGTTCCAAATGAGGTGTCAAGGTTCCTTCCCCACTCTGAACTCTAGGGTACACATGTGGGGACCTGCATGAAAACTCCCCTAAGCTTATTCTTACCAGCTTAGGTTAAAACTTCCCCAAGGTACAAACTATTTTACCTTTTGCCCTTGGACTTTATTGCTGCCACCACCAAGTGTCTAACAAATATATAACCAGGAAAGAGCCCGCTTGGAAACGTCTTTTCCCCCCAAAATCCTCCCCAAACCCTACACCCCCTTTCCTGGGGAAGGCTTAATAAAAATTGTCACCAATTTGCATAGGTGAACACAGACCCAAACCCTTGGATCTTAAGAACAATGAAAAAGCAATCAGGTTCTTAAAAGAAGAATTTTAATTGAAGAAAAAATAAAAGAATCACCTCTGTAAAATCAGGATGGTAAATAACTTACAGGGTAATCAGATTCAAAACATAGAGAATCCCTCTAGGCAAAACCTTAAGTTACAAAAAGACACAAAACAGGAATATACATTCCATTCAGCACAACTTATTTTATCAGCCACTTGAACAAAAAAGAATCAAACGCATATCTAACTAGATTACTTATTAAGTTCTAAGACTCCATTCCTTTTCTGTTCCCGGCAAAAGCATCACACAGACAGAGAGGGCCTTTCTTTCTCCCCTCCTCCAGCTTTGAAAGTATCTTGTCTCCTCATTGGTCATTTTGGTCAGGTGCCAGCGAGGTTATCCTAGCTTCTTAACCCTTTACAGGTGAAAGGGTTTTTCCTCTGGCCAGGAGGGATTTAAAGGTGTTTACCCTTCCCTTTATATTTATGACATGAGGTGTGCGGTTGACTGGTCGGTTCATAACTCTGGTGTTCGTAACTCTGAGGTTCTACTGTAATCACAGAATTATAGGGTTAGACGGGACCTCAAGGGGCATCTAGTCTAGCCCCCAGGTAACTAATAACCTTAGTGATAATCATTTTGCTCCAGTCATAATTTTCATTATGGTAACAGTTTGTTTTAGTGTAACCAGGGTCATGAGCACCTTTCTAAGGAGTTTTGATTACAATATCATTTGCAAAGTGAAGCAAAGTTTCAAATATTTCCTTCAACGTTTGAATGCCAGCTTTCCCAATTGCAGCAGTAAGTATTTTGAGCCACTTCTTCCTAGATCTCCTGCTTTACAATCTCTAAGAAATTATCTTGATTAGACATCCAGGAAATGAATGTAATGCCATGGGGGCATTGTGAGTTCACGAGTTATATGACAGAGTTTTACAAGAGTAGCACTGTGCAAGGAAGGGACAGATGGCTAAACCTGTAAAACTAGTTCTATCCATAAATGCTCTTAGCACCTTATAATTATTTTTTTTTCAAAAAAGCTGAAATATATTTGGGAAGTACTTGTTCAAACCACAGGCTCGGTAAAATATTAACAAATGGAAACTGAACAAAAAAGATACTTTGAAGGACTTAAACATGTGTGGGTTCTCTCCTTATTTGCCTAACTCTAATCACCAGGGCCACACTTGTGATCGGCTAAAGCATTGCTGTGAACAGCAAGTATATCATAAGGGTTCTCAATTATGAAAGTGAAGTTGGAACAAAAGACAGGCACCAGACAGACTTCCCCTGTTAAAGATTATCCGGCATGTTACCCAGATGCCAGCATTCCCAGAAATCCCAGCAGCAATAGGCAACTATATCTCACCTAATGTGACTTAACTGCTTTGAAACCCTGCCCAGAACCTCATGGCATTCCATGCTATCACCTCTTCATGGGGGAATGAACTTTATCTCTAAGACTTTAAGAGTGTTTGCTTTAAAGATGATTTACCACACTTAACAATTACTGAATTTCCTAAATTATTATTGTTATTATGTATTTCACATTATGCAGAGAAATACCTTGACCACAGAATTGTAAATCTTTCAGCATGGAGAAGGTCACTCATAAAACAAGTTAAAGGTCCTCAGATTCAAACTGGAATTTTGCTGCTCTAGATGTCAGTGCAGATAAGAAAAGCATCTGATGGAAGGGATGAGGAAAATAGAACTGGCGCCCAGGCCTGTAGAAACGTTAACATGACTAACCCAAGGACTTGACTTACTTTCTCTGTCTCTTTCTGTCTGAAGAATATGGACTGCACAGTTCACAAAGCTTGAGAAAAACACACAAATGAAAGTGGTCAGGACAAAGGTTTCTAACTCTTTTTTCTTTTCTGTCCACATATTGGATCAGAGAGTAAATTTATTGATCTGGATTCATCACTGCCACACCTCCCCTGAGATGAATGGACATCTATCAAGGATGGCTCTTTCCCACTGTCCAGGTATAAAATAACTCTCTATTTTTGTTGACTTAAGTGCTCCATGACCCCTTACTTAAATTTGAAATAAGACAATGTGTTATTGTTTCATGTTTGTTTTTTTGGGGGAGAACTAGCCAAACACTTATACATCTTGATGACATCTCCAAGAAATGAGCTCTTCACTGTTGCTTAACACAGTTTCACGGGTTACTTGTTTTTCATGCACTGATTCTTTTAATCTGCCCTCATTAAAAACTTCCATGTTTCAGCAATATTGTCTTTGCATTTCTTTTTGAAGGAGCCAACTATGTGTGCTGAAAGATTAGACTGTCCTGTTTTTTTTAAAAAAAAGTCTTCAAAATGAAGTACATCAAAAGTAAAAGTAGGTGACAAATGTTGATATTTGTCAAGTGTTTCTGCTTTGATCCCACATTGCTATTTTTTTAAGAGTTTGACAAATGTGTCCGGTAGTTTGGCTTCAAACATCTTCAGTCTGCACAGTGCTTTACTTGACTTGGAATCCATTTGATCCTTCACTTGCTTTTTTCTCTCCAGTCCTGGAGGACTACAGCTAGTATAAAAGGATGGTTATTGTCTTCCATATGCTGCTGTTGCTGGAGCATCATGTTTTTAAAAATGGATTAGGTTGCTGTCCTGAGTTGTGCTGTAGTTTGTGTTAGCAATTTCTAAACAGAAATCCATATAGCTGCCATTGTTTGGTGCTGTTGCTTTCCGTTTTCATTCAGGTAACAGCTGGGACTCTGATTCTGTCAGTTCTGTAGCATGTAAATAGAACAGGCATTTGACCTTTCCCTGTTCTATAGTGTCAACTCTGTCCCTCTCCTCAAACTACATACCAGAACTGAGGAAGACATTTGGACCCTGTCCCTCACATTAGCCAAATAGACCAGAACACATGTCTCATCAACACTGCTGGAGCTCTGGGCAGTCACAGAGCTGCTCATGCTCCAATCCTCAAACCCTCCAGTTACATGTAGGCCAATACCCTCAAAGAAAGAGAGAATCTCTTTGAAACGGAGAGTATAAAATATAGACATATGTCTGCTTATGCCTCAGTTTGGAGGTGGCCAGCCTATTTTGTTATGCTCCCAAAAATATCACCTCCCAAAGACTATACTTCCCGAGATAACCTAGAGATGTCATCCAGTTACTGGTGTCCAGTAATATTCATAGAACTATTGCATTTCAGGATGGTACTTCCAAGAAAGAGCTGTCTGGATGAGATATATTCCCAATGAACTTTTCTGCGGTATCTTCAAGATACAACTTGGTTAGTGGATGAGCTGTTGAGTGTTGGTGAAGTTCGGCCCTTATGAAAAGATTTTGAAGCAAGTGAGAGAATGAGCCATATTCTTCTTCATTTACACCAATGTAAACCAGGTGTAAGTCCAGTGATATCAGTAGAGATACACTGGTTTTTAGATGTGATAGTTATAGTGCTTTTTTGGCTACGATGCTGTTATAATAATGAAAGTGTCTTCCTTATTGTATTATGTAATTTTTGATAGTAACATGGCCCCTATCATCTTTCTCATCTATCTTTTTACTTGGAAGAATACGTCTCTTGTGATTAAAGGAAATGTGTGCTGTGAATTAGAAAATTCCATGGTTTTCACTTGTATAACTGTCTGTCAATAAAATAACATCAAACATTCCAGGAAAGGCAAGATGATAGCACCCACAGACTTGGAGAGAAGTTAGCTAGGTAACTACTTGAAACCATCCCATAGGTCTCTCCTTGTGTTTGGCCATCACTTTCTATTTGTTTCTTTTCAGCGTGGATGTGTTTTCTTTTGCTCTGATCTCAGAAATTTAAATCTGTCTCCTAGCAGTTTGGTATCTTCTAATTTTTGACTTTTAATAACCCAGCCTGCCTTTTACAAGCAGTGGCAGATGCCTCTCTGCTTCCACTGAAAGCTGTTTTGTTTTCAATTTGAAAAAAAAGCACTAGAACTTTGTGCCTTATTTGCTTCAAGGAATATCTGCAGAGGAATCCATAAAGCGAATTATTACTTTCCAAAGCTGTTTTCACAGGCATTTCCTGAAGAAGGCCTATCAGATAAAATGCTGACTTTAACCTTTTTCTTTATCCTTTACATAGTGTATTATTTTATTACCCTCATTTGTTTTTGCAGTTTGTTTTTCTGGACTTCAGAGCACTACAGTTTGAATATACTTTTGCAAATAATTTAAAAGCTTCTGGATCAGTTATGTTAGTTCAGAAGTTGCGTGGTTTTGGTGAATAAATACTTCAGCTTTGATTATTATTTATCCTCTAATTAGATTCATTAAATCATTAATTAGGTGGTAAGCTTGTCCTGTGAGGATTCCTTGTGTGGCATAGAGCCATCGTAGTGGCTCCTATAGCATTCCCCAACCTTGGGACTGTGAGCAGCCACTGTAAAGTAGAAGTAGCCTTGAGCCTGCTCTGCTTCATGCTATGATCTGGATGCCCCAGGATGGGGAGAGAGGTAAAGGTTTCTTAAACCCACCTTTGAAAGTATCCAGTGAACCTTCTACTAGTCAAATACTTGCGAGGCAGTAAACTTGCGACTTCTCAACAGTGATCACCAGCAAGTGAAAGTCACATGTCATGCTTATTCCTCCAGAGAAACACTTTCTGGGGATCAATTATCATGGGGTAGCCATGTTAGTCTGTATCCACAGAAACAACAAGGAGTCTGGTGGCACTTTAAAGACTAACCGATTTATTTGGGAATAAGCTTTCATGGGTAAAACACCACTTCTTCCACCAGACTCCTTGTTGTTTTTCTGGGGATGACATTTGAGAATGGTAGATGTTCTCTTGTTGGCGGATGCTCTAAATATGTACTAACAACCATAGCAATAATCCCCCAGCCCACACGATTATCCAGATATACAAATCCCTTCACATTTCCTGGAGTGCCACAGGGAAGAATACAGTTATAACATTGGAGTTCAGGAAACTGTTGTTTTCTGTGGCACTTTGCTGACTAGCATGAACTTAGGCCCAGCGGGGAGAGGATGTCTAGAACAATCAGAGTTTTGAGTCCCAAAAGCCAAACTCTCCAAGGCCTTGACTTTTTCCTTGGATGAGACACTGGTTGCATCGTCTGATGAACGTCTAATAAATGAGAAATGTGTAGGGTGAAGATAGACGACATCTTTCAACAGTGTGAGAATAAGCTAGTCTCCCATATATTATCACTTCTCTCACATTGTTGGCAGTGAGTTTTGTTTTTAAACTTTTCACACTGTGGCTGTTACTCCAACCTAGGTACAAAGGTTCCACCTGTCCTTTTTAAAAACCACTATTGGACTCTTCTCAATAAAATGGCAAATCACAAACTGGAAAATAAAATGCAGAACAAACCAACAGCATGGTAAAGAGAGAATGCTGCAAGATAATGGAACTATAGCAAATACTTGTGTGTGTGTGTGTGTGTGTGTACATATGCACACACAAACATATGTACAGGGAGCAAAAATGAAAATTGAGAAATGCAGAGAAAAAAAGGGAATCTAATAATATATCAGTGTTATATACACACTTCTACTTCTCTTCTAAAACTGTTTATCTTATCCTTCCCAAACACCTCTCCCTGTTTCTCTGTTTTGTCCAACAGCTGCATCCTCACAGACATCTAAATTTTAAACTCTCTAGGGTAAGGAATGTGTCTTTACCATGTCTAGCACAACTGGGTCCTGATTCTTGATTGGGGTTCTTATACCCTACTATAATAGAAATAATAAATAAAGTTTACAAAGTGTATATAGAAATCTTTATAAAATTAAGCATTAATATCTGTTTGGTTTCATGCCTATATTTATGTGTTTTCTATATGAGGGATTATTTTGGTTAGCTAGTGCTACAGTTTGTCTGAATCTGACCATACTAAGCAGCAGATTTCCCATCACAGAGTGTTAGGCAGTGACTGATGTTAGGAGTGGCAGTTCCTGTTTTTAGTGTGCTGTACAGTTCATACAGTTGTGCAACTGAGTGCACAGATTTGCTGTTTCTTATTAATGAGTCTTGCTATACAGTAAAGGGAAAATCTGTCCCTCCCTTTGCTTTTGTGCAAGTGTAAAAGGCATTCACCCTTCACACCAGTGGAGCTGAGGCATCCATGGGGAAGAAGGAATAGCAGGAGGAAAAAGTATGTTTACAAATGTTTTAAATGGAAACTTTTATAAGTTTAGGATGGTTTAATGTTGCTATAACACAGGGGTTCTCAAACTGGGGATTGGGACCCCTCAGGGGGTCATGAGATCATTACATGGGGGCTCGCGAGCTGTCAATCTCCACCCCAATCCCGCTTTACCTCCAGCATTTATAATGGTGTTAAATATATTAAGAAGTGGTTTTAATTTATAAGGGGGTGGGAGGGTTGCACTCAGAGGCTTGCTATGTGAAAGGGGTAACCAGTAAAAAAAAAGTTTGAGAACCACTGCTGTAACACCTATGAAGAGTAGGAAATAGTTCTCTTCTCTAGTGCTGTTCAGACAGGTGCTGATACAGTGATGGATGTTAGTTACAATGGGATATAAGGGGCTAAATAAGTGGGGTAGGGGTGTAGATTTAGCAGTTCTGGCAGTGTTGGAAAAGACTGAGTCAGGGAAAGAGATCATGGAAAAGATGTTAACAGGCAAATTTAATTCTGATTAAAAATAAATAAGTGGAGCTGAACCGTATGCCCAAAATTGAACCAAACTGAATCTTTTTGAGTTTTGAATGCATTTGGACAACTTAAGCTATTTTTAATTTTTCATGAAACTCTGCATTTCCTGGTGCTGGCTAGAATTACAGTGCCCAAAATGAAGTTGGAGTATTGAGGAATGTTCTTGCAAGATTTGCAGTCCAGCCAGAAACCGTAAGTACTGGAAGTCATGTGAAAATTCTTGAGAGATTTCTTGCCCAGTTCTGGAGACGTCAGAAATTTAGGTCCTGATTCAGCAAGGTACATAAGCTGGTGTTTAACTCTGAGCGTGTGAGTAGCTCCATTGACTTCCAGAGGACGACTTATGGACTCATAGTTAGAGCTCACATTACACACGTTTCAGCACCTTGCTGAGTCAGTCCCTTACTTCTGTGAAACTGAAACATCCAAACTAAAGTGAACCCCCAAATTGTAGCTGTAAGAGATTTGTATCCTCTCTTTTCCAATAAGATGTAGCTATTGTGGATGATGCAATTAGAACTGGTAAATGTATTTTAATGTTTCCCTTTAGGAATAGTTTGTTGTTGATTTAAGACTATCAATTAGTAACCAGCAGAGTGTGGTGGGGCTTATAGAATATTTTGGGGCACCCACACGTTGATATTAATCATCAACCTACCAAGATAAGTCTTAAGGAAGATGGGGAAAGAGGCTATCATTTGCTGGTCCTTTAGGCTATTAAGTTTATCTTCCTGCTTGGTGTTGAAGATAATAGGTCACTTTCCATTGTTCTCCTCCTTAGATTACTGAGGTAGACATTTTTAGTCATCAGCATGGTTACCTTTTATGTTATTGTTATTGTGGAACTCCAGTTAAGCTGTGGCTTTTTGAGTGGTAAAATCTGCTATTCTCTCTGGGCAGCCTGGCTTCAGGAGGCTGGGGAGCATGTGCCCATTGGCTTTCTCCTTACTGCCTTGTTTATCTCCCCTTTACTCCTGCAGCCTCCTTCAAAATGGCTGCCTTTCCCCATCTTGGTCCTTTTCAGTATATCCAGCATGCAGCAGCCAAAATAATTTCCTTACCCACTGCTTGGACTATATTATCCGCCTCTTCAGATCTCACTAGTCTACCTGGAAATGAGGCACTTCTCACAGAGAGCTCTCTGGGCCCAAGCGAATGTCATGGACGATTCTGGAGGCTTTTATACAAAGCTCTTGGGATTCCCTCTGTTAAATGAACATTACACTGTACTACACCC
The DNA here is from genome assembly GCF_965140235.1 of Caretta caretta. Lineage (NCBI taxonomy): Eukaryota > Metazoa > Chordata > Testudines > Cheloniidae > Caretta > Caretta caretta. The sequence continues at coordinate 82,821,896 of NC_134207.1, read as the reverse complement.
AGTACCAGAGCAAGCATAATCATCTTGGTTTTATGCTTAAGGCTGGTGGGTGCCTGACTGGTTCTTTCTTGTCGCATCCTGTTTGCAACACACAAGAACAGTTTGGCAGAAGAAAAATAAAACAAATTATGAAAACGTTTGTCATCTTTGTTCCAAAATGAAACAATTTTTTGTTTCCTTGAAATTTTTCATAACATTTTTTTTGGAAAAACTCCAAAATTTCTCTTCCCTTCTTTCACACCCCACTTCACTTTTTCCTTTGTCTCAAAGAATGCAGTAGAATGGATGATATCTATGGTTTGGGTTTTTTTGGCTTTTTTCACTTTTTTGTTTTTTGTTTTCAAGTTTCTTTTTTGCCACGCTATAAGTTTTACATACTTGAGGACATTTTCAGAAGTTACAGAGTGGCAAAAACTAAAAAAATCTCTCCAGCATCCCCCACCCCAGCACCCAACCAACCAAACCCTGGACATTGTTCATTCTGTTGCATTCCATGGCAAAAAGAGAGAAAGAGGGAAAAGAAACATAAAACCTGACAACCAACATTTTGAAACTCTGAAATAGCAAATTTAGAAATGTTTGATTTTGATGAAAACACTGAAAATTTTAAGAAAGCTTTTTCTGAAAGTTTCCCATTTTAAAAAGCAATTTTTGTCACAAAAAAAAGTTTCAAATAATTTTTTTTGACCATCTCTAGAGCACAAACTATATCCGAGCTCTGGATGTGACAGCCATAACAAGCCAGCTTTTGTAACTATGGCTGTCCATCACATTGCTGCTCCTCCTGACCTGCTACAGTATCAGGATTCACCTGCCATCTGACTATATTCTGATGGGTCCCAATATTTTGCAGACTCGCTCAAAGAATCCTGGCACTTGATGAGACCAGTTACTTACCAACTCCTAAAAATGTGGCTTGTAGATAAGATACTCTTTGTTTATATCCAGAGGATGTTGTACCTTACCAGGGTGGTGTACTCAAGCTGTCTGAAGGAAGATGGCTACAAGGAAAAGAGCAGATGGGAGGAACACGTTGACAAGTGTTTACCAATAAACACAGAAGAAAAGCTGAGACTGATCATCACCTCTGAGTATGACCAAGTATCTCACAAGAAAACAACCTTTCTTTGAATAGGAGGCAGCAACTGCCACAGGTGCGGACTCCGTGGGTGTTCTGGGGCTGGAGCACCCACAGGGAAAAATTAGGGGGTGCTCTGCACCCAGCAGCAGCCAAGCTCCCGCTCCTTGCCTCCTTCTCCCCCCGCGAGTGTGCTGCATCCCCCCCCCCCACCTAACAGCTATTTGGTGGCGCTTAGGACTTTCCGGGAGGGAGGGGGAGGAGCAGGGATGCAGTGCACTCAGGGGAGGAGGCGGAGAAGAGGCGGGGACTTGGGGGAAAGGGGTGGAATGGGGGCGGGGCGAGGGTGGTGCAGGAGCAGGAAGAGGCGGGGGCAGGGGCGGAGGGGAGTCGAGCACCCACCGGGCAGAGGGGAAGTCGATGCCTATGGCAACTACTATTCCTTCTCCCTATGCATTTCTAAATTTCCTCGAGGGAAGCTCCCATCTTCAGCAGCCCTTAGCTCCCTCTTCTCCCCTTTTAGACAGAAAACAATCAAACCTTTATTTTTTATTATTAGGAGGGCTAATGTCTGCCAAATTTCTATGCTGAACCCTGAAAATTCCAGTTTCCTTCCATCCCTGATTCCCAGTTAGTTATTTCATGGGACAAACGCAAAGAAAATATTTGCCCTGCCATGGGCTCTTCCACGGGGGCATTACTGTCTCCTCCCATGACACCCACTGGACATGCCCCTGAGTTGAAGATCACATAAGCCAAGGAGGAATCAATGCAAAACATAGAATCATAGAAGATTAGGGTTGGAAGAGACCTCAGGAGGTCGTTCTCCTTTCCAGTTTCCTTTGAAATTATACAAACACATTGTTTTTTTTAACCACACACAGGGAGTAGTGCTTTGGAAAGGCCATAGGCTTAGTGGTGGTATTGTTGTGTCGTTACTTTTAGAAGTATTTATATATTTTAAATGAACTTCTGAGCATGAGACTGTATTTGCTTAAGACATTTAAAAAAATCAGTAATTAAACAAAAGATATAAAAATTTAAAATGTACCATTATACTTGCAGTGCTGAAAAGGTGGAACCGAATTCTGCTCTCAGATACTCCAGGGTAAATCTGGAGTAACTCCTCACGGAAAGGAGAATTCATCCCAGGCAGTTACTCTGCAAGTCAATATGTCTGACCTTCCCTACATTGTCCTACCAATGACCCCTTTTGTAATCAGGCAGAAATCATGCTCTTTAAGAGTGGGAGGTAATGCTGCTTCCATGCCGGCCTATTCCTGGGCCTCTACTATACAGACATTGCCAACAGTAACAAATTGCTCTGAGTTATGTGCCGTAGTTTAGTGATGTGGACTAGTTATTTATTAGACACAGAGCTGGGACACTAGCAAAGGGAGAAAAGAGGGAGTCAAAAATCCAAAGGAAGTGAAGCTGCATTGCCTAGAATGTGGCTTGTGCAAATGATGTTCTGTTTCCCTTGTCTTCTGAATTGTACAGTATTGCATTTAAAAGTGAACCGTGTGCAACATGTTAAAAGCAAACCACAAAAAATAAAGGAACCCCTCCCCCCCCCACCCCGAGGGCTGTGGTTAAAGGGGAGAGTTAGTCCCACGCTAGACTCGACTGTACTTCCAGAGGTGACAGATCACTGCTTGATTGTTTCTTAAACCCGCACAGCTTCTTAGCTGCATACTGATTGCAGGACTAAAGGATATCTTTAAAGTGTAATAGGTATGATAAAAATAAACATCTTTCAATAAATTTAAAAGCGGTTCATGTGGACCAGATCCTCAGTTGGTGTAAACTGGCATAGGTCCACTGAAGTCAATGGAGCTCTGCTGATCTACATCAGCTGAGGAACTAGCCCTGTGTATTTATTTGTATACATGTGCTTGAAAGAAGAAAATGCTTTAATGCAGTGAACCTATAAAGTGATTCTGGGGTGGAAATATTTACTAGCTTCCTCTCTTTTGAGCTCTAGTTCACTGTGACATGTTAACATGCCAAAGTAATGTCAATAGCCAGCCAGCCAAGTAACATTCACTGTCATTCATGTCATTCCGTTAAAATTTGCCTGAGCAAGGTCCAACACAGGGGTTCTCAAACTGGGGGTTGGGACCCCTCAGGGGGTTGGGAGGTTATTACATGGGGGCAGGACAGGCTCTAGGCTCCAACAAAGCAAGCACATGGTTGGGGCAGCACAATCCCAGGGGCGGCGTTTTGGCCACCCCTTTTTTTTTTTTTTTTTGCTTGGGGTGGCAAAAAACCTAGAGCCGGCCCTGCATGGGGGGTCGTGAGCTGTCACCTCCACCCCAAACCCCACTTTTCCTCCAGCATTTATAATGGTGTTTTTAATGTATAAGGGGGGGGGGTCGCACTCAGAGGCTTGCTATGTGAAAGGGGCCACCAGTACAAAAGTTTGAGAACCACTGGTCTAATATGCCTTGCTCCTTGTTTCTTACTGAAAACCATCACTCGTACTATTTCCGTATTATTTTGTCAGTCTGAAATAGCGCTGTGCACATAATTGATTTTTCCATTCATCCTGAACTAAAACTGATTTTTAAAAAAAAAAATTGGTGAATTGAAAAAGTTGGGAAAATGTTTTTGGTCCAACTAAATGTTTTGGGCATTTTTAACCATTTTAGTCAAAGCAAAGGAAATGAAGGATCTAGATCCACAAAACAGAGGCGGTGTTGGTTGGTTTGTGCATCTCTTATACTTATTAGTCCTGTAGATAGGACACCAGCTCAGTTCCAGGCCCAGCTCCAATTAATATTTAAGTATTTATACAACATGGAACAGGAGATATTGAGGTCAACCCCCTAACTCATAAGAATAACCTATAGCCTTGTGATGAGGGCACTGACTAGCAATGGGCAGACCTGGATTCAAGTCGAAAGTAGGGATTTTGACCTAGATTTCCCTCCTGCCAGTCAATTGCACTAACTACTAAGTTATTGAGTTTAAGTGGGGGCACCTCAGTTTGTGAATAGTGCCTAAGTCCCCTTATGAATCTAGCTAAAAAAAAATCAAAGTTTCATTTTAATAATATCAAAACAACATTTTTATGTTTTCATTTTATCTGAAACAATTCACCCAGATCAACACAAGTTCACAAAATGTTTGTCTACCTGAATCTGTCAAAATTTTTCAAAATGTTGAATTGCTTATATTTTTTTCTTTCTCCCCCTCTTTCCCTTTTTCCTTTGTTCCTTTTTGCTACTGAATGTAATAAAATGAATGTTATCTAGGTTTCCCCCAGTTTTTCTTTCTTTCGTTCCTTTTTTTGTTTGTTTTTTTGGCCGCTTTGTAAATTTTCAAAACTTCTGTAACTTTGGAAAGTTACAGAGTGGCAAAAGGAAAAATGAAACAGACAGACAGACCTTGGATGTTCATTTTATTGCACTCGGCTGCAAAAAAGGGGAAGACGGGAGAAAAATGAAATTTCAAATTGTTTTGCAAGAATTTTAAAAAAAAATGGTTCCCCTGTGAACCCTGCAAAACAGAAACAACTTTGAAATGTCAGAGTTCTGTGATATTGGGTTTCCATTTTTCTATCCACTCTAACAATGGATGGGATGCTCATTCAGAGCCTCCCATGTGGGCCTATGGTGAACAGTTTAGGGGACACAGGGAGATTCCATTCAAATGGGATGGAAATTGAATATATTCTTCAAAAAACAACAAGAAGGTCGGCCTTCCCGCTGAACTACAAAAGGCCAATTAACCTTGGGATGAAATAAAGGAATTTAATTTTTCTTCATTCTTACTGCAGACACAGACAACCTTCCTCCCTTATGAGGTAACTTAATATTCACATTATGCTTTATGGGATATCCTTTATTTACCTAATGCTTTCCTGTCCAGTCTTTTCAGGCTATGAATCTTGTATATTTTATATACACAAAGGTGACTTTTCCTTCCTTTAATGACCGTGGCTTATCAGTGTAGGCAACCGATACTGGACTCATAAATATGTCACTCTCAGTTTAGTCGCTGCCCTTCTACTTCATAAGAATATTCCTTAGTGCTCACCCCTCCCCTCCACCCACTGCATCACCACAGTCCACTCATACCCTTGATTTTTGTTGAACTCTCCACTGATTGATATAAACAAATCACCAATTTAAGCTACTGGCAAAAATCACTGTAACGGGAGCACACAGAGAATATAATACAAGGTTGGTGGAGCCAGTGCCTTCCGATTCCAATTAAATATTTCCTGTAAGTCTGTGCCAATTGTGCATCTTGTAAGAACATTTGAAAGCAGGAGTTTGAACTCCAAGGGACCCTCTTGCCTCAAAACCTGTTTCCTGTTTAACAAGATTTAACAAGTAGAACCAAACATGCGCAATCAGCAACAAAAGTCATTGTGAGCAGCTCTGATGTGTGAAGGTGCTGTGTTTCCTCCCTGCTACATATGCCCACTCTACTGGCCCTGGAGTTGGCTTGGATGATGCAGTCCCCCAACATCCTATGGTGCAGGTTTCTCATGGATGGAGATCTAAGGAATCAATGCAAAATTAGTTTGTCTAAATGAGTTAAAGCTTCTTGGCCAAATGACATCTTCCCACTTCTTAAATGCTTTTATGTTTCCAATGTATTTACCTATCTGGTATCATTCCCTGGAAAGTTGTGTGAAATTCAGCAAAAAATCATTTTCACAAAATATCCAGTAGAGTACGTTTAATATCTGCTTTCTGAGGCAAGGTATCTTGTAGTGTTTGCTGTACTTGAGAGTAAGTTTATCCCTTCAATTGGAGACAGAGCCGCAGAGTTTAGCAGATTGTGTTGAAATTTGGACATGGTTTCTGGCTGGGGAAGGGGAGTAGATTTGCGGGAAGGGGGGAATTAAAGCTCCCTCAGTTCAATTAACTTAGGCTAGGCCCTACTTTTTTGGAAGGCTCTGTGGCTACTGCTCCCACCCACACTGCCCACCTGGTATACAGATGGTCCATGGTCCCGTACCTGCTGCTTCTCCTCCCACAGCTGAGCCCTCTGCTCCTCTCTCCTTCCTCTTGCCCCTAAAAGGAGCAGGCACTGAAGGAGGGAGCCTGGCTGTCCAAGAGCCAATGGTTATTTCTGAGGAGGGAAGGGTTGAGGGACCAGCTGGAGAATGCTTCATTTTCCAGAGGAGCAGAGTGGTGGAGACAAGAAAGGGAAGCCAGAGGGAGTGAGTGGGCTGAGGCTGCGACATGAGCAGGGCTTGGAGTGGAACCCAACTTCCACTTCCAAATCCTAGAGGCAGAAATGGTCCATTTCTAAATGTTGAATATGATTACATCCGAAACTGAGAAGATGGATCCTAGCAACCCCAAAGTTCAAGAATTCCAGTTCAGGTCCATCTCTAATCAGAGTGAATATTTACTGAGTGGTGAGATTATATGCATTTTGGTACAGAACACTGAGGAGGCACTGCCTGTTCCCAAAGCAGCTTTCAATCTATGAAATGGTAAGGAATTAATCATATATATTTGTATAATTGCTGCATGTGTGTTCTGTGTATGCATAATGTATGTTATGTAGATTGTAAGCCCATGAAGCTTTCTTCCCAAGCATTTGCCCCGTGCCTAGCACAATAGGACCATCATTTAGGGTGCATCCTCTAGGTGCTACTGTAATAATAATAATAATAATCCTGTTGGTCCAATACCAACGGTAATGAAATTCATATTTCTTTTTCCTCAAAAATGCTTGGTGACCAAGTCTCTCAGATACATTCTACACCTTTCAGCCCTCTGAAATCAACCCTGGTTCCAGAGTTATGTCCATTGGTGACCTTTGTCATAACTATTGTGCTAGGGAATTAGGTATAGCGAAGACAGTGCTCTATATGTTTCTATGTCATTTCCTTTGACATCCTCCTTGGTATCATTGATCATGCCAATGGGGAATTATGAAGTTCAGGTTTTAAAACGAGGTTTGTTTGTTTACTGAGATCATGAATTCTGCCATTATGATTGGCTATTGGAGAAAAAAGAGCTTAAAAATTGGATAAGGGTTCTTGGAAAAAAAAGTTTTATCTGGACCACTCCTAGTTTCAGAGCTATCATCAGGTGAGGTACCTAATGGGTCAAACTAGGGTCTTTCTGTAGAGAAGTTCCTCAATCACCTAAACTTTCTAGGTCAGGCTAGCTCTTCAGCTGACACAATCTACCACTATTTGATGAATACTGTGTTGTTACCACTTCTGATAGGTTTCGGGAAATAGAAAGCAGGGTAATGAGCACTCAAATTCCATAGTTCTGCCATCTGGGGAAAACATCAGGAGGTCTTCACTCAGTTTTTAGATCCAATAAAGTATCTATAATATAGTTATAGTGACTTATTCTTGGTGGGACTCTCAATTTCAGATAAATTCTAGAGCTGTAATTCTGAACTCAGTCGATGAAGTGAGATTGTGCTGGACTGCCTGTTGTTGTTAGTAGTAGTATTGTGGTAGCACCTACCAGGTACAATCAGGATTGGGTCCCTGTTGTGCTAAGCACTGTACCCTGTACCCTGTTGTGCTGAGCACTGCATTATAAATGACTCTCCTTGCCCCAAAGAACTTCCAGTTTCCCTAGATTCTTCAGGATGATGTACTAATTCCCAATAACAACGCCTATCACAACAAACAACACTGATCACATTTTTGTATATTAAGAAACCTGGCCCCATGTTTTAAACCTTCCTCATAAAAATGCATTATTCTGACAAAGTGGAAATCCTCTGACATCTCTGTTTTTTGACTGAAGAATCAGTGTGTGTATGACTTTTCCTGATAAATTAGGTATCTTTGACTGACTGTGGTCTGCATTGCTTAATTGATAAGCACAGCAATGTCTTCCCTTTTATGATTCAATCTGCTCATATTTGCAGCATTCCACTCTCATATTTGTCTTATTTCATATTACCTGAGACATATCATCTTACCTAATTTATGTAAACTGAAAGAAAACTGTTACAAAATTTAAACAATGAAAAAGATGACAGCTGATATAGCCAGGCACTGTTGTCGTGAGAACAGATTCTGGAGAGCCTATAAATATCCTCTGTATACGGCCAGTCATGGAGAACATAGAAGACGGCCGTCCTGCTGGAATAGATTATTTACATTACCTCACATCTGTCATCAGTCCGGAGTATTCTTTGTGTGTGCATGCAGCACGAGATTAGAGAGGCTGCTTCCAGAAGAGAAACAGACAGGATTTGTGGCCGCATTTGTTTAGGTGGTTGAGTAGTCAATAGCACTAGTGTTTGGTTTATCAGCAGGTCCAGTTAACTTGCTGTAACTTGGGCCTTTTCTTGATGCACTTGTTAGCTTGCCATGTTGTAGTTTAGGCTCCCCACTAAGCAAAAATGTGGGTAGCAAACATGGCTTCAAAATGTATTAGCCTGCATCTTAACAGGGCTTTTCAATCATGTTGAGCTAACTCGATGATGCTAACGTAAGTGCACCTTTTGCCCACCAAGGTAAGGCTTGAAGTTTAGAAAACCTACACTGCCAAGCAACTGATTACATAGTATCTCTGGGAACTGCAACAAAAATGTGAAAGTACAGATCCCAAGCCTGCTGCCACTGAACTTAACAGCAAAACTCTCATTCACTTGAATGAGGTAAGGCTTAGTCTCATTGGCCAAGATTTTCAAAATTGACTCGATATCTTGGGTGTCTCAAATTTTGTAGTGCTCAGCTTAAGACAACTTTAAGAAACACAATTTTCAGAAAGTGTTGAACACCTGAAGTTGCCTCAGGTTGGGTATCCAAAAATTGAGGTACCAGAAACCACTAGTCCCGTTTGAAAATCTTGGCCATTTAAGATGTTCCGAGGCCTACAGGCATCGAGACCAAAATTTTCAAACCTCCGTGCCTAAAGTTAGGCTCCTGAATCCATATTTAGCCACCGAAATAAAAGTGGCCTAATTTTCAGAGCATGAGCAGCTCCCATTGGCTCTGACCATGGCTTAAAAGCGACATTCTGGCTTCCAGTTTGTTAGTAATGATAAAGGTTCAACACCTCACAGTTTAGTATTGTGTAACTAACAACAAAACAGCATAAGCTCCTTTGGGGGAGGGGGTCTTTATTCCAGTAAGTGTGTTTGCGTAACTCTCCTCCTTCACTGAAGGGAGGAGTAGCTAAGGTATCTAAATAGATCTACTACATTTTTAATCCAAGACATAGAATTTCCTACCCTGTCCCTCCACACACAAGCATCAGAGTGCTGTCTGGCTCCAGATGAGAGAGTAGATGAACTTGAGCTACCAATTTGGGAATCTTCTGGGCTCAGGTGAGATGACCTGGATAGAAATGGAAGCGGGAGAAGATTTCCTCTTAGGCAGGGTGGATGTGGGGTTGTGCTTACCACATTGGCTCTGACCTTTAACATCAAAAGCGGAGCCCTGATTAACACTGTGTACAGGAAGAAAGAGAGATTTTTTTGCTTACCAGCCTGTGAAAAGGAGAATTTGTTTAATTCTAAACTGTTTGCTTTATCATCCTATGACAAGACCAAAATGACATTTTCAACCTGGACTTTGTGCACTGTTTTGTTGACTTCCGCAGAGCTGGCTAATTATTTGACCCATCGTGGCATAGTATTGTCCCCTGATATGACATGCTTACACAGAGTGCTAGGAAAGGGTTGGGAAAAGCACACAAGAAGAAGGCAAATGTGAGAATTCAGAATCTTAAAATTCTTCTAGTGGAGGGGATAATTCAAATGTAAAGTTTGGAGGAGACTTGTGGAGTCCCACATGGTATGGGAGTTATATGAAAAAGTGAAATTTCTTTTTCTAATACCTTAATATTTGAATTATAAAAAGACAGATCAAGAAACTATAAATGCTTATTATTATTATTTGTTATCATTTACATTACAGTAGCAGTTAAATAGACAAGACTGACAAAGACAAGAAGAAAGGAAGTATTATACCCATTTCACAGAAGAGAAACTGAGGAAAAGAGCAAAGACTTACTTAAGGATGTCTGGGACAGAGCTGGGAATTAAAATCAGAAATTCTGAGTCCAGCTACTTAAAATTATGTTAGACCCTTATAGCTCTTCAGCATTATACTTTAATTTTAAAAAAACAAGCCAAAAAACCATTTGGTGTCTAAGGGATCAAATAACTATTAAACATATTGCAAAAAATGGTCAAGAGAAAAGAACAGTTGCAGCATGAATAAGCATGTAATCAAAATGATGGCTATACTTCATGGAAATTGGACTCTGTGTGTACAATATGTCAAGTAAATCCTTTTCATGCCAACTGTCTATAGCATGCCCAAACAGCTGGATAAGGGAGATAGGGAAGGGGTGATTGGACCAAACATTCCCATCAGGATGTGGGAGGGATAAGGAGAAAAGAGGATGTGAAGCGCAGCCAGCTTGGCTTCCAGAAGAGTAGGGAAGAGAGGGAGGCAGAAGGGAGGGGAGTAAAGTTATTCTGAGCAGGTGGTAAAGCACAGGTGCAAGGGCTGCTTCCTGAGACAGCTGTGCTGTTATCTTTTCTTGAGCCCTTAGCTATTCATTAAAATATTCTCTTTGGAACTCTCTCTCTTCATACTCACATTTCCCTCTTGTTCCTGCAGTAGTTCTGCATAAGTGACTTGTCCACCTGCAGTGATTCCCTCTTCCTCATACAGGAACATTTGGTCCAGGTCACTTTTCATCACTTTCCCTATGTGCAGGAAAAGATCTTCCCACATTTTCTTTTTCGTTGCCTTCAGGTTATTCGATGTTCCACCACCTGGGATCACATTCACCAGTCCCCTTTCCTGCTCTACACTACAATTAGAGCTGGTTGAAAAATGCTAATTATTTTTCATGGGACATTACAAAAAGTTTTCACTGAAAAAATTCTCACAAGGGTGTACTGTTTCAATTAAAACACGAAAACCAAAATTTGGGGGTGGGGGGAGTTTTTGAAAACTGTTTAGAGGGAAATGTAACAGTTTTCTGTAAAATTCAGGGTTTAAAACCAAAAATCAAATCATTTTTCCTAAAACCAAAAATGTTCACTGTTCAGCTTTTTGTTGAAAAACTAGAAAATTGTGACTAAAAAAAAATGGCCACAAACATTTTTGTTTTGTTCAAAAAGACATTTTCCATTGAAAAAATATTCTGATTAACAGTTTTTTCAGTCAAATCTAACTAAAATGAAAACCAAGAAATTGCAAAATTGATAACCATGATGGTAGCTCATCCATCCTTTGCAATTCCAAGGAATGTGGTGAAAATAACAATTATGCTTCCTGTGATTTCCTACTAGGTGCATTCTCCTTGGACTAGAGATGATAAAAATAGCTTAGGTTATTAGAATTCACACACAAAACTCATAAGAACAGGGAAGTGGGGTCCAAGATTATTGTGTAAATGGGAGCACTACAGGGAATAGGGAGAAGTAGAAGGCTTCATTTAGTCACTTTATAGTTAGTTTAGCTTACTTAAAAAGATTTTTGTAGAGGTAAACAGGAGACTCAAAACCATCTCCGTGTGAAGGCTCTCAGCAAGTGAATGAGAGGTAATTTTCAAGGGAAAGTTCAGAGAAAGGATGAAAAGTTTACTTTAGAGAACCTTGCAGAGATTCTATCAGAAGATCAGCTCATCTGTGTAAGACATTCAGGTTCGGGACAGAGCCTGAGCTCTGTGATTCCGCTAGGGGGAAGGGTCCACGTTGCAATTTTATAGCCCCGTGAGTCTGAGTCAGCTGACATGGCCAGCCGTGGGTGTTTTATTGCTGTGTAGACATACCCAGAGAGGCTAGTTTCTCTAGGCAATGTTTACAAGGCATGCCCATGCCATAAACCAGTCTATAAAACCACACTAACAGGGCTCTGTCTACAAAGGCCAGGAAAACCATGGGCCCAATCACAGTCCCATTTACTTCAAAAGAAGATTCCCAATTGATTACAATGGGAGCAGAAGAGGCCCCATCTCAGAACTCTTCTAATATAAATGGTATTGTATTTCAGAATGTTATTGATATGTTAATACAGTTTCCTCGGCCACTAAAATAGGATGTTTAATTTAACAAAGGGGTTCCTTGGGATGTCTGAATATAATTCAGAATACCTGTTTCCACTTGCATCAGTGCTAGCTGTCGGAATAGATTGGTTTTAAAAGATTTCAGAAATGAGCCACCAGGTTGTGTTTATTTCAAAAAAAGCAGAATGAAGCAGAAAAAATAGCAGTCATCAATGCACAATTTCCAAATAGACATGCATCCTTAAAAAAGCCATTTAGTTTCCTAGTTCAAGGGTAAGTTTGTTCCCAGAAGATGAGGTAATTTAGTGAAATAATAATGTCCCCCCATTAAAAAAAAAACCCATAATAGAATTCAGCTTTAGGAACTGCAGAGGAAGGAAACTGTAACTTCTGTCAAAGCATAGGGATGAGATTAGCATTAATAAAGCATTCTTCACAGAGCAGAATGATAGCGTATGGCCTAATACACATCCAAATAACTCCCATTTCCACAATGTTTCCTTTCAGATATGGGATTTTTTAATTAATTGTAGGCAAGAAAGCTGAAAGTGTACTTTCTTCTGCTAAATTCCTCTTGACTATTAATTCCTGTGCTGAGTATTGTACCATCGTATCACTGTTAACTATTTGAGAAACTAAAGAGCTACACTTACTGTCCTTATCACAGTGTTGAGATATTTTCTCTGTGTTACCAGGAGTGTTTTGATTAGTTTTGACTGGGTCCACAGAGAAGACATAGTTGCTATTTTCCAAAGCTGACGTTATTTCTAGAATAAAGCCTCTAGTTAGCACTGCCCAATAGTCACTCGTAGGTTTGAATTGTTAATCTCTAGTAGTTATTTTTAATCTCCTTTTAATGTTATGCCAATCTGAGGCAAAACGGTTATAAAGAATTGCTTCTAGAGCTGGTCAACTATTTTCAGTTAGTTTGATTAATTTAATACTTCTTTTTGTGTGCAAATTATCTGTGAACAGACTTTGATATTTGCTTATTTTGTTTGCTGTTTGTAATTACTAAGTGAATGGGTTTATGCGAACATCAGTCAGTTTATGGATTGCTTGCTATTTGCATGGTGTAAATAGTCACCTAAATCACATGGTATTGTTTCTGCTTCCTGATTGGCTGACTCCCAGACCTGCAGTTTTAAAGATGGCCACACAATCCCTTCTGGTGCAAATACTTCTGCAAGTAGGCTCCTGTATGTGTATTCAGGTGTGAATACCTAATCAGATGAGCATTCATAACACTTTCACTTTCTGTTGACTTTCCAGTAAACAGAATTGCTCCGCCATGGATGGTCGTTCACCATAAACTAGTGAAAAGGGAACATGAATGTCATCAAGGCTAATATTGCAGTCTTTATTTGAACAGACATTTGTGAATAGATTGGCTGCAGAATTTACCTGGTTCTAACTGTGACTATTAGGTTGTTTTTTGTTACTGTGCAACATACTCATGTGGCATAAAACCGACAGGTCTCTACAGGACCTGTCTATAGACAAAGCACCCAGAAGGGAATGGTTTTCTCCTGATTTCTATAAAGCTTTTATTATGTTGTAACAAGCTGGTGGTGTTTGCCTGAAACTCTGACCCTGTCTGTTGGTGTTGGTTTTACTGCGAAAGGGTTAAGTGGCTCTGCTGGCTCAATGAAGCAGGTGGCTTGTTACTTTGCCGAGTTAAAACAAAAACAGAAGAGCCTGTAGTGAAAGGATCTAGACAGTCCTGAGGCAACCCTACCAGCAGCCAAGCTTGGGGAGAAAGTCTGAGCTGAACTTTGTTGCCGAATTGTTAATAAAGCCCAAACCCCAAGGAAAGTAAAAAGATTTTGACTCTAGGCAATGTGTAGATGTTGTTTTAGGATACTTTGGGAAAGATATCTGCTCAGAGTTGTATTTTCCTTTTTGGTGATGATAATGTTACACTCTGAGTTGAACTGAATTGAGGAAACTTTCAGAAGTACTAGATTTAAAAATCAAGTACTGGCAAAACTCCCATTGAGCTAAATGAGAGCAGGATTGTGTCCTGTGTCCTTTCATCTATTGCTCTGCTCAGTTGTGGTGCCAGAGATCTTATAAAAAGGGCATAACATTCAGGAGCATTAATTAGGCATCAGCTCAACCCTTTCAATAATAATATTATTACAACCTGCCTTTATTTTCCACATGGGTAATGGAAAAACAATGGCAAATAGGCGATCCTATTCATAGATTCCAGAGTGAGTAGCTCGCAGTGCTAACATTTCCTAGTTTGTCAGCTTATTAGTAGGACTGTGTATGATGGAGGAACAGAGGGCACTTCATTGTGATTTTATCAACAATTTATCAACACAGAAACCCACAGACTTTCCCTTTAAAGTTGATAACACCTTAAACCATAGGCAAGGATTTGTCCACTGGGATGACATGGAGGATAGATACCACCTCACAGGACAGTTGAGCTATTCCCACTGAGATACTCTATCATGAAATAGTGGCAGCTGTCCGGGGACAGCAGAGGCAAAGTGTGCTGTACTCCTTGTCAGTATATTTAGCTATTGTTAATGAGGGGCATAGCTAGCAATTTGGAATTTGCACATACACACATTGACCATACCATTGCCTTCCCTACCCACAGTTCCCCCCAAGTCGAATACAATAGGAATGCTCACACTGTGGGGGAAGGTAGACAAAGACATCTAGCAGTGTGTTTATGAAAGTCCTGGTGCAGATTCTTTCCATTTTTCTGGCCCCCGTAAGGAATAATCCCTAGGAAACTCTTCATACAGTGGCATAGATGGCCTATATCTGCCTATATACTAATATTATTTTGGGAATAATACAAAAAGGCATCTCTAAAATGTACCCAAATTACATAATCATTAATGCTTTAAATAAAAACTCTCTTCAGTGAATAGGTGAGTCCCATGCTCATGGAAAAATTGTTTACTACCAGTTTCTAGAAATGCTACTGCAAGACATTATTAATATTATCACACTTGTTCCTTGGTGTAGTGTGTGGCATAGAACCGATCTGACTCTCTTATGTAGGCATTTGCCAATGAAGTACTGTAACAGGGCTCACAACCCACCCCTCTTCCTGGGGCCCACTTGCCCTCCCCAATAAGGCTCAGAGAGGCTTCAGGGTTGTGCAACACCAGTGTCTTTATTTACTTAACTTCATCGCACCACCAGTGTCCATCTACGTACAGCTTTACAGGATTAATCTCTTCCTTTACAGGCAGAGTCAGCCTTCAGCTAGGAGGCCTCCAGTTCCGTGGCTGCCCCCCAGCCATCTGGCTCCCTCCCAGTCTTTACAGCCCTTGGCTTGTCAGGCCAGCAGGTGTTGCCAATCCTCAGGCCAGCATCAGGCCTTTTCCATCAGCCCCAATCTGCTTCCCCTGATTGAAGCTGACTGGGCTGGGGATAATTTAGGTGCCTTTGCACCAGTACCCTGCTATAAATACATAACTCATACACAACCTGTATCAATGAAACCAGTTTAGCAAATTGGCCAGCTACTAGAGAGGAGGTGTATATCGTAATAGTTCTCCTGGTCAGCGCTGAAGGCTCATGACATTGTTACGAGGAGGTTTCTCCTGGCTGTAGATGATACACACTGACTTTCTGCTGCTCAAGGGTCTTCAGATACAAGCTGATACTGCTACACACCTTCTAAAAAACGCAGCTGTTTTTATGAGGGTCACGCAATGCTCGGGTACAGGAACTGTTTTCACAAGATTCACCCTGTTTCACGTTAATGGCAGAAGAATAAAGCTCTGCTGTCTGTCCAAGTGGAAATGAAAGATTTCATGTGGCTCTTTGCAAAAAGAAATACTGATAACACTAGTGGTTTGGGCATGTTCTCTCACTCGCTCTAAAACAGGATTGCATGTTCATGGCTCTGTGTGTGTGTGAGAGAGAGACCTATTACTTCTGGATTCGTAACTGCTGCTATGTTACTGCACCACCGGCGTCTAACTCACTGCGCTTTGTGAAGTCTCTCAGGGTACTTTAAATATGAAGGGAGAGATTCTGTGCTCTATTTCTAAGAGGTGCCACACATAATGTGCAGCCCAGGAGGAGAGGAGGTTAAACCACATTTGCACTCTCTTAATCCTGAGTTGCACCAGCTCCTGGCATATTAAAGACAGCCCCAGGTATCTAAGTTACAGCAGCCTCCCTGGGTTATTCCATGGGCTCAGTGCTGCCCAGGTTTTCCACAGCACTGTGTGCTGTATGGCCTTGCACCTGAGACATTGCTTTTGCCCCCAGTGAGCCCCCCACCCCCATGCCAGGGCTTCTGAGGGGATCCCAAAGAGGCAGTCTGACGGCTGTCTTCTGCTGTATCTATGCTGGAGGAATCCTTCCTGTGCCCGATATGGCACTTTCAGGGCTCGTTTCTGCCCGCAGTTTTGTGTGGTTTAAAGGGGCACTGTGACGGGGCGCTAAGTGCCCCTTTACAGGAAAGGGTTAACGCCACATTGTGGGCTGAGGAAGCCATGCCCCCACCTCCCAACTGGGCATGCTCCAGCTGTACCAGTATAAAGGAGAGCAGCCCAGCTCAGTCTAGAGGAGATGCTGGCGGGAAAGGACTGTGTGCCAGGAGCTCCTGCTGAGGATGGCCTCCAGCCTGTGCCAGAAGAGAGCGGCGACATGGACCACAGCCTCGGACCCCAGCAGCCCATGGAGCCCCAGAGAGCGACCAGTGCTGGGGAACTAAGAGATCCCAATGCCTCCTGGACTACGACACCTGAGACTATGGTGTTGGAGTGGTACCTCCTACTGAGGTAAGCTTGGCATGTTTTGGTGGGACTCCCCACGGAGCTAGTAGCTGGTCATATCACCACTACTAGGGCCCTGGATCGGGGCCCAGTGGAGTCAGGTGGGCCTGGGTCCCCAACCCCCCAGCTGATGGCCCCCATAGACTCTGGCCATTGGGCCCCACTGCCCTGACAGGAGGGGCAAGTTTCATAGACTCCGGCCACTAGGCCGTACTACCCCAAATGAGCATGGTATTTTGTATAAACTCTGGCCACTAGGCCACTCTACCCCACAGCTAAGCCCAGACATGTGAACTTGAGCTGAGGGAGATAGGCATGTAAGGCTCGTGCGCCAGCCCCTACTCCTCGAGAAAGGCAGGCACACTCATCCCACACCGGATAGGGCCTTAACCATGTCACAGGCACCATAAAGTTTTATAGCTGGAAATGCTTAAAGTTGACTTCCTTTCAGAAGGACTTAAGCTCATATTTCAAATTAGCCCTGCTCTTAAAGGCTTTGCAGAACTAGGCCTAAATCTCTCTGTCTACGCTGGCAAAAATGAAACCTTTGATTCACCACCAGGATCCACCAGGCCAGCTCCGTGTGGGGTAGTAATGATAAAAGATGCAGTGTAGACACTGCTCAGGCCTATTTATCACTGTGCCATCCAACCCTGCTCTGGACTTCCACCAGTTCTACCATCCTACCTACACTACAGCCCTTCACCAAGTAGTACCAGGAATAGGGGAGCACAAATGTGAGCCCAAACCCAGCTTTGCTTCTCTCACAATTTATTCCCTATGCACATCAACCATAGCCGAGGCTCTGGCCCACAGAGACCCCCTTCTGGACCAAACTCCACGTGCAGAAACAATTGAATGGGAGCTGTATATTCATCCAAGGATGGAATTTTGATCTCTGTATTTAGGCTACTATATGGTCCCTTGGTTGGGATGGGAATTTGCCTCACAACTATGTACAAGATCAGGTCAGAGGCTGATGTGCCTGAAAATGGATGAATCACTTGTCTGTTCCTGTATTTTTCCTATGTATGGCAGCTGCTTTTTATAAATAGTGTGAGTCATCTGTGTGGTAACCACCAACCTGTTGGAGATATGCCTTAGGGGAATTAGGCAAATTAGGAGAGGAAAAAATACATTACTTTAAAACAATGGATTTCAACAACTTCAATATTGCAGATCTTAGAATGTGCACCCTCTTGTTTTCATCAGGGACCCTGACTAGTTGTAGAAAGAACTGTGGACTCCCTATATACCATCCACAGCATTGTATTCTGTGTCTTCTCTGGTGACTAGGGCCAGGAAAGTTATGAGTTAGACAACTGACAGAAGTTCTTTGAGGGACAAGTGGGTAAAAATGAAGCTCAAGTTATTGAAATTAAGAAAACAATGAGAGACTTTCTGTCTGTCCTCATTGGAGTATGGAAAGAAGTTTAGAGAAGGCAGAGAAGAGCTGAGAATTTGAAAGGGGTTAAGGTCCCCAGAGTAGTGAAAGATACAGGTTTTCATGAGTTACATGGATAAATCCCTGCCCAAGCTGTTAGATATTGTGATACTGGCTCAGTGGTTTGAGCGTTGGCCTGCTAAACCCAGGGTTGTGAGTTCAATCCTTGAGGGGGCCATTTAGGGACCGGGGGCAAAAATTGGGGATTGGCCCGAGCAGGGGGTTGGACTAGATGAGCTCCAGAGGTCCCTTCCAACTCTATGATTCTATGATATTGGTCATGTCATGAAGAGATGTTCAAGTGCCATGGAGGCGCTCAGTTAGGCCAGAGGAAAATAAAACTACTAACATTATTATTTTATTTATTATTTATTTGCATTACAGGGGAGCCTAGAAACCCCAGCTGAGACTGGAACCCCTCTCCCCAGAGCAGAAAAGAAATACAAATAGTGCGGCTAAAATATAGGGTTTCAGGTGAGGGGTTTAGCACCGAAGTCTTATACCTGGCAAAGCTGCAGGGTATATACATCAGGGAGATTCACATGTTCCGGGACAGTATTCTACAGCAAGGTGGCTTGGAAAAGTAGTGGCTGATGGAAGTAATAGTCTCAAAAACCAAAGGTTATGTATGACGTGAGCTATCTTGAGAGATTCAGGGAGTGATCCAAAGCTCATTGACCTCAATGGACATTTTCCATTGACTTCAATGCATTTTGGATTGGGTCCTAGATTAGAATTTAAAGGCACAGACTATCACATGCAAACAACACTGCCTTTAACATATGCTATACTGATCAAGTTAAAGCCTAGGAAGGAGTGTAGACTTTAACTCAGGTATTTTAGCATTTGTTAAGGTATATGTTGCCTTACACATTTAGAATGTGTTGGTTAATATATGCTAACAATGCACCTTTCAGTTCCTAGTATAGACAGGGCCTTAGTGACTTGACTAAGGAAAAAGTGACTTACTTTGGTTTGAAACATTTTTACACCAGTGCAGAACATCTGTGCTAGGAGTTTGCACTGATGTAAAAATACTCAGTGCAGACAAGGTCAACATTTATATTGTAAGTCAGTGGCTGGGCCAAGATTAGAACTCGGGAGTTCCTGGCTCCCAGGCTTGTGCATATTCTATTAAGCCTCACTGTGTGTCTCTTTTTTTTAAAGGTGCCATATAAGAACAAGTGTCATTCACAAGAAAGGTGTAGCAGGCATTTGTTTGTCCAGATTCATAAATGAACACTTGCATAATCACTCTCTGAACACAGATTGTTGGTCATCTGTTACTACTAGTTTTACTACATGATAAGTTAGATGCCACCAGTCAAAATATATTTAAATACTAAATGTAAATAATATCAAATGATAAAAACTCAAAAATAAATAAAATGATCATAACTGATGTAACACAAGACTTTATTACGTTAAGTTTTATTAGATTCCAGACAAAGAAAATATTTTTACATTCTTTAGACAACAGCTAATGTTCAAAGAACATTTGAAAACAGTTCAAAACGTTGCTGGCAGCAGTACAGATATGATTTGGCAGTATGAAAATAATTCAATTTGTTTTCATTCTGGTCTTGGTCACCTCTCTGATTCTATGTGCTACACAATGAGAATCTGTAGAGTGCACTCAAAGCTCTGACTAAAAATTAGTGCTACAGCTGAAACACCTTAACATTTGACCTCGGTTCAGAGGTAACATGCAGGCATACACACACAAATATTGCTCTGTTTGATAAGTACAAGGAGACACAGTACCATGAGGATTATCAATGTAGCATTGGAAGTGCTGGCATTTTTCAGAATTATGGTAATATTAATAATAATATAATAGGTAGTTAATAAAACCTTTTGTTGCATATTTTCCCCAAGATCCTAAAGCATTTTTAATAGAATAATTAAACTGCTAAATGCCTTTCTGAGATTGAGGAAGTTGTGTTATTTCCATTTTATAGATGTGTAAACTAAGGCACAGAATGGTGAAGTAACTTGCCCAACATGTCACAGCCCGTAAATGACTGAGCTGAGGTTAGAACCATGGAGTACTCTTGTCAGTCTCCTATTTCATTGGTAGGATTACACTGAATATTTTAATATACATAGCCATAAGATTCCAATTAAAACTTAGGGGCTAGATTCACAAAGGGACTTAGGTGCCTGGAAAATCTCTGGCCCAATGACACTTTAATTATAGATAATTATTAATAATTAAATCATCATTGGGCCAGCAAGAGAGCAAGTATGAGAATGACTGTGTAGCTGGTGGTTAGGGCATCCATGTGGGATACTCAGAGTCCAGCTCCCCTGCTCTAATGACTCTTCATTATTTATCCACAGTGGAACAGCTTCCACAGCAGAGACTGAGGGAGCCCCAAATCTGAATATCCCATATCCCCAGTGGTTAGTGCATGCTCCTGAAAGGTAGGAGACCCCTGTTCAAATCCTTAAGCAGAGGGGGGAATTGAAACTTGGTCTCCCACATGCCAGGTGAATGCTCTCACTACTGAGGTGAAAGTTATAAGGGTGGCCATTTTCAATGGGACACAATCTGAGCACACCTACCAGATGTGACCTTGCAGGTAAACAGGTGTTCTCTTGCCCCAGGTTGTGAATCGCTCTAGGGATCAGGCAGGGAAGAGGACACTTAAATGAAGCAGCAGTGTGCATACCTGGAGGCAGGAACTTAGGTCCTTAGGAAACTTTTACCCTTACTATTTAGGCACCAAGTGAGTTTAAGTGCTTACAGAGTTTGGTGGGAGTTTTGTGAATTGCAGTGGAGCCTAACTTAGGGTTTTAAGTGCCCAGGTACCTTTGTGAATCCACCATGAGTTCCAAGCAAGTAACTGAGCTCTCTTTTAATGAACAGCAGCTAGGATATATTGATTCCGTTTCATAGATGATATAACTGTCTCATGAACTCCAGGCAATTGATCTCGTCTCTGTATTGTTTTTGCAGTGTATTGTTTTTATTGAATAATATGGGCACAAATCCAGTTTATATTGCAGTCAATAAGTTATACTATTTTACAGCTTGATGAACCACAAATGAATAACTGACATCAACAGAAGTAATTAAGCCCTTGCTGTTTCTAAGTACTGTAGATATTGTGCATTTAAATGGTAAGTTTATTTTTAATTAACACGTTTCCAGAAACACATCTTTCACATTTTTACTAAGATGTAACTATATAACTACCAACTTGCTCTACTTAGAATGTTTTCATGAATCTGAGTCTGACACTGATGTGTTATAAAGCAAAGGATAAGGTATTTTATCACAGCATTTAAATTCATTAGGTAAAATCCTGCAGCCGTTTCTCCAGCAAAACTCCCATTGGAATTTGATACCCCCTTGTTAAAACTTTGCGTGCCAAACACTGTAGTATTTTGTTTTCCAAATCGCACAGAAGTTATAAAATAACTTAGTCCATTGTACAGTAAGATTGTAGCATTCAGATTTTAAAATACTGGGAACCATAAGTAATGTTCCACGATCAAAATATGTCTGCAATAGTTTCCTTTTGGCAGTAAAATAATTCTGCCTTAAGTACTAATGTATGAAGACCACTTTCTACTTTACCTGTGATTTAGCTAGTTGTAATATTAACACTTGAATACAATTAAAGACAGCTGGTGTAGCACAAATACTCTTAATGTTGAGCTCAGCTTTTATAGAGCCAAAGCTGCTCACTTTGGTGAGTCGTCCCACTGAAGTCAATGAGCCTATTTGTGTAAGTAAAGTGAACGTGATTTCTGGCCCATTATTATTTAGCTCTATACGTTCTGATTCTTTATCTTCTATAGATTCATGCCCAATGTGTTTTATCTTCCACAGCGGTTAAGATTTGCTATTGTTGAATCATTGTTTCCGAAGTTTTTAGAAAACTTCTAGTGCAGCAATCACAGCTCATGACTAATTGCTTATTCACTATAAGCTTTTTGTTACAGTAAACACTTGCATATGATATGCCAGTTTTTGGAAACCCAGGAGGTTCACAGGAGCAAACAAAGTGTTTTCCCGCTCTTTGAAAGCAATTACCCCTGCACGGTGAAAATGAATTGGTTTTGAAAACGCCCTCTTATGGTATGTCTACACTGCAATTAAACATGTGCAGCTGGCCCATGTCAGCTGACTTGGGCTCATGGGGCTCGGGCTGCGGAGCTGCAGAACTGCCATGTATATGTTCAAGCTCATGTTGGACCCCTTAAGGCGGGAAGGGCCCCGGAGGCCAGGCTCCAGTCCAAGCCCAAACACCTCCACTGCAATTTTACAATCAGTAGCCCAAGCCCCGTGAGCTCAAGTCAGCTGATGTGGGCCAGCTGTGGGTGTTTATCTGCAGTGTAGCCGTATCCTAAAGGAAGAGTCATTCAGTCATTCTGTGAAAGGTATCAAAAGTAAGGATTTCAAATACTTATTTCCAGTTTAAAAACTTTGCATAGGCCATAGACAAGAATTATAAGAATGACAGTCACATATTAAGGGCAGTTAGAGTGAAAATCAGAACAGAGCTGAAGTTCCCTTTTTGGACTCAGAGGGTATGTCTACATTGCAATGAAAAACTCAGGGTTGTGGGGCTCAGGCTAAGAGGCTGTTTAATTGCAGTATCGACCTTTGGGCTTCGGCTGGAACCCGGGATCTAAGAATCTGAAAGGTGGGAGAGTCCCACATCTTGGCTACGGTCCGAGCCCAAACGTTTACACCACAGTTAAACAGCCCCTTAGCCCAAGCCCTGCAAACCTAAGTCTGCTGGGACAGGCCATTCGCCAATGTCTTCTAATTGCAATGTAGACTTATCCACAATCACATTTAAGAGCCAATGCTTATTCCCGCCTGACCCACATCAAATATCTGGGGAATGGAATTATCTTATCATGATCTCTTATACACACACACACACAATTTTGTATATATGTTACATACCAAAAACTTCTTTAAAAGAACATTAAGTCTGCAAAATTAACCACTCAAAAGTTAGGAAATGTCAGAATTAAAGTTGTCCATGAAATCTTAATTCAGTCCCCTTGTGTGTGTGCTTTATGGTACAGTCTTTAATTACATGATCACATACTATCATTTGCACAGGACTCCTGCCTCATTCTTCAGTTCCCTAGTTTTTAAAAAAGCAAACTGAAAAAACAGAAATTCCATCCTGTAGAATCTTATGGACTCCCACATAGTTCAACAGGGTTAGAAACTTTAAATCTAAAGGACAGACCTCCGTCACTTGAGTTAACTCATAGCAGTAGTAGGTTGTCATCTTGAACATGAGCAAGCCTCTTGAAGGAGATGAGGCACACACTTTGACAGTGGGTTTCACAACTATTTGCTGACAGCAGAGGAATGTTGAGACTCAAAAATCCTTTGTTCTATTCCAGATTCTGGGGGGAGTTGTACATTCGTGGTTACAGACCCTCCTGCCCCTGTTCCCACGCATCTTTCCAATCCTGACCTCTTCTGTTCTTGGCCCTTCCGGCCTGTCCTCATCCCAATCCAGTCTAAATTCCCCATCCCAGGCCCACATCCCCACACACATTGGACTAGCTCCTCATCACGATACATTCATGTCAGGTTGTTTCCTCCTTGCTGTCTGGACACCAGCAGGAGGAACATTGAGAGCACAGGAGAGACAGTTTCCCTGCCCTCAGTTCCTTTGTGCAGCAGCACAGTGACATATGGCTGCTGGGAGGAGCAATTTCAGGGAAAGTCCTGATCAGCCCCAGCATCCCCAGAATGGAACATGCTCAGTACAGAAAGAATGTTTGGAGAATTTACCTGTGAAATTCTAACAATGCACCTTGACCACTTTACCTGCATGCTGCCCAGTGAGCCACCTCTGTCCTGGCTACTAGCATTCCAAAGCTGTGAGCTGCAAACATCCATCACTTAAAAAAAAAAAAAAAAAAATCTACCTGCCAGACAAATGTTTTCTCCTTTCTCTCCCAAATGTGGAATTTCATTCACCTAAAACTACATTGCTCTGAGGCCCAATAGTCACTCCTGAACTAGCTAAAAATGTGATATCTCATAACTTCTCAGGGTTACAAATAGGACCTTTTTACCATTAGCAAAGAAAATTTCTAGTTTACATGCATCCACTGGCTAGTAGCCCTAGAAAATCTCAGGACACTTGACTTTAAAATGGCATCTTTATGAAGGGAAAATGTATTCTGTATAATATTTAGATGGTTTTAAAATGTCCTAATTATATTTTTTCTCTACCCTCGAAGACAACCTTTCTGCATTTCATTTAACATGGGGTAAAAATAGGATATTTGATATTATTTCAGGGTGGTAATTCCTGAAAGAACTATCAGGATAAGACTCCTTGGGGAACTGGAGCATAAACTAAGTGACAATCAGTTCTGGTTTCTGACTGGAAGGCCAACAAATAATGCAGTGTTTGCAGCGTAAATATTGCAGGAGTATAGGGGAAAACACAAGGACCTGCATTATTGTTTGTAGATTTAGAGTAGGCTTATGACAGAGTTCCTAGAGAAATAATATGGTGGTACTTACGATTGTGCAATCTGCCAGAGACATATGTTCAGACTATTGACATGCAGGAGGGTAACACAACAGTAGTGAGAAACTACTGCAGCTCCAGTGAGTCATTCATTGAGAGGGTAGGTCTATACCAGAGGTTCTCAGCCCATGGCCTGTGGGCTGCATGTAGCCCAATTAGCACACAGCTGGGCTGCAGCTGTGTGCTTAAAAAAAACTCTGGCAGGGCTGGCTGAGGCACAGACGGCGGCTTGAAGCCCGCACTAGTGCTCCTGCCAGCAGGGGGCTGGTGAGTACCGCAGGGGGGTGGGAGAGTAGGTCTGTGGATAGGTTTGTGGGCGGTGGGCTCTGGGCAGTGAGGGGGTGGGGGACACTGGGAACTAGTGGTTTGCCGGGGTGCTGCAGCACCCCCAGGTTTCAGGTGGGGCTCCACTCCTGGTGCAGTGCCAGGGGTCCTGGCTGCCCATCCACGTGCTGCGGCACTTAGGTCCTGGCTGCCCAGCCCCACGTGGAGGAGTCTGGATCCCGTTGCTGCCCTGCCCCATACAGCAGGGTCCAGGTCCGGCTGCCGCCCGGCCCTGCATGGCGGGGTCCTGTGGTCCAGCTGCCTGCTGCCTGGCCTGTGCCCAGGGCTCCGCTCCTAGCCCTGCCCTGGGTGGGGGCACTGGGCATAGGGGACTATGGGTGGTTTTTGGCGGGGCACTGTGGTTTTCAACCTGTGGCCCACGTAACACATTGTGCGCCGCATATGTGGCCCACAATGATAAACAGGTTGAGAACCACTGGTCTACACCAAGGATCAGCTGAAAACTCATTCCTATTTGTGACTGTAACGGACACCTGCACACAAGCGGTTAAGGGAGAGGCTCCATGGAAGCATGCTTTTCACTGATGACGTGATGTTGTGCTGCACAGATAAATACAAACTGGAAAGGAATCTAGAATGTTGGAGGGCTGCATTAGAAGAAAACAGTTTACGAAACAGTCTACAAATGATGGAATACATATAATGCTTCATAGAGAGGTAATGAGATGCCAGTAAAACTAGACAGTGTAGTGTTAAAGTCTGTGCAACAATTCAAATACCTGAGTTCAATGTTGCGCTATGATGGGGATGTGGATGTGGATGTTAGAAGCTGCATGAAGTGCACTTGGTGCAGATGAAGGGAGTTGATGGGAATTCTCTGCTATAAGCATATGCCAAGGAAACTAAATAGAAAAGTGTATAAGCCCATGATTAGGCCAGCTATGATGTGCAGGTTAGAATGTTCACCTTGGAGGAAGAGCGAACAATTACTTGACACTGCCAAAATGAGAATGCTCAGGTGGATGCTGGGTGAGATGAAAGCTGTTAGGGCTATGCTGTGAAATTTTATGAGCCATGATGCAGGTGGCATCCATCATGGAAAAGCTGAGGGAGCATTGGCAGAGATGGCTGGATCATGTGACACGGTCTCCCACAGTATTCTTGTCAGCAAGTTAAGGAAGTATGGGCTGGATGAATACACTATAAGGTGGGTAGAAAGCTGGCTAGATTGTCGGGCTCAACGGGTAGTGATCAACGGGTAGTGATCAATCGCTCCATGTCTAGTTGGCAGCCGGTGTCAAGTGGAGTGCCCCAGGGGTCGGTCCTGGGACCGGTTTTGTTCAATATCTTCATAAATGATCTGGAGTATGGTGTGGATTGCACTCTCCGCAAATTTGCGGATGATACTAAACTGGGAGGAGTGGTAGATACGCTGGAGGGGAGGGATAGGATACAGAAGGACCTAGACAAATTGGAGGATTGGGCCAAAAGAAATCTGATGAGGTTCCATAAGGATAAGTGCAGGGTCCTGCACTTAGGACGGAAGAATCCAATGCACCGCTACAGACTAGGGACCGAATGGCTAGGCAGCAGTTCTGCGGAAAAGGACCTAGGGGTGACAGTGGATGAGAAGCTGGATATGAGTCAGCAGTGTGCCCTTGTTGCCAAGAAGGCCAATGGCATTTTGGGATGTATAAGTAGGGGCATAGCGAGCAGATCGAGGGACGTGATCGTCCCCCTCTATTCGACATTGGTGAGGCCTCATCTGGAGTACTGTGTCCAGTTTTGGGCCCCACACTACAAGAAGGATGTGGAAAAATTGGAGAGAGTCCAGCGAAGGGCAAGAAAAATGATTAGGGGTCTAGAACACATGACTTATGCGGAGAGGCTGAGGGAACTGGGATTGTTTAGTCTGCAGAAGAGAAGAATGAGGGGGGATTTGATAGCTGCTTTCAACTACCTAAAAGGGGGTTCCAAAGAGGATGGCTCTAGACTGTTCTCAATGGTAGCAGATGACAGAACGAGGAGTAATGGTCTCAAGTTGCAGTGGGGGAGGTTTAGATTGGATATTAGGAAAAACTTTTTCACTATGAGGGTGGCGAAACACTGGAATGCATTACCTAGGGAGGTGGTCGAATCTCCTTCCTTAGAAGTTTTTAAGGTCAGGCTTGACAAAGCCCTGGCTGGGATGATTTAACTGGGAATTGGTCCTGCTTCGAGCAGGGGGTTGGACTAGATGACCTTCTGGGGTCCCTTCCAACCCTGATATTCTATGATTCTATGTGAGATGGTGAGATGCAGAATAGGTTGGCCAAAGAGTACAGGGAGTGGTTTGAGATGTTACAGGAGGATATGAAGAAGGTTGGCTTCAGCTTGGAAGATGTGCTTGTGGAATTGAAGAACAAGGGCTGCTGACACCAATTGACAAGATAAAGCAAAGACGAAGAAGAACAGAATATCTGATACTTGGTGTATGTGTGTGCGGCAGGTAGAATACTGCATAAAGCTTTTATTGAGACTTCTTGAGCAGTGGCGGATTAGGCACTGGGCCCACAGGGCCCATGTCCAGGGGCCCCAGTCAACTTGGGGGTCCCTGGCTTCCGCTGCCCAGTGAGTGGGGTGCGGGAAGCCCCTCTGAGCCGCCCCCACCCCGTCCCAGGCAAAAGCGGCGGGGTGGGGGAAGCACCGTGACCCTGATCCCCTGCAGAAGCGCAGGGTTGGTGGGGAAAAAAGGTCTTGGGAAAAATTTTGAAGGAGAAAGTAGTTAAGGATATTGAGGTCAATGGTAAATGGGACAAAATACAACATGGTTTTACAAAAGGTATATCGTGCCAAACCAACCTGATCTCCTTTGAGCAAGTAACAGATTTTTTAGACAACGGAAACTCAGTGGATCTAATTTACCTAGACTTCAGTAAGGCATCTGATATGGTGCCACACTGGGAATTATTAGTTAAATTGGAAAAGATGGGGATCAATATGAAAATTGAAAGGTGGATAAGGAATTGGTTAAAAGGGAGACTACAGCGGGTCATACTGAAAGGTGAACTGTCAGACTGGAGGGAGGTTACCAGTGGAGTTCCTCAGGGATCAGTTTTGGGATCAATCTTATTTATCTTTTTATTACTGACCTCGGCACAAAAAGTGGGTGTGTGCTAATAAAGTTTGCAGATAATACAAAGCTGGGAGGTTTTGCCAATTTAGAGAAGGACCGGGATATCACACAGGAGGATCTGGATGACCTTGTAAACTGGAGTAATAGTAATAGGATGAAATTTAATAGTGAGAAGTATAAAGTTATGCATTTAGGGATTAATCACAAGAATTTTAGTTATAAGCTGGGAACACGTGAGTTAGAAGTAACAGAGGAGGAGAGAGTAGTGGTTGACCACAGGATGACTATGAGCTGCCAGTGTGATATGGCTGTGAAAAAAGTTAATGCGGTCTTGGGATGCATCAGGCGAGGTATTTCCGGTAGAGATAAGGAGGTGTTAGTACCATTATACAAGGCGCTGGTGAGACCTCACCTGGAATACTGTGTGCAGTTCTGGTCTCCCATGTTTAAGAAGGATGAATTCAAACTGGAACAGGTACAGAGAGGGCTACTAGGATGATCCGAGGAATGGAAAACCTGTCTTATGAAAGGAGACTCAAGGAGCTTGGTTTGTTTAGCCTAACCAAAAGAAGGCTGAGGGGAGATATGATTGCTCTCTATTAATATATCAGAGGAATAAATACCCGCGAGGGAGAGGAATTATTTAAGCTCAGTGCCAATGTGGACACAAGAACAAATGGATATAAACTGGCCATTGGGAAGTTTAGACTTGAAATTAGACGAAGGTTTCTAACCATCAGAGGAGTGAAGTTCTGGAATAGCCTTCCAAGGGAAGAAGTGGGGGCAAAAGACCTATCTGACTTCAAGATTAAACTCGATAAATTTATGGAGGAGATGGTATGATGGGATAACATGATTTTGGCAGTTAATTGATCTTTAACTATTCATGGTAAATACGCCCAATGGCCTGTGATGGGATGTTAATGGGGTGGGATCCGAGTTACTACAGAGAATTCTTTCCTGGGTAACTGGCTGGTGAATCTTGCCCACATGCTCAGGGTTCAGCTGATCGCCATATTTGGGGTCGGGAAGGAATTTTCTTCCAGGGCAGATTGGAAGAGGCCCTGGAGGTTTTTTGCCTTCCTCTGTAGCATGGGGCACTTGCTGGAGGATTCTCTGCACCTTGAAGTCTTTAAACCATGATTTGTGGACTTCCAATAGCTCAGACATAGGTGAGAGGTTTATTGTAGGAGTGGGTGGGTGAGATTCTGTGGCCTGTGTTGTGCAGAAGGTCGGACTAGATCATAATGGTCCCTTCTGACCTTAATAGCTATGAGTCTGAGAAGCCCCAGCACCTGAAGCCCCACTGCAGCTCTGGGACTGGAGGAGGTTTCACTCCCTGCTGCAGCCTTGGGGCCGTGATGCGGGGACAGAGCTTCCCCGGTCTGGGGAAGGTGGGGGGGCAGAAAGGAGCAAATCGGTTGTGGGGTGGGCAGAATGGGGGGGGTGAAACAGGGATGGGGCCCCAGGGAAGTGGCAGAAAGGGGTGGGGCTGTGGGTGGGACCACAGGCAGAAGGGGCAGAATGGGGGCAGGACCACAGGGCTGGGGAGGGGCCCCCCACTTTCTCTGGCCCAGGGCCCCAGGAAACCTTAATCTACCTCCGTTGTTGAGATAACTGTCATAACTTACTATACTTCATCCCTTGTGAGAATACAGCTATTGGAAAGGCCTGACAATAAAACCTTCTTAGCACATCGTACCATCATGTGTACTCTTTAGACATACATACATAGGAGAGAGAGAAAATATAACTGTTTTACGGATTTTCTTTTCTTCCCTGTTCAGTCTCCTACCTTGGTGCAGCACTGTATGTCAGAAAGGAAAATGTCTACGCGGGGAAGTTGGCTGGATTCAGTGTTAAGAAGGTGAGGGACTCAGTGTTCTGACTGTTATAGTTAGCCTGAGGATGCACCATGGATACATCTGCTGAATCATTGCTGGGACTTCAGATTTTCTGCTCAAGAGCACCATCTGACCAAGCTGAGTATAGCTGAATTTTCAGTTCCTAATGCATTTAGGCCCAGACCCACAAAGAGTGTTAGGTGCTGTGATGCTGAGCATTGCAATACTTAACTTTCAGCTGCCTAGAAAATCACAAGGACAATGCTGCAATCCACAAAGCCTGAGTTAGGCACTTAAGTTCCCTATATGATGAATGGGGAAAGAGTTGCCTTAGAATTCCATCCATAAAAGCCAGCCCACTGGGTGGCTCATTGCCTAAGCTAGCCAAACGGAAATGATGAGAAAGATGTGTTCTAAGTCCCAGCCCTCTCTCACAGATAGACACCTAAGTCCAGGTTGCTGGAGGTGCCTCTCTCTGCTTCTGTTCTATAACTGGTAGCCCCTCTCCTGGAGTTATGCAGCTTAAGGCCCTACATTGTTTCTTGTGGCATGAATAGGGCGCCTCCCCCATTGCACACAAAGCAGCAGGAGCAGTAGGAAGCAGAGCCCACCTTGTAACTTTCAGCCTAATGGTTAGAGTGCTTGCCTAGGATGTGGGAGACCCAGGTCTAATTCCCCTCCCTGCCTGATGGGGAGAGAGGATTATGAACAGGGGCCTGCCAAACTTCTCAGGAGAGTGCTCTGACCACTGAGCTATGAGATGATGTGCAGCTCCCTCAGTCTCGCTTGTGGAAGCTGTTTGATGTGTAAATAATGAAAGCGTCACTGGAGCAGGGGGACTGGACACTGGGTCTCCAATGTGGATGCCCTCACCACCACACTACAGTCATTCCCTTTCGCGCTCTCTCCCTGTGGTCCAGTGATTCTTTGAGTACTTATCCAAAGTGGAACAGCTTCCGCAGAGAGACTGAAGGAGCCCCACAATAGATTATCCCATAGCTCCATGGTTAGAGCACTCTTCTCAAAGGTGTGTGAGACTCCTGCAGAAATCTTTTTCCTCCCCTCAAGCAGAGTGGGGAATTGAACCTGGGTCTCCCATATCTCAGCTGAGTGCTCTAACTACTGGGCTAAAAGCAGTGACGTGAGCATGCCCTGCTCCTCTGCTAGCCAGGCATGGGACCTAATCTCGTAAGTGGCCTCTGAGCCTACCTACCAAATCAGCATCCCTTTCCCCTCCAGATAGACATTTACCCACCTGTCTTCCCCCAGTTGTTGGGGATTAGGCAGAAGATAAATCTCCAGATGCCTAGAATGAGGCAGCAGTGCATGTGCCCAGAGGCAGAAACTTAGGGAACTTCAACACTGAAAACTTAGGCTCTGAGAGAGTTTAGGTGACTACAGGGTTAGGTAGGAGTTTTATGGATCACAGTGGAATCTAAAAATTGGACTTAGGCACCTAAACCTCAGCCTGGCCTACACTAAAGGGAAAAGTTGATCTAAACTACGCAATTTGAGTGATGTGAATAGCTTAACTAAAATTGATGGAGCTTATATCGATTTACCGCGAGGTCTATACTACGTGACTCTCTTCTCGATCAGTTAGAGGAGTCAACGGGAGAGCAATTGGCGGTCGATTTAGTGGATCTTCACTAGACCCGCTAAATCCACTGCTGATGCATTGTTTGCTGCAGCGTCGATCCTCCGGTAAGTGTAGACAAGCCCTTAGGCACCTAAGTCTTGCATTTAGGAGTCTAAGTACCTGTGTGGATCTGGGCCTGAGAGATAATGACTACTTCTCACTTCTAATGTCACAACTGCTTCACCATCAAGACTTATCATTCTCATAGGTATTTTCCATTGTAGTCGGAGGGCCTGATTCTTCTCACTTATATAGGTATAAGTCAGGACTGATTCCACTAAAGTCAGTGGAGTTACATTAACATAGATTCATTATTTCCCCTCAAGGGCTGATCTACACAGTTTTTACACCAATCTAACTAAATATACCAGTGCAAGATAAACTTTGTTAAACCAGTATGTATGTGGCTACATGAAAGGATTAACTAAATGTAGTTTTAAACTGAGTTTAATTTAGTTAAATTAATATTTAAAGTATTAAATCAGTAAGAAAAATATATACAAGATGTCATCCTTAGGTATTCATGGAGTATACAGGCAAGTTTCTGAAATTAGACAAGCATATAGTTTCTTGATCATTATTTAAAAATATCATCTGCAAAACTCCTGGTTTCTTGTATTCACAGCATCTGTACAATTGGCTGGTTTGTCAGCATCATTCTTTCTGGAAATAATTGTCCTTGAATGTGTCTGCCTGAAGTCTGGCTTACCAGTCTGTTTGTTTAAAAACCTAGTGCAGAGAAAAGTGTTGCATAAATCTATTTATATGAACAATACTGGAAATAATATATGTTGAAGTTATTTCCATCTCGCTTGCTATTTATAGGCTAGATCCTGATATTTATATGTTGGCATAAAGCCCATTAAGGTTAATGGGAGTTTTGCCAGAATAAGAAGTGCTTAAAGATAAAAATTCAACATATTCTGATAAATTTGAATATAGCACTGCCTTCTATTTCAGTCTAGTCTATATCATTTTAATTGAAATAATTATCCCAGATATTCAATTGCATATGACAGCTCTTAACATGTTAGTAACATTGGAATAATATGTTGTTAATTGTAACCATATGTTATCTTCAAGGCCTTTCATAGGCTCTTTTCTTATTCAAAATGCTGGTGTTCCTTATTAATAAAAAGACAATTCATTATTACTAGTGAT
Source organism: Caretta caretta (assembly GCF_965140235.1). NCBI lineage: Eukaryota > Metazoa > Chordata > Testudines > Cheloniidae > Caretta > Caretta caretta. Next base: position 82,789,064 of record NC_134207.1, on the reverse strand, counting down.
AAGGCAACATAATAACACCTGCCAAAACAGATAAATATAAAGAATGGAAACTATTTGTATTACAAACTGTTTGTGCTTGCAGCTTGATTAAATTAAAAGGATAAAAATTGGCACTGATTGAATGAATTAAATGGATATTACTGTATTCATGTACCAATCTGCCTATAATACATATGTTTACATGCACAGAAACATATGTACTATTTAACTACAATACAAAGCTATGTAAATGAAACCACAAGCACTGAGAGGAAGTTAACAGTTGCGTTCTGAGGTGATTCAGAAGAGGTGATTCACCTGTGAGATCTTAGTTGTGAATGACTGTCTTGATGTGGATGTTAATTGCTTGGATGGAAACTACCTTTTCTGTCTCTCTCAGGACTTTGAGTTTACCTCTGCTAACTCCTCCTTGCAGAGTCCATGAGGATTCAATCAGATTTGTTGCTGCTTGGGATGCAGTGAGGCTGAGACCCTGTAAATCTAGGAGAGCAGAAGCATTTGGGGTCTTGAACTTTATCAGGTTTGAATGTGTGATTGTGAAAGTAAAGAGCAGAAAAATGACAGCACTCCGTAAATCACACAGAAAGAAAATCAGAGCTGTCAAAAGCAGGAGAAAAACAGACTCGGGCAAAAGCAGAGTTTACAAAGCAAAGGAGTGAGACTTATTTTTAATCTCTCTCAGGAGCCCTGTGGCTCCTAGAAATCAACCCCTCTGCACCCTTTTTGTTGCTACCCAGATTCCTGTAACTTGCTAAATGGCCTGTTTCTGGAATTGGGAAAAAATAAAAATATAGGCTTGATTTGCGGCTCCACTCTATCAGGTGTATGCCAATTCAGTGGCATCTGGTGTAACAGAGCAGTGACTCAGGTCCCAAGATTTTAACCACATTGGTCCCCAGATTCTCAACTACTGGAAACCCAGGAGACTCCACGATTATAGTTTTCTATGTATATTTTTTTACCAGTGTCCTGCTCCCAGTTGGTCTTCACCTTTTTCCATTCAGGGATAGTGGCAATATAAGAATTTTTTATCAAGATCAGATAGAGGTCCCACTAGAAACCTATTAAATTGATGGCAAATAAACTAAATTGTTAATTTTTGTATCGTCATTAAGAAAAAATGTTTTAACTGTATATGCATGCAAATAAGTAGTGCTGGTCAAACTATTTGCTGTGAATAATTATTCATTACAAATTGAGTCCCTTGTTTTGTTACTGAATCATTAGTGAATCAATCCTGATTTTCCTCAAATGTATTCATTACTCATAAGTATTTATTGAATAGTCTGGGTGAATTGTTTTCAGTCCATAGTAGTTAGAAAACTGCTACTAACTCATGTGGCGTGATGGCTCACCGAAGTCACACGGTATCGTTTTTGCTCTCTTAATGGATGACTGAAACAGGAGGATAGTGTACAACAAATAACACACTTCTGGAATTAATTTATGATTAAGTTAACCGGGTTCAAGATTTGCAAACATTTTGATGAATACCCAGCAGTTGTACAAATACCCACAAAATTTTTTTATTTACTTGTGTGTATTACGGAAATACCCATACACCCCAATCAGAATCAAGGCCCTACTCTGGGTGCTGTACAGACACACAGGAAGCCACAGTCTGTGCCGTAAAGAGGTTTCACTATCAGAATCCTAATGATCTGAACTCAGCACTTGTATTCACAAACATTTCTATGTTTTTGTTATTGTATTTGACTATTGCTACAAATGAGGAAGATTTTGTAAATGTGTTGCTAAAATGAGAGAAATATGCTAATTGGACCCAGTACATCAGTTAAACACAAAATCCCAATGTTTTTCCAGTATTACAGTTTACATCAGTGATACCTGAAATTAAATCTGGATTTCCCTGGTTTGGGCTCATAAGAGAGGGTAACCAGATGGCACATTCAGCATTTCCTGGGCTAATTTCCAGGTCTTTATAGGAACACAGAAGTATTTTACTAATGAGGGCAAAGATGAACTTGTATTGCAGGAAAGGAAAGAGAAGAAAGTTTCACTAGCCAATTCAAGAAGGAGGCAGCTGAATTTGTTTTAAAATTGAAGCCAATCAGGTGAGATGAGCCACATTTTTCATAGTCTAATGTCCAGGAAGTCAAACCAGCATACATACAATCGAAATTGCAGCCTTTGTAGGAATATCCTATTTTTTTTCTCAGCCCATATTCATGTCTTAAAGGCTTGATTTAATCTTCTGAATATATTTAATATATAACAGTAGTTGAAGCATATGCATTGAATATATTATTCAGAGAAATTATAGGCATGTAATTAGAGCTTCATTGTGAGATAGTAATTAGTCTGACCATCAGATTCCCAGCCATGGTTGCCTGTGCACAATATCTGGATTTTTTGACATAAGAGTTACTCTTTTCATGGCAATGAGAGGTAAGAGTTATTAAGAGGTCCATATCAATTATTCTGAACTGTTACATCTGGAGTGTTTAATATGTGATTTGAGTGTTTTGATTTTTCATTGCAGATTCAGAAAGTCTTTCACTTCCAGACCTGGTCAAAACTCAGTATTTCCATTGTGTAGGAAATTCCCATATTTTTAAATTTCATGTCATCCTAAATTAGAACAAAAAGTCAATGTCCCAATTTCCTGTGAAACAAAATTTGCAAATTTTTTTGTTTCTGTTCAATCAGAATGTTTTGTTTTAATAAAATCTAAACATTTATTTTTGATTTTGACTTTTTAATTGTACAGTATATTTGATCTTGTAAAATGCATTTATAATTGATAAGTTGTTTTGAAATGAAACACTGAAGTGTTTTATTCTGAAAATTTTGACATAATGTTTCTGCTTCAAAATGCTTCATTTTGGGCTTCCCCTCCCACAAAAGCATAATTTTGTGGAAATGGTTATGTCCCTGCTGGATCTTTAGATTTTGACAAATTGGCGTTTTCCAATGGGAAAAACATTACATTGGAAAATGTTCAACCTGCTATACTAATTTATTTTTTTCCTAGCAGAAAAATAGGAAATAAAAGCTCCTGTAATGATTCTTTAGCCATTTCTACACAGAAACTATTTTTTCTTAGTGAGGTATAATAATTACAGTAAATTGTTTCCACTTGTCCTGAAAATATTCCTTATTAGAAGTGTTTAAAAAAGAGGGGGTGGAGTGGGCATGATATCTGCGTGACCTTTTTGCTTGGAGAAAACTATTAGTTTGGCAATAAGGATAATTAAGGTGTGATTGGCATTTACTGGGTTTTTGGTATCTGCTTCTATTACAAGAATAATAATAAAGAACCTGTTCTTGAGAATGGGGGAAGAATATAATCTCACTGTACTGGATGTAACACCCTTTATAAGTTGATCATTTTGATAAGGATTGCAATGGGCTGTAATAGCTTTAGTATTTTATGTGTCTTTGATATCACTACTGGGGCTTTTATCTAGTAAAGTGATTAAGACTGAATTAAAATCTTCTCCACTAATAATTAATAAACAGGTTGTATGGGGAACTAACAGAAATAAAATCCGTGTGGGATAAATCAGATGGTGAGGGCAAGTCATCGTTTTCTGTTTTAATTGTAAATAATACTACTGTGGAACGGTCTAATTGTGAAGTCATTTATTTCATAGAAGACTTTTTCTCTAATTTGAAGTTCATAGATTAGTGGTTTGTAGATTGCAATGCAGGTAACCAGTTTTGGATGTTCATTCTACTTCATTGCTAATGGAGTTTCATTATATTTAAGGTCACTATGGGGCTGATCCTGCAGCATTGGAGTCAGTGGGAGTTTTGCCATTGACTTCTGTGGATGTAGGATTGGGCCCTATGAGATGGTTCTTCTCTATTTTACAAAGAGAAACAAACTACTAGGCTGTACCAAAGTTAGCTACTGCCCAGTATTCCAGTGGCCTGGAATCAATGGGAGTTTTGGATGCTCAAGGAAGAATGAAAGAAAGGATTGTCCAGTGGGTAGAGTGATAGCCTTGGGCTGGGGAGACCAACATACAATTCCCTGCTCTGTCACAGACTTCCTGTGTAAACTTGGGCAAATCCCTTACTGTGCTTCAGTTCCCCATTTTAAAAATGGGGATAATAAGGAAGTGCTATCTCCTCGGGGCATTATGAGAATAAATATGTTAAAGATCATGAGGTACCCAGATAGAAGAAATTCAGAATTAGGTCTTGAAGGAGCTAAGCATATTTTTACCCCCACCAAGACCTGAGTGTCAGAATTTTCCCCTTCTATATATATAAAATTTGTGGAAGGTAGCAAATAGATGCAAGTAGAAAGTCCATAAAAGCAAAGAAGTAAATATGAAATTAAAAAAATCCCCAAAGCTCCCACCACCAAAATACAAAGAAAATACTGTGTGTTAACTATTCACAGAGACAAAACCAGAAGTCATAACAATCCACCACACATTATTAATAGAGATCACAAGACAATAGACTTGCTAGGTTCAAGGCATACTGCTATTAGACTCAGTAAAAAATAATACATAGTCCCAGGAAGCAAGATAAACTGTCTTACTTTTTCACTTGAACAAGAAAATATCATGCAAAAATGAAATGAGGTTAAATTTAAAATCACAGAAGAATGACAAGTTAATTTAAGGGTCTTTTCAAACATTTAGATCTGTTCTGTAATGTTCATTCCACTCCTACCAGAGACAGTGCTCTGCTCCTCATCTTCGACAACCTACGTTACAGGAGCTGCTTCTGCTTCTAGCACTGCAGATAACCAAGGTATATCAGACCATCAGTATTAACATTTATACAAAAGTCACTGAAGTCAACAATGGCACAATGTACCATATGGGAATGGGATGAAAATCATAAAAGGCAGGAGCGGGGGATGAGCTGTGTCTGTACAGGTCTCCAGCGGTTGTGTAGCCTTAATCCCCTCCAACCTTGGGAGATATTTCTCTCTGAGTTGATGATACAATAAGCCATGTCTCTGCAGAAACACAAAGATCTGGACATTAGTCTCCTCCCTCTGTTACAGCCTGCTCTTAACTATATTTAAGTCAATGGCAAAATTCTAATTGACCTCAGTGCTAGTAGGATCAGGCATTAGCATTTTGTATTAGCACTAGCCTTAGCTAATTTGCATTGTCTCCCTTTTTTAACTGAAATTGCCATTGGAAAAAGGCTAGTGCTTTTCCAGCAATACAGCAGCAATCAAAAGATTTCCCTTTTATATTCATCCCAATAAGGGGAGAAAAATTGTGTTCAGAAGGCTTTGGAATGAGGGATCAAGAAGTCATGGCTGAGCATGTTGTATTGAGGGAGAGGTGTACTGCCGGGACTTGACTTGACTTGAACCTTGTTAATCCTGGCTGGCTCCAAGGGGCTGAAAGATTATATTTAGGTGTATATCACTCTGCAGAGCAGTTGGGTGCCTGTGGCCATGAGGCTGAGGCTCCCAACAGGGTCTTTGGGAAGATTTTCCCACACTTCCCTGTAAGTTAGATTTGTATGTTAGGGCTCATCAAGGGGAATTTCCTGTGCATTATGGCCCTGAATAAGGAAAGTACTTTAAGCACATCTTAAACTTTAAACAGGTGTCTCATCACTTCAGTGGATCTATCCATCTGCACATGCTTCAGTGCTTTGCTGAATCTGGGCCTATGCGCATCCCCAAAGTGTTGCTCTGTAATGAGAAAAGATGTTTTTGGTGATGTGTGTAGTATGGGCTCCTCAAGCGGAGAAAAAGTGTGCAAGGGCCACATGGTTGGGAACATGTGCCTTAGATAGAAGAAATTCAGGATGACACCTCAAAGGAGCTAACCATATCAAAATAAAGGTTTACAAAATAAGCCTGCTGGAATATGAGAGAAATCTATGGTCAAAGGGAGGACAACGCTGAGGGAGACTCCAGGGAAAGCAGATCTGCAAGTGAATGCTCTGTCGTGAGCAGGAGGCCCAGCCAAGAGAGAGACAGTGAAGAGACCAGGCTGGGAGTGAATAGGAAGAGGCTGTGGGAAAGGAAGACAGGGAAATTTAGGGTTTCTCAGGCTGGGAGCTCATAGTAGAGGGTGGGTGTGTTCCTCCTTGAGGAAGTATGGAAGGGGTGGATTAAAGTAAAGGGAAAGGCTGAAGCCAAGGTGAAAAGGGAGGGCTGTACCTAGTGGAAGAGTCTGGGTGAAAGATTTGGTTTTAGCTTTACATTGGACTTTGAGTTGAACTCTGGAAGTGGTGGACTTTGGGACTTAGCTGGAGGGCTAAGTCACTGCAGTGACCTGATAGGACTGGGAGCTGGTGAATAACTGACATTAAAGGGAAGTTTAGGCAGAGGCAGGGTCTCCTGCCAGATTTGGGGAGACCCTGTTACAGTCTTATTGAAATCAATATGACAGCCTGTGGAATAAAGTACAAGGATGCCAGAATCAGGTCTCACATTTCATAAGGCACCTATGACTGTGGTTTCTAAGTGCTGGAGGAATGAAAGCTGCAGGCAATTGCAACATCAACCCTTTATTTACATTGACTTCCATGGGGGAAGGACTATTCCCTTACATTTTCCAAAATGTGTAGAGCTTATGCTTTCGTTGCAATTTTATCCTCCACAAAGGCATAGCTATACCAACTTTTCATACAACTGATTTGAGAAAACAAGGTTATAGTTTCTATCTGGACTGTGTAAAAAATAAACGCTGTCAGAAAATTAAAAAAAACACTGCTTTGGAAACTGACATAGTCAATCATTTTGACAGGAGATTTTGAAACAGGGCAACGCTCACGAAGTAATGCTAACATCATAACTTTTAAAAAGTTGTGCCCAGAAGAGGAAAAACTGGGGAGGAAAACTACCAAATGAAGACAATGATTTTTAAAGCTGTGTGACTGTGCTGGATCAATCCAGGGCTGGCCTTGCATTCCTCGGGCTTGATTCAGCACTTCTAACACACTCCTGATTGAGCAAAAGTCCCTTGATTTCAGTGTGGTGGGTGGGTGGGTGAGAGCTGCTAGAAATGACCTCTAGATGCAACTCTCAGCATTTTAATGGACTGTTTTACTTGAAGTCCCAGCTCCTGGAGCCAGGTAATAACATGAGAATCTCAACTTAAAAAGGAAAAAAAAAAGTTTTTTGCCTTCATGGTTATGGAGAAAAGTGACCAGCAGGCACAGGAAAGGCTCAGAAAGGCGAAGGCAAAAGAAAAAGAACTCAACATGTATTACTGTAAAAAATCTTATTTTTTTTTTAAAGAAAAAAAGCCTCCAGAATTCTCTTTCCCATAGAAACACCTCCAGCCTCTCAAAGACAAGTGAGCCCAGAGTTTCCATGAAGAGAAAAACCTCTCTGGCCTAACACAGCCGGTTTGGTTTCTGTAAGCGGATGGATTGTTTGTGTAGCTCGGGCTGAAACGTCTGTGTGGAAATCACCCAAAAGCACATCCCCCGCGAGTCCCCCGGCTGCTGCGGGGAACCATCTCCTGCCCAGTGTGACTCGCCGACGGGCACAATGGGAACTCGCTCAAGGGCAGCGTTTGATCTGGATTTCATGGCTGGAGCCAAACAACCCCAGCCACCCACAGAACCGGAGCCCGGCGTGCAGCCAGCCCCTCTCTCCTTTCCAGCCTCCCCCTGAAGGCGTGGCTAGGCACCCAGGTCTGAGCCTTTGGAAAGGGGCTTTTCCCCCGTCCCGGGGGAGGGTCAGGGTGCCATGAGCTCCTCGCTCGTGTGGTGGTGACACACCCGCGGCTTTCTCACCCTCGGCAGTCAATATCCAAGAGCCCTCACGCCCATCGCTGAGCTCTGACGCCCACCTCTGCAACAACTCGCTGCGCCTTTTGAAAACATATTGGAGGAAAAAAAGTGGGGGGGGGGGACGACTCCCACTCCTATAGGTGTAACCCAGTGGGGTCAACTCTTGGGATATAGACTCAGAAACGTTTGTCTTTCCAGGTACTCACGGGGGAGGTAGAAATCCTAAGAAGAGAAAGCGACCAGGGTCAAATCCTTTGGCATCTGCTCCACTGAAGTCCAGCCAAGCAGAACTTGGGTCCTAGCAGCTTATTCGGTCTGACTGGCTGTAACCGAGATCAGTGTTGCACTGGAGGAAGGACAACATCGATAGTTTTTTTGGGTTTTTTTTAAGGATTTTTACCTTCTTGCAGTATGGTGTGTGTGTGTGTATCTGCCTAGCTGAGACTTTAGACTATATTAGGTTTTAACTTTACTTATTGAATAGAAGGATTTGTAAAGGGAAGGGGAACTCGAAGGAGCCTACGAAATAGGTTGAAAATCCACTGCGTGTTCGTGTCGCCCCAATCAATCGGTCTGGTGTAATGTCACAGTTGTTTGAGAGTGGAAATACTTCCTGTCATTGGCTGGCCTTGATAACGTTATATTTTAAAGGAGCTTGGATAAGAGACATGGGGGGAATTGCACAGCAGGTAGCCTTTAATAACTCCTCTGCTTATCAGCCTGGCCTAAATTTACCAGCAAGTTTTAAAGTACATTAAGTTACATAAACATGGCATGGAAAAGAATGCATTTCATCCCTTGATAGCGACCAAAGTGACCTCTACTGTATCTCACCTAGAGCCCGATTTAATTAATGCACATTCTGACACTCAACAACAGTGGGAGAACCTGGACTTACTCGCTTTAAACATGGGCTTTGTGTTAATGGGCAGCACACTAAATTGACTATGTCTGCTTATTTCATTAAACAAATGGCACTTGAATCCCCCTGCTTAGCCCTAAATGTTACTTGGGAGGAAGTTCAGAACATATTTCAGGTGATTGGGGTTAATAGTATCAGGGACAATTTCCAAAGGGTTACAGATGATCTGTGTTGAACAGAAGATCCGACATTTATGACACTAAATCCAGTGTTTGCTAGAAACAAGTCGAAAGTTGGCAATAAAGGTTAACAATTGGATATGAAAACAAGCTTGTGAACCTCTGCAAAGGAGACCGGCTTAAGTTAAAGGGATCTGTAGTCAAGGAAGAGGGCATACATTTCTCACACACATTAATGTATTTGTTATATTCTTCACAGCTGTATTTTTAGTACTCTCGCTCTTTCTCTATTTTTAAAGCCACTTGTGTAACCAACAGCTTTGTCACAGGAGACTACAGGGGGTTTGAACTTGTGTATTATTGTTCACTAATCCTCTTTTTCACCGGAGTTTTCACAACCCGCAAACTGAAGCGAATTATAACCTAAGAAAACAGTTCCCCCCCCCCCAAATTAACTGTAGTTAATGACTGGATTAAAATTGAGATGGATGTAATCCAGCCAAAATAAACCCCGCGATTCCCCAGAGAGCGCTACAGAAGAGAGAAGCCAGCCTCCGCCTGCAGTGTTGTGTAAAAGAAACCCACACAACGAGGGACTCTTTCCTTCAGCCAGGCTGAATCGGCCACAGAGCCTATCTTGAGCATTTTGACTCGATTGATCGAAATAAGCCGGAACAATCTAACTGCCGATATATTGGAATGGCTAAAAAGTGATGGCTATTATATACGTATATTTCAGCAACTCTTCCCCTTCTCAACCATCCCAACATGATTAGCGCTGCCCCCTTCCCCCCAACCCCAACCCGATTTCAATTCAGTTATTCATTCCGTCAGTTGGAGGTAAAACATGCAGCAAAGGAGCAGGGGCTTAACACGGCTAGGAACGGTTTAAAGCCCGAGAGAAAACTCGCTATTTTCGCTACTGGGTGAAAGTACGTCAGAAGTGGGGTGCAGGGGAGGGGAGTGGCAATTTAAAATGAGCAATTTAAACCAACCTGTGGTTAGTGGTTTTAGAACCAAACTGAAACGAAAAGAAGGGGGGGGGTTGCCTCTGACACAGTACATAGGATTTTCTTATCGGAGTCTACTGGAGAAAATAAAATGAAATTTGTAGCCTGGCTGTACAGTAAACAGGCAGCTAATCAGTGATGAAAAAGTTTTGAAGTCTGGAGGGTCAAATGCAGGTCACCTTTGAGCCATCAGAGCCACATCTCTGCCAGGCTAAAGTGTCTCTGCCCGTATCTCCCCTCTTCTCTCCAGCCGGAGCAGGAGAGAGATCCTGGAGAAACACGCAATTCCTTCGGATACAGGCATGTTCTTGCCTTCGAATATTGAAAGGAATCCCAGACGAGTGGCGTGAGGATATAGAGTAGCAGTGTTTAGCGGGCACAACACCCATTCAAGCAAGAAACTTGTTATGAAATTGAGTGAGGGTCGGGATAGATCCGAGACGCATTCATCGAAATTTCCGCTCAGTGAAAATCCAGTATCCTCCCATTATATCAACCATCCGGGGTGCCTGGCCATATACCGATGTAATACTTTCTGGTTTACTTTATTAAGGATCTGCTGGAGAATGTAAACGACAAGCCGATTGCTTTCACCCACTTCAGCAGAAACATGTACTGCTAACAACCATCATGGAACGAAATTACCGTTGTTACATATCATTAAACCTTATGGCAGTCTGTTTGGGTCTCTCACTTTAGCAAATCTAAACATGACTGAGACGTATTCTGGGTTACTGAAGTAAATCAAATGGAAGCCATGCAGCTGCATTCAAGAAAATGGTCCGGTGTCCAGACCTCTCTGCCTACTATTATATTGTTTAACTTGCATCTCAAATTAGGGGGAAAACCCCTAATCATTTAAATATCACACTTGGACATAATGAGCAGTATTAGTCAGGCAGACGGGAGGTGAAAGGAATCTCCCGCAATTCAGCAAAGAAATTATTTCTCCGAAAACAGGCTCTTTTTCTCCACAAGAAATCCTCCTTCCATATATACAACCAAAATAAAGCAATGCATTGAAACTCAAAGCACCGAACCCGCGCTCTCAACAAACTATTACACCCCATATTTTATCCCCAATCATGCAAACTGTTCGCTTCCCACTCACCTTGCCCGGAAAAAAAAAACCCTCTACCCAAGATAAACACTCTCTATCAGCAGGTTTTTTAATTGTGTCTGTCGGAACGAATAGTTTCTGATGGCTACAGGGAGGGAGACATGCTTCATCTAGCCCCTTGCTACAGATGACTCTCTTTCTGTACAAACTGATGATGACAGATATCCAGCTGATAACCTCTGGGGAACGAAGTTATTTTAATTTCCAGTCACTTTCCTGCTAAGTACCATATCAGTTTGTACACAGCTGAGATAAGAGAAAGAATAAGAAAGAAAGAGACTAAAAATGTAGCCATAATGGCTGGAGTAGACGGAGTGGGTTCTCATATCCTGTCTTTGACTTTACCTGAGTCCTCCTACAACAAATCGAGGATAGCTTTGATTTTACCAGAAAAAGCCTGGGGACGTTTTGATGGTTATTCACCTGATTTCTTAATGTGAACGTAAGGCAAACAGCGTGTGGCTCATACAAAAAGATAAAGGGGCCGATTCGGTATGACCTAGGTGAAGTTCAGTCTATAGAACATCATGGCCCTTGACTCTTTAAAAGTAATTTCCCGCAACCTGCGAAAAAAAAATACGGGAAGGGAAACTGATCGGTAAAACGGGTTTTTAGTGAAAACAAAGCCTGACCCCCTCACCTGGTAAGGGCAACTCCCATCTTTTCATATGCGGGGTATTTATACCGCCCTACTGTATGTGCCACTCCATGCATCTGATGAAGTGGGTTCTAGCCCACCAAAGTTTATGCCCAAATAATTTTGTTAATCTCTAAGGTGCCACAAGGACTCCTCCTTGTTTTTGCTGATACAGACTAACACAGCTACCCCTCTGAAACCTTGTCTATTTCTGTTCAGGGAGAAGAGAGCGATGGATGGATACTTAGCTAGACAGAATAATCTTGGGGAGAAATATAATTGGGCAAAGGGGTTTTGATGGTGCCCCAGCTTGCCGTTCTATCAGCATGCAACTTTTGGATTAGTCGCTGATCCCCTTTTGTAAGCATTTGCCTGACACTGATATCTCTGAAAAGTGGTTTCTGATCTCTATCTCCCCCCGCATTCAGCGCGCATCCCATTGTGCCTGCGCAGCCCCTCACGCCAGCGCTGGGAGCAGCGGTGCGTCTGTCCTGTGACTCGCCCTGGGACTGGCACCCCTCCGGAGCGCAGTGTTTGTTTAGGGCTCACTGAATCCAATCAGGACTTGCTGGCTGCAGTTTTCCGGCAGGGCTGTGAGAGGCGCCTCCTCTCTCCTTTTTATACCATGCGCCGCTCGCAGTAGCCGCTGGACTCGAGTTTGCCGCTCTCCTCTCTCCTCGCTCACTGGATTAAAGCCTGCTGAGACCAAAGCAAGGAAGCCAATGCGAAGCAATCACGAGAGGTTTGCTTACTGATTTTGTTTCTTCTTGTACTCTTGATTTAAAACACGATCCGGGCTCACTGAGGGTTCTGCTGGTGCACGAGGAGTTGCTCTGGACAGACTTCTGATCCCTTTGCCTGGAAGCCTTATCTACCCGCCCCTTATCTCCTAGTTATCTTGCAAAGGGAGAGACGTATTTTGTGCCTGTTTGCAAGGGGGGTTTGTGTGTTGGGACTGATATTCATGTGGTTATCTTAAGAGTCCCGAGGTGGTTTGGGAAGCTCAGAGAAGGAAACTTGCGCGTCCACTTTTGTTGCTTGAGCGGCTGACACTTCCCCCTTCTCCAAACTCTCTCTGTCGCTTTCTACCCCTCTCCTCCAAGGACTTGGCACTGGGCTGGGCTGGGGGTGTGTGGCCTGTTTAATACGCTCGCGGTGTGATCTCCGCCGGGGGGCCCAGCTGGTCTGACGTGCCGCAGTTTGAGTTTGTTGATTGTGGATTGGTGCCATTTCCAAGGTGTGCTATAGTGGGTTTGGACTTGCAACTCCACAGGCCCGGAGTAAGTGGCGCAGGCTGGCACCAGCTTCCTCCGAAAGGTACATGCCCCTCGCCCTTAGCAGATCGCCTTTCCTGGGTGGGCTTTGCACACCCCGTCCCTTTTGCGACCTTTTGTCTGAAACAAACAAAACCGAGGGAAAGACACGGATTGACGGAACGCCGTGGGTCTGTTTCCCAAGAGCTATAGAGAACCTGACCCGTGCCATTGCTAATCGCTTTCCCCGTGGAAGGAATTCAGATGACTCACGCATCGGAAAACAAGGAAGGGGCGCGTGGGTAGCCGACAATAAACGGGGCTCTCCCCTTCCCCTCTCGTTTTCGATCTGCCACCCAAGATAAGGTGGGGACGCACAGCCTGGTGCCCTGCTCCCTGCCTGCTCTACCTATTGCTGGGGGCAGCTGAGCCCGGGCCGCTGGCGCGCCCTGCTAGGACGCACGCGGGGCTGGGGGCTGCGGGGTGTTAATGACCTTTGCCGGCTGATCCTTATTCTGCCCGGGAGCCAGACAACGCCGCCCAGGCGACAGGAGCGATTAGAGGGTCCCCTCGCCCCCCCCCCCCCACCCCCCAGCGGGTCTCAGCAAAGAGGGAGACGCTGGGGTCTGTTTGCTAACTGGATTTTTTCTTCTCTTTTGTGCCCCCCCCGGCTCCCCCCTCCATCCCCCCCCATCCCCTCCCCAGAGGCTAGACGGGGACCTGGATGGCCCTGACTGACGGCGGCTGGTGCGTGGTGAAGCGGTGCGGCGCGGACGCTGGCGACTCCTCCTGCCCCTTCCCCGCCAGGGAGCCGGGCCCCTCTCCGCCCTCTCCGGCCTCTTCCTCCTGCTGCTCCCCGGGCGAGCGCGGCTCCTCCAAGACTCCGCAGCACGAGCCCGAAGGGACCCGGCCTCCTCCCGCCGCCGAGGGCAGGTCCCTGCTCGCCCCCTACGTGCACTTCGGAGCCCCCCACGCGCCCAGCCTGCCCAGCTGGGAGGACATCCTGCTCTTCACGGATTTAGACCAGACCAACAAGCTGCTCTGGTCCAGCCGCGGCTCCAAGCTGAGCCCCTTCGGCGCCGAGCAGCCCGAGGAGATGTACCAGACCCTGGCGATCTCGGCCAGCCAAGGGCCCCCGGCCCCTTACGATGGATCTGCCGGCAGCTTCATGCACTCCACGGCCAGCTCTCCGGTCTACGTGCCCACCACCCGCGTGGGCTCCATGCTGCCCAGCCTCCCCTACCTCCAAGGCAGCGGGGCCGCCCAGCCCAGCCACCCGGGCAGCAGCCACTCGGTGTGGCCCCAGCCGGCCTCGGAGAGCCCCTCGTACAGCAACGGCAGCGGCTCGCACCCCTCGGGCCGCTTCCCTTACTCCCCCAGCCCGCCCATGGCCAACGGGGCCTCCCGAGAGCCGGGGGGCTACAGCAGCAGCCTCAATGCCAGGGACCAGTACAGCCCGCTGGGCAGGCCTCTGAACGGATCTTACCCCGGCCACTACCCCTCCTATGTGGGACCCCAGCTCACCCCGGCCTGGCCCACGGGACCTTTTGAGAACTCCATGCTGCACTGTCTGCAAAGCCGAGCCACCCCGATCCCGGTGCGGGCTCCCAGCTCAGGTAAGAGCGCCCAGACCCCGCCACGGGCTTGGGTCTGGGTGAAGGGCCGGCCAAGCTCTCGAGGGCTACAACAGGAACGAAATAACCCGAGGGCGCGAGAGAGAGGATTTCCCCGCCAGGGGAGGGGAGCTGGGGCGGCATTTTTTGTCTGTGGCCAGCCTGTGTTTTCTGCTGCAAGGCTGGGAGCTGTGCTCGCAGAGAGGGGAGGAAGTGACAGGGAAGCAGATGGCACTGAAGTATAATTATTAGTCCTTATTTGTGTATCCTTTGAGGAGGAGGACTGAAGGAGGTCGGTGTCTTTGGAGAAAATGTGAAGATCCTGGGGCGTGGGGTTTGTGGGTTTTTTAAAGGGGAGGATAAAGGTGCCAGGAGGAGCCGTTGTATTCGCACAAACACAGGCTTTGAATGAATATGCATAAAGTTTGCTGAATAGGAATCCTAAAAGGCCGCGGACCTTCAGGTGTCTTTTGGAATAAGTTTTCTCTCCTGAGTTGTGTGCAGGGACAGTGGTTTGGAAGGGATCAGTGGACGTATTTTGAGACCTCCCATTCTTTTGGTGTTTTTGAATGGTGTGGCTTTGGTGATAATGGCAGGCAGGGGGCCGGTAATACAAAAGTATCTTTTGGAATAAAAGTTACTGCCTTGCTTTTTGTATTTTTTTTTAAATGGCATCAATTAGAAGTATTTTCATCGGCGTTTTAAGCCTGTTTTTTTTTTTTGAAAGAAAAGAAAAGAACTGGTTAATGTAAGTCACTTCCAGATGTCTCTTTATTGTATATTCGTGCTTCCCCGTATTAACATAATCCGATTAAGAAATAGTGAAAAATGCAGTGTAAATCACATCTTCTATTCGAAATAAACGATTCAGGCACATTACGGAGACTCGTTCAATGCATTTTTGTGATTTCCAAAGGCAAATCCAAAGCCAGTTAGTGTTAGCAATTTTTAAATTAAAATAAATGGGAATTTCTGTTTTAAAACCGCTGGCACAGTCAGGCTCCCCAGTGGCGGAATGTACTGATGGAAGCGTCTTTTAGCAAAAGAAATTATGCGCGTCATTAAATTAACTGTGGGGTTGAAGACTGAGTTACTTTGCGATGATTTTTGGTTATTGCAATCTCTTCAATTTCTTTCAGTCGGAATATAATTTTGCGCTTGCGTTTGCCTGTCACTCTACTAATAAATATTTTATGCACATGGATTCAGTACAATTTTCCTTCTAAACAACAGAAGGAACCACCTAAAAATCTTTTCATCGCTCGATAAACAATCCTTCTCCAGTCCCCCAATGCAACATATTTGATTTAGGCATTTTAAGTCCCACTCTCGTGTTTACTAACGTGACACAGAGAATGAAGATGATTAATTTTTTAGAGATAGCAGTGAAAGAGCAAAGCAAAGCAGAAAACCCTCCTCCTCTCATGCAACACGAACGTTGAGTGTCAGGACTTTCAAAGTTAAAGTGTAAAACACGGTGATAACCGGCCTGGATCAAACCCGCAGGGAAGCAATCATATCATCTGCCTAAGGACAGGGTTATGGGAATGGAAATGCTCATAGACGAGTGAGGGCGGAGGGGAAAAGGCTCATGGATAGGTTTGAAGAGAAAGGAAGGAATGGGCAACCCTAAACAGAAAGAGGTTAAGGAAGAAGGGTTAGATCTGCAAGGAAGGGCGAGCGGACACATTTCTGTCCCTGGATCTCTTTCTGGATCACTGATTCTCCTTCGAAAATACCAGATGTACTTTCCTTATGTATTCTTCAAGAAACTGATTTGATTCTTGTTTCGTTTACACAATGTTAAAACGATTAAGTCGGTAGTATATCCCTCCCTGGTCCCTACAACCTTGTCTTTGGAAAAGCGGTGATAATATTACATGGAGTGTAATATGTTTAATTCCTGATTTAAAACGGCCGGGAAAGTAGCTCAGCTAATTTCACGGGGTACAATTTAATGTTTCTAACGGTATTCCCCCATAAACTTTCCTGAAGATCAGTTTTGTGACCAAAAAGGTGTGGGCATGTGCAAGACGGGGGGAGGCATTGGCTGCTGGAGGTACAGTCTTCAGAGCGGGGTTAATGTCTTCTTGTGAAGGAAATAAGAGACTCTAGGCAAGATCCAGACTAGGAACAATCAAAGTGTGTGTGCATCCGAACTACAAAGCGCAGGTGTCCTGTCAGTCACCAGACCTCAACATCTCTTTCTTCTCCCCTCCTCCCCCAATCAGGTTTAGACTAAATTCAGAGTAGCATGTGAATGCAATCTGTTTATAATGTTTGTGGGCGAGGTGATATCTTTTTATTTATTGGACCACTTCTGTTGGTGAGAGAGACAAGCTTTCCCGCTTACACAGAGTTGTCCTTCAAGTCTGGGTAAGGATAAACTCTGGGTAAGCTCCAAAGCGTGTCTCTCTCACCAACAGACTTGGCCCAATAAAAGATATAACCTCACCCACTTTGTCTCTCTAATATCCTGGGACCAACACGGCTACAACTACACTGCATATATTTGTGTGAGAAATATTATCTCAGCACAAATAACCTTCTATATGGTTTCCCCATCAACTAGTTTATTTAAGAAGATTTCAAGGTCTAGTATATGCTTGATATAACATTAAAATAGAAGCAAACAAACCGATTAGAGTCCTCCACAAATTGAGGTTCTCTTATGCTATCCATTCTTAGAGTTCCAGCCCACAGCTTTAACTCAGAAACATCCCCATTGGCTTGGGCCTGTAATATTATAATAATTATGGCACTTAATGTTCTGGGTGCTTGCTGTAAATACAATAACCATAAACGGATATCACAAATAAAATGTACAATATCTACTATAGATTTGTGTAGGTCTCCTAATATTTCCATGAACGCTCTTTTATTTCCGGGTGGGAACTCAAGGAGAGAAGTGCCTCTGTTGGAGAGGAAAATAATGGATTCGGGGAGATTTGCACAAAGTTAAAAAAAAACAAAAAACAAACCTTAAACCCCACTACCGATTCCATCACATCACTTCCGACTAATGATAAAAAGTTTTCTGTTTCTGCAAGTTAGACTCCCGCATTTAAAATGGGTCCAATTATAAACGTTTTATCAAATAAAAAGATCAGCGCTCAGAACACATGCAGTGTGTGCAATCAAGCTCTTTGTTTAAATGTAAGGCAAAGAGTATCGTGGAATTCTCATAATTTAACGGAAACAGAATTCTCATAAATAAACAATGACAGAATTCTCATAACTTTACTTGTTCAATTTTACTGAACAATTAAAGCTATATTCTTTTATTATAATTATAAATATATCTAGCATGGATTAAGGAAGAACTATTCTAAAGGCTAGAGATATATTACCTCCATAGAATTTCTTTCCATAGGTATGAAGGTAACATTTTAAAGTAAACAATTGGAAAAAATAACTGTTTAACTCCAGTGTCCTTGAAGCCTTAAGCATTTTACTGATTACTGTATTCAATGGCAGCTTTTAGTGCAAAGATTAATAAATCTTAGTGATGTGTTAAGAGTTACAAGCTGACAGTGTAATTTGAACTGTGGTCTCTGGACTCTGCCATGTTCTGATTTCATTTGAACTTGTAATTTTTGTAAATGAAGGGAGGAAAAAAATTTGCCGGGAGGGGGACCAGGAAGGGGGAAATACAATTTCTTTCTAGGCGAAGTACGTTTAGTATAATCAAACAGTTATATCAAACCCTTATTTGACATTTACAAGATCTCTTTCACTTTAGGGAACACAAAGCTAATATGTGAAACATAAAAGAGTAACCTCAAGACGAACAAAGTCAGGTAGAACAGGGCATTAAAAGGAGCGAGAATCAATTATGAAGCTACACTTCTGCAACAATGGCTTCCTCCTCTCTTAAACTAAGAAAGTGATATAGAAGTAAAACATTTTAAATTATCTCTGTATAATATATGCGTGTGTGTATATACACACACACACACAATTATATAAATCAATATATATATAATTGATTTATATATATATATATTTGTGTGTGTGTATATATACACACACACATATATTGTACAGAGATAATTTAAAATGTTTTCATATATATAAATTGTTCTCTATCTTTAAAATATGGAGAGATGAATCAGATAAAAGAAAGGGTTCCACAGGAGGAAATGTTTGATTGTTATAGTTGGGATTTATTTATTTATTGCCTAACATGTGTATCTTTATTAACTGTTTAGTAATTAATAGATCCCTGTGATAAAATGTTAGGTATTTTTCCACTTAGTATATTTCTTAATAATGAGATTTAGTTTCTCTCCCCCACACACAACACTAATCGTTGTCTCAACTACAGATTTAGTAAAATCCAGTTAGCAAAGACTTTTTTTATATTGAAGTTTTAACAAGTTGTAATGCGTTTTTTTCAGTAAGAATCTAAAACGATCAAACACTTGCTCAGTCGTGAGTGAGAATTATTTGACAAAAATAACTTCACTTCCAATTTACTATGATTACAGTTAGACTCCCAAGTGGACTTTGGAAGGTGGATATTTTGGCAACGAACATAAGAGCTTTGAACACCAATCTCTGCCCTGTGTAAACGCCTTTTAATTTATTGCTTCTTTCTATACAATACATAAATAATTTAAATAAACACCGCGAGCAATTCTGATTGAAAATAGATTCTGTTCAATATAGGCAATATACCAAAGGTTGGTAAAATTCTGAGATCCGAATAATTCTGCCAGACTAAACGAAAATTGGTAAATATCGCACTGTCTGATTTTCAGTTTCAAAAGTTCACGATTGCATCTTTAACTGACCCAACCGCCCTGTCCTGCGGGTTTTCGCTATGGCAAAATTCTCGTTGTGATCAACGTGCGAAGGATCGGGCCGTGGGGGGGAGTCCCATCCCGTGGGTTGTTACCACGATTCTTTTTTTACTGTGTGGCATTTTTGTCACGCTCTCTCACGAGAGGAGCATGTGTGTCAAGGCCAGGCGGGTTGGAAACATCATCAGGCGGTGTTTTAAACAGCGCTGACCTCCGTGGTGAGAGATTCAGAGTCGTGCCTGCAGCTGCCTTGTGGCCGGAGGAGCTAAGGGCTGGAGACTGGGGGGGGCGTGGGTCAGCCTGGCCGGGGGCTTCCAGATCGCGAGAGCGCCCCCGGGGACAGATGGTAAACGGGTCACTTCGATTCGTCTGCCCAAGGCGCATTTTGCTGCACAGGACAGCCGTGACCTAAGCTTGTGCTAGGCTCCGAAGAGCAAATGACGACGCAGGTTGGGGGGGGGGGGGGTGCGCGGCCGGGGTATCTCGGTTCAGCCGGGCCTTGCACGACTTCACTTTAAAATGGCTCTGATGAGGATGAGTCAAAGGGAGGAAGCAGAGGGCAAAGCTCGCTGGGGCTGGGCAAGTTTCCTGCCGCCGTCTTGTTGCGCAATGCCCCCAGCCCTACCCGCAGAGCCAGCGATCTCTGCCCGCTGATTTCAGCTCGCTCCCCCGGGTCTGACAGCAGGGGATGGTTGTATTGTTAACTCGCCTTCCTTTGACTGTGTCCCCCTCCTAGACCTGCTGGAAGATCTGTCCGAGAGCCGGGAATGTGTGAACTGCGGCTCCATTCAGACCCCTCTGTGGAGAAGGGACGGCACCGGCAACTATCTGTGCAACGCCTGCGGGCTGTACACCAAAATGAACGGCCTAAGCAGGCCCCTCATCAAACCCCAGAAGAGAGTGGTGAGTGAGTGAGCGCCAGGCACAGACGGCTGGGAGCCAGCCCCATTCCACATTCCAGCCCCCCCCCTCAGAAACTGGAGTCACACCTTTTGAGTGTGAACGGCTGCTGACGTCATAAGCCTTCAATACCGACCCCCTGTTCCTGAGCCTGCAGTCCTAGCTCCCGCAATTTGCCCTTTAGCTCCCTCTGCCCACTCACACAGTGCCTGATCCTGCCAGGAATGTAGGGCTCAGTTCTGTTCCCATTGAACTCAGTAGGAAGACCCCCGCCCCATTGACCTAACTATGCAGCGAAGGCCTTCAGTGCCCACAGCTTTCATTGGAGTCAGTGGGAGCCCAGGGTGCTCAGCACCTTGTAGGCTCAGGGTGACCCTGTCCTGACCGGCAGAAAATGAGTTCAACACAGTGGAAAAGCCCCTTTAACGTGGGTGAAGTGGCAGACTAACCTGTGAGAAGATGTGTTAGCCTTAGCCGGTTATGCTGTAACCTAGGTTCCCCCTATGCAGCCCTCTTGCTGTCCTTCTAGTGCTTCAATCCAGCGTTGCTGCCTCGCTCATCTTTAGGTCATAATTATGTTGGAGCATAAACAGGGGAAATAAGAGTTCTCCCTTTGGGTGTTTTTTTTAAAATTGATAAACCCCCATCAAAGAAGCAAAGCAGATGTTTAAGGATACACACTGAAAATACTGGAAGTTTCAGTTTTTCGGAGTGTTGAAAATTGTTTGGTCCAGGGGGCTAGAAATTCCTAAAGATCTACCTTGTTTGTGAAGAGCTTATTTCTCTGGATCTCTGGGATTTTTGTTTATATAATTCAAGGAAAACCAATTGCTTAAACAAGATAAAAATCTTTGTTTTTTTGTTTTACGCCTAAAAATGAACCATAATTTGTCAAAAACACACATTGAAACCCCGGGGGGAACAAACACTACAGACCAGAACCCCATCTTATAATTCAGCACTGGCACTAAAGAGGGAAGGAGAAAATGGAACAAGAGGGAACTGCAGACAGGTTTTAATAAATCTGTGTTGAGGACAGAAAAGAAAGAGAATTCTCCTTTCGATAATTGCCATTAATGGGATAGTTATAATAAGTGATGTTGACATAATCCAAACCAGGGCTTGGACCCCCAGTGTCTGAAGACAGTGTGACAAACTGATCAAGCTTCAAGACCCCTTCAATCACCCCAGCTGTTGCAGTTCCTTCATATTTCTATTGTATAAAAAGAAATGCCATTCTTTGTTAAACAACAATTCTATCACCATCCACTACAACATTTTCTGTAACTGGAAAAAAAACCACCTGACAAGCTTTTAAAAACCTGACAAGCTTTTAAAAGCCGCATTTTCTTCATCATGTCAACATTCATCTAGTGAAATGCCTGCTCTTAAGCCAAATAATTCATTAAAAGCAAAAGTTAATTACTGTTGAATGCTCAATTTCTTAACTGGTTATTTAGCAAATTTCATTAAGGCTATTTAGCAGGAAAAATGCAGCACATGGGGTCAGATCCTCAGCTGGTGTAAAAGATCATAGCTTTCCTAACTTTAAGGTCATGGAACAGATATACTCCAGCTGAGGATCTGGTCCATGGTGTTCCTGGTTTTCACTTTTGTGTGTGTGTGTGTGCATTGCAGCAATTTCAATCTGACACCTCAATGAAACAAAAGTTTTACAGTGTTCTATGAAAAATATAGTCATAATCTATTCCAAATACATACAACCAAATTATATATTATGTATGATTGTATATTCATACATCTGTAAGTATATATAAAAAAATGGTTTGAAGATGATAAGCATGTTTTGGCCCTTGTCCTACTATTACTGAAGTCAATGGTAAAGCTCCTGCAGCAGGAAAGCCAAGATTTTTTTCCATTTTAGTGCCAAAACTTTTTGAAAGTTAAATAGTTTTTTAGATAAATTAGATTTTACTACAACAGCGATGCAGAAAATTATAGAAAACTTTCAATATAAAATATATTGAAACTTATGCTAATTTTCATGCAAACAAAAATAAAAGAAAAACAAAAAAATTGTGATAAGATCCAACTATGTAAATTTTAGAAAATGCAGCGTATACACTGGGGCCAAATCCTGTTCACGTTACACACACACAAAACTCTCTTGATTTCAACAGTCATTTTGCTTTAGGAAGGTAAGCAGAATTTGGAAGCAGTGTGTATCTTTCATTTTCTGTTATTAATTAATACAACAAATTCTGTTTCAGTACTAATTATTTGTTACAGTACATTCCGTATTGCCTTAAATTGGTACCGATTGAAACCACAGCTTGCTGATTGTCTTCAGTATGCAATCAGTAATGACTTTTAGATTCAAAGTTCCCAGTCAAAGCAATTATATTTAATTTATAATTCTCTTTACAACTGTGATGTAAAGTTACAGCTCACTACTTAGTTACACAAATGGATAGAATTCAAGAGACTTGACTATAGCTCTGAAAAGTACTTATCATTCTGAAAACATTATTTTGTGTTTTCTGTGCGGCAGGTGTGGTATCAAAGGTCTCCAGATATTTCGAGCAAACCAACAGTAAATGATACAAATGGAAAGGGCCCAAGAAATTAGTTTTTGTTGTGGACTCTTTCTTTATGGTCATGATGGGCTGAATGCAGTGCACTGAAACTGACTGCTCCATGCAAATCTTTTCAGCCTGCAAACATAGCTAGTCCCAGATTTTTTGACATTGCAATACTTTGTAAAATAACAGATTTATGATGTAGCTGGAATTCCTTGCTTGTGATGAATGTGAAAGAGAGCGCTTGTTACAGGAACTTTTATAACCCATTCACCTTCATTTCACATATTTATGAGGACTGGCTTCACTTATGATATATAGTCTGCAGTCATAAAGCTCTTTGTTATATGGTATTTTCTGATATAAGGTTGCTTCATCTTGGCTCCAAACTCCACTGAAGAGTGTCATAAATGGCTTGTTTATAATATGGACCTTGCTGTCGCACACCAATTTACTGACTTCCTAGAACATTCACACAGAGAGAGAGAGCACTGTTCTGTAAAGCATGTTCCTGAAGTATGTTGTTTTTCACTTGGTGATAAATATGTTTTTACAAAAATGACACTGTTTGTTGTACATATTAAGTCCCTTTGATATCTGTTCCATATTCCTTTTCCATGTCAAAACAAAAGTTTGCAGCTGTCAGCCCTTCAGGTGAAGTTCAGCTTGTGAAAATTGAGCTGTCTCTTTGCTTTAAACAGAATCCCTGCCATACTGGAATGTTCATTTTTCACTGCTGATGTAGGAAGGTCATTAAAAGAAGCTGATTTTTCTCAAACCAATTTAAGGCAATGCTTAAAAAGTAGGCAATTTAAGGCAACACAAAAAACTGCTGCATCAAAACGATTACTTTACAGTAGCACATTGTGAAAAGGGAGAGTGCTCCAATTTGGATGGAAATCTGTTGAAATCCTTTCATATCCAACCTATCAGAGGAAGTGATGATATCCCATGGTCTAGACACACAACTGGTGATCAGAAACTCTTGAGTTCTAATTTTGCCTCTCCAGAATTGGGAAAATCACATTACCTCTTTGCATAAGTTTCCTTGTTTATAAAATGAGGATAATAATACACACACTCTGGGGTGGGTGGAGGGCTTAATTAGATTAGGTTGTGAAGCAGCTTACAGAAGCTGAATGTTGTCATACTGACTTTGTATTACACATAGCTTTGGTAAACCAGTTACCAGTCTATTCCTCTCTCCAGCTGTTAAGTGGCAAACTACATTTGTTTATATTTGTTTGTTTATGTTTTTGTTTACTTGTGCTTGTCCCCTAGCCTTCTTCGAGACGGCTTGGTTTGTCTTGTGCCAACTGTCACACCACAACCACAACCCTGTGGCGTAGGAATGCAGAGGGCGAGCCAGTATGCAATGCCTGTGGCCTTTATATGAAACTTCACGGGGTAGGCAGCTATTTCAGTCCACATTTGATTCCTGTTTCGTAAGGACCCAATCCTCGTATGGAACATCCATTGACTTCAGTGTGCTGAGCACTAACAGGGGCAGGCTCCACGGGCTTGAGTCTATGCTCATTGAAGTCAATAGCAAAGCTCCCTTCGACTTTAATGTTGCAGGATCGGAGCCTAAATGAAGCCATCTTAAAGATTCTGTAAATGTATGTTAAATTGAAGAATAAGAAAAAAATTATTCAGAATGGCACTTGTTAGTAAATTGTTGGTTATACTTTTTCAGCAAATGTAGAAAAATAATGGTGTAAGAAAATAACTGTACTGTGAATATAATGGAATCCATTTAGCTCTAGACTCTGGGAAATCTTGTGACTAAAGTTATGCACATGTATAAGTCTTTGAAGGATTGGGATTTTAGAATTTATCAATACTTTGTCCAGCATTTTAAAAAAAGAAATTAAGTGATGGTTATAAAACATGATCATATCACGTACATTAATTGATTATATTTTCCAAAGCTATTTTTTATTGGGTAAATGATATTAATTTTGAATACATATTTTCTATTTCAAAGGTATGTTATTTGTGCCTTTAATGACCCAGACTCCAAAGCAGCTATTTACGCATTTTCTTGGTATAAAGATAAGCTTGAATATGATGCATTAGTTCACATGGATAAATACTTAAAAAGAATATATATTACGTTTTAAAGACCCATCCTACAAGCACTTAGGTCAAGTTCTGTTCATGCACAACTGGAGTCAGTAGGAACAGGATTGGGCCCTTCATGTGTATCTGTTTTCCAGGATCAGCCTCTAAATCCTTAGGATCCAGTCCTGTTGTCCTTACTTAGGAAAATCTCTGGCTGAAGTATATGAGAGTTTTGCCTAAGTAAAAACTTCAGACTTTTTGGAATCACTGCTAGAACAGTGGAAAAATTAGGTATTTTTTGGAAAGTAGAGTCTATATAATCATAAAAATGCTTTAAAGTGTTGATTTCAATTGATTTAGTTGGTAGCACCATTTGATCTTATGTTAAAATTTGGTTTCTGCTGTGTGCTGTACATGAAAAACTTTATGATCTGTGTTCATTCTCCCCACCTTCCCCCCCCCCCCCCCAGGTTCCTCGGCCTCTTGCCATGAAAAAAGAAGGAATTCAGACTAGAAAGCGAAAACCAAAGAACATAAATAAGTCAAAGACATGTTCTGGTAAATATTGTAAGACAGGATATTTGGATGTAAGGATTTTGTCATTCTGGAAAATATTTGTTTCTAATCACAGTTACTGCTGTTGCAGGTAACAATAATAATGCAGTTCCTATGACTCCAACATCCACGTCTTCTACTAACTCAGATGATTGTAGCAAAAATGCTTCCCCTAGCACACAAACTACAGCCTCGGGGGTAAGTGATAAAATAGTATCTTTATTTGTAAGCAAGCTGATCGCTGTACAATATGTTATCTCAGCTTTTATCTTATCTAACAGTACAATAATCTAAACAAACTTTTCAGTTTTGTTAGCTGATACAGGAGCAAGATTTTCTGAGGAAATTACATATAAATGTAAACAAAACGACAAGCTGGAGTACTTTACAGACCTCTTAATTAAGATCTATATAAATTTTATGATTAAATCAACCAAAGCTTACACAAAAACATTTTGTTTTGAAGAGTTCAAATGGTTTTATCTTAAAACTGTTTTTTTAGACATAATAGCAATGCACGGCATCGTGACAACATCAATAACATTAGTGCACATAACACAGATTCCTTGAATGCTGGCCAGCGTGCATGTCTAATTCAAAGCACCACCCATCTCATCTTCTCCAAAAGTTATTTAAAAATGTGTGCGTGCGTTACACACACCCAACTCCCTCCCCCAAGCGTAATTTAAAGTCTCACTAAAAACAACAAAACTCAGTCCTGAGGTCTGTGTACAGGCAAGATGAATTGAGATGTGCACTTAGGGCCTGATCCAAAGCCCATGGAAATCAATGGAAAGATTCCCACTGGGAGTGGAGGCTGTTCAGTACTTCACAGGACTGAGCCCAGGAGGTCCACTGAACAATGTCTTGTTTATTTCAAACTCTTATTTTCATCTACACACCACACCTTCTTACCACCCCTCAGATCAGCATTTGGGATAATACATACTATAGTTAAAGTTGAAAAGTAGTTTAATTTATAACCTCTTTTATTTATCTACACCTCCCCCCCCCACACACACTCACACCGTCGCAGTCTTCTGTATTCTTCATTTACTATATCATTTACTTTAAAAGATACCCTTAGCATGGCTTTCACTGTTCCTTTATTACTAAAAAGAAACTTGTTTATCATAACTCTTTTTTGGTATGTTTCCCGATCCAAATACCTTTCCGTGGTTTCTTTCCTGAAATACGCAGTTTCACCATAAACAAAACAAAAACAAAAACAAGTTTTGTTGTTTGTAGACTTATTTACAACAATCCTGCTCAGAGATGCTGGACTTTTGTATCTGATGCCAGCAAGCGATGTTATTAAAAGGCTGTATGTGACACGAAAGAATTCAGAGAGTTCAAACAATAAATAAAATACATTAAAGGAAGGGAAATTTGAAACTAAAACAAAGGTCTAAAATGGAAAATTATTAGGTTTCAAGCTCCCTCTGTGCCCTCCCCTCTCCCAAACATTTGATAAGAAAATCCACTTAGATCTAAATTCACCACTAACTTCAGTGGCATTGGATGAGACCTAAACCAGTAATAACGGCAAGTAATCTCCCACTTGTCCATTTTGAACCATGAATGCACATTATAAGAATTAAATCTGTGAAGTAGTTGGAATAATGGCATGTACTATATATACCCATGTCCACGCACTTGATCTTATAACCTTGTTTGCTTTAGGCAGTCAATAATTAACATGTGAAAGGAACAGGAGAGGCAAGAAGATGCAAGCAGAAGGTCATGGTCTTTAAGGCTTGATCCTGCTGCCATTGAAGTCATGGGGCGCTTCACCATTAACTTTAGTGGAAGTAAGCTCGGTCTCTGTGTCTGAATCACAGGAGTTGGTGAGCATGCTCAGGACCTGTTGAAGGCAATGGGAATTAAGGGCATTCAGCATCTCAGAGCAATGGAACCTAAATCTGATCACATGTAAAAAAAATTTATATTAATGCCAAACCTCTTTCTCCCTCTCCACCCATTCAGATATTTTTTTCATGAGAATTTAGAGCTGATGGACTGATGGCCATTCTCTACTTATTATTAGAACAGGTACAGCCCAGACATTAGCAGTGCAAGCTTCCCCCTGCTGATCTACCTGTATCAGCTGGAAGAACTGCTCATAGGGATGACTCCATGCCTATTTAGTCCTCGGCTTTTCTAGCAAAAATGTTGTCATTTAGGGCCAACTGTGCTTTTGTTGTTTTTGTAATGTGGACACATGTTCACTGGGAATTATAATGAACTATATATTCTAACAAACTCAATCCATGTAGCTCACTGTATTGACACATTTTTGACTGCCCTACTTCTTATACTTTGAGGAGTAGAAAAATGCTAAATTGACAAAAAAGAACCAAAATACATTAGGGAAAAATATATGAAGTTTTAGAAACTATTGCCTGAAATTCATAGAAATGTTATTGCTAAATGAATCATTTAGAGAAAATGAATTCCTTTGCTGGTACAAGAGTAATTTGTTATGCTTTTGCAAGGCTGCCAAAAGAGTTCCTAGCAATGTGGAAATCTAATGGGAATGAAATTCAGCAGAATTTGTTTCAGCAAGATTCATTTTCAGCCCTACCTTTTCCGTTTCCTTTAAAAGTAAAATAAATGGGGGAGGTGGGTGGAGGGAGAAGGTACTTATCCTCTGAAAGGCAGTTACTCAACTGAGCAGCTTTGAAACTGCACATTTCATACAGGGAATTTTACTGGCTGCCAGCCTTGAGAAAAGACGATGGCTTAAATGTTGATTTTATGCCCCTAGTTGAAGAAGTTAAAAAAATTAAAACATATGATTGATTAATAGCAATGGGCATGAATTATAACATTTGGATCCAGCTCCAGACTTAGACCATCCCAATGTTTGGAAGTGTTTGCATCTGAGCTTTTGGGATGACCCATTATAAAGATGGGGGTTCTTTGCAAAATTCACATCTGGATCTAGGGATTTTAGTTTGGGCCCATTTCTGTGTATAAGTACTGAGTTTTCTCCATTGTTAATATGGACCAGCACCGTTTACAGGCTATATGAAGTTGCTTTATATCCTTATAAAAGAATATTTGAAACTTTCAAAACATACTGCCTCTATATCTTGAGACACATCATCCCACTGATGCCCCCCGTTAAGTGCACAGAGGAGAAAACTGCACACAACAATATGCTGAAATAAACTAATATAAAATTCATATGCCCCAGTCCACACCCTTCTGTAGATGTGCAGAGGCTGCAGTGGGCATGGTTGCCAGCAGTATTCCATTACCCCATTAGGACAAAACACAGTGTAAGGACTGTTACAAAGTCTGCTCTTTATGGCAATAGATGGAGTCTCCATGAGCCAGAGCTGATGTCAGTGAGGATACAGCAACAATGAGGGAATTCTCCCTTCAGTAAAGCGTTGGGCCTATATAAGAGCTGAAAGAGGCCCTGAACTCTGTGGCAAGAGGAGCCACTACAGCACCTGGCATTGGAATTGCTATGGTCATTGTGTCTTGGGCATAAAATATGGCACACTCATATAGCAAGTTGTCTGGATGATGTAAATCCACATCAGAGCACAGCAGCCAGGGCCCCACTTCTCCTGTTGCCGTTTGTGCAATGAATAGGAATCTTGGTGTGCCAGTGGGAACCAATGTGCACCACAAATGGTGCCTTGTAAAGCAGCCTGGATCGTGTCTAGAAGTGCTGTCCTTTACATCTGTTTTTCTGCTTTGGGCCAGTAGAGACCACATAGGGGAGCTTCTTCTGCCTACTTATGCTCCCTGTGGAATAGATATGATCACCCTTTCTGCAGCATGCCAGTACTTTGTGCGTCCAGTGTCCATGAGGAGCACCTGGGCTTGCTTTCACGGGGACCATGATGGTGCTCTATATTTTGTTGCAGCTTATGCTCCTGGACAGCACTTCCACTCTTTTGAAGTTCAGCCCGCATCATGGGTGGACAGAGACTGACCGGGTCCTTTGTCTATGTTGTCCTGGTCATGATAAATTTTAAGCATAGCAGGCCAGTTATTGCCCTCACTTACACCCATACAACCCAAGCAATATCCTGGAACTGAAGAACTCATTCCTGTTTATCTGGTAACTGAGTGGGTGTATGTAGATATATGTGTCCATTTATGCATAACTGTGCAATTTTGTGAGTCTGTGCAGCAAAAAAATTGAGTCAATGCCATGTAATTTAAAATCTTAAGGACATTTTTGTTTGGTTGGTTTTGTTTATTAATGAGCGGAAACAAACACAAAATTTTTCTCAGAAGGGCCATACAAATAAATATTGTGATAGTCTAATGTCGGGCCTCGTCCTGCAGTCCTTGTGGAGAAAAAACTCCCATTGATTTCACTTGTAATTTTGCTTTTAGAAGGACTTCAGGATTGGGTCCTTAGAGTGACAATAGCATGTACAGCAGTCTTGCCAGGCTGGAATATTGGCTGTCTTTTGGAAATTAGTGACATATTAACCATAGATTTATTTTGGTATAATATAAAGGAGAGATTAGAGTAAATGTAAACTTACACATTTCTAGTATAAGCAAAAGGAGTAATTACACCAGCATTAAAAATATAATTCTACATAGTGGCAATGTCACTGAATCAACAGAATTCCATTTTTGTTATATTCATACTTATTTTTAAGTCAATCATTGTTAAGACAAGATTACAGCAGAAAAGGAAACAATAGTATTCAGAAGAATAATATTCAGAGAAAGTGCTATGGATAGGCAGGCTTACAGGAGAGCCACGGACACTGGAAAATTAAGGGAACCCCCAACGTTTACCAAATCAGGTTTTGTGTAACAAAGAACTTTTGTAAGCGTGCTTTGAATAAATAAAGGTTATCACTGAAGCTGAGCCAAGCCAGGGCAATGCAACAGGATGCACATCATTTATCAGTAGAGACTGGCTTACTATAGATCTAGCCATAAACCAGTAACACCTAGAATTGATATAGCACTTTAGATCTTTAAAGCCCTGTGAAAGTATTAACTAAGGGGCAGCTCATGGCTCTTGGTTAATCCCTGCTCCCCCTCCCCAAATCTCCTCCACAGCCTCTTTGCATCTCCACTGCCAGCATGGGGGCGGGGAGATAATAGGCTGCATCTCTAGTATTCTCTCCATCATCACAATGCAGATTGGTAGGAAGTGGATTGAAAGACGCAGGGAGTGGGTGGAAGCTTGACTCTGTCCCCTGATATTATGGCCTTCACAGCTGAGTCTGTGCATGGGGTTAGTAATCTGTCACTGGTTTCAGGGCCAGTATTAATAGTTGGTTACTTCCCCCTGGAACAAGTGGGAGCAGGGAAGGAATTTTGCCTCTCTTAGTCGGCAAGGCTGCCTCTCACAAGATAAAACTGGCAGCAGATTTTTAGGCTTTAGTGTAAAAAATGTATGTAGTGGTGTCTGTGTCTTATATTGTTGGGGAGAACTATAAGCGCAATGCCAGTTAGGCAGAGGATTCACTACAGCTTTGGGATCCCACCCTGACACTTCAAATTCCTTGATCTTCCTTCTCCAACTCTTCCAGCCTGACTCTATTCAGTTTCTGCCTCTTGGACAGAGTCTCACACTCTCTCTCTGTGCCATGGCTGCTCTGAATTTGTCCCCAAAGACCTACACATGGGGTGGAATTTACATGGGTAACTTAGGCTGAGCGTTGCAGTAGCCAACATTTAGGTGTCCTGCTGCCAAGTGGAATTCTCTATCCTGAATTAGGTGCCCAGGCTTCCTATACAAGACATGGGGAGAGTTAGGTGCCTGAAAAGGGGATTCAAAAAAGCCAGCTCGCTGGGCAGGGAGCTGTCTAAGCTAGCCAGTAGGAAATGCCAAGGAGAGGGAGTCACCTAAGCACCACCTCTCCGAGCAACTTAGGAGTCACACTTTGGATCCTCTCCTGGAGTCAAATACCTAAGCCAGGTCAGCTCTGTCTCCCATGGTTAGAGCACATGGTCAGGATGTAGAAGACCCGGTTTCAGATCCCTGCCTGATGTGAAGCAGGGATTTGACCCCAGGCCTCCCGCCTCCTTGGTCTATGGCAAAGGTTCCCATAATTTTTTTGCTGCACCGACCTTTGGAGATTCATGCCCCATGCACACTCACCTCTGTACAGGGGAAAGGCCCAAAGGGGGGGACTTGGATAGTGCTGAGGTCAGAGATGCCCAGGAGGTGGGGGAGAGGGGAAAATCCCCATGTGACTAGTGAGCTCCAGGGTGCCTCCCCTGCGGAGGGGGATCAGCTGCTAGGGCCAAGGGGAGGGCCCTGTGGGGAAAGCATGGATCCCCTGGGGTCAGTTTTGGGCAAGGGCTACTTAGCCTAAGGGTAGCTTCTTAGCCCCATAGGGTGAGGGGGAGACCAGAGCCACGGAGTATGAGGGGATTCTAGTTCAGTGGGCAGCAGATCCAACCTCAGGCACCCCCCTACCTAACCACACTCACCTTGGCAGCAGCAGAACTCCCTGGTCTCCCACCACCCGGCAGAGCTACCACCTCCCTCCCCAGGCCCTGCTCCCCAGAGCAGCTCCCCCCTGGCTGGCCTGTCACCCCCCCAGCAGAGACCCCCCATGCCCTGACCCCTGCTTCCCCAGCAGAGCCCTCCCCTTGCCAGTCCCCCTCCCCCACACTCACAGCGGTGCTGTGTCCAGTGTCAGAACTGGGGCCGTCCAGGATGCCCTGGAGGATGGGGTAGCAGGCCCTGCCCACAGCCCAACCCACAGAAAGATGCTGGAGTCCGGGGACCAGCCTTCTCCTACTCCCCACCCCCACCCCAAGGCACTCTCATCCCCCTGATAAACTCATCATGCTCACCCCCAGCAGAGAAATGGGTTGAAATAATCCACAATAATACATTAATAATTAACGTAATAATAATACAATAATACAGTTCGGGGACTTATAGCAGAGATGTTTAATCACGAGCAGACCTGCGTAACCTAATGATTCAGCCATGGGCATTTCACCACGTAAAGATTATTTTCCATGTCTCACTTTAGGAACTCCCCAAATTGAATTTGTCATGCCATTAACTAGGAGTGGTTTCTAAACTAAGCTGCCCTGCCCATCCCCCTCCCTCCCACACCTTTTCTCCTCCCCCACTTCATGCTGGCTCATTTTAGGAGCTGGACCCAGTCTGGGTCAGGCACTGATATGCAGCCTTCAAACCGGAAGTGCCTCCGCATTCTCTGGTATCTGCGGGAGCGTTAACAGATAAGCCACAAATGGGAACACAAAACAGATCTCTCTGCTCCACCCTTGTAGAATTGAATCAGGGAAAGAGTGAATTACTTTTTCCAGACAAGGAAAAAGCAGGTGAGCTGTTTACCCGAAGGAATAATAGCAGCAGGGAGAGGTGAATGGGAACCTTTCACACTAATTTCTAGTGTACACAATCTTTGCAAAACTTGTTCAAATGTAAAAATATTGTTTTCCTGTAGTTTAAACTCTTTCCTCCCAGGGAGGGTGAATGTATTTTTAAAAATGTCTTTCTAGTTAAAGAGGAACCTACGTTATATATTATAGATATAAAAGCCTCTTCCCAAAGTGTAGGCTGCTCCAAGACCATTAAAGCAGGACAAATACAAGGAAAGTCCTGGGGAAGGAGAGGAGACACCCATGGATCTGACAGCACACCACCAAAGGAAAACATTATCTTTCTTTTAAATTTTATATATTGAACTTACTTGTCCTTTATTTATCAGGGCAGTGGGCTTCCACCCTGCGCTAGCTAAGTCTCCAGACCATTTAACATTCTGCTGAGATTACCAATAAAGAGGCCAATTAGACTGGTTGCTTTTTGTGATGTTCACTTCAAATTGGAATGAGAGCATCAAACTCTTTTCAGATGGGCCACTGACCAGGCATCAGTTAGTAAACTTTGATCACTAATGACAGAACTGGATTTGAATCACCAACCTACAAGGGAAAGGCTCTGTGATCCAAACCTTGCCAGACTCACTCAGTTTTTTACTTAAGCAAAACTCCCAAAGATTACAATGCTCATTTTGACTGGGTGCAGTCAAATTGGTTATATCCCATAACCAATAACATAAGCTCTCTTCTACGACAAGAGACTTGAAGTAAGCATGACAAGGTGGTTGAGGTAATATCTGTTATTGGACCAACTTCTGTTGGTGAGAGAGACAAGCTTACATGGAGCTTTTCTTCAGGTAAGTGCTGTGTAAGCTCAAAAGCTTGTCTCTCTCACCACCAGATGTTGATCCAATAAAAGGTTATTCCCTCAGCCACCTGGTCTCTCTAATATCCTAGGAGCAACATGGCTACCTCAACACTGCAACAACAATTGAAGTAAGGATAGCAGCAGCCATGGTTGCTATCATTCATTCCTTGCACACCCAAAACTCCTATTGAAATCAGTGGGTTTTGCAATATGGTATTATTATTATTATTATGTGAAAAGGCAGTGCAGCATTCAAACAAATTATTAGCGTTGATGGAAAATTTTCATACAAAACATTTTTTCCATCGGAAAATGGCATTTCTCTGAGGTTGAAACTTTTCATGGGAATGTGTCAATTTCAATGACATTTTGGTTAGAAAAAAAATTGTGAGGAAGCATGTTGATAATGTCCAAACATTCTATTTTGACATCTGAAATGGAAGCTTTATTGGTTTGAAATGACGTTTTGCTTC
This sequence comes from Caretta caretta, assembly GCF_965140235.1. NCBI lineage: Eukaryota > Metazoa > Chordata > Testudines > Cheloniidae > Caretta > Caretta caretta. Next base: position 82,755,185 of record NC_134207.1, on the reverse strand, counting down.
AAAAATGATCATATATTACAATTTTTTAAGAAAATGAAACATTCTAATTTAATCAAAATGAAATGTTTTGATTGACCTGAAATAACTTTTTTAAAAAAACTTTTGGTTCACAGAAAATTTCAAAATTTGGAGCTTTTTGTTTTGATTTTGAAATGTTAGAATTTTCCACTGAACAGAATTTCTGGTTTCTGATCAGCTCTGCAAATTATCCGTAAAATGTCTTTTCAGAGGAGCACGGGATTCTGATGTAAATAAAACATTGTGAAACATTTGAATGATGCCAGGGTAAATGGACCTTTTAAGAATGGACTTAATTTCAGGAGTAGCAATAAATCTGCATCATAAAGTGCACTGTTTTTGATCAGATAACATTTATATCACCCTACAAATATTTATAACAGTAATATAATTTTGTTTTACTGAATAGCAGTATAATATCTAATAAATAAAACATAAATATAGCAGGAGAAGTAAGCATACTGTCTTGTGTTACCTTGTGTTAACTGGTTGGTGGTCAAAGTCAGATCTTCTGAATTATTTTTTATTAACATGGATACTTTCTGAAGTACTTCCAGAGACAATTCTTCTTCAGGTTACACCAATGGACCCTCACTAACTTTCAAGAGCTCTGCTGAGGGGGAAACTGGACCCCAGTTTACCACAGGCAGAAAATATCAGCTGACCACAAATATCTCTTTCAGTGGAAAAAGAAATTTAACCTGGGGCAAATTTGTCTCTACTGGTGGATATTGCCACCTTTCACCATGAAGACTCACAAAGCATTGTGGGAAGCCGCCCTTGAACAAAAGTGGAAATTTCCATAAACATTTGGGCGAGTCTCTGCTTTTTATATATGAGAACTGCTAGTTTGGCGCCGCTCCAGGTGAAGATCTGAGAGATGGGCCTGAGGGAGGTTTTCCTTTTGTGTGAAATGATTGGATTAAATATATGTACTTTCCACTTAAATAATGGGCAGGCTATTTCCGCAGTCCCATTGTCAGCTATTCCCTTTTATAGGAATTTGGTCCAACAAGTATCCATTTACAAGCAAATTAAGATTTTAAAGTCAATTTATCCAAGAGTTAATTTCTCATGAAGTCAGCTCTTAAACATTTCCTTTATTAGGTGAAATGTTGCCTCTTTCTCTATCTGGCACTGAAGTTTTCCTTTTCAGCAGATCTCCTAGGTCACATGGAAAAAGTGGATTGTTTTTATCTTTGGAACTCTCAGCTTCTCTGTTAAAATAAATGGACTGACTATTATTAGATTTCAGAGTCACATCCACCAAACCTTCCCTGTGGTTTGTCTCACTGATTTAGATCTTTGTAGGTTGCAGTGGATAGGAGGGTTGTAACAAATCCAGGCCCACTGAGAACTTTGTGGTTCAAGCTCACCATAACCAATCCAAACTTTATAGTGACAGCAAGGATGGAGCTAAGACCGTCTTGGTTCGAAACCATAGGCCTCTGCCACTTGAGATAAACATGAATCTTTGCTAGCTGTCAGCAGTATGGGGATGATGTCATACATTTGAGTGGTTCTGGCCAAGACTGTGAGAAGTGACTAATTATTTTGGCTACCTCTGTTTTTGGGTGCCCACTTTTTGAGGCATCTAAAATGAGTTTAATTTTCAGAAAGTTCTGAATACCCACTTTGTGAAAGTCAGGCCACTTAGGCACCCAAAAATGTAGGCACCCGAAATCAGTAGCCATTTTTGAAAATCTTGACCTGTGATTCCATCCAGTAGGGGGCACTAGAGCACACCCACCCACGGACTAGCACATTACAATCTAATCATGCTAATTTCCATTTCTTTCGGCTTGTCCAGCTCTCCCTTTTTCTGGTAGATTATTTCCATCTTTTGAAAGATAATCATGTAATATTTCCCAAATACTGATAGCTCTTGAGGTGGGACGATGCCAACAGAAGGGTCCGTTATATACTGGGGAGAATGCGCTGGCTGTCCTGATGGGTTTTTTTTTTCAATCAGAGGTTTTGAGGTACAAGAGCGGCAGAATGGGGTCAAATCCTGATCCTTCATACAAAGGCCAAGCAAATCGGCTCTGCTTGGAGTCTGGTGCACCCAGTGGACAATAACATTTCTGCAGAATTCTTGGCTTTAGAAGCATTGCACATAGAACACTTACTTCTAGTAGCTTTCATGGAGCTCTGGCTCCATTTTTCACAAAGGCAAATTCTTTTCAGCTCTCCAGACTCCCGATTTGTTTAATTGATAGGACTGAGTTAAAGCACACTTATGTTTTTTTTCCTGTTCTCCAGGCGGGTTCTTCAGTGATGTCTGGCCAAGGAGAGAGCACCAGCCCTGAAGGCAGCACACTCAAGTATTCAGGTCAAGAAGGGCTGTACACAGGAGTCAGCCTGACCTCCACAGCTGAAGTTACAGCATCGGTGAGACAGGATTCCTGGTGTGCCCTAGCTTTAGCATGATTCAGAGAAGATGAATCTGGATACCTGCACTGGGCTGCAGCCTTTAGACGTCCACACTTGTTTTTGTTTTGTTCTGTTTTATCAGGAAGTCTGAGCAGCAGGGAGAGTGCTGGCTAGAACATTCCTCTGATGTTTTTGTGCCTTAATGATAGAGGTGTTTTTTCCAAAGAGGTTCTGCCTTAGCATCCAGCTCCTCATCTATGCAAGAAAAACAAGGGAAAGTGAATCTCTCCCAGGGTAAAATGAATACAGCCAAAAAGAGCACCCTAGAGCTTTTGTTAGGTTCCAGAAATACATCTTCAAGAAATCCAGCAACGCTGCCTTTTTGATTGTATGTTTGTTTTCACTCTCTCACTTCTCCAAAGAATTTGATTGGTGTAGTCATCTTTTGGGAGGGAGATAAGGGAAGCCTTTGATGATAAGGGATAGTGAGATAAATTTAAGAAACCGCTAATGTGCGTATTGCTTATGCCAATGCACACATCTTGAACTAAACCTTTGATGCCCTCTCACAGGTCAGTTCTCCTGTTAGCACTGTCCGTATCCAGTATGCCTCCATTACTCTGTCATTTTCCTGCATCAGAGTTCAAGTACACCCATGGAGGAAATCACAATGTTTGGTACAAGTCTCTCAAGGTCGAGTCCGTTAATGAGATCTTTTGTTTTAAAATATTTACTCACTTTGCAAGACTGCATTATAACTTTTAATGTACACTGTGACTGAGGTTTATGAAAGTTAATATTTTGTGACTGAACTCTATATAGTCAGTCAGAATTTGTAAACAGGGTAGCAATCAGATATTTTTCTTCCATATATAAAATAATTTTTAAAAAAAAAAGAAGTGCAATTTGCGTTGCAGCAATCAGTGTTAAATCATTTGCATAAGATTTAACAACAGTTTTTATATGAATGAATGAATGTAAACATTTTAACTTAATGGTACGTAAATAATTTAAAAGAAAAAAGTTAACTAGGCATCCTTATGCTTTTTTTTTTATTGCAGCAAAAACATCCCACTTTCTGTATTTCCAGTTGTTAAAACACAGTTTTCAAGAACAAACCTTCTCTCAGGAAAAACACCCTTATCCATTTACTCATAAGTTTTGTGCAGAAAAGCAAACGCATCCCCAGTGTTTTGCCATTGAATAAGTATGTGCTGGAAAGATACAAATTGCAATGAAACGTTACTACCTAACTGATACATATGTAAATACTCCATAAGATATTGAGGCATCTTTAAGATTTAGGATGCAATCTGTATAGTGTGACTGACCCATAGTTAGGTTGGTTTACATTGTTTTTTAAATGGGATGTCATTTGGAAAGTTGTTCTTTCATCAGAGCTTTACAAATAAAAGGGTATTGTTTTTTTCTGTACAATGAGACTTCTCCTTTGTTTCACTCTGGTATATTACAAAATATTTAGCAGTATTAAAAGCTATAGAAATGTGTATGATGCAGCTGCAGTGTTTGAAGAACTCAGTGATGTCTTCTTATTTAGCTGTCTAATCTAGCTGTCTAATCATTCTGTCTATGTATCTTATGTATAGAATATATAAAATTTCTATAGCTCCTATCACCGTAATACCCAGTAGCATGTAAAAACAGGGCAATATACCTGATGAAAAATCAATAAGATTGAACCCCTACCCACTCCTCAAGTTTTTAATATTACTCTCTTGCTCATATCACATCTCAAGATAGTGATGACATTGTTTCCATAAGTGGCCTGATTCTCCCTTGCACACCTAATATCCTTTTGACGTCACCTGGAGTTTCAAGGGTATGAAGACTACAGGATTGGGCCCAAACATTGCTGATGAAAACAGGAAATAATATTTCATATGACTTCCAGTACTATTAGCAGTAGTGTGGGACGGGGAAGCAGGAGCTCCTGAATGGTAATCGTAGCTCCGCTATCAATATGCTGTACAATCTTGGATGAGTCTCGGCCGCGGGCCCAGCCTTTCATTTGGTGTGACGTGGCATAACTCCACTGATGTCAATGAAGCTACGCCAGTTGGCACCAGCTGAAACTCTGCGCCTCTATTTTTCCGAGCCACATAAAACGGGGTTAATAAAGTTTCTCTTCCTAGCTCTCAGGGATGCTGTGAGGATTGATGAGTGAATTAGTTAATGTTGGTACAATGGTTTGACAGTGAAAGCACTGTACAAGTTCTAAGTAAGCAGAAAGGGCTGTCTCATAGGAGTCAGGGTTGAGAAAGCAAAGGAAATTGCGTATGGAGAAGAGGTTTTCAATGTGAAATCTTTATTAGTTGAAATGCTGTCGCAACATCATAAATCGGCTACAGCACAGGGGAGAATGTCTCCCTTTATTCCTTAGTGGAAAAAGCATCATTTATGAAACACTTTGATTCCCTGGAGCAATGGTTGCATGAACTCATCCCTTTCTCCTGCTGAGATAGGTAGATAGAACAGTAGTTTACTCTGTGTGTGTGTCTTCAGGGTGAGACAATATAAACCAGGTTTTGTGTTAACACAATAGTATGGTTTTATTCAGAAAAGTGACTCTGTAAAATGGCAGCTTCTTACACCCTAGAGACACTCCCTGTGTGTATGCCTTGGCAGCCCTGCTGTCTTGTGACAAAATAAAAGTTTACTGCTTTTTGCCTCTGTTGGTACTGCAGAGTCAGCACAACTATGGGAATGAGAGCTGGGTTTTATTCTGGCTCACACATCAACAGAATGGATAACAAACTGGTCCAAATTCTTCCCTCCGTTGCGCCTGCACCTCTCCGTAGGTAGGGGGTGGCACTGGTGTAACTAAGGGAAGAAGATGGCTAGTAGAACAAGCTCTTATGTACCTGAAAACTGTTATCATGTCCCCTCTCAATCTTCTTTTCTCCAGACTAAACAAACCCAATTTTTTCACTCTTTCCTCGGAGGTCATATTCTCTAAACCTTTAATCATTTTTGTTGCTCTTCTCTGGACTTTCTCCAATTTGTCCACATCTTTCCTGAAATGTGGCTCCCAGAACTGGACACAATACTCCAGTTGAGGCCTAATCAGCATGGAGTAGAGCAGAAGAATTACTTCTCGTGTCTTACTCACAACACTCCTGCTAATACATCCTAGAATGATGTTTGCAACAATGTTACACTGCTGACTCATATTCAGCCTGTGATCCACTATGCTCCTCACAGATTCCTCTCCAGAGGACTCCTTCCTAGGCAGTCATTTCCCATTTTGTATGTGTGCAACTGATTGTTCCTTCCTAATTAGAGTACTTTGCATTTGTCCTTATTGAATTTCATCCTATTTACTTCAGACCATTTCTCCAGTTTGTCCCGATCATTTTGAATTTTAATCCTGTCCTCCCACTTATATATTTATAAAGAGCTTTGGAATCAGTGAAGGTTAAAGGTACAATATAAATGTAAATTATCATAGTATGGCTGATTGATCTTCCTTAAAGACACATAGTGACAACTGAAAAGCTCTAAGTGTATAGTAATATGGAGAGTGGGGGACTGTATCCCGGAAAGCAGTAACTCTGAAAAGGGTCTAGGAGTCACAGTGGACAAGCAACTGAGCATGAACTGCGAGTATGATGCTGTTGCAAAAAGGGCTAATGCAATCTTTGGCTGTATAAACACAGTAAGAAGGTGGGTTTACCTCTGTATACAACATGGATGAGACAGATACTGGAATCCAGTTCTGATGTTCAGGTATGAAAAAGGCAGCTGAAAAATTGGGGAGGGTATAGAGTTACAAACATTATTTGAGGGCTGGAAAATGCATTCTAGTGAGAGAGAGCTCAATCTCTTTATCTTAGCAAAAAGAAAACTGAGCCGTGAACTTGGTTATAGTGTGGAGAAAATACTGGGTACTAAAGGGCTGCTTAATCTAGTGGAGAAAGGATTAATAAGAACAACTGGCTGGAAGCTGAAGCCAGACCAATGGAAATTTGAAATAAGGCACAAATTAATGAGGACACTTAATCATTGGAACAAACTACAAAGGGGAGGCATGGATTCGTCCTTTTTTGATGTCTTCAAATCAAAACTGGATGCCTTTCTGGAAGATCTGCTTTAGCCAGACAAAATCATGCTTCAGTCAAACATAAGTTATTATGCTCAATCCATGGGTAACTGGGTGAAATTTAATGGCTGTGATATACAGGAAGTCAGACTAGAGCTAATGGTACCTTGTGGCCTTAAACTCTATGAATCTCACAGATGGGACCTAAAACTGAGGTCCTGAATTCTGGTGATTATTAAAAGTACTGGTTGGCCTAGTGTCCTGGCCAAACTTCAGCTCAACTTCAGTGTTTGCCTACCTAAAATGTCCTGCTCCCTCTCCAAAATGGGCGCGAACTGTTGCTGTGTTAAACGGTTCCTGTGTTGCATGTATTTCAGTGGTGGGTGAACAATACATCACATCCCTCACCTGCTCCAGGGCAGTGCTGTGAGGCTTAATTAATGCCTGTTAGGCCTGTGGATGTTACTGGATGGAAGGTGCCATATAAGAGCAATCGGTGAAGAATGACCAGAGGGATATGGAGCAACTGGGAGCTCTGGGTGATTCTGAAAACAGAAATCTTCAGAATGGGTAGGCTGCACTAAGGTGTCAAAATCCAGAGGCAGGGCCACATCCCGCTTGCTTTGCTCACAGGCGTAATCTTATTATAGTCAATGCCGCACGAAAAGCAAGCAAAATTTGTCCATTGCTTTCCTGTTTACTTAAGATCCAATCCTGCAGCATGGTCATCAACAGGAGAGGGTGCCCTATGCTCTGGTCCATAAGCAGTACAAAATGGCCTTACACCAGCCAGAGATAACCAGGAGAGAATCCCCACTGTGTAGGAGACCTCTCCATTGGCAGAAACCTGGCAGAGGATGCTCTGCCACACCAGTGCCCTGCACTAGCCCTGGCATTAGGGTAGGGAAGGGGTGTGCTGGGAGTGTTCCAGAGACATGGTGGGGGCAGGGAAGGAAGGGGCTTGGCAGCTCAGAGCTCTGCTACACCTCATCCTGGCCTGACCATATGCCAGTGGTGTAAATTGAAGCTGCTCCTGTGTAGCTTCCTCTTGACCTGGGGCTGGGTGGCTGAGGATCAGGGAGCTGAAAGTGGCTCTCTGTGTCCACTGGCTCCACAGGGTCAGGATGTAGAATCTGCCACAGAGAGATAGTTTTCATTAGACTTTCTGCTTTCCCTCTTCTCTGCTCCTTTTTCACAGTGTCTGTATTTGTTCCATTTTACTTAAAGGGGAGCATGATTAATCCCTTAAATAAAGGTTTCTGAATCTGAATCTTTGCCCTCCACCAGACCTTGTTTAGGGTTCAAACCAGGCTCCACCATCTCTGTCTGCTCTTGGCCACTTTTTGCGTGTTCTTTGTGTTGTTAAGTCTCTCTCTGACTAGTGTTTGATGGAGGGACTTTTTGGTCAGCCTCTTTTGCGTGTACCTTCAGCTGCCCAATGGCATGCCTGCTCTGGCTTCATTCTTAACACACATCCCAGATGTTTCCAGCTTCTTTTCTTTAAAAGGTTAGAGATAAGAAGTTGTTGAACTCTCTGGCGAATCTTGGCATTTGTTATACATTCATTCAGTTTAATACCTAGTGTTGTTCTGAGGCATTTGGTTTCAAAGGCATTTAGGCATATGTCTGTACCATTGGTAGATTTCCATTTTCACACAAATATGTTAAGATAGAGATAACATTTGAGTTGAAACTTCATAGTCTGGTCTTTAAGGTGTAGATTTTCAATGACCAAAAATCTTGGTTAAGCTGGTAAATGCAGCTGCCACCTTGCCAATTTGTGACTTTATATAAAATAAGGGTGTATGTACAGTAAATAGTAGAATTATAAAGCAAGGGTCTATTTCTGTAATCCTTTACACGTGAGTAATATTACTGAAATCAGTGAGCCTTGATGAAGGGTTATTCATGTCAAGAAGGGTTGTAGGAGTATATACCAAGACTAGAAGGTGGCTAGAATTGACCCTAGCATCTTCCGTAGACTGTGGACGAAAACAGTTATGCTCTGTTTTTCTTACTGAATAAGGGAAATATTTTACAATTCATTTTTTGTTTTTAACAGGTAGAATAAGGAAACATTTCATGTAGCCTGATATGTGGCCCCCCTGGAGAGCCATTTTTACATCTTATAAATGAAATGGCATCCCATAATTTCCATATGCTTTGATTTGCTAAAGTTGTGTTTTTTCGGGTCAAGTTGAGGACTTCAACCATGGAGTTCTGGAAATAAAGTTTACTCTTTTGTCTCCTTGAAGCTTTAAAGTATCACTTACTGCAGGTTGATTATTCATTGATTCCTTCAAGTTTTCAGATCGCACTCCACCTTCAGACAGAATGGTTTGGACAAATTTTAATTTAGATAACTTATTAAAAACTTTAAAATGTGGCTTCTTTCAAAGGAATATTAAGCATAACTGAGTGTTAGATGGAATCAGGCCAGTGGTGTCTTTAAAATTATAGCTTCAGCCCTATTACTCAACCCTGTGCTCTCCTCAGAATGGTGATAAGCACTAATGGTTTCAAATTAATCATCACAAGAAATTCACAGGACTAAATGAAAGCTTTGTATAAGCAGGAAATTCAGGAAAAACAGCTTGTCTTGCTTAGCCCTTAGTGATCAGTTTTCGCCAAAAGGGAAGAAACTTAGAGTGCAGCTCCCACCCAACTCACACTGTAAACAAGACACCACTATCTTATTATTTCTGCATAGCTGATTAAGGCAATGAGGAAGTCCATGGATGCTCACATCTGCTCTACTGTAGCTGATATCACCACTGTGGTAATATAAATCAGTCCTGATCCTTCAGACCCTACTCCTGCGAGTAATTCTTTCTCATGCAGGTAGTTGCATTGACTTCAGTGGAAACACACATGAGAGAAGACTGCTAGTGTAAGGCTGCCTGACAGGGTCAAACACATCATATTAAGAAACATCACATTATATAAACAAAGGTTTAGCATTTCTGGGACAAACCAATGTAAACATTTTAAAAATGAAGTTGGAAGATATTTGTATTTTGCCCCGTTGTGTGCAAAACAATGTAGTAGAACATTTATTTAAGAAATGCTTTTCCTATTCAAAGCAACTAAAATGATGGACTGAGCATTGTGCACTAATAATTTATTGCTTGTTATTGGCAGGCAAAGCTATGCTGCCACAAGGTTAAGTCTGTGATTTTAATCACACAAAGTTCAGGAAATTCAGAGAAATTTTTACTTTGCCTTTTTCATTTATGCAATTTTACAACAGGGTCTTTCCTTATCCAAATGATATTGGGACACTGCTGCTTCCACTGCAGCCAAGAGCAAAACTCCCAGTGAGTTAGCGGAAGAGGTGAACTCTGATTTATATAGAGACTTTTAAGGAGATGAACCCTAGCCCTAAATGATGGTAGGCTAGGGTAGTGCTCAGTAACTCACCAGAAGAAATAAGATGGGTCAATTTAAAGACTGCACTATCTACAAGAGCAAGGAGTTATGTTTGACACCTTTGGAATTGATGAGATCACCTCAAGTAGCTGCCTAGACCAAACCATACTCATTGGAAATAAGCACTCAAGAAATGCACAGAGGAAGTTTGGACATTCTTCAGCAAAAACGGCCAACTGAAAAGAGAACCAACGTAGTTCTACTGGAAAAGGAAACGTACCCTATATCCTCAGCACCTCCTGGAGGATGCTAATGCTACTTCTTCCTAGTGTGAAGGGAGGATGGAGTTCAAACAACAGAATACATTATTGGACTGACAGAATGGAAAAAATGGGTATATCTGTATTGTGATGACCTAAAGCAGCTCCATGAAGCAGCAGGAAAGGAAAGTAGAGCTGGTCAGAAAATGTAGTGTTGTCAGACAAGTAAGTGTTGGCCATGCAAAAATGACAAAATAAATAAATAAGTTGTGGTCATTTCCTAGTTTTCAGTTTCTGTTTTTTGCTAGGAAAAAAACAGACATTTTGGAAAGAAACAAAAATGTTCATTTTTCATCAAATACATATTGACTGAAAAAAATTCCACCAGCTCTAAAGAAAAGATGGTTTTGCCACTGTGGAAAATATAGTTTCCTGGTCACTTTATTGTTGTGGCACTTCTAGAGCGTTCTGTCTACATCCCGGTACATTTTAAGGGGAGATCCATAATTGACAGCCCCTGTGAGAATTATGACTCCATGTTGGCCCCAACACAGATTGTGCCTAAAAGACAAATTTGAGTCCTTAACTGTGAAATGCTTTGAGACCCACAGATGAAAGAGGGTATAGAAGTGCAAAGAATTATTATTTATTTAAAATGTAGCTCTCCAGCAAATTAGTTGCATACAGCTGAGGGATTTTCATTTTGTGAGGAGAAGATAAGGTAAAGGAATATGTGGAATGTAGCAATGCCACTTTGGCCTATGAGTTCACCAGATCTCATGAGTTGAGCATCTTTTAGCCTTGTCAGCAGTTGGATGGGGAAAAAAAGGAAACCCTATGTACTTAAGGAAATAGTTCTGGTAATTCAGTAGGTGGCACTCTTTTATTTGAGTTAGCACTGAACCTTTGGGAAGAGGTAGAAATTATACCTTTTGGATTAGAGATAAAACTGATGTCCTTGGGTATCTATAAACCCACTGTACTATGTACCGCTATCAGACTCCAATTCAGCAAAGTACTTAAGCATGTGCCTAACTTTAAAGACATGCATAAGTACGGTTCTTTGCTACCATCTGGTTGTCTTCTATATGTTTTAAAATAGCATCTCTCTCTCTCTCTCCATGTTGACTGAACACCTTACAGAATTTGTACAAGTAAGGTAAAAAGCAGGCAAGGACAAAGTAAAAAGACATTTGGGGCCAGATCTGAGGGTCTGGCTGAGCTACACTTTATGCCCCCCTCCCCTGACACGGCTCTTAAGTTGTGCCCTGCTTCTTCTGGCAGCCATGGCTCCCTGGAGTGCAGAGGCATTCTGGCCACACCCTCTTTTCCCTGGCCATGGCCCCTAGGCTGAGGTTCTGATTGGGGGTGGTGGAGGACTGGCTATGCCAACTCGACACTACTCTGGGATTTCCCTGTGTGTGGGAAATCCCTAGGTAATCAATTATGCTGTCTTTATAGCCCCCTATGGGCCTTGATCTTTTGTTCTCTCCCTCCTCTGGTAAGAGGGCCTCCTTCATCCTGTTTCCCTCCAACGTTATCGATGGTTGAAAAGGTTTGTTTTAAAAAAAAGTCTTCCCCATGTCTCTTCTCCTCTTTCGCCTTATTGTTCTCCTTCCATCCTAGTCTACCCCAAGCAGGTGCTTGTTGCCTGGGATAGATTGGTCCACTCAGATAGGCACGTGAACAACTTCTGAGCAGCTGTCACGGCTGCAACAGGTCAGCGTAGCTACATCCTAAGATGGGGATGGGAAGAGGACCTTTTGGCCATGGCAGGAGTGGAGGCTTTCATTAGAATAAAAACAAAATGTTTCTAGGCCTCATAGTTAAGGAGGAAAACTTGGAAATATGACCCGAGTACGACCAAAAAGCTCCGAAACATTAAGACAAATAACAGAACCCAACATTTATTATTTAAAAAAAATGTTTTAAATTGATCTCATGACTGGGGGGAGGGTTTGACTCATGATATTTGAATGCTTGGGATTGGCAATACTATCTGGCTGAGAGCCCTGTCCCAGTGCTGGGCTGTGTCTAACAGACGCAGTCTAGCTCAGGATGAACAATGAGAACAATGAACTACAGAATTCAGGAAGAGCAATCTTGTACTTTTTAAAAAATCCAAGAAAGACTAATGGGCCTAATTCTGATCTGATTGCCCCTGGTCTGCAAAGGTGTAACTCCAATGACCTCGGAGGAGATGCCTGCGATGTAACTGATAGCAGCATCAGTCCAAAAGTATGTAATAATTGCAGCCACTGTGGCCCAGCTTCTCAGCTATAGCTAAGAATAAAGCAAAGCCCTTTAAAGACACCTTTGTGCTTCCCCAGTCCTGAGCTGACGCTGTGCGACATCAGTCCCCAGCATAAGTTAGGGCAGCCTGAGGTCTGCTTTAACTTGTGCTGCCTTTCAACAGCCCCAAAAGGCTAACATGGAGCCATGGATTGCCAGAGTGCACAAAATCCCTGGCCATGCCACCTTTCCTCTAATCACACACTCCCTCAGTGAGAAGGTGTGTAGGAGCAGCTATCCTCTTCAATGCCAGAGGATCCTCCTACATTCTGATGAAAAGTGCTACATAAGAGCTAGTTATTATTATTTATGTATGTATGTATTTATTTATTACATTGGGATGATCCTTCTGTGGCCAACTATTCCAAATGTAAGTCCCGTATCAGTGGGCAACTTGGCACCATATAGCTACACCGCTGGGGAGAATCTGGGCTGTTGTCTCTCAAGGTCTCTTTTCTTCCTCAGTGCCGTCTTCCTGCTCCTGAATGGCAACTGTTGTATGAACACCTAAATTGCTTCTTGATGGTCTTGGAGTTTCTCAAGAAAGAAGCGGAGAAGTCCTCCTCAATTCTCCTTACAAAACAAAAGGGGGCGGGGGCGCTGATCAGTGATATGTTTGGATTTCTATTTCTGCACATGTATAGTCTGCTTCTCTTAATTAATACAACAACTGAGGGAAAGGACAACTTGTTTCTATTAATAAATAGTTAGCAGATGATTAAAATAATGCAGGTGGAAGAACACATATTGTTCCAAAAATTCACCAGAAGAACTGAGACAGCCGACAGTATTTTTTTTTATGTAAGATGAACTGTAAGAGCAAAAGCTGCTTAAATTCTCTGATAGCACATTTATTGGCTAATTAATGAAGCCATTCTTTACTTCAATGTGTGCACTGTTAGTGCACTATTTTGTTGTACTAAAGTGCACACACTGATACTGGTAGGGGTAACTAAAGGGCATGTCATAAACATAGCTGATGTCATGGAATATTATTTTTTAACAGTCTTTCCTGTTAACTCTTCCATGTGGAAAGCTAGATATTTTGGTGTATAGCTCTATTGATTTCGGAACAGAATTATTGTGCAAGCAAAACCATATTTGCTAAAGATTACAGCAGCAAGCTTGCTCTGAATGTTGAGCCTGGGGAATAAAAAAAGTCTTGTATTGCTTTTCATAGTACCGTGAGATTAGAAAACTTGGGTTTGTACTGGTGTTAGTGTCACTATTCCAAGTCCCCCAGGTGTGGCCTGAATAGCTGGGACTTTGCATGAGGAAATCAAGTAGGTGTTGAGGTGACAGAATCCTCCCTCTAACTTGAAGATACAACTGAAGTCCCCAGGCCCAGCTGGCTACTAGACCCCTATCTGTAGCAGCCTTAACCACAGCTCTGTGTAGTGGATCTGTGCTGCATATGGCTACGCTGGCCCTTTTCCTGCTCTGCCTGCAGCGCTTCTCTGCGCTCTAGACTAGTGAGTCCTCATGGAGCAGCTCTTGTTGGCACATCAGAGTTTGTGAAATCCTTCTCTAGAGATTCTCCTCGGCCTCCTTTATTCTCCCACTCAGTGCAGCAGAGATTCAGGATTTCCGATTGCTTTGGGTCTTGCATGCACACAGAAGAACCAGGATTTGTCCATATATCTTTAGTTGATATGGCCAGTGTTTTTAATGAAGCTTATCTTTCATCCCAAATGTCATGAATGTTAACATTTGAGATGAAAAGAAGTAGAAAAAGGAAAGTGAATTTCAGGTGTCATTGTTTTGCATTTCTAGGATTCAAAATATCACTTTTTTAAAAATAAAGCATTACAATGAAGGTTCTACCACGTGGACCACTTTTGGTTTCTGAAACAAGTCTCTATTGCAGAAAAATAGAGATTATATATAAGGTTGTTAAGTAACAAAAATAATTCTGTGCTGCTGATTAATGCAGTTATTTCTGCTGCCCTCTTGCATTTTCAGAAATTCGTTCAAAACTGTTCCTACACTGATCTTTCCCTACCCTGCATGGGAAGGGAGACCTAAAAGGCAGATAGGTCATCTTGAAGTTGTCCTTGTACTAGGAGTTTGACTTGGTTTCACAACTCACGCTAACACTTACTGCCATGGCAATTTTTGCCAGTCTTCATGACACCAGCAAATGGCAATACACTGCACTGTATGTATTTAAGAGTGTTTGTTTTGCATATGGGTGTGTAACAGGAGGCCTTTCCTGAAAGGAATAATTAGACACTGACCTTGTACTAATGCTGCTGACAGTTGCTGCTTCAGACAGGGTTGTCCTATATTAATGTAGCATCACCTCAGTGCTGCTTTTCATTGTGGAGGTTTGACTATGGGTGTAAAAGACCAATAAGATTGGCGTAACATACAGAGACAGCCCCATGGCAACACCTGCAATCTGAGCACCCACAAACTTTGAAGTTCAAATTCACAGCCAGCATCTTGGATCTGTGCATCTTGGATCTGCATATCTGCAGGCTATAAAAGTAAGCCTGGTTTTGGATCTAAACTTCATGGCCTGGGCCCATGTCAAGTTAATAGCAGATCAAGGAAAAGTATCTTGAAATATGAGTATGCTACATAGCTGAAAACTTGTTAATGTTCTTCCTCTGTGAGCAGGAGGGAGCGGCAACTTTACGGGGAGGGAGGGGAGGTGGTAGCTAAAGAAAACAAATGGAAGGGATTGTTGAGTGATTCAAGTGCAGGCATCTGACTATTTTGCCTCCTCGGGTCTTCTCCCCCTGAGAATCCTAGCCACTGCATTATCTTTTAACAAACCTCTGTTTTTGATTGGTGCAAACCCATGTATTTCAGTAAAACAGATATACCTGATTTTCCTTTGAAAAGCAGCCCACTGTTTCCACTACACAGGTTTCTACCACTGCCTTTAAATCAGCTTGGCAGCTTTTGTCCAGATTAGCCTTCTGGCTAAAATCAAGGGCTAAATCCTGCACTCTTCACTTAGGCAAAACTCCCACTGACTTCAGCAAGAGTTTTGCCTCTGAAAGAACTATCAGATATCAAATTGATGCTACATTTAGGGAGATATCTGATGTGTCCTGTGTCAGGGGACTGTATCCTCTACTTGGAGGATAATGATCCCTGTGATCGAGTGGCCTTTCCTAACTCTAAATACTTCTGCATTTGCCTCCTTTCAAAGAGCCCACAGTGATGATGGGATCAAACATGAGTTAGCCTCTAACATTAAATTGTTTTTTGGGAGGAGGGGGGTGCAAAATTCTCAACCTGGGTAAAGTGACTTAAATGCAGATACATGAGTTGAGACCAGCTGAGGAGCTTTAACTATAAATGGTTCTCCAGCCTCTGCCACGGCACTTGAAATCAGCACAATAATTTAATAGGAAAAATGTATCTTGAAGTTGCATGATCAGGACTAGACTGAAGAAATGGGAGGCCCTGGTTTCCCAGAGGTTTAGGAGCCTTTATTTGTTGTGGCATAATATCTGACCTTTGATGGGCTATTACTCTGTGTGGAAATATTAGGCAGAGTACAGTTTCAGCACATTCTGGGGGCTCTAGGCAATGGCCCAACCATCCCCATGGTTAGCCTGCCCCACTGTAAAGCTATACATTTTTGCTTTTGATAACAAAAATCATTCTAGTGTCCAGAGTGCTTGGCTTTCTTGCCTATAGTGCTGCTGAGAGCTGTTGATTCCTTACCTTCACCTTTGGCTAGTTCCAATCTCCATAATAAGGTGTTACGAAATAACGCAGCTGACCTTGATGGATTTTTATTGCTGGAAATTGAATGTAACACAAATATGAAGGGAGTAAAAGGCTCAGATTTCATCCCCTTTTTTTTTTTTTTTCCCATTTTAAGAGGATCATGATGATATCCTGCCCTTGTGGGGGAACAGACTCAGTGATCCGGGTGGTCTGTTCCATCGTTAGCTTCTGTGATCCTAATGCCTTAGAAACTAGATTATCCTACAAATATGCTTCCAATCATTCCACATCATATCGGCATATACGTTGCACAGATATTTTTCCTTTTGGTATCTCAAACCAATATGGCATCTGTTGGGCAGTGTTATTTAACACTGTTAAACTCCTGTGGCATTCACACAATGAAGGTGAAAGGTTCAGTCTGAAAATGGTACAGCTCAGTAAGCATTTAAGATTGGCATTCGTCCAAGGTACACAAGCATATGTTTAGTTTCCTCATTTTATTATGAGGTTCCAATATATGGACCTGATCCTGCAAGGCTGTATTCACATGGAGCTTTCCTTAATCACACAAGCAATCCCAGTGAAGCTAATACAGCAGTAGGTACACACTGGCCAGTGGTAATTTGGAGCGGGAGAAGACTGCACTGAGACGCTGATGAGGGAAATCTGCACTGGGAATGAATAATCTCTACTGGGCCCGATGCTTGTAGCACTGGACTTTGGCCTGTGATCCAGCCAATCTGCCACTGAAGTCCGTTTCTTGTTTTGCTGTTCCAAGGTACTTAAGGAAATGGACACCATGAGTATGTATAAAGATAGACTAGGTGTCTGTCTGCATGGGCTCTTGTATTGATCAGCCAGACACCTAGCCCTTCTCCCTAAAGAAACAGTGCTTGTGCATGGCTGACTCTGAGAAAAGCAGGAAGACAATTACACACATGTATTTCAAAAGTAACACTTGCTGTGTTGTAGCCATAGTTGGTTCCAGATATTCGATACAAGGTGGGGTAATCTTTTATTGGACCAACTTCAGTTGGTGAAAGAGATGCTTTTGAGCTCCACAGAGCTCTTCTTCAGGTCTCTGAAGTGTGACATGTTTGTTTAGGGAGGGATGGTGACAGAGGGGGAGTAGGATAGCCTGAACACCACACCGCGGGATATCATCTGTGGACATACAAAGAAGGTGGGCTGACCTGTACAGTGTAAAGAAAGAGGAACAAAAATATTGTATTGGTTTTTAACCTTTTTTTAGGATCAGGATGAATTTTGGGGTGGGAAATAGCAGCATTCATATTATTTCATTCTTTACATTTAAACATGTATTGTTTGCAGCCACTGTGCTTTGTGGGTCTCAAAATCCAAGTGCCTGGCCCTTACAGTGGGAGGTGTGAGGACACCCTTTCTCCCTCATCACCTTCAGTTGATTTTTTTTTTATTTAGCAGCTCTTCTGACAATAATTCATAGAATTATTGATGTCACTTCAAGATTATCTTTTGAGCAACGTAATCTAAAGACTAAAGGGTTCTTACCTTCCCCTGCCCCCAAATGCAAACTAATCATAAATGCTTCAGTAAAACAGCAGAGCAAAGGTGTGTTTGCTGCACAAGGTTGTTCCAATAAAACTGTACTTTGCCCAAGATTGAACAAAATTGTAAGAAAGGAACACAGTCTAAAATTAAAGACATTCCTTTTTTTATACAGACAAGTTATTTATAACCCTAATATGATACTTTATTGTGGTGTAGTTTTTTTATTATGGGACCTGTTTTTGTTCTGCTGCACAGCAGCTAGCCCTAGCCTTTTGGCAGGGGAGAAGTGGGGGTACTATACAAAAGTACTTTTACCCTTTATTTCATCATTTATTATGAAACCACTTCTTGAAACCTTTGTGGTAACTCTGCTCATAATTACTGGCACATCATCACTCCATCAATTTTGATGTGTATTTCTGTCACAAACCAATATTAAAATATGATGTGTAGATAAAAACATCACACACAGTCACAATTTTCACATTTATTATAGCTTCAGGTTGGAAGAAGTGGTTGTAAAATGAAACTCCTCCTCCCCCCCTTATGTTTTTATTTCCCATTTGTAGCATTTTGTATTGCAAAGCAGCGTTGTTTATAGTCTCTCTGAATGATATGGTGCAAAGGAAGTTAATCAGCTAACACAGTTTACACCTGTGAAACAATCCACTGGAGCATAAGTGAGTTTGCCTCAGAAAGAGGTGGTGTTGAATTGTCCATCTTTTTAGAATTACATAGAATCACATGTGTACAGTATTACACATTGACAGGCTTCTCTCTGATGTTTTGATCACCTCAGAAAAGACAACGGTCACTCCCATCACATCCCACATCAACAGAAGCGTTGAGGTTCTATTTGCCATATTAGTGAGATAATTTTGAAAAACCATTTTTAAACTCAAAATACATGTTATGAAAATGATCACTAGCTGACTAGTAGTCATCAGGAAATAAACTGAAGGTAATTCTTCTCTAGATTCTGTATCCTAATAAATGAGATTATGAAGACATGAATTGGTTTATATAATAAGCATCCCTACCATCATAAAATGTTGCCATGAGTTATATTCTATCTTGACAATAGAAGAAGATCAGTGTCTTGGAAAGATGAATAAAAGTACCTGGTAAGTGGTTGCTCCATATTGTTAGTTTTATTGATTTATCAATGAGCGAATATGATTCCATGTTTTAAAATTCCTTGCTGAGCAGCCAAGCATGCAGGCTGACAAACAACCCTAATCCTTCTCCATAAGGCAAACCGTAACAAATGTAAGTTCTCCCATTTTTTTATGCAGACTTATTTTCAGATATATGTAAAGATTTGAACATACGGGAGGAATCGGGGAAACAACATAAGTGTGGCCACACTGGGTCAGACCAAAGTGGCCAGTGCCAGGTTCCTCAGAGGGAATGAACAGAACAGGAAATCATCAAGTGATCCATCCCCTGTCACCCATTCCCAGCTTCTGGCAAACCGAGGCTAGGGACACCATCCCTGCCCATCCTGGCTAATAGCCATTGATGGACCCATCCTCCATTAACTTATCTAGTCCTTTTTTGAAGCCTATTAGTCTTGGCCTTCACAACAGCCTCTGGTAAGGAGTTGCACAGGTTGACTGTGCATTGTGTGTGTGTGTGGAGGAAATACTTCCTTTTGTTTTTTAAACCTGCTGCCTATTAATTTCATATGCTGACCGCTAGTTCTTGTGTTATGAGAAGGATTAAATAACACTTCCTTATTTTTTTTTCTCCACACCAGTCATGGATTTTATAGACCTCTATCCTATCCCCTCTTAGTTGTCTCTTTTCCAAGCTGAAAAGTCCAAGTCTTATTAATATCTCTCATATGGAAGCTGTTCCAAACCCCTAATCTTTGTTGCCCTTTTCTGAACGTTTTCCAATTTGAATATATATTTTTTGAGATAGGGCGACCACATCTGCATGCAGTATTCCAGACGTGGGTGTACCATGGATTTGTATAGAAGCAATATGATATTTTCGGCTTTATCAATCCCTTTCCTAATGATTCCCAACATTCTGTTTGCTTTTTTGACTGCCACTGCTCATTTAATGGATATTTTCAGAGAACTATCCACAATGACTCCAAGATCTATCTAGAGTGGTAACAGCCAATTTAGATCCTCATTTTATATGTATAGTTGGGATTATCTTTTCAAAAGTGCATTACTTTGCATCCCTCAACACTGAATTTCATCTGCTATTTTGTTGACCAGTTTTGAGAGATCTTTTTGTAGCTCTTTGCAGTCTGCCTGGGACTTAACTATCTTGAGTAGTTTGTATCATTGGCAAATTTTTGCCAATAATTTATGAATATGTTGAATAGGACTGGTCCCAGTACAACCCCCTGGGGACACCACTATTTACCTTTTTCCATTCTGAAAACTGACCATTTATTCCTGCTCTTTGTTTCCCATCTTTTAACCAGTCCCCAATCATGAGGGGACCTTCCCTCTTATCCCATGACAGCTTACTTTGTTTAAGACCCTTTGGTGAGGGACCTTGTCAAAGGATTTCTGAAAATCTAAGTACCTATATCGACAGGATTCCCCCTTGTCCATGTGCCTGTTGACTCCCTAGACCATTAGGGGAACCCCCAGCTGCCCCTTTTGGGCAGCTTTAAAACACATTTGTGCTACTGGGAGATCAGCCTGGGGTCTATATTCCATGCACAAAGTAAAAGTATGATGAGTATGAGACTTACTTATAAAAGTGGGTAGTGATGCAGGCAGAATATAGGGTATAAGGAGTCTTAATATCTTGGTACATAGTGCAATTTTTCACAATCTGCATAACTCAAAAGTTCAGTCGTCATTCTGATAAGAGTAGAGATGGACCTAAGCCTCAAAGAAAGAGTAGCCAGCTTTGCAGTTTGGATCTGGATCCCAACATCTCTTTACAGGTAAATTCAGAATATCTTATTTCAGGGTCTGATCAGTGCGGATTGGACTGAGTCATAAACCCCAACTTCGCTCACATCAAAATATGTCCGTCTCCAAAAGGCTGCAAGAGAAATTCCTGAATAAGAATAGTATATACATATTTAGCTAACTGGTGGTCTCCCAAATGACCAAGATGTCCTTTTACATCTCACTAATCTAAATTCTAGAAACTGGGTGAAATCCTGGCTACTGAAAGTCCATGACAAAAGCCAAAGGAGACAGATTTTCACCCTGTGTTTTGGTGAAAGGGTTCTTAATTGTTTCTGCATTTGTATAACCCACTTCTTCCTAATTCTCAGTAGCAAGTTGTTGTTTCAAGTTCTATTAATTGTACAATGTCTGAAAATAATCCAGTAGCTTTAAGTTGTGACCTGTGACTTGGAACCATGCCTCCCTTGGTTTGTAAAATGTAGTTAGAACATTGGGACTTTAAGGGAGGTTGATGCCTTCCTTCAGCAAAACAGGGTCAGCATCTCTTAAATTAATGACGGTTAGGTTTGTGCTATGCAAACCACATTCTGATATGGGCAATCTCACCAATTATCTTTATTTTTATAGTAAAATTTTTAGAAAAGTTTTTTGTGGCAAGGCAGCTCTGGCAGTAAAGTCCTGATTTCTCTGACCGTTTTCATTCTGGTTTTAGACCTGGGTAGGCCAAGGCATATGGGTATGGTATAGGTGATTGTAATGGTCTATCGTCTCATTTTAGTGATGGATAAAGGTGATCCTCTTCGATCTGTCAATCCTCCTTACTTCTGTCAACCATGAGGTATAGTTGATATTATATTATACCTTATAATATTAAGGTATAGTTAATATTAACCAAGTAAAACTCTATCCTTATCTTTTCCTTGGAAAAGATCTGGAAGGTAGCACTGGGTGACAGAGGCCTCATGACAGAAAATCTGTGTTCTAGAAGAATCTATTCAGCCACCTGCCCTGTCTAATATGTATATGAGGTCATAAGGGGAAACAGGACAGTTTGTTGCAGTGCCATAATCACACTGGCGCTTGGTTTCACATTTGTTTCTCCAAATCAGGTTCTAAAGTTCAGTTTAGCTGAAATTAGGGTTTAGATGACAGTTTTAAGCAGCTAGCTAATTTCTGACAAGAGTGAAGAAATTCTGACTGGATGTTAGAAGCAACCACAGGAAATTGTGAATTTGATATCTACCACTTCAACTGGGGGTGGGGGGGTGTGCATGGCTGCTTTTGGTTAGTCATGTCTGCAATCTAAGAACCCTCTTGGATCCTTGCTATCTGAATATCCAGAAGAAGTCAGCAATGGCCAAGACTGCTTTTTTTTTCCCCCATCTTCTGAGTAACTTTCCTATTGGTTGCAGGCCTTACGTTGCCTCCATTACCTACTTATGGTAATCTCCATATTGGATTGTGGTAATGTGATCTAGATGCTACTCTTAGGGCTTGTCTACACTGGCAAGTTTTGTCACCAAAAACTGCCTTTTGACAACAAAACAGCAATAGGGTACACACTGCAATGTGACTTTTTTTTGGGGGGGGGGGATGACAAACCGCCTAGTTTTGGTGACAAAAAACTTCCACCCCTGAGAGAGACTTTTCCCCTCTTTTTCCCCTCCCTTTATTGTCATAAACAACCATATAGACACCCCAACTGTTTTTGATTTTTTTTTTAATTGGCCTCCAGAAAGTGTCCCGCAATTCCCATGCTGCCACTCTGGCCAGCAGTTTGAACTCCACTGCCCTGCAGCCAACCGGCCCCTTGCTCTTGCAAGCCCCAGGAATTTTAAATCTCATATCGTGCTTGCTGGCTTCCCAGGTGAGCATGGCTGGCTATCGCACCAAACGCACTCCTGCTTGGACCACCGCTAAGTTGTTGGATCTGATCAGTATATGGGGAAAGGCATGTGTTCAGTCACAGTTGCGAGTTACCCATAGGAATTGGGACATGAACAAATTTCTCAAGGCTTGTGCGAAAAGGGAAGTGCAGAGCGAAGATAGAGGATCCGAGGCAGGCGTACCATAAGATGCGGGAGGCGAACCATCATGCTGGTGGTGCACCTAAGATCCGCCGCTTCTATAAAGAGCGGAACGCTATCCTCAGTGGTGACCCCACCTCGTTCGCCGATAGCCCCATGGATACTTTGCAGGCAGCAGAAAGAGGGGTAACCCGGAGGCTGAAATTCTGGATGAAGAAGTTGAGCTAGAAGAGGATGTGGTGCTCCCAGTGGGGCAGGCAGCCAGGAACTTTTCTCCACTCCAGAAGTGTTTAACAGGAAGCAGATGAGACACCAGGTAAATTGCTGTGGCTTGTGTAGGGAATTGAAAAGTGGGAGGCAGGTAGTGGTTTCTGTAAACTGGACATTGCCTTGTGTAGCTAATCTGCATGGCCAAGCAGGGTGTCGATGGACAGAGACCTGCAGGGAATCCTCCAGAGAGGCTCTGGAAAGCTTCCAAGAAGTACTTGTTAATCCTCCGCTGCAGATTCCAAGGGATTGCAGCCTTGTTAGTTTCCCCCATTGTAGGAAACTGTACCATGCCATTTAGCAATCACTGGAGCTGGGACCAAAGCAGCACATAGCTGAGCTGCATATAGATCAGGGTGAAAGTCGCAAGCATGCAGCAGTTGTGCTCTGGTTTCTCTGGTCACCTGCAGCAGTGAGATATCAGCCAGCAGGTTGGCTGCCTGTGGGGAAAAAGTGTGATTTTTAGAATGAGTTCTCTGCAAGCAGTGACC
This sequence comes from Caretta caretta, assembly GCF_965140235.1. Classification (NCBI taxonomy): domain Eukaryota; kingdom Metazoa; phylum Chordata; order Testudines; family Cheloniidae; genus Caretta; species Caretta caretta. Next base: position 82,731,914 of record NC_134207.1, on the reverse strand, counting down.
TTTTTGTCCATGTGCACAACTGCCTTCCCCCACCCCCACCCCCAAACTCCCAACACTCACCATAATTGTGGTGCTTGCAGAACTGTGTGCCGGCCAAGAGTCTCTCAGAGAGAGTTATTTCTACTAGCAAAAGGCCTTTGTTACTAAAATGTTTCAATCATTTGCTGGAATGTAACAATCCCTCTTCTGTTCAGCACAGACCTTGACAAACACACCATGCACCCCCACAAACCAGCTTCAGCAGATAAGGGAGAACCCTAGGAGCAGCAAAGACATCTTCCGGGAGGTGCTGCAGCATGATGAGACAGACCAGGGATCGCAAAGAGTGCTGGGAAGCCAATGCTGCATTTGCTAGGCAAGCGACAGAGCAGATGATAAAAGTTATGGAGGATCAGACAGATGATCAAGTCTTTGATACAGCTGCAGACTGAGCAGATCCCTGGTAGACCTCCACTGCAGAACATGCAGATGCACAGTTCTTTGCCAACCCCACCTCCATCTCTGCCCACATATTCCTTTTCACTTCACAGCATTCCTGAGTTTCCCCATTACTCCACCCTGTCTCACAGCTTGCATAACGATAGCTGGAGCTACACGCAGTTGTGAGGTTTTAGCATTTATTTATTGTTAAAGGGTAAAGTATTTAACGGTACAACGTTTTTATTCTGTTCTACAAAAGTGTATAGCAATCCCTTCACTCAGGAATAGGCTTCTAAAGCATTTTTTTGCACGGATCTTGAGGCCCCAAAATTGTACATGCAGACATGTTACTGCCCCTCACTGTCAAAGTGCTTCCTCAAAGCTGCTCTGATATTAATAGCTGTCCTCTGACATCCCTAGCATCTGGCTCTTCAAACTGTGCAGACAAGTGCTCTGCCTCAGTGCTCTACACCTGAGCAAACATTTCACCCTTAACTTCACACACATTATGCAAAGTGCAGCACACAGCTATGACCACAGGAATATTATCCTCCGTAAGGTCTAGCCTGCCATTGAGACACCTCCAGCGAGCTTTCAAACAGCCAAAGGCACATTCAACTACCATGCGGCACCTGCTCAGCCTGTTAAAATGCTCCTTGCTGCTGTCCAGGTGCCCTGTGTAAGGTTTCATGAGCCAGGGCTGTAAGGGGTAAGCTGGGTCTCCCAGGATTACTATGGGCATTTCCACATCCCCCACTGTGATCTTGTGGTCTGGAAAGAAAGTCCCCTTCTGCCGCTTTCTGTGACAGCCACTGTTCCTGAAGATGCATGCGTCCTGCACCTTTCCAGACCAGCCTGCACTGATGTCTGTGAAACGCCCCAAGTGATCCACAAGCACCTGCAGCACCATGGAGAAGTATCCTTTCCTATTGATGTATTCAGAGGCAAGGTGGTCTGGCACTAAAATTGGAATGTGTGTGCTATCAATCACCCTGCCACAGTTAGGGGAAACCCATCTCTGCAAAGCCATCCCCTATTTCATGCACATTTCCCAGAGTCATGGTCCTCTATAGCAGGATGTGATTTATTGCCCTGCACACGTGGAGTAATACAGGCTCAATAGTGGACTTTCCTACTCCAGATTGATTTGCAACTGAGTGGTAGCAGTCTGGATTCACCAGTTTCCACACAATTGCAACACACTTCTGTACCAAAGGGGCAGCTCTCAATCTGGTGTCCTTGCATCACAGGTCAGGGGACTGCTCAGCTATCAGGGGACATAGCTCCATGAAGGTTGCTTATGCATCCTAAAGTTCTGTACCCACTGGTGGTCATCCCACACCTGCATGACAATACAATCCCACCAATCAGTGCTTGTTTCCCTAGCCCAAAAGCAACGGTCTACCATAAGCAGCTGCTCTGTGAATGCACAAAGCACTGATAAGTTGCTGCCATCCATATCACACTCGGGTACTTGCGATTCATTCTCTGTTAACTTTGTGAGTAGCTCTGACAGTAACTGTGCTGCCATGCGTGATGTCCTCACGACAGCTAACCGCACATAGGCAAGAAGTGCAGGATCCATCCTCTCTGCAGATGCTGGCGCACACTACAAAAGAATGACAGTTGGAAAAATAGCACAAAAGGAAGCCAGAAACCATTGGAGGGCTGGGATACAAAGCGGTGCACGACAGTACATTTTGCACATCCCAGGATGTGCCATGCTCGGTTTCCGCATTCCCACAACACCTAGCGACGGATGGTGTCACAAGGCACTATGGGATACATACCCACAGTCCATTGCTCTCGCTGTCCACAAAGGTGCCCTGAATGTGGTCACAATCTGTCGACAGAGGGAGCAAATGTAGACATGCTTTGGCGACTTTGTTTTTGTTGATGTTTTTTTTTTCCTTGCCAACATTAATTTCATGGACAAAACTTGCCAGCGTAGACAAGCCCTTAGATCGCTCAACCCTCATCTGGTGCACTTAAATAGCAGTGTGTCATACAACTAATACTACTTCTGTGTTCCAGAGACAAGTTGTCTTACAGTTCATTTGCAAGTGCAAGTCAGTTTGGCTCTGCATAATGATTTATGGTTAGGGTCCTGAATATTTTACAGATTGCTTCTCATTCGAGTTTAACCCAAGAAGCTGAATTCAGAAGCCAGATGCTTAAACTGACAGCCCACAGTTCTGTACGTCTGGGGGCAGGGCATTCTCAGTGGAGGGCCCTTGACTCTCTCATTTGCTCTCCTTCCTACCTGACCCTTGGTCAAACAGTCCTTGCAATATGCCAGAAAAGTCAAAAACATGGGCTCTATCTATTTATTCAGGCTTTCTGAATAGGTTGATCTTAAATGTCCTTTTGGTTTCCTATTTTTAGAAGTACATATATTGGTTTTAATGCTTAAATGTTTATTCATGTACTACAGAGAAATGTGGTGGGTATGCTTATGTGCTGAAAAATACATCAACGTTTTCTACACAGCCCACTGCACCAATTCTTTAGTAACTGAGAGGAAACCAGACTTCCTCCTTCCCAGGCTATGTCACACAGAGGCTCTCACATAATCAGCTCCATCCTCTGTAGTGGTGTCACAGGAAGTATCTCTCCTCCTTGTATAGCCACATCCTTATCTGAGGATGAGCAGGAAGACGAATGTGTCAGGGCACAACTTCACCAGGAACAATCTATTTGTCTACTTTGGAGACCAAACGGGATGGACTGTTAGCATTGTTCCCTGCCGATTATAAACAAGTGCAGGGCTGTTGCTCACTTTGGTGAGGGGAGGGAGTATGGGGAGGGAGATTTTTGAAAGTTGATAGCTGAATCAAATACTGTAAAGTTGTAAATCTATTTGGTAAAATAGTCTTGGGTTTTGTCAGATTCCAGATGAAATACTGGGATACTAACCTGGGCGGGGGGGGGGGGGGGGGAACTAGATCTCCCGAGGGCCCTTCCAGCCCTACATTTCTATGATTCTGCAGGCCCAAGTTCACTATTGTTATTGCCAAATGCATGACTAACAGGCCAAAGTTAGTCTTGTATGAGCAGGTGCGGCTCTGTTGGCTTGAATGGAATTACCCACTTACAACGGGGCTGAATTTATCCTAAAGTGAAAATTCCCATTATTTCAGATCCCAGCTGAGAACTATATACATGAAGAAAAGCTATTCAGTCCCTTCCATCTCCCCCAAACCAAATTACTGCCTGGGGGTGGCATCCAAAAGCTGTTCTAGTCCTTTCTACCCATTGCTTTGATTCTCCCTCATCTTTACCTTGAAAACCGTTTTTAAATGGTACAGCTTTTAATATACACACAGCCCCAGTATAAATGAGAATCTGGCCCAGCGAATTCAATGGGACGTGAACCATTTCCTTTTGATTTCAGTGGACTTTCTTAATATTTGTGCTGATGAAACGGATATTGGAATCCTGCCTAGTGACAAACTGGTGTAAATCATACACTATCAGATTTGGCCCATTGTCCTTTTTTAAAACTTTAGTTTTTATATTTGAAGTAATGTAGACAATGTTTTGTAACCTACTAGCATTGGAAGTCTAATAACTTTCTACCAAAACTATGGTATGTATTTTCATGCTTCTGTAGAACATTGATACTATGGCTTCATGAAGAAACTACTGGTTATGCATGTAGCACTGCATATGATCCATTGTACCAACAACTTGGGACACTTTTTTTCAGGGTGCATAGGAGAGGTATTGTGGGGGAGGTGTATGTGTGTGTGTATATATATATATATATATATATATATATATATATATATAATGACAAAGCCCTTAATTTCAGGACATGTGGTCATCCTAGGTAAGCAGGAGTAATTGTCCAAGAAAAATCTTGCCAAGAAATAGACATATTTTTGGGGTTTCTCCTTTATCCCTTGCTTTTTATTTTTAATCCATTATAGCACCATGTCTGCAGAGCCGCACTCTCCTGAGCTAACATATGACAGAGCATAGTTAGCTTGGAGCATAATCATCACATGTGGACTAGTGCCCTAAACTGAACTAATTTTATTTTCTGTACATCAAGAAATGGTGCTGCTTGCTTGGGCAGAGGTAACCGGGCCATACAGACCTCCGGAGAGACTCCAACAGAATCAGCACCTCCTAGGATGCTCTTTGTATTAGCTCATTCTTATGTGATATTTATTTTTCAATATGTTAATGGTTCAAAGCTATTAACTCTTCCTACCCTCCCATGGATGCATAGGGACAGAGAGTTTGCTACCCCTTTCCTGCCTTCATCGCTCCCCACTGTGACCTTGGCCTGATGGATTCTCTCAACACCCTCACTCTACACAGTAGTGAGTACAGCCTGAGACCGGAAGGAAGTTACTAACCTAGCTAATTGGCTTCCAAGCTCCTTCTGACTTAATTCAAAACTAAAACTGAACAAGAAATTATTTTCTTTGGGGGGGAGTATAGGTGATATGGAGTAAGACAAACATGGTGCATACGATTAGTGAGCTATTATGAATGCTGTACTCTTCTGGCTGAATGGCTAGAGGCCACTTGCATGAGTCATAACTTTATTACTTTAGGTCAGTCCATGAACTTACATGGAAATCCTCAATATTTCAATCAGAATCCAATGCATTATATACTTGCTTGCTTTGTGGCCAATTAAACCAATGGGGCCAAACTGATCTGTGATGTGACATTACACCAGGCATATCCTTGGCTCAGTGTCTTATATGATGTCTCATATAGCTTGAGAATCCTGATGAGGGAATAGCCTGACACAGGCCAAATTTCTAACTCTCACTGGGGAGCATAAAGATACAGTTGCATACCAGGGATTAAAATGTCAGCCCACAGCTTTTCCTCTGCTCAGTCTCATTAAGCTGAGATACTCGCAGTTAGGCACTCCAATGGCAGTGGGGCACTTAACCCTTTAGATTCCTTTGAACATGTTAATGAGCTTTTTTTAGAGCCTGATCCTATGAACTGATGACACTTTTAGGGCCTGTTTAAATGTGATTTGAGGCTGTTCAGCACCTTGAGGATTGTCCCTGAATGCCTGGAGAACTATGGAGGAGTAAGGATGTCTGAGGCAGAAATTTCATCTGATTGTCAGGACAGCCAGACACTCTTTTAGCATATGCTGCTCAGCTAATCTAGTGTCATTTGTTTCTGGGCAAGACTCAGGGCCTGATCATGCAGTCCTCACAAAGATAAAAATCCCATAGTCATCAATGAGAGTTTTGCCTGCATTAGCACTTCAGGTTCAAACCCTTAGGATGTTAAACATTCTTATAGTTCCCTTTCAGCCATCCCTCCCACTGCTTGTTTTAATATCCTTGGCTTTAACAAAACACAAATTGTTCAATAATTTTATGCCTTAACCTCATCCTTCAAAATTCTTTTATTGAATGGGGGGGGAAATTGCATACACTGAGCACAGGCCCTTGAGAAAGTGAATTTTTCTCCCTCACAAATACAAGCAATGGTCAAGTATTTGCTCTAGGAGCTTAATGGTACAAGGGAACTATTATGCTCATATTTATTTTGATCCCTGAGTTTACATATGGGAGAAACAAAACTGGCAGTGGTACTATTCCAAACATTGCCACCAAAAAAGCCCCACCTACTTCAGATGCCAAAGTGACACTGATCACAGAAAACTGTGGAAAACATGCTCATACATGTTCTGCAGGATTCATTGAACCAAGCACTCCTTCAATAGGGTTTGGACATAGCATAAGGAAACATACAATCTTTGCAAAAAAAAAAAAAAATCTGATCCACATCAGATGGAATCTGCCCCTTATAAGGGGAAAACAATGTGGGGAGGGAAGAGATGTAAGAAGCCTCCTAAGAATACCCCGGAATCATTTTTACATCTACTGAACTGCCCCATTTTTTTGTCTTGTTCATAAGCATACTTTAAAGCCAGAGCTCTTGTCCATCTCTGATTTGGGATTTAATCCTCTCTAACCTTTAGTCCAGTCAAAGGCAACAACATTCACTTTGTAAAAGTTGTCAGGGTTATGAACATGGACAAAACTAAAAGTGGCTGAAGCCAGGAACATATCCTAGACAAAGTACTTGCAACAGCATGGGGGAATGTGTATGGACAAGGTGACAAAATTCACACGTGCTTCAAGAAGAAGACGACAAAGCCTACTTTTAAAAATAATTAGGGTAAACTTTTCTTTATCAGGAACACACATACAAGCGCACTGAAATCAAACCGGAGTCCCTGTAACACATAACAGAATTTGGGCCATTGTGTTCAAATATTAATCTGTGTATTTTACATATGTACACTTTATTGATACTAGATTCCAAGCAGGTTCATCTTGCTTCTCGGAAATGAATGACTTTATCTGAGTCAGCTGGGTGCAATAGAAAGACATCTATCATCATTGAACATGCCAGCTCGTATGGCCGAAATCTATGACAAGGAGTCCAAAGCCTACAATTGAACTTGATGGAAGTATTGGGAGAGGATGTTATTACTCAGTAATCATCAGAGCACAATCCTGTCATGGTTGAACAATTTTTGCATGGTTCTGGGCTACCTGTAACTCCTAGTGACTCCAATGTCCATGCCACTGAAGTCAGGGGGAGCAGAACTCACTCATGGTGGGTGAACCATCCAAGCGTGAGTCCTCCTACTGGAGTGGGTTGGGATTATGCAGCTGAGATGGTTATGACAAATGAAAAAATTAAAATAGCAATCTAGTTTAGGTATAGCTTTATTGATGTAGGCTTATTATGCTGGGAACGGGAGAACAATATTTTCAGACCTCCTTCAAGACTACTGACCTTTACGTTGGCATATTTTAAATATATTTCCACAACCTTGTTTTTGTGTATGTACCATATTTATTCTCCATTCCTGATAGCCAAAACTCCTGACTGACTTCTTGCTGTAGACTATTCCTGTTAGCTTGCAGCAGTTTATCCAGTGGGTGATGTCACAAACAAGTGATTGTGACACCACCATTTTCATCTATTATGTCACAGGATTCTGAGAAGGCTGATTATATCTGACAGGCAAAGCTGTGTGTCAAAACACATTTCTTTTTCAGTTAATGTAGTAGGAAAAGGAAATATAGATGAAACACAGAATAGGTTATTGGGGTAGTCTAGTATAGTCCTATGCCATGAGAGGAAGGATAGTCTGGTGGTTAAGGTGCTAGTCTGAAACATAGCAGACCTGGGTTCAATTTGCTGCTCTGTTAGACTTCCTGTGTGATTGTGGATGTTACTTAGTCTCTCTGCCTGTTCCCTATCTGCAAAATGAGAATAAAGGGGCAATACTATCTCATAGAAGATAAATACATCAAGGATTGTGAGGCTTTCAGATACTACGGTGATGGGTGGGGGCCATACAAGTATCTAATTTAGCTGTCTATTAAGTTCTGTTTCGGCTCATCAGTTTGAAGGAATTTTTTTCTTTTAAAGAATTTGATGATATTGCTAATTTGACAGTGTCAGTTAAGTAGCGCTAGAGGAAGCTAATTCTTTTAGTCAAACAGTATACCATGGACAATAAAATTTTCAAGCAAGGGACTTGTTTTAAAGGTCCATGACCTCGCTTAAATTGCTTAAGTGTCAATAAATATCTTTCAAAACAGGTGGAATAATATTTGCATATGGTTATGGACAGACCTGTATAATACACCTTGCTCAAGACAATTAAAGTCTCACACCTGCAATTAAATGCTAATTGTCATCAAAATGGAACCTTTAAAACCATACCAACTCAGATTTTAAGAAGTTTTTGGCTGTAGGACTCTCACTTTCTAAATGAAAGGTCACACAAGCAGGGGAAAAGTCAACTTAAAAATAATAGCAAATTGTCATTAAGGCACAGCTTCCCTCATTCTTTTCTATTTTCATTGAAATATACTCTTTAAATCATCATACTTTGGTTTTTTTCCTTGTAAAGCTAATTATGTAGTTGTCTATGAAATAGTGTTCATAGGGAACAAAGGTGGGTATTTCTAACCCAATGTCACTTGTACTCTTTGGTTTTTTGTGCACTATCTTATTTAAACTTAATTTTTTTTTTTTTTGGCGGGACATAGTTTCTTGGAAGATGGATCGATGGCAGCAAATTACTACCTGACCACTGGAAAAGGGACAGCAAAGTAACAAAGATGACAAAGGCTTCTTTTGAAGAATTTTTCAGCCGTATGATGCATTTGTGGGGAGGGGAGGGTTGCATAATCCATTAATATATAAGATCTCAATGAACATAATAGAGGCAAATCCTGAATTCGCTCAGCATTCTGTATGCAATGTCAAAGCAAAACAGAGGGACTTTCATATGATTCATCCCCTCCGCATTCATCGCACCTTTTTAAAAAAAATACCAGGAAATATGTTGCTAAGAGATTTAAGTATTTTGAAAAATCCCCTTGCCGAGTCCATTGTCCACTCTATGTGCTGTGAGACATGGCCCTGGTTCATAGAAGACTCATTTTACAACAATTGTCTGCTGTTTAGTAGCTTGATCTTAAGATTCATGGGCCCGATCCTCCACTGACTTTCAACTTTAATAATTTTTCACCTGGGCGCAGCGGGCCCAAACCTCACATCCTACTTTGTGCTGCTCAGCCAGAGAGCTGTGCTAGAGAAGCACCTGGAGATTCCCCTGGTGTAAGGGAATCCTCTTGGGCAGTGGAGGGGCAGAAAACTAGCATCATTGGCTTCATGTTCCTCACTGTACCATTTCTTGGAAGGCATCTTGCAGGCTGGGCCAGTGCACGCAATGCTCTAGCTGATCTTCAACTAATGACTGTCTCTAGGAGAGCACGGCAGCTGGCATAATTTAGGCTCCACGAAACGGGAGCCATCTTTCCCCAACCCCCTTTCCCAGTTGTTTTGAGTGTAACCATTGTATCGGTTTGCTTTCCACCTCTCCTTTTTCTAAATTTGTGGGAGGTAGTTTGGGGCTTATAAATATGTAGGTCTAATGGCACTGGGTTAATGTCCCTGTGCAAATGTTCTCCCTCAGCTCTGTCAATATTCTTCAGTCCTGACCTGCAATATGCTCCCTGAGCAATTCCAGTACTGGGCGTCTCTTAAGCAAATACAGCTAATGACCTCAACAGCTTGCCACCTTCTATAAATTGCTTTGCATGGCAAATAAGTGTGGGCAATGTTGCCACAGAAGAAAACAGTATCGTTATGTAGTGAGGCATGAAGCCAACCCAGAGCAAAGAATCAAGATTTTATGGAGTTTCCCCCACTACCCATAGTAACATAGGGATTTTATTTAATGTATTTATTTAATTTTATTTGTGCATCTAGCAAACTAGCATTGAAAGATACAGGACAGAAACATGAATATTCATAGGTGGTAGGGACCTTGAGAGGTCATCTAGTCCTTCCTTCGCACCCTCATTCTCTCTGCATTGAGGAAGGACCAAGTAAACCTAAACCATTCCTGATAGGGGTTTGTCCAACTTGTTCTTAAAACCTCCAGTGGATGGGGTTATACGACCTTTCTTGGTAACTTATTCCGGTACTTAACTACCATTACAATTAGAAAGTTTTTCTTGATATCTAACCTAAATCTCCCTTGCTGCAGATTAAGCCCATTACTACTTCTCCTACTTTCAGTGGACATGGAGAACAACTGATCACTGTCCTCTTTATAACAGCCCTTGACAGTCTTCAAATATGTTAGGTCCCCCCTGCTGTTGTCAGTTTTTTTTTCTCTCCCCAAGGCTAACGTGTCCAGTTCTTCTAACCTTTCCGTATAGGTCAGGTTTTCTAAACCTTTTATAACTTTTGTTGCTGTGCTCTGGACTCTATAATTTGTCCACATCTTTCTTGAAAGTGTGGGAACTAGCACTGGACACAGTACTCCAGCTGAGGCCACACTAGGACTGAGTGGAGTGGAACAATTACCTCCCATATCTATCTTATGCTACTCCTGCTAATTCAGCCCAGAATGATACTAGCCTTTTTTTCTTTCTTTCCCAACTGCATCACATCGTTGTCTCACATTCAATTTGTGGGCCTGATTACATAATTAAACCCATTAAACAACTCAGGTGGCTCTCCAATTTTTACTGGCAGCTTCATGCCAAATAGTGTGTGGCATTTTGAATTGGCAAAATGGAGACAAGAGGCTAGTCATGTCACTTCATGCATCAGTGGAAGCTGCTTAGATGTCATGGTGATGGGAGACATAAGAACCCAAGAAGAAGGAAATAGATTAGACTGACAAATTCACTTTCTCTTGGGACTCAAGCCAGGATTTCAACTGCCTGATCTCTAGGGTTTCTCTTTATACTTTCCATTGTTCATATCATCCTCTCAGATTTGGCAATAGCACTTATTTCCTATCAATTTTGTTCCTTTCCACCTAACAAACCCTGAATAACTTCCTCACCCGGGCTTTGCTTTGGGGAATACAAGCCAACATGGCTTTTCCTTTTACTTCCCTGCATAAGGCTAATCTTTGGTGTCAGACTAAGCACAGTTCTGGGAATAGCATGTATTAGTTAACAGGAGCTCCATCTGCTGGCTCAGTGGTTGTCATTGTGGTGCCAAAAAACCCCAGGAAACCAAAACCTAATGGAGTCATGGACTAACAGGCTCCTGGTTTTTGTTTTGTTTGGATTAACACAGCTATTTGAGTAAATGAGCTAAACAACAGGAGTGAACTAGTCTGAGAGCCCAAGCTCCAGCCTGAGATGCCACCACAAAGCAATGTCTGCACAGCTACTTATAGAGCACGAGCATGAGCTCCACTAACAAGTCTTTGGACCTTGGATGTGAGGCTCCCTCCCAGATGCAGTGCAGACGTACCCATAGGCAGTGGCCTCTGAAGTTTTTCGGTAGTGCTCCCCCACTCTTACCCAGTCCATGCTCTGCCCGGGAGTCAGAGTTAGGAGCCAAGGCCAGAAGTGGGGCCAGAGCCATGGTCGGAAGGCCACTCTTGGGGTCAGGAGCAGGTCAGGGCTGGGGCCTGGAGCTGCGGCTAGGAGCAGATCTGCAGCCGGGAGCGGGGCCAGGAGTGGCGTGGTGGCTAGGGTGGGGCTGTGGGTGGGGGCTGGAGTGGAGCTGGCGTGGAGCTGAACATTCCTCCACATCCCCCTATGGGGTGCATGCCCCACAGTTTGGGGACCACTGCCCTTAGGTATCCCTTACAATGAGTAGTATTTATGCATGCACATTAGCACTACGAAAGCTCATGATACATTTTGCATTCAGCACTACTCAGCACAGAGTTGCAGATTTGGGCCTCTGCTATTTGGATCCAAAGGTGGGGGGTGGGAAAACAGCTCAGTCACTTTAAGATTATGTGATTTGCAAGGATGGAGAGTAGGGATATAAATATAGTTTTAAAAAGTACCTGTTTACATGGTTAACGATATAATTTTAATAGTTTAATTATTAAATTAAATAACCCCTGGTAAGCCTTCTGTGTCCGGCAATCAGGAGGGCACTGGAGTGTGGGGTAGTGGGCTGGGAGAGGCCTATAAAATGGCCCTGTGGAGATAGACTGGGAATAACTCCACAAAGTTTTCTCAGCTAATAATCCAAAAGATGTCTTTGTTTTGTTTTCCTCCCCACTAGCTGCCAGCCCTGCAAACTCAACCTGGGATCTGAGTGTCAAGCTGGGTTCTTTCTGGCTCATATATATCAACAAAAATAATTAAGATTCTGCAGGCCAGAGTCTTCCCTTTGTTTACACTTGTGCAACCCATTATCTTCACATTCTGCCCTCAGTAACACCTACCCAAGCCCATTGCATAGCACTACTGAAGGCAGAAAAACTTTGCAATTTGAACTGTCCTAGATTCTCAAAGATATTAAGGCTCCTAATGTCTATTGAAATCAATGGACAGTGATCTTTGAACATCTGGGCTTTCACTAATAAATCTGATATTCAAAGCAGAACAGCCATGTGATCCAAGCCATTAGCATGCCCAGGAGGAGTTTTGCAGTTGCATATGGGGCTTGATTTTGCCTCCCTAACTAAAGCTGTATAGTACTTTTACTTTGCAAGGAGTCCCACTGATTTCAATAGATTATTAAAATAGGCAGAACTGGATTCCAGTTAAACCAGCAATGGCTCCTAGGGCGTATTATACTTGGAAATCTGCTTGAACCCAATGGGAACTGCACCTCAGCTCCTCCTGCTCCCTGACTATCATCTAATGCCTGTACCATCCAGAGAGGAAAATCCACTGCTTTGCCCCCTTTCATTCAAAAGCTTGATATGCTCTATAATGTGCTGCACAGGCCCGTTGAGCATGTCTCCCATGGGGGATTTCACCCCAGAAGTCTTAGCTGCAATAATATATTGTTGCAGTGCAATATTAATGAGTATAAGACAAATGTTACCAAGGTTTTCTTCTCCATCTTGTAAATATGATAGTGATCTTTTCTCCCCTAGAAATGATGCTTTTTTAATTTGGTACATAGACCCAGTAGTAATGAGCATTACAGAAATGTGGGAAGAGATATTTGAGAGACAAGGTGGGTGCACTAATATCTTTTATTGGACCAACTTTTGTTGCTGAGAGAGACAAGGTTTAGAGCTCAACGTTGTTCTTCAAGTCTGATGGCCTCTTAGAGAGATACTGTCTTCATCAGCCAGTGGATCCAACTGGCATATTTTAAAAGCTAGGCTGAGATTTTTGCAAAGATAAGAGTTTCAGACACTAATTTCCCATAGAATTAATCCCATGAATGACTCCACCGTGATATGCAGTATGAATAGACATTAATGAGGTGAGACTTGGAAGACCATGTATAAAAAGTTATGTGCTAGCTAGCAGTCTGATCCCAAATTAGAGTAAGAGAAAGCATTGATTTGAATGGGAATTGGATGCCGAAACTAGGTAGGCAGCTTTGAAAAATCTCAACCCTAAACTCATAAATTCTGTTCAAAGTACTCTGTGTAATTTGTTGACACTAAAGTAAAACTAAGCTTTGCCTGCCTTGTATCTAGAACATTCCAGTCGAAACAATGTTGAATAAAGTAGCACTGAGAAGAATTCCTGACAACTATCCTCAAGAGCCACTTCAGTTCCTAGCTCTCCTAAAGTTCAGGTTGAATATGACAGCTCTGAGTTAAGTGTATAGTTATGTTGTAAAAAAAGGGACCTGCTCATATTGCCAGGTTTGAAGGTTACCTTGTTGTCTGAAACAGTAGCGCGATATTATTGCTAGGTCATGTCCTTCTCCCACAGTGTGCAAAATCCTCTTCCAATAGATGCAGTTGACTCTTCAAAGAAACAAAATGCTTCCCAGGGCTAGAAGACAGGGGTTTGCTTTCTATTTTCTCTAATCTGGTATCAGGCTGTTAGCTAGCACATAATAGGCTCTTTTAAAATGTGTTCTTATGAGTCTCACCATAATAGTGTTGGGGTTTTTTTGAGTTCTGCATGTTGGGATGGAGTCATTCATGTTATTGTTCTTGAAAGCGTTCCATCTGTCATGATTATATTTAACCCTATGCTTATTGGTACTACTATGCTGTTATAGGGCCAGTCCCAATGCCACAAGCAATTAAGCAAGTGGGTCTCCTCACGTGGGTAACTTCATTGGGTCTCTTCATGTAAGTAAAGCTATTCATTTGCTTAAGTATTTGTAGGACTAGGCTATCACAGGGCAAGCTGACCCCTTAAGAGGGGTTCAGAGTCCAACTCTGGACCTTTTCTGGACCAGTCAGTCAAGAACCAAAGCTTTCTGTGATTTGTTATCCAGATTGACCATGGAGCTGTAGGCTGGGTTGCAAGGTATGCTGGGAAAGGAGTGAGTTTCCTTTTCCCCGGTTAGAAAGACCTGCGAAGAGTAAAGACCTGTTGTGGGGACATACATACCCTCTCCTTAAGTAGTCCTGTGTGCTCTTCCTCCTGTGCAGCAGCAAGCTCTGTCTCTCCAGACAAAAAGCCTGAGAGGACAATGAAGAAGCAGGTAAATAGAAGGGTGAGGAGCAAACCAGGGAGAGGTGTGGCCTACAGAGGGACTGGAAAACGAACAGCATGATGGAAGTCACGTTTGTTTTTAGAAGTTCATTGGACTTCTGTTTACCCCAGAAGGGTTTGGGTTTTGTTTTGTTTTTTTGTTTAGCCAGTTTGTTTAGTACTAAACCAACAAGGGGAAAATCTGGCAGGGGCTGCACCCAGTGATAGAAAGCGTCCATAGACTTATTGTGTTGGCTGCTTTGTGTCTCAATCAGAGATGACTACAGCTTGTCATAAAATTATTATTTGACCACTAATGCATCTGAAACTTCTAATATTAAGGTGCTAGAGTTAAGTTTTTAACTCAGAAAAAAGAAACTTGTGCTAAATTACATGGAAATGTGGTAGGGTTATAATACAGGCAAGTCTTGCTACTAACCAATGTCATTGTGATGACTTTTATTTGCCACAAATATCTATTTGCCTTTTTAAATGGCTTTATTTGAATGTGCTCACTTTCTCCAAATAGCAGGAATGTTCACCAACACAACAAAATTTAAGCCAATATTGCAGCTTATTTCCATGCTATTCGAATGGGTCCTGCAGGGGAAAAAATTCTGCTAGTGTAGGATGGAAGCAAACTGTTCTTTGCTGTGATGCACTGCAGCCTTCATCTAGAGTAAGCCAGATAGCAGAAAAGTGACTTAGCTGCACAAAGCTTTCCATTACCTCTGGGCAAGACCCCAATATCAAAGGGGCAGAGAACTCTTTGTGGATGGAAGAGTGCCTTCTAACTACCACAAAATAGATTTCATTTGAGAACCAAAAATGTCTATGGAAATAGACTCATGGCTACACTTCTTATTTCCAGCCTATGCTATAATTAAAGGTGTAGATTCTCTCTCATTTTCTTCTGCTTCACTTTATCCCACCCCCATCTTACCAAAGAATTAATGCACATATAATATCTATTTCCACTTAACCTATGCTACAGACAGTCATCATTTAAACCCATTAATACTTATTATTATACCATGACAGATAGCTTACTTAACTTTCCAGACCTGTTAATACAGTATCTTTCACAAGTCACTTTAAAGATTAGAAGTGACAAATGTAATGTCTATTACTGTATGCAGTGTTGTAGCCGTGTTGGTTCCAGGATATTAGAAATAAGAGTGGGTGAGGTAAATCTTTTATTGGACCAGCTTCTGTTGGAGACAGAGAAAAGTTTGAGCTTATACAGACCTGTTCTTCAGGTCTGGTTGAAGAAGAGCTCTGCATGAGCTCAAACATTTGTCTATTGGGCCAACTTCTGTTGGAGAGAGAAAGTATCACCGCACCCACCTTGGTTAAAATGACAGTAGTAGACAGACAAGGAGAAGGTATCTAATTCTGTGTTAATAGTTGTGGTGCATGTATATAATGTTTTGGGCCAGATCCTCAACTCGTGTACATTGGCATAGCTCCATTGAAGTCCCCTGGGGATCTGGCCCTCTATTTGGATATGAGTCTGCATAAAGTGCTATTTATCTGTATGCATTAGATCACTCTGTGCTACAATGTTCTTTAGCTAATGCCCCGGGGAAAAATTAGACTAATCTAATTTAGAAAAGTTTAAAATATTCTAGTCTTTTGAGACTGATCTTGCATCAGGGTAAATCATGAGTTGCTGAAATGAAGGTAACAGGATTACATCAGTGTAAGTGAGATCAGATTTGGACCCATTGCCTTCAGTTGTGTTAATCCTGACTTTTAGGTTGATCTAACAGAGAATAGAATGAAGCCTTCGGTGTTTTCAAAAGACCATAATGCATGTAACTTACTCTCTCCAGTCAAGACTCTTCCATGTTTTCCTCAAACCTCTTCTTTTACAATGTCCAAGCCATTAGAAAGACCCTTCCTACCCCCGTGTTTAGCAACAGTAATAAGTGGCATTATTTCTTGCTGAAAATATAGTTGGGTCTAAAAACCTTTATAGCAAATCCATGCTACATAGTTATGATCTCCACTATGCTGAGACATTACAAATATTACATTTGCAATATAAAGTATAAGGAAAACTATAATCCCAAGACTTTCTTGGGCAGCTTTTTTTGGTTCAGAAAGATGTAGCAATAGCTATGTATGTAATATAGTTTAACAATCTTAACTATTCCAGACAGGAAAAGTTTTTTGTCAAAGTCTGACAGTTTAAACTCTAAAGCTTCAGCAAAACTTTTAAACTTTTAAACTTTGAACCTGTTTGAACTTCATTTGATTTATGAATTATTAAAATGTACCATTGAAATTCACCGTCTTTATTTTCATCTAGTAAAGATTTTTGTTTAAAAGCGGCAGATGAAGAGTGAGGTCTCGGCAAATGCAGGCTGAGGAGATTATAGTGCTGTTTTTTTTATCAAAGCAACATTCCTCTCAGCTGTATAAAACAAAACCCTAGTAAAATATTTAGAAATGGAAGAGATAAAGGACAAAAAGTGGTGTATACAATGTGTGAGGACATGGATGTTAAACTGGAAAGCTGGATTAGAGAAGACTTTCAAAATTATAAATTAATTGTTTAACTCTTTCTTAATATTGTGCTGTGTTTCCACATGTAAGGATTAAGAGGGGCATCCCCAGGTTAACAGCGCCTTTAACATTAAGTGGAGGGCAGTGGGGTGGAGGAAGGCATTACTTCAGCAAGTTTCTCTGAGAGGAAACAAATCTGTGGAAAAGGAAATGCCTTGAATGGCTCCCAGAGTCTGAGCTCTTATGCCAGATATAATTAATTATATCTCCCAAGTTACCAAGGACCTACTTAAATCAAAGCATTAAAACTATATAGGTATAGAGCACTATAAAGTATGAGCTTTATTGATCAGTGCTGCAGTATAGGCGTATTCAGAACAATACTGATTAAATTCCTCAAGTTCTCTTGCAGAATGCAGAAGGCTCAGTGCAAAGCTAGAGATGGAATCTGTTGGGGAAGAAGAATCCAGAGGCAGTATTTCAAAGAGTCATTATAATCTTCTTGAAAGAGTCTGCCACAGTATAGGGTATATGTAGAGCATAGTGTGCCTGAGTACGGTATGTGTGTATTCATAACCTATGTTTGAATGAATCTTTACAGATGTGCTATTTATCTGTGTATTTGGATCATGACTGTACATTGACAATTCCTTGTCAGTAGTATAAAGGAGAAATAAACAGAAGAAAAAGGATTTTGAACCCCTTTAGTGAGATGGGAGTTCAGTTTCACTATGATACCTCGTAAATTCTTTGTGGCGATTCCTGGGGCTAGTCCAGGTGAAGGTATCCATGTCACTGGTGAGGAGAATAGCTGATTCAGGAGGGTGCGGTAAGAGTAGGATGGTAACATGTGATTCTTCGCTCTCCTGCTGAGCTATGGTATCGTTCAGAAGTAAGCATTCAGCAGCTGTTCCAGCCCTCCTGTACATATTCCAGCAAATGCTGTCACAAGGCAATCACATTAATAAGACCAAAGGTAAAAGGGATAAAGCACACGGGAGAAACTGAATGAAACAAGAGCCGTATGAACACTGAAATACCAAAACTTGGCAAATGTATGTCAACAACGTAAGTTACAACCGAGCTTCTGAACTTGTAGTGAGAGGAAGAGAAAACAAAAGTAATAATGAGGAAAAATTGGGTGAAAAGGGAGGCCAAAAATAATGTTCTCCTCAACCTGAGCATGCAGCCATCATAATAACCCATGCAGTATGCAGCTTCTTAACAAGGTTTTAGGATGGGGAGAAATGAAATACTTGAGTCTTTCTCTAACAAGGTGTTTTTGGTCTGGTGTCTGTGGCTTGTTTAATTCCTTGTCCAGGATGAATTTGCCTTGCAACATAGGAAAAAGGCACAGAGATTTTATCAAGTTTGATAGATGTGAGAAAATCAAGACTATTCATTTATGACCTGTTTGGGATTGCAGTGGGACTAATCATATAAGTAGATGCTACGCAATGTGAGTAAGGATTGAAGAACTGGGACCTCTACTGATATATTTTTAAGTCCTTGTACAGAGTACTTCAACTTAGCTGAATGTCAACTTGTTTATGAATGGCTGTTTTTAGAATAGGGTTATTTGACACTTGAGCGATACCTGTACAACCCTGAAATGTCAAAACATTTTACAGGTTTTCCATTATCAATATAAGTGTAGGGCCTAACTCCAGAACATGAAGTCAGGCCAAGTAGTGCTGGCACTAGTAGTCCACTGAGTTCAGTGGACAACAACTCATGTGAATTATGGTTGCAATTCCCAAATTGAACACACAGTACAGAATCCTGCTCAGTCTGTAGCAGAATTGAAATCACTGTCGCTTTGTGGTACAGGACAATGATTCCAAAGTGGTGGTTCTACCCCAGCAGCCACAGAGCATTGCAGTCTCCACAAAGGCACACAGGTGGCAGTCCACATGCATGATGCTACATAAATCTCATGGCTATATACTTGGCTTGGTTGAGATTCAGTGGCCTGTGACTGCTATAATACTTCAATCTATGGGTTGTAGCAGTGGCTGCATGGGAGCACAGTCTTTAACGACAGTATTTTAATTGTCCTTCCATATGATTCAAGACATCCACTATCTCTTTTGGACACAGAACAATAAAAGCCTGCAGGGAATAATTTTTGCCTCCCTCCCTTTTAATTTTGTAAAGAAACTAAACAATATAGTGTTGCTAGAGAACCCCCAGTTTCAGAACAGCTGGTCTGGGGAAACCACAGGCATCACAGCAACAATATACAGAGCAACCTGGAGTTAGTGCTGCCTGCGAAATGTGCTTTCTTATGTCGGCTATAGAATCTCAAATGATGAGATGCATTAGGGCAATGGTAACTAAAGTAAAAACGGATGCACCCTTTGTTTTAAACAAAAGCAGAAGGAAAGATAAACACTAAATAACCATTATACTATCTCAGGCGCATGGAAACCATTTCAATCTTTAACACTTACATGTAAAAGAATGGAAAAAGCAGAAGACTGCTACCCTTTGAATCAAAGCACTTATAGCAGGAATGAATTATTATTGTTACAAAACATTTTGAAGGCAGCTCCATTTTAATCGGACACATGGTAACTAATGAACAGGAGTAAAAAAGGGTGTCTGGGTGACATTGCCACAATTTTCTGTGTATATGTCCAATGCTCCCCCCCCCCCTGCCAACACACACACACAAAAGCTCTCATATTAATGCCTTTCATAAAAAGACTGGTGTGCCACTCACACAGGGTGAAACTTATGGGATGTCAGCTTAATGGAGACTTCCAAGTTTGCAGTGGCTTGGACTGGTTTACTGAATAAAGAGTATCTGCTTATGGCAGGAAAGTCCTCCATCTTCTGTGCAATCATAACATCTGGGAGCTGTCTACAGAGATTTAACACATTTTTATTGGGAGGAGGGGAAGAAAATAATTGGCACTTAGGTCTCTATTCATCCTCTCAATTTCAGGTACAGAATAAAATTTCTTCTGGTGCATTGACCATGTTGGAGGACTTTGAATAGAAATGTAGAAAGTGGCCCAAGTGAAGAGCAGTGTAAACTGTGTATTTGTTGATTAAAAGCTAGTCCCTAAGCAGGAAAGGACCAGACATAGAAAAATGAAGTTTTGCAGGATGATTCTCCATTAAATTAATAAAAAATATTCAGAGATCAGAGTTGGCAAATATCTCGAGATACTCATAGTGCTATGTCATGGCTGCATTCAAAGATACAGGAAACAATGGAATCCATATCTCATGAGTGACATGATCACATCTCTGACTATAAGGGTTGAGGATAAAAGTATCACCAGTGTACCGTAGGTACCATTGTAATCAGGCACTTTAAATTCTGATACCAAACGTAGTTCTATGAGCAGGAGTTAGAAAACATCATAAGCACATTGAATAAGCTACTTTATTGGTTTTAAAGATGGAAACTTGCCTGACAAGCGGGCTTTTCAAAGCTCTCGCAGACATCAGTATCTTTATATTATCCTTGCAATCTATTTTGGGTCTCAAGAATTTGGTGCATGACTTGGAGAGCTGTCTCATCGCTGGATGTGATCTAATCAGTCCTCACACACTGAGGAGGGGCTGGCCTGATCTGTAGCTGAATAGAGATCTTCATGGAAAAGCCTCCAGGCCTTCGGAAAGTAGTTTTGATGATTAAAGATTCGATTTTTACTGGTGCTGGGTGCTGTTAGCTTCCTTTGACATTGGTGAGAGTTGAGGGCACACAGCAGTATCAAGTCTTCAGGATGGTCATCATGAAAAGGGGAGGAGAAAGGAAGCATGGGTCGGCTTAAAAATATCAGTTGACTGAAAAATGACCATTGCCATCCATTACAACATGGTGCAAATGTTTATACTTCAAATTAAGCAGGGTCACAAATTCCTCGTGATTTCTAGGCCGCCTTTGCTTGACAGAAGAACGAAGCATGTTGTAGGCTGTCATGTTCTTTTGCTTGCTCTGTAACTGTGTTGTCTGCAAGCTCTTTGGAGTGGGGACTGTCACTTACTATGTCTTTGTACAGCACAGTGGGTCCACAAGCCAGTGGGCATATAGGCACTACCAAAGTAAAAGTGTTCTTTCATTATCATTCACACCTTCAACAAAAAGATAGCCTATTCAGACTTAGGTGCCTAATGTCAGGCACTTAAATCTGTAGCTAACTTTAGGCACCCAACTGTGAAAATGTTGCCCTCTTTGTGGCCCGAGTCTAAGAAACGATCTCTGTTCTGTCTGTGTACAGCACCCAGCACAATGGTCCATTCAGAGGTGCTGGAACTAAGGGTGTGGGGGGTGCTGCAGCACCCTCAGTTTGAAGTGGATTCTATTATAGACAGGGTGTACCGTTTGGTTCAATGCCTCTCAGCACCCCCAACTACACAAATTTTTCCAGCACCCCTGAGTCCATGACTAGGGCTCCTAGCTACTACAGTAATGCAAATGTCTAGTAACAGGAGATAGTGTCAATGGCCAGACGTTCAGAGGTTGCCAAACACCTATAATTCCTATTTTCTTCAGTGAGCTGGGAAGGCTCAGGGCCTTTGAAAAATAAGGCCAGGTGCTTAAACAGGCATTTGGGTGCCTAACCATACACATCTAGGCTTGACATTTTTTGGCCAAACATCCTCCTTCCCCTTCCCCCTCCCCCCCCCCCACCCCAGGCATTCAAAATATTCACACTGAAGTGGACCAGTTTCTCCTAACACTTGTAGCATTTGGCAAACAGCAGCAGCACAGAACATCCTGTCCAATTGTTTCCAAGAGCAAGTGAAAATTCACTGAAGTTGCAATACAGAAGGTGGGTATTTCTCCTCCCCCCAAGTATGCAGTGAGTGTGTGTTTTCAAGAAGTGTGTGTTTTGGATGAGGCAGAGCATCAGCTGCCTGGTATCAGTGTTCTGGCTCCGGCTGGGCGGGATGGAGGCTGAGCAGAGCCAGGCTCGGGAGGGTCAAGTACAGGTTGCTGAGCAGGAAAGAGGCGGGGGAGGGGAGGATTGGGTCACTCCTCTTTCTCTTTTTTTCTACACTGTGTAGGGAATGTTGGGACTATTCCATCAGTGTGGTATGTCTGTATAAACATCATTAGCCTCTATGAGCTGACACACTATAGATTTTCATTTCTTCTTACAAATCGCTCCTCTCCACAATAAAAATACCATGGATATTAGACAGAATGTTAGAAGAAAAGATGGAGATGTTTATTCTCATTCCCTTTGATCTCTAGTAGAGCAAGGAATGGACGCCACATAGTAATACCGCAAGAGACAAAGGAGAGCAAGCAAGTCAATATTGGCTGGTGGGAGGTGGGGGGGGGGGCGAGGGAGAGGGAATGTCTTATTGCTTCACTCAACTATTGGTTGTGTTGTTAATATAGGTTGGGAGGCATGGTCACTTGACTCATGGTAGAATCCTAGGAATGATGTAATGAACTGTTCCAGGGAAAAGTGAATCAGGTAGTGCAAAGCAGGACTGGCAATAATTTACGTAGGGCATTAACCTGCCCTTATGTAAGTATGTCAGGGTAGTATGCGTGAGCAGGGATTGTTTGCAGCTAGCATGTAGAGATGAGAATTTTAGGAAAAACCTCTTAATTCCCCAAACTCCTGCATTTCCCTCTCTTTACACTGCACACTCACTTGTGCCCCTACAGTTTGTTCAGCTTCCTATGGGCCCAGAGTAGTTTTCTCCCTGCCTCTCTTCCTTAGAAGCAGTTATGTAAATCTTCAGGGAGACCCACTGGGAAACTTCCCTCACTCATTTTCACATCCCTTCTGTCCTGACAGCAAAACAATAGCTTACAACTGTTACTGGCAGAGTCGTTTCATTTTTAGTTTGACCCCTTTGATGGCTCTATATTACTCCCTTCCCCCTGTTTATTTTTTATTTTGATGTTCAACTCTGATTTTTTTGTTTAAGTCAACAGGACTTGATTCAGCTCCATGGAAATCAATGAGACTTTTGCTGGTGGTTGCAATGGCCCTCTTCTAATTTAAGCAAAGTATTGTTTTAGCATGATATACACCACTTTAAAAATAAGACTACCCTTTCTTTTGTCCTGTTAGTCCCTATCAAGCTTATGCTTGCTTACCTCAATCTCTCTTCAAGGGAGAAATTGCTCACAGCACACGGCCCAATCTTCTGCTTAAATCCTTAAACACAAGACTTAAGTAATGACTAAGCCCTCCATTTTGGGGACAGTTTTGCCCCGGGAGTCCACCTATGCCAAAAACTTCCCCATGTCCTTCTGCATTTTTATTTACTTTACTGGCTTGCTGAGTCCAACACATGGAGTCATCATCACTTTAGAAACTATTTCAGCCTTTGTGAGCTTCAAGGCCAAGTAGATGGAGACCCTGGCTCAGTTTCTTATTTTGAAAAAACTCAAAAGGGGTCATCTGCATGACCAGGAACTTCTGCCCAGCATAGGCTGGCCACCACTGAAGTAAACTCAGGCCCTTAAGGCCTCTTACACTTGCAAGCCTGTCTAAGGAGGAGCCATTTCAAACCTTTACCCAACAGAATCTGACTAATGGGTTCCCGGGTACCGTATGCAGCTTTAGTCACTGGTAACCATCAGTTTGGAAAGTTTTCTTGGTAATCTGCCATTTTTTTGGCAACACTTTTCTTCACAGAAACATTTTCCCTGTTTTAAAACTCCCCTTTCCTAAACTCCAGAAGAGGAGCATAGTGCAGCATGCTTCTCCTTACTTGAGGTAACCCTGTCCATTTGTTCACCAGCTCAGTAGCACTAGATCGTGTCAGAACACCCAACTCATTCCTCCCACATGCGGTAATTAATCATCTAAGGCACAATCATGGGTCTTTATTTAGCTTTTTAAACTGTTCTTACTCATGCAAACTGGAGTCATTGCTAGTCTGATTGCAGGAAGACTGAGTGAGAAATGAAGACTTGCTCTTATATAAGGCTATATATATATATATATATTGCCATGGTGCTGTGCAGTGGCAGGTCCATGCCAAACAGATAATAGGCCCTTACCCCCAAAGGAATGCAGACACAGAAGTTAGACAAAACAGAAACAAGAAGATAAAATGCACATTGTGGAGCATGGCCAACAGAGTTAGAGCATTTAGAGAAAAACTGGGGTTTACATATAAGGTGGGGGCTGTACACAAAAGACAAAATTGGGCTAGATTCTGCTCTTTGTAAATCTGGAGTTACTTCATGGACTTTAATGGAATGACACCAGGGTAACTGATTTACACTCAGGTAACTGAGGGCAGACTTTTGCCTATATGGAATGGACGATGGGAAATTCAGGGCTAGAGTGGAGCTGCACCACTTTGCAACTGTTGAGGCATTGGTCCTCACTCTTTAAAATGCTTAGCCTGAGATTCTGCTTTGTGCTTCTTATGGTGTGTCTACCCTGCAGCTAGGAGGTGCAATTCCCAGCGTGGGTAGATGTATGTGCGCTAGCATGCTAAAAATAGCCGTGTGGCTGCAGTGGCTCAGGCTAACCACATGAGTACGTACCTACAGTCTCAGATGGGGTTGTACTTGGGTGGCCAGCCTGAGCCACCACCCATGATGCTGTGCTCACATGCTACTTTTCACATGCTAACTTGAACAGAACTAGTGTATGCACATATATCGGAGCTGGGAATTATCTTACAGCTGCAGGATAGATATGGCCTTACAGGGCAGCACAGAACGTGCAGTCCAGCGGGAAGTGGGTCAGAAGCGGTTGTAAGCCACTTTTGCACCCTCATTTCTGCGCTGTTCCATGGGCCAGAGCAGCCTCTGCGGTAATTCAGACATTCTTGAGGGAGGGATTTTATTTTATGCCTCCTCAGGCTGCCCGGTGGACAGCTGTACTGCCTGGAATTTCTGCAGTGTTACATGCTGATCCCACCACACTCCCTGCACCAGCGTTTACAAGGAATTTTTGGAGGATAGCCCATGGTTGTCATCCTCAGTTTCTACACCGGTGCATTTCTCCCCTGGCTGATTCTGGGGCTTTTAGATCCCTTTTACCTGGTGTAGAGGGGCTGGCTCTGGAGTGAAAATCTCACCCTGGGTACTTTATGCTGCTCTGCTGGCAAATTATGGCCTTAAAACCAGTGTAGCTGACCCTGGGAGGTTTGCCCCAGTCCTCCAGTGATGTAAAGCTGTTGCAGCGCCTAACTCAACTCAGTCAATGCTGCTAGTGTAAGGAGTACAGCTGAACTGTCCCTGTGTCCCATTGAGGTCTGGCTGCTCTTGAGCCCAGCCTGGAGCAGGTTGAGGAAGGAGGAAGCGCAGTATGCACTTCTTGGTTATACTTGATAATCTGGGTCTTGTTCTTTCATGTCTAAAGTAAAAACTCTGACACATTATGTAATAACAAAGCGTGGGCTCTTGAGGCCCTTGGTCATTTGACCTTAAAGGACTAACTTTTGAGGTTTGGACTCTGTCCTTATTCAAGCAAAACTCCTCTTATTTGCTGCAACTGATGGAGCCTCCATCTCCTGTCGATGATGATTTTTTCTTGTCTTGCTCAGACTGAGAGTGACTCCGAATTTGGGACACTCTCAGTGAGAGGACTATTGGCTGAAAAAATTAAGTTTTTTTAAAATGATGGGACTAATAAATTACACATTAAAGAAACATATCCATTCATAAGTTGGGATGCTGGAGCTGTCTTCTCCTCTGACAGCGCCAGTAGCTTCATTGCATTATGAGTGGCATTAAATGTGCCACAGTCAACTGATACAACTGATTTGAACATTCTTAGGGCTTGATATGGTGCCAAATGTCCAAAACCTGACAGCAGTGAGTGAATGCCATCTTTCTGGGGCAGCTTATCCTCACTATTGTCACTGAAGTTGACTAAATACCTAAAGAAATAACTTTTGCCTGTGTTCACCTCCCCCCTTTCCTTTTGCATTCAGGTCATTGAATGGTCTAGTGAGTGAGTTTACAGATGGGGATATATCCAGAGAGCGTAAATGCTAAGAGAATATAAGTGGAAAGCAAATTTTGAATTCATCCTGGTCAGCATTCACACTAGAAATATGACAGGTTTCAGAGTAACAGATGTGTTAGTCTGTATTCGCAAAAAGAAAAGGAGGACTTGTGGCACCTTAGAGACTAACCAATTTATTTGAGCATAAGCTGTAGCTCACGAAAGCTTATGCCCAAATAGATTGGTTAGTCTCTAAGGTGCCACTAGAAATATGGTTATAAAGGTTACACTCATCTAAGTCATGCACTATTGTTTCTGTTCCCTATGTGTCTATTCAAAAATAACCTGCTTAAATTTTGAATATCACATATCGAATACATACAATAAACTGTGTGAACATTCTATAGGCCAACATTTGTTTAAAAAAAATTGTTTTTTAAAAATCAGTGAATAAATTTGAACAATAAGGCCATCTGAGAAAATAACTTGTTTTCTGATGATTCTTGAACAGAAAATAAGCAAGTCCATGAGATACAAGCACTACGAATTCTTTGCTTAACTCTCTAATCCTTATCTTGATTAAGCAACACTTCTTGAGGCGTAATGAGCACTCTCTGATGCTGCCTTTGGCTTTCAGCAAATGATATTTTTGTCCACATTTCTTTATACTGGTGTAAGTTCCAATACAGGAAAACACATCAATACTATAAATCATGACTTCAGTAGGGGTTCCTCATGTAGAGCATCTACTACAGATTTAGGCCCTAAATGAGGAAGTGCTAGTTGATCCTCCTGAAAAGGTCACAAATGTGAACTGGACAAAAGTCTTCTAGAGAGACTTATTGTGGTGACTAGTAAATTAATTGCAAATAACTGAAAAGGCGTTTCCCGAGTCTACTTATCACCCTGGCTATACATAATTTAAAAAATTATTAAATACGATGATGATAAGAGGAGAGAAACTCTCAATGGATACAGTCCTGCACATTACTATTAACTCTAGATAACTAAAGTATCAGCTTCACTGATCATAAACTACACAATATTTACACATTACCAGATATTTTTACTTAGTCACTTTAATATTTTATTTATTTGTCTGTTTCCTGATTACCAATTTATAAACTAGTATTGGGCTGCTTTTTCCTGATGCTTTTACTCTTGTTTTGTTTCAATTGTTAAGTTGTTTTGCAAAAGGAAGCATCAGTCTTGCCTGTGCATAACTTTATTCCCACAAGTACTCCCATTGACTTCACTAAAGTGAAATCCTCCCCTTTGCCTTTGTAACTTCCATGCCTGAACTGTTATCCTATGTTGTACTTTTGTACGGTATTTGCCTGAGTTAGAGCCCAAATCCTGCCAATGCTTACTACTGGACAGAAGCCTCATCTGCACGAGTCAGTTGTACGGCTTCAACTATAGTGGGATAGTTAAAGTGATATAAATCTCCGAGCGCGGATGCATTTATATCGCTATAAAAAGTCTTCATATTGATATAGCTATTCCTGTACTGGTGTAACAGCATTCATGGCTTATTTGGATTTCTTAGCTGTGTACAGAAATAAGCTGTAAGAAGCACACTTACAAATACAACATGTTTTTAAAAATGGTTGTGTGGAACAGCTCTTACTTAGTTCAATAGAATTTAAGTGACGGGCTGGCTCCTGCAAACCATTACCCATGTAAGTAGTCCCTATTCATGCACAGAGTCCCATGAAGTTAATAGGAGTTGAGGGGCCCCATCACCACACAAAGCGAGTTGCGGCATTCAAGTGTCGGTGTGAAAAGGCTCTATTTCCTGTTGCACTCTTTACCTAAAATTGTGCTTCAAAAATGTGTCAGTGCACTTGTGCCTGCAACTAAGAGGTGCTGTATATTTAGATGGAACCTTTGAAAACCTTAGTCCACAGTGCTGTGTATCCTGGCGCTTCAGAGCCAGCAGAGGGAGCACAGGTTAACTCTCACACTGTACTCTCACAGCTGAACTGACATCATGAGCAACGGTAGCGCAGAACTAAAGAAGCAGTGACTGATGCCATGTTAAGTACAAGTTCCATTAAGAACAAAAGGAATGGGTGCAAAAATCAGTGTCTGCTGTACAGAAATGGACAAAACTAGTTAGGAAATATGTTCTCTTCTAGAATCCAAGAAGAGATTAATACTACGAACAAGGGAGAGGACACAAAATTCAAACTGTTCATAGAACTTAAGGCCAGAAGAGCCCATTACGATCATCTAGTCTGACTTTCTGTATAACACAGGCCATAAACCTCATTAGCTACAACAAAATCCTTTGACAATGCCCCTTTATACTGCTAAAACATCTTACGTTCATCTCCGTTTATATCAAATGCAGACCACAGGAATACATTAGTTGGCACGCTTCATTCACAAATGAAATAATTTTTTTATAAGGGAAAAATTGGAAAAGAGAAATTACACCTCTAAAAGTAAATATGTGCCAAGCAACACTATACAGTAGCATTGGAGCTACAGAAATTTTCTCCTATCCCAACTATAGGTCAGTAATGAAAGTATGTGATACCAATGTGTGTTGTTTGCAGTTGGTCACTTCTAAAATAACTTATATTTATACACTTACTCTCTCTCTCCCACCCACCCTATGCTTTTTGCAGCTGGCACACCTCCAATTAACAGACTTTTGGCTGGAAGATGCTATTATGATTTTTTCTTTCTTCTCATCTTGCGGGCATGGGGAGCAGTACAGTGTCGGTATTCATTCCTGTCCATGGCTTGTTCCTCCATGAAACCCAGCCTGGTCATGTCCCTGTGTATGATGTCCTGCATCTAGTTGATGGCTGGCCTCTGTCTGACTGACCTTGACTACTTTGCATTAGTTTCTTTGGCATCCTATCATCTGTTTGTCTTCTATGGTGGCCCCACCACTGTAACCTTTATGGTTGTAGCCAGTCCCATATCTGACTGTCATCCTACTCTCCTCCTAACTTCTTTGTTTGTCTTGGAATAATTTCTCTTATGACAAATGATTATTTACTACAACATAAATGAACCACTCTTAAGGTTAAGGTATTAAATTCTGCTACATTTTTTTCTTAGTAGCAATTGCTATATTACGTTTTGCATAGAACTTACTCTCATCACTTTTGTCTTGCCTCCTCAGAGAAGTCCTAATCCTTCATGCATTGAAGTTCAAACAAAGCAGGCACAGAATAAAAAGCATTATAAAAAAGAAGATATAATTCCTGCTAGTGGCAAACCTCCCATTGACGTCATAAGATTTTCTCAAGCATGGACCTCACGAATGGGCTTACTATTATTTTTAGGAGTAACAGTAATAGTAGCAGTAGCAACCACTTTATGGAGGTTTCTCATTTTGTTTCACTGCCAGATTCGGTGGGTTAATAACAGACATTGTTCCCATCAAGTTTCCTGTCTGAGACATTGTCTGGGCTGCTGGCTGCAACCTGCTTGAACAATTCAGGAGTTGGCACAGCTGTGGAGCATGGCTGAGTAATTATTCATTTCGTAGAGCAACAAACAGTCTCATTTTTTTACTTTGCTTTCTTTTAGAATTAATATTTCAATCCTCTCTAGTCCTGCTTTGCCCCTTCCCTTGGTTAAACATTGTCACTCTGCTTCTATTGAAAGCAGATATGTGACCACCTACTTTACTTGCACTCAGAGGTAACCTCTCTCCTCATCTTGTGCTTTCCTCAAATGGCAGGCAAGCGGGGCTCAGGCAACAGAATAAGCATACAACCACATGGGGAAGGAAATAGCACAAGAATTGGCTCTTTCCCGGTTTCCTACCACGCTGAAATCAGAAAATGTCAGAGGGTAAAGAGGAAGAAATAGCTCGTCATACTGATCCAAGTGTTAAAGGCGTACCTCTCAATGTTCCAATTATCCAGTGTGTGACAATAGCCATAAAAAGTGTGTGATTATATGACCAAAATGTGGAATACGTGTGTAGACTGATCAATCATGTAAGTGCCTGTACCAGGATTAGTGGTAGTATTTTAGCACAGGTTCTTGTTGGGAGATTGATGGAATACGCACTAGAGACTGATACAAGCTTTAATTACATACCAAATAAGTATACTTATTCATATAACCAGGCAACCTATAGAAAGAAAAGCAGTGTTAGCTCTCAGAACTCTAGGAATACTTACGTCCCCCTAAGAGTTGTGGAAAACAAAGATAAAGCTCTTTCAATGGAGTTTGGCAGAGAACAGGTCACAAAACAGTAGATGCTGTTTCAGGACTTTGAGGAACCCAATATTTAGGGAACTAGGTTATATCTATTATACTTCTCCTTTACGTAACTATTCAGATGCATAACCATATTAGCACGTGTTCTGTGGCCATAATAAGTTTTATACCTGCCCATGATCTATATGTGGCATTCTGGCTCTCCATAATCTTACTTCTGATCATTGACTTAGGCACTTGTGTCAATCAATTTTTTAATAGACGGCATTGATGTATATGATTTAACTGGCTGGCAACTAAATTACCAAATAGTGCACAAGCCTCCAAACTGGCCCCCTGTTTCATGATAACTTCTGCAAGCTTGCAGTGTACCTGTCTTTCTGTAGTCAATTATTGGTTATATAGAATGAGACGGCAAAATTCCTGACCTAAGGGTAGGCCCTTGGGCCCTGTTTGGTTCACTTAAGCTTATGCTAAGGAGTCATTTTATCACACTAGGTCTCCCACAAATAAAACAGGCCTTTTGTCATAGCAAATCCTACCAACATTTCAGTCTCTGCATTTTAATAAAGTAGCTATGCTGTGTGTTTGTGTGTGTGTGTGTGTGTATAATAAATAAATCCCTCTTAAAACATTCATTCAAATATTTTGCTGTTGATGAAAACTTGATAAACTATTAGTTTTTTTTAAAGGTGAGACTCTCTGAATAATTAATTAAAATAAGTAGAAATAAAATTAAACCATTACAATCAATCAATATAATTATAAACCATTAATATTTCTCCATCCCTTCCCCCCTTCCCCACCCCTCTCACTTGTGCCTACCCTCTGTTAATTACAAAACCAACTTTTCCTTTCTTATCTCTGCTCTTCCATGAGGGAAATATTAAGGGGGAATAAAACCTAAATGTTATCAGCTGATGCACAAATGCCCCAGTCCCGCAAAGTACTTATGCATGTGCTTAACTTTGAGCACGCGAGCAGCCCTTTTGAAGTCACTAGAACTGCTCAGATGCTTACAGCTAAACATATGTTTACATGCTTTCCTAGACTGGGGCCAAAGTTGTTAGTTTTATCCAGTCAATTTCCTCAGCCAAACTCAGATAAGAGTAGCCAGAAAAGGAAAATTGAGGGTGGGTGAGGAAAAGAACAGAACAAAGCATTCTTCTCAGGTAGTAGCTGAGTGGTGCTGATTGCTATCAGCTTAGGCTGCAGTGGTTGCTCCATTCTTGAACATTCCTTGTCTGAGGAAGGCTGGATCAGGAGATGACAACAGGGCAACGAAGGTTCCCTTGTGCTCTTTCCTAGCCTACATGCACCTATCAAGTAATGATTAGGATCCAGGACTTTCTACAGTTACATGAAGAAATCTGTGGCTCGTAACCTGTAACCAGCTTGGTTGAAGCTGTAACTTGGAACAAAAAATAAAAGCAAAGGGAAGGGACAGACTTCTTAATGCAGAACCAACAAAAAAGAAGCTGCCCATGTGTTTACACTGGGGTTTAGGCTTTTTCAGGCTTTAGGATAATATCCAGGCTATATGACAGTCCCCATTCCAAAGTTTTTCTGAATTTCCCCCAAACAATAGTAACTCAAACACAACACAACCTTGAAAGCAGTCTTGGAACTTATCTGAATGTCCAGTTCTCAAAACAAGATTTCAATATGCGTCATGTCCCTCCTTGGGTTACTTTGACTAAGGGTGACCCCCTCCCCTGGAATTCCAGGTTACAGTTCATTAGTCCATAACAGCTTGCTTCTTTAACAGTCTCTCTTCCACAGGTAGGCCAGGTCTGTCAGGTCCATAGCCGTGACCATGTGTAACTGATGTCATTTAGGTGTGTGCTAAGACCCCACACTGTTCCTCAGATGTTCTTGTTAACTCCTGGAAATGGCCCACCTTGATTATCACTACAAAAGGTTTTTTCAGCCCCCGCTGTCCTGCTGGCAATAACTCACCTTAAGTGATCACTCTCGTTACAGTGTGTATGGTAACACCCATTGTTTCATGTTCTCTGTGTATATAAATCTCCCCACTGTATTTTCCACTGAATGCATCTGATGAAGTGAGCTGTAGCTCATGAAAGTTTATGCTCAAATAAATTTGTTAGTCTCTGAGGTGCCACAAGTACTCCTTTTCTTTTTGCGAATACAGACTAACATGGCTGCTACTCTGAAATAATTTATTTTGATAGAGTCCACTGAATGCATCCGATGAAGTGAGCTGTAGCTCACGAAAGCTTATGCTCAAATAAATTTGTTAGTCTCTAAGGTGCCACAAGTACTCCTTTTCTTTTTGCATTTATTTTGATGCAATTTTTGTGTCTCAAGGCAGAAGTGGAATGAACTAAACCTGATCTCTAGGTGCAATCAGAAAGCTGAATGACATCAACTGCCAGCTTATAATTACACACACAAAATTGTGCCCACAGTTATTTTCAACCACAAAACTTCAGGGACAAAGAGGAAAACCAGTCTGAGGTCTTATCAAAATAGGATCCTAAAGATGCAGGTTCAGGCGAAGGGTTGGTTGGTTCTTATCCAAACTGCTTCATTCATCCCTAGTTTGGCTTGCTTTTTGTTTTTGTACTAGAATAGAGCAGGTAGGATGATATCAGAAAAGATATACTCTAGGAGCACCCAGATAGAGTGATCCAAAGTTTTAACAGTAAAGGCATGGGTGGCGCGTGAACTGCTGGCTGGGAGAGGCTAGCCCCCAGCCCTGCTCCTTCTGCCTGAGCCCCCCATTCTGCACCCCCCACCGGAGCCCAGAGTCCGCCACCCCCGTGGCTGCCAACCCCCACCCCAGGCTAGCCCCCCCCCCGGCTGCCAACCCCCACCCCAGCCCCGGAGTGCTGGGAAGGCAAGTGGCACCACAGCCCCAACCCCAGAGGGCGGGAGGACAGTGGCCTAGCCCTAGCTGGGGCCATCGCACAGGGGGAGCCATAGAGTTGGAAGCAGGAGGGAGTCTGGGGGCAGAGTGTGGGTGGGGCCACACCTGGCTGTTTGGGGAGGCACAGCCTCCTTCAGCCTACATTACCCACCGCCCATGAATGAAGGGGAGTAAACACTGGAAGAAACTACCAAGGGAAGTGATGGGTGTCTTCAGATCAAGACTGAAAGGTATGGTTTAGCAAAACACAAGTTATTGGGGTCAATTCAGGGGTAACTGGGTGAAATATAATGGCCTGCGATATATAGGAGGTCAGACTATGGTCTAATGGTCTCTTCTGGCCTTAACATCTCAGTATCTAAGAGTACTAGCTTATCAGAAATAAGGAATAATTTCTCTGGCTGAATGAGATCCCAAAGTGCAGTAATACTGTCTAAAAATGGCTAAGTGGGGTTCCCTGTTTACTCTCTCAGTAGCTTCCCTAATTTGCTCAGTAGTTGAAGGTTGGCTTTTCTAAATGTGAGGCCTATAAACTGAACCCAGGACCTGGAAATCAAGCTGTGTATCTTAATTACTAGTGAAAATGTAATAGAGAGAATTTTAATTGTCTTCTATAAGAAATTAGTTGACAGTTATGCTCATGTTGTGTGCACCAGAATAGCATTTTTCTCACTCTCCTAGCGCTCTTCAGAGCTGTCAGCAGTAAAAACTTGTTTACAGTCAATAAAGTATGACTTGAAGACGCGCAAGGAGCAAATAGTTTGAGTAAGAATGTTTATAATTTTATATAGTCACTATTTTGACCATTTTACTGCATTTTAGGTAGTCCAAATTTTGTCAAACTTTTTCTTTAAAAACTTTGAGAATTTTTTTATTCTGCCAAACTTTATTATTTTAAATAAATTTCCCCCTCTTTTTTTTTTTACACTTTATGAATATATATTTTTCCTGTGGGAAAAATAATTAAGAGGGAATAGGAAACAAGGAAAAGGAACAAACTCTCTCTTCTACTTTTCAACGGAGAAAAAAAGTAAGGAAATGGAGTAAAGCGTATGGGAAACTTGAAAAAACGAAATGAAGAAAACAAAAAAAATATATTTTTTTTATTTTGATTCTGATATTATATTTATTAAAAATCCTGAAACTTTGAATGAATCAAAAATGTTTTGCTTCCGTCCCCCCAACATTTTTTGTGAAAATACTTAAAAATCTCAGCCAGCTCTAGTGACAAGTTTCAAATTATTTCCTCTGTGTGAAATTCACCCCGTTAAGAGAATGAGCACAAGGGCTATGCACCACTTAAGCCCCATTCTGAAAACATAAGTGGGACTTAGATATTGCATGGGCCTTGTGCTAGCCCTCAACAAAGTGTGAATTTCACTCTTTAAACTGAACATTAGTAGTATTACTCAACCAGTAGATGGCCTTATCTGAGGAGAAGGATCAGATATAGAGCCAGTAGTTCTAGTGCCTTGTTAGGAGCAAGACTGTTATGGTTGAGGAGGCGCTTTCATTCTCAGTTCCCATCTTTGGGTGTTTATTATTTATTTGTATTGGGGTAGCATGTTGGGCCACAGTCTGGGATGAGGGCCCATTGTGTTGGGCACGGGTGCAAACACATAACAGAAAGACAGTCTCTGGCCCAAAGAGCTTTGCTTCTTGTTGTTGGTTTTTTCAATGACCTTTATTCTCATCGCAAAAGTTGGAAGTGGAAAGTCTGGTAGAATTACATGTGGCAGTTTGTTTGTGTACTTTTGTACTTTACAGTATTCTCTCGCAATGATCTAAAGCCCTACAGTTTATAAAGCCCCACCATTTTTTGGACAGTTAGTGTCCTCATAGTATAGTGCTATAACTCAAGCCTTATTTAAAAGGTTCAAAAATTCCTGTAGACTTAGCCCTCAGCAAAAACAGGTGCCTTTGATAGGCTGTAGATTTGGTTTAGAAATACATGCTTATAACCAGAGCTCCAAGCATTTAAATAAACACACAGGCCTTGATTCTCAATTGCCCTGTACTTTGTGTAATTATTTATACCAATGCAAAGTATGAGCAAAATACTCATTATAATTTGGTAGTACTTTACACCAGCTTTGTATTCACTTTGCACTGGTGTAAGTGACTACACAAGGTGCAGGGCAACAGATAATGAAATTCTTGGACTAATGCACAGCCCAAATAACTGGTCAGTGTACCGAGAGGCTTCCTGGTGACTGAGGGTGTAAGAAATCCTCAACTCCAGACATGTCCCACTAGGCTAGGGGTAATGGCAGGCGGATCCATTTAGCAGTGGATTAAACAGCCTCACTCCCACCCCTCCTCTAGCGTTCTACAGCACACAGTGGAATTCCACAGAGCTGTCCTCCATGCTATTTGAGTTGTATGCATTTCCCTTATGGTGTCCACTAATTTTGCCCTCATCCCTGCCCAGTCAGGGATACCATTTCTGTGCCTGGGGACATCCAGGCCTCTGGGCAAATCCTGTCCTTTCTCCTACAATCTGGCAGTTATTTGAACATGTGATCCTACATGCCTGAGTGTACGTTCTGTGCATTTATTTGAATCTCATCGTACACTGAAAAAGTCACTTGCACTTATTTGATTTGTTTGAATCTGTGTGTGTGTATATATATATATATATATAAATGTATTTATATATGTATATATATTATGTATTTATATATATATAAATTAAAACAAAGAAAATTAAATGGCAGAGGGAAGCCATGTTAATGCATATTATGGTTGATATTTTAGATGTCTGGAGTCAGAAGATTCAAAATTTGATTCCTTTAATCATAACTCAGCCTACGGGAAAATACTTTATATATAAAAGAATACAAGTTAATACCATAGAACAGCTTGCAGAATTGGGCTAACAGAAAGCTGATGTGTGTATTGTTATGGTAACACATTTTACAACACTTTCATGACTGTAACCGTGCTTTAAAGTAAGATGGAAATTGATTAACTGCTTCTAACACTGATTCCCATAATTCTGTCCTCAGATCATAGAATATCAGGATTGGAAGGGACCTCAGGAGGTCATCTAGTCCAACCCCCTGCTCAGAGCAGGACCAATCCCCATTTTTTGACCCAGATCCCTAAATGGCCCCCTCAAGGATTGAACTCACAAGCCCGGGTTTAGCAGGCCAATGCTCAAACCACTGAGCTACCCCTCCCCCCAGATATATGCATGCAAGTCCCACGGTATTCAACAAAAGTTACATCTGCGTCTCAAAGGGCAGAATCTGGCCTAGTGCCGGAGTCACAAACGAATGCCGTGCTGAGCAAACCAGGGTGCAGCTTGGCACTAGCACTCAGCTAAACTCATTTTTCTCTTTACATTTTTTTAGTATTTTCCCTCCCACACCCCTGCCCCCCTTTGCCTTTTTGAACTTTCACAGACATGTAAGCATTGGCTTTGGTACTGAAATCAGGCCCTTAGCCTCGGTGAAAAACAAGGGAAACCTTCTGAAGGAATAACCTTCGTATAACACCAGATAAATTAAAAGTTCTCTGTGCTGTCATTCAGCAAAGCCATGTGCAGACAGAGGAGTTTCACAGCTATTAAAATAAAAAGTGTTATTCAGTGCAAACTTGCCATCTGGCTCCAACGGCTGGATTCCACAGCAGTGTTCTTCTTGAGATTACGCTCATCAGCTAGCCTCCCCCTCTTCTCTCAAGGCACTTGGGAAGAGTCTTCTGGGAATAGTGAGTGAATTGTTTTATCCCAATCACCATGTAACTAACTATACATGGTAATTAAAGACTATCCATTTCTGCCCTTGGAAGCAAAGGTTCTCTCACTAGTCATAAATATTGAATACTCGTCAGGAAGATTAAAAGAATATTTTACAGAATAAAGGGGTATATCATTATTACACTCCTGGTCAAGCAAATAGTCATACATTAAAAATAAAAACAAGGGAAGGAAATTCAACACTGAGGCCCCCCCTCCAACTTTAACAAATGCTGTTCTTAAATATTGCAAGCATCTCTAAACATATGGGGCCAAATTCATCCTTGGTTTAAAGAGCAATGGAAGCACTGGGGTTACTCCAGGGATCAGTTTGGTCTGTTGGGCAGTCCTGGATACCTTTGCACTGCGTGTTTAGCCCACAATCCTGTGGAGACCTTCACCTGTGCTTAACTTTACTCACATGGAGAGTCCCATTGACATCAATGGGTGATGTCATGTGAGCAAGTGTTTGAATTGTGGCCCTAGTCATCAACAGGATAAAAGTGCTTTTATGTGTAACTTCCACTGTTGTTTTTAGTTTTAATATACTACAGCCAAAAAAAAAAAAAAAAAAAGGCAGAAAAAATAACAAAGAGCTGACTTAGACTTAGTGGTGCTTGGTACAACTGTGAGAGACCTGTTAAATGCAAAACTCCTCAGCATTTGTCCGGTGCCTTCCTCTGCCTGAAACCCCAGATGATTCACGTTTACTCTGTTATTGAGCCAGAAATTCCCTGAAGATTCCTGCTTACTCTGTGTTTGAACCTTTCCAGTAACATAACTTGGTGCGGCAATTCCACTCCTGGGCCTAACGTTCTCTGGTGATTCAAACTCGGCTGCTCCTCCTCTGGGCCTGAAACTCCCTGAGGGTTTGAGTTCACCCTGCCATTCTCCTTCTGAATTTGAAAGGCCTTGGTGGGGTCCACTTGCTCTGCAATTCCCTCTTTGAACTCAGTATCGCCAACCCTAAGCATTCAAAAATCATGAGACTGGCGCCCCAAAATTGTACCACTGGTTCAAAATCCGAGATGTAGGGGAAAAAAACACCCTTGTAGGCCCTTTTTTATTTGTTGTCTGATTTTTGAACTTTTAGGATTCACTCAGGTCACATTTTCAAGTTCTTTGCCAGAACCACGAGGATTAGAAACTTACCTTTTTCTAAATTTAAAGCTATTGTTCTCACCTCATCACAGTACTCCAGGAGTTGTGTGCTCTAATGAACACAACAAGTAGTGTGAGACTTGTGATAAATATCATCAAAGCTGGTGAAATTCCCAAATGATTTGGCTGCTTCTTTTCCAGGCTTAAAATTCCATGTTGATGCTTAACTGACACCCAGTTAAGCACCAGCAAGTCTCTCGTGCTAGAGGCAGGGGCGGTAGCAAGATGACTTAGTCCTGAGGACCCTGAGAGCCATCACAGCTTGCTTCCAACCAGAGTCCAAAATCTGATGGTTCTCACTTGCTTTGGCATTATCCTTCTAAGCCTAAAACTTTCTGGAGCTGAAATTTCCTCAGGATTCCCACTGGGTGTGCACCTGGGCCTGAAACTCACCCGTAGTTCCCAATTAATGCTGCTACTTCCCTTCTGGGCTTACAAATTTCCCTACCCCAGCCTTGAAAGTCTTTGATGGATCCTGCTTACTGTTGGTCTCCTTCTCCAAACCTGAAACTCTCAAATGGCTTTGGCCTTCCACTGAGTATATAACATGTTATTTATGAGCCATTAAATGCATTTCTAATAAGTAAAATCCTTTCACCTTACAAAGATGTGCCCTGTAATGTAACACTTGGGATTCAAAGGCTCTTTGCTACTAAAAGGCTTGTGTATTAGCCATAGTGCTGTATACATACTAATACATTGAACACATCACGGAACATCATGCATATTGAAACTAGGGATTAATTCAATTTATTTTAATTTGCCACGGCCATTTTGAAAAGGCCATTTTCAATATGCCCTGACTCCTTCCTACTTCCTTCTGCCACCCATTTCCAGAGATCTCCCCACCACTTCCTCCCACTGACTGTTTGTTCCCCCTGGTTGTGTGGATCTTTCAGACAGCAAAAGGAGGGAGAGAAATATCTTCTTTAAATAGGAGAATGTGGTTGTAAAATTGGCACAGGCATTCAGGGGCAGGTGAAGGGTCTGAAAACACTTAACTCTCTCTTGTAATTGGCTCATTTCATGCTGGCAGTGCCCCTAAAAACAAGAAATGAAACCTTTCAGTTAAACAGGTATATCTTGGTATTACCGATGTCATGAACCTATGAGTTTTCCAGTCATCAAAAGTCTTCAATTAGACAAGACCTCAATGTCTAATGTAAAAAAAAAAAAAAAACAAGCAGAAGCTCCCCCTACCTCCCACCTTCTTGCTTGGAAAAAAATAAATCCAGGCCTTCTTTGTACAGACTAAGAGAACATGCCTTCTCCTTCCCTCTCCCCGCCCCCGGTCACCTTTACCTTTCTCCTTATGAATTACGGGACAGGTTCTGTACATTCAGCAGCAGTACTTTAGTTTTGACCTGCAGCATCCCGGCTGTCCCAATCCAAGACCTCTGTTGGGCAGAGGATGTCAATTCTAGGTTCTGATTCAAAGCCCAGGAAAGCCCGTGGAAGTTTTCCATTGACATCAATGGACTTTGGATCAGGCCCATTTTGAATTGTGCCAAACTATATAAAGGTTTGACGTGAATAAATGAAGATGAGGGCCGCAGAGTTGCTATCATTTGTGATCTCTCTGAAACTCAGATTTTCCAAAAGCTGTGTGTGTACCACTTAGTTCCCAAAATATTTTCTTTCTCTTTAAAAAAAAATCATCTGATAAAAGAATCTATATGCTAAATTTCCACTTGATGCAACTTTATCGATTATACTATCGTTTTGTTACCCCCTAAAATCTGGGAGATGGAGCTATGCCAATTTATACCAGCTGAGGATCTGGCCCTAGATAATAGAAACTCTGATCGATCCTCAGCTGTTCCTTAGCTAGCTAACTAAGCCATAGTATTCAGTAATGCCTATGTCCATATTGTAGTGCTATAACAGACATGGTGACAGCTGCCACCATAATTACAGCAAACTAGTCTACTGTATTCCAGGTTGAAGATCTTATCTGTTTTATCCAATCCTATGCAAATACTGCCAATTAGTGTGCTCCATGCAATCATGGATAAAGAATTGCTCATGGATAAATAATAGAAAGTAAAATATTTTGCTGTCAATATATTGATAGTAAAATTCAGAACTGGATTGTGGGGCAAATCCTGCTCCCTCTTCTGCAGGACCAGGGAGCCATCATCTCAATGAAACTGGTGTGGCTGGATGCAAAGACACAACAGGAGCTATGACAGGTTTCAGAGTAGCAGCCGTGTTAGTCTGTATTCGCAAAAAGAACAGGAGGACTTGTGGCACCTTAGAGACTAACCAATTTATTTGAGCATAAGCTTTCGTGAGCTACAGCTCACTTCATCAGATGCATTCAGGGGAAAATACAGGAGCTATGTATCCATCCTGCACCCCCAATGTGTTTGTGCTGCTGTCAATTGCTAATTATTTGGAGGTAATGGTGCAGTCCTACAGGTACTGCTGCAGTGGATCGGGGGAGGGAGCTGCAAACAGACAAGATGCTGGGAAAGAGATTCCAAACAGCCCCTAGCTCCTCTCCATAGGCCCCAGTAGTAGCAGGAGCTTCCTACAGGAGGGTAGAGATTTGAAAGCTTTGCCCCATCCTGGATCTCCCATCTAGTGGCCCCTGTTGCTTCTCTCCTCTCCTCCTCACAGGACAGTCAAAACAGAAAGGGCATAGCCTGGCTCTTGGACCTTGCAGCAACTCCTGCAATGGGCTAGAACCTCTGGGCTCCACCCCAAGCACTACTGAGGCAGGATTTACTGCCCTGAGACGTATTCAGTCTAAGGTGTTTTAGGGAAATGCAATAATACATATCTGCTTTCCGTTTTTTGGACTACAACTGAACAGTTAAAAGTTGCTGGATTTAAAAATTACCCATCCGTACAATACAGTACAATACAATACACCATGTGCCTTTTGTGGGAGCAGAAAGCATCCGCTGCTGTTCTCCTGTTTCTCATCGCCAGGTCTGTAAGCTGTGGAGAATTCTACGGGTATGTGTTCCCCCCCCTTACAATGCTCAGATGTTTAATAACGCCGTACTTCCACTTCGCAGTGCAGTCTCTTGTGGATGGGACAGTGGACTTAGTGAGGTACAGTGTCAGTTTGGTCTCAGGGCACCCTATGTTAGTTAAGTTATTTTCCACTAGCAGCGCTACACACTGAATATTTTCCAAGCAGACTTTTTATCAGAGGCTGAATCACATAAAGATGCTGTCTTTGATTGTTCCCCCCCACCCCGCCCCCGCCCCTTTTCCCTTCTTCAGTTTTGGCATTTTTTTTCTGGTACTATTCAGCCAGTCTCCATCTGGTGACTTTGGCCTTTCCTTGTTATGATCCCATGCTGAATGGGAGCAACTAAAAGTGGAATACACTGTAGCTTTCTCCAGACTCGACTCTACTAAAATGCTTAGCTACTGAGGTTAAACTCTTGTCTTCTTCACGGCTCAGTACCTTGGTTTGGTGCTTCACTGTAGCGAAGGAGTGTTAGAGCCCCAAAAGGATGACCATCAGCCGAAATATTGGCAAATCTGTTCCCTGCCTTATAGGTTGTCTCCTTAAAGGGCTCTGGAATTTGGATCACAGTCTCTTCCAGGCTTCATTGTGACTCAAAGCAGCCACCTCACATTGGAGATAAGAAGACATGGCCTCTGCTTGAAAGCGCTCATAGTCTAGCCTCCATCATGATGCAATGAAAGGAGTGACAAGAGTAAGGCGGTTGGAAAGGGGGAACATCAGTGAGATTACAAGGTTACAATTCATTGTGAGATTGGCTATTTCTTGTAGGCATAATGGTAGAAGTCAAACTTAAGGAAGGATTTCAGTGACAAGTAAGTAGTGACTTTGTACTACAGGGTCCTGTCTGTGTCCTGTGGCTTTAATACAGAATTCTCTTTATATGTGCAACCTTTTTGCTAGGTGTTGTCAGCAGCAACAAGGACTGGGTTCAAATAGCTTAGGGTCCCTCTTAAAACTAACCAACCCATCAGTCTGAGCCCCCAATCTGGAATTTCTGCGATCACTATACTTTCCCTGGTGCCTTCACTGGCAATACTTCCCCACTAGCCAGCTCTGAGCCTGTGTGTGAAACAAGGAAAATATTGCTGGGGGAGATTGGAAGGGGGACACAGCATCAACTTGGGAAAACACAGCAATAAATATATGTAAATGAATAAGTAACAGAGTATATTTTGACAGTAGTCAATTAACTTGATTCCCTACCCACTGGCGTGAATGGTCAATAGGCCATTACCACATCACTTCCCCTGCTCCATCTGCTAAACCCCATTCATAGCTTGGTGTCAGGGGATAGCGTAGTCCCAGAGTCCCAAGCTTAACTTGGGCAGGCCTGTCTTCAGTCCCTGGGGAGGTACCTGCTCTTGTCTTGAGGCTCTACCACCTAATCCAGCTATAGTGATTTCAACTGTATTTAGTGGCTGGGTAGGAAGGGCTTTACTGGAGTTCACTCAGCTCTGCTGTTGTCCTCTGCTGCTTTAACGAAGAACCCTCTATATGTTGTGCCTCGTCAAGAAATCACCTCTACGTCATCACCCATTGTGAAGTCCTCAGTCTCCATCACCTCTCCCCCCAAAGTCCTCTCAAGAGCACAGGCAAAATAATACATATAGGACACTTGTACTGACTCCTTGACACAAGGTAGGAGCACTTTTCCCCTCTCTCTCACTTCAGTTCCACTTTCCAACCAAATATGAGTCTGGTGCAGCTATGGTGGCTCCCAAAGTGTGACCAGAAGAATCCTGGGTAGAAAGTTTATGCAAATGTTGCTCTCTCTGTAGCTGTACTCCCTCCTGTTTGTCACTTGATAGAGGTGGGAAGGGCTAGATTCACAAAGGGCCTTAGGCACCTAAACACCACTTTAGGCACCGATGTCCAACATGTAGGCACCCCTGGCATTCAAAAAACCCCTGCTCAGTTGCTGCCTAAAGTCCCAAAGGTGCCTAAGTTTCTGTGGGTGGGCATGTGCAAAACCACCTAAGGCCATGTCTACATTTGAGCAGGGAGGTGTGATGCTTAGCTCACAGAGAAGTACCCACCCTGGCTGTGTTCCACCTAGCACCTAAAAATAGCAGTGTGTCCACTGCAGCATGGGCAGCAGCTCAGGAGAGTTACCTCAAGTACAGACCTGCCCAACCTCTTGGCTACATTTTCAGGCAGCTCGAATGAGCTACTGCCGATGCTGCTGCTGCTGCTGCTGCGGACGCTGCTATTTTTAGGTGCCAGCTTGAGCACGGCTGGCACAGGGTACATCTGTGTGAGCTGGGAATCCCACCTCCCAGCTCAGAGATAGACCCACCCTCAGTCCTGATAGCCCCGAGCTGCTTGGCATGTCAGGGATTCTTAGACTAGGGAGTCCCGCTCTTGCCTGTGCGTCCTGATCCTGTAGGTGTGTTCCTAGCACAGTTACCCTCCCCTTTCTCTACCCCCTCCTACAAAAGATAGCCAGGGAGGAGACTTTCTCAGGCTGGCTAACTGGCATGCTTATGTCTGTACTACCACAGCCAATGGCCCAGTGGTTAGGGCACTCCCCTGAGATGTTTTCAAATCCCTGCTGTGCCTGCCTTGGAGCAGGGACCTGAACCTGAAGAGCTCTGTGTAAGCTCAAAGGTGTTGTCTCTCTCACCAACAGAAGCTGGTCCAATAGAAGATATTACTTCACTCCCCTGGTTTCTCTTGATATCCTGGGACAATGTAGCTACAACAAGAGTGCTTAGGGGGATAGCTATAATTCCTCATGTAAATAATTTACTCAAATCCAAGGGCGCATCCAAAATCATTTTTTAAAACCCCACATTTTGAATATCTCTTTGGGAGCTAGCAAGGCAGCTGGCTGCCCATTCGGCAAATCAGTATTATATCAGTTTGTGAGGCCATGCTGCCAGTTGTATTCTAGTACTAACCATCCAATACTCACAGCATGGCAATGCATCATGGTACAGAACCTTTATTTTCTTTAATGATACATCGCCGGCATTTGGGCTTTATTGATCATCATTGTAATAGCACATAACAGTGGTAGCTCATGTAATCTTCCAAGCAACTTACAAACATTAATTACATCAGACTGAAACATGAATGATATGCTGTATTTCCAAGACAAAGTGAAGGATCCGTCCAAAATCACCATGCTATAAGAAATAGATCACTAAGGCTATGTCTACACTACCACTTATGTCAGCAAAACTTATGTTGCTCAGGGGTGTGTGTCATGGGGGGCCCTGCATGTTGAGCAGCGCTGCCCCTGTTGGCCAAGTGCAGGATTGGCCCATCACACCGTCATCGGGTCTTCCTGTGGGATCAGGTAATTGCAACAAGGAGGGCTCAGGTCCCCTGGTGGGGCCAAGCAAACAAACAGTTTCTGGTCCTTGAGCCTCCTGGCTGGTGCAAGCACTAGCAGTTGCGGGTTCTGACTCTCTGGGCAAGACAGGACAAACAATCAGTCTGTAGCCCCCTGGCGGGGCAGAGCAAAGCAAGCAGTAACCACACCTAGTGGCAAGGGGAGGGGGGCAGGGGAACGCGGGCCCACCCTACTCTACTGGGTTCTGACTTAGGGCCCTATGAAGCCAGGAAATTCCCAGTTAAGGGTTTAAGCATTGGCTTCTTCTACGTTTCTGGGTTACTTCATACCACAAGGCATTCGTCTCAGGCATCTCCTGGGCTGGCAGCAGCTCGGCATCCCAGTCAGTCTGTGCACTCAGCTGGTCATCTGAAGCGTAATCTGCGGCTACGGTTGTGACCACTTGGAGAGTCACAGGCATCTCTGCAGGAGGCTGCCTCAGACATCCTCCCTCCTCCTGCGCCAGCCCAGACTGAGCTGGGCTGCCTCCTTTTATTTGTCCCGTTCAGCTAGAGCATGCACAGCAGAGTCAAAGGAGCAAGGCCTCCTAGGCCCACAGTGATTGGTCAGGCCCTGTTGGTCCTATGTGAGGTTGGTACACCTTGTCAGAGTGTTAAAAACGCACCCTGCTGAGTGGCATAAGTTTTGCTGGCATAAGTGGTAGTATGCACAGCTCTATGTGAGCAGGAGAGCTTCTCCCGCTGACATAGCTATCACCGCTCGTGGAGGT
This sequence comes from Caretta caretta, assembly GCF_965140235.1. Lineage (NCBI taxonomy): Eukaryota > Metazoa > Chordata > Testudines > Cheloniidae > Caretta > Caretta caretta. The sequence continues at coordinate 82,687,127 of NC_134207.1, read as the reverse complement.
GGTTTTATTATGTCAATGGGAGAGCTGTCACCACCAGCATAGAGTGGCTACACAAGTGATCTTACAGTGGCACATTGGTACAGCTGTGCCGCTGTATGCTCACTAGTGTAGACATAGCTTTAGAAAGCAGCAGCAGAGTGCAATAGGATGAGTGCTTTGAAATGCAATTGCTGACAATCACTGTCATAGAAAGTAATGGAGTAAAGGTGGATATCTGTTTATTTACTGTTGAGAAGTGTCTTTCCAGTAACAGTGGGAAAACCTTGATGTTAGGGGGAAAAAAAAAAACCACACAAGCACCTTACCGGAATATTTTTGACCTTAGCATGGACTATACTGGGAATTCATTCCCATGGCTGTTTTGATGTGGGAATAGACAAGTGAAAGGATCTTCACAGCTCATATCCTCATCTGTGAGAGATGGCAACCCAAATTTATCTGTGGAATATGTTAACTTCTGTAGTGGAAAATCCTACTTGTCTAAAACAACCCTAAATTATGGGCTAGATTTTCAAAATTAGGCATTTGCAACATCTTTGTTTGCACCTGATTTATGCATCCCAATACCGAATGTGCATGCGGAAATCAGGGATTTTTGCTCACAAATGGCCAGTTATGAACCTGACTCACCATCTGCATCTGTAATACCAGACAAACCTGATGACTCAAACAAAGTAAAGCCAGTTTGCAAGGTCTTTTTGGGAATAAAAGACACGCACATGATGCAAATGTATACAAATTTTGTTCTTGTGAATCAGCAGGGAATGATAGTTTGTGAGAAACCAGCAGGTTTATGAAAAGGGATTTCATATTATGAATACACACACACACTCATGTAACATATATAAGCAGCTCCTGTGCTGGGATTTTAACAGTATTGTAGTCTGTTTCAGAGACTCTCTCTTTATTTTCACATTCACTGATGCACAGTTTTATTTATTTATTGAGTAAAGAGCTTGCAACTGTTTGGGCCTTTTATATCACTCTTGGCCTTCTGAGTGACAGTTCATCCTTGCAAAAACCACAACAGTCCTCCATACTAGTGATCCTAAGCACTATTCTTTACAATCACATTACAGCAATTATTGGACCATCACTGAATGCTGTAGTGTACTGCCATTTTTAATTCTGCTTTTACCATTAATGAGCTTTGAGCATTCAATAAGGACAAATGCAAAGTACTCCACTAAGAAGGAACAATCAGTTGCACATATGCAAAATGGGAAAATGACTCCCTAGGAAGGAGTACTGTGGAAAGCGATCTGGGGGTTATAGTGGATCACAAGCTAAATATGAGTCAACAGTGTAACACTGTTGCAAAAAAAAAAAACCCCAACATCATCCTGGGAAGTTGTCATAAATATAAAGGGAAGGGTAACCACCTTTCTGTATACAGTGCTATAAAATCCCTCCTGGCCAGAGGCAACATCCTGTTACCTGTAAAGGGTTAAGAAGCTCAGCTAACCTGGCTGGCACCTGTCCCAAAGGACCAATAAGGGAACAAGATACTTTCAAATCTTGGGGGGGGAAGGCTTTTGTTTGTGTAAGCAGAGTCAGGATGAGCTCCACCCTGACATCTGGTGGTGAGGTGTGGCAAGTTGTGGAAAAGAACTTCAGGGGCTGATCTCATTTGCATAAGCACACCCACCCCGCCTAGAATGAGGCCATAGCTGCCCAAATGGTCACTTTGGCTGCTGTGGGATCCCCAGTGTCTCTGTTATTGGGGAAGGAAGAATAAATTGTTATTACCCTGATTATGGGAATCAAGGACCGTGGAACTGTACTTGGCCTTTTGTTATGATGGAGGGTCTCGCCATCAACTAAGTAGCACTCACTAGGCAAGGGACATGGGTTCCAAAACTCTGTGAATAGAGAGGCTGGGAACAGGTATTAATACTTGGTGCTATGGGCTCCCTGGTGAGGGCCTTACATACTAATTGCACTTCCTCCTCTCTCCACTGTGGAATATCAGAGCTAATTTTGATTCCATTAGGAGTCTAGTTACAGGCTGCTGAGCTGAATTCACTTTGGGCTAAGGGTGTACCAGCTCTGTGGCTCCCCTACTACAAGCTGAAATCACTGAGTGTTGTGTTAAGTAGTAGGGGAGCCTGAAGCTATATGGTAGAGCCGTTTGCGGCATGGTGAGTGGAGCGGCTGGTGGAGCAGTTTGCGGGACAGCGAGCGGAGCGGCTGGTGGAGCAGCTCAGTTTGCGGGACGGCGAGCGGAGCAGAGTGGCTGGCAGAGCAGAGCAGCTGGTGGAGCGAAGCCCCATGGAGAGGTGGGGCCATCAGTGTTGGACCACATAAGGTGCCCCTTAACACCCCCCCACTCCAATCTCCACCTGGTTGGGAGGTAAAAAACTCTGCAGATAAACTTTTGAACTCTGGGCTGCCCTGACCAGGGACAGAGACTTTTGGGTCGTTGGACTTTTGGGACTTTGGGTGATTTTGGGTTGCTGGACTCAAGAACCAAAGGAAAAGGACATGCCCCAAATTTGCTTGGGGTGGGTTTTGCTCGTGGGTTGTGTTATGAATCCTGTTGGTGGTGTTTCCCCAACATAATGCCACGTTTTTTCTCTCTGTTATTAAAAGGCTTTTTGCTACACTCAGACTCTGTGCTTGCGAGAGGGGAAGTATTGCCTCTTGGAGGCGCCCAGCGGGGGTGGTATATATTTGTCCCAGGTCACTGGGTGGGGGCTCGAGCCAGTTTTGCATTGTGTTATTGGAATGGAACCCCTAGATACTGAACCCGGCCCTTGTTGCTGCCAACTCTGACAGGCAGAAGGGTTACATTTGTGCTCTTTGTTTACGTTTTTGTTCTCTCTTGGGACTGAGAGAGGCCAGACAGAAATCCATCTTCTCCACCCATCCTAATCCAAGTCTCCAATATTGCAACCAGTATAGGTAAGCCAGGCAAGGCAGATTAGTTTATCTTTTGTTTTATGTGAATTTTCCCTGTGTTAAGAGGGAGGTTTATTCCTGTTTTCTGTAACTTTAAGGTTTTGCCTAGAGGGGGATCCTCTGTGTTTTGAATCTGAATACCCTGTAAAGTATTTTCCATCCTGATTTTACAGAGGTGATTCTTTTACCTTTTCTTTAATTAAAATTCTTCTTTTAAGAACCTGATTGATTTTTCATTGTTCTTAAGATCCAAGGGTTTGGGTCTGTGTTCACCTGTACAAATTGGTAAGGATTATTATCAAGCCTTCTCCAGGAAAGGGGGTGTAGGGCTTGGGGGGATATTTTGGGGAAAGGCATCTCCAAGTGGTCTCTTTCCCTGTTCTTTGTTTAAAACGCTTCGTGATGGCAGCATTACTGTTCAAGGCCAAGGCAAAGTTTGTACCTTGGGGAAGTTTTTAACCTAAGCTGGTAAGAATAAACTTAGGGGGTCTTTCATGCGGGTCCCCACATCTGTACCCTAGAGTTCAGAGTGGGGAAGGAACCCTGACAGAAGTATTAGCAAGAGCATTGTAAGCAAGACATGAGAAGTAATTCTTCCACTCTACTCTGTGCTGATTAAGCCTCAACTGGAGTATTGTGTCCAGTTCTGGGCACCAAATTTTGGGAAAGATGCAGACAAATTGGAGAAAGTCCAGTGGAGAGCCAGAAAAATGATTAAAGGTCTAGAAAACATGACCTATGAGGGAAGATTGAAAAAACTGGGTTTGTTTAGTCTGGAGAAAAGAAGACTGAGGGGGAACATAACAGTTTTCAAGTACATAAAAAGTTGTTACAAGGAGAAGGGAGAAAAATTGTTCTCCTTAACCTTTGAGGAGAGAACAAGAAGCAATGGGCTTAAATTGCAGCAAAGGTGGTTTTGGTTGGACATTAGGAAAAAATTCCTACCTGTCAGGATAGTTAAGCACTGGAATAAATTGCCTAGGAAGGTTTTGGAATCTCCATTACTGGAGGTTTTTAAGTGCAGGTTAGACAATCAGTTGTCTGGGATGGTCTAGTTTATACTTAGTCCTGCCTTGAGTGCAGGGAACTAGACTACAAGACCTCTCGAGGTCGCTTCCAGTCGTATGATTCTATGATTATTTCTGATTATCTAAAGCACTCAATCAAGACAGACTTCAAGCTTCAGGACAGAACATTGAATAAGCAGTAAATTATTATCCAACTGTGTCTGGATAGAAGAAGTAGTAGAGCCAGAAGCTTGCTAGGTCCCACCTCCAACAGGTGCCTTGCCTGCTTTTTAAGGGAAACCTTCCATCCTTCCAAAAGCCAATTCCTTCACTAGTGTGTTTTGTCTGATAACTTTATATGGTACATCACAAATGATGGTTTCAGATTCCTAGCTCTTAATGTACCAGCAAAAATTAACTCAGCCTCCCAAACTTTGGTCCCAGGCCTACTGATGGTCCACAGATGACTTGCTGGTGGTCTGTGGAGAGCTGGCTGATCAAGTGGTGCTAACTGCTCCTTATGGGACAGATTGTGGACCCCTGACTCTCAGTGAGCAATGAGGCTACTCACATGAGTAAGCACACATGGAGGCGCATATATAATTGTAAGTTTCCAGTTAGACAGACCAGAAGAAACAAAATACTTTGCTCCAGTTTCTCTCCCAAATTTCCTATTGCACTTAATAAATAGTTAAAAATAAAAGAAGAATAAATACAAAGTTTGAATAGTTGGTGCAATTCATCTTCTAGTTGTAGATTTCTCTTCTTTTGCTCATGCCAGGTCTAGTTTGCTGATTTCTAAGTTCCTGGTGAAAACGTTTCGTGCACACATACAGGAAGTGACGGCATGCTTGTTTTGGCAGTTTCAGCTGCATTTATTCCAGATAGCAGCTGAATTTTATCAGTTGGTTTAGCCTCTGGTCTTCAAAAGACCAACTATTATTTCACTCCTCTTTAAAAATAATAATAAAGATTATTTTAGAAAAAAAATGTGCTCTGCGTTTGGATAAAAGGAAAGGAAAAAAGCCATGCCTCCCAAAGTCTTTTGGCCCGTATTCTGCTCATTATCCTGTATGGCATATAACTCATATTTTCTTGAAATCTAAATGACTTCTTGTCTGAACTCCCTCTTGTGTTCCCTAGCTTGTATTGCATTTGCTCACTTGCGCTCTACTCAGGTGGCATTGGACACAACACTTGGGGCCCCGTTGTTTTAATTTTGAGGTGACTATCCAGTTCCTGGTTCCAGCTTGAGAAAGAAATGCCAGGAGATTTCCAAGGAAGCCTGCTTTTGTGAGATTTCTAGCCCAATTGATATCAGACTCAAGGAGGTTCTGATATGATTTGGGAAAGCATTATCCAAACCAGTTCTCCACAGTTGATTATGTATGCCCATTGCTATTTACTAATGGAAAGATTCTGATCCCCTTACTTAGTGGGGCTGATCCAGTGCCCGCTGGAGTCAGTGGAAAGGCTCCTGCTTTCCTCCGTCAGATTGGATCCAGACCACTGAATAGTGCCTTATCTCACAAGTAGTCGTATTGGAATCAGTGGAGTTACTCATGTAGTAAGGTGCTTCTCAATATGAGTAAGGGTATAAGAATCAGGCCCTGTGCTATGTCCTGTGACTGACATTAGTCTCTGTCTGCGAAGGGGGGAAAACATTATAAATTAACCCAACACCCTCAGTGCCTCTTGATTAAGTAAGTGAAAGAAGTGTACAGAGAGAGAGAGAGAGAGACCTGAACTTTGAATGTTAGAAGGAGTTTATACAAGATGAGGGTGAGTTTTTTTTAAAATAATTTGGTTTAAATGGGATTAAATTTAAGGCAATGTAAACTGTAGGGTCCAATGTACTTGGTTGGTCTCATTGAAGTCAATTGGGACTACATGCACAAGTAAGGATTACTCTTGGGAGTATGGTGTGCAGGATACATTTATGTCCATAGCTAGACTTGAAAGATTAGAGTATCTTCCAGAACAGTTTTTTCTAGTTCAGAAGAAACCTCTAAATATACTCTTCTTGTATGGAAAAGAAAACAAGATTTTTATGCTAGTAGTAATTTTACCACTAATTTTGCAGCAAGACCAAAGTAAAATCTAGACGTGGACTATAACTAACAAACAATGCCCAGCTTGGAAACTCTCTGCAGATCACTTCGGTCCCTGGTATAGTTCCCCTTGATTCTGTCAAAGGAGTGTTATCTTGAGATTGTCAATGCATGCCCCAGGGCAGGAGTGCCTTGGGTCTCTGGGGGGAAAAAACCCGTAATAAGTGACATCAGTAATATTTCAGGGACTGTAGAGCCCAGTGTCACTAAATGCCAGCTAAATCTCTATACATGGCTTGCTTCAAATAGTCATTCCTGAAGTGATGAAAGGTGAGGGGATGGAGTGGTAATTGAACCAATTAAAGAAACATTTGCTGTGGGGAAGGGTCCATAGAGTGGTGTGTAACATTCTATTTTGTTTTCCTTCAGATTCCATCAAGGTCTAAGTGGGTGGGAAATAAACCCACCACTATCTACCAAATGCCAGAGTTAGGACATTAGCTGACGAAAGGCAGGAGGTGTAGACTAAGTCACTGACCATTCCCCTTCCCCCCCATGCTGATATTCTGTCTGCTCTACCTTATGCATTTTTTGAGAGTCCAGAAACAATTATCTTGTCTGCCCAAGCAAAAAAAGGCAACTACATAAACTGAACACCACTTTTGCCACTTTTGGAAAAGCTAAGTTACCCAGGAAAGAGAAATTATAACTGAAATTTAAAGGAAGGCTAGCAATATCACCATCAAGCTTGATTCTGATCTCACTAACAATGGTGTAAATAAAAAGGATCTCCACAGATGTCAGCAGGTTGCACCAGTGCAAAATTGGCGTAAGTTGGCTCTTTATCAGGCCCTTTGTTTGTAAACCATAGTTATAAAACAATCAAATGAGGAGAAATTTAATGCTATAAAAATTATATTTTCCTGTTGAAACCAACTTTCTTACTCTTGGAGAAACTGACTCTGTTTGAATATATTCACCAAGGAATTAGGTGAATATAGTTAGGGATACTGTTCTCTCCTCAATGCATGTGTGTTCACTGTGTTGCTCATGTTAATTAGAGATGGAGCCAAATTCTGCTCTCAGTTACATTGGTATAAATCTGAAGTATAGATTTATCCACAACGTTCAGATCTGTGTTGAGGTGACCAGACAGCAAGTGTGAAAAATCGGGACAGGGGATGGGGGGGGGGGTGTAATAGGCGCCTATACTAGACAAATCCCCAAATATCGGGACTGTCCCTATAAAATTGAGACATCTGGTCATCTTAGGCCTTGTCTACACTACAAAATTAGGTCAAATTTATAGAAGTCGGTTTTGTAGAAAGCGTTTTTATACAGTCGATTGTGTCTGTCCCCACACAAATGCTCTAAGGGCATGTAGTCGGTGGAGTGTGTCCACAGTACCGAGGCAACCATAGACTTCCGGAGCGTTGCACTGTGGGTAGCTCTCCCACAGTTCCTGCAGTCTCTGCTGCCCATTTGAACTCTGGGTAGAAATCCCAGTGCCTGATGGGGCTAAAACATTGTTGCGGGTGGTTCTGGGTACATATCGTCAGGCCCCCCTTCCCTCCGTGAAAGCAAGGGCAGACAATCATTTTGCACCTTTTTTCTTGAGTTACCTGTGCAGACGCCATACCACAGCAAGCATGGAGCCCACTCAGCTAACCATCACCGTACATCTCCTGGGTGCTGGCAGACGCAGTACTGCATTGCTACACAGCAACAGTTTATTGCCTTTTGGAAGCAGACCGTACAGTATGACTGGTAGCCGTCGTTGACGTAGTCCAGGGTGCTCTTTTAACCGACCTCGATGAGGTCAGGGGCGCCTGGGCAAACATGGGAGTGACCTCAGCCAGGTCATTTCCCTTTTAAGTTTCGTGTCATGCCGATTCAGTCCTACCGGCAGTGCACTGTCTTTTAATCTGCAGCCAGCAGAAGACGATGGCCAGCAGTCATACTGCACCGTCTTCTGCCGAGCACCCAGGTGATGATGATGGCTAGCGGTTGTACTGCACAGTCTGCTGCCAGCAAGATGTATAAAGATAGATGAAATGGATCAAAACAAGAAATAGACCAGATTTGTTTTGTATTCATTTTCTCCTCCCTCGCTCCATGAAATCAATGGCCTGCTAAACCCAGTTTTGAGTTCTATCCTTGAGGTTTTGAGTTCTATCCTTGAGGGGGCCATTTTGTTTCTCGCAAAGCCATCCCCTTTGTTGATTTTAATTCTCTGTAAGCCAACCCTGTAAGCCATGTTGTCAGTCGCCCCTCCCTCCGCCAGAGCAACGGCAAATAATCGTTTCGTGCCCTTTTCCCTGGATTGCCCGAGCAGAAGCAGACGCTATAGCACAGCAAGCATGGAACCCGTTCAGCTCACTCCAGCAGTTATGACCATTGTAAACACCTCGCGCATTATCGTGCAGTATATGCAGAACCAGCACCTGAAAAACCAGGCGAGGAGGCGATGGCAGCACGGTGATGAGGCCCTGAACACGCTTTTCTCTAAAACCACGTTCCCCCACAATTTGGAGATCATGGTGTTAATGGGGCAGGCTCATGCTGTTGAATGCCGATTCTGGGCCCGGGAAACAAGCAACAGTGGTGGGACCGCATAGTGTTGCAGGTCTGGGATGATTCCCAGTGGCTGCGAAACTTTCGTATGCATAAGGGCACTTTCATGGAACTTCGTGACTTGCTTTCCCCTGCCCTGAAGCGCAAGAATACCAAGATGAGAGCAGCCCTCACAGTTCACAAGCGAGTGACAATCCCTGTGGAAGCTTGCAACGCCAGACAGCTACCGGTCAGTCGGGAATCAATTTGGAGTGGACAAATCTACTGTGGGGGTTGCTGAGATGCAAGTAGCCAACGCAATCACTGAGCTGCTGCTATCAAAGGTAGTGACTCTGGGAAATGTGCAGGTCATACTAGATGGCTTTGCTGCAATGGGATTCCCTAACTGTGGTGGGGCCATAGACGGAACACATATCCCTATCTTGGGACCAGACCTCCAGGGCAGCCAGTACATAAACCGCAAGGGGTACTTTTCAATGGTGCTGCAAGCACTGGTGGATCACAAGGGACGTTTCACCAACATCAACATGGGATGGCCGGGAAAGGTTCATGACACTCACGTCTTCAGGAACTCTGGTTTGTTTAAATGGCTGCAGGAAGGGATTTACTTCCCAGAGCAGAAAATAGCTGGTGGGGATGTTGAAATGCTTATAGTTATCCTTGGGGACCCAGCCTATCCCTTAATGCCCTGGCTCATGAAGCCGTACACAGGCACCCTGGACAGTAGTCGGGAGCTGTTCAACTATAGGCTGAGCAAGTGCAGAATGGTGGTAGAGTGTGCATTTGGACGTTTAAAGGGTCGCTGGCGCAGTTTACTGACTCGCTCAGACCTCAGTGAAACCAATATTCCCATTGTTATTGCTGCTTGTTGTGTGCTCCACAATCTTTGTGAGAGTAAGGGGGAGACGTTTATGGCGGGATGGGAGGTTGATGCAAATCACCTGGCTGCTGAATATGCACAGCCAGACACCAAGGCAGTTAGAAGAGCACAGCAGGAAGTGGTGTGCATCAGAGAAGCTTTGAAAACCAGTTTCATGACTGGCCAGGGCACTGTATGACACTTCTGTTTGTTTCTCCTTGATGAAAACCCTCCCCCTTGGTTGACTCTAATTCTCTGTAAGCCACCACCCTCCCGCCTTTGATCACAGCTTGCTTGCAAAGAAAATAAAGTCACTATCATTTAAAAAACATGTGTTCTTTATTAATTGATTATAAAAATAGGGAGATAACTCACAAGGTAGCCCGGGTGGGGTGTGGGAGGAGGGTAGGAGGGAAGGAAAAGGCCACTTTAAAACTTGTTGAATGCCAGCCTTCTGTTGCTTGGGCTGTCCACTGGGGTGGAGTGGTTGGGTGCCCCGAGCCTCCCCCCCCCCCACGTTCTTGGATGTCTGGGTGGGGAGGCTATGGAACTTGGGGAGGAGGGAGGGCAGTTAAGCAGGGGCTACAGAAGCCATCTGTGATCCTGCTGCCATTCATGAACCTCCACCAGACGCCGGAGCATGTCTGTCTGATCCCACAGTATCCCCAGTGTTTCCTCATGCCTCCTCTGATCTTTCTGCCGCCACCTCTCCTCATGTTCATCGGCCACCGTCCTGTACTCTGCTATTGTGTCCCTCCACACAGCTCTGTCAGTGCCGGACGACTGCATGAGCTCAGAGAACATGTCATCACGCATGCGTTTTTTTCGCCGCCTTATCTGAGATAGCGTCAGGGATGGAGGAGGGAGGCTTGAAACATTTGCAGCTGCTGGAGGGAAAAAAAGGGAGTGAAGATACATTTTACAGAACAATGGCTATACTCTTTCATGGTGAACAACACTATTCACATTACATAGCACATGAGATTTTGGTACAAGGTCGCATTTTGCATCTTATATTGAATGCCTGCAGCTTTGGTGTTAGAGATCACACACACAGGGCCGGGCAACAGAATTCGGCTTGCAGGTGGACATGGTAAGCCATAGTGTTTCGGCTTCTGCAACCTTCATAACAGCAGCCCCCTCCTTTCCCATACCAAGCAAAGCGTGTTGAGCTGGCCTTTTACTGCTGCCGTTTTCCTGTTAACATGCAGCTGCAGAAACCAAACTAACCTCCTCCCCCCATCCAATTCTCTGGGATGATCGCTTTTCCCCTTCCCCACTGCGTGGCTGGTATCAGGGAAGATCCCTGCTAGCCAAACATGAACAGCTCAGCACCAATGGCCCCCCTCCCACCGCATGGCTAACTGCGGGGAGGATTTCTTTTCAGCCACAGGCAAACAGACCAGTAGGAACGGGCACCTCTGAATGTCCCCGAATCAAATTCCCCTATTTCAACCAGGTTACCATAGACGATATCACTCTCCTGAGGATAACACAGAGAGATAAAGAACGGATGTTGCTTGAATGCCAGCAAACACTGGGACCATACACTGCCAGGCTTTGTCATGCAATGATACCAGATTACTTGCTACTAGCATGGTGTGGTAAAGTGTCTGACCATGGAGGACGGAATAAAGCTGCCCTCCCCAGAAACCTTCTGCAAAGGCTTTTAGAGTACCTCCAGGAGAGCTTCATGGAGATGTCCCTGGAAGATTTCCGCTCCATCCCCAGACACGTTAACAGACTTTTCCAGTAGCAGTACTGGCCACAAATGCATCCCAAGTCCTCAGGGATACTTAATCATTAAAAAACGCTTGCTTTTATAACATGTATTATATTTAAAAAGGCACACTCACCAGAGGTCCCTTCTCTGGCTTCATTGGGTTGGGAGGGTATTTCAGTCAGGGTGATAAAAAGATCCTGGCTGTCGGGGAGAATGGTGTGCTGTGTGCTCTCCCCAAGCTCGTCCTCCTCCTCATCTTCCCCATCTGCAAAATCCTCAGCCATGGCAGAGAGTACCCCATCCTCAGAGTCCACGGACAGGAGTGGGATCACGGTGGCAGCCCCCCCTTGAATTGCATGCAGTTCAGCGTAGAAGCGGCATGTCTGGAGCTCTGTCCTGGAGCATCCGTTTGAGTCTTTGGTTTTCTGGTACGCTTGTCTGAGCGCCTTAAGTTTCATGCTGCACTGTGTTGCATCCCTGATGTAGCCTCTGTCCCTCCTGGCCTCAGAGATTTTTTGAAATATTTTGGCATTTTGTCTTTTGGAACGTAGTTCTGATAGCACGGATTCCTCTCCCCATACAGCGATCAGATCCAGTACCTCCCGTTCGGTCCATGCTGGAGCTCTTTTTCGATTCTGGGACTGCATGGTCACCTGTGCTGATGAGCTCTGCATGGTCACCTGTGCTGATGAGCTCACCTGGCCAAATAGGAAATGAGATTCAAAAGTTCCTGGAGCTTTTCCTGTACACCTGGCCAGTGCATCTGAGTTCAGAGTGCTGTCCACAGCAGTCACAATGGTGCACTGTGGGATAGCTCCTGGAGGCCAATACCTTCGAATTGCATCCACACTTACCCTAATTCAAAACGGTGATGTCGATTTCAGCGCTAATCCCCTCGTTGGGGAGGAGTACAGAAACTGGTTTGAAGAGCCCTTTATGTCAAAAAAATGCCTTCGTTGTATGGACGGGTGCAGGGTTAATTTGGATTTAATGCTGCTAATTCCAACATAAACTTGTAGTGTAGACCAGGCCTGAGTTGAGATTCACACTTCCTTGAAGTTTGAGGATGTTCAGAGCTTGGATTTTGGTTCAGACAGTTATGGAGTTAAGCACCAGCTGTTGCCTCTACTGGACAGTTTCTATTGTAAGTAGGGGTGGGTGAACCCTGCAGGGTTTGATTTATGTTGGCCACAAAGCATGAAGTTAGGCTGGTATGGGTTCAGGTTCCACAGACACTGAGGTTCAGGTTCTCTAACCCTCCTGCCCCCCCCCCCCCCAGTCCCACTTTAGGCAACCTATGCCTACACTCCTGTCCTTCCAACACACCCATGTTGTCTTGGGCAGAAAAAAACTGCTGTAGGAAAGTCACTGTCCCTTCCAAATTCTAAGGTGTTTTTGGGAGCCAGAAGGAGAGGTGGTGTTAACTGGGAGCACTCCCACCTCCAGAGCTGCTACCCTCATACACGAGCAGTGAGGCTCTGTAAACTTTCCACAGTAGCTCGGGTACCCTCAAGATGAACTTTGAGGCCTTGGTCTGATGTTTGTGGATGAGCTAGAACTCAAAACCAGCCTGATTTTTGGAGTGGATTCAGGGTTCTAGCAAAGCTTTTGTGCACTCCAAATATAAGCCCTGCTACACTGCTACAGCTTCAAGAGCTCAGGTGGCAGAAGCCTGAAGGTCCTGGCGTCTATCCTTTCTGTCATGTCTGCGTAGTTTTGCTGGCAACTGTGGTATTCATTATTTACTGCCTCAGATTAGTTACACTGATTTAATGGGTACAGGCTTCACACCGTGGCATTGCTGACAACTGTGGTACAAAGAAAGTAGCAAAATTAAGTCTGCTCCCCTTTATTGCTTAAATTCAGTTTCAGGGTTTATAAAATACAGTAGACTATTTCTATGGAGAGAGAATTTAATTTAGCAATACACATGAATAATGCTCGAAAGACAAAAGACTGTTTGGGTTATTTAATATATTGTTAATTAAATGCATTATGATTATGGATAGACATTTCAGAAAAGACTGCAGTCACCATAACAACCTGATAACATTTAATCACATCATTTCTGGATTTGATTACCCTTCAGAACTTTGTCTTTTCTGAAAACACAGGGCAGTTTTCAAGTGTGTGCTTTTTTCTTAATGTGACTTGTTTGATTCCATTCTCTGCAAAGCCCTGTAACACAATAAGAAAATGTCAGGAAGAAAACAAAACAAAGATGTAGCATCCCATACACTCTCCTCAAGGAGAGAGAGATACCTTGTGTTAAAATTGCCACCTGAGATTTAGAAAAATCTTACTATCATACACGATAAAAAATGCACCATGAGTGATCGATATATATCACTGTAATTGGATACAAGGGGTCAGTTCTTCAGTTGGTGTAGAGCGGCATAGCTCCATTTACTTGAGTAAATGGACTTCAATGAGATTACAATAATTTGGATTTTTAGATTAAGACTGAGGATCTGGACCATGAGGCACCCATGGCCAGATTGCCTTTTTGTGGTCTCCAGGTCCATGATTACCCAGGGTGGAAGGAATAAATTTTCAGAACAAGCCTCCCCCCACTTTTTTTTTTTTTTGTGATTGGCTGCACCAGAAAAATGAGCGTGAACCTGATTTGTCTGAACGAGTTATGCTTCCTGTCTACCTAACCTGCTTGCGCAAAATGCAGTCAGCACGAAAGCAGGAACACTAAATCAGAGGCTGGTTTGAGGCTGGATGAAAATATCGCCCTCTTGACCACTTTGCTCCACAGAGATGGTAAGAGTTAACCATATACCCAACAAGGGATCTCTGCTGATGAAAAAGACAAAAATCTCTACTACTGAGTAAGACTGAGGTGGTGCCAGAGGCTGACACGTGGGAATCAGAGTTCAGGCAACAGTCATGGTCAATGGACTAGTAGGGGGCTGGGAAGCAAGGTCCTTAGGGGCTGAGTGTAGAATAGAGGGTGCAGACTGTGGATTTTAGAGAGTTTAACACTGTTTAATCCCAACATGCTGCAATGACATAGCAGAAGAATCAGTTTTAGTGTTAACCAGCAGGCAGTTTATGTGCATTACTGAGGTCAGAACTGTCCTGCCATCCATACCAATTTTCACAGAACTGTACTGTTCACAGGACATTACATGAGTATAAGCCCCATGGTCATGATATAGTGGCAAGAAAATTAGGCCAGTGGTTCTCAACCTTTCCAGACCTACTGTACTCCTTTCAGGAGTGTGATTTATCTTGCGTACCCCCAAGTTTCACCTCACTTAAAAACTACTTGCTTACAAAATCAGACATAAAAATACAAAAGTGTCACAGCCACACTATTACTGAGAAAATTGCTGACTTTCTCATTTTTATCATATACTTATAAAATAAATCGATTGGAATATAAATGTACTTATATTTCATTGTGATACTTACTGTATAACAGTATATAGAGCAGTATAAACAAGTCATTGTCCGTATGAAATTTTAGTTTGTACTGACTGAAACAATAACTAGTTTCTCATTTTCTAAAGCAAACTACTTAAGGGTACAGTAGCCTCTGTCCAGCCTCTGCTCACATAGCTAACTGACATTACTTGATAAATAGGCTGAATATCGCAGCGACTCCTGCAATCTGGTATTGATTTACTATCAGCATCTCAAGCACTGCCAAATTATTATTTTATTGGGAAGGAAAATAGGGATACCACAAAGTGACACTTACTCCTGAGAAAGTTTGGCAGGCAGCCCTGATAAGAAGGACGCTGTAGCCTTAGTCTGTTTCTCCCAGTGGGACTGCTACAGCGTGAGGATTCCCTTACTAGGACACAGCAAGAATAACTATACAGCATCTACTAGTTCTTATTCTTTGCATCTAATTAGGATAACACATTTGGGACCAAATGTTTACAAGGCTCTATTTTTGTGCCTCTATTTTTGCACTTGCAGTCAATCACAAGCATAATGAATTGTGAATTCCCAACATGAATTATTGCAGTTCGATTGCTTACTTGGTCACACCAGCCCCTTTGTTTCAGCCAAGATGACTAACTCATTGGTGAGAAATGGGCAGAAAGTGAACAGGAAGGTGTGCAAAAACAGTCAAAGCAAATTTGTTTTACAAATTTGAATGAATGTAAGGGGGGGGGAGGGGAAATTGTAGTATTTTCACCTCTTTAGTTATAACAAAATTCGGGCTGAAGCAACAGAATCTGAATTTCAGAAGCATGCGGATCAGGGATTTGGTTAGGCCCTACATAAAGATACAGTCCCTGGTCCTTTCTTAATTACATGTTTTACACTGGTGTCATTCAATTGATTTTGGCAGAGTTACTCGGAATCTGCACTGCTGTGACAGGAAAATCAGACCCAGTGACTATTTTTATTTGGTCATTTGGATTTGATTTCATATTCAATTTTTAAATCCCTCTCAAACAGCGTCTGCTGACTCTTTAAGGTAGGCCATGGATTCAGCACTGCCCTATTCCTGGTTTCAACCCAGAATGTGTGGAACTCTGGGAATTGTAGTTCTCAGAGCTGTTGGAGTTGTAGGGCTCACAGCAAGGAATGCTGGGAAGGGAGGCTTTACGTAGGCAGTTCCCCTTGTTCAGTACACGGGAAGACCTGAAGGAAATAAGTCATGTGATGGATGTGTCTCTAGTCATAGGGTCAGAAAACCAGTATGATAGGGCCTCAAAAGTAAGGGTAGAGTTGCCATCTGTCTCGTTTTCACCTGGATAATCTGGGTTTCAGTTTGTGTTTCCGGGAGCTATTTGACAAGCCCTGATGTCTTGAGGTTTTTTTATCTGGGGGGAGGGTGGTAAGAGGTGGAGTACGGGCAGGGCCCTGGGGGGAGAGATGGAGCAGGGGTGGGGATTTGGGGGAAGAAGCAGAGCAGGGGGCGGGGCCTCAGGATTCCAGTTACCAGCCATTAGAAAGATGGCAACCCTCAGGAAGAATCTATAAAACAGTCCAAAAGGAGCCTTAACAAGAGAGCTGGATGGTTTGGTGAAGTACCCAAAGATTCAGGTGTGGCGATATCTCAGTAAGGAAGTTAAGGAGCTGCAGCAGAATCTAGGGAAGTAGCTTTGTGGAAAGAGAAAATGGAGAGTTTGGGGCTATACCTGATGCCCACTTTGTTGAAGCTCTTGGAAAACGGAGGGCAGGAGCTCTTCTTACCCTGGAGGGGGAAGAAGAACAGGAAAGTTTGCTTTCATTTTGGACTTTTGCTTACTTTTATTCTTGTTACTTCAGAAGGGCTGGAGTATTTTAGATTAGCTGGAGAGCTAAACCAGCCTACCAGTGAGGGAAACTGAGATAACGCCTGCATTCCATGACAAGAAAGTAAGGCCCAGCCACACCCTCTAAAGTTCTAGCATGTTTAGAGCTGGAACTTTGCTTTGGGCCCATATCTAGTTGTAATATATAATACACTGACACAAGCATGTAAATATAAAGTTAATAAGTAGATATTCTGTACTTAGCAATGGAAAAAGACATTGTTTCATTATCTCTGCAAATTTTTTCATTATTTTATTAAAATATCATAACTGAATAACTACTTGACAACTACTATTCGTGCAACTCTGGGATCATGAGCTCTTCAGGGAAAGAATTTTCTGTCGTCTGTATGTTATGCAGTGCTGCTAAGTTTCACAACTAATAAATAATGATGCATTAAACTAGAATTTGGGTATTATGATTTTGAAGAACGTCTAAAATGTATTTCAGATCACTACAAAGTTTGGTCTTTCTTTTTTTAATTGGTAAAAATGATTTGCTCGTGGCTAAGATCTTGTAAACTAAATTCCAACCCAGGGTTACATTTTGTAGCACAGTTATAAACTCCTGAAAACAAGTGGTAATAATTGAAACAATAACAAATCTGTAATGGTAGCAGATGTGAAATGAAACAGCACATTAAAAATAGACTCAGTACATTTTCCAGTGGCATGGGTTCTACATGCATATCACTGAGATATAATCCATTTAGCTTTTCTCCCCCGGGTTACATGTAGCCATCTCTGTGTTATGCGCCCAAGGGACCCACAACCATGGCTGTGAGATTGTAGAGAAAAGCATAGCCCACCAAACAGGTGCTTGCTTTGTGCTCTCTTTAAAAAAGTTTTGTGGAACACCAAGACCTTCTCACTTAACTGTCCTCCACAACCTGTGAGGAACGAAAGCAAAGACCTAACAGATCTCTTTAATCTCTAATATGCGCTAAATTTATCTGTTTGCTAAATTAACTCTACTAAACTCAGCTGAGTTGCACCAGGGATTTGGTCCCATGATTGCACTTGCAGTGGTGCTCACTGATCTTCAGCCATTCTGTAGTTTTTGAGTGTGAAGTTGCTTTCTGTGATAGGAGCATTATTTCACCATTAAAGGGTTCAATTTTAGTCACCAAAATCCAAATCTCACATACTACAATCGCTTCTCTTGCCCTTTCAGAATTTCTTTTGCTTCTCTTTCCAGCCAAAAAGAACTCACCATTCCTATTCCATTTTCATACACTTCCTTTATTGCTTTGGGGCTGCCTTTTGATGTCATCCCATGACAAATTTTGGGTAAATTTTCAGAAGCCCTCTCAATATTTGCACTGGTAAATCAGATATTGAGACAGACAACTGAACAAAGGTGCACCCACTAATAATTATGGGTGCAAAAAGAGAGGCTGGGCTGAAAATATGGAGTGAAATCCTGGCCACATGTATGTCAGTGTGAAAACTCCCATTGATTCCAATGAAGCCAGGATTTTAACTATGTTATTCACAGGGGCTCCTTCCAGCCCTGCCTTTGAGCCTCAATTCACTGTAAGCTTATTTCTGGTAAACCAAAGCATTTAGGAGCACAGTTCTTCAGGTAAATCCTAATTTAGCAAACAGTTCAATCCAATGCTAATCACCAGCCAATAGCAAGGGAGAAAGAGACACCATTCCTAATATACAAGAGTTGTACAGTATAACTTCACTTCAGCCACATTGTTGAAAGAGGCCCGAGATCTCTTTGCAATAATGCACATGCAATGACACTTGCATTTGTGTGTGCAGCTGCTGTGATTGTACATATATTTAGGCTAAATATTCTTTTAGATGCCCAACTAGTGAGTGCACAATAGTGGTAGGCGTGTGCACAAACATAGGCAGACAACAGCACATGCATTTTTACATGCACAAAAGTCTTTTAGCCCTTGAAAAATGGTGAATAATTTATAAGATAAAGTTGTGTCTGTAAAACAAGGTTGCTTGGAAGCAATTCATACTGTACCCTGAATCTATAAACAATACAACCTCCCTCTCCTAGGTTTTGAATTTTCTGGTAATGTGCGTATATCCTCTGCTAATAAAGCAAACATCCACCTAGAATGTTGCATTTTAAACTTAAACTTTAGTAATTAAAAGAGAGCTGGGTGTAAAAATAATCATAATTGTGAAGTTCCTGATCAAGACATTTTTCCTTGACATGCACCTGGTCTTGTGTGGTTATAAACTCCCATGGCTATCACATAGTACCAACAATTCCAGTCAGTGTCAGGAAAGGATCGTTTTTTACTGTGATTCCCTGAAGCCAAATCAGGACACAACTCAGCCTATGTTATTCTCATTCTTAGGTTCTTAACAGTTGCCTTACTTCCTTTTACAATCCCACTCAGTGTCAGGAATATTCCACTTCCTGAATCCTACAGCCCCAATTCCTGGAAGTGTAATTCGAGCAGTTCAAAGTTGTCCTTCCAATTTGTGTTATTTCCATTTTTCAACACTGAATTTCATCTGCCATTGTATTGTCCACATCCCTAACTGTTAAATTTCTCCAAAGTTCCTCCTAGGACTATCTAGATTAAACTATTCTAAATAATTTTGTGTCCTCTTCACTTTTGCTGTCATGCTGGTCACCTCCATTTGCAGATTATCAATAATCATATCAAAACAAATCACTCCTATTGTGGAACCTTGGGGGGCCCCGCCACTTTTAACCTTTTGCCAGGTTGAAAATTAACTATTTATTCCTTCTCTTTGCTTTCTGGCTCAGATATTTTGTAATTCATTATAATACATTACCACTTGTGTGTACCTGTCTAACATGCTGCTGTTCCATGTAGAGTGTAGACTATATGGTTGAAACTCTGGCTGTGTTGCAGTAAAAGGGAGTTTTGACATTGATTTCACTCCAGGTTTATAGTCCTGTTTTACAGGGAAACTAGAACAACTGCTGGTCATGGTGACTTGTAAATTTCAATTGATCATTTTGTTTCAGCATTTGTTCTTTTGACACCTCAGTCTCTGACAGTACCTCGTCTTTATTACATAAAAAGAGTAGGTCTCTCCCCAACATCTTCTGTCAGAAAGATCAATACTAAGGACTCATTCAGCTTCTCTGTGTTATTCTTAGCCTCACTTGCTTCATTCACTCTTTAGTAATCCAGCAGACCCACCAATTCTTCCTCAAGAATCTCTCCTGCTTCTGTTATACTTGTTTGGTTTTTATAGCTGTGACATTAGCCCTCCCAGAATCACAGTAATGTCAGGCTGGAAGGAACCTTGAGAAGTCATCAAGTCCAGCCCCCTGAGTTGAGGCAGGACCAAATAAACCTAGACCATCCCTGACAGGTGTTTGTCCAACCTGCTTTTAAAAACCTCCAATGACGGGGATTCCACAGCCTCCCTTGAAAGCCTATTCCTGATCTTAATTACCCTTATAATTAGGTAGTTTGTCCTAATATCTAATCTGAATCTCCCTTGCTGCAGATTAAGCCTATTACTTCTTGTCGTACCTTCAGTGGATATGGAGAACAATTTACTACTGTCCTCTTTAGAACAGTCCTTAACATTTTTGAAAACTGTTATAAGGTCCTCCCTCAGTTGTCTTTTGTTAAGACTAAATGTACCCAGGTTAGGTTTCTAAAGCTTTTATCATTTCTTTTAGTCTCCTCTGAATTCTCTCTCTTCTAATTGTCATCTTGCATTTTACCTGCCATAGTTTGTTCTCCTTTCCACTGGCTTCATTAGGGATGGATTTCTGTTTTTCTGAAGCAGAGGTCCATTTGTGGTTCACTACTGTGTCAGCAACTCTTGTCAGGCCTGACATACTCACTACACCTACACACTATGTATTTAAAAGGTGATATGTAGTATATCATTTGAAATCTAATAACACAATGGTCATTGATGTCTCTGTGAAATGTTCGTAACAACTCTGTAGGTGAAATTATGGATACTCTGATATGTCCTGAAGACTGAAGATTTCATCAGTATAAAGGGGAAAGAAAATATGGAGACTGGTTGGAGAAACCTTCTTGAACAAAGCTTGTACCTTGCTAGATTAAGTTTTAGACTTTTTGATGCATGTTTTCATTTTTATTTGCATGTAACCCTCTAAACTGATTTTTTAACTTGGCGTCACTTAACCTATGCCCTATTTTTAATAAATGTGTTTTATTTTTACTGTAAACTAACTGAGAGCTGTGTTTAAAAGAAAGGGTGTGTTTACCCCAGTTAGGATAATAAACTGTAATGTGCTTTTGTCTCTTTAAAAGATCAATAAAACTTATTATTTCTCTGAACTGTCCAGGAGTGGGCTGGACATTGCAGAGCACGTGGTTTGGGGAAAATTCAGGACTGAGAGCGTGTTGGTGTCACCTTGCTGGTTGTAATCAAGGCTGGTGGAAGATAAAGTGGGGCTATAGATAGGCTGCTGGAGTCCAAGTTGCTGAACCAGGGCTGGGTCCATAGAACACACACACTCAGGGTGTGACCTGCATGCTTGTTGCTGACTGTTCGCATCCCAGACAGAGAGCAATAGTAGCAAAGCATTGTGAGGCACCCAGAGTGGCAGGGTCTGGATTGCACCTGACACACTCACATAATCTCTGGAACCTTGTTTTTTTACATTTAATTTCAGTCTCTGCTCCACCAGTTCAGCACAGCGGTGCCAGAAAAGGGGGGGCCAA
This sequence comes from Caretta caretta, assembly GCF_965140235.1. Lineage (NCBI taxonomy): Eukaryota > Metazoa > Chordata > Testudines > Cheloniidae > Caretta > Caretta caretta. The sequence goes on along the minus strand of NC_134207.1, from coordinate 82,666,075 downwards.
GAGGCCTTGGCCCGTCCACTTTTTGCCACTGGCTCCGCCCCACCCCTCCTCTTCCCCCTCAGGCCCCGCCCCCAACTAGGCCGGAAGAGGAGCCTGGGCAGCTGTGGGGAGCTGCAGACCCTCCACCTACCTCCCCAGGGTGGGGGGGGGCCCCAAGAGCAGCCCCCGGCCCGTGTCCCCAACCCCCAGGGCAGGTGGAGGGTCTGTGGCTCCCCACAGCTGCCCGGGCAGTTCTTACCATGGCCCGACTCCAGCTCTTTGGCCCCACCACCAGGCTGGAAGCCAGAGCCGGGGCGAGGTAAGATCCATGCAGGCAACTGTGTGGAGCCACAGACCCTCCACCTGAACTGGGAGGGGGCTCAGAGGGTGGGGACATGGGCCAGGGGCTGCTCTCTGGTCCCCACACCCCAGGCAGGTGGAGGGGCCCAGGCTCTCTGGACGGACTTTGGCTTGGCTGGGGGATGGGGCCTCGGGGGGGGGGGGAGGGGGCAGGGTCACAAACGGGGGCATCATGGCCCCCCCACTTTTAGGCATAATCCGTCTCCCCTCGTTCAGCAACTCAGGTCTCCAGAAGTACCTGGGCCCTGAGGGCCACAAGCTGGATGCACCAGGTGCATATGTACCACTTGTCCACAAGGCAAGTAGTCAAACATTCTGCCCTCTGTGCAGAAAACTGGATATTCCCCACTCTGATTGGTGTGCTGCTGGTCTTCTACTTTCATTGTTAAACTGTGGTTTTGGCTCTGTGACTAGGTAACTAAGTCTTTACCTTCATACTTTAAACTAGAAGTTGAGGATTTTGAAATGATTTGTTTAATTTAATAGATCTTTACTGTAATCCACCAACTGCTAATTAAGCTGCAAAACTCCCCCTCCATGCCAAACTTCCCAGTGCTCACTCTGTCAGGGACCACTCTAAGATCAAGTATGGACTTTGGGTAGTGAGCGCTATATTTATTGTACTAACAAGGAACAAGGACTTTGGCCTCCCATCCGCTCAGTTACTATGGCTGGTCTTACCTACAACACGTTCACTTCAAACGCTCACAGACTTCAAAGAGTTGTTTTATTACTTTCAAAGAGACTATTTCGAGCATTTTTAGTTTTTACTTTCAGGGGTGTGAACTATGAACCGCTGTATCTACAAGCCTCTGGGGGACCTGAGCAAATCTACCTGAGATACTGTCTCAGTATCTTGATTAGCCAAATTCCACTGGCAAATTGTTAACACAACACAACCCTTCCACACTGCTAAAGAATTCTTTAAGCTCAGAGAGCTCACTCATATTCCAAATCCATGCTCTGTTTATATTTTCTTTGTCTTAAACAAAAATTGGCCCCATTGTGTGGGAGCAATGCTGAAAAAGCAAAATAAGAGACATCCACTGAGAGAAAATGGATATTGTGGGAGCTGAGGAAATGTACATACTTTACCAATTCCATTTGCTGATGATGTCAGAGTCAAAGAATATCTTTAAAAAAACCAACCCCAACAACTTGGATTCAAAAGCTCTGCTCATCAGAGTCTCTCATTAAAAGAAGAAATGTAAACAACCTCCCTTGCCACCCCAAACCCCCAAGAAATTAAATCTGGCTTTCGTTGAATAGACCCCTAGATGGAATCATGGGTATCTCTCCAGGGAGAGAGGCGTTAATGTATTGGGGAGGGACGGGGGAGACAGGAAAATTTGATTATGGTATGTGAGATGCAGTGATTCAAGCTGCTGCTTTTCATGGAGACTGAAGAAGGGCAGCCTGACACTTTACAGATTGGGTGTAATACACAGGAAATTTGTCCTTTCTGCCAGAGTAGTCTAGGGATTGGGCTACCCCCACTAGCCACTTTGCTTGGCTGGTAAAAGCTCAGGAGAAAAGGGTTAAATAAATGTTTGTGATATGATAAGGTGGTTGTTTATTCAAGGAATGACAGATTATTGGCTCCCAAGGCAGGGCTGAAAAATAGTACAAAGGAGCTGGCGCTCCCTTCGCTGATGATGTGATTTCCTCCTAAAGTTTTGCTCTTAGTAGGAACAATATGCTTTGGGAATTAAGAGATGATTTTCTTTCAGACTAGAACAGACAGCACAAGAGCTGATTTCTGGAGTCTCCAAATTTTACACTTTGAGTTTTCTTGCTGAATCTTTTCTTCTGAAGTTCTTGCAGAATGGGTTAGTTGTTCTGATGGAGCAACACGCAGGGCAGCAAAATGATAGATTATAATATCTCAAGGATTCTGAACCATAGATTTTATTTATATTCTATTCTAGATTTATATCTTTACTAATTACCATTGTGTTAAAACTTGCTCTTGTTTCACTACACTTGAATGCTAATTCTATTCCTAGCCCAGACCTGTATGAAACTAAACTCTGCTCATGACTACCACTAGGGACCTAATTTTCAAATATGAATTGTAATCCCTCCCAGACCAGAGTCACCTCTCACACCAGTGCAAATCAGGAGTAACTCTAATGAAGTCAATAGAACAATGCTAGCGTAAAGCCTGTGTGAGTGACAAGAGACTCAACACCTTACATTGTCATTTGGCTACACAAATGCCCAATTTACATTATCCTACCCTGGAAATACCACTGCAGTGCGGACATCCACCACAGTGACGGAAAGGGTTGTTCCATCACTAGTAAATCCACCTCTCCGAGAGGCAGTAGCTAGGTCAAAAGAAAAGGAGTACTTGTAGCACCTTAGAGACTAACCAATTTATTTGAGCAAGTGAGCTGTAGCTCACGAAAGCTCATGCTCAAATAAATTGGTTAGTCTCTAGGGTGCTACAAGTACTCCTTTTCTTTTTGCGAATACAGACTAACACGGCTGTTACTCTGAAAAAGTAGCTAGGTCTTCCATCAACTTAACAGTGTCTACCCTGGGGCTTAGGTTGGCTTAATGACAGTGCACAGGGGCTGAAATTTTTCACAGCCCTGGCCCCTCTAGTGAAGCCAACATATTTCTGTAGTGCAGACCAGCCCACCAGCGCTACCTATGGTTACATCTACACTACCAGCTTGGAGTGTGTTTCCCAGCTCACATACACACTCGCACTAGCTTGATGTGAACTAGTGTAAGGATAAATAGTAGGGTAGCGCAGGATACAGCTGTGGGGGGGATTTAAACTTGCAGTTTGCTGATGCTGTTTTTCCACTGTCCCCATCCTCACAATAGTTTAGAGCAGCCTCAGAGCTGTTCTAAACTGCATTGCCTTGTAAGAGCCCCAAAGGGCCATTATACCCACAGGAATGGCCTGAGTGCAGCTTGGTCTGGCTGCTGGCTCACAGCCCCTTCTATCCTAGCACACTCCATATACCAACGGGAGCTGCAGGTGGTGTCATATGCCAAGGGATATCCTCAGCTGCCCACTCATGGCAGTGTTTTAGTCTCTTCACACTGCAGAAGAATAGAAAGGGCCAGGATCTGGCCAAATGACTTCAGCGGTATTACTTCTGATTTACACTATCTAATTGTGGAGGCACTCAGACACTGCAGTGTCAGACAGACAGACGGATTACACATCCCAGAAATAAAAGAGTGCAGGTTCAAGCAGTGGTCCTTTATTCAAGGGGAATTGGTAAAAAGCACTTTCCACCAATCCTGTCTTTCTACAGATGATCAGCTGGCCTTAATCTTCTAGACCCAGGCTTATATACTCTGTCAGTGCCACCAGCCAGGCAACTACTTCCTGTGTGGATAACATTATTAGTACAAATACACATTGTCGAGTCACAATACAACAAAAAGTGAGGGAGAATTTCTCACCAGCGAGAGATGTGCTTGACAGTTTGACTGCACAGAATGAGCTACTGTTGCCAGTACCACGTGATGGCTCTGCTGACATCAAGGTCCAGGCAGTCAATCAGAAGCTTAGCAGCGATGTTCAAGCTGCATGATGCGAGACATACTGGTATGTTTTATGTGTTTGGAGGAGAGCATAATAATTGTTACAAGTCATCAGGAAAATCAGGCAGTAGTTCCCATGATCCTGGAGTAAATGACAGTTAAACCACACATTTGTTTTCAATGTTTATATTTGGCATTAGAGCCTTTTCAAATCAAAACTATGCCAAGCATCTTTTATGATCTCTCCCCCCTTCCCCCCCGTAAAGCAAATATGCTAACAATCCAGCAGTGGAGTGCCAGAAACATTTGCTTTCATTCCTATGAAGTGGGGTAAAGAAGAAGAAAAAACAGATTCTATTAAGAAAGCACATAGAGGGTGAGCCTCTTTAACCACTGGTTGGAATGGCCTGTTGAATTTTGCTCTAGTATATGTGTATTGTAGAGAATGAACAAATATGTGTTTATTTGAGGGGTTTATTTATGCACAAAAAATGTGGAATCGTTTATATACTCTTTCTCTCTGGGCCTGATTCTCATTTCAGGTACCCCAGAGCTCTGCACACACATGCAAAGTAGCAATGGTTTCAAACAAAGCTCCGAGGACAACTCTTGCAGGATATGAATAACTCCCGTTGTGGTCAGTGGAAGTTATTCTTAGTGTGCCCTGGAATTTGGGGTAAATTCAAATCCAGATCCGAGCTCTAGCTGAGCTGAGCTGATGTGAAATCCTGGTCCCTTGAAGCCTATGGGAGTTTCACCTCCCCAGTTCAAAGGAGCCAGGATTTCACTTCTGCGTACCCAGGACACTCAGATCTGTACAGCCCTTAAATGTTATGAAGAGTTGGATCCAAATAACAAGGACCCTGCCCCTAAGGGATTTGTAGTCTAGCAAGTATAGGGCAAACAAAGATCAGGCACAAGGGTGGGTGCAGACTGCACTAGAGAGCAGATTAATGTTCAAAGGCTGAGTCAAAGAAGGGAAGAGATAAGCGGAATGAAGTGATACCAATGTAGAGAGCTATTAAACTTAATGATAGTCAGCTGATCCACATCCAAACAGGGCGTGCTTTAAGTGTTATTGAATGAGTATTGAACAATATAGACAGATACGGTGGGGAGGGAGGAGCACAGGTCTCTCTCTAAGGGCCTGATCCGGAGAGGTGTGAAGCACACATGGTTCCCTGTATCCTGTTTGTGTTCTTCTGTTATATCTATCATTGTGGTATCTGAGCCCCCTGGCTTTACTGGGAGCTGAAGGGGCTCTGTGCCTATCTCTGAATGTGGTTAAGAAAGTGAGCACAAACCCAGTGGGGAAAATTTGCACTCTGACAGTAACAGTAAAATGGGTGTTGAGGGATGATGTGTTATACTTCTTGTGACTCAGTGGATGCAGGTGGATGCAGTGGATGACCTCTCCATTACTCATCTTCTACTGGAACACACTTCAAAATGGGGTTTATAAGCGAAATAATCCCAAGCATGTCCAGTTAAGATAGGCTAAATAGGCATAATATGGATAGCATATTATAGATACATGTGAATTACTTGGCTCTGCTCAGCCCACCATAAAAATTAAAGTTCTAATTCAGGCCCTGCACAACTCCACCCTGGCTTACAACTTGTTTCTTGTGGTATGCCCACTCACCCCCTCCAACTCACTAGCGATGGCCATCTCTATGGTATTTTGCCTTCATTTCTGCTCCCACTTCTCCATGCATTTACTGGAACTGGGAGGTCTATCGTAAAATCCTGTGCTGTAATTGCTTTTAAGGACAGACATCAATGGTTTAACAAAATGGGAGTCATTCAGCTATGAATGATAGAGTGCCTGGGTGTCTCTATGCACTTATTTCTACACCCTTTTCTCTAGTGAAGTTTATTCCACACTGTGTTGCTGGTCAGGAGATTAGGAAGGAGCAGTCCCTGCATTCCCCAGAACACAAGCCTGCAATCCTGCTTGCCCTTCACAGGGGCTGCACATGGCGGAGTGAAGGCCCCACATGCTGTTCTCCTGTGTAAGGGTTCTCTGGATTTCCTAGGTCCTTTAAAGAAAAGGTTCCCAATCATTTTGGTGCAGCCTCTGTTTCTTATTGAACTGCCACATTGTACTCAGAGTTGGAATCCAAACCAAATGAGCCTCAGACGGCATAAAGGGGCACAGCTCCGTCACAGACAATAGAGCTAGGTCGATTCATGCCAGCTGTGAACTGATATTGTGTAAAAATGTCCTGTCTCTGACATGTGTCATCAGACTGCTGATATTAATGTTCTTCCACATTGAAACCCATCTCCCAAGTTGCAATTCATGTTAATCTGCTGAACAGCACTGGATGCTCTTTGTATGCAGACCCTGTGTCACATTGTAATCGTTCAGGATAAAAATAATTTGTCATGCAAAGGGAAAACAAAAGGGCATCAACGTAACTAAAGATTCTTTTTAGCTCCAATTCTTGTTTTTGAGATAACCAGACCCACAAATCGAAAGTTAGAGTCCCATGCATTGCTGAACTGAATGGGAGAGCTGACACATCTGTTGCTACTGAGCTATTTCTCTTCCTAGACATGAAACTGGGCTTCAACCAAGCCTGGTTAACAGCAAGTCAATGTAAAGGTCTTGTAGGATGTAATATTTCTTCTCTATGCTGAACCAGAAGATAATGAGGTTAAACTTGCAGGCTGTACCTTAACATGAGCTCTTCAATCAGTCAGGAGGACATTTGGTTGCGGTTTAACATTAGCCTTGTCAATGGGGCAGCATCCATCATTTGGAGGAGATGTAAAACCTAGGACCTGCCTGACCTGTTTATGCACGGCATTTTTCATGAAACTAGGATTGTTAGCTCTAGTGCCCTGGCCATATTGTGGCTGGGATAATTAGTAACTGCTGTCTACCTCTATTCCCCTCTCACTTCCCTTGGACAAAATATTCCTTTTTCTTATGTTGTTAGCACCATTATAATGACTGCCACTTCCTACCCTGAGGTTGCTTCCTCACCAAGTTTTCTCATGCTGCAGGCATTTATAATTTGGCTGCAAATGCTGCTCTCAAATGGTAGGGAGGCTGGCTGGTGCCACTTGGAATTTGGGAATAATAGGGAGTAGTGAGCTGTAGCTCACGAAAGCTTATGCTCAAATAAATTTGTTAGTCTCTAAGGTGCCACAAGTACTCCTTTTCTTTTTAAAAGAGGTGCAAGCTTTGCTGTTCACAACATTGCCCACCTATCTGATAGGCATAACGTCTCCTCCCATTGACTCTGGGGTGATGCATGTTCTCCATCTTCCTAGCATGGCTCTACCTCGGAAGAGCTATCATTTTGCCCTATTATTCTGATGCTAGTTTACACTGGTGTAGCTCCTTTGAATTCAGTGGAGTAACTGAACAATTACACTGTCAGCGTCCTGCACAGATGCACTAGGTAGCCAAGGAATCATAGCAATGTCAGGCTGGAAGACCTCGACAGGTCATCTAGTCCAGTTTCCTATGCTGAGGCAAAACCATCACTGACAGGTGCTTTTCCAACCTGTTCTTAAAAGCCTTCAGTGATGGGGATTCCACAACCTCCCTTGGAAGCCCATATATGTAGAAAGTTTTTCCTAATATCTGACATAACTCTCCCTTACTTCAGGTTAAGCCCATTACTTCGTGTTCTCCATGTCCACTGAAGGTTGGATAATTGCTCACAGTTCTCCCAGTGTCCTTTCCCTCTTTAGAGCAACTGCATGGGGCAGCCATATTTGTCTCACAGGACATGCAACATGGCACATGAGAAATAATGTTGCCATTGAAATCTATTCTGTATTCTCTGACTTTTCTTAATCTTAACACTGCATTGGCATTCATATATCCGTATTCTCCTCTCGCATACACTGCAGTAGATCGTCACTAAAACCATTGAAATCAATGAAATTACACTGGTGTAAGTGAATGGATAATCAGGCCCAGGATAATGCTGTAAAGCACATGATACCTGTGAAAGGAGTTATATAAATAATTGTGTCCTGGCAAGATTTCCAGTCCAGTTTTCCAGTCTCAAGAGGTTTAAAGAAGGTTCAGATTAGCATCCAAACTTTTGTTTGATTATCTCAAGTAAACTGAACCCACAAACCACCGTAGGTTCACCCACTGTTCATTGTTGTTAGAAAGAATTATGTCAGATGCATTTTGAGTAATTAACCCAGCCTTCCAATTGATCTTCAAATGTAAGAGCTTTTGGCAAACACACAATAGGTAAGCAAACAGATTATGCAGATGCATAAAGCACATTGTTAGTATCATATGCACTAGACGGGAGTGTAGCCTTTATTTTTAGTTAAGTAGGAGACACTGAGGTCAGCATTGTCATTCAGAGGTCAAAGATTAAGTGGCAAACTGGATATAGCGTAAACAGGACCTCAGAGATATGGAACAGTGGAAGAGTCCCCTGTCTTATTTTTTTTAAGTATTTACTATGAACAAATAAAATTATTAGTCAATATTTTTTCTGTGGTGACAGAAGCTACATAATAATTAGAGATGTGTGGATGGTGAGTTGTTCTCTTAAGTTATTGTTATAGATAAATATGTTATTCTAATACTGTATATAGTGCCCATTTATTTGACAACAATTAGAAGTGACACAAAGAAGCCTCTTTAGTTGGAAAAAAATATAGTTTTGTGGGACTAAATCCTGTCTCCTGCATCAAGTCCAAATATCCAGGTTTGGAATAGGGGATTCTATGGATTCTGGGGAGGAAATGGAATCTTACTACTTTAGATAACGCAGCGAATGCTAATGCAGCCACCACCCCATTTCATCGGACAACAGCTGGTAGATCTACAGATGAGCAGATCCATTGATGTCACCCCAATCTCTCGTCCCATTCTGCCCCACTACATGGATATACACACAGGCCCCCTGCTGAAATAGGGCTGGCACACATCATGTGCCACGGAGCCAATCCACTGACTCCCATGATATCTTTGTACATGCAGAGGTAGGCCAGGCTTTGCCTCACAGCATGTAATTTACACTTTTAGAAACTGTACGATTCAATCAAACATACAACCTCTTCCTTCAGATTCATGCTCCATTCACTCAGTTACACATGCCTAAGGCCCTACCAAATTTGCAGCCATGAAAAACATGTCATGGACCGTGAAATTTGGTCACCCCCTGTGAAATCTGGTCTTTTGTGTGTTTTTACCCTATTGTACACAGATTTCATAGGGGAGACTAGTGTTTCTCAAATTGGGGGTCCTGACCCAAAAGGGAGCTCCAGGGGAGTTACAGGGTTATTTTAGGCGGGTCGCGGTATTGCCACCATTACTTCTGCGCTGCCTTCAGAGCTGGGCAGCCAGAGACAGGGCAGTCCTTCGGATTTATGGGGCCCTACGCAGTATTATTAAACTGGTGCCCCTCTGCTCCACGGAAGGTGGTCCCCAGCTGGCACCACTGACCCCAGTGTGTCGAGGGGGCACAGCCACCACCCTCACCTGCAGACCCCCAGAACAACCCCCATTGCTGACACACACCGAACTTTGTACACAGCAGATGCTGCAGCAGTGGCTCAAGCCAGGCTTCGCGCTGTAACATGGGGGCTGCATCTTGCCAGAGCCCATGGCCTTCCTGCAGCCCCTAGCCACTCCTGGCTCACCACAAGCATTTTGACAGGAAGTATCAAGCAGTAATAACAGTAATTAGGGTGACCAGATGTCCCGATTTTATAGGGACAGTCCTGATATTTGGGGCTTTTTCTTATATAGTCTCCTATTACCCCCGTCCCGATTTTTCACACTTGCTATCTGGTCAGCCTAACAATAATACATGTGTGTGTATGTGTGTGTGAGAGAGACCCAGTGCATGTGAGACAGACCGAGAGAGAGCGCGCGCTTGTGTGTGTGTGTGTGAGAGAGACTGTGTTGGGGGAGTTTGAACCACGTCCCCCAACAGCTGCAGGCTTAACTGAAAATTGCTTAAGAAGTGTTCCTGTCTCCAATACTCAGATGCCGAGATCCCAATGGGGTCCATACCCCAAATAAATCCGTTTTACCCTATATAAAGCTTATACAAGGTAAACTCATAAATTGTTCGCCCTCTATAACACTGATAGAAAGATATGCACAGCTGTTTGCCCCACCCCCACCCCGGTACTAATACATACTCTGGGTTAATTAATAAGTAAAAAGTGATTTTATTAAATACAAAGAGTAGGATTTAAGTGGTTCCAAGTAATAACAGACAGAACAAAGTAAATTGCCAAGCAAAATAAAATAAAACATGCAAGTCTAAACCTAATACAGTAAGAAACTGATTAATGATGAAATCTTACCCTCAGAGATGTTCCAGTAGGTTCCTTTTACAGACTAGCCTCCTTCTAGTCTGGGTCCAGCAATCACTCACACCCCTGTGTTACTGTCCTTTATTCCAGTTTCTTTCAGGTATCCTTAGGGGGTGGAGAGGCTATCTCTTGACCCAGCTGAAGATAAGATGGAGGGGTATCCAGGGGCTTAAATAGACTTCCTCTTGTGGGTGGTTCCCCCCCTCCCCTGTGTAGAGTCCCAGCTACAAGATGGAGTTTTGGAGTCACATGGGCAAGTCACATGTCCATGCATGACTCAGAATTTTAAAGATGGCAGCCATTGTTCACATGCTACCTTGAACGTCCTCAGGTAGACTTCTTATGTGGATTGGAGTCTTCCAAGATCCAATGTCCGTTAAATGTGTTTTGATCGGGCACTTAGCTTGCAAATTCCTTTCTAAAGAAGCTGACCAAATGCCTTACTAAGGCTATTAAAATAAAAAAAGTACACAGCCAATATTCATAACTTTGAATACAAAAATGATATATGCAGAGATATGTTACACGGTATATGTAGCATAGAACATATTCCAATTATGTCATTTACATTCATAAGCATATTTCCATAAAGTATCATGGGGTGCAACATCACACATACCATGCCACCCTTATTTCTGCGCTGTTGCCGTCAGAGCTGGGTGGCCAGAAAGTGGTGGCTGCTGACTGAGGGCCCAGCTTGGCAGGCAGCAGCACAGAAGTGAGGGTGGCAATACCATACCATGCCATCCTTACTTCTGCGCTGATGTTGGTGGCGGCTCTGTCTTCAGAGCTGGGCTCGCAGCCAGCAGCCGCTGCTCTCCAGCTGCCCAGCTCTAAAGGCAGAGCCGGCACCAGCAGCAGCACAGAAGTAAGGGTAGCAGTACCATAGCCGCCCCCCCCCCACACACACACAATAACTTTGCGACCCTCCCTACCACGACTCCTTTTTGGGTCAGGACCCTTAAAATTATGACACTGTGAAATTTCAGATTTAAATAGCTGAAATCGTGAAATTTATTATTTTTAAAATCCCATGACCATGAAATTGACCAAAATGGACCGTGAATTTGGTAGGGCCTTACCCATGCCCCAGCCAGAACACTTATCACCCAAACACACACCTGTAATTACCTACCTCAGACACTTTAGTCATCCCCATCTCAGCCACATCCACTTCCGCAGATCCTGCTCAGACACACTCTCGCCTACTGACAAAGGCCCCTTCCCCAGGAAACCCCTCTTTTCAACCCGCCCCCTCTAACCCAATGTGCATTCAGCTGCTCCTCCGATCACTCCAACACATGGCCCATTGTCACCCAGACACTACCCCCAGTGTTTTCGCTGGCCCCCAAATAAAGAATTAAAACTAAAAAGGTTCAAGAACTCTCTGTAGAAAATCCAAAAAATAAATGTGTTTTAAGAGATATTTTTCCCTCTGCTGCTGCAATTCTCTAACATACACCCTTCCTCTCCCACAGCTACCCTCCAGTGGTTCTTCCTCTGTCTGCCATGACGATCGTGGTTGAAATTAAAACCCAGTCATGTGTACTGTACTGTACTTTTTCTAACAAGCACACAATACCCAGAGGTGCAAAATCTTTCTTTTGACACTACTTGATCTTTGCCACCACTGATTTAAGAAAACACGCTTCAGGGAAAGGGGAGAGGAATGACCTTTCTGAACTGCTTCCTCTGATTGTTCCTCTACCTCTGAGGCCAACAAGCATGTGCTTTTACTGTGTTGGTTTAGGGACTAGCTGGGGCAGAAATATCTCAGCTGTGGTATCTTCAGGACTGTGCAGGAGAATGCATGTTCTGACTGTACCCTATGCACCAGAAAATCCACAGGCAGATCTATGATATTCAACCTTACAGGAAATATTTCTCAAAGCTCCTGTTAGATATGGGATTGGACAAGAACACTGGCTCAGCTCTTTAAACTGCTAACACTTGGATTTGGATCAGTGTTACAAAATGGGCGTATCTGTAGACGGGACCAAACCGGAATTCCAGCCCTGATCTAGGAAGGTCAAATTCAGATCTGGTTCCATGTCTGAATCTGGTGGCTTCACTGGCTTCAGATACAAAATGACCACAAAACCAGATTCTCAACAGGCATTTTACATTCCAAGGTACTGATTCTGACCTTGTGCTGGTATAAATCATGAGTTACTCCATGGAAATCAATGGAATTACACCTGTGCAAAACTGGTATAAATGAGATCAGAATTAGTCTCTGGGTCTGATTCAGATTTTTAATAAGGCCACTTCTCTGGCTGGTAAAGGAGCTTTTAAATTGGGAATAAATAATATGTAAATCCACTTGCAGGCCACTTGACACTGTGAGAGTGGTATAAAGGGATTTAAGTGTTAATAAGAATCAGGCCTCCCCCAATATTTTTGAGATGAGGTATAAGTTATATGTTTGCATAAATTATACCTTTTTTTGCCTGGCTCTCTCAGCTGAATAGAGCTACAGATAATGACAGGGGCATATTTGTGTTTTGTATAGCTTTCAGCACCATTTGAAGAACATTCCACAGATAAACTGAGTTCATAACTCACCAAATTATATTAAATTACAGAAAAGTGATAAATAAATCGTACTTGAAGTATATAGTGTAAAATAGATTGAAAGAGACAAACTTAAATCAATATACACCTCATAAGATGTATATATTCTATACTTTGTGTACAAAATATGAAGCAAATAATTACATACCAGTGAATATTTCTACATACTATCTTTTTTCTCAGCCTGAGATGAAAGCTAAAGTTACAGCTTTATTCTAGTGGAAATGCAGATGTTCATGTGATGTGTACTCATTCTTTGTTTACATAACCCAGAGTTTTCAGCTACTTTATCATATAACCACCTCTCCATTTTTCACTGGCTCTCTGAAGTCCTTACCTTTATTTCACAGCTTTTGTACCACTATGATCAGAGTGACATACTGAGAAACTGCTGAGGACTGAGCAAGAGATTTAAAGAAGTTAAAATGCATTGGGAAAGTTTCTATCTCCAGAAGTGGTAGAATTTCTGGTGTTGGAGAATTGGGTAAAGTGACACCACAGAGCCTGGAGAAAATGATAATGACAATCATGTATATAGCACCTTCTAGATAGGAGCCCAAAGTGCTATATGAACTATAGACCCACAAGAATTGCATCTCGCACAAAGATCTAACTCAATCCTTGCCATGTTGCCGCATAAACTGAGATCATGACTTATCACTAATAGCTGATTTATCATTTATAAGAATGCAGCGGCTTGATAATGGTTTGGAGTCCAGAGCTTTTCATCCCTACGTCACTTGTTCAAATTCAAGGTACATTGGTAAAGATTGCAACAAAATTCAATTCTGTATGGTGACCAGCTAGGCTAATTTGAGATGAGGAACTCAACTCTGGAGAACACGAGTTAAGTGCAGTGAAGACATACCCTATGTGAAATGAATTGGGGGCTATTTCTTAGCAGACAGCAACAACACCTGATCCTAATTGACACTCATTAGCATCCTTGATGGCAGGCTTTGTAGAGAGTCCAAGAATGGGGCAAGGAGACCAAGCTATGGTCCCTCAGGGGGTGCAGCATGAGAAAAGCTAACTACAGTGCTTTCTGTGCTTCACCTGTGCGGTGGATAAAGAGAGAGCTTTATTTTTCACAGCTGTAACTTTTTACCACCACTAACTTCATTTAGACCAGAAAAGCCGGGCTGTGAGCCTGTGCAAATCTCCTACACTGCGGGAAATGAACTGATAACAATACTGGTAGCCAAATTCTGCTCCTAGTTACACTATTTCAGCCTCACACCAGTTACAACCTCACTGAATTCAATGGGGTTTGGACTGGTGTAACTAAGAGAAGATTTGGTAAAATGACCTAACTCCTCAGCTGTTATAAATCAGCATAAATGACCAAACTCCTCAGCATATAAATCAGCAGCTGTTGACTTCAGTGGAACTCTGCCTGTTTACTTCGCCTGAGTATTGAATGTCTAATTAGATCTTTCTGTCCATACATTTTACATAAAACCACCCTAACACTATTTTGCTGTAATGGTCCCTCACAATACAGCTTACAACTGTTGTCCCATAGAATACTGTAATGCTTTTCAAATAAGGGTTTTAAAAAATACTTTGAATTTGATTACATTTTAAAATTGCTGCTGCTTCACCTACCCTCCCCCCATGTTCAAAAAGTGTCCCGTCCCCCCCACCACCCACATTTTTAACACATCCCTGTTTCCTTTTCTCCTCTAAAATGTAAGAATGCTTATTATTTTAATGGGGTTTTTTATACACCTTGCCAAAAGCAGTCCAAAACAGACCAGTAGAAACTTTGCAAACATCCAGACATGTTTATGCCTGTATGAGTAGTGGGGTGAAGGACCACTGGTAAATGGGGGAAGGAGGGAGCATGATTCATTTTGATAACAATACAGTCTAGTGCTTTTTTTCAGTATGCCTAAAATAAGTCACTGTCTGACTTGTGTAAATCTTTCCACTGCCTCTTAAATTACCACTGGATATTTGGGAAACATATTTTTTGGTTTTTATAAGGAAAAAAAACCTATTGCAGTCTCTTCCAAATAACACTTAACTCCTTGACACAAGGTCAGTTGGAAGTTTTATTTTTTTTTCCGTAATCTGTGAGCAGTTCCCTGTGAGACTCGGAGAACTGGGGCTTGTCTGCTGGCATGTTTTACACAGCTGATCCATTAGAATCCTGCTCTTCCTAGCCTCCCTGGCACCGCTTTGATCAGCGACATGCTTTATAAAAAAAAAAAAAAAAAGTAAAAGGCTCTTCTCTGATCAGGCATCCCTCCCCTTCACTAAATCATCCAAGGCACTTTAAAGCCATAGAAATCAGAGTATGGGACCCCTCAAGCTCTGTGGGGTTTCTTGACAGCTCTACAGTAAAACATCCAGACACGAGACAGTAACGCCTTTTGCCCAATTGTCTCTCTTCCTTGCATTTTTGTTAACCTCTTTGCTGCTGGCCGGCACTGTGGTGGAACACTGTGATGGTCCTTTGAAATCTTGAGTCAACCTCCCATTGGAATGGCTGCATTCCAAAGGTGTTGTTAGTAGCTCACCTGGCATACTGTGTGTAAGAAAAAAGCAGAGAAACCCAGAAAAAGCATGATCTCTATGCTTGCTTGGTCACATCCAAGGAAAGTTGACTGCCAGAGGATTCTGATTCCACCTCTCCTTTGTACAGGGAATGTTCTTCTGCTTGTGTTTTCCCAGGCTGGGTGGGGGTGAGGGGGTTTCCTAATAGCAGTGCTAAAAATCCATCGACTGTGGCAAACCCATGTCAGGCCTTGCCCTGTTAGAGGAACATGAGAAGAGAAGGGAAGGGGAGATGTGAGTGGAGTGTGGAGGACCATGGTGGCCTAGAAATGATGCACACATGTGGCGCCATCATCCCAGTTGGCCAGATTCACTGCTTTTGTGAAGGAGACCAGTGTGCACCAAGGCCCCCAATCAAGATGCGGATGACAGAAACAGTGCTCTGTAAGTGGCAAGCAGACTAGTGTGCACCTGTTCTTCACGCCAGTAGTGACAGCAGTAGCCAGGGGCCTGGGCAGCCCAGGGGGGAGACAAGCGGAGCACACCCTGTGGACAGGCTTGTGGGCAGGAGGGGGAGAGGAAGAACACACAAGGTGCTGTCACTACAGCAGCTGATATCAACCTAGTATGGATACAGCCATAAATAATGGGTGACCATGTGGCTCCTGCTGAGGAGATGATTGCATAAGAGAGGTCCGTTTCTGCCAATAACACAAGTAGAGGATGCCCCTGTGATTGGCATGGTATAAGAACCTGGACACAGAAGATAGACACAGGGCACAAACCGGACCCCAAGGTCACAGGGCACAGGTCTCAGAGACCAGCATCAGTCAGTGGCAGCAACACATAGGGGTCAATGCACATCTTTTTAAATCTAACCTCCAATAAGGGAGAGACAGAGGCATACGGAGAACAGTGTATGGCAATGAGTGCCTTGCCAATACAAATCAGCTGGCTCCAGGATAGGTGTCCAGGTGCAAGAAGCTTACCCACATTGAGGGCATGAGTGAGCTCTCTGACACCCATGTAAATCAGAAGCAACTACTCTGAATCATACTGGTGTAAGTGAGATCAGAATCAGGGCCAGTGGAGTCTTGTCTGTGTAAATAAGATCAGAATCTGGGCCTTTCAGCCAGGTGCACCTCCAGCATGTACACACACACACACACACACACACACACACACTCTGTCCCCTGGGGAATGAAAGGAAAAGGCACTATTAAGATGTAAATTAAGCCATGGTGAGCCTATCCCCTTTGCAGGTATTAGGAATCTCCATATCTCAATACATGCATTCTCTCTTAGCAGCATGGCAGTGGGGTAGTGCTACACAAAGAAGTGGGTAAACTAAATTCCTTCTTGCCCAAATGAGAAGTGGGTAAACTCCACGTACGTGCGTTTACCCTCAGCTGCACTGGCACTTGGCTTTTGCAGCACAACTAAGAGCAAATAGTGGCTACTCTATTTTGCTCACTGTTTGTGGTCTGTCCTGCGCATGGGTGGGGATAAGATGAATGCACTAATCATGGATCTGCTGATATACCCACTCAGCAGCCTATTTCTGGAAAGCCATGCCTCCTCAGGTACAGCAAACACCAGCCAATTGGTGTCTGTAGGGTACAGCTAAGTAAGTAAATGCATTTATTCGTCTCTGAATATTGATGACGTCATAACAGAATTTTCAGAAGCCTTCTGTCACTAACATCAAGCACTCAGCAACTGACCTTCCTGTGATCTGCCACACACCACCCATCCCTTCCCTACGACAATGACCCTCCACCATTCCTTCCCTGATAACTTTTCTCAAGGTAATTTCCATCTCTATGCCAAATGTGACGAAAGCACATACATTTATGTTTGTTGACTTCTGACATCACAGACTATTTCTCTCCAGTAGGCATAGGCATTTGTCTTTTTTCCCATCCAGGAGCTACTCAAGAGTCTTTGCTAGCTCCACATTCACAAGCTTCTATTTTCTTCTTGTCAACAGTATTAACTTCCCATGATACGCATCCATAAATTGCTATGGAAAAAAATAGGGCTTTCACCAGTTGCCCCTTTGTACATTTCAAGATGCCATTGTTTTCCCACACTTTCTTAATGGAGGCTATACAGGCTGAGCAAGTCATCCCTCGTCTTCTTCCAATTTCTTTGGAACAGCCTCCTTGGCTGGATATATGTGATTACAGATAACTAAATTAATCTACTGTCTCTACACCTTCATTAATTGTTCATTAATTGTGATATCTGCTTGCATCCCGTTTTGTTAGTCATGTCAACATACAAGCAATTTTGGTTTTGTTGCATTCAGGAATAGCTCATATTTCTCACTAGCTGTTTTTACAGACTCTGACATGCATTGCATTGGTGGTTGTGGCAAAGAACGTCATCAGCATATCTGAGGTCCATTAAGAAGTGTCCTTCAGTGGAAATTTGTGCTCCTTCCACTTTATCAAAACTTTCCAAGGCTTGTCTCACAATAAATTCTGCATATTTGTTAAAGAGGTGTGGGGACAAAATACACTATTGTCTCATACCCTGCTCAGTGGAAAATCACTCACTGTTGTCTTTTGTTGGTGGTAGAGACTTGCGATGAATTCAATGAAATGCTTTGGAATCCCCATGTTTGCAGTATCCTCCAAAGACAGTCATGTCAGACAGTATCTAAGGCCTAGTCTACACTAGCGCTCTAAGTCGATGTAAGTTATGTTAGTTAAGTTATGTAAATAATGTAACTTAAGTCAACTTAGCTTACATCAACTTAAAGCGGTGTCTACACCGCGCTATGTCGATGGGAGATGCTTTCCCATAGGCATAGCTTCCATCTCTTGTTAAGGTGGATTAATTAAGTTGACGGGAGAGTGCTTTCCCATCAACTTATTGTGTCTTCACTAAATCCACTAAATCAATGCTGCTGCATCTATTGCAGCAGCGCCGATTTAGCTTGCAGTGTAGACAAGGCCTAACTCTTTTGAGTTGTCAGTGAAGCACATGGGTGATTGTATAGCAGTGCTCATTCCTAAAGCAGTTTTCCACTTTTTTGGGGAGTAACTGGAATTTTTTTGCTTTTTCACCTGCTAAGTGCCACACAAAGGGCAAATATAGCCCCTGGATTGCTGAGCCTGATCCTCCCCATCTCACTTATATAGGTATAAGTCAGAAGTAACCTGCTTGACGTCAGTGGAATTAGACCAGTTTTAAAACTAAAGAGAGAAGGAGAATCAGGCCCTGTGTTTCTATCAGATAGCTTCATCCGAGGTGGTATAGAGACCATGGGAGGGGAAAGAGGGCAGGGAGATCAGGGCTGACATATTTTGAAATTGCGAAGACCATTCAGGTGAGCTGCTAGGCATTCATGTTCTAGTCCTCTCTCTCATCAGTTGCTTTGGTGGCCTTGGGCAAGTCACCCAAACTCTCTGCCTTAGTGTTCCCCTGTGTCAGGGGGGATAAACAATACTTACCCACCTACCTACCAGGTGTGTTGTGAGGATTAATTAGCTCAGTGGTTCTCAATCTTTTGTAACCCATGACCGCATATTACAACTGGAAAAATGTTCTTGATGCCTCTTCCATCTAGCCATAAGGAAAGGGAGGGTGGTCACAACCCCCAAACGATACAATGTTTTGAACATGTAAAGTATTACACAAATGCTAAATACTGTTAATTATTATTAGTAGTAGTAATAATAGTATCTGTTCAATTAGTGAAAGGCAATAATGCTGCATTAAAGTCCTTTTAGCCTGCCTCCACCCGCATATTTGCTGTAGAACGAATACATACCAGACAATGCAGAAAAGCTGCATGAGTAGTCAGCTACTGAAGACATTTCATGGAAATCCCCTAAACCACAATTGTAACAATTTCCCTTCTCCCCACCCATCTCACCCCCACACATAATTCCTTGCCTTTTATGTTCATGTTTCATAGATGTGAATGAGGGGGGCTTTATGCCCCTGAATGTCCGATTTTCTTTTTTTATTGAGTTGGCAGGATGGACGGGGGTGATGTGGCTTGGTCACCTCTTGGCAGATTTATCGGTGCTGACGTTTTTCGCAACCAGTAGAAGCAGGAACCATGAAAACATGTCTAATTTTTTTGTACCCCATATAGTTTGTAATAGCTGAGTGATTGCCATGTGGTCCCATTTCAGACAGGACCTCCCATCTGCCTTTAAATCTTGTCTGAAGGCACTTCAGCCTTCACCTTTGGAATGAACCCCTGACAGGAGAGAAGGGGTGCCACCATCTAACCTTTATCGAGGTTCCTTATGGCAAATGGCCACAATGGTACTAACTGGTCAGAAAGATTCCTAGAATGGTCCAGCTTTGCATCTGCAGCCTGAGCATCTGTAGCTTTGAGAAAGTATGTCCCTCTGTGTGTTCACCTCCCATGCCTAGGCCATCATTTTTCATTTTGCTACTCGCCCTATCTTGCTGCCCAGTGTGCTCTCATTGGAGTACGTAGCTGAGGAGGGAGATGAACACACAGACCTTTGCAGTCTCAGTCCACTGATGTCGCAATTCAGACCTTGGCTGGAGAAGGATCTCTTCAACTCCAGGTATCCCTCATACTATAAATTATTACAACTAGATACCATAAAACAGTTTCATAAGCTCTCTAACAATTTGTCTATAAGCCAGCTCCACAATGCCTAGCCCCTGGGAAGCCTTAAGATCTAAGACAGCTCAAAATGGTAAAGAGAGAAGATGACAGACACCTTAGTAAAAGCAGGGTTAGAAAAAACATCCATTTTTCAGATCGTTTGTAGATTATGACCTCCATTTTGTAATTTTAAAAAATGTGCAATTAGCGTAATCAGATCTATGGGAAGCAAAGCAGTCTCCGAGTCTCAAAAGGCAGGTTCTGAGAAACTGCAGCCAACTTTTACTGAGGCTGACTGGAGACACTACATCACAAACAGCCTGAACTGTGCCAAAGCCTTCTTCCTATGAAAAATGATGTTTCAATTTAGGCTCCTGTATATTGTATTTGTTAATCTCCCTCTTGCTTGCTCTCCCTCTCTCTTTGACATTGTAAATGAAAGCATAAAGAATGTATTTCCTCTTATTGGGATGGACATTAAATCCTAATTTCTCAATGAAAAGAAATCCAGTTAATCACTCCTGTTTCTCATCAGCTTCATGTGTTCCCTGTATCTTTAGGTCAGAAAACGAGACACTCCATTGTATGTTAAAAGGCCCAAACTCATTCAGTACCTGGGAAGAGGGAAATTCTCAGGACTGAAGGTGGAATTATAGGCTGCTTTAATGATATGATGAGATGGCAGTAATAAAAAAAACCCTTGAGGGACTGTTGGCAATCACGAGGGGGATGATGAGTCTGGGCTCCAAGGTCATTCCCTTCCCCTATGCTGAAATTGCTGAAAGTTAGCACTGTAGAAGGAAGGAAATCTTACTATTTTCTTCAGTGATTGTGTGATGGGTGTATCTACCTCACAATGACCCCGCTGGGGTTAGCCTCACACTGTAGGCCAAAGAAGCTATGGCCACTCGTCCCTGCTGGGCATGCTACTCCTGGAGACAGGATATAAAAAGGAGTGGCCCAGCTCAGTTTGGTTTGGTGGAAAAGGAGAGCAGATGTGAGCTTCAGGCTCCTGCCAGGGACTTGCTGGAGCTACAGACCACGAGGCCGAGCCGGTGGGATTGACAACGGAACCCCTGTTGATCCTGGAGGTGAGTTGGAAGGTCGACACCCTCAAGAGAATTAACAGAACAGGAACCAAGAGTAGGAAGTGACCCAGGGAACATGAATGTTAAAATAGGAAACCGAGTTGAACCACTCACTATCAGTTTCACAGGGCCCTGGGTCAGGACCTGGTGGAAAAGCATGGGCCTGGGTCCCCCTACCCTACCCAACACCCTCCGCAGGGTGTGGGCTCTGCTCAAGGACTCTGGCTGCTCTGAGGACTCTGGCCACTAGGCCACATCACCCTGAGAACAAGGGCAGCTCCAAGGATTCTGGCCCTTAGGCCACGCTGTCCTGAGAACAAGGGCAGCCCCAAGGATTCTGGCCACTAGGACGCATGACCTTGCTTTACAAGCTAGGACAGCCATATCAACTCTAGCCACTTGAGCTGTAACCCCTTATTTGTTATACATGACTAGACACCCCGTAATGGGATGTATCTATCCTGCAACAGATCACCTCTGTCTAACTTAAAGAGCAGCAGAGGTGGGCTTTGGAGAGCAGTGTTTAATGGTTAAAAAATTGGGAGGGAAGAGAAAATCAAAGTTTCAAAGAAGCACTACTTTAAAATACCCTACAGTAAAGTACATTCAAATAAAATTAAGAGTCTGTCTCACTCACCATATCAGGGAAATTCAGAGTTAAGTACAGGCTAAGGCCCCAATTCTGCAATGAGCAAGCTCATTACAGATTGGAACATAAACCTTTATCAGAGAGGGTTCAGAATGAAGTATACTCTTACTCTGTCCTTACCTCACCATGTTGGGCCTAGACATTGTAGTTTAGAAGATACTTTTTCTGTACCACAGTGCTCATGGGGAGTGGGGAGGAAGGAGGGACAATTGTACTGGGGTCCCAAGCTCAGAGGGGACCCACAAATGTATAACTGGGGTGAAATAGGAGAGGATGGTCCCCCTGCAAACATGATATACCAGGGCCCCAAATTTCTGTCATGGAATCACCCACTGTTCTGAGGCTTCTCTGAATATTGCTTGCAATGAAATATTTAGGTAAAATTAAACCTTATTTCTTATTATTTTTCCTTTGTGGTGGCATCCAGAGACCCTAATTAAGATCAGGGTCCCATGGGGACAGGCACTGTACACAAATAGGAAGACTTGGTTGCTGTGTTCGAAAGCTTCGAATCTGGAGACAAAATGCCACAAGTGAAGGTAACAAACAACAGGGAGGAAAAAAGGATAGAGGACAAAAGTAACAGGAATAGGAACATGTAGGCACAGAGTAACTAGATGCATAATTTGGTCGGTCTGAGTCATTTTGAAGACTTTTTAAATACAGTATATATATTTATTTACATCTTATATCAACCGTTGTCAAAATTGACTGTGGTTGAAGTATCTGAATACTATAGACTGGATTGTGCCTTTAGGCACAGGTCCGAGCACGGGGCAGTGCACAAGGTGCATTGTATCTACCATTGCACTTTTCACAGCCGTGTGAGCGTGTTGGCTTTTAGTATCCCAATTAAGTTCTACTTTGTGTAATTAAATTATGCTTATGCAATTATTGAAAATGCAATAATTATTTCAACGTATAATACTATATCTGCAGACATTATTCACTGCTTCATGCTTCTGTGTACTTTTGCTACTCTCCACAAGCAGCTGCACCTCAGCAGCTATCTATCTACCTACTTACCTACCTACAGGTCTATATATGCTGGTACAGATAGTAATTTAAACTATCACTACAGCGTGTCAAGAATTGTGGGATATATTTGTATTGAAGGCATTGTCTAACAAGCAAGATTGTTGTAATCAAGGCTATATCTTTGTCACTGCTGTCACAAGTCAAGGTTTCCAAATTTTTTGAGGTATCACTTTTCTCTCAAATGCAAAGTACCTCAAATACTTTACTACCAGTTGGATTTGCAAAAGGGAGTAGCCACAATTACACACCAGCATTCAGGTGCAAATTTACCACTTTTGCACATACAAATATGGGGATTTTGCAGGCCTACATGACTGACTAGATATTTGTAATCCTTCTGCCAGTTTGACTTGGCAGCAACAAGGGCCAGGTTCAATAGCTAGGTTTTCCTCTTCAAGGCTGGATTAATCTTTTGGGACCCTGGCACCTGGACTGTGGCCCCGCCCCCACTCCACCTGCGCTCTGCCCCGAGGCCTCTTACCCCCAAGGCTCCGCCAGCCGCTTACAGTGGAGGAGGGGGCGGAGAGGCATGAGCAGGGCATGAGGCGGGAGGGGGAAGGGGAGGAAAGGAGCAGGTAGCAGGCAGAGCCTTGGTAGGAAGAGACCAAGCAGGGATGGGGCTTTGGGGCAGGGCCACGGTCTAGGCACCGGGGCCTCTTCTGTGTGTGGGCCCGGTGCCACAACACCATTGGCACCGTTGTAAACCTGGTACTGTTCCTCTTAACAATACAAAATCGAATCAGCACGAAAGCTTATGCTCAAATAAATTGGTTAGTCTCTAAGGTGCCACAAGTACTTCTTTTCTTATTGTAAGGAGAGTGATCACTTTAGATAAGCTATTACCAGCAGGAGAGTGGGGTGGGAGGAGGTATTGTTTCATGGTCTCTGTGTATATAATGTCTTCTGCAGTTTCCACAGTATGCATCCGACGAAGTGAGCTGTAGCTCATGAAAGCTTATGCTCACATAAATTGGTTAGTCTCTAAGGTGCCACAAGTACTCCTTTTCTTTTTGCGAATACAGACTAACACGGCTGTTACTCTGAAACCTGTCTGCCACCCAGTAATCTGGGAAAATTAAACACCACCCCTGGGTGCCTCTAGGAGGCAGTACTCCCCCACTCACAAACATTGAGTCTGTATATAACAAGTTTCAGAGTAACAGCCGTGTTAATCTGTATTCGCAAAAAGAAAAGGAGTACTTGTGGCACCTTAGAGACTAACCAATTTATTTGAGCCTGAGCTTTCATGAGCTACAGCTCACTTCATCGGATGCATCCAATGAAGTGAGCTGTAGCTCACGAAAGCTCAGGCTCAAATAAATTGGTTAGTCTCTAAGGTGCCACAAGTACTCCTTTTTTTTTTGTATATAACAAAACTTTTATTAAAAGGGAAAGGGAACCCACCATTACTTTGGGAAAATACTGCAACCATGAATTTGAAAGCATGTAACCATAAGCGAACACCCACTCCACAGTACACTGGGCAGTGTCCTTTGCCTCAGTTTCCCTCTTTGGGGTGAGAAAGTCTGAAGAATGACTGTCCCTTTAACACGCCACTTCCCTTTCCCTCCACTGCACCCCCTACTCGCAGTTGGTTGTCCTTAGTGAGCAAAGACTCAGAGCTCAGAGGTGCATTCACATGGGTCCACCTCCCACTCCTGAAAAGGGGGGAAGGCCATAGAGCAATGCCTCCACGGCCACCTCTGCCTCTGCAACTGGCTCACTGCTGCTGCCGCTTGCCACTTCTGTGCTGCCGCATTCTGAGGTCCCCCAACTTAGCCCAGCCCTTACTGATTTCACTGGATCGCAGGGTACCTCGGGGCTGCTGCCTCTTCGTTGCCTGTCACTGTAATACTGTCCCCATATGAGCGCCGAGGCTTGTCCCCTAAACCTACTCATCTGTGATATCGGCTCTAGTAATCACTGAACAGACACGAGGGCTCTCAAATGAGTCCTGTCAGCTCTGTCTTTAAACGCTTGAGAGAAAGGCAGGTCAAATGGTGTCTAGGGCTTTCTAGTGTTGCGCTAGCTGTGTTGGTCCCAGGATATTAGAGGGTCTGGTAAAATCTTTGATGGGACCAACTTCTGCTGGTGAGACAAGCTTTTACGGAGCTCTTCTACTGTGTCTGAAGAAGAGTTCTGTATAAGCTCGAAAGTTTGTCTCTCTCACCAACTGAAGTCGGTCCAATCGAAGATATTACCTGACCCACCTTGTCTCGCTGACTTTTTAGGCAGAATCCACACCATCGGTTTCCCAGCCCCTCTGATGTTCAGTGGAATCTGACATCCCTGCTTAGGAAGTGAGGCTTAGTGTAGGGTGACCCCCTCAGTCAGAGCATGCTAAATATCATTCTGCTGCCCTTTACTCAGACAATAAGAAAAAACAATATTTCATCATCCATTCAATACTCAAGTAAATTGTAACCCAAAACCAGACAAAATTGATCATTTTGGCAAAGCAAGTCTGTAGGCTGAACACCTAGACCGGTGTCTGTGCAAATACAGTCTGCTCCTGAAGTCTTTTCCCCCAGAGCATAACTGGAGGTTAGGGGAGAGCGCATTCAGACCCTGCTTACAGTGACGTAGCCCTGTGTGCAGGTGAATCCCCACGTTGCACATACATACGCATTAAACATGCTCAAAAGTAGAGCTGGTCGGAAACCCCCATTTTTTTTCCTGAGTGTTTGCAGGGGAAAATTGATTTCTAATTTTTTTTTGACCCACAAAATTTTAGGCTTTCCCCAGAAATGTTCCTTTTAGAATGAAACATTTTGTGTCACTTTGCAATGTCAAAGTGAAAGTAAATAGTTTCACTTTGATGTCATTTTGTTTTGTTCTTTGGAAACTGGACAATTTCATTTTTCCATTTTTGGTCTGGGATTTGGAAGTTTTTCCCCCCACCCTCCCTTTTCTTTATTCTCTGCCCCCTGTTCTCCAATTGGCCAAAATTTGGAAAACTTTGAAAATTATGGGTTTGTCTCCCTCATTTCACTCAGTTTTTTTAATTGTTTTCCAACTTTGTTCCGGGGGGGGGGGGGGGAAGGGGGTGGTAAAGAAAAGGAGGGAAAATCCCAAACCAAAGCAGCAAACTGATTTTTTTTCCTTTTCCAAAATCTGAAAGGGAATGACATTTTAAGCACTGGATATAAAAAAATTCATAAGATACGGGAATTTAAATATCTCACACATAAAATCTGCCGCCTTAAATGTGCTGCTCCATCACTGGTCCTGTGCTAAGTCTTGTCTGTTTTAGGTCACAAAACTGCTCTGCCTCTGCTAAAAACAAAAACTAGATTATTGACCAGCTAGGAGAGTAACAGCGCAAAACTCTTTGGTGTCACGTGACTCTACCTCTGCCAATTGGGTTATATTGGGAAAAACAATCTTGCCTTTCTTTTCCTGTTAAACATACCTGGCCAGATTCTGATTTCCCTTCCATGAGTAGTTCCTTTCAATGGAGTTACACCAGTGTCAAATGGATGTGAGATCAGAATCAGGCAACTTTGACTTCTGTGTGACAGCAGCTTACCCTGTCAGGCCTGACTATACATTGGAGTATTAGACAATAGAACTTGCCTATGTCTCAATTTCTCAAAAGGCAAACATGGAACTACAGCAGTTAGCCTGATGCAACAAAGGTCACCAGGCTTAATGCCAAATGACTAAAGCTTAGGAGCTCCAAAGAGAACTGTAGGCTGGCGTGGGTCTCTGAAAAAATCCATCAGTAACATTTTTGACAAGATAAATTACTTTGTAAATGCAAGGATGACCTTGGTAATCGGAAATAAATCAGCAGCATAATCAAAATTGATGTGTGAGCCAAATCCATAAAATTTATATACTAGTACCTCTTAGAATCACTGGAAATCCCTATAACTCTGGTCCTGGCTGAAATTTTGGTCCCTTTGCTGTAGTAATTTAAACTTCATTATTTACTTTGGCTTTCCTCTACTTAGTGACTTGGCCTAATCAACATGCTTTGATATGTACAAAAGGAATAAAAAATAGAAAATCCAGAGAGTAATATCTTGGTTTAGGACAACTGTGAACATGAAACTTAATCCTTGGCTTGGATAAAGGGACTCTCTAGAACATACAGGGGGGAAATAGGCATTCTGTCCTTTTCACTTTGTTTTTTAGTGTTCTATAATGTGGGCCAAGTAAAACAGTAACATCAGTGGTGGTGTAAGTTACATGCTGGGTGTAAGTAGCCAAGTAGCAGAACATGCACCAATATAGCGTTCAGTGGAATCGCAAAACAAGTGTAATTTACACGCAAAGCAGACAAAAGGAAGATGTAAGATGAAGCTGGGCCTCCCAGTGCAGTCTCGTACACCCTGCTGTTAGTGGCTTTTCCTAAAACATCCTTGTTTTTGTCTCCTTGGAGTGTAGGTTACACTTATTTTGCATTACCCCTGAAGACCAAATTGTTGTAAGTCACATTACTGTACCATTTACACACCCTTAACCGATTGGGCCTGAGTCTGATCACACACCCATGTAAACCCTTTTTATTCTAACTCCACTGGCAACTCCACTAGCTTCAATGGAGGTACTCCTGATTTACACCAGTGTAAAAGAGTAGTGTCAGGCCAATTGTCTGATCAATGCCCACCTGACATGTAGCTTACACTACATTGTTATCACTGCAGAAATTGGCCCAGAGAATTCCATGGAAGATTCATTTACAGCAGATCTCAGTTTGACCCATTGATTTTTAAAACACATTTCCATATTTATGTCTCTCTTTTCTGCCTGTAGCAGTCACCATTGCCAGTCTGTACTTGCATATGCTTGATGTCAGAAACTCGGCAAATAGTATTGGACCAGTTACAGGTCATTTAATGTTTCCATTAATACTCATATTGGAGCCATGCTGAGTAATAGACATGGTCAGCAACAGGCCTGGCCTTCATTACTGGCATGAACATCATAAGAAGTGGATTAAAGCAGAATTATTAGGGCCCAGGCAGTCTGAGGGGGCCCAGCAGATCAACAAATCAATGGAAAACCAAGAGTCTACCAAATGGGACCAGGAAGAGAAGATCAGTAAGTCCATCAGGGAGGAGGGGACTGGAAGAAAGAGATCAATTGGATTCAGAGTTAAGAGTCCTTTGAGAGTAGTAAGAGAAATTATGAAGTCCATAGATAAAGGGAGCAAGTGGGTGTGGGTCCTATTTAGTCTTAATCCAACCAAGACCCCGAAGAACATGCCTGGCCAACACATCCAGTAGATATGTATTTATTTTTAACATGGAGTTTCTCCCAGAGTTGGCCATTGAGTTTAAGGTAAGAATTCAGGATTGTTTCAGTCTATGTGCGCCAAACAACAAACCTTCAGACAATTTGTGGAAAGGTACTCTGCTCAAAAGCTGTCAGTTAATCAAAATTTCAGAGCCATTGGTTAATTATAATTTTGTATAAAACACTTTTGATTTGTTTGACTCTTCGTTATGATATAAGCCACCTGCCGAAGTCGCATAGAAACATTTTAACCCGGAACAATATCCAGGTATTGAAGCTTATCACCACTTTGGATATTTCTCATTTAAATCATAAAGCTCTTCCATTTAAAAATACAATTACTTCAATGGCCCAGAATTTCTAGTGACCCCTCCAGCCATGAATGCAGCAGCTACAGCTTATTTAGAGGAGATGTGTACAGCAGTGCACACAAAGAGCTGATCTTCAGCAGTTCAAATTCTGGTCATGCTCAGACTACAGTGACTGCCATAATTTTCTGGCTTTGCATCAACTCATTGAGCAGGAGCCTTGGCTTACTTGCAGCATTTTTTCTAGTCTGAAAGATGACCTGGTTAGTAGAGGACAAATACTGCAGCTCCCAAAAAAATAATTAAATCATTGGACCCCTTTATCTTTAAATGCAAATAAATGTGAGGGGTTTGTTTTGTTTTTGTTTTTTGTTTTTGTTTTTTTTTGGAGCAAACTCATTAGCCTGCCAGAGTCTCAGGAGCTGTCATGTTGTCCTCTTCAATAATTGAAGGTTCATTCGTAAGTAGTAGTGAGGAGCATATCTCCTTCAGCAACCACTTCTGAACAGATACAGTAGGCTGTGCTTGTATATATTTGTTTCTCATATTGTGCCACAGTAATATGAGACTGACGCTCCTGTAATAAACTAACTAAAGATTTATTAACTAGAAAAAATAAAAGAGTCATTGACAAGGTTAAAGTAGGTAACATATACACACAAATGCGGTATGATCTTAAATTCAAAAGGTAATAAAAGCTTCTATAATAAGCAAGCTTTTATGCCTAGTGGGGCTAACCCAAGCCACACAGGTTGGGGATCTCTTGCTTATGTTTAGAAATCTTTGCCCCTCAGAGTCCAGATAGTGTAAAGAGATCCCAGTTTCTTCTGGTCACGGATTTTTATCCCTTCCCCCAGAGTCCAAGCTGGTGGGACGAGTGCTTCTGTAAGTAACCTCTTCCTGGTGTGTGTGGGGGAGGGCAGGGTCAATCAACAAAGTCTTTGTTCCACAATGGCTCATTTGGATTCAATAGTTCTTCCTGATGGTTGGGAGATAACATCTTCTGTAGAAATCCAGCGTTTTGCATTAGGTGATTTTTTTTTTTCTGTTTGGTGAGTTCAACAGTTTGAGAACAAACGTTTTTCAGTTATAGAGAAAACACGTAAGTATTACCTTATAGCATGAATGTAATGCTGATAAACCAGATGCCAGCTCTTGCTAAGTCTGTAGGCATCAGCTGAGCACTGACAAATTCATAGCTGGAAACTATACCAGCTCACCTATAAGTTAATATTGTTCAAGAGAGGTGTTAGATTTGTAAGGATGTGTTTAGTGTTTAGATTCTATAAAATACTTGCAAGTTGTTGCATGTATTAATCTTACTTGTAATGTCTGTATTCCATGCTACAAGATAAAATAGAGGTTTATTTTATAATTGTAAAAATGCCTGCTCTGAATTTGTGAACTCAGACGGGAAGAGTGGCTCCCCCTGCCCATCCCAGAGGACTATCGAAATTAAGTGGGCCATCCTAGGACAAAAGCTTTGTTAATTGCCATAGCCACATCTGGAGAACTATGTGCAGAAGGCCTCTGTTTAAATGCTGGACAAGGAGAAATAAAAATAGCTAACGAAGATTTTTCATCTGCTTGCCGTTTGGACTCTTACAAGGGCTGGAGCTAAGAAACATGAAGCAGAGATCCCATTCCCCAGGGTCAACCTGGTTTAAGCTCTAAAACGACAGTCAGTGCTGACAGATTATTACAACTGTCACCTTTTGAATCACACACTGAAACTCATTTGTATATATATGCTTGCTTGCTTTAACCTGTAAATAACTCTTATTTCTTTTCATAGTTATTAAAACTTAGATAGTTTATTAAAGGATTGGCTATAGGTATTATCCTTGGTGTGAGATCTGAGGTACAATCTGATCTGGGGTAAGTGACTGGGCTCTTGGGACTGGAAGCAACCTGAATATTTTGTGATTTTTGGTGTAAGTGGCCATTTATCACTAAGTCCATCTTGCCTGGGTGGCAGGATAGACTGAAGAGCCCAAGGGAACTACCTGTGACTCCGTGGAGAGACTGTTACAGTAACCTAGAAGTTCACATTTGTTACTGGGTTGGTGAAATCTAATTATAGAACATATCACCAGTTTGGGGGCTCTGCCCTGCTTTTGACAGTCTGCCCAGAGGTTGGCATTCTCAGTTGTGAGCCACTCCAGACAGCATGACAATGGAATACAGCTATTATAAGTAGGATTAGTACCTGCTCTGTCCTACAAGCATTCCATAAAGTCTAAACACTAAACACATACTTATAATGCTAATATCTATTTTAACTATACTAACCCACAGGTAAACCAGCCTGGTGTCCAGCTAAGCATTTGTCAGTGTTCAGTGAGGCCTGAAGCCTTGGCATGAGTTGGCACCTGGTCTGCCAATGTCACAGAGACATTCTTATCTTTTAGAAGGAACATGTTCTTGGAGTCAAGGAGAAGCGTAACCTATAAAATTAAAAATGACTGACTTCCAGTAATGGCAGGGCCTACATTTCAAAGATGTTAGGCACGTAAAAAAAAAAAAATTGAAAACTGGCTCTTATGTAAGGGACAAATGATTTCTTCGTTACTTTTAAGAGTCACACATAGAAGGAAATATAATAAAATGTTCACATAATAAAATGATTTAAGGGTAGTTAAATGGCTTTTCAAATACTAGGAAGTGCTGGGGGAACAGCTGGGCAAAAATTTTCAACTGAAACTTTTTTTTTCTTCAAAATAAATAAATAAATGCAGATTTGGTGACACCGAAACATGTGGTGAGTTCATGTTCATTTCAAGGAATTGTTTCAGTTGAAAAATAAATCTGAGAAAATTGCATTTTGAAAGGAAACTTCTTTTATTAAAAAAAACCCTTCATTTCAAAAATTTTCCTTTAATTTATTTTTTAAAATTTTAAATGATTAAAAATTGAAGCAAAATGGGGTTGTTTTTTTAGTTGAGTGAAATTTTTTTTTATCTTCCCCCTCATTTTTTAAAACATTTTTCAATTGGCTGAAAAATTAAAAACAAAAATCATTTTTGGAATTGCCTGGGAATCAAAAAAATCTGTGATTTGCCCCACTCTCCTTAGAGGTTCATTTGTGATTATTTGGGCTGACTTGTGTGCCGAGCGAGTGCCCAAGCACAAAGTTGTTCTAAGTTACATCAGCTTCTAGCTGCCCCAGGGAGTAGATATGACAACCAGGGATCCCTGGGGATTAGGAATGATTCCTCCCTGCTACCTTTGCCCCAGTCTGATCTGCAGCAGGAGGAAGATGCAGGGGAGGGGGAGCTGCAATGTTAGCTCTATGGCATCAGGAGATCTTTCTACACCAAAGTGATATTCATGGTCAGAGCCTGCCAGCAGTGCAGCTTAGAGGGGTTGCATCCCATTGGAGTATCTGGGCCAAACACTGTACTGCTGATTTTCACAAATTAAATAAAAAAAGACAAACGTCTTGATGGGATTAAGTATTATTCCAGGCATGACATGCAATAACATTTCAAAGCCAAAGTTTCTGAGTCAAAGGAATGAATGTGGGAGTGATTTCAGACTCGAGCTATACAATGCAGGAACATTTTAACATCTCTTGTGCTCTTGTTGGAAATCATTGATGGCCTGATTCTCTGTTGACCTGCACCTTTCTATAGTCATTTACACCAGTGCAAATGAATGCAAAGCTGGTATGAAACATGACACCATTCTGATTTTGTACATCCACATTGTACTGGCGTAAAGTGACTACACAAGGGGCAGGGCAACCGAGAATCAGTCCTTTACACTTCTATTGGTATAACTGAAGGCAGAATTTGGGCCAAACTCTTAAAATTTTGGAAAAGATATCACTTTAACAAACACATCAGTTAAAGGGTTTCCGACATCTCCTGTTTTCTTTCATTGGCAAGAAGGTTTTCCCATTTCTTGCACACCTTCTAATCTAGGAGCTCATCATCTCCTTCAGCATACAGATCATTATCAAAGGAAACAAGCAAATCCTGCCAGAGATTTGTAACCCCACTACATCAGAAGAGCAGGAGACAAGAGGTTGGAACAATAAAATCTTGCTTGTTAACTATAGTTCTAAGAAGTTTGAAAAACAAAGTAAAAAATCCTCCACAAAACACTGATAGATGCCAGTTCACATAGTTCTCCTTGGCTACTTTGAATTATTATTATTTCTTTTAAAGACTAATAGATCCTATTCTTGACAACCATGAAGCCAGGAGGTGGGATCTAATCCAG
The DNA here is from genome assembly GCF_965140235.1 of Caretta caretta. Lineage (NCBI taxonomy): Eukaryota > Metazoa > Chordata > Testudines > Cheloniidae > Caretta > Caretta caretta. The sequence goes on along the minus strand of NC_134207.1, from coordinate 82,633,675 downwards.
TATTTTCATTTTTTCAGTCCGCAAGAGGCAATGATTGTATCTTAATATTATTTGTCTCAACAAACTGCACTAACTGTGTGAGGCTTAGCACAGGGAATGCAGCTTTGTCAGACTGCTTGTAGAAAAACCCCTTCCTTTCAATCCTTTCAATACTCAAGCTGAGGCCTCACCAGTGCCGAGAAGAGAGGGACAATTACCTCCCCTGTCTCACATATGACACACCTGTTCATTCACCCCAGAATATTAGCCTGTTTCACAACTGCATCCTATTTTTACTCCTATTCAATTTGTGATCCACTATAACCCCCAAGTCCTTGTCCAAAGCAACACATTTTGTGAGGCGACATTAAACCAGAACTTGTCTTAGAAGGTAGACTTACTGTTAGGCTTGTTCTTATCGATTCATGCACATTTTCTCTAGCACTTAGCCCTACAAAACCTTGACTCTCAGGCTGAGCAGATTTTCTTTATTACAAGGTTACAAAAAGGATTATAGTACTATTTCATGTATTTGTGTGTGCATATGTCAGTCCATGATGATCATCATCATCATGATGTGTAGGAGGCCAAGGGTGGGTAATGCAATTGGCATGTCAATTTTGTGCAGAGAATGGGTTGTCTGTGAATGACTCTTCTCCCTAAATTTCTCTAGTCCAAGCCAGAGGTCAAAGGACAAAATCAGTGAAACATTGATAGAGAAGGCTTCACCCATCCTACCAAAACTTTCCATCATCACATGGATAAAACTAGTCATCTTTCTCCCTTTCTTGTTCTTAGAATCATAGAATCATAGAATATCAGGGTTGTAAGGGACCTCAGGAGGTCATCTAGTCCAACCCCCTGCTCAAAGCAGGACCAATCCCCAATTAAATCATCCCAGCCAGGGCTTTGTCAAGCCTGACCTTAAAAACTTCTAAGTAAGGAGATTCTACCACCTCCCTAGGTAACGCATTCCAGTGTTTCACCACCCTCCTAGTGAAAAAGTTTTTCCTAATATCCAACCTAAACCTCCCCCACTGCAACTTGAGACCATTACTCCTTGTCCTGTCCTCTTCTACCACTGAGAATAGTCTAGAACCATCCTCTCTGGAACCACCTCTCAGGTAGTTGAAAGCAGCTATCAAATCCCCCCTCATTCTTCTCTTCTGCAGACTAAACAATCCCAGTTCCCTCAGCCTCTCCTCATAAGTCATGTGTTCCAGACCCCTAATCATTTTTGTTGCCCTTTGCTGGACTCTCTCCAATTTATCCACATCCTTCTTGTAGTGTGGGGCCCAAAACTGGACACAGTACTCCAGATGAGGCCTCACCAATGTCGAATAGAGGGGGACGATCACGTCCCTCGATCTGCTCGCTGTGCCCCTACTTATACATCCCAAAATGCCATTGGCCTTCTTGGCAACAAGGGCACACTGCTGACTCATATCCAGCTTCTCGTCCACTGTCACCCCTAGGTCCTTTTCCGCAGAACTGCTGCCTAGCCATTCGGTCCCTAGTCTGTAGCTGTGCATTGGGTTCTTCCGTCCTAAGTGCAGGACCCTGAACTTATCCTTATTGAACCTCATCAGATTTCTTTTGGCCCAATCCTCCAATTTGTCTAGGTCCCTCTGTATCCTATCCCTGCCCTCCAGCATATCTATCACTCCTCCCAGTTTAGTATCATCCGCAAATTTGCTGAGAGTGCAATCCACACCATCCTCCAGATCATTTATGAAGATATTGAACAAAACCGGCCCCAGGACCGACCCCTGGGGCACTCCACTTGACACCGGCTGCCAACTAGACATGGAGCCATTGATCACTACCCGTTGAGCCCGACAATCTAGCCAACTTTCTACCCACCTTATAGTGCATTCATCCAGCCCATACTTCTTTAACTTGCTGACAAGAATACTGTGGGAGACCGTGTCAAAAGCTTTGCTAAAGTCAAGAAACAATACATCCACTGCTTTCCCTTCATCCACAGAACCAGTAATCGCATCATAGAAGGTGATTAGATTAGTCAGGTATGACCTTCCCTTGGTGAATCCATGCTGCCTGTTCCAGATCACTTTCCTCTCATGTAAGTGCTTCAGGATTGATTCTTTGAGGACCTGCTCCATGATTTTTCCAGGGACTGAGGTGAGGCTGACTGGCCTGTAGTTCCCAGGATCCTCCTTCTTCCCTTTTTTAAAGATTGGCACTACATTAGCCTTTTTCCAGTCATCCGGGACTTCCCCCGTTCGCCACAAGTTTTCAAAGATAATGGCCAATGGCTCTGCAATCACAGCCGCCAATTCCTTTAGCACTCTCGGATGCAACTCGTCCGGCCCCATGGACTTGTGCACATCCAGCTTTTCTAAATAGTCCCTAACCACCTCTTTCTCCACAGAGGGCTGGCCATCTATTCCCCATGTTGTGATGCCCAGCGCAGCAGTCTGGGAGCTGACCTTGTTCGTGAAGACAGAGGCAAAAAAAGCATTGAGTACATTAGCTTTTTCCACATTCTCTGTCACTAGGTTGCCTCCCTCATTCATTAAGGGGCCCACACTTTCCTTGGCTTTCTTCTTGTTGCCAACATACCTGAAGAAACCCTTCTTGTTACTCTTGACATCTCTTGCTAGCTGCAGCTCCAGGTGCGATTTGGCCCTCCTGATTTCATTCCTACATGCCCAAGCAATATTTTTATATTCTTCCCTGGTCATATGTCCAACCTTCCACTTCTTGTAAGCTTCTTTTTTATGTTTAAGATCCGCTAGGATTTCACTGTTAAGCCAAGCTGGTCGCCTGCCATATTTACTATTCTTTCGACACATCTGGATGGTTTGTCCCTGTAACCTCAACAGGGATTCCTTGAAACACAGCCAGCTCTCCTGGACTCCTTTCCCAGGGGATCTTACCCATCTGTTCCCTGAGGGAGTCGAAGTCTGCTTTCCTGAAGTCCAGGGTCCGTATCCTGCTGCTTACCTTTCTTCCCTGTGTGAGGATCCTGAACTCGACCAATTCATGGTCACTGCCTCCCAGATTCCCATCCACTTTTGCTTCCCCCGCTAATTCTTCCCGGTTTGTGAGCAGCAGGTCAAGAAAAGCTCCCCCCCTAGTTGGCTCCTCTAGCACTTGCACCATGGAGCCATTGATCACTACCCATTGAGCCCAACAATCTAGCCAACTTTCTACCCACCTTATAGTGCATTCATCCAGCCCATACTTCTTTAACTTGCTGACAAGAATACTGTGGGAGACCAATCATAGAATCATAGAATCATAGAATATAAGGGTTGGAAGGGACCCCAGAAGGTCATCTAGTCCAACCCCCTGCTCAAAGCAGGACCAATTCCCAGTTAAATCATCCCAGCCAGGGCTTTGTCAAGCCTGACCTTAAAAACCTCTAAGGAAGGAGATTCTACCACCTCCCTAGGTAACGCATTCCAGTGTTTCACCACCCTCTTAGTGAAAAAGTTTTTCCTAATATCCAATCTAAACCTCCCCCACTGCAGCTTGAGACCATTACTCCTCGTTCTGTCATCTGATACCATTGAGAACAGTCTAGAGCCATCCTCTTTGGAACCCCCTTTCAGGTAGTTGAAAGCAGCTATCAAATCCCCCCTCATTCTTCTCTTCTGCAGGCTAAACAATCCCAGCTCCCTCAGCCTCTCCTCATAACTCATGTGTTCCAGACCCCTAATCATTTTTGTTGCCCTTCGCTGGACTCTCTCCAATTTATCCACATCCTTCTTGAAGTGTGGGGCCCCAAACTGGACACAGTACTCCAGATGAGGCCTCACCAATGTCGAATAGAGGGGAACGATCACGTCCCTCGATCTGCTCGCTATGCCCCTACTTATACATCCCAAAATGCCATTGGCCTTCTTGGCAACAAGGGCACACTGCTGACTCATATCCAGCTTCTCGTCCACTGTCACCCCTAGGTCCTGTTCCGCAGAACTGCTGCCTAGCCATTCGGTCCCTAGTCTGTAGCTGTGCATTGGGTTCTTCCGTCCTAAGTGCAGGACCCTGCACTTATCCTTATTGAACCTCATCAGATTTCTTTTGGCCCAATCCTCCAATTTGTCTAGGTCCTTCTGTATCCTATCCCTCCCCTCCAGCATGTCTACCACTCCTCCCAGTTTAGTATCATCCGCAAATTTGCTGAGAGTGCAATCCACACCATCCTCCAGATCATTTATGAAGAAAACCATGTCAAAAGCTTTGCTAAAGTCAAGAAACAATACATCCACTGCTTTCCCTTCATCCACAGAACCAGTAATCTCATCATAGAAGGCGATTAGATTCTTCTCTTATATCCTTTAAAACATAAAATAAGGAATGACCTCTCATAAAACAAATTCTTCCCTAACATCAATGGAGTTACATCAAAAGTGAATTTGACCCAACATGTCTAATTCACATCAGCCTTTCTTTCATAGTTACATTTTGTAAGATACGCCTCCGAAGGGTCAAAAATGGGGAAAAAACAATTACAGATTTTTTTCTGAAATGTTGAAGTTGTTTCTGTGTCACAGAATTCAAAATAGAACCATATTTTAGTTTTTCATTTTTTCACAAATTTTTAATAACATTTCCATTTTTTCTTTTCTCCTTTTCTACCTGTCACCCCCCTTTTCCCCCTTATTGCCACTAGGTGAAATAAAATGAGTAGCATTCACTTTTTCCCCCCTTCCCCTTCTTTCTGACTCTTCCAATGTTAAGACGGTTTTGAAAATTACAGAGCAGCAACAGAGAAAAAGAAAGAAAGAAAAAAAGGGGATGGACCTAAACATTCATTCTATTGCAGTCAGTGGCCAAAAATAAAGAAAAAGAAAAAAGAAAGAAAAAGAAAAGATGGGGTGAAAAGGAAAAAAATAAATTGAAAATGTTTCAATTTTTGAACCCTAAAACAAATGGAAAAAATGGAATATTTTCACCAAACTCTGTTTTCTTGTGGAATAAAAACTTGTTTCCAGTGAAGCCCCATTTTTTGGCAGGAAATGTCTACAGTCAAAAAATGTAGACAAGCTTTGCACCAGGGCATTACTCAATGACGCATTTGCAGGGCCAGCTCTAGGTTTTTTGCCGCCCCAAGCAAAAACATTGCTGCCCCAAGCTCCAAGAGCGCAACTGCCCAAGCAGAGAAAAAAAAAAGGGGGGTGGCCGGAATGCCGCCCCTGGAATTGTGCCGCCCCACGCACGTGCTTGCTTTGCTGGAGCCTAGAGCCCGTCCTGCCCATTTGGAGTAGACTGCTTGGAAGCAGCTAACCGCTGTGTGACCGTCTACAGAGCTAATCTCTATAGGTGCAATATCAGTGTGGACAGAGGCTATGTGTACACAGCAATCGGAGGTCTGATTTGCTGCTCCGGCAGGCTTTAATCTAGTACCATGCTAAAAATAGTGAAGATGCGACAGCACAGGCTTCAGTGCAGGCTGGCCATGTGAGTAAGTACCCGTTTGCTTGGAGAAAATAAGCTTTGTTCAGTCCATCTGAAATAAACAACCCACTCCAAACCCTGCCTTTCCCTAGAACCATTGTTCCTATTCCCCCATTGTTTCTTTTGCCATGTCAACCAAGAAAACTACAGTGACTTCAGATTCGCTCTGGATTTCCACCGAGTACAGAATCTGGCCCCAAGACTGGAGATTAAGATGTTTATGGCCTACTCCTTCCTATTTTCTAGAGTTTTTTATATCGGTGGAGTTGGAAAAACGAGGCATTCACAGCATATGCTCTGAAATACCAAAGCAAAGCCTTAATGAGTTCAAATGTGTATGTCTGCTGTGAGTAATGATGCCTAACATTGCTACAAAATAATTCCTTTACATGTTCTTCTGTTTAAAAAAACGCATCATTGCTGCACAGGGGTCATAAAAATTACGAATGTCTTTTCCCATGGCATGAAGCCATGGCATTCTGTAAGGCATTGTGCTGGGCTATTATACACAGCCTGTAATCAGAAACAAATGTAACACATGAGATGATGTGATATTGCATGGGAAAAGTGAAAATAGAGCAGAAAAGTGTGATAGACAGTGACTTGGACAACAGCATCCTATATGAACCTAGTGCCCTATTCTTCACACACTAGAGGTTATTCAATGAGAAATTATGTTTTTGGTTCTTGGACTAGAAAATGGAATAGCAGTTCTTGGAAGGAAAGGGATTAAAAGCTGTTGCTGTCTGGGATTCACAGTATGCAATGAAATACTGAATTTCCTAGTCAGAATGAGAAGTGCTATAGGCAGGCCTTCTGGAAAGAGTATTTTTATTAAGTCAGGCTTGACAGTGCTGTCCACCAGTGAGAGATATTGTCTGCTCTTGGAACCATTCTCTTGATAAGTTTTTTTCTGGGTAATGGATGGGTGAGGTGAGTGTCCTGTCAGTTACAATGCTATATTTTGTATCTCTGCAGAAATGGTTCTGGTTTCATCTGAGAATTTGTGTCATTTGAATTTGTGAGAGGTTTCTGATGCTCTGTACTAGTGCTGCTTGAAAATTAAACTTCTGACTGAAAGATGTAGACCAATTCATCTGTCTCTCTGCCAATGTTTGTCTCCTGAAAAAGATGCATGTTTGTTTGTTATGACAACCATTTTCACTTTCAATCATAGACTATGAAGCTTCAGCATCAAAGCTGGATTCAGACTGTCTGATTTCGTCTGCAATGCACAGGGTGAAAGGTCAAGTAAAATGAGTCTCATAGGAAAATAATAATCACTATTAAAAACTATAAAACTCATTCAAACTCTGTGCCATTCTGCATTATTTCCATTCACTTTAAAAGCAATCTACTGTCCAATGGCCACACTCCCTTTAAAGTTGAGTAAGCTGTGCCTTTAAAACCTTACCTGACTAGGCTTTAATTTTACACTGGTGGAGACAGTGGCCCAGATCCATGGATCTAGTTGAGCTGCACTTGACACAGGACCTGTGCAAAGACTAGCTTAGGTCCTCTTTGTATTCCTTTGATCGTAGTGAGAGCCAGAGCCCAGTTCGACACTCTGCATAAGTTACAGCAGTGATCATCAGCATGATCCAGCCACCTCCCTGACATGCCCTGTGCTAGTTGGGGATTCCCTTATGTAAATCTCATTTAAAGGTTAGCAAAACTGCAGAACTGAGAACAAATCTTGCAGCTAGCTTTCCTGGCTATTCAGTGAGTCAATGTACATGCAAAAGCTGATACAGACATTCAGAGGTCAATCATGTAGACATTGACCAATAGAATTTCTACAAAGAGACCTGTTAGGAATGTCTGAATCCTTTCTGTTCCCACTAAAACTGAAAGAACCTTGGAGTCTGATGTTCCGCTTTTAATCAAGTTGAGTAGTATGTCATCACCCAAGAAGTTCCATCGACTTCAGTGGGACTACTTGGGGCAATAAGTGCTACCGACTGTGTGATAGAATCAGGCCTTCAGCAACCACTGTATTTTAGGATTGATTCATTAAACAGAACTCCACTTAAATCTTTAGGAAAACCAGATATAGTTAGGTTTCAGAGTAACAGCCGTGTTAGTCTGTATTCACAAAAAGAAAAGGAGTACTTGTGGCACCTTAGAGACTAACCAATTTATTTGAGCATGAGCTTTCGTGAGCTGAGCTGTAGCTCATGAAAGCTCATGCTCAAATAAATTGGTTAGTCTCTAAGGTGCCACAAGTACTCCTTTTCTTTTTGCAGATATAGTTAGTAGAGCCTATATGAAAATAACACTTCCTTCTCAGTTGCAGAGCAATCATTGGTTACATTCTATTGTTTTGTTAAGATATACATATAAGGAGTCATGCTTTGAAACGTAACAAGATGGAGCCTTTTTTCTTAGCCTCTGGAATCCAGTGAATCATTAATTTAATTAAAATTAAGGCATAGTCATTGAATATTTGGTATTTTACATACAACTTAAAGTATGTACATTTATGAACCACACAAAGGTACTAATTCCTGTTGTTCTCCTCACTACAGTATCCTTATCTGCCAGTATTTTTTCCCCTCTTCTCTCTTTGTATCTCCTTTATGAAACAATAACAACTCTTTAAGCTGGAAACTATCACCCTTTTGGCTTTACAGTACAGCCTTGTTTGGCCAAACTGTCACACTGAAACTTTCTTATCAGATTTTAGCTAATGCCGCTCAACATGACTCATGTGCCCAATCACTCTCCTGATTGTCCAAACCCCTATTTACCTGAAAGATTTTGTTGTCCCCCAAACATCTGAGATAAACTGATTTGCATAGGATTTGTTTGGCTTAATTAAATAATTGATGCATTGGTCATGCATTCCTCAAAAGTAGTTGTTTTTCTCCCAAGGATTCTTATCAGATGGCTCCCAACATCAGTCAAAAACCACAGTTGTCATTCATTAGACCACAGTGTGGTCTAATGAAAGCCTTTCCATAGCTCATCCTTAGCAGAGAGAGTTCCTCTGATTAACAAGCATGTTCCCTACATAGGTAGGTTTGTTTCTTCATGTTGTAAATTTTTACACTTGTTTGCTTCCTACGGTAGCTGGATTTCAGGACAAAAGCCTTCCTAATGGAACTTGAGCGCATATGCAACACAAGAGGTCGTTTCTGGCTGACCTTCTTTCTCTGCAGTGCATGGGACAAAAAGGGACATGCTTACACCATTTGCTTACATTAGTAAGTAAAGAAAACCTTAAAAGGTGTGTGAGTGAGTTAGTCTCATTCAATTAATTTCTGCTTCTGTTATTTATTCACATTTGAGATAGGAGTTTTATTCTATCTGTGTCCTTCAGTAATGGAGCTGATAACATGAACATTGCTTTGGAAAGGCAAAAGGTTAAACATTAACGAGAAAAATGGTTCTAAAACAAACAATTTGAACATTTAAAAAAACAATTGGAAATAACTTGTCGCTTTCCCCCCGCATTACTGTTGTGCTGCTATTCCTGATACAACAGTCATGCTTGCATCAGCACGTGATTAACCCCACTCCTGTACCTTATACAAATCAATCAGAGTTCTTGGGCTGGCCTTGAAATGTTATCTGATTAGGCTTTCACAAGGGACTTCTGGTCCTTCCTGCTTATGATCGGACTGGAAATATACATGAGAGAACAGCCTCTCACGTGTGATCTTTGCACTTCCATTTCTGGCCCCAGTTGGATCCAGGAAGTGAAGAGATGCAAGAAAGTTAAAGACAACAGGAAAAAAAACATTATTCAGAGGTTTCCAAACCTCAGAAAATTGTTTGAGTTTTTGGCAAAGGTTTGGGTGGGCTCCTACTTTCTTCAAATCGGTTTCCATGGCTGTAGTTTACAACTCAGCCATGAAATTTAACCAGCAATATCCATTAAGGATTCTTTGTGGTGTTTTGTTTTCTAATTTTGTAAAAAAAAAAAGGGGGGGGGATTCAAAATTTAATTTTCTCCCCTCTCCCAAAAAAATACTTAGAAGCAGTTTAAGGTACTTCTAAGGGTCTGATTTTTCTTTCTCTTATATCAGCCTATCTACATCAGGCTTAATTCTAAGATTACTTAAGCCAATATAAATCATGAGCATCTCCTTTAAAGCCAATATCATTTCTGATTTCCTCTAGTGAGTGTGAGAAGAGAATCTGGCCCAAAACTCAGAATATGATTATTCTGTAAAATGGTTTAATCTCTCTTGGTTTGTTTGGTTTTGGTAAGCAAAAAAATCAAACAGAGGGATAAACCAGCTCAGATAAAATAAAAAATCAACCTTCACTTCTCCCCTCACAAAAAAAATCCGAAATTTCCATTTCACAAAAAATTCTGGGTTGTCAACATTTTGTTTCATTCTGTATGAGAACGAAACATCGACACTGAAGAATTTCCAGCACAAAGGTGCAATCACTGTCACGAGCCTACCCAGTTTCCATCAATGTTTTGATGGAATCATCACAGTCTGTGGAATGTGTTGATTCCATGGGATCAGCATGTTCCAGCTCTAAAAAAAACCCCAAACCACCTCCTCTTTACCACCTTAAATGAATTGTTTAGTGCCCATGGAAGGCAGAAACAAACTGACAGTGCTCAAACCACAGGTCTCTGTTTATCACAGGACGGGTACAGTATGGGTAGCTTCCATGGAGACGTCTTCATACAGGTCTGAGATTCTAGACTTATTTAGTCTTGGGCTCTCTCCTGAGATTTGTAAAAATTGTGATAATTGCTTATGTGCCTATGGATGTTAATCTCAGTCTGACCTAAAACTCAGACCAACCCGTTAGTGAAGTTCTGATGAGTTGCTAATTTACGTAGTTTTCAGATAGCTCTCCATAACCCATTTTCAACCAGAAGTGGAATTATAGTACTGTAAGAAGAAAGGAATTGCTATACCAGATCAGACCAAGTGCCTGTCTAGCTCAGTACCCTGTCTGTCTCTAGCAGTGGCCACTACTAGCTGTTTCAGAAGATACTGTAAGAAACACCAACAGGGAGAGTTTTATTCTTTGTCCCCATTAGTGAGAGGTCGGTTTATACCCTGAAGCATATGAATTTATAGCTCTTCCAATATACTCTTTCAAAAAAATTTTAATCTCTAGTATCATAACTCTGTATATTCACGATTTATATGCATAAAATTGTTTGTTCCAACCTTCTATGCTCTTGGTCTCAATGACATCTTGTGGCAATGAGTTCCCCAGATTAAGAGTGTTGTTTTAAAAAGTGTTGTTTTAAAATGTGCCACCTTTCACTTTAATAGAATATTCCCGTGTCCTTGTACTATGGGACAGGGTGAATAGACGTTAGTGATCTTCTTCTGTACCATTCATTATTTTGTACGCTTTCATCATGTCTCCTCTTGTGCATTTCTTCTTTAATACAATCTGTACTACAATGGCAGGATAGTCTATCAGGGTGTACCAGAAGTTTTCCAAAAAACCTCCTGTTCTTACAAGATTTGCAGCTCAGTTTCCAGATCAATAAGGCAGCTGTGGTTTAAGAAAAATTGGGAGCTGGATCTACCAACATTTTGCCTTCCCACATCCCTCCCTTCCTTCCCCAGTCTCTTTCATCCTCCTCCTTCAGATCATCCCCAGTGAATCCCTCCTTCTCCAGACAGACTCTTCCTTCCTATCACCCTCCCCCTGATGGACTCTTTCATTTTCCCCTGCCAGCTCCCCTGGATAGAATCTTGGTTTCTCACAGACTTGCTGTTCTGCTGAGACTTCTTGGCCTGGATCCCAAGGTTCCTGCCTTAATCCATCCCTTCAAAGAGATTTGCATAGGTCTGGATAAGATTGCAAGTCTCTGGACGCTTATTCAAAGTGCTAGGTAGGGAGAAGGGGGCACATGAATGAAAGAAGCCAGAGAGCAGTTGTGCAAGCTTGAGTAAACATTTTTATGAATCCAGGGCTCCCCCCAAATCCCTCTCCTCTTTTGTGGGTCAAATTCTGCTCAATTGAGCTAATCTGGATTTACACCAATAAAGCAGCAGACTCTGTCCCACAAATCTGGAGCAACTTCACTGGGCACTTTGAAGCAACAGAGGAGACAGCCATGTTGTCAGAAGGTATAAGTCACAGAAGATAAAACTTGGGAGTCCTCCTTTCAGGAGAGCTCTGATATGTTACATACTACTGGGCATTACAGTGGTGAGTCACAACACAGGACATATTTGAAACAAAGGGAGATAAGCATTTTGAAGTGATATGCATTGCAGGGGTGTGAACAAAAGAAAACACAGATCACAAAAAAATGCAGGGCTGCGTTCATGATCGTGCCCTAGTTCTGCTTCAATGCACTGGAGAGTGGAGGGATGACGTCTCTAGGGACCCAGTTGCTTTAGAAGCACAAAGTATATTTAACATATACCTGGCTCATCAAGGATTAAAAGGAATCTATAGTGTACCACCATTCCTTCTCTCCATATCTGGAAATCAGAGCTGGACTGAAGATGGTGTTTGGATCTGGTTTCAGAGGTGAGAGTTCAGGATTTGAATTAATGTAAGAGTTCCAGTTCTGGTTTGATGTCAATGGCACCCAGTCCTCATGAGCTGTTTTTTGGAGATTTTGGAAGAAATATCAGAAAGTCAACTTTTATCATGAGATTTCCACCATTCTGGGAAAAATCTTGTAAGATTAGGAGGTCTTGTGAGATTTCAGTCACACCCACATTAGAATCAAAACACTGTCCACCTCCAGAACCAAAACCACAGAGGCAGGTTCAGATCCAGGGATCCTAATGCCAATCCTTCCCCTTGTGATGGAACTAGAAAACAGGGGACTACAACTCCCATCAGTCCCCTCCCCACTGTATGTCCCCTTCCTCCTGGATAAGCGGGGACTACTTTTCCTATCAGCCCCTTCCCCCTGCACTTCCCTTTCTCCTGGTCAGGTAAGGGGAAAGGGCCTGAACCAGGAAGCAGCTGAGTTCTGTTTGACAATGGGAGCCACATGGCAGTAGTGAGCTGGAAAGAAGCCCGAGGAACTGTGAGCAGAGCCGCATGCAGGACAAGCTGTGAGTGCCGGACATTACAGCTGGGCGCAGATCTGTGTGGGATTTATGGGGAAGCAGGAGTGGCTAGGCAGGGAGCCAGTGCAGATGGGTCCCCAATGAAAGACACTAACTGAGGCTGGCCTGGAAACCAGCAACTCCAATCCTGCCAGCCCTAGTGAACATCTTTGTCTTAGCCACGTGTGCCTAAGTGGTTATGGGGACCCACCAGGGACAGTGCCTTCAAGGCCTAGCTGCTGAAGCACTGACAATGCTTGTCTCTGAGACGTTGTACACTGGCCATGGTACGGGCCCTGGGGTTTACGGTACAGAGTAACCCCAGTCACTATACCCTGCTGGCCCCACAACTGACTAGAAATAGACTCCATTTTGGGACATTACACTCTACTCTCTGTCCAGCTGACACAAAGTCATGTCATGTTCATTGATTCTAAATCATGATTTAAAGCAGCTTTAAGGAAACCACCAGCTGATGCCAGTAAACCTCTATCTAGCCCATAACTATTTAAAGTCAGGAAGCAGTGAGTGTGCTCAAAACAACATATAAAGATAAAGATTCTCAGTGCCAGAATCGTGAATGCATTTTGGAGGAAAATGGGGAGGGTGTTTCGTCCTGAAAGAGATGAGAACATACATTAGCCTAGAAAGTGTGCTAGTATTATGCAATGGTACGGCAGTGAGTTGGCTGATTTTGAAAAATATATCTTTAAATGGTGAAAAGAGAGCTTTGAGAAACTGCAGAGAAACAGAACACATAACTGTTATTATTGTTTGTTATTTGTCTTGCACTACTGCCCAAAGTTCTACTGCAGGATAAGTGCCTTACTGCACTATGAACACACCACAGGAAGACCTGGTCCCTTCTTACAGTAGTATCTATTGAATATTGTGGTCCGGACTCCTGAGTTTGGCACAATTCCACTGTAGACTACTTTTGTGCTCCCTGGATTCTAGAGCCATGTGAGTGCAGGCTCAGCTTCCAGGGCAGGGTAGAGTTACAAGAATTTGCTTGGCGACCCCACCTCTAAGGGGACATTGGTGTATGTTGTCTCTTTGTTTTCCCATTGTGCTCCCATTCCTGTCTTGTCTCTTATTTTAGACTTAAGCTCTTTCAGGCAAGGACTATCTTTTTGTTAGGCTTTTGTACAGCTCCTAGCACAATGAGGTCATGGTCCATGACTTGGGCTCCTAGGCACTAACAAACATTATTAATATTGATAATAATAATAATTACTAATTAATAATAAAATCCTTCTGCCAGGTGCCAATGGCAGCAACAAGGACCAGGATCCCGGTGTCTGTAGGTCCTTTTCTAGAATCAGAACGATGGCTTGAGCCCTACCCAGAGCTGTACTCTTATTTCCAGTTCTAGGAAATTAAAATAGAATGTTCCCAGTCAGCTTTCCAGGTGGTTCTTCCTCTCTGACAGGCATGCAGAAGACTGTGGGAACACGGAACCACAAATACCTTTTTATTTGGGGGAAAATGGAAAAAAACTAAACAAAAGAAACAAAATAACCAAAGGTATATATTTACATACACTCAAAGGAGCAAAACTTAGTCAGTGTATCAGGAGTGTGGCCAATGTATTAATTGTTCAGCTTGTTGAGGTTCAGAACTTAGTTATACAAGAAACCCCACTCATCTAAGACCCCACACATGGAGCCAATTAGACTCTATGATAGTCACGATGTCAGAGGATGGCTGTCCTCTGCCAATCTGCTCCAGTTCAATGAAGTCTTCACCAGCCAGTTCTGCTCCAATTTGCAGCAACCTGGTCCCTTTCCCTCAGATCAGGGCCGCTGCAGCTGGTCCATCAAGCCACATTGTGAAGTCAGATGTGTGCTACAACCACTGGGTCAGGGTGGTCCAGTCCCAGGGAATCACTCCACAGATGGTTCAGAATCTGCAGGTGAAGATCCCAGAGCACCACAGAACCTTTGGGCAGACTGCCTGCCTGCTCCCTGGGATAGAGCTCCTGGTCACTAGAACAGATCCTTCAGCCCTCTCTTTGTTGATCTTAAATCCTATTCCCAAACCAGAGTCCACTCCATGAGCAGACCTCCATCCCCTAAGCCTTTTAGCCATGGAGCTTACAATAAATAATAATAATAATTAGTAATGAAATCTCTGTGGGTTCAATACTGCCACGGTGGTGAATAATACCTTACTGCACAATTAGTGCTATTTAAATCCATGGGACTGTGTGTGTTACAAGGCACTATTCAATGTAACAAATGGTGGCCTTATATAGATTTTTCCCATTATTCTCTGCCCATTATTCCTTGCTATGAATCTAGCTCCATGCCTCAAGATTATGAAAATTATATAAGCAGGAGGTGTAGCTTAGTGGTTAGAGCCACAGTCCCATTCTGTTCCCTTCATTAACTCACAGTATTTCACTTTCATCCATTTGTAAAATGGAGAGTATTAATATGGAGCCACAGAAGGCTCAAGGTGTTAATGTTTGTATAGCACTTTGTGAGTCTCGGACGGAAAGCGCTATAGCGGGTCAGAACATTATTAGTAGTGTGTTATATATTTAGATGTGCCTCTTGCATCAGAAATATATGGCTGCAATTCATAAGACAGCAACAGCAGGGCATGCATCAGGGTCTTTTTCCTGTTTGCTTTATGGTTTCAGTTATTTCTGGGACGTGAGGAGCACTGGAATGTGATGTCACTATGCAAACAGAAAGAATGGTGTCGTCGGGGCTTGGTGGGTGGAGATAAGATGTTTTATTCTCTGGGGAGGGGAGAGGAGAAAAGGAAAAATTTAGTCCAGATAAAGAAACATAATGGAACTGTCAATAGAGTCACAAAGGGAAAGAAAAACCGCTGCCCCCATGCAAATGGTTTGGGAAAACAGTCCACCGCCCTTAGCTAATTCCCCTGATTAAAACTGCATTAGCTCGTAGGTGTCAGGGACAGGCAGCTGTTTTCAAGGAAACCCTGGCTCCAAGAGGTCCTTCCTTGTAGGGCAGTAAGGCTGCTCTATCTAGAGGTAAATGTCAGGGAGACACGCAGCCTGCCGACGTTTGTCCTCTTTCTGACAGGCCCTGGCCAATGTCCTGCTGCTGAGGGTCGTGGTAATTTACGTCCCTTCTGTGTACATTAACTTATCTACAGTGGAGCTGGCTGGGCTTTTTCAGTCAGTCTGTCTCCTCCACAGGCTGTGAGACTTTCCTGACTGTGGGACTAAAAGTGGGAACTGGCTGCTTTGCTCCTGCCAAGTTCCTGAGCCGTACGAACAACAACAAACACAGCCAAGGAGCCAGGCCGCCTCATTCTGAGCCACAGCAGACATTGCTAGCTGTAGCATTAACACTGTGCCTAGCCTTCCTGCACTGCTGTCCCCAGGGAGAGTAGGAGAGAAGGGGAAGGAAGGCTGCTGCTGGAAATTAGATACTTAGTCCCCTACTTTATGCCTCATTTTTATTCTACTATTATGTAACAGCAAGAATAGTTATTTATTATTTGCAACTCCCTGGGGATTCCCCTTCCCTCCCCCCATTTATAATGAAGCAGTCTAAGTAGTGCCATTTCATATAGGACGCAGACATTTCCCAGTCTACTGGCAGGTTTGGCGCCATAGTATAGAGGGTATTTTTCAGGATTGCCTTGTTGAAGTATATTAGTAAATAGGTTGGCAACTAAGTTCAATTGTAAACTCACTGTTGGCATAAGCAAGCAAATATTCATTGATTGCATCGATAATTTGGCTCTACGTTTTTAATGACACTTTCTTTACTGAGGCCAGAACTTTCCTCTCACACATCCTTGGAGTGAATTTCAAACATAGTAACCTGCTATCTCTATATGTATGGAACTGAACTTATTCATTCCACCTACCTGGCATGCCAACTGAGGTTGAAATGTATGTGGACTATTAGAGTGAGACTCATGTTTAATGGGTAATAATCCATTTGTTACTCACTGGGTGCTCACTGGAAAAAGAGATGGAAAAGATTATACCCACCACCAATACCTTCCTTCGCTGCCTGTATTGCACTAGATCGAGCTAAAGCTGTGGAAATGAAAGGAGCACGGCTAACATTATTACTCTAATGGCTATGCCTGTTACCTGGCCTGTTCATGATAACGCCCACTCACACAGAGGGAATCTACATATGATCACTCCCACTGAGACTCAAATGAATGGCAGGCAAGGTTGATTCTTGCCATGCTGTCGAAAAAACGTGTCACAAAAGCAGAAGTAGAGCATCATTCCTATGGTGTTATCTAAAAATCATTAATTCACTATGGAGTTCTGAGAGCGAAAAGAGTAGTCAGGCTTGTGAAATCAGCAGCACCATACTCATCCTTCTGTTTGGTGCAAGGACAGCTTGGCCTGCTAGTACTGACCCCCTACCAGGTCACTGATAAACTCCGTTCATCTTCCAGCAAAATTGCCACAAGGAAAGAAACACAGGGAGTTAACACTTTTGCAAACATCTGAGAGTCTCATTTAAACAAATATCTCAGTGACAGTTATGTTCCTCCTGCATTTTCAGTGGATGTTCTTTCAAGATATCATGTTATTTCTGTTGACATTCCCAGACTATATCAGGCCTTCATCATGCAGGCTCTGAGATGGTTGAAGCGAGAGTCATGCCTTTCACTACCGACCTACAGACTAGCAGTCAGAGATGGTTGTCACTGCTCATTGGTTTTCTTTGTCGTCTTCTTCTTCCATAGGTACTTGCTAGGCACCACTGAAAACAATATTGCTGTGTTTGAAAGCCTTTGGCAATATAAATACAGTTTTCTATCTTCCAGAAGAACTAGAACTATAATCAATGAGCATCTTTCTTCTTGATAAGGGCTGAAGATAGTGTGCCATGTCAGTGACATGATACATTGTTCAAACTATTATGGAGGTTGGCTTTATACACCTGGCATGTTTCATCCACTGTTTCAGTCTAGTGATGTCTGAGTTTCTGGGAAATAGATGACAGGTACAGATCTTGTTTTGATTGTCAGGAAAATTGTGGGTAATTTTGTCATTCTCCCAAGGCTTTCAAAATCCTGTTTAGCTTATTAGCAAAAAAAAAATAAGCTGCTCCTACCTGATGAGAGCAGTTTGAATTTTCCCATCTCCAGCGTCAAATTAAGGCAATCAGGGCCCTTAGCACTCCCCACAAGGGCTCTGCTATTACCCCATGACCTTGTCGTGGTCCCACCTCCTCTTTAGAACAGTCGCAAGTTTCAGAGTTAAGATGAATTGGGCAATTCTATTTCAGAGCTATTGTGTCATGCTGTTTTCAGACTCAGGCAGACGTCACTGCATCTGTTATATTTGGGTTATATTTTCTTTGTATCCATGAAGCCTAGGAACATAATTTTATTTTTAAATCAAAGATGATATTCTACTCTTGTCAGATGACTCCACGAGCTGGAGGCCTGGGCACAGGTCTACAGTGCCGATGCCTTAATCTGGCCCTGCCTGGAGCTGGCACATTACAATTTAAGTCATCACTCTTGGATGGTGAAAGTAGCTTGTTTTTTCTCCTGTATCAGGATCCCATTGAATATGTAGAGAAATAATTAACTTTGGACTGAGGAGCCTCCTTGTGCAGCAGAACAGTTCAGTAAGTTCTTAATTAAATAATTCAAAGCTTCTCTTGTATTTTTTCCAGCAACTGTGTCCCCCACTACACCCACACTATTAATTTGTCTCCCATTTTCCTTGATGGCTTGGTTTACGCTCTTTTGGGGCAAACAGGAATATTAATAATTAGCATTCAAACAGAATAGTTCTCTTTACATTTCTTCAGGGGAGTACAAACCTCTCGTGGGTTAACCAAATGTGTTAGCCCTCAGTTCTTAGCAAGATAGATTAACAATAGGCACACTAAGTACAGAGGAACCAATTAGGAACTTCTCTGACAAATACCAGGGGCCTTTTCTAGCTATAACCACAAAGAACTATGGGTCAGTAAAAATGCATTCATTTAAAATAATTAGGTAACAGCAGGACCATGGTTGGTAACAAATACTATCACTATTGTAGGATAATTATTTTTATTATTTAACAGGGAATGGGTGATTCTTAATTGAATGCGTTTTTCAGTATTTTCTGTGGGTGGCACATTCATTTGTAATGCAACCTAGCAGCTGTCCTGTTTCTAAAATGGCTGGTCAGGTCCTATTTATTGCATAGAACAAGCTGCAGATAACTTTATCTTTTGATGTTTTCTTCCATATCTGTGTAGCTCAGGTTGAATAATATGTTTTTAATTGAATTTCGATGAAGATAAACGTGGTTTAATTATTGGGGAGGGAGGAAGAATTTGCAAAACTCACTTTCATTTGATGAAGCCCCTAATGTTTGACACAAAGGTTGTGAAGCTTGCTAGCCTGCCAACTTCACTGAGTTTGCCCCATTTTTACTGAAAATCCACTGCAGAATTATATAAATCTGTTATATTTCAGGTTTTGCTTTTATGTTTATGGCATCAAATCAGGCTCTCTCTACAGTGAGATTTGAAACCTTCTCAGCACTTTCCTAGCGAAAACTACATTTTGTTCTAAAAGTGCTTTAACATGGTGTCAAATCTTAATATAAACTTTTGCACCTTGTCTAGACTAGTGAAAAAGTTGATTTCTCAACACATGAAGAACTTTTATTCTATTGGTGTTTCTGCTGAGGACCACATGGATGCTAAAGTCATGTAATACGTCTCTCATTTAAAGCACTCCAAGTCATCATTCTCCTGTCTTAGTGTGTTTAACTCAGGTTTTATTAGATTTACAGAAGGGCAAGAGCAGGGGGTGAAGGTAGTGAACATCCCTGGCCAGGAATGCAGGGAAATGATCAACTCAAAAACCAAACAAAATTTCCTTCTAGGAAAAACAAGCACATACCAAAGAACTGGTTGAATAAGTTGAAGATGACTCTGGGCAACCATCGCTTAATTGGTCTTCTTTTTATATCAGTGGTGGAAGAGACTGCAAGAATGACTCTGTTTTCTCACCAAACATCAAGCAATCCCTTTAGACTTAAACCAACAATCATTCCCCAATCACGGGCAACGATCAGATTCATACAACACAGTCTCTCCCAAATCAATGCAAATAAACATTGCTAATAAAGACAAGATGAAATCTTTGAAATAGTTAACATCCTCCCAGCTTACATAGCCTTTTACATTTATTTAAATTTACTTATCCCAAGACATCCAGAAGGCGGGTGTCTAGGGTTAATTGAATTGTTTGAATATAGAAAACAAGACTAAAGAAGGAGAATGCACAGGCTAGCAGAATGGAATTATGGCACACAGGCAAAATTTTCCATTAGGATATAAACTGACCATCAACAAGTTTAAGTTTGAAATTAGACTAAGGTTTCTAACCATCAGAGGAGTGAAGTTCTGGAACAGCCTTCCAAGGGAGCAATGGGGTCAAAAAAATTAACTGGCTTCAAGACTGAGCTTGATACGTTTATGGAGGGGATGGTATGATGAGACTGCCTGCAATAGCATGCAGCCGATCTGCAACTGCTAGTAGCAAATATCTTCAACAGCTGGTGAAAGGACACTAGATGGGGAGGGCTATGAGTCACTACAAAGAATTTTTTCTTAGGGTGTCTGTCAGGTAGGTCTTGCCCACATGCTGAGTGTCCGAATGCGATATTTGGGGTAAGGAAGGAATTTTCCCCCAGGTCAGATTGGCAGAGACCTTGGGGGTTTTTCACTTTCCTCTGCAGCATGGGGCACAGTTCACTTGAAAGTTTAAACTAGCATAAATGGTAGATTCTCTGTAACTTCAAGTCTTTAAATCATGATTTGAGGACTTCAGTAACTCAGCCAGAGGTTACGGGTCTATTACAGGAGTGGGTGGGTGACGCTCTGTGGCCTGCAATGTGCACGAGGTCAGACTAGATCAGGGATTCTCAAACTGGGGGTGGGGACCCCTCAGGGGGTTGTAAGGTTATTACATGGGGGGTCGCGAGCTGTCAGCCTCCACCCCAAACCCCGCTTTCCATCCAGCATTTATAATGGTGTTAAATATATAAAAACGTTTTTTTAAATTTATAAGGGGGGTTGCACTCAGAGGCTTGCTATGTGAAAGGGGTCACCAGTACAAAAGTTTGAGAACTACTGGACTAGATGATCATGATGGTCCCTTCTGACCTTAAAGTCTATGAGGATGTGAATGATTTGCAATTAATGAGATGCTGAGGTGAGTCATGACTATCCCTTGATCAGTCACTTGCAAGGTAGAGTACTGCAAGGTTCTTAAAGAAAATGCAGTCATTCTCACTCTTTGATTCCTTCTTTTTATGTTACCAGAGAAGATTCCCAGTGAAGCATAAGATTGTCAGGCAAAACAGAGTCTCCTATTTTAAACCTTTTCATCTAGAAAGGAAAGCAATGAGGATTCTGAACATTCAAGAAGGAAAGAAAGGAACATTTGATTCAGCATTTTTGATTCACTGCTGCAATGAGTTGCAATTTCTGTCTACCTAGACCAGTGGGCCATGCCACACTCCTTTTAAAAAGCATTAGAACAGGGATTGGCAACCTTTGACACATGGCCCACCAGGGTAATCCCCCTGGCGGGCTGGGCCGGTTTGTTTACCTGCCATGTTCGCACGTTCGGCCGATCGCGGCTCCCACTGGCCGTGGTTCACCACTCCAAGCTAATGGAGGCTGCGGGAAGCGGTGTGGGCCGAGGGATGTGCTGGCCGTCGCTTCTTGCAGCCCCTATTGGCCTGGGACGGCGAACTGCGGCCAGTGGGAGCTGCGATCAGCCGAACCTGCAGATGCAGCAGGTAAACAAACTGGCCCGGCCCGCCAGGGGCTTACCCTGGTGGGCCGCGTGCCAAAGGTTGCCAATTCCTGCATTAGAACCAGATACTCTGCTGGCATAAACTAGTGTAGCTCCATGTACTTTAATGGATACATGCTGATTTATACCACCTGAGAATCTGGCCCAATAGTTGGTTTTTGTTTTGTTTTAATAAAGATACTTGTTTTTATCCAGAGTCATGACCAATAAAGCATCTGAAATGAGGGAGAAATATGTATTGTGTGCAGTGCAACATAAAAAGAAAGTAACATTTCTGTCCCAAGTACTTTTATGTCAAGTTTCAATCTTAAAAAAAAAAAAATCCATAAACTCCTTAAAAGGCAGCTTATAGTAGAAACCCTCCTTATAGTGACATTGCCAAGCCCTGTTATAATCTATTGGGTATCAGGGGAAATGAAAAAAAAAATAACCCAAGGACTTCTGGTAAACTTGAATCTCTATGAGGCAAGGATGTGTCCCATGAAGCAGTCAGAAATCCAAAAACTCCCTCCCAGTGCGTGCTCTTTGCCATCCTGGAGGCTGTGTCATTTCTTTGAAGCAGGCTATATTTTGATGGGCTAAACACCAGAGGGTGACGTAAACCTCAAAGGACGATTGCCTGGGTCCGGAACCAGCTTATTCTCAAAAAAAATCTTAGAAAATCTTTAGAGCTGCTGCTGCTTTGTTTGGCGGCAATGAAAACAAGAGATATTATTAGTCACAGAGCAACTGAATCAAAGGATTGTCACTGAATTAGAGAAAATACTGATCCATACAGAGGTTTCTCGTACTCAAACCTATTTAGCCTATGTGTGTTTATATATTTGTTTTGGGAAGACTTCAGATATAAGCATCATGTTGATGGGCACTACATAAGAATCTAGATAGGCAGATCTGCCTATCTTTACTCTCACTACAGTATATTATATATCAGCAGTTCTCAAAGAATGGTCCATGTACCACTTTCTGGTGGTCCACAGAAAACTGGCTGATCACGTGATTCTACTGTTTCTTGCTGTTAAATCATGTTCAAGGACTGCAAAATATATGAAATACTTCTCATATATCCCATGTAAGTTGTCGTCGTTATCAAAGGGATGTTACCCATGGGATGAAAGGTGGCTAGATGGCAGCGCTAGTCATATGGCTTTACTGATGCAAAATTTGTAACAAGAGCCAGTCAAGATAATTAGATGAAATTTTTTAAAAATGCTGTTCCATCAAAAATTTCATTATAAAGGTTTCTCAGCTCCAGGATGGAATTTCTGGACACAGAGAGAGAGAGAGAGAGACCCAATAGTTTGGTAGTAAGGCACTCTCTGCCTGATTCAGAGCAGGGACTTGAAATTTGGTGTCCCACATCCCAGGTGAGTTATTCATTGATGAGTTGAATAGTGACTTGATAACTAGCAGGCTTTTGGCTGTTCTGGGATGGATTTCTCCCTCATGTTTTTTCATGAGAACAGTCTCATTTTCATTCTGTATTAGAATAAAAACACATTTACAAACCACGGAATTTTTGGTGAAATAGAATTGTTGTAACCACTCATCCCAATAGTCACTTGAAGCTTCTGAAATATGGCATCTGTAGTAAATAGCACATAAAATACTATCATTCAAAATGACTGCTTGCTATTATTATATTACAGTAGCACCTAAGGCCTTCAGACAAGATCAGGGCCCCATTGTGCTAGGCTCTGTACACACACTTACTGAGAGCAATTAGTGGTTAGCCTTTGCCATTTACCATGAGGATGATACCCCATGTAAGGCCAGATCTGTGCAGGCAAACTGGACAGGGAATGAATTCAATAGGGCTTCACACAGCAGCCCTGTCCTGCCCTGTCTGATTGCAATTCCGGGGATCATGTTAGTAATCTAATGTAACTGCGGATGTTCTTATCATTTAGATAGAGACACAAAACAGACAAACAGAAGGAAACAGAGTCTGAAGTAATTATTGAGAAATACCTTGTATCCTGGGCTTTGGATATGGCCCTTAGGGCCTATCCCATTTCATGTTAATTTTTTTAACCATCTGTTTGCTAAATACACAAAAGCAGAAGAATAGGGAGTGGGGAGATTTATATGTAATTTTTAAACATACAGCTTGATTTCAAGGGCAGATAGGACCAGTAGGTTAGATGGGTGCTGGAATTGTGTCATAGACAATAATTCAACCAATCACCATTTTTGTACATGGATTAAGAAAAAATCTCACAGATGAAATGCACAACATTATGTCTTCAAAATCCAAATAAACTGATCAGATCTTTTAAACTGACTCCAGCAACTTTAATTGGATGAATACAACAAGAAGCAAAATGACAACAAAAGTGAATAAAAATAGAGCAGTGAATAGGTCCTTATTTACAAATTGTATCTGTCCCATTCATTCTTTGGGTCCGTTTCTAACTCCAGCTGCAACTCTTTCCAATAGACAAATCTTTTGAAAACTGCCACCCAGAATGTTATAGATCTTAAATGTGTGCTAATCACAAACAGTTGTCACAGTTTTTAAAGCTCCATATTCCACAGGAAGCTGGCTCTTAATTCTGTAGTGGATCAAACCAAAACTCTGTATCTGAACAAACCTAGATTTTATGATGTGTGAAATCTAGTTCCAAATGTTGTGCTTTTGGACCATTTCTAATTTTAACCAATAGCATTGCTATGAAAATGAACTAATCATCTTTTAGCTTCCCATCAGCAATTGGGCAGGGCAAGACAACATTCTGTTTGACCTCTGACATTCCCATAATTAACATTCTGTGTATCTTTGCTCTCATTGCATGGGGAGTTATGTATACAGTGTATGTGTTTAATATGGGTTTACTCAGAGGCTATGTTTCTCACAGTTCTAAAATGAAATATAAGGACCCAGATGGTAATAACGATGAATAAGATTACATAATAATTGAATAACAAGGCTGATATCTTTATAAGCACTCTTAGGTAATTCCTTGCAAACGAGAGGTCCATTATGTCTTAACCTGTTCTTTGTCACCACTGTTGTTCCACTGTCAAGGTAAAGTAAAGAATGTCCACAGACCTGTTATGACATTAATCATAGTCCTGTGAACAACAAATGCAACAAAATTGCAGCAATTAAGAACGTAGGAAACATTTGCGTTTTTGGAGGACTGTGGAGTAGTATGGTTTACACAGAAATCATAAGAGTTGTGTCAGAGCAGCAAGATAGGAGCTGTATATACAGCCTTCCTAAAATGTAAGAACACCTCAGGCAGAGGTACACCTGAAAGAGGCAGAATAGCCAGAGATGCCCTGAAGTCCACTAGGGATTTTACTATTGCTATTGATTTTGTGTGGAAGTAGCCTGGATACCACAGTGTTGTGCAGCAGTATAAAACCCTAATACAGATACAGTGTATAGTGTTCTGGCCTCTCCATGGTTACACTGAGTGTGGGCATTTTAAACACATATCCCAGCATCTATTTGTTGCATGGGAACCAGAAAAACTGCCCACTGCACAGCTGTGAACTGACATTTCATCATTAGAAATATGGACTGGCTAACACTAATCTTTGGTTCTGACTGTATTTGTGCCAAGAAGGCTGTGCTTGCATAAAAATATTTTTAAATGATTAGATATTTGATCAAGAGACAGGCCCAAGTCATAAAGTTCAGATCAAAATTCAAATCACAGTTCAAGATTTCCCAAAGCAGAAGGATGTTCAGATTTATACTTTGGGCAAATTATAAAAAGGGCCCAAGCCATAGCATTTGCATCTTGATGAGAATTACACTTTCCTAAAGTTCAGGAAGTTTTGGATCCAGTGATCTGGTATGAGATCATCTCTAATTTATGAGGGTAAAAATAGTAGCTGCAGTGACACTGCTAGGATAAATACTACAAGAACTATTGTACCTCCTGCTTCTGATCATAAATTGACCACCAGCTGCAATTGAAGTGTGTGGGTATCATTTTCTTACCCTGCCCCTTACCACCTACCAAGATGACACTCACTGTTATAAACCTGAAGGGTTGCTTACAATCATTTACCAACCTTTGCCTTTTCTTAATTTCATTTTTAAATGATAGAATTTTCATTAACCTTCTCTCCTATGTCCTTCTTCAGGAAGCAGATGCTGTTGACATCAGTAGCAGAACCAGTGGCAGCTTCCTGTAAGTGGCTCTGGAATGACAGGAAGCAGCAGTTCTGAAGCCCTTCATGGTAAGTGACCTCAAAAGATCCCACATGGCCAAGGAGAAACAGGCAGTGCTCCTGTGTCTCCCCCAAGCTACTTAGCAGCTGCTGCTTTAACTGCTGAAGGAAGAGATGCAGTAGGGTGCTAGAGCCATTGCCAGGAAAGTGCCAGCTTCTTCTCCCCTCAACCCTGCTTGAAGAGCTCTCCCATTGTAGCCCATTGACTTTTTCCTTCTCAATCCCTGCAGAGACAGTCCAAGTAGCGAAGTATTGTTCTGGGGGAAATGTGTATTTCCAAGTGGATTATGGAAGTCAAATTGGATACCAAATTCCAGCAAGTGTTGTGCACAGGCATTTGCCAGAAAACTTCACCCAACCAAAGTTAGTTGTCCCACCTTTGACTCCTCTAAATTGATCCAGCCAGCCAGCTATTTCTATGGCCCATTACTGTATTATCTGAACACCTCACAAACTTTCAAACCCATAGAGATGCTACTGTGCAGACCCTCAGCAAAAGAGGGGGCTGTGGACTGTGCTCTTGGGGGTCATGGCAATGGTCTGCATGTTTACACACACACAGACACGGAGAGTCCTTACACATTGGGCCTTTGCAAATTGGTCATGTTCCTGGCAGAAATAGCACATGTGCACATGCATGTGAGGAACAGGAGACTGAGGGACAGAATATGGATGTATATTTACTTCGTTTTTGCAGTGTGTCTGTGCATCTCTTTGAGACACCATGGCATGGTGATCCAGAATTTGGCATATAACATTCAGTAGTTGGGTATAGTAGGAGTTCATCAATAATGTATTGAATTACATGTAAACGTATGCTGTGGTATCATCAGTGCTTTATATTTTTCTGTTTTTTTATTATCCTTGGATGAACTGGGCAATTTTTAACACCGTAGCTGAAGACAAAGAGACAATTGCTCCTGTTTCTCAAAGCTTAAAACAAATCTAGAGAATAAGCCAGCACATAGCAGCAAGTGGCAATGATGACAGCCTTCATGTGAGCCGCAGGTCAGATGGACCTGATTAGCAGAGAGACACTTCTCTCAGGCTTTGCAGCTTCAAGGACGGGGCTAGCAATCTCTCTTTTCTGAGGTTAAACTGGCCCATTGCCACTGTAAACACAAAATCTCACTTACATGGTTGAAAGATTAAATATCTGATTAAGATTTTTGGCTGCTAATTTGTTGAATTTGGCCATGTGGACAATTCTGAGCTACACAATTTTCATATGTGCCTATTGTTATTTCATGTAACTGAGAGAGGAGGTCACATTTCATCTGAAAATCAAAGAGGGACATATAGTTTGGCCCGTTTTCTAAAACTTGGGGGAAAGTATTAGAGCATGAGCCTGAGCATGCTGTCCTCTTAAGGAAAGTCCCTATAGCAGCAATGTTACTCCATCTGATCAAACTATAGATTGAATTTTATTTTAACCACTTATACCCCCTGTCTCAGGGATATGAACTATTCTACCCACTCTGTCTGAATTAAATCAGAGGAATAATTTAATCAGAAAAATATGAATGCTTTTGGGAAATATTTAAGAACACTTTACTAGATGCCCAGAAAGACACAGTTCTATAACTGAGGGAGTAGGCTGTGCTGCTTAAAAAAATAATATGGTTTAGAGGGGAAGTGAAGGTAGCTGTAAATGTGTGTGTGTGTGTATATATATATAATAGAAGAAAAGGGAAGCAGATATAATGAGTATAAATCAGAAGCTAGGAATTATAGAAAACTGATAAGGAAGGCCTAGGCACACAAAGAGAAATCTATGACCAGCAGGGTTTTTAAATATAAGAAGGAGTTTTTAAAATATATTAGAAATAAAAAGAATCCTGACAATGGTATTGGTCCATTACGAGATGGAAATGGTAGAATTATCAGTAATAATACAGAAAAGGCAGAAGCGATCAATAAATGTTTCTCTTCTGTATTTGGGTAAAAAGAGAGGATGTAGTCTCATCATATGGTGATAACACTTCTTCCATTTCACTAGTCTCTCTGGAGGATGTTAAACAAAAGGTACTAAAGTTCGACATTTTAAAATCAGCAGATACAGATAACTTGCATCCAAGAGTTTTACGAGAACTGGCTGAGGAGCTTGCTGGATTGTTGATGATTTTCAATAAGTCTTGGAGCACTGGGATTGACTGGAAGAAAGCTAATGTTGTGCCAATTTTTAAAAAGGGTAAATTGGATGACCTGATTAATTATAGGCCTGTCAGCCTATGATAGGGTGTACCAGCACCAGCTCAGTCTGCCCTGACCATCGAGGAAGGAGGACGCACATTGCAGGCTCCCTCCTAGGAGCTGCTAGAGCCCCATACCCTGGAAGCCAGGTGCACTGAGACCCAGGCAGATACCCTCCTGCCCATGGACGCCCAAGAGGAGATGGAGCCCAGGAGACCTGTGGATGGCAGTGCTGGAAAACAGGGTAGTAAGTAGCCCGGGGAACTAGACATTGATCTGGTTGTGGAACCGGGACAAAGGCAGCATGTTTTAGACGGATCCCTGCTAAACTTATAGTGAATCCATTCGCCACTATCAGAGCCGTGGGTTGGGACCTGGTAGAGTAGGGAGGCCCAGGTCCCCCTACCCCAACCACCACCCACCCCTGGGTGGAAGCCCATTTCCACCCTGGGCACTAGGCCAAACAGCCCCAAATAGGAGGGCTGCCTTATTGACTCTGGCCATTAGGCCATACTGACCTGCGGCTTAGGGTGGTCATTTGGACTCAGCCATAGGGCTATAACACCCTCTCTCCACCCCACAACACAGCCTAACATCACTCCCAGGGCAAGATGGAGCAGCGGATACTGGACTCAGTTAATAAAGAGCTAAAGGAAGGTAATGTAATTAAGCAAATCAAGATGGATATACTGTATGGAAAATCTGATCCTCTCAGACTAACTTGTTTTTTTTTATTAGATTACAGGTTTGGTTCATAAAGGTAATAGTGTTGATGCAATAAACTTAGACTTCTGTAAGGCATTTGACTTGGTACCAAATGACATTTTGATTTTATAAAAGAATGATATAAAATTAACATGGCACCAACATCAAATGGATTAAAAACTGGCTAATTGCTAGGTCTCAATATGTAACTGTAAACAGGGAATCGTCATCAAGTGGGTCTATTTCCAGTGGGCCCCACAGGAACCAGTTCTTGGCCCTGTGCTATTTATTGGTGACCTGGAAGAAAACATGAAATCATCATTGATAAAGTTTGCAAATAACACAAAAATTGGGGAAGTAGTAAACAATGAAGAGGACAGGTCAATGATACAGAGCGATCTGGATCGCTTGGTAAATTGGGCACAAGCAAACAATATGCATTTTAATACAGCTAAATGTAAATGTATGGATCTGGAAATAAGATTGTAGGCCATACAGGCTGGGATACTTGCTCCTGGAAAGCAGCAACTCTGAAAAAGATTTGGGGGTAATCAGTGGATAATCAGCTATGTATAAGCTCCCAGTGTGACACTGTGGCCAAAAGAGCTAATGCAATCCTCGGACGCATAAACAGGGGAATGATGAATAGAATTAGAGAAGTTATTTCACCTCTGGATTTGGCATCGGTGTGAACGCTGCTGGAATACTGTGTCCAGTTCTGGTGCTCACAGTTCAAGAAGGATGTTGATAAATTTGAGAGGGTTCAGAGAAGAACCACAAGAATGATTAAAGAATTAGAACACATGCCTAATAGTGATAGACTCAAGGAGTTCTATCTATTTATCTTAACAAAGAGAAGATTAAGAGGTGTCTTGATTACAGTCTATAAGTACTTACATGGAGAACAAATATTTAATAATGGGCTTTCTAATTCAGCAGAGAAAGGTATAACACAATCCAATGCCTGGAAATTGAAGCCAGACAAATTCAGACTGGAAACAAGGTGTATGTTTTCAACAGTGAGAGTAATTAGCCATTGAAACCAAGGGTTGTGGTGGATTCTCCATTACTGACAATTTTAAAATCAAGATTGGATGTTTTTCTAAAAGATTTGCACTAGGAATTATTTTGAGGAAGTTCTAGGGCCTGTGCTATACAGGAGGTCAGACTAAGTGATCACAATCACAATGGTCTCTTCTGACATTAGAATATATGGATCTACAATGGTCTCAACTACATCACTGTGAAATCATACCAGAGAGAGAATTTAAAGGTGTATAGCATGAACCTGCTATGAGGCTTGACTCAAAGCTCACTGAAGTCAATGGAAAGACCCTTACTGACTTCAGTGGGATTTGGATCAAATCTATAGTGTGACTTCTCTTACCAGATGCCATGAATACGCTAAACTGCAAAATTTACACAAGCAGAATAGTGGTAATCGTGACCCAAAGATGGTCTACCTAATGCCTATTTCTGAGGCTGGGCCTGTCCCCTGACCCATTTCCCCAGTGGTTGTGCCTGTGGTTGTGCCTACGCCCATGTGATTGCTTTAGCATGACACAAGGAGATGTAGAGTAGCATGCTCAATGTGGTGGGGTCTGTAAGGAGGTTCAATGGTGTTGGGGCGTGCTCAGTGGAAATGGAATGATCAGAGATTTGAGCGGCAAATCTCTTGCAAGTTCTATAGGCCTTCACAGACTGCAAATGGTGATTTTGTTATTTTTATTTTTAACAGCACGTAATACAGCCAAATCTGAATAAATTTTCACAGAGGGAGCAAAAGGCACTTCCCTAGCAGCAGAACTAACCCCCTGCCAAATTTCAAATGTTTGCTGCAAAAAGTGATTGGAATTTTTTTTATCATGGGAAATATTAGGCAATCTTAATATAGGGGTCACTATTGTTCCTCCTATAATGAATCTTTATTATTCTGGCCTCATTTGACACAATGGGCTCAATCTTGTGTTCCACCCCACTCCTTAACAGCTGCTCCTATAAAGCAATGAGAGCATAAAGCAGCCATATCTCCGCAACAGGCATAGAGCCAACATAACAGTACACATTTGAGAAAATTGTGATCTGTCTATGTAGGTGCTTGTAAAGCTTCCCGCACTGCTGTATCTGAGATAAAAGTCACTGAATAAATTGAAGTTATCGAAAACCTACAGATTGGGTTGTAATAGACAAACCTTCTCCCCTGACACCTCATTGCTCACTATGCATTAGCCACACACAGCAAACTATGATGTTCTGATGGAAAATGTGACACTGTCCTCTCGGTTTAAGCCTGACTTTTCAGAATTATTTTTAGTGGTGCAACTGTCAGCATTCCTTTTAGACTTTCTTTTCATTGCAGCCTTCACAGGGACCAGAGCTGATTCATAACAACCAAAAGTAGCCTCTTTTTTTTTTCTGTTTGTTGCATATTCGTGATCGAGTTGTGGTTTCTTCATTCATTTTTTATATCTCTTTAAATTTTATACTGTGTGGATTGATCATGAGTACTCTAAACAACTCAGTCTGTGCTGCTCAGTTTTGATTTGTCAGTAAAGACTTATGACATTGGTTCTGTTCACTTCAGCAAGTTCAGTGAGACTACCCAAGCTTAAAGTTAGGCACATGCTTAAAGAAAGAACGAGGAGCACTTGTGGCACCTTAGAGACTAACAAATTTATTTGAGCATAAGCTTTCGTGGGCTAAAGCCCACTTCATCAGATGCATGCAGTGGAAAATACATGCTCGTTCTTTCTGCTTATACAGACTAACATGTCTACCACTCTGAAACCTGTCCGCACATGCTTAAGGATGTCACTGTACTGAGGCCTGGATGAGCATGCAAGCACTTCCAGAGCAAACACTGAAATTTTCCCCAAAATCTGCTTTTCACAACTTTTTATGCCAGTAATCTGCACTACTTGAATGTTCATAAAAAGCAAATGCACAAAGGGGCAAATAAGAAAATTCATTTAGAAATTCCAATGAATATTCATGGCAAATGTTTTGTATTATTCACCCAACTCTAAAGGACAGAGACAGTCATCTAACAGATTTCAGAGTAGCAGCTGTGTTAGTCTGTATTCGCAAAAAGAAAAGGAGGACTTGTGGCACCTTAGAGACTATCAAATTTATCTGAGCATAAACTTTCGTGAGCTACAGCTCACTTCATCGAATGCATTCAGTGGAAAATACAGTGGGGAGATTTATATACATAGAGAACATGAAACAATGGGTGTTATTCCACCCCCCACCGTTCCTCAGACGTTCTTGTCAACTGCTAGAAATGGCCTACGTTGATTATCACTACAAAAGGTTCCCCTCTCCCCTCCCCCCCCCCCCCCCCCCGCTCTCCTGGTGGTAATATCTCACCTTAAGTGATCACTCTCGTTACAGTGTGTATGGTAACACCCATTGTTTCATGTTCTCTATGTATATAAATCTCCCCACTGTATTTTCCACTGAATGCATCCAATGAAGTGAGCTGTAGCTCACGAAAGCTTATGCTCAAATAACTTTGTTAGTCTCAAATGTGCCACAAGTACTCCTTTTCTTTTTTCATCTAACAGAGACACACTCGTCAAGTTAAATGGCAAGAAAGCTTGTGATCTTGCAGTTTGGATGAATGTACCTCACTAGCTATAGTCACCTCCTCTTCTGCCCCCCTCAATCCCTGAGAAATTACATGGGTAGCTGTGATGGACCCACACCCAACCCACAGTAACATTCTACATTTTAAAAGGTAGAAAAAACAGACAGGAAGCTTACTGAGGTTTACAGTACCCTCTACTGGAGGAATAAAGCATCAGTCTCAGGTAAAGTGTAATTTCAGGAGCTGCTGCTTTCTGTTCAGCTACCTAGCAGATGATGGGACTTTACAATTCAGAGACAAAAATACATGGAGAAGCTGAGACAAAAGAAAGATTAAGGGGTACATTTTTAGAAGCCTCCAATTCACACCTGAAGTTTTGCACCTGAAATTCGATTGTTGATGCAAATATTAGTTACATCTGATTTCTTGATTGTGGGTGCAAATCAGGTAGTTAGAAGGCCACCTACTCAGATTTCTGTACACAGTTGAACTGTGGACACAAAATTGGGGACAAATTCCACCTACAAACAGGTCCCACCCAGATAATAATACTCCTCTGTATGAGTTGCCCAAGGTCACACAGTGAATCAGTGAAAGAGCTTGAACGTATAACACAGATCCCCTGATCCCCAGTGCTCCACTTTAACGATAGAGAATTGTGCCTCCAGAAGCAAACAAAAGAAAGCCCTATTGGCTTTACTTATACAGTAGATGCTGGGGCAAGCTCTCCTTCAAGATAATGTTGCTGAGTTATCATAACACTATTGTACTTCTATTTACATTACGGCTGAATAAAAAAATGTTAATCCACTTTAACAATAGCAGTCATTTGCTATTATGTTTAGCACAGCATTCCCCTTGCCTGTAACTAGTTGGCCAAGTCAGCTTCTCTCTAGAAGTCTAGATCAACAACGTAAGGAGAGGTGAAGAGCCTATTGAATTTCTGCTGATTGATATTCTGTGCACAGGTAGGGTGAAAATCTAAAATTCAAAGGAAGAGCAGAAAAGCAGACTCAGAATTATACATCTATGAAAAATATGCAGCTTGCTAGTCTTCAGATGTCATTGGCAGGCAGCCCATTACCTTTAAGAGTATTTAAAGTATGTTAGCTACAGACCAAGCGAATATACTGTAAACACAACATAATAACTCTTTAATACAAGAGAAAGATTGTATTTACCTATCAGAGACATTTGATTATCAAGCAGCATTACACTGTGAAAGAAAAACACTCTAGCCCCTTCCAGTCTTGAATTCCAGCATACCGCATGTAATTTTAATGTGGTCAGTAATCTGTTTAGGGGCCATTTAAAAGGTAACCATTACAATAAATGCATTCATGTAAACAAAGGTGTTTTTAATGCCTTTTGTGTGAAATGTAAAAGTAAAGTCCTGAGTGGATTCTGTAGTATATTTAGCAAGAGTAGGCATTAATCCTGGTCAGATTTCACTTTGGATATATAAATTCCCTCTGAAATTTCAACTGAGTATGGTATTCTCCTTGACATTGTGTCCTAAACTGTTGGTTAGTGTTGCCCAGAAGTGGCTGCATTTCAGCAGCAGGTGAAGTTAGAGATTAACTATCTCCAATCCAAATCTCTTCTCTGCAATTCAGAATTCAGTTGCATATTCAGAATTTGTTCTGCATGAAGAACAGTGGATCCTGTTAAAAATTCCCTGCACAGAATAATGCAGCAAAGTAGAATATTTTGCCTTTATTCTGTGATAAATCAAGTAATAGTTATCTCTAATGCTTTTCTTTTCACTTAACATTTTTGGTAATGAAAGGACAGTAATTAAAAATATAAACAGACCTTTCACTTTTTGTTTTATACTTATCTTCTGCATGTGCTTGTAATAATCTGCCTTCTTGCCAACACCATCTTGTAAATGAGATCCATATCTCAAGGGTTTATCCTGGTTAAATAAACTGAATTCAATAAAACCCATCTTCAGATATTCCACATGTGAGAGTTATTACTACACTAACATGCTACTGTTGCTTCTGTTACCTAGTGTTACAGATGCATTAACATCTCCCCTTTGCTTGAGTTATGCTGCACTGTATATCTAAGATAAGAAAATGGAGTGTCTGGAGTCTGTTCAGTGTTATCGTATAAAACACAGTGACTTTTTTATTGAAGGAGCTCCACGAGTCCCTCTGCTGCGATGCAGGTTTTATTGAAACTAATTCAGAGGCAAAAATATTTAAAGATAAATGTTGAACTGAAAACAAAATAACTCATGATGTTATTCTCCCCCCTGCCTGCTGGTAATCCCCATGGTAATCCATCATATCGGGCTGCATAGCATTTCTTCACAATCAGAGCTCAAAGGTTACAGTAGTCTCAAATTTGTACCCAGCAAAGTTGGCATCAGTATTTTCTGCACATTGAAATTCTCTGCTGAATCTGTCTCCTTTCATTGTTCACCTTTGTGGGGCCTGAGATCTATGCTCCCACTCAATGTAAATGTCAGGGTAGAACAAATGACTACATTCAAGACCAACTGTATTTCTTTTGTTTTCTATATAACTTCTTCCAGTCATCCATTCTTGAATTTTCTATCTTGTTATACAGGACTATTAATATTTAGTTCCTCACAGCATACCTTCCTGACACTGTCAACTTACATTTCATTTCATTGGCAAAAGCACCCAAGAATGAACCACTGATCCAAGCAAGACTAAGCACTCTTTAAAGAGCTATTAAATATCTTCCAGCATCAATCTGCTCTTGTTTGGAAGATAGTGGAGTAGACATCAAGGGCCTGTTCCATGATGTGGGTAGACAACACCTCTCAAGACTGGGGCCCCCAAGAGTGAGAGAGCAAAGAAAAGATTGATCATCCTTTCTTCCCCTGCTCTCTGTACCCTAGGTTCCCTCCTACTTTCATCTATCTTCTAGCCCCTTTTGACCCACTGTCTTTCCCAGAGTAGAATTCTGCTGTTGCATCACCGTGGAAGAGGAATAATAGAACCTCGTTTAGTTCATAGGAACATGGACAAAGTGAATGACCAGCTTTGGGATACAAGGTTGTTTTGGTTGGCAACAAAAGTTTAACATTCAGAAAGACTTTAATGACAAATCAGAAATACTGAATATAGGCTCTTGCGAGATAGCCCTGAGGCTATTTTTGGCCTGCCAAAAAAGTCTTTATAACAGTATTGCAAATAGCATGGCTCCCTTTGCATTTATAGGGAGTGGAGGCCTCTCAGGGAAGATTTCCATCAGCAGAGCCAAAAAATAAAATAATAATAATAATTGATAATTAATAAAAAAGCAACCCAGCAACAAGAAGAGGGAAGATTTATGCTTCCCAAGGGAACATAGCCTATAAGGTTTCAAGGAGGATTTCAAGATTTTGACTGCCTGGCTATGTGATAAATTTCATCTCGAGCTATGTTTCAGATAACCACTACACTGTACAAATAACATAAAGACAATCCCTGCCCCTGAGAGCTTCACTCTGGGAGTCTGGCAATATGTAACAGGTGAACAAACGAACAGAGGGGATAGCGGGGGTAGGGGGAGAAAGTAGGACAAGGTAACAGGTAAGTTAGTAGTCACAGTGTTCCAGTAGTAATAGAAGTCACAGGCTGTTTACTGAGACCACAGTGACTAATTGTAATGGAAATACACCTTGTCTCCCTGCTCACACCTGTGATCTCCCAATTCAGCTCACTGTGAGACTGATCTGCTTTCTTCCGCCCACAAGTGACTTCTTACCTACAACTCCATGTTTAGCATCGCCTCCCTGCCCCTGTCAGTTATGCACCCTCATTCACCTCCAGATTCGCCTTGGCAGCTCCCTTTGTTCCTTAGCTTGCCCTCTTACGTGACTGTCTCCAAATATCAATATGCCAATTTTAAAAGGAACTGGTATGACGCACACGCTGTGTAACATGAAATGATCTTCACTGTGGTAACTCTCCTATCCCTACTGCCTCCCCCTCCCTTCCCATGTTGTTTACTGTCTGTCCTTACAGCTGGATTGGGACTAGCCCTGACAGGGCCTGACAACTGAAAAGGGAGACAGAATATAAACCCCACACCCACAGGGAAGAAGCTTAGGAGGCTGTGTGTGCTAAAGTAACCCTGTCTGTCACACATGGGAGGGAGGAGGGCTTTAAAAGGAGGAAGCTGCAGCACCCCTAGGGGAAGCTCTGTGTTGGGAGTGGCTAGAGTAGTTCCTGGAACAGCAGGAAGACGCTTAGGCCAGAAACCTCAAAGTTCTGTGATGAGTCCATTAGGCCTCAGGAGTAAGCCATAGGGAGGGGCTGACTTGGTTACCCAACCCTGCGAACTCTAGCAAAACTCCTACCCAGACATCCCTGTGGTAAGGTGGTGCTGCTGACTTTTTTTTTTTTTTTTGGCCTGGTTATTGACCCAGGGCGGGACTTGATTTGTGTTGACCTGAACTTTTGTTTTTTCCCCACCCAGAAGGAAAGGAGACAGGCTCCTCAGCGTGGGGCCACCAACAGGATTAAGAGGCTGTGGCCTTTACTTGGCTGACTTTGTGGTGGGTGAGGGGGCCCAGCCCCACTAGGGAGGTGCTCCAGAGAGACACTCTTTACACCCTGCATGGCCATGAAAAAGTCACCCAAATTGCATGGCTGAATGAAGGTATAAGCACATACCTTGGGGCTCAGCTTTCTGGAGTCATGTGCTGACAGCAAAATCTTAAGCTTTCGTTTAAAAAAAATAGTAAGTGTCTAGCCCACATGGTTGAAAAGAAAATCTTGAGATAGTGACCTGAGTGCAACCAGTAGAGTGATATCTGTCTGTGTCTGCAGAGAGCTTGAAACAATAGCTTTGAGAAGTGTGAACTCCAGTGTTGCTGCCATTCACTATTTTACTGTGAGTCTTAAAGCCCCAGCTGCTGGAAGCCTGTGATTAGGAAAGAATCTGTTTTCATTTTAAAAATAATTCTAGCCCAAATGACGATAGAGAGAGCTTGAAAATGTGACTCAAGAGCACGCTAAAGGCTCAAAAGCCTAAAAAAAGAACGCTAACAGTTGTGTGTTTGCGGGGAGGGTTGTTTGTTTTGTTTTTTAAAGTTTTAGTTTGAGGACTCCTGGCTTTTGACCATTTGGAGTGGGCAATACAGACTACCTCATACATCTCTATGGGCTGCTAACTCCAAGACTCACTGCTCTGAGAGGCCTTGCTAACACCAGCCTAGCAGAAAACTGGGTGTGGGGGCCAGGAGTAGAGTTCAGTGGGGCACCTCCACGGACCCTAGCAGATACAACTCTGTTACTGGGGTAAGTACTGGGGGGTCGCCTGCTGCCACTCCTGGGGGTGTGTGCAAAAGGGCCCATGCTGCTGACCTTCCCTCTCTGGAAGAGGAGGGGCCCCCTGCCAAGTGGGATGGGAAGCTCCATGTCATGGTGTGCCTAGGACCCTGGATTGCCTTAATCCAACCCTGCCAGCATGCGGTGGAATCCATGTTCCAGGGTGATGCTCACCTACCCACAGAGATTTCCCTTCCCTCAAGAGCAACAAGGTTGTGGGTATGGTTGCAGAGAGCAAAGTCACCCTCCATTTTGGAAGGCGGGGCTCTGGACTTCAGGGAGCTGTAGGCTACAGTCACCACCAGTCTCTGGTTGCTGTTAGAGTTATGTAATCTTTCAACAGAAGTAACTGTTTAAATAGCAGCTCTCCATGCCTTAAGAACAACATCGGTGAAATCGTAGCTCCATCCCCTCTCTCCCATGCGCCAACCAACACCGCTGGCTGTGCCGGAGGGCTAGGTGGGAGAATTGTGCTATGCCCTAAATCAGAGGTGGGCCACATCCGGCCCACGGAACTGTCCTGTCCGGCCCCTGAGCTCCTGGCCAGGGAGGCTCCCCCATGGCCCCTCCCCCGCTGTCTCCCCGCAGCCTCAGCTCGCCGTGCTGCCAGCGCGGGAGGGAGCTGCACTGCGGGGGCAGGGGACAGCAGGGAGGGAGGCTCACCTGCAGCCTAGGGGAGCAGGCGGGAGTGAGGCCAACACGGGCCAAGGACTCGGGAGGAGCACCAGGCGGTCGCGCAGCTGGCTGGAGAGAAGTGGCGCTTTGAAGGGGAAACCGCCGCTTCTCTCTGGCTGCGCGGCTGCCCCTGCTCCTCCTGAGTCCTCTGCCCATGTTCGCAGGGCCGCATTCTGAAAGGGGCTTTAGAGCGGGGGGTTGGATAGGGGCTAGGGTGTGGATAGGGGTCAGGACAGTCAGGGAACAGAGGAAGTTGGAGAGGGGGTGGAGTCGGGGGGGACGGTTAGGGGCTGGGGGTCCCAGGAGGGGGCAGTCAGAGGGACAAGGAGTGGGGAGGGTTGGCTGGATCGGGGGTTCTGGGGGGGGAAGTCGGGGTGGGAAGTGGGAGGGGGCAGATAGGGTTAGGGTTTGGGAAGGCACAGCCTTCCCTACCCAGCCCTCCATACAGTTTCGAAATCCCGATGTGGCCCTTGGGCCAAAAAGTTTACCCACCCCTGCCCTAAATAGAGTTGTTGCAAATTATTCCCCTCTGACTCGCCTACAGGTCATGTGCAGATGGCCAGCAGTGATTTATGTCTTAAATGCCTGGTTCTGCAAAAACTTGGTGCAAGGAACAGCCCTAGTGAAGACAAGTGGACTACTCATATTAACAGTTGTTTGGTGGTTAGTGTTTGTAAGATCAGTTCCCTCGATTATCCTTTATTTTTTTTCTGCAAAATGCCAGGGACCCCAAGGGTGCCGTGTAAATAATAATAATTTCAATTTGCCAAAGATAAAGCCAAGGTTTTAATTTCACACTGTAGTTTAACATAAGGAAAGGAACATGAGTAGTTGGGGGAGATGAGGAGGCTCACGAGGAGTAAGGCATATGCAGGGGAGCGGGTGGGAGAGCGCAAGGAAAGCACTGTTCAATGGGAGTGTGTAATAGACACAAACAAAGTTTAGGCTGCATATGAAATGGGGTAGAGAATAACACTGAAAATATTAGAATGCCATTATATAAAACAAGTGATACAATATTATAGGTGTGGGCAGTGGGAATCTTCTGTTCCTTACTCAAAAAATCCCACAAGCCTCAGTCATAGAAATATAATAATACCAATTTTAAAAACTACCTTTCATTCCCTCTGTTTTCTTAATATCATGGTTTCATTGAGTACTATACAAACAGTTACCTGTATAGAAAAAGAGTTTGCACCCTTCGCTGCTTGGTTGGCAATTCACAAGCCATGTAGAATTCCCCAGCAGAAACAGCCATTTCAGAAACTTCTCCACAGATGTACCTCTCACAAAACTAAAGTGATTGGGCAACAAAATGGCAAATTAAATTTTAATGTGGATAAATATAAAGTAATGCATATTGGAAAAAATAACCCCAACTATACATACAATATGATGGGGGCTAATTTAGCTACAACTAATCAGGAGAAAGATCTTGGAGTCATCGTGGATAGTTCTCTGAAGATGTCCACACAGTGTGCAGCGGCAGTCAAAAAAGCAAATGGGATGTTAGGAATCATTTAAAAAGGGATAGAGAATAAGACTGAGAATATCTTATTGCCCTTAGATAAATCCATGGTACGCCCACATCTTGAATACTGCGTGGCCGCCAGGTGCTCTCCCTGAGTCCTCGGCCCGTGTTGGCCGCACTCCCGCCACCCACCTGCTCCCCTGAGGCTGCAGTTGAGCCTCCCTCCCTGCTCTCCCCTGCCCCCGCAGTGCAGCCCCCTCCCACGCTGGCGGCACGGCGAGCTTAGGCTGTGGGAGGACAGTGGGGGAGGGGCCGGCGGCGAGCCTCCCCGGCCAGGAGCTCAGGGGCCGGACAGGACGGTCCCGCAGGCCAGATGTGGCCCACCTCTGATTTAGGGCATCTCAAAAAGGATATACTGGCATTAGAAAAGGTTCAGAAAAGGGCAACTAAAATGATTAGGGGTTTGGAACGGGTCCCATATGAGGAGAGATTAAAGAGGCTAGGACTTTTCAGCTTGAAAAAGAGGAGACTAAGGGGGGATATGATAGAGGTACATAAAATCATGAGTGGTGTGGAGAAAGTGAATAAGGAAAAGTTATTTACTTGTTCCCATAATATTAGAACTAGGGGCCACCAAATGAAATTAATGGGTAGCAGGTTTAAAACAAATAAAAGGAAGTTCTTCACTCAACGCACAGTCAACCTGTGGAACTCCTTGCCTGCGAAGGTTGTGAAGGCTAGGACGAAAAACAGAGTTTAAAAGAGAACTGGGTAAATTCATGGAGGTTAAGTCCATTAATGGCTATTAGCCAGGATGGGTAAGGAATGGTGTCCCTAGCCTCTGTTTGTCAGAG
Source organism: Caretta caretta (assembly GCF_965140235.1). NCBI lineage: Eukaryota > Metazoa > Chordata > Testudines > Cheloniidae > Caretta > Caretta caretta. Next base: position 82,593,494 of record NC_134207.1, on the reverse strand, counting down.
GGTGGAGATGGATGGCAGGAGAGAGACCACTAGATCATTACCTGTTAGGCCCACTCCTTCTGAGGCAGCTGGCATTGGCCACTGTCGGTAGACAGGATACTGGGCTGGATGGACATTTGGTCTGACCCAGTATGGACATTCTTATGTTCTTATGCATACATTTACAGCGCGCTATGCACAACAGAGAGACAGCAGCTCTGCCACTGAACATTGAGGGTCAAATTCTGCCCTCACTTACACACATGGAGCTCAGTTGAAGTGAGTTGGGTTTCAGAAGTCTGACTGCAAATAATATGTTTTGTTCCTAAGGGTTAAATGCCACTCTTGGAAGCATATATGTAGCTCCGCAGTTAGCATAACTATCATTCCAGTTTTGCATACCTGATAGCCTGAAACAGCTATTGCTTGATTTTCGGATAATTCTTCACCCACTTTTACTTATGCAAACCAGAAGTAACTCCATTGAAATGAATGGAGCTCATAGCCTAAAAAAATAAATTAGTGTGAGAGAAGAATCGGGCCCATTGCCTTCAGTGGAGTTACTTCTGAATTACACTATTGTGAGTTCAGAATCAGGCCGATTATCTTGATATCTAATATACATAACATATCATTCAACAATAAGCTTGATTTGTTGTGTACAAGCAAGAACTGACAGATGACTTGGACTGGATTGCATCTCTTATGTTTATGAAGCCTGGGTCCAAGGGCTCCTTGGCTTATAATGCATTGCTAGAATATGATATATTTGTCAAAGGATCAAGCCACCCAGGAAGTAATGCCAAATAAAGGCGTGTGGATTGCTTGCAGCACCAAGTTTTTCTGGCATGATTTTTCATGCTACAACACCACACTTACTATCCTATTGGTGGGTCTCTGCAGTAAGACTACAGTTCAGCTAAGAGTGCATGCATTTGACGTGTCTTTTGAAGCCAGCACTGAATATTCCCATAGAATTTATTCATTGCCCAGGAGAAAGTTGAGAAAGTAAAGATCTGTCTTATGAACCCTAAATGTATCTGAGGCATAGAATGGAGAAAAGCAACTTTTTTTTTTTTTTTTAATTTTCATCGGGGCCATATTTCATCATGCTATCATTAGTCCTGGCTTCAAAAGATGACACCTAACCGAATATAAACTTTCACAACTGAAGCTGATTGGTTTGGAATTCCAGGAAACAGATGCTCTAAAATATTGTTCACTAACCAAAAAAAAGAAAATTTGATCAGCTTTTTTTCCCCAGATTTTCCAAATACTTGTGCCTAATTGCCAGATAGAATGACAGATAAGAAGCACTGATTATTCTGCTACCTGCTTTGGCTTTTAGATGCAGCTTATGTCTAGCTATTGGCAAAAGGGGAGTTTTTCCTTTATAAGGAGTTAAAACAAATGTTGTTCCCAAAACTTCTTCAAGGCAGAGCATACTTATCCCCTCCTCCTAACTTTATTTACAACAACGATACCTTGCTCTTCCATAGTGTCTTACATCTGAGAAGCTCAAAGTGCTTGACCAGTATTAACTAAACCTCTCAACAGGGATAACTTCATCTGCCACGGAAATCAGCCACTACTGTCTGAAGTGTCCAGCAATGTTTCAGAACATTTTATGGCAGAGCATAAAGGATACTATACCCAGTTGAAACTACTGGGGAGGATTAAGTGGTCAGAATGTAATTACCTGGCCTGAAATTTTACTGGTACAGGATTAACACCAGTTCCCCTACAAAGAGGGGCATGGGATCTTTCATGACCACAAGTGATCAGGGCCTACATTTTAATGTTTCCTCGAAAAGACAGAGAGGACAATGGTGCTAGAAGTGCTAACACCATGCATGAGCATTTTTGTCTGTACTGACTCAGAGGGAAGAAAAACCACCCACTGAGTCACCATGACCACTTTCTGCAGTACATAAAATGACCCTTATAGATTTCCCATCAAATTACTGATCTGGCCTTTTTTTGGCATAGTGTCTCAAAGCTGAGAAGATTCCTCTGAAACAGCATGCCTCAAGGAAGCCAGTTTGCACTTAGTGATTTTATTTTTAACTGGATTTGTTGCTAGTGTCGAGAGTGAAACAGGAGGGGAAGCTCTTAGTCAAGAAGGAGGGGAAATGTGGGGGAGAACTGCTCCCCCAAGCCCTGAAGAGGAGGGGGAGTTTTCCCTCTGCTCCTTCCCCCCCCAATTTATTTTACCCCTCTTTCTTACAGATTGTGAGATGCTGCTAATCCCCCAGATTTAGACCTATTCCAAGCAGTTCTTTATCCCTTGATTTTTTTGTTGTTGTTTTTATTAACTGTCAGCTCTTCAGACGCTGCAAAATAAAATGTCCTTTCTTTGTTGTGACAGAGAGTAGGTTTTAGTGGTCTGTTCAAGTCAAACCTCTGTATTTCACAACAGATTTAAATCTATACATTGCATATCAAAGGAAGCAGTTTGGCAATTCTTAATCTCGTATGTTGGGCAAAGGCTCATGTACAAAGGCATTCTTATCTTCATTTTTAGAATAATACAATTGTCATTAAGTTATAAGGAGACTGTCTTATTTGCAGATGGTGGTTTCAGAGGAACAGCCGTGTTAGTCTGTATTCGCAAAAAGAAAAGGAGTACTTGTGGCACCTTAGAGACTAACCAATTTATTTGAGCATGAGCTTTCGTGAGCCACAGCTCACTTCAAGTGAGCTGTGGCTCACGAAAGCTCATGCTCAAATAAATTGGTTAGTCTCTAAGGTGCCACAAGTACTCCTTTTCTTTTTGCAGATGGTGGTTCTTTAAATAATTTATAAGGGTTTGATCCAGAAGAGGGCTTGATCCACACACATTTTAGCTCAGTCCAGTAAAGAGAATTAAAGAATAAATATAAATTCATGACATTTTGGCTCCTGCCTTCTTCAGGCAATAGGAGAGCTTGTAGTTATGTCTAGAATAATGCAGGCTGCAAACCCACCAAAGACCCTCATTAGAAGATCTTCCACCGCTCTAGGAGTTGTATTGCTTTTGTAGCGGTTGATTGTACACCATACGCAGCCAGAGGTGACCGCTGTAAAGATGAAGATTGAGACAATGAATGTCAAGGAATGACTTTGAGCTGCTCCACAAATACTGATTCAATGTCTTGTTCAGTACATAAATCCCACATGCGGAATACTCAAAGTGCCATGTAAACCTGTAACTGTAGTTTTCAATGGGATCCGTTAGATGGTATCTGTAGTAATCCTATCTGGGGTTCTCAATATTTTGCTCTATAATGAACTGCTTTGTAAAATTGAAGTCCCCTTGAGGACTTCCTCTCCCATCCTCTGTATTGCTGTACTAATCCTACAAGGAGTTTTCTTTGGAGCAGCTGCAGGCCTTCTGTAGGCTTGAAGAAGTCCACAGGAGGTAGAATAGGCCTCCATGGGGGCAAGCCCTGACTTGGAGTTGATAGTGAGAGCCCTCAAGAACTATCAGGGTCCATGGAGAAGGGAAACAGTGATAGAGCTCCTCTCACTAGGCTCTGGGAAGGGAGGTGGTGTAGGCCTCCAGACCAGAGAGTCCTAAAGGTGAAAACTGGCTCCTGCACAGGGAATAGGAAGGAGATTGAGGCAGTGTGGGGAATCCTGTTAGAGAAGTAGTAGTGACTAGTTTGGTTGAAGAGGGGCCAAATAATTATTACTTTATGTTTATTAGCACTTTTTGTTTGGATGTTTGTGTTACCCTGGAAGGGGTTTAGATTTGATGTGACTTGGCCAGAGGGCTGAGCAACAGAAAACTCAGGAAAAGGCAGACTGCCAGGAGGAGGCAGTAGGGGTGGGGACCCCTTGCAGCATCATGCCTCAACACAAGGAGGCGCTATGGTGCTTACATCGTGCAATTGTGTCTTTTAAAAAGAAACAGTAAAAAACTGCTGGAAAACTTTTGAGTTCTGAATTAGACTACAACTAGCAGATGCCTATCTACATGAAGAGTAACAGAGAATTCAACATTGTCACAGCAGAAGTACCTGGAAGAGCAGTCCAAGGACCATAATTTGAAAACCACTACATCACTATATTAACATTAGAGTGTATGCATTTCTTGGTTACTTTGTTAGTTTCAAGTATCTACAGCAGCCTGTGTGTAAAGAATTTAAATAGATAATTCTGATCCTCCAGAAGAAATTAGTTAGCTCCTGTTTTACTCTTTTCAGAACACTCCTTGTGGCCTGATTCACTATTCATGGTTTTGCCTTGTGACTCTGATTTCCAATTGGACCAGCTAAACTGAAAATGCAATTTATATGTTACAAAGGTCAGTAGAATTCCTTCCTCGCAAACCCATGAACATTTAAAGGACTTCTTTTTTTATTATTATTAGTCCCTTTGGCTGTTATGTTGTAGATTGAAACAGCATCTCCCAACTGCTTCACTGAGACTAACTTTATTATATAATCTCATCTCTTGTTCCAAAAAATCCCAAAATCAATCTCAGAGCAGTCCTCTGAACTTGGCAGTCACTTGTGTGGGAAAGTCTTTAAACAAAAACAAATTTGTTTATGTACTGGGACAAGGATCTCACAGAGAAGATAAAATACACCATGAGCCAACACTGCCCTCAGCAGCAACATTTGGACTGCTCTCCCACTGCCTGCTCTACAGTGCAACTGAAGACTGCTCATCAGCTGTTTGGCGTACTGTAATCTTTGTATAACAATTTGTCATCTGGGACGGAGATGACTCCTAAGTCTTGTAGGCGCTCTGGAAAATTTTACCATTCAGGAGTTCTTGGCTCTCAATTTCATGTTTAGATTTAAGATTCTTAAGTCTGAGGGAGCCAAATCCCATTTTCAGAAGTAATCTGGGCACTTCTTCTTAGCATATGTGCAGTATGCCTCAGGTGCCACGTGACCAGGACTCATCATCAAATTTGGTCCACTGGTTGGATCGCTAGCTTCCCCAGCTTGGGTTGGATACTGAAAAGGAATGCAGCGTGAATGCTGATCCATGCCCCCCCATGTAGGCACTTAGGAGCCTACATTCCACAGACGTTCAAGGACAGTCACTATGGAAAATGTTACCTGAAATCTAATCACAGTTCTGACACTCTCTGGTCACGTATCCTTGGATGAAATGCACCCCTGTGAAGATAGTCAGCACAAGACCAAGACACCATTTAATTCTTACATAAATTATATTAGAGCCCTTAAATGTTGCATAAACCCTGTACTGGCCTTCTGCATAGGATGAATTTCAACCTTTATCCACAAATTAATTTACCCTTTCCTACTTTAGGTTTCCCATCTGTAAATTAAAGAGGAAATTGTGTTTCTGCTTCACAAGGGTGTTAGCACTATTCATTGGTTAATGTTTTGAAAGAATTTTTTCAAGATAAAAAGCACTGAACAGCATTATAAATAACAAACATGCTGCTTTTCATTGAATTGTATCAAGCTCTGAATTGTGAAGCAAATATGCTTTTTAGTTCATATCAGTTTGTCCTAGACCTACAAAAGATCAAAGAATGTGGAGGGAAGGGAGAAGCACATACAACACATTTCTGTTTAAATAAGTGTACACTGATAATCTGAGTTGCATTCAAAATTAATTTAGATTAAATGCAAAACACACACTGAGGTGGCCGAGGCTAAAAATTGCAAAAGTCAAAACATGAAAATGTTAAAATTTCAATGGTAAATATTCAATGGTTGTGTGCTAAGGCCGCAGCTTATCATGCTGACCCACTCTGTCTCATTGTTTCCTTGTACCCTGTTGGCCTGTCTATAGGCAGCTGTTTTTTGTCTCTTACTTAAATTACAAACTCTCTGGGACAAGGGCTGTCTTTTTGTTTTGTTTGTACAGTGCCTAGCATAATGGGATCCTGGCCCACAACTGAGGCACTATGCTATTATTATTATTTATTATTAATAGTGGCGCTTTCTCTATGGGATGTTGTAACTAATGGATGTATGTGCTTTAGAGGCTCCCAGAAGAAAGGCTCAATAATAATACTTAGCACATGACTCAATGTACGCTGCTTGTAGTGCTGCACAGGGACACTAGGGGGCGACTTGTGTTACACCCCTCCACAGGCTACATATAGCATGAGTAGTGACGCAAGAAGAGATCTCTTGGGGTCGGGGGAGAGAATGGGTAGAGCCTTGGCATTGTATCCCCACCAGACACACACCAGCATTCTGGGGACACATGCTCCACCTGGCATAGACTTGGCAAAGAGTACTTCCCCTTGGAGTAAGGTGAAACCCCCAACGCAGATTGTGATTTTGACTCTGAGTTACATTCTGCCTTCCAATTTACTTTAGGGACAATGCAGCAGGGCAGAGGGTAAAGTCACAATCTGGCCTTCTGTTAGCCACAACTTTTGCTAAATAAAAGTCGCATCAAACCTGAAGTAAACATGGAATACGCACTGGAAAAATAGATGCTGCCTATTTTCTCGAAACGTGCTCTCGGGCCTGATTCTGCTTCCATTGGAGTCAACTGAATTCAGAGAAAGCAAGATCAAGTCCTTTGATAGTCAAAATATTTCCAAGTAAATTGCTGTTTAATTTGTCACCAGTATGGGGTGTGATCCGGTATTTCAGTTGTTACTGTAAGTAGCTCAGGGAGCTTGCCACCATTAGTCTAAGAGCTACAGATTTTGTGACCCCCGGGTTTGGATTTTAAGGAGCGTTGTGATGCTTGCACATGTCCTTACAGCACGGAGGGGAAAAAATCCTGCTGGCCCCCCACTGATGTGGAGGGAAGTAGTTAGGCCTGGGAAGCTGCAACAGGAATATATGCAGGAAAACAGGGATGAGGGTGGAGGGAGGCAGGAATTATGGATCAGTCCCAAATCAGTGACTTTATCAATATTGACTATGAGTCATCTGACTTTTCCCCAGCATTTTTTTTTATGACCTACTCACTGCCTTTATATGGTAATTAAGGCAGTGTGTTTCTGCAGAAAAGGCGGCACGGAACTAAGACATGGTGACAGAAAACAGTCACACAGTTTCCACTTCATTTATAGTAAAATAAACAACATGAACATCTACAACATCAGTGAAATGATGGCTAAAATTCTTCCCCTGTGTAACACCATTTACTTCAAACACAATGGACTATGCTTACGCTAGATGATCATTTCTGGACCATCCAAACAAAAGCTAATTTTCACTTTCTTTGTGGTTTGTGCAGCTCTTTAACTGGTACGGTGCATTTTTGTAAACAAGTTCCAGATTCTGCTCCTTCCTCACTCCCAACTGCTGCCTTCTCTCCTTCCTGTAAATCCCCAATAGTTCTTACTCCAGACCCTCCTTCAGCTGCTGCCTTCTATCTCCTAGAGTGACTTTTTAATGGCTCACAACTTCAGTGCAGTTACCTTCCATGCCCAACTTGCAACTCTGATTCTTGCTCACTTCAAAATGCCACTCGGGATGAATGATGGAACTTTTGTCAAAAAAGACTTTTCTGTACCAAGCACCCTGCCTCTCTTCCTCCAAATCAGCTCTGAAAGCCCACCTGCTCCGTTATCACTAACAATGCTCATCTCAGTACACCCCACTTTTCCTTCTTTAACTTTGCTCTGCTGCACCTTGTGCTCTCAAGCAATCTCAGCAATCTGGGGATTTGTTTAGTGTTCTTTCCCTGTTGTAAATCACTGTACAGAGTTTGGTTTATTATTATTTCTTGCACTCTCTTGAAAACTCTCCCATTTTCATGATATTTTTAAATCTAGTGTCATGTTTTAATGTGTTTTAAACATTGTATCATATGGAATGTGTCTGGTGTTTTAAATTTTGCAGTATCACATACAAATGATAAGAGCATTTTAAATCTCTTCTAGCAGACTGTATATTCTAAATGTGTAAACTGGTTAATTTTATACTTTTCAAATTATTTTGGGGACAAATATTGCAGTGCTTAGGGCCTGATCCAAAGTCCAATGCAAGTCTTTCCATTGACTTCAATGGGCTTTGGATCAGGCTTTTAATGAATATATAAAAAATGAGAGAGAGCCTGGAATGTAAGTCCTAAATGTGGTACACAGGCCCTGAAACTTGGTGGAGCATATCAAAATTCAGGCCATGACATATGGAGCTGTCTTCATCACAGGACAAATCAGAATTGCAAATACACCCAAAGTTTTAGTGGTGCTCCATCTCATTACAGTGACCTTCCACAGTGGGCCACTGTTCCACTGCAGTTCTACTGTGGACTGAAAACATTGGCATTGCAGTTGGATTAGTTCAATTAATCCTTCCAAGGCAATCCCAGAATGTTCCTGCCAAAGACCTGCTCGCTTAGTGGTTGCGTGCAGGCCCAAGAATAGCTTAGGCAGTAATCAGCTGTTCTCGGTTCTACCTAGACCTTTCCTCCTGACTTTTACAACTATACTGTTCCCAGTTAAAAATGAATCAGAAAGAACAAATATGTATTTCTCTAACACCTTTCATTCCAGCATCAAAAACGGCTTTACAGACACACATTTTTATTTATTATTGAATTAATTTTCATGAAACCCCTTTGTGGTAGGTAAATAGTATTGTCCCCATTTGGATGGCACAGAGAAAGGTAACATCTCCTCAGTCACATAACAAGTTAATGGCCTAATTAGAAATAGAAGCCTGTGTGATGTTACACCCCATATTCTTCATAGAAATATGGTTATGATATCCATATGGCATAACTAAGATATATTTTATGCAAGATGGCTCACGTAAGATATCCTTAGAAAGTTTCTGATTTACTGAATGTGATTATCCAATCTGTATGCATGTATCTTTTCTGTATCTAAAGCTAGGAATATTGACTATGTAACTGTTACAACTGTGTGTGTATTTGTGAGACACCCACCAGACAACCGGCCATCACAGACTTGCTGGGCCATTAGGCAGAAACAATAATACAGTGAAGATACTAATCTCTCTCCTTCCTAAGAGGCAACCTGGGACGTAGCCGTGACACTACCAGGTCAGGTGATAAGATCACCTGTTACAAAATACCACCTTGGACACTGCTGGTACTTTTCCTCTGTAGGGGGATGGGGATCAAACAAAGGTTTTCCACCTCAGGAAAATCCTTTTTAAGGCTGGGGAATGGGATAATTTAGACTCTCCTCCATTGCTTACACAAGAAGAAGGACTGCTGAAAGAACCTGAAGGGACAGAGGCACTAACCTGAAGGGAAAGGCAGGGGTGAGTTCAGACTAAGACAGGGGTCCAGTCTGTAAGAAAAAATAACTGGAACTCTGAGAGGTTTCAGAGTAGCAGCCATGTTAGTCTGTATCCGCAAAAAGAAAAGGAGTACTTGTGGCACCTTGAGCTACAGAAACTCTGCATCCTGCCTAAAACAACATTTAGGGTGAGAAATTATTTCTTGAAACCAATCTCTTTAAGATCTTAAGCTTAGTATGCGTGTTTTGCTTTATTTACTTAGTAATCTGCCTTTTTTTGTTTGCTATCCTTTATATTCACTTAAAATCTGCCTTTTTGTAGTTAATACATTTGTTTTGTTTATTATTAAGCCCAGTTTGTGCAATTTCTAACTGGGGGGGGGCAGGAAGTTGTGCATATTTCTTCACATTGCAGGGGAGCGTGAATTTTTATGAGTTTGCGCTGTGAAGATCTTTCTCTACCGTGCAAGACAGTATTATTTTGGGTTTATTCCCCAAAAGGGGTGTGCACATGCGTGCTGGGTAAATCCTCTGAGAGAGAGAGAGAGTGAGTGTGTGTGTGTTTAGCAACAGGCTGGAGAGCCTAATTCAGCAAAACAGGGAGAAGGAATCCAGGCTGACGGAGCAGGAGGAGGGGCTCAGTGAATCCCCAGTCCATCAGGTGGCATCCTAAAGGGGGTCTAACACATCACAGCCTGATCTTCTGATTCTGTCTCCTGTGCTCTGACCAGTAGACCATAGTCCATTCCTGTAGACTTCCTTTCTCATCTTTTACATTTCCAAAAGTATTTGATCAATGAAACTAGTTGTATCACACTCACTTCCTACTTTTACAGAGATGTGAACAGTGGTGTGAGATACTTCTATTAAAAAGAACTGGTAAATATGGGTTTAGTTTTTATATGTAGTCACAGTATCGACACTTCCTACTCTTTCTTTGAATCAGACAATGAGTCATGACTTTTACTACATGCTAAGCCATACACCTTATGAAAAAAGCACATTTTATATAGAAAGCCGAAATCTCACATCCAGTAGCACCACAACGGCTATCGTTAATGCCTCAATTAAAACATCAGGCAACTGAGAGGATAAATACAAATCATAAACCTTCCAGGTTGTTTTCAGAGGCTAATCAAGGGATGTGATTCAAGTTAATCTACGTACTTCTGTTCTTATACACTCTCACAATGATAAGAGAGATTCCTACAATCCCCTGTTAACTTTTGCTCTTAGTTATTCCTGTTGCCGCCTGGACAACGCTATAGAAAAATTACATTTCTGTCACTCCCCATAGAGGCCTCTGACAAAAGCAATTTGTTTGATATGAAGATATTGGATCTGTCTAACATGAAAACAGACTCAGAAGCAAACACTCCCTTTCCTTCTTTGATTGTCACAGGGCTGGTTGTGACTGAATTTATTGCTTGGGGAAAGTGCCTGAATGACAGCTGCGAGAGAATGAAGTCACAGAAAAGGTCCACCACAGGCAGTGGCAGTTCAAAGTCTCCTACATTACACTGGAGAGACCAACTAAGCGTAAGCAAGTGTTCACAGTCATAAGACAATATATTTGTGTGGAGACATTGGGTCTTGGGACACAGTCTCGGTCCCTCTCCCTCCTACCACAACGGCCACACAAGGGTTCTTGAAACGATAGGGCTACAATAACTTCTGTGGCCACCACAGGGAAAGAGAAAGGAAGTAGGAATTTCCAGAGGAGGATGAGGATTAATTTGGATGAGTTCTCTGGTGAGCATCTTGGGTTACCTACTCCCCACACCCTTTGCACACTGGGCCAGCCTAACTCAAGATTGTTTGGCCATATGGGGTTCACATGCTCCTTATTGCTGTGTAATGAATCATCAGGATCCGGTCCATGGACAGAGCAGGAAGCAGAGAGCACCAATCAGAGGAACATACCATGTATCAGAGTCTGGAGTGCCCTCCTGATTTAGGCCAGTTCTGCCCATGTGTCTCAGGCAGAGCACAGAGTAACCAGAGTGGATTTTGTTGGACCTGGAGCAGGAGGCCTATGGCACAGAAGCAACGTGGCTGGACATCTGGATACAGTCATGCAAAGGGCTGAAAAAGGTGGGCAGCTCCACGACTCTTGGGTGGTATGTACTCGAGGTCTATGTATGTTGTCCTCTTTGATCTCATCTCTTTCTAGATGTTTTTAACTAATTTTTACATACACGCGTTTGGTGCAGCAAGGGAGAGAAGACAGCAAGTGAACATGGTTTTGGCCACAAATTGCCAAAGAGGGAGTAGACACAAAATGCGCTAACAAAACCAGAAGACATGCCACCACCTGTTTGCTGTACAAGGGCTGTTGTAATTCCTTCTGTTTGCTCTCACATACTGTTCCCAACCCCACAGAAAAAATAAAATAAAAGCCTTTATTATTTACAGTCTGCACTTAGAGCCGTCATCAAGGTTGATTGTGGGTTTATTGTTGCTAGCCAGCCTCCCTGCTCCAGCAGGTGCCAGGCACCCAGAGCTACTCCCATCAAACACTGCCCCTGTGATACAGTGAGTAAGCGGATGAATTCTGTTTACTCCGTCTGGAAGGCTACAGGCCGCCTCTTCTCAAGGAACATCCCACATACAGTAAAGGTTTATAGCCAGCTAGAGCTAGACTTCATATTCATTCTTTCCACATATATTCACTATGAGGGTGGGGACGTTAAAGTACTCAGCAACATTTAACTCAACAAATACTGAAATCTCCAAAGCGATGCCCTTTATCTCCCCTGCTTCCCTTAGATACAGAATCAAAGAATTGGGAAGCGTTCCAAGTCCACTTTTGGTTACCAAAACTGAAAATGAATGCTAAATATTTAATAAAACAAAAAGCTAGGAAAGAAATGCCTAATGGCCAAGAGCCTTGTCACATATCATATTAGGCAAACCAAACGTGAGAGCTAAAAAGAAACTGCATTATCATCATCTGACCTTTCAGGATGTACTGTAGCTTTCAATCAAAATGAAATACTACACGGTAGAGCTACTGCAAAATGCCAGAGAGCTGCAAAGTAGCTGCTATCTGCAGAACTGCCCATCTTCTCCCAGCACTTCTCTTATTAATGTGAAAAGCAAATCAACCTTTATCACAGAGGTCTCTTTATTTTTTTTTAATTGAAGCACCATGTGGTGCTACATACATGAGTAATAATCCTTCAGAAAACACTGGTTAGTAGTTGCTGTGGTGAACAGTGTTTCCATCCCAATGATCAGAGGATGCTGGAACATACAAAGAGCTATCCCAAGAAGAATATGGCACTAATAAAACAGATTCTAACCATACATATTCCAAAAATACAAGACCAGTGGCATCTGAAAATGGGTATGCAAAACAGAAACATTAGGCATGTTTAGAGCCCCTGTTTATAGCAGTGGGTAAAGAATATCATGCTGTGTCTATTGCAGGCAGTCAAAAAAGAGACCCATTTGATTCCGGTGCAGATCAACAAACAAGCAATTCTATTAATCTAGATCTCACACACACAGCAAGTGATAGGAGAATTGGATATGTTTAATGTCAATATGTGTGGCTTCTGAGAGCAGGGACATGTGAGCATGAAAGATTAAAGATGTTTTTATTAAAGCTAAGTGAGACCCACAGTACTGCTGTTAAAAAAGCTGGTTTGAAAATGAACTGTTAAGAAGAATATTGTTTTGGTTATTTATAAATATTTGTATAATATAATGCTTCACACCTGCGACTCCTGGAAACATTTAAATGAACAAATGGATGTGACTCTTTTCAGCATGTGCATTCCTTCATTCTATGAGTCACTTGGGCCACTTGGGCATCTTATAACCCTACCTTAAAGGAACCCATGTTTGTGTCTAGCACAATCTGGTATGTTTCTACTGTAAAACTCAAGCAAGTTCACTGAAAGTGCAATGTCTACAGCTCCATTCTGTTGGTCCGAAGTGTAGAAACTGACCTTGATATTTTTTTCCTTAATAAACTGACTTTCTTTTCTAACTATTCATCTGTATTTGATATTCACAATCATGATGAGTCACTAATAGTGCTAGCTAGTTTGGGCACGTACTCCACACACTCCCTCACCTAACTCAATTGTAATTCTGAGTAGTAATATCCATGCCATTCTTGTTGGGAATCTCTCTTCTATATGAAATGCCAAATGGGCCAAATTATAGGACAGCTTTATGATGTGGGCAAATGTCACTCAGCAACCAGTAGGAAACCAACAAAATGATATCAGAACTTAAGCTTAACTTAAAATAGACTTTGTATCAAGTGCTCCAGCCATACCCTGCTAAGGGTCTGATAAAAAGCCCATTGACATCAGTGGAGTCTTTCCATTAACTTCAGTGAAACTTTAGATCAGATCCTAAGGACCTTTTACTGAAAGGAGTTGAGCCCCAACAACTCCGCTTCCTCAGAACCTCTTAGGATCTATAATGGGAATTGAGGATATTCAGCAGGAAGTGCTTAGACCCTTGCAGGATTTGGCTCCAAATGGACCACTGGTTCTCCCTCTTGTTTACCTCCTTACATTGCCTTTTAATGGTACCATGCATTTTTAATTTGCAATATACAGATAAGAAACCGTGTCTTTTTCTTACACGGAAACCAATGCAAGAACCAGATTCTACTGCCCCACCTCACAGAGAATAGCACCTCACTCCAGGAGCAAACCCATTCATTCCAATGGGACTACTCACCAGGTAGGGGACTTTTCAATGGTAGTATGGGTGTCAGAGTCTGACCCTACAATAACAACATTGGCTGCAACAGTTTATCTAAAAGAGGAAATGATGTGCCATATTCTGGAAGACTGCCCAGGACTTTTTAGTTTACATTTGGAAAACTGTTCAAAACCATGATTTCAGCCAGAATGTTGGGCAATCACCTAGTCAAGGAGTGTCCATAAAGTCCTATCAATGTGGGCAGGAGGAACCTATAAATTTGGGATCCTGCATGTCATATCTCTAGGGCTCTTATGTATATTTATAGATAGATAGATACACACACACACTCACAAGCCCTGAACTTATTTCTGTTTTGCTGTTCATGTAACATAAAAAAAGCTCTGACAGGGCAGTTACTTCAGCTCCTATCTCAGCTGTAAGTAGGTTTTTTTAAAAACTGCCTTTACTAAAAATAGCTCCTATAAGACTCTGGAAGGCACTTTCCAGCCTTGTAAGTTCAGATGTGCCTGTGTTCATTCAGAAGTTTGATCTGGATTTAATATGCACAGTCCTGTCAATACTGCGTTAAGCCTTCTGGCACCAGAGGGTCCAGGCAGTCTCCCTGTATTGTATCCTGATTCCTAGCTTCAAGAGGGATGTAATATATCAAATCAGCTCTTGGATCAAAACCGCTGCAATTACATGGCTCTCAGAATGGTCCCATTATCCTATCAAAAAGCATTTGGGATGGGGTGTAACATTGTGTGTAATTCATGGAATAAAACTGGAGATAACTCTCATACTGTAAATAGATTCATGGAAAACCAATTGCAGTTTGCATTGCTGTCATTGATTTAGGCCATTTTCCATCCTACGAAAGTTCCAAGAAGGGAGTGTGCTCACACACACAAACAGAAATGCTACTGCCCCAAAATGGAGTAGAGTGACACACTGTGCCTGGTCCACCACATGGGTGCAGGGGAAGGAAGGCATAAGGAGTGCAGGAACCATTCCTTCGTAGCACCCCAGGGAGTGCAAGTCTCCCCCAAGGAGCTGGGGAGGAAGTGGTGAAGGGCAAGTGGAGCTGATGGCACAGAAAGAGGGGCATTCTGTGCCATCCAAAGGGATGGTGCAGTGTGCACCATGAAGCCCCAGGTGGGATTCATGGTGCAATGTGCACCATGAAGCCCCAGGTGGGATTTTTTTTCTCCCAGAGTACCCCCTGAAGCGGTTCAGCTCCACATAGCCTTTATTTAAGTCTGTGCCTTAATGGCATAATTGAGCTCCGAATGTGAAATTTTGTTACAGCCCAGCCTATAACAGTACCATAAAAGTATGTAGGGAACCACAGTGGAGTCTCACAGCCTTTGTCTATGCTGAGAAAATGTGCTACATTAGAAACTCCTAGGGTAAGGTGGCACCCAAGGCTTCACTACAACCAAAGAACCATTTTAAATCACAACTATCTTTGTTTACACTAAGTGCTCAGCAGTGTAGAACAGTGTGTTAATTAAAACATGGGTTAACACATTTTCTAACAGAACTCATTTTCTCCGTGTAGACAAAACCGAACTGGTCCTTCATGCCAAATGGAGTCCCAGGGGTCAGGGACACTGAGAAGGTAGCTCCTTTACATTTCTATAACTCTGCTTTTATCATTGTGCCTGCGTCATCGAGTTTCTCTCTCAAGTCAGATATCTGCTCTTATGATTTCAGCAGTGATCACTTTTTCCAGGTTCCTGCATTTCAAATAGCGTATTGGGTCTACATTTGGCCTCTCAGAAATTTTCCCACCCCACCAAATAAGAAAACGGGTGAAATTGCAGCTGTTCTTAGGCTTATCACTGAAGAATACAGCCCGTTGTCATTTGTCAGTTACTAAACATCTCACCATTTCGGCACCGTCCTGCTTTTCTTTTGCACCCAAACCTCATAGTGAGTCATGATTTTTCAAAAATGAAAAATGCTCCCCTTAGTTGCACTTGGATCCCTAGATTCATTCTGTTCTGATGACTTACACTTTTCAGAGAGTATGCTGCTCCAAAAATAATAGGACAGATTCTTTCATGACTATGTGGAGTCCTCTACACAATTTACTCAATTAAAACATAGAAGTAAATATGTGTCCATCTTGTACTTTTCTCTGAAGCAGCTGGTACTGACCACTGTCGAAGACAGGATACCAGACTAGATGGAGTACTGCTCCGACCAAGTATGGCAATTCCTTTGTTCCCACCTCTGTATTTAGGTCTTCCCGTAGCTCTGGCTGCAGAGGAGTGTCTACTCACTCCTTTCAACCCTAGCAACAAAATAGTAAAATTATATTTCCAAAGTTATCTTCATTAGGAAGAGTGCTAGAAATTGACTTGTTTATAACATGAAAGCTGAGATTCTCCAATATATTTCTAGTTCCTCCAAGCAAGTGGGGCCCATGTTTGCAGACTTCGCGGAGCCTAAAGGCCAGCTCAGTACAAAAGGGCAGAGGCAGTTCCTGCATGTACATCATGACAGGGTGACACATTTCATGGCTTTTGGACAAAGTGATGTATTATTTTAAATGTGAAATTATTCCTTTGCTATACGCTTCTTTGTCCTCTGGTCACAGGGCTGCTGACATTGGACCATGAATGAAGAACTCCTTTGATTGTCTCAGTGAAGATTAAATGCGGAGTTTGCATTTCTTCCTACTTCAAGATGTTGACAGGTTGATGCAACATTTAAATCTTCATGGTAATGAAGAGCCATATCTTAAATCCTATCCTTTTCAGAGACACATTGTATACAGTGCATTCCACTTATAATGAAATGTGGTTATTACAGATGAAACAGACAATTGTACTTCCAAAGTCCATCCCTGTTCTATAAACTTGATTAAGGTTTAAGCTAACATTTCACCTTGACATTAGGAATACATGTTTGTGGGCATTGTTTATGCTGTCAGTATGGGCTGTCAGATTAGGTCTGAATACAGGCTACTGAAGAACAAGGGTGCTATTGATTTTTCGTTATTTTCAAGTATTTGTTTTGTATGGTTGAACACATTCTGTTTATTCTGGCATAAGCAACAAAGGAACCAAGGCAAGAGACTTAATTTGTTTTCTGAAAAGATTTAAGATTGCACAGACATCATTTCGAGAAATGATGTCTGTGTCTACAGTGGCCAGTAATGTAATATTGTATCTCGGTTAATTAGTTATTTTGGGGTTTCCTCCCTTTAATTATATGCCTTAATGTACCATCAAGAGTACATATAAATGTAGTCGGTGTGGTACTTAACAATAGCTTGATCTAGAGAGAAAGAATCTTATCAGGGCACCTGATAATCAGCTTTTTTGTACCTTTGGACTGAGGCCCAGTCATCTAGAAGAACGTCCCACAATTCTGAGTGAACTCTACTTTTTACTGCATGTTATTAAAGTGGGATGCCATTTGCACAATTAGCTAAACTGAATAGTCATCTGCACATATATGATGCTGTATGAATAATCACAACGGGTCACAAAATAGTTTTAGTTATTTTCATATAAAGCCCATAATTTGAAAATCAGTGTTTTCCTAGTAGCACGGGAAGTCACCCAATGCCATTGATCTCCATGGGAACCAAGCATGTACTTCTGAAGGTAAAATTTAGGCTCCGGTGATACTGGGACAGTTTCATGCCTTGAAGTTCCCAGGAAGAACAGGAAAAAATCTGAAGAGGGCTCTGCTAGCCAAGAGCTCTCTTTGTTGCTTTAATGCCCTTTTTGTGTTTAAATGATTATTAATAATGATACTGTAAATTGAAATGAACTAAAATATCAAAAAGTGTTCTAGTTAGAGTAAATAACAGAACATTTGCTGTATGAAATTCTAACTGCATTGTTTGTTTTTGCCTTATTCACAGTCAACATTTTCTCCATTCATTAGCTTTGAAGTGGTTTTCTCAGTCCTGATGTGCAGCTACACTGCCACCTAGTGGTGTGGGTGCATAAGAGACAGTGGACTAAAGATGGCAGGTTAATTATAGGAATCCGAAAAAACTACATAAAACTCTAGGATAGTTTAGCCCACTGGCTAACTCCAAAACTGCCCTCCTCCTGGGAAAAACAAGAGTTTGATGGAAAAAAAAGAGACTCCCAAAGCTTTACCCAATCTCTTTCCCTGGGACATACCCCTACCCCAAAGGTCTGCCAGTCTCCCTCTATTGGGGTATAACAACAATGCCCTCTGGTGGGCCCTCAGAGGCATAGAGGAGCTTTCTCCCTCCCTCTTCCATGAAGTGCAGCCATGAGACACTACACAGCCAGGCAGCCATCTTCTCCATCCCAATATTATCCAGCTCTCCTGTCTACTTTCTATGCACTGTCAAGAAACCCTCCTGATATCAGCTTCCTCCTTTTATACCTCCTAGGCCTTTTTCCAGGACCTTCTGCAGAGACCGACAGTCTCCTCATTCCTAGCTTCTTTCTAACCCCTGAAGGTTGTCAAACCAGAAGGCAAATTAAATCTAATATTTTGTAAAGGTGATGATTTTTTAAGCCAATCTCATGATTTTGGGGGCTAGACTCGTGAGTTTTGAAGGCTTGGCATTCACAATAGCGGACATGTTTGGTGCGGGAAAAAGGGGAGGTTGCCATGGAGCCAGTTATAGCTCCCTGAGTCTCAGTTTGCCTCTGTCTTGAGAGAACAGCCTGAAGCATCATAAGAGATCATATGCCAGCTGCAAATTGCCAAGCAGAGCTACGTTCCACTCTATCCCCTTTTTTTCCTTTAAACACACCCTGTGCCATGGTGAGGGAACAGTTGGCATAGGAGCTGGGTCTTCCAGAGTTATACCAGCTGACAGTTCCTCCCTGCTCAGAGAATTCTCAACCAAGTAGCTGGAGCCGATTCTGGCCTCTTTGCAGCAGAAAGAGACTGGAACCAAAGCAGAAAACCTGGCCCGTTATTTAAAATAAGCATCTAAACATTTTATATATGTGTTTGCGTCTAGAGGCAGTGATTCTGAGGGGCCAGATATAGATTCGTATGGTAATAACATGCTTCTATAAAATCTATTCACTGGGATATTTATATTGTTCCCACCGTAATGGTGTCTGAACTCCTATGCACTCAGAATGCTAGGCAGTGCCATAGCAAGCTTTTACTGCATATTGAATAAATAATTTTAATCCTGTGTAGGACTGAAAAGAAGAGTGTATACTATCATAAATAAAGAGCACTATTAACAATCTAACCAAAGGGAGGGGGGAAAGGTGTAAATACCACATATACTGTGGGAAGGGGCAATCTGGAAACAGGGGTGCAAAATCAGTTTACTTTAATAACGAATCTTTGAACCTTGCTACTTTTCAGACAAAGAAATAAGCATGTGTAAGCCATTATCCGTGCTGTGTCTGGGATTCTCCTCTGTCCCTCCTTTCCTGCCAGCCTGGAATCTCAATATCACAGCCTCTAAACAAAAACATGTCCTTTTTGTGGTGACTGCAGAGTATGTCTAATAAATAAATAAAATATGAATCCATTTGTTAGATGCTATAGAAACACATAGGATGACACAGTCCCTGCCAAAGAATTTACAGTTACTTAATACAAGATGCACCAAGTTGGTGTTAACAAACAATCGGAGGGAAAAGTAAAGATACCTGTAATAGGCTCACACAGTTAGGCTAGCTATGTGCAAATCTTGATGGCTGCTAGTCATTAGGCCATGATTTTCAAATGGCCTATGGCAGTTTACTTTCTGTAGGAAATGAACTCCTTTGGGGTAGGGACCATGTCGCCCTATGTGTTTATATAGCACCTAAAAGGGGGGGCAGACTGTGAAGCCTTTGCTCATATTAGTGAGCATCGCCTCACCAAGCAGTCCCATTAAAGTCTGGCCCTTAAAAAAAATAGGAGGCTGTTTCTTATTGAAATAGACGGGGCAAAGGCTTCTGCATTACTGATACAGAAAGCGTTTCCACAAACCAACAGCCACAGAGATGACTGATTGGAGAACCAAAGTCCAAAGAAAAGCACTGGTCTCTACGGGAATTAAAAAATATTTTTTTCCCATACAAGGTTCAGGTGTGAAAAACTTCCCATATGCAAAGTTGAGTTGCTAGACCTCTCATGTTCCTGAGTCAGCACATAGGCATTCATCAGACGTAGAAACAGAGAGAACCAGCCAGAGGATTCTCCCCAGTTGAGCCACACACCGCCATACTGTGTAAGTATGCTCACACAATCCTGGAAAACCACATACTAAGCAGGAAAAATTTAATCCATAAATTTATGCAAATTGCCTATTGCAACAGGATCGTTAATGTCTCACGAAAAGAGAACAGCTAATAGCATGCTGCCCAGAAATGACAGAGAATAGCATGGCATCTTGCCCCAGTCATGAATAGATGACATCATAGAAAGGAAGAAGAAGCAAGGAACAAGGGAATAGTGGGGAAACTAGAACTCACCAGCCAAGCGCTATTTAAGCATAAACTGTGGGAACTCTTACTCACTTTGTGTAAATGTATTGTTTACAGTCCAACAATGGCTGAAGTTTATAGTCTTACATATTCATTGAACAGATTGAATTGAAACTTGCATGACTATATTGTGGGACCATGAAGCTCCCAGCAACAGCTTCTGTGGAACTCTAGCAAATGAGACCAGAGATAACATTTCTTGAAAAAGACTCAATATATTATATACTGTATTAGCAACCGCAGGTATTTCGAGTCACAGAGGATGACGCAGTCCCAAAGAGAGGCTAAGGGAGGGAGGACGGCTCAGGGATACCACATACAAGTAAGGTGATCAGGATTATGATAGTTTCATTTCTTAACAGAAACCAAGTTGGTTGGTTGGTTTTGGTGGTGCTGGTGGGGCAGCAGGTTAAAATAAAAACATTGGGCCAGATTTTCTAGTCCCAGCTAGGGTCACTTTGTGCCATATAAGTGTAACAGGCTTCAGGAAAGCACTATGTTAGAGAAAATATTTCTTTGCCCTTTCCTGTACCTCATCTTACCTCTGCTGGGGTACAGATCAGTTGAGCCCAGTGGTCTCCAACTTTTTTACACGCAAGATCACTTTTTGAATTTAAGGGCAACCCATGATCTACCCCGCCCCTTCCCCGAGGCCCCGCCCTTTCCCCGAGGCTATGCCCTGGTCACTCCATCTCCCCCTCTCTCCGTGGCTCGCTGTCCCCCACCCTCACTCACTTTCACTGGGCTGGGGTTGAGGGGTTCGCAGTGTGGAAGGAGGCTCCAGGCTGAGCCTGGGGCAGAGGTTTGGGGTGCAGGAGGGGGTAAGAGGTGCAATCTCCGGGGGGGAGTTTGGTTGCAGGAGAGGGTGCAGGTTCTAGGAGGAAGTTTGGGTGCAGGAGGGGGCTCCAGGTTGGGGCACAGTGTTGGGATGCAGGAGGGAATATGGGGTGCTGGCTCTGGGAGTGGGGAGGGAGTTGGGGTGCGGGCTCCTGCCAGGCAGCACTTACCTAGGGCGGCTCCCCGTCAGAGGCACAGTGGGGCTAAGGCAGGCTCCTTGCCTGCCCCGGCACCACGCCACTCCCAGAAGGGGCCAACTTGCCCCTGTGGCCCCTGGAGGGGGCACGTGGCTCTGCGCGCTGCCCCTCTCTGCAGACAATGGGAGCTGTGGAGGCAGTGCTTGCAGGCAGGATCAGCACGCGGAGACCCCTGCCCCCCACCCTCCCAGGGCCACGGGGGCATGCTGGCCACTTCCAGGAGCGGTGTGGGATCAGGGCAGGCAGGGAGCCTGCCTTAGCCCTGCTGTGCTGCCGGACTTCTAGCGGCCGGCGATCACGATCAACGGAGAGAGTCTCCAGGATCGACTGGTCAATCGAAATTGACTGGTTGGTGATCTCTGGTTTAGTCTTTTCAGGAATTTGATATGTACCTATATGGATTCAGATTATACAAAGTTAAATCTCTGAAAGAACAAAATTTCTAAAGGAAAAATGTTTACTAAATCTAGATAGGGCGGGGAATGCGTGTGCATGTACTTATAACCTATGAAACAACTGTGCATATAATCAGTAACAACTTTTACAGAAACAAGGTGGGTGAGATAATATCTTTTATTGGGCCAACTTCTGCTGGTGAGAGAAACAAGCTTTCAAGCTTACACAGACCTCTTTTTCAGGACCTGAAGGACAGCTCTGTGTAAACTCGAAAACTTGTCTCTCTCACCAACAGAAGTTGGTCCAATAAAATATCTTACCTCACCCACATTGTCTCTCTAATATCCTGACCCCAACACGACTACAATAACACTGTATGCATCTTTTAAGCATAACAGTTTCAGGGTGGTTCCCCCCAAATTTCAGTACATTTTCTACCACATGTTCAAATGCCTAGTATAATCATGCACACACACATACATACACTCTCTAGAGCCAGAGGCAATGAGTGTGGGGAGGGCATACAGGGTTATGTTCCCCCCCCCCTCAATTTGCTGCTTGGCTTCTACTGAGCATGCTCACACTCTGCAGTCTGCGTGAGCATGCTCAGAAACACTGCTGGAGCCGGCTGCCCTCACTCTGCCCTCCCCCACCACAGTTTTGGCAGCATGGGTAGTCTCTACCTAGAGCTCTTCTATGGGAGGATTTACCCATCTCAGTCTCTGTGGAATGGTGTCCAAACCCTCTGTAGGGCATACCAGGTCCTTAAAGTTGGGAAAAAAGTGATTGGTCCCCAGGCTTCTTCAAACTCCCACTGAGTCTTTGCAACACCAATCTGCAATTTGCACAGCCTGCAGTAATTGTACTCTTCTTCTTTTCTAGTGGGGTGCGGGAGCCTGCAGTCTAATTCAGCAAAACCAGAGAAATCCCTGGAACACAATCCTTACAGCAGACCATTGTGGTGCTTACACTGCTCCACTGTTGAGTCCGCCAGTCTGGTACCAACTCCTCCTCTTTATAAACTCCTCTCTCCCCCACCTCGAGTTCCCATTGGTTCCACTTTCAAAGAGTGACTCCGGATGTGTCCTGCCAGGCTGGGTGCCCACAATGGAAATCACCCAAAATTGCCTCAAGCAACTAATGAGCATTCCCAGTGGCCGTCAAACCCAATTTCTGGATGATTCTGGGCCATCCAGCAAAGTTTCCCTGCCCAGCTCTGGCAAGTCTGCAGGCACACAGTTTTTTAGGGAACAAAGCCAAGATCTGTGTATCCTCCACACTGTTTCTTCCCGTATTTACATCACTAAATGGAGTAACACAAGCATGTGGGCTACATAAGCAGCACAAAATAGCCGGAGAGGGCAAGAGGAGAATTCCCTATTGCAGAGGAATGCTCTGCTGGTGGATATCTGGCAGAGGCAAGCTCCATCTCTTCCTATGCTAACTACCCCTGCAACCCACAGCAGAGGGAAGGAGCATGCTGGAGCAGAGTTCCACTGTGCCAAATCCTCTAGTGTTGTAAGAGCCCTGAAGAACCTTATGTCTTAACTTGTGCCAGGGCTGGGTGACCCTGAATCAGGAAGCCCAGCTAATGTCTTTATAGCTCCTTCTCTCCACTCCATCTAAGCAGAGCTCAGCTCACTAATTTCCCCTCCCCACACCATTTCTTCCTTCCTCCACACTTTAGCCCACTCTGCAATGGGATGTTCACCCCCATACCAGCAAGGAAAGAGTTAAAAGCAGCCAAGGGAAGCTGCACAGAGGGCATCCAATCATATAGAGGTTGCATGGAGCAACCAATCAGAGCCCAGCAGGTCACATAAAAGGAAGATGCAGGGCAAAGCAAGCTTAGTTGCTGCAGGGAGCCCAAAGGAGAGGATGGGGTTCCTAGAGGGCTGCAGGAAGGTAGCAGAGACTGGGGGAGCTAGTGAAAGCTCCTGGCTGGCTGCTGGGATTTGCAGGCTTGAGGCCCTGTGAAGAAGGTGCTGGGGCTGCAGGGAAGTGGCCCAGGGAATTGAAGTAGCACTGGTGGAGAAGTTAAGGAGAGGCTGCTAGATACAGGGTCTCTGGGCTGGGACCTGGAGTAGTGTGTGGGACCAGGTCTCTCCCTTGCTGGGACCCCCCATCTGCTACTAGGGAAGTGATTGGACTGGGAGATGCTTTGGGGGGGAAATGTCTAGTGACATAGCTAGAGAGCTAAGTCCGGATGCTGTAGTACTTAAACTGAAGTGGGTCTGCAGATGGAGATGATGACAGGAGAGACCCCCACCAAGAGAAAGTGCACTTCCTGAGAGCTAATCCCCAAGACTGCCAGCAGGAGGTGCTGCTCTGGTGAGTGAACTCTGACACCCATTTTCCCTAATTGACATATTCAGTTTTAGTTGCAGCCTCTACCTATCCATCTTTCATCCAACACTTGACCCCTCCCTCCATATGAATGATCCAGTCACTGGTAAGGTAATGTGGCTAGTCAAAATTTGGGGCCTGTTTGGGAGTTGAAACTGTTGATGGAGTCTGGTATTATCTTTGATACAGCCTTACTTATCTACAAGTAAAACTCCTGCTTCTCCAAATGCAAAAGGACTAGTTTCTTAGCTTACAGGTCCAAGCATCCTTTCAGATGACCCAAAAATCTGTTTCTCTCAGGGTCACACTATGCTAACGGGCTTCTGCTTGGATTCCTTCAAGCAATCTGTCATTCTCTAGTTCTGTCTTTAGCCTTTCCCCTCTCTCACTGACTCCCTTCTACACACCCTCACCCAAAACAATCAGCAGAAACCCCCTCTGGTTGCACAGTCCAAATCTCCTGGGCAGGTTCACATAGCCCTTGTGTTTTTGGTGGGGGACTGTGGCTATTACTAATCCTTACAGTTACATTAATTGAAGGGTGTGTTGGCACCCACTAATCTCAATGAGGTTTTAAATCAATCCATAACAAGGTTTCACCCAGCTCATAACAATAATTCCATAAAATGAAATAGATGAGTAGATGACTTAATCATCCAGGCCAATATTTTTAAGTGGGAATCTAAATCTCTATTAAGATACCTAATTAGGTGGCCTGAAC
The DNA here is from genome assembly GCF_965140235.1 of Caretta caretta. NCBI lineage: Eukaryota > Metazoa > Chordata > Testudines > Cheloniidae > Caretta > Caretta caretta. Next base: position 82,568,750 of record NC_134207.1, on the reverse strand, counting down.
TTCAAAAGTGCTCAGAACCCAGCAGTTTGTATAGAGGACACATGTCCCATTGAAGTCAATGAAAACTGAGTGCTAAGTACTTGAAAATCCAGCCACATTTATGTGCATAAATATGGACACTAGGCTTTTTAAAAACTCATTCATGAATTCTACCTGTACATAGTCAAACCCATCTGCCCTCCTAAATTTGCACTTGGTTTCATGCACAAATAGGGTTCACACATCATCTTTACTATTCATGCATTTAGAATGAGTGTATAAATTATACCTGCACAGATAGAGGTCATCTGTCAGGAACCATGGGCATGAGTTCCCTCAGCTGAGCCTGGGGCTAGTTGACTCAGCCCTCAGGCTGGTTAATGAGCCCAGCTGGGCTCCGGCAGAATTGCCTGATTGTAGCCAATTGGGTAGACTGGCCAAGGAGCCAACAGGTCTGAAGTTAAGCTCAGTAACAGCATGTTGGTGGCTGCTCAGTGTTTGTGATCTCTCCTGTGCTAGCCTTGCTCCAGACCTACTCCTGCCTTGTTCCTGTCTTACTGTGGTCTGTTCTGGCTCTCTGCCCTAGCCTGGATCCTGACTCGGGTTCTGACCCTTGGCTTGTCTCCTGTTTCCTGACTCTAGCACTGAAGGTTGGTTTCTGGTCCTGGCTCTAAACACTAGGTCAAACGACTCATGTCCCAGTCCCTGACATCTATAATAAAGTTGCCTTTTCATTTGTAAAGAGTATGTATCATGCCCTTGAAATTAGAAATAATTGGTATGTAGGTCACCCCAGAGAAGACTAGTGCTATTTGGAATAAAGCCACCAACCATAAACTTTTTTCAGCCAGAAATAAACAACCAGCAGAAGATTCAGGGAAGATAATGGATTGCACAACAGGATTGAAAGTTGGGATGGGGTATATAAACACTTCACTTAGACAGAAGGGGTTAAGGAGCAGTTCTGGGCCCAAGTGACTCCACCCTGCCCCACCTGCTCCAGCTGGAAGAGGAGCTTCCAAGGGAGCCAAACAGCTCAAACATCTATCCTTGTTCTGTCTGCCCCATCTTGAGAGCTCCTGAGCAAGAGCAGAAGTCCTTACTGCAAGCAGTAGCTACCCCAGGCCATAGAGGATCCAAGGACAAGACCCAAGTGAGGTAGCTGGGAGTTCTCTTGGCCAGAGAAAAGCCTGGGGGCTGAGTCCTGAGCTGGGAGGCTGATCAGGGCCGGCAGCCTTCCTGATCTCCTGGATAGAGGGAGGGTGCAACCCAGGAATGTGGCCCAGTGTGAAGCTAGGGCTAGCCTGCAAGGAAGGAGGCTACAGCTGGGCTGAAGATTCAGGGTTTTTTCTATTTTCTGTTGGACTCTGAGATCTTGTGGGAAGCAAGTGGTAGGAAGTGGCCCAACAAGACACCCCCAAATCACTCTGGGGTGTTCATTATCACTGCCTTTTGTAGGGCCTTGGGTCAGAGCCCAGTGGAGAGGGTAGGTCTGGGCTTCCCTACCAATGACACTCTTCATGGAAGAGGCATAAACCCCTCTCCCCCACATCTGAGGCATATCTACACTGATGCCGCTTTTGGAGCGTATACAGTACATATGCATTTCCCATTCTCTTCCCTCCCCCCCCACCCAGCACAGTTATAAATGGCAATGTAGCCAGTGAGGCCCAGCTTAGGCAAGTAAAGACATACCTGAAGGGTGTGGGTATGCAAATACAGACTGTACATGACTCTCTACTTGCCCAAGCTGTGTCATGTACACCAGATGTGTTCATCAGTAAGGCTAAGATTTGTCATGGATATTATTAGTAAAAGTCTCAGACAGGTCATGGCTAAAAGTCACAGAAGGCCATGTCATGTCTGACTTTCACAAAAAATATCCCTGACAAAATGGGGATCTGAGGATCCCCACACCATTTGAAACAGGACAACTGAACAGCAGCTAGGAGCTGCAGGGTACCCATGCAGCTCCAAGGGTCCCTGTTGCCCATGGGGAGCCAGGAGCTGTGGGGAGCCCCTGTGTCAGCGGGGAGCTACAGAGTACCCCCAGCAGCTCCAAGGGCTGGTGGGAGCTGCAGGGTGCCTCCACTGCCCATGGGGGCAGGAGCTGCAGGGGTTGCAACCACTGCAGGCTGAGGTCACTGGAAGGCACAGGGGGTTCCGTGAGCTCTGACTAAATCGTAGCCTTAATCCTCAGATCCTCTAATGCTCTGCCTGGCATGGCTGAGTTCAGTTACATAGTGTCTTTTATGCACAGTGCTATCTAGTGGCTGAACAAAGAGAAAAGGAGTACTTGTGGCACCTTAGCCTCCAGCTTTCACCCTGACCACACCACATGATCCATTGTCTAAAGCCAAGCTCTGCGATACAACCGCATTTGCTCCAACTCCTCAGACAAACACCTACAGAATCTCTATCAAGCATTCTTACAACTACAATACCCACCTGTGGAAGTGAAGAAACAGATTGATAGAGCCAGAAGAGTTCCCAGAAGTCACCTACTACAGGACAGGCCCAACAAAGAAAATAACAGAACACCACTAGCCGTCACCTTCAGCCCCCAACTAAAACCCCTCCAACACATTAAGGATCTACAACCTATCCTGAAGGATGACCCAACACTCTGACAAATCTTGGGAGACAGGCCAGTCCTTGCCTACAGACAGCCCCCCAACCTGAAGCAAATACTCACCAGCAACCACATACCACACAACAGAACCACTAACCCAGGAACCTATCCTTGCAACAAAGCCCGTTGCGAACATTGCCCACATCTATTCAGGGGTCACCATCACAGGGCCTAATAACATCAGCCACACTATCAGAGGCTTGTTCACCTGCACATCCACCAATGTGATATATGCCATGTGCCAGCAATGCCCCTCTGCCATGTGCATTGGTCAAACTGGACAGTCTCTATGTAAAAGAATAAATAGACACAAATCAGATGTCAGAATTATGACATTCATAAACTAGTCGGAGAACACTTCAATCTCTCTGGTCACCCAATTACAGACATGAAAGTTGCGATATTACAACAGAAAAACTTCAAAACTAGACTCCAGCGAGAGACTGTTGAATTGGAATTCATTTGCAAATTGGATACAATTAACTTAGGCTTGAATAGAGACTGGGAGTGGCTAAGTCATTATGCAAGGTAACTGATTTCCCCTTTTTTTCCTTACCCCCCCAGACGTTCTTGTTAAACCCTGGATTTGTGCTGGAAATGGCCCAACTTGATTATCATACACATTGTAAGGAGAGTGATCACTTTAGATAAGCTATTACCAGCAGGAGAGTGGGGTGGGGGGAGAGAACCTTTTGTAGTAATAAACACCCGTTTTTTCATGCTTTGTGTGTATAAAAATCTTCTGTATCTTCCACAGTATGCATCCGATGAAGTGAGCTATAGCTCACGAAAGTTTATGCTCAAATTGGTTAGTCTCTTAGGTGCCACAAGTACTCCTTTTCTGTTTTGCGAATACAGACTAACACGGCTGCTACTCTGAAAAGTGGCTGAACAGTATGCTACAGTTAAGCGTTCCATTAAGTTCTGCATTCCTACCATTTACAAATTATACACTATCCTTGAAGTTCAGTATGGATCAGTGTCTCTGAATCATAATAGTTTTCCAGTTACACAACACAAGCATAACAACTTGATCATCTGGCTGTCCATTAGTTGTAACAACTGGCTGTGGTTGCTTTGGATTTTGAGTCCTTTTGTTCTGCATCTGACCTCTAAAGTTCTTCTGTTTGTTCTTTCTGAGGAACAAACTCTAGATGTCGATGGCTTCTGTTGAACTGTGCACTGTTCTCAATCACATGGTTTGGGCACTAAATTATTTTTCTTTGACAACTGCAGTTGTCCATCCTTTTTCTCTATCCAATTTCTCACACACAGTCATCCAGGGGTTTGTATCTGGCAGCTCTCTAACTGAGCCATGTCTGTTAAAACGTTCATAAGCTATTGTAGCCTCTTTATCTGGTTTGGCTACTCGCCATGTCTGGCCACTTTGGAAACAAAATTGGAACAGGAGTTGCCTTCCCATAAGGAGCTATTCTGGATTATATCCAGTAGCTGCTGTTGATTTCTAACTCAGAAGAACAAATAATGGATCTTCTTGCTGTAGGATTTTCTTGAGCTGTACAGCCCTCAGCTTCTCTAGTCACTCGTGGACTGGGCCGTAACTAGGATGGGACAGGCAAAGCGGGAGCACAGAGCTGGCAAGAGTGCAAAAATGGGGTGTGCAGGATCGGGCCCAGCAGCATCAGTGCCTCCCATGCAGGATCAGGCCCAGTGACATCAGCCCGAGCCAGGGGGTGTTCAGCATCCACACGCCCTGTAGGATTGCAGGCCTGGTGACCCCAGCCAGAGCAGGTTCCCCCCAGTACTAGGACCACAGTAAGCAGGCAGGGTGCTGAGTGCACTGCTTGGCTCTTACTGAGCATGCTCATAACATCTGCTGAAGCGGCTGCCCTTGCTGGGGTTTAAAATCTGCTTCTGTTTGGAGATTAAAGGTGGGCAAATTGAGCAAATCTGAGGGGGGGATGGGCGGAGTCTGCTGGGGCAGCAATGACTGCATGAGGGTGTAAAACAGCTGGGGGCAGGGGCAGGAGATGGGGTGAGGGGTAGAATCAGGGAGAGGGCGTAGGAGCGGGGTTAAACCCAGGGGTGAGGTGCTGCCAGATGGTGGCAGAGGGCAAAACCCTGGCACAGGGAGGGGCAGGGGGGATAAATTACCACAGTGGGATGAGCCACTTGCTGTGATTGCAAAAATAAGGTGGGGTGGGGTGGGGCTCTTATTTCCCCTCCCTTAGGACAGTAGTCTCAGCACCTGCTTCTCAGGGCTCTGTTCTTAAAGGCACAGGCATCCCAATGCCTACACAGGTGGCTCTTCACTATCTGATGTAACATACTGGGGATGCTACAGGAAACTTGATTCAGTGAAATATTTTGACAGACACCACCCCAAAACTCTCACATTTTGAATATTTAAAAGAATCCCTTATCACTTTATATGTCTACATAAAGTCTCCAAGCAGTTCACAAATTTGTCTTATCTGCTGCTGTGATTCCCTGAATTGCACATCCTTTCTTGTAATCCATTTAAAATCTAGTTTTGCTACTGTTTACTTTTTTAATGGTTTATTATTCTTAGCACTTCATCATTTACCTTTGTCAACATTGTGTGGATGGATGTCATTGTGCCATTTAATTTATATTTTAATAACTAGTTGCTAGTAACTTTAGCAATGACATCTGTGTTGCAGTATAGCACTTCCTATGTTTGTACTCTGACTTTTTTTTAATTTGGAATGTTTAATTCTAATTTTTTTTATTTTTATAGCACAAGTTTATTCTGTTGGATCACGTGACTTCCAGGCTGATTTCCTAGCCTGGTGTCAAAATATTTTTTCCTTTGATCCACCAAAGGGAATCACATTTCTCAACTGTTTTGCCTCTCGAGCCACCCTTTTGTCCTTTTTTGCATGTCACTGCTTGTGTGTTCAACTTGGCCCCCAAATATTCACTAAGGCAGTATACCATCTCCTATTAAATACCTCTCAAAGACAATCTACTGTACATTTTACTGAACATAAGAACAGCAGCCATAGTGGTACAGTAATGATCCATAAAACCAGTATCCTGTCTTCCAACAGTGGCCAGTGCCAGATGCTTCAGAGGGAATGAACAGAACAGGCAGTCATCGCATGATCCTGTCTTCCACTCCCAGCTTCTGGTAGTCAGCCTCTGGATAAGGACACCCAGAGCATGGGGTTTCATCCCTGACCATCTTGGCTAATAGGTCCATCAATGGCATCTTCCAGGAATTTATCTAATTCTTTTATCCCAGTTATCGTTTTACAACCTAATGAACACACACTTACAATGCCAAGACTGCTTGACAACCACAAGAATTCAAGAATCATGAGTTAGACACCCCAAATCATGAATCTTAAAAAGAACCAAATATTTTTATGTGCATTTTTTTGTTCCTGAGCATTTAGGATGCAAGAGGCCCATAGCCACAACAGTAGGAACCAAAATCACTGAGTGAATCTTGGTCTAGCCTCATTTTTGTTACTCTCCCAAACCATTCATATACCTAAGGCCATATCTACACTACAAACTTACATTAACTCATGTTACATCAGCATGCAATCTCAACAGTTAGTATGAACAATGAGGAGTCCCTGTGGCACCTTAGACTAACAAATTTATTTGGGCATAAGCTTTCATGGGCTAAAACCCACATAATCAGATGCATGGGGTGGAAAATACAGTAGAGGTATAAATACACAGCATATAAAAAGATGGGAGTTGCCTTATCAAGTGTGGGGGGCTCAGTGCTAACAAGCCAATTCAATTAAGGTGGAAGTGGGTTATTCTCAACAGTTTATAAGAAGGGGGTGGAAATCACTTTTGTAGTGCTAATGAGGCCAATGTAATCAAGGCGGCCCATTTCAAACAGTTCACAAGAAGGTGTGAGTATCAGCAAGGGGAATTCGTTTTTTTTGTAGTGACCCTTACTCCACAGTTTGAAAACCTCTGCTAAATGGAAACAGAAATCGGGCATGGGGGAGGGGGTGTCATGTGACTCTGCTTGCCCCCATGTGTCCCCTATAAGGGGCCCTAATATGCTTAGTTATGGCTCTGCTTGTGGACTGATATGATCAATAGTGTGTTTTTGTGTAGAATGACTTGAATTCTGCTGCAGTAAATTGTGGTCCGTTTGTCCATCAGTAGTTCTGAGGACTTTGGTATTCTAGAAGTATATCAATAACAGTGCAACATGTTATGTCTTTCAAGTATATCTACCTGGAAAAATAGTTCATGACAACCAGGGAATAGGGTCTTCTGAATTTGCATGAATCTGCAGCTAGTCTCTTCCAAGGTCTATTTAGGAAGGATCAAGTGGGCAAAAAGGGAGGGAGAGTGACACTCTGGCCAAAATGGCATTACCAGTTTCTGAATTACTGATAACTCAGAAGAACATGATCTGTAACAGATAAAACACAAGATGGGGTATTAGTTGGTGCCTGCTTCAGACCACCAAATCACAGTAGAGAACAGGATGACTGGCTCATTATACACCCATCAATATGTAGGTGGAAAAGCTGCATGTTCATGGGGGACTTCAATTTGAGTGACATGCTAGGTCTCCTGTCAGTGCTAAAACATCCTTGGAATTCATAAACATAGAAGATTTCCTAACTCAAAATATGTTGTAGCCAGCAAGGGGGAATTCTGTATTAGACTTCATCCTCTCTAATAGAGGAACTGATCACAGAACTAAAAAGGTAGTGTAGCTACAAGTCGTCATGACTTGACCACATTTATATGTGCAAACAGAATAAACTCCAGACCAGTAATATATATACTTGGTGCTTTAAAAGGGAAAATTTCACAAAGCTGAACTATTATGAGCCAAATCAGTTGGGAGGAAGAATTTAATCAGAAAAATGTGACTAATAATTGGGAATTGTTTAAGAACACTTTACTAGATACTAAAAAAAACCCTGACCCTTGAAGTCTGTAATGTTTAAAAAACCTGGTTTAGCGGGGAAATGATATATCAGAAGGTAGGTATGGCAGAAAACTGATAAGGGAAGCAAACGGAGCTGAGGAGAAATCTGTGATCAGCAGAGTTAAGAATAAGGAGGAGTTTTAAGTATATTAACACAAAGCATCCTAACAATGGCATTGGTCAATTACTAGATGGAAATGGTAGAATTATCAATATTGATGTAGAAAAGACAAAGGTGTTCAATAAATATTTCTGTTCTGTAGTGGGGATGGGGTATTATCACACATGTGATACTTCTTTCCATTCCACTTGTATCCAAGAGTTTTAAAAGAGCTAGCTGAGGAGCTCACTGGACAGTTAAGGATGATTTTCAATAAGTTTCAGAACACACTGGAAGTTTCAGAAGACTCAAAGAAAGCTAATGTTGTGCTAATATTTTAAAAGGGTAAACAGATTGACCCAGGTAATTATAAGCCTGTCAGTCTGACATCAATCCCAGACAAGATAATGGAGCAGCCGATCCAAGACTCAGTTAATAAAGAATTAAAGGAGGGTAATGTAACTAATGCAAATCAACATGGGTTTATGGAAAATAGATCCTGTCATACTATCTTGATACAGTTTTTTGAATGAGACTACAAGTTTGGTTGATAAAGGTAATAATGCTGATCTAATATATTTAGACTCCAGTAAGGTTCTTGACATGGTACTGCTTGCCAATTTTAATATCCTACTTTAAAATTAACTTGGCACACATTGAATGGTTTAAAAACAGTCTAACTGATAGGTCTCAATGTGTTTTTAAAAAAAAAATTGTAAACAGGGAATCATCAACAACCAGGTATGTTTCTAATGGGGTCCTGCAGAGACTACTTATTTATCCTACACTTTATTTAATATCAGTGACCAAGACCAAAACATAAAATCACTGAAAGTTTGCAGATGACTCCAAAATTGGAGAAATGGTAAATGAAGAGGACACATCACACATACAGGGTGATCTGGGTTACCTGGAAAGCTGGGTGCAAGCAGACACCATTTTAATATGGCTAAATGCAAATGTGTACATATAGGAACATAGGCCCTGCTTACAGGATGGAGGCTCCATCTTGGGAAGGAGTGATTCTGAAAAAGATTTGGGGGTCCTGGAGGATAATCAGCTGAACATGAGCTCCTGGTGTAAAACTGTGGTCAAAAAAGCTAACACAATCCTGGGATGTATAAATAAGGGAATACTGAGTAGGATTAGAGATCATTTTACCTTTTGTATTTTGGCACTGGTGCAAATGCTGATGGAGTACAGCATCCAGTTCTGAGTCAAAACTTCAAGAAGAATGTTGATAAACTGTAGAGGGTTCAGAAAAGAACCAGGAGAATGATTAAAGGATTAGGAAACATGCCTTATAGTGGTGGACTGAAGGAGCTTCATCTGTTTAACTCAACAGAACCAGCAATCAAAATGATCCATCCACTCCCAGCTTCTGGCAAACAGAGGCTAGGGACACTCAGCATGGTGTTGCATCCCTGCCCATCCTGGCTATTCGTCATTGATGGACCACCTATCCTCCATGAACTTATCTAGCTCTCTTTTTTTGAACCCTGTAGGGGAAGGCCAAAACTATAACATCTCCTGGCAAAGAGTTCCACAGGTTGATTCTGTGTTGTGTGAAGAAGTACTTCCTTGTTTGTTTGGGTTTTTTTTAAGCCTGCTGCCTATGAATTTCATTCGATGACCCCTAGTTCTTGTTATGTGAAGGAGTAAATAACACTTCCTTATTCACTTTCTCTACACCAGTCAAGATGTTAGACCTCTATCCTATCCCCTCCCCCGCCAGTCATCTCTTTTCCAAGATGAATAGTCCCAATCTGTTTGTTCTGTCCTCATACGAAAGCTGTTCCATATCCCTAATCATTTTAGTTGCTCTTCTCTGAACCTTTTCCAATTAAATATATTTTTTTGAGATGGAATGATCAAATCTGCACCCAGTCAAGATGTGGGTGTATCATGGATTTATATAGTGGCATTATGATATTTTCTGTCCTATCTATCCCTCCTAATTGTTTGTTAGCTTTTTTGACTGCCACTGCACATTGAGCAGACACTTTCAGAGAAATATCTACAATGACTCCAAGATCTTTCTAGACTGGTAACAGCTAATTTAGACCCCATCATTTTGTATGTATAGTTTTTTTTTCCAATATACATTACTTTGCGTTTATCAACATTGAATTTCATCTGCCATTTTGTTGCCCAGTCACCCAGTTTTGTGAGATCCCTTTGTAAGTCTTTGCCGTCTGCCTGGGACTTAACTGTTTTGAGTAATTTTGTATCATTGGCAAATTCTGCCACCTCACTATCTACACCTTTTTCCAGATCATTTATGTTGACCAGTATTAGTCCCAGTACAGACCCCAGGGGGACACTACTATTTACCTCTCTCCATTCTGAAAACCCCCCATTTATTTCTATGCTTTGTTTCCTGTCCTTAAAACAATTACTGATCTATGAGAAGACCTTCACTCTTATCCAATGTCTCCTTACTTTGCTTACAGCATTTGGTGAGGGACCTTGTCGAAGGCTTTTGGAAAGTCTAAATACACTATATCCACTGGATCACCCTTGTCCACAGTTTGTGTACCCCCTACAAAGAATTCTAATAGATTGGCGAGGCATGATTTGTTAAGAAGTTCACATAACATAATTTTTCTAACGAAGACAAGTGTTCTGTAAACCTAGCTGTCAAGGTTCCTCCCCCACTCTGAACTCTAGGGTACAGATGTGGGGACCTGCATGAAAAAACCCCCTAAGCTTATCTTTACCAGCTTAGGTCAAAACTTCCCCAAGGTACAAAATATTACACCCGTTATCCTTGGAATGGCCGCTACCACCACCAAACTAATACTGGTTACTGGGGAAGAGCTGTTTGGACGCGTCTTTCCCCCCAAAATACTTCCCCAAAACCTTGCACCCCACTTCCTGGACAAGGTTTGGTAAAAAGCCTCACCAATTTGCCTAGGTGACTACAGACCCAGACCCTTGGATCTTAAGAACAATGAACAATCCTCCCAACACTTGCACCCCCCCCTCTCCTGGGAAATGTTGGATAAAAAGCCTCACCAATTTGCATAGGTGACCACAGACCCAAACCCTTGGATCTGAGAACAATGAAAAAGCATTCAGTTTTTTAAAAGAAGACTTTTAATAAAAAATAGCAGTAAATAGAAATAAAGAAATCCCCCCTGTAAAATCAGGATGGTAGATATCTTACAGGGTAATTAGATTCAAAACATAGAGAACCCCTCTAGGCAAAACCTTAAGTTACAAAAAAAGTACACAGACAGAAATAGTTATTCTATTCAGCACAATTCTTTTCTCAGCCATTTAAAGAAATCATAATCTAACACATACCTAGCTAGATTACTTACTAAAAGTTCTAAGACTCCATTCCTGTTCTGTCCCTGGCCAGAGCAGCACACAGACAGACCCTTTGTCCCTCTCCCTCCTCCCAGCTTTTGAAAGTATCTTGTCTCCTCATTGGTCATTTTGGTCAGGTGCCAGCGAGGTTACCTTTAGCTTCTTAACCCTTTACAGGTGAGAGGAGCTTTCCCCTGGCCAGGAGGGATTTCAAAGGGGTTTACCCTTCCCTTTATCTTTATGACACGCCCCCCAAATCTCAGCTAGGGTGAAACACTGGCTGGGATTTCTTCCTGGAGCTGTAGGAAAACAGTTAATAAGACACATGCATCTCTAAATATACTACCAAGTACATAAAGACTAACAATATTTTCCACATCTCAAGGACGATTTTAACCAGTTGATTCTGGGAAACTTTCACGGGAGAGTGCATCAGCCACTTTGTTAGAAGCTCCTGAGATGTGTTGGATGTCGAAATCAAAATCTTGGAGAGCTAAACTCCACCGAAGAAGTTTTTTGTTAGTTTCTTTGACGGTGTGAAGCCACTTTAGTGCAGCATGGTCGGTTTGCAGGTGGAAACGCCGTCCCCAAACATATGGGCGTAGCTTTTCCAGAGCGTAGACAATGGCATAACATTCTTTTTCAGTGACTGACCAGTTGCTTTCCCTCTCAGACAGTTTTTTGCTGAGAAACACTACAGGGTGGAATTCTTGATCAGGTCCTTTCTGCATTAAAACTGCTCCCACACCACGCTCGGATGCATCTGTGGTTACTAGGAACGGTTTGTCAAAGTCTGGGGCCCTTAGTACAGGGTCAGACATGAGTGTCGCTTTAAGCTTGTTAAAGACCTTCTGACACTTTCCGGTCCACTGAACAGCATTTGGCTGTTTCTTTTTGGTTAGGTCTGTCAGTGGGGCAGCGATTTGGCTGTAGTGTGGTACAAATCGTCTGTAATAACCGGCCAAGCCTAAGAAGGATTAACCTGTTTCTTTGACTTTGGGACAGGCCACTTTTGGATAGCATCCACTTTGGCCTGTAGGGGGCTGATAGTTCCTTGACCCACCTGGTGTCCAAGGTAAGTCACTCTGTTTAGGCCTATTTGACACTTCTTAGCCTTAACAGTTAGTCCTGCCTCCCTTATGCGCTCAAGGACTTTTTGTAGATGTTCCAGGTGGTCTGCCCAGGAATCCGAAAATATGGCCACATCGTCAAGGTAGGCGACTGCATATTCTCCTAATCCCGCTAGGAGACCATCTACAAGTCTTTGGAAAGTGGCGGGTGCATTTCGCAGCCCGAAAGGGAGTACATTAAATTCATACAGCCCGAGATGTGTGATGAAGGCTGACCTTTCCTTGGCAGATTCGTCTAGCGGTACCTGCCAGTACCCCTTGGTTAAGTCCAAGGTAGAGATGAACTGGGCCCGTCCCAGTTTCTCTAATAGTTCATCTGTGCGTGGCATGGGATAGTTGTCTGGGCGAGTTACAGCATTTATCTTACGGTAGTCCACGCAAAAACGTATTTCCCCATCTGGTTTGGGAACTAGAACCACTGGAGATGCCCATGCACTTTCAGAGGGGCGGATTACCCCCATCTGTAACATATCCTGGATCTCCCGTTCTATAGCAGTTTTAGCTTGAGGAGACACCCGGTAAGGTTGGACCCTAATTGGGTGAGCATTACCTGTGTCAATGGAGTGGTATGCCCGTTCAGTCAGTCCTGGGGTGGCTGAGAACGTTGGCGCGTAGCTAGTGCACAGCTCCTGGATCTGCTGTCGCTGCATACGCCCAAGGGTCATGGAGAGGTTCACCTCTTCCACACCACCAGCACATTTCCCTTCGTAGTAAACACCTTCAGGCCACTCAGCGTCGTCTCCTCCCTGGGCTGTAAACTGACAAACCTTTAATTCTCTGGAATAAAAGGGCTTTAAAGAATTAACATGGTACACCTTAGGCTTTCGGTTGGAGGTGGGGAATGCTATGAGATAATTAACAGCTCCCAGGCGCTCCTGGACCGTGAATGGCCCTTCCCACGATGCTTCCATTTTATGGGCCTGGAGCGCCCTTAAGACCATGACCTGGTCTCCTACTTTGAAGGAACGCTCTCTGGCATGTTTATCATACCAGGCTTTTTGCTCTTTTTGAGCATCCTGTAAGTTTTCTCTAGCAAGGGCTAAAGAGGTTCGGAGGGTGTTTTGTAGGTTGGTTACAAAGTCCAGAATGTTAGTTCCTGGAGACGGTGTAAATCCCTCCCATTGCTGCTTCACCAACTGCAATGGCCCCTTAACCTCACGGCCATATACAAGTTCAAATGGGGAAAACCCTAAACTGGGATGTGGTACAGCTCTGTAGGCAAAGAGCAACTGCTGCAACACTAGGTCCCAATCATTGGAGTGCTCATTTACAAATTTACGTATCATGGCCCCCAAAGTTCCATTAAACTTCTCCACCATGCCATTTGTTTGATGATGGTAAGGAGTGGCAACCAAGTGATTTACCCCATGAGCTTCCCAAAGGTTTTTCATAGTTCCTGCCAGGAAATTAGTCCCTGCATCGGTGAGGATGTCGGAGGGCCAACCTACCCTGGCAAAAATGTCTGCAAGTGCCTGGCACACACTTTTAGCCCTGGTGTTGCTTAGAGCTACTGCTTCCGGCCATCGGGTGGCAAAATCCATGAAAGTCAGTATGTACTGCTTTCCTCTGGGTGTCTTTTTCGGAAAAGGACCCAGAATATCCACAGCTACTCGCTGAAATGGAACTTCAATGATGGGGAGTGGCTGGAGAGGGGCTTTGACCTGGTCTTGGGGTTTTCCCACTCTTTGGCACACCTCACAAGACTGGACATAGGTAGAAACATCCTTGCCCATTCCCTCCCAGTGGAATGACCCCCCCAAACGGTCTTTGGTCCTGTTCACCCCAGCATGGCCACTAGGGTGATCATGGGCTAAGCTCAAGAGCTTGGCCCGGTATTTAGTTGGAACTACCAACTGTCTCTGAGGATGCCAGTCTTCCTGGTGTCCACCAGAAAGAGTTTCCTTGTATAAAAGTCCTCTTTCTACAACAAACCTGGATCGATTAGAAGAGCTGAGAGGCGGTGGGTTGCTCCGTGCCGCCGTCCAAGCTCTCTGGAGGCTTTCATCTGCTTCCTGTTCGGTCTGGAACTGTTCCCTTGATGCTGGAGACATCAGTTCCTCATGGGATTGTGGACCTAGGCTTGGTCCCTCTGGAAGCGATATAGGGGATGGAGCTGTTTCTGTTGACTGTGAACCGCTCTCCGCTGGTGCACTATGTTGGGATTCAGGCTCCGGCTGAGCCTCTTGTGTAGGGTTATCGGCTGCTGCCAGTTCAGGTTCGGTGGGGCCCTCTGGTGTTGAGGTTGCAAGTACTGGATTCAGTGCTGACACGGGGTCTGGTGTTGGTTGTTCGGCTGGTTCCGGTTCTGGGACTGGTTCCGTCTGGGTCTCTGGGACTGGATCCACTACTGCTGTTGCAGACATTGGCCTGGGGTCCAGGTCCATCACCTCTGACTGGGTCCTGATAGAAGTTTCCGGAACAGAGCTAGGCCTCACGGCTTGTTTAGCCTGGCTGCGGGTGACCATTCCACCCTCTTGGCCTGCTTCACATGATTGGCCAAGTCTTCCCCCAACAGCATGGGGATGGGATAATCATCATAGACTGCAAAAGTCCACATTCCTGACCAGCCCTTGTACTGGACAGGCAACTTGGCTGTAGGCAAATTGAAAGAGTTGGACTTGAAGGGTTGAATCGTCACTTGGATCTCTGGGTTGATTAAATTGGGGTCCACTAAGGAAGCATGGATAGCTGACACTTGTGCTCCGGTGTCCCTCCACGCGGTGACCTTCTTCCCGCCCACACTCACAGTTTCCCTCCGCTCCAAGGGTATCTGGGAGGTATCTGGGCCTGTGGACCTCTGGTGTGATTCCGGTGCAATGAACTGTAATCTGTTGGGGTTCTTGGGGCAGTTGGCCTTTACATGCCCCAGCTCGTTACACTTAAAACATCGTCCAGCTGACGGGTCACTGGGGCGAGGAGGGTTGCTGGAGAACGGGGTGGTGGGACGATAAGGGGTCTGGAGGGTTCTTTGGGAGGTAGGTGGGGCTTTGGGCGGCCCCCGGTAATAAGGTGTGGTCTGGGGTGGTCCCTTCTGGTCTCCGCTCCAACTGCGACCAGTTTTCTTCTTCTCTGCCACCTCCACCCATCTGGCTCCAATCTCTCCTGCCTCAATTACAGTTTTGGGTTTCCCATCTAGGATGTATCTTTCTATTTCCTCAGGAACACCCTCTAAGAATTGTTCCATTTGCATTAGGAAGGGCAAATTTACTGGAGATTCAACACTTGCTCCTGATATCCAGGCATCCCAATGTTTCACAATGTGGTAGGCATGTCGGGTAAATGACATGTCTGGTTTCCACCTTAGGGCTCTGAACCTCCGACGAGACTGCTCGGGTGTTATCCCCATTCTGACTCTCGCCTTGGATTTAAATAGTTCATACTTGTTCATGTGTTCTTTAGGCATTTCAGCTGCCACCTCAGCTAAGGGTCCACTGAGCTGCGGCCTCAGCTCTACCATGTATTGGTCAGCAGAGATGTTGTACCCAAGGCAGGCCCTTTCGAAGTTTTCTAAGAAGGCCTCAGTATCATCACCTGCCTTGTAGGTGGGGAACTTTCTGGGATGGGAAGTGGTACCTGGAGAAGGATTGCTAGGGTTTGTTGGTATATTCTGCTGGGCCTTTATCCTCTCCATCTCCTCCACATGCTTCCTCTCTTTTTCCCTCTCCTCCTCCACATGCTTCCTTGCCTCCATTTCTTGTTCCTTCTTCAGCTGCATGAGTTCTATCTGTCTTTCATGTTCCCTTTGTCTTTCCTCAGCCTGAAATTTGGCTAATTCCAGCTGTAGTCGAGCTGAGGATTTGGTCATTCTAACCTCTCTGTTTTTAACTAACTTTACACCCGAGGTTTAGAAATAAACAAACAAAACTTGGCTGTAAAATTTTGCTGTGCTGGAATAGAATACCTATTCTCTGATAGTGATTGTCAGCCTACAGAAAAAGACAATTCCCTTGTCTCTGCTCTGGGCCCAAATTAAAGCAAAAAACCTCCAACTGCTTGGAAACCTGCTTACCCAGCCCAAAGAAAAAGCAAATGGGTAGAACACACACCCCCTATTTACTTTTAGGAAGAAAAGAAAAAAAAAAACAATGGGTTGGAAGACTGTGAATTTCCCTGCAGGAGTTAAGTACCCTGCCTCCAGGCAAAAAAACCTGCAATTCACAAGTTAATCCCCTTTTGTCTCTGCTTGGCCACAAAGCAGAGAGAAACCAAGCTGCTTTCAGTTTCAAAGCTGCTTTCTGGACTTTCTTTCCAAAGAAAAAAAAATTTCCTTTTTAAAATCTGTATTTCTAGTTCAAAAAATCTCAACTGGATCTCAAATGATTTCAGGTTAATCCCACCGCTGCCACCATGTCAAGGTTCCTCCCCCACTCTGAACTCTAGGGTACAGATGTGGGGACCTGCATGAAAAAACCCCCTAAGCTTATCTTTACCAGCTTAGGTCAAAACTTCCCCAAGGTACAAAATATTACACCCGTTATCCTTGGAATGGCCGCTACCACCACCAAACTAATACTGGTTACTGGGGAAGAGCTGTTTGGACGCGTCTTTCCCCCCAAAATACTTCCCCAAAACCTTGCACCCCACTTCCTGGACAAGGTTTGGTAAAAAGCCTCACCAATTTGCCTAGGTGACTACAGACCCAGACCCTTGGATCTTAAGAACAATGAACAATCCTCCCAACACTTGCACCCCCCCCTCTCCTGGGAAATGTTGGATAAAAAGCCTCACCAATTTGCACAGGTGACCACAGACCCAAACCCTTGGATCTGAGAACAATGAAAAAGCATTCAGTTTTTTAAAAGAAGACTTTTAATAAAAAATAGCAGTAAATAGAAATAAAGAAATCCCCCCTGTAAAATCAGGATGGTAGATATCTTACAGGGTAATTAGATTCAAAACATAGAGAACCCCTCTAGGCAAAACCTTAAGTTACAAAAAAAGTACACAGACAGAAATAGTTATTCTATTCAGCACAATTCTTTTCTCAGCCATTTAAAGAAATCATAATCTAACACATACCTAGCTAGATTACTTACTAAAAGTTCTAAGACTCCATTCCTGTTCTGTCCCTGGCCAGAGCAGCACACAGACAGACCCTTTGTCCCTCTCCCTCCTCCCAGCTTTTGAAAGTATCTTGTCTCCTCATTGGTCATTTTGGTCAGGTGCCAGCGAGGTTACCTTTAGCTTCTTAACCCTTTACAGGTGAGAGGAGCTTTCCCCTGGCCAGGAGGGATTTCAAAGGGGTTTACCCTTCCCTTTATCTTTATGACACTAGCCAATCTCATTATTTCCTTTTATGTTCCTGTTTTTATCTAATTTTACAGCTAAGTTGATTGGATCATAGTGAAAAGTTGGGAGGAGATGCTAAAGCTGAATGAATCTTTCCTTGATGAATTACAAACAAACACACACAATTGGTACCTAGGTTTGTAAATTCAGAGAGTAACTGATTCATAGTGAATCACTAATGATTAGCATAGAGGAGGAACTTCATCTGAAGTATGAACAAATACTTTAAAAATAAATATTGAAAGAATTTTTGTCTCCAGACTAGCTCATGACACCATAAAGCATACCCAAAGAGTAACTATAATACTGCATAAAAAAATGAAAACAAAATGCTATGATCCCATCACTCTGTTATAATATTGCATTCTGATCTTAATTACATTCATTAAACATTGAGCTCTTTTCACAAGCTTTTGGAATTTAAGGCTAAATTGACCCAATCAGTCCTAGGGCCAAAGCGAGGCCACAAGGATCCTTCCATCTAACCATTGAGATGGAGGCCAAGAATATCTTGGCCCTTGTGTTCCTAAGGCCATTGAAGTCAAGGGGTGCTTTTCCATTGACTTCAAAGGGCTTTGGATTATATCTCAGTGAGCTAAAACTTCAGAGGGGTGAGGAGGCAAAGGGTGAAGGCGGGACAATGACTCCTCTGCACTGACTAGTGGAGCTGAGCCAGTGCATGGAGTGTCGTTGGGGAATGGTGCACATGCATCATTAAAAGAAGTATCCTTAGGCCTTCTTACCCATTGCTTGTCCACTCCTGCAGCTCTAGGCACACTCTAGTCCCAGTCCTACAAGACAGAGCCAAGGTTTGAGAAGGTCTTCTCTGGAATTCATTATCCCCACCTTGAGGACATTCCCTTATTTGAGAATTCTGCTATTTTCCCCAGATCCATCAATCCTTTTTTCCCCCATACACAGCAGCCTCCTGTTATAATTTAGTTTAAAAGTAAAGGCTAGATGCTGCAGTCCTCAAGGGAGATCCAATAGAGGTGTTGCTTGAATAAATCTTGAGCAATGACTGCTGGATTTGGCCTAGTGTACCTTTTTTGTTTGTTTTTGTTTAGCTTTAAGGATCTCGTTTCCCTTAAAGGCAAGCACCTGTGTGAACAGCTTTAATACCTGGCCAAATTTATGAGTGCAACTGTGAGACAGGGTTGCTTGTGATGGCAGGATTTAACAGTCAGGGGGCTCACTTCCAGCTTGTGTCCTAGGTTCCTAAAGCTCATGCTTCAGGGTTTCAGCGAGCCATTAGCTGTGTTCAGGAAAGTATTCCCCCACAACCCCCTCTGCTGAAGCTTCAGGGATGGCCATGTTTGGAAATGAGACATTGCACAGTGATGGTCAGAGCTATGAAGTGGTACAGACCATTCTCTCTCTCTGGTCCTAGGCTGGTTGGTTCTTGCTCACATGTTCAGGGTCTAATTGATCTCTGTGTGATCAGGAAGAAATTTTTCCCCAGGTTAGACTGGCAGTGGCCTTGGTTTTTTCACCTTCCTCTGCAGCATGTGGGCGCTGGTCACTTGCGAGGATTATCTGGGCATATCCCACTGAATTACTTCCCTGCCATTATAGGGGCCTCTTGTTTCCCTCCTATTCTTAACCTGTGGCACAAAAGTCTTGTCTCCTGTGGATTGTAATACTTTAGTCTCATTTTGGCTGTTGGATTAGTGTACAGGTGGCTGGGTGGTGGTGGCCTGTGCTATACAGGAGGTCAGACTAGATCTTGTGGGTCCCTGCTGGCCTTAAATTCTATCACCTAGGTGGGCAGTGGGCACAAGCATTACAACTTGCACCTGTAAAAAGCCCATTAAGACCAATGGGTTTTGTGGCTACAAATTCTAACACTTGTGCCCAAGCAGGTTTTCAGATGTTTAAAAGCTACAGGCATATGTGTGCCTGGGCAAATGCAGAAGCTTGGTAGAGTCCCAACCTAAAATCTGGTCCTAGATGGGGCAGGTGAGGGGAGCAGAAGGAACTCCAGCCTGGTATCTGCCAGGCTGCAGGCCCCGAGGGAAGGGCTGGGCCGGTGCAAAGGGGATGAAGGAGAAACGACCCAGGGAGAGAGGCAACAGTAGGGAGAGCGTCAGCATGCTCTTAGTTCTGGTGACCAATAAAGAGAGAGCTTTGGCAGATGACGATTTAGTGAAGATATGTTTCAGAACCCTGTTGTCTATTGCTTTAATTAAACCAGCAATTTCAGCCTCTAGTCATAATTCTTTTACTATCATTAGAGTATGTTCAACCCTCTGCCACTGCTCTGTGTGCTCTGTGTAAAAAGTTGGCAGACTCTCTGGCCGCTATAGAAGTGTACAATACCAACATCTTACTTTTTAACTCCTGGCAGACTCTTCCTTCCACTCACCAATGCTTGCCGCCTCCTCCTCCCCCAGCTTGTTTCTTTTGAACTCAGCTAGAAGAATCCACTTCCCCCACAGTCCCAGTCAGACTTTCACATTCATCAGTCTAACTGGCACCATCACCACAAGACTTCCTATGGTTCTTCGTCTTGACTGCAAACAAATTTCTTTATAAAAATAAAATAAAATCCTAATTGAATTGCATGTGAAAAACTAAGGTTAAATCTTGTACAGAGGAAGAGGAGAAGACCGAGACAGAACAGCACTCAGTCGTAGAACCATTTCTCATTTCAGTGAAAGCCTCCTTTGATAGTCTGCCTCAGTGTTGTCTAGCCTACGTGATGCAGTGCAGTGCTCATCAGCACTTCTGTTTAAAAGCGTCTTAAAAATCACCAGCACGATCATTACTCATCAGTCAAACAGCGTTTCAACCAGGACATGGAATCTGGAGGCACTGCATGCAGAGAGAGTCTTGTCCACTCTGGATTTAGACTAAGGGGTTTTTTGGCTTGGCTTTCCATCCTTGTGTATTCGATCATTACACAACCCTGCTGCATTACTTTATTTAGTGTTCTGTTTCCTGAAATGCCATTAGTGAATAGTACAGGTTTTTTTTCAAGTCTAATAAAAGAAAACAAGCTATTTTAAAATATAGATTTGAAAAAGACTAAAGAAAATGCAAATGCATTTGACAGGATTCTTTTCCACTAAGCATCTGATCTTGCATCTGATCTTGCTTCAGGCAGGTGGTTTCTTCCAACTTCATGGAGTCCCACTGACTTTAGGGGTCTACCCATGTAAGGCAGCTTACGGGGGGCGGGGGCTGATACTGTATAGAATGACCTTATAACTTGTATCCTAATGCTATATAATCTCTTACAGCATTTATGTAGCGCTTTTGACATGGAACAATAAACCAAGATGAGAGAGAAATCTTGCCCCTAAAAGCTCTGGAGATGCCTCAACTTTCTCTTAAGTATGAGTTTGCTTACAAAAGGCTCCAGATTGACATCCCTAGGTCCAAGAACTGCAATGGGATCTCCTAATGTAGGCTCTGCACAGGGACGGGGGATGGCATTAGCAGATCCCATGGCAAGTTCAGGCCCTTAGACACTGAAGTCCACCAGAACAGGTGCATCAGTCAATAGAAATGAAAATGTCTCTTAAATCTCCTTAAACATATTCTTTAGAATTAATCTTTCCACAATGGACTAAGGGCCTGCGGGAGATCCAGTCCCAAAGCCAATACAGTGCTTGGCTCCCTACTTAGAGCTTGTCTTTACTGCAGTGCTAGTTTGAGCTATAACTCCTATGGCACCACTAACTCAGCTCCCATCTGCACACAAGTCTCTAGCTCAAGTGGTGCTGTAACCTTGAGCTAGTAAGTGGACCAGGGAGGGTGGGTTGAAGCTCAAGTGCTGCTGACACCCACATTAGTAATATAGTGGGGATATAGTTGCAGGCTACTTCCTGAGTTAGCACAACTCCTCTACTGCTACTCCAATCCAATCACGCTGTAGCTCCAGTGTTTGGCAGTCTGGCTGCTTTCACTTGAATGAAGTAACTCAAGCTAACTGTTGCAGTGAGGACACAACCTTATTAAATTGTCTCAGGAATAACAAGTTTGGAAACTGTTTGTATATTTTGGTTTTTATTTGATTTGGACATCTGTTCATTAGCAACTAGACTGAAACCCCATTTCAAGTCCTCAGAAATCATTTTGTTGCCCTTGATCCATTCAAAAACTGATACTGGTAGTGATCCAAAACCCACTGGGAATCTTTCCATTGACTTCACCGGGCTTTGGAATAGCCCCTTAATTTGAGCTTGAAACAAAGGGTTCTAAAGGTGAAAAGATTTGTAGCCCTTCGCAGTCCCCTGAAACACAGCCCCATTCACTGCTTGTGTAAATTGGCACAGCTCTCTGGCACCAGTGCAGCTCCACCAATTTATACCATCAGAACTTTGGCTCCCCGCCCTCAGAAGGGACTAGGTTTGAAATGGGCTGATCCTGGCTGCAGTATCTTTTGTTTGGGGAATACTGGATACACTGAGAAATAGTAAAAGAGTGATAACCTACTCCATCCTTAAATTTATTTTCTCTGAAGGTGGTTCATACCAGCCCTGCTTCACTTCAGCACAAACCAATTATTTTTTTTAATCCACAGCAGTGACTGTTTCTTTTAAATTTGAGTCTAATAGCCCGATAACCATCAAAACCTGCCACTTAATTTACTGAGCTGTTAAATCATAGAATTTAAAAGTAGCTTGTCATAGCTCTGTTAAAAGCTGGCATCTGTCTGCCTATTTAACTAAAAAGAATTAGAACCTCTCATGCATTTTGTGTGTGTATTGCAAGGTACCTTGGTTGCTCTTTACATTTTCCTTTTGGATTATTTTCTCTGCTTTCAGGTATATGCTTCAATCATAAGGTACTCACCTGCTTTCTGAACTAAAGCTCTGTTATTAAGCGGACTCCTAGCTACATCAACTAATGGTGAATGATGGCAGAGCCAACTTCAACAGCATTATAGAAAAATAGTTAGAATTACTATTCTTCAGCAAAGTCATATTTTTCTTGATTTATTAAAATCACACACCAGAGGTTCAGAACCTCACTGAGTCTAAATATTATCAGCCTGCCTCACTGTAAACGCTTCAGAGAAGATAGTCATGAGGCCCCCTCAGCCATCCCTGTGTGTCACCCACCCTTTAACTATATAACTGTTTAGGGGTGTGTACTTATTCCTACTGTCAGGGCCATAACTTACCCTATAGCGTCTGTGCTTATTTACTTCTGTAAGTGTAATGTGTACACCATCCATCATACTAAGGATTGGTTTAGATGCTTTCATTTTCTCTTAGAATGACAAAGTTTAGATAATAATGGCTAATCTCCGGAAAGGGCAAAACACTTCATATTTTGGCTGTTAATTCTCTAAAGTATGGGAAAAGGCAAACAGTAGCATCATTTACATATGTACCTTCTCACTTCCCCATTGTAGTTATTTACTTTTTTGCTATTGAAACTTCCTCTGAATCAGTACATTTTGGGGAAATATAAACCTGCATTTTCTTTTGTGAACTTAATTCATCTGCCTCTAACTTTTTCAAACAACAGAAACCAAACTATTTTCCCAGCGTTATTGTTGGCAATTCTCAGATAGCACTGGAAACAGAACACAAGAGTCAAACCTGTCAGGATCAGAGTTCAAAATTCTTATTTTAAATTGCAAAAGAGGAAAACAAAGTGAATCAGAAGGGGGAAGGATGCATGCTACTGATTTTCATCAGTTTGTTTAATAAAGGAGCACTTGGAGTTGATGTCTTACTTGTGTTAGTGGCTTGATCTGGGTAAATTAGTCACAGGACTAGAGCCTCATGGCTAATCTGTTTTGTTTTGTTTTTTTTCTGCAGCCTCTAGATCAGGACAGTATCTTTTTATAGAAAACCATAGCATGTGCTTCCTCTAGTGTGTTTTACAATAACAGCCTGGAGTAGAAGTTTCTTGGGTTACAGCATTCTCTTGGACTAATTAGTGTCCCTGTTTGTATTTTTGTGGTTTAATTAATTGTTCACAGGTCTATATAACAATACACTATACATGTGAGTTGTCTGATTAAAATATAATTATGCAAACCATTGTTGCTACCACTGTTACATAATTGTAACGAATCTTGTACAAAGTGGAATATATGGCCAGAAAGCGTTAAGCAGCTTGTAGGCTAACCCAGAGGCAACCTGTAGACATGTTAGAATGGTCATTAGGGCCATTCTATGGTAGATAGGCTAGAACTTTGAAATGCAAACCTATATTGTTAGCATCTCCCCTAACTTCTCCCCTAACTTCTAATTGTATATGTGTACTCATAAATGCCAACAATGTAATCAAATAGTCCCTGTCTATGCTGTATTCTGTTAATTCAGAGATCAAAAGAACATCTTAACACTTAAGGGAACTGTAAACATAGGATGTCACTATATACATCTCTCCACCATTCACAGATTTGCTATACACTGTCAAAGAAAGACAGGCAATTGTCTTATGTTAATTCAGGTACCTAGGTCCATCACTGGTGCTTACTTCAAAGTTGCCCTGATTGCCTATTGTAAGCCAAGGGACTCTGACCTGTCTAAGGCCTGAAATTTTATAAAAGATCCTTGGATCCTGATCCTGTCCTCTCAGATCTGCTTAAGCTTCATCAGGGGAAGTTTGAGTCGCAAGATTGAGATCCCAGTTAAGCTGGAACATCCTGAATATGAGATTGGACTATTTCTAAAAACTCTTTGCCGCTACAAAGCTCACCATTTCTGCTATGATTCTGAACCTCCAGAATTGAACTCATGTCTGTATGTATACTGATCTTATAACCTGTTTTTTTATAAATTTTAGTTTAGTTAATAAGAATTGTCGGTAAGCATGCATTTGGGTAAGATCTGGAATATTCATTAACCTGGTTGGATAATGTGTCCAATCCTCTGGGACTGGTAGAACCTCTTTTGTGTGATTAGGATTTTCATTAATCCACGTCAGATATGATGAGGGTGCCTAAGTGGAGGCCTGAGGCTGGGGAACTATGTTGTTGGCTTCTGAGTAACCAGTGAGGTAATAAAGAAGCTGTTTTGTATTTGGCTTGGTAAATCTAAGTATTGGAATATCCACCAGCTTTGGGGATTGTCTGCCCCATTATTTGCAGTTCACCCTAATTGAGTGACCTCTGGCTCCCCTGGGAATCTGGTCACAATGTGTCTGTCTACCTTCTCAGCCTATTTGTACCCCTACCTTCTTGTCTACTGGAAGAAAGACCTGCTCGACAATGTGTGACCCTGTTTTCATCAGGGGCTAAATAGTATGGAAGCTAAACTTTGTGTGAGCTCACTTACTTTTCCTGCCAGCATGGCTGTAACCTCAGGAAGTAGAGCTGGAGGAGGCTCTGTTCCTGCAGTGAGTTCTCTGGATATTTTGGTGGGCTAGCTGAAGACTGGTTTGGTTTTGTTTGTAGTCTGAAGTTACTTAAAACCACAGGATCCACCAGTCTGTACAATCAGCTGGTTTAGCAACTGATGTTATAAGCCTCCATTCTTGGGGTGCCTGCAAGTTTGCTCCTCCAGGCTGAAGGTACTTTAAGTAGGGAAACTGGCCTGGGAAATGTGATGGAGAGCAGGGAAAGATGTAGTGTGAAGGGTCAGGCAACCGTAGTAGACATTGTTCAAAAGAAAATTTTGTTTTTCAGCTCCCTGCTGTTGAGGAGCCGCTGACTGAGGGGCTCCTCATACAGATGTGATAAAACTGGGTTCCCTCACTCTAGGAAACAGTTTGCAGGGTGTGTCTTCCATGTCAGACTCTTCAAGGCATAGGCTCTGACTCTATGGGTGCTCCAGGCCTCAAGCACCCATGGGGGGGGGGGAAATTGGGGTGTGCTCAGGACCCACTAGCCACAGCTGTTTGGCAGCTGCCAGGAGGAACTCATGGGAGGGTGTGGGGCCTTGGGGAAGGGGGCAGAGCAGGAGTGGGGAAGGGCAGACTGGGGCCGGGCCTTGAGGCAGGGTGGAGGTGGCACATTCACCGGGAAAAAATAAGTCCACACCCAGGCTTCAAGGGGTCTCAAGAAGGGGTGAGAATACCATGGAGCTATGCCATAGTTGGTGTACCAGAACCACACAGGTAGTGGGCAGAAAAGCTGCTTCCCCTTCCCTATAAGTGAAGAGGGGGATCATATTGTGCTCTTCTCGGTTAGGGGCTCCATTCAATTTAAGGGATTCCACTCAGAGAATTAAGTGTGTGAGGTGACTGGAGGGAAAAATGGCCTAAAAGAGGCTGCTGCGTGTGTTAGATAAGCTATTACCAGCAGGACAGTGGGGTGGGAGGAGGTATTGTTTCATATTCTGTGTGTATATAAAGTCTGCTGCAGTTTCCACGGTATGCATCTGATGAAGTGAGCTGTAGCTCACGAAAGCTCATGCTCAAATAAATTGGTTAGTCTCTAAGGTGCCACAAGTACTCCTTTTCTTTTTGCATGTGTTTGTGTGTGTTTGTGTTTTTAAAGACTCTGAAGTTGAGGTCTCTTGTTTTTCTTGTTTGGAGTCTCAGCAACACAAAGGGAAGCCCCAGTGCTGATGAGGAAGCACAGATGCCTGTGAGTGAGCATGGGAAGGGGGAAATGACAATAAGGAAGGACCTGCGGTGTGTATTTCCAGCCAGGGCTTTCCCAAGGGGCCACCAAGGAAGAAATCCTGTGCAGCAGTCGAGCTGGTCCAGATCAGGCCACCAGCAAGATTCTTCACAGTGGAAGCACTTTCCTTGGCCACCTCAGCAGAGAGATGTGATTCAACTGAATTACAAGCTGATATTTGTCCATGTCCCAGTAAGGACGTTGTTGTTGGGACTTCCTTGTTCAAATCTTTAGGATTCTTTCCAGCTGTGCCTGCAAGGCAGCAGAGAATTCCATGTCCCCTTTTACTCTTTCAGTGAAGTGAAATTTTTCTGGGAACAGTTTAGAATTTGGAAGGGGGTGGGAAGGAATATTGTGGCCATTTCTTTTTCAGCCTTTCTATTAAGCCTGTTACTATCTTTTTCTTTTTTTTCCATACACTGAAATACCTAAATCATGTTCTGGGTTGGGTTTCTTGTTATGCTAAAGTGTTGCAGCCTCCACGTTTACAATAGATTTAGGCTTGAAATGGTGAATTTAAAGGCTCCAGTGAACTTTTCCAGGTAAATAACTTAATGCAACATCTAACTGCATCTTTAACCCCCACACCCTGTGGTCTGCTTTGGTACTGCCCCTCATGTCTCAGGCCTCTAGCCATCACCTTGTTGTGGGCAGGACTCTAATCCCAATTCCTTGTGACCAGTGGTTTTAGACTGCAGTCCCCTTATACTGCACTCTGATTATCCCTAAGGAGATCTGACCAACATCCAGCCCTGCTTTTACTCCAAGGACAATGACTGGTCACTGGTAAGAATACTGACCACTTTCATGAAGCAGAGTACACTTATGTAAGGACAAAAGCATACAGAGACACATATAAAGAGAATAAAAGGATCTAAACATACCAGACCTCTCCCACCTTCCACATGGGTGAGTCTGGCAGGCCAATTTCCTTCCAAGCCTTGGACAGGGTTTGGGTCAACCCTTGGATGAAAGGTCATGTCCATCTGCTGAATCAAAAAAGATTCCCCTGTTGGGCTAAACTCAGCCTTTTATATCAAAGGGCTTCTCTAAACAGAGAGTTCGTGTGCATTAAGCTGGGATGTAAATCTGCAGCGCACTAGCCAGCCGTGCAATAACTAGCCTTGTGGGGCCTGCTACTGCCCACTAAGCGTCCACACAGTGTTTTAATCAACTGCAGTTTGAAATGGGAGTAGATCAAAGCACACTATGGAGCTCTTAGAGTGGCTGCAGTTAGCTGTTCTCAGCCCATGGAAGCGGCGTGGGCGGCAGGGACGTGCGGGCCGCTGCTTCCCACAGCTCATGTTGGCCAGGAATGGTGAACCACAGCCGCTGGGAGCTGCGGGCGGCCGTGCCTGCAGAGGGTTAAAGGAAACAAAGTGTCTTGCAGCCCGCCAGCAGATTATCCTGGCTGACCGCAGGTTGCCCACCACTGCCATATAGACACTGCAGCGTCAGTTGGTGTGTTTTACGTTGCTCGGGTGAGAGTAAGCCATCCCCTGAGTGACCTAATTTACGCTGACCCAAGTGCCACTGTGCACAGCGCTATGTCAGCAGGAAAGCTTCCCCCACTGATACGGCTACCCCCGCGCACGGGGGCTGGGGCAACCCGTCGGCTGAGAGCCTCCGCGCTAGCAGCACTACGGTGAAGTGGCACTGCTGTAAGCCCAGTAGCGCAGCCATAGCCTTAGCCTCAGGGACCTCCTTAGGCATACACAGCTGCATAGGGCACCACTGCCCCAAATCTCATGGGCAGCGCCGGCGACCAGCCCTATCCCTCGGCCACCCCGCGGGCTGTTCCCACTGCAAGGGGCAGGGCCGTCCCAAAGGAGGTGTATGGCCCCAGACAACTCCCTCCACCCCACCTCTTCCCCTTCCCCCCTGCTCTGCCCCTGGCCCACCCCCATTCCACCTCTTCCCCCAGCAACCCCACGCTGACTGGCAGTGGCGGGAAGCGGAGCAACCCGGCTCCTCCCTCTCTACTCCGCCAGCTCCCAGCCGCCTTGCTCCACTTCCCGCTACTGGTGCGTGCAGGGAGGTTGGGAAAAGGACGCCCCTGCACACGCTGGTGGCGGGAAGTAGAGCGCAGTGGCTGGGAGCTGGCTGGGGCAGGGCAGGGCTGGGCTGCTCTGCTTCCCACCGGTGAGTGCAAGGGCGGGGGGAGAATGCCTTCCCCCAAGTGACATGGCTGGGACTGGGATGAGGGAAGCAGAGCGGGCTGCTCCCGGCCCCCTGCTAATTCCCTGGGCCACTCTGGGCCTGTGGGGCCCCTAAAACTGCCCTCCCCCCACAGCTCCTGCCTCCCAGACCCTGGGGGGGGAGGCCTGGGGCCCCACACAGCCCCCCCATGGGGAACTGCATAGGTCATTCAAATGGCTAGGGACAGCCCTGCTCAGACTCTAAGGTCAGAAGGGACTTCCATCACACTGCAGGCCACAGAACCTCACCCACCCACTCCTGTAATAGCCCCATAACCACTGGCTGAGTAACTGACATCCTCAAATCCTGATTTAAAGACTTCAAGTTACAGAGAATCCATCATTTACTCCTGTTTAAACCTGCAAGTGACCCATGCTGCAGAGGAAGACGAAACTTGCTTTAGGGTACATCTCCTACAGGCAATTCAGGCATTCCAGCACAGTGACTCATGGTTTAGAAAATAACAGTTCCTTCATGACCCTTTGGCATAGTCTTCAGAACATCAGTTAGTAGTATTGAATTGTCTCAGCTGGGCATTGTTGATTCTTTGAAATAACAGACTTCCCTTCAAGTAAAGGGATCTTTGGTGATACACTATGTCAGAGGCAATCTGAAAAAGGAAGCACATACGAGATCAAAGCTGCTCTGTATCAGAGGGGACTATGAAACATTATTTTTACTATATTTCTATTTTCATGCCTGTATTTGGAATCTGCTGGGATCAAAATGGGGAAGCCTGATTTAGACAACTGGCATTTGGGCTTCTTCAGAGACCAGAGGATTCTGCATCTAGCTCAATAAGAAAGGATAGACTTTTGTAGAGTATCTTCTTTGAGACCCTCGCAGTTAAAAGCAGTAGTTTTATATTGCCTGTGGCAGAGCCACAGTTTGGCCTGTTTTCAGGAACACAATGACTCCCCTGAAAGCTGAGTTTGAACTATTTGTGTGGCCATTCATTAGCTAGTGATGGCTGAGGGGAAAAACAAGTGAGTCTGGCAAAATGGCAGTCAGCACAGGGGGCTGTGATATCAAATTGATTTTAGCTCCCAAGATAACGTTTTTAGAGTGTGGCAGGGTGGGGGCTGCATTTGTGTACTGTCCCCCTTGTAATTTCTGGTTACTGTTCTGAAGTTTTCATTTCATAAACATGAACACAGAGAGGAATCATGTTCCCCTCCTGTGGAAACAGTCAAAGAATATAAGTCTCTTACTTTGCTTTGGGGTAAGCTTTTTAACTCTTACCATCAATCATTTTGTGGGGTTTATATACATGATTAGAAGAATGGGGGAATAGAACTGAATGAATGGGGGGGGGGGAATGTCCATGTGAATCCAAAACCAAATTTCAGTTCAACCAGATTCACAACCTTTGCGTTTACTTCCTAAGAACATTTCAGGAGTTGAGTTTGTACTAATATGAATACTTTTAAGAAGTGAATGTTAAGCTTGAAAATTTGCCAAAAGCAAACTTGTCAAATTGTATTTACTGTAAAATTCAGCATTTGAAATTTGTACTTTTGGCTAGCCAGCCACTCTAGGAACAGAACAGGACTTATCTAACTAACCAATACAATGCTAATTGCATAGTTTCAATATCAAATATTCATTATGAATTGTTTGTAAGCTCTTCATATCAGGACAATTTTCCTGAAGGCATTCATGAATAATTTCAAACAAAATTCTGTGATCTGCCTTAGATTTTGCTTACTGAGAAATTACTCAAAACTAGTTATGAATTCTCAGCCGTGGTAGAGAAGTGTGATCATTAAAACTGGGTAATCTGTTTCCTATTGCCATGTTTTCCGCATTGGTAGTCAAGATAATAGAACCTCAAGGCAGAAATGAACTATGAGATGACAGAGTCCATTCCCCTGCAAGGACAAAAAGTGGTCCTGCAATAAAAGATGCATCAGATACCATGCCTAGCACAATGGTTTCCTGGGCCATGACTAGGGCTCCTACGCATGATGTTAATACCAAAAACAAAAACAAAAAAACTAACAATGTATAGATATTACTGAAATGATTACTCATTCAACAAACTGCTGTCTATATAGAATTGGATCATTTTGCCTGTAATGTAAATGTAATTCATCTATCTAAAAGACGGGATTTTAAAGTACCTAAAAACTGGCAGTAATAATGACATGTAGGAGCCCTAGCTCTCACTCTGTTTTTATACCAGTATTGCATCATTGATTTCAATAGTTATTCCCAATT
Organism: Caretta caretta; assembly: GCF_965140235.1. Lineage (NCBI taxonomy): Eukaryota > Metazoa > Chordata > Testudines > Cheloniidae > Caretta > Caretta caretta. Next base: position 82,538,450 of record NC_134207.1, on the reverse strand, counting down.
CCCAGCAGTGTAAGTCGGATCAGAATCTGGCTCAATCATTGTTCAATATGTAGAATGTTATGCAATTACCAAGTGGAGAACTGAGGGCAAATAGACAGCTGAAGAGGTTAAGCTGGATGTTTTTGAGGGCGGGGGAAGAGGGAAGCAGAGTTTATAGATTTTTTTTTTTATAAAAAGTTTTTATAGAGTTTATAAAATTCTCATCGACAGCCCTTGAAGAGTTAATGCTTTAAAAACTAATGTTCTATCAACAAGGTTATTCACTTGTTTTTATCCCTTTAATGTTCTCTTTAAATTCAACTTTTAATATTAATTTAGTTTTTAAATTATCGTGGAGGATATTAAAATATCTACTCTATAAAAACTGAATTATAGTGTGTTAAACTATAAAGATACACTTCAAGATGCAGTTTTATGAATTAAATGAATCATAAGAACAATGCAAGGTCCTATTAACATTTTTAATCCATTAAACTGTTTAAATATTTTATAAAGAACAGTCACTGTTTCGATAATGTTCCAGACTGGGATTCGTAATTGATCTGCACAAAACCAAATGTATAATTTGCTATTGTCTTTCTTGGACAGTAGGATGGAAACCCTAATTTTTTTACATTTTCCTTGAGCAGCCGAGATGTGCAGTGCGTCCTAAGAGGGGATGCTGCCCTATTCCAGCCTAAAGCGTGCGTGTGCACGCACACACATTGGTCTAATCCATAATAGATATCACTACTTGATCTTGCTAGCTATCACCCTGAATTGAACCTCCCTTTCCTACACAAGCTAATGACAGTCATCTGCTATACCAGGGGTGGCCAAGCTGCATGCAGCTCTTTTACAGTTAAAATGCAGCTCGTGGAGCAGCCCACCCTATTCTCCACCTACCAGACTGGGGAAAGGGGAGCTTGGGGCTTCAGCATAGGCACCCACTTTCCCCTGGGTGCTTGAACCCCCCCCGCCCTACCCCCACTCCACCCCTTCCATGGGGTCCCACCCCTGCCCTGCCCCCATTCCAGCCCCTTCCCCAAATCCCTGCCCTGGTCCCACCTCCTCCCTGAGCACACCACATTCCCGCTCCCTCCCAGCACACCGCCAAACAGCTGTTTGTCAGCAGGCGGGGGGAAGCTCTGGGAGGTAGGTGGAGGAGCAGGGATGTGGCACACTGGGGATGGGAGAAGGAGGGAGTGGAGCTTGGCTGCCAGGGGGTGCAGAGCACCCACTAACTTTTCCCCGTGGGTGCTCCAGCCCTGGAGCACCCACGGAGTCAGCACCTATGGGCTTCAGCCCTGTGGGGAAAGGGGTCTTGGGGCTTGGGACTTCAGAAGGAGTGGAGCTGAAGCCCTGAGCCCCAATAGGTGCACCCCACAGGGCTGAAGGCCTGAACCCCAATAGGTGTGCCCAGATCTTGAACTTCTGAAGATTATCATATGCCGCTTGGAGGGTCAGTAAGTTTGGCCACCCCTTTTCTATGCCCTCGATCCCTTTCAGTCAGGGTTCAGGCTCAGAGGTGGTACAGAGACAACACTTGTTGCTCCTGTGGGTGGCCGCCTCCTGTCTCTAGACCAGGATGACAATGGCTGTGCTATCTATGGCATTCAATACTGTTGATCACTAAATTCTCTAATCTCTGTTCTATGAAATGATAGGGATACACAGAAATACACCAAAATGGCTTTAAGACCAAACCCAGAGGGCTAGTGCATTCACTGGCAGACTCCCATCAGCTCTAATTATAGTGGTTTCATATAGTTAGCTGAGTCCATGACATCTAGTTATCAGGGATACACAAACAATATCCAACTGCATACATCTCTTTCAAATCCAATGCAAATAGCACCCTTCTCGCAGCTTTCCCAATACCTGAGAAAGCAGCTACTCAATGCTGTTGGACCCAGGCAAGACAGAAGTAATATTGATAGGTAGAGGAAAGCACTTTGAGAAACTTCTTCGTAACAATCCTTTGATCAATAGCACCTTCTTGTTGATTGTAAGGCTGGTTTAGAGTCTCCAGGACCTTTGGATTCCTCAGGGCTTTGGAGTGCCGAAATAACCACAACTGCAGGAAAACTCCCACATTCACAAGTTTTCAAACATTGATCTAACCATAGTGATTCACAATTTCCAGGCTCAATTAGTACAACTTACTCTATCTGGGAGTGAAACCAAACAGACTGAGAGCACTTTGACTGGTACAAAATACAGTAGCCACTCGCTAGTGGTGGCTCAAGTAATTTTATTTCATTAGGATGTGTCCCTAGAGTATAACTAAGGGAATATTATGTAACTTAGCCCATCCCTTAATGCTTTCCAAAACATCTGATATAAAGGAAATATAAATATAGAGCCATGACTGACCTCCTGGCATTGGCCATTGTCAGGGTCACTACAAAGTCATTTTCCCACTGCTGATACTCACACCTTCTTGTCAACTGTTGAGAATAGGCCATTTCCACCTTAATTGAATTGGCCTCATTAGCACTGACCTCCCACTTGGTAAGACAACTCCCATCTTTTCATGTCCTGTAATATATATACTGCTTACTATATCTTTCACTCCATGCATCTGATGAAGTTGGTTTTAGCCCACGAAAGCTTATGCCCAAATAAACTTGTTAGTCTCTAAGGTGCCACAAGGACTCCTCATTGTTTTTGCTGATACAGACTAACACAGCTATCACTCTGAAACCTGCCAGAAGGCAGGATATTGGGCTAGATGGACCTTTGGTCTGACCCAGTATGGCCATTCTTATGTTCTTATGGCACTTTAAAACTTATGCCCACTTATTAATACACAAATCACCATCTCAGTCACCCAAATGCTCCTCTCAGACCCATACTATCCAAATGCAGTCTGTGAAGTTGCATCAGTGTACCTGTGAGTAGGATTTGACCCAATGTGTCAATAAGTCCATAATACACAAGGAAACTAAGGGTACTGGGAAAATGTAACTTTTTTCCTGTCACTTAAACAGTGGGAAATTAAAATGTCTCTTGTCCAAGAATGAAAATTAGTTTTCGCCCCCTCTCAAAAAAAAAAAAGTCTGTATCCCATCAACTAGGCTACAGATTTGATTCCAGATCCAAACCAAAAACAAATTCTGTGCAAATCCAGTTCAAGGCCCTGATTCAGCAAAGCAATAAGTATGTGCTGAACTGTAATCATACAAATAATTGGGCTGGATTGGGGCCTAAACATTTCCTGGATTGGGGCCATAAATAGTTACTAGCCCAATAACAAGTGAGTTTTGCTTTTTACTTAAGCAATTTATAGTAAGTTGGTCCCTTTTTAAATTTACTGCCTTTTTTTGAATCTGAGTTTTGCTGTCGATTTTAAATCGGTCAGTCCAAGGCAAAGGCCTTCCATTCTTACCTTGAGTAAATAGATTAATCTATGTGAAAATGAAAGCTGCTGCATTCAGGCTTTTTAACTCTAACTTAGGTGTAACATGTTGGCAGCTCAGAGACAAGAAAGGACAGGTGACAACAATCCCAGCTCAGCACTATTGTATTTCACCAAGTTATGTTGCTCCTAGTCACAACACTTGGAGGAAGTTCCACACAAACGGAGGAAGCCGAATTTGCTCTGAGAAGAAATTAGTAGCTGCATTACTACCCTCTCAGCACTGATGCCTACAGAAGATAAAACCTGGGAAAAGACCTCTGGTTCCTATTCTTTATTGTTGCTGCCTGGGATTTAACTTGTATGTCTGAACTATGTGCATATTTCACTGACTTTGGTGGGGCGCCATTAGGGCATTTACATGGGCTGAGACAGTGACAGGACTGCTGATGTTTACAGTAACAGGTTAGGCCTACTTTATGCCAGAGTATTCTTATTTCTTAAAATAATTGGTGCAACCCGACCCATTCCCCCCTCTCTATTGTTATTTTGTCTACTGGGTTTGTGGAAGAAGGAAGCAGTAAATTACTAAAGAAAATAGCTTTTATCTTGCCAGGACGTGTTGCTTTGAACCTAGATGATATCAACATATCAATCAGATTCACTGATATATTATACAAGGTTGTCCCTGGTTTATGGCTCACTGAGGTTGGAAGTTGAAATGAGGGCTTGTCTGCATTAGGAACTCTTGCCACAAGTGTAACTACCCCAGTGTAACACCCCCACCCCATGTAGATACTGCGCCATTAAGTGGGGCACCTGGTTTCCTTTCCTTAGTCACAGTGGTACGAGCCCATTTTACAGAAGTGTAAATCAACACTGGGAATTTGCTCTGGTGTAGCTATTCAGTATAGCTACAGCAATGCAAAAATCCCTAATAGGGGGACAAACCCAGAAATCGGAAGATCATTGTTCCCCCATATAAAACGCTCTTTAGAGTGCACTTACAAAAGACAGTATTGTGAGACTAACTGTCCAGGGCACGTCCAAGTCTTGGCCAGTGAGGTGGAAAACAACTAAAAATAGCTGGCATTGGTTGGACTTTGGTTAAGTTATGAATTCCAAGGCTTTACGTGGCTTCAAAAATTGCAAGCTGTTTTTTCTGATTATGACATTTTCACTAGTTCATGACATTTTAGGCCTGGGGCAGCTTGTTTAACTGCATTAAATGCTATTGCTTTCTTTGTGAATGACCATGAATTGTTTTTTTAAAATGCTAAATAGCCAAACTAAAGTGGATATTCAGTTGAATTGGTCCAGATTTGCCATGCAGAGAAGTGACATGCAAGGATCAAATTGGTGTAAAAAAAAAAAAAAAAAAAGTAAGCGGAGGTACTAATCCAAGCTCCTCCCATTCGTCATGTCAAAATAACATGCCTAGGTCTGCCAATTTTGGTTGGATGTGTTCCTGAAGGTTTCCATCACATGACTCCTTTAATTAAAGATTCATCTTTCATTCCTGGAGACTCCAGGACAACCTGGATGGTAGGCAACTCCGTGGACATGCCACTCTCAGTAGACTGTACAGACCTTCAGAGTGCAATTTCCTTCTTGCATATTTTGATAAGCAGTAAAATAATTAAGAATGCTGGTATAATTAGGCTTCAGAGTCAACATCCCAGTGAGAAAGAGGGAAGTTCATCGGTCTGGCAAAGCTGCTATTTCAGGCTGTCTGATTTATGTTTGTATTGCATTTTAAAGCTCATTTCTCAACTGAAAGCATGAGAGACTTTGGGCCAGATCCTCACTTAGTATAAATCCGTGTAGCCTACTTAATTTCAGGGGAACTATGACCATTTATACAAACTGACACTACAGCTGTTTTTAATGAAAACTCAGCTTCTGGAGCACTATGTAGTCAGTCACCAAGGAAAATTCAGTGCAGCAGGTCATCTAGTCCAACTCCCTGTTCAAAGCAGGACAAACCCCAACTAAATCACCCCAGCCAGGGCTTTGTCAAGGCAGGCCTTAAAAACCTCCAAGGATGGAGAATTCCACCACCTCCCTAGATAACCCATTCCAGTGCTTCACCACCCTCCTAGTGAAATAGCATTTCCTAATATCCAACCTAGACCTCCCCCACTTCAACTTGAGACCATCGCTTCTTGTTCTGTCATCTGCCACCACTGAGAACAGTCTAGAGCCATCCTCTTTGGAACCTGCCTTCAGCTAGTTGAAGGCTGCTATCAAATCCCCCCTCACTCTTCTCTTCTGCAGACTATATAAGCCCAGTTCCCTCAGCCTCTACTCATTAAGTTATGTGCCCCAGCCCCCTAATCAGTTCTGTTGCCTGCCGCTGGACTCTTTCCAATTTATCCACATCTTTTCTGTAACGGGGGCCCCAAAACTAGATGCAGTACTCCAGATGTGGCCTCACCAGTGCCAAGTAGAGGGGAATAATCACTTCTCTTGATCTGGCTGGCAATGCTCCTACTAATGTAGCCCAATATGCCATTAGCCTTCTTGGCAACAAGGGCACACTGACTCCTATCCAGCTTCTCATCCACTGTAATCCCCAGGTCCTTTTCTGCAGAACTGCCACTTAGCCAGTCGGTCCCAGTCTGTAGTCGTGCATGGGATTCTTCCATCCTAAGTGCAGGACTCTGCACTTGTCCTTGTTGAACCTCATCAGATTTCTTTTGGCCCAATCCTTCAATTTGTCTAGGTCAATCTGCACCCTATCCCTACCCTCCAGCATATCTACCTCTCCCGCCCTAGCTTAGTGTCGTCCACAAACTTGCTGACCATGCAAGCCATCCCATCATCCAGATCATTAATGAAGATGTTGAACAAAACCAGCCCCAGGACTGACCCCTGGGGCACTTCGATTGATATCGGCTGCCAGCTAGACATCGAGCTGTTGATCACTACCCATTGAACCTGACAATCTAGCCAGCTTTCTATTCACCTTACAGTCCATTCATCCAATCCATATTTTTTTAACTTGCTGGCAAGAAAAGCTTTGCTAAGGTCAAGGTATATCACATCCACTGCTTTTCCCATATCCACAGAGCCAGTTATGTCATCATACAAGGCAATCAAGTTGGTCAGGCATGACTTGCTCTTGGTGAATCCATCTTGACTCTTCCTGATCACCTTCCTCTCCTCCAAGTGCTTCAAAATGGATTCCTTGAGGACCTGCTCCATGATTCCTCCAGAGATTGAGGTGAGGCTGACCGGTCTATAGTTCCCCCGATTCTTCTTCCATTTTTTAAAGATGAGCTCTATATTTGCCTTTTTCCAATTATCCGGGACCTCCCCTGATCACCATGAGTTTTCATGGACGATGCTCTGCAATCACATGAGCCAACTCCCTCAGCACCTCGGATGCACTAGATCCAAACCCATGGATGTGTGCATGTCCAGCTTTTTCTAAATAGTCCTTAATCTGCTCTTTCAACACTGAGGGCTGCTCACCTCCTCCCTATACTGTGCTGCCCAGTGCAGCAGTCTGGGAGCTGACCTTGTCTGGGAAGACAGAGGCAAAGAAGTATTGAGTACTTCAGCTTTATCCGCATCATCTGTCACTAGGTTGCCTCCCCCATTCAGTAAGGATCCCACACTTTCCCTGACCACCACCTTGTTGCTAACATACCTGTAGAAACCCTTCTTGTTTACCGTTCACATCCCTTGCTAGCTGCAACTCCAGTTGTACTTTGGCAATCCCTGGTTAGCTTCCTAAACAGGATGGAAATGTGGACAGATGACTAGGGAGGAGTATAAAAATATTGCTCGAGTGTGCAGGGGTGTAAACAGGAAGGCCAAAGAGCTATCTAACAAAACTTGACCAGGGATACCTGTGACAGGTTGGACCCCACTTCTGGGATGCCACCTGATGTACTGGGATTTCACTGAGCCTGCCTGCTCCACTAGCCTGGGCTTCCCTCCCTGTTTTGCTGAATCAGGCTCTCTGGCCTGTGACAGCACAAACACACAGGTAGGGATGCACCAGCTGTAGAATCACACAGTCTGCAAACAGGTGTCTGTGAGGAGACTCGGCTCGGAAATCGCCCAGCACTCAAGTGCAGCTCCCCTCTAGAAAGTACACCCAAAATAATATTGTCTTGCGCTGTAGACAAATCTATACAACGTAAGGTCATAAATTCGTCCCCTCCCTCAATGTGGAGGAAAATATGCACAACATCTTGCCCTATTCCCAGTTATAAATTGCACAAACTGGGTTTAATAATAAACAAAAACAAGTTTAACTATAAAAGGCAGATTAAGTGATCATAAGAGATAGCAAATAGAACAAGGCAGATTACTAAGCAAATAAAACAAAACACACATACTAAGCTTAAGATCTTAAAGAGACTGGTTTCAAGAAGTAATTTCTCACTCTAAATGCTGTTTTAGGCAAGTTGCAGAGTTTCTGTGGCTTAGAGTTCCAGTTATTTCTCTTTACAGACTAGACTCCTGTCTTAATCTGGACTCAGCGCTTGCCTTTCCCACAGCTCAGTTCCTTTGTCTCTTCAGGTACTTTCAGCAGTCTTTCTTCCTGAGCAGGAAGGCAATGGAGAAGAGTCCTGTTTGCCTTACTCCCCAGCCTTAAATAAGATTTACATAAGGTGGGAATCTTTCATTTCCCAATCTTGACCTCCCCCTCCTTTTAGTGCAAAATTACTAGAAGTCCAAGTTGGTGTTTAGTACCAAATGAGAGGACCACCTGACCTGGTAGCATCACAGCTATGTCCCAAAACACCTCTTAGGAAGGAGAGAGAGTAGTATCTACTGTTTCTTTCTAATGGTCCATCAAGGCTGATGGCCTGTTGTGTGTAATTTGGGTGACACCCACCAGACAGAGTTGTAATTGTTACATAGTCAATATTCCTAACTTTAGATTCAGAAATGATACATACATAAAAATTGGATAATCGCATTCAGTAAATCATAACCTTTCCAATGATACTTTATGAGACCCAACTTGCATAAAATATATCTGTTATGCCATGCCATATAAGCATATTTTCATAAAGAATATGGGGTGTAACATCACATTTCCCTCTTTGGTAAAGAAATAGACTCATAAATCCAAGAACTGCTAAATGGACAGACAATAATAAACCAATGAGATTTACTTACACTCTGAAATGCACACAATCCCCTTCCCAGTTTACAGATCCCCACCTCACGCACATTCATGATAGCACCATTGGACGGAGCATGAAAAAACACGAAATGCACAGTAAAATATCCTGTAGCAGGGACAAGACCAAAATAAGGCAATCTGGAGTTCTGGACACACACCCTGCTCTCCCCAATGACTCAGATCCTGTGCCTTTAAATTGCCTCCTCTTGGGACTGCAGGGGGCACCTACACAAGAGCAATCTGTTGGGCTGACTGGAGACCCACCACTCCTGTTTTGGTGGAATGGGCCTCCCCCTTCTCAGACCACTGCTTCTTGTCTTAAGTTAGGAAGGGGCCTATTCTTGGAGGAGAGAGCGGGGACATAGCTCCACCCATCTGGGCAAAGAATTCTGTGTGGAGGGGCCCCTACTGACACCAGCCCAGCAGAGCCATGATAGGAAGGCAACAGAGAGGACTCTGTCTGGGGTGGTTTTCAAGAGGACCTCCAAAACCCAGTGGATTTCCATGTTAGCACCCCACTGAGGTTTCACTTCTTACAGCTCTTGTTTCAAGTACACATCATTGCATTGGTTGCACTGGGGCCAGCTTTTCTTCACAACTACGAGGGCTGGAAACATTTGTGTTTTTTAATTAAAACAGAAATGATGTCATAACATGACTCCAGGAGATGGGGCTCTGGGCACACGTCTATCTTGATAGCCAATCAGAAAGCACTAATTCTGACTTGGTTGTAACTCTGTTTTACACACACATATCTCTCTCTGTTCACCAGCAACCACCCCACCTCAGAGGTTTCTGGTCTTTGCCAGGTCTGCAGTCCTCCTTAGATATTGTTAACTCCAGCAGCTACTGAAAGTCCTTGGAGCAAATGAGCTCCAACTGACTATCCAAATTTGAAATGTGGTCTGATTCACTCTTATTTGCCTCTTTGGTGGGAGGGTTTTTGTTTGTTGATTTGAGGAGAGAGAGGAGGAAAAGAAACAGCAGAAAAATGGTGGTTTAATGTCCTATATCCATGCTGTACCTCCTGCGCGGCCTAGTCAAAATTTTAAACAAATGAGGGCTTCCATAATTAAAGTGTAGTGTGAAACCACAGCTGTCATAACCATAAGGGTAGCCTAAAATTCCTCGTTACCTGTAAGGGGTTAAGAAGCTCAAATAACTTGGTTGGTACCTGACCAAGGGAACCAATGGGGACAAAAGATACTTTCAAATCTGCAGGGGGGCGGGGAGAGAGGGTTTGTTTTGGGTTCTCTGTTTCTGTGGCCATTCTCTCTTGGGACTGAGAGGCCAGACAGAAATCCATCTTCTCCAACCCATCCTAATCCAAGTCTCCAATATTGCAACCAGTATAGGTAAGCCAGGCAAGGCGGATTAGTTTGCTTGTGAATTTTCCCTTTGCTAAGAGGGAGGTTTATTTCTGTTTTCTGTAACTAAGGTTTTGCCCAGAGGGGAATCCTCTGTGTTTTTAAATCTGAATATCCTGTAAAGTATTTTCCGTCCTGATTTTACAGAGAATTTTTACCTTTCTTTTTTCTTTTTAATCTTTCTTTTAAGAACCTGACTGATTTTTCCATTGTTCCAAGACCCAGGGGTTTGGGTCTTTGATCATTTTGTAACCAATTGGTTAGGATATTATTCTCAAGCCTCCCCAGGAAAGGAGGTGTAAAGGCTTGGGGGGGGGGGATTGCTGGAGGAAGAGGAACCTCAAGTGGTCCATTTTCCTGGTTCTTTGTTAAATCACTTGGTGGCAGCATACCTCAGTCCAAGGACAAATAGAGATTTGTGCCTTGGGGAAGTTTTTAACCTAAGCTGGTAGAAATAAGCTTAGGGCGTCTCTTCATGCGGGTCCCCATGTCTGTACCCTAGAGTTCAGAGTGGGGAGGGAACCCTGACAACAGCTATGTAACTAATACTGTTATGGTGCATTCATGTTGTTAGTCCCATTAATAGTACAATAAATTGAAACTTAGTGGAAAATTTGTAGTGGCCATGGGCAAAGCTGATATTTCAATTAACTCTATTATTTTTTTCCATTAACTTCCATAGGTATTGGATTGGGCCTTATGTGAGGACTAGACACCACCACCATCCTCCCTCAGATCTGTATCTGATCAGATATTCAACACAATTAATATTAAGAAAGGGTATGGAATGGAAGTCAAAATAGGGAGAGAACAGTCTAAAGACTATTTAGATAAATTAGATGTATTCAAGTCAGCAGGGCCTGAGGAAATTCATCCTAGGCTACTAAGGAACTAGCTGAAGCTATCTTGGAACCATTAGCAATAAATCTTTGAGAACTTATAGGGGATGGGGAAGATCATAGAAGACTGGAGAAGGGCAAACATAGTACCTATCTTTAAAAAGGGTAACAAAGAGGACCCAGGGAATTATAGACCAGTCAACCTAACCTGGAAAGATACTAGAACACATTATTAAACAATAAGTTTGTAAGAACTTGAAGGATAATAAGGAATAGCCACCATGGCTTTGTCAAGAACAAATCATGCCAGCCAACCTGATTTCCATCTTTGATCATGTTACCAGCCTAGTGGAAAGAGGGGAAACAGTAGATATGATTGTGATGGATTGTCCCCCTTCAAGATGCCACCTGACATACTGGGATACCTCTGAGCCCACCTGTTCTACCAGCATGGACCCCCTTTAACCTGTTTTGCTGAGCTAGGTTCTTAAACTGCCATCTAGCACACACACAGCCAGGGCCACACCCCACTGCAGAAAGACACAGACACTGAGATCAGCTCTGGGAAGACTCATCTTAAGGGACTTGCCCCAGCACTCAGGTATCCACCTCCCTTGGAGTGCAGACCCATAGGTATATTGTCTTGCGCTGCAGAGAAATCTATACAACGTAAGCTTATACATTCGTTCTCTTCCTCAGTATGGAGGAGATTATGCACAACTCCCCCCCCCCCCGCCAGTTAGAAATGACAGAATCTGGGTTTAATAATAAACAAAACAAATTTTATTAAATATAAAAGGCAGATTTTAAGTGGTTAAAAGGGTAGCAAACAGAACAAAGCAGATTACTGAGCAAATAAAACAAAACACCCAAACCTAAGCTTGATTCACTAAAGAAACATGTTACAAAATGTAATGAAGTAGGCAGGATGCAGAGTTTTTGTAGCTCAGAGTTCTAGTTATTTTTTCTAACAGACTGGCTCCCTGTCTCAGTCTGGACTCACCCCTGCCTTTCCCTTCAGGTTAGTTCCTTTGCCCCTTCAGGGTCTTTCAGCAGTCCTTCTTCTTGGGTAGGCCATGGAGGAGAGTGGAATGTCTTCCATCCCAGCCTTAAATAGAATTTACATAAGGCAGGAAGCCTTTTGTTTCCCAAACTTGATCTCCCCCTCCTTTTAGTGAAAGTGACAAGAAGTCCAAGATAATGTTCAGTATCAGGTGACAAGACCACCTGACCTAGTAGTGTCAGTTACATCCCAGGATGCCTCTCAGGAAGCAGAGAGATTAGTATTTTCACATTCTTGTTGTTTCTTCCTAATGGCCCATCAAATTTGTTGGTCTATTGTCTGGTGGGTGTCTTCCCAATACACACCCAGTTTGAATTGTTTTATAGTTCATATTCCTAACTTTAGATACAGAAATGATACATGCATACAAATTGGATAATCACATTCAGTAAATCATAACCTTTCCAACGATATCTTACATGAGCCATCTTGCATAAAGTATATCTGTTATATCCATATCATAATCATATTTTCATAAAGAATATGGAGTGTAATGTCACAGTGATGTAAGCTTTTGACAGAGACCCACATGACAGTCTCACAAGCAAACTAAGGAAATGTGGTCTAGATGAAATTATTATAAGGTGGGTGCACAACTGATTGAAAGACAGTACTGAAAGAGTAATGATCACTAGTTCACTGTCAGATGGGGAGAGTGTACCTACTGGGGTCCTGAAGGGATCTATCATGGGTCTGATACTATTTGATATTTTAATTAGATATTGTAGTGGAGAATATGCTTATAAAATTTGCAGATGACACCAAGTTGGGACAGTTGCTAGTACTTTAGAGGACAGGCTTAGAATTGAAAACAACCTTGACAAATTGGAGAATTGATCTGAATTCAACAAGATGAAAGTCAATGAAGACAAGTGGAAACTACTTCACTTAGAAAGGAAAAAATCAAATGCAAAACTACTAAATTAGGAATAACTGGCTAGGTGGTAGAACTGCTGAAAAGGATCTCAGGGTTATAGTAGATCACAAATGGAATATGAGTCAACGATGTGATTCAGCTGTGAAAAAAGCAAATATCATTCTGGGGTGTATTACCAGGAATGTCATATGTAAGACAGGGGTAATTGTCCTGCTCTACTCAGCACTGGTGAGGACTCAGCTGGAGTGCTGTGTCCAATTCTGGGTGCCACATTTTAGGAAAGGTGTGGACAAATTGGAAAAAATCCAGAGAAGAGCAACAAAAATGATAAAAGGTTTAGAAAACCTGACCCATGAGGAAAGGTTAAAAAACCTGGGCGTGTTTAGTCTTGAGAAAAGAAGACTGGTGGAAGACCTGATAACAATCTTCAAATAGGTTAAAGGCTATTATAAAGCAACAGTGATCAATTCTTCTCTATGTCCAGTGAAGGTAGGACAAGAATTAATGGGCTTAATCTGCAGCAAGGGAGAGTTAGGTTAGGTTTTTGGAAAAACTTTCCAACTATAAGGGTAGTAAAGCAGTAGAGGGGGTGTTGTGTGACCTACCCAGTGCTGAACGGTTATGTGCTTCACAATTATAAACCCTCCAAAAAATTTGAAGATTTACCCGTATCAGGGGGAGGCTAATTCTTAATGTGGAGATTGTGAAACATACCTACAGGAGTGTCCCTGTGCCCAGGGCAGCATAACGATCTCCAGGGGGACAGATGTGGTCAGTATCCTGTCATCCTCCAACTTTGAATGGGAGGAAGGTCTAATCACCATCCACTCCTGCCATAACCTTCCAGAGCAATAATCATCTCTCACCACAAGGAAAAGGTGGTAGCACTGTGTGATGGGATCACCAGAGTACAACCTGGAACTGGGGTACCGCAGTCCCCTATTTATATCCTCAGTCCATGTGCCTGAAAAATACTAACCCAGACATGTCTTGGTGGATTTTGCTGGGGCACAGATTTAAGCAATCACCCATTATGTGATGTTTACACACCCCAGGGTGGATAAAAATCAATGATTTTTTTTAAATAAAAAAAATTGGATTTTTTTATTTAAATAGTTTTTTCCTCAAAAAGCATTTTATCAAAAAAATCCAATCTAAAGATACTTTTAGTTGAGATACATTATAGCTCAAATATATCTCATCAAGGAATAGAGATTATAAATTCTAATTCTATAGCATGATACAATATATTCTACTTTTAAGAAAAGTTTTGTAAATGAGTTCCAATAGTTCATGGATTAGGGACCCAATTTTATGGGATTCCAGGGGCTTCTGTATAGATTATTTAGCAGCTTGGACACAGACAATGTTCCAAATGTATCCAAGATGAGAAGAAATTATTTAGAAGAGAGTGAAGAGAGTCCCAAGCGAATAACATGCGGTTGCAGTGCTCATTTGATGCACCTCCTATCCAAAGACTTCAGTGTTCCAGAAATAAAGGCTAATGTTGTTGAAATTGCAAAATACTTCCATAACAACCACTTTGCAGCAGCTGCTCTGAAAAAAGTGGGAGGAACCAAGCTAATTCTCCCACAAGAGGTGCAATGGAACTCAGCAGTGGACTGTTTTGAGCACTATATCAAGAACTGGCCTAATCTGATGACAGTTTGTGAACAAAATCATGAAAAAAAAATAGATGACACTGTCACAGCCAAAGTTCTCAACATTGGGCTGAAGAGAAATGTTGAACAAATGCCGAGTACCCTGAAGCCTATTTCTGTAGCCTTGAACAAAATGCAGGGAAACAGCTGTTTATTATTGACGCTGTTGAAATTTGGAAAGAACTGAGTGAGATCTTGAAAAGAGAAATATGCAATGACAGAGTTAAATTACAAGCATTAAAAAAACAAATGGGACAAGCACTATTTCCAGCTCATTTTCTTGCAAATATTCTCAACACTCAGTACCAGGGTCAAACCTTAACTGCTGAAGAAGAGGAGTTGGCGATGACATAGACATCCAGCAATCATCCCTCCATAATGCCAGCTATAATAGACTTCAGAGCTAAGGGTGAATCATTCAAGAAATATGTTTGCTGATGACATTTCAAAGAAAATCGCACCAATGAACTGGTAGAAGTCACTTAAGCACTTGGATTCAGAGACTGTTCAGGTGATGATCTCACTTTTAACAGCAGTAGCTTCTTCTGCTGATGTAGAAAGAATATTTTCTTCCTTTGGACTAATTCATTACAAATTGAGAAATCATTTTGGACCTGAAAAAGCAGGAAAGATTGTTCATAATCTGGAAAAGAAAAACAAACAGGAAAATGAAGGTGAAGACAATTGAGTTAGCTGCAGAAGCCACTATTGTAAGTTTCTCATGTTGACCTGGCTGACATAGTCGATTTTCATTTTTGTTTTTGTTTTTTTTAATATTTCATTTAACTATTTTAGTTAAAAACAGTTTTAACAAAAACAAACCTGATTTTAAAAAACTTGAATGTTTAACTAAATTCAAAAATTCATATGCTTGTTTTGTTAAAATATGTTTGCTGTTGAAGAAAAAAATCCAGAATACATTAACGTTGTTGTTTTTAGTTAAATAAAGCAATTTAAATGTCTGTCTGGAGATGTTCTCTTCCTAATACAGCATGGCAAGAAAATCCTCCAAATGTTTAATGATAGTTCACCTCCCAGTGACTTTATAAATATCTGCTTCAATTACCTTTGGTACATGAAATAACCAAACAATCATTCATTTTCTGATATAGCTGTAAAACTAATCTGAAAAGTTTTCAAAATAAATCACTTTAAAAATGTATAGTGTGTACCTTCTAAAAATGAAACTAACATCTATCTCTGAGTTGTGAAGAATATGTATTAAAGTTATAACAACCAGCAAGAATTCACTTCTATGTAGAAATCCATGATTAAATAGTCTTCCTGACTAGTGATTCAAATGCTGATTTAAATCATGATTTAACTCAATTTGATTTAAATCAAATCCATCATACACAGCCCCTTACAGCATTGTAAATCCCTTGATTACAACTCCCCTACTGATTAATGGTTGTTTAACACCTTCCTGGGAATGGATACCTCCTTTGTTGTCACTGGGGAACTAGCAATGGAGACTCTCAAATTCACAACATATTTCAGTAACAACCATACAGCAAAATCTCATAACTTCATACATACTAACTATATCTATATTTTAACAGAACAATGGGTGTCAGAAGTTCATAACCTTTCATGTGATATCTTACATGGCATGCTTTGTCTGAAATATATCAATTATATGACAGGGTGAATATGGGGGTTCCAGGGTGCAGTTTTCAGGTACAGATTGCCACAACTTGTCTCAGAGGCTTTCCTCAATGAGGAGCTCCTGCCATTCTTGACCATGACCCCAGGGAGGGTGTTGGGGTGATCAGGCCTGTGGGCCAGCATATTGCACTTGTTTTTAAGTCTGCCTCCTTCACCAAGTACCCTCAATACTCACTCCCAACATCTTGGGGGTCAGGGAGCACATCTCCTTTGGCTGTCCAGACTAGACAGCTGGCTGGGAGCCAGAGGTGCATTTGGCAGCCCTTAAGAGTCACAGTTACCCTGCACCGGGGTGCAGAGTGAGGCAGCCTGGCAGCAATGAAGGAAACCCTCGCTGCTGGTCCCACTCAATGCTTGCCTGTTCTGTTCATTCTCTCTGAAACACCTGGCACTGGCTGCTGTCGGAAGACAGGATACTGGGCTAGCTGGACCATTGGTCTGACCCAGTACAGCTGTTCTTATGTTCGTTTTTCTATCCAGCCACAGTGGAGGAGGGGATTGAGTGATGTGGGAGAGGGTTGTCTCACCTGCTCTGCACTTTAGACTCAGAGAGGTAATCAAACCCATGTCCATACTCAGCTGGATAGCACAGCCATCTCTCCCACTGCTAGAGAAACCTGAGTTAGCACACACCTCCCCATTCATGATCCTTCATGACCCTCTAGAGAAACATTGTTATGACTTTTACCTCTTTCTGGGGATCCTAACTACAGGTGTAGCTACCAGTTGTGCCTATATTCAAGAGGATAAATTCTCAATAAAGATTGTATGAAACTTGGATGTAGTATAAGAACATAAATCATCACTGATGTATCTGCGGCTTCTAGTCAGCAAAGCATCTAAACATGTGCTTAACTTCATAGTGGGCTTAAGTCCATCCTTATTCAACAAAGCACATGCTTATTTTTAAGAATTTATTAAGCCCCAATGAAGCTGAGGAGACTAAGTGCATACCTACATGTTTTCCTGAATCGGGGCCTGAGTGCCTAATACTACATGTCTATTTGACACAGCCAATATTTGTACATAAAAATATAGTAATTGTATAATAGATACTATTTCTTTTTTTTTTTTTAAATGCAGGCCAGCGTGGGAGGACGGGATGTTCTTTTCCACTTTAAATTCAGATTACTAAGGATTTTCTTTTCCATTGCGTTACACCCTCAGAAGTGAAACAAGCTCAAATTGTTGAGTGCTCATGTATTCAGACACATAATAATTACTTGTGTGCCAGGTCCCTTCCTCTGTAGACTCTACAGTTTGCATGCATACACAATGGATGATGGCCTAAAAAAGTGTCCACTGCTTTGTAAGGGCTTTGTGTATTTGGTACACTAGATGGCACAAGTGTCCTTTTGTGAACTGACAATAACATAACCAACCTAGAAACAAAGCTGAAAATACACCACCCATAGCTGTCTATTGCTTCTTTGTTTAAAGATAGTGGCCCATGGGAAAAGTATAGATTTGTCATGGGTGGGGGAACAAAAGATGAATGCATAGCAGTTCAAAATAATAACCTAATCATAATTAATACCTGCAGCATTTATTGTATTACTATCAATCCTGATGAATCCTTTAGATATTAATGTGAACGTTGGTAGCGATTCTATGGGATTTCAACTAGACTTCAGCGTTAATTGCATGCATATTTTGAAGCGTTAGCAACAAGTACTATCTAGCATGCAATGCCTACTAACCATGGAGAATTCCAGTTTGGAACAGTTCAGACTTTGGAGGGGGAGAGCTAAGAAAAGGAACTGACACAGCAGGGCAGGACACTTTCCAAAAGAACGTGCATGCTCAGGCAGGTTGAGAGGACTACACAATGCAGGCAGCTCCCCTCCTTTCAGAGATGAAGCAGCCATTGATTTCCACAAGACACTAATGTAAAAATTGCCAGGCCCACTCCTCTCACTACGGCCTCTTTGATAGCCACTTTAAAATTTTGCCCCCAGAGATACCCATCAACAGGTAACTAGCTATTAAAATAAGGAGCAAACAAATAGAGTTTGGGGATTTGTTACTCAAAACTAATACCAGAAAATGATAACCAGGAGTTGTTCTCTTCCATGTTCATCGCTATCACTGCAGCATAAGAGGGAGAAATAAAGGAAGAAACAGAAGGAGAGAAATAAATGGAGAGCAGGCCTAGCTAATAAATTGAATGAAGTGGCATGTCATACAGCTAACAACCTATATTATGTCCATTGGGTCATACAAATGCCACACCCCCTGGTATCTTAGTACAGATTTCCAGGACAAATTAAGGCAATCATCTTTAAAAATACAAAGTTCTGTGCTGTTATGTTTAGATTCTTCTACTGTAGATTCTTCATCATGATAGCAGAGTTCCACACTGAAAACGTACAAGGTGACTTACACTAACAATGTACCGTACATGTAAGTTCCTCCGTTCAAAATATGTTTTTTCTGTATCCAGCAATGGAAACAAGCCATTAAAGTCTTAGCCTCTTACAGAAGAACTAAGCTGATGCTATCTACTCCAATCAATTTAATTTCAGCAGCACTATATCCTCTCTGTAGCTGATAGTAATGAACATATCTGGGAATTAGATCAAGAGAACATGTTACAAATCCTCATATTATAAACCCATAGAAACTAAAATGCTAGTGAAAAAGGTAATAAATTGCTACCAGTTGCTGTGTGACATTGGATACTTTCAGAATCAAGTAAAGTAAGATCTTGAACCTCAACAGTGCATGAGTACTTTACAGGGCAGGATGCGCTGGGGGTTGGGGTGGGGAGGGGCCATGGAGTTAACCAGAGGAAAAGGTGATTTTCTTTGTATTTTTTCCTATCTTTTGACGAAACATAATTTCAAAGAAAAGCAGAGGTTGATGGAGAAAATAAAGACCAACCTCAACTAATACTTGTTCTGCACTGTGGACTGCGTAAGAAGAGGTGAGGTTTGTGAAAGGATTCACCCAGCAAAGAAGAGCATGTACTACAGTATCTCCTTTCCAGCAGCCAGTTACATAAATTAGATTTCTCCTGGGCTAACCTGACTTGTCTGGAAAAATGTTCAAACTTTTCATTTCTGTAACAGGAATTTATGTATTTCCTTTTAGTTTCTCCCCCACCCCCAGTATTCATGTCAGGGAGACTTCTAATTTGATTCAATTCATCTAATGCTAACACTTCTGTTTGTTCAGCAGCCCCAGCCACACACACAATGGTCTCAGCTTCTTGCAGAGTATGCCAAGAAGAGCCTCCTGCACAGGCTCATTCTGCAAATTGTGTGGGCTATTGTCTCAGAGATGTATTCAGAGAAGTGTTTCATTATATGCTGCTTTTAATTTCTTTCAGTGCATTTTTTGTAATGGCCCAGGATCTTAGGAACCATACACACAAAATACATATATCAGCACTGTCCATACACATTTTAACTAACCTTGGTTGTCTTCTCTTTCACACCTGAGCTAGGATGAACTGTATAAGGTAAACTTGTTATAGCAATATTACTGATATGATGGTCTGTTGCTTCTTTTGGGGTTTTTTTAACAGTAATGCAAGTTAGCTGTTTTGAGGTTGTTGGGTCTCTTTTACCTTATGCTGCAAAGTTTCTCCTCTTAATTTGAGTGAAAATAAATGCCCAAATGGGCAAGGATAGACTTGTGGCTAGAGCAAAGGAATGGGGGTCAGGACATTTGCCTTCCACTCCTGGCTCTGACGTGGCCTTCGTGTCCGACTTTGAACAAATAGCTTAGCAACCCTGTGCTTCCATTATCCTATTTGTACAATAGAGCAAATACTTTCCTCCCATCCAAGGTACTGTGAGGCATAGTGTAAACTCTTTGGGTCAGGGAACATCTTTCTGATCTATGTTTGTACAGCGGCTAGCATGTTGGGCTCCTGGTCCATGCCTGGGGCTCCTAAGTATTATGGTAATGCTACTAATAATAATTAATAAATACTTCATTTCCATTTGAAAAGTGCTCTGAGACACTTTCATGGGAGGATGGTCCAGTGTGAATAAAACACATTTATTTCCTCCACCTCCCACACCTGGTTTCAGGAAATAAAACCACTCTACAGATCATTAAAAGCGGCAAAGAGTCCTGTGGCACCTTATAGACTAACAGATGTATTGGAGCATAAGCTTTTGTGGGTGAATACCCACTTCATCAGATGCATACAGTGGAAATTTCCAGAGGCAGGTATAAATATGCAAGCAAGAATCAGGCTAGGGATAACAAGGTTAGTTCAATCAGGGAGGATGAGGCCCTCTTCTAGCAGTTGAGGTGTGAACACCAAGGGAGGAAAAACTGCTTTTGTAGTTGGCTAGCCATTCATAGTCTTTGTTTAATCCTGAGCTGATGGTGTCAAATTTGCAAATGAACTGAAGCTCAGCAGTTTCTCTTTGAAGTCTGGTCCTGAAGTTTTTTTGCTGCAGGATGGCTACCTTTAAATCTGCTATTGTGTGTCAGGGAGGTTGAAGTGTTCTGCTACAGGTTTTTGTATATTGCCATTCCTAATATCTAATTTGTGTCCATTTATCCTTTTAGGTAGGGACTGTCCAGTTTGGCCAATGTACATAGCAGAGGGGCATTGTTGGTACATGATGGCGTATATTATATTGGTGGACGTGCAGGTAAATGAACCGGTGATGATTTGGCTGATCTGGCTAGGTCCTGTGATGGTGTCGCTGGTGTAGATATGTGGGCAGAGTTGGCATCAAGGTTTGTTGCATGGATTGGTTCCTGAGTTAGAATTACTATGGTGCGGTGTGTAGTTGCTGGTGATAATATGCTTCAGGTTGTCTGTGGGCAAGGACTGGCCTGCCTCCCAAGGCCTGTGAAAGTGAGGGATCGTTGTCCAGGATGGGTTGTAGATCACTGATGATATGTTGGAGAGGTTTTAGCTGAGGACTGTATGTGATGGCCAGTGGAGTTCTGTTGATTTCTTTCTTGGGCTTGTCTTGTGCATGAGGCTTCTGGGTACACGTCTGGCTCTGTTGATCTGTTTCCTTATTTCTTTGAGTGGGTATCATAGTTTTGAGAATGCTTGGTGAAGATCTTGTAGGTGTTGGTCTCTGTCTGAGGGGTTGGAACAAATGAGGTTGTACCTCAGCGTTTGGCTGTAGACAATGGATTGTGTGGTGTGTCCAGGATGGAAGCTGGAGGCATGAAGGTAGGCATAGCGGTCGGTGGGTTTTCGGTATAAGGTGGTGTTAACGTGACCGTCACTTATTTGCACCATGGTGTCTAGGAAGTGGACCTCCCGTGTAGATTGGTCCAGGCTGAGGTTGATGGTGGGGTGGAAGCTATTGAAATCGTAGTAGAATTCTTTCAAGGTTTCCTTCCCATGGGTCCAGATGATGAAGATGTCATCAATGTACTATAGGTAGAGAAGGGGTGTGAGTGCACGAGAGCTGAGGAAGCGTTGTTTCAGGTCGGCCATAAAAATGTTGGCATATTGTGGGGCCATGCGGGTGCCCATAGCGGTGCCACTGGTCTGGAGGTATATATTGTCACCAAATTTGAAATAATTGTGCATCAGGATAAAGTCACAGAGCTCAGCAACCAGTTGTGCTGTGGCATCATCAGGGATACTGTTCCTGACAGCTTGTATTCCATCTGTGTGTGGAATGTTTGTGTAGAGAGCCTCTACATCCATGGTGGCTAGGATGGTGTTTTCTGGAAGATCACCAATGCGTTGTAGTTTTCTCAGGAAATCAGTGGTGTCACGGAGATAGCTGGGAGTGCTGGTGGTGTAGGGTCCGAGTAGAGTGTCCACACATCTGGACAGTCCTTCAGTGACGGTGCCAATGCCCGAGATTATGGGGCATCCAGGATTTCCGAGTTTGTGGATCTTGGGTAGTAGATAGAATAACCCCAGTCGGGGCTCTAAGGGTATGTTGATTTGTTCCTGTGGTAGCGTAGGGAGTGTCCTGAGTAGCTGGTGCAGTTTCCTAGTGTATTCCTCAGTGGGATCTGAGGAAAATGGCCTGTAGAATTTGGTATTGGAGAGTTGTCTGGCAGAGATCATTATTAATGATTATGATGATTTGACTTTCATGGTTAAAAGCCAATAATTTTGAGGATGCAAATCTAATAACTCATATTGGTATATGGTGTTCTTGTAGCTTTATCTGTCCCAGGATATTCGAGAGATAAGGTGGGTGAGGTAATATCTTTGACTGGACCAATTTCTGCAGGTGAGTGAGACAAGTTTTCGAGCTTATACAGAGCTCTTCAGGTCTGATTTGTCTGAAGTAGAAACTTAGCTCAAGTCACTAGAGGGTGCTAGAAGTACTGATGTTAAACACACACACACACACTTTACTACTATTTATAAATACTTGATTAACCCTGTGTGACTATTCTAGGCAGCTCCATGTTTTCATATTTTGAATTTTAAAATAAATTTTGACTCGGTCACCCACTTCAGAGTGGCTGCAGGCTGAGCACATGGCACACACCAATGGCTCCTGGCACCCATTCATTCCACACCACTTTCCCCCCTGCCCCCCGCAACATCCTCTCATCCCCCTCTATTTCAGGGATTCCGTGCAACTCTCCTCAACTCCTCCCTCATGCCTGGGGCTCTGTGTGTGTCTCTTCGCATCTCCTCTCCCCATCCATAGTCCAGGCTCTATGTTCCCCCATTCCCTCCTCCTATACAAGGGTCCCCCTATCATCCTGCCATCCCAGGGGTTCTGTCTCCCTCCCATTCCAACCTTCCCCACGCTGGGGACTCTGTGTGCCCCTTTTCTCCTCTTTCCACATACCAGGGTCCCATAATCTCCCCTGCTCCTGGCCTGGTGTTCTATATGCCCCATTTCCCGCTTCTCCTACTAGGATCCTCCATGCCAGAGGCTGTGTGCACACCTCCTTTTCCCCACTTCTCCCACTTCCCCACCATTATTCTGTTGTAATTGTCTTGTGCCACAGTAATCCCATGAGGCCATGAAGCTTGAGAATGAATTCGGCAACTCTTGTAGGTTCCCTTATAAGGGCTTGATCCCAGGAATCAAAACCAATGAGCACCGTTTGCCTAAAACTATTACATTAAAAAGTGTGGGCAGATGTTAGCCTGCTCCCAACGCATCTTGCAGAATGGCTATATCTTGGTCTCATCTCTATTGATTTTCATTCCTGCGTGTGCCCTGTCTGCAATCCCACAATAGTAAGATTTATTAGTATAGATAGTATTTTCCAAGATGTTTCAATATCAATCAGAGGATCTTTTATCTTTCAACCATTTATGTCAGCTAATATTTCCCTTGATAGGGTGTCAATAGCCTCAACTGCTGTCATTCCTATCTGACAGGTTTCAGAGTAACAGCCGTGTTAGTCTGTATTCGCAAAAAGAAAAGGAGGACTTGTGGCACCTTAGAGACTAACAAATTTATTTGAGCATAAGCTTTTTTGAGCTACAGCTCACTTCATCGGATGCATGCAGTGGAAAATACAGTGGGGAGATTTTATATACACAGAGAACATGAAACAATGGGTGTTACCATTCACACTGTAAGGAGAGTGATCAGGTAAGGTGAGCTATTACCAGCACTCCTGCTGGTAATAGCTCACCTTACCTGATCACTCTTGTTAGTGTGTAGGATAACACCCATTGTTTCATGATCTCTGTGTATATAAAATGTCCCCACTGTATTTTCCACTGCATGAATCCAATGAAGTGAGCTGTAGCTCACAAAAGCTTATGCTCAAATAAATTGGATAGTCTCTAAGGTGCCACAAGTCCTCCTTTTCTTTTTCCAACCTGTGTTTCTGATCCTCCAACTTTGGTTAGATCATCAGCTACCTCACTCTCATATATGCCACTGTGTGATGGAATTACAGTATTGTGAAGTTGATTGCCTCACTCTCAGATCCTCTGAGCCTCCTGATGAACTGCAGTGTTGATAGCATTCTGATTTCCTTAAAAAGAGCTGATGATTGACACCTGCAAGTCAACAAACAGCACAACATCCATCTGTATTTCTGCTCTGTTTATTTCTTGCCGTGCAGTGAGAATACCTTTCGTTTCAGATATATCCCCGACTAATGCTCTTTCTTGTACTCTCTCCATTAGGCCATGGGGTAAAGACACCACAACCAGCATTCCTGCAGGATTTTGAGCCATCAGTGTACACATGAATCTGTTTGCCGTGTGACCCTCATTGTGGTAGTGGGGTGTTCCCACAGGAACTCTCTGGCTACCGTATTCCCACCATATGCTGAAGTTGCAGAAGAGAGTTTGGAAACATGAGCACCATTATCCTTCCTTTTGTCTGGGATAAGTCATTCAGGGTGTCAACATGTTCAGCTGTACTGGGAAGATAGGCAGAGATGATATGGGGTATTGTTATTACGGAAGTTGTTAATGGGTGCCATCAACCAGTTGGTTGATATATAGACCATTGCAGAGATGCTTGAGCGTGAAGCTGTACTAAAGAGCTCACACAAACTTCATGTGTCCTTCATTTTACCCCTTTGGATTTTCCAGTTTTCCCCCAAAATCAATAGGGTTCTCACCATTGATCCCTAGAACCTTCCCTGAAATTTTGGAATTGATCAGCGGTCACATTCCAAAGTTATCACATGACAGACAGACAGAGAAACACAAATACTGTTGAGTGTAAAGGTGGCAAGTTATTGGGCAGGAAGCCAGGGTGTGAATCTACAGTAAGCCCTGTAGCAGGGGCCATATGGCAAGTTACTGCACGGCAAGCTGGTGCTACTGTAGAATCATACTCTGGTTTGCCACGAAGTAAGTCACTGCATGGACAAGCCCTAAAGCCTTTGCAAGCTTGGTCACTAGTTAAGTGAGATTTTTTCCATTATGGCTCAATATGCTGCACAGGAGAGGTGCAAATATGCAATGAGTTTACCTATACTTGATTATTTTTGCCAGAAAACTAACACTTAAAGCTCGTTAAAAGCAAGCTGTCTTGGAGAAATCCTTGTGAGACGTGCTTAGAGGCTTATTTCTGGCTGTAGCATCACCATCTTTGGATGCTTTTCTCACTCAATGTGCAGGAGCAATTTTACTCATACTGAAAACTCAACCAAAATGGGATGGCAAACTAGAGAGACTATGAAGGAAGGTACAAAAGGGAAATCAAATGATCCAAGTAGCAGACTTGTTTTCTTACAACAGGCAGAACTTTTTACTGTTTGGAGGATTGATTCTCTGCAATATACCTAGCAAAATCAGGGACAGTATACAGCCATTGCACAGAATGCTGGACAAGAAAACATGCTATCTGCCAGCTAATTTTCTCCCTTTGAAGTCCATTGCAAAACTCCCAGTTTCAGTTTTTTATTCTCCTCATTCAGTTTGCTCACAATGTTATCTTGCATTTAGATAGCACTTTTCATCCTTCAGGATACAGAAGTGCTTAATTACTTATGCACTTACAGGTATCACTTTGTCAATCGCTGACATGCAGCCACTTCTGGGATTGAAAGTAGCATATAATAGGTACACGGTATGTTGCACAGCAGAGCTCTGTATTTGGTTCACATTTAGAACTACAGTAATGGCTGGAACCTTTAGGTTCAGTGCAAGCAAGACTGAAGTTAACAGGACCCTTTCTCATTAATTTCAGTGGCAGCATTTGCAAGGTCACAGATTTTCTGTTATTTGGCATCTGACAGCTTAAATTTAGCATAAACTAACAGGAACCGGAGAAAACTATCATTATGGTATAACAGTGAGTATTGGCTCTCATCCCTGGCTGTGCAGCTGACTTCACCCAAATTACAGTGGGTTTAAAATCTGGCTATGCTAGTGCAAACCCATGCAAAGGAAATTGTAGAGAATACCATGTATCTAGATTTGGAAGGATGAAGGGCCAAATAGTTCTTTGTGGGATTAGAACCTGTGGCATGCCAAACCTGAACCTTAAACTATCCTCGGATAACTTGCCAACCGTTCATCATTTTAAAATGTTGTGCTGTTATCCATCTGCTGAGGAAAAATGTGTGTGTACAGATAATACTGTATAATAAGCACCTGTGCAAAGCATAACCTAGACCAAGTAGGCTATTTTGTAATATTTGGAAGTAGGCACAAGAAATAGATCCCTTACAGGTAGAGTCCCATGCACAAAATAACTATAGACTATGCATTACAAATTCTCACTTCTGTTTGCAGAGGATAATTTTGCCCTTAGGGGCAAAGCCACTCCCTAGCACCCAGCCTGAGTGTCTCCCTAATGCCCAGCCAAAATCCTCCCCATCAGGGGGAAGAATCCTCCCCCTGAGGCTGAAAATCAGGAGTGAAGCAACTCTGGGAAAGCTTTTTTTTTCTTTCTTTTCTTTTTTTTAAACTAAACATCCTTGTGGTAGGATACATTGCAGAGCTGTAAAATATTTTGCTTTTGGATAGAATGATCAAAATGAAAACTTCATCAAAATTCACATTAAAAAAAAAGAGAGAGACAAACACACAACTGTGTTTCAGAAATCCCTTATTCTGTTTCTGTGAGTCTGATCATGCCACTCCTTGATTCATTAATATAACATAACCTGGAGCCATGTCAATACCATGCTTTTAAGCAGAAATCCTTATTGAAACCAATAAGGAATTCTGCCTACAAAGCAATACAGTCATGACTCATAAAAAATAAATGTATGCTAGGTCAAGCAAAGCCATTTTAAATAACAGCTGTAATGATCTGTGTTCAAACTGAAAAACATTCACTGCACTGTAGTATATTAATATTTTTTATTTAATTATGTTTTGTTTAAGGCCAAATGCAAGAGTTTTCCTGACTAATGAGTGTAGGAGTTTGCCCTTACACTCCACCAGCACAGAAAAAAATATATATATGCTACATAGCATAAAAAGTGCATCACGCCATTTTGCATATTGTAACTAGAGATATACCAATAAAACATAGGTGAAAACGTCTTTGCATATAAGTGTGTGTGTGTGTGTAATATACATTTTTCTGCACAAATTACTCAGGAGAAACTCCAAAGCCCTGTATTTCTCCTTGCTTTCCCCATTCAGTGCTTTCCACGTCAGACCGTGTAGGACTTAACCCTTTACAGTACATCATTTTTTTTCCAAGTCATTTTTTGTAAGCTGCCGATTGAGCCATAAGCATAAATCATCACTAAGAGAAGCCCCTTTAGAAAACGTATATTTTTATAGGAGATGTGAATGTTTTACTTGGCAGTTTGGTCCACTTCCTAAATATTGCTCTCGCTATTGTTTATTAGCCTGCTGCAAACTGTAAAGTGCATTCATACTCTGAAAAATGACCCAAAATAGTATTGTGGGTTTTCATGTTTATGATCTCTCACTGACCCCATAACAGACTCAGTTAGAAAAATAATCTTTTTTACTTTTAAACTATCAGTGCTGCAAGCTCAGTCTGGGATCTGAAAGTCAAACTGTGTTCTTTCTGGCTCATGTATCCTCATCACAAGTAAAAAATTATATCAACAATCAGAGAACCAGACTGGGATACTCTCATTCATCCTGAATAGTGGCAATTTACATCATGAGTAGTGACATTCAGTGGAACTTCTTGTGATGTAAGATACTGCTCAGCACTGGTAAGGGGATCACAGTCTGCCCCAGAATTTTTTGATGATGCATTAGCCAGAGAAGACTCCAAGTCCCTCTCCCATAGCTGGGCAAGGTTGCAATACTAGTTGGAGAAAAATGAAGCAAAGGTGTATTTTTTGTCAGAAATCTAAACACCCATTAGCCTGATCATGACACGAGATCTGTTAAGTAAGAAAGTACCAATTTGATTTAATCACTTGCTTACCACCTATTCCATTCTATTCCATATAGGTTTTTATACCACACGTCACCATAATATCTGAGTACCTTCCAGTAGTGCATTAAGTGATTCCACCTCGATCATATGTTGTTTATTCTCTCATTCTCTCCCCAGAGGGAGAAGCATTTAGAGAGGAGTGTCTCGTTTTGCTAGTTTGCTTGTTAAATATACCTGTTGATATGTGTTTATATAAAGAAATCCGCCTTGCACGTGGAGCAGAAAATGATGAGGCTGGTGGTAGTTCTCAGAACACTCCCAGAGAAGGTGCTGTCTCCCACAGAGACAAGCTTTACTCTTATTGTTGGGAGTTCCATTGTGTCAGAGGAGCGAAATCGTCAACCACGGCCTTCATCCCAGAGCTATAAATAGTCTTGTAGGTGTCCTGGGCCCAGGACATGGAACACTTTGAAGATAAAGACTGAGACCTTGAACCTGATTTGAAATTCTATAAGAAGTCAGTGTAGACTGCAAAGGACAGGTGTGATGTGCTCATGGTAGCCTGGGTTGCTGCAGCATTGTATAGTAGCTGGAGTTTACTAAGTGCTGAAGGTTTCATACCCTGGTATATTGCATTGCTGTAGTCCAGCCAAGAGGTGATGAAGATACAAAGAACTGAGGCTAGGTCTTCATCTGCCAGGATGGAATTACATCTCCTAGCCCACCAGACAGTAGAAAGCATTACACGTGGCCATTGCGATGTGAGAGCTTAGCAGCAGCAAGGAATCCAAGACTATGGAGTGAATGGGCCAATTGTGCATGTCATGCATTTTCAGTCAAAATAGACTGCACCATAGCTGCAAATTCCTCAGAATACTTTTCTCTATTAGGCTTGGGTTCAGCTTCAGCCCACTGTTCTTCATCTCCCAGGATAAGACCTTCCCCCTTCCCTTAATACAGCACAATTTATAAGATATGAAAGAGGTCCGCCAGCCAGGAGTTAAAAAGGACTTGACCAGTCTGCTTTTGCTCATGCTTTCTTGATTGTTCTCAGATACTGAGTAATATGCCAACACTTTTCATTTTTACTGAGAAAGCAAAGTGGTGTTGAGCCATACCGATAACAGATAAAAATTGTGTTAACTACACTTAACCCACAATATTTACTGTTAGCAATGGGTAAAAGCATGCATTGGTCTTCATTTGGTACCATCTCCTGACTGTGTTGGTCAGAGCATTTTCTTTTGCCGTAAGTTACTTTTTGTTTTCAGCTAATTGTCTTCAAGGTGCTTTGCACAGGGTAACTAAATAGACTTCATAAGATTCCTATTGCAATAGGTAAATAAGTAATATTTACACTGTTCTATAGAAGGGGACACTGAGGTGGAAAGATTATGGGTCAGACGGTGACCTTCTTACACAAAACAGTGAGCAGCTAGTCACATATGTCATCCCACTGATATTAACTTTGGATCTAAATTATTTGCCATAAAGAGAATCAGCATCAGAGCTGCGACTTAGAATTATGGGATTCTTTGCTGAGACCACTAGCTTCCTTCTCAGTCCATATCTCTCTTCCAACTCTAGTGCATACCTCTACTCACACACAAATTCTCATCTCTTTTCCCCAGCAGCGTCCCTTCAACACTATTTACTGTCTTTTTACAGCAAATGTACCACTGCAATACAAAGCAGTCAGATTTGTTAAAGGTTTATGCTACTTCTTGCCACCATGCTGCTGCAATTTGATGACTCTAGAAAGGCCTAGAGTCCTAGTGTTAAGGAATGCAATTTGAGCCTTTGCGGGCACAGGCATGTCACTGATGCTACTAAAAGAAAACTTGAGCTTAAATTCACTTCAAGTCTTCACTTGCTTGCAGTGGAAAGTTTGCTGGCAGCTGTTGTCCTCATTAGCCTTGTGGCTATGTTTTTCTCTGAAGTGTCTTGTGTCTCATTGCAGCTTAAAGTTTGTTAAATTGGGAGGGGACTTTGGTCATCTGCCAACAGCAGACAATAAAGTGTTCTTTTCTCCTGTTGTAACAGAGTCGTAAGCTTTGGTTTATGGATAATGGAAGCTACATACAGTAAATTAACAAAAACATAGAAGAAAACAGGTGGTCTTCTAAGCAGTCCTCTTAGCCCATCATAGATGCCCCCAGAATTTTAAATATAGTAAAAAAATAAACCCTATTTATTCACCATTACATATTTTATTTTCCTGTTGTTCTGCCTGTGGGATATGGACTTCTCCCTTCCCGGTGCCTTTGCTGGGATTTATATATGCTTTGTCCTTAAGGAGGGTTTAGATACATTGTCATTTTATACAGTCAGCCCAATTATTTTATTTGGAACACCACCACCTAGGAACCAGAACCCTTCTGGCATAAAACAACATATCCCATGGCTGAATCAGGCCATCATCTGATTATGACTGGGGTACATGTCTTTTGGTTCCCCCTGAAGAGGGTCCTGCTCCCTGCCCCAGCTGTGCTCCTAGTGGGAGCCTCCACCAAGTCATAATGTGGCCTGGGGATTTTGAGATTAAATTCCAGCTTCCTACTATATCTGAGATAATAGTTAGGCTGCGAACCTCCAGAAATAACTGGGCCCCTTTCAGGAAAAAGAGACAGGGGTGTGCTGACTAGAAGGCAGGACAAGGAGTGATATGCATTGCTCTGCATAGTATTGTTTGCAGTGCTGTCATAGCTGTCGTGTTGGTTGCGGGATATTAAAGAGACAAGGTGAGTGAGGAATTATCTTTTATTGGACCTACTGCTTCTGGTGAAAGACAAGCTTTCAAGCTACACAGAGCTCTTCTTCAGATCTTGTTGCTCTGCATATGTCATTTTCATTGGAGGTTAACTTATTTGTCTGGATTTTGAAAGACTATCAAGCAGCAAGCTGAAGGAAATGTGGCCAGATACTCTGGTTGGCGACAGATCTCTGTCCCGATAGGGGATGGAGGATTAGGAAGCCAGGGGAAGGTGGCAGGGATGGGGAGGGAAGATGGGGAGAGGGTCCCCTGCCACAGGGGGTGGAGAAGACCAGGAGAGGATTGTAGGGAACAGATGTGGGGAGGTTCCTTATCAAAATTAATCTCTTTTCTCTGTTAGAGTGCATTTCTCTGAGCTAGACTAGATTCACTGATGCTCTCTAGCTCCTATGCAATGCTTTGACTCTGGGAAACCATTGTCAGACTGACAGTTACATTGAGACCAGCCAGTTACATTGGGTTTATGGAGTGGTCCAAAAGTAGCTGGAGCGTACCATTGAATCTTTATGGGGTAAGATCAAACCCTGTCTGAATAGTGTGTGCATCTTAGAGGCACTTAGAAATGTCATCTGTAACATCTTCAGTGATATGGAAGCAGATATAAATGCCCGATGCAGTAACGTAAAATGGACTAGGTATCATGATCTTTGAAAAGTGCTGAGGATGTAGCCTGTTCTTTTTGTTTCTTTCCTTTTTCTTAATGCCTGGCAGTACGGAGTCTTGTGTTTGGTTTCTGTGACAGAGACCATATTTTCAAGAGTGGTCTACATATGTCTGACAACTCTCGTTTGCATTTAATGCCCAACCTTGGTGAATGCAAAGCAAATGTTTTTGTGCTCAAATTGCAAATTTTTTCATGGGGGGGAAAAAATGTGGGTTCATATACAAAAATTTCCGGCTTGCACTACTCCGCTTTCTCCATTCATTTAGTTTCAGGAGATGCACCAACTTGAAACTGGAGCAACATAGTGGTGACTCAAGCCCCCTGGCCTTTTTAGCTAATTATGTGTGTGCTTTGGATGTGCCTTGCTATTTAGTTTAAAGTTTGGCATATAAAAGCTAAGTTACGTGTGTTTTATGTTGATACCAGTATGTGTATGTATTTCTAATCTGTGAAGTCTCATAACTAGTGTTGCACCCATCACATGTGTGCACCCATCAATTAAATAAAATTTACTGGTAAAATGTTAGGTTTGGAATATGGGTACTTTATCGGACGACACACACAAGATAGATTTTGGAGCCTGTCTCATCCATGACAGAATTACCAACTTGGGATCATTTCTGCAGGGCTCCTGTACTATGAAATTTAGCACTACATCACTTCCCGTGAGCATTTTGCATAAATGTGTAACTAAAACTTTTCAGTGTGTAGATAGCTTACATATTGTGTTTGTGTATTTACGGATAAGCTGGATATGTTCGGATGGTAAAGGGAAGTACAGTTTTAGATTTCAGACTTGGGAAGGAGGTCCCTAACCTATTCTTGCATCAGGGCCCTCTGGGCCTTGCTACACCCCTGTCCAGGAAGGCAGAATGTAATTAACCAGTTGGAATTTGGCCATGACTCCAGATTTAGTACAGATTACCCCTCAGCTATAAGATACATAAACGCCATGTAACTGCCATTTTATTTCCACTGTGTGCTTCAAAGTATAGGAGAGGGAAAAGCAGTGTGTCTGGAACAGACAAGATGAAGGACTCTGCTAGGCCAAATTCTTTTTCCCCTTATACTTCCATTTTTTTAGATAACATTCTCCCATTGATTATGCAGTACATTAAAATCTTAACTTCCATGTTGGTTTCTGACAGCAGTTCTCATACCACAGACAATGGCATATTTATGGGCTACATGTGAGCATAATGACAGGTTTCAGAGTAACAGCCGTGTTAGTCTGTATTCGCAAAAAGAAAAGGAGTACTTGTGGCACCTTAGAGACTAATAAACTGGTTAGTCTCTAAGGTGCCACAAGTACTCCTTTTCTTTATGTGAGCATAAATGCTTCTCAGTCATGATGTAGCAGCCTTTATATAACAGAGCAAAATTTGTCCATGTCATGAACCAATTTAAGTAACCCTCTCATGGTAATCCTGAAATCTCAGGTCTACTGGAGGGCAGTCTAAGTTATCTGATTTTTTTTTCAAAATTGTAGTCGTCTATCAATATCTTTGCATTTATATTGGTTCCTATGTTTTAATTCTGGAAATACTTCAGCTGCTAATATTCCCATCCTGGAAAAAAAAAGTCATCAATTTAAAAAATTGAATCCTTTGTCCAATTATACTTATTTCTTCATAACAATGCAGAAATGTTATGTATACTTCCCTGGGAGGATGGGAATTCCTATCTTCTGGTCTAATTCTGCAGCACCAGCAAACTCACACTTGAAGTCAATGAGATGTGGGGTTGGATTCTCATAGCTTTTTTAATCAGACAGTTCAATCAATGTGTATAGTGTAATTTTTGACTAAAGCCAGGATTTTTCAAACACAGGTGCCTAAACCTAGGCTCCTAAGTCCAGACTTAGATGCCTAAATAAGTGGCCTGATTTTCAGAAGTGTTGAGCACCCAGAGCTCCCACAGAAGCCAACTGATCCCTTGAAGCCAATGGGAGTTATTGAGTACTCAGCACTTTTGAGGCACCCAAATATGGATTTAGGAGTATGACATCTTAAAATCCTGGCCTTTTAGGTAGGAGCGATGGCCTTTCTACTTTTGAAGTTTATCTGAGGCTCGGATGGCTTTATTCTGGTGCTAACGATGTGTAGGCAGCAGTTAACATATGGATTTCAAGCAGCAGTCAGTGCTGTAAACACAATGAACAAAGAGCCATCAGAAAAGGAGGAAAGAACTCTGAGCCAAACTCTTTCAGGTCACATGCCAGGTGGGATGACAGTAGTTCAGACTGTTCATTTGTCCAAATGAAGCCCCGCTACCATCTGCCCACATATTTCCATCTTTCCGGTGTAGTTGCCACAGCAAGCCCTTTATTCATTCAGCAAACAGCCACCTGAACTATTGTATGTGTATGGATTTGGTTCATTTGCTGCCTGTATGACTCAGAGCATCATTAATCTGATACAGAGAACACTGTTTGAAATGCTTTGACTGTGTACAATATCAAATGTCACACTGGACTCTCGAGTACAAAAAGTACAGATAGACTAGGGGAGAATTGGCCCTTTAGTTTGTGCTCTCTCTAGAGACTTCACTAGCATAGTCATAAGGTGACTTCATAGGAGTTAGACCAGGGAAGAATTTGGCCTACAAGTTTAGGAGTAAGAGAAATGAGAACAAGCTGCTTGGTTCCCTAATAAGGATGTTTTTAGGATTTTTTTTAACGACTCCACTTAACTGATAACTTTGCAAACTGTAGTGATTTAAGAAATGCTGATATATACAGTTTTAGATACTTGATTTGTTTGACTTCTCTGAAGCATGTAACATTTTTAGCAGAGGGTGACCATCACTTCCTCTACACAGACAAGATGAATTTGTCTTTGGAAACTGAACCCATAAGCTGCTTATGATCAGTGAATTGCTGCTTCTGTTAGCACTTTTTAGGGAACAAAATAAACGCACATGAAAGTTGTATTTTAAAAAATCATGGCGCAACAACCATTTTCAGTCTTGGGAAGAAAAGTCTTAAATCTTAATTTGAACTGCCAAGCCCTGTGTTCAGGTTCTCGTCATCTCATGTTGCCCTCAACTACTATAATTTCCTCCTCTCTCCCCATCCTCTCCCACCCCACCCCCACCCCCCCCGCAAGTCCAAACCCTGCTGCTAGGATCAGCTTTCTGGCCTTTCAAGTAGTGGCCTCACCAACACTCATTTATGGATGGCTGGTAACCTTCTATCACTGATCCCACTGTGGAGTGTTGCTGTGATTGCTGTGGTACACCCAGTCCCTTGCAGATATCTGGCAGTATGTTTTGTGCACCACAAGCTCGGAGGTAAGCACTGTCACACGCTCCTAGTAAGGAAAGGAGGATTATTTTACTGTGGCGGTCAGAAAAAAGAGGATGTCAATAGCCGAGGCACAAGGACTTGAACAGTTACAACAAAGATCAAGAAAGACATTCCTGACCGAGCCCATAAGCAAAGCTATAGAGTGGGAACTGGGACAACAAGCCCCAGCAGAGCCCACAGTCTATTATCCGGGCTGCTCCTCCTTCGTTTCCTGACTAGGTCCTACCATCCAGAACTCAATCCCGTACTCTATGATGATATTATGAGTCTCTCTGCACTGTCCTCATGGAACATGCAGCCGCCTCATGCCACCTGCTTGCAGGCCGATGGCAAGTGTAATAACGACAATAAAATACAATTTAATACCCTAAGCTGATGTCATCACCAAAGGGAAGCCCCTGCCCCGCCCCACCCCCAAGAAGTAACATCAAGAGGATGAGAAATGTACTAACAATTTTTTGATTTGTCTAGGCAGACCCTGCTGAGACAGCGAACACTGCATATGCTTAAACCAAAGTTCATTCCCTTCTGTATGCAGGCTGCCATATCCTTTCCTGCAGAACTGCAAATTATCCAGGGTGGGGTGAAATATTTTATGACTATGATGAAGCTAAATATTATTTGAATTCCGTATTAACCTGCCTTCCTGCCCCTAGGGTCCTGATGAAGAGCTTGATACATCCTCTAAAGAAGAGATTATTACAGACTGTTTCCAAATGAGGTTTTGCTAGTGGTGTCTCTTACATAAGAACGGCCATACTGGGTCAGACCAAAGGTCCATCTAGCCCAGTATTCTGTCTTCCGACAGTGGCCAGTGCCAGGTGCCCCAGAGGGAATGAACAGAACAGGCAAGCACTGAGTGATCCATTCCCTGTTGTCCACTCCCAGCTTCTGGCCGTCAGAAGTTTAGGGACACCCAGAACATGGGGTTGCATTCCTGACCATCTTGGCTGAGAGCCACTGATGGACCTATCCTCCATGAACTTATCTAGTTCTTTTTTGAACCCAGTTATAGATTTGGCCTTGAAAGGTTTATGTTAGGGACTACCTCAGAAGGCTTAATTTCATTTATTACACTGTGATTCCCACTAATTTACTCATTTTTATACTAACTGGGACATCTATATTTGAATATAGACTACGGGCCAGATTCTGCCTAGTCTGCGCAGTGTGAGGGTAGGGCACAAAGAGCCTCTTGCACAGCCCATATATGGGTCAGGCACAGTTCTGAAAATGACTGTTCAGAGCAGTGGTCCCCAAACTATGGGGTGTGCCCCCCTAAAGGGGTGCAGAAGAGCATTCATGGGGCTGTGGCAAGGCCTGGGCCATCCCCCACGAGGGGCAAGGAAGGAGCATCACCCAGCCCTGTTCTGCCCCCAGCTCCACTCCGGCCCTGCCCCCAACCCCAGCCCCAGGTCTGGCCCCAGTCTTGGTCACTGGCTCCCAGCCCTGCTCCCAACCACGGGCCCGCTCCCAGTCACAACCCGCAGCTCCTGGCCCTGACCGCGGCCCCAGCTCCCGACCGTGCCTCCCTGGGGAGCGCAGACCAGATAAGGCAGGGAGGTGCAGACAAAAAAGTTTGGGGATGACTGGTTCAGAGTAACTTTCTCTGTTACTTTACAACAGAACAAGAGCCCTACAGTGACAACTTGGGTGATTTAAGCACTGTTCTAATGCTAAGGTGTCAAAGAATGTTTACATGGGGGAAGATATACATTCTTTGACACCTTGGCATTAGTTTCTCCTGTTGTTGTATCTTAGGGGAAAAGATAACAGAAATATTAAGCCCAACATCTATAATACATTAGAGCATCTTTCTGGAATTTCTAAGGTCTTAATGTTTACAGCTTCTCATGGCCATTAGCACAACCTTGAGTCTGCCAAGTTATATTGAAATAAAGATTGTGCAATTTTAAATTACGCTAATTTGGGGGGGGGGGGGTAGAGGTGTAACTTAGCAATATACTGACTGCTTTTATTTCATGGCCTGAAAGAAACAAATTAGTAGATGCATTGGCGGGGGAGGGAGGAAATTGAGACAAAAACGAACTCCAGTTCTGATCTAACTCTAGTGTTATACTGATATAATTCCACTGACTTGAATGGCATTATTCCTGAATTACATCTACGTGTGATGAAAATCAGGGCCACCAGCTTCTGATTAGAGCTGGTTGAGAAAAGGGGGATATTTTCATGCTCTTTTAAAAAAATCTTTCTTTTCCACCCCGTATCTTTCCATATGTCAGAACCAGGCCCCTGATTTTTGGGGCAAACATGTACTAGTTACTGTGTCCTACCTCTTGACATGTTAAAACTACAAATGGATGTACTGAACTGGTTTAGACTATATTTTTGATGAACACACAGAAGACTATGGGCTGTATTCACATACATATCCATTCCACTAGTGGTAGAAAGTCTTGCCTGGGTGGGACCCTCACCATGATGCAATTTGCCCTAAACCCTGCTGCCAGGAAATGGTTAGGAAGCAGGTATGGCTAGAGTGATTAGATGATATGGTATGGTACCATGACTGTAAATTAAATCTG
This sequence comes from Caretta caretta, assembly GCF_965140235.1. NCBI lineage: Eukaryota > Metazoa > Chordata > Testudines > Cheloniidae > Caretta > Caretta caretta. The sequence goes on along the minus strand of NC_134207.1, from coordinate 82,501,485 downwards.
CCCTCCCTTGGCAGAATAGTCAGGTACAGGGAAATACAACTCGTGTTTTGAATTCATAAGTGTGAGTATTCACACTCGAAACTTGATTCTAAAAGTCACACTTATCCAGCAGGGGAGCAGAATCATACCACAAGTGTAAGCAGGTAAATCGGGGAATTGGACCCAGAAAGAAGCAGTATCTCCAGGGTGTGTTCCCACTTCCCTTGGATTTCTCAGTAGCTCATGCATACCTGAGGAAATAACAATACTCACATTGTGACTGTACTGCACTTGATTTTTTGATCATTAGAGCGTTGAAAACATTGTAGTGTTATGCACACCACGGTAACCAGAGAGCATAAAAATACTTGACTAGCAACATGTAATAAAGAATCACTTCAAAGTTAATTCTTGCCAGTGCAGGTGAAGAGTTTATACTTTAACCATCCAGCTTTCCTCAGGGAGGAAAATAAATCAGACCCATAAGGAATAGTTAAATTTAAAATACTTTTGGGTGTGTGTGTTTAAACTGATCTGGCCTCTTTAGTGAGCTTAGATAAACAAGCTGGGAGGGAAAAAAGTATATTATACCATTTATATATGTAACCAAATGGTGCATCTACATTGTTTCTACAAAACAACTACACAATATCCTTGAGTAGATAAGGCCTAATCAACATCAGAATCACAATTTTAAAAGATCTGGCTGAGGAGCTCACTAGATCAGTAATGTTGACTTTTAATAAGTCTTGGAGCACTGGGGAAGTTCCAGAAGACTGGATGAAAGCTAATGGGGTGCCAGTTATTAAAAAGGATAAACGGGATGACCTGGGTAATTATAGGCCTGTCAGCCTGCCATCAGTCTCAGGCAAGATAAGGGAGCAGTTGATCTGGGACTTCTTTAATTAAGAATTAAAGGAGGGTAATGTATTTAATGCTAATTAACATGGGTTTATGGAAAATAGATCCTGTCAAACTACTTGATATCTCTTTTGTTGAGATTACAAGTTTGGTTGATAGATGTAAGTATTCATGAAAAAACACTAAGATTCTGTAAAGCATTTGACTTGGTACCAAATGACATGTTGATTAAAATCGTGAGAAGCAGAGACTCCGAAAAAGATTCGGGGCTTATGGTGAATAATCAGATGCACATGAGTTTTCAGGGTGATTCTGTGACCAAAAGAGCTAATGCGATCCTGGATATATAACAGGGAATCTTGAGTAGGAGTAGAGAGGTTATTTTGCTTCTATATTTGGCACAGGTGCATCCACTGTTGCAATACTGTGTCTAGTTCTGGTGCCCACAATTCAAGAAGGAAGTTGATAATTTGGAGAGGGTTCAGAGAAGAGCCATGAGAATGATTAAAGGATTAGAACACATGCTTTATAGTGATAGACTCAAAGAGCTCAATCTATTTAGTTTAAGAAAGAGAAGTTAAGGGGTAATTTGATTACAGTCTATAAGTACCTACATGGGGAACAAATATTTAAAATAGGCTTTTCAGTGTAGCAAAGACAGGTATAACATGATCCAATGGCTAGAAGTTGAAGATAGACAAATTCAGGCTGGAAATAAGGTGTACGTTTTTAATGGTGAGACCAATTAACCATTGGACCAATTTACCAAAGATCATGGTGGATTCTCCATCACTGATAATTTGTAAATCAAGATTGTCTGTTTTTCTTTAAGATATGCTCTAGGAATTATTTGGGGGAAGTTCTATGTCCTGTATTATACAGGAGGTCAGACTAGATGATCACTATGGTCCCTTCCAGCCTGGTGAATGTATGAACAGGAAATATACTTCTAATTATTGTTTAAGGTCAAAATTTTCAAAAGAAGTCAACTCCCATTTATGAAGTGGCCAGATCTTCAAAAGTGCCCAGTCTAGAGCAGCTCCCACTGAGCCTTTTATTTTTAAATGAAAACTTAGGTTCTGAATCTACCCTCTGTGACCACATAAATACATCAGGTGACTGGGATTTGGCTCATGGATTGCTTTTTTGACACCTCTGCTCTAGTAAGATCTTGAATAAGCAACAGCACTCTCTGTTTCCTGCCCTGGACAGTCTGCAATTTATCTAAACAAATGTCATTTGTCCTTATAACATGGTAGTTTGAACAATTATTTGACCATTGTTCCAGAGAAATATACAAAGGTGGTAGTTTGAAAATCAACAAGTTCACAAACTTACATGTACAACAGCTAAACTGTTTATCTGACACTGGGTGTAATTCATGGAAGTCGGTTTTCCAGATCCACTGCTCAGATTAGAAACATTCAGATGTACATTTTCTGTGTTTTTATTTAATTACACTGTGCATTAGGGAATTTCATTTCCGGTGCAGTTTATTTTCTGCTCTCTCCAGCTTGATAGATACTGGTAGTTAACTGATATCTAAAGCAGAATGTAGAAGGAAAATAGTAGCAGATTGTTAAATCAAAAGAACCGGCTGCCCCATTCAACCTATTTCAGTGACAGAAGTTCTGGTCAGAATATCTTTCTTTAAAAGTTATTCTGAGACAGTTGAAAGCTAGATACAGATTTTGCAGTGAAGACACAACTATATTACAGTTGCTAAATAAAAATGGTTGATAATAAAAGACGGAATAAGTAGGAGTGGGGAGAGAGGTAGGGGAAAATAGCCCAAATTCATTCCTGGTTTAACCCCACTAAATGTAATGGTGTTACTTAAGAGATTAATTGAGCCCACTGTGACTATGCCAAGGCTTAAGTTATGGTCCATGTAGTAAAATAGGACTAGTAAGTGTGCCCAATGAAGAGGTGACCAAACTGAATTCACTGTATGTGAGGCACAAGGATAGACTAGATTTATTGTGAAATAAATAAAGGCCACCAACACTCAAATATACTTCACTTTCCAAGCAAAGAGCAGAAGTTAATGTTGTGCAAGCAGAGCCTGTTTTTTTTTTAATTTCCATGAGAAATACAAAGAGCATTGTTCAGGAATGGAACACATGAGCTAGGGAAATGCCAGTTTCTCCAAGTCTTTTCTGAGTTACTGTTTTGTTCGGAGAGTGGCGTATTTTTGAAACAACGGTGATTAGCTTGGGGTTTAATAAATCCACTTGTAATGACTATAATTTAAAAATATTAGATTGTGACTTGCAAGGTTGGTTAAAAGCAGATTAGCAACTTTACAGATACAGAAACTTGTTTTTACTACTGTGTATATATTTATTAATCCTTGACCAGTTCCTTTCATTTAGCCCTTTGAAACTGAAATTTAGCCCTTAGGTCATTGAAAAGCAGAAGACAAAAAGCAGAAAACAAAATGGAGAGAAAAATTACCAAATTTCAACATGGCAAAAGGCTAACAGTGGAATTCCTCAAGGTTCCATACTAGGACCAGTGTTGCTTAATATATTAATGATCTGGAAAAAGGGGTGAACAGTGAGGTAGCCAACTTGTAGGCAACACAAAAATATTTGTTAGTCAAGAATAGAGAAGACAAATAATGGCCAGTTATTAACCTTGATCGTTTTTATAACAAATACCTGGCTTTCCTGTAAAGATGAATTATTACAAGGAGAGGATAAATCTTATAAGCAACAAGTTTTAAAAATCTACAGAAGGAAGCACTAGTATCTGCAGTCATAGCACTGCATAATAAGAATTGGGGTGCTCTTATAAACTAAGGAAGGTCAGATCTGGTCACCACTTGGATAGGAGACCGTCAAAAAGATCTCCTTCGAAGGTGGAAAGGGCCTTAGAATTTCACTGCAGTAAATCCTCCAGCCCTGCTTCTCCCCCATTCCAAATCTGCCTTCTCAACAGCCCACAGGAACTCTGTGCTAAGCCCTCTGTGCAGGGCTTGATATCACACAACAGTGAATAAACTCCCCAGACCCTAATTTTCCCCATTTGATAGATGAACTGCTCTGGTTCTGCTACAAGAGGGCCCTTTGCATCTGTGGAGGAAGAGGCAGAATTGGAATGTGAAGGAATAACATTTCAAAGTTTGTTTCTCTGAGAGGAAAAATACCCCCATTTTTGTTTCAAACTCACTCCTGTGTTGAGAGTAGTGAAAATGATAGTTCTCTTTTTCTGACTTGGCTTGATACACTACCACTGCCCAGCCCTGCAATACCTGCTCAGGAAAAACTTGAGAAATTGTCATCAGCAAATTATCAGCAGTAGCAAATGCTAACCAGGGCCCAACCCAGTTCCTACTTAGAGGAGCACCAAAGTATATTCATTCCCTGACCAACCTTGAGGAATCCCCTGGCTGGCAATATTCATTCCCTGACCAACCTTGAGGAATCCCGTGGCTGGCAGAGGGTTAGATCCACTTCACTGCATCACCCACCTAGGGGTTGGCCCATTTATCAGGTTATTCTCTATGCTGCAGTTTGCATCAAAATTGTCATTGCCCTTACCCTGCCACATAATCTGTCATGAAGAGAGATATGATAGCTAATTCTGATAGGGGTATTTGTGTGTGTTATCTGAATTTGTTCATGAAAGTACTGAGCAGCTTTTGATAGGGAAGTATGTTGTAAACTCTCTGTAATGAATACTTGCAGACATGAATGTTTGTGCATACTTTTACTATAAGAGCAAGTCTGCACCTGCACCATTTAGGTTGTTTTACTTTAGATTTGTGTCACTTTTTGAGTATTTTATCCGTAAGAAGATTCTCTGTGTATGTTACATAAACTGGAAGAGCTTACAGATGATCAGCAGTGTGGCTTTTAAGGAGTGAAGCTGGAGGGTGATAAACAAGTGAAGGTAATTTTTTTTTTCAGTTGCAAAGAAACATAGCGATGTGTTCAAGTTGAAGCAGTGTATCTCTGTGATGTCCCCTTACAGTAGCCTCCTTTATTACAAAGTTCATCAAAAGTGAGTATCTGAAACAGGAGAAGGGATATCTTAGGTTTCTGTGTTTTCAGGGTGAAGCAATTGTGTTGCCTTCTTTAGTAGGAAAAAAAAAATCAAAATCTACATTACAGAGAACCACAAGCACAATGTAACCTTGTAACATTGATTCCTGACAATATATTTTGGAGACCTGTTGTAAATTAGTGGGCTCAGAGGAAAAATCAGGTAATTGATTTCACAGTTCATCTTTAATGCTGTCACGCTCTCTGTTTTATGTTTTGACTGAAATATGGCAGCACCCAATGCCCCTATCATGTATGGCATTGATTCATTACTACTCGGTGAATCACTAAATCACCAAAACCACTTGCTGCAGCAGATTTACTTGTAAACCTCTTATCCGAGTACTGACCAAGCCCAGCTCTGCTTAGCTGTATGAAATCGTAGCCTGAGGTTGTGTGACTGCAAGCATAAACCGTGCACAGTTCTCACTTCAGCTGAAATGTACTAATCTGGTTGCCTTCTTCACAGTTAGCTCCTACTTCCAAATCCTTCACAAAATGTAGTCTCACATTCTGCTTCACCATCTCACAGGAAAACAAATACTTTCCTGGGTCTCATGCTAACACGTCCATTCCTTTCCCCTTGCTATCCTGGTCTATGATAAAAAAAGTGGGGGATACCTTACACCAGGCTAGTTCAAGGGAAGGGTAATTTCCTCTGCACTAATCACTAGATCTCTACTAGCTATAATTAAAATTGATAAAAATGGGGATCTACTGCAGTATAAAAAATAGCAGGGTTAGATCACATCATGAACAAACACACAGTTTCTAGTTTAGGACAACATTTTTGTCAGAAAGAATAGGGTGAAATTTTTCAAGCCAGGATGCCTAATGTTAGGCTCCTAAGTTAAAGGAGCCTAACTATGTGCTTAGAATCCTAACTTTAGGTACAAGTGGTCGAATTTTCAAGGGTGCTGAGACCCACAATTCTCATTGATTTCTAAGGAAGTGGAAGGTGCTCAGCACCTCTGAAAATCATGCCACCGGATTTGAAAATTATGACCCATGTTCTTACAGGGAAGAAAATACAGGCTTATAAGGACAAGATTCTATTGAGGAAAATCCTGGTTCCTGCATGCAGCTTGAATAAATATGCTCAGGGCAATTCCCCAAAGCTCCTTGGTCCCAGGCCATGACGTGCCTAGCAGCAGTGCAACAGCCCATGAGCTACAGTAGCACTGTCGGAGTCTGTGCCCGCTATATGGGAGGAGGGTTGTGTTTGGCAAGTAGTTCTAGATAGTTGTGGACACACTGCCCGTACCTTGCACCTCCTCTGACTTGCCTCACCTCCAAAAAAAAACCCTGCAGTGAGGCAGAAGAAACCCAGCAGACAGCTCACCAGACCCCTGCGCAGGCTCTGAGCGTCCTGTCCCGCCACATGCAAAGGACTGCCTTGGTTCCAGTACAGGAGGGTACAACTCATGAACGTGGTCTGGACAGTAGGGCAGGATTTGACCTTAGCATTTTGTTTGTTTGTGCTAAAAATGTACTCTCATTTAATTACAATTAGACTGTGTTACTTTTGCTTTAAAATAAATGGTTTTCTTCCCTGTTTCTCTGTGTTGATGCCAGTGTAAGGCAAAGCTTTTAGACTAGTGCATCTACATATGTAATGAAGGAGAATTTACAAGAGGATCTTACTGTATGTGACACGGATATATCATTCCTCCACCCCTTGGTAAATTGTTTTGCTGGAGGCTACATCATTCTATCAAGGTAGTATGTTGGGAGTTGATGGAGGCATGAATGATTCACCATGTACAAAGCCTGGCTGAACTGAGTTGAGCTGCAGCATGTTGGGCTGGCCTTTGATGCAGACTGGTTGGACAGGTTCCTGGTCTGCTGAGGAACCGGTTTGACAGGCCTGTTATGCCAACAAATTCTGGTATGATTCCATGTTCTACAGAATGTAGAAACCTGCCCAGCCAGTTAAATGAAAGGCATATTAGGTTATCCATTGCACATTGTATGTATCTTAGGTGCAGCAGATCTCTTCTCAGCATTCTGTAGTGTGGTCCACAGCAGCTTCCTCATTTCATTTATGCCTGCGGTTTATAGCTTAAGGGAAAATCAGCAGGAAATATTCATCATCCCTGATCGAGAACAGAACTTTTCACACTTAAAAGGGTGAGTTTTAAAAATCTTTCTTTAAACGTTGAACTTGTTTAAGTAACCCACCTTATAAAATCAATGTTACCACACTTAAAGATGTAGAGTTGCTGTTTTTTTTAATGTATCAATTTACTAAATACCATTTATTCCTGCTTCTGTGGTTGTTGGTGACATCATTTTTGAAAGTATAACTTTTGACACTTCTGTATGTAGCTGAACATCAGCTATTCTGTCTATAATAATATTTAATGGGGAGCATAGTCTACTAGACTAAGCACAGAAGAGGGAGATGGGTACTCCTGAATTCTAGTCTACGCTCTGCCATTGACTTGGTGGGTGAACTTGGGAAAGTCTCTTAACTTCTCTGCCTTAGTTTTCTTATTTGTAAATGTGAGCATATCTAACTCAGGGGGCTGTTGTGGCAAAGTAAAGTGCTATGCAAGCACAAAGTGCTACTACTGTTATATTTCATCTTAGACCAACTTTTAAAAAAATATTCAGTTTTATGGAGTGAGTTAATTCACAAACCTTGAGTTAGCATAGCCATAACTGACTTAATGGTCAATGTTCAGAAGCTTGCTGTTTCTTAGATGTAAGAAACTTACTTTAAATATGTTTTGATGTGTAATAAGTAATTCACAGTTGCAATATGAGTAAAGCCCAAATCAGAACCCCAGATCCATACAGCCCTGAAAATTGTGACTGTTTGGAATCTGAGTATATTCACAGGTACAGTGTCAAATAAGAAGAATAAAATAGTATAGAAAACAAAGGCTATGGAATTTGGTAACTGATTAACTACTGGCACTCAAAAGTACTTGAGCTGAATAGAAAGGAATGAAGACAGGTTTTATCATGCCTGTTAGGACAAATAACTCTTAATCTGAAGTAAATGTGAATCTTCCTGTCATCTACGTAACTATACTTTTGAAAACAATCTTATAACCACTTCCCTCTCCCCAGGAAACTTGTTTGAGTGTATGTTTAGAGAAAATAATTACAGGTCTTCTGTAAGATGTAGAGAAACATTCTGTACCTAGTGGGTTATGTTTTAGAGCAGCTTGTGGGAATGATGCTCTATACAGAGCATAGGAGAATTTAAGATAACCTCACAACAGGAAGTCTCATCCCAGTGAGTGCTTACTACATTGGCACTCCAGTTTGATGTAAAAGCGAACAGTTATCTTTATTATGATCTGATAGAATGCCAGTAAATAGGCCAGCTGAACATCACAAAAATGCTGTGAATGACAGGCTGAACTGATCTTCTCATTGGCAGCACTGTGTCTGCTTGATAAAATAAGATGTTCTCTTCAATAAATAAGATGTAAATAAGAGAATAAATTAAATTAATACTTAATGATAATAAGTTAATAAATAAGATAAAATAAGATGTTCTCTTTCAATGTGGGAAAAGGGAAAAGAACAAAAGGAAAGGTTTTTCACTCATGGAGTCTAAGAATACAGTTCAGAAAAACTGGTTCATTTTTAGAGGCTAAAATCTGTGGTTGAAAATTGTAAAATATTAACAATCTACATATTTTAAAGAATAAATATTTTTTTCCAAAAAAAGGAAATATAAATATTATACCTATTGTGTCAGGTGATAAGTTTCATTCACAAAAATGTTTCCTGTATCAGTATTGGGGAAAGTGCATTTGTGTATACAGACAGGTAGATCAATGTGTTTGACCCAGTATTCTAATTTATGGGAATTGCATGGCATTGTTTTCTAGTAGACACACACCATGGTGATGGGTTCTATAGACAAACCAAAATGAGAGATATAGGGAATAAGAGCTAAGACTCCAGGGCCTCCAACTCTGGCAGTGGCTTGCTTGTGCTACTTTGGACATGACAGGGCCCAAGCTTGTGAAGGGCTGAGCGCCTTTTGTGTAGTACTGAGCATGGTCAACTTACATTACAATCAGGATCTAGCCTTTGTCTCTTTGTGCTTAAGTTCCCTACCTGTTAAATAAAGATGGTAATACTTTGGAAGGTTGTTCCAAGGTGTAATTAACTAATATCTCCCAAGCGTTTTCAGGTCCTTAGATGACAACCACAACAGAAGTTTAAAGTATTATAATTATTATTGTGTTCTTATCATAGCACTGTATTACTTGTATATGCCTGCAGCCCTTCTATATTGAAAGGGATATTGTCAAGCCGTGCAAGTCCAGAGTTTGCTCTACTTTATAATATACTCTAAAGTCTGGCAGGGGACACATTGTAGACTATAAATTACTCCAGTAGCCCTTTGTTTTCTAAATCTAGAGCACTGGAACACAGTACATTTTTAAAATCCCAACTACATAAATCAGACTTTCAAATATTACTTTCCCACTCACCCAGACTGACTTTTTTGTTTGGTTGGTTTGGGAGTTTTTTGGGGTGGGTGGGTGGTGGAGCCTTACAGGGGGGGGGGGGGAGGGTGTTTGTTTTTTCTGTTAAAGTCCCATCATTCATCACAGTAAAGGATGATGGTAAATTTTCATGATGATTTTCCAGAGCTGGAGTAAATCAAATCTGCCATTAAAATAGCTACACTATAACAATTTTGCACTTTTGGTTCCTCTCTCTGGTCTGTCACTGGTATTAACATACACTATTCCCAAATCTGTCACTCTTCTACTTAGAGTCTTTGGACTAGGCATGCTTGCCAAATATTCCAAGTTAAGATCCAGCGGTAAGACAGAGAAATAATAACTATGTAAGAAATGAAGAGAATCAAACTGGTAGGGAAAAAGAATTTTTTCAACGGGCTGATCTACCCTACCACTTAAGTCGATGTACCTTACATTGCTCACAGGTGTGAAAACAATACCTCTCTGAGTTACGTAAGTTACATTGACCTAAAGCAATGTCCATACCGCGCTATGTCAACAGGAGACGCTCCCCCTCTGATGTAGCTTCTGCCTCTCGCAGAGGTGCAGTAATTATCCTAACGAAAGAACACTCTCCCACTGGCATAGCATGTCTTCACCAGATGCACTACAGCGGCACAGCTGCATGGGTGCAGCTGCGCCGATGTAGCACGGTAGTGTCAACTTGCCCTATGTTTTGGAAGTAACTATGGAGCTGGTCCTTCTAGCAAGTGTAGTTATTACTACCTTAAGTAGCCCCATTGAAATCTCTGTAATAAGCTCTACAATTAGCACCCAGTCCTGCACATACTGACTACTATCTAACTGTAGCACTGTGAAGCTAGCTATCAGAGCTAGTATCATAGTCCTACAGCTCATGTTCCTTAAACCGGCATGATAACTCTAAGCAATATGGAGAAGGAGCCCATTCAGCCTTCTCTCTCTCTCCATGTTTGTCTGCTCTGCTAGAAGGGAAGAATTGATGCTGACTTGACTTTAAAAGTGATTGGGGAAGCCAGTTTAAGAAGTGTTCCTCTGCTCAGAACTATAATCAAGTGTTAGTGGAGTCACTCCTCCCACCAGAAGTAACTGCTGTCAGCACCACAGAGCTGTAGCAAACTCTATCTGCTCCCCAGTGGAGGGGATTGGGTGGCTCAGGGAATTGCCAGTTTCTAGTTTGGTCGTTCAAATGCCATCTAGTGTTTCCATCACTTGGTGGTTTGGTGATCGTGATCTCAGTCCAGTGCCCTGTGGCAAAAGACCTAGTTACAAAAGCACCATTACAACTGATGCTAACTGACATCCTTATTGGTTGTCTTAACAGAAAGACCAAAGAATTAATGGGCTTGGAGAACGAACTACACATTTACCTGGGAGGTGGATCCTCCAGAGTTCAGGGAGGTCATAAACACACTGGCCATGCAGTGGGGAGAAATAGGGGATTTCACTTGATGGAGTGGTTGAGCCAGTAGCTTTCATGAGCACTAAAATGCATTCACATGTGTTTTAGAGTAAAAAGGAAACATTTTCCTCATCCTTTTGATAATAAGGCAAAATAAAATTCAAATGCAGATTTTCTAGGTAATTTTTAAGATATGTAACTCAAAGTTGTTTTTAATCTAAATTAATCTAATAAAAGCAAGGAATTCTGAGTTACCCGCTTATCTGGCTAGCCCTATTGCACCCATGTATATGATCTATAGGATCACCTAATGTTCTAAGAATGCCTACTATACATTGATGCAGCACGTAAGCAACTGGTGCAATAACAGGCTTTTCATTATATCTGTGCTTCTGGGAGCGCTGCAATAATAGTAATTCAATCAATAGCTTGATAAAACTGCTGGTAAATAATCCAGGTCACCCAGTAACAAGGACATTAATATTAACCTATAATTGATAACTAACAGTTCCATACTAACAGCAACCCTTGCATCAATTTAACTAGATCCCACCCCCTGTTTCAGAGTTGTTTTTAGATAAGTATTTTAACACCAAGGTTAATGTGTCATGTGAAGGGTTCCTTTGAAATCTGGCCATGAGTCCACAGAAACTTTTGAATCTGTTCAGCAACAATGCCAGAGTCTTTTTTCCCACAGTTTTATTGTCTAGATGTGGATATTTACTCCTGTTAGATGAATGATATGGTGTTCCAGTTCAAATAGTAAACTTAAACATCTAGTGTAAATGAATTTGGAATAGAATGCTTTTCAGTAGTTCATTAGTACATTTAATTAGTCAAGTATCTACTAAGTAAGTTGTGGCCAAATTTGTCACCATGGGTCAGATTTTTCTGCAGAAAATCAAATAAATGACTCCTTAGTAGAAAGTAGGTACGGGAGGAAAAGTTCACTGTAATATGATTTTCAAAAACTATTATACTTATTCTAGTATCATTTACTACAGTTTAAATTAGGAGTAACCCCAACAAGTCAGTGGAGTTACATTGCCTTAAAAACCAATGAAAGAATTGGGATCATGTAGTTTATAGGGAAAACAATTGCATAAGTGTTTGTAATTACTGATACTAATTTTATTGCAATGCTTTTTGCATCTCACCATATCATACTTCCCATCATAAACTTAGCAGATCAATTTATTTTATTTATGTTTTTAAATCTTCTACTGGACCACCTAGATTCCTCATTGCAGCATTAACTCATTAGCTATAAATACATATTTGGAAGTAAAATTACAATTCAGAATTAAGTCTGATGAACTTTATAGCTCACACTATGTAACTGAACTATAAGATGTAGGGTTTTGTGCAAATATACTAGGAGTGTCCTATTTCCAAAAATGTTGAGATGCATTGAAACCTGACTATCTGTGAGAAAGAAGTTATTTTCTCATGCTTAGGAGAACCAAGACATAATTAATTGTACTAAGCAGTTAACTCCTAAGAAATCTGAGTCCAAGCATGGTGAAGTGTATAATCTCTCCTGGAGCAGCTTTATAGACCAAAACATGAGTTTGGTTTATGGTAGCATTACTGACCTAGCAACTTAGGGTGATTTTTACTGTTACTTAACAGAGCTTAGCATAAATTCAAGGACAGCTTTCCTTCTTCAGTATGAGGAAGCTGCCAGCAAAGTCTTCCTAGTCCTGAACTCTCAAAGCTTGAAGGCTTCAAAAGAAAAATGTAGTAGCATATTTTAGAAAGTTTTGAGATGATACGGAAGACACAAAAATCTCTACAGTAATAAAAAGTGATTAAACAAACAATATTGAGGAGTGAGAAAGAAAATGGGCTAAAAAGATTTTCAAAGCCCTTGTTAGTAATAGGTATATACTTAACAGAGACTTGTAATATTTTCAACATAGTTGAACTTTAAATTTACAGGTTTCAGAGTAGCAGCTGTGTTAGTCTGTATTCGCAAAAAGAAAAGGAGTACTTGTGGCACCTTAGAGACTAACAAATTTATGTGAGCATAAGCTTTTGTGAGCTACAGCTCACTTCATCAGATTCAAAGTAAGCTGTAGCTCATGAAAGCTTATGCTCACATAAATTTGTTAGTCTCTAAGGTGCCACAAGTACTCCTTTTCTTTTTTTAAATTTAAAGTGTATTCAAAAGTCAGCTTTGATTCTAATCTGACCATATTTCAGAAAGTTTTTCTTTGTTTTAGATCTAATTGTGATTTAGAAAGTTTCTCCATTTTTACTTTCTAGTGCAGTGATACTCAGACTGAGATTCCTGAGCTGCAAGTGGCTCTTTAATGTATCTCTTGCAGCTCTTTGCAGCACATGACAATAAAACAGTGTGATTTAATTATTAACCAATCAGGCTGTTATTAATTCATTGTAGTTGATAAAATAATACTTGTTCAGTCATTTTGTTGTATTTTTTATATATTGTTTCTCTTACTATAGTACTATATATATATTTCCCATCATACTGTACTATAGTAAGAGAAACAAAGAATTCACACTCCTATGGCTCTTTTGGGTAATGTTGATTGCTAATTTGGTTCCAGAACCACTGAGGTCTGAGAATCACTGTTCTAGTGACTTAAGCATTCAAGTATGTGACTGAATAATCTAACAAGGGGAAGGTGAAATAGCAAGACAGACCTGATATGGTAAACATTAAAACATATATAACTCATTTACTAATGTGAGTAAAATAGCATGTGTTTGTAGGACTGGCCTATAGCCAAGCAAGTGCAAGTCTTCCAAGCTCATAACTACGCCATATCTACAAAATTCTTGATGTTTTTGTGTGTGTACAATGGAGTTCTGAAAAGGAAGAATATAGTTAGAAGAAAGTTGGATCTGATCCTTCAGTTTATACATACGTAAACTTCCAAATTAAAGTCCCTTAGTTTTGCTTCCCTAAAGAGAAGAGGTTTAGGCCCAAAGAGTGTTTCCCTGTAGTTTGGGTGAAGATGTTCTATGGGCTAGCTCCTCAACAGAGGTTAATAAGTGTAGAACAGACTTCAGTGAAGTTTACAAGGAGAATCTGGCCCTACATGTTTATACCCTTATATAAAACACTAGCATGTACCTTTCCTGGGCTCTAGGCACTGCTGCTATACTAAACATAAATACAGCAGCCTCCCCAAAACCAGGAAGGAAAAGAAAAGAAAACTCTCCAACCACAGCTTCCAACCCTCATTATACAGATCCCTCACCCTTCCCTCCCCAAAACTCTGGGGAAAAGATGGATTTTGCAGCATGACTTGATGAGAAACAGATTAAGGCTCCAGCAGCCAAAGAGAATTCTAAAGCTGGGACCCAATAAATCCAAAAGCCTCTTAGGTTGGATACCAGGGGTGAATTTGTTCCCTTTTCATATAGGGTCTTTTCTCGCGGATTACATTTTTCAAGGAAGGTGAGGCTCCCAAACTGCACCCTGGCTTTCCACCAGGATGGACTGACACGTGCGGCACTCCGCGCTGTCGTTCTGGGGTTTCATGGTTCCCGCGTCCCCAACTTCGTGATTCTTCTCTCGTTATATGGTGTTTTCCGTTAATCCCGCGGGGATCTCACAAACCCGGGGGAAATCCACAGCCGGCGTGGGGCGCTCTGGGATCGGGACCCGGAGCCGGCTTGGGGCGCTCTGGGACCGGGACCGGAACAGGGAGCCGGCGTGGGGCGCTCTGGGACCGAAACCCGGAGCCGGCTTGGGGCGCTCTGGGACCGAGACCGGGACCGGGAGCCGGCGTGGGCCGCTCTGGGGCTGGGACCGGGACCGGGACCGGGAGCCGGCGTGGGCCGCTCTGGGGCTGGGACCGGGAGCCGGCGTGGGCCGCTCTGGGGCTGGGACCGGGACCGGGAGCCGGCGTGGGCCGCTCTGGGGCTGGGACCGGGCGTGGGGCGCTCTGGGGCTGGGACCGGGAGCCGGCGTGGGGCGCTCTGGGGCTGGGACCGGGCGTGGGCCGCTCTGGGGCTGGGACCGGGAGCCGGCGTGGGGCGCTCTGGGGCTGGGACCGGGCGTGGGGCGCTCTGGGGCTGGGACCGGGCGTGGGGCGCTCTGGGGCCGGGACCGGGACCCGGCGTGGGGCGCTCTGGGGCTGGGACCGGGACCGGGAGCCGGCGTGGGCCGCTCTGGGGCTGGGACCGGGCGTGGGGCGCTCTGGGGCTGGGACCGGGAGCCGGCGTGGGCCGCTCTGGGGCTGGGACCGGGAGCCGGCGTGGGCCGCTCTGGGGCTGGGACCGGGCGTGGGCCGCTCTGGGGCTGGGACCGGGAGCCGGCGTGGGCCGCTCTGGGGCTGGGACCGGGCGTGGGGCGCTCTGGGGCTGGGACCGGGAGCCGGCGTGGGGCGCTCTGGGGCTGGGACCGGGCGTGGGCCGCTCTGGGGCTGGGACCGGGAGCCGGCGTGGGCCGCTCTGGGGCTGGGACCGGGCGTGGGGCGCTCTGGGGCCGGGACCGGGAGCCGGCGTGGGCCGCTCTGGGACCGGGACCGGGACCGGGAGCCGGCGTGGGGCGCTCTGGGGCCCGCGACTTTTTAAAAAGTAGGTTGTGGGGAACATGAGCGGCGCCGCGTTCAGCCGCATCCTCCAGGCCGGAGCCAAGCCCCCACCCCTCGGCTGTTACGCCCCCACGCTGACGTTGAGCCCAATCTCATGGGCGGGGGGAGGGGGGAACAGGGAGGTTCTTTTTTGCCCTACAGCTGCCTACCGACCGCGCGCCTCAGAGTATCTCTAATTACCGCTCCCAAAAAGCCCCCGCCCCCGGGGCAGGAGATTCTCGCGAGAGTGTGAGGGGGGCGGTCCGTCTCGTGAGAAGTCGCCGGCCGACCCGGGGCAATCCCTGAGGCGCCCAGTGGGGGGCGCAGAGCAGCGCTTTGCTCCGTTCGCCTTTCTCTTTCCCGCCGTTTGCGCCGAGCCGCTGGAGACTAACCAGCCGCCGCCAGGTAACCGCCCCCGTTCCTCTCTGGCAGCGCGACCCGCGCGCAGCTCCCGTCACCGAGTCGCTGCCCAGGGCGTCTCGCCCGCCCCGACGCCGCCGAGACCCGGGCGGGGTAGCCCTGCCGCGCGGCCAGCGGGTTCGGGGGAGACCCGCGGGGAGGCCCCTTCCCCTAAACAGCCCCTCTGTGCCGGCCCCCAAACATCCGCCCCCCTGGTGCCTGGCAGCCCCCGGGGTCCCCGGCCCCGCCCCACAGGAACACGCGCCGCCCCCCTTTCCGCCCCCCAGCAGCCAGCTCAGAATCCCTCCCTGGGGTCCCTGAATCAGCCCCAAGCCCCCCGATACTGCCCCAAGCCCACTGCTCGCAAACCCTGCCCCGAAATGTCCCCTTCCTCCCCCCTGTGACCCTGCAACCCTGCTCAGACCGCTAGTTTGTTACTGACCGAGGCAGTCATTGTAAGGAAGTGAGGATGAGATTTGGCCCTCTCAGCCCATGGACAGGGCTGCAAACACAGCTGTCCCCTTTGGCCTCCTGTGAAATACCTACTTCTCTCAGCCTGGAGAAGAAATGATGCATCCTCTCTGGGCAGCTTTGGTGGCTCTAAAGCATGTGCTCCAAGGCACCAACCACAGAGGGAAGCAATGGAGGGGGGGAGGATTTAGCCCTTTTAGTCGGTGAAGACATCTCAAAGCTTTGCTCTTTTCACGGATAAAAGTTGGTCCAATAAAAGCTGTTAGTTCACCTGTCCTGTCTCACTCAAGAAATCTCACCTCATTTTTATGAAAGAATTAAAATTAAATGGCTCATCCTGTAGAGGTGAACTCATTGTTTTTTTCAAACTTGCTTGTCATGTTCACTACAAGGTGTATATGTACTGGTAAAGAATGTTGTGTCCATCTAAACGAAATAGACTTAGCCCCAAAGTTAAGCTGTAAAAATTGCAACCTTGTCCACCACCTACTTCATGGGCTTTGCGCTATGACCTTAAAGCTGATGCAGTCAGACTAAGCCTGTGTCTATTCCAGGGTTTTTCTGCAAAAATATCTACTTCTGAGAGTCATTGTATAGACATCAGAGGGGTAGCCATGTTAGTCTGGATCTGTAAAAGTGGCAGAGAGTCCTGTGGCACCTTATAGACTAACAAACGTATTGGAGCATAAGCTTTTGTGGGTGAATACCCACTTCGTCAGATGCATATAGTGGAAATTTCCAGAGGCAGGTATAAATATGCAAGCAAGAATCAGGCTAGGGATAACAAGGTTAGTTCAATCAGGGAGGATGAGGCCCTCTTCTAGCAGTTAAGGTGTGAACACCAAGGGAGGAGAAACTGCTTTTGTAGTTGGCGAGCCATTGACAGTCTTTGTTTAACCCTGAGCTGATGGTGTCAAATTTGCAAATGAACTGAAGCTCAGCAGTTTCTCTTTGAAGACTGGTCCTGAAGTTTTTTTGCTGCAGGATGGCTACCTTTAAATCTGCTATTGTGTGTCAGGGAGGTTGAAGTGTTCTGCTACAGGTTTTTATATATTGCCATTCGTAATATCTGATTTGTGTCCATTTATCCTTTTAGGTAGGGACTGTCCAGTTTGGCCGATGTACATAGCAGAGGGGCATTGTTGGTACATGATGGCGTATATTATATTGGTGGACGTGCACGTGAATGAACCGGTGATGATGTGGCTGATCTGGCTAGGTCCTGTGATGGTGTCGCTGGTGTAGATATGTGGGCAGAGTTGGCATCGAGGTTTGTTGCATGAATTGGTTCCTGAGTTAGAATTACTATGGTGCGGTGTGTAGTTGCTGGTGAGAATATGCTTCAGGTTGTCTGTGGGCAAGGACTGGCCTGCCTCCCAAGGCCTGTGAAAGTGAGGGATCGTTGTCCAGGATGGGTTGTAGATCACTGATGATGTGTTCAAGAGGTTTTAGCTGAGGACTGTATGTGATGGCCAGTGGAGTTCTGTTGGTTTCTTTCTTGGGCTTGTCTTGCAGCAGGAGGCTTCTGGATACATGTCTGGCTCTGTTGATCTGTTTCCTTATTTCTTTGTGTGGGTATCGTAGTTTTGAGAATGCTTGGTGAAGATCTTATAGGTGTTGGTCTCTTTCTGACGGGTTGGAGCAAATGCAGTTGTACCTCAGCGCTTGGCTGTAGGCAATGAATTGTGTGGTGTGTCCGGAATGGAAGCTCTAGGCATGAAGGTAGGCATAGCGGTCGGTGGGTTTTTGGTATAGGGTGGTGTTAATGTGACAGTCACTTATTTGCACCATGGTGTCTAGGAAGTGGACTGCCCGTGTAGATTGGTCCAGGCTGAGGTTGATGGTGGGGTGGAAGAATTCCACCACGATTTCAGTAGCTTCCAGAGTTTCCTTCCCATGTGTCCAGATGATGAAGATGTCATCAATGTAGCATAGATAGAGAAGGGGCATGGGTGGACGAGAGCTGAGGAAGTGTTGTTCCAGGTCAGCTATGAAAATGCTGGCATATTGTGGGGCCATGCGGGTACCCATAGCGATGCCATTGGTCTGGAGGTATATATTGTCACCAAATTTGAAATAATTGTGCATGAGGATAAAGTCACAGAGCTCAGCAACCAGTTGTGCTGTGGCATCATCAGGGGATACTGTTCCTGACAGCTTGTATTCCATCTGTGTGTGGGATGTTTGTATAGAGAGCCTCTACATCCATGGTGGCGAGGATGGTGTTTTCTGGAAGATCACAAATGCATTGTAGTTTTCTCAGGAAATCAGTAGTGTCACAGAGATAGCTGAGAGTGCTGGTGGCGTAGGGTCAGAGTAGAGAGTCCACATACGTGGACAGTCCTTCAGTGAGAGTGCCAATGCCCAAGATGCTGGGGCGTCCAGGATTTCTGGGATTGTGGATCTTGGGTAGTAGATAGAATAACCCCAGTCGGGGCACTAAGGGTATGTTGATTTGTTCCTGTGTTAGCATAGGGAGTGTCCTGGGTAGATGGTGCAGTTTCTTAGTGTATTCCTCAGTGGGATCTGAGGAAAGTAGCCTGTAGAATTTGGTATTGGAGTTGTCCGGCAGCCTCCTTTTGGCAGTCAGACCTGTTCATGATGACAACAGCACCTCCTTTATCAGCCTCTTTGATTATAATGTATAGACGACTTTTTTGTGGCTGCTCGCACTTTTAATAATTGTCTAACCTCTGGAGTGTCAACAGCATCATGGTGTTATGAATGTTACTGGCTGCAAGAGCTTTTCTTAAGGAAGTCCACCCAAAGTTGGTAACAGCTACAGAGCAGCGCCAATACAGCTGAGTGAAGACCTTTTCATTATTAGAGCAGTGGGTGGCATCAGGCAGCTTTCTCCTGCTCCTCCCTCTGCTGGAGGTAGTCATGCATTCATGTACATTCAGTTCAGTGTTTCAAGCTCTTTTTTCAGAGCCATGAAGGCTGTTTTGGAATCAGTTCTTAATATCCAGACTCAGTTTTGTTCATTTTTATCACATGCCAGTTGTGCTTATACAACTGCCCAGCCTTGTCCAGGGATATTCCTGAACACTGACTGCTAGAGGCAGGAGAGTAAGCAGAGTATGCATGATCATGTGTTGAACATCTGCCATGACTGGCATCTCATTTTGGGGTTACAAAGCTGATGGAGCTTAGGACAATTCCACTACTTTTTTTTCTTTTAATTTCAGCATTATGTACCACTGAAAATAAATTTTGTGGGAAATTTATGCAGAAAAACCTTAGAGACAATCCCCAAAAGTGGAAGAAAATTCTAAATCACGTGCCCTCCAACTGAAAATGACAGTCGCTAGATGTTCAAATCTAAGGGTGTAAGCAAGGACGCATCTTATCTCTGCTGTCCTGACTGCTCATAGAGAGAGAGGTGATTTCTCAGGCAGCTCTATTTAAAAGCTAATGAAAACAAATGTCTAAAAGACATTCCTAATGTTATTAGGCAATGGGTTCCACAAAGAAGCATTGTATGATGGCTCAAGGTGAAGCATTTCAGCTGTGAAGATGTATGGAGACCTCTATCATGACTTCAGTTGGTGACCAGTAATTATCCGTAATTCCAAAAGGTAACTTGTTTTCTGTTGAGTTGTGTTTAATATGAGAACCTTCGCTAACTTGAAACTTATAGCCAGTGCAATAGGTCATGTAATTCAGTCTCCAAGAGCCAAAACAGATTCAAGCATATCTGGGGCTGTCTGATGTCTGTTTTATGTAAGGTGCACATTTTGAGCCTCCACACAAGTCTCTTTTATATGTATTTATCCTCAAACAGGCTGTAAGATAAAGAGGTACTAATATCCCATTTTAGTGATGGGGAAGTGAGGCACAGAGAGGCTAAGTGGCTTGCCCAAAGTCAAATAGGAAGTATGTGATAGAGCAGAGACTTGGAGCCAGGTCTTCCAAGTCCTAGGTTAGCCCTCAAACCATTGAACGATCCTTCCTAATGTGAAGAGTTTAGGACACCTATTGTTTGTGAAAGAAGTTGCAGCCTCAATACATATGTTTATGTAGCTCATGGACTTGTACGTTAGAAAGTACAGCTGCTTGGTTACTCCTAGGTCTTGCGGGGTATGAGGAAAAACTTTGCATTTTACCTCAGAAACTCAGGGAGCCCTGGCCCCTTCCAACTGCAGGTCTTAAAAGTCAGTCTCCAGCATGCTCAGTCAGAATCGTCATTTAAGAATAACTCAAAAGGGCTGGGGGATTATTAATGTACTTATTTATCATTTGTATTACAGAACAATAATAACTAAGATCAGGACCAATGGTGGGTAGGTACTGTACAAGCATATAATAAGAAACAGTCCCTGACCCCAAAAGTTTACAATGTAAAGAGACAAGCCAACGGCTGGGAGAGAGGAAAGATAATTATCCACAGTTTCACAACTGAGGGACAGATTGCATGGCTTTTCCAATGTCACACATCTGTGTCAGCACCAGGAATGAATCGAGTTCTGAGTTCCAATGCAGTATCCTAACCACAGCACCTTGTTCCTCTCTAGATTACCTGAGGAGATCCTCTTCATTGTGGAACCCCTCATAAGGCAGCAGGAGCAGCAGTAGGTAAGAATTTCTTTGCAATGTGACTCCATTTGAGTCATATTGTTGGAGTCTGAGAGGAATCTGATTCAGTGCAGAGACACAGGACCCTGTGACTTTGATGGATCCCAAGATCCTCATGGGTTTTGGGGGATCTGCAAGTTCTGGGACCAACCTCCTATTCTTCTGTGAGGAGACAATCCCACTCCTGGTGGCAGAATTTAGAGAAAACTACCAGGGGAACCTGAGTGTTCCTCTTCATCTGATTTCCTCCTTTAGGAATGAGCATTCTGAGCCCGTATCTAGAATTATATGCATAAAGAAATACATGTGCACACCCTGTGGTTTTTTTTAGCCAGTTGGCCCCTTTTACAAAATTGTATTGAAGCATTTTCAAATTGTAAAATGTGGGGATCGTAAGGTAATTTGGTAATCAGGAATTAGATTAAAATGTTTTTAAACATGGAAAAAGTGTGAACAATCCTTAAAATCTGTCATCTAATTTGAATTTGGTAGCTGTTTTTAAAAAAAAAAAACTTTTATTATACAATAGTTTTTAGCTTTCGGCAAGATAATTAGAACTTACCAAGCTTTTAAGGTGAATGATTGTCACTAAATAAATACAACTTGACAATGACACGCAGTGGGCTTTGTATTTCATCATGGCTGCAAGTCATATTCTGATACATGCAAACGTAAATGTTGTCAATCTGTCATTACAGGCATGCAGCTGTCTTCAGAAACAAACTTCATAGCTATGTAATTTAAAACTAAAAAGGATAGAGTGAACAAGTACCATAGATAAGATAAGTGAAAACAGTCTTGGAAAAGACAAGATGAATGTTTCTGGAGGAAGTTGTGGGAGCCCCAGCTCTGCTGAATCTACTGGTGACATCTTCAAGGATCTGTGGTCCAAACTAAAAGAATATCATGATAAAGAAGTACAAGGTAAATTATTCCAAATGGTGCTGTATGTTGATGGAGTTTGGTTTATTTATGAACAGGATTATATGAAGGGCTTGCCTACGATAGCAGAGGACTGGACTTGATGACCCAGAAGTCCCTTCCTGTGCTGTGCTTCTGTGTACGTAAAATGGGAACTGTTAGTACAAAGGAGCTTTGTTTATAGTTAGATTAGGAGGCTATTTTTAACTGTTGTGCTTGTTTTTAGAAGTAAAAAAGTTTACTCTATGGCTCCAATCCTGCAAGTGAGCCAGTACAAAACTTCTCTGACTACGATGGCTTGTGTTATGCAGCAGGTCAGATTGGATGATCACAGTGGTGGTCCCTTTTGGCTTTAAAATCTGAATATTCTTCCAAGGTTGGAACCTAAGCAATCAAACTGTACAAATGAACTCATAAATCTACCAAGTAAAGTTACTTAACCTGAACTGACCTTTACAGTTGCTTTGGAGGTACTTAGTGCTATTTTGCTATTAATGCTTCATAATTGAAAGTCACTTGTTTTAAAGGAAAAACAAGTTACCAAGCCCAATGTTTTTTTTTCCTCCTTTTTTTTAATTTCCTTTTCTTCTTACGTCTTCAGATACATAAAACCAATGGACTGTATAGATATTAACACTTGTGGTAATGTCTCTAGTTTTAACTATTCACAATGAAATTTTTAATGCAAGAATAAATAGCTTCTATTATATTTTTCAGCCTTTGTGCTACTGGTTGTACCATGATTATGACTCTTAGAAGGCATTGTACATCTGCATTCTTGAGTATTGGGGAGAATTAAAAAACATCCAAAAATGAGAGGAATTATCACAGCATGCAATTTTTATATTTTATCATATTTATAATATTTCCTTAAACAATTTCAATGTGTGTTTTTTTCTCTTTCTAAAAATACGTGGTCCAAACTTAAAACCTGGTCTCTCAAACCTTAAATCACATGAATAGTTGTTAATGCATGATTAGTGCTTTTGAATTGATTTAGAACAGTGTTTGACTTGAACTTCCGAAAATGCATTGTTGTACATTAAAGACTATGCAAATCACTTTGGAAAAGAAGCAGATGACTTATTAGGAATTAATGTAGGCCCCAGTTGTGCTATTAGATCCTTGTAGGCAGATAGTTCCACCTATGTGGAGTCTCACTGACTTCAAAATGAGTACAGGGATCTGTCTATGGAGGCCTGATTGCAGGATCAGTCCTTAGTTTTCAAATATGTAATGGCCCAATCTTATAAAATGCAGCTGCCCTCATTACTCTGACTGAAATTGGTGGGACATTTGATTCCACTCAGCAACTTGCAAGATTGGGCCTTGAGGATTTGTGTACCTGGTCAAAAACATCTGTTGTTCACTAAAAGAAAATTAAGCTGACATTTTTTAAAAGAAAAAGATTTACCAACCAATTGCATTCTGGTTACTTTTTTTAACAAAAATCTTAGTTTGTATCCTGTACAACACTATGTTGTAGTTTATTTCTTAAAATATTATCTCCTGTTGATTTGATTCAATCTTGAGCTGGGTTTCAATAGTGGGTGTGATGTCATCAGCAGATCATATGTTGGAGCATCAGAGTGGGATTTGGCAATCCATGGCATGTGTAAACATGAAAAACAAAAAAAACTAAGACTTATGGGTGGTGTTGAATGCCCCTTTGTAGTTATTTGGGACATTCAGTGCATGTTTCTAAAGTTTTGGTTTTCTTTATACATTTGCATGTTCTCTTTAAAATGTGTATTGGGTGGGGCCAGGTAATTTTGCCACTAAGCAAACTTTTTCATGCCTAGCTCTTCGGTAGTGTGTTCCACAGTGTTGGGTAAAATTAGATCTTCCACGATAACATCAAAGACATGCCTGAAGGATAGTTTAATTTTTTTCAAAAGGTGGGGAGAAGAGAGTATTTAAGTGCAAGAGAATATTTAAGACACATCAAACAAAGACTTGCCTGGACTTTGCTTGTTTCTGAAGTCTATTAATAAGAATTAAATAAAATTGATTCATGAGTTTTAAATCTATATGTCAGCAAATATATATTACATATGGTTATATTTAGGAGAAATGGAGTGTTTGCTCAAGAAGTGAAGCACTTTGTGTATGCTTGTACTGACTATCAGAGGACTGTTACTTCTGTTACAAATTCTGCTTTCCAGGGATTTGCAAGTTAACATAAGTTACAACTGCCTGAAATTTTATAAAAGTTCTAATTTTTTTAGAGTGCTTTACATTGGTTATGTTGGATTGTTTTTTATTAGTACATTGGAGGAAAAAAATGTGTATGCACTCTCCATTGTGTGCTTGATCACACTAAATGAAAAACAACTATTTTTTAACAAATGTAATTTTACAACTTCTGTACTTTGTCTTTAGAGAATAAATGGAGGCTTTTTCATTTTCTATCAGGCCAATTTATTCACCTTTGAAAAGCTGCTTCTCTGCTGACAAAATAGCTAATAGTTTCTGCCACAAACTTTCTGTGTGACCATGAGCAAGGCCTAATTATCAAAGGAGCTGTGTACCTGTAGTTCCCAATGACTTCAATGGAATTTGTGGTGATCAGTACTTCTGAAAATTGATCAATAAATCTCTGCCTCCATTTCCCATTTGTGAGATGCATATGGTAATTAATACTTCCCTACTTCACACAGGATATTATCTAATACTAATATTTGTGAAGAGCCCAGATCACCCAACAGATATTAGTACTTACATACTAATTACAAATTAGATATGTGATATGAATAGTCTCTAAGTAGGTGTCGGATTTGTCACTCATCAACTTTGTATCTGAAGCATAATCTTTAAAACTAAATCTGAAGCTGTGTACTATAGGAAACAAATATACCTGTAATACATTGAACAAACAGAGAAGGAGGTTTTTGTAGAACAATAAAATAAGTAATCCAGTTCTTCCCCATTACACCCACAGAAAAACAGGAGACTGTGATAAAGAAGATATGAGTCTTAGGGCAGATAGGATCATGAAAAATAAAACACATTTTTGCATTGAAGGATCCCTGTAGGAGATGAGAAGGTTGAAGACTATGGAAAAAGTAAATAAAAGTATGTTGAAATTGCTATCTTCATGCTCATCATAACTGAATTATATCCTTACCTTCAGGATTAACCGATCCTCTCATCCATTCAGAGTAAATTTTCTGTTTCTTAGGTACCTCATAAAAGATATTTTTGACATCTTTAGAAGTATTTCTAAAAATTTGTCTTGCAGAATTTAGCAATTTCAGTAGAATAATGAAAGATTATTAGAAATATAACTCTTAAAATTACATAGTAAAGTGATAGGTAACTTTACACTGAGTTTCTTCCACACATCATTTTAAGATGACATAAGACACATGGAAGTCCTCAAAAGGTTTTCCGCTATCACCTGTTTTCTTGTGTGGAACTGTAATGCAAGAGAGAAGGCATTTACCGCAATGATGAAGGTTGTGGGCCACACACCATTCCATTACATCCAGTTACTTAAAATGCTTGGCTTTTGAGGATAAGAAAGAGGTGCTATTAGGAGACTCTATGTATAATGGAATTTGGAATCTTTTCCCTATTAGGTCACTATTTAAAACACAACCCATGTTAGTAAAGATCAGAAATTGTCACCATATGACAGCTATGGTCTCAGTACAATTGTTTCTGGACAGTCATCTGCATAATATAATTATAACCCAATCCGCCAATTATGACCCAATCAGCCTATAACCCCTCAGGTGGAAGCCCCAGAACACACTAATCCCATAAGAGAGAGAACTGCATTTCACATTCCAAGACCTGCAGTTCAAATAAATGTTTGTTTGAATGTAAAATAGCATACATTTGAATGAATTACTATAGCTTTTTCTCTGGTTTCTCTTAACTATTTCCATTTCATTTTTTTCTCAGACAGTGGAGTTAGATGCCAAGACGTATGCTAATACAATGTTAATACTGAAAACTTAAGTATACAGGTCAAGAAATTAAAATGATGAAGTTCCTGTAGCTATGATAACTCTACTGTATTTAAATCTTAATTAAGGTATAAATAAGTCACAGTCCAGTTGTGTGCTTGTCCAATGAGGTGTAATCGTAACAGTCCTTAATGAAAAATATTACATATATGCATAATGTAGCCTAGTTACAAGTCTCATAACCTTCACTTTTAAATGTTGAATGTTGTGTATTGATATTAACCTAAATGTTAATTTTAAAAATAGATTTAAAACAATATTAATAAATATTCATCAAGTCACCTTCACATTGCACACTTTAAAGCAGTTAAAGCCTAACATCCCAGCAATAGGTCCCCTGCACCAAATCATCCACCTGCTTCGCAAGAAGGTATCTGGAAAGGAGAAACTAAGTGGTTGTGATTAAACTGAGGAATTTCTTCCACTTTAGAGGAATATTTGGTTTGCTATATATTGAATTCTGGAAACATAAAACTTTTTTTTAGAAACACAAGCATAGTCCTATTAGTTAGTGTGATCAAAGCTTCCTGGTACCCTGAAAGACAAAAAGGAAGAGATTATGGGTAACGTTAGTAATTCTACACTCTCAGATAAATGTAACAAACTGGATTCCTGCCTTCTCATTGTAGTCATTTGACTTTTAAAAAAAACTTTAAGTAACCAGTTCAGCTCTTCCTGAATTCAGGTGAGAGGGGAGATAGTGTTACTTATAGCACAGTACTTGGCCTTTTGAGCATTGCCTCTTCAGTTGGCGGCTCAGGTTGCCAATGTTACAATCTTAAATACTTTGCTGAACAGACTACCTGTTCATACAGGAGCCACATTGTTGTGCAGCCTCATTCCTTCTGATGGGTGTGGAGTAGGATTAAAGCACACTTTATAGGGGTTCTAATTGCCGATGTCTAATTGACTTTGAATAGCAACCACTTTAAAAAATAAATAAATCCTCTTTCTGTGCTGCATGACAGAACATAAAGTCACATAGGTGTTGAGTGCTTATGAGATAAGAAGTCTTTACCTATGTCCCAAGAACTTTCTTTTGAAGTAGTCTCCATGCATTTTCTATCTCATTGTTACCTTATCATCTTGTAACAGTCTATAGCAGAGGTGGGCAAACTACGGCCCGCGGGCCACATACGGCCCGGCCCCTGAGCTGTCGGCTATGGAAGCTATCCTGGCCCCTCCCCCGTTTTTCCCCTCCCCCGCAGCTACGCCGCTGTGTGGACAGCGCTCTGGCTCGCCTCTCCTGTGGGGCAGCGCGGCGGCGTGGCTGGCTCCAGCATGGTAAGGGGGTGTGGAGTAGGGGTTGGATAAGGGGCAGGGGGGCCTAAGGGGCAGTCAGGGGACAGGGGGCAGTTGGATGGGGTGGAGGTTCGGGGGGGGGGTTGGATAGGGGGTGGAGTCCCGGGGGGCAGTTAGGGGCAGGGGTCCTGGGAGGGGGCAGTCAGGGGTCAAGGAGCGGGGGGGGGGTTGGATGGGTCAGGAGTTCTGAGGGGTGTGGAAAGTAGGAGGGGATGGATAGGGGGCGGGGGGGCCAGGCTGTTTGGGGAGGCACAGCCTTCCCTAACCGGCCCTCCATACAGTTGCGCAATGCTGATGTGGCCCTCAGGTCAAAAAGTTTGCCCACCCATGGTCTATAGTGTGTTTTCACTGAATCTTTGTCTTGACTATTACTTTCCAAGTGGAAGCCTGAATACTGGAAGGTTTGCCAGAATAAAGATTAGCATGTATGTCAACAAGTAAACTTTCTTATTTAGCTATTCTTGGAGGGGCAGGGAAGGAAATTTCTTGACAATCCCAACCTCTACTTCTCCAAGCAAGGTCACAGTTTTTATTTTTGTGTTTTTATGTTATGTCTTTACTATGTCAGCACTTTCTTAATAAGGCTGTCGTGAGATTATAACATTAAAGAATATCCTTTTTTGTGAATGGCATGCTGGCACAGGTATTTTTAGTTCAAAAGTTTTCTTTAAAATATGAATAAAACTGGTAAGTCTTTTTTTTTTTTTTTTTTTTGGTTATAAGTTTGAAGAAGGCATTGGGGGGGAATTTCCTTATTCATTGGCTTCACATGTTTTATTTTTCCATTCTTAATTTTATTTGTCATGTACTTAGCATCTGATTATCCCCAACAGTGACATTTGGAGGGTCCCATACATGTGTGAATCTTCCCTCCTCTACAGGACATGGATGACTGAATAGGAAAAGAGTGAGGAAGTCACAGAACGATGTGCATCGTTCCTCAAATCATCTTAAAGAGGCTTTTTGGGAAGCTTCAGCCTGAGAAGTCCCTAGCAGCATGGCTACATTAGAGCTGGAAGAATAGTAGTAGCTCCAGAAGCATGTCCTCCTTGTGGACTTAGGAACATTAAGCGGTCGTCCCTTAATGTTGCTTCTTTGTGTGTATCCATGATACTGTCCTTAATTACATGACCGGATACTGTAATATTTGAAAATTCATTTCAGAAATCTTTTCTACAACTTTATATACCCACGTAGTACTGTATACTACTACATGTCTGCAAAGTCCAAGAAAATTGTTTATGTAAATAGTACACAATATCCCCTACTTTTACAGCATAGCAGAGGTGAAGTATGTTTTTTACAAAGGAGAAATTTCTATATTAACTTAGGAGGGAAGCAGGTGTTATTTATTAAGGATCCCGAGATAGCCATGAAAATCCCATTATTGGCTGTTCCTGAACTCAGCCAAGAATTAATTCAGATATCATGGCAAGGTCCAAGTAGGCCCTACCCTCTTAATCCAGGAGCCACTACTTTCCTCCTCCACTAGTTATGTTGCAGCATTTTTTCCTCTTTCACAGATGGCAGGCAAGCATATTTCCATAGAGATTGACACCAGGAAACACTCATGGAACCGAATGACTCTTGCATCACATACACCTGAATAAATCACATTCCTCGTGTGACTAAAACCCACTGGAATGGAAAAATGGAAACAGGCCATTTCCAAAGTAGGGCTTTGCAAACAACAATGATCCTATCCGATGGGCCAACTTTTAGAATGAGTTATAAATTACCTGTGGACAAGAGAAAAGGGAGTGGTTAAATGTTATGAATGATTTTTAAAGCTCTCATAACTGAAAGGACAATTCAGCTACACAATTGTGTTAAAACAAGTCAAAAGATAATCCATGTTTTTTTCTTTTCACTTTCCAGGATTACAGTTGAAAATATCCAAACTGAAAAAGGAAAGGTGTTTGTAAGTACCTATCCATATGCCATACCGATATATTTTATAGGAGGAAAATTTTAATATAGTTAATAAACTGTAATTCCTACATGATGAGTTGAGGACTTGAGTCCTGATCCTGCAGACACCCATGTGTATAATTTGACTCACATGAGTAGCAATGTTGAAGTCAGTAATATACATGTATAAATATTTGCAGGATCTATAACCTGAACTCCAGTTCTCCATCGCTTGCATGAGCAGCTGGTGATGCAGTCTTCTGTAGTATTTCTAGGGTGCCCATAAAGGATAATTCAGATATGAGAAAAAATAAGTAGGAAACCTTTTTTTAAGGTGAAGTTGCTTCTGTACATTATAAAGGAGCAGCAAGTGGCATAACCATGTTTTAAAATTTTTTTAGCTTACCAGTTTACCTTTAAACGCTTCCTCCACTAAGCTGGGTCATAGTGATTTGTATAAAGAACTCCAGCCTGAAATAGGGATGTAAATACCGTTTAAAAATGTAACCCCATTTAAACGTTTAAAAATGTTTAAATGGTTAACCGATTAAGTGGCTGGCTGGCACAACTGGGGCTGGGGGCGATCCACCAGCGCAGCTGGGGCCCCTCAGGCCAGGGCGCAGCTGTGGTTGGGCCCGCTCCAGCTGGGCAGCGCTGCTCCGGGCAGCATGGCTGGGATTCGGGTGGCCAGCCAGTGCGGTGCATCTAGTGCCAGCTGGCTGGTCGGCCCAGGGTTAACGGTTAAGGTGGGTTAACTGGTAAGACTAATGCTTACCGGTTAACTAGTTAACCTGTTACATCCCTAGCCTGAAGGTTTATACACTCCCGTGCTGTGCAAATTTTATTTTTTCCTCTTTTTTTAACTATGTTGAACATAGCTTATTAGACGCATGAACTAGAAAATGTGTATATTAACCTAGATAATAGAAGTAAATCAAATTGTACCTGTATGAATGTGTAGTTATGTTAACTAATTTTCCCATTGTTAATTTCAGCCGCTGCATTTTTCCTAGTTATGCCATTTTGAATAAATAATTCCTCTCCTTCCTTTGTAGTTACACCTTTCAAATACTTTTTAACAGAGATGAACCCTCCCCAATGTTGTCCAAATTTACTTTTTAGTATCTTTATTAGTCTTCCAGTTATGTATGTATTTGTACAATGATAACTCCAAGAGGTGTCATCTTTCTGGTGGCTCTTTTATGACTTCCACCAATGTATGTATCATTATGATAGTGAGGGTCTTGGAGATCAAGGCAGATTTCCAGGCCAGTTGTGCACCAAAGCCCTTTAGTATGGAATTATTACTTCCCTTTTCTGTGGTGTGAAATCTCTACATATATATCAAAATTACATTGCCCTTTTGTGCTGTCCTATTGCATTGTGAAATCATGCTTAACTTGCTGTCCATTTTCAGAACTACTACTTTCCAGGTAGTTTGCTGTTTATCAAATTTGTTACTTGATTTGTATTTACTCAGATGCATTAGCTTGCATTTTGCCGAATTAAATTGGGTTTGATTTTTGTCTATACGCCCCTCTGCATTTTGTCAGTCCTCACTGGCGTTTGCTGTTCCAACAAAATTTTAGTGTTGGATGCATACTCCATCTAAACACACCCCACTTATATTCTCTAGTTGTTATTCTTTCATGCTGCCAAGTGTCAGGCATTTCAGTTCTGTCATACCTTCCCTTTTCTCAGCTAGGTTCTTACACATCCATCTGAGCTGCTGTCCTATCTTTTGGCCAGCTGGTGTCAATTTTGCACCTGCTGAGTAGTCATCTGCCTGCTGCCTCTCTTGCCACTCCCTCTGCTGGATCAGGACCTGAAAAGGATAGCTAGGAAGAGTTAGCAGTGGCATTTGAAAGAGAAGGCAGGACAGCAGCACAAGGTGAGGGACGCATTATCCTCAAGCTCCCACATCTGCAGCCTGCTCATCCTCCCCCTCGCATCCTCAGCACTCTCTAAACCTCCCCAACAACCCAGAAACCCACAACACTACCAACATCCCCAGTAACCACACATACAGCTACCTCTTAGCTTCCATCCTGAGCACTCACCCAGCTTTGCCAGCCAGAGTTGCCAAGTTTTGTGCCGCTGCAAGTCCTACTCCCATCTCTGATTGGAGCAGAGTGTGTTAACTGTCAGCTTAGGCTTCAGTTTGTAGTACATGCAAATGATTTGCTACTATGCAAACGTTAGATTTGTATAAAACATAATGCATGGAACCGAACAAAATTTGGCAAATTGGGCCATGTCTTTTTAGTCCTTCAGCCAGTTTTCAGTCCATTTGACATTGATATCAAAATTAATTTTAATTAATTTTGAGAGTAGGGTTTCATGAAACACCCTGTCAGATGTTTTGCGAAAATCCAAATAGTGTATAGCTACAGTTTATATGTCGGGAACAAAGTAGCTTTGGCAATACAGTGACTGTAACTTCACAGACAATAATGGAACCAAGCTTGAAATCAAATCAGACGTTTTTCACTACAACGCTTGTGTACCATCAGTTATAGTAAGTGATTTTCAGTTAAGTTATTTCTTTGTGTAATAGTCACAAATATCTTGAAAAAAATCAAATTAAGCACCACTCTTTTTATTTATTATTATGTACAGCTTCCAAAAATATATTTAGCTGTGCTTCAGTTCCAGTCTAAAATTGTGAGATTGATTGGTGGTGCTGTTACTGATTTAATCCTGTATATCCTGACCTGTTTCTACATCCATGTAAAATGAAAACTTTACATTCTTGAGAAGTTTGGTCTCTGGAAGAGCTGTATTATCAATGATATTTTGTTGTGATTTAATACATATCAAACCAAATGGCGTAATTATTGTTTGCTGGAGTCATTCTACAAGTACCACATTGTAGATACAATAATCTTACATAGGACTTTTTGTTTTTCCTGATGCTTTTGAATAGCTAAGGTTTAATATTTCAGACTTGATAACCAGCCTGACAATGAGCTCCTTATGTTGTACCCTGGTTCAGTGTTGGAGCTAATGATCTTGTAAATGCAGGGTCAGAGACTATTCATGACAAAGGCTAGCTTCTTTGCCAAATTGTCAGTCACTTTTGTCAAGCAGTATCAAAATCCTGAAAAACTTCTTTCTGTTCCTTACATTATGTTCATGTTTTAAAGTAATACAAAGTTTAGGATTAAATCTACTGAGTTTTAAAAGGAGATGGTAGTGTACCTTTATATATTCTTAAGTACTTTTTTATGTAAAACAGGATTCAGGTCTATAGTTTGATCATTTAAAGATGACCTATAAATTACTTTTAAAAATTGGATTTATTCCTTTTTTGCATAGACTCATAGACTTTAAGACTAGAAGGGGCCATTATGATCATCTCAGTGGTACCAGATGACCGAACGAGGAGTAATGGTCTCAAGTTGCAGTGGGGGAGGTTTAGGTTGAATATTAGGAAGAACTTTTTCACTAGGAGGGTGGTGAAGCACTGGAATGCGTTACCTAGGAAGGTGGTGGAATCTCCTTCCTTAGCGGTTTTTAAGGTCAGGCTTGACGAAGCCCTGGCTGGGATGATTTAGTTGGGGATTGGTCCTGCTTTGAGGAGAGGGTTGAACTAGATGACCACCTCAGGTCCATTCCAATCCTGATATTCTCTGATTCTGTCTACTCCAGTGGTCACCAACCGGTAGATCGCGATCAACTGGTCGATCCTGGAGCCTCTGCCAGTCAATCGTGATTTCCAGCTGCTAAAAGTCCGGCGGGGCTAAGGCTGGCCCCATGCTGCTCCCGGAAGCAGCTGGCATGTCTCTGCAGCCCATGGGGCTCCGCGCGCTGTCCCCCCGCCCCACCCCCGTGAACTCCACAGCTCCCATTGGCTGGGAACTGCGGGGGTGGCGTTTGCGGCCCAGTTCGGGGGGTGGGACAGGAGGGAGAAGCAGGTAAGCAAATAGGTAAGCATCTCCTGGCTGGAGCCTGCACCTCGCACCCCCTCCTGCACCCTCACCTCCTGTCTTCAGAGCCCTCTCCTGCACCCAAACTCCTTCCCAGAGCCTGCACCCCTGTCCCAGCCCGGAGCCTGCACCCAAGCTCCCTCCCAGAGCCTGCACCCCAACACTCTGCTCCAGCCCGGAGCTTCCTCCTGTACCCAAATTCTCTCCCAGAGCCCGCACACCTCACCCCCTCCTGCACCTCAACCCCCTGACCCAGGCTCAGCCCGGAGCCCCCTCCCACACTCCGAACCCCTCGGCCCCTGCCCAGAGCCTGCACTCCCTCCCAACCCACTGCCCCAGCCCAATGAAACTGAGTGAGGGTAGGGGAGCATGAGCGACAGAGGGAGGCGGGAATGGAGTGAGCAGGGCGGGGCAGATCCTGGCTTGATCTTAAATTCAAAAAGTGATCTTGCGTGTAAAAAGGTTGCAGACCACTGATCTAGTCTGACCTCCCGAATGCTGCAGGCCACAGAACCTCACCCACCCACTCCTGTAATAGACCCATAACTTTTTGCTGAGTTACTGAAGTCCTCAAATCATGATTTAAAGACTTCAAGTTACAGAGAATCCACTATTTACACTGCAAGTGATCCATGCTCAGAGGAAGGTGAAAAACCCGGGGGTCTCTGCCAATCTGATCCAGGGGAAAATTCCTTCCCAACCTCAAGTATAGTGGCAGGTGGACCCTGAACATGTGAACAGGACCCACCAACCAGAATTCTCTGTAGTAGCTCAGACCCCTCACCATCTAGTGTTCCATTACCAGCCTTTGTAGATATTGGCTACTAGCAGTTGCAGATTGGCTACATGCCATTGTAGGTAGTCTCATCATACCATTCCCTCCTTTAACTTGTCAAACTCAGTCTTGAAGCCAGTTAGGATTTTTGGCCCCCAGTACTCCCCTTGGAAGGCTGTTCCAGAACTTCACTCCTCTGATGAGTAGAAACCTTCATTTAATTTGAAGCCTAAACTAGATGATATCCATTTGTTCTTGTATCAACATTGGCACTTAAATAATTCCTGCCCCTCCTTGGTATTTATCTCACTCATATTTATAGAAAGCAATCATCATTCCCCTCAGTCTTCTTTTGATTAAGCTAAACAAGCCAAGCTTTTTGAGTCTCCTCTCATAAGGTAGGTTTTCCATTCCTTGGATCCTCCTGGTAGCCCTTTTCTGTACCTGGTCCAGTTTGAAATCATCTTTTTTAAACATGGAGACCAGAATTGCACACACTATTCCAGTTGAGATGTCACCAGTGCTTTGTATAATGGTACTAACACTTCCTTGTCTATACTGGAAATACCTGACCTGATGCATCTATGACTACATTAGACTTTTTCAAGGGTGCATCACATTGGCAGCTCATAGTCATCCTGTGATCAACCAGTACACTCAGGTCTTTCCCTCTCCTCTGTCGCTTCCAACTGATAAATCCCCAGCCTACAGCAAAAATTCTTATTCCCGAAGTACATGGCCTTGCACTTTGCACTATTAAATTTCTTCCCATTTCTATTACTCCAGATTTCAAGGTCATCCAGATCTTCTTTTATGATACGCCGTGTTGGCAATACCTCCCAACTTCGTGTCATCTTCAAATTTTATTAACACACTCCCAGTTTTTGTGCCAAGGTAATTAATAAAAATGTTAAATAAGATAGGTCCCAAGACAGATTCCTGAGGAAT
This sequence comes from Caretta caretta, assembly GCF_965140235.1. Taxonomy (NCBI): domain Eukaryota; kingdom Metazoa; phylum Chordata; order Testudines; family Cheloniidae; genus Caretta; species Caretta caretta. Next base: position 82,466,961 of record NC_134207.1, on the reverse strand, counting down.
TCCACTAGTAACCTCCCCCAGCCAGATAGTTACCTTTCAGTATGAGCTGTTGTAGTCTCTCCTTTAACCAGTTCCTATCCACCTCTCAGTTCTCATATTAATCCCCATCTTCTCCATTTTAACTCAAAATTTCCCATGTGGAACTGTATCCAATGTCTTACTGAAATCCAGGCCTGAAAGGAGTGTGGAGGGGAGGAGGGTTTCCCCCTTAAATATCAGGAATGCCTAAACTACTCTTCCCTGGCTTTTCACTCCACAAGGAGACAAGAGTCTGCTTTAGTGCTTCTACCGGCATTTGCAAGATCGGGTATTTCAGACCATAAACTCCTTACACTAGAGGTTAATGTAATATTTGTATTGTAAAGCACTATTTGGATCTCTGATAGTGATTTGAGTAATAAGTGAAGTCAGAAAGCATTCAAGGTATTAATTTGTTTTAAAATTCTAAATCAATAAAAGAAAAAAAATCTAGGTAGTACACTGCAGAAGCATCTTCCTACCACATTTGTGAACACCAGTCCCCAGCAGCCCAGAATCAATGAGTTGTAAAATGTAGCTGAAAACATCTAAAGGGACAGCATCAACTTGAAAATTTGTCTAAAAAAGCCCCCAAAACGCTATATTGATGAGTTACAGGTAGCCCCCAAGATAACAGAAAAGTTAGCAAAAATGTTTGTTTTGTGCATTTGGCAGCAGTTTGTTTTTAGTCAGATTTGTTGTTCCCCTGTATAGTCAGTCTCTCCCTTCCTTGAATAAACCCTTATAGGCGTTGCTTAGACTATAAGGAAGAAAGTGTTCGGGGTTTTTTGCTTTGTTTTAAAGTTAGCTAACATGTTTTCAAATATTACTGAGCAACTAGATTAGATAGGGTTTAATACCTTTAAAATGTGTTCCCAGGCTGCAGTCGATACTAAGCTCTACTCTAGGACCCATAGGAAGGGTAACTCCCCACCCTCCCAAACCAGTCATGTTGTGGGGTAGGCTGTTGCAACATCCATCCTGGAAGGGGGGAAGGGTAGTAGGAGAAACCAGGGGATCGCTGGGAATTGAACATCCAACCTGGCACTATGCTTTTATAGTGTTCTAATCCTTAGTGCCATAAAACTTCCTCTGAATCCTGCCTGTCAAAAGGATTTAAAAGAGAGAACAAGCTTAATGAGTTCACATAGGCTACCGTGGCAGAATGGGTAAGTTTTACTATATTATATCTGAGAATTCAGTAACTTTCATATTAAATTAGTCAGCTGTTCATCTTTTAATTGATAAAATAAAATGGTAAAAATTTAATTTGTATATGAAAATTAAATGTTTGTTTGTTCATGTTCTGTTTACAAAGTGCCTCAGTCACCCAAATCAGTGCCTCCCACCCTATGATCCTTTATAGTACTCTGATCCTTCTGTTCCAAGATCCTCAGCAGTAGATAAAGAGGATCATAGAAGAAAAGGATTCAAGAAATTGTCTTTGTAGTTTTCTTAAAGTAAAATATATTTCTACCCCACTGTTTTTATGTTAGTCACCCAAATATTGGCATACTGTGACTGGCAGAGAGAGGGAAGAACAACCGCCACTGCGTAGACTTACTGCTCTACAACACCCAGCACTCTCATCTGAAATTTCTTTGTGAATTGCACTTACTTTTCACCCCCTTTTCGTATGTTTTGGAAATGCTGAATAGTTATTGTGGGGGGTTTTCTGTATCATAGTTTACATAAATTACCAAAACAAATGAAACTGCTGTGATTATATTGCTTTATTTTGATAAAATATGCAGAATTTTGAATTTTTTGGTGCAGAATTTGGGTTTTTTTGGTTTTTTGGTTTTTTTTTTTGGTGCAGAATCCCCCCAGAAGTAGTATTTAGGCTGTTATAATTTGGATGACTTTTGTCTGATTTATTTGGAGTTTTGTAGAAAAATTTTGCTTTGGCCCCAGATCTAACCTACCATTTTTAATGGCTCTTTTAGTGGCATATCTCTCTTTGTGGGTTTAAATGGGGGAAGTGTCCAAAATTAAACATCAGTGGAAATTCAATTGCAACATGAACTATGGAGTATTTACTATTTCTGTATAACTCGAACATTATCTGTTACCAGCCATTCACAGTAAACGCATGCAAGTGTTTCATTTATTGTCTTCAACTTAATATTTTTGTTGATTATCAATCACACTCTTCAGACAGAAGAAACATTACAGAGAGCAAAGTGGTCATAACCATAAACAGAATTCTCTATTGAAATTTAATAGCTTTTATTCACAACTGAAGAGACTTTATCTATTTCTAAAAGCATTTAGCTGTTTCTCCTTTATTTTAGGGATGCAGAGAGGCTTGAAGAGTTTTATACCAAAAATCAACAGCTGAGAGAGTATCAGAAAGGACTTCATGACACTATCAAAGTTTTAGAAGACAGGTGAGTGAGGTTTTATTTTGTTTTGCGGGGAGAGAGGAGAGAAGGGCTGAACCAAACTTTTTTCATGTATACTCAGAACATCATAGTTAAAGGGAGAGGTAAAAAGTGCAAATCCTCTTACATAATTGTATTAGTTCCCAGGTACCACAGTGCTTGGTGCAATACAGTTAAATAGAAATGAAAGAGATCAACCTGGAAACAATGTGGCAACTTCTAAACAAATTCATATCCTCTACAAAAATTGCAATAAGAGGTGTAAATTACGTGGGCAATTGAGAATTTAGCACGTTTGAAGATTGACAAAACTCCAGAGCAAGACAAGATCCCTCCCAGGATTCTAAAGGAAATGGCAAAATAAACTTGAAAGCATTTATTAGATTACATTTTATATTTTAAAATTCTTGTGACAACTGATTAGACATTCTTCCAGTAGATAATGATTTTCAGGATTCTGGGTAAAGGGTCTGTTCCATGAGATTTTAGATCCTTTGTTTCTGAGATCATTCTCCTTTAAGCTCATTAGCTTTGGCTCTTTCCCCAGTCTTTGCTCATACTCAGCTGTTCACTGATCAGTACTTGCTCCATTCTGTTTTTTTCTTTCTGAAGTTTGGATGCCATGTGGCTTTTCCCTATTTTTGTTTAATCTATTAGTATTGAACAAAATTAGATTGCATAAAATTATATCAAATCTCCTGTTTTGTCTTTAAAAGTGTCTGGGACTATTATTATGTTACTTTTGTATAAAACTCACTACTAAAAGGCTTTTAGAATGCATTGAAAGCAGGAGTTCATAATATATTGGGACTATTTCCCTACTTGTCTGCTTGGTCAAAATCCACAGCAAGGTAAAAGCCTTATAGTTTGCATTATACCTTGAAATTTTTTGTGAAGGGGAAAAGGACCATTGAATAGTGTAAGGTACTGAACTTTTGACCCTGCGTGGACAAAGTAAAGAGAGACAAATGGATGAACTTGCGTGGTTACTTAGCAGACAAGGTACTCTTGTTCTGAAGAACCAAGAGTATTTAAGACTGTTTGATTCACGGAGGACGACTGTATTACAAACAGCAGTTTTAACTCTCAGAATACCGTATGTTTAATGTGGTTATGATAAGAAGAGAGACTACTAAAACATCCTTTTTACAGTCATTCTCCATTGCTGTAGTATCAAACATAATCAGTTTAAAAGTCAAGATGATTTTTCTAAGGGCCAATGCTCAACCTAAGATCTGAAAATTCAGCTGTGTTCTTTCTGCTTCTTAAGTTACCAGGAATAAATTCTTACTGCAGAAATATTAACTGGCAATTATTTTGATAACTCAGGTAAAACAGAATCCAGCTCTGTGTTCCATAACACTATTGGTTCTTCATTGCTAACGGTAGTAAATAAACATTTGGTTTTGCCTACAAAGTGAACAAATATGACTTAATAGGGAGAGAATATGTCAAGTAAAAAAGTGGTATTCAAACAAAATCCTTTTCTGACCACAAACATACTTTAAGGGCCTGGTCCAAAGCCCATTGAAATCAATGGAAATATTGACTTCAGAGATTTTGGATCAGGCCCTAAGTATGTGTGTCTGAGTTATTAGCTACATGGGGTTATTATTCCATACTGAGTGGTTACTATTGATTACTGATCCAACTTGTATATTCTTTTGCTTAATTTTATCATGTTCATATTTTATGTTAAACGTGTATCTTACTTTTGCATAATTTTGGACAATTTTTAGATAGAATTACAATTATTAAAATGTTTAGCTATTATTTTCTATATCTAATATGATACTTCATTGAACTGTATCAGGCAAATGTATTCCCTGAGACTTACAAGAAAGGAAGTGATCTACTTATCTCATTTATTTACTTTGCATACGGTGAGCTGCTCATTTAAGTGGAGAGAAGAGGTTGAAAGTTGATAGAGAGGTGTAAGAACACCAGAGTTTAACCCCTGGGTATTGCAGTGGTGGTAAGCAGTAGGGTTTCATGGAGTCATGGTGTAACTGAACATTACTTATAAAAGGTTTTTCATTATATAGTCTAACCCTGATCGCTTTGCTTGTATGTTGTATCTTTCTTTTTAGACTGTATGCTCAAGAGGATGTCTCTTGCTTTGTGTTTGGAAACTACCTAACTCATTTTGCATGCTGCTGAAATAACTGGAATGCATGTATATAAATATTAATATAGGCTCTCACTGAGATAAATCGGCATTCTTCACTAAATCGAAATAACTTGATAGGTGATTCAAAAACCCCATTTTGAAATTTGTGTATATAATTACACAAACTCACATAGACTACATTTTAATAATTTTCTCATCTAATAACTGCTTGATTATTTAACATATGACTAATTACTGAAGTCTTCCTTTAAATCTCAATTCAAAGTAAACATTCAATTCTAGTTTATGTACAATTGTTCAAGTATCAATACATCAAAATATGAAATGTCTTCAGTTAGCAACCTTCTGTTGTCAACAGCTTACTACTTTTGTTGTTTCAAAAGCCAATTAAGTACCAGTGTCTGACTTACGTATGACTAGAGCCCTACCAAATTCATGGCCTTGAAAAATGCGTCACAGACCATGAAATCTGCTCTGGCCCCCCCCCCCCCCCCCCCCATGAAATCTGGTCTCTTGTGTGCTTTTACCCTATACTATACAGATTTCATGGGGGGAGACCAGCATTTCTAAAATTGGGGGTCCTGACCCAAAAGAGTTGAAGGGGGGTCCCAAGGTTATTTCAGGGGGGTTGCAGTATTGCCACCCTTGCTTCTGCACTACCTTCAGAGCTGGGCAGCCAGATAGTGGCGGCTGTTGGCCAGGCTCCCAGCTCTGAAGGCAGCACCGCACCAGTAGCAGTGCAGAAGTTAGGGTGGCAATACCATACCATGCCACCCTTACTTCTGCATTGCCGCCTTCAGAGCTGGGTGGCCGGAGAGTGGCGGCTTCTTACTGAGGGCCCAGTTCTGTAGGCAGCAGCGCAGAAGTAAGGGTGGCAATACCGTACCATCCTTATTTCTGCGCTGTTGCTGGTTGCGGCTCTGCCTTCAGAGCTGGGCTCCCGGCCAGGAGCCGCTGCTCTCCATCCACCCAGCTCTGAAGGCAGCACAACTGCCAGCAGCAGCACAGAAGTAAGGGTAGCAGTACCCCAACCCCAACCCCACCCCCACCCACAACTAAAATAACCTTGTGACCCTCCCCACCACGACTCCTCTTTGGGTCAGGACCCCTACAATTACAATACCATGAAATTTCAGATTTAAATAGCTGAAATCATGAAATTTATGATTTTTAAAATCCTATGACTGTGAAATTGACCAAAATGCACCATGAATTTGGTAGGGCCCTACGTATGACATTCTTTCTAACAGATGGAAAATTTTATTTTTTAATTTTTCCTCATAGATTAAGAGCAGGATTATGTGATCGCTGTGCAGTAACTGAGGAGCATATGAGAAAGAAACAGCAGGAGTTTGAAAATATCCGGCAACAGAACCTTAAACTTATCACGGAACTTAGTGAGTGTTATCTAGTATAATGGTCCCCAAGACAAAATGCAGTCTGTTGTAAACTTTGCTATCTTGTTGGTAAACTGGTGATTATACACCCTGCTATAGGTTGAGAGAATTCCCATATTGTACCTTTTAATAAGCCTGAGAAGTTCAATAAAGCAAGAACGCTCACTTCTGTGGTCTTCAAAACAAAATAAACAAAAAAGGCAGTTTTTAAATAGTTTTAATTTCATTTTAACTTGGAGTGAAATGCTGCTTCTGTAATCTCAGTATATGTATTTCGTTTTTATTCTCTCATGGTTATGGCCCTACCAAATTCACAGTCCATTTTGATCAATTTCAAGGCCAGAGGGTTTTTAAATTGGTCAATTTCATATTTTCAGACTTTTATGTCTGAAATGTTAGGCTGTTGTAATCCTGGAGGTCCTGACCCAAAAGAAGGGTCATTGAGGTCGCAAAGCTGTTGCAGGATTGCCACCCACAGCTTTGTGACCCCTTCCCTCCTCCCACCCCTCCATGATCCCCTTTTGGGTCAGAACCCCTAGGCTCACAACACCCTGACATTTCAGAAGTAAATATCTGAAAATGTGAAATTGACCAATTAAAAACCCTCTGGCCTTGAAATTGATCAAAATGGACTGCGAATTTGGTAGGGCTACAACCATGAGAGAATAAAAACAAAATAAATACAAAGTAAATATATAAGAAGAAAAGAGAACAGAAGCATGACAATAAAGGGAAAATGAACAGAGGAAGGTGGGACCTCGCATTCCAGCAATATGGGGCATTATGGGAAGAGGCATGGAGATGAGACTGAGTGTTTTCTAAGTGTGAGTGTTGGCAGAATTAGGAGAGTTGGAAGAAATGAGGTCAGAGCTGTAAGCCAGCAAATTGTGATGAGTCTTTCTAGTTTTAATTTCTATTACAACTTCCAATATCATAATAATGGATTATTGTTTCTCAGACAATCTGGTTATTTTGGGGACCAAAAAGTAAGCCTTGATTATGTTGCTTTTCATGGTCTCTCCATCCCCAGTCTAGACAATTATGTCAAGGAACCCAGAATGAGCTGTTCAGTCTCACTGCAAAAAACTCACATCCAAAATTAAAGTATCTACGAATTACATGGAACTAATTAACATTGTGATCCATAATTTGTAATAACTTTTTGCTGTAAAAAATTAACCTTGTTAATGACTCACTTGAATACTTCCGTTTTTGAATGTCAATAAAAGAGTAGAAGTTTACCGTTTTACAATTGTGTAATAATCTCATCTCTCACTTCCTGGTCATGTTAGAGGAACTAACAAATGTCAAATGCAACATAAGATTAGTGTGTGTGCTGAGGTTTTACTATATATTGCAGTGAATGAAAAAAACAACTTACAGGATGAAAATAAAAAGGTATCTGAAAAGCTTCAGCAGTTGCAGAAGCAGATGAAGTAAGTTTCTTTTTCTCAACATTAATTTCAGAAAATATTAAATGTCTGTTTAAATTCCTCAAACTTGAGTCAATCTCTTAAATTTTCCAATGAAAGTCCACTGTCATTTGTTTTCAGTTCTTTATTAATTCCAAATATCTTGCTATCTCAATATGCAGCATTTTCCCTTATTTTACACTGTGTGTATGTGTGAGAGGGGAAGAATTTCTGTAACCAAGTGATTGGACTTATTGATAATTTAAAACAACCAAGGTCTCTTAAAGCTATCTTGGTCATTATGAATATGGATTTTAAATTCATATTCACTTATACCAGTGTTGATACTCGGGTTATTCTTTCTCGCTTGGATGAGCTTTTAGAAAAGAGATTTCTAAATTACATATTTAGTTGGGGGGGGTGGATCTCTGAAAAGCAGTACATTTTGCAAGAGACCCCAAGTATAAATGCAATCCAATGACCTACTTATTCTCCAATGTAATATGGTAGCACATGTAATACTGTATTTAATACAGAGATATTGCATCATTGGAGAGGGAGCTAGTATTCCTTCATGTAACTGTGATGCAACAGCACTCGAAATATTTTGTTCAGTTCTGGTCCTCTAGGGATCAGTCCTGTGATGATAGGAACATAGCCTAGGGGAATTAATAGGTCTTCTCCTTTTCAAACACATATAATGAAATTAGATCTTTACTGCTTGGTTGTTCTCCTAGCAAGGTCTAAAACTGTCTAAAATTACTATTTCCAAAGAGACTTATGAAGGTATAGGGGAAGGCAGTCTAGATTATAGGAAAACTGTATTCTGTGTTCAAATCTTATTTTACTAAAGGTCTTGCCTTGGATGGAGAAATCAGAGACTTCCATGTTCAAATATTTTGGGTGGTTTCTGGGAGTCTTTCCATATTTCAGGAATTATGTATTTGGTGTGGTGTCTTTATGGACACTATATACGCTGGAGATCCTTTTCAGCAGTTACTGAACTGAACTTTAAACGCTTCTTCTCTGGCTGTTTTATGTTATACTATTTTGGAAGTCTATCTGAAATAGATCAGGAGCAAAAATATGGAAGAAAAATATATTTCTTACATGCTATTTCAGTTTCTCAGTTATCTTGTACAAGACTGAGTATCCTACTAATATTGAATGGAGAGTCCAACAGTTAGTTCATGTTTGAACGATAACTGAATGGATAAAAGTTGAGAAAATATGTAGCCAATATTACTGGTTTCATAACTGGTTCTTGATAGTATTTAGGGAATTTCATATGGAGAATTTCAAGTGGCGCAAACTCTGTTTGATAGGAGGTGGCAGAGGTTTAAGGTTTCACTGTTTTCTGTGACCACCTATTTGAAGAGAAGCGGCATAAACCACACATTAAGTAGTCACCTTGAAGTGTTTAAAGAAACAAAATTAGCAGGTAAAAAATGTACCTGAGTTGACATTTAAGCTGCCTTCAAACTTGTCATTACTAATTAAGTCTAACTAGCTCAGTCATTCTTGTTGATTGAGCTGATAGATTTCTACATTTTTTTCATTGTATTTCCAGCTTCTTTTACAGAAGTCATTACAAGTTACCTTAATGCAACCACAACATTTTTTTTTTTTCCTGTCAGTTTGATCAAAACTTGCTGTTTGACCGTACACAACTCACTAACCTCTGTCTTAGTTTTTGTGGGTGGTAATAATTTATCTTTGTAAAATACTTTGAAATCACCAGTTTAAAGGCACTATAAACATGCATAATTTTATTTCCTCTTTCATTATTTTATTTTATTGTATAGCTAGGTAGTTCCCTAGTCACTGAAGAGGATTTTGCTTGGCAGTTTCTCCACACTTCATTCTCCTCTTCCTTTAGATCTAAGACCTCACATTCCACTTTCTAATGACAGGAAAGTGGTCTCCAGTCTCTAGTTTCTCTTGAGAGGTCGAAAGGAGAAGTAAGATTAAGGAAAAATGACACAAGCAGCCTGACTAAGTTCGATTTCCTTATTGCTTTATCTTCACTTTTCTTTCATTTTCTTTTCCCAGGTGACAGTGAAAAGTACTTCCCATAAGAGGACAAAAAAGGATAAAACATTCTGTTTGTCTAGTTCAGCAATCTCTAATTAGAGCTTGTTCTTTCCCTCTGTGATCCCTGCCACTTCTAGATATGCTTTCTTGGGAGAAAAGGTTTACCACTTTATTAAACCAGGTTTTGCGCATCATGAGTAGGCTCTGAGGCCACACAAAATAGGGCCAAGTGAACTACACGCTTACTAATCTGTGCATTTTTAAACCTGTTTTAGGTTACTCCTTTCTCTAAAAGGTGGCACCGCTTGGGGTATAGGGCTCTCTTAGGAGTGGTCTTAATCTTCTAAAAACAAATTAAATTAAGTCCTCTATAGGGGAGTCAGTAAGTCGTAGCATGAAATCATATGTTGCGGAAGATTGTCTCTGAGCAATTTTAGTAACATTTAAACTTGCCTGGTAGATCTCTCTTTTTTTTTTTTTATGTTCTTGATGAATATAGGAATTGCCATAATGAATCAGAGCAGTGGTCCATGTACTTCCGTATCTTGTCATCAAAAGTGACAAGTACTTGATGACTTTTATTGCAAGAGATTCACTTAAGCCCTGAAACATGAAAGTTTATAAAGTTCACAGGATGATTTAGCCTTTCTGAATTTCTTGTTATGTCTGTCTCTTCTAATGGTCTCGAGTCATGATGACAATACTAATTCTATATCGTGTTGCACTTGGCTATATATTCTGAATCTGTGATTGTCATTTTCTTAAGCTGATTTTCAGAAATTTCTTAAAATTAAAGATTTAGCTCTTCATCTTGCTGTTTTTAGGTTTTACTTTAGCTCTGAATTCTGTCCTCAGGGGGAGAGATCAACAAGCAGTGGAATTAGAGGAAGGGGTCATTCCAGATTCACCAGTTCAATCTTTTTCACTATCCGTGGTTAATCGTATCCGAAGAAAGAAAGAGAACAGGCATGTCCGATACACAGAGCAAACACATACAGATCTGAAGCATTCTGAAAGCACTAACGGTAAGAGTGTTATTGGTCATCTTTTTCTATAGTGGCTTTTCCAAGATTTTAAAGGGGAAAAGAAAACAGAAGCCACATTTAATTTTTAATTCAAAAGATTTAAAAGCCTTCTGTAAAAAAGTGAATTTGATTATGTATTGTAATAATTGTGCCTGTGCTCTAGGGTGCAAAGTTGTTTCGATATTAACCAATATGCTAGTGGTATGTTTAAAGTGTGTCCTACTCTCCCAAGGTTTCTGAATTCCCATATTCGTATATGATTTGGGCAGACAGTAGATTCTTCTGAATCTTATCCTTTCTAGAACTCCTAAATAATAAAAAGAAACTGAGGGGCTGAATCCAAATCTTGTTCAGATAATTAACATATGTGGTGACTTCAGAATCAAACTTGTTCAGTTTGTAAGCAAAAAGATTTTTTTTCCTTAAGTCAACTCTGAAAACTGCCTAGGAATCATAAATTCATACACTTTTTTTTTTTTTTGAAGTCCAGAAGGGATCTTTATGATGATCTAGTCTGACATTCTGCATAACATAGGCCAAAGAACATCACCCAATAATTTCTGCAACAAGTCTGTAACTTTTCTGTTTCAGCTATAGCATATCTTTTAGAAAGACATCCAGTCTTGATTTTAAAAACAAGTGATGGAAATTCCATCATATCCCTAGGTAAATTGTGCCAATGTTAATTATCCTCACCATTAAAGTTTTGGAAGTCTAGCTCTATTCTTTCCTTCACACACAGCCTTGCTAGTAATAGTTTGTTTAGTAAAAGCTGTACCCGCAGTTAACACCTATGCAAACCAGGTGTTACTTATTGTTAGATATTTGTTAATAGCCATTCAGCACTTCACTCTACCATCTAGGCATCCCTGAATTAGTTTCTTGGAGTAACACTTACCTGAAGTTTGGAATTGCACTTTCTTCACTATGTGTGTTTCTAGCATCACCTAGTGGAGAACAAAAGAAAAGCCATCCTGCCATGTTCAGTTATTGCAGAGAAGTTGCATCAGAATCAACAAAACAGCCACCTGAATTGAGCAACTGCAAAACATGTTTTTCTGCTATAGGAATCCTGCTTACATTTGTCTTGTACACAAACCCATTAATACTGCAGGCATTTGGACTAATCTAAACTTGGTCTAAGATATTCACTTAGAAAATGTAAACTACTTTAATAACAATAAAAACTATTTTTAGGTGCAGTAAGGTTTCCTGCATGTATTATAATGATACACAAGATGCATGTTACAAGATCTGAATATTGTATTCCAGATGCTCATACTATGTTAATTTATTTCTTCGAAATAAGAATGTATCCTGCAAATATAGAAGCTTCTGAATAGTTATAAATATAAATTTTTAATAGGCTCTTTTCTTTTCAAGAATAACAATAGAAGATATTAATCACAAAGTATATTAACTATTCTTACAGGCTGTTGGTACCATGCTGGAAAAGGTTAACTACGTATCAGTGTATAACCATACAAAATGTCATGTTTGTAATCCAAAGTGCAAGTTATTCACTATATTCACCATGGTCTTAACTGACCTTGTGCTGGGACAGCTGAAAATTATCCCCTCTATTAGTTAAATTTTGAAGCAACTGCCTCCCCTTTCAGCTGGCAGGTGTACAGAACATAGGCTTTGAGTAAATGGGGTCTAACTGTAATGTGTTACATACATAAGTGATGATTATCTGTCAAAATATCTTTAGTGTTATTTGGCTGGCTTATTTTACGCTTTCATGTTAAAAAGTACTCCTTTTGAGCACAATGTCACCTCAAGAAATATAACTTCTATTTGTTGGTCTTGTTCACCCCTCCCCCCCCCTTCAAGTCTTGATCATGGAAACACTTTAATTTTAAGCATGTGAAGATAATGGGACTGTTCATATACTTAAAGTTAAGTGTGTGCACAAGTGTTTACAGGATTGAAACCCTCGTCTGTACCTATTCATAATTATGAAGCCAGGTCATATCCAATTTAACTTTTTATTTTTATTCTTTTATCTAGAGTTTGGAAAAGTTTCATTGTCGTCATCCACTCAAATTCCTAACCATGGTGGAAAGGAAATACTAGTGGCAGACACCTGTGACCAAGAACTGTCCCCTATAGCAAGTAAATACTAGGTTTAATCATATTTATTTCATAAGGGGAAAAAACGCAGGCAGTTATGGGTAACCAGTAACTCAAATTCAATTTGTAGTTTTCAATTTGAGCTCTTGAGCAAGAAAAAAGGAGTAATCTTAATCCCATAATTACTGTGGATATTTCCTCAGTGAGCTGGCATACACTCCTGAGATCTAGTTCCCGTTCTTGTCACTGAGTTCCATTGTCATTTTGGGAAAGTCTTTTAATGTCTATAAAATAGATTAAAATACTGTAAGTGCTAAATCTTACTATTCTTGTAGTCATCCAGCGCTGTCTCCAGTACAAGAAGTTATAACTAAAATCTTTTCTCCCATTTGATTCCAAATGTTTAAACTTGGTTTCTGCTCCTGTATTCTTGGCATAATCATGGGTTGGTGTAGCTTTATTTTTTTCTCCATTTCATGTTCTTTACTTTAGAAACAAGATGTCAAGCTTGTAATTTCCAGAAATATCCGTTTTCTGGATTTTTCTGGGAATATTTAATTAGATGACTGGAGATACTTTCTGAAACAGTGCTATTTCTGTCGGACTCTTTAACGTTTCTCACCTGAAAGCCCATTATTTCCCCCTGATTTAATGAACTGAGCTGTTCTACAACTCTATAAGAAGACAAGTTTGCCTTTCTTTATTTCCCTAATCTAAATCCTTAAATGAGTAACTTTAAGGGGAAAAAATATAATGCATTGAATAAATTGTGTAAAAAAATTTTACAAATTTGTGAACATTTCATATTCCATATATACAGTTAAGTAATGAGAGATTCTGTAAAACCATATGGCATTAAAAATATTTGTCAGACCTCACAGGCAACTATTTTACGGCAGATCAGTCCCTCATGTCTGCCGCCATGTTTCTGTTTTTAGGAGACAGCATAGATTTCCTTCAATATGGGATTATTTTTAAAGTAATTAGCTGTCTGAAGCAATAATCTGAGTTTGAATTTTAAATTCCTCTATATTAGAAGCAGATAGTAAATATTCTAAAATATGTTAGGACAGTTAGAATAAGGTCTTTCTTTTAACCCAGTTGAAGTAATTTGCCCATAGATTAAATGGGCTATCCTGAAATGCTGAGTTTCGTTGTCAGTAAATTTACTCTGGATAATGTTTTCAAAATGGAAAAATTCTTCACTCAGAAGAAGAACTTCCAATAAAATGTGAAATAACAATGTTGTTTTGTGAACTATGTAGCATAACATCATATTGAAATGCAGTATAATAATAATTAAATTTTATGATCAGTTTTAAAAAAATCTGATATTAAATAAGCCTGGTAAAACTGTGTTACTCGGGGCCAAATTTTCCAAAATAGCCAAGTTGCATGGTTGGGTGCAGATAATTGCATGTTACACTACCTATTTTGTGCATGTAGCTACACACTTCGGCCTGCAATCACCTATTTGCACTAGCAAATGAGTATTTAAATTTGCAGTTTATTTAGCTAATTCTAAAATCTTTGTCAATTAGTTCAGTAAAGAGCAGACTGAAGATTACAGGCAATTAGTGTACTATCAGTTGCTGTCTTCTGCAGAAACGTAAAATGACGTGGTGGGTGTAGGTGTAAAGGATATCATCCTGTATCCCAGCATCCTTAAAAAGTCAATATATGACCATATAAAAACTGTGCTACTATTACTTCAACATACTTTTCCTAACACCACTTCCTAAACTCAATTTTCCCTTGAATTGAGGTGGAAGTACTTAATTTGATAACTCGGAGTAGAGTTTTGGGGGCTTTTGTCACAGAGGCATGATGATAGCATATCATCTGCTTTCCCCACTCAGGATTTTTCTTCCTTTATGCTCAACAAGGAGGGGTTTTGGGGACAATGCAGAAATCAAAGGGAGCCCAATCCATTCTTCTGTGTCTATTTGCTCTGTGCTTCCATGTCTGTTTGGATATTGCTGCTATGCTCAGCACTCTACTTGTTCTGCCTGGCAGGGCTGAATTAACTTTTTGTGGGCCCGGCACAAAACGTATTTGTGGGCCCCCATTTGTGGGCAAGGTGCAGGGGGGTGGGATGATCAGTCTCCAGAGTGAAGGGCGGGCTGGGGGCAATGAGGCACGGTGTGGCGGGAGCAGCCCCATTCTGCGCAGCACAGCAGGAGGGCACTGTTTATGAACCTGCAGCTGCCAGATGCACACTGTCCTGCCCAGCCCTGTGCTGCCAGCATGACCCTTCCCCCGCACCATACCGCCCACCCTGCCCAGTGCCCCACCCTTTATGCCCAGCGCCCCCTCGCCCAGAGACCTCCACCACAGATCTCTGTCTAGCCCCACCCCTCTCAGAGACCTACCCCGCTGGCCTCCCACCACAACTGCACAGCACCCTGCACACCACACCCCTCGCCCATAGACCTCCCCATTGCCCACCACCTTCCTCACAATCCCACCATTACAGCTGCACAGCACCCCATATTCCTGAGGGGATTCTGCACCAAAAAAATAAAAATTCTGTGCACAGTATTTTAAAATTCTGCTAATTTTATTTGTCAATAAATAAAGGTGGAGACTCCAACATGGCAATGGGGAGCACAGGCCACTGGTTGCATGGAGGTGGGAGATTACCCTGCAGCCTCCCCCGACCCTACCCCGGGACAGGGACTCAGAGTGAGGTGCACCCAACCCTGACACAGTGCAAGGGCCAGACCTGCCAGAAACACCCTGGGGCCCTGCCCCCCTGTGCCAGGTGCACCAGTGTGGGTGAGCAGGCTCAGCTCAGCAGCAGGATCCAAGTGCAGAGGGACTTAGTGTTGGGGGGATCCAGGTGGGGGTAAGAGAGTTCTCTGTGGGGCAATCTGGGTGTGGTTGGCTCAGTGGGAGATCTGGATGCACAGAAGCTCATTGGGGGGTTCCAGGTGCAGGGACAATGGGACTCTGCAGGGAATTCAGATGAATGTGGTTGGGGCTCAACGGGGGTGGGGTCTAGGTCCAGGGGAGGTGCGGTTCATTTGGGTTAGGGGTGCAGGTGGTTGGGGCTCAGTGGTGAGGGTGTCTGGGGGGGGCTCATTGGGGTGGTACAGATGCAGGGGAGTGCTGCTTCTCAGGGTGAGGGTTCGATGGGCCTGCTTAACAGGGGAGCCTCAGCTTCTGCCAAGGGGATGCCACATGCTGGGCTCCAGCTTCCCCCATCCCCTTCTCTTCCCCGTCCCATGCCCCTTCCCCAGCCCCCACTTCCCCCATCCCCTTCCCTTCCCCGTCCCATGCCCCTTCCCCACTGCTCCATCTCCTCCCCAGGCTTGGGGGACGGGGGAAACCACCCCCCAGCACGAGCCAATAGAGCGGAGCAGGTTGGGGCAGGTCGCTCCACTTCCTGCCACCCAGTGATTGCAGGGCGGGCCCGACCCCACACTCATGGGGTGGCGGGAAGTGGAGTGATCCAGCCCCAGGCCGCTCCACTCTGCTCCTCTGGCTCCCAGCCTTGGGACTTGGGGGGTAGGGGAGAACTGCCCCCAAGCACTCACCAACGGCATGGCTGGGAGCCAGTGGAGTGGAGCAGGCTGGGGCCAGGTCACTTCACTTCCTGCCACCTGGTGAGTGCAGGGCACTCGACTCGTGCTGCAGTCCCCCGGGACCTAGCTCTGGGGAAGAGGTAGAGTGGGGGTAGGGCTGGGGCGGAGCAGGGGTGGGAAGAGGCAGGGCGGGGGCAGCTTTCCTGGCCAGCTCAGCCAGCCTGGGGATCAGGCTGGCCGCGGCCCCTTCTAACTCTGGGCCCGGTGCCATGGAGCCACTGGCGCTATGGTAAACACGGTACTGCTGCCTGGCTACCAGTAGAGAAGTGTGTTGGAAAAGGTAGCCATTTCCAGATATGCAGAGACGTCAGGAAAAAAATCTGTGACCGCTTGTGAAGCATAGTCATTGAGACTAGCCAAAGGTAATGACTCTTTAACACATTAGTTTGACTGGAATCTTAATATTCTTATTTTCTGCTGTCTGCTTAACCACTAAAATCGGATCAAATATATTTGGTGTGTAAGCCTGTAGTGAGATTTTACGGTTTATATTTTATAGATGTAATCATTAAGAAGGAATTAATTAGGTATCTTCAGTAATCTTAAAAATGCAGTAACTAAGAAATAACCTTGCATAGTACTCTACCTCTTTAGGTAATGTTACTCTTATTCTAAAGAATATAGAATGTCATGCTTTACTTCAGTTTTCCCAGTCACTGAGTGTGAAATGTTTTATAGTACGTGCAGTGTGTTAGAAAAGTTAGACTTAAAAAGTTTACATCTTCTACGTTTACTTTCTGGTGCACTATCACAATTGACACATACGTACTGCACCAGTCCACTTGCCACTTTCATGGCACTCATACTCTAGCTTGAAAGGGTAATTTCTGCTCAGATTGTCTCTATACAGTTTGATTTTGGGGGACTGCATATGAATAGAAGAGATAGACAAGAATCCAAAGTTTTCCCAAGAATCCCTTCTGTATAGACAAGAATCCCAAGTTTTCACTAAATTGACCATGTCCCAAACAGCTCAGCACACTTCTGTCGCTGTGCAGTGGTTTTCCATTTATGGACTCTTCTTAAATCTGACTCAATTTACATAGTCTCTGTGTAAGAGTAGAATAAAATTATCATGTATGATAATGTATGTATTATGCCTTTTTCTATCCACATAGATAAACAAGGGATGGGAAGCTATCCTGTTGCAAAGCCGTCTTTTAACTTGGCTGCAGTTGTTGCAGAAACAATTGGACTCATTCAAGAAGAATCTGTAAGTAATGTTCTCGTATTTCTCAAAAAAATAAATCTTATATGCCAGTTATTGTGTAATGCAGTGTTAGTCAAGCTATGTAACTGACCTTGTTGGGGAAGTGCTGAGCTCCAGGAAGGTAAAAGTCATCCTAAGAAGAAAAGTAATTATTTCTTGATGATTTTCACTTTAAGATTAAGCAAAAGCCTTCTGAACAATACGTTTTCTAAGAATTCTAAATACTTTGCTTACTCCTGATGTAATGACCTAGCAAGAAAGAGAAATGAAGAGGCTGTCCTGTCCACAGGCTTTAAGTAGCTTTATAAAGTGCATTATTTCCCCCCTACTTACAACCCTTCATTTGAATAAAACAATGAGCTAGGTCCACAGATCTGGCTAGCCTGTGCTCAGTGCAGGAACTGAGGTGATGGGAGGGGGGAAGGGTGGTTCTAAGTCACATTTATAGTACTCCTGGTCTTCAGGGCTGTCTGGGGACTGAACCCAGCCCTCACTATACCTTGGAGCTGCCACTAGAATAGTGCCTAAAGGACCCAACTGCCAGGGCTCACCAGAATACAGCATACTTTTGCCCACACGTAACTTGTGCCTTGGGGAGTAGGAGGAGGAGCAGCTGCCATAGAGGTGGCTAGGATGGCTTCGTGGCACCCGCAGAATCCAGCTACCTGTTCAGGCAAATTTCTGGCCTTGCATCATTGGAGCAGTGCCAAGGGAGTGGAACAGGTGGCCTCAATCTGGCTCAATAAATTCACCTTTTCTGATAAACTTTAGTTGTAGTAACTATGTAAATTATAGTGGAACAATTGAAATTCTCTGTTTTACTTCTTAAACTGAGGAGAAGCTTAATGAAAAAAATCATCCTAGAGGTCTCTACACTCACTAGGATAAAGGTAGCACTCCTATGTAATGGAGACAGAACTTTCAGGAGCTGTTCCAAGACATTTGAACAAACTCTCACAGGAACAAAGGACCATCACAAACAACATCACCTTCTGTTCCAAGTGCAAGGTGCACTTTTTCAACTTTTCCTACTCTAACACATAGCAACATATACATTTCAAAACAAAAACCCCAAACCCTGCCAAAACAGTACACGGCATATGTAATTCTTCTTTTTGGGAGGGGCGGGGGGTTGGGGGAGTGGAGGAGGGAGAATGAGCAAATGTTGCATAGTTCTGTATGACATTAGTCACGTTCACTTAAAGAACTATTGGAAGGCATGTCTATACTGTAGTGTAAGCCCATAGTCAGGCTTGTACCTAAAGACCCCTTCTGCCTGCACACAAATGCCTTGACTCAGGCTTGCACCCAGGGTTCTAGGACCCCACAAGTTTGGAGGGGTCAAGCCAAGACCCTGGATTCAAACCTGGGTAAACACAGTCTCCCCTGGACTCGGGTCCTGAGAGTCTGCCAAAAGTATCCCATAATCCCTTGCGCTGACATTCTTTGGCAATTCTTGGGGGGGAAAGAGCGAGAGGACAATCTACTTGAGGGAAACAGAAGCAACCCCCTTCTAGTGCAGCAGCTCAGCAAGTTGGTGTTTAGCCCTTCCGTTTTATTCTGACCACTGAGCTGCAAACACAACTTTGGAGAACCTTTTGCGTTTGCAGTGGAGGCTGACCAGAAGGAGTCCTTTGCAAAACACGCTGCTTCATGGTTGTGGGAGCGCAGGCAGATTTTGGTTAATCTCTACAGTGAGTCCAGCTAAACAGTGGATTTTAGTAAAAGTACCACATATAGGAATGACCACATATAACACCAAATGGCGAAGAAGCTGGCAGCATTAGAAATTTACTGGCCCAGTGCAGAGGGAATTAAGTGACTCAAAACTGAGTACCAGAAAAAATAGCAACAAGAGCCACGTGTCAGGCAACCCACCAACAGTCATGCCTTTTTATGGTGAGTTTGATCAGATGCTATGTGCTGTGCTGAGCATGGAACCAGTGGTGGTGCATGGTGAGTTGGTCAGCCAAGATGGCAACCTGCAGGCTCCAGAGTCCAGCATGGGAACCAGCAGTTGGCACCAAATGAAGTCAGCAAAGTGACTGCTGCTGACACCAGTCCCAGAGGAGGGTTTGCCAAAGGAGCAGCTGCAACTCATCTCGGGGCTGTACTCAGAAGAGTGTTTTGGTGCCCCATAGTGGAATGGCCTGCCACAGAGCCTTGTAAGTTTCCGGCTCCGTTTTAATGTTTGTTAATATAGAAATTGGAGTGATTTCTATTCTATGAATGAATGCAAAAGTTGGTACTAGCCCTGGGTAGCAGTGCGTAACCACTAGTGGCAGATTGGTGAACACTGAGGCGCTGGCAGACAAACAGAATTCAAAAATGGAGACCAGGAAATGCAAACAGTTAATAACACATTTAAAAGTGAGTTTTTACTGGAAAGCCACACATTTTTGATAGCAGATTCCTGTTGTTAAAAATAACAAGTTTATGTTGCTATCCCCATAAGTACACTGCTCTGTAACCGCTCAATAGTGTAATGAGGTACTTGGAAACAGTAAACTGGGGGGATTATGAAAATGTGTTCCATTTACAAATCTGGTCCATTTCAATTAAATGCAGTCCATAGGTGACAAAATCATTTGTCCCAAATATTTCTGGTTTGGTCCAGAAATGTGCTGGGGATGTGGGAATGGCTGTGGAGTTCTGTGCGTCTGCATGCAGTCATAACTGGCTCAGTGATGTGGATGCTCTCACAGCATCTTATTGATTCCCTCATAAATTCTGACCCAATCCCAGGTGCTGATAGCTGCAAACTTTTCCCATAGCAGGAACTCCAAGTAGGGAGTCACATTTTGGGAAAGGGGATATTTTCCAGAGCCATTTTGGTAGCTGACCATCCCACTCCACTAGTAGAGGCACTGTTCAGTCACTACTTTGCATATTTCAGTGGCATACATTGCTGGTTTCCCATAGGCAGCTTGCAGTAACACCTCTATTTGCCAGTCGGGCACCACAAAAACTGGTATGTCCTCCAAAACATGGAATGCCTGAAGTGATAGAGCTACCTTTTGTGGAACAGCCACTGATCGCCGTTGCCCTCCCACAACCCAAGTTGTTCTGCAATTCTTGGGGGAGGGGGAGAAGGCAGCTCTGATTTTTAACTTGCCATTGTCTCTGTACTTATTTCACTGTGATTAACCTGGCTGTGTGCAGGGAGCTTCTGGGGGCTGAAGCATCCCCCTCACAATATATTGAAATTCCGTTTTTAAAAGTAATTTGTCCTTGAAATTCCACAAGGATTTTTTCTGTGCTCCTGCACAGAGCTATTTGAGACAGAAACCCTCTCTGTCTTGCCTTATTCCAGGCCCCTCCGCTTCTACAAGCTGGTACTTCTACAGTGCAGAAGAAGCCTGTGTCAGTGTACCTTCATGGACCATTCCAAAAGGAAGCATTTCTGTGATGAACTTATAGTTGTAGTTCTGGACAAGGCCAACAAGGAGGTCCATTACCTAAGATAGAGGGACTTATGGCTAGAGGAAAGGCATGATGAGACGCAAGCAGAAAGGTTCAGACTGGCTGTACAGCTTGAGGACAGGGTTGCAGTGTGGGAGCTAACATTTGCTTCCTAGTTCCTAGAAAAGGAACATTTGCTAAAGGAGGATGACAGAACTCAGCAGAAGGAACTATTTGAATGGCTGCTATCACTAATGTCCTCATGAGTACTGGCCCCTGCTGCATCATGGCTTGAGTCCCCTTTGCAGTACCCTGTGCTGCAGTCCAGGAGCAGCTTGGACAACTCCGTGACTGGGTGGCCCATGCAATTGGGCCCCATCATAGAATCATAGAATATCAAGGTTGGAAGGGACCTCAGGAGGTCATCTAGTCCAACTCCCTGCTCAGCCATCTAGTCCAACCCCCCGGTCATCACCAATCCCCAACTAAATCATCCCAGCCAGGCTTTGTCAAGCCTGACCTTAAAAACCTCTAAGGAAGGAGATTCCACCACCTCCCTAGGTAATCCATTCCAGTGCTTCACCACCCTCCTAGTGAAAAAGTTTTTCCTAATATCCAACCTAAATCTCCCACACTGCAACTTGAGACCATTACTCCTTGTTCTGTCATCTGCTACCACTGAGAACAGTCTAGAGCCATCCTCTTTGGAACCCCCTTTGAAAGCAGGAAGTTGAAAGCAGCTATCAAATCCCCCCTCATTCTTCTCTTCTGCAGACTAAATAATCCCAGTTCCCTCAGCTTCTCCTCATAAGTCATGTGCTCCAGCCCCCTAATCATTTTTGTTGCCCTCTGCTGGACTCTTTCCAATTTTTCCACATCCTTGTAGTGTGGGGCCCAAAACTGGACACGGTACTCCAGATGAGGCCTCACGAATGCTGAATAGAGGGGAATGATCATGTCCCTCAATCTGCTGGCAATGCTCTTACTTATACAGCCCAAAATGCCATTGGCCTTCGTGGCAACAAGGGCACACTGTGACTTATATCCAGCTTCTCATCCACTGTAACCCCTAGGTCCTTTTCTGCAGTACTGCTGCCTAGCCGCTCAGTCCCTAGTCTATAGCAGTGCATGGGATTCTTCCGTCTGAAGTGCAGGACTCTGCACTTGTCCTTGTTGGACCTCATCAGATTTCTTTTGGCCCAACCCTCTAATTTGTCTAGATCCCTCTGTATTCTATCCCTACTTTCCAGTATATCTACCACTCCTCCCAGTTTAGTGTCATTTGCAAACTTGCTGAGGGTTCAATCCACACCATCCTCCAGATCTTTTATGAAGATATTGAACAAAACCGTCCCCAGGACCGACCCTTGGGGCTCTCCGCTTGATACCAGCTGCCAACGAGACATGGAGCCATTGATCACTGCCCAATGATCTAGCCAGTTTTCTATCCACCCTATAGTTCATTCAGCCAGTCCGTACTACTTTAACTTGCTGGCAAGAATAGTGTGGGAGACCATATCAAAAGCTTTGCTGAAGTCAAGGAATAACATGTCCGCTGCTTTCCCCCAATCCACAGAGCCAGTTACCTCATCATAGAAGGCAATTAGGTTAATCAGGCAATAGCTGGGCAGGGCAACAGTGCCCCATTCAGTCCTCCATACTGACATCCTCTCCCACAGATGCCTTTTCTGCCCTCCCCTGGTGCCTAGCTCTTGGCAAACATGGGAGGAAGGGAAAGGAGATTGGGGAGCCAGGGAACATGCACAGTAGGGGGTTTCTGTCTTGTAGATGTTTTTGCTTGTTTATGCACTGTTTGTTTGTAAGATTGTGTTACTGGTGTTCTGGTATGGTGATGGCAGCTGGCCTGCCTGGCAATGTGTTAATGTTGTATTTTTCTAATAAATGTTTCTAAATAAAGCTTTTTATTTTAGTAAGAAATGTCATTGCTATCACTGCATCACATCATATAATGTGTGTTTCAATAATAAAGGTAAATAAATACATGATCAGAGATAATTGGGACTTGGTATGTAAGTGCTATTTTTCAATACAGTTAGTTACATCAATACATACATCAGTCACTTCTTACATCCGTTCATACTGTGAATTAACTTTCTTCTTCGAGTGCTGTCCCTGTGAGTACTCCACTCTAGGTGTCAGTGCGTCCCAGCGCCGTTGATCGGAGATTTTCAGTAGCAGTGCCTGGTCAGGACGCAGGCGCTCAGTTGGTATTTCCCCTCTCTTTGGAATCTTCCTGAGTGCCTGCGTCTCACACCTCCCTCAGTTCCTTCTCAACCATCCCCGGCTGAAGATGGGACTCGGGGCAGACCTACTTCTCTTCCTTGGTCTCTGTAGGAAAAATGTAACAAAGAATATAGAAATAGTTATTAGTTACATCCCAATTGTTGCCCTTCCTTTAGTGTAGTTACATAGTTTAGTTACTTAGTTGAAAGGAGAAAAAAAAACTTTTCGCTTCAGGCTGGTCTCCTGCTGAGACACTCTCCCCTGCCATTTCTAGTTCACAATGCCTGGGGCTTCAGGATTCAGAAAGTGTGTTTCCTGTCAGGACTTCATGCCACGGTCCGATGGGTACTCACATTGTGTGAAGTGCCTCGGGGAAATCCACATTCCCGCAAAATGCCTCCACTGTACAAGCCTCAAGTCAAGGGCTCGGCGCGACACGGACCTGCTATTTAAAATGCTTCTGATGGGAAAAATCCCTCCAGCCACTTTCGGAGACGGGGAAAGTTAAATCTGCTCCTACATGCTCCCCGGCCAGATCCAAACCATTGGGAGCGTTGCTTCACCCTCTTTGGAGCAGAGGCAAGAAGCACAGCAGTCTCATAGGAGAGACTCTGACAAAGGTAAAGGGTCTCCCGCGAGATCCTTACTCTCTGTGCTGACAGCGCCACAGGCAGGCACCTCGACTCTTTCTAAAGCCTCAGCCGCGGCTCCCGCAGAGGCAGGAACCTGACCTTCCATACTGGGAAGATCTCCATGGCACCGAGCTCCTCCACGCTAAAAATAGCCACAGTGCCAGGAAGAATATCTGCGCCAAGCCTGCCCCGGCACCAGCAGCGAACTCCCTGCAGGGCACCTCCAACAGTCGCGCGGCACTGGTGACGCTTTCACTTTCACTTGTGAATGTGCTAGAGCACAGTCCTGGCTCAGCTCAGCCCAGGGAGCAGGAGCAACAGTTCCTCACTCAGTGTGATCTCTCAGTGCCACCTGAGCCTAACTCTGCTCCTGGATACACAGAGCTCACTCTTCGAACAGCCGCTCTCACCACCTGAACTGGCTACCTTGACTGACAGTGAACCCGATATACAGGAGCAGGCAGAGTTCTCCCCACCTGCCTGTCCTCCTCCACCGGACCCTCTTCCACCTCAGGCTACGGTCCTCAGCCACCAGCCTCAGTTTCCCTACTTCGCCCCCCCCCCTTGGATGGCACCTGGGTTCTCCTACCCTATGCCTTGGCCTCAGTGGTACCCTTGGCCACATCCTCCTACCACTCATCCTCAGACCTCTTCCACGAAACCACTACCTGCATCTGTGCCTCGATCTCCAGATCTGTCCACTTCTAGAGTACCTGAACCCCCTCCTGAGAACATGAGCTATGAACCATATCCTGGCTCACTGAACCCTAATTCTCCATCTGCTCCAGACAGAGCCCTCTCTGCCCGCTTCCACAGAACATGCATGACTGTAAATAGTTTCAAGAGCTTTTCAAGGGGGTGGCACTCAGGCAAGACATCCTCCTACAAGAGGTTCAGGAGACAAACACAAACTCCTCAGAATCCTTCAACCCTCTGCACCTCAAAGATCGCGCTCCCTATAAATGAAGCACTCAAGGAACCAGCTGACACTTTCTGGCAAACTCCAGCTTCTTTATTACTTACCTGCAGAAAGGCCGAATGTAAATACTATGTTCCTGCTAAGGATGCTGGCTTCCTATTTTCTCACCCACAACCGAACTCTCTCGTCATGGATACAGTCGCACAAAGGACAAAACAGCCACAATATTGGCCCACCCTGCAAGATAAGGACCTTTTAAACGCAAGGTTTACACGTCCTCCGCTCTACAATTCAAGATTGCAAACTACTCTGCACTCCTCCCCAGTTAAGACTTTGATAACTATAATAAACTTTTTTAATTTAGCACCTGCATTTCAGAGGATAGGAGAATGGACTTTAAATCAATTCTGAGTGAGAGCCAATTGATTTTCAGAATGGCCCTACAAGCCTCTTTAGACACGGTGGACACTGCGGCTGTACTACTGCAACTGCTGTGGTTATGTGCAGATCTTCATGGCTTTCTGCATCTGGCATCCCTAAAGAGCTGCAGACCAAAGCGGAGAACCTCCCCTTTGATAAAGACAAACTGCTTTCAAAAAAACGATGAACTACTTCACACTATGAAAGAGTGTAGAGCAACACTGCGCACCCTGCATATTCACCCATCTCTTCCCAAGAGATGACAATACCAACCTTACCAAAGACTGCGCACACAACAATATTATCGGCTTCAACCTAAACCATATGACACAAAGAGGAATTGCTCTAGACCCCCTAAGCGCAGACAAAATCAAGCTCAAGCAACCACCTCCCACCCATCCGGGAATAAACAACAATTTTGAAACATTGGTCGAGCGACCACTCCTTGATTCCACAGCCTACTTTCCCATTTGGCCACCGCCTCCAGAGTTTCCAACATGCCTGGCAGCGTATTACACAGGACCGCTGGGTCCTTGAAATAGTTCGGTCCGGTTACTCTATCCCATTCATATCCTATCCTCCTACCCTTCTCTGTCCCTCTTCACGGACCCCTCTCACGAGCACCTACTTCGCGTAGACGTGGTTCACCTTCTCCAGCTAGGCTCAGTGGAATTGCTGACGCAACACGACGGAAAGGGTTCTACTCCCATTACTTCCTGACCCAGAAAAAGACCGGAGGATGGAGGCCTATACTAGATCTACGCCGACTGAACAAATTCGTGAGGATACAAAAATTCCAGATGGTCACACTGGGCACAATAATTCCTGCATTGGATCAAGGGGACTGGTTCACAGCCCTTGACCTACAGGACGCTTATTTTCATATACCAATTCATCCAGCTCACAGACACTTCCTACGATTCGCAATCGTCACGACCATTTTCAATACAGAGTTCTTCCTTTTGGCCTCTCCACAGCACCAAGAGACTTCTCCAAAACTCTAGCCGGGGTTGTGGCTCACCTCCACAAACATGGGATCACGCTTTTTCCCTTACCTGGACAATTGCCTCATCAAAGGCATCTCCTATGGCAAGGCACTTCAAGCTACTCATTTCGCCATCTCCCTCTTTCACAGCCTGGGCCTCCAAATAAACATCCAAAAATCCACCCTGTCACCTACACAACAGATCGAGTTCATCGGAGCTCATCTCGACTCAATCCAGAGCAGAGCCTCGCTCCCATATCACAGATTCCTTGCTATCCCGCAGCTCATACGCACGGTCTCTATTCGTCCCAGGACACAGGCAAGAATCTGTCTACAGCTCCTTGGTCACATGGCAGCCACCACCTTCATGGTCCAGTATGCCAGGCTACACATGAGATAACTTTAGGGCTAGCTCAATTCCAATTTCAAACCCAACAGACACACCTTAGGGACGCTGCTAACTCCTCCTCCCAATGTTCTAGTTTCCCTACTTTGGTGGACAAGACCAGAAAACCTCTGCACAGGGGTTTCCTTCCAGCAACGATCCCCAACGCTCACGCTCACCATGGACGCTTCCCTAATTGGTTGGGGAGTGCATCTAGGGGGACACAGAGCACAAGGCTGGTGGTCTGCATCAGAGACGCACCTACACATAGATCTCTTAGAGCTCAGAGCAGTGAGGCGAGTATGCCTTTGCTTTCTTCCCCTCATAAGGAACAAATCTATTTGGGTCTTAACAGAAAACATAGTATGTATGTACTACATCAACATACAAGGAGGAGCCTGTTCACATTCCCTTTTCATGGAAGCCATCCAAATATGGAATTGGTGCATACAACATCAAATACAAACCATCGCTTCCTACCTACCAGGCTCCCACAGCACTACTGCCAATGCACTCAGCAGACACTTCTCAACAGAACACAAAATGGGAACTGCATCCTGCAATACTTTAACATTTCTTCTCCCTCTGGGGCACCCCGTCAATAGATCTCTTTGCCACAACCCAGAATCAAAAATGTCAGCTGTTTTTGCTCCAGAACGGGACTCGGGACTGCATCCCTAGGAAATGCATTCCTCATCCCGTGGAACAACTCTCTCCTCTACACCTTCCCACCAAGCTTGGCCAAGACAGACGTGTATCCTTACCTACTCTGCATTCATAAGTACATTTCATGGCAATCAACGCCTCACTCACCCTTACTCCCCTCAACAAGCATATTTATAAAGAGACTATTCTCCCTCTTCATTGGCCCATGCAAGTCTGTAATGTGGGAGCACAAAGCCTGCCTAACTTCTGTTGCCCATGTGCATCCAGCTCCATCTGTGGTTGGTGCACTTTTCTGGCTGATTTCAGAGGAACAGCCGTGTTAGTCTGTATTTGCAAAAAGAAAAGGAGTACTTGTGGCACCTTAGAGACTAACCAATTTATTTGAGCATGAGCTTTCGTGAGCTACAGCTCACTTCATCAGATGTATACCGTGGAAACTGCAGCAGACTTTATATACACACAGAGAATATGAAACAATACCTCCTCCCACCCCACTGTCCTGCTGGTAATAGCTTATCTAAAGTGATCAACAGGTGGGCCATTTCCAGCACAAATCCAGGTTTTCTCACCCTCCACCCCCCCACACAAATTCACTCTCCTGCTGGTGATAGCCCATCCAAAGTGACAACTCTTTACATAATCAAGTCGGGCCATTTCCTGCATAGATCCAGGTTTTCTCACATCCCCCCCACCCCCATACACACACAAACTCACTCTCCTGCTGGATGTGAGAAAACCTGGATCTATGCAGGAAATAGCCCGACTTGATTATGTAAAGAGTTGTCACTTTGGATGGGCTATCACCAGCAGGAGAGTGAATTTGTGTGGGGGGGTGGAGGGTGAGAAAACCTGGATTTGTGCTGGAAATGGCCCACCTGTTGATCACTTTAGATAAGCTATTACCAGCAGGACAGTGGGGTGGGAGGAGGTATTGTTTCATATTCTCTGTGTGTATATAAAGTCTGCTGCAGTTTCCACGGTATACATCTGATGAAGTGAGCTGTAGCTCACAAAAGCTCATGCTCAAATAAATTGGTTAGTCTCTAAGGTGCCACAAGTACTCCTTTTCTTTTTTCTGGCTGAGTATACCAGTTCAGCAGCCCATTAAAGGGGAAATGGCTCGCCTTTGGCTTCACAAAAATTGTGAAGAACTCAGCAAGCCACAGTATGAGCACAGCATTGATGACACTGGAATCCAAACGGGTCTGTAAACGCTGCCAGTGGGATTTCTATCTGCCAAAAGCACATTCAACAACCATTCTAAAACTGCTCAGAGTGTAATTAAACCTTTTGCCAGGGCCTCTGATATCAGGGTACAGTTAAGCCAAGATCAACAGGGGCATGTGGGGTCCCCCAGAATGACAGTAACTCCATTTATGACAGTCATTTGGTGGGAATAGTGTCATAGCCCGTCCATGAATGTAGACTCCCAGTCAGCAGAAAACCCTGGCATCATGAATTTTTCCAGTGCAATTCATGTTGACATTCATAAATTGTCCACCGTGGTACACAGCTGCTTGCATAACAATGGAGAAGTACCCTTTGCAATTTATGTACTCGTGTTCTTTTCGGGGGGCAAAGTATGGGCACATGCAGCCCATCAGTGGCCTCAGCACAGCTTGAAAACACTGTTCTCTCAAAGCCAGCAGTTACTTCCAGAATATCTTTTATACCCATCACTGTGGGGTATATCACATGCCTGATTGCCTCAGAAACCTCTGCCACCAATTTATCCACAGTTGACTTTCCAACCCCAAACTTGTTGGCAACAGACATATAGTAGTCTGGGGTAGCCAGCTTCCAGATGATTATAGCAAGTCGTTTATGGACCAGCCTGGCCACCCTCATGCCTGTGTCTATATGCTGGAGAATTGGGGCAAGTTGCTCACAAAGCTTCAGAAATGTAGCTTTCTTCATGCAAAAATATTGGACCTGTTGCTCGTCATCCTAGATCTACAAGACAATGAGATCCCAGCAGTTTGTGCTTGTGGCCCTGCTCCCAGAAGCGTAAGTCTATGTAGGAGTTAGCAGCAGCTAGCTATACCAAGTGTCATGAGCATCATCAGCCAGTTCAAGTCTGCCATGTCTGTGTTCTCCTGCTCCATCATTAGCTCTGTCGGGTGCCTTCAGTGGGTCAGAAAATGCCTCAGAAATGTCCACCAGCATCTCATGGAACCTCTGCCTGTTTCCTGAAACAGGAGTAAAAGTGCATGTAAGAGAAATTCTTCAAATGGCGCCGCCTATATATTGCTGGCTTTGGTTGCTGGGAGCATGCAGACCAAAATGAGAGGTCTTGGTAAACAAATGCTTGGCAGGATGTGTTGGTAGGCTTCAAACTTCCTGTAACGTGCAGGGTGGACAGTCAAGTTTTCTTACGCTGTGCCACAAAGAAAGGGCTAGAGCAATCACATTTCAGGAGAGTGCTAGGAAGTCTGGGATATGGTTGGTTAGACTCGGATCTGCATGCTGCACTATGGATACTAGAGTCCTGGTTTTGAGCCTAGGGTTGGCAATCAGTGTAGATACTCGAATTGTGGGTCCATGACTCAAGTCCCACTAACCCTTGACTTACATTGAAGTGTAGACATACCCTTGGATTCGACCATGGGGAGGTTGGTAAAATAATCTGTATAGAGTAGTGTTTTTCTTAGAAGTACAAAATGAAATGAGTTCTTTACTGGTTTGTATGCATGAAACATGGTAGCTAACTGTCTTGAAAACAGTTTTAAAGCGCTTTTTTAGGGCTTATTTAAAAGCAGATTGTTAAAGTAGTATAACAGCTGGCTAGTAAACTTCAGCTACTTACTTTCAAAATTGAACTATTTAGTTTGGGATTTTGGTGTTCTAATTTGCAAGTCTAATATTTATAATTTTAGTTCTTTTCTATTCTTTCATACAAATGTACTTTCTTTTTATGGCATTCAAGGAGTCCCAGAGCGTACTGCATGCTCTTAGAAGTAACATTCCAGTGACCCAGGTGCCTCAGAGCCCACAGTGGGAAGATTCCAGAAAACAGCTAGCTCATGAATCATCAAGAAATGACGACAACTTGGGGTGAGTTACTTTTTAATTTATAGCAAATAAAAATGAATAGAGGTAAATTGGCTTATATCAAATCTTAGTTTTGATAAAATATGGTGTCTGTCTTTAAAGTTAGGGCTCTGCAAAACCCAGTAGTTTCATTTTATGTGGGCTTCATGGACCCGAACAGGTCAGTGTTGTTATTAAAAACCAAACAAAATTCCTTATGACTTGGAGAGATTTACAAAACCATTGATTTTTACTTCTTTCTTACCAAGATGACATTAAATGTTTGAGGGGGAAGTATCCTAGGGCAATGAATCCCCACTTCTGAGATTTCCTTAGCTATTGTGCGGTGCGTTCTGGGGTACCTTCAACCTCAGACTCTGGTAAGATAGTAGAGTGGCACCAGGAGTTCACTTTTGCTGAAAAGAGACAGGCAGGTGGGCCATTTCCCTTAATTTCTTCTCTAAGGTAGCATGGATCAGAGTGACCATTTGGTGAGTGAGCTGGTTGCCACCTGAAGATCCCAAGAGGGAACCATTGACTGCCCCACAGACATTATTGACGAGGTTATAGGTCTCATGCTGTTGAAACAGTCAGTTTCAACAGTAATACGATTCATATAAGAACCTAGATTGGCCTTTCTCCCAGACCTTCTCCACCTTCCATCCTTTGCATAGATTGAAAGCCAAGGCCTGTGGGTGGAGAGATTTCTATGTCAGGTTGATTCCTCTTCCATATTTGAGAGAAGCCAGGAGAGGACTCAGGGTCACATTGAAACAGAAAACCAGATCTGTTTTTGCCTAGTTTTGGTCCTCTGGTTTTAACTGTGATCATTGACCAGATCTTATATGCGTACAAACAGTATTCGTTTCTCATCTTTCCTTTTTATCCAATGAGAAATACAGCCAGGAGTAGTGTTGTATTACAGCTTTCAGGGAGGTAACCCTTTATTAATACTAACTACTAAAATTTTAGATAATACTGTACTAACAAACTAAAAAGAAAAAGAGGACTTGTGGCACCTTAGAGACTAACCAATTTATTTGAGCATAAGCTTTCGTGAGCTACAGCTCATTTCATCGGTTGGTTAGTCTCTAAGGTGCCACAAGTACTCCTTTTCTTTTTGCAAATACAGACTAACACGGCTGTTACTCTGAAACCTAACAAACTAAAGTCATTACAACTTTTTAATTTTCTGTTCAGCTACTAGAATACATGGTGGTAAGTGTACATCATTTCCCCCTCAATTTATACAGTTGCTGCCTGAAAATTGTTGAATATTGCTCATATTTTAGGGGACTGAATTTTTTAAAAATCATTTTTCCCAGTGGCTCAAGGTATGTCTTTCATCTCTCAATATGTTCAGACTTTCAGATCTATCTCAGAACACTCCACCAGATGTAGACTGGGATTCTCAGGTAGCTTCTCCTGTTTTCGGAGCATCTAACAACATGAAGAACAGCCTGACTTCAAGTCTTTCCCCTTCTGTTTTAGAAACAGGACAGAAGTCCAATGCCAAAAAAAAACCTTTCAACAGTACTTTCAATTCTAGATCTCATAAAGTTAGACCAAAATCTGAAGATGTTGCTCTTGTTGCACCACTTAATCTTGGGGCTGAAATAAACTCTGTTATCAGCCAGGTCTCAGCCAGTAGGCAGATGGTTGTGAAAAGCGATGTTAATGAATCCATAACTTGTGTGGTCAACACTTGCTCAGGTAAAGATGAGATGATCAAGAATGACTTCCTCCTTGCACCTCACAAACAAGTGGCAGATAGGTATGCTAAAAGAAAGAAAACAGAAGATGAGCTTGTGACTAGCTGTGAAAAAACATCTTTCAACAAAGAAAACTCTTCCCCTTTTCAAGCAGACTTTCAACCTGTTAATGGAGATCATATAACTGATAAGCCTCTGGACCTGTCTGATCGTTTTTCTGCTATTCACTGTCAAGAAAAAAGCTCAAGAAGTGATGAGATCTGTAAAAATAAACTAAGAGAGGTCACGCTGCATGATGTTTTTTCACAGCTGGTGAAGCCCATTCCAAAGGGTTCTTCATCCATCCAAAATAGCAACAATGGAAGCTATTTGTCAGGAAAAGAGTCACAAGAAGATCCCTATGTACAGGAGATGATTCTCCAGTCACATGGCAAAACATGTCCAGATGATAAACCTTTGATGCAAATAAAAGAAGAAATCTCTGCTTTCAAAATTCCATCATTGCCAAACACAGTGGAGACAGAACTACTTTTTGATGACATGAAGGTATGTTGCATCTGAGGGAAATATGTATTTTATGTTTTTCCTTTCCAAATGTTGTGTTTAAAGTCTGGGAAATGTTAAAATTGTAGTATGTTGTTAGGTTGCTGGTGGCCATGAACCAATTAGAAAGAAAACCAGGACAGGACATGGAGAATGTGAGCTGGCATCTGTGCTTCAACCAAACCCTTGTAGAATAACAAAAACTAAACCACTGCAAAATGAACAAGGTAACTTAAAATTTTTCTTTCTTCAGTCCATGCCTATAGTTGAATGTTCACATTTTTGTTCTCCTCCTCCTCCTCCTGTTGTTGTTGTTCCCTTCCTCTAATCCTGCTCCTAACTTCATGCCCTTTGATATGCCACCTCTTATTCCTAGAATTACCTCTACATTAACTGACTCCATCCTCGTTTGTCTCAAATCACTTTTGAAAACATACCTGTTTCATGAAGGTTTCATCAAGGTTTCATCAATAATGTCCCCTATCATTCTGTTTTCACTAGACAGTATTTGTTCATGGCTTTAGATTAAGGGCAGGAAAGAATTTTTTTTAATCTAGTTTACTTTACGGTATAATAAGTGCACATAGCACATTGCTGCAGTATATGAATAAGATGTTGAAACAAAATAAGTTTGTTATACTGTACACCAACCTTCTCATATATAGATAGACATTTAAAATGAATGTAGCTGGCTTTAAGGCTGTCTGTATGTTTGTTTGCATTCACATTATCCTTTCTAAGAAATTCCTGTTCTTTAGTTATGGAGAGCATTACTACGAAATACCCCTATTTACAGGAATTATACTATATATTTTCACTTTTCTAACTGGAATCTCTGACACTCCCCCTCTCTCTCTCGATAACTCTTCACTCAGCAGTATTCTTTTGGAGCCAACTCTGAAACAGAAGAACTCAGACCACCAACTTAGCTATTTGTTTAGTAGTATCTTTACTTTTTTTGTCATTATCAGTATTGAATAGATAGGATGAGCTGACAGACCACAGACCAATTATTGTAATATTATCCTTATTTAAGATCATGATATTTATACGTACTATACAAAAGAGAGTGCATCATTACAGAAACAGTGTATACAGTGAATATACAGAAAAATCTGAAGAATTATTTTAAAATTCTTTATATCCGAACTAAATTAGATCAGATTAGTGTACTTACTCTGCACTATTTCAACCTTGTTATGAGAAAAATCAAGCCTAAAAGAATAATGAATAGCTAAAAAGGAAATACACCTAAGATTGGCATTAGATGTCAGTAGTTTGATTCTGATTTCTCTCTTCTCTCTTGCTTCCTGTATCCCCACATCTAAGATAAACCATCCTTAGAAAATATGCAGTGGAGTATAGATCCAGGAGCAGACCTTTCCCAGTACAAAATGGATATTATGGTTATTGGCACCAAGGTAAGCAGAAATTTGAGTCACACCCTCTTGTCCCATAAAATAAATAATAAACTTAGCTTTTTAAAAAAGCATAAATTAAGTTAATTTGATATTAGGCTGCACATATAAATCATGGTTTAGAAAAAATGCCAAGAGTAGACTTAAACATTACAAATACATTTTACTTATTTTTAAAACAAAACTTTGCAAAGCAGATCCTCAACTTATCTCCCAAAGCTCTCCATTATCCACTACAAAGCTAGTACCACATTCTTCTGAGTGCTTTTCCAGTAGCTGTGGAAAAGGGAACAGTCATTACTAAAATATTTTGTAAAAAAAATTAAAGAATGTTCTTAATTATGCAATTTGTCTTTTGTAAGTGTTCACTGTGAACTCTATATTGTAAATAGTTGGAGACTTACAAGACTTGACTGTATTAACTTTATTTGGATTGCTGACACTTAGTCCGTAAGGAAGCGCCTTGTTGAGTGTTTTCCTGAATGGTAATTGTTTTTGTCCTTCTTGCTTGTCTTAAAAGATTAATTTGTTTGCAAATGTATTGATTCTTCATGTAATTGCAGGTGTTGTTTCCATGAGATTTGACAGTTTGATGAATTGCTTTATGCATCCATAAATACATTTTCCTTTCATAGAACTTTACAGAAGGAACCTGTAGAATGTGATCTCAGTGATTAGTGATGTTCGCCAGATTACCCCGGTTTCAAATCCAGTTGTATAACCTGGCATTAGCAACAAGTTTCTGTATCTCTGCCATGCAGATGTTAGTTTCAGAAGACAACTGTGAAAAACTTATCAGTAGATTCTTAGCTCCAGTAGTGGGGAACTTGTTAAATTTCTTTGGGAGACTTGTCTGAATTGTCTCTGTAAAGCAGGGATTCTCAAACTGGGGGTCAGGACCCCTCAGGGGGTCGCGAGGTGGCAGCCTCCACCCCAAACCCCGCTTTGCATCCAGCATTTATAATGGTGTTAAATATAAAAAAAAGTGTTTTTAATTTATAGGGGGGGGGTCGCACTCAGAGGCGTACTATGTGAATGGGGTCACCAGTACAAAAGTTTGAGAACCACTGCAGTGTAAAGAAACTTCAGGTACCTGATATGAGACTGAAATATGTCAATTTGTTATAACTTTTAAGTGTGATTACCATTATTATACTTCATTTATTCAGGAAGGCTCTCAATCAAGAGTAGGAGGAGAGACTGACATGGACTACACATATGTTAGTGAAAGCATGCTATTAAAAATGAAAACCCAAGAGCAGAAAGGAGAAAGCAGTCCAAGTATGTATTTTTCTCCTCTTCACAAATTGATTGAAAATTGGTTGATGATACAATATAGTTTGGTTTGTAGCATTACGGTAGCATTGAGGTAACGATTACAAGTTTATCATGATGGTTTGATCCATTTTCTGTTGAAGTCAATAGAAGACTTTATATTGAGGTCAAAGACTTGGATAGGGTTCATAGTTTATGGCTAAGATTGTGCTTCCTTTCTACACTTCTATAAACAAATTAAATATACCTCATATAGTGCTTGTCTAACCTGAAATAAACATGTTAAATATTTAAGTACTGTCATGACACAAAAAATACCCCATTATTGACCCTATCAAACTTATTTTATCTGTAGAAAGATCTCATTTTTAATATGCTAAATATATACAATTATAATGTGTGCGTGTGTGATTTTATAAAGATATATATAAAAATTATTTCATGTCGTATATAAATCAATTTGACTATATTTAAAATATCTAAGTCAGATGGAGGTCTGTTATCATTCACCAGTAAAGAATAACGATATTTGTGTTTGGATAACTCCACAATAGTAGCTATCAACAAAATATCTTCATTCATGCAGTGCTACGGTTGAGGATTTATTATTGTGAAATCACTTTTTCGTCTATACACTTATATCAATCAAGGTATCTTTCTGAGGTAGGAAAGCAGAATCCATATTAAAAGATGAAGAACAAGGCACACAAAAATTAAGGGAGTTGACCAAGCTGCTGTAGCGAGATAGTGACAGAGCTGGAAGTATAGTATAACCCTGTTCTTTTGACTAATGTTCCACCAAAAATATATGTTTTGTTGAAAGACTGATTTGGATGTTCATTCTGACCTTTTTTACAGAGGGAGAAAGAAAAATGAATGATAGCTTAGCAGAAATGTTTGATCGGACATCATATGAAGAATATAAATCGTGTCTGGAAGAGGATAGTTCTTCAGCATGTGATGAAAAAGAAAATCCTCTTGAGGAAAAGGAGGAAAAGGAGGAAGTGTTATCAGCAAGCAAACTAATGAGTAAGTAGTACACTTGTTTTTCCTTTAATTATACTATTAATAATTTGGTCAAACTAAACAAGAACCTATCTTCTTAACTGGGACACAATCCCACTAGAAAAAGAAATATACCAAATAAGTGATTATTTTGTTTATCAGAAACTCAAAGGAATTCATTCACTATTCCAGGATTTTAAGAGAATAGAGAGCTATTTAAAAGCTACTGCATTAAGTGACTCATTTAGCATTCATACAGAAGCAGGGAAGCATCGCAGAAGTTAACATAGGGGCTGTACAGTTGGATGCCTGTTCTAGGAATCACTGATTCTTGGTGTTAGTGAGTTGATTTGGTTGCAGTTATTAACTCAATTTAATGTGGGGGGGGCGATAATTCTTTTTTCAAGGAGCTCTTTCTAAGACTATTTGAATACTTTGCATCCTAGCAACATCTCTCTTCTTTGTGCTCTTTTCCCCAATCTTCCTCATTCCACTTTACATCTCCTACTATTATCTTTTTACTTACACACTATTTTAATCCTCTTGCTCACCCATTCCATGCTTCTCGTACTGCAAGTATATTGTATCTGTTGCCTCAAAGCAGATTATGTATTTCATGAAGCTTGATCTCAGTGCTGTCATTCAGCACGAGAGGACAAATAGATAATTGTGAAATATTAAAATTGAAAAATCTACAGGTGGTTTTGGTTCAGTTCCATAATGGTTGACTAAAATAGTTTTATGCAATTTATGCAGTATATCTCGCTCAATCATTTTATGGTCATTCTGTCTAGGCAATTCAGTAACAGACTTATGGCATGTTTTTATTTATTTACAGAGCATGAGAATAAACAAGATAAAACCAAGCAGAAAGCTTTTGTGGAGCCATATTTTAAAAGTGATGAAAGGTAACGCAACATTTTTTATTAATGTAGGAAGATTAGGTTTTCCCCTCTGAAGAGACCTTATCCTTTCATAAAATAAAACTGCTAAATCATTCCATACAAAGAAGCTGAAGGTGTACAAATGGAAAAATCTCTGTATGAATTCTGGTGGTTATTACAAAGAAAGAAGATGAATCAGAAAGAGAAGCTACAGAACATTGGAAGAGAAGAATCCTTGTCACTTTTTAATAAAGAGACAGAAATGTTACTCTTTTTCTAAAAGCATGTTTCTATAATCTGTGATGTTTTTCCAAACACATATTAGCTCAAGTTACGTATTACCATGTTTATTATGGTAGTGCCTAAGGGCAAGCTGAGAATGGGGCCCTATTATGCTAGGCACTATATAAATGTATAGAGTAGTAGATGATTCCTGCCCCAGAATGTTCACAATCTAAATGGACAAGAGAGACACAGGGTTGGGGAAGGGATATAACATACAAGGAGACTAAACAATTTGATGGTAGCAAACATCAAGTATGTTCCATGACTGGCAGTGGGGGAGTGGTACTTAGGAATGGATCAGCTAAATGGAAAGAAGAAAAAAGGGAAGGAGAGAAAGGGGGACAGGGCAGGGGAGAAGAAGGTAAGGAGGGGCAGGTATGGAGTGAAGCTGAGGTGAAGAGACTGGAGAGTGTGAAGAGTTTGAGTAAACCGGCTACCTGCCCAAGGAATAGAGAGTCCGAGAACTTCCTACAGTTCTGAGTGGAATGTCCAAAGCTGAAAAAAGTCCCTGCTTTGGCTGGTCCTGTTGCTACTTGCTGGAGTCGCTGACTAGCTCCTGTATGCAATTCTCCTCCAAGGCCAAAAAACATACTGATTTCTTATAAGTGAGAGTTTTTTCAGTGTGTCAATTATTTATTTATTTATTTTAAATCAAGCTTTTTGAAATTCCTGTGGACGTTAAATAAGGAACGTTCAACAGACCACTGTATATCTTAGTGCCTTTCTCCATTCATCTCCTGTTTTCATAATAACCTGTTAGTCTTCATTTCATAATACCATTAAGCATGCAATTTATTGTCTGGCTCACACATCTATTCTATACCCAGCCTGTTTTCACTTTGCAGAGGAAATAGACTGACATTGTGTCTTGCTAAAAAGAAAATGCAAAGTTGAAAAATCCCATACAGTTGGCTCAAACAGAGGTAGAAACATAATGGCACTCGTGAAGCATTTACTAAAAAAACTGAAACCTTAAGTTGGGCAGGCGATGAGTTAGTACAATTCAAGGTTTTTAAGTAGAGCTGAGATGTTCAGCAGTTCCTCTTTCACATAGGGGCATAGATACGTGTAAGACAACTTACTTTAAAAAAACACTGCAACTTCTTTTGGCTACAAATTATTCCTTTGTGTTCAGATGTGAAAGATAGCTTTTTATATGGCAGTTGTCAGGAAGCTGAAGTTTTTTCAAATAATCTGTTAGATTGTCCCAGTGAAATCCTATTATTTCCTTGCTGCTGTCTGCTTCATTGGGTTAATGAACACCTTAACTTCCCAAGGAAATACATTATCAAGTGAAAACCTAGGCTATGTCTGCACTGCGCTACGCTGCAGACTGTGTGGTGGGTGAATCACAGCGTGCACCAGAATGTTGCACTCTAACTGCCCCATGTGGATGCTGCTGGCATGAACTAAAAGGTGCCTGCATTGCATTAACATAGTCCTGTTTGAAAGAGTTGAATGGGAGCAGTTAGAGTGCAACATTGTGGTGCACTCTGCAATTAACAAATCCTGTAGTCTGCACTGCAGAGTCGTGTAGACGTGCTTCTAGTGACTCTTTCCTTTTGCCTTTCAGAAAAAATACTGTGTTAGGTTTTCCTCATATTGAGGTTGTTCGGAAGAGAGAAGAGAGAAGAAAATTGCTGGGCCATACCTGTAAGGAATGTGAAATAGTAAGTAAAACTCTAAGTTTTGGTCAGTCTTGCATTCTTTTAACTTGTTTGGTACCAGAGACCTGAAATGCTTCTCAAATTGAAAACATAGACGCATGAGTACTGGTAAATCAAGTGGCAAAGAAGTCAGTTGTACTAAAGCTGTTGGCCACGGTAGAGATCCATAATAAAAATTAGGTACTGTAATAATGAAAAATAATTAGATAAAACAACATCTTGGAATGATAGCATTGGCATTTACTTACTTATCTTTCCTGTATCTGCTGAAAGGAGTAGGCATTGCAAATCGTCATGTCAATGAGGCCTCAGTTAACAAAAATAAATCAACTAGCCCAGGGGTTCTCAAACTGGGGGGAGGTCGCGAGCTATCAGTCTCCACCCCCAAACTCTGCTTCACTTCCATCATTTAATAGTGTTAAATATAAAAAAGGTGTTTTTAATTTCTGTGGTGGGGGTCACACACTCAGGCTTGCTGTGTGAAAGGGGTCACCAATACAAAAGTCTGAGAACCACTGAATGGTTGATCCACCAATATCTTAGCAAGAGTGTGATAGCACTACTTCTGCTAAAGCTCAGAGATCCAGAATTGGGTCCAAGAGAGAATTGTAATGTTAAGGTGCACTTCATGGTATATTCTTCATGTTTTGTTTTTTCTTTCTGAATTTATATACAGGAACAAGTATTCAAACAATTGCACATGCGTGTATATGTACAAATGGGTACAAAATTTGCCTGTCAAAATTGCAGATATCTTTATAAACCAGATTGAAAATTTAGCCCTCTGCAACTGCTTGTTATTCTGAAAATAACATATGATTTGTCAGTACCAACTATTATAGTATAGTTTTGCACATTGACTGTCAGAGCAGCAGTCTGACTCTTAGTGATATCTGGTTCATATCTGCAGTGCCCAAAACTTATACGTGTAATGTTGTATAACTCACCAATTCTTAGACTAAGCAACAAGTGTAATATAAAGTATAATGTAAGGCAGTGGTCCCCAAACTGTGGGGCATGCCAGGGGGGCACAGAGGAATGTTCAGGGGATCGTGCGGCAGGGCCAGGCCAGCCCCCAAGGGAGGCAGGGAGGAACACTACACTTCCAGCCCCCCTCTGCCCCAACCCTGTCTCTGCCCCCAACCCTGTTCAGCCCCCAGTTCTGCTCTGCCTCAGTCCCACTTTGCACCCTGATCTGCCCCCAGCCCAGTTCTGCCCTCATTCCCTCTCCACCTCAGCTCTGCTGCTAGCCCCAGCTCCTCTGCTATCCCCAGTTCCACCCCCAGCTCTGTCTTCAGCCCAGGCTCCACTGCTGAGGAAGCCTTGGCTATGCACTAATGGAAGGGTGGAGCATTGACAGATTCCGGTAATGGTAAGGGAGGATGCAACTGGAAAAGTTTGCAGACCACTGATGTAAAGGGTAGAGAAAAAAGTCGTAAAGACATTTTTACATTTTTTTTTCTCCCTTTAAAGTAAATGAAATGCTTTCAGACACATATGTGTTACCCTTATTTTATGTATATAATAGACTATGCTTCATTTGGTCATTAATATACTTTTCAATCTGCTGGAGATATTGAGCTACAATCTCATACTTCACAACATGTCTGAGGTGTGGATTAATGAGCTAATAAGAGTTCTCATTGAGTTTTATTGCTTAATTTCCACTCTTATTTAGAACCAATATTTTTCTTAACATCCATTCTGTCCAACAGATAGCTAAATTCTCCAACTGAGTAATGTGGCTTATTAGTATGTTCTTGAACAAAACAAGTTCATGAAAAATCCCTTTGATAAAACCTTCACTAAAATGAGGTTTTAATGCAAATAGTTTTATTTACAGCTGACTGTAAAAGTAAATTCTCTGTTCCAAAATATGTGAAATCTAGAGGGTTTGAATGAAAACAGAGCATTTTAAAAAAAAAAGCAGCTCTACTCTGTTTCTTGTGCCAAGAGCCATGCATTAACAATTTTAATTTCCTGTCTCTGCATGCTACAGGACTTTTCCTCCCAACGAACCCAGTTCTCGTTATATTTTGGCAAGTAACATCGTGGAAACATTTGTAGACTTTATTTCATAATGTACAAGAGTTAGAATTCTGTTTTTATTCTAATTATTTTTGAGGAAAGGTTTTTTGTTTTTTGTTTTGTTTTTTTAGTATAAACCATCCAAGATTGTACGGAATGGTTGGCAAGAACATTGCACTAAAATGACTGGATTTGAAAAAATTCTTAACTGAAGCTACCACTTGGTTAATTGTCTGCATACTTTGGTCCATTCAGAGCTCCAAAGGAGAATCAGTGTTGAAAACATAGTCCTCATTAGATAAGAAGCCATTTCCATATCCGTTTCTGGCACCTAACACTACAATATACGTTAACATCAGATTTTGGCTCTCTCATCTTTACTCAATATGTAGATATCTGTAAGAGCTACTCCAAAAAGACTGCTCCCAAACAGAATTTTTGGAAGTTAGTCGTAACTCCCTTTTATATTTTTCCTTGATGATACTGCATTCTTGGTCATGATGACTTTATACACAATTTTTAATGAAAATACATATTTTGTGTTTGAAATGGCATCCTTAATAGGATCCTGACTGCTTGTTTATACTTTTTTTTTTCTATCCTTTAGCTACCCTGTCACTTTAAAAGCATCTGTCAATGTTTTCTTCTGCAGTCTGGCAAATATTCACCCCTGTCACCGGTGTTCTAATGGAGCTAAAATTTAAAAGCCTTACTTTCTGGTTCTTGCAAAATAATGACAATTCAGTTTGTTACTGTTGATTTTTGTTTTTTAATTTCCCCAGAAAATAGTACTATAGCTTTTAAATTGTTTTAATCCCGGTTCACTCCATTCCCCAGCAGTTCAGACAATTCAGTAGTTTAGGCCTAAAATTTGTTTTACAACAAACCTGATAGAGGGGAAAAATATGAGGTTTTTAATATACTGTTTTAAAATTCCTAATAAACTGTTTTAGGACCGTTTAGGATTTAGACCTATTTCTAATTATCCTTAAGTAATATTTAGCTATAATTAATCTGATTGACTGATGTGGATTTTCTTTTTGAACAGACATTGTACAATATCTCTTGTTAATTTAGTTGGTCTGCTTTT
Organism: Caretta caretta; assembly: GCF_965140235.1. NCBI lineage: Eukaryota > Metazoa > Chordata > Testudines > Cheloniidae > Caretta > Caretta caretta. The sequence continues at coordinate 82,425,097 of NC_134207.1, read as the reverse complement.
AAAAAAAAAAGTTCTTCTGATATGTTTTCTAACATTGACCACTGGAAGTTGACTACAAAATAACCATTACCTGTTTGCTGTTCTGCTTTTCGTCAGCCTATCTATAATCTCAAACACATACTGCTAAAATTCTTTTGTGGATTTGTGTGATGGGGAAGAATTCTAATCTATCTTTCTAAGCATAGTACTGTAGTTTCAAAGTACATCAACATGTTCTCCAAATGGAAATGAGCAATGTCTAATTTATGTACTGTTATACTAGTTAACAAAACCAGTTTTATAGCACATATAAGACATCTTGGCTGGATGTAAAGGAGAGGGGCAAACATTTTTGCATCAGTAGAGCGAATAAGACACTGGTAGATTCCTGATGTTTAAGTGCTTAGGATTTCTCTCTTGGCAGACTTCGTACCAAAACCTCTGTTCAAAGCAAAAAGTAATTTAAAATTAATCACGTCTGCAGATCTAGCTCTTCTGTCTAACCAGCAAACCAGGAGTCTTGCAAGATAGAAAGGGGAAACTCTGACAGTCTTGGTACAGCCCCATTAAAGGACATTCAATCTCTTTAAGACCTCTTGCTTCCTTGATGACCCAGAAAGCCCGCTTGCCACCAATTGATGAGAATCATGTACTAACGGTGATATTTAGAACAAATTTTTTTGTTCTGTCAAATCAATGCTGGATAACACCAACTCAGCCGTTTATATCTTTTATATCTTATATAATACTTTAATATAAAGTACCTCAGCCTCAGGCAGGCCTGCCCTTACCCCACGCTACAGAAACAGTACAATCGAATTAATCCTCTCTTCATATTACTGTGTGTCATCTCTCATTAATAGCTCTCTCTCTGTGCTGTGGTTGTTTTGCTGTCCATACCACCACCATTGCTGACAGCCTTTCTTTTTTGGTTTTTGACTGTTTTATGTTTCCCCACCAAATATTGAGAGAATTAGTTTGCTAGTATTCTTTAGCATTCCCAGTATGCAGGCCTTGTGTGGCATCTTACTAGCACTAGATGGAGATGGGAAACGAAACAAAACTTTGGGGCACCCCATTAATAAAAGCAATCCTGTACTGGATGAGCATTCCATTTCTTTCATGTCTCTTACTCCAGATTACTTTCTGCCTGGCTGGACTAAGGTAAGGTGACCAGACAGCAAATGTGAAAAATTGGGACAGGGTGGGGGGTAATAGGAGATTATATAAGAAAAAGACCCAAAAATCCAGACTGTCCCTATAAAATCAGGACATCTGGTCATCCTAGACTAAGCTTTTAACTTGTTTTGTCTCTTCTGGTCATACCATTGTAGTATTTTGCTATGATTACTTTCACTCTTTTGATGAGCTCCAACTTTAAAAGTTTGAATAGCACAAGACTGTTGGATTGCTAATTGAATTAAATCATTAATTCAAGCTTTGGAAAGACAGTGCTGGATACATAAATACTGCAGTACGTTATAATGTCTAAATTGCAGACTGGAATTAGCAGGAGCTTTTGGCCAGAAGCCTGGTCTATAATACTAGAAGGAGAATGAAAATTATTCCCTTTCATAATACACATTGGAGCCACTCTAATAAATGACTGAGCCATGTAAATCAGACACTTTTTTAAAAAGTTATATATAACTATTGTATTACTCAGGGTGTACTGGAATATATTGTGTTCTTTTTGAAGTCTCTGTCATTGCACTAGTGTCAGTGAAGGCAGAATCTGGTTCAATGTATGTAGGGCAGATTTTCACCCTGATCTAATTCTTTTGAATTGTTCGGCCAGCACAAACAGAATAGAGACTCACCATAATTCTCCTACATGGGATTCTCCCTGTGAGTGGGGAGTTTCCAGATGCCATAGAACTAGCTGCTATGCCTCTCTCACTGTAGCCCGTAGCACAGTTGCTGGGGAGGGGAGCAGAGGAAACCAGATCAGTGTACTCCAGCTAGTTCATCAGGGATCATAGGCAGTTAGCATAGGTTACACCAGCTTCTTAGCTGCTCTAACTTTTGCAATGTGTTGCATAGTAAATCAGGGACCCCTACAGCTTTCTCTCTTCTCCGTTGAAACAACCATGAGCTAGATACAGCAGAGAATCTAGCCCATGGACTGTGTGTTTCATTTATACCTGAAAACTCAATTATTTTAAACTGAATATTGCTACTTTTATTGGTCAATTTTGATTCTTCTATTGGTCTCTGTATGTATTCCAATCTGTTTTAAGCCCCAGTTCTGCAGACTTATGTACACGCTTAATTTTGCATATGAGACCAGTCAATAGGACTATGTACATGAGTAGTTACATATGTGTGAGAGTTTTGTATTGTTTGTTTTTGTTTCATATTACAATGTATAAAACTAACACAGTTGCCTGTTTAGGGTGCATTTCTAAAGTTATAGTAATGAAGATGAAATACGTAATAAGTTTAACAAACTAACACTTAAGGTCAGGGACATGCAAATCTAAATCTGTAGTTTTGGCCAGACTCACCAATGTGTATGTATTTAAGCACAATAATCAGTAGTGATAGTGTGATACAAGTAATGTAATTGCCTCTTATATATCATTGTTCATTTTTATGACCTATTACATATTTTCCAATTTCTGTTTTTAGTATTATGCAGATATTCCAGAGGGGGAGAGAGAAAAGAAGTTGGCTGCTTGTTCAAGACATCGATTCCGCTACATTCCTCCTAGTACACCAGAAAACTTCTGGGAAGTTGGATTTCCTTCCACTCAAACTTGTGTGGAAAGAGGTGAGTATATAAAATTGTTGTGTTGGAAAGTTTGTATGTTTTTGTTTTTAAATTTAATGCTGAGAAAACTGGAGTATTAAAAGCACTAAGATGCTCATTTCATAATTAAAGATTCCCTACACAGCTCTGTCAAATTCCATTTGACCACCAGCTGCTAAAGTCCTGAGTAAATGTTGCCATTTGTTCAATGGCTTCTGGGATATTGGGAAGGGGGAATGTAAAGAGAATTCCTAAGAACTGGGATAGAGTGGGAGGATATGGGAAGAATACCAAAAGAATCCCACCATTCCCTTAAATGGCATAATGGCTTTAAACCATGTACATTTTGTAAGGGGTTGCATCTATATCTTCAAAGGGACTGAAATTCCGAATTAAGAGCCCCATGCATTTCTGAACTCTTTATTATCTAATTACAACAGTACATATACATTCTAAATGTTAATAAATTGTAACTAATTATAGAGGTATGCAGAGCTATCTGTTCTCCAAGGTTTTAAGGTGGATTGCAGGAAAACTTGGCCAGGGATAATTGCTTGAATCCCCATCTTTTCTAAGTAGAAAGTTAGCCAACATATATTATGCATACTGCATGTCACATGAATATGTATTACACATTATATCATGTATGAACACTGGGTAGTTTATGCTAAGCTATACCAATGTCAATTGTATTAGGCGTTTCCCAGAGTTCTGTTCACTCATGCAAAAGTATATCCCATAACACTTTACAACAGCACAACTCTGCTCCTTGGCACAGGCAAATACAAAACCTGTCAGAGACAAGATGTATGAATAGTGTGTTCTGATACAGTTAGTAGGCCATGGAGGTACCTCCTGGTGCCTGGAATGTGGTATCCAACTCAAAGATAAGGAAGGTAGAGGACAATACAGAAAAACGAGATAAAAAAACGGTACAGACTAGCAGGTTGAGTCTTGGATGATGTACAGAGAGCCTTTAACTTGTAAACAACTGTAGTATAAATATAGGTAGTCGAAAATGCGTACTTTTGAAGCAGACCTTCTGTGTAAGGTGAACGCTGCAAGACTGATTGTCTGTATGTATGTCTCCTTTTCATACTGTACTACTCTGTCTTTGACTAATTAACTGACTAAGCTTTGCTTGAATATTTTCAACATCAAACAACAAGTGTAATTAAGTGACTGGCTTTACCTAGTCAAAAAGTGCTGTGGGATCTTCAGCCCGCTATCAGAAGAGATGGAGTTTTGATAAATGTTCCTTCTAATTTTTTACATCCATGTGCGGAATGAATTTTCTTATGTGCACTAATATGGAGGTGATGTGTGGTGGGGGTGGGGCCGAGGGGTTCAGAGTGTGGGAGGGGGCTCAGGGCTGGGGAAGAGGGTTGCGGTACAGGGGGGTGAGGGCTCCAGCTGCGGGTGCAGGCTCTGGGGTGGGGCCAGGGATGAGGGTTTTGGGGTGCAAGCTGCCCCAGGGCTGTGGTGGGGAAAGAGGACTTCTCATTTCCCTTCTCCCTCCCCCTCACCGCAGCCCCCTCTCGCTGCAGCAGCTTGGGGCTGGGGGAGCGGTGGCATCTCTCTCCCGGCCACAGCAGCTTCGAGGCTGGGGCCGGGGGACAGGCACCTCTCCCTGCCTGCACGGCCCTTGATAGCCACCTGCACAGCTGCGCAGCTTAGAGGGAATTTAGGTTTTGATGTGTGAGGTCTTACGCAATAAACTGTCAAACAATGAGCAGCAGTGCTAATTAAGCTACTTTAAAAGGATAAAGGGTTAAGTCCATTTATAATGTGATATTTGCAATTGTTGTTCAAAAACAGAATGCCCTTATTTAAATGGCTAGTCCTTGGCAATCCCTTGAAGTGATTTTGTATATTTTAATTGTGGGTCACACAAAGTATTTCACCAGCTGCAAAGAAGTAATCTACCAATAAACTTGATTTTAATGAATTTAGTCCTTGTGAACAGAGCAAAGTTGACAAATATGAAGGCTAAAATCCTATACTTACCCACAAAAATAAAGCAGAGACAGCAGCCTTTTTTTAGAGTATGATACGTTGTGTCCAGAGAATTATGATACGTTGTGTCCAGAGAAGTTGTATTGCGTGCATTTGATAAATTAGAATGTGGCGAATATGCCTTGTGTTAAATAACTCAGATTTTGCAGTATTTCTATACATCTTGCAGAAATAACTTATTAAAATAAAATATAAAAGCTTCTATTAGGGAGGACAGTGAAATGTGTAATGAGTTGCAAAATAGTTGAACATTTGACAGCCTGATTTCTCAGTAGACCTTCAGTATATTCAATCTGTATTAGCTATTAGGAAACTACTGTAAATCAATATAACTAAATGTGTCATTTTTTAGTGGATAATGTTTTTCATTGGCTGAGGGCATTCTAAATGATCCCTGGCAGGGTCAGACTAGTTTCCAAAAATGAAAAAAATACTTTAAACAAAAAGCTTTGTGGTAGGCAAAATTCAGTGGTCTGTTAAATGAATATTACTTTTGCTTTTATACTGTACCATCTCTTAACCAGATTGTTTTGAAATCTTCACCCTGATTTTATTTTTATTCTTTTAAGGCTATATTAAAGAGGATCTTGCGCCCTGTCACCGTCCAAAAAGAAGGCAGCCTTACAATGTGATGTTTTCTCCAAAAGGCAAAGAACAGAAGACATAAATGATGGGGAAACAAAGCACATAAATGTGGGGAAAGTCTTTCCTGTCATTAGATATTTATAGTTAATATAAACTTGAAATAAAAATACTGTGGATTTTTCCAAAATGATAAATCATTTAATTAGATATGTAAATCATTTCCCTCTTAGAAAGTTCATTTGAAAATCTGAAGTATGTATCAGGAAACACTACTATTTAATGTATGTTTGTTTCATTTTGTGTTAATATGTTTTGTCTTAATTTTGCACCTTTAAGACAGTAGGTCTGCTCCTGTTTCCTCCCATTGAAGTCAATGGCTAAATGCCCATTGGACCATATCCAAACCTGAAGTAAGGTGGGTGTGACTCCTTTGAACTCAGTGGAGTTCTGCCTGCTCATTCTAAGTCTAAATGTTGCTTATAAATTTCAGTGGGAGCAGGACTGGACCTGGTGGGGGGCTTCCATTTTGCACTGGATAACTTAAAGGATTTATCACCTTCCCTTTTTTGTAATAATTGTGATATATCTAATTGCAATAAACAAAGTAGTATTTATTAATGATTTCAACACCTCAAAACTTTATCCAGCAGAGATCCCCATTCATAATTTCTTGTCCCACTGATGCATAACAAAATGGTTCTTACTTCTCCACAATTTCAGTGGTTTAAGTTGGAATTTTAAAATTTTTTGCTCCAGCTTATTATATGTGGCTCTTTTTTTTATTATTTTAATTCAGTGTCATCTGTATACCTTTCCTTCATAGTACCCAAAGTTATTGTGTCTCACATATCACTAGGGATGTCTGAATTGAGGGCAGAGGGTCAATACCATTTGGAATGTATTGTGCCCAGACTCCTCCTGAAGATCTTCAACACTATCCCCTAGGCTGAGTGGCCTCTTAAGACATGTAGTCTTGTAAATTTCTATGTTGCACAACAAAGTGCACACGTTGATACCTCACCATATAGTGCAACTGTCTCAGTACTACACTAAATTAAAAGGTGGAATGTAGTATTGTGAAACGTTAAGATGATAGAGATGCAATATTTAAACCTCAGTGGAATGTGTGTACAATGCCAAAGTGAGAGTTTAAAAATACCTCCTATAAACAGCACTATAAGGGAATATTCCTTCCACTCAAAAAGACTTTTATCCAACTTGTGTGAATAACAAAGGCAAAAGAATATAAAGCCAATGGTATTTTTTACACAATTACTAAAACAGCTTTTATTTATGACCACTAATCACAACCATCTATCAATTTAAAAGCTATTTTGCATGTGCTGTGTTATGCCTGGGACATGTCACTTATTTCCATTTTACAGAAGAAAGTTAATACCTACCTCAGAGCAGTGTTGTGAAGATTTTTTTTTTTTTATGCTTTCAGATCTTTGCATCAGAAGCTGTAAGTGTAGAGTATGTTTCTAATTAGTTTCAGAAGGGATCTTGGATTGTTAGGGACAACATTATTAGACACCCATTGTAGTAGGCACTATCATAGAATCATAGAATATCAGGGTTGGAAGAGACCTCAGGAGGTCATCTAGTCCAACCCCCAGCTCAAAGCAGGACCAATCCCCAACTAAATCATCCCAGCCAGGGCTTTGTCAAGCCTGACCTTAAAAACTTCTAAGGAAGGAGATTCCACCACCTCCCTAGGTAACACATTCCAGTGATTAACCACCCTCCTAGTGAAAAAGTTTTTCCTAATACACAACCTAAACCTCCCCCACTGCAGCTTGAGACCATTACTCCTTGTTCTGTCATCTGCTACCACTGAGAACAGTCTAGAGCCATCCTCTTTGGAACCCCCCTTTCAGGTAGTTGAAAGCAGCTATCAAATCCCCCCTCATTCTTCTCTTCCACAGACTAAACAATCCCAGTTCCCTCAGTCTCTCCTCATAAGTCATGTGTTCCAGTCCCCTAATAATTTTTGTTGCCCTCCGCTGGACTCTCTCTCCAATTTTTCCACATCCTTCTTGTAGTGTGGGGCCAAAAACGGGACACAGTACTCCAGATGAGACCTCACCAATGTCAAATAGAGGGGAACGATCGCACCCCTCAATCTGCTGGCAATGCCCCTACTTATACATCCCAAAATGCCATTGACCTTCTTGGCAACAAGGGCACACTGTTGACTCGTATCCAGTTTCTCGTCCACTGTAACCCCTACGTCCTTTTCTGCAGAACTGCTGCCGAGCCATTCGGACCCTAGTCTGTAGCGGTGCATGGGATTCTTCTGTCCTAAGTGCAGGACTCTGCACTTGTCCTTGTTGAACCTCATCGGATTTCCTTTGGCCCAATCCTCTAATTTGTCTAGGTCTCTCTGTATCCTATCCCTACCCTCCAGCGTATCTACCTCTCCTCCCAGTTTAGTGTCATCTGCAAACTTGCTGAGTGTCATCTGCAAACTTGCAATCCACACCATCCTCCAAATCATTTATGAAGATATTGAACAAAACCGGCCCAAGGACCAACCCTTGGGGCACTCCACTTGATACCGGCTGCCAACTAGACATGGAGCCATTGATCACTACCCGTTGAGCCTGACAATCTAGCCAACTTTCTATCCACCTTATAGTCCATTCATCCAGCCCATACTTCTTTAACTTGATGGCAAGAATACTGCGGGAGACCGTGACAAAAGCTTTGCTAAAGTCAAGGAACTACACGTCCACTGCTTTCCCCTCATCTACAGTGCCAGTTATCTCGTCATAATGTAGTACTTCAGTGTTTATTAAATTAGGTTTTTAATTTTAGGGTATCTTCTTTACAGCCAAATTAGACCTCTAATGACAATCACCTCCACACACATTAGTTGAGATGTCAAACACATTAATGGTTTAAAATGAATTTGATTAAGGAAGTAGGGATTGGCAACACTTGAACTTGTAAACAAATACTTGTTTTTCTAAGGATGCTATTAGCAACAAAGACTGAGGGAAGAGAATAACTGAAAATGTCAAGTATAGATGCCACTCAGAAACAATTATAAGAATAGCTCATTTAGGACTTGATCCTGTAGTCTTAACCCAATATTGAAAGTTTTGCCTGGGTACTAAAGAGTTTGGCTTCTCCCTTCCATGCATCCAGTTAGCTTGTACTTCTGCAGGACATCTTTGTCCACCATTCTGTACTGATTCTTGTATTAAAAAGTAACTGGATGTCTGTGGATTAACTAGAAAACTGGAAAAAGTGTGAAGAGCTGCGTGCTTTATTTTCTACTTCAACCTTCATGCATAGAAATAATATGGTTTTAAAAAAAGAGTGTAGCAGGAAAGGGCTTAACTCCCACTGACCCTGTCCCCACCCAGAACTATTTCTCATTTCTATGTCTTTTTAGATGTGAGAAGGTTCGCGTCTGCTAGTACTACGTCCATCAAATGTTCACAGTGCCAACGAGAGGCCTCAGATAGTTCTCTTGCTAGGGCATAAATGTTAGAGATACCATTCCTATCTCTGGGAGATTCCTATATGTGCATGAGAGGTACTAAGTTGCCTGATCTGTACACCAACATTGAAATAGGTTAGACAAGTAGAGTTAAGGTTTTCTGCATATTCAATGACACTGTGCCCCATAAATCTTTAGCTCTAATACTTAATGTTGAAACGTCCCTGCATTTTGATTATTGGATTGTCTGCTATTTTTAATAGTAATTTCTGCTTATTTTAAGATCACTAGTACATACAGTGTTTCTGGTGTTGCTTAAAAAGTAGAAGGGGAGGGATCCCACATATTTCTTCAATACATAAATGTCTTCTGCAATATAAACCAAGGACTCTAATAATGCAGTTTGCTTTAAAAGGCAGTTAATTTCTATGAGGATATTACTCCACCAGAGGACAGCAAGGATCTGCTCACTGTTAAAATATGGGGAAGAAACTGCTATTGTATTTCCAGTTAACCAAATCTTTTAGACTTTAGTGAACTATGGGCAGTTATTCAGAGATTTGTTTTTTAAAACTTTATTTAGAAAAATAGAAATGGGAGCTAGCTATGTCATCTTCTCAAAGCTCTCATAACCAGTGAGCATGGGTGAAAGTTAATGCTGTTCTAAACAAGGCACATTGCACGTGTTAAAATGCCCCATTTCATTCCTGGGCTTTGAGTTTTGATAAGCAGAAGTACAATGTTTCGATGACTTAAAAGTATCTAAAATGATTGACCTGACAGAATTTCAGTTGCAAGTGGAGGAATGCTGGTTAACCAAGTCAAAGAATTAAAAAAACAGACTGCATGAGAAATATGGTAGATAAATGAAAAGAAATAGGCAATGTTCTATTGCTGCTAAATTCTTAATTTTAGAACAACTGAATTTGTTTTAAAGTAATTGAAATATCCAGGACAGCACAGAAACCACAGTACTTGGGAAAGTTTTATATAAACAATAAAAAGACAGAAATAGTTAAATTTATAAATATTACCCAGTAAGTGTGTCTTTTTGTTAATAAACTTATCTATGCAAGACATTTATGGTCTCAATAGAAAACTTTCCCAGCCAAAGGGAAAAAAATCACTGCTTAAATTCTGATGCTGATGTACATCTGCTGTGTTCATATGTTAAATCCTATTCATATTCTGTCATAGAAAGATGAAATACTATCATGTAAGTGCACAACGGGTTGAAAATCCATACTCAAAGGTAATTACCAATGGTCCACTGTCAAACTGGGAGGATGCATGTCGTGGAGTCCTGCAGGGGGCCTGTCTTCTGTCTGTTGCTAGTCCACACTTTCATTAATGACTTGGATAATTAAGTAGAGAGTATGCTTATAAAATTTGCAGATGACACCAAAGGACTGCAAGCACTTTGGAGGATAGGATAAGAATTCCTAACAAATTAGACAGGTTTCAGAGTAACAGCCGTGTTAGTCTGTATTCGCAAAAAGAAAAGGAGTACTTGTGGCACCTTAGAGACTAACCAATTTATTTGAGCATAAGCTTTCGTGAGCTACACGAAAGCTTATGCTCAAATAAATTGGTTAGTCTCTAAGGTGCCACAAGTACTCCTTTTCTTTTAACAAATTAGAGAATGTGTTTGAAATCAAGATGAAGTTCAATAAAAAGACAAGTGCAAAGTACTCTAATTAGGAAAAATAATCAAGTGCACAAGTACACCATGGGGAATAACTGGATGCGTGGTCCTTCTGAAAAGGATCCAGGGGTTATAGTGAATCACAAATTGAATGAGCCAACATTGTGATGCAGTTGCAAGAAACAAAGGCTAATATTCTGAGGTGTATTAACAGGAATGTTGTATGTAACGCAAGAGAGAGAATTGTTCTGCTTTACTTGGCAGTGGTGAGGCCTCAGCTGTAGATGTGTGTCCAGTTTTGGACACCACATTTTAAGAAAGCCAGGGACAGATTGGAGAGAGTCCAGAGGAGAGCAACAGCAATGAGAAAAGGTTTAGACGACCTGACCTATGAAAAAAGGTTAAAAAACCCTGGGCATGTTTAATTTAGTCTGATCAGGTTTCCCCAAGTCGTCTTTCCTCCAATCTTTAAATGTGTTAAGGGCTGTTATAAAGAAGACAGTGATCAGTTGCTCTCCATGTCCTCTGAAGGTAAGACAAGTAGTAAATGGCAGCCAGAGAGATTTAGTTTAGATATTAGGAAACACGTCCTAACAGTAAGGGCAGCTAAATACCGACATAGGTTGCCGAGGGATGGTGTGGAATTCCCATCGCTGGAGGTTTTTAAGAAGAGGTCGTTAGCCCATCCTTGACAGGTAATGTCTAGGTATAGTTAGTCCTGTCTCAGTGGGGGGGTGGACCAGATCACCTCTCAATGTACTGTCCAGCCCTACATTTCTATGGAAGTTTGCCTATTTTCATGATCTCCATTGCAGCTGTTCTTTGGAAAGTTTTTCTTTTTATTAAAAAAAATTCTTTTTACTTAGAATTTAGTCAAAGTGCTTTTTAAAAAAATTTCTGCCTTCAGTAGCCAGTGCATAAACTAGGGTTTTAAATACAATAAAGATGAGTTGCACAGCTGTCGTTTTATTACAAAAGGCTATTTTGCTATTATAAACTGGACTGCATCTTAGAGAGACAACGTGGCTGAGGTAATATTTTTTATGCGACCAATTTCTGTTGGTGAGAGAGAGAAGCTTTTGAGCTACACAGTGTTTCTCTCTGATCACTCGATTACAGACCTAAAAGTCACAATATTACAACAAAATGACTTCAAAAACAGACTCCAACGAGAGACTGCTGAATTGGAATTAATTTGCAAACTGGATACAATTAACTTAGGCTTGAATAGAGACTGGGAGTGGATGGGTCATTGCACAAAGTAAACCTATTTCCCCATGTTTATTTCCCCCACCCCCCACTGCTCCTCGGACGTTCCTGTTAACTGCTGGAAATGGCCCACCTTGATTATCGCTACAAAAGGTTCCCCTCCTTCGTCCCCCCGCCCTCCTACTGGTAATAGCTCATCTTAAGTGATCACTCTCCTTACAGTGCGTACGGTAACACCCATTTTTTCATGTTCTGTATATATATAAATCTCCTCCCTGTATTTTCCACTGAATGCATCTGATGAAGTGAGCTGTAGCTCACGAAAGTTTATGCTCAAATAAATTGGTTAGTCTCTAAGGTGCCACTAGTACTCCTTTTCTTTTCACAGTGTTTCTCGAAAGTCTTCTCTCTCTCTCTCTCACCAACAGAAGTTGGTCCTATAAAAGACATTCACCCACCTTGTCTCTCTAATATCCTACGAGCAACACAGCTTCACCACCATGGACTGCACCTTGACAGCTAGAAAAAGCTAGAGCAGGTAATAAAGGGAGAAATGTGTAAAGTCATGGATGTACCTCATGCTTTCCAGAAATAGTAAAAAAAGAGAAAAAAAATTTCAAAAGCCTGGGGTAGCTTTACACTTTTTAAAAAAATGTTTACACACTGAGCAATCAGGTTTCCAACACCCTCCAAAAGTCACAGCACTGCAGCCATTTATACACGTCTAATGATTTAAGAAAGGTTAATAGAACATCAATGTCTTATGAACTATTTTCAATTACAAGTATCAGAAAGGTAGCCATGTTAGTCTGTATCCACACCAGACTCCTCATTGTTTTTGTGGATACAGACTAACAAAACATTATTTTCAATTACAGTTTTTTAATTATCATTGAAATAAATGTTTCTTTACAAAATAAAAATTGTTACTTACCCAATTCCTGCAAAGTATTTCAAACTCAGCAAAGAAACACTATACAAAAGTAGACCACAGAGATTTACATTCAGAAGTGATATTAAGTATTTTATTATTTATATTCTGCTGGCACTCAAGAAGAACTAAAGGTCAAGTTAGTAGTAATAAATAGATTATCACACTGAAAGTAATTTGCCTTGCATATGTGAGAGATGATCCATATAAAAAGCTATTGTGAAGTCTGCTGGCACAAGTGACCGCTATAATCAATCCAGAAGAAGTGGTGCAGTTAAATTAGAGTTAAAGCCAACCTTTTTTTTTTTTTTTTTTTTTTTGCATTTGTCTATAGCAAGAATACTCAAAGGAGAGAAATAAATGTGATTAGTTAGAGTTTTGTCAGTGTGGCTCCCCCTCTAGGGTGCATGTGCACCTCAAATGTGTGAGCTAGAAATCTAAATAGCGGTGTCTGTTAGAGTAGACTGCTCTGTTGCTGCGAATGTCCTCATGCCTTCCCACCTGATGGCATAAAGGGCAGCATAGCCACAGCTATCCTTCATTTCCCTCTTACGGCCACCAGCAGCAATTTAGAACCAGGCTGTGTCTGCCTCCTACCTCTATGGTTACATCTACACTGCAATATAAACCCAGGGTTTGAACTCCGGCTCAAGCCTAACTTCCCTTCCATCTACACACAAATCACGCTTAGCCAGGACTCAGACCCATGGGAAAGCTTGAGAACCCAGGGTTCAAGCTTTGGTGTAGATGCAGCTTCACTGGACTTTGGGAGTCCGCCAAAAGTATCCCACATGCTGTCTTTGTTCCTGGTGCAGTATGGGAAAACTTGACTGTCCAGAGGACAAAGAGCTAGAGTGGCTACATTTTGAGAGGGCATTAGTAAGTCTGGGATAAGAGTGGTTGGACTCAAGTTTCCATAATGTAGTGTAGATGCTGGAGTGCCAGGTTGGGACCTAGGGTTCAACAATCCCTAACCTGCGGTTACAAATCAGTGTAGCTGCTCAAGCTCTTCATTAACAACCCCCAGGTCTGCTAACTTGAGTTCTGCTCAGCCTGGGCTTACATTGCAATGTGGACATATCCTTACAATTTATTTCTAATGAACAACCCAGGTAAAATTTCCCCAAAAATTATTTCAGCTTTTAAAAAAAAAAAGATCCCTATTTGATTTTGGTACCCTGCTGCTTTAACATTGGCTTCAAAGTCTTCAGGATTTAAACCCTGCACCTACTAGGATGGCCTCATCCCACAGTCATAGCTGCTGTCTGATTTGTTCAGGTGAGAACCATGTGCCTGACCAATGTTCCCATCTGCTGGTACGTCTTATCAGGAACAAGAAGCCCTAGATCAGGACCTTTTGTCTCAAATTCCCAGTCAATTGCCGTCAGTCAGAATGCCACTCTCACTGCTGGTAAGAGATCTGATTCAGCATCAACACATCAGAAGCCATGGTCCTCAAAGACCAGCTGAGCACCAATGGCAGCCCTGTCACCAATTCTTCCATTCCGACTCCAAGCCAAGGTAAATCAGAGCACCAGACGGATCTTTCTCTTCCACGAAAGGGAAAATTGAGAGGTCTAAGACAAGCCACTTGCCTTCCCTCTCTTCCCAGGAATTAATCACAAGGCCTTCCCATGCTGCTGGGGCACGTGATTAAACTTCTGCTCCTGAACCAGCACAGAGGAGTAGCAAGACAACCCCAGTACCTACATCCAGTACCAGCTACTCAACACAGCGATGACTGGTACCTGCAATAGTGCAGGCTCTGACAACTGAAGCCTTTGTCATTCTGGCTGACTCTGAGTTGGAGGATGTCACTATGTATCCAGTACCATCCGCAGTACCAAGAGCTCTTCAGTAAGTATCGGCCTCGATGTCTGAGGTAACTTCATGCCCTTGTATGGGAGCATGCAGAGGCACAGGGCACATGCATGCTGTCCCCTGCACCCACCCAACACACTGCTATAAAAAATCCCAACAACACTGTTATGCACGAGGCACGTGTACCTCTACAGTGGGATCTAAATGGACACCTACTCCAAGAAAAAAGTTTCCAATCACTTAACCCAATTTAATTCTCTAACTCAGAAGTAATTGTTTCTTTAACAGTGCTGTGTATAAAAAGAACAAAAATAATGAAGCAGGAAGCAGACCAGGTCCATCTGATGATGGATCACGACAGACAAGTACCAGGGATGCAGGTTACAGCAGAAGACCTCCACAGCTCGTTTTAGATACTTGATAAAAAAAAATACATAAAATATGTGATATCCTCAGATTTTTATCATGGGGTCTCAAAGATCTGATTTCTCCTTATTAACTGACCCAAGGAGATCAGCCTTGTTTTCTCATCCCTGTTCAATAAGCAGGTTCATGCTGTAACCCTCAAATCAATTCCGGTAATGATAAGAAAGAATAGACTGGATACATACAAAGACACTTGTAATATTACAAGTCAGACTCTTCATGCCTTGCCCCTGCACAGAAATTATGCAAAACTAATAAATCAGAACACTAACACTCTTTGTACAAATATAAATAGCTACACAAGGAAGGGGGCAAGGCAATGGAGAATCACACCCAAATTCAGGCTCTGTGGAAGATGTAACTAAATGATTAGATAGGAGAAAGGTCTGCAAAGTAAACTGTTACTAAAAGTGCTCCTGTTCCTTTGGTTTACACTCTCCAAGAGCAATCTGCATCATGTGCATATACAGGACATGGAAAAATTATGGGGCTGAAGATGATACCTATTCACGTCCCATATGAAACATTTGACAGGTTTCAAAGTGGCATGTCACCATAGCCTGGTTTAAACCACTACACTCCTGGGACCATGGAGTGCCTTAAATATACCACCATACATTCGGTTTAGCCATGAAGCATGAAATGGCAACTGCTGCAAGAGGTAGAAAGTAAGGTCTTAAATTCTTTTCTTCCCAAGGTGGTCGCACAAACTAGTTTTCCTGAAACACACTTTTGTTAAGCATTTCCATAAATCCAGTGGGCCTGCCCAGCCACTGTTTTGTCCATTGTGTATAGTCCTTTAGCCCTGCTCAGAGTGGAGGTGAAGTGTTACCAGCTCAGAATTGTAGCATTTTACACCCATCTTCCACAAGCATAAATGACTTCACAAGGAGCTAGGCAGTGCAGAATTGGACCAGAATAGATACTAAAGTGATATTCCTTTTAATCTTAACCAGATGTCCTAGAAGTGATAAGTTACAAATAATATTAAACATTTGAATTATAAACTAAAATTATTTTGAGGAATTGCAGGCATTGTTACTATAGACTGTATTCGTGAAATAATAACATTAATCCTCACAAGTAGCCAAGTAAGAATTACTTCACAATTTTATCATCACTTTATAATTACCATTCTCTGGGAAATTCCAACTATTCCATTTCTTTTTGTCCCAAATAGGAATAAAAAATTAAAAATTCCTGCAAAACAAAGTTTCTGACTAACTTATTTTTGGAACTATCAAACCAACCTTTTTGAAATGCTTTGTTTTTACATTTATATTGGTGTGAATGGTATCAGTATAGCACAATGGAAGTAGACCAAAAACTCAAACCTACTCTTCAGTGAGCAGTCCAGCCTCCCCATCATACAATTCTACCTTTAAATTAGTCATTGTGCCACTTATACACATCCTAAAGGTTTGCTTAGTAGGATTTAAACTGTTACAGTTTTCCCTGAAGAAAAGTATTTGCTATGATTGCTGCTAAAAAAAAACTGCAGTCAAAGATAAGTTGGCACTGAAACAAAGCAATTGGTGATGTTATTGTTCTTCTTTGAGTGATTGCATACGTCTGTTACACTGCATGCATTTCATGCACCAGTGCTGGGGAGTTTTCCCTAATGGTACATATAGGGCAGCCATGCCTGTGTCCTGGCACATGCTTTATGCTTTGAGCCCAGGATATAAAGGAGCAGAGCCACCTCACCCATCCTTCAATTCCTTCTTATCATCTGTTGTCAGCACATGCTATCAGCTCGTTCCTTCTGTGAACCTGCCATTAGTAGTGTTCAGTTTTGGATCCCCTTTTGCTTTCTTGTTCTTTCTTTCTTTTGTCTCCTACTACTTGTTCCTGCCCTCAGTAGTCAGTGGACTCTGGGGCTCCACCCAGTACCAGTATCATGGAGTCTATGCCAAGGTCCCCTGGCTCCAGGTGTTACAAGCCAATGCTTGTGAGTAACCCTCACTCTTGCTGTCTGAAGTGCCGGCATGAGGGTCATGTCAGGGACAGGTGTCCAGTTTGCCAGGGTTTCCAGATGAGAACTAAGCAGCAAAGAGAAGAGCATCTCTGGTACATCCTCCTGGAGGCCACCCTTCGCTCAGCATCAGAACCCCTCGGGGGTCAGCTCAAGGGAGTTCTTCTTTCACTCCGTCCAGGAGTGCTCCCCTGGCCTTACCTGCGGACAGACACAGGAGAAGATCCCTCATTGGAGCAGTCCTAAAAGAGGCACAAGTGCTCTGAGCACCCTCAGCCTCTGAAGCCTGAGAAGACGACAGCTTCATCATCAAAATCTTTGGTACAGGACTCCTCAACCACAGAGGCTAGCCGCTCGGGTACCAAAGGCAGAGCACGTCCTTCGGTCTGCTGCTACAAGGTTCCAATAGCTCCCTCAGAGCAAAGCTATTGACTCTCTGGCTCCCAGGCCAGGACACTCTAGGCCAGCTGCTGCTTTGGCACAGGCAGTGGAGCCATTGCCCCTGCTCACAGTGGGGCAAAGGCCCAACCACCCCAGAGGCCTATACAGCTGCAAGGGATCTGCTGAGCCTCCTGCTACCGCCCTTACTGATCATTCAGACGCAGTGCCCAGCCAGGGCTGTCACACGTGGTGCACTCACTGGCTTCCATGTCAGGACCTGTTACAGCACCAGTAACTTCAGGTCTAGTACCACTTCCAGCAATCTGTGTGCTTGCCCTGAGACCACCAGTAACCACTCTGCCTCAGTGCACAGTATCGATAGCCAGGAAGCCCCAGATATTGTTGCTGGTACCACAGGCCCATCACAGATCACAGTCCCACTCTAGCACAGACGCTTGGTACTTCTCTGCCCTGTTCTTCCAAGTACTCTTCCTCCTCCTGGGAGTCCCTACGTCTCCCACTTCAGGGAATCCAGGGCTTCCTTGAGGGATCATCCCTGTACTTGTAGGCATTACCTGGACAAGAGTAGATCAAAGGAATACAGTGCCTGATCTAGGCACAATTGGCCTTTGGCGTCATACTGGCCCCATCCCTGGCCCTACTGGGTACTGAGGGGGATGCCTCTGGCATCAAGGCCTTGTCTCTGCTGCACTACAGAAATCAATATCAGAGAAGGAAAGTTTCCCTGCTTGGTGCAGAAAGTCAATCCAAAACCGGTACCAGGCAACCACTGCACTAGCCTTGAGGGAGTAACTTTCTCTACCTGATATCAACGGGCAACTCGATGTTGCTACCGAGCTCCTTTGGGGAACAGAGGATTGGGACTACCCATTATCTGCTTTGGACAGGCCTACTTTGGCAGTTCAAGACCAGCTTCAAGAAGGTTCTAAAGTGCCTCCTTTGAATACTTTGTCCTTGTCACCGATGAGGCCCTGGTAGCAGAGATATCTCTCCCGGTACTAGATGACTTTAAGTCCTACCAAGAGCTCTTGAAAAGGATGGCTATGTCGCCGGGGCTACAGATAGAACTTGTGGAAAAGAATCAGACATTTTACACTTGACTACAGCAGGGAAAGTTGCTCCCTCTATAAATGAGGGTGTTTTGCAGCCTACAAAGTCTTTATGGCCAACCCCATCATCTATCATGCTGGTGGCAAACCGCAAAGAACACAAGTCCCATTGCAAGAATACTAACAGTTTATCAACGCCCCAGACTGGGGCTCCTTGGTAGTAGCAGCAGCAAATGAAAGACACCGCCAAGGTAGAGCAAAAGTGACTCCCAAAGAGGAGGACACAAAGAAATTAGACATTTTTGGTTGAAAGATGTATTCAGCTGCAGGATTACAGCTACATGTAGTGAACTATCAGGCCCTTTTGGCCCATTGTGCTCCCTTGAATTGGGATGATCTGTCCAAATTCCTCAACAAGCTGCCCAAGTTTCAGTCCCTCCTGGTGGAATGTCAGATGATCACAAGGTCCGCTCTGCAAGCTTCCTGGGAGGCAGCAGACTCAGCTGTCAGAGTCATGGGGATGGCGGCAATGACATGCCACTCATTTCGACCTCAGCCATTGCAGATTCCAATAGAAGTAAAACAAACCATTGAAGATCTCCCCTTCGAGGGCTGTGCTTCTCCTCAAAGATGGACAATGCATGACGCACATTAAAAGATTCAAGGGCAGTGTTGAAAATGTCCAAAATTGGGACCTGGGCGAAAATGCATTCCACATTAAACCAGACTGCAAAATAAGATGAAATAACCAGCACCCATGCATATCTGGGGTGAAAGCCTGGACCTATGGAAGTCAATAGGAGTTTTGTCATTGTCTTCAGTGGGGTCAGGATTTTACCGCCGCTGAAGGAGCAGTGTGAAATCAGCAGTGTCAACTGGCTTCCTAAGCACAAGCCAGAAATGTGCTCGAGGGGGCGCTCAAGAGCTCCTGGAAGACTCTTGTTCAAAATTCTGCCACCTACATTAAAGGTAGAGATGATTTCCCTGCCTTTAGCTTAATCGCCGCCTGCTCTGAATTCTGTTAGCTCACCTCTGTGAGAGATGGCTTTTAACCTAGGGCTCAGAAAAACTTCTAAAGAGCCAGGGGAGGGGGTTCATATGTTTGGGCTTTGGAATGTTCCTGATTGCACAGAGCATCCAGTAATTTAAAACCAAATGCTCACCCATGAACATTTTCACACCCCTTGCACAGGTGGATTTGTTTTTGTACATAAGTTGAGCACGGCTATACAAGTAGTTATACTCAGTGTACGGTTCAGAAACAAAATGTAAATTTTTCCAGCATGTGGCATTTACTTGGCAAGTGGCATTGGCTGCTTTCTTTGTGATTTGTTGTTTTTCTTCTATTTAATGATTTCCCAGCACCTCTACCAAGCTCTGCATCCGTAGAACATAAGCCAAGATTGTCAAAAAGCAACTAGTGGTTTTGGATGCCCCAATTTTTTGGTACCCAACTTGACAACTTATATAATAAAAGGAGGCAAATCACAAGTACAAAAATAAATGAAAATTTAAAAGTAACCATTTTTGCTTCATTAGTTTCCCCTGTACAAACACTTGACCAGGGCCTTGCAAAGAGAGTTCAGCCAATTCCAGTAGAACCAGGCCCAGAAAGGGCCCCTGATATTTTCGTGGGTTATTTTATGTCCTTGCTCTTTTGTTCTGTTATGAGGCCCTAGCCATCTCCATTTAGTGCCCTGAATGGTATAGTCAGGGCCCCATTTAGTGTTCTGTAGATTTCATTGATATGCACCATAGATGCTAACTTTTATTTTTCCCCTGTGGTGCTCCACCCCCACTCTGCCCTTTTCCCCCAAGGCCCTGCCCTCACTCTGTTTCTTCCCGCCCCTGCTCCACCCCTCCCTGAAGCCCCACCCTCACTCACCCCTCCTCAAGGCCCCACCCTCACTCCGCCTCTTCACGCCTCCTTCCTGAGGCCACCGCTCACTGCTCTCCACCCTCCCCCAAGCCTCCAATCAGCTGTTTGACGGTGCCCCAGATCAACTGTTTTGTGGCACCCCTGATTAGCTGATCGATGATGTTGCCAAACAGCTGTGGCACTCACTGTTTTTTTTTTCTGTGGGTGCTCTAGCCCTGGAGGGAGGGAGTACAGAGGGTATTTTAGAAAAGTTGCACAACAATAGTTTAGATTTGCCTGATTGCAAGGAACAAATCTATGACAACAGAGCTAACACGGCTGCAGCACAGACCGGTTCAAAAATCGAATTCAGCAGGTAAATTAGTATACTTCTTTCAGTCCCTGTGCTGCTCACTCACTGAATCTTGTTGGAGAAGCTACCACAATGGTTGTTCCCTCTGTTGTTCTATTTTTTGGAATTGTTTTCCACTTCTACTAAGCATTGAGATGTGTTGCAAAATCATACTAGCCTTACATTAGATGCCAAAGCATGACAGGGCGGGAGGAGGCAAGCTGCCCACAAGTCAGGTTGAAGGTGTTCATCACATTTTAGACAAAATCAAGGCTTCACGCAGCCTTACGCAAGAACTTAAATCGGAAGCTGATAGCTTTTAGCGTTTTTGCCAAGATGTGGCATACTATCTTATCAAAAATTAATGTTTTCAGCAAAAAATTGCCGAGTCCAGATCGTGACAGTCAAATGGCTCACCATTTACTTGATGGCCTTTGAGATGCTTTATCAGAATGATAGTCTTCTGGGTTTGTTGCATGTAAGGAAGCTGCTGTTTTACAGATTGAAATGGTAGGAATAACCATGCAGTTCAGAAAGACATGATCTTGAAGGAGAAAAGTAATGCCAGGTGATCCTGCAAAGGATGAAGGGTCATCAGAGCCCTAAAAAAGGTTTTTGAATGTGAGGTTTTCAACTCCATCTTAGATGCAATATTAATATAAATGGACCATAGGATGCATAAGCCCGATGGAGTTGGAGAAAGGTTTGCTTTTTTGATGAGCCAGAAACTGCAAAGTGTTAGCAGCAAAACCCTAAAGCAGCATGCTCAAAACTTAGCAAGAGCTACCCTGAGAATTTAAACGCAACGTTTTGAGACCAAAACTGAATTCTTTGCAAATATTTGCAAGCAAATCTTTAAGGATGACTTGGAAATGAAGGTGCCCATTGATCTCCTTAGCTGTATTCACTAAAAGTTTTTAGATACAAGTTTCTCTAACACAGAAACTGTACCGTGTATTTGTTGTTGTCTTCCTGTAACCATGGCTGCTAATGAAAGGAGTTTCAGCAAGCTAACATGAATCAAGAGCTATCTAAGAACATGCATGGGGCAGAAAATGTTAAGCTACCTGGCAGGCATTTCCACAGAGAACTCAGCAACAAGGCGGATAGAGCTAATTAATGAAATTGTTTCAGAGCTAACTAGGTAGGTCACTTGTAAAAGTACTTAGTGATGATTGTGTGTGGCTGGGGGGGGGGGGGGGGGTTGGTCAGAAGACAGAGGAGGTGGGGGCATTTAACAAGCCTACTTCATTTGTAAAGCTTTGCTGTAGAGAAGACAGTCATTCATTACTTAACAGTGGCCTGTGTCTGTTGCAAAATCCCTGTCCCATAAGGCAATTCTGAGACTTTGCCTGGCCTCCTGCCATCTTTTGTAATGTCTCTCTCTCCAGGGTGTGCATGTTAAGTTTGTTGTATTTATTCACTTTCTTATTGTCATTATTGTGTTGGCCACTCCAATGCAATCACACTATTTATTGCATTTTTTAAAGCCTCAGTTCCAAGAGTCAAGTGATTACATGAGCACCTTGGTTTTCATTTTAAAAGATTACGATGACTGATAGGAGCCAAGATTGCTGTGGCAGGTGTAATGTAATTTCATGTGAGCTGAAGTATCGTTGCTTTGGATCAGGGTATATGCTGTGCCAGAAGCAATTGGAGTGAGTGTGTATTATACAGGAGGCACTGAGAACTCTACGATCTGAGTTAACAAATTCACCCCTCTGCAGCTGACCTAGCAGAAGGTCTATGTGCTACTTCAGCCTTCAACTTCTAGTCCAATTCCTGTGGGGCATATGCTGGACCCTCGGCACAGAAGTGACTTTCACCTGCAAGTTGCTACCACGACACCACTGTGACGCTCACTTCTTCCACCTTTTCTTGTCAGAGAGGCCTCGACTCAAACTCCAGATGTGGACACACAAAATTGTATGTGTAAAGCTTCTGTTTGTACTGTAGGAAGTCCAACGCCTGTGCGTACACCTTAAAGTACTGTAATGGCAGTACACACACATGTGTTAGTCTTTGCACATGCAAAATCCTTGTCTATACACAGGCATCCAACTAAAAAGTGCAGCTGGGGGTATAAGATCCCCTGGGAGAATAACATGAGGGGGAAAGGAGTCCAGGAGAGCTGGCTGTATTTTAAAGAATCCTTATTGAGGTTACAGGGACAAACCATCCCAATGTGTAGAAAGAATAGTAAATATGGCAGGCAACCAGCTTGGCTTAACAGTGAAATCCTTGCTGATCTTAAATACAAAAAAGAAGCTTACAAGAAGTGGAAGATTGGACAAATGACTAGGGATGAGTATAAAAATATTGCTCAGGCATGCAGGAGTGAAATCAGGAAGGCCAAATCACACCTGGAGTTGCAGCTAGCAAGAGACATTAAGAGTAACAAGAAGGGTTTCTTCAGGTATGTTAGCAACAAGAAGAAACTCAAGGAAAATGTGGGCCCCTTACTGAATGAGGGAGGCAACCTAGTGACAGAGGATGTGGAAAAAGCTAATGTACTCAATGTTTTTTTGCCTCTGTCTTCACGAACAAGGTCAGCTCCCAGACTACGGCACTGGGTAGCACAGCATATGGAGGAGGTGACCAGCCCACTGTGGAGAAAGAAGTGGTTCGGGACTATTTAGAAAATCTGGATGAGCACAAGTCCATGGGACCGGATGCGTTGCATCCGAGAGTGCTAAAGGAGTTGGCAGATGTGATTGCAGAGCCATTGGCCATTATCTTTGAAAACTGATGGCGATTGGGGGAGGTCCCGAACGACTGGAAAAAGGCTAATGTAGTGCCCATCTTTAAAAAAGGAAAGAAGGAGCATCCTGGGAACTATAGGCCAGTCAGCCTCACCTCAGTCCCTGGAAAAATCATGGAGCAGGTCCTCAAGGAATCAATTCTGAAGCACTTAGAGGAGAGGAAAGTGATCAGGAACAGTCAGCATGGATTCACCAAGGGCAAGTCATGCCTGACTAATCTAATTACCTTCTATGACGAGATAACTGGTTCTGTGGATGAAGGGAAAGCAGTGGACGTGTTGTTCCTTGACTTTAGCAAAGCTTTTGACACTGTCTCCCACGGTATTCTTGCCAGCAAGTTAAAGTACGGGCTGGATGAATGGACTATAAGATGGATAGAAAGCTGGCTAGATTGTCGGGCTCAACAGGTAGTGATCAATGGCTCCATGTCTAGTTGGCAGCCAGTATCAAGTGGAGTGCCCCAAGGGTCGGTCCTCGGGCCGGTTTTGTTCAGTATCTTCATAAATGATCTGGAGGATGGTGTGGACTGCACCCTCAGCAAGTTTGCAGATGACACTAAACTGGGAGGAGAGGTAGATACGCTGGAGGGTAGGGATAGGATACAGAGGGCCCTAGACAAACTAGAGGATCGGGCCAAAAGAAATCTGATGAGGTTCAACAAGGACAAGTGCAGAGTCCTGCACTTAGGACGGAAGAATCCAATGCACCGCTACAGACTAGGGACCGAATGGCTCGGCAGCAGTTCTGCAGAAAAGGACCTAAGGGTTACAGTGGCCGAGAAGCTGGATATGAGTCAGCAGTGTGCCCTTGTTGCCAAGAAGGCGAATGGCATTTTGGGCTGTATAAGTAGGGGCATTGCCAGAAGATCGAGGGATGTGATCGTTCCCCTCTATTCGACATTGGTGAGGCCTCCTCTGGAGTACTGTGTCCAGTTTTGGGCCCCATACTACAAGAAGGATGTTGAAAAATTGGAGAGAGTCCAGCGAAGGGCAACAAAAATGATTAGGGGACTGGAACACATGACTTATGAGGAGAGGCTGAGGGAACTGGGGATGTTTAGTCTATGGAAGAGAAGAATGAGGGGGGATTTGATAGCTACTTTCAACTACCTGAAAGGGGGTTCCAAAGAGGATGGCTCTAGACTGTTCTCAGTGGTAGCAGATGACAGAACAAGGAGTAATGGTCTCAAGTTGCAGTGGGGGAGATTTAGGTTGGATATTAGGAAAAACTTTTTCACTAGGAGGGTGGTGAAACACTGGAATGCGCTACCTGGGGAGGTGGTGGAATCTCCTTCCTTAGAAGTTTTTAAGGTCAGGCTTGACAAAGCCCTGGCTGGGATGATTTAATTGGGGATCAGTCCTGCTTTGAGCAGGGGGTTGGACTAGATGACCTCCTGAGGTCCCTTCCAACCCTGATATTCTATGATTCTAAGTACGGTGCAGGAGTTGGCACATACGAAATACAGGTGTAATGCCAACAGTCCCCAGTCTGTAGTGGCCGGGATCAAACACGAGACTTCTAGAGCTTAATGCGTAAGCCTCTACTGCCTGAACTGAAAGACACAGCTAGGGCATGGCTACGCTTGCAGATGTAGAGCGCTTTGAGTTAAACCAGCCTTCAGAGAGCACAGTAGGGAAAGGGCTGCAGTCTGTCCACACTGACAGCTTCAAGCACGCTGGCATGGACACATTTGCGGCACTTGCAGTGGCATTGGGAGTGGTGCATTATGGGGAGCTATCCCAGCATGCAAGTGGCTGCAACATGCTTTTCAAATGGGGGTGGGTTGGGGTAGAGTGTGACACACACAGCATTCCACACTAATGGTTGCTTTGTCTCAGAGCAGATAAGCATGCCGCTGTCAGAAACAGAGTTTTCAACGGGCATTTCCACATTCCTACAACTGATTCCAAACAATGACAAGAGTGGCCACTTAAGGGGATTATGGGACGTTTCCGGAGGCTGATCAGAGCGCAGTAAAGCAGCACCTCGTTCACACTGGTGCCGTGGCGCTCCAGCAGGGGTGCAGAAAACATTATTCCACTCGCCGAGGTGGAGCACCAGCAGCGCTGCAGCCGTGGAGTCAGAGCGCTCTACGTGCCTTGCCAATGTGGACGGGTAGTGAGCTAGGGCGCCTGGGGCTCCTTTATTGCACTGTAACTTGCAAGTGTAGCCAAGCCCTCAGCTAAACCTGTTGCAGGCCAGGCTTATCAATCTCTAGAAGATCTAGCCACTAGAGGGGGACAGAGTGCCACTCCAAGCAGGAGTGGGGTACACAGGCACAGATGTGGGCACATCCCTAGCAGAGCTGCTGAAGAAATGAGTGTTGTTGGGGGCTGTTTAATGCAATGGAGGAAACTTGGATTCCCTTTTTTTCCTAACAGGGTCTAGAGTATTGTTAGGGTGATGCTGTTTGTATGAGTGGAGGTATTTTTAAAACAGACGTCAGAGGCAGCTACTGTGTCCATATAAGCATCTCTTGTAACTGTTTTTACAAATCTAAAGATGATTACTGTGCAAAAAGGAGGAGGCCAGTTGCTGAAAACTTAGCCCTAGATGTCACTAAAATGGCATCTCTCAGCCCAAAGCCATTGGCTGGCAGGCTGTACCCAAACTTCCTTACAGATAGAACAGATAAAGAAATTGTGAGTGAGGTTATCTGGGGCTGGCTATTACTGCTATTGTAGTCAGGTTACTGCCATTGACTTTATCTGGAGCAGGATCAATCCTTTAGCTACTTGTCACTATTCTGAACCTTACTCCCTCATTGTGAGCAGATTAGACAACTCCAAACCAAGTTAATCAGATAGAGGATCTGAGGCTGCAGATACCTCGTCTGCTATTGGCTGCCCAGTGTTACGTGGGAGCTTTCCAGTATGTGATACCCTCCCCTAGAAAGGCCAGGAAGGTGTCAATGACAACAGCCAACCTGAGAGGAACCATTTCATACCCTGTGCTGAGCACACAAGTAAATAATTTAGAGCAGCTTCTAAACAAGAACTAGAGAACCCTTATTACATAAAGGGCCTGTTTCCACAATGCTACGCAAGCACAACGCCCACTGATTTCTGTAGGATCTTCGCCCGATCCTGGTCTGCAATATTGGGTCCTACAAAGAGGAACTTGTTTAAGTTATTTAGAGGGTTAATTCAGCTGCTTAGCTCTGGATAGTGTGGTAGGGGTGGATCATTCTGATCATTGTTTATTTTATTCAAGTCTGTGAACACCAGCTTGTTTCTAATGAATATACACTCATGAGTATGAAATAGTGAAAAGCTCAAGAGAATCTTTTCTGAAACACAAAAAGACTGGAAGGTGTTTAAGAAAAAAATCAAACTAACCAATGTTCACCTTTAATTTCCTGAGATAGTGTATCAAGCTGTGAACACTGCCCGTATCTGGGCAACTGATGAGTGTAGGCTGTCAGCATTACAGGGCTGATAGTCTCTGTTAAGCTGTCTGAAGCGGTTCATGAACCTGGGTGCCAACCTGAGAGCAGACTCTTCGGAACCAGGGCTCAACCCCCCAGAGTGATTGTGTGCTTTATAATTAGATTTCACCAACCAAATATAAAGTGTGAACTCTTCAAGCACCATAATAGACGTGACATAGTCACAGATAATCCCCTTGAGCACTCTAGTCTATCTCACCACCCAGGCAGGGCTGGATTAAGGTTATGAGGGGTCTAAGGCTAGTGGGAGGGAAGGGCCTAAGTAGGAATTACATATTGCAAAATATATTATGAAGTCACTGAACATTTATCTATATACTTATTTACATATTTATTTATGTAAAATTAACAAGTTTGTTCTACTCTCACTACACACAGTTCTTCAAACAGACGCTTCTGAGTCAGAGGTAGCCCTAGGGATGCGACGCTGTCCTTCTCGTAGGCCTCCTTCCGCCTAGGTAGTGGGGGCTCATCTGCGCGAAGATGAACACTGCAACATTCCCCATCCCGCTCACCTCTTCCAACCTTGTGCTTCTACCCTATGCTCTCCACACAGTGCAAAGCGAAGCCCTGCAGGTGTTTCCCCCCAAGCTATGGACTCTACACCACATACCCCATCTCACTCTGACTGCAGTCTGGGAGGCAGCCGGCTTTTGTTATGTAAAAGAAAACCACTCAGGGGTAAAATCCACTGGAGTAGAGGAAGTAATAGTGGAAAAATTACATTGGGTGGCATTGTATTTTCGGCTGTCTTGCTCTGAAAGCTTCTTCCCAGTGGCTGTGGACAATGAATTACTGTTTTCACATTGAACCCAAATATTTATTTGTGGGATGATATCCAGTTTGTGTAGTTAATCTCCAATGATTCACCACATCAGGCCATTCTGTCACCAAGCTCTTCCACAATTAGAATAATAGAATAGAATCATAGGACTGGAAGGGACCTTGAGACATCATCGAGTCCAGACCCCTGCACTCATGGCAGGATTAAGTATGATCTATTCTAGAATGTGTGATCAACAGCTCTGACAAGAGGTTTTTTTAAGCATGAGTTCCGTGTGCACCAGCCCTCAATGGTTTGCGTTTATTTGTTTTAAGCTTTCTGTAAGAAAAAGATAACAGCTAGAAGTGACACAGATGTTTAGATAGTTGCTCAGTCATAGTATTTAGCACTTCTGTACTGTGTTAGCTCTTCAAAATCACTGTACAAACATTAAACAAACTTAATCTAAAGTCAGCTTTTGAATGAGTAGGAGTTGACAAAACAGAGCTATTCCCTGTTGTGATCTCTGCCCCCCTGAACAAAAAGACTTCATTGAAAATCAGCATCTTAAAAGAACCATTAAGGATCTTTCAAAAGAACCGTCCAACCAAGGCTGCTGTAGTGAAACCCTTGTTACATCAGGTCTGGCGTTTGTTTAAGACTGGTGTAGAATGAAGGGAGAGCTTCCTGTTTCCTTTGCATCTGTACCTCAAGCAGACCTGGCTTTTTTCTTTTCCTTAAGTGCTCAGAGTTTAGGGGAGGAAAGTGAATGAGATTCTGCTTATACCAGGTATGAAAAAGCAGAAGGAACCAAAATCTATTCTTGTGCAAAAATCTGTTCTCCCTGAAGTCAATAAGGCTACACAGGTGTAACTGTCAGCAGGAATTGGCCTGTGTTCTCATTCCCTTCTCGAATCACACACATTCCATGCTTTCCCAACATTTCCCACCCGGGAAAGAAGTTAGTTTGAGTTGGGGCAGAAAAAGGAGGACTAACTTCAGGTTTGTTTAGCTTTAAGTTTTTGGAATGAAACTCAAAAGAAACCAAATGTGAGGTACTTTTTTGATGGATTGAACTGCTAGAGAACCAGCAAATGGACAGAACCTGCCTTTAGCCTATTCAGCCAGTCTTTCTATCATAGCCTGCTAAGAAGTGGATTTAAAATCCTTGAGGGAGTGTGATGTTATCTGATTAAAATATGACCATATAGATCATGGTTGCAACCGCTGTTATATATATTTGCAGCAAATCTTGTACAAAGGTTGTCAAGTGAGGTGTCTATAAAAAGGTTATGATCTGCAGGTTATGATTATGCTGTCTGTATGCATGTATCATTTTTGTATTATAAGTTATATGTATTGGCTCTATACTTAGATTTCAAATGTTTGCTCCTGGGGTACCACCCACAAGGTAGCTAGCCAGCACATCTTGGAGGGACTAGTCAAATTGAGTGGCCTATGGAAAGAACATTTTACTGACAATGAACCATGGGAGATGCCCATCTACACTTAATGGAATTTCCTGCAATGACTGAGCGAAATTGGGTATGAACATGGGACTTGCCCATGTGACTCCAAACACTGTCTGGTCACCTGTGATTCTCCACTCGCTGTGGTGAGGGCTTTGTTTTGAAACAATGGGTGTCCCTCCACATGGCAGAAGAGATAAAAGGCCCTGGAAACTCCTCCATTTTGCCTCTATCCTGCTCCAGCCTCTGGACTTATACTAATGGGAGCATTCTAATCAAGGGACTGAAGTCCTTCCAACGATCTGGAAGCAACCAGAGGCTTATCAAGTTTATTCCATCACTGATCCAAGAACTTTATAATTACTGTATGTATTTGATTCCTTTAACCAATTTTAACTCTCATCTTTCTTTCTTTCTTTATGATTAAATCTTTAGATTTTAGGTACTAAAGGATTGGCATCAGCATGATTTTGGGTAAGAGCTAAGTTAAATATTGACCTGGGTATGAGGCTGAACCTTTGGAATCAGAAGAACCTTTTATTTGAAGAGGTTGGTTTTAAAGAACCACTCATCTCTAAATTCAGTGGTTTTGGTGGTGATAGTAAGGACTGGAATGCCCAAGGAAACTGCTTTTATGACTTCTTGTTAGCCAGCGTGGTGAAATAGAAGTTTACTTTTGTTACTAGTTTGGTATATCTTATGGAAGAATACCACCAGTTTTGTGTTTGCCCTGTTTCTCAGCAGTTTGTCCTGAGTTTGGCATTCTCGGTTGTGGCCCACTGAGGCACAGTTACAGGGAGAAATCTACAACATGGTGTGATGAGTTTCCTCCAGTGCTTTTGCAACCCCTTAAAAGTACAAAGATGCATTGGCCTGTGGAACTAGGCTGAGCATAAGGAAAGAACTTGGTTGCCTGTGCATCCCAGTACAGAAAAATACATCAAAGAAAAAAATTGGATTTCTTTGATTTTTAGTACAGTTCAATACAGTATTGAATGCTGTGTATCATAAATCTGAAGCCCCTCGATGGAAGGTACTGTAAAAGTTAAGTACTGGTATGCAGAATGGGATGTTTTGTTTTGTTTTTCCTACAAACGTGTGGGAATTCGTTCCTTTTACATGGAAGGGGGAAAAATTCTGGCTGGAGCTTGCTAGAGTGTGTGCAGGTTCTGTGCAAACTTCCCATCCTACCGCTCTGGTACTGCCTCTTCCCCCCACCCCAGGCACTCACCAGTTGTCCAGAAATGGGACCCAGCACACATAGAAGATGACAGTGATGGGCACTAGGACCCAGGAGGCAGAGTCCTGGAGCTGCCTGCCAGCCTCAGTCGAGGAGAGGGACAGAGGGAGCTTCTTCCCTCCCTGACAACTAAGCAGAGCTCTGGAGAAATTGGGGGTGGGGGGAACGGGGGTGGTGGACAATGCCTGCTCAAACTACACCCACCTCTGGCATGGGTTCCCATGGCAACTGGATTTTTAGTGTCCGGTCAGCAGTGTTAACCGGATACCTGGAGATGTGTTTCTGCCATGCGGAGAGATGCAGACAGAGGGAGTGGAAGCAGCTGGCTGAGCTCCTTCCAAGCCACAGGGGCTGCTTTGTCTTTCCTGCTGGCAGGAGCACTCCAGCAGGGCTGCGTGAGCAAGCTTGCTCCCCCTCACCTGGCCAGTAGGGCCTAGAAATAGGAGGGCCTAAGGTTATAGCCTTATTAGCCTAATGGTTAATCCGGCCCTGCACCTAGGCAAACTGATCTTTTTGATAGATGGTCCCTTACACCAAAAATCACAACAATATCCAGGGTACTTCCAGTCCCAAAGAACGAGTCACTTACCCCAGGTCAATTGTACCTTAGATCTCTCACCAATGACAACACTTGTGGCCAGTTCTGTAATAAACTAACTAAAGAGTTGTTGACTCGGAAGAAGAAGTAAGAGATTTATTTACATGGTTATAGCAGGTAAACATACATACACAAATGAGTTACAGTCTTAGGTTTCAAAAGGTAATAGAATCTGCTGTAATGTGCAAATGCTATGTGCCCATTAAGGCTAACTCAAGCTAAGCAGCTTGGGGATCCCTTGCTTATGCTTAGAAGTATTGACATTGCCAAATTCCAGGCAGCATAGTGATACATATCCTTCTGGTCAGGGATTTTTATTCCCTTCTCCCAGAGTTCAAACTATGATGGGACAAGGATTTGTACATGTCCCCTGTTCATGGGTGCAGGGGGAGCAATCAACAAAGTCTTTTGTGCACTGATGCTCTACAGTGGTTCATCTGGTATCTATAGGCCTGTTTTGGGCAGGAAATGACACCTCTTATGGAAAACTAGTATCTCACACCTGGTAATGCTTCTCTCCTGGTTGGGAGTTTCCAGTTTCATAGCAAACACTTTTATAGTTACAAAGCAAACATACTACCTTATAATATGGGTTACAGACATTATAAGTGAGATTAATGCATGCAGCAATTCACAAGCACTTCATAAAGTCCAAACACCTCTATAAATCTAACACCTATTTTCATAGAATCATAGAATATCAGGGTTGGAAGGGACCCAGAAGGTCATCTAGTCCAACCCCCTGCTTGAAGCAGGACCAATTCCCAGTTAAATCATCCCAGCCAGGGCTTTGTCAAACCTGACCTTAAAAACCTCGAAGGAAGGAGATTCTACCACCTCCCTAGGTAACGCATTCCAGTGTTTCACCACCCTCTTAGTGAAAAAGTTTTTCCTAATATCCAATCTAAACCTCCCCCACTGCAACTTGAGACCATTACTCCTCGTTCTGTCATCTGCTACCATTGAGAACAGTCTAGAGCCATCCTCTTTGGAACCCCCTTTCAGGTAGTTGAAAGCAGCTATCAAATCCCCCCTCATTCTTCTCTTCTGCAGGCTAAACATTCCCAGCTCCCTCAGTCTCTCCTCATAAGTCATGTGTTCTAGACCCCTAATCATTTTTGTTGCCCTTCGCTGGACTCTCTCCAATTTATCCACATCCTTCTTGTAGTGTGGGGCCCAAAACTGGACACAGTACTCCAGATGAGACCTCACCAATGTCGATAGAGGGGAACGATCACGTCCCTCGATCTGCTCGCTATGCCCCTACTTATACATCCCAAAATGCCATTCGCCTTCTTGGCAACAAGGGCACACTGCTGACTCATATCCAGCTTCTTGTCCACTGTCACCCCTAGGTCCTTTTCCGCAGAACTGCTGCCTAGCCATTCGGTCCCTAGTCTGTAGCGGTGCATTGGATTCTTCCGTCCTAAGTGCAGGACCCTGCACTTATCCTTATTGAACCTCATCAGATTTCTTTTGGCCCAATCCTCCAATTTGTCTAGGTCCTTCTGTATCCTATCCCTACCCTCCAGCGTATCTACCACTCCTCCCAGTTTAGTATCATCCGCAAATTTGCTGAGAGTGCAATCCACACCATCCTCCAGATCATTTATGAAGATATTGAACAAAACCGGCCCCAGGACCGACCCTTGGGGCACTCCACTTGATACCGGCTGCCAACTAGACATGGAGCCATTGATCACTACCCGTTGAGCCCGACAATCTAGCCAGCTTTCTACCCACCTTATAGTGCATTCATCCAGCCCATACTTCCTTAACTTGCTGACAAGAATACTGTGGGAGACCATGTCAAAAGCTTTGCTAAAGTCAAGAAACAATACAACCACTGCTTTCCCTTCATCCACAGAACCAGTAATCTCATCATAAAAGGCGATTAGATTAGTCAGGCATGACCTTCCCTTGGTGAATCCATGCTGGCTGTTCCTGATCACTTTCCTCTCATGCAAGTGCTTCAGGATTGATTCTTTGAGGACCTGCTCCATGATTTTTCCAGGGACTGAGGTGAGGCTGACTGGCCTGTAGTTCCCAGGATCCTCCTTCTTCCCTTTTTTAAAGATTGGCACTACATTAGCCTTTTTCCAGTCATCTGGGACTTCCCCCGTTCGCCACGAGTTTTCAAAGATAATGGCCAATGGCTCTGCAATCACAGCCGCCAATTCCTTCAGCACTCTCGGATGCAACTCGTCCGGCCCCATGGACTTGTGCACGTCCAGCTTTTCTAAATAGTCCCTAACCACCTCTATCTCCACAGAGGGCTGGCCATCTCTTCCCCATTTTGTGATGCCCAGCGCAGCAGTCTGGGAGCTGACCTTGTTTGTGAAAACAGAGGCAAAAAAAGCATTGAGTACATTAGCTTTTTCCACATCCTCTGTCACTAGGTTGCCTCCCTCATTCAGTAAGGGGCCCACACTTTCCTTGGCTTTCTTCTTGTTGCCAACATACCTGAAGAAACCCTTCTTGTTACTCTTAACATCTCTCGCTAGCTGCAGCTCCAGGTGCGATTTGGCCCTCCTGATATCATTCCTACATGCCCGAGCAATATTTTTATACTCTTCCCTGGTCATATGTCCAACCTTCCACTTCTTGTAAGCTTCTTTTTTATGTTTAAGATCCGCTAGGATTTCACCGTTAAGCCAAGCTGGTCGCCTGCCCTATTTACTATTCTTTCGACACATCGGGATGGTTTGTCCCTGTAACCTCAACAGGGATTCCTTGAAATACAGCCAGCTCTCCTGGACTCCTTTCCCCTTCAAGTTAGTCCCCTAGGGGATCCTCGCCATCCGTTCCCTGAGGGAGTCGAAGTCTGCTTTTCTGAAGTCCAGGGTCCGTATCCTGCTGCTTACCTTTTTTCCCTGCGTCAGGATCCTGAACTCAACCAACTCATGGTCACTGCCTCCCAGATTCCCATCCACTTTTGCTTCCCCTACTAATTCTACCCGGTTTGTGAGCAGCAGGTCAAGAAAAGATACTAATAATACTAACACACAGGTGAGCCAGCCTGGTTTCCAGCTATGCATTTGTCAGTGTTCAGTGAGGCCTAGGGGCCTTGGCATGAGCTGGCAACTGGTCTGCCAGCATCAGAGTCTCATCATCTCATTTGGAAGGCAATGCATACAGAGAAATCACACTGGTCTACTTCACACCACTGTTGTCTGGCCATTTCTTCCAGATGTACCCCTCCTCCTCTTCCACATCCCATCACTAGGGGAGAACAATTAACTTACTCTTTTTTCTCCGCTACAAGGCAACACTATAGCCTTTTCCCGATCTACACGGGCGCTGTAGCCTGGTACAGTTCTATCCCATTTAAACTCACTCACGGATATGGCTGTGTCATTAATTGGTATTCCTGCACCGACACCTTAATTTTCAGTGCTGGGTAAGAAAGAGGAAATAGTGCATGGTACATTTATTTCTACAGGACAGGAAGAGTTAACACATGTGCTCAAGACTCCATGTCAACCTAGTCACAGTCGTGAGCACACTGCTAAGGATCTGTGTTGGCAACCATGTCTAGTCTCCTTTTGAAGGATTTATTTTGTTTCAAAACAAAGAGTATCCACAACTGGACAGCTGACAACTGCATGTCCCCATCTCTCCATCACTGTGTTGTCATCTCCTGTTTGTTCTTAGCCAAGGCCCAGAGCCTGCACGGGCAGAACCCTGCATCTATGCAGAGCCCTGGGATTGGGCACAGGAATCCATCTTTAACTACCTATCCAGGTACTTAATATGGCCCTCACTCCCATAGTATCTGAGCACCATTCCCATCTGAGGTGCTAGATCAGTAATACATAACAGCCCACTACAAAATGAAAATCTGTAAGCTGAGCTCACATACAAATTATACTGCCATTATGCAACTGTCAGGCTGACTTGCAACATTTGATTGGTCTCAATTGCCTTGTGGCCTGTGAAAGTCCAATATGGCTGTTCAGAATTAAATCTAACAACACTCACAAGACAATGAGACATACACCTCTCAAAACACTATGCTAATTTTACCCAAACACTAATTAGATAGATATTGTTTTAAAGCTTACATCTTAATAAGCAGTTTGTTGCAACTATGGTTTACCTCAGTGATGCACTACAGGGGTTCCTTTGGGCCGTGATCCTACTCCATTTAAAGTCAATGCAACTTTTGTCACTGAGCATGGGAACAAGCCATGGGATCAAGGCCTTTGAAGAAGAGAGAGGGTTGCGGGGAAGACTCAGGGCAGGAGCAGTAGGTTTGCCACTGCACTGATCCAAGGGTCACTGCCCCAAGGGTCACTCTCCCCCCCTCAGATTACCTATTGGGACCATGGGCTTTCTACAGAAACCTAAGTGTGCTATTTCCCATTGCCAAGGTGGACAAGAGCTGATTGGACAGAGATTCCCGGTGTATATACACAGCATAAAAATAAAGCATGCTATACCCGAAGCCACCACACGAGAGTGGAAGTGAGTGAAAATACTGATTAGTTGCTTGAGCCAAAGCTAAGGTTGCCAGCTGTTGAATCACACACACCCAAACAGCCTTGCCCTGCCCCCCATCCCTTACTCAAGGCCACACCCCTGCTCCACCCCTTCTCCGAGGCACTGCCCTTCTCACTCCATCCCCCTCTCTCCATTGCTCACTCCCCCCCACCCTCACTCACTTTCGCTGGTCTGGGGCAGGGGGTTGGGGTGCAGGAGGGGGGGTGCGGGCTCTGGGCTGGGGCTGAGGGGTTCGGAGTGTAGGAGGGGGCTCTGGGCCGAGCCAGGACCAGGAGGTTGGGGTGCAGGAGGGGGTGCAGGTTACAAGCTCTGGAAGGAAGTTTGGGTGTTGGAGGGGGCTCAGGGCTGGCGGTTGAACTGCAGGAGGGGCTTCGGGGTGCAGGCTCCAGCTGTGCAGCGTTTTACCTTGGGCAGCTCCCAGGCGGTGGCACAGCAGGGCTAAGACAGGCTCCCTGCCTGCCCTGGCCCTGTGCCACTCCCAGAAACGTCTGGCACGTCCATGAGGCCCCTAAGGGGGGACCAGACGTCTCCGTGCGATGTCCGCACCCCAAGCGGCCAATGGGAGTTGCTGGGGCAGTGCCTGCCTTAGTCCCGCTGCACCACCATCCGGGAGCCGCCTGAGGTAAGTGGAGCCAGGGGGCACTGCACGCTGCCCCCTCCGTGCGCTGCTCCTGGAAGCAGCCAGCACATTCCTGCGGCCCCTGGGGAGGAGAAGGGAGATCTGCACACTGCCCCTGCCTGCAGGCACTGCCCCTGCAGTTCCCATTTGCCACAGTTCCCAGCCAATGGGAGCTGCGGAATCAATGCTCGGGGCGCAGGCAGCACGCGGAGACCCCCTGCCCCTCCCCTCAGGGGCCACAGGGATGTGCCGGCTGCTTCCGAGAGCAGCACGGGGCATGGCAGGCAGGGACCCTGCCTTAGCCACGCTGCACCATCAGACTTTTAGCCGCCTAAAATCTCCTAGTTTGGCTTCAGTAGCCTCCGGGAGATAGAGCCCGATTCCAGGAGACTCCTGGCAAAACTGGGAGGGTTGGCAACCCTGTCCAAAGCCCATAGGGAGAGTGTCTCTTTGACTTCAGTGGGCTTTGGATCAGAGCCCATATTGGGCTTATATGGCTAATGCTGTACTAACGATCAGCCTCCTACAATCACATTCACAATAACTGAAAAACAAATTTAAAAAAAGTTCAGGAGAGGTCATTGCCCTACTCGTCTGCAGATGTACCAGATTCTGAGTATTTTTCTTTTATGCACGTTCTTAATCAAGGCTCATAACTGGACTCTTGAAATACCAATATTCTAAATGTGCTGAAGGCTAAATAGGAAGTATTGTAACCCAGGATAAATTGCAAATAGCTAGTTATGACCTTTAGGATGCTACATAATTTTTGCACAAACACGATAAATTCACATAAGCATTTCAAAGTATTCATTTTTAAATACAATTGTAATAAGCGTTATAGAACTGTTTTAAGGTGGAATTAAACTGAAGCCTCATCTATCCACTGAGTTGGTCTGGGATTGATTTTATAGTATTTGGGGAATTAAATTTAGAGGGACACACAGGCTGAAATAACTGGATGACCAGTGCAAGACAGCTCAGTATCTGAAAACATGCAGGTTGGCTATTAGCTATAGGCAGAACCCTTTCCAAAAAGTTTCTGCCCTATGGCAAAATATTATTTTAGATCTACATGGATCCTCAATGAGAATTCCACAGGGAGTAATAGCTGGAAGTCACATCACTGGACAT
Organism: Caretta caretta; assembly: GCF_965140235.1. NCBI lineage: Eukaryota > Metazoa > Chordata > Testudines > Cheloniidae > Caretta > Caretta caretta. The sequence continues at coordinate 82,388,110 of NC_134207.1, read as the reverse complement.
TCCATGCATGTACAGAAGAAAATAAGAACGGCCACACTGGGTCAGACCAAAGGTCCATCAAGCCCAGTATCCTGTCCTCTGACAGTGGCCAATGGCAGGTGCCCCAAAGGGAATGAACAGACAGGTTATCATAAAGTGATCCACGCCCTATCACCCAATCATAGAATATGAGGGTTGGAAGAGACCTCAGGAAGTCATCTAGTCCAACCCCCTTCTCAAAGCAGGACCAATCCCCAACTAAATCATCCCAGCCAGGGCTTTGTCAAGCCTGACCTTAAAAACTTCTAAGGAAGGAGATTCCACCACCTCCCTAGGTAACCCATTCCAGTGCTTCACCACCCTCCTAGTGAAAAAGCTTTTCCTAATACACAACCTAAACCTCCCCCACTGCAACTTGAGACCATTACTCCTTGTTCTGTCATCTGCTACCACTGAGAACAGTCTAGAGCCATCTTCTTTGGAACCCCCTTTGAAAGCAGGTACTTGAAGCAGCTATCAAATCCCCCCTCATTCTTCTCTTCTGCAGACTAAACAATCCCAGTTCCCTCAGCCTCTCCTCATAACTCATGTGTTCCAGTCCCCTAATCATTTTTGTTGCCTTCTGTTGGACGCTTTCCAATTTTTCCACATCCTTCTTGTAGTGTGGGGCCCAAAACTGGACACAGTACTCCAGATGAGGCCTCACCAATGTCGAATAGAGGGGAACGATCACATCCCTCGATCTGCTGGCAATGCCCCTACTTACACAGCCCAAAATGCCATTCGCCTTCTTGGCAACAAGGGCACACTGTTGACTCATATCCAGCTTCTCGTCCACTGTCACTCATAGGTCCTTTTCTGCAGAACTGCTGCCGAGCCATTCGGTCCCTTGTCTGTAGCGGTGCATGGGATTCTTCCGTCCTAAGTTCAGGACTCTGCACTAATCCTTCTTGAACCTCATCAGATTTCTTTTGGCCCAATCCTCTAATTTGTCTAGGGCCCTCTGTATCCTATCCCTACCCTCCAGCGTATCTACCACTCCTCCCAGTTTAGTGTCATCTGCAAGCTTGCTGAGGGTGCAGTCCATGCCATCCTCCAGATCATTAATGAAGATATTGAACAAAACCGGCCCCAGGACCAACCCTTGGGGCACTCCGCTTGATACCGGCTGCCAACTAGACATAGAGCCATTGATCACTACCCGTTGAGCCCAACAATCTAGCCAGCTTTCTATCCAGCTTATAGTCCATTCATCCAGCCCATACTTCTTTAACTTGCTGGCAAGAATACTGTGGGAGACCGTATCAAAAGCTTTGCTAAAGTCAAGGAATAACGTCCACTGCTTTCCCCACATCCACAGAGCCAGGGGAGTGGGGCAAGCCACAGACCCTGCTCCCCATCAGGAGCTCAAGGTCCAGCTTCAAACAACTGGTGGGCTGGATCCAGCCTGCAGGCGAGAGTTTGCCCACTCCTGATTTAGGGAGATCATCATATCAGAGCCCAAGGTCAGCCATCCAGATACAAGCTACAAGAGCAGAATTTGGTCCCTAGGATGGGCCGTGTATGGTCACTCCTCCACTTCATGAAGGAGAGACACATTTTAAGAGCTGCACACAAGAAGCTATTTGCACCATAAAGTAGTTGCATGAGTACTATAAAATCGAGGAACTATGCTACATATTCTTGAGCGCCATTTCCTGGCTTCTTTTCTATTGTGCTTCTATCTACAAACATCTCTTTATGAAGCACTCCTGTGACACATCCCCAGAGAACCAGGAGGAAAAGGCAAGGGAGAGAGAGGGAGGGTAAGGTAAGCAAGATAAACACAGTTCTTTCTCATTAATTCTGAGGAGGAGATAATATTTCCAGCAGGCCTTCTTGACAGGAAAATCTTACTAACTTAGGCCTGTAGCAAGTGGGAATACAGGATGGTGCGAATGGAGGTGCTGGAACTAGGTGTACTGGGGGTGCTGCTACACCCCAGGGCTTGAAGTGGGTTCCATTATATACAACATTTACAAGTTTGGTTCAATGGCTCCCAACCCAGCTATGAAAATTGTTCCAGCACCTCTGTGTGCGAAATCAATACATGCATGGGAAGCCTTTTGACTTACAAAATCTTTCTTCGTTTTCATCAAGCTTAATTTCCTTGGATCTTTATCTAGGCTTTTGGTGTTCCAGAGCTTTGCAAGTTTGATTGCCCAGATGCAAGAGCTCTGTGTCACTGGCATGATTTCATCATACTGCAGGCAAACATCTCTCGCTCTCTCTCTCTCTCTCTCTGTGTTTTCATGGCATAATAACATGCTTCACCGGACTGGGATTTTCAGGTTCTAATATGTTAGCTTTCCCATAGCCACCAAGCGAATACCATTACACCTGCAATTTGCTGTGTTTCTTCACCATTGATAGGTCTACCTCTTGTAGGTTTCAACAAGATTGAAAAGGTATAACAATGGGAGTCTGTTCAGAATGGTAACAATTTCCCCTTCCGTCTCAAAAATTCTAATTTTTAACAAGTTAGCCTTTATTGTTGAAACTAGGATGGGGCTTATTGAACTGTATGTTACCTAATATGTAAGCAATAAAAGTAAACTGTGAGCCAGATTGTTTCTTTGAGTAACAACCCCCCCACCCCGGCTCCTACACACACACACGACAAATGGAGCAGGAAAGCTGGAGATTATTCCTGTGTAGGTTTCCTTAGATCATCTATTGCCGGGCAGGGTTTGCTCCTCTGTGTAGCAAGCAGATGATTCCACTCACAGAAGCTATGGATGCCTTGAAAGATATGCACAATTTGGAGTATCTATCTGAGGCACAAGCAAAAGGCTATCAAGGCAGAGACCCTGTGCCTTTGCACCAGCCCAGGGCTCCTACTTCTTGTCCTCTCTCCAATTCCTATACAATGCTGCTTCTCCACAGAGTACAGGGCCAAAGGACAACTACCAAAAGAGTGGCTGCTGCACACCCTTCTGCAGGAGAAGGTGCGAACCTCCCTGATCGTGCTGACCCCTGAGCTCCAAATCAGCCCCACCTCCAGTCCCTGTAATTGAATGCAACCTCTTCTGGAGAAGGGAGGAGATTATTTCAACCTGTTCTCTCCCTGAACAGTTACAGACCTAAAAGTCGCAATTCTTCAACAAAAAAAACTTCAAAAACAGACTCCAAGGAGAAACTGCAGAACTGGAATTAATTTACAAACTGGACACCATTAAATTAGGCTTGAATAAAGTCTGGGAGTGGATGAGTCATTACAGAAACTAAAAACTATTTCCCCATGCTCATTTTCCCCCTACTGTTACTCACACCTTCTTGTCAATGGTTTAAAATGGGCCATCCTGATTATCACTACATACGTTTTTTTTCTCCTGCTGATAATAGTCCACCTTAATTGATTAGAGTTAGATCATTACAGTTGGCATGGCAACACCCATTTTTTCATGTTCTCTGTGTATATATATCTTCCTACTGTATTTTCCACTGCATGCATCCGATGAAGTGGGTTTTAGCCCAAATACATTTGTTAGTCTCTAAGGTGCAACAAGTACTCCTCGTTCTTCTCCCTGAACAGTTTCCTTTGATATAGATTTCCTCTGGCATCTTGGATTTGTGACATCAGCAAGGTGCTGACACAATTAAAGCACTCTAGGATAAAAGCCCTTTATTCCCAAAGAGATTTGAAGCAGACTGTATTATCTCAGACCATTCTAAACATCGCTATTCTATGCACAGCAAAATATTAGGCAAATAGAGGAGGTTACTGGTAGAGCTACGCAGGAAATACATTTCTTCCCATAAGAAATTCTGACTTTTCTAACTTAGTTTCCATTCTGACTCCAAACAGGAAATCAAAACATTGAAGAGTTTCATGGAATAAAAATATTCTGGCAATTTTGAATCTGAAATATTGAAACAAAATAACTGACATTTCCACTCAAAACTAAACGATTCAATTAGTTGACACAACACCTTTCATTTTGATTCACCCAATCCAGAAACTGAAAAATGTCATCGAAACTGACTTTTTCCGTGGAAAATGTCAATATAGATGAAACCACGTTTTCTGACAGGAAACTATTTAATGTGAAAAACTTCAACCAACTCTACTGACAATAGAGACCCCCAGTACCAAGTGTCTTCAGGAAAGACTGACTTCGAATTGCGGTCTCAAATATGAACAGTCAGTATTTTAAGGCATAAGACATTGGACTTTCCCTGCTTCCCTTCAGTAAGGGTGGTTGCGAGGGCCCAGTTTTCCCTCCTAATGTCCCACATTTTCAGTGAGAATCTACTTTTGTGTTTCTGTCAATATTTAAAGTTTGAGTTGCTATCAAAGGAATTTGTAATGGTCCTTTAAACATTCTTTTGAAATAGTGAACGCTGTTAATTGTCGGTAACTCTTACTCAATGGGCGATGAGGGGGTGGTATTTAAATTCACCCCTGGGCAGAGAGGCAGCAAAAAGCCTATGCACCACTAAGTCTCACATAAACCTGTTTAAGTCATATAACCCTGATGCAGACCATTTTGCACTGGGATGAATTACACCCATTGAGTAACACTTTGAAGCCAATGAAGCTATTCCCAAGTGAGTGAGCAAGGCTGCAGAATTGGGCCCTGATATTGTATTCTGAGCAGTATCAGTGCCAGCATTTATTTATTACCTATTTTGAGATTCTAAGATAGGGGTATTTTTCTATCCTGTAAATCAAAAAAGAACTAGATAAGTTCATGGAGGATAGGTCCATCAATGGCTAATAGCCAGGGTGGGCAGGGATGATGTCCCTAGCCTCTGTTTGCCAGAAGCTGGGAATGGGTGACAGGGGATGGATCACTTGATGATTACTTGTTCTCTTCATTCCCTCTGGGGCACCTGGCACTGGCCACTGTCGGAAGACAGGATATTGGGCTAGATGGACCTTTGGTCTGACCCAGTATGGCTGTTCTTATGAATATACTGACAATATTAAGGTTTTAAGGATTTTTCTTTACAGGTCGCTGAGTTAGTAATACCTTTAGTAATACCTTTAGTCTCTTTGACTCTCCTAGTGGGGATTCCCCAGGGATAATCTTCTTTTGCAGCTGTGGCTCCAAAGAAGTGGAAATTCCTGGAGAAGGTCTGCCAACCGAAGCCTCTGATTTATTATTTTTTTAAAACAGGCGGAATTTGGTGGGGAAGAAGAGAACACCTCTTTTATGGGATTTATCCCCAAGGTTCCTCCCTTCACACCAGGATATCTTCTTGGGTATGACTAGGCCTACTCATAGTGAGAATCTCTTTCATAAAGCTGTATAACTTTATTTTTTTTAAAGGATGTAAGACTAGAGGAATGTCATAATATTATCCCCTACATGTCGGAATGTCATCATTTTGAAGTATTGGTGGATTGTTTTACAAAAAGGTCAAATGTTAGAAATAACAAGCATCAGCTAAAATGGAATTTGATAACCCAAAAATACCATGTAAAATGGGTGAGGTAATATTTTTTTATTGGACCAACTTCTGTTGGTAAAAGAGACAAGCTTTCAAGCTATACAGCCTTTTCTTCAGACTCGAAGAAGAGCTCTGTGTAGCCTGAAAAGTTATCTCACATGTTGGTCCAGTCAAAGATATTACCTCAGCCACCTTGCCTCTCTCATATCCTGGGACCAACACAGCTACAATGACACTGCAAACACATCACGTGTCAGTAAGAATTGTTATTTTGCAACAGAAATTGGCATTTAAAAAAAAACCCAATCACATGATTTAAGTAAAAAAAAAAGTATTAAAAGGGCAAGGTGGGATAATCTTTCCTGGCTGATGTAGTAGAACAACAGCTGGAAACTAAATTGAATCATCTGTAGTAACAGAATCTGCATTTAATTTGTCAAGTTCTCCAGCCTCATGTGTAACTAAAGAAGTTGTGGAGAAAACATTTGTGATGGAAAGTTGTTGTACTCTCGTTGGGACTTTCCAGTTTGTGTGTGGGAGGGAAGAGAGGAGAAAATTATGACCTCAACTAAACAAAACAAAAAAGTCCTATTTCATGGGAAATGAATTGTGATGTTTCCAGGTATATGTAAATGAACACAAGGAAGATGACCTGAGGTTTCACAGGTAATGACATAGCACTGGTGACCATGGAAAGAATTAGATAAATATTTGTAGATTTTGATGAAGCCATGAATTTATTTTATTTTTTTTAAAAAGATGCCACAATCATGATCTCCCAACACTAACTCACATGCGTAACCTTCATTCAACTCATCAGTGAAATTCCCCATGGTGCAGAGAGCCAGTAGAAGGTCCTTTGCACCACTTAAGCCGCACACAGGTTCTGTGTAAAGGTAGCGGGCTGTTGATTGGTTGCACAGTGGTACCTGAGGGTCCTGTGTGGTGCAGGTGAGGGTCATAGACAGGCCAAAAGGCATGGAGGAGAAGAAGGATGACAATGAAAACCATGCAGTTTCTCAGTAAGGCATGTACACACCTAACTGCTGTAGACTGGATGGCAGAAGTGAATTTTAGGAGGGACTTAAATGTGACAAGGAAGGTGGCTTGGCATAACAGGCTTAAGGATGGAGTTTCAAGCTTCAGCGACAGCATGGAAGAAGGTTTGAGATAAGGAGACAGAGGGTCTATTGAGGCTGGGATCAGGTGGTTGAGGAAGGAAGCAGAGTAGAGGGCTTCTGAGGAGAACAATGAAGTATTCTTGCATAGAGATTGTGATGCTGGCAGGCGTGGTGATAGCTCATGCTAAGGCCCCACGCCTCATTGAACACTGATAAATGTATAGCTGGGAACCAGTGTGGCTTACCTGTGGGTTAGTATAGTTAAAATAGATATTAGTGTCATAACAATGTGGGTAGTGTTTAGACATTATGGAATGCTTCTAGGATGCTGCATGTATTAATCCTATTTATATCTGTATTCCATGTTATAAAGTTATGTTGAGAGTTTGCATTGTAAACCTCTATAACTGTGTAAGTCAACAAACAGGAAAAGAAGCATTAAGTATGGCGTCTTCTGCACACAAGATGGCCCCTTGAAGGCAAATGGGGCACTGTGTAGCATCAAAGGACATAGATCCTCTTGACTGCATTCCTCACTCCCTCCAGGAAGGGGGGGCCTGCACATGAACTCATCCCATCAGCTTGGATTCTGGGGAGATAAAAATCCCTGACAAGGAGAAACTGGGTCTCTTCATGCAGTCTGGACTCTGAGGGGCAAAGATTCCTAAACACAAGCAAGAGATCTCTCTGCTGTTTGACATGGGACAGCCCTAAAGGACATGTAGAGCGGCTTATTATAGAAGCTTTTTTACCTTTTTAAATCTAAAGACTGTAATTCATTTGTAAGTGTGTGTTTCCTATTTTAACCCTGTAAATAACTCTCATTTCTTTTCTTAGTTAATAAATCTTTAGTTAGTTTATTACAGAATAGGCTACAGGTGTTGTTGTTGGTTTCAGATCTGAGTACAATTGAGCTGGGGTAAGTGACTGCTCCTTTGGGACGGGGAATAAACTGAATATTGCTGTGATTTTTGATGTAAAGTGACCATCTATCACATAGTCCATCTTATCTGCGTGGCAAGATAGCCTGGAATACCCAAGGGGACAGTCTGTGACTCCATAGTAAAATTGTTACAGTGCTTTAGGAGTTCCCACTTGTTGCTGGGTTGGTGAAACCTAATTACAGAATATAGACCCAGTTTGGGGTTTGTGCCCTGGTTTTTGACAGTCTGCCCTGGCATTCATGGTTGTGAGCCACTCGAGGCAGTGTGACAGAGATACAGGACAGAACTGCATGAAGCAGGACCTTGAAGGTAGCCAGATCCTCCGTTGGCATAAAATCAGCACCTATTTGATCTGGCCCAAGAAAAGTCAACTCAGTGTGATGAGGAGCCAGTGATAGGGTGGGGCAACATGGTTGAAGTGAAAGGCGAGATATGGTTTTGACAGTAGCATTTGCAGGGAGTGGGGCTGATGAGATTAGTAGCCAAGGAGATGGCTATAGTAAAGGCAAGAAATGATTAAAACATAGACAAGTGAATTTCTGTCCAGAACAGAAAGGAAGGGGCTGAAATTTGTAAACATTGAGAAAGAAAGAGCAACAGGACTGGGCCTCAGACATGATAGTAAGAAGAGATGTGTCATGGTGGCTTTAATCTTGGCTTTTACTGTTCATTACTTGCATTGTGGGAGCACCCAGAGGCCCCATTCAGGATCAAAGACCCACTGCACCAACAGACTATATGATACAAGCCTTCTCCCCTTCAAAAAGAATTTGTTGACTCAACATAAACAAGAAAAGTGAAAGCTTATATCCTACGCTTTTTGTTAGCTCAGGGATAACCTGAGCTAACAAAAAGTATACCTATGGCGTGCGCGCGCGCGCACACACACACACACACACACACACACACACCCTAGAAAATGGACAGTTCAGGTGTACTTTCCTTTTTTTACACCTCCTGGGTACCAATAATGAAGGACAAGCGCTTAATGCAAAACGATTCCATTCATCAGTACAATAATTTGCTGTTTTTCGGGATTTATTTACAGTCTTCTAAAAAGGTCTTCCTTTTAATACAAATAGGGAAGTGTGGAGTATTAATTAATACTTAAGAGAGTATTAATTTCTCTCAAATATGTTAGTTCTGCTGTGAATTGTTCTCTCTCCTATACTGATTTTAGTAAACAAATGCTTAAGGGAAGCATAGTCTATTGGACCAAGGACAAGACTGAGAGTCAGGAACAGCTCTGTGCTCTAATTCCCACTCTGGCACCAACCTCTGTTGTAGTCTTCGGCAAGATATCTCCCACCAACTTTAGCTGGTGGTGTAAGTGCTCGGCATGTCTGACAATAAGGCCCTACTTGCCTCAAATTGAGCAACCAAAAATAGAAGCACTCCAAATCAGAAGGCACTTTTGAAAATGTAGGCCTCAGCCACTCTCTCACTCTCTCTCTTTAACAAATATTGAGATAATGCTCGCCCTACCTCATAGACCTGTAGGATGAAATTCACCCTTGTGCAGAGTGCCAGAATGAGGCCAGATAGAGTTTAAGCAGTGCATAGCCCTTGTGTTGGCCCTCTGCACAAAGGTTAGAAGTGGGCCTGTAACCAGGGTCCTCGTGGGGAGCCAGCTGTGGTCTCTCAATTAGGGTGAACTGCAAAGAATGGGGAAGACAATCCCCAAAAAGCTGGTGGATATTCCAATAATTAGATTCACCAAACCAGTACAAGCATCTTCTTTATTACCTTATTGGTTACTCAGAAGTCCAAACAACACAGTACCCTAAAAGTGATTCAGCCTCAGGCCCCCATCCAGGTACCCATGTCAAATATGATGAAAATTTCTGTAAAACTTATTTCATCATATAGAAGAACAGGTTCTACCAATCCCAAAGCATTGGACACATTACCTCCCAGGTTAATGAATGTTTCAGATCTTACCCAAACACGCTACAGCCCATTCTTATTAACTAAACTAAAATTTATTAAAAAACAAAAGAGAGAGAGAATATGGTTAAATGATCAATATACATACAGACATGAGTTCAATTCATTGAGGTTCAGATTCACACCAGAGATGGTGAGCTTTGTAGTTACAAAGAGTTCCTTTAGAATTCAGTTCATTGGTCATAGTCCAGTATCCAAATCTCATATTCAGGGCACACCAGCATAACTGGGACCTCAGTCTTGCGACTCAAACTTCCCCTGATGAAGTCTAAGCAGATCTGAGATGACAGACTCAGGACCCATGGGCCTTTTTATACAGTGTTCTAGCAGCCACTTGACCACACAGTCCTGGTTAAACAATAGGCTTTTGATGTAACCCTTTTGCTTTCTAAACAGCACCAGGTTTCAGAGTAGCAGCCGTGTTAGTCTGTATCCGCAAAAAGAAAAGGAGTACTTGTGGCACCTTAGAGACGAACGAAAGCTTATGCTCAAATAAATTGGTTAGTCTCTAAGGTGCCACAAGTCCTCCTTTTCTTTTTAAACACCACCAGTAATTAGTTTCACAAAAAGAAAAGGAGGACTTGTGGCACCTTAGAGACTAACCAATTTATTTGAGCATAAGCTTTCGTGAGCTACAGCTCACTTCATCGGATGCATAACATAGGGCAATTTATCCATTAGGCAGTCTATTACAAACTTCAAAGAGACATATAGACAATGACATTATTTTACCCAAGATTCATCCAAATGTTAATATTCCCTTTTGATCTCTGAATCAATAGTTATAGTGACAGACTACGGGCAGCATCTAAGATACACACAATTAGTATTACTTCTAACAATATAGGTTTGCATTTCAAAGTTCTAGCCTATTTAGCATGAATGGTCCTAATGATCATTCCCATACCTTTCTAACATGACTTTAAAGGTGGGCTTTGGGTCATTCAGCCTGCAAGCTGTTTAACCCTTTCTAGCCATGCATCACAGGGCCAAATTCATCACTGGTGCAGCACAAGGGAAGTTCACAGAGCTGCAAATTTGTCCCAGGATTTGGTACTTTGCAGAAGAAAAGCACTGTATGAGTAAATGCTAAGTGTTGTCATTACTCATAATGGAGCTGCAGACATTTTTTTTTATTAACTTATGAGTGATGATCTCCTCCGACATTTTTATATATTTAAGAGTGTGTATGTATACACACACCCATCCACGCACACGTACCTAGTCATAATTTACACACTTGAATGACAGCCATGACTGAAAAAATCTTGCAGCTAGAAAAATGTATTCCCAGATTAACTAGACATATGACACTAGACATAGAAACAGAACTAAATTTATATGTAAACATAATGTTCCACCAGCGTGACCCTGAAGAGCCGTGCACAATGGTGCAAAAATCACATGTAGCAATACAATCAAACTTTTGGATAACAAAACCCTCCACTGACTCTTCCAGAAAATTGCCCTTGAACAACCAACCCAGGGCCATCCCAGCCATTGACAAAGCTAACAACAAAATCAAATAGAGAAACATCTAGACAGAATTCAACCTACCAAAAGAACAAAAGAAACTCAGGGTCCAAAGAACAGGAGAGCATAGTCAAACAAGTTGAGATACAAAAGAAACTATAAACTATTACTGATCATGAGACAAATTAGTAAGAGATCACACTGTACATTAGCAATTCACACTGAAATGTATTGGAAAGACTTATTCAATGAACATATGTCATGCAATCGTATACTAAGAAACATTTATATGTGAAAGAGTAAACTTATTATTTCAGTGTTTTATTCACTCACACTGGATCTATGGAAGAGTGTGTGGGTTTTAAAATCTGCTATAATGTAAACTGCAGTATCTACATGGTATTTAATAGAATAAATTAGGAGAGCATTTTAAGCATGCAATTCTCATTAAAATTATCACCTGTCACCCCGTCTCTACAGATTAGAATCAAGACCTCTTGGCCAAGATTTTAAGAAATGACTCATGATTCTGAGTGCTTCAATTTGTAAGTCCAATTTGAGATAATTTAAAGGGCTTGATGTTTAGGAAGTGCTGAGCATCAGCCCTTTGAAAATCACTAGCACTTTGGAAGGTTTTGGCCCTAATTTTCAATTTTAAATATCTAATGTGTAAATTTAGTACTCAGGAAAGGCTCCAGAATGACATCCCTGGCATAAGAAACCTTCTATATCCAGAAAGAACCAGTAAAATATGGAAAGCAGCATGCAAGCTTCCCCATGCCAAAGAGCCCAGAACCTGCTCCAGAAGAAGCATTACGATTATTATTAATTATTTGTAATGCTGTAGCTCCTAGGAGCCTCAATAATGGACCAGGGCCCCATGTGCTAGGCACCGTACAAAACACAGAACAAAAGCCTGTTGGAAAGTAATTTAGTCTGCACAGCAGTTCATTCCTTGGCCACTCTGTTGAAACTACCATTAAGGGTTCCAATAAGCGTCTATTTCAGTCATGGTGATATGTAGACCCCTGACCACTAGGAATCCAGCTAAGATAACCGATAACCAGGACCCAAATGGAACTGATGACCTAAAGCTGAAGCTACCCCTAGCCCATTGCCTTGAACCATCACATTTTCCATTGTCACTTCTATACAACAAATATATTATTTTATGGTCAAATTGCGTGGGTCTTTTCTCAGTTTTGACTCCACCAAAATCAATAGGAATTTGTCCTAGGGGAACCCAAAGTACAGGCTTAACGATTTGGTTCAAAAAGAATAGCAGATTAAAAACAAACACACAAAAAAACATATATGAAAGAACTAGTTACACAATCATGTTTAGTCAGCTACATATGAATACCAACCTGCTCTCACCAGGTCATGTTATTGCTTGAATGTATCACACAGTATTAAACTCACCTCTGTGCAGAAGGCTAGCACAATGCTGATGCACCACTAACTCCTCAAAATAGGGCTTAAGTGAGATTTAAGTGGTTAGGCTGTGTGTTTGCCTGCTACACAGGGGCAAATTTCTTCATGCAAAGAAAAGTGGAAGGCTTTGGAGAGGGGAAAACCCTAACAAGAGTAGCACATAAAGTATCAGAAGGATCAACAGTAACAATATCTTACTACAGAAAGGCTGCAGACAGCATGGATAACCACCAGACTATGCTTAAATAAGCGAGAGTTTTCTCTGAGTTGAAAGGTCTCACAGAGACACTGCTTGTTTTAATAGGTTAGTTGAAAAGTCACTAGAAAAACGGGTTTCAGGCCTGACAGCTCTATCAAATTTCTGCAGGACCAGCAAGGGTGGAGACGCTGAGCCCTCTGGCATCCTATCCTGCCAGCACACCTCTGTTCCATAACAAAGACGCAGGACTGCAGCAGCCAGAACTATGTGCTGAACCTTGTACTATCAATAAAAAATGCCACCAAAGCAAAAATATATTTTACTCAGTCAGAACACATGGCAAAAGTCGCACTGATGGACTTCCAATGGAGTCCACTAAATTCACAGGCCACAGACTAGGGGGCAGGTGTTGCCTTCAAAGAAAAACCCATGGGAAGGTGAAGGCACTCAGAGTTCTTCCAAGTTAGAACTCGTGGAGCTGGCACTCTGTGTTCCCCTCAGGGCAAAGGGTATATGGCCTAACAAAGGAGTAGGTAGCAAACCTCATAGTTCCAAAACCCAGCCCTACAGATCCATCCGTGGGAAGAGACACTCCCTCTATTGTGCTCCCTGAGTCTCCTTTCCCTCATGAACCATCTCCTTCTTGTATCTGCACTTTTTCCTGCCTAAGAGGAGGCATAGAAGGTGCATCAGTGTTCAAGCCGATTTGAGGAGTATTATTACCACATGGAAGCCATCCTAGCAGTTGAGTAGAACATACCATATAGAGCAGCTACTCCTCCCAAATCCAAGGTGTCTAACCCAGGCAGAGGTTGCATGGAGGACCATAGTGGTCTCAAGAGAAGAGGGACAGCAGATGACAGCACCACCAATCCCCTTTCACAAGCTTTTGTGCAGACTGGGATTACCTAAAGCAACATTAACTGCCACCCAGGTTTGGTCTAAGACCCACCTGGAGTGGGGAAAGTAAACAACTATCCACTAAACTCAATTCTCCATTTCAGAGGAAAAGTCCAAATGCAGCTCTCTCAAACACTGCTTAACGCCTTCCCAGGACAGCAATATCCAGGCCATTTGTGCCCATGCCAGAAATGATACTCCTCCTAGCTAAAAAGAGCCTCTTGATGCCGACCCTAAAGTATAGTGATAATAATAATACTTGGCACCTATCTAGGTGCCCTACATCTTCAGAGTGCTGTACAACCATTAGCTAATTGTGTGGTGAAGAAACACCAGTCAAGATGGGAAATAACTTGTTTAATTTTGTAAAGGTTATCACCAGCCATGCCACCTCCCTGAAGGATGCCATTAAGAAGTGAAAGGGAGGCACATGTCAGCACCACAGTACTGAAAAATTATTGTCCTCTTCTCTTAGTACATAATGCTGTCATTAAAGCAAATTCCACAGGGAATGAAAGCACACACACCACAAATGCCTCATTGTGAGACAATAGTGGCATGTCACCGAAAGAGTCATTTTGTTCTAGCACTGAACAAGGAACTTTATTAGAATAAACAAAAAATATAGTTTTATGCCTAAAGCTACAAACTCTCTCCCACTCTCAGCTTCCCAGCACAGCTAATACCTCCTGTAGTAGGAAGCCAGATTTAAAGAAATAGTAAACATTCTTACACCCCTGGAAGCCATTTAAAACTGGCTCAAGTTCCCACCTTTATACTCATTTTGGGGTTCACCAACTCACCCAAAGATATCAACGTCAACATTATATCTATTGCCGAGCTTAAATGTGAAGTCCATTATTTTCTTTGCAGATTACCAAAATCATCCACTGGTCCGATATGCCATTTCCAAGCCACACACCCTCACATATTGAAAAGACGTGAAATTCTATTTTCGCCTAGGACAATGCTGGTGTTTATCTGATTATTTATACTGGGAAATATATGGGCCAGAGTCAGAGTGGTAGGAATGAGATCTGTGTCAAACATGCTAAAAGCCAGTGCTACATGCTGAGGTTCTGAGTTTCTGTGCTATCAGCCTGGCACCAACTTACATTCCTGAGTACCTGGTGCCACACCAAACTAGGTTCCCCCTAAATCTGACCCTCTTTCTCCAGATCCACTCATCATACTACAGGCCCAGATGTTGTCAATGCACAACTGGAGGGGGTGGGCAAATGGGCCTCAGATCCACTTCAGTGCTCTCTCTGATCCCCAGAGCTGCTCTAAATTCTATGCTAACTAGTGCCATTCTGGGAGCTGGGCGATCCCTGGAACTTAGCAATGCCTTGCTCACACCCCTTTGCCACATTCCCCACCCCTTCAGATGTCCAGGGCCACCATAAATGTGGCTCTGTGCTGCCTGAAGATTCACTTAGGCAGGGACAATCCAAACCTCAAGGTGCTGGATCCTTTGGCTTTAAGGCCACTTTGCACCCGGGGAGCAGTACAAAGCAACTGGAGCAGGACCCAGTATATATCTTTATCATTAGTTCACTGATATATTTGTGTATTCACGCCACTTTGATGCAATAAGGCTCAATGCATTATTTATTGAAACCTGTTGGAGGGGGCCAGAGCAGGCCCTGGTCTAACCCCTCCCCTTTAGCCACATCTACAAATTCCACAGAGCCCCTTCTACACAGTACATCCACAGAAGAGCATCATGTGCTAATGAGAGGCAGTGTGTGAGGTTCCATTCTCTTATGGAAGAGCCCTGTAGAATTTAATAAGGATGAAGCTGGTAGGGTTCCACAGAAATGTAACTGGGCTCTAAAGAAATTACTCTCAAAAGCTACAGATTTTTACAGAGAATGAGATACTTTCCATAGGTGTTTGTACCATCTGATATGGAGAACAGTATCCCTACTGTAGAATTCTATAGGGTGGTTTAAAAAAAGAAAGGACATCATTCTTCATTATAATTTGTAGAATTTTAGAGTAACTGCACTAGGGTTCTACAGAAGTGTAACAGGATTCTGTAGATTTCATCATCATTAAATTCTAAAGGACTCTTACATCAAGCTAGAGGTGGCACACCCTACCTCCATGTGGGCCATCTTTTAACAGAGGGGACATCCTGGGGCCCTGCTTAATGTAGCTTTCAGGCAGGAAAATTAAATGAGGCTGGAAAGTTTCAGTTTTACTGCTAGCCAGTTTCTAGTGCATTTTATGTTCTAGGTTTCATTAGCACAATGCTGGTGTGTTTAGTTTCACACCCCTGCAAGGGAAAGTTCACATTGTAAACAAAGTAATCCCATGAAAACATTTGTCTTCATTTTGAAGTTCCATTCACTCCCCTGCAGAAGTCCAGTGCAAGATGTGTGTGCCGCTTGAGTTGTACTGAAGAGTTCAATCCTACACCATTGAAATCAATGGGAGAAGGCCCCAAGTCCACAAAATAAATGGAGCTAAAGTGTTGCCTACAGCTTGTGTGGGGCTGCTGCACAGGAGTAAATTTCAAACTCAGTGTTTTGTAATGCACACCCTCTGAACATCTACATTTTGGGCCTAGGATTAGTTATCCGGGTCGCCTGTAAAAACAACAATTTAAAAACAGGGGAGATACTGAACGTAGAGAGTTTGTTCTGTGAATTTCATTTACCATGTTTGCGTTTGTCATCCTCTTTGCTTTTGCAGTCCCTTGTGGTCTTGTCTCTCTTTAGAGTCCAGTTATATTTCACTCACAGTAATGAAGGAGAAAATCCTTCTTGACTACCTCGTTGCAGTTTTCAGGCAAGTATGGGAAGAATGCAGACCACATTTCAACAGCACGCTGCTATTCAAACAAATGCATGCTTGATAAGATGCAAAGAATTAACACGCCCATGTTTACCACTTGGTATTATTCTCTTGGGAGCTATAAGAATTGTCCTGAAGAGTGCAGCTGCATAATCCCTCTAACTCTTTAAGGGTAGAGTACGCTCCATAATATGCTAGAAATACAGTAAACATCTCTGCTGAGATGCTGGTTAGAAGGATTTTAGATTGACCAGCTAGAATGATGAAGGAGCAAAACACTGAGAGGTGACCAGATGTCATCTGTTCACAGGCTGTAGGAAGTTTAAACCAGGAAACGTCTGGAGAATTTGAAGGAGGATTTCAATACTATAACAACAACAACAACAACAAAAAGCTGGGTTTCTAGATCCTATTTTCCCACTCCCCCATTGTCCTTTATGGTTATCTTTTTTATTCAGAGAAACCAAAGGGCTCACACAAAGCTCTCCACTCTACTTAAGCCTGGGTGTGGGTCTGACATTACCCAGGGTACAATCTGGACTGATGAACAGCTGAGTCCCCTCCATTCTCCAACCTGGGGTGCCTTGTACACTTCTTCGCTGTGAGAGTTACCACTCCTGGTCTGCTCACACACAACCTCCAGCATGTAAGTCACTCCCAGCTATACTATATGAGTGCTATAGCCAGCCACTCATGAATTACATTGCAGAGTAACACCAGCAAATTCCTAGTCCCAGACATTCCCCCAGAAATGTGCATCTTGTACTGCCTAGCCCCCTCCTTGAAAACACAAGTGCATATAAAGTCCATCATTGTATTAATAGAAAATGACATGCACAGATCCTGTTATCCCAAATGGAGTTCCCCAAACACTTCAGTCCAAACACACTGGTTTAGATAAAACAAGTTTATTAACTACAGAAAGATAGATCTTAAGCGATTACAAGTAATGAGGCATAAAAGTCAGAATTGGTTACGAGAAAATAAAAGTAAAACTCAACTAATGGTTAATTTAACAAGTGAAGTGGATTGAAAGCAAAGTCTCTCTCACCACATGTTTCAGCAATATTACTGGGAGAGTCTCCTTCTGACAGGTTCACTCCCCCAATCCAATGATGCTTCCTTTGTTCCTTTGTGTTGTCGATGCTGTGGGTAAAAGATGAAGGGAGATGATCTTTTGGGGTGTCTACTCCCCCTTCATGTAGTCCCTTCTTTCTTTCCCTTCTTTTCTTTGAGAAGCATCCCCAGCTGAGATTCAGGAGACAGAAAGTCTGTATGGACAGGAACCCCCAACTGCTTCTTTGTCAAGACGTAGATTTTCACCCACATCCTCTTTCCTGCCAAAGAATGGCCACTTTATGAGTTTTCACAAGGCATACTTTGTACAAAATTTATTAGAATCCTGTAGAAGGGGTGAGCATGGGGTACAGACTGTCACAGTGGGGTCGTGCAAAGGGGTAGCCTGTGGCAGTAAAGCATCTGTGCCTTTCCTGTGGATTGCAGAGGCGATCTCTGCATCCATATAGTATAGGTTAGTTAGGAAAGCCTCACTGGGGGAGGGAAGAGATAGAGAATCTATAATTGTGCGCGTTCAGCAAGATCAAGATCTTGTGCAAGTATTGTGAAGGGGCCCAAGATCATTGCTCCAGCCCAGGGTTGGCAGCTGCTTTTTCTTCCCCAGCCTTTTTAGGGTTCACATTTATAAAGCCCAGTTGCTCTAGCGCTAAGGCTGCCTACACTGAAGATTCTCACACTTCTGCTCCAGCACCAGTGTACCCAGGCCAGGAATGGTAGGAGTGCCAGCACATCACAGACACCACTGCCCTTAGCTACCACCTTGTTGTCTAGCCCGTGCCCATCTATGCCAGTGCTCCCAGCAATGCAAGCAGCAGCAGCCCCACATTGATGCTAGAGCAACAGTTGGGAAAACCAAGACTGTCGCCAGTGTAGGCAAGGTGTCAGGGTGCTTCTACGCTAAACCGTTCTGTACCCACCTTCCGGAAGCAGCACAGGATGTACAAGTGCCTGCAGTGATGCCAGTGCAGACAGACCCCAGGCGCTGCCAGCCTCCTGTCACTTGAAGCTACTCAGACCAGGTTTTCATGACACTGTGCCAATAAAAACCAGAACCCCACCTCCGGGGAAGTTTGTTTGAGTACTGACTGAGCATACACTAAGGAATAACTGAGTAGGGACCTCATGATTTGGCCCAATAATAACTATAGCAAATAAATAAAATTTTTACCAGGTTCCCATCCGCTTCAGTTGTTTGTTACACACACCTGTTGCATCTGGTTTTAAGTGCAGCTTATAAAGTCTTTGAGGCAGGGACTGCCTATTGCTGTAGATTAGTACAGCAACTGGTACAATGGGGTCACAGCTGGGTGGGGCCTCTCGGTGCTACTGTAATATAAAGAATTATAATACAAGATGTCCAATTGGACAGCACCCAGGGATTGATCCTGAGAGGTGCTGAGCATGAGCAATGATCGCTGAAGTCAATGGGAGTTGCTGCTCCTCGGCACCTCTCAAATAAAGCTCTAATGTAGTTTTTATAAAGTCCATTATAAGACACTATTTTAGCAACTACAGTACCAGGAAAATAACAGGCAGAATTAGAGGAACCTTCTGCTTGTGCCTAGATGCTTTGGCTGATTAAGCTGCAAGTCAGGTTTCCTAAAAAAATTATGATGCTCTTGAGTGTAATGTACACAAGTCCATTTAAAATGTGTAGTGAATGATGGTGGTACACATTTTTAATAAGTTATTTTTTAAACGCAAGACTTCTCTGCCATGTAGCTCTGAGGAATCATCAGTCACAATCATATTTCAGGATCTATACAGAACCCACAAATAAGGAGTAGGTGAGTATGAAATGACTATGCTTAAGGTTTTATTCACATGAATGCTGTAGATGTATAGCACACCAAGCTTCATTATAACTCAAACTGAATCATTACCTGAATTCTAAACTTGCCTATTGAAATTCCAGTTACATTCTCTGTGGTGTCCCCTAATAAAGTACGTGTCATTCACTGTCTAATGCTTCTGGGCAAAGCTCCGTCTATTAAAAAAGGAGTTGAATTTCCTATTTAAATAACTGGCTACAAATTGCCATTATAATAACAGGTTGGCATAAGAACAAAAGAGGGTTAAAATAAACTGAACACATGTGATACACAGTGGTGCAGAGTATGAGTGCTCAGACTACTGATTATAGGAAGAAACCTGCTATTTACGTACTCCATTTAGTTTCTCACTGATTTCCTATATTTTAATCATTTGTTTCGTTCTTCTCTAGAATCCCTTCTCTTCACACATGCTCAATGCAGTTCTCTTAAAGCTCCAGAGTTTTCTTCTGTTAGTGTTGCTTCTAATATAAATAATTATGAAGACTGCAAGCAATACGGGGCTTGTCTTCCAGAAGAGCAAATATAGATCAAACTCCAAACAATCTATCCTGACATCAAGCCATTTCTGATACCCTTACTCAGGTTTATTAGTACCTTAACCCACTAACAGTCCCACTGAAAGAATGCAATCATTTATGCAATAACATGCTACTCTACTTGAGTAAGGACATCAGAATCTGGCACCTAGAAAGCAGGGACTTGCAAGATTCCAGGGAGTGCACAAACAAGCTGCTGTTACTAAGGATATGTTAGAACCATAATTGAGACCAACATATCTAAGTGCATCTAGCGTTGTTCACCCTTAGGAGCATGAGTGCTCTGAATTAGCTCTGAAAAGTGGTTCACTCCACACGCTATGAGAGTGTTTGCAAAACTGGTTCAACTTTGTGCTAGTGTGGATAGAATTCTTTAATCAGAATTCATCTATCCATCCTCTTGCTATAGTAGGCCTCTTGCTATGGGGACTCTTGTGCCCAGATGAGCATTTCCCAACAGTTATACTCCTGTGACGCACAGGTGGTTAAAATAGTTTGAAAATACCCTGACAGAATAATTCTGGTAAGTCTTCATTCTATTTTCTCTAATTTTGCGAAATACTTTTAAGTCATATGCTGGGATAACTAGCTGAAATGACTTCCCAAATGTGGAGAAAATAAAATGCTTGCATAATTCCACTAAATTCTTAGGGGATGTACCTCTGTTCCCTTTCAGACAACCGCATGAGGCAACAACCACCAAGGAAATTGCAACAGAGTAAAAGCAAACTGCTCCTTTTTAATATGGCTAGGAATCCATCAGTATCAAGCTTTCAAATAGAAAGAGTCCTACTTGTAAAATATCTAAAAAGAAACTTTTAAAAGAGCTGTTTCCATTGGCTATATTGTCAATTCTTTGTTTTATTGTTCAGTTGTTTGTTGGCCCTTGACAATTTTATTTGGAAATTCATTAGAAGGGATTCAGCAGAATTCTACCAACATTTACTTCCACCCGTTTTAACGGATTTGCCTTTTCTTTGAAGCTTTAGGAGGTTGTCCTCTTGATTTCCTTGTGGCCTCAAAGTTGAAAACCAAAAGAAAGTGAATGGCAAATTAACTTTTCTTCTTACTTTAACACTTTAATTCTTCAGTTATTTCAACATAGTTGATCCAATTTTCTATGATCTCTTCCTGTTTTTTGGATGGTGTATATGTATCGTGATCCATTAGCTACTTACAGTGTCATTCAAGTAGAGTCTTTTCTTTAGAGAAACACCAATAGAGAAAGGTGTGATGGTGCCCCGCCTAAGGCTTTAGGGAACTATGCTTATGAATATATATATATGACATAACTGGAATATGTTTTATGCTATATATGCCAATATCTATGTAAAGGTTATGATCTACTGAATCTATTAATCCTATTTGTGTGCATGTATCATTTTTGTATTTGAAGTTATTAATATTGGCTGTGTACTTAATTTTTAAGTAATCTTTGTAAAGCGTTTGGTCGGTTTCTTGAGAGAGGAATGTGCAAATTAGGTGCTCAGTCAAGAAACACTTAGCAAACAATGGATCTTGGAATGCTCCAATCTACATAAGAAGTCTACTTGAGGACATTCAAGGAAGCATGTGGACCATGGCTGCTACCTGTAAGTTCTGAGTCCTGCATGGACATGTGACTTGCCTATGTGACTCCTAAACTCTATCTTGGAGCTGGACTTTGCATAGGAGAGAGGAGGGGGTCTCCACCCACAAGAGAAAGTCTATTTAAGCCCGTGGGAGATCCCTTCATTTTGTCTTCAGCGGGCTAAGGAGATAGCCTCTCCACCCCTAAGGATACCTGAAAGAAACTGGAACAAAGGACAGTAACTACAGGGGGTGTGAGTGATTGCTGGACCCAGACTAGAAGGAGTCTAGTCTGTAAAAGGAAGCTTACTGGAATTCCTCTAAGGGTGAGGTTTTTATCTGTGTTCAGAGTTCTTATTGTATTAGACATAGACTTGCATGTTCTATTTTATTTTGCTTGGTAATTCACTTTGTTCTGTCTATTACTACCTGGAACCACTTAAATCCCACTTTCTGTATTTAATAAAATCACTTTTTACTTATTAATTAACCCAGAGTATGTATTAATACCTGGGGGAGGGGAAGGGGACAAACAACTTTGCATATCTCTCTATCAGTGTTATAAAGGGCAAACAATTTATGAGTTTACCCTGTATAAAGTTTATACAGGGTAAAACAGATTTATTTGGGGTTTGGACACCATTGGGAGTTGGGCATCTAAGTGTTAAAGGCAGGAACACTTCTTAAGATGCTTTCAATTTTTAGCCACCTTTATTTTATCAGCTTATAGCTAGATAGATAGATATACTTATTTAGAACTAGACTTTTTCTCCTTCTGCCATCACTATGCAATCAACTTCCCCAACACCACAACCCTCTCCAGTCCACGCTGCTAAGTAATCATCATTCGAGCCCACTGCTCTGCCCCACTTCACCCCACTATTTGAATCCCTCCACAGGCTGCCTATTTTCCACTGCATCAGATCAGAAGTTTTTATCCTCACCACATGGACTCCACAAATGTATTGCTCCCTACTTATAGACTCTTATCCTTTTTTTAGAGCTTCCCCCTTTGTTCCACCAATAGGGCCAACCACTAAGCTCATATTTTTTGCTTCTAACACAATCATCTCCAAACTCATGCTTCATCTTATGCATTAAATGTCCTCTCTGAATTAATCCATAAAACTCCTACGCCTTTCCTCCAGACCCACTTCTACTCTGGTGCTTACAAGAAGCCAGCTGACCAGTGAGGGTAATCAGGGATACCCCATTTTAATTTATACATTAAAAGAGAAAAAATAAACAAACCTTTCAATGATTTGGAACCATCACGCTGTGTAACTGCTAGCCTATGAAACGGCATGATCTCCTCTCCCCACCTTACTCCCATTATTTATCACACTCAGTTGTAAGTAGATTCAAATTAGTTTGTCAGCTTTTGAGGATGGGTACCCTAGCCGTGAGTGTGTTCTGCTCTGTGTGAATTCCCATTCCCCACCCTTATTCTTATTTCTTTCCTTTTTGTCTGGGAAATAGGTCATTAAGAGTGTTTTGGCCAATATATGCTGGGTAGCATATAATATTAATAATGTGTATTATCTGTACCATATATACGTTAATATGCATTAAGCACAAATAGTATAGAGTTATATAGGCTAATTTGCCCTATATGTTTATTATAATCCTGTTCTCTTATGCTCAGTACCCCATAACACCTTGCATTAGCTGAAGTGAGCTTTGGCATAAGCAGATAGGAAATTTGTCAAAATCAAGATACATTTGTTCTATGTCTCAGTACAAACTAGGGGAGTACCGTCACAGACCAGTACCGGAAATGCTAGTATCAAAAAAAAAAAAAAGACCAGAAACAGAACAAGAAGTTAGGGAACTGGAACAAACTGGTTGAATTTTAGTGACATGTAAAAAGATGTGTAACCTGTAAAATCTTCATATAAATACCATCGGCTGACATGTGTAACATTGGGAGCATATTCTCTGCACAAGGTGAATGTAACATCAGTGTACAAGACGGCTTTCCGGAGGGTGGTATCATATAGAACCTTTCTCCTGTACTGTATTATTGTCATGGAAATAAACCTGACTGACATTGTTTATTTGTTCTTTTTGAGTATATGTCATAACAAACCGAACTGTGGTCAAGCAATTACCTATACAATTTATCAACAAGTGTCAACATATTTAAGCTGTATTAGGAGGATGGGCAGAGCCAAGATGGGGGACGGAGGAGTATTTTTATGCTGGATAGTATTCATGGCTCAAGCAGTTCTTTGATCTACAGACAATTGCAATGGTGGTTGAAGCTGGAGGGTCTGCTAATTCAGTGCAAAGGGCTACATGTATCCCCACTTCCCGCTTCCAGATTTCACCGGAATCAATAAGGTTCTGCCCATGGATGCCTAGAATGCTCCCTGAAATTTTGGAATTGATTGGATTCAGCATTCAAAAGTTATCACATTACGAAAGGACAGACAGACGCGCCACCATTTTCTATCTGCCCAGTTCATACCCCTGGGCCTCACACTATCTAGATTTAATGTTTTCAAAAAAGAAAGCACAATTTCTGAGCTCCTCTTATTTGGGTCTAAAGCATTTCAAATTCTAGACAGGCTGAATTAACATCAGGGTCTCAGAAGTGACATATTTTACCAGCAACACCCAGCAAGTCCTCCTCTGAAGTAGAAATTTTTATTTCTTTCATTTTTTAGAATAATTGAAGACTGGATCTCAAAAGCTGTCAACATTTTCACTCTAGTACAGCTCTACAGTGCTCTGTGTCCTATGAACTAGAAAATTTTCCTCCCTGATGCAGCCGACATATTTAAAAAGGTTTGTTCACATGAATGTTTCAGAACCTTGCAGTACATTTTAAAATTAAATTTTAATCATCCCAGGAAGTTTAACATAAAAACACCAAAATGATGGAACTCTCCAAGCTTTCCTTTGAAATCTTAATACCCAAGACATTCTATAGTTTGATTCCAAATGGTCTTGAACTAGGAAAGAATAACTTAAATCGTACCTGACATTTCATGGAAAACTTTGCAAACATATATCAACAGAACTGGCTCCAAATACGTCCTCTGTTTTATTCTTTCATTTAGATTTAATTTTATTTTTCCTGACCACTACTGCTTTAAGGATATTTGCAGTAAGACAGGATCTTTGTCTGCTCCTGACTGCTTGCTGATTTCCCACTTGAAGTCATAATTCTGAATTTCTAACATCATAATCATGTCAACAGCAACTAAGTATGATGTTACAAACAAAAAGAGAATTATGATTTCAAAAGGGAAACAAGCAGTAAGAGAATGAAGAACTCCTAAGCAACAATTATACTGTTTTTGTGCAATTGTCCTCAGTAAAAACAAAATAATAAACAAATGCAACTATGTGGCTATGTTTTTACAGTTAAAACACACAACTAGGACCAACAACTGCCACATACCAATTACCATTGTGACATTGCTACCTTTATATTGGAAGCTCTTTTGGGCAGAGTCTGCCTTTTGCTATGAGTTTGTTTAGCATCTAGCAAAGTGAGCCCCAGTTTTAGCTGGGGCCTGTAGGTGCTGCTATAATACAAATTACACACAAAAAATGATGTTAAAAATCATTATTAAGGTTGCAAAGTCAAACACTCAAAAGTTAGGAAGTGCCAGAATTGAGGTTGTCTGTGCAACCTTCATTTGGTCACCTTGTGAGTCTGCATTATGATACATTTGTTAATTACATGATCACATACTATTTTTAACAGTATTTTTTAACAGTCCCATTCAGTGCACAGGATGGACAGTGCTCAATTAATGAGCTGCTATTCAATATTTTATTTAATCTTCATTGTTCCATGTCTGGTCCCAGGTCTTACTTACTGCACACTATTCAAACCCTGCTCTGAAAGACAGAATTACTAATTTCCTCATGGATAAGATAATGATGAGCCTTCATAACAAAGCCCAGGTGTTTCACAAATATTGAATGTATCTTCACAAAATCTCTGTGAGGTAAGAGGGTGATATTATCCCTATTTTACAGACGAGATGCTGAGGCACAGAGAAATTAAGATCAAAAGTATCCACTAAGTTTGGGTGCCCAATTTGAGACACCTAGAACCTGATTTTTCAGAGTAATTAGCATTATAAATCCTTTACATATTAAAGCACAGCTCCCGTTGACTTCAGTTGCAGGTGTGAGTACTCAGCACTTCTGCAAATCAGACCTCAGGTCTCAAGTTGGGCACCCAGAAAATAAGGAACCCACAATTAGTGACCACCTGTGAAAAGTCTGGGTTAAGTAACTTGCCAAGCTTCACACAGGAACTCTGAGGCAGAAGCAGGGAGAGACTCCAGTTCTCCCGGGCAGCATTCAGTTGCCTTAACCATGAGACTCTCCTTTCTCTTCCTGCAATACCCTGCCTCATTCAGTACACACCTTACAACTTCTACAAGAAATGAGGCAGGGGCCCACACACAAGTCTCCTTTGCTATAGAATCCTGATTCATGGAGCAGATCCATCCTGTGCACTGAATGTGGCTGGGGCCCTAAGGAAATACAGCACTCTTCTTCTTCTCATATCCTTCCACAACAAACAATCATAGTTTTCCCAGTGTTGGGCAAATGATATAGCCTGGTCTGTAGCCCTTGCGAGATCATGGTGCACAGTTCTTCCATGAGCTGGCAGACCAATAGATGTTTCATGGTTTGTGTTTCACTACAATCACATGTGCATGGGTCATTGGAATAACCCCCTTCCGCAAATTGTCTTTGACCAGCCAGCTCTTGTTTGGAGGTGATTTAAACCTCTCCAGGTCAACCAATCCTTCTCCATGCCTGCGTGAAGGCGCTTGGTAATGTTTATGTACATTTTGATATCCTCATTGGGTATTTCAAGCTGTGTGTACCACATTTCCAGTCATGTAGCTGTCAGTGATTTTTTTAAGCATTTCTGTTGCAGGTAGGAAGCTTTTCTGGAATTTCGGGTGGCTAACTGCTGTGGTGTGCCCTTGTAGCAGATGTCTGATATCTATGATCTTTCATAATTGTTCCCTCTTGCTTGTGACCACTCTCCTAATATCCAGAGCAGTGATTCCAGCAAGCACATAAAGGCTGTTCGCATTTGTTGGTTTTAGTCATCCTGTAATGTAGTGGCAGCTGTCATTCAGCACAGGATCCAGTTTCTTTGTATGAGCTGATCTTTCCCACACTGGACGTTGAGTATTCGGCAATCAAATAGCAAAGTGCAACTGAAATGGCTCTTAGTGTTGCTGGGTTGGTTGCCCATTTTGAATTTGCAAACTTCCTAAGTATGTTGTTCCAGATGCTAATTTTCCCTTTTGTCATTTCCACATGTGCCTTGAAGGAAAGAGAGCATGGTCTAGCATCACTCCAAGGTAGATAGGATTCCAGCCGTGGTCATTTGATACCTGATTCCAGATGATGCTGAGTTGTCTATTGGCCTCACAACTCTTAAGATGGAAGAGACTCCCTTGTGTTTTGGCTGAGTATGTGCACAATTGGTTCCAGGGGTAACAGCTTGAGAGCCTGGACAGCACCAACATTAGCATAGCTTTGATTTGGAGGAGATCCTTGGCTTGGGCAGCGATGCGTAGGTCATTAGCATAGATAAGACTTCTTGTGCTGAGATGGGTTGGTTGATCATTCATGTAGATGTTGAAAGATACTGGTAAGAGTACACTCCCTTGAGGTAGTCCGTTTTTCTGTTGTCACCATCAACTCCACTTCCTGCATTGTTCAACATAAAAATGTCAGTTCTCTAGTAGAGATTGTATCAGTCATGAGGTGGTGTGGTGATCTTTCATCATGTTGTATATTTTAGAGAGGAACCTTTGGTGATTCAATGCACTGTATGCTGCTCATAAGTCAACAAACACAGTGCCTGTTACTATACCCTTTTCAAAGCTATCCTTGATGTATTGAGTGATGTTTATCACTTAACTGATGCGTGACTTGCCTGGGCAGAATCCAGCTTCCTCCGCGATTAGGTGCTTTTCAACGAGAAGTGAGAGGCGGTTTAAGATAAGATGCTTTGCAAGTGACATAGTAGTAGGTCTGAAGTTCTTCGACTCCACTGCATCCTTCCCCAACTTCAGGAGTGGGGTGGAGGGATAGCTCAGTGGTTTGAGCATTGGCCTGCTAAACCCAGGGTTGTGAGTTCAATCCTTGAGGGGGTCATTTAGGGATCTGGAGCAAAAATTGGGGATTGGTCCTGCTTTGAGCAGGCGTTGGACTAGATGACCTCCTGAGGTCCCTTCCAACCTTGATATTCTATGATTCTATGAGTGCCGCAACCTATGCTCATCATCAGATCTTGGGTCCTTTGTATGCGGCTGGGTGTGTCTTAAACAACTTGATTCACCAGTTCTTTGTTGGTGGTCCGAAAGGTTTGATTTGTTTGGTACGAATGTCATCTAGACTGGGGACTTTGCCATTCCTATGGGTGTTAATTCGGAGGTTAATTCGATCACTGTGTACTGTGCCCTAAAATTATAAGCCTCCTGGTCTTCTTGCTGCTTAAGCCATGACTTGGGTTGTTTGTTTGATTCCTTGCCATTTTCTAGGAGTTGGTGTGTGACCTGGTCTGCAGTAATGTTGTAGGGTTGCTCTGCTTTTTGGGGGGCCTAGTTAAGCTTCCAGATGGTTATCTGTGCTTTCTTACTGCTGTGGGTCATGGCCATGCTCTCAGTAAGATGCTGCCATGACTTCTGTTTTTTCTCCTTTAGGGCAGAGACCTGTTCTTTGCCAGCTGTGATGGTATCCTCAATAAATGGGTCTGCTTCAAACTTCTGCTTGTATTTTGTGTACTGATCCGATAGCTCAGACGTTAGTCCTGGCACATAATTTGTTCTGCAGCCTAGTGGAATATGCTTCTTTGAGACAGTGCACCCCACACTGACAAACTGGTCATAATTTTCTGTATTCGTTCGATTTTTCTTAGAACAGTATCAAAGTTGTTGGTGAAGCCCTTCCGTTCCACTTTCTTAAAATTAAAGCAGCACTGAATTGGCCCTGAGTTCAGTATTAGGGCTCCAAGAATAGAATGTGAGCGTGTAATTAAAAACTGTATCATAATACATATGCATGACAGCTCCTTGTCTCTCCTCCCCGCTGATTCCTTGACTCAGGCTCCTTTTCTAGCCAATCCCAGTCACCTCCTCCCCCTCAGCTCCTTATCCAATTTCAGTGTTGACCCTCCCAAGCCAGGTGGCTCCCAGTTCTCTCCACCTACAGTCACTGGCTACCAGTACCCTCTGCCTCCAACTCCCAGTTTCTCTCCCCTCCTTCAGTCCCAGACTCCTTGTCCCAATCTACTCCTTTCCTTCCCTTCCCACGTAGTCCAGCTTTTGTCCCCTCCACATTCAAATAAAACAGCTTCCTCTTCCACACACCCTGGATTCCAGTAGGGGGAGGGGGTCACAGAGAGCACAGGAGAGACAGGCATCCTGCTCTCCGTTCCTATGCCTGAGCCACTGGGAGCAGTAATTATAGGAAAATCCTTCTAAGCCCCTGGTAACCATGGAGCATTCTCAGTCTCTGTGGGGGCAGTGAATGAAGAATCTAGTTACAATAGGAGCTATGAGAGGCTCGAGCATGCTCAGTGAGGACAGAATTTTCAGTGAGTTTTAGCTGTTAAAGTCTAACAAGTATCTACTGAGCATGTGCTAAATGATTTCTCAAAGCCTTATAACTGGACTACATTTGGGCAGATTTTCGCAGCGATGGCAAAAGGCACATCCTGGACACAAAGGCCACTGTCCTGCCAAATTTCATGTCTGCTCCAAAGCATGTGAGCGGTAGAGTTTATCAAAGAAAACAACACAAGATTTTTAACCTGGGTAAAACAATGATTTTTTCCCTGGCCTTGTTCTTGGAAATGGCTCAAATGTTCTGGTTGAAATTTTCCAGAAAAAATTCAGCCTGAGGCAGACACTCAGCCTGGAAAACTTAAGCCCAAACAGTCGATGTCTGGCAAAGGTATAAGCAACTGAAAACTGGGTCTTATCAAGGGAAGTGTCCGGCAACCTTAATAGCAGGAAGTGCTACTAGCCTCACCTATCCTAATTCCATTTGTGGTCTCAGACAAGCCACTTAACTAGTCCACCTTAGTTTCCCCACAAGATAAACACCTGTCAAATGGGCCTGATTACCCATATACAGACTAAAAGAAAAGGAGTACTTGTGGCACCTTAGAGACTAACCAATTGATTTGAGCATAAGCTTTCGTGAGCTACAGCTCACTTCATCGGATGCATACTGTGGTATAAAAGATCTTCTATACTTTCCACAGTATGCATCTGATGAAGTGAGCTGTAGCTCACGAAAGCTTACGCTCAAATCAATTGGTTAGTCTCTAAGGTGCCACAAGTACTCCTTTTCGCGAATACAGACTAACACCACTGTTACTCTGAAACCTGTCATATACAGACTACTACCATGGAGTTTCCACCAGACTGTACTCTTTGCGTAAAGGTGTGTGAGTGCATGTGTGTTTGTGGCATGTTTCCCCCTGCCCCTCGCCATGAATAGCATGTTGAACCTCTTCCTCTCCCCCCATCCTACAAATGTCAGATGGACAACATCATCCTCACTGAAGCCATGTGCCTCTGTACTTCCATCCAGGTCCCTGTGGTGTCTTGCCATATTGTCAGATGACCACAAACCAGCTGCTGCCCTTGATATCTCCCCCTTGCCCCTCACAGTGTGGAGGTGGAAACTGGGCAAAGTGATGAAATAATTCAGCGTTACTTTACCCAGCACAAGTTCCACAGATTTCAAGACGGGGGAAACCAAGCACTGCACCCAGCAATGGCCATCTCAGAGCACAGAGCCCAAACACTGCAGCACATCCATAAAGAGGGTTCTGCAGGGTTCAGGAACAAGGGTGAAGAATGCCTTCAAGAAATCCCTTCCACTCCTGTTCCCATCCCAGATAAACTGAGATTTCACACATGGAGACAAAGGGGAGACCACCCCATATTACTTACTAAACTTACACATCAGTAGGTTGTTATGAAGATATATTAGTTAATGTTTGTACACATCCTTCAATTATGTAAGAGCTAAGTATAATTCTTGACAAAAAGACCAGAAGAAAATATATATCTGCCCATTGAAATGTAAACACTCAAGATTTAGAAGGGATGTCAATGTGAGCAGCAGCTCAGCACTTCTGAGAATCAGATCACTTTTGTATACATTAAATCTGGGTGTCAACATTTCTGGCTATGGTGAATAAACTATGCATTTCAGTCTTCCATTTTCTTTCTTAACTACTGCCACATATTTCTGAGATTATGTTTTAAGTTTCTCTCCACTTTTATCCCAGATCATTTTCTTGAGCAGCAAGACCTTATATGCAATTTTCCAAGACTACCTTCATTGCTACCATTTTTCTCCTTTTAAAGTGCAGTTGTGCACTGAAACATGACTTTAAAAGACAGGCATTATGCATTTGTATATTCATTGTCTCTGAATGCACTTGCATATCAAATGTACTCAGTAGAACTTTTGTCTTAACTGCCAACTCAATCTGGGCTCTGAAAACCAAACTAGGTACATTCTCTCATGGGATATCATCGATAATAATCAGTTATTCTTTCAGTTACACCCGTACAGAAATACTGTCATCACACTGCTCCTTCACTGATGTCTGCGCAACCCCATTATTAATCTCATTATCTGACCGGTCCTGTCACTGGAATTTCGTAAACAATTCTGTTGCTGTTGCACAAAGAGAATAGAACCAACTTCCCTCTCTCTTAGCTGTGGTGGCTGTGCAGGGCTAGCAAGAATAAAAACCCAGGCCTTGTCTACACCACACATGCTCTGCCAGCAGACCTCCCCAAGCCTAGATGTAGCTTATGCCAACAGGAGTTTTTCTTTCAAATGACATTAGCTATGCCAACAGTTGGCATAGCTGCATCTACACTGGGGATTTTGCTAGTTATATTGACTGGAAGTGGGTTTTTTTTCACCCCACTGACATAGCTATGCTAAAAAACCTTCTAGTGTAGACTTGGCCTTATTTTTGTCACTAAAGACAGCAGATATTATGCTGAATGCACACAGGAGACAGATTGATGACTTGATTGGTGACTCCAGGCTTGTCCTCACTGCAGGGTTAACTCGAGTTATCACTTGAGGGTTGCCCCTGACTTGAGTCTCATCCACACACAAAAACCCTTAACTCCTGGGTGATGGCAGTTTTTCTACTCAAGTTGGCTGGCCAGTCAGTGGGTATTATAGGCTATGGCTCATGTTAACACATTTCATCAGCTGCTAACCCAGACATCTGTGTAGCTCAGGTGTTATTCGGCTAATTTGAGAGGAGTTATTTTAGTTTATCTACATAGAGTAAACATTGCACGACAGAAGGTGCCAGTTTTGCATAGTCATGTTTCAGACTAGATCCACACTCTTAAATTGCCTGAGCTTCTTGTTTGGCTATATCTTTAATTTTCCAGATCTCTTTAAATCCATGCACATGGCTGCCTAATGTCTCCCCCAGCTCATTGTATTCAGGGTGAACAAGATAGACCGCCCCCTACAGCAGCCTCTTGAGCATACCGCTTGTCACCATCTTACCACTTATATCACCCTCTGGTCTCTATTATCAACACTTTTTGTTTCAGGTAAGCAGAGCTGGTCGGTTGAAAAATGAAGAGAGGAAAAATAAAGAGTCATAAAAGTTATCAGAATTTCTCCCCCTCTCCTCCACCCCCACCCTCCCGTTTTTGAAATTTTCCCCACTCAGGCACACACACAAATAAAAAGGCAAGGGGAGAGGATGAGAATGTCATGAAGAATTTCAAAGACCACTTTTTTCTATTTTTCATCAACATTTTCTGTGCAGCTCTACAGTGGAGGATTTCTCAATCCATATATACTAATAACCTTATTGATTGCTGTATCATACTGCATGAAGGACCAAGCTTTCAGGTTTCACACAGTGAACTCAGTTTGGTTATCTTTGTCAGGTCAGACTCCAGCAAACAGAACAAACATCATGCAAGTAGTCTTACGTATTGAGTCAGACCATGGACTGAATAGACATAACTTCTACTTTGCAGCCAGCTGCATGATTTCTTCCTTATTTATAACCCTGAGGGAAACACCTCAGAGATACTTTAGATGTGAATGCAGACACCTGTGATTTTAATTTGATGCAGACACCTGTGATTTTAATTTGCAACTAATATAGCATGCTTGCATATTTATGTATTTCTAACACACCCATCATGTTAATAACACGGTGCCATACACTTAATTAAGAATATCATTTCCATCTGAAAAGGACTATACTCTTCTTTGTTTTATGCTGCTTTCTTAAATGAGTTTATTCCTGTATGCAATAGGAGAAATATCAGGTCATCCTGCAGTCATTGTTGAAGGTGGGCCTGTACAGAGAGAATACTTACATAGAAATGTGGCCTGTCTAAATTAGCAACATTTGCACCAGTTTAACTACGCTGATGTAGTTACAGTACTTTGAGGCAAACCCTTACCACAGACACACAAACCCATGCAAAATGATGCTTGCACCAATGTGATTTACCTTATTAAAGGCTTGTGTAGATTAGGGACATTCGAACAAGTATAACTACATTTGCCCTTGTGCAAATTTCTCTAATCTAGACAAGCCCCTGCGCTCGTCATCCTGAGCCCTGGTGGTGGGGAACCCTACAGCAAGGACTTTCCAGCCACCTGTCAACTGAAAATTGTTCAGGCAACTATAACTGTTGAGTTTGCTGCTATCTCTCATCCTTGACGCTGTCACCATTTTCAATTTTATGTCAAAAGAGGAGTAGAGTGAATAAAGGAAATCCAGACTGAGTCACCATCACATCAAGGAGCCCAGTCTTGAATTGTTTGGGCATTCAAAACTCCAGTTTTACAAGGAATGGAGGGTAGGGCCCAGGAGTCCCTCTGATAGGCCAAGTTTAAACTTGTTTTCTGCATTTGTTACTAATCATATTAGAAAATATTAATAAAAATTGTAAAGCAGAAGCATCTCATATTTGCCCATGGTTCGCAATTGGAGATAACATGTTAGCCATCAGTAAACGTAACCTGAAACTAATGCAGATCACGTTATACTAGTTATACTTCTGTATGCAGCCTTAGGCATATGGCTGTCTGACAACTGCACCCCTTGTGTGTGTGAGATCCAACCATTTCTTAAGCCATTGATGAAATTATCACCAGAAGAAAAACTCTTGTAACAGGTTGAGTTAACAGAAATACATGAGGTTCAAGACAGCACCTCAGACACTATTCTGGTGTCACTAGCTGTTCTCATGGAGGACTGATGGAGATAGGGAAAGATAGGGAAAACATAAAATTCCATGGAAGATGATAATTAATAAAGGAAGAACACCTACTTACAAGTGTGGGGTAAACTAAAAGACTGTAAACCAGTGGTGGGCAACCTGCGGCCCATGGGCGGCCCAGCAGGGTAATCTGATTGCAGGCTGCGAGACATTTTGCTGATGTTGACTGTCCGCAGGCACGGCCCCCCGCAGCTCCCAGTGGCTGCGGTTCGCCATTCCCAGCCAATGGGAGCTGCAGGAAGTGGCGGGCCACAGGAATGTGCTGGCCACCGCTTTCCACAGCTCCCATTGGCCAAAAATGGCAAACCGCAGCCACTGGGAGCTGCGCTGGGCCATGTCTGCGGACAGTCAACGTCAGCAAAATGTCTCGCGGCCCACAATCAGATTACCCTGCTGAGCTACATGCGGCCTGCCGGTTGCCCACCACTGCTGTAAACCCAAATAAATAATCCATTCATCATTCCTGTGTGGTAGATAACTTCTACAAGAAATGCTTGAAAAATGTTTTGTTTTCATATTTCAACAAAATTTTGAAAATAGCTGATTCCTCCTAACTATTATCTTCATTTAGGGGATGGGAGAGGGAGGATGGTTTCTGGTTAAGCAGAAGAGTCAGAAGGTCTGGATTTTACACTTGGCTGTGCCACTGACATCCTGTGTGACAATGAGCAAGTCACCATAGGTCTACACACAGCACAGTAAGCCCTGGTCAGTGGGATTCAGGTTTGTGGACTTAGTGTTTTTAAGTCCATGCTTGAGTGGTCACACTAACACTACTCTGTAAACTTGGGTTTATCATTGCTGGATCTGGGTTTCACAGCTGTGCTAAAGTGTCTGTACTGTACTACACAGACCTTCTCACTCGAGTCTGCTGCTTGACCTACATTCACACTTCAAAATGACAGCGGGGCTTGTTCTCTGACCCACTACCCTTGCAGGATCCTAGGACCCAAGACGTGAATGCTTGCGGAGCTGACTTAGACTAATTTGTGTGTGGACTGAAAGGGACGTGGGCTCAAACCTGAGTTAGAGCCCAGGCTGTATGCAGTGTAGCCATACTGTTCTCTCTGTGCCCCCACCCCATCTGTAAAACCACAGTAATAGTAGGGCTGTAAATGCATTGCAGTTAACTCAAGCTATTAATGCCAAACAAATTAACTAGATTTTAAAAAGTCACGATTAATTGCAGTTTTAATCACACTGTTAA
Organism: Caretta caretta; assembly: GCF_965140235.1. Lineage (NCBI taxonomy): Eukaryota > Metazoa > Chordata > Testudines > Cheloniidae > Caretta > Caretta caretta. The sequence continues at coordinate 82,353,343 of NC_134207.1, read as the reverse complement.
ACAATAATAGAATACCAATTTAAATTTATTATAAATATTTTGGGATGTTTTTCTACATTTTCAAATATATTGATTTAAATTACAACACAGAATACGAAGTACAGAGTGCTCACTCTATATTATTATTTTTGATTACAAATATTTGCACTGTAAAAAAGATAAACAAAGAAATAGTATTCTTCAGTTCACCTCATACAAGTACTGTAATGCAATCTCTTTATCGGGAAAGTACAGTTTACACATTTAGAATTTTTTTTTACATAACTTCACTCAAAACAATGTAAAACTTTAGAGCCTACAAGTCCACTCAGTTCTACTTCTTGTGTTCAGCCAATTGCAAAGATAAACAAGTTTGTTTACATTTATGGGAGATAATGCTGCCTGCTTCTTATTTACATTACCTGCAAGTTAGAAGGGCGTTCACATGGCACTGTTGTAGATAGTGTTGCAAGGTATTTACGTGCCAGATATACTAAACATTCATTTGCCCCTTCATCCTTTGGCCACCATTCCAGAAGGCATGCTTCCATGCTGAATTTAAATTGCTATTCTATTATTGTTTAACAGTGCGATTAAAACTGAGATTAATCGCAGCTAATTTTTTTAATCTCATGATTGTGTTTATTGTGTGTTGCGTTTGACAGCCCTAGTTAATAGCATTCCTCTACCTTCTGGGGTGTGTTGTGTGGATAACTACATTGAAGACCGTGAGATAATCACAGAGACCACAGGGATGCCTTAGACAGATGTTGGTGAAGTCCTTTAAATTCTTTGGGAGGAATGTGCTATAGACAGGGTTTACAGTGTGGAAACGAAATGCACAAGGATTAAGTGACTAGCTCCAGACCACCCAGCGAGTCGCTGGCTAAAGTGGGACTGAGGGCTCTGGAATTCCTAGTCCACCAGCCATCTCTGCAGACCACGCTCCTTCTTCGGGAGCCACGGCCTGGCAGTGGAGCCGCAGGGTTACACTCTGGGAGCCTGAATGGGCTTATGTAACCACCTCAGGACCATGTGGTGGGTACTACACCCAGACTCCACCTTCCGCCGCTGCCTCCCCCCAGCGCACAGACACAAGGAGGAGGAAAAAAACAGAAGGGTTGAAAGGAGGGAGCTGACTTAGACCCAGCCTCCTCCTCCTCCAGCTGCTGGCTGGGGCTTTTGTTTTCTTCCCAGCTCGCTATCCCCCACACGTGATTGCTGTGTTATGGCAGGGCGAGTGCACCTATAACGACTGCTAACACTGCCCGAGGAGAGGGGGAGAGAGGCAGGGAGCCAGGCAAGGCTGGGGGGGAGGGGGGGGGCCGCGATAAGTAGGCAGCGAGCCATCCATGCACACACAGCCAGGGGGAGGGAGGGAAGGCAGCATGCCAGGCAAGCCACCGCTCCCTCGCCCTGCCTGCTAACCCTTCTCCTCCGCAGCCTGCCCGAGAGCCGCCGCCTCGCCGCGGTGACTGCCTGGGGGAGCGGGAGGAGCGGGGAAGGAGCGAGCCCCGGACAATGGCGGCGGCGGCTGCCACCAGCAGCCCTGGCAGCGCGAGCAGCACGTTGCAGCAGCCGCCGCTGGAGCCCTGCTTGAGGAAGCAGCAGCAGGCGCCGCCGCGCATGGACCCCCGGCGCAGGCAGGCAGCGCTCTCCTTCCTCACCAACATCTCGCTGGACGGCCGGCCGCCGCTGCCGCACGAGGAGAGCGGGGCAGAGCCGAGCGGGGGCGCCGCCAAGGCGGCCGCCGGCAGCGCCAGGGCTCGGCACAGCCTGGGCGCCTTCCAGCCCCCCGCCGCGGCAGCGGCTCCGCAGCAGCCGGGGGGCCACTGCGGCAGCGGCCGGCTCTCGAGCCCCCCGGGAGCGGCTGGGGAGCCGCCGGAGGAAGAGGAGGAGGATGCCTTCGCCAGCGTGCAGGTGCCGGCAGCCGCCTTCCTGGGCTCGGGGACCCCCTCCGGGGGGGCCGGCGGCAGCAGGGGCCGCCTCAACTCCTTCACTCAGGGAATCCTGCCCGTCTCCTTCTCCAGACCCATCCCGCAGGGCTACTGCTGCCTGGAGCAGGGCGGCCCCGGCGCCTTGGAGCTGCAGAGGTCCCGGTAAGCGAGCCCCGTGCACGCCCCTCGCCTCCCTGCGCCGTGCGCGAGTCCCCGGGGGCGGCGTGCACAGGGCACCGCGCGGGCCGGTGGGTGACACTTGCACGCGGGCAGGCGACACTGACCCCTAAAGGTGCCAGAGGGGACGGGGACCCGGACCCGGAGCTAACTCCGGCCAGGGTGAGCAGCACCCAACCTCCGCGGGCGGGGCGCTGCGGGCTTTTGAACTTAGTCCAGGTCACCTTGGCAAACCCATTAGTTCTGGTTTCAGCTGGGCCGAGATCGTATTGTTTATACAACGCCCCCTTCCCCGCTGAAGTTCTGTGTGCTACCGATTAAGATATGTGCAGTTAACGCTTGTTTCAGGGGCTGGTGCCCCGTGCTCAGGAGACCTGTCAATGCACATTTCCTGGCATGTGAACATCTGTGCAGCGGCCAGGTTAGAGAGCAGATCAGATACAGGGTTAAAAATAGCTGTTGATAGACTGTGTTAATCGTTAGGGTGTCATTGGGTCGGTGACACCAGAAAAGGCCTGGCTGCTAAGTTATTGCCTCTCCTTTTTCCATTAATGGGTAGCGGGCATTTGTCTGGTGTTAACATTAATCTGGCATTTTTAACAAGCTGACCTGAGTAGCAGTGTTAGTTGTAGGGTTCAGACACAGATCTGGATTTTGAAATATTGATCGGTGAGGTTTCCCTCCTCCCTGTCTAGTGTAAGCATTCTGTTTACCTAATAGAAAGATTAAGAATTGCAGTGTTGTAGTAACCCTGTTGAATAAATGAGCCATACATGACAGTTCTGTGCCATTTTCAGTTTAAGCACACATCATTCCTTTAACCTCCATGAACATTTTCAGAGTTGAAGCATTTTCTTTTAGCATGCACATTGAGCAGATGCTCAACAGTTAAAATATTGTCATTAGACAGTGTCTGGGACCCAGTAAGGTGAGGGATAATGACAGTTATACTGGTGTAAACTGCAGTACCACAATAGACTAGGTAAACTTCTTGTAGTTGTGGCAATTTATGTCCCATCAGCTGGAGGCACCATGGAGAGAACAAATAATTATTTTATTATATGAATGTGGATATTTATATATGTGTACTGTGGATTTAGCTGTGTCATGCTGATTAATACATTCACTGGTAAATTAGCAGGCAAGTTTTTCAAAGTTTCACCCTAAATGGTTCAGGTTTAAACTCATATGTATATTCTTGCCAGATATCCTTTTTTTATACTTAGTGCAACATTGGTTTTCTTATAAATAAATCCAAAGTCTTACCCCCTTGTTTTCTCATTTGTGTAAATGCAATGGACTGAACCTATCATTCTGAATGCTTTCTAGACAGACTGCTAACACAAATACTATTGAAAGACCCTGCTCCAGAGTCCACTTTCCATTGACTACAATGATTGGACATCAAAAAATACATGAAAGAAAAGAGACTTGCTAACCCCTTAAGCAGGCCCTTTATCTACAGACACCACTTTTTCTTATGGTGAATGTCTTACCACCTTGTGCCACTGGTTATTAGTTTGCCCTTTTAATGAACTCTCCCACAGAGAAGAATCTCGCTTGCTTAAATATTTCTAAAGACATCTACTAAGAATACTCAACCATGTACAAATGTATATGTGCATTATGGAATAAATGTATCAGAGATACACAATAATCCTCATTCGCTTAATATTCGCTTAACAGTCTCCACGTAAAAGAATAAATGGGCACAAATCAGACGTCAAGAATTATAACATTCAAAAACCAGTCGGAGAACACTTCAATCTCTTTGGTCAATCGATTACAGAACTAAAAGTGGCAACTCTTCAACAAAATAACTTCAAAAACAGACTCCAACGAGAGACTGCTGAATTGGAATTAATTTGCAAACTGGATAGATTAACTTAGGCTTGAATAAAGACTGGGAGTGGATGGGTCATTACACAAAGTAAAACTATTTCCCCATGTTTATCCCCCCCTCCCCCCCCCCCACTGTCCTCAGACATTCTTGTCAACTGCTGGAAATGGCGCACCTTGATTATCAATACAAAAGGTTCCCCCCCCCCCTCCTGCTGGTAATAGCTCACCTTACCTGATCACTCTCATTACAGTGTGTAGGGTAACACCCATTGTTTCATGTTCTCTGTGTATATAAATCTCCCCACTGTATTTTCCACTGAATGCAGCCGATGAAGTGAGCTGTAGCTCACGAAAGCTTATGCTCAAATAAATTTGTTAGTCTCTCAGGTGCCACAAGTATTCCTTTTCTTTTTGCGGATACAGACTAACACGGCTGCTACTCTGAAACCTGTTAATATCTTAGGTGTCACAGTGGAGTAGGGAAGAAACTGGAGGCAGAAACTGTGCTTCTCCAGACCAGCACAATTTGCCACTCCTACATTCCCCATTTGTTATGCTCACTTCTTTCTATTTCTCCCATAAATTTAGCTAAGTAGACTTTGACTCTCATGCTTCAACAGTTTATAAGGGTAATTGATCGTAAAAGTACCATAGGCTGCTGTAGAAACAGCCTTTTAAGGGTTAGCTTTAGTGGAAAAATTGGAGGTCTACCAGATGAAAGTTGTCTCAATACTGTATACCCCCTGTCCTTGATTTGATCTGAATTGTAGTCATAGCTTTCTGAGGTCCTTTTACAGATGTTGATGCTGAGGTAAGCCCCCAATAAAATAGCTGCTGGTGATGTACCCTATCGAACCCAAGCTTCAGTCTAGTTCTAGTCTTCATCTATAGTTCCTCCTTTGATAAGAGTTCCTCCATTTATTTGAAAAAGAGATGTTCTGAGCAGTGCTCTGTTACTGTTCAAGAGAAGATTTTCTCCTCACCCCTGTTGTTCTCCTTACTGAATAATAGCTGTATTAATGCTCCTGTAAAGGCTTACTTGAGTCCCAAAGATCCTTCTTATTTTTCATTGCATGCACATGTTGGCCCTATATTATAGACGGGACATCTTCCTCCCGGCTGAAGAGATCTGGATGGGACTTCTTCAGATCTCATCTGTGTCACTCCTTAACTGGACTCCTCTGATCTTCCTGCCAACCCCTTACACCTCTTGTTCTGCAATGTTTCCCTTCTCATTTCTGTGTCTGCTTGGTTGTTTTATTTCCCTCCCTAATACATACAGCTTTTTATATTAGCTTGCTTGGAAAAGTTGGAGATATAGCAAATGAAAATTGTCCGTGGCTGCATACCCGCTTATTCAATCTGCCTTGTAGACTGCATTATCTAATCTAATAGGTAATCAAGATTTCTTACGCTAGGGGGAATCCCCACAGATCAGGGTTTCATAAACCAGCTCAGTGTTTAATGCTGCAAAAGCACTGGTTATGAGGCACCTTGTAGGTTTCACTTTATTCTGCATACAAATAGCAGAGTTGATTATTGGAAAGTTGAGAGAGAGAGCGATCTGAACAGCTCACCCAATATACGGTACCAATCAGGTATTGGCCCTCTCTGAGTCCTCCATGTGCTTATGTGGTGCACCCAGATTTATAGATTTGAAGTTAGAAGTGTTTTCTCATGCAGTTGCTTCTTCTTGGGCTAAATTAAGCTCTGGTGTAAATGGGATGCCTGGTAAATTTGGCCCTGGGCTTTGTATCACTTGTGTGTTCTTTAGTGGCAAGTTTTCCCTTCAGTTACATGCTGACTATAGTGAGATTGCATGGATGTAATCTAGAGCAGAACTTGGCCCACACTGAATATATTGCCATTATAAAATGCACATGGCACCTTTCAAAATATCTGATAAACAGATAATATAATTATAAAGCAGCACCAATTTGACTACTCTAGCTTGCACACAGTGCATAAGGTATCCTTTCAGAGGTCTTATATAAGCCTTAGGCTCAAGTATAGATTTTGCACAATGAACAGCCATTAGACTATCCCTACTTACAAATTATCCACTAGGTCCTACTCTTACAAGAGAGCTACATAACAGATAAATCATATGCATGCACACTGCTGACATAAGCCCAAGCACAGAGTTCAAGTGAGACCTTCTGCTGTTCAGTTAATGGTGAGGAAAGAGCCAAATGCTCTGCATATGGCCTTCCACTATGAGCAGGATGACAAGGAGAGAAAAAAAAATCACTGAAATTGCCCCAAGACAGTCATTAGCTCACCTGAAGGAGAGTCATTAGGCAGTAGCTTTCAGTGATGAGAGTATAGGGATTAGAAAGGAGTGGAGGAGAGTAAAATAAAGTGTTCAGAGAATTTCTTTGTATTTGCTTTCTCCCACTCCCCTTGTGGCAGACTTGAGTTTGATCTGTCATTTGAAAGACTAGTTCTCTATGCTTAGACATGCACTTTGTTATACAGTAATATGAAATTATTTTTTATTACAATATCACACAAGACATGCTATATGATGTTTTTGTTTTCAGAAGCCATTGTGAACATATAATCAGAGTTTCCTGCCTTTTTTGTTTGTGTTAGCAGTTTCAATAATTGCATACTAGTTTATATTTAACAAGGTTATCATTAATGTGGTTTGGGTTTCTGCTGTACATTTATTCACAAGAAACAAACTATACAAGAACATGGAGCTGCTTGCTGTTTGGAGGCTGATATATAATTATGTGTATACAAGAAAAAAACTCTAACCCTGATTTTAAAGTTGGCACATAGATGCTGAAATTCAGATTAACTTGTCTGGTGCCTAAGGTATTATTTATTTTAAATGATCTGTTAAACAGATGGCTAAAAATGGTAGACCACTTGAGATATAGAGCCAGATACTGCCACCCTTACTCATGTAAGAGCACCTCACTCTTCTGGTAGTCCCATTGGGCCTGTTTATGGAGGAAACATGAATAAAGGTGGTAGAATCTGGTCCTGAAACAACAAATGTGATTGCTTTTCACTTACAGCTAGAGCATTTACCTCCATAGTTATTTATGAAAAATAAACATTGATATTTTGTTTGGTGATGTTGCCCTCTGTTGTGTTAACTTCAGTGGAGTAATTGCGCCAGACAGTAGAGCCCTCTCATAGTTAAAAGGCAAAACCAAACCCTTTTGGGGGACTCAAATTGTAAGAGACTAGCATATAGATTCTGTTATTCTTGAGGATTGCTGGCATTAATGACCAGATTTAGGATTTACACTTCACTTTTCATCACATTTGCCTTTCTCATCATAAGGAATGAGAAGGAATAAGTAAGGAATCACTTCTTGGACAGCTGATACTGGAAAAGGAACAGAATGGAACAGATGCCAAGTAATTGAGCATTGTTCATTTAAAGAGACACTCAAGTAGTCTGGCCTGAAATTTCCTGGCCTGAAATTTAATTTACTTTAAGAAGGTATATTGTCCAACTAAAGAAAAATCACATTTATTTCCATGTTTTAGTAGCTCTCCGGATTATTTTTTAACATTAAAAATCTAGTTTACTTTTCATTATTTGAAGTTCACCAATATTGTTTATCTTCCAGCTCACTCAGTTTGGACAATGCCGATAGGAGTCACTTTCACACTCAGGTTCTCATGAACTAGCACAGTGCTCGGACGTTTGGGTAGCAAAGTCATGAAGTGGGAATATTTTAAAAACCAAACAAAACCAGTTTAAAACACGAAAGTGTTTATTAATAATGGCATTGGTCATTTTTAATTTACAGACCCTATTTTGGGCCTCCACTAAGTAATAGTCCCTTAAAAAAGATGGGTAACGTCGTTAGAAATTTAGATACTCACCAAAAAAACAAAACAAAACAAAAAGCCCTGGGTGAGTGCTTGAGCTGCAACAAGCCATTAGGGGGCTGTTCAGGAGCTGAATCCTGGAGTTCAGTTTGCAAAGGGTTGGCAGTGAATCAAACCTGTCATGTTTGCTTGAAGGTTTGAATTAAGTTAACTTGAACCTTGCAGCGGTTCTCAAACTTCATTGCGCTGTGACCCCCTTCTGACAACAAAATTACTATATGACCCTGTGTGGGAGTGGGGCCAGAGCCGGAGCCTTAGCTCCGCCGTCCCGAGTGGAGGAAGACGGGGCCTGAGCCCCCCACCCCGAGTGGGGAGGAGCTCGGGCTTCAGTCTAATGCTGGCTCTGGCAACCCCATTAAAATGGGGTCATGACTCACTTTGGGGTCCTGACCCCCTGTCATAAATATAAAGGGAAGGGTAAACACCTTTAAATCCCTCCTGGCCAGAGGAAAAACCCTTTCACCTGTAAAGGGTTAAGAAGCTAGGATAACCTCGCTGGCACCTGACCAAAATGACCAATGAGGAGACAAGATACTTTCAAAGCTGGAGGAGGGGAGAAAGAAAGGCCCTCTCTGTCTGTGTGATGCTTTTGCCGGGAACAGAAAAGGAATGGAGTCTTAGAACTTAGTAAGTAATCTAGCTAGATATGCGTTAGATTCTGTTTTGTTTAAATGGCTGATAAAATAAGCTGTGCTGAAGGGAATGTATATTCCTGTTTTTGTGTCTTTTTGTAACTTAAGGTTTTGCCTAGAGGGAATCTCTGTATTTTGAATCTGATTACCCTGTAAGGTATTTACCATCCTGATTTTACAGAGGTGATTCTTTTACTTTTTTTCTTCAATTAAAATTCTTCTTTTAAGAACCTGATTGCTTTTTCATTGTTCTTAAGATCCAAGGGTTTGGGTCTGTGTTCACCTATGCAAATTGGTGAGGATTTTTATCAAACCTTCTCCAGGAAAGGGGGTGTAGGGTTTGGAGAGGATTTTGGGGGGGAAAGACGTTTCTAAGCAGGCTCTTTCCCGGTTATATATTTGTTAGATGCTTGGTGGTGGCAGCAATAAAGTCCAAGGGCAAAAGGTAAAATAGTTTGTACCTTGGGGAAGTTTTAACCTAAGATGGTAAAAATAAGCTTAGCGGGTTTTCATGCAGGTTCCCACATTTGTACCCTAGAGTTCAGAGTGGGGAAGGAACCATGACACCCCCAGTTTGAGAAACGCTACTTTGAGGAATCCCATAACTCCTTAGTACATCTTACACTGCTGCGTTTGAGGGAGGGTAGATTTTCTAGTGGGCTCCATTTCCCCAAGGTGAATGGCCTCCTCCTCAGTCTTGAAGGAACAGTGCTCTTGGGGTTAAGGCATAGACTTGGACACAGGAAATTTGGTTTCTGTTCCCAGGTCTGTAATAGACCTGCTGTGTGTCTTTGGACAAGTTCTATGAAGCCTGATTTTCAGTAGTGCTGAGTACACGTAGGCCCTTTACCTCCATTTCCTCCTCTGTAAGATGGTGATCGTATTTGTGTATGTCACAGGATAGTTGTTCGATTAAATCAATATTTGTAAAGTGCTTTGAGGCTCTGGGATGAAGAGTGTTATACAAGTGCAAAGTATTATTTGTTGCACCTTTGTGCTGAAGGCAATAACCCACAAACTCTTCAGGGGTTTTCAGGAAGGAGTCACCCCACTTCCTTGTCTCCATACTCATGGGAACTCTTCCTATCCCACTGTAGCAGCTACAACACTAAGACCAGGAACAGGGATGGTACCTCTGAAAATTCCAGAGCAATTAAATATAGAAAGTTGAGCCCCATAATAAATGGTTGCTAGAGAACCCCTCTGAAGTAAAAAGAAAAGGAGTACTTGTGGCACCTGAGAGACTAACAAATTTATTTGAGCATAAGCTTTCGTGAGCTACAGCTCACTTCATTGGATGCATTCGCACGAAAGCTTATGCTCAAATAAATTTGTTAGTCTCTAAGGTGCCACAAGTACTCCTTTTCTTTTTGTGGATACAGACTAACACGACTGCTACTCTGAAACCTCTGAAGTAGTTGATGGTCACCATTTAGGTACTGGCCTCAACTGAACTACAGAATGGAAGAATATTTCAGAGTCGCACTGCTCTCTACCAAGGTTAGTTTTGCGGACTTTCATTGCCAGAGAAGCATATGAGAAGGCAGCAATGGTATGTAAAATGACTGAGACAGCAATTGAAGTCAGACATAGCTCTATATTTTTTTCATTACAGCAGTCATGTATACATAAACTTGAAATGCTCTTTTGATGTATAGCAGTTGAAAAGCTGTCTATAAATTTGAGTTTCATCCAGCAGTCTAGGAGAAATAAAAATCAGTCCATCCATAATACACGTTTTGTAACTTCCGTTCCCTTCCATATTTATGGGGAGTGCATTAGGGGATTGCTAGGGGAAAAGTTAGACAAATCACTCCCATTTTATTATGCAAAACAGTGCTATCAAATCAAACAGTTGTGCTGTTCTACTAATGAGCAGCAAAGTTTATTTTAGTATAACAGCTATGATGCCCCAACTGATATACACTGCCAGGGTAATGCACTATATCAGCTTCACAAATGCTAATAAGATAAAAGACTGGAAATTAAGGGTAATAACCACATCCTGTAGAAAAGGCTCCACTCCATCAAATTCCAAAGCTTTATTAGGGCACTTAGTAAGGTTCAGTTGTCAAACAAAAGAATGACAAAAGACAGGAAAAATGTACAACACTCAGTTATTGTCAAGTCAGTATGGGAACTAGAACAGATTCTAGTATATGCAGCCATTATAAATCAGACTGATATCTTTATTTAGCCATTACAGATTAAAAAAAAAATCACGGGAATTTATATTAATTCATTTCTAGATCATTTAGAATTAGGGCAGTCAAGCAATTAAAAAAATTAATCACGATTAATTGCACTATTAAACAATAATAGAATACCATTTATTTAAATATTTTTGGATGATTTCTACATTTTCAAATATATTGATTTCAATTACAACACAGAATACAAAGTGTACAGTGCTTACTTTATATTTATTTTTTATTACAAGCAGTGATGAGCTGCCAAAATCTTAACAACTGGTTCCCTCCTCACCCCATGAGGGGTTTGTTGCCCACCCCCGCCCCCTGGGACTCCTGCCCCATCCAACCCCCCGCGTTCCTTGACGCCCCTCCCCCCCTAGGAGCCCTGCCCCATTCACCCCCCTCCCCTGTCCCCTGACTGCTCCCAGAACCGGGCAGGAGGGTCTCGTGGGTCACCATAGTGGGTGCTCACCCCACCCCTAAGAGCCAGAGGGACCTGCTGGGGGGCGAGGTGGGGAATCCCGGCGGTGCTTACCTAGGGCAGCTCCCAGGAAGCGTCTGGCAGGTCCCTCTGGCTCCTAGGGTCGGGGGAACGGCAGCTCCCCCCACTGATCACATCAAAAGTGGCGCCTTAGGCGCCAACTCCGTGGGCTGGAACACTTATGGGGAAAATTTGATGGGTGCAGAGCACCTACCGGCAGCTCCCCACCCTGCTCCGCACCCGGCCCCAGCTCACCTCACCTCTGCTCCGCCTCCTCCCCTGAATGCGCCACCCCGCTCTGCTTCTCCGCGCCCCCCCGCCTGGCTGCCCGCGAATCAGCTGTTCAGCGGGAAGCCTGGGAGGGCTGGGAAGGAGACAGCAGCTTTCCGCTCAGGCTGAGGGTGGCGCAGGTGAGCTGGGGCAGGAAGCAGTTCCCCTGCGCGCCCCTCCGCCCCGGTTACCTGCTCCGGCACAGGCGGCCCTCCTCGCATCCCCCCCGCCCCACCCCATCTCACCTCCGCCTCCCTGGGCCTGCGTGCGAAGCCGCCGCTTGCTTCTCAGCCCACCCTGACTTCCCACGCAAACAGCTGATTTGTGGGAAGCCTGTGGGGGGGCGCGGAGAAGCAGAGCGGGGCAGCGCGTTCAGGGGAGGGGGAGGAGGCGGAGCGGAGGTGAGCTGGGGCTGGGGTTGGGGTGGAGAGCTGCCGGTGGGTGCTCTGCACCCACCAAATTTTCCCCTTGGGTGCTCCAGGGCTGGAGCACCCATGGAGTCGGCGCCTAGAGCGCTACTTTTGGCCGGTTAAATTTAGAAGCCCTTTCAGAAGCGGTTGTCCCTCGTGGAACAACCAGTTCTAAAAGGGCTTCTAAATTTAACAACCGGCTCTAGTGAACCGGTGGGAACCGGCTCCAGCTCATCACTGATTACAAGTATTTGCCCTGTAAGAAAAATAGAGTATTTTTCAGTTCACTTAATACAAATACTGTAGTGAAATCTCTCTACCATGAAAGTTGAACTTACAAATGTAGAATTATGTACAAAAAACTGCATTCAAAAATAAAATGAAAAATTTTAGAGCCTACAAGTCCACTCAGTCCTATTTCTTGTTCAGCCAATCACTCAGACAAACAAATTGGCTTACATTTGCGGGAGATATGCTGCCCGCTTCTTGTTTACAATGTCATCTGAAAGACATTCACATGACACTGTTATAGCCAACATTTCAAGATATTTACATGCCAGATGAGGTAAAGATTCATATGTCCCTTCATGCTTCAACCACCATTCCAGGGAACATGTGTCCATGCTGATGATGGGTTCTGCTTGATAACAATCCAAAGCAGTGCGGACTGACATATGTTCATTTTCATTATCTGAGTCAGATGCCACTAGCAAAAGGTTGATTTTTCTTTTTTGGTGGTTCGGGTTGTCTAGTTTCAGCATCAGAGTGTTACCATTTTAAGACTTCAGAAAGCATGTTCCGCACCTCATCCCTCTCAGATTTTGGAAGGCACTTCAGATTCTTAAACCTTGGGTCGAGTGCTGTAGCTATCTTTAGAAATCTCACACTTGTACCTTCTTTACATTTTGTCAAATCTGCAAGTGAAAGTGTTCTTAAAATGAACAACATGTGCTGGGTCATCATCTGAGACTTCTATAACATGAAATATATGGCAGAATGTAGGTAAAACAGAGCAGGGGACATTGAACTCCTTGGGGGATAGTTGTGTCACAAATTTAATTAACGCATTTTTTTTTAACAAGCGTCACCAGCATAGAAGCATGTCCTCTGGAATGGTGGCTGAAGCATGAAGGGGCATGCGAATATTTAGCATATCTGGCATGTAAATATCTTGTAATGCCAGCTACAAAAATGCCATGCAAATGCCTGTTCTCACTTTTTGGTGACATTGTAAATAAGAAGAGGGCAGCATTATCTCCTGTAAATGTAAACAAACTTGATTAGCTGAACAAGAAGTGGGACTGAGTGGACTTGTAGGCTCTGAAGATTTACATTGTTTTGTTTTTGAGTGCAGTTATGTTAAAAAAGAATTCTACATTTGTAAGTTGCACGTTCACGATAAAGAGGTTGCACTACAGTGGTTGTATGAGGTGAACTGAAGAATACTATTTTTCGTTTATTATGTTTACAGTGCAGATATTTGTAATAAAAAAATACACTTTGATTTCAATTACAACACAGAATACAATATATATGAAAATGTAGAAAAACATCCAAAATATTTAATAAATTTCAATTGGTATTCTATTAACAGTGTGATTAAAATGGCAATTAATCACGATTAATTTTTTGAGTTAATCGCATGAGTTAACTGCAATTAATTGACAGCCCTATTCAGAATACATAAGAATCTGATAGAACCACTGTTGATCAAACAGTGTTGGTATTTGGTATAACTACTCACGGGTGGATTTGTTAGCTGAGAAAAGTGTAATAGCAGGAACATGGCAGGAGCTGTGTTTATACTATATACCTACATTCTCAGGTAACTGTAAACCTTTATCCTGCAGCCTCAAATCTATGAAAGTTTGTGGCTATCCCATATAATTGCTTATCATATCAAGGGTTAGTATGTGTGTGAAAGTATGAGAGGTGTCAGGGGAAGGGAGGTATAATTGAAGCAGCTCTGACAGGTTTGCATATGTAGCTTGTGTCTGATGCCTCCATTCCCACTGGTGAAGTTTCTCTTTGTCCTCCTCTTAGTAGCAGCTAGGCTGGTTCTCCTTGTTTCCAGATGCTTCTTTGCAGTGAAGCTCCTGGAGATTGGTAGAAGCAGCTGGAAATGAAGAGTGGCTAGTACCATGGGGCCAGCCAGCTCTCCATGGACCACAGTTTGAGAACTGTTGTCTTAAACTGACAACATCAAGAGAGTTACAGATGAGGGTGATTTTTAAAACTCGCTCACTCTAGTTGAGACTATACCCTAATATCTCATATATGAAATTCACAATTTTCCCTTTCTAAAAAGTTAATAATCCTCTATAATCCAGTGAGTGCCTTGTTTCTAGGAAATAATACTCAAACTGGATTATATCTGATCTTTTTTCAGAGCAGTGAGAAATTTGGCTATAGGAAGTCAGAGTGGAAGAGATGAAGTATTTAAAACTAAGATTTTAACAACAAGTCAGAGCCAAGTCTTGACTTCCTTGACTTCATCTGGAAATCAGTGGGACTTTACCTGAGTAAAGACTAAATCATGATTTCACAATTTAATCTTACACCTTTGCATTTAACTGTAATACTGACATTTGTACACACACTGACTGATCCCATGACAGACATGTCATTACATACAGTGGGCCAGATGCTATGCTCAGTTACACTGATGTCAGTGGAGTTAATCATAGATAAGCATTGATGTATCCAAGTGTGGAATTTGGTCCAGTCTTGCAAGTGCCCTTTGCATAGAGCTCCCGCTGAAGCGAGTGGGAATTCCACAAGATCAGGGCTAGTAATACAGCAGGTGCAGGTAAAGAAAACCAGACATGTTTGAGTGTAAAACAGGTACTACTAGCATGGGTCAAGACTATGCAACTTTCATTTTTCTCTACCACTCTGTTGTTACAACTTTGGCCACCTAATTTTATAAACTTGCACTTTGGATAAACATCTTAATCTTTGTGTGATTACCTGAATGGGTCTCAGTCTCCAAATCTTTTGAGATTCACCCTCCGCATTTTAAAAATAGGCTTTCCTAAACATGTCTTGGGTGGTGTAAGAAGGTTTGTTTCTTAACGCCTATATCCTGAAGACTTACCTTTATTCTTAATGTTATACAGTGCTCCCTTGTGTAGAATTAAGCACATAGGTAAGTCGTTGCAGGATTGCGGCCTTGCCTGAGAATACCCTGCCAAATAGAAAAGCTTGGTGCCTGTATTGTTCCAAGTTAAGACACTAAATAAAGAATGATAAAGTCATTTTTGTAATTGTTAAAAGTTAATATTGCATTTTGATGGTTGTATGCTAGTGGTTTGTAAAACTCCTAATACTTCCTAAATCAAAGACTATTTCAAAAGAGTAGGCTTTCAAATGAACACTGTTAGGGTAAATGAGAGGAACATTCAAGACAATAGTGCATAGATTTACAGTTTGAAGGCTGTTTTCATATACAAAAAAGCTGGAAACAATAAAGAAAACTTTAGATTTTACATAACAGAGGAAAATTTGTAGAAAGGACACCTTATTTATTTCTATTGCCTTGCCTGGCACTTTGGTCATGACATAAGATACTTGAAAAAAATGGAGAAGGACAAAGTTATTTAGCCATCCTTTCTCCTTCACTAACCTGCAAATAGGACATAGAATACGGGGACGTTTTTTATACTTAGTTGTACAACACAGTTTACGTCACCTGCCTGTGAACAGCAGTAGGTTCCAGCCACCTTCCAATTTGTACGTGCAGCTTGTGGTCATGTTAGTATGGGACATATCCCCAAATTCTTTTCTCTGCAGGGATTCTTAGAACATCAGAACAGCCTTCCCACAATGTGCTCACTGGTGAAGTAATGGGTTAAATCACACATTCCATTAGGACAATATAAATATTGCTATGTTGTCTCTATGGCATTTTTAGTGCACAAACAGCACAATTATGGCCACCCTGTAACAATGAAATAATGTGATGTACCTGCTTATTTTGGGCTTGATTGAGCTTATTAGGCTTAAGTAGAGGGCAATTCAGAATCTCACCACTCTGAGGAGCTCTGGGAGATACTGATGGTTCACAAGCTGAGCCATCCAGATGATGATCCCTGCTCCATCCAGTGCACCTGACCCATTGTGTGTGTGTTTGAGCGGGGGAGACTGTGAGGCTCCTGTTTCTCCTGACCCCCAAAACCAATCTGCACCATCTGGGGGCATATAAAGGGGTAGTGGCCTTATCCCACCCTATATCACACACTTCAGGCTTCTAAGAACATAATGTAAAACAAAAGGTAAGTTGAAGTTCTGTTTTGAAAAGCTACTCACCAGCTTTGCTTCCTGTACATTTTTAGTCATATCTGCTTGCTTAAATGCCAAAAAGAATTTACTACTTTTCACTTACATTAGTCCTGCAAACCCAACATAGCTAAGGGAAATAAGCTGCATTTGATTCCTGCAGGCACATCTGCAAAATTATTTACTAATTTAAAATCATTTACACCTGTGTAAACCCATGCACAGCAACAGTTGCTCATGTGCCATTGAGCACGTAGTCTGACAAAGGGGCATACACAGGTGTTGCTAAGAGCTTGTTTGGCCTGCAGAATATTTTTTCTAGTATTGATGCATGGAAGGAAATAACCCAGTTTCACTTTCAGAGCTCAGGTGAAGTTTGCAGAACTGGCAGCTAGAAAAAAACTTCATTTTCCCCTGAAGTGCTGAAAATAATCAGACAACGTAGAGCAATAAGATACTTTCCAGACAGAGTAGGGAGATGATAGAGGAGTAGTCTTCAGATGCTGCAATGATGAGTATGGGATAAAGACTTCTATAGGTGAGTCCAAAAGTGTGCTCATGAGCCACGTATTAAAGATCTGGGAGGCTTATTGTCTGCTTTTAATAACCTAGGAAGAGCTTATGTTAAAATTCCTAACAAAGGCAGTTATGTTTTTAAGTAGCTCAGATGACTATTGAGTGTCTTTCACCTTTTGTAAAAAGAAAAGGTGTACTTGTGGCACCTTAGAGACTAACAAATTTATTTGAGCATAAGCTTTCGTGAGCTACAGCTCATTTCATCGGATGCCTGTAGTGGAAAATACACCTTGTGGGTGTCTTTGGAGCCCCTTAATTCTGCTAGATTTACTCACACAAAGCAAAAACCAGACTTGTATTTAAACAGTACCCCAGCCTCCTTCTGGAAGGGATGTATGAATGATTAAGAAAAACCTGATATAAAATTGGAAATTGTTAATGGCCTCTCTGAGTGCTTCAAAGACCATAATCACAATAATAAGTATCCCAAAGTGACCTTTCTCGTAGATCAGTTTGAAAAGTCCATGTAATTCTTTGTGACCTTACATTTGAATGAAGTGCTTTCATGTTTTAAAATGCCGTTCCAAGCACCACAGAACTCATGAACAACTTTCCAAACAATGAACTGTCTGCATACATTTGATTTAAGGGGATATTTTGATAAGGGAATTTCAGTGTTAAATTAAAAAAAAAATTAGGGCTCATAATTAGAGGACCAAATTTTATAATTTATACTTTTACATCCCCATTGGTACAAGTCTTCATATAGTGAAGATATTGACATGGTATAACTGAGGGAGGAGTTTTAATGAGTAAGTTTAAAAAATAAAAATATATATTTTGACTGTCCCTTTAAATGAGCACTGTGAAGGATGTTAAGACAAAATTGTTCTTTACTAACCTTGTGTTTTTAAGTTAAGAGATTGTAAGCGTGATGCAGATGGACAAATACTCTGTGTGTTGTTATTGCATACAATATATTGACATTTATAAGAAATATTCTTCCTGCAGGGTTCAAAGAGCTACTGTTCAACTTGCTGCCTGCACCCATGAGGATTCCCATGCATGTGTGGGGGTTTCCATTTGGATCAGGTTGCAGGACTGTGGTCTATATTTGGGGCACATGCTAGTGTTCAGGGAGGAGCCCATACAATTTTTTAAAAATAAAGTCACTCAGGATTATAACTGAAATTTAAATGTAGTGCTTTTGGGGGAATAGAGCGATGGAAGAAACCTTACCAGCAACTCTATGTTGCATAGACCAGGACAGTATGAAAATAAGTAAATCTCTAGACAAAGAGCCAGGTCCAAATTAATTTGATCAGCATGTAACTTACACCGCTACTTCTTCCTTGTGACATTCTGTACCCCTAAAGCAACCCCCTGGCACCCCCATACTTACCATGGTGATATAATTATGATTTATATGAAGTATTCCTTATGATGTATCATTCTAAAAGTCTTGATCTGTTGAACATTGATATCCTTCATTTACAGGGTGGCTTAGGTGTAAACGAAGCTAGAATTTGGTCTGCTTTTTCAAAGATGCAGTAAGTAATATTTCAGGCCTCCAAGTGACTACATATCTTGAATATCTTTTTGTATAAAGGGACATGACAATATTTGAGGATTAGGGTATTTTTAATGTATCAGCGGTGAGTTTGTAATGGATATAGTTATTTTGTAGTGTGCCTAAGAGTATTTCAGCTCTCAGTTTGTTTCCTGTTTACTTATGCTTTAGAAAAGATGCAGCTCTTGACAGTCTTCCTGACCCCTCAAATCTTCATTTCCAGCTGTAGGCAAAATGCTGGTAGTGATGATTTGCTGTCACTTTCCCAATCTCCTCCTAATTCGGAGTGCACTTTGTATTATCAAGACAAAGACATCAGAAAGGGGAGCAATTAAGGCTGGTATTTCCTATGGGACTTAGGAACTCACAATTTGGGCACACCTAACACCCCAAGTATCTTTGAAAATGCCACCTAAACCAACAGGCATCTTTTGTGCTCCCACTTATCCACTTGCCATTCCATAATGTAACTGGAATTTCATATGTGAGTAGCTAATGGTGATGATTGTAAGCTTGATCCTGCTTTCATTGAAATCAACAACAAAATTCTTGTCAAAAACAGGGAATAGGCTGGGCCCTGTATGCTGTAATGACTTTCCTGTTAGCCTATATGTCTGAGAATTTTCAGAGGGGAAAAAACATTTGTATCAGTAGGTCTTTAAAACTATGATTTCTAGAATTTTGGCAGCCAAATTTTGAGGCGATGTGTAAGGTGGTAAAGGTTTGATTCCCATAGATCTACTTGCATCAACTTTCTGATATGCAAGATAGTTTAAAGCTGGGGTAACTTACACACTGGAGGAGTGTGACAGGTTCCTTGGGCTGCAGCCTGGCACTGGGGGACTACTGAGCCTTCTGTCTTACCAACCTGGGCTCCCTCTCACACTGTGATGCTGTGACAAGCTGCAAACCCCTCCAGGTCCTGCACTGACACAGCCATCCACAGGCAGGAACATACCCAGCTGAGTTACATGAATCCTTTTGCCAACCACTCATGAACCAACACTAGAGAGGCTCCAACCAATTCTACCCAGCCTAGGATCCCAGAGCTGGACCATCTTGCCCTGGTCAGGCTTCTGACCAGTGCAAGTTTATTACCCAGTCTGCCCCTCCCTGAATGTGTAGAGGACATACACCAGTTTTTGTTCTCTGAGGAAATTTTCCAGGCACTTCAAGCAACACACTGTTTTAGGTAAAAATATAAAACAGATAGTACGCATACAGATTAAGCACTTAAATCTATTTATAAAGTGGATTACCTAAGAAAAGTAAAAATGCAATCAGAGTTCTATAACCTAGACAGGATTTGAATCAAGCAGTGTCTCACCCTGATAGCCAATACAAGCAGGTCACAGATCTTCCATACACAGACTGGAAATCCCTTCAGCCTGGGACCTGCCCCCCCAGTTCAACACCTGGAAACACATCTGGAGAAAAAGACTGAATTGGGGGAGGGAGGACAAATGATGATGTCACTTCCCCTTTTATACCTTCTTCCAGTTTGCTGGAAAGATCTTTCGCTGTGACATGAGTCAAATAGCCTCCACTGTATATGTGCTATTTCTGAGAAGTTTCCATTGCATACAGTTCCTGGGGTAATCCTTGTGAGTGTGTGTATTCCCCTTAATGGGCCATCATCAGTTTCTGGCTGCCCCATTGTTATACCTGAAAGACCAGTGGTTGTTTCTAACTTCACAACATATTTTGGTAACACATAGAAAAATTTCATAACTTCACATACAATGATAGCATATACAACTTAACAGGATATTGGTGTTCGACACATCGAAACTTTTAGAATGATACATCATAAGGAATACTTAATATAAATCATAATTATATCACCATGGTAAGTATGGAGGTGCCAGGGTGTTGCTTTGGGGGTACAGAATGTCACAAGGAAGAAGCGGAGGTGTAAGTTACATGCTGACAAATTAATTTGGACCTGGCTCTTTGTGTGGACGTTTACTCATGTTCAAAATTAAGCAGAGTAAGGCAGCAAATGGGGGTAAAATTCTCATTGGAAAAGGTTTTTACTTGCTTTGTGCAAGTGTCAGGGACTGCATTAGGTGCAAAGGAGTGGAAAATCAAGCCCACTTGGCCTGATTCTCTGTTGCCCTGCACGTTGTGTAGGCATTTGCATCAGTGCAAAGTGACAGCATTTTACACTCTTTCACTGGTGTATGTTGTAGACTGTCTGGAGTAACTCATGAGCATGAGTGCCAACCTATAATTAGATTTCACCAACCAAGTAACAAGTGTGAACTCCTAATGCACTGTAATAGCCTTAACATAGAGTCATAGACCGGGCACTCTGGTCTATCTTACCGCCCAAGCAAGCTGGTCTTTGAGATGGATGGCTCCTTTATATCAGAAGTCACAATCATAGTCAGGTTACTCCCAGTCCCAAAGGACCAGTCACTTGCCCCAGGTCAGTTGCACCCAGATCTCTCAAGGACAAGGCTTGTAGTCAATCATGTAATAAACTAAAGATTTATTAACTAGGAAAAGGGGGGGGGAGTTATTTACAAGGTTAAAGCAGGAAACACACACACAAGAGTTGCAGTCTGATTCCAAAAGATAACACAAACTTCTATAAGCAAATTCCATATGTCTTTTAGGGCTAACTCAGGCAAAACCGCCAGAGGTCTTTTGCTTATGCTTAGCGATTCTTGCTCCTTTGGAGTCCAAGCAGCAAAAAGAACCTAGTTTCTCCTTGTCAGGGTTTTTCAATCCCCTTCCCCCTAGAATCCAAGCTGATGGGATGAGTTCATGTATAGGACTCCTTTTCCTGGAGGGGTGCAATTAACACTTTTTTTTTCTTTTGATACTTCAAAGGTTTTCTCATTGGGAAGAACTTAACATCGTCAGTAGGAAGCCAGCATTTGTATTAGAGAAGGCTTCTCCGCTGTTTGAGTAACACAGAGGTTTACGGTTAGGGTGACCAGATAGCAAGTGTAAAAAATCGGGAAAGGGGTTGGGGATTAATAGGTGCCTATATAGGAAAAGCCCTCCCCCCACCCCCCAATCGGGACTGTATAAAATCAGGACATCTGGTCACCCTAAGTGGAAACTCAATATAACTTTTTACCGGGGCTACAGCCGTTGTAAGTGAGATCAATACATGTAGCATCCAACAAGCATTTAGCCAGGTCTAAACATATTCTTATCAATTTAACATCTATTTTAGCAATAACATACAGATGAGCCAGCCTGGTTTCCAGCTATGCATCTGTCAGTGTCCAGTAAGACCTGAGGCCTTGGCATGAGTTGGCACCTCATCTGCCTACATCACATACATGACTACATGTAGTACAGGGCACAGAGAATCGGGTCTTTTGAGTCTAGGGAGAGTCTGAGTTCCATGTTGGTGTAACTTAATCCTTCCGGGCCACATCATAGACCTCCTTTAGTCTTCTTTTTTTACTTATTTAGATTCACTTTTGGATTTGGTCCCATGAGTGTGGGTACAAATCATTTACCTTTAGTATTTTCTACTGGAAGTCACTGGTTGTCATCTTCCCCAGTGGAGCACTTTAACAGATGCTGAAAGGAGACCTTGGCTTTTGCCTGTCAGATTAGAGTAGTGTGCATCTATTTTAAATGGTCCAGATGTTACTCTTCACATTTTCATTTGATAGTATAATAGTTTGAATTTAAATAGAATCTCATTGTTCCAGTCTTTCATGAGGAAAAAAGTTCTTTCTATGGGGATTGTTGTGAAGGATGAAACAGGAAAGAAAATTCAGGAATTTTTGGATCACATGATGCTGGTGTCAATGGACAATTTTGACTGATGTGAAGGCTTGTCCTTGAACTCACACAGTTTGAATCTTGTTCTCTGCAACTTAAAGAAGAAAAAACATGTAATGCGTGGGAAGTAGTGGTCTCTGTTCTTGATGGGCTTTTAGCTCTGGTAAAGTATATCAAACTTCACTTTCAGGGTGAAAAGGGAATTAAGTGGTCAGGCAAAATTCTGCCTCTATAGACAATATTTTTATATATTCAGGGACCCCACAAGGCAGAATTCTCTCATTTAGTCAAACAAAAGATCTTCAAGAAAGATGAAGATACAGGTTTCCAAGTGTGGCAAATTACAGTACTGCCTCCCTCCCAGCCACTTCTGTTTTACTAACACCCATTTATTTACACTTTATCCCTTTTCCCCAGTCAGATGTAAACTGAAATTGGCAAGTACATTGATGTTTGCTAGTGTTGTATCAACCAAAGATTTTTCCCCCCCAAGTAATGTCTGTTGTGAACCTCTTATTTGTTCCCAAGTTAACTGCTTTTGGTTTAGGTTTAAACTTGTCTTTATTTGTACTCCCTTTTGGGATGGTTAAAATGAAATAGACTTTATAACACAGCAGTATATTAGATGTAAGTGTTTGTGGTGATGTATGCTGTAGACCACTGAAAATAAATTTGTTTTTCAAGGATACAGTCAACTAAAATTCACACTCCACTCTGAAAATGTTTTACCTATTATTTATTTATGGTAACATCTTGGAACCCCAATCATGGGTTAGGGCCCCATTATGCTATGCACTGAACAAACAAATAGCCAAGAAGATAGTCCCCTGCCTCAGACTTATAACCTAGGAGTCAAAAGGATGCAACAATTGGATGAAAAAGATGTTTTGGTCAAAAAATGAACAGTTTAGCAGAAAAACAGAAGTTTTAGCTCACCACATGGCTAACCAATGACAGAAAAATTAGTCCCTAAAGCAATTGTTACATATCAAAGGCAGACACTAGCTATAGTACTGGAGTGCATAGCGATCATTGTGTTTTGTCTACACAAACACAAGCTCATTACTTCTTGTAAAGTACGTACTCTGAGAATGAAGGCACCATATAAAATTCACTCCTTTCAGAGCCAGAAAAGTTCTTTATTGTTTAGGCCTCAATTTGTGAAACTAAAGTGGACTAATTGAGTTTCACTGTACATTGTAGGGAAAATATTTATGTTGAGTTTTTCTTCTAATTTGAGACAACAATGATAAGTTTAGAAATAATTTCCTCAGACTGCAAGGAATCAAGATCAGGAAAGAAAATGCTATTGAAAAATTGTTTTACTTTTTCTAGTTAGGCTGGCTGATTTATTTTTTTAATCAAGCTGCTGTTTTGTTTTAAAAGAAAATAAAGGCTGTTACAGACAGAAAATTGGAAGTTTAGAAACAGCAATTAACAGAAAATACCCAAGAGGGAGGAAATCTCCAAATTCTTTTTATAACCCTGGCAAAGGTAATTGAGAGGATAGTCTATTAGCATTAGCATCTCCCATTTTATTTTGTTGAACTTGTACAGCCTATTACACTGGTGTCAGGACCAATATCATTTTCCTTTCAACTTCAGTGCTGAGTGCAGCTAGAAGAGCAATTCATTGCTGTGTGAATGCATTTGGCATGTAGACAACAGGTGGTAAAATCCAGGGATCAGTGTACAAATTCTTTGTCCCTCTGCTATAAGCCTCTCTTTAGTCTTCTTGCTGATGCTTGCTTTCAATAATGAAGCCTGATTGCCAGCACATGGCATATTTTGCCATCAGATTTTTCTTGTTGACATTTTCCTAACTACACTATTGGAGTCTGAACGGCTCTGCAGAATTTCTTGGAGCATGTTGGCAGGACCAGAGTTGTTACTGTAAGTTTTTTATGTATTTTACTTCAAACAGTGCTGCATATTCACACTACATTTGACCTTGTACCTTACAAGCAGGGACATTTGTTACATTAGTAGGTAACTAAGCACAGCTGATAAGGCTTGCTAGCTGCTAAAACCAATTTTTTACTCTTGAGACGGCTGAAACGTTAGAATCTGAGCTAGGATTTATAAGTAACTTTTCTAATGAGCCACCCTACAATAAAGGGTAACAAGTTTGTGGATATATATGGGATATCTAATTGAAAAGATAAGAAGTTGGAAAAAAGTGTTAAGTCTCTCTCCCATCCCTTATCCACACACAAATTGTTCTAGCAAAATAATACATATAATAGGCCTGATTTTACCCTTATGTAGGTATAAATCAGGAGTAACTCTGTTGAAGTCAAGTGTGGGTGAGAGGTAAATAAAGTCCATGCATTACTGAACACAATCCTTTATATGGTGTAATAATGCCTGCAGAATATTTTGTCCTTTTACCTTTAAACAATTACTCACATACATGGGTATAATTTCATAAAACTGAAAAATGAGTAACAAAAAATCTGTGCTACAATCATGCAGCTCTTGTACTTATAGACAAGAGAAGAGGGACATTTATAGAATGCAAAACACAGATTATCTTTTGGAAAGAGTATTATTTGATTAATTGCCTACTTGACATCCTTTGTGCAGATAATGTATTTGCAACAAGAGTTCATGCCCTGTACAAAGTTCTTGTTTGTTTGTTTACTATTTCTCATTAAATTGTGAAATCAGTGCTGGCACAGGTAAAGCTCCAGCTTGTGTTTGACTCATTGATATGGTATTATAAATAGGAAACTATGCTTTGTGTGCATAATCCAATTAAGCAATATTTTTGTTGATCAAAAACTTTCCTCCTTATCACAAAGCTCTCCTGCCTGTGGTGAAAGCTCCTATGTCTGGGGGGGAAGTGTTTTGTGACACATTTAAATGGACCTCTTGCCCCGTGCATAGTTCTTATAATGCTATAAGCTTTACCAGTGAACAAGTGTCTCTTTCTTTTCTGCCTGTGTTTATTCAGCTTGAGTCTGTGAAGCTGAATACACTGTTAAAGACACAAGTCAGATGATCTAAGCTGGGTGGAGTTATAAAAGATATGCTTCACATTTAAAAAAAAAAAATCTTAAGATATAGCAGAATTGTTACCTATACATTGAGAGGCTACAATGTCTAGTTTGCCATTTTAATTAAGTAATAAATATAGGCACACTTTCTTTATTTTTAAAAACCTGTTTAAAAGTGATCTGTTGAGTACTAATTAGTAATGTGAAACTCAGTTGTTTTGGGGGGAGGGAGGTGTTGTAAGCTTGTTGAAAAATATTTTATAAAAAACAGTTGTGCAAAAATCATGCTCTTTGAACAGTTAACACATGCTCTTAACTGTGCTCATGTCAGTAGTCTATTGACATTCCCTTTTTAAGTTAGTCTGACTAATGTAGGGCCTTAAAGTTAAGCAGATGCTTCACTGTTTTTGGATCAAGGCCCAACTCACTAAAGTTTTAACAACATGAGTACCTGAAGTCAAGGGGAATAAAGATACTCACATATTTAAGTCATTGCTGGTTCAGGCCAAAACAACAACTTTTCAGTAACTTCTGAAATGCTTTAAAACCTTAAGAGTTTGGAGTGGCACCATCTCGCTGCTTTGAGAGCTCAAAAGAGATCATTCTGCTCAGCTTCCAAAAGAAAGAATGAATGAATCTAACTATTATAGATATTAATACACACAACACTGAATATGGCCAGTTTCCTTTACTATTACACTGATATTTAACATTAAAGAAAATATATTTTTACTATGGTATTATGAAATTATCAGAATATTGAACAATACCTAGCTCCCATGTAAGTCAATGACAAAAGCTCCCTTTATCTGAAATAAGAGCAGGATTGAGGTTCTTGAGAGAAGTGGTAGAGGAGAGAGAAATCAAGTATCTTGCATCCTCTTCTCCCTAATGTTTTAACATTTAAAACAGATACAAACATTACCATAGCAATTCTTTGGAAATAGTTCATTTGCTTTAGGTGTTTGTCTATCTGATGCTCGCTATTTAAAAGAGGCTTTTCTCGGTCATTCACAAAGGTCTGAGAGAGCACTACCTCAGAATTTGGGGCAGGGTGTGATGTGTATGGAGTAGTTAATGAGGTTATTGTTGTTAGTATTTTGAGGCCTGGTTTTGAAACCCTTTCTCATGCAATAATCTTTACTCAAGCAAGCAGTCCTGTTGCAGGATTAGGCATCTGATATTTAAACACCTCTTTCCCTTACACATACACCCACCAGTATTCCTGCTTTGCAGCGCACACAAGATATTTTTTAGAGCTCTTTTAATTGTTTGCACTCTTTGCTAATCATCTGAGAGTAAAGTTGTTCAATATGTAGCTACTCTGCATGCAGGAATAGTTGTTTCCACATTTTCCTTTTTTTATAAGTGTGTTTTTTATTGTAGCAGTTGCCTGATAATCTGCACAAAAGTTAAGGTTGCACAGCTGTTTCTATATTAATCCCATCTTCAGGTGTTCATAACTTTCTGAAACATCAACCTTTTTTAGTGGAATTAGAGCAAAATCCTTTCAGTGGTTTTGAGGGAATTAATTTTTTTTTTTTTTTACTTTTAAATTTCTAATTGCATCTCTCTCTCTCTCTCCTACCTACACACACAAGTCTACAGAAAAATGGCTATTTGAAGTTTGGCATAAACACAGTCTCCGCTGAGGGTTAGCGTTTGTTTGTCTTGGGAGGAAAAATAAAAATATAAACATTGGAAAAGTGACTTCTGAGTATGCTCAGTAGGCAGCCAAGATTGTAGTAGAACTTTCTGAAGCCCCCATGCCCTTTGACATCATAGGGCAAATTTTCCATGTCACCTGGTCTGATCAGGGGATGGTGCAGGAACAGGGACTGCTTCTCACACTATTTGCAGAAGGGAAGCGTGTAATAGAGTGTTGCCAGCTGTCACATGGTGCACTTACTGCTGTTGGCACCTCCTTTGGTGGTGTCTCTCCCATCAGTCTCTTACCCTACAGACCCTTTCTACTCCAGGAACAGCAGCCTCTGCTTTCTGACCTGGCCCTGCGGCCAGGTCACCATATGACTTCTCCTTCTGGGAAATGTAACACAGTCTTTCCCAGACAAACCACCACAGGCAGTCCACTGCATGGCCTGTGCCACATCCCCAGTGGCTGGTAGGGGAACCTGGGCCCACCTTCTACTCTGGGTTCCAGCTCAGGGGCCCTCTGGTTAGCAGCCAAGGCCAGCACTGCTATTCCCCTGAGCCTTCTCCTACCTGCCCCCCTCTTTGGGTTTGCCAGCCTCCCAGGGAGCAACTAGGGTCTGTGGACAACCCTCTATAGTCCCAAACACACCTCCCTGCAGGGAGTGACTACAACCTACCTTCCTGCAGCCCCCTTCGGCTGCCAGCTCCTGAGCTTTACAATAGGCTTACCTGTTCCTGCCCAGCTAAGCCTGTTCCCTATCAATCCCCTGCTCCCTCACTCCACCTCCAGGTGCAGCCTGTGGAGTTAATTAGCCCATCTTAACCCTTTCCAGTCTTGTGTGGGGTGTGAGTTGGGGTGATTGGATGTCTACAAGTCTTACAATATTTGGTGTATTTCTTAAAGCCTCAGTTCCAAGAGTCATGTGACTGAGATTCAGTTTTCACTTTTTTAAATACAAAGCAAGTTTCTAGCCTTCATGATTGCAGAAAAAAGCCTGAAAAAACATGAACTACTAAAGACTCAGATACTAAAAGGCAAATAAAGCACCCAAAATTATTTATAAAAACCTTATTTTTACAAATTATTAATTTTGCTTTCTCTTTCTTTTGCCTTTGGACTTCTGAGCCTCTAGATTGCACTCACTTCATATTTTCAAGTTTTCTCCTGCAACAATGAGGGCTAGAAACTTACTTTTGTTGCAGTATTTTGTATGTCCTAATAGGATCAAATTCTGCCATCAGATACTTATGACTAGCCATTGATTTTTCAATCAGTGTTATGGTCAAGTATCTTAGAATTAAGGCCCTAGCCATTCAAGTATTAACTCCATAACTCCAGCTTTTGTAGAACAGTAGGGTTGGAGGAAAGTCAGTTATTTGCTCTAATGGGTCATGAGGATTTATTATTGATTTCAGACCAGTTTTTCATTTCTTTCTTTATAAAACTATGTGTACACGCACCCAGAGCATTGAATAGGTGTATTTTAGATATCAAAATAAATATTTATTTTAAAATGAAGGGTTCAGTCTGGTGAAAACTTAATGCATATTTAGTAATTCAGGAGTAGATGAATGATCTATGAAATAGGTGTTAAAAAACAAACACTTAGAATGAAAGATTGCTCTGTCAAAGATTCAACAGTCCAGATGAAGGCTGACAGAGCTTCTCCTCCAGTTCTCTAATCCTTCAGGAAAACCAGAGAAGACAAGAAATTACATTTTGAATGTTAATAAAGCCAGAAATGTCTTTTTTTCTCTCCCCTGGAAAAGCTTTCAGGCCTTATTGTTTAAAAACAAAGACTGAGGGGGAGAGAACTTTCAGAGAAGGTAAAGTAAGGGAGGGGAAATGGAAGGGATTTTTTCTTTTTATTATTTATT
This sequence comes from Caretta caretta, assembly GCF_965140235.1. Lineage (NCBI taxonomy): Eukaryota > Metazoa > Chordata > Testudines > Cheloniidae > Caretta > Caretta caretta. The sequence continues at coordinate 82,324,918 of NC_134207.1, read as the reverse complement.
TCCAGTATCTCAAAAATTGCTTAGGAAACTTTGCTCAATTGGGCGGAGACCAAGCATGGAAAATTTCAGATGCAAAGGTGAGTGTTTTTAGTAAGTTATGAACACATGAAAATATACGGGAATGGTAATGGAATGTGTTTTTTCAACCTCAAATACAGTGTAGCAGCTGCTATCAGCATGATTGCTGTAGAAAATGCCTCTTATTTGATGCTTGTCAGGGTGTTTGTTTATTATGTAATACAGCAGAAACCTTCTGTACATTTTCTGAATAACTGTTTTTTAAAGAACTGTTTGTGAATTGTTACTGTTTATTTTTAGGAGGAGGGTAGGAGACGGGTCTGGCACAGGGAGCACCAAACTGAAAATGAGAATCATTATGTGAGAAAACAGGAATTTCTGCTGTTTGAGAAACAGACTGCATATTGGAAGATTGTACAACTTGCTCGGTTTAATTTACGAACAAACATCAGGCTGGGTTCACTTTTTTTCACAAGCTTGTGGAAAATAACCAAAGGAATTGGATTCAAAGTAATTCTTCCAAAGCAAGGCAGGGAAGTTAGGGGAACACGTTGTGATGTACTGACTAATGTATGGGGGTACCATTGGTGGCTATGTCTGCTCACACTGCCTTTTAAAACCCAGTCTACAATTGGAAATTGAGCAGTTGCTGAAAGTTATTTTCAGTAAGAGGTCTGAACCGTGCATGAGTGGTTGGGACTGATTGCTTGCCCCACACTTCAGCAATCACCTGCCAGCGCCATAGGTGGGGGGTGGATCCTGGAGGAGCAGTTCATCCCAAAAGACTGGTTGAGACGCATTCAGAGCGGAGTCTTAGAGTAAAGACATCCTGGTCCCTCTACTTTTTCAACTGGGAAATTTCTCCACCCAGTGGTAAGGGCCTGCCTGCATCCAGTGAATATTTGTGACCTCCTTGCAGTCCCTGTTGAGGGGATCATTACACCTTCCCTTCCCCCCACCCTGCTCCACCAAAATTCCCAAAGAGCCCCTCCTGCCTTGGTGCAGGTTCCCTGCCCATCTCCAGGGACCCTCCATATCATCTTCCAGGAAGAGCAGTGAGAAAGTGCCCTGTGAAGCACAAACCCAACAAGAGGACAAAGTCAAAGCCCTTCTCTGGCTAGTCAGAGTCCAGGCCAAAAATCAATTTTGACTACTCTGGTCTCTCCTTGGTAACTCCAGTTTTAGGGGACTCTCCTTGTTTCTTCCTCCACAGAATGGGGTTACTTCAGACTTCTGGTTGTTTTCTGTGGTGAGGGTGGGTTATGTCATAGAAATTTCTATCTTCCCTTCCCACGTTAACCTCACTCCTGTCCTTGGATCAACACAAACAGGGCTGTGTCCTATAGACTGCAACTCCTCTTTGTGGTAAAAGCCATGTCTTCCATCCCCCAAAATCAAAGGAGGCAGGAAGTTTGCTCTTAGTACTTGATAATGCACAAACAGTCAGGAGGACAGACTTGTTCATCCTTAATTGTTGAAGCAGTTTGAAAAATATCAGAAAAATCCATTTCTGCATTGCAAAATAGTTTAGTTTAACTCTGCAGTGAAAAGGAGGCATTGTGTTTGTGATGGAGCCTCTTCCTCAAAGTTTTTAGCTCCTAGTTGATATTTGAAAGAGCCATCATCCAGTAAAGTTAAGTTGAGGGGTGGTAGATGGTAGATGAGGACTACATATAGTCCAGATGTTGTCCCCTATGTATGAACAAACCTGTTTTAACAGTAAAGGTGAAAGATTAGCTCCTTATGGTCTTCAGGGTCCTTATAATATTGGGACATAAGCATAAAAGAAAAAATAGGATAAGTGAATATTAATTAAATCTGTCATTAATCAGTTAGAACAGTCTGTGAAAATCAGCTTGCATTTCCAGTAATTCAGATTTATGCAATTCTTTTAAACATCATTGTACTATGACACTAAGGCAACTAATTAAATTTACTATACAAAAATTACTTTGGAAAAATAATATTTTAACGAACATTTTAATGGAAATAACGTTCTTTGGTGTGGGCACAAAAGGCAGATAATTTATTATGACTTCCTGTTAAGTATCCCCAGCCATTTTCTGTTGGCTGTTTGTAGATCAACATGGACTAGATCTTACTTATCGGAACATTTTCTCTGATTTAGTCACAGACGTTTAAAAGTTTTTCTTTAATTCGTTGCACTTTGTTTGAAGGAAGATGTCCAGGTACAGTAGCCGTGTGTTGTGCAGTACTTAATTCAATATCTCTTCAATTTTTTCTCAAGAAAAATCTTCCAAGATATATAAGGTTTCAGAGTTTTTTTGATGATGGCTGAAATGAGAACAGTAGTGTCTCACCCTGCAAAGATGCAAGCTGGTGAACAATTGAGTCCATAATGTTTCCTGCAATCTAGGCAAAACCCATCGCTTCTGCCACTATAGATATGTTCAGTGTAGTAGTGTGTTTGGGTTTAGTTAGCTCCATTGAGGGTATGAGCACACACATTTGTAAAAGGGAAGCAGCACAGTGGTGCACTGGGGTTCAGCCCAGAGGTTCAGCATTCAGGTCCCAGTTCTGTATTCCTTGTTCATGTTGAGTAGCACTTCAGTGGGATTACTAGTGTGACCAAAGGTTCTAGAATTGGACCTTAAATTCAGAACTGAGGATGCGATACACAAAGCAACTTAGAGGTAGGCACCTAAGTCTGTGTGTGGCACCACTGATCCACAAAGTACAGGGTTAGGCAGAAGCCAAGCAGGAAGTCACCTTGCCTAACTTTCCATTGTAAAAGTTCCCTAAGTGCCTAAATTTTAGATCCTGGGGCACACATGTAGCCGCTTCCCTCTAGGCATGCATGATCCAGATGCCTATTTCCCACCTAAGCCCCAGAGTGATTCACGAGCTGGGGAAGATAGATATTTGGCTGCCTCAGTCACCTGCAGGACCCAATCTGCTAGGCAACTGGCGAGCACACCTCCCGGAATGAGTCCCATTCAAAATCCATCCAGAAGAGGAGAAGGAAGTGGTGCCACCTTATAACTTTTAGCCCAGTGGTCAGAATTCTCACCTGGGGCATGGGAGATCTGGGTTTGATTTTTCCCCCCACCCCACCAAAGTGGGAGGAGGGATTTGAACAAGAGTCTCCCACGTCTCAAAAGGGTGCTTTAACCATTGCACTACCAGATATTCCGATGTGGGGCTCTGTCAACCTCTCCTGTCAAGCAAATAATGTGGATAAATAATGAGTCATTGGAGCAGGAGAACTGGATGTGGGGGGTCTCACATTTCCCAGGTGGCTGCCCTAAACACTGGGCTACAGTCTCTCTCGTTGCTCACCCACTCCTGTAATAGACCCATAACCTCTGGCTGAATTACTGAAGTCCTCCAATCATAATTTAAAGATTTAAGTTACAGAGAACCCACCATTTAAATGATATCCCACAGTGCAGAGGAAGGCAAACCCCACCCACCCCTCAGGGTCTTTGCCAGTCTGACCTGGGGGAAAATTCCTTCCCAACCCCAAATATGGTGATCAGTTGAACCTTGAGCATGTGGGCAAGACCCACCAGCCAGACACCTGCGAACGAATTCTGACACTCAACATTGCAGCACCTACGTACCTTCACGGATCCCACCCTGAGAGCCCTAGAGAACCCATTAAAAATGGGAAGTAGCATAACTACTGTGTACAACTGGCTGAGGACCATTGGTGTACAGTGATGTTACATCTACTATCACGCTAGGCATAGGTGCCGACTCAGTGGGTGCTCCGGCACTGGAGCACCAGGGAAAAACTGGTGGGTGCTCTGTACCCACCGGCAGCTCCCCGACCAGCCCCAGCTCACCTCCGCCTCCTCCCCTGAGCGCGCTGCTGAGTCTTCCTTCTCCCCTCTCCCTCCCCGTGCTTTCGCGCAGCAAGCAGTGGGAGGGAGGGGGGAGGAGGAACGCAGTGCTTTCGGGGAAGAGGCGGGGCCGGGGCAGGGATTTGGGGAGGGGTCCAATAGGGGCAGGGCGGGGGAGGCGTGAGCACCCACCGGCACCAAGGAAAGTCATTGAAGGATTTATGGCAGCTCAGAAAGTTAGCACAAAAAATAGTCCTGATTAAAAATTCCGTGACGTAAAAGCTACTGAGAGGAAAATGTGCGCAAATATAGATGTACAGGAGAAGTTAGAAATTCTGGATATGCATAGCTCTTGAAACTAAAGAAAATATATGCTAACTAATTTCTCTTAACTATCCTGTCTAATAAAAAGTTAATCAAAATGATCCAGAAACAAATTGTCCAGAGTATAATCCATAATTAGTCAATTTATTCACTTTCTGAATTTTGGAGTTTGTAAGGAGTTGCATTTGTTCTAAATATAAAAATGACAGCCCTTCAGTTTAAATTACCTTGGTCACTGTTATCACTTACGGCCTTCCTCCCCTGCTCCTATCCTCTCCCCTGCAATATTTGAATATTATGGCTCATTTATCTCGAGTAAAAATAATTTCTGTGTTGAATACACTTCTCCTTTTGATTAGATCAAAAAGGGGGCTCCTTCTAAGCCCTTCACTCCCAGCAATGAGAGCCTACCAAGTAGGACACACTTGAGTAGGCAACCTGATGTCAGCAGTTCTTCCTGTGCAGAAGATTGTCATAGGCTAGAACGGATTAGCTGAAATTTATTCTGGCAGTGAATAAACCTCTGGTAGGGTCAATTGAATTCCTTTGACTGTTTACCAAAATTATGAAGTTGAAAGTCTGATCTGAAGCTAATTTTCTGATCAGCATGGTAATTAGAATTCTGGATGATGATTATATTTACAATAGAGAATATATATTAATAACATATTCTCTGAACCAAATCACTGTTTCAGAGGGTGACAGCAGTAACATTAACTGGATAAGTTACATCTGATAATTGTCTGGTTTTATTTGCATGAAGCAGTCAGCTTGAAGTATTGAAATGTAGGAGATAATATGAAATTCCTAAGCCTGAATTATAGTAGTTGTGTATTTGAAAGGTACTCTGATGAGAATACATTAGGGGAAAAAAGCAAAGTATTACATTTAATGTCTAATGCTGTTTGATCTTTTACTTCAAAATACTTAGGTCAGTGCGTTCTAGAATAGAACTTGTTTGATGCAACACAAGGTCTGGGGTGGGGGGAGGGGATGAAATCTGTTGGAGATTGAAAAGAAGAATAATAGTTACCTGTTTTGTTCAACTAATTTGTTTCAGGTTGTAACTAGGCATTTCAGTTTCACCATTGGTTTTTCAGTATAAAATAGAACCTTCAAAATTGAAAACCACCTTGTAATAAGGTATATAAAATGTGAGTACCAAAAAAATTGAATGGGGTTCTCTTGAACTAAACATTTTTAGTACTGAAAAAAAACAAAACAAATAAAAATATATGTAACAACTGAGTGTTCAGTACCATACCAGGCTTAGAGGTAAGCAGAGATCTTGTAGGTAACTAACCTAATTTAAAGCCCTGTTGGTCCTAATTAAATTAGCTGTAGTGACACTCCTTGGGAATACTAATGAATTAGAATAAGTATCTCACCCTTTATATACTGCAGTTACAAACCATATTCCCAGACTAACACACTTCTAGCAGGAGTTTTAACATACATCCTTTTGCTGGTTTACTAATCTACCTAGCCCTTTAAAAATTTGACTCCCCAGCTAGTAAGACAATCTTGCTACTGACCTAAACATAATTTTGAGTAAGACATGTGGGGAGAGATAGCTCAGTGTTTGAGCATTGGCCTGCTAAACCCAGGGTTTTGAGTATCCTTGAAGGGGCCTGTCATAAATATAAAGGGAAGGCTAAACACCTTTAAATCCCTCCTGGCCAGAGGAAAAACCCTTTCACCTGTAAAGAGTTAAGAAGCGAAGATAACCTCACTGGCACCTGACCAAAATGACCAATGAGGAGACAAGATACTTTCAAAGCTGGAGCGGGGGGAAACAAAGGGTTCTCTCTGTCTGTCTGTTGCTTTTGCCGGGACCAGAGCAGGAATGCAGGTCAGAACTCCTGTAAAGAGTTAATAAGCAATCTAGTTAGATATGCGTTAGATTCTGTTTTGTTTAAATGGCTGATAAAATAAGCTGTGCTGAAGGGAATGTATATTCCTGTTTTTGTGTCTTTTTATAACTTAAGGTTTTGCCAAGAGGGATTCTCTGTATTTTGAATCTGATTACCCTGTAAGGTATTTACCATCCTGATTTTACAGAGGTGATTCTTTTACTTTTTCTTTAATTAAAATTCTTCTTTTAAGAACCTGATTGCTTTTTCATTGTTCTTAAGATCCAAGAATTTGGGTCTGTGTTCACCTATGCAAATTGGTGAGGATTTTTATCAAGCCTTCCCCAGGAAAGGGGGTGTAGGGCTTAGGGGGATTTGGGGAGGGAAAGACATTTCCAAGTGGGCTCTTTCCCTGTTATTTTTGTTAGACGCTTGGTGGTGGCAGCAATAAGGTCCAGGGACAAAAGGTAAAATAGTTTGTACCTTGGGGAAGTTTTAACTAAGCTGGTAAAAATAAGCTTAGGGGGGTTTTCATGCAGGTCCCCACATTTGTACCCTAGAGTTCAGAGTGGGGAAGGAACCTTGACAGGGCCATTTAGGGATCTGGGGCAAAAATTGGGGATTGGCCCTGCTTTGAGCAGGGGGTTGGACTAGATGGCCTCCTGAGGTCCCTTCCAACCCTGATATTCTATGTGGGTAGAACACTGAAATATGTCCTCTTAAAATGAAGAACCCTTTATGTATTTCATTAAGCAAAAGCAATAATAAAATATCCCCTTTCAAATGGGGAAACTGGGGCACGCTGAGGTTAACTGACTTCCAAAAGACAATGCCACCAAGTATATAGCAGAACCAAAAGTAGAGCCTAGGCAACAAAAGCAATTGTATTGAAATGATCTGAGATGCTGTGCAAGAAACTCTGTTCACTCCCAGTTGTGGTGTCTCACTCTGTTGAGAATAGGAGCTGCGACTGCTTGGGAGGAAGAGCACTTAGGCTCAAAGTGGGAAGGGAGAAAGCCATATATCACACTATAGCAAACTCCTCCAAACTATAGAAAGAAGCATTCACAGAAGAATTTGCTGTAAAGAATGGGAGTAACAACATAGAACACTTGAGAGGAAAAGGGAATTAGAAAGACATAGGGGTCTTGGGAAAAAACCTTTATACTGATTAGATTGTCCACGTATACTTTTATCCCTAGTTTTCCCAACATTAGTGAAATGGCTAACTTGGGGGATTGTTTTAATCAGGTAGATGTTTCTTTTTTATAATGAATTTAGAAAGTGACTTACTATGGCCCTGATCCTGCCAAGTGCTTCACCTGCGTCTGTGCTAAGCCCCACTGGTAATAAAAGTCCATCTGAAGAGAGCAGTTTGCAGGATCGTGAGCTACATTTGTCTGTCAATAATCACAATATGGGTCCCACCCCCCAATATTTACTACACATCTGCAAGGGATACAAAGACACAGCTCTGTTATACAATATTAGATTCTAGAAGTGTGTTGTGTTTTTTTTTAAAAAGAAAGTCAGACCTGGGACCAAATTCATTGCTTGTGGAAAGGGCATATCTCTATTTACTTCTAGAGTCCAAAAGGAATATGGAGGTAAATGGCTTAGATCTCCTATAATAAGTGCATTTTATTTTAAGGTAGTTGTCAGTTCTGTGCAGCCTTATCAACCTGCTAATTGTGGGTTACTTTAATTTTTTCTACATATGTTTTGGGTAATTTCATTTTTACACACACTCCCCTTTCCTCCCAAAATCACTTTTATTTCCTACACCAGTAATTCCATCCATATTTTAAAAGTGCTGTTATACTCTGAAAAGTAACATTACAGGCTCTGTTTGCTATATCTTAGGGTATGTCTACACTATGAAATTAGGTCGATTTTATAGAAGTCGATTTTTAGAAATCTATTTTATACAGTCTATTGTGTATGTCCCCACTAAGCACATTAAGTCGGTGGAGTGTATCCTCAATACCGTGGCTAGCATCGACTTACGGAGCGGTGCACTGTGGGTAGCTATCCCACAGTTCCTACAGCCTCCTCTGCCCATTGGAATTCTGGGTTAAGCTCCCAATGCCCAAAAACATTGTCGAGGGTGGTTTTGGGTACATGTCGTCAGTCGCCCCTTTCTCCATCCCTCCGTGAAAGCAACAGTAGACAATCATTTTGTACCTTTTTTCCTGGGTTACCCGTGCAAACGCCATACCACGGCAAGCATGGAGCCCGCTCAGCTCACTGCTGCTGTTGTGAGCATTGTAAACACCTCATGCGTTATCCTGGAGTATGTGCAGAACCAGGCTTAGAGACGCCAGCACGAGGATGATTGTGATGAGGACATGGACACAGACGTTCCTGAAAGCACAGGCTGTGGCAATTGGGACATCATGGCGGCAGTGGGGCTGGTTGATACAGTGGAACGCCGATTCTGGGCCCGGCAAACAAGCACAGACTGGTGAGTCCGCATAGTGTTGCGGGTATGGGATGATTCACAGAGGCCGCGAAACTTTCGCATGCGTAAGGCCACTTTCCTTGAAATTTGTGAGTTGCTTTCCCCCGTCCTGAAGCCAAGCCAGGAATACCAAGATGAAAGCCGCCCTGACAGTTGAGAAGCGGGTGGCGATAGCCCTGTGGAAGCTTGCAACACCTGACTGCTACCGGTCAGTCGGGAATCAGTTTGGAGTGGGCAAGTCTACTGTGGGGTATGCTGTGATCCAAGTAGCCAATGCAATCACTGACATTCTGCTACCAAGGGTAGTGACTCTGGGAAATGTGCAGGTCATACTGGATGGCTTTGCTGCAATGGGGTTCCCTAACTGTGGTGGGGTGATAGATGGAACACACATCCCTATTTTGGCACCGGACCACCTTGCCAACCAGTACATAAACCGCAAGGGGTACTTCTCAATGGTGCTGCAAGCACTGGTGGATCACAAGAGACGTTTCACCGACTTCAGCGTGGGATGGCCGGGAAAGGTGCATGACGCTTGCATCTTTAGGAACTCAGGGCTGTTTGAGCAGTTGCATGAAGGGACTTTCTTCCCAGACCAGAAAATTACCGTTGGGGATGTTGAAATGCCAATGGTTACCCAGTCTGCTCCTTGCTCCCATGGCTCATGAAGCTGTACACAGGCAGCCTGGACAGTTCAACTATAGGCTGAACAAGTGCAGAATGGTGGTAGAATATGCCTTTGGACATTTAAAAGCTTGCTGGAGCTGTTTGCTGACTAGGTTAGACCTCCGCACAACCAACATGCCCATTGTTATTGCTGCTTGCTGTGTGCTCCATAATATCTGTGAGAGTAAGGGAGAGATGTTTATGGTGGGGTGGGAGGTTAAGGCAAATCACCTGGCAGCCGATTTTGAGCAGCCAGACACCAGGGCGATTAGAAGAGCACAGCTAGGTGCGCTGCGCATCAGAGAGGCTTTGAAAACCAGTTTTATGACTGGCCAGGCTACGGTGTGACAGCTGTGTGTGTTTCTTCTTGCTACAAACCCGCCCCCTTTGTTGATTTTAATTCCCTGAAAGCCAACCACCCTCCCCCCCTTGATCACAGCTGGCAAAGGAAATAAAGTAACTATTATTTTAAAACCATGCATTCTTTCTTTCTTAATTTAAAAAAAAGTGAGATAACTGACAAGGTAGCCCAGTTGGGGTGGGGTGCGGGAGGAGGGAAGGACAACGCCACATTGCGTATTGTAGCCGCAGTACAAATCAAAACTGTTTGAATGACAGCCTTCTGTTGTTTGGGCCACCCTCTGGAGTGTAGTGGCTGGGTGCCCGGAGCCTCCCCGCCCCCGCATTCTTGAGCGTCTGGGTGAGGCGGATATGGAACTTGGAGAGGAGGGCAGGCAGTTATACAATGGGTGCAGCAGGGATCTATGCTCTTGTTGGCTTTCCTGCAGCTCCAACAGATGCTTTATCATGTCAGTTTGCTCCCCCATTAGCCTCAGCATCGCCTCCTTCCTCTGCTCGTCACGCTCACTTAATGCTTTCCTGGCCTCTGCCACTGAATGCCTCCATGCATTAAGCTGTGCCCTATCAGTGCAGGAGGACTGTATGAGCTCGGAAAACGTGTCATCACGAGTGCATTTTTTTGCCTTTTAATCTGTGATAACCTCAAGGACAGAGATGATAGGGGGAGCATAGAAACATTTGCACTTGGGGGGAGATAAAAAGGGAGAGTAAAATTTAAGATGATACATTTCTGAGAACAAAAGGGAGACACTTTCACAGTGAATCAAGCAATTCACAGCACATGTGCTTTAGGTACAAGATCGCATTTTGCCTTTTATATTGAGCGCCTGCTGGTATGGTGACACATCACACATGGCTGGGCAACAAAATTCGGTTTCCCGGCAGCCATGGTAAGCCTTTTGGTACGTGGGGTTGACTTTTTCCGCCTTCATAACATGTGGGAATGGTTTCAAACTGCAGCGCCATCCTTTCCCATAGCAAGCAATGCCAGTTGGGTTTCACATTTAAAAGGAGAGGCTGCAGTTTTTGGGTGGATGTGCAGCACACACCTCCCCCCACCCCGCTGCATGGCTATTCTCTGGGATGATCCCTTTTAGCCAAGCGCAAACAACCCAGCATGAACGGGATCCTTTTACTGTTCCCTTACAAAAATCCCCCTATTTCAACCAGGTGATCATGAATGTTATCACTCTCCTGAGCCTAACACAGAAAGATAAAGACTGAATGTTGCTTGAATGCGACCAAAACCCAGGACCATTCGCTGCCATGCTTTGTGCTGCAATGATTCCAGACTACTTGCTACTGGCTTGGCGTGGTAAAATGTCTTACCGTGGAGGATGAAATAAGGCAGCCCTCCCCAGAAACCTTCTGCAAAGACTTTCAGAGTACCTCCAGGAGAGCTTCATGGAGATGTCCCTGGAGGATTCCCGCTCCATCCCCAGACACGTTAACAGACTTTTCCAGTAGCTGTACTGGCCGCGAATGCATCCCAAGTCTTCAGGGCAAATCAAACATTAAACACTATTCCTTTTAAACCCTGTACTGGAGTTACAAATGTGCACTCACCAGAGGTGCCTTCTCTGGCTTCAGGGTCGGGGATCCCACCTGGGGAGGGTATTGGCTCCAGGGTGATGAAAAGGTCCTGGCTGCCGGGAGAATGGATTTACTGCTTGCCTGCTGCACGTTCTCCTCCTCCTCCTCCCTGTTGTGTGAGACTACCCCCTTGCAGGTGTCCACAGACAGTGGTGGGGTAGTGGTAGGGTCCCCCTTAGAACGCCATGCAGCTGATCATAAAAGTGGCATGTATGGGACTCTGACCTGGAGTGACCGTTTACCTCCTTTGTCTTTTGGTAGGCTTGCCTGAGCTCCTTAACTTTCACACGGCACTGCTGTGTCCCTGTTGTAGCCTCTCTCCACCATGCCCTGTGTGACTTTGGCATATATATTAGCATTTCTTCTTTTTGATCGGAGTTCGGCCTGCACAGATTCTCCTCCCCATACAGCAGTCAGATCCAGTGTCTCCCTTTCGGTCCATGCTGGAGCTCGTTTGCGATTCTGGGGGGACTGTATGGTTACCTGTACTGCTGAGCTCGCCACGCTGCCCAAACAGGGAATTAAATTCAAAATTTCCCAGGGCTTTTCCTGTGTACCTGGCTAGCGCATCAGAGTTCAAAGCGCTGTCCAGAGCGGTCACATTGGAGCACTCTGAGATAGCTCCCGGAGGCCAATACCATTGAATTGCGTCTGCATTACCCCAAATTCGATCCAGCAAGGTCGATTTTAGCGCTACTCCCCTCGCTGGGGAGGAGTACAGAAGTCGATTTTAAGAACCCTTTAAGTCGACGGAACGGGGTTGGTTGTGTAGACGCATTCATTTTAAAATTGACCTAATGCGGCTAAATTCGACCAAACCCTGTAGTGTAGACCAGGGCTTAGTGTATTCCAAATAGAGACTTAGGGGGTAAAGTTCATCCCTGTGTTGAAGACCATAACAAAGTCCACCTAGTTCAACTGCACCCCATGATCTGGTCTTGTATTTACCCATTATTTTGCAAGATAGCCTATTGTAAGGCAGGTATACCCCATCACCCCTTTGGGTACTACAGCAACACAGCCAAGTGCAAATAACCACTCCTCTCAGCGCAGCATGACCTAATGGTCAGAAACAGTAGGGCTGTCCTTAGATTCAGGGTAGCATGGCCTAGTGGCCCACATCAATGAGGTACCTCTGTAGGTCAGGGCAGTATGGTCCAATGGGCAGAGTGGGGGGCTGTTCTTGGATTCAGGGCAACCTGGCCCAGCAGCCAAAGCTAGAAAGCCTACTCCTCAGCACAGAGTGGCCTGTCCTAGTGGCCAAGAAAGGGGTGGGCCACCACCCAGGGGTGGGTTGGCAGCCAGGCCCTACCTACTCTACCAGGTCCCAGCCCAAGGGACTATCACCATAACGTGTATCCACCACTGGGTCAGTTTCGATCCTTCCAAAACACACTCACTCCATTTCCAGTTCCACAATCAGATCAATGTCTGATTCCCTTGGGCTACTTCCTACCCTATCTTCCTGCTCCATAATCCGCAGGTCCTCTGGTTCTCCAGGGTGGTCAGCAGGTGACGTTCCCAGCAACTCCTTCCCCTTGTGGGCCTCCACAGACAACTGAGTATCTGCCTGAGTCTCGGCCTGCCTGGCCTCTGTGGTCTGGGGCTGGGTCTGTGGTCTGGGGATTTTTTTTTAAATCTACCTTTACTTAAATGTGAAAATTAGCACTCCCTTGCCCCCCAAAGAAAAATTGCCTTAATGTGTTTTGAGGCATACTAAAAATAAAAACAAGAAATACATTTTGTCAGTATCTGTGTGCCTTGGGTGCCTTTCTCAGCTGCAAAGATTCATATAAGGTAGCAGTCCTCTTCAGGGGTGAAAGGGAAGTACTTTTAAAAATGTTTGCAAAAAGAAAAGGAGGACTTGTGGCACCTTAGAGACTAACCAATTTATTTGAGCATGAGCTTTCGTGAGCTACAGCTCACTTCATCAGATGCATACCGTGGAAACTGCAGCAGACTTTATATATACACAGAGAATATGAAACAATACCTCCTCCCACCCCACTGTCCTGCTGGTAATAGCTTATCTAAAGTGATCATCAGGTGGGCCATTTCCAGCACAAATCCAGGTTTTCTCACCCTCCACCCCCCCACACAAATTCACTCTCCTGCTGGTGCTAGCCCATCCAAAGTGACAACTCTTTACATAATCAAGTCGGGCTATTTCCTGCACAAATCCAGGTTTTCTCACATCCCCCCCCACCCCCATACACACACAAACTTAAATAGAGACTGGGAGTGGCTAAGTCCATTATGCAAGGTAGCCTGTTTCCTCTTGTTTTTTCCTACCCCCCCCCCAGATGATCTGGTTTAACTTGGATTTAAACTTGGAGAGTGGTCAGTTTAGATGAGCTATTACCAGCAGGAGAGTGAGTTTGTGTGTGTATGGGGGTGGGGGGGAGGGTGAGAAAACCTGGATTTGTGCAGGAAATAGCCCGACTTGATTATGTAAAGAGTTGTCACTTTGGATGGGCTAGCACCAGCAGGAGAGTGAATTTGTGTGGGGGGGGTGGAGGGTGAGAAAACCTGGATTTGTGCTGGAAATGGCCCACCTGTTGATCACTTTAGATAAGCTATTACCAGCAGGACAGTGGGGTGGGAGGAGGTATTGTTTCATATTCTCTGTGTATATATAAAGTCTGCTGCAGTTTCCACGGTATGCATCTGATGAAGTGAGCTGTAGCTCACGAAAGCTCATGCTCAAATAAATTGGTTAGTCTCTAAGGTGCCACAAGTACTCCTTTTCTTTTTGCGAATACAGACTAACACGGCTGTTACTCTGAAACCTTAAAAATGTTTGTCACTGTACTGGTTACCTCCATAGCTTTTTTGTTTTGGTTTCATGAATGGCAGCAAGTGTATTACAAGCATTCCTTTCATCAGTATAGCCAAGCTGGTGTTTGTATAAATGCTAGACAGTCTCAGGGCTTTGATTCTTCTCCGACTTACAGTAATGTAATTCCATTGACATCATTGGAGTTACTGCTCACTGATACATTATGTAGGGCTGCAGTCCAGTTTTAGGTTTTGGCCAGCTGTTACCAACAGATACATTGCACCACAGCCGAGCTAGCTAAGTGTTAGACTCATGCAAACAGGAAGCCTATCATTTCTTCACAATGTAGTCAAGTTCAGAAAAAGAATAGTGCACTGAAAACCTCAGAACAAGTATAAATGGAGTAAAATAAAATCTTTTGCTTTATTGTGGAGTTGCAGGTCACAAGGGTTGAGTTCCATTCAGTTCCCTCCATTTTGCACTTAATTCAGGGATTCTCAGTCCCCTCCATGTCACAGTCTTCACAGTGGGGTGTGGCAACTGGAGGCCGACCAGGTCTTTGCTCTGAGCCTGGGTTTGGGATGGCCCTCAGGAAGAACTCCCCAGAATTCTCTCCAAGAGGTACACATGGCAGACTCCACGGCTTTCTTTGTAGCAGAGCTTTCACCAGATTTTTAACTAAATGCCTCTGTTTCTTTATTAGCACTGAGGTTTTTCTCCTCAAAACAGCTAAAATAAAAACAACAACAACAAAACTTTGCTTCCTGAAGGATTGGAAGGACAGCATGTCCCCACATCTGCCTTCAGCAATATCAGATGAACAGCAGGACAGAGTGAAAGCTGCTCCCAGCCGGCATTTGAGCTAGGTCTATGTTGAGATGGATGAGCAGGCTACAGTGAAACCCTTGTTGAAAGACAACTTTATTAGGACTTAAAGTAGACAGATCAAAATCATGACAGGAATCTGCATATTGCCAAAGAACATAAGTATGGACGTGCTCAGAAGTCAGCTGTATAAGAGATTCTCATGGGTTTCTTGCAGTATGTCTGTGGCTGCTGACTTGTCTATCCAAAAAAGTTTTGGGCTTGAGCCCTATGGTTAGGTCATCTTGAAAATTTGCTTCAGCTGACTTTGCCATCACTTAAGACCTTCTTAGAATAAGTGATTGTAGTTCCTTCCTGTCAGCTTCTCGGCTGATGGTTTAGGCTGGTTTGCATATTGTTTCAGGATAGGTCCCTCTTACAATAGGGTGTGTATATGCGTGTGTAATATGAGAGGAGATTCTGGTTACAGTTAAATCGGGTCTGAGAACTAAGACCTGAGGGTTAATGAAAATGTGGCAAAAAAGGAGTGCTCTGTATTGAAAATGCTTCTTGTTGTAGCACAAGCTAAGCATACCCTACCAGATGCCCAAAAAAGCCACAATCAAGGAAGAAGGCCATACAGGTTAAAGAAACAACCTGGTTTAGAGGGGAAGTAAAGGCAGCTGTGTATCAATATGTAGCTATAACAAAAAATATAAGAAGAAGGAAGTTGATCGTCACTAATATAAATCAGAAGTTAAAATTAGGAAATTGATAAGGGATGACTAGGGACACAAGGAGAGGTCTTTGGCCTGCAGAGTTAAAGACAATAAGAAGGTTTTTTTAAATATGTTAGGAATAAAAAGAATCCTGAGAATGGTATTAGTCCATTACTAGATGGAAATGATAGAATTATTAATGATAATGCAGAAAAGGAAGACATGTTCAATAAGTATTTCTGTTCTGTATTTGGGGAAAACATATTATATAGTCTCATCATATAGAGATGATTATACTCTTTCCATTCCACTAGTATCGCTGGAGGATGTTAAACAGAAGCTACTGAAGTTAGACATTGTCAAATCAGCAGGTCCAGAGAACTTGCATCCAAGAGATTTAAAAGAGCTGGCTCTGGTGCTCATTTGGCCATTATTGTTGATTTTCAATAAGTTTTGGAGCACTGGGAAAGTTCCAGAAAACTGGAAGAAAGCTAATGTTGTGCAGGTTTTTAAAAAGGGTAAATAGGATGACCCAAGTAATTATAAGCCTGTCAGCCTGACATCGAACCTAGGCATGATAATGGAATGACTGATAAAGGATTTGATTAATAAAGAATTAAAGGAGGATAATATAGTTAATGCAAATCAACAAGTATTTATGGAAAATAGATCCTGTCAAACTAACTTAATAATTTTTTTGATGAGACTACAAGTTTGGGTTGATACAGGCAGTAATGTTGGACATAATATACTTAGACCTTTTGTAAGGCATTAGATTTGATACCACATAAGATTCTGATTAAAATACTAGAACGCTATAAAAGTAGTATGACACACGTTAAATGGATTAAAAACTGACTAACTGATAGATCTCAAAATATAACTGTAAATGTAACGGTAAATGTGGAATCCTCATCGAGTGGGTCTATTTCCAGTGAGTTCCGGTAGGGATTGGTTCTTGGCCTTATGCTATTTGATGGTTTTTATCAATGACCTGGAAGAAAACATAAAATCATCACTGATAAAATTTGCAGATGACATAAAAGTTGGGGAGTTATTTAATAATAATTTAAATAATAAAGAGGAATAGTCACTGCTTCAAAGCAATTTGGTAAACTGAACACAAGCAAACAATGTGCATTTTGATACGGGTAAATGTGTGCATCTGGGAACAAAGAATGTAGGCCATACTTCCAGGATGGGGGACTCTACTGGAAAGCAGTGACTCTAAAAAAAGATTTGGAGGTCATGGTGGATAATCAGTTGAACGTGACCTCCCGGTCTTATGTTTCCAAAAGAGCTAATGTCATCTGGGGATGCATAAACAGGAGAAACTCAAGTAGGAATAAAGAGGTTATTTTTCCACTGTATTTGGCACTGGGGCAACTGCTCCTAGAATGCTGCATCCAGTTGTGATGCCCACAGTTCAAGAAGGATGTTGATAAATTGGAGAGGGTTCAGAGAAGAGTCCCGAGAATGATTAGAAAACACACCTTATAGTGATTGAGCTCTTTGAGTCTATCTGTTCATCTTAACAAAGAGAAGGTTAAGGGATGACTTGATTCTTGTCTTTAAGTATCTACATGGGGAACAAATCTTTAATAATGGGCTCTTTAATCTATCCGAGAAAGGTATAACATGATCCAAGGGCTAGAAGCTGAAGCTGTATAAATTCAGACTGGAAATGAGGTATACATTCTTAACAGGGAGAGAAATTAACCATTGGAACAATTTACCAAGGTTGTGCTGGATTCTTCATCACTAGTAATTTTTAAATCAAGATTTGGATGTTTTTCTAAAAGATCTGCTCTAGGAATTATTTTGTGGAAGTTTTGTGGCGTGTGTTATATAGTGGTCCATTCTGGCCTTTGAATCTATGAGTGACTCTCCCTGATTCAGGAGGGCTTCAGAAGATTTATTCTCATATTCTGATGTTCTGGAAAGATAATGCTGTAATGGCATGGATTTCAGTATTTCCACCTGGAATATTGATCCCCTTTTGAATTTGTTGAGAGACCTGAGATCTAAAGTGGGTTATTTGGCTTTTTTAATCTTTATACTACAAAGGCTCTTGGGCCCTTTCAAAAATATCTGTCTCTCCCTGGAACTAGTTCTGTTATTCCAAAGTGTAGAAGATGGACTATCTTCTGATGCTATGAAGGGTCTTGTTGAAAGGTGTGGAAGAGAGTGTTTCTCTAAGAAATCCCAAAATTTCATGTCAAAGCTCTGCTACAAATTGTTTGACTTGAATAACACTTTTCAATTGGTATGTAGTTAGTATTCTTGAGCTTTTGAAGCTATCTTTCTGGAGAGTTCTTCAGTCCTAAACCAGAGCTTAGAGAAAAGATCTGATCTGCCACCATTCATCATGGAGATGAGGAATGCTCCATGTGAAGGCTGCCTGACATGGAGAGTCCTAGAATGAAATTCACAAGTAAAACAGAATTTTCCCTTTCAACCTCTTCGTTTTGTTTGAAAAATACAGTATATGCTCTCCAAATTTACAGCACTTACTCTTTGAGTAAAGAATTATTTTTCTGAGCATTTACGAGTAAATCTGTATTGGCTTAAATTAGTTTTTTTTAAATCAATTTTAATTAATTATTTAAGAAATTTAGCATCCATGTCAGTCGTTTCTTTTTTCCAAGTGATCATAACTATAGAATAACTGAGGCTCTTCAAACTTTCCATGTACTTAACATTAATTGAAGTCTTGCGCATAGGCTATACTTGAAGGAATTAGGTTGTAATTAAGCTATGAATCATAGTTTTATCTAATTTTTTTTGGTATTACATAGGCGACAGACTGGGTCAGGTCAACAACTCAGGTAACTCTTAAATAGTACATTTCCAACATTGCTGGTAACTGAAGCAATTATCTCCCTTCCTCTTTAGCTAATTTGCATGCAACAGTTCTGTTGGTTGTAACAACTGGTATAAGGAAGACCAAACATGTATCAAGAGTTCTCAGTGGTAGACTACTTGGCCCAGTTGTCACTGCTGGGGTTTCATGACTGCATGCTATATTTGGGCATCAGTGCAAAAAGTGCTCCCCATGGCTCTGCTGTCTTAGGTAGACAGCACACCAAGGTAGCACTGTCAAGGAAGACTGATGCAGGGGTTGCCATCAAAGTACATAGACATTGGGCCTTTGGCACTTGGCTCCCCCGTCCCCATTGTTATAATGTTATACATTGTGTCAGACCTAACACGGCCCTTCAAAGCAATATCAATTGTATTTTAAAGGCCAAATTTGCCAGTATCCTCTGATCTGTGCTGCTCTGATGATGTAGAACAGCTGTAAACCCAGTCTGCCTTGCACATGTGCTCTCGCTGCTTTCCTCTGCTCGGGTATACTGGTGAATATGCCTACCTAAAAGTGGTTGAAGGTTATAATTACATATCTTCATAGAATTAGAAATATCACTTGGAAGAATTCTTTTTGGATCTCTCCTTTTAGTGTTCATGTATGAAAATTTTAATATATTTTTTTTAAAAACACGAAAATTCCAAGACAAAAAAGCTACATTAAGATGGACTTAAAAGTGAGAGACTGTGTCAGTAATTTAAGGATAAAAAACATTACAGGGAACATTATTCATTTTTCCCAAACCAGGGAATTCAGAATTAGGGGTACACTTTAAAGAAATCTGTTACAAAATGGAAATGCTCAAGAAGGGTACCCAAAAACTCTAACTCTATCCCATAGTAAAGGAGCATGCAAATTGTTTTTATTGTGTCTTGTCAAATCAGTTTCAATTAATCTGGACCACAAACACTAAAATTCCCTAATCATAAAGTTAGGCATTACTACAGGACAGAGTTAAGGTTGTTTGGCTTTCTTAACTGTTTATTTCCTTACATTAACATCTGAATTTCTGTTACATGTAACCTTAACTCTTAATTCTATTCTGCCATGAATTTATTTAACTTTGGCAGAAGCGTAATCATTCAGAGTTGCCTTTACCTACTTTGGTGTCTTAGAACCCAATCCTACAAACTCTTCCTTAAACAAATAGTTCCACTGATTTCAGTTCAGCTGCTGTTCTGAGAAGGGGTTCTCAGAATCTGGCTCCTAGGTTACAGTGCAACTGCTGAATAGACATAAATTCTCATCCTAGTACAACAGATAAGGATTAACAAGCAGAGATGGCACAGG
Source organism: Caretta caretta (assembly GCF_965140235.1). Taxonomy (NCBI): domain Eukaryota; kingdom Metazoa; phylum Chordata; order Testudines; family Cheloniidae; genus Caretta; species Caretta caretta. Next base: position 82,305,376 of record NC_134207.1, on the reverse strand, counting down.
GAAAATCGGTTTGATTTTGCACAGAGAAAGGCTATTCTAGTAAAACGTGGACCATATAAAGAGAAAATAAAGATGAGGGATTTGTATACCCTTTACAAAGCTATTGTTTTGGAACTAGCAATGGTGTTTATAGGACAAATGATTTATAATGTGATTTTGCTCCTTTTGCTAGCTTTGAATGTCTTTGATGTCTGCACAATGATGTCTTCTTGTAAGATGCTGCATGTATTGTAGTAATGGCTGTTCTGAAAAAGAGAGCCACGTTAATGTCCTGAGCTATTGAAAATGTATCTTTGTACACAAGCCTTGCCCAATAGTTCCTGAAGAACTAGCAAAGGGTACAAAAAACAGTGTTTTTTTTTTTATTTAGTCCCTGTCACAGGGTGGCTGGCCAGCTCCAGTAAAAGAAGCAGGTCCAGCACCCCATGTGCCAGAACAGGTGCCCCACTTTGGCCAATTAAGAGGGCAGGGCAGTACCCTGGGTATGGGAAGGGAGGATCTGAGGGAAGAGGAGACTAGTGTGTTGGAGAGACCCAGTGAGTCAAGGAGATTCAGTCAGGAAAAGGTGAGAGCTGTCTGGGCATCAAGAGACTGGAGAGGGTCTCCAGGGAAAGCTGCAGTGAGTAGAAAGCTCTCTGCAGGCCCTCACTGGAAAGAAGGAGGAATTATCAGGGAGCCAGTAGAAGGGCTTTCCTACTGACCTTCCTGAACCAGAGCCAGTGCTCAGAGGCTGGAAAGGGTTTGGGGCTAGGAGGCCAGGGGTGGGGCTGGCCTCCTGATCTTCCTGAGCCAGAGAACCATGGCCAGAGAAAGCTCAAGAGGGCTGAAGGGTGAGAGCCGCTGAGGGAGATGCCTGCTGGCTCTCTGAGCTAGAGAGCTGAAGTCTGGAAGTGGGGCATGGCAAGAGTTCTTGGAGCTGTACTGGAGAGTGGGGGTGTGATGAGAGTAGCTGGGGCTGTACTTGACATGTTGCACGTACTGTTTGGACAATGCTGGGTAATTCTGGCCTATGATTGTGCGGGATTTGTTATGATTTATATACACAGGACTTTTGTAATAAATTAACCCTACAAGTGAGTGAGAGAGATATTCAGAAAGACTTAACGGACTATTTCTGGGGACGCTGAAGCAGGGAAACTGAGGCAGGCATGTCCTGTTGCAACATGCAAGAGGAAAGTGCTCCAGTAGTACTGCCTTCTTACAGTTCTGTTTAAATTATTCAACAGACAGTAAAATAAAATAATTTGTAGAAGTGAATCAAAAATGCTTTTGGCTGAATAAATGACCAACTGTATGTAATGTGTTATATACATTTTAGGAGGCTGAGGGATATTTTTTGAAGCTCTATCCTCTTGTACTGAAACCCTATTCCTAGCGAGCACTGTCATATGTCTCGTTACAGTTGAGTCATGGTCAGCAGTAGGAGGATGGGTAACAGAGGCTACTGCCTGCAGAGAAAAAACAATAGGCTTCACGCAGCGGCTAGAGAAGATAAAGACAAACTAGGCCCCAGACCCCAACATTTTGGGTTTCCCTTCCATCAGAGCTGCAGGACCCCATCTTACCTAGTGAGAAACTTCCTGCTGCTTCAAACACACTGTGTTTGTTTTTGTTTGTTTTGTTTGTAAATCCCACTTGGACCCAGAACCACACTTCTTTCAACAAGTCTGAGGCTGAACTGATGAGCAGAAGAGGCCAGTACTGTTTTGAGCATCCTCACACAATTCTACCATATCTCCCTTCAGTTTACCAGAACCATTTATGAACTGTGTGTGTGTGTATGTGTGTAATAAAGAGAGGCTGCTTTCACTGACTTCAGTGGAGTTACTCGTGATTTACACGGGTGCAAGTTCAAGAAGAATCATGGTTGATCTACCCTTAAATTAGGCTGACATAGCTACTTCTATGTGGAAAAAGAAATCACACCCCTGACTGAGAATAGCTATGCCAACCAAACCCCCACAGTAGGCACAGCTATGTTGAAAAAAGAGTGCTTCTGTCAACATAACTAACTTCATTCAGGGAGGTGGTGTGCCTACACCGACAGAAAACCCACATCTGTCTCTGTAGGCTGAGTCTACACTACAGGGCTATGCCATCTATCAGACACAGATTATTCTGGTTAACTGGGGGGACTTGTGGTACAGTTTTCTAGAGAGAGTGCTTGTGTGTGTATATAATTCTACTAGGTCTTCCCTCCATTTATCAAAATCTTTAATGTTTAATATGTATGTGTTTAGTATGATCACATACTGTACAGAATGGGTCCAGTGTATTATGGGTTACTATGGTAGAATTTTGTGAGCTACTTCAAAGTTTGTGTCTAGACGTTCAGCACTGGGAAAGGATGAGGGCTAGAGAAGGAGAAAATGGTTTGGATTGCAAAGTAGGTGAGGAGGCAGGTTCAAGCACGGAGAATGTTTGGGAAGGTCCCAGCTGGGAGAAGCATTCTTATAACTGGGGGCTGAGGTTAGTTCTGTCTAAGCTGTTTCCCACCCTCTTCTTTTAAACTGGAAAGTCTCAAAAACTTGCCCTGGAGGAGATGAGGGAGAGCAAACAGGAAAAATGGCACTGTTGAAATCATCTCCAGACTTTAGTCTACAGAGAGTTAGGCTCATCTAGTTTCGCAATGCATGCCTCAACAGGAACAGGTTGTTGAGTCAATGTTGGGCATTCATCACCACAGTCGGATAACTGCTTTCTCTTGAATCAGAATATCAATGAGACCTCCTTAATGTCCTGTGCAAAAAGTCATGTTCCAAACCATAACTTCATCCTGCACAGAGGTAGCTATTAAGCTGAGTTATCTTTCAAAGCATCCTTTTTTGTATTCTGTGGTTTGAATTACTGTTTCTTGATTAACAAAACAATTGATGTAATTTTCAAAATACGCTGAATGTTCTTTGGGGTTTTTTTAAGCGCTCAACTGCAGCTGCATTCGAAAACTACTAAACGGTTTTAAAGATCTGAATCATGTGTTGGATTTCTTTCGAGGCTTTATGGGTTACTAGGCAGCTCTTTGTAGTTTTTATTACATATGATTAATTACAGCTCTTGCATCAGCCTGTCCTGTTCCTTCCTATCACTTTGGGTGCCTCTGGACAATTCTTTTTTTTCAGAAGCTTATTCAGGATTTGTTTTCCTATATTTCTCTTTCTGTAATGTTAGATGAGCAGAGACCAAAAACTACCTTCTATTATATAATGATGTGGATACCTGGATTTTGTGAAACATCCTTACATGTTGATAGTGTTGTTTAATGGCTCTTCTTCCATTCTTCAAAATCCTAGGAGCTAATAGTGTAATGTCCAAGTCAGCCTTCTTTAATTGAGAACGCCTCTTCAATGACTTTTTGAGTCCTCGCAGCAGAGAGTACATTTAAATCAAACCTGCCATGTCTCCCAGGAAATTAGGCGATTCTGGTCCCTCTAATAGTCCCAAGATACAATATTTTAAACTCTGGTATAAACAGTTAACAGCTCTGACAGTCCAACCCTGCTGCTTCTCTGGCACTTGTTTTCTCATATTGGTGCTGGTCACTACAGAAATGAGATGAACATATTGGACACCTGAACTATGACAATCTCAAATTGACATGATTTCTTGACTCTTGACCATTTTTCATCATTGTTAATCATTTGAACACTTGCTTATTAGAATACCTGCAGCTTGTCTATGGCTGTTGTACCTATCGTGGGATTTCAGTAGCAGTGAACACCCCAGACAAGGATAATTTTATGGATAACAAATTATATACATATTTGTTCATACAAAGTTCGGCCTTTTTTTTTCCAATTCATATATAGCTATTGGTTTGGTTTAAGATGCTTTAATCATGGATTCTGGAGGAGCTGTACCTGCACCAGTACCTTTTTGTAAGCCCCTCTGATACCTGTTTTAAAAAAAATCCCTAATGTCTGATGCTGCTCCTTTGAAGTCAGTGAGAGCTGCACCATTAACTTCAGCAGATTTAGTATCACACCCATAGTGAATGTGGTCTAGAAACCAAGAGAGTGGGATTTTTCTTCTTTCGAGCAACACTGCCATTCTTATCTCGTAGTTCAGATCTGAACTTCATGGCTCAGTGGCATCTCTGCTGTTGCTTCTTAAGGTTTACTTGTACATCTGATTGATGTAATTGATCTGTGTGTATTGCAGCAATTGACTACTATTTCTCTGAGAATGGTAAACTGTTTAATGAATCCATTCTTGCAATGTACTCACATTGGCATTGTCAAGTAGAGTGAGAAGTTAACTTTATCGAGAGTTGTGAACAGAATATGGCTCTTTTTTTTTGTAACTGATTTACTCCCTTCATTTATGTATTTGTATTTGTTTTAGTTATTGAACAATATACTTAATAACTCCTTTTTTTTTTTAAGGATCAATCATGTTTTGCGTGGGGAACAGACAAGATATTTTTGGTTTAAACATTGTTATGTGGAATCAGGCAGCTGGTCACTGATTAATCCAAAGTGCAAATGGGGCCATGAGCTCCTTTAAAAATGACAGTTTAAAACATTGGCCAACCAAACAACTTTTTAGTGTCTTGCCCAGATTTAGTATGCTCATAGATTTATAGATTCCAAAGCCAGAAGGGACCATTGTGATCATCTAGTCCAGCGGTACTCGAACTGTGGGTTGCCAGGGGTGGCTTAGACTTGCTGTGGCTGAAGCCTGAGCCCCACTGCCTGGGACCAAAGCCGAAGCCCCAGGGCTTCAGCCCTGGACGGTAGGGCTCAGGTTACAGGCCCCCTGCCTGGGGCTAAAGCCCTTGAGCTTTGTCCCCCCATCCCCCAGGCCAGTGGGGTTTGGGTGGGCTTAGGTTTCAGTCCCCCCTCCTGGGGTCATGTAGTAATTTTTGTTGTCAGAAGGGGGTCACAGTGCAAGTTTGAGAACCCCTGGTCTAGTCTGACCTCCTATATAACAGAGTCCATAAAACGTCCCCCAAAATAATTCCTAAGAACATATAATTTAAAAAAATCATCCAGTCTTGATGTAAAAATGGTCAGTGATGGAGAATCCACCACAACCCTTGGTAAATTGTTCCAATGACTAATTGCCCCCTCTGTCAAAAATCTACACTTTATTTTCAGTCTGAATTTGTCTAGCTTCAACTTCCCGCTATTGGATTGTGTTATACCTTTCTCTGCGAGACTGAAGAGCCCATTATTAAATATTTGTCCCTATATAGACACCTATAGACACAAATCAAATCACCCCTTATCCTTCTCTTTGTTAGATTGAGTTTGCTGAATTTATTTAATCTATCACAGTCAAGCATGTTTTTTAATCCTTTCGTCATTCTCGGGGCTCTTCTCTGAATCTTCCCTAAGGGCCTGTCTATACTGGCACTTTACAGCACAGCAACTTTCTTGCTCAAGGGGGTGAAAAATCACCCCAGTGAAAAATCACCGCACTCTCAGTGCTGGTAGCTACGCCCCTCCTGGAGGTGGTTTTTTTAAAGAGCGCTGAGCTTTAACGTTGCCAGTGTAGACTAGCCCTGATTTATCAACATCTTCATGAACTGGGGCCACCAGAACTTGACACAGTGTTCCAGCAGCAGTCACACCAGTGCTAACTACAGAAGTAAAATAACCTCCCTGCTCCTACTCGAGATTCCTTTATTTATGCATCCCATGATTGCATTAGCTCATTTGGCCACAGCATCACACTGAGTTCATGTTCAGCTGATTATCCACCATGATCCCCAAATCTTTTTCAGACTCACTGTTTCTGAGGATATAGTCTCCCATCCTGTAAGCGTGGTCTACATTCTTTGTTCCTAGATGTATACGTTTATATTTAGCTGTATTAAAATGCATACTGTTTGCTTGCCCCTAGCCTACCAAGTGATCCAGATTATTCTGAATCAGTGACCTGCCTTTTCAGTGTTTTCAGTCCCTCAATTTTTGTGTCATCAGCAAACTTTATCAGTGATAATTTTATGTTTTTTTCCAGGTCATTGATAAAAACATTAAATAGCTCAGGGCCAAAACTGATCCCTGTGGGACTGCACAGGAAACACACACACTTGATGATGATTCCCCATTTACAGTTCCATTTTAAGACCTATCATTTATCCCATTCTTAATCCATATTTGTCATTTGTAGGCTGATGTAATGAGCTGAGAAGGAATAGGTAGCCAAGAAGATTTTTTCAGATAAATGTTTAAGGGAAATTGCTGCCATGTGGCAAAAATCAAAAGGCTGGATATTGGCACTTTCTGCTAACATGGGATTCTGGGCAGCAACATTTTAACAAGGTCTGGATTTCAGAACTATGAAGTTATCCTCCCTCAAAAATTGATATGAAACCCTTAATTCTAGGCAAGAGAATATGGTCCACTCAGCTACATATGGCAATATTTACTTAGGCCCCATCTACACAGCAGCATATTACTGTGGGAGAAATTTGGCCAGCTAAATCAAGCGAAGGTGTTACCTTGCATCTACACTAGAGAAAATGGCTGAGTTTAGGTCAGGCTTAGCTAGCATGTGTTAGCTAAACCAGAACTAAACTCGACCAATTTTCCTAGTCAAGAAACCCTTTAACATTTTAACTAATGTATTTTAATACAGAAGTGTAAACAAGGGCAAGTCATATTTTAGCATGAGTTAGCCAGCAGAGGTGAACCTATACTAATTTTAAACCATGTTAACTAAAGGCTGGTTTACACACAAACTTGCACCAAAATAACTAAATCTGTTTAATTCACACACTGTTGTCATTTTAGGCAAGTGTGCGTTTGATCATTCTTACTTCAGAATAAGTGTCCTATTAATTTTTTTCTTGAAGTAGAACATTTTTATTCCAAAATAAGTTTCCACATACAGTCTTGCACCAAAATGACAATGTGTGAATGAAAACAAATTATTTTTGATGAACATTTGTGTGTCAACCCCAAAACACTTTAGTTGACAAGTTTTAAAATGCACCATTTTAGTTTGTACAAATAAGCACTAAGCGTGAGAACTCAGAGGAAGAAAGTTCTAATGTTAGAAATCAACATTAAAAAAAATAAGTACAGGTGATTAGAAACGCTTTGTCAATGCAAATAAAGTCAAATGCCCCCATTTACAGCATTATTTCTATAGTTTACCATTTCAAAAGCTTTATTCCTTTAAAAAAGTCCTTTTTTAATGTTTGTGCAACACAGGATGTGGGTTCGTTCACAGAAGATAACGTTCCTTAGTTGAAAGAAAAGGAGTACTTGTGGCACCTTAGGGACTAACCAATTTATCTGAGCATAATGAAGTGATGAAGTGAGCTGTAGCTCAAGAAAGCTTATGCTCAAATAAATTGGTTAGTCTCTAAGGTGCCACAAGTACTCCTTTTCTTTTTGCGAATACAGGTTAACATGCCTGCTACTCTGAAACCTGTTCCTTAGTTGCTGTTTCTAGTATGACATTCAGTTGTGAAAAGGCTTATCATGTTGGCATTTAAGTGATCATAATTAGGCTTCAAAAGTACATCCCCCTGATGAATTGGAGGAAATTCACACTCAATGCTATTGTTTCAGTCTGCCTGGATACGACTCAAAGCAGTACATCTTCTCAAGGCTACCTTCACATCCAAATGGACTATGTTTTTTCAGTGAAAGCTCAGATTCCGCTAGGGAACCCATAATCCTTGGAATTTCTTTGCTTGAGCATTTGTTATACATAATATTCCGCTGTAAATGTAAGGAATGTTACTGCTGTAGCTCATAGTTTGGCTCACTTCTTTTAATCTCTCAAACTACTCTGCAAATTACACAAATGCACTGCACTGTGAACAGCAGGGAGCTGCATTCCAGGACAAGTATGAGCAAAGGCTACGTATTTGCACAAGTAGGGTAAAGCACTAGGAATAGTCCTCCACACTGGACAGAATTTAGTTGCAAACTTTTTATTCTCAAGAACACAAAGTGAAAAAGGACTAGTGATGGGAAGAAAATGGACATGTCTATGGCTTTGTCTTGAGTAGGGTTTAAAGGTATGACATTAAATCATGGCTCAATCTGACACAAGGCCTATCGGAGGGGGGGCCAGGAGGACCATTTGGCCTGGGCCTCAAGTTCAAAGGGAGCCTCAAATTTAGACACTTGTTAATTTTTTGGCATTTGATAAGTTTCGCAGCTTGTTTTTATGCCCATCCCTATCGGACCAAAATGTGAGACACACTCTCAGCTTAGAGCTGCAAATTTAAGCAAATAAGAGATGTGATTTGGTAAAAGACATAATTTTTTTTGTTAACTGATATAAAGATTTTATCATATTAAAGAGTTTAAAATGTTCATAAATATTAATAAAAATATATCGGTTCTGATGGCACAGGATTACACCCTGATAAACATGTCCTCTCAGATCAGCTGATTATATAAACAAACCACTACTAGTGGCTGGTGCTGGATCGAGTGCATGTTGAAAGGTAGAGAATTGTTACATTTTAGTGTCTTTATAGTTTTACATCTAGTTGACTAAGGAATTATTTATGTGTGAGAATTCCTCATTATTATCTTCATATGATTTCTAAAAGAGGTGACTGGTTGGTTGGTTGAGCCCTAACTTGGGAGCTTGGCCATCGTCATAGGCTTTTGTAGTCTATAGGCCCAGATTCAAGGTGAAAATATGTGGGGACAATCTTGTACAGTGAGTTTAGTGAGGACACGTTTGAAATTTTTGGACACTATCCCTCTGTATCTGTGTCTGTATTTACTATATATATGTCATCCCTTTGTCTTCAGCTCAGCCTGTTAAATTATACCTTGCGTGCTTGAGTTTTGATTCAGTGATAGGGATAATAACCTGTCTGACATGTTGAAGCACATAAAGAACTATCACAGTTCAACTATGGGACAGGAGCGTTTGAATGGGCTCACCAGGGTTAATATCAACTGTGACATTGCACGAAAGCTAGATTTATTTTTTCCTTACTCCCCCTTCTTTTTTTTTTTTTTTTTTTTTTTTTGGTGCCTTGTTTTGTTTTCATGTGGTGTTATAGTAATTGGCTGGCTAAGTACTCTAAAACTGTACTCAAGATTGTCTTGAAACTTGCTGTCGCTCAGGGGATGCAGTGTAAGTTTAGTGGTTCATATTTGGGGTCATTTAAGCTAGGCATTCGTTAAATACAGATCTCCTAAAAATTATGTATTTATAAAGTCACCTGGTTCTTAGAACTGCCCCCCCCCCCGCCCACATACGGGCTTAGGCTTTTGTTCTGATCCTCACACACTTGGCATTTGTCTTAGCTAATGCACAGTACCCACTGCCCCTTTGGGGAAGCAATATTTTAAAAGTTATTGAGGGCAGAGTGACTGCTACACCGTGGGTCAACCCAGAACCAATGAACCTAAGAGAGTAAAATGTGTATGTGCAGCAAAACTAGTGATCTGTCGCAAGACAGATGATTTGCTGTCAATCTGTTGTCACAGTAATTGGCTGGCTCAATGTGATGTGCTCTGGCCATTGAACCTGAGCTGCATCCATGCACTGAGTTCCAGCTCAGCTGTCAGCTTTCACTGATGTGTGTTGTGCGTGTTCCTTGCTCTCCGCCTGCATTCTGCTGGGTCTCCTTATGGATGTCCAAAATTTCCAATTTCAGAGTAATATTTTAAAGTGCTCTAACATCCACATGCAGACTCTACTTCTAATTGAAAAGTATTGTCAAGGAAGTCAGCATTAATTACAGAGAGAAGATGAAAGATTCCAGTAAGCAGTTAGAGTAATGTAATCATGACTCTTGATCTTCAGCTATTTCCTGAACAATGGGATGGAGTGCGATCAAAGGAAAGCAAGTCGCTAGGTCATTTGATCAAGGGGTTGCCTGATACACAGTATCTGCCTTCATGAGCTACTCATAATATTTTCAGATTTTGGGGGGTTCAAAGATAGGGATATTGGGGGCAGGGTCAGAGCAGTGCAGGGGGTGGGATGTTGTGGGTGTTGGAGTCGGGCAGAGGGTGTGCCGATTAGCAGGGTACAAAGTGGTGGGCTCTGCCACCTTGCCAACCTTTACCCCTTTGATCTGTGTTTTGGCACAGCTACTGAGGGGCCAGCGTATCCTAGGAGACAACTATTGTTAGAGTAAGGGATCATCCAAACACTTTTTTTTTTTTTTCAAAACGCAGTTGGAAGACTAGTTTTCATGAAGAACCGGGTTTCCAAAAACTGGGTTTTCAGTGATCCCTTGATGAGTAAGAGATTGTGCTCAAAGGGACCTTTATTCTCTGGGAGCTCAGAAGTGCTGATGAAGCAGAACCATCATGGGGGAAGGGGGGGGGGGGGGAGGGCAAGGCGGAGGAGAGTTGGGCACCTTCCCTTCAGTGACTTAGGAGAGAAGAGAAGTGGTGCCACCTGACCCCTCCTCCACAACTGCCCCCATCCTTCAACAGTTTCTCCCCATGGCAACTCCACTAGGAGCTCCCTGTTCAGGGGAAGTACCCAGAATCCCCTCCTTCCCTGTGCTAGGGGAAAGGGGGAGGTCAGAGAAATGTAGGGAGGAAAGGAAGGGGCAGAGCTGTGCAGTGGGTGCTCCCCACGTTTCTGTCCCTCATTCAAAACATGCCTCCCACTGACATTACACCAGTCCCTGCACTACTCCTGCACCCTCTCCACAGCACCTCAATCCAGCAGGCTTGGGAAGAGCGCTGCCCCCGTTGGCCCTAGTAACTTGATGGCTGTGCGGCAGCACCCTCCTTAATGCAGTATTGGAGTTCCCCTGCACCCCCTGTCCTGCTCTTATTTTCCTTCTAACAAAAACAACACTCCTCGCCTGTGCTATAGAGTAAATTCTGTCCTCTTAAGTGTTAGGCCATGATTTTTTTTTCTTTATTTCAATCTTTTCATGATAAAAATACAGATCAAAAAACCTGAGAGTAAAGGAAATAAACATATGTAACCTTGACAGCTGCATTTCATCAAAGGGGTGTCTGGCTCAACAAAGAGAACCTCCTTGCTACGTATAGAACCTCATAAAATTAACATCAGAATTAATGAGATTTGTGACCGAATTAATGAGAGCTCATTTTTAAACTGCTATTTAGCACCTACTACTGCTAGTTTTACAATCTTTGAACTCTATATTTAGATCCACCCCCAACAGCAGTGAGACACCAGGGGACAATAATTGCCCATACATATGTGAAAACTGGAGGAAAATAACGTTTGGAGGGGAGCGGAGTATGAAGAGATGTACAATAAAATGCATTCCTTAGAGCAATGTGAATAATAGGAAGTCAGTTTTGGTTCATAGTGATATGGATATAGGTCTACACTATCTTCAACAAAATAAATGATATGCTGTCCTTCTGTAGGTATTTAAACCCATTGAAGAACGGAATCTGGAAAGCTAAAAGCAAGTTTGGGTATAAACTGGGGAGAGTACTGTGGCATGAACTCAGTGGTTGGCAACATAAAGATTCAATTTTTGTTTTGATAGAAAAGCTTTTATGAAATGTTTTATTTATGATAGGAATCAGTTTGGATCTCCATGATAAGTATGACTGAACAGAATGAAACCAGTCTAATATAAAAACATGTGGCTCAGGTCATTCAACAGTGTGGCATGTTGCCCTTAAGAAACAAGAATTTATTTTTTTTTTAATTTAATCAGTGGTGATTATTTCTTTTCTCCTCAGGCGTCGGTTGATCTCCCAGCGCTCATCTCTGGAGACTTTGGAGGACATCGAGGAAAATGCTCCACTACGGAGGTGATTTTATACACTGTCTGTATGTCCGTTTGCCTGTTATGTATAATAGGGACAGATTATGCCGCCCTTACTCATATTGAGCAATACCTTTCTCAGGGAGTAAAACACCCAGGACGAAGAGTATCAGAATCTGGTCCATACTGTTTATCCTCCTTTTTGTAGAACAAGGTGGTAGATAGAATCTGACTCAGGTTTAGACAGTAAGAGGTGACCGTATAAATTGGCTGGGTAGAGAATGGAAGGGCACTTAGAGCTGTGATTGTCAGTGCTAGGATTCATTAGAGCCTTAATGATGATGAAATCATCATTATTTAACAGACACTTTATTTTTTCAAAATTGAATTTAAGCTTTCTGTCACTCTCTCTCTCTTTTTTAATTATTATTTATTTTATTTGTGCATGTGTATTTGGGGTTTTGTTGTTATTTTGAGGTTGGTGGTTATGATACTGCTTGTTCTTAGCTGAAAATGCTCAATTGTGCTCTTTCATTATCCAGCACACTAGCCTTTTCCCCTTAAGGAGTCTGTTCCCACCCCTTTTGTATCCTCCGCCTCATCACAATGTTAATCCTGCAGCCAAGAAGAGATGGCTTCTTTTTGGAGACTGCCCTGTGATTGTACGACTAGTCACTAGGCAGTTGGCCAAAGTGATGCAATCTGCAGCGGTAGGTTTAAAAATTAAAAGTATACAAAGAGATCCAAGCAGAGAGCTAAGCTTCTAGTTCAGCTATTCAGCGAGGCAAAAGTTTAATTTTAAAGTTCTCTTTAGCCTTGGGACCCAGTAATTCAGGTGGCATATATTGGTATTTACCACATTACCTTGCTTATCCATGTTTTGCTAATACGTACAAAAAATAGCTGTCTGTCCCCACCTCCCAGCAAAAATTTAACAGTAGAGGCTGTAGCAAGTTGGCCTATTACCAGTACTACATTATTTTTACAAAGGACACTCCCTAGCACCTTATGAAGTGGTCTCATAAATGATTCAGATGGAAACATAATTGGCAAAAGAAATAAACAAAGTGCATTTGGTGAAGTGGAATTTTGTTTATTTACTTGCTAATTCACAAAATCACCTAGGGCTGTATTACTTTTGCAGTGGAATCCCTGCCACAATAGGGATTTTCTCTTTCAGTGGGGAGTCAGGGGAGATGTTGGCATGGGGTCGGGGTGTCTCTGGAGCTGCTGTCAGGGAGCAGGTGGAGAAGCAATATAGCTCCTACAAAGGTGTGTAGTGTGTGGCTGGGCCCTCTGGCCTGTTCTGCAGGTGTAGAGCTAACGCCCCCCACCACCACCAGGCACTCTAATAGAAGGATCTACGAGAAATTCAGTGCACCTCACAGCAGTTCATCTCCAGATGTGCTGGGTATTTGGCTGCCAGTAGGTTTGGCTACTAACTCCACCACTAAAAATCATATGAAACTTTGGCTGAAAGTTCAATCCTAGCCTCTCCTGTGTTTTGACAGGCATTGCCCATGTATCCTGGAAAATCCAGTACCATGCTTGAGCATACATGCACCGTAGCTGGCTTTCCAAGATACTTTATGTACAGGCCATCTAACAGTATTCAGGATAGAACTCTTAGGGCAAATCCCACTCTCCTGCCTCAACTGGCGTGGAGCTCTCTTCCTGGAGTGGAACCAACACAATTCCATTGCAAAGAGAGGGAGGATTTCTGGATCTCAAACACGTTTAGTCTCCCTCCCGACTGAGGAGCAGATCTCCCTGCACGTTTCCACGATGCTGGGATTTGAGACCGGGGACAGCTGGAGCCAGGGCTGGTGGATCTGCTACTTATACATGGATACAATGGCCATTCTTTCCCTTATGTGATGGTACAGGCACCATGGAGGCAACTCCAGCCTGCAGGTACAGAATAGTTCTGCTGCTGTTTCATCATCGGGTAAAGATCTTTTCTTCTTAACTCCTGAGGAACATCCCAGTGCATAGCCTGGCTGCTCAATTTACGATTTGGGCCTTAATGCATTAATTCAGGGGCGTGAGAGTCTACATCAAATAACTTGGTAATTAAAACAAAAATCGACAGAATGTACTGCTGTTTCAGTCCATAAAGGAGTGTCCTGGTTTATTTTTTCTCCTATTGCACTTTATCTTTAAAATTACCATTTTTAAGAAAAAATGTTGGGGGGGAAAAATTGCTTTTAGAACTTCTGAGATTTTTTTCCCTAAGCAATTACTTTATCTATTTGTTCAAATGTTTTATAACTTATCACAGAAATAACTGACCTCTGTAACAAAGGGAACAGGAGAATCACTCCAGTAACAGGCAGATGACCGATTGCTGCACCCTCTTTTTTTAATTTTAACTCTAACAGAAGCCTTTTAACGTGGGTGAGGAGGACCCAAAAATGTAAGCGTGTAGACTGCATCTTGAGTCATTCCAAGAATTCAGCTAAAGATTTCTAATTACTGATCATTCCAGAAAACTGTGTCAAACATACCGCAGCAAAGTCCGAGAAGTTGTATGTTGCTGAGTTTTTGTGGAGTTTGTGTTTTTAATTTTAAGCCTTCTCATTTCCAGACTTATTGTCTTCATCATTCCTGCTGACTCCTATAACAGGGTGACTTGAATCATTTGTCTGGTCTTTCCTTCCTGTCATTGTGTTGAGACTTCTCAGCTGTCCAGCAGGGAGCTGACTACATTTTTTTTTTTTTTTGATTTATTTTTCAGATGTCGGACTCTGTCAGGTTCACCCAGACCAAAGAATTTTAAGAAGATTCATTTTATCAAGAACATGCGGCAACATGATACCAGAAGCGGCAGGTACTGCACAAGCAAAGTGTTCTGTTCAGAAGTTTGGGGCGGGGCCACAAGGAAGGTTAGAGTACATTTAGCACCATTACACAGCAAAGTTAACCTTTAGAAATTACTATGTAACAGTCAATAAAATCCCATTAAAATTAAAAAGTTACTCTCTAAATGAAGATGCACACTAGCTTCTTCAAGTGAATTACTAATCGATTGAATTGCTAGTCAATGGATTTTTAAGACCTGATCTACTTTACAAAAAGAGTTGTGTAATAGGAAAGTACTTTTAAAACTATTTTTTTACAATAGTTTAAAGCTAACCAGGTTTTACCATCATGTTGGACTGAGCAGAATTTGGTTAAAACTGTCCCTTAAAACCATTTTTGAAACTAGAGCCAGATCTTTGGGTACACCTAAGCTCTGCTTGATACATATAAGCCAGGAGGGATTGGGGGGTTTCCAAAGTGGTCCCCAGAACAAGTTACAGGAGTAAGGGGCATAAAGCCAGCTGGCCTGTTTGGGCAGTTCTGTGGAAATGGGGCTGAGGATCTGGCCCCAGATTGCTGGAGACATAGGATTCCCAGAGAAAGAGAGATCAAGAGAATTGGTAGTCTAGAAAATGGAGATCCTTTCGTGGGGGTAAGGGAGTTGTTTAACTTTGCAGGGGAGGAAAATGGTGGAATTGGAATTCTGGAGAGGAGAGCAAAGGGAATTGAACAATGGAATGTGAGTAGAGAGAGAAAGAGAGCTCTAAGAAGAGGCAAAAAAGGATAGCTCTGTCAAAAGAAGAGAATACAGATAAGGGGTTGAAATATAGTGTTATTGCCTCTGTCGAACTAAACAATAAATATGATGAGTTCTGTGTCTACTCTGATGGGTTCAGGGCAAGATTGGGCCTCCTGTACTTGAGATGTGCAGTAGGATAGGAGCACCTGGAGTGGTTGAGTTAAAGGCAACCCGAGGAAATCTCCCTTTACATGGCAGATGCTTGGAACTTTGTTCAAAGGAACACTGGGGGAGTGTGTTCAGTAGTAGCCCTCACTGCTGCTTTGTAAAGGCGCAGCATGTATGCACGCTCACACCATTCCAGATCCCAGCACGGGTATGGGGAGGGACAGAGCTAAGACTGCATACCCCCATGACTACTCAGATTCTCATCCCACACTCCAGGGAGTACTGGATATCTTGTGTGAGATGCTCCTTTAGGAGATGCTACCACCTGTAGGGATGGTAATACAAGAGGATATGGTAAATGTACAGAGATGATCCTGGCTTTCACATTAGCAAAACATGGACCTTTATTCCAATACTTTTCATCCAGTCCACATGGGAGATTAATCACTCTCTGATGAAACCTATCCATTGATAAAAATATAATTTCCATGTGTTTTGCCATACAGATATGCTTCTGAATGTGTGCCTCATGGCTTCACTCAGACTCTTCCTTGAAAACCTAAAAATCAGTATCTGTATGTGGGAGGGGAAGTAATAGACTAAACTTTACCATTAAGTCCACCCTGCATGTGTATGCTACTCCTGGAGGAATTCTGCATCTCTGCGCATGCACAGAATTCATATCCCCTGCAGATTTCTTTGTTTCCCCGCAGAAGAATTGCTTTCTGACGGGGAAGCAAAAGGAAGCCACAAGAGCAGTCATGCGACCCTCCCCAGCAGCATGTTTGGGTGCCCAGGGAAGCCAACAGTAAATTACTGTGGGGCAGGGGACGGGATTGGGGAATACCCAGCTGGTGGCTCCTACCCTGCACTGGGTTCAGCTGCTAGTCCCACCTGGGCTGGGGAGGACTGGACTTCCTCTGCCCCTGTACAGATTCCGGGGCCAGGTCAGACCCACCGCCCATCCCCCGGATTTCTCCCCAGGCTTCAGGAAGCTCTGCAAACGCCACTTCCCCGCTCCCATCCAGCATCTGGACCTTCCCACTGAATCCCCCACATCCAGACTCCCCTGCTGAGCTCTATCCCCACCCAGACACACACCCCCACTGAGCCCAAACCGCCTTCACCTAGACCCTCCTGCAGAGTCCCAGTGTCGTTGCACCCAGAACCCCCCAACAAACCAATATGCCTCCAGATCCACCCCCCCAACCCCCGCATCCAGATCCTCCACAGAGCTTCCTGCACCCAGATTGCCTCACATAGAACCCTCTCAACCCACACCTGGATTCCCTCCACACTTGCATCCTGCCAGGCTGAGCCTGCCTGCCCACACACGGTGCCCCTGGCACAGAGGGGCAGGACCCTGGGGTGTTTCTGGGGGAGGCCCGGTCCTTGAAATGTGTCAGGGTTGGGTGCAGCCTCACCGCTGAGTCCATGTCCCAGGGGAAGCTACAGAGTGATCTTCCCCCTTTGTGTAGCCAGTGGCCTGTGCTCCTCCATGCCATGCTGGAGCCTCCACATTTATCTGACAAATAAAATTTGCAGAATTTTAAAATATTGTGTGCAGAATTTTTAATTTGTTGGTGTAGAATTTTTAATTTTTTAGTGCAGAATGCCCTCAGGAGTAGGATGCACAGCTCCCATGGCAGGCAATGGGAACCATGCACACATGCATGGAAAGAGTTAAGCTTATAGCATGTAATTTAGCCCCATGGAGGACTAGACAAATGTAAATTCTAATTTAACACTGATTAGTGTGATCATTGTCAGCAAGAGTCTGATAGCTTTACTCACACTGAGTAACACATTTCTCTGCAACTACTGCCACTAAAATAAGACCACTTGTGATGTAAAGTGCTACTCAACATGAGTAAAGATATCAGAATTTGGCTATGTGTGATTATAGTTCCTTTTAAACTTAGCTTTTGTTGTAGAGACTATTTTGTATAAAAAAGTTGGTTTGGAGGCTCATTGTTAGTGTCAAACTTTCAAAAGCAACCTCCAAACCTGCATCTGTCATTTTATGCATAAAGTAGTGCACTCCAGCAAGATATAGTTACACATACAAATTAGAAAAGTGCCTGCATACCTGTGGTATGCATGTAAATGTATTTTGTATCCCTGTTATGTGTACACAAAAACTTTGCATTAAAAACTCGCTTATGAAAGAGTGAAATTTGATCCACATGCAGTAATCTACATCAGCCTGTATTTTTTCCAACAATTGCTAAAGGGTTTGTACAATATGCATGCAGTATTTTATCTTAGTTTATACACCAATAACATGTCTGATAAGAAAACTGAATATTTTTCTTGTTCAGAAAATAGTAAGTTTTGTTTTTTGCATACTTTCTTATCTTTATTGGCAGATGCACTCTTGCAGAGTATTTCCATAATCATATTAAAGATCCCTTTGTCTAGAGAGCACACCAGTAAACAGAAGATACATGCATTTTGAAATGCTGTACATCATACAGACAAATAATCACAGAGATATTGGTTAGAAATAAAATGTTGAGTCAACACGTTCAAACTTGGTTTCCTCAAGTTGGGCTAAATCCACCTTTAGGCATCCAAGGAAATGACCTGATTTTCCAAAAATGTTAAGCACCTTCAACTCTTGTTGAAATTAATGGGAGTTCTGAATGCAAAGCACCTTTGAAAATCAGATCGGTCGGTCTATCATACTCCTCTGGCTTCCAGCACTGTAGTATCTGAGCACCTCACAGTCTTTTATGTTATATATTCATCATAGGCGCTGACTTTTGTTTTTGCCAGTGGGTGCTTTTGAAGAGGTGTGTGTTGGCGGGGGGAGGGACACTCAAGTCAGTTTTGGGGGGAGGCTATTTTCAGCATATTTATACACTTCTTTCATATTCTAGTTATTGAATGTGTCTATCATTGGTATCTTTACTATTTTAATAATGATTCAGTTGTTATGAACTACATAATTACATTATCATGAATTACAGTGTATTAAGTTCTTTGCAATCACCTATAAGGTGTCTTCACTAATGTCCCAGTTTAAAAACATTACATCTCACTGTAGCTTTCTGGATTAAACTGTCAGCAATCTTTTTTACACCTAGGTTCCCTGGCATTATTTTGATGCACATTAAGGACAGCTACATTATTCAGTTGCATCTGCCCCATTAATGACTGGAGATAATTTTTAGGTCTTCTGAAGCCACAGAATGAGCATTCAGCAGTTCAGGATGATACAGGCACAGTGAGAAGAATTCTTATGCATTTGCAGTACTCTGGAAACAGTGCTTCCAGAGTATTGCAAATGACTCCAAGATCTCTTTCTTGATGGGTAACAGCTAATTTAGGCACGATCCTTTTGAATATGTATAGTTGCGATTATATTTTGCCATGTGCATTACTTTGCATTTATCATTGAATTTCATCTGCCATTTTGTTGCCAAGTCACCTAGTTTTGCGAGATCCCTCTGTAACTCTTTGCAGTCTGTTTTGGACTTAAGTATCTTGAATAATTTTTGTATCATCTGCAAACTTTGCCACCTCACTGTTTACCCCTTTTTGCAGACCATTTATGAATATATTGAACTGCACTGATCCCAAGCAGTACAAGCTCCTCTATTTACTTTTCTCCATTCTGAAAATGAACCATTTATTCCTACCCTTTGTTTCCTGTCTTTTAACTGGAGTGCCTGGGAATGCTTTCAGAGTGGTAGCCATGTTAGTCTGAATCAGCAAAAAGAACAAGGAGTACTTGTGGCACCTTAGACACTAACAAATTTATTTGGGCATAAGCTTTCATGGGCTAAACCCACTTCATCAGAGTGGAAAATACAGTAGGAAGATAAATATATAGAGAGAGAGCATGAAAAAATGGGGGTTGCCATACCAACTCTAATGAGACTAATCAGTTAAGGTGGGCTATTGTCAGCAGGAGAAAAAAAACTTTTTTTTTCATGTTCTCTGTATAAATATATCTTCCTACTGTATTTTCCACTCCATGCATCTGATGAAGTGGGTTTAGCCCACGAAAGCTGATGCCCAAATAAATTTGTTAGCCTCTAAGATGCCAAAAGTACTCCTCTTCTTTTTGGGAATGCTTTCAGGATCATCTAAGGATCGTTAATTTAGTTCAATGACAAGCCTTTTGTTATCTTAATCACCCTGCCTCTGTTTATAAACAAACTCCCTGCCCCAAGGGCAGAAGTTGTTAGCAGCACAGAACTCATCACATTCCATACTCAAGCTCTGATTCCTGGGTGCTGAGCACCCACTCTTTTTTTCCATGGGTGCTTGAGCCCCAGAGCACCCACGCAGTCAGTACCTATGATATTCAGCCTCACAACAGCCCATGTAGTGGGGAAGTGTTGTTGTTCCTGTTTCACAGATGGGGAACTGAGGTACAGAGAGGCTAAGGGCTAGATTCACAAAGGGACTTAGGTGCCTGACTGCCATTTTAGGCATTTAAGTCCAACATTTAGGCACCACTGGGATCCTCAAAACCCCCACTCAGCTGCCCCCTAACCCTGTAGGCACCTACATTACCTGCATGCCTAAAGTTTCAACTGGTAAAGTCCCTGTGGTGCCCAAGTTTCCGCCTGTGGGCATGTGCACAGCTGCTTGAGTCCTGGTGCGTCCCAGCTGCTCAACACCACAGCTCACACCTAAGCCCTATCTCTCTTGTAGGCCCCAAACCAGGAGATGAACTCGGAGCACAGCTAACCAACACAAAGATGGCTAAGGAAGGCAGGTGGTGAGTGGGTGGCTGTACCAGGATACCCAGAAGCCCAGTGGTTAGGGCACTCCTGTTAGGAGACTAATTTTCAAATCTCCACTTTGCCTGATTTGGGGCAGGAACTTAAACCCATGTCTCCCATATCCCAGGTGAGTGCCCTAACCCACAGTCATTGGTTATTCTGGGGCTGGTCTCCCTCTCTCCTGTTGAAACTGTTCCTTCCGCTTTGTATCAATAATGAAATACTCATAGAAGACTGGCTCTGTAGTCCGATGGTTAGGGTTCTCGCTGAGATCTGGAAGACCCAAGTTCAGCTTGCGTTTCAAACCAGGCAGAGCAGGGATTTGAAAACAGGTCTCCCACCTCACACTAAGGGCCTGCCCCTGTGTTATTGTCTATAATAGGTGGGGAGCCTGTCTCTCTGGTTTTTCTTGAGGAAGGGCTGACCTGGGTTAGGTGCCGAACTCCAGGGGAGGGTTCACAGCTGTGAATCCTGAAAAGAGTAGGGTGTCTGGCTCTTTTGATGAGCTGGGGCTAGGCTGCACCTTTCTCGTCAGCACTTCCTACTCGCTAGAATTACTGTCACAATCCGGGTGCAATCCAGATCAGTCAGGCGTTGTCACCGCCTGCCCTGTAAACCTGAGCGCTTCAAAATGCTGTGCTACAGTGATTCTCATCTGAACACTTCCAGACAGCATACAAGCATGCACTGAGTGTCTTTAAGCAGCTTTGACTCAGCAGTTCTGATTCCAGCAGCCTTCCTGTTATCCCCCCGCTACACTCTGGCCTCCACCAGCCTTGGTTACAGCTGACAAGGTGAAACCAACACCTCCCAGTCCTGAATTTTCCCAATACTGTGTTCTCTGCAATGTCCAGTCCTCTCCTGGACCAGTCAGAGAGATATTAAAGTTCATTTGCTCCTTTTAGAGATATACTACCAAGCAGCTTGTCACATTAAGTGGAGTTAACAATCAAGCACAGCACGGGTTTGGTTTAGATTAAGAGTAAAGCAAGTTTATTAACAAAAGGAGAAAGGATTTTAAATGAGTTCAAGTATAAATAGAGCCCTACCAAATTCACAGCCATGAAAAACGTGTCACAGACTGTGAAATATGGTGTGTCATGTCCCGTCCGCCCCCCAAAATCTGGTCTTTTGTGTGCTCTTACCCTATACCACACCGACTTCATGGGGGAGAGCAGAGATTCTCAAATTGGGGGTCCTGACCCAAAAGGGAGTTGCAGGGGGGTCACAAAGTTATTTTAGGGGGGATCATGGTATTGCCGCCCTTGCTTCTGCGCTGCCTTCAGAGCTGGGTAGCTGGAGAGTGGTGGCTGCTGGCTGGGCGCCCAGCTCTGCAGGCAGCAGCAGCGCAGAAGTAAGGGTGGCAATACCATGCCAGGCCATCCTTACTTCTGCCCTGCTGCTGGCGGCCACTCTGCCTTCAGAGCTGGGCTCCTGGCCTGCAGCCGCTGCTCTCCAGCTGCCCAGCTCTGAAGGCAGCATCGCCACCTGCAGCAGCGCAGAAGTAAGGGTTGCAGAACCGCAATCCCCCTTAGAATAATCTTGCAATCCCACAGCTTCTTTTTGGGTCAGGACCCCTAAAATTACAAAACCATGTTTCATGATGGTCTCTTTCCTGCAATCACCTCCCCCTGCTGTCGTGATGGTCCTGTTTACCCTCTATGTAATTTGCATTCCCATTGTCTGTGTATTTTGGAGATGCCTTCCAGGTGGCAGAACCACATTCCTTTGTCTATGGTGGAGTAACTTTAGACCTACCTGGTAGACACACTTTGATAACATAATTTCCAATATGTTTGCAATTTTGAATTTGTTCTCTGTACATACATCATGCAATAATATTAATGATCAGTCTGGTGTTAGTTTTCTATTGATAACCTATATCTAAAAGCTAACATGTAAGGTATGACAGCTAGTTGGGGTACATTCAACTTGTCAGGCCAGCTGGAACAATAAGCTCCTTTGTAAGGGCATAGAACCTAGATCTTGCAGAGTCTGTGGTGGCCAATAGTCCCACAGTGCCACCAGAAGGCCCTGCAGAGGCACAGCTGGGAAGCACTGTGGAGAACAGGCACCGCAGGAAGTACCGCCCACAAGACCTAGGGTGATGGTAGCCTGCGGCCATCTGATTGGCCAAGTGCCCCTGCTTTATTCCATGGGTTGCCCCAGGAAGTTGTTTGGGTAACCCACACAGACCTTGGCCTGTTACTGTGCCGGACTTTGCCTCAATTCCTGATGTCTGACTCCTGCCTCATGGTTCTAACCGGGTACTGCCCCTGATCTCCAGTCTCTGACCCCAGCATGACTCTGACTCTGATTCTAACTCTTGTTTATGGCACCCAGCCTTGCAATTCCTCTAACTCCAGCCCAGTGACTGCCATCCATAGTGGGAAGACCTCAGCACAACTGTGACTGCTAGGCAAGACTGCCTACGCCCCATTCCCTTACACACTTACAAGTACCTCTTGCATTGGGATGCTGTTAGGGTTACAATGACCTGGAAATCCAACAGCTACTCACTAAATAAACATGAGGTGCACATCAGATTCTTGTATCCCATGTTCCTTTAGGCACAGTAACCACATATAGGAATCTGTATCGTGACATCCAATCTAATCTAAGAGACGTGCAGAATCAATGGTGAAATATCAAGGCAGAAGAAATCCGGGGTTTTGCTGACTGACATGAGACCAAAGACTTCTCTGCTGCTTTGAAAGACATATCATCCTATACACCGCCTCCCTCCCCCACCCCCCACACACAGACACATTGCCTTTTATGAGCAAGGGTGGCTTAACACTGACCACTTTCAAAGGAGAAATCCTTCAGAGGTGGCCACAGCATTTCAGTGATCTTCTGAACACACTATCCAACATTATAGATGAGGAATTAATAAGAGTAGTGGATCAGCCAACATATGACAACATGGACGCAGTCCCATCCCTTGACGAAGCCAACACTGTAATTAGTGCCATGAAGAACTGTAGGGCCCTCGGATCTGATGGCATTCCTGCAGAAATATTCAAATGTGGAGGTGAGAGCTTGCTGAGGCAACTGCACAGACTATTTCTCAATATATGGAATACTGAAGATGTACTGCAAGCCTTCAAAGACACCACCATTGTCACCATATACAAGAGAAAAGGTAAAAAGTCTGACAGTGGCAACTATCACAGTATCTCGTTACTCTCCACCGCTGGAAAAGTTCTGGCCAGGGAATTCCTGTCGTGTGCTGTGCAATGTCGCTAATCGCACGCTGTTGGAGTCGCAATGCAGTTTCAGGCCAACGTGAGGAATGGCAGACATGATATGTATAGCTCATCAGATGCAGGAGAAAGGCAGAGAACAGAAACAGGACCTTTACACTGTCTTCATCAACATGTTTAAAGCATTTGACGTTGTCAGTAGAGTTGGACTTCAGCAACAATTATGTGAGTTTGGTTGTCCAGAAAAATTCTCCAACATTCCGAGGTTACTTATGACAGAATGGTTGGATGAGTCTGTGTAGAAGGTGTTCTGTCTGGCCCATTTCCTATCACTAATGGTATTAAGCAGGGCTGTGTAAGTGGTCCAGTCCTGTTCAATCTCTTTTATGCAGCAATGCTTGATGACTCTGCAAGAGACCTGAGTGCCAAGATCAGCATACGTTTTCGGTCCTCTGGCAAATGTTTTCAACCTGAACGGGACACAATCTTTCATGAGCTCTTTGAGAAGTTGTTCATGAGCTGCTGTATGCCGATGACTATGTTCTAGAAGCATATACTCAAGAAGAGATACAATTGATTATAGACAGATTTGCAGAGTCTGCAAAAAGGTACTGGCTGGCAATGAGCCTGAAAAAGATAATAGTTATGTATCAACCAGCACCAGGGAAACCGTACACCAAACTAAAAATCACCATCAGCAACACACAGCTGAACTCTCTTACAGACTTCTGCTATCTTGGCAGCACATTGTCAAATGATGCTACTATAGGCAAGCAGCTGACAAGATGCATCAACAGAGCCAGTTTATTATTTGGCATACTATCAAGCAGAGTCTGGCAGCAACACGATATTAAGCTTCAAACCATGCTAACCTTTATAAAGTGATTGTGCTGTCCAATTTGGTGTATGAGTGCAAGACCTAGACCTGCTATAGGCATCACATCAAGCTTCTAGAAAATTTACACGTATGACACCTGTGTGGCATACTCGGCATTAAATGCCAGGATAAAGTTACCAGTAATGAGGTTCTGGAACACAGCCACTCCACAGAGATTGAAACCATGCTCATTGCTTCACATTACACTGGGCTGATCATGTGCTAAGGGTGATGACACCAGACTGCCAAAGCAGTTGCTGTACGGAGAACTGAAAGTGAGTAACCTCACACAAAGTGGCCAGGAGAAACACTTGAAGGACACACTGAAGCATAACTGGAAGCAGTGACGCAGGAATCTATAGCTGGGAGTTGTCAGTAACAGTTAGATCACGCTGGTGAGCAGCAGTCAGTGATGGGATTACTCAATTCAAGATTCATCTCCATATGGATCTTGCGGTACAGAAGCTGAGTGGCACAGCTGAGCGGCACAGTCACGGCAGATTCGGTGGCACAGACTTTAATCCCTTCCCTAATACCGAGTTTCATATGCGCTCAATGCAAAAAGGACTGCCACTCACTCAGCAGCCATATTAGCCACAATCATACTCACAAGACATAATACCATCATCAGTGGTCACGAAGGACACCAGCAACAAGTGGCTAGCTTAGGTAGCTTCCCATTGCTTGCTGGTTTTTGTGATTCCTTTTCTTAAGCATCTAACTCTCCCCATGCTTTGTACAGGGAGCTTAGGCAATTAACTCAGGGCTGAGGATTCCACTGGGTGGCAGTACAGCTAAAAATTGAGCATCGCAAAACTCGTACCTGACTTCCAGAGTCCCAAAAGAAATCTGTGGTGGGTCCGGGACTTGAACCCCAGTCTCCCAAGTCATAGGCTATTACTCTAACCACTGGACCATCCTTCCTCTGACCAAAGGCGCCAACTTCCCCTCTTTTCCCTGGGTGCTCGGCCCCTGCCCCGCCTCTTCCCACCCCTTATCCCCCCCATTCCAACCCCTTCCCCATAGTCCCTGCCCCCACTCCGCCCCCTCCCTGCCCCCATTCCAATTCTTTCCCCAAATCCCTGCCCCAGCCCTGCCTCCTCCCCTGAGTGCACGATGTTCCCACTCCTTCCCCCCTCCCGGAGTTTGCTAATGCCGCCAAACAACTGTTTGGCGGCGGCCAGGTGGGAAGCGCTGGGAGATAGGCAGAGGAGCGGGGATGTGGCGCGCTCGGGGGTGGGGAAGGAGGTGGGGCGGCGGGGGAGGGGAGCTTGGCTGCCAGTGGGTGCAAAGCACCCACTAATTTTTCCCCATGGGTGCTCCAGCCCCGGAGCACCCACGGAGTGCTGTGCCTATGCCTCTGACATGACTTATTCAGGTGCCTAAAGATGTATTTAGTCACCTAGCTTGAGGAATCCAACTTTGAAAATGCTGACAGGTGCTTGAATTTTATGTTTGCGGGGTTAACTGAAAACATGAGGTTAAATAAAACAAATTAAGGATTGAATTAATCATATTATTGGTATGCAACTCCTGGTTTCATAGTGAAAATATAGATCTTTTGATTAAAAAAGATGGATGACTACCTCACTCTCTGTATATTCTTAGGACTTGTCTACACTTACATTTTATAACGTTCTAACTTGCTGGCTCAGGGGTGTGAAAAAGTGCTGGGCTAGCGCTCGGAGCTATTCCCCTCTTGGGGGTGGATCACCAGGAGCGCTGGGAGAGCTCTCTCCCAGCGCTCAAGCGCGACCACACTCACACTTCAAAGCGCTGCCATGGGAGTGTTCCCGTGACAGCACTTTGAAGTTTCCAGTGTAGCCATGCCCTTAGTTACCTGGCCCCATTCTGGTTGGAGGTATCTGATTCTGTCAGGAGTACTATAGTGTGATTTCTCTCTCTCTCGTAGCAGTGAGAATGCGTTTTTTTTCCATGGACAGGAACACACACTCGTGGCAATTTACTTACCTAAGCTGGAGGTTGAACTTTGGTCTTTGATGTTCCAGTGCAAGTGGTCTACCAGTTGTGTTTTAAAGGAACATCTCTACTAGCTCAACACAGAAAAGAGCCTTCTGTACTGTATACAGCAGGGGTCTCAAACATGTGGCCCACGGAGTTGTTTGCTGAAGCGCCCAAATCTCCCCCCCCCCCCACCGAGTTATTCCCCGCAGCGTGCCGTGTCCCCGCTCCTCTGCCTACCACCAGGCGCTTCCCGCGGCACTTAGCACTTTCCAGGAGGGAGGGGGAGGAGGTGGGGCAGGGGCGGGGCCTCATGGAAGGGGGGCAGCGGGGGTCGGTGTCAGTCATGCGGCCCTCAGGCCAATGTACTAGTCCTCATGTGGCCCTCGTAGTGATTTGAGTTTGAGATCCCTGGTATAGAGCACCTTCCCCACAATTCCTTAAAGAACTACCCAATGACTAACTCTTGTATGTTAGTCAAACCAGTTTCTACAGATTCATAATGTATTTCTCATTAAAGGACGTGGAAGAGTAGATGTTTATAGTCTCAATCAAACCTGGTTGGAAATTTTGTGACCTTTTTTTTTTTTTTTTGACAGAAAATGGCAATTTGTCAAAACTGAAATTGTTCACAGGAACAGGGTTGTCTCAACAAATTCCTCAGTTCAAAACATTATTTGAGAAAAAGTTTTGTTGAAACATCTTGATTTGACACTTTCTAATCAAATTCGGATTTTTGGTTCAAAATGACTTTGTTTCAGCTTTTAAGCTAACTATTAGTAAAAATTCTATTTTAAATAAAAAAGGTCAAATTGCAATTTTCATTTACTGGAATCATATTTTTTTCAGATTTTAACTTTTTGTCCTGTTTGGGATGGGAATTTATTTATTTTTATCAAATTTTGAAAATTTTCCCAAAATGGGAAAATAATTTCCCACCCAGCTCTAGTCTCAAACAATTGTGCATTGTCAAAACAGTCTTTGCAACTGCTCTAAACTGTAGCACAATTAGTACCATTTTTGTGTGAAAACATAAGAATTAAAGAATAAAACCATCTCTTCGTTGTTTGATCCCATTCGTGTATAAGCGGTTGGATTGTATTGTCCTTTGCACAGCAGGCTCCTATTATTAGTGCATTTATAAACTTGTGGCCCAGAGGTTTCATTTTCATATTAGTCATATCTAGCAGAAAAATCCACCAAAGTAGTGATATCAGCTGTCTAGCCCATTAATATTTCCCTTGGCTGCTTTGTCAATGAAACTAACAAATAATGGGAGAGTGGAACATGCCAGAAAAGCATTTTCTAGAAGCATTACGTCAGTGTGGAAATTCAAATTGCAAAAATTCCTGAGGGAATTCTGCACCAAGAAAATAAAAAAATCTGTGCACAATATTTTAAAATTCTGCAAAATTTTTCAAATTTTATTTGTCAACAAATAAACGTGGAGGTTCCAGCATGGCAGTAGGGAGTACAGGCCACTGGCTGCACAGAGGTGGGAGATCACCCTGCAGCCCCCCTTTCGGGACACAAGACTCAGCCATGAGGCTGCACCGGACCCTGACACAGCCTAAGAAACATCCTGGGGCTTGCCCCTCTACGCCAGGGGCACCAGGTGTGTGCAGGCAGGCTCAGCCCAGCAGGATCGAAGTGTGGAGGCGCTTAGCTCAGCGGATCCAGATGTGGGGTGAGAGGGTTCTGTGTGGGGCAGTCTAGGTGCAGGTGGCTCAGTGGCAGATCCGGGGAGAATCTGGTGGGGTGGGGGTCTGGATGCTACCCTTTCCGCACTACGCCTTCCTCTCCCCACTCTCTCCTTCCCCTATCCCCCACCCCTCACTCCCACATCCCCCTCCTCCTGTCCCATTCCCCTATCCCATCACCCTTCCTTCCCCACTGCATGTTCCCATCATCCTACCCTGCCCCCCTTGCCCTGCCCCATCTCATGCACTCACCATTGTACAGAAAACAGGATTGTGGCCATGCAGGGCACCCAGCACACATAGAAGGAGAAGAGGACAAAGTCTAGGACCCAGGGGGCAGTGCCAGTGAGCAAGAGCAGCCACTCTCCCTCACCCAGCAGGAGAGAAGCAGTTCTGTCCCACCTCCTCCACTCCCTGCCTGGGCCTAGCTTGCAGGGAGAGGGGCCAAGCAAGCCAAAAGCAGGCCGGCCTCCCCCACCCCCCGTTCCCAACAGGCCAAGCAGAGCAAGTCCTGGGCAGATAGGCACTCGCAGAAATCAGGGGAGGGCAGTGGCAACACAAATAATGAAAGGTTCTGAAAAATCTGACCTTTAAGGAAAAGTTAAAAAACTGGGCATAGTTAATCTTAAATACAGAAGACTGGGAGGGATCTGATAAGGACTGCTACAAAGAGGATGAGCATCAGATGCTCTCCATATCCACTGAAGGTAGGACAAGAAGTAATGGGCTTAATCCGCAGCAAGGGAGCTTTAGGTTAGATATTAGGTAAAACTTTCTAACTATGAAAGTAGTTAAACTCTGGAATAGGCTTATAAGAGAGATTGTAGAATCCCCGTTGCTGAAGGCTTTTAAGAACAGTATAGACAAACACCTGTCAGGGATGGTCCAGGTATACTAGGTCCTGTCTCAGCACCTGGGGCTGGATTTGATGATCTTTCGAGGTCCCTTCCAGCCCTGCATTCTATGGTTCTATGAAAACCTCCCGAGACAGCATGGCTAGCGTGTCCATCCGTTGTTTTTGTATGCAGGGCAGCAAAGCCACAACAGTTAAACTTAATGAACAGGAGCTGGAATACTGGACTAAGTCTAAGTGTATATCACACGGTTCAGCTTCCTAGAAGGTCTCAGAATTTTGTCAACACGGTAATTTCCCTCGGCAAGTTTCCCTTGAGAAAGAGAGAAACAAGTTTTAATTCTTCCTCTTCTTTAAGTCAGCTGAGTTACTTCCCTTCTTGTCCAGAAACATTGGTGCAAATTTCACATCTCTCAAAATATTTTCTCCTCAGCAGTAACTCAGAGTTTTTCTGGGAATAGGATAGTTGCCTCTACACCTTCCTCTCCAAATGCACATTTATGGGGGGAAATAAAAGTCATCTCCCCTTCTTGCTTGGGTCATCAGACAGATCCAGAAAAAACAGGATTTTGTTGCTTTTGAAAATGGTCTCCTTAGCAGTTTTGGCTGTCTTTATACCTGCTGCTAATATCAGGATGATCACCTTGTGAAGTGACCAAGGGGTTACATGCCCTGGGTAAGAAGCAGGGGTGTCCCAACACTGTGAGGATCTGGAACCGGCAGGGAAGTAAGCCTCATTCCCGTGGAAGTACTAGCCCTCCACACTGCTGCTGTGGCCTCCCTGGCAAAAACCCCTTGGCAGCTGTGCAGTGGCAGCCATGGAACAGATTCAGCAAGAGGTCATACTGCTTCAGGCAGCTCACAGTCAGATTTATGTAAGGAAGTGTCCAGGGTCAGCAGAGGATGACATTGGTGGGGATTAGCTGTTCATTCCTGCTTCCCATCCAGTCCCAAAACCCTGCAGTGCACCAACCCCATGAAGTTCTGGTAAAGGAGCTTCCTTGAGGTCTCAGATAAAAGAGGCCATTACCATGGAGACAGAAGACACCCCTTCTATTGTCTCCAGGAGAGCTTCGTGGGATCAGGGTCCTACTCTGTTTATGGAAGGAGAGGTGACACCTGGAGCTCAAAATTGAGTGGGAAAAGTAGTTTTTTCCCCAAGTTGCCCTGGAATTACTGTGCTGTTACCTGTTTTCTTCCTTTTTAATCCCTAATTACTCCTGGGGAAATTCTGCATCACTGCACATGCTCAAAATTCAAGTCCCCCACAGATTTCTTTGTTTCCCCACAAAAAAATGACATCTGACGGGGAAGCAAAAGGAAGCCACAAGAGTGGCCACACGCCCCTCCCTGACAGCGCAAGCTGGTTGGTTTTGGCGCCTAAAGCAGCCGATAGAGACATAAATCAACACCGGGGTGGTGCTGGGCAGTCGTGTGTGTGTGTGAGAGAGAGAGAGAGAGAGACACTGTCCCTCTCGCTCACTATTGCAGCACACTTGGTGTGGAGGGGCAGGGCATCGGGGTGTTTCTGAGGAGGTAGGCGTGGGGCAGACTCTGTCCCCTCAGGCAGAGTAGAAAGTAGTAGCCTGCCCACTTAGTGAATTGTTCCCATTGTCTTTGTGAATTCCCTCAGGAATATAAAACAGGTGTAAAAGTTTTAAGGCTCCTTTATGTAGCCAGAGTGATGTAAAGGACTGTATGGCCTTATAAATATTTATGATGCTTTAGTGATTAGAACTGGTCTAAATTTTTGGACTGAAAAAGATTCCTATCAAAATGTGACAGGTTTCAGAGTAACAGCCGTGTTAGTCTGTAGTCGCAAAAAGGAAAGGAGTACTTGTGGCACCTTAGAGACTAACCAATTTATTTGAGCGAAAGCTTATGCTCAAATAAATTGGTTAGTCTCTAAGGTGCCACAAGTACTCGTTTTCTTTTTATCAAAATGTGCTCCATGAACTGTTTGCTACTGACCTTTCTGGAGATGGTCAGTAGCCAATATAAATTGTGAGTTTGATTCCCTAGCCACACTGACCATAGGGTTGCATATATTTGTTGACTAATAACTCAAAATAAATGGTCAAACCTAGCTACATTATATGAGGCAGGATGGTTTGGGGATTTCCTCCAAAGCTCCCCACTCCCATTCTTCATCCATTGTACTGTAGTTTAAATAAATTTCAAAAATAATTGAAACCAGAAGTGATTATATTGCATTATTCTGACAAATAAAATATGCAGAATTTTAAAATATGTGCAAAATTTTTAATTTTTTGGTGCAGAAATCCCCCAGGAATACCTAATATATATATTACGTTTTTCTTGGTGAAATCCCATTGTATAATAGCCATCTCTACATGTGAAGGCACCAGTTTGGTTTTCTTTTAATATCATGGTTTTTTTCAGGGAGGAGTAGGGCGTTGGTGGAAAAAGCTGAATTTCCAGAAGCAGCTGGGGGCAGGGAGGGAGAGTATGTCTGGGGGGTATTGTGGTTTTCAGAATTCAAAGATGTTTTCTGATGTCAGCCTGAAATACTGTGCCAAGCTGCATACATCAGCAAACAAGGCTTTCAGTGAGTGAGGGAACTTTCTGAGTAATAAAATCGTTTGGCAATAAGCAGTGGTGAGCAGAAAATGAATCTCATGCCAGCTTTTGTGTTTGTTGACTGTCTTTCTCAAATGTGAAAAAACATCCATCTTGCTTTATAGCTGACTTTAATACCATTAAGGCATCATATACGGGTAAAGTGCTGTCTTGATGACAGGTAAGCTAAGAAGTATTTTGGCACCTAGACAAAGAATGAGATAATACTCTTATGCTGTAAGAAGTCCTCCCACTAGTATGTAGTTGGTTATTATTAGAAAACATTTTTGCATTTGCTTATTATTGCAGCATAAATATTCTCTTCACTTCTTCAAATACATTTTTTACAAAAGAAGAAAATATTCCTGCTATAATGGAATGTTCCAGGAGAAGAAAGACTAACCTCTCACCAAAAGGCGCTGACTCGGTGGATGCTTCGGGGCTGGAGCATCCACGGGGGAAAAAATGGTGGGTTCTGAGCACCCAAGGGCAGCCCCCCTATCAGCTCTCCCCCCCAGCACCTCCCACCCCGTGGATCATCACCTCCCCCCTCCCTCCCCATGCCTCCCACCAACACCGAACAGCTGTTTCACAGCGTGCAGGGAGGCTGAGAGGGAGGGGGGGGAGCAGGGATACAGCACACTTGGGGGAGAGGGCGGAACTGGGCGGGAAGAGACGGGGTGGGGTGGGGGCAGACAGAGGCATGGTGGGGCCTTGGGGCATGGAGTGAAGTGGGGGCAGGGCGTGGGGCAGAGCTAGGGGTCAAGCACCCCCCGGCAGTTTGAAAAGTCGGCGCCTGTGCTCTGTTATTCAGGATCCCTCCAGGTGGGTGCCGAGAACAGCATGATGCAACTCTCTGGGCAACATAAGTGTGCTTCCAAATATTGGGGAATCGTGTATGCCATTTGGCTACTGAGATGGTGATGCTTTAGAATAGCACAATTGCTGAGGCCTTAGCTGTAATTTTAATTAAAATATCTTACGTTGTAGCCCTGTACATGTACATGGTACTTTACTGACACTGAACTAAAAATGGTCCTTGCACTGAGCTTATCACCCAGCTTTGACCAATGTAATGCAAAGAGTAAAAATGTGGGGTGAAATCCTAGCCCCACTGAAGTCAGTGGCAGATACATCAGAGAGGGGATTGGGGTTTGGAGTGCAAAGCACCAGTGATATACACAGGTGGAAGCCAGGGTGCCAAGTAGGTGTTGGCAGCATTCTGAACCAATAGGGAATTTTTAAGGTCAGTATTTTATTCCTTGGTATAGTACATTGCACTAATCAAGCCTGGAGGTTATAAGTGCACAGACCACCATGACAAACTCAAAATGTGACAGGATGAAGCACAATCTGCTTGCCAACCATAGTCCTATTTGGGATTATGTAAATGCAAACTAGGTACCTTTTAGAGCACACCAGCGGGGTCCACACAAGGCAGTTAGAGCATTTTACAAATCACACCCTTCTAGCATGCTTTGCCAAGTGCCATGTAGGGAAGCCCTCAGTGTCCAGAAGCACTAAATAATCCAGTATTAGTGAGGAAAGTGGAGACATTAAAAAATGCCAGATCTCTCTCTTTGATGAGATTACAAATTTGCTAAAGGTAACAGTGTTCATGTAGCATACTTGGACTTCTGTGAGGCATTTGACTTGGTACCACATAATGTTTCAACTGTGACTCTAGAATGATACAAAATCAACATAGCACATATTAAATGGAACAATAACTGGCTAACTAATAGGTCTCAAAATGTAATGGTAAACAAAATAGTCATTGAATGGTTGTGTTTCTAGTTGGTCCAGCAGGGATCTATTCTTGGTCCTACTATGCTATTTAACATTTTATCAATAACATGGAAGAAAACATAAAATCATCACTGACAAAGTGTGCAGATGACACAAAAATCGGGGGAGTCAGAAATAATGAAGACAGATTGCTCTGTATCTCTTGGTAAACTGGATGCAAGCAAACTGTACATTTCAATATGGCCAAATGTAAAGTCATGCATCTAGGAACAGAGAGAGCAGGCCATACCTCCAGGATGGGGAACTCTAACCTGGGAAGCAGTGACTCTGAAAAAAGACTTGGAGGTTATGCTGGATAATTAGTTGAAAATGAGCTCCTAATGTGATGCTGTGGCCAAAAGGGTTAATGCAATGTTTGAATGCATAAAGAGTGGAATCTGAGGCAGGAATAGGGAGTTTATATTCCCTCTGTATTTGACACTAGAAGTTTGTGCAGTTCTGGTGTCCACAATTCAAGGAGGATGTTCATAAAATGGAGAGGGTTCAGAGAAAAGCTGCAAAAATTATTAAAAGTTGGAAAACCTGCCTTATACTGATAGACTCAAGGAACTCAATCTATTTAATTTATCAAAGAGGAGATTAAGGGGTGACTTGATCATAGTTTATACCTACATGGTGAACAGAAATTTGATTATAGAGGACTCTTCAATCTAGCAGATAGTGGCATAACAAGATCCAGTGACTGAAGTTGAAGCTAGACAAATTCAGACTTGAAGTAAAATGTAAAATTTTTTCAGTGTGGGTAATTAACCACTGAAGCAACTTAACAAGGGTTGTGGTAAATTCTCAATCATGGAAACTTTTAAATCAAGAGTGTATGTTTTTCTACAAGATATGCTTGAATTCAATCAGAAATTAATTCAGGGAAGTCCTATATGACCTGTGTTATACAAGAAGTCAGACTAGATGATCACAAAGGTCCTGTCTGGCTTTATAATCTATGAATAGTTGTCTGAAACTTTTTTGTGTCCTGCTTCTGATCAGTGGACCTAAATCCATTTAAAATTAATTGTTTTCCAGTCTTGAACTGGTAATAAAGGATCATGTTAAAAATGCAAAGGAGTGCTTTACTATTCTTTTAAACAAGAAGAATTACTTATATTATAATCAGAATACATTTTTTAAAATGTTATGAGGTTTTTATAGTTCTCTACTGATCTCTCTCAAAGAGCACTGTTTTTAAATGTATTTGAAATTGCCTGAACTGTGATTTATAACTTGACATGTCAAGGGTAGATTGATTCAACCAATACCAAGTCAATGCATTTCATATTTTATTACAAATACAGCCTATCATCAAACTTCCTTTACCGTACAAGTGAAATTATTAAATAGAACCTCAGTATGGAACTTGGGAGATTCAGCTCTGTTAGCTGTCTATATGATGGGTAGGTGATGTGAGGCAGTGTAATTCAGGTTTCCTGTAAATCATTCAGTTGTACAGTATTTTTCTACGGAACACAACACCAAGTTCTAAAAAGAGAGGAAGGAGGAAATTGTCAATGATAGAAGCTTTTAATTGCTAAATGCCTGAATGCTAACGCTTGTTGTTCTTTGCTTTGTTTATTGCTGTGGTTTTTTTTTTAATTTTAGTCTTTGATTTTTGTTTGTTTTTTAGAATAGTCCTTATCAGTGGCAGAAGATCCTTCTGTAGCATATTTTCAGTGCTGCCGTATCGAGACTGTACCCAAATCGGGTATGTATATTTATGCATACTACCTCGTCTCTTTGGGTCATAACAGCATATATAGTACTGAATACAGACAATAGGGCTGTCATTTTTAAATATCTACCCCCAAAAGAGAAATATTTGATTTGTGGTATAGTATCAGGTTAAAATCATATTTTTAAATCACAGATTTCCTTATCTTTGTTATAATATCTTAGATTATTAAAACTGAAAGAATTTTAAAAATCCAGTTTACTAGTACAATTTACCATTTGTACTGTTTGTTTTTCATGCTTCACTCCTCTTGGACAATGCGAATATTCTAGACACTATTACTTTTATTTATAGTCAGCTTTCCCTTTCTGGTTCTCCTACACTAGAACAATGCTACAGTATCTAGTTTCCAGCACTGTAGAGAAATGATTGAATTCAAACAAAAGAGTGTTTTAATTTAACTATTTCATTAAAATGGTTTTAAAAACTGTATTCAATGACTGAAAACACCCGTTGTAAAAATGGAGTCAAATAACTTCTAAACCATGGGCCAGATCCTCAGTTGGTGTCAGTGTCTTTAGTGGAGCTATGTCAGTTAACACAAGCTGAGGATCTGGGCCAATAGGTTTGTTGTTTTCCAAAGATACAGAACGTGCAATGCACGTTATTCCAGACTGAAACCATGTAAGTGAAGACATCAGATTAGGATATGTGAAGTGGGGTAACTTAATGTGAAAAAGGAGGCTTACAGATCACTTTGGGTCAAATTAATCCCTTTTCTAATATCACTAAAGTACATCAGGGATGAATTTGGCCCATTGTTTTCATAGTTAAGTTTTTTAGCATTACTGTTCAGCGTTTGAGTAATTCATAGCAAACTGTTTTGTGTACAAAAGAAGCAGATACCATATGGTGAAATTGGTTCAATTATCCTGTCTTTGAGTAAAAAATTTTCTTTAGCTAATTAAACTGGAAAGATGCATCAAGCAAATCTTGAAACATTAGTAGTTTACGTCTGTAGTGCATTCCAGTGCATTTACGATCACTGGAATGTGGCATTTAACTGCTATCTCAGAGAGCCGAATATGCCTTTGAAAGACTGAAAGCAAGGGACTTCTGAATTGCAGTGATAATGAGACAGACTACATCCCCAGTATGATTTCAGCATGTTATGTCTTGCACAACATTTGTAAAGCAACAGGGAGTCGAATGAGGAGGCAGAAAGTGCTACGACATATCGGTCCAGCCCTGCTTCCATTGTTAGGAAAGCAAAGACAAGAGATGCCCTCTGTCTATCAGCTGAAGCAACAGAGAAGGAGGAAAACAATTAATTAACATCTCCTTCAAGTAATGGCTGTTGTGAACCATAACTGAAGCAGTATATTCATTGACTTCATTGCCAATGTGCAGACTGTGTAATTCTTGATTATTGCATCATATTTTCATGCATGGTAGAGTGAGGATGAGACACAAGTACTCTTTTGTGACAGGATAATGATAGTATTACCTTAACTTCACTTTTGTGTATCACTCATTAATATCTCTAGATTTCTAGTTCATCCATACCCGTAGCCAGGTGCTGCTGGTGTCCTGAATACTTACTTTGTGTAACCATTGCCAAAGGGCATTACAACCAAAACTAATTATTCCTGCAAATATTTTAGATATTTTCAGTTAAAACCAACCAAATTCAAACAGGAATGAGAATTTTGTGCATGTGGTGGAGACAGTTTCAGCTCAAGAGTTGCTGTGATGAGCATACAGCAGTATTGCTGTTTGCCCTTCCTCTCTACCTCTTCTCAGACTCCCAGGCTCTTTGGGCAGAGAGGAATTCTGGGCAAAGTTATGTTTTGGGGAAGGTGCCAGTCCCACAGTATGAAGGCGGAAGAGCTCTACTGTATTTACACTGGAACTTAAACTGTATTAGCAGAACCATTTTAAAACAGGATTGAAAAGTTGTTCCTTCTAACACAGTTTCAGTGCTCTTTGCCTGGCCAGTGTAGAACAGGCCTAACAGTGTTCAAGAATCATGTTCTAGGCTAGGGCCTGTCTTAACTGGCTTTATAACCAAGTGAAAGCAATTTAGTAGGAAGCCTTGTAAAACAGTGTTTTAAATGGTAGCACTAATACAGTTGAGCATCCGTGTATACCAGGATCAGAGAAAACAGAGGAGGATGAAACCTGGGATAGCACCCCACATCACCACCACTAGCTCTGTTGTGCTGCTCTGAGCTAGTAAAGAACATGACAGGTTTCAGAGTAGCAACCGTGTTAGACTGTATCCGCAAAAAGAAAAGGAGGACTTGTGGCACCTTAGAGACTAACAAATTTATTTGAGCATAAGCTTTCATGAGCTACAGCTCACTTCATCGGATGTAGCTCACAAAAGCTTATGCTCAAATAAATTGGTTAGTCTCTAAGGTGCCACAAGTCCTCCTTTTCTTTTTAAAGAACATGAGACACACATGGTTTCTGAAGGAAGACTGTTCTAAAAAGAAACCAAAAGGTTGACAACATTACAAAATAGTCTTTTCACAATCTGCTACTTCAGGAAGCAAGTTACATTGTAAGTGCTGGGGCTGAAAGAGGGAGAGTGCATGTCAGGGAAATGGATTTTCTCCAACTCTTTACGTTTTACTGTTAGGACGTCAAAGAGATGTCAAAGAGAACTTTCTTGGTTTCCTCTTTTTGCAAATAATGCTACAGAAATAATATTTAGGGCCTTTTGTCCTCAAAGCATTTTAAAAACATGAAGGGCTAGATTATCACTAGCCTTAGCACTGCCATGCAGGGGAATAGGTGGGAGTAAAATCTCTCCTCCCCACTCAGCAGCCTACTTAAGTTTGCCCACATCTTTGCTCCTTTGCATGCTGGATGCTCCTTTACCCCTATCTCCATGAACAAGTGAGTGGGGATAGGGGAAGAGCCGTGGCTCTCCTTTTGCATCCACATACCAGTCAGGAGAGCTACTCAGGTGAACGGGGAGGAGCATGCGATACCCTGGAGAGTTCTGAGAGTATTGGGCCTCTCTACACTGTTGTTTATATCCAAGCAATCTTCTCTGAGATCCTTCATGCGCCACAAGCAAAGGAAGATGGAAGGCAGAAGATTCTGGAAGTGAATCGCTGGCTAGGTAAGTGGTATAGAGTGGAGGGCTTTGGTTTTGTGGACCATAGGTCCGCATCCTACAGGGAGGGGGGGCTGTATAGTTTGGATGGCCTCCACCTCAGTAAAAGGGAGACCAATCTCCTTGGGGATAGGCTGGCTAGAGCAGTCAGGAGGGGATTAAAGTAATAGCAAAAGGGGAGGGTAAAAAGAGGGAAGACATGAACATTCAGCACAAAATTGAGACGTGGAGAACAAAATTAATCAAAAACCAAAAGGACATGAGGAGAAGAAAGTCTTCAATTGCCTATACACTAACGCTGGGCTCCTGGGTAACAAACAAGAAGAACTGGAATTGTTCATTTATTAGCAAACATTCAATCTAGTTGATATTGCTGAAACCTGGTGGGATGATTCACACAATATCAATCTTAAAATCAATTATCCTAACCAATTTAGGAAGGATCAAATGAGCAGAAAGGGCGGGGGGGGGAAGGTAGGGGAGTGCCACTCTGTCAAAAATGGTGTTACCTATTTCTGAGTTACTGATAACTTGGAAGAAAATTATCTTGAATGCTTATGGATCAATATCCTAACAGATAAAGCACAAGACGGGGTACTAATTGATGTCTGTCTGAGACCACCAAATCACAGTAGAGAACAGGATGACCTTCTCCTTACACATTTATCTACGATGTGTAGGGGGAAAAATTGAAGTTCCCCATGATCTCACTATTTCAGTGACTCATACCCCCAGTACTAAAATATTCTTGGAATTTCTAAACACTGTAGATGACAATGTCTTAACTCAAGAAGTGTTGCAGCCAGCATGGAGGAATTCTATATTAGACCTTGTCCTAACAGATAAAGAGGAACTGATCACAGAACTAAAAGTTAATGGTAGCTTAGGCACCAGTGATTACAATCTGATCACACTTACAATGTGCAAGCAGAATAAAGTCCAGACCAGTAATATAAATAGTTGGTGCTTTAATAGGGCCAATTTCACTAAGTTGAAAACAATTATGAGGAAAATCAGCTGGGAGGAAGAATTTAATTAGAAAAATGTGAATGATAATTGGGAATCATTTTAAGAACACCTTACTTGATGGCCAAAAAGCCACAATCCCATATTAGAGGAAGAAGGCTGTGCTGATTAAAAAAAAACAATCTGGTTTAAAGAGGAAGTGAAGGCAGCTGTAAAATATATATAATATTTTCCTTTGTCAGAACTTGGTATACAAGGCAATTTAGATGAAGTCATCATCAACCTCAGGCACACATTTCCTGAATGTTTATCATTCTGTAGACATGGTGAACAGGAACTCCATCTATTCTTAGAAAGTAAAAGAAAAAGATAAATGTTTCTTGCTTTACTTTACCCCTCCCACACAACAAAAAAAATTAATAATAGTGCTGTGGAAAATTACAGATTCATAGACTTTTTTTCTCATATTAATTTTGTTCCTACATAGTGAGAAATTTTCAAAGTGTACAAATTATGGAATGCCAGGAGTATAAGCTTCATTGTTATGTGTATTTTTTGCATGATATTGAGATTAAGCAGGAAACCTCATTAAGGTGGTAGGATTTATTTTTCTTAATTTCTCTTATATTAGGTAAAATATCAAGGCAGAAGCTGAAAATGCTGAGTCCTTGATGTGCTTAGTGAGAGTACACAACACAATTGTAAGGGAATTTATACCAGTTTCTCAGATTCCTCTGTCAATACACTGTAGCCATAGTTCTTGTTCCAGTAATAAGTGCAATTAGGAAGTGAAAAACTGGAGCCCAGTTAGGTGGGCAGACTCAGTCAGCATGTCAAGGAAAGGCTTGTTGTTGGTATGTCTGGCATCTGTTTCTTGCCAAAGCTGTAATTACCCTTATCCCTGCAACAGAATCAATAAAATGGGAGTTCTTCACCGTGAAGGATGAGAACAATATTTTACTTTGGATTCCCATAAATTTGAAGTGCTGTTGTTTTCAGGTTAGTCTTAATTAATCTGTAATGGTCTGGGATCATCGAGTATATTTACTCCGAACCATATCCCAAAAAGAGTTTACATTTCCAAATAAAATTCACTTATCAGGCACCTGTTGTTGTAAATAGACTTTTTTTTCTTTTTAGGTT
Organism: Caretta caretta; assembly: GCF_965140235.1. Taxonomy (NCBI): domain Eukaryota; kingdom Metazoa; phylum Chordata; order Testudines; family Cheloniidae; genus Caretta; species Caretta caretta. The sequence continues at coordinate 82,265,395 of NC_134207.1, read as the reverse complement.
TCTGGGAGTCAGGTTAATATTTAATTGACTTTTAAATAATTCACTGAAATGTTCAGCTAGCAGTGTCATTGAAAGAGCAAGTGCACAGCAGGAATCTTGCAGCGGGTTTTATAGATCACATCCAGGCATCTATTTTAGAATCATTCAAGAAATGTTTCTTTACTGAAGCCAATAATGTGTGATTTATGGACTGCTAATCCATGCTTAAAATGCATGTGGTAAGAGTTTCTGCTCTGATTTTTGTTTATTCTGATTGTTTATTCTTTCCTATATAGGGCAGAAATAATCAAAGCGAGTACTTACCCTATAATAATTTTGCCATTGGATCACAAGTCACACAATGCTGTTCCAGGAAAAATGCCATGGTACTGCCGTAAAATGCAGAGAGGGAAAATAGCACATTTTCACTACTTTCACTGTAGCTCCCAAATAACCAGCATGTTGAACTCTGAACCCTGTCAAAACTTCAGATTTAATTTTTTACATACAGTAGGTAAATAGCACCCACCCAGCACCGCATTTCCTGATACAAAGTGCACAAATAAAATGTTTGGGGCCTAATTTTCCTGGAACTCTTATGTAAATCTGGGGTAACTCCATGGAAGTCAGTGGAGACAAAAAATAACGTATGAAGAGAATCAGGACCTAAGTGCATTATTATCCACTAAGGTAATGTAAGAGACCCTCACTTTGGCATGGAAGGTAATAAGTAAGATTTTTATTTTAACAACATCCCTTGTTTCCCTTTCCTTTTACTGGAGAGAGTGTTTAGAAGAAACCCCCCTCTCTGACAGTCTCTTAGATGATATGAATGATAGTGATAACTGTCCTTTGGAGGGGGAAAAAGAGCAGAAGTCAGTTGAAATGGTTGGAGCTGTTGTTGTTTCCAAGAAGACACAAAAGAACTGCAAAGATAGAAAATGCAGCTTCTGCTGTTGACATTCACTTGCAATTGCACTGCTGAAACAAACACAGGCATAGCATATCGTTTTATTAGCCACTCTGAGACCTGGCAAACTTGTACTGGTGTCGGGCTGTTTAAGTTGCATCTTCAGTCACAGGCTTATGGCAGTGTTGCAAAATATACAGATTTAACTGGCTAAGCTGGACTCTCATTATAGAACAGAAGGCAAAAGAAAGAGGGATAGGAAAGGGAAGCAATAAGGTGGGAAAGGAAAAGGACACAATGGGGCAGTGACAAAGTCTCACTCCCAGATGGTGTTTGGGATTTAGCCAGAGCCCATGGAAGTTGCAATGTTATCTGGGTACCCTCTCTGCTCTGGTCTGGTCAAGATCTCTCTCAGGTTCAGGCAGTGAAAGCCAAATGCTATCCTGGTAAATCCCAGGGTCTCAGAAAATAAGGGGGGGATGGCAGCAATGATGGTGAAGGTTGCTCCTTTCTGTTCTCTGATCTTTCAGTCAGCCAGCATCGGGGTAAACAGCTTTCTTCCCCACCTCCAAAAGTTTCTTTTTGAGGTCCCCAAAAGGGAGTGATGGGTGGAATAGCCCACTCTTATTATTTTGTCTAGCAATTAGGACTAATTTCCGACACACCAGTTTGGGTTCATCGATTACCGGTCCAACACTTTTCTTGTTTACAGGTATAACCCTAATACAATCCTTGAATTATATCAGTAGCCTTTTTGTTTGGACTAATTCAGTCTGTCTTCCTGTGGCACTTTTTTCACAGCCACATTTATCGTTATAGGTTATTGTGACACTTCATACTTTTTTTATCCACTTTCACGCAGTTAGGCTCACAAGTGGGTTCGACCGACCAGGCCCCAGTCATTTCAATAGCGCTACCACCATATAAATAATAAAAACACAGAATTTGGAGCCTTAGAAATAATATATATAAGATTTTCTGGGGGGCCAAACAGTGGCAGTTTGCCACTGAGCAAAGTAAAGGGGCATCCCATGAGGCTCTTGGTGAGGAATAGAGCCTTAACAGTTACAGTCCCTCTCTGGTACACAGGGGTTATTTAGAGACTGCGCCTAAAGAACCATGGAGTCTATCTCCCCTGGTGTGACTGGCCCACTCAGCAAGCTGTATAGGAAGAAACAGTTTCAGCTCCTCCTCTACCTGCTGGGAGGCGATGTAATCCCCAGGTGTTGAACTGTGCTCTCCTGAATGGTGGGATTGCTGAGTTATAGTGGGGAGAGACTCCTTGCACACTTCCCTAGTTCTCTGCATCCCAGTACAATGAACTTCTGCAGTCTGGCCTTGCACTGATAGTTCCAGAAAAAAAATAATCACAGAATGACTTTGCCTAGGCTCCAAAAAGGTTGTTTGGTTGGGTTTTTTTTAAGTGTGTCTGGCTCAGCAGGGAGCCTATAGCTAACCCATGGGAGTCCTTGGGACCTCCTCTGCCATTCGGCCCTGCCCACACACATAGACTTGCATTGCTTTAGGTCTTGGTAATGGGCAAAAGAACAATAGTAGAGGGTAGCAGACAGAGAATTACGTGCTCTGAGTAAGCACTGTTCTCCGCAGTCCTTTATTACATGGGAGAAGGACGTGCCTGCACTAAAGTGGTCTCTTCATTTATATGTAAAGAAGAACATGCCCAATATTTTAGACCAGTCCTCTCCAGAAAAAGAAATTAAGTTCTTTCTAGCCCAAGGGCGATGGGTTCCAAACAATAATATTTTACCACTATGTCTTACAAAGCAAGCAGGCAGATACTACCTAAAAGTATAGGTCTTTGGGAAAGGAGAAGACTGAAAAAGTGTTTCTAAGTGACACTTTCAGAACAGTACTTAATTTTAAATGGGATGGGAATAAATGCACTGTAGTAGCAGGGCCCCAGGGATGTACATTCATTTTAGTAAAGTAAAAGTGACAGAGAAGATTGAGACACCATTCCTCATTAAACTTCAGCTAATGTTTAGGAAACATTATAGTTTATACTCTTGTTAGCTGCCCCTGATCTCACCGACAGAAGAATCAGTTCCTCTTAAGTCTCCAGGGCTACATTTCTGAAAGACAGCTGTGCTGATTCTTTAAAGTATGCTGGCTTGCTCCCTTCTGAACGTTAGCAAAGATACCTAACTTTGGTTTTTTCCTTTGATTGCATTAAATAAAAACTGTTCCTTGGGGTTTTGTTTTGTAGTCAGAATGACATAAGTTCCTCTATAGTCTCCATAATCTTTTTAGGAAGAAGACTAGAGTACTTTCATATTATTTCAAATAATTCATTTAGCATCTTGGGAATTTTTTAACATATATTAATTTCAAATGTATTTGTTTAAAATAAAGTTTTTATGTTGGGAAACTAATGCAGTAGGGTCTTAAATACCATAAAAATGATAACACATACCGTTTTCTCCTTTTAATAGAAAGTGTCCCTTTAAGCCTCTTATTCCGAAGTGCACAGAACTTAATCTGGTGCTTCTGCTAGAATGTTATTTTTATATAATTGTTCTGATCGCGCAGTAAAATATCAGGTAACAAAATGAGAATGTAGCATTGTACTAAGTTAAATTCACTTAAACATTTACATTTTTACAATGGGTTAAATACCCAGTACAAAGTCTTGCTTTATTATAGAAACACTTTATCCAGAAGGTGGATACATTTTGCTGTTAATAAAAGTTTATTCGCAAAAAGAAAAGGAGGACTTGTGGCACCTTAGAGACTAACCAATTTATTTGAGCATGAGCTTTCGTGAGCTACAGCTCACTTCATCAGATGTATACCATGGAAACTGCAGCAGACTTTATATACACACAGAGAATATGAAACAATACCTCCTCCCACCCCACTGTCCTGCTGGTAATAGCTTATCTAAAGTGATCAACAGGTGGGCCATTTCCAGCACAAATCCAGGTTTTCTCACCCTCCACCCTCCCACACAAATTCACTCTCCTGCTGGTGCTAGCCCATCCAAAGTGACAACTCTTTACATAATCAAGTCGGGCTATTTCCTGCATAGATCCAGGTTTTCTCACATCCCCCCCACCCCCATACACACACAAACTCACTCTCCTGCTGGTAATAGCTCATCTGGTGGTGAGAAAACCTGGATTTGTGCTGGAAATGGCCCACCTGTTGATCACTTTAGATAAGCTATTACCAGCAGGACAGTGGGGTGGGAGGAGGTATTGTTTCATATTCTCTGTGTGTATATAAAGTCTGCTGCAGTTTCCACGGTATACATCTGATGAAGTGAGCTGTAGCTCACGAAAGCTCATGCTCAAATAAATTGGTTAGTCTCTAAGGTGCCACAAGTCCTCCTTTTCTTTTTGCGAATACAGACTAACACGGCTGTTCCTCTGAAATCTAAAAGTTTATTGTAATTTACGGAGCGCTTACCCCGCTTCCCCCCCCCCCCCCAGTTTTGGGGGAGAATAAACTGAATGACAGTTTGCATTGTGGACAGAAGGAAGCAGAACAGGGTAAACTCCTGAAGATTCAACCGTACAGAATATGAAACATCACAAACTAAGGCCCCATTCCTTTAGTCCCAAGTCCAGTGAGATGCTTCACAGTGGGTCTCATCTTTAACACCGCTATGTAGACTTTCCAGTTGTTTTGGCCAGAAGGCCCCAACACAGCAAAGAACTTAAGCACATGCTTAACTTGAGTAGTCTCACTGAGTAGTCTCACTGAAACCAATCTAATTAGGCGTGTGCTTGAAGTGCTTTACTGAGCTGAGGCCTATAGTGCCCTTCCTGAATAGAGATGCTTAAGCATGTGCCTAACGTTAAGCACATTTTAAAGTTGCATTGTAATTAATGGGATTTAAGCATGTGTTTTAAAGCTAAGCCCAGGCTCAAGAGCGGAGAACTTAAATATGTGCTGACATGTCTTTAGGCCTATGTAGGGATCAGGTGGGCAAATCCCAGAAGATAAATCCTGCAGTTGCAGGGAAGTAGTCATTTGTGGATCTCCTTACCCTACACTTTATCCTCTTCCTTTTATTTGGTTATGAGACAGATGTGTTATGATTCCCAATTCCAGCATGGTCCACCTTTCTTTGACTCACTCGGGGTTGGTTGGTTTGGTTTCTGTTCTGTATGGGTAAAACATAAACTATAAAGTTTTATAGAATTTTTAGCTATAAAGTATTTTCAGTAGTATAGTGCAGTGTGTAGAAGTTGTCTGATCTGAACTGTCTGTAGTGTATGTTTTATTAATTTTATTATCTTATTTCATTTGTCTTTGGTGGAGGGTAGCAATAGTCAGTGTTTCTGCTCCCATCTTAGGAAAAATGTGTTTATTAGTGGCTTCTGTTTTCCAGGGATATGAAATTAGAAGGACGTTGTGTGCCTACTGGAGGAGTGTGTTTAAAAGAGATAATTGGTCTTGAAGGTGTGGAACTAGGGGCTGATGGGAAGGTAAGAATGTTAGCTTATTAGATCTAATTTTATGATGAAAATGTAAAATAACTAAAGCCAAGTTCAAATTACATGTTGCATTGTAATCTACATAATGTAAAAGAATAGGGTATAATGCGGTACATACTGAATTATTATAAAATGAATGAAAAAAAAAAGTGTGCAAGCTGTCAGTGCAAACCAACTAGTTTTTTCCTGAAGAAATCATCCTCTGGTCATAATTAGGGCTACAAATTATTAGTAAATCCAATAGCACTGCTCTGTCCTCAACAGATCACGTCACAGTGTATTGACTGGTGTTAGAAAATCATGTGTTAGGCAATTACAAACAGCATTACAGCTTCCTTTTTTATTTTAGTGAATCTTATACGTAAAATATAGCCGTAACTTTACTTCTGTGCTGTGTGAATACCTCAAAAATCCACAAATATTTGCTTGAATAAAAAAAAAGAATTCTGAAACTTTGGGGAAACAAATTTTTAAGCTCAGAGAATATATGACTCAAATGCAAGTATTTGTGCTGAAAACCTAGTTCAATTGGTACGCATCCAAGGAGTAATAGAAACAATACCTTGCTATTTAGTTATGATTTGTATTGTGATAGGGCCTAGATGCCCCAGCCTCATTGTCCTAGGCATTGTACACACACATAGCAAAGAGATGGTCCCTGCCCCAGAGATCTTACAATCCGTGACCTATATGCGCAATCAAAACTAAACACTGCTCACATTTTGAATTTGATATACACACAATTAACTGCTTATAAACAAAAAATTATTTTTTGAAATTATTCCATGATTAATTTTGAACAACAAATACATTTGTAGAGCCCTTCAAATCCGTGGCTATCTGCTTTATATCCGTGGATATCTGCATCCGTGGACTGTTTTTGTGGATTGAATACGGATGCAAATTTTGTATCCGTGCAGGGCTCTATACCTTTGAGAAAATAATACCTGCATCCTGTTAAATACGTAAGTAGATAAAAAAGGAAATTAATCAAATAAACTATTCACTGCAAATCCTTCATTCATCTTTATTCCACGTTGATAGGCAACAGATTACCTGCAGCATACCAGTGTCTAATATCTCCCACGCTAACCAAGATGTTAGGAGGGAAAAGTAGCTTCAAAAGCATTTAATCCTGAAACAACTGATACTGCTGCTCAAGCAAGTTCACTCTGGTCCCAGCGGTGCTGGAGAACCTGTACACAGGAATGCTATTTCAGGAAAGAAATTGTGGAAATCTGCTACAACTTTCCTAGGAGGGGGGGAAAAAAGCAGGTGAGGCCTTATCCAAAATCTACTGAAGTCAATGTAATCCTTCAGCTGACTTCAACGGACTTTGAATTAGGCCCTTCATTAGGATTTGGTAAATATAACATATCCGCTTTTTTTTTAAAAAGGACATAACATGTATGCAAAAGCTTTTCAAGATGGATGAACTGATCACACTGAAAGGAAAACAAGTGGCTGGTATTAATCTGTGATTAACTCAAAATCCGAAACATAAAAAATTGAATTTGATAGTAAATGCCAGCCACGCTGCATGGTGTCCCCAATTTCAAACCCGATCACATCAATTGGATCCTATTAAGGCTGAGTTGTGTGATTAACTATGTGCCTATTCTGGCTCTTTCTGTCTAGACTGTTTCTTACACACAGTTTCTATTTCCAACCAATGCCTTGGGAACACGGAGAAACACAATTGACTCCACCTCCTCCTTCTCCCAATTTCGCAATGCAAGCCATCGTAGCCTTTCCTTGGCAAGAGCTAACAGCACGCAGGGGAGCATTGACACAGGTAACTTCATAGGAGTTATTTATTTTAATATCCCTTCTCACACTTGCTATAGGAAGTTCTTCACACTGTTGTTTGCTGGGGGGAATTTTTTTGCCTTTTCTTTTTTTTAAAATGAAGCAAAATTCAGTCTCCAAACAAAGTAACGGGTGATGTAGATGGTGGAAAAAACCTTTCTCTAGTTGCCCATACTTTGCTTAGCCAAATTGGTTTAAAGTTTATAGAATCTCAAACAAACAATATTACTGTGGCATGTAGCCCATTACCATCTTCCCACCCACCACTCTCACTTACTGGGACTCTCTCAGTGGCTGTCTTTTTTTTTGATCATCATACATAAGGGCCAACTTTGTCTCTCTCTAAATTACTGTGGAAGAAACAGATGTTGGTATCAAAGTCATAGTTGTAAAAATCTTACTTGTGGCTTTTTGCATTATGGATAATGAAGGCTGCATTTTCAATATCAGAACAAACAAGGCGATGTCACCTTTTTTCTCCCACTCTCCCAAAAGTAGCTATACGTTTAGGGTATCTTTACATTTTACCTGAAGCAACTCAAAAGGTCTGTATTAATAGGAGAAAAATCAAGGCAGATGCTTTATCATATTCACTTGCTGATTAAAAAAATTTGAAACTCTTCCCCATGTCCTTGATCTGGTTTTACCACGTGTACCTCTCATCTAAGTATGGAGGGGTGTGTATACTGTAATGTGAAGATCAACATTTAGATGGCAAAATTCATGGCCACACTATGTAAACTCACAAAGAGTTGTGAATTCAGAGCTTGGAGAACTACAGATTATATTAATAAACGGTAGGTTCAACATCTTTCTTCAAATTATACTGTCATTGGAGCTTGGGGACTTTACATTCACCACAGCTTTAATGTATACATGGGTTTGTCACACACTTCTGTGTATTTAAAAGGAATGGCAAGCAAGAGAGTTTATGATTTTCAAAGGCCTAAGAGAAGCAGGCACCAAGCTATTATTCAATTTCAACAGGATTTTGTTGCCGCTATCTCCCTTAGGCTCCTTCAGAAGTCCCAGACAGAGGTAATTTTGTCCATTGACTGAAAACTTGCTTGCTGCATATGTTAAGTCTAAGACATTTCTTGATGCAGTTAATTGTTCAATCACTTTTTTATATGTTCTTTATAGGCAGTGACCTGGGAGACTATATTGACTATGACCCAAATCTTTTAGATGATCCTCAGTGGCCATGTGGCAAGCACAAGCGGGTTTTAATATTCCCTTCATATATGGTGAGTAACACTTGATAATAGAGTAGTTAGTAGGTACATTTTGATCCTAGTGGTTAGGACTTTGAAATCTCCTGCTTAAAATCATCACACACCATTTATACCTCCTAACAGCAGCATTTTGGAATCCCTTGCTCTAAATGACGAGGGACATGTAAAAGTAGGTCCATGTGGGTGTTATAAAAGTAAAAGCTTTTATTACTGCTTAATTTCATGGATATTTTAGATGTAAGTCTTGTTGGTTAATAATGCATTTATTCTATTCCGTCTTTCAGTGGGTTACTTTTATTTCCTCTCCTTGGCACTTATTTCTCATGTAAATGTGATATCTGTTGCTCCTAGTTTCGTATGAAGCTGCACAAAGAGCGCGGTGTTTTTTTATTCCTGCCATCGCTAGGGTAGAACTCTGGTTTCCAGCAGGTTCTTTGACGGTGTTATATAGGCTGTTCTCTGTTTTGGCATGGGTCGCTCTTTGTAGCCTCAAAGTAAGAAGGAAACTCCCATCACTAGCATAAGCCTTATATTTTCCATGATGTCCAAAGCTGTAATAATTCAGGCTCATAATTCTGCCCATCTCAGTATTTTATGTGAGAAGAGAAATGGTTCTGCAGCCTTCTGTTTCTTTTTAATTGCATCAAGTTTACATTATCCTTCCTAGAATTTGGTGCACATCTTTTGATTGGGGGGGGCAGTCTTGCAACGTGCATTACACAAGAGTGCATGTGCCCATGCACAGGGCATCCAAAGAAGGTGAAACAATAGGAGAAAAATTCAGACTCCCCCCCAAAAAGGCAAGTTTACATTTATAACTATGTATTTGGATAGAGCTGTATGGCTTGAAATCTCAGAAGAATTGGTCCATAACAGAAAGCTATTGGGTCAAGTATTGACGTAGCTCAAAACAGGTCGTCTTGATACTAGTACACGAGCAGCTAAGCATATGCTGTGTAAAGTTTCTTTTTTCCCCGACCAGTCTTTATTTGATAAACAGGATACAAGTGTTCTCTTTCCACCCATTACTTCTTCAGACTAACACGTTGTGTGCTCCAGTCAGAAGTGATGTCTGCTCCTCACTGCCAGACGTTTTCCAGCTACTGCATAGAATGGTTTGATTTAGTTCTGCCGCTCCCTTTGTGATGACTGATCTGTCCCTCGAAGGGACAAATGTAGAATCTCCTCTGCTTTACTTCCTGCTATTTTCACTCTAGGAGCTTGAGAGGTATTTTGGCTTGCACCTCATGGCTAGTGAAATCTAGTGGGGAAAATACTGGATCTGTTTTGAGATACCCTCTCTGTCAGGGACAGTGAAGCAGGGAGGTGTCAGGGATGGGACAAGGCCATCCCAGTGATCCTGTGCTGCTACAGCAGTCCCTTGGCAACTATTGCAGATGGACATAAGTTAGAGCAGCCTACAGGGGCTTTCCACCAGGCACTGAACTGGCACCTGGTTGTCTGAGATATCAGGGGAGTGCAGAAATTGCATTCAGTCACTTTGGGCCCTACACTGGATGCCGTTCAGCCAGACCTGGGAAACAGAACCCTGGTATATATTTTTAATATACACATACTGAGAGCACACAGATATAAAATTAATACTGGAATATGATGTTTTATAAAATGCCAGTAAACAGGATGTTACACTGGAAACGTGTTAATTTTATAGAATTAAATTAACATCACTCCATGTGACATGATTTAGGGGGATGACTTGCCTGAAAGGATTGCAAAATCTGGCCCTTAGTTTTAAACATTGCACACATTTTACTAACTCCTAGGCAGGTCTTTGAATGATAATAAGTTTCTAACGAGAACTACCTGCATTTTGTGCTGCCTTGTCCTCAGATTTATTAAACTAGTAAGTGTTCAAAGTGGCTTTTAATAGAGGGAACACATCCCCACTGTCCTCCATCAGTTCAAGCCTCTATCTCAATAGGAATTTCCTGTATACATGCATCCTACACATACATTTATATATCCACTGTGCTACAGGCCCAATTTCTGATTGAAATAACAAGTCATTTAAGATGGTTCGTTTGTGTAACCAGACAGTGATGTACAGACTAGGGGATAGTCACTTGACTATTTTTCCCCCTATAGCGTACTGGGGGATTTGCTGCCATGTTTTAGAAATGGATGAAGTGTCTTGAACAGAGGAAAATTGCACCTGTTCATTGTGAAGTAGATTCATTAGAGGGCTGCAATATCTCATTTGTGATAGCTATCCTAGATCTTTGAATGTACTCACTTTTTCTCCCCTGCTCATCTCAGAAAGTTGCTCTAAGCACCCAAGACTTGGTTCATTTCTCATGTCCTTTCCTGTCCTGGTAGCATGCCAAAGTGATATTTACTTACATGTTCTTTTATCTTACTGGTTATTCAATCTCCTCCCTTCCCCCCTCATCTTTATAAAGCTATGTACAACTTCCCTGCAGGCAAGCTGTTCGAAAATGGTAATGAGTGACAAAACCTCTCACCTCCCAAACTGCCTCTTCTGCAAAAAAAAGTGTGCACAGTACAGGCATGGGGCCATACGTTCATCATAGCGTCCAAGTATCTGTCACCTATTGTAGATTAAGATGCTGTTTTGTCTGGAGACTTCCGAAAGAGTGTATATAAATAACAAATGCTTTTCCACTTCTTTGTACAATGAAGCTGGGAAAATGATACCCACTTAATTAGCTCTCTGTATAATTCATAGTATAGTCCGTATAGCCAAACCAAGTGATATGGTAAAAAGATGTGAAAAATAGCTTAAAATCCAATAAATGAAGTTGGATTTGTACAAATGCATGGAACAGGAGACAGTCTGGTAGTTCACAGTGCTCTGTTAATATAGCTGACTGTGTTGGAAATTTGATTCTGAGGATGCCTCGGTAGCCTTAAGAAAGGGAAAATGCTAGATGAATGGTGTAAAAGCTTTATGGTGCCTATTTTTAAACATAAAGGAGATATTACTCTGTATGCTGATTATCACCCAATTAAGCTGACATCACATGCTATAAAAGTGTGGGAGAAGATTACTGAAACGGATCTGTGTGGAATGGTTGAAATTTGGAAATGTGCGTATGGATGCATGCGAGGAAGAAGCACAATGGATGCCATATTTGTGCTACAAATCCTCATGGAAATGTTTGGAGTGAAGAGACAGCTCTTGGTCTTTGTGGACCTGGAGAAGGCATACGATCATTTACCAAGAGAACTAGTTTGGTGGCATTTGTGGTGCGCCAGAAAGATATGTTCATCTTACCCAGGATATATATGATGGTGTGACTACTGTGGTCAAAACTAAATATATATATATATAGCAGAGAATTTTCAGTAAATGTTGGCCTACATCAGCAATCAGCGTTGAGCCACTTTTTGATTGCGGTTGTCACGGAAGTGAGAATTTATGAAGGGAGAAGCCTTGGAATAGGTTTTCACTGATGACTTAGTGATATGTGTGGAAGATTGACAACTTTGAACTGGCAACATACTTTTGAGCCGGATGGGCTTAGAGCAGCTGTTCTCAAACTTTATTGCACTGCGACCTCTTCAAAAAACAAAAATGACTACACAACCCCAAGCCACACAGGGCCCCACAAAGCTAAGTTGCATGGTCTTTGGCTTCATCCCCTTGCAGTTGGCTCAGGCTTCGGTAGGGCTGGCATTAGACTTGCTGGGGCTCAAAGCAGAAAGCCCAAGCCCCGCCACCCTGGGCCGAAGCCCAAGTCCCACTGCCCAGGGCTTTGGCTTCAGTCCTGCATAGCAGGGCTTGGGCTTTGGCTTCAGCCCTGTGTGGTGGGACTTGGGGTTCAGCTTTATGCCTGAGCCCCTGTGAGTCTAATGCTGGCCCTGGCAATCCCATTAAAATGAACTCGCGACCCACTTTGGGGTCCCAACCCACAGCTTGAAAACCACTGGCTTAGAGTGAATGTTGTAAGACTGAGGCTCTGAAAACTGAGGGAGAAGAACTCTGCCTGTGATATTCTTTATGATGAGAGCTTAGAATAGGAAAACAATTTAAATACCTAGGATCAGTGGTTGCTGATGATGGTGTCCTCATGAGTGATGCCTGGCATTGTACTACAGCTGCTTGATGCAAATGGTGGGAGCTGACCCCAGTTTCTGTGACAAAAAGATGCCAATAAAGATAAAAAAATAGTGTATAAAACTGTAATTCGACCCATCTTAATGTACAGAACAAAGACTTGACCAGTCACAAGGAAGGAAATTATTATGCTCTCCACAACGGAAATGAAGATGTTGAGTTGGTCAGATGGTTTGACACTCCATGGGAGAAAATGAAATGAGGGGCCTAATACAGGTTGCCCCAGCTGAAGACAAGTTAAGAGAGGCAAGGCTATGTTCGTATGGACATGTCCAGCAGAGCCCCAAGAGTTATGATGCTAGGATGGCTCGTGAAATGATTGTTGACAGAAGACAACCAAATGGGAAGACCAAAAACTTGGTATATGGAATCAATATCAGTGGACCTTGGAGAGACCAATCAGCATAAACGCCTGGCCTACTATCATGAGTTTTGGAAGAAGGCTATAAAACTCGCTGATCCTGAATAGGGAAGTAGAAAGAAAGAAGAGGAGGATGCCTTGATATTAGATAGCAACACAATCTACATAGTACAGCAGTGTGTTTTGCTTTGAAGAGCTATCTATCCTGTTCTGAGGAAATGTGCTGGAACATCAGCATTGATCAGAATCCTAGCCCAGGCAGAGCCTGGATCAGAGGTATGGTGAAACTTTAGGCATTTAAGATTGGCTGTGTTTCGAAAAAGTTCTCTGAGAAATGTGTCTAGCCGCCTCCCACCACATATATTTGAAACTGCAGAAAATTCAACTTCTTCCTTTTGGCATCCTTTCCTTCCTCTTTTCTTTTACCCATTGCTACCATTCCCCACTGTGTTCCCTACAACCTTCTTCTGATTCATAGATATTAAGGTCAGAAGGAACCATTATGATCATCTAGTCTGACCTCCTGCACAACGCAGGCCACAGAATCTCACCCACCAACTCCTGCAATAAACCTCTCACCTATGCCTGAGCTATTGAAATCCTCAAACCATGGTTTAAAGACTTCAAGGTGCAGAGAATCCTCCAGCAAGTGACCCGTGCCCCATGCTACAGAGGAAGGCAAAAAACCTCCAGGGCCTCTTCCAATCTGCCCTGGAGGAAAATTCCTTCCCGACCCCAAATATGGCGATCAGCTGAACCCTGAGCATATGGGCAAGATTCACCAGCCAGATACCCAGGAAAGAATCTCTGTAGTAACTCAGATCCCACCCCATCTAACATCCCATCACAGGCTATTGGGCCTATTTACCATGAATAGTTAAAGATCAATTAATTGCCAAAATCATGTTATCCCATCATACCATCTCCTCCATAAACTTAGCAAGTTTAATCTGGAAGCCAGATAGGTCTTTTGCCCCACTGCTTCCCTTGGAAGGCTATTCCAAAACTTCACTCCTCTGATGGTTAGAAATGGTCATCTAATTTCAAGTCTAAACTTCCCGATGGCCAGTTTATATCCATTTGTTCTTGTGTCCACATTGGTACTGAGCTTAAATAATTCCTCTCCCTCTCCAGTATTCCGCTGTATGGCCTCTGTTACTATTGTGTGTCAGGATTTTGCCTCTAAAACTATTGACTGTCTAAGCCAGTGGTTCTCACACTTATTGAATCACGCCCCCCTTCTGCGTGTCTGTAGCCTTTACGCCTCCACACACAAATACTGCCCAGCCAGAGTGGAGAGCAGTGGCTGCTGGCCAGGGGCCCGGCTCTGAAGGCAGCACCATGTCAGCAGCAGCACCCAAGTAATTCTTTTCACGGCAGACTTACCACCACCCTTAGTTGTGCGTTGCTGCTGCTGCCACCCTGGGGCTGACGGCTGGAGCCCCACCGCCGCCTCCCGGTGAGGGATCTGGGCAGGGAGGAAGGAGAGCCTGAGCCCAGGGTGAGGGACTGAGTGGTGGGGAAGGAGAAACCAAGCTGCCTCCGGGTGAGGGATTCGGTAGGGGAGAAAAACCCAGGCAGCAGGGCTCCGGCTGTCCCCTTATCCACTCCCCCCACTTCCTAGGTACGCTCAGCCCTTCTGCACGATCCCCAGCCACCCGGGGCTGACAGTCAGAGCAATTTAAATAAATAAATAACGTGAAAGCGCACAGCTCGCGAGTGCGCCTCCCTTGCCACATTCCCTTGCCACATTCCCTTGCCTACCTTTGGAGGCACACCCCATTGTTTGAGAACCGCTGATCTAAACACATGTCTTTCGTTAGATGGGCCTTAAACTCCTGTACCTTGAAAATTCTCACTGCACCACTGGAGCAGTATCAAATAAGTAGCTTACCAGGAGCGTGTTCTTTGGTAATCAGGACCTTAGTCTATACTTTAAAAATGCATTTTCCATCCCTTTGTTCTTGCAGCAGAACCCAGACAGTAAGGTCCCAATGGTGGACAGTCCAGCTGAATTGCAGGTTGGGGGGGAGATGGGAATGCTATTTAGCATCTCTCTCAGAAGTTCCCATCAGCAGACTCCTATGTAGCCCAGCCATGGTTTATGGCTGGCCTTCTCTGACAGAACTCCTGGGATATGGATGTAGCCGTATTGCTGTCTACTCTCCCCTGGGGCTAAATCCCCTGAGTGCAGAGTCCCTCTAGATCTGAAGCGGTGGCCGAGAAGGAGTTCTGCAATTATAATTCTGAAGGGTAGTTAGTGCCATGATAGATATCTAACCTAACAAATTGAGAGAACTAGTGTCCAGCTTGAAACAACAATTTTCTGGGCTTTTTCTTATTGATTGAGCAAGATTGGCAAGTCTCATTTGATGGTATAAGGTGTTTTTTCTGTTTCCAGTTCTAAAGCTTAGTAGTTACCCAGCTATCCTTGAGTACTTCATTTTGGCAATTAAAAAATGAAAGTTAAATGATTATTGGCAAACTGCTCCTCAACAATTCGAGTCAAAACAGCAGAGGGTATTATTGGTCAATACAGTTTTGTTCTGCAGAGGTGGCCACAGACAAAATAGAACTTTTGAGGAAAATTTGGCCCTGTGCTACCCTCTTAATTTAATGGGGGTATGGAGGTCCACAGAATCTCTGGGTTCAAGCAAGCAGTGCTCCATCTGAACCTGAGCAGTCATGATGGGGTCTGGAGTCCCCATGAGCCACACACACACACAAGTTGGGAGCAACTCAAATCTACTGTTCTAAGCAAATTATGCGCAGCCCTTAGTCCTAGAAAGTTAGTAGCATGGCCCTCAATTTTGGACAGTGCTGTTATGCTATGTTTCCAGAACAAGTGTCAGGATTTGAGTTAGAAAAAAGATTGCTATCCCTTATTATTAAGGCTACGATTTAGTCATGGGTATTTTTAGTAAGAGTCATGGACAGGTCACAGGCAATAAACAAAAAGTCACGGCCCATGACCTGTCCATGACTTGTACTGTAAATACCCCGAACTAAATCTTAGGTGCTTGTGGTGGGGTGCGCTCTAGTGGATGCTGCTGCTGCTCTGGGGGGCCGCTCCAGTGGACACTGCTGCTCCTGAGGGAGGTGGGGGAGTGCCCAGGGCCCCCCCTCCGCTCCCGGACCTCTGCTCCAGGGCAGGACCCGGGGCCAGCTGCCTGGGGCTGCCTGAGCAGCGGCTGGCCCCAGGGCCACCCCAGCTGCTCAGGTTGCCATGGGGTCAACTGCATCAGTCGCTGCAGAAGTCTGGAAAGTCCCAGAATACATGATTTTTGTGACCTCTGTGAAAGACTCACAGCCTTAGTTATTGTAGAGTGACACTTGAGTCTAGTTCAAGTAGCATGATCATAGACCATACCACAATTATCTGCTGTAAACATGTCCGAAAAGATCACTTTGAGGGTGGTGGAGAATTATGGTAAAAACAGCTCAAATGGTATACTGCTAAAACTATCAGAAGCTCTGACGTAATGCAGATCAGATGCTTGGTAATGAGTTGCAACAAAGCCTCCAGGTTGGTTTCCTGCTGCACGAAATAACGTTTTCTGTAGCTTTCCTTCTCCTCAACCTTTGATTTTTGCATAATGGTCATTTACTATGACTGTGGACAGAGGCAAATTCAGAATGTACAACTGTCCCAAGCCACTGAAAGGCATGCACCTTTGTGATAGAACAGAAGATCTCCTTTTCAGGATTCTTTAAAATAGCCTAAAACACAGTAGTAATTAACATAATCATTCAACTGTTTAAAGAGGAGAGAGATTAACAATCATGACATTCGGCAGGTCATGTTTCCTGACTGAACTCCTCATTTATGCAGGGTCACCAATGTTTCTTTACCCTTGCAGTAAGCCACTGTATGAGTTATGCAGACTGGTTTTTACAGTGATTCCTTTATAGTAGTAATGAAAGGAATCTCTATGACCACATTTAAAATTCTCAAGTCACCTGTGTGAGTGTCACAGTCAGAGCCACATAAGCTATTTGATGTCCATAGGGCAGAATTCCACAGTGAGTACACAAGAGGTTAGCAGGATGCAAGAGGAGGAGCTGCAGAAGTTGGGACAACTTGCTAAAAATATTGTACCCCATTAGCTGTTCTGCTTCAGTCAATCCTAAACCCCTTAGTGAGGAGGGTTGGGAAATCCTGACCTCAATCCAAGTATATTATTAATTAGTGCTGAGCTATGTTATTTTCGACTATCAACTCTCATGGTTAAAGCAAAGAAATGGGCATCAGGAATTCTGGGCTCTATCGCCTGTCCTACTCCTGACTTGCTGAGTAACCACGCACAAGTTACTTGTGCTCTCTAGCTAATTTTCCCTGCCTGTAAAATGGGTATAATATCTACCTCAAATGGTTGTGGGTCACAATTCTTTAAGCAGTTTAGGCCTGATCCAAATGTCTGTGGAAGGACTCCCATTGAGATCAGATGAAAGATGTTGGATAATTGTCAAGTATTATATCGTATTTGGGTTTGTTTTCTTTGTATAAAGTATGCCATATAGAAAATAAAAGTGTATCTTTGGGGCATAGCAGATAAGGCTTATAAAAGAAGGTTCTGGTGAGTGGGTGCCCTCCAACCGGTTCTAAAACAAAGGCTACATACTGTGCAGAGTCCAAAACTCCACTCTCTACTGACTTTATTAACAAAAAGCAATAAGAAAGTTCAGTTCAGACCTTCTCCCCTGACTTGGCTGCCTCTAGGATTTCTCTCCCCTCTTTGTAGTGCTACTCCCACCTCACTTTTATCCAGGCAAGGCAAGGAACTGCCTGCCTCAGAAAATAGGCAGAATTTACTTAACCCTTTCTGAGCAGGATCAGCCTCTGCTGAGGTTAGGTAAAGGTATAACAAAACTAAATGGCCAGAAGCTGAAGGTAGACAAATTCAGATAAGAAATAAGATGCACGTTTTTAAACAGTGCGTGCAGTTAGTTTTTGGATCAACTTACTAGGAGTGTGGTGTATTCTGTTACTTGAAATCTTTAAAAGCAAGATTTTGATGTCTTTCTAAAAGATCTGCTATAGCTCAAACAAGTTATGGGCTTGATGCAAGAATCACTTGGTGATATTCTATGCAGGAGGTCAGACTAGATAATAATAATGGAGTTTTCTCACCTTACAGTAGAATGGGCATGTTCCCAGCTAGGCCAGCACATTACACATCTGAGAACTTTATGGAAGGTCAGCATAGCAGATGCCTTACAGTACATGTGAGGCAAGTTTGCAAACCTGGCATAAAATTCAGGCAGTAACTTTTCGAGCAATGAGCTGTTTAATCTCTGGTGTCCCAGAATTAAACTATGGTATGTACACAAAGAGGGCAGGGATAGACAGAGAAGATTTATTTGATTTGTTTCTTTGGATCCATCTTGCTGGCAACTTGGTTAGATGCTAAAGCTGCGGGTTGGCCTAGAACCTCCCTAGTAACTTCTCTCATTTGTTGGGCATGCAGAAAAACTCAAGACTGACTTAACGTGCCAAACAAGCATGCATCCTGGAATGAATGTGTGCATGGTTCTCAAGGTGATCGCAGGTTTCTGTTGTGCTTGCTCTGTCTAGCTGAATGGACGATTGCCTGCCAGGGTAAATAGCTACCATTTCAAATGCACTAACGCCAGCCCATCTGTAAGGGTTTGCACTAAGAATGCATAATCAGTTGCTTAGCTTCACTACGGTAACTCTTATCTTCCAGAATACTGCCATTGGCAGGGATTTACGGGAGAATGTGTGGAGGGGGTGTTTATGGGTGGAGAGGGGGAGAGGTTTAATTGGAAGACTTCTCAATGCGCTTTTTCTTTTTAGTTCCCTCCCATAGCTATACCTTATTCGTCCTTTATGGCTTCTAAACAAAGGCAGGAAAGATTACTACTTACTCCTCTCCTTTCTCCTTTAGCCCTGGTCTACACTGGAGGGGGGGGGGGGGAATCGATCTAAGTTACACAATTTCAACTTGAATAACGTAACTGAAGTCGACGTACTTAGATCAACTTACCATGATGTCTCCACTGCGGTGAGTCAACTGCTGCCGGTCCCCCATCAACTCTGCCTGTGCCTCTCGCAGCGCTAGAATACAGGAGTCGATGGGAGAGCACTCAGGGATTGATTTATCGCGTCTAGACTAGACGCGATAAATCTATCCCTGCTGGATCGATCACTACCTGCCAGATTGGCGGGCAGTGAAGACATACCCTTAGAAAGTGTAGTGAGAACAGAAGGGCATACGTGGCTTTTTCTAGGATTGTCATGTTGCCTTCTATATGAAAAGCTGATTAGAAATAAAAGGATAATTACATTTTCCCCCATACCACTCGTTAGTTATCTGAAAATAACCCAAATTTATACTCCTCTTCAGGTGGCGTAGGCTTCCATAAGGATATAATATTGCTAGGCTTAATCTTTTAAATAATCCTCATGGGCTGTGAGAACCAAAACAGGTTTACCAATTGTGCCTGCCAGTGGTGCATCTTTGCCCCCCCTAGCATTGTCTGGGGAGGAAGCCAAAGATTAATCCATTTTATAACAAAACAGGAATCAGAAAAGATATGTTATCATTGGCTTGATTGGGAGGCAGACAGGACACACTATGTGGAATAAACATTTTATTAAGATAATGTTTAAAAAAAGTTAACAATACAGAGTCTAAGCGTGGAAGTTTCTGGTTATCTGGGAATAACGTACAGATTATCAAGGGGTGCAGACTTTGGTTTAAAATTGGATGGCATAAGGAATACATAATCTGCAATATCCCCGATTTTGGGTAGAAAGGTTAACGGGTCAAAGTCCAGGCATTGAGATATGGGGGTATGTTGTTCATATAATGGCTATGTTCAGGTGTGGAGTATAATGAGTGGATACGATGATGAGGATAGATTGACCCTCATTTGGTGAGATTTAGCGTTCAGTGAGTTTATGGTTCCAGTTCATATGGTCCAAAGGAAAAAGTCTCTTGCTCCCTTTCTCGTAGTCGATGCACAATGTTGTTCCGGCTCACGCCTCCTGGTACTGTCGGTGGCTGGTGATGTGTTTGGTGTAGATGTCCCCGGACCATCGGATGGTGTCTGAGACCATGAGGCGCCGCCTGAGCCATCTACATAAGTGATATACCCACATGCCGTGGTGGGGTGATCAGGCAGGAGGCCAAGTACCTGTAGCGCTCAAAATACAGTTTTCTCACAACAGATGCATGCCCTGGATTGTATGTTTTGTATTTTTATACATTTCTGTATTAGACTTTGAGAGCAAAGAAGAAGTCTGACAGATCAGGACCAGCCATTCATTGCCCCGTAATTTAGTGAGTTAGAGTTTCTCTCAATCATGTCCATTATTCAAGTGAAAACAGTTTAATTAAAAAAAAATCAGGAAATCTCTGCACTTTTCCCACATGAAAGTTTGAGCATTACTGATTTGGCCAACAAAGTAGTGACAGAGGAATTTGGGAAGATCTTAAAGACAGGGGGGCAAGAGAGGCAGTTTTCTAGATAACAGATTACACTCTGGCATCCCCCTCAATAGTCAAGAGTTCTTTTAGAATCATAGACTCATAGACTTTAAGGTCAGAAGGGACCATTATGATTGTCTAGTCTGACCTCCTGCACAACGCAGGCCACAGAATCTCACCCACCCACTCCTGTAACAAACCCCTAACCTATGTCTGAGTTATTGAAGTCCTCAAATCGTGGTTTAAAGACTTCAAGATGCAGAGAATCCTCCAGCAAGTGACCAGTGCCCCATGCTGCAGAAGAAGGTGAAAAAAACCCAGGGCCTCTGCCAATCTGCTCTGGAGGAAAATTCCTTCCGGACCCCAAATATGGCGATCAGCTAAACCCTGAGCATGCGAGCAAAACTCACCAGCCAGACACCCAGGAAAGAATTCTCTGTAGTAACTCAGATCCCATCCCATCTAACATCCCATCACAGGCCATTGGGCATATTTACTGCTAAATAGCCAAAGATCAATTAATTGCCAAAATTAGGCTATTCCATCATACCATCCCCTCCATAAACTTATCAAGCTTAGTCTTGAAGCCAGATATGTCTTTTGCCCCCACTGCTCCTCTTGGAAGGCTGTTCCAGAACTTCACTTTTCTGTCACATAGGGAGAATCTCTCACTGCTTGGTTACAGCAGAACTCCTTTAATAACAAAAAGGACAGGAGATCTCACCAAAAAGAAGCTGTCACAAAGATATTCTTAAAATTATTCAGATTGACTAAACATTGCTTTTATCTGCTTACTAACACTCTAAGCTAAGTTCTACAACCTTGTATTACATTGAATTCCCTGCCATTTAGGCTTATGTGTATATTTAAAGAAAGATGGGATGTAATTCTCTATTTTAGAGGGACTTCAAAAGGACACTTCTGGTGCAAATTCTGAAGAGGCAAAATAGTTAAACTTGAAAGAAAATCAGCAGTGTGCTTCAGAACTGAATAGAGCCATGCACACAAAACTCAAGTTCATTAAATCAATTACTGTAATGATGTAGGTCTTTGCTTTGTCCTAACAAGAATACTTATTAACTGGGCTCCATCCACCCACATATTTGGAACTCATTTTCCACATGTCATTTGAAAAATGATCTTAACATGTATTTTTACTTTTGTGCTTGTTTGCTCTGAGCAGTTGTCATTCTGGATTTCAGTTCACTTGTTCTGACAGAGCAACCACAAATTCTGTTTTGCTAATTCAGATTATTTCCCCAAAGTCACCATTTGATTTTTTGGGAGTGATCTGTTAGAGATTACGATAACTAATCCATTTCTACTGATCTGTTGTAGACTACCGTAATTGACTATGTGAAGCCATCAGATCTCAAAAAGGACATGAATGAGACCTTCAAGGAGAAGTTCCCTCACATCAAGTTAACCCTCAGTAAAATAAGAAGGTACTGTGCAGAATGACATGCAATTTAAGCTTGCCACAGCATGCAACTATAGTCACATTTTAGTGGAATTGTTGCCACTGACCATTAAGGAAATCACAATAATAACTGATTTTCAGAAACAATGACCTTCAAAGGCACAGAATAAATCAGACGCTTGCTTTGACTCGTGAGCAGAGTAAATAAGACAGGGAAGTCTAGAGTCTGTTTCTGGATATAGAATTCTTGCCAATTAAGTAAAAAAAAAAAACAAAAAAAACCTAAAGGGATGGTGGATGTGAGCTGGACAGCCACTATATTCTGTGGGCCAGGATGATGACAGAAAATCTCAGAGCTCATGGTACTAAAAGCTTAGTCGGACTTTAAGGAAGGGGGATATTAGATTTTGTCTGTACCCAAATAATGCAGCGACACGGTAGGATTGGGTTAGGAAACGTTGAGATAATAGACTGTGATAGAGATGACCCAGCACTTACCATTTTAGAGATAGGGTTTCCCTTCTACTCAGCGTTGCAGGGAAGATGTAATAAGGAATTGGTGCTTATACCACTATTTCCAACACAGCAGGCTAGAATTATGATTTCACTGTCGGATGCAGCTGAAGGAGCTGCTCATTTAAGAGGGAAACACTTTCATTTGAACCTTCAAATTATTATTATTTGCTAGTCCCCAGAGCGTACTTGATGCTTTGCAGAAGTAACGAGGGAAGGAGTACCGGAATAGTTTGAAGAGCTTACCAATTAAATGTGACAGGATACAAAATGTGTCAGACAGAAAAGGGGAAAGAGGAGAGAAAAGGGCAACGATTACAGTAATTTGATCACAGCTATTCAGTAAGGCATGTGTATCTTAATGGTTCTGATACATCATTTTTAGTGATTTAGTAACTTGCTTCTCATAGCTGAAATGCCAGAGTGAATATTTATTGGGGGATTTGATTTATATTAGATAATAGCACATAAAAACAGAAAGATACCAGCCATGTAAATTGCACTCCCCCACCCACCCACCCAACTCCTGTTGGCTTGTGCATGAAAGTCCCTCACAGGAAAGTTGTTTTAAAAGAAAGCGTCTCTTGCTTTAATCTGTGCATTCTGGGTCAGCTCACACAGCATGTCTGTCTCTGTGTTCTCTTTCCTCAGCCTCAAGCGAGAGATGCGCAAACTGGCTCAAGAAGAGTGTGGTTTTGAGGAGCCCACTGTGGCCATGGCCTTTGTCTACTTTGAGAAACTTGCTCTCAAAGGGAAACTAAACAAGCAGAACAGAAAGCTTTGTGCTGGAGCGTGTGTCCTACTAGCAGCCAAAATTGGCAGTGACCTCAGAAAACATGAAGTTAAACATCTTATAGATGTAAGTATCCTTAGGCTGCTAGTGTTTTCCACAGCAGAAGTTCCCAAACTCTGGTTCTCAGAGCTGGATAACAACATGGTCTTGGCAGTCCTCATGGCTTCCAGTTGCTAAACCAGATTCAGATTTAGACAACACCTAAATACGTCCTTAATATATGTTGTGTGTGCGCGCGTGCGCACATGTGCAATTCTGATAGATGCGCCAGGGAAGTTACTTCATCACAAGAGGAAGGGGGTGGTCAGTGCAGTCACCAACTGGCTGGGAAGGTTAATCAATGCGACTAAATGGCTGCGAGGTCTCCACGAGACACTAAGACAACATGGTGTGCCTGATAAAGAAATTTGAGACTCCCCCAATTCTATAACTCTGGTTTCATTCAGCAAATTCAATTTTCAGGTGATAGAATGCTATTTCCATCACAGCACTTGATGCGTGAATCACCTTCTCCAGAGTTAAGTGTTCTCTCTTCTGATCCTTCCATAACTAGGTTTTAATTAAATAAGAGAGGGAAGAAAATGTTCTAAGGCTCTGATCCAGGAACTACTTAAATGCGGAGCTTGTATAACTACAGAAGAGCTGAACTAGAGGTCGAGGGCCAGATCCTTGGCTTCAGCCAAACACATGGTGCTTGACCCAAGGGAATTCAGGAGCGGGGAGGGCAGAAGTGGCTTAAACCACCTTTTATGTCAGCTTGATTGAGAACATTGAGCTGGTTTGGCAGTCCTCTTAAGTTAGAATAGCCTCAGGGCAGCTGAAAAAAAAGACTGCAGCAGCAGCTGAAGATCTGGTCCTGGGACAGCTTCCCCTCTGACGCTCTGACTGAGTGGATACTGAGCTTCCCTTTAGGCTTGGTTGTTCACTCTATCAAAGTCAACAAAAGTCTACCACAAAGTCAACAAAAAGTGAAATGGGCAGGTCAGAAGTGGAAAAAAAATCAAACTCCAAAACAGCTGACTGCATTCCACTAGTATATAAATCCAAGAGAAACAGCAGAACAGACAAATTATAGCAGAAAGTCACCTATGAAACCAGTATCTTCTCCCCTTGGGGGTAGTGCAGCTTCCATTCTTCATGGTTTGATTATTGTTGCACATGTCACCGTGTGCCTCTGAGGTATTAAAAGGCTCAAACAGATTTAGTATTAATATGGGAATAATTTTTTTTTAAATTCCTTTTTCTCCCCACAATAGTGTAGTACAACATACCGTCTCAAATCACAACAAAAACCCCACAGTCATCAGCTGAGGACCCCTCTTGTGAATAGATGTAATTAATAAAATTATCTGGCAGATGTGATTATTCTGTTAGGAAAGTCACCAACATTTGTGTCAAGCTTTTGAGAGGGAGTACGTGAGAGCAGTTGTGCCTTACCTCCCTCAGAGCCTGATTTGATAGTTGTTCATGGCTCAATAGTCACTGCAAGAAAACCAGATTTAGTTTTTCTGCTAAAAGAAAGAAATGGAATGAATGAAAATGCCACTTGTGCACCATTTATGGCTTATTAAAAAAAAAACACCCGTTCAGGTGAGTTTCTTAAAGTGAACGAACTGCCCTTCTAGTAAGAAATTAGTATGATTTCTGGTAGCTGGTTGCCTACGGACTTATTTATTAAGCCTCAAATTGGACTTTTTTTTTTTTAAAACTTATCTGTGTTACAGAAACTGGAAGAGAAGTTCCGACTGAACAGGCGAGAGCTGATAGCCTTCGAATTTCCAGTGTTAGTGGCCTTGGAATTTGCTCTCCATCTGCCTGAACACGAAGTGATGCCACATTATAGACGTTTGATCCAGAATTCCTAGCACAGGCTACCCTTCCAGGAAGGGGTCTTAAGACTGTTTCTATTCAGCATTATCAAGCTGTAGTTACTACTGGAAATGCAAAAATAGGACTCAATACCAAACTTCTCTCTCTCTTCAAATACACAATTTTTCCAGCAGCAAATGGGGAACACTGCATTGAATTTCCTAAGACTCTCAGACTAAATTAATTCATGTAGTGTTTACTACTCAGAGCAGGTGAGGAATGAGATGCATATTAATGAAGAACTAATAACTGATGCCAGAACTGGGGGGGGGAACAAACTCTTACCACGGGGACCAAAGGAGTAAAATTAGTTACCCATATCAGTCATGCAAGAACAAAAATTAAACGACAGCCTCCATTCCCATCTGTCTTACAATCACCTGTACACTTTGCAAGCTAGTCAAGTGCATTCTTATTGTGCTCTGCTACAGACTTGCTCCGACTTACAAAATGACTTATTAACGTTGTGGAAAAGCTTTTAAAAAGATATCTTCACTGTGTCAAAAAGAGTGTGCCAATTTATTTTTGTACCTGCTATTGGAAGTGCACTTTTTCCTGTGGGGTGCCTGTGTGTGTGACATTGATTTGGTTTTGGTCCACGTGGGCTGGTTTGGCTTTTTGAGAGGATATCATTTACTGATGCTGAAGACCAAGGGGACTTTCCGTGTTTACTTCTTGAAAACATAACTACTGGAAAAGTAGTAAATGGGATCATTTTTGGTCACTTGTTTTTTATCCCTGATTTTTCAACATCTTTTACCTTTCTGAAGATTACACTACAACTGCAAGAGATGAATCAGCAGCTGACCATATGTTTCAGTCTTGCATATGGTAAAGAGGAAAGCATTTAGTTTGTGATTTACATGTAATAGTTTTTAAATGTCTTGTGTTAAGCCACATGCATATTTTTAACCTTCGCACTTTTCCCACTGTGGAGATGGTTAGACTTGCACTTTGTAGTGTTGTATTTCTGTGCTCTATGTTAGAGTGCATAAGCAGCACATTTATTGTGCTACATCTTAAACAGTATTTTATAAAATCAAGAGTAGGGCTGAGCAGTATAATTGGTGTCTTAAGGCTTTGATAGGGGAGACGCCTCATGTTGGTAAATTTTAGTTTTTAAATATAGTTGACTGCAAAATTTAATCAATGGCCATTTAAATTGTTACATATGGTCCAGTACCTTTATAGACATTGCAGTACTGGAGTTTTAACAGTTTGTTTTCTGCAATTTACATGGTTCTGGCTGGACAACCAGAAAAGCTGGACAGAATCACTCTAGCTCTCCAGTATTATATATGCTATGCTCACATGCTGAAGGACATGTATTAAAGAATTAAATTATTTTTATATATCTATCTATAACTGATGCCCAACCTACTCCAACTTCTGATCCACTTGATCCCCATCATGCCTGAAACAAACTCCAATAAAATCAAATACTTAACCTCTGTGGTGTACAAAAATTAATCTGAAAACAAATCTCAGCTAGGAAACTCCAACTGCAGCTTTATCTCTATATGTTGGCGAGGGTTTGTTCGTGGTATGGAAATGACAAAGGAGTGGGACAAACAAAGATATAAACACACTAATCTTTGCTTTCACTTATTTTAAGCTATTTGATGTTTTCCTCAGCTATACCAGGAATCACCTCAGTCAAAGGTCCTAACAGAAATGTGAACCAGTCTTTTTTGTAGCCCTATCCCTTTAATCCTAGCGTGGCAACAAGAACAGATGCCTGAAAAGATTGCTCTGTAGAACATGGAAAGGTCGTAGAAAAAGAGTTAGGATGAATAGGAATTTTGTTGCTCCTTCTCCATTTTAAAAGAGTTACTTACAAGTATCTCAAAACTGCAATAAAACGTCCTCTCTGTAGACTGTATATAAAAACAAAAGTAATTAGATTCCAACCTGATTTGGAAAGAGGGGGAGGAGAGAGAATGAAATGGTGCCTCTAAGATGTGCTCCAGCATTGCTCATTCACTGGAAAGACATGACACTAGGTTCCCCCATCAGACATGCTACTGTTCCTTGATTCGGCCAGCCTGCTCCATTCTTCTAAGGAGGCAAACAACTGAAGAACACAAAAGGCCTGTGCAGAATTTGTTTTGTAATGATTACATTTCAATACGCTGCCTGCTTAGTCATGTAGTAGGCCAGTGTCAGATGCACAGGTTCACAAACCAAAACAAGGGTGGCATGTCTAAAATTAATCCTTTCAGCCTTGCCCGGGTCCCTTTAATTTAAATCATGTATGTAAATTCCAGCTTTTTTCACTAAAGAGCTTTGTTGTTAATAATGGGACTGTCTAAAAATACAAGGAAGTCTTACCTGTGTATAAAAACTTCATTTGCCTTGAGTTTGGTTTTCATATTGCTTTATAGTTTGGCTGGGAGAAAGGGTATTGTAACTGCAAAATACTGACTGAAGGATGACAGCAGTCACTAGAGATGTTACTGAATCGTGTTTTCATGTCTATTGTCTTTGCTAATGCTACCTAGCCCAGCTCTACAGTTTACATAGGTTTCTGGGTGAAATCTGATTGCTGGAGACTTTCTGCTTTTATTTGGAATAATGTTCAGCTACAGTTTGGATGTTGAATAAATATTTAAAAGATAAAAATGTTGCACTGTTCACTTAGGAACATATAAAGCCATATTGATACTAAACATCAAAGCACAAAGCTTGGGTCAGTATAATTATGGTTAAGCCAAAGGATTGTATTTCCCCTTTCTCTCCCCAGGCCTGTGAAGACACAAGCTGAAGTGATAAAGGAAATCTGTACCAAACAAAAAATTATGATTGTTTGCCTTTGTCTTGTACAGAAATGACAGCCGATTCACAAAATTTTAGTTTTGATTTAAAGTGGGTCAGGAAATAATTCATTCCATATCATTCATAATATTTTGGAATTATGTAACATACACTTTACCATAAGAGGTTTAAATAAATAAAAAAGCAGGTATGTTCCCCCAGTAACAGCAAGTAAAACTATTCAGTGCTATCACTTGTGTGTTGAAGAGGGGTTTTTATTGCAGTTGTCGTTGTCTTCCTCTGGGACATAGAAAGCTACTTGCTTCTGCTGCCATTTCTGACTATATTTATGATTTGTACAAATTGTGAATTTTCTGTTCTTCTGTAACTTGCAAGAAGGAGGAAAGAAAAGCACTCGCAACTATCAAAACCTTCAACCCCAAACCCATTGTCAACATAGGAACATGAACTTACGTAAGCCCTAATGTTGAGCTTCTTCTAAACAGGTGGACTTTTTTTACACTGTTGACTTCAGAGGGGCTCCAGGCTGGCACAGTGATCTGCTTGCATGGAACGTGTAGCGGGACTGTGGCCTTAATGACGTTTAGGCCATCCTTAGCTCTTACACTAAAGTGAAAAGGTAAGGAGTTTGCAGGAAGAAAATCCAGTGTACAAAAATCCAGAAGTATGCACACCATAAACCTTTGAAAAAGGAATTTATTACTGTAATAACCGCCTGAAAGGGAGATTAATGTATTTGTGAATAATGGAGATCATTAGTAAATGTCTGGATGGCAGAGCTGTGCTGCTGAAGAGCAAATACTGGGTTTTCAATAACAGGTGTTAGCAAAACAAGACGAAAGGGAAATAGTACGCTATGAAAAATTGCCAAGTGTCAGTAGAGCAGAGAAGAAAAACTCCCAGGGGGTAGCAGTGAGAGAATCCTTCTGAAAGCAACAATCTGTCAATATTTCTGAAGCAGGAGTTATTGAAAATGAGTTTGAGATGGTTTAAATGGCTTTGAAGCTGCAAATGGGATGGTTCTAGTTCAACCAGAAGGTTAAAAAGGCTCAGACAACTCTCTCTTCGGCTGCCATCTACTCTCTGATCTAGGCATAGGGTTCCCAGCTCACACGGACATACTTGTACTAGCTCTCAGCTGATCTAGCACCCCCCTTAGTCTCCTCTTTTCCAAGATGAAAAGTCCTAGCCTCTTTAATCTCTCTTTATATGGGACCTGTTCCAAACCCCTAATCATTTTAGTTGCCCTTTTCTGAACCTTTTCTAAAGCCAGTAATCTTTTTTGAAATGAGGGGACCACATCTGTACGCAGTATTCAAGGTGTGGGCGTACCATGGATTTATATAAGGGCAATAAGATATTATCCGTCTTATTCTCTATCCCTTTTTTAATGATTCTTAATATCCGGTTTGCTTTTTTGACTGCCGCTGCACACTGCGTGGACATCTTCAGAGAACTATCCACGATAACTCCAAGATCTTTCTCCTGAGTAGCTGTAGCTAAATTAGCCCCCATCATATTGTATGTATAGTTGGGGTTATCTTTTACAATTTGCATTACTTTACATTTATCCACATTAAATTTCATTTGTCATTTTGTTGCCCAACCACTTAGTTTTGCGAGATCTTTTTGAAGTTCTTCAGTGTCTGCTTTGGTCTTAACTATGTTGAGCAGTTTAGTATCATCTGCAAACTTTGCCACCTCACTGTTTACACCTTTCTCCAGATCATTTATGAATAAGTTGAATAGGATTGGTTCTAGGACTGACCCTTGGGGAACACCACTAGTTACCCCTCTCCATTCTGAAAATTTACCATTTATTCCTACCCTTTGTTCCCCGTCTTTTAACCAGTTCTCAATCCATGAAAGGATCTTCCCTCTTATCCCATGACAACTTAATTTACCTAAGAGCCTTTGGTGAGGGACCTTGTCAAAGGCATTCTGGAAATCTAAGTACACTATGTCCACTGGATCCCCCTTGTCCACATGTTTGTTGACCCCCTCAAAGAACTCTAATAGATTAGTAAGACATGATCTCCCTTTACAGGAACGATGCTGACTTTTGCGCTACAATTTATGTTCTTCTATGTATCTGACAATTTTATTCTTTACTATTGTTTCAACTAATTTGCCTGGTACTGACATTAGACTTACTGCTCTGTAATTGCCAGGATCACCTCTAGAGCCCTTCTTAAATATTGGCGTTACAGTAGCCATCTTCCAGTCATTGGGAACAGTAGCTGATTTAAAGGACAGGTTACAAACCATAGTTAATAGTTCCGCAATTTCACATTTGAGTTCTTTCAGAACTCTTGGGTGAATGCCGTCTGGTCCCAGTGACTTGTTGCTGTTAAGTTTCTCAATTAATTCCAAAACCACCTCTAATGACACTTCAATCTGTGACCATTCCTCAGATTTGCCACCTACAAAAGACGGCTCAGGTTTGGAAATCTCCTTAACATCCTCAGCCGTGAAGACTGAAGCAAAGAATTCATTTAGTTTCTCTGCGATGACTTTATCATCTTTAAGTGCTCCTATTGTATATCAATGGTCCAGGGGCCCCACTGGTTGTTTAGCAGCTTCCTGCTTCTGATGTACTTAAAAAACATTTTGTTGTTACCTTTTGAGTTTTTGGCTAGCTGTTCTTCAAACTCCTTTTTGGCTTTTCTTATTACATTTTTACATTTAATTTGGCAGTGTTTATGCTCCTTTCTATTTACCTCACTAGGATTTGACTTCCACTTTTTAAAAAATGCCTTTTTATCTCTCACTGCTTCTTTTACATGGTTGTTAAGCCATGGTGGCTCTTTTTTAGTTCTTTTACTGTGTTTTTTAATTTGGGGTATACATTTAAGTTGAGCCTCTATTATGGTGTCTTTGAAAAGTGTCCATGAAGCTTGCAGGGGTTTCATTCCAGTCACTGTACCTTTTAATTTGTGTTTAACTAACCTCCTCATTTTTGCATAGTTCCCCTTTCTGAAATTAAATGCCACAGTGTTGTGCTGTTGAGGTGTTCTTCCCACCAAAGGAATGTTAAATGTTATTATATTATGGTCACTATTTCCAAGTGGTCCTGTTATAGTTACCTCTTGGACGAGATCCTGCGCTCCACTCAGGACTAGATCAAGAGTTGCCTCTCCCCTTGTGGGTTCCTGTACCAGCTGCTCCAAGAAACAGTCATTTAAAGTATTGAGAAATTGTGTCTGCATTTTATCCTGAGGTGACATGTATCCAGTCAATATGGGGATAATTGAAATCTCCCACTATTATTGAGTTCTTTATTTTGATAGCCTCTCTAATCTCCCTTAACATTTCATCGTCACTATCACTGTCCACTGGTTACATTTATTCAAGATAATTATACCAAAAAAGATTGAGAGAACTGCAACATATATTACTTCAATTAACAGGTGAATGCCATATGAGCTAATTTAGAAGTACCAGTCACTTAAAAGGGATGAAAGATTAAGTGCGAAGAACATGTGTAGAAAAATTGCAGAAATTAATGGTCTGAACCTTTGGTGGGAGGATGTCTCACAAAATCATATCTCTAGATGAAAACAACAGGAGTCTCTGGATTTCCTGTTCAGATTTTATATTTGTAATAAACAGGCTTGTTTAATTTTTTTAAAAATTCAGAAAAATCAAACACTGATGTAGAACCATAATAGCTGTAAAGTTCAAAAAACTATTTTTCAAATACTCAAGAGCAAGAGGGAATTGATGGCTCAGGGATGGGTAATTGGATATAAAGCTTTTGTTTCTTAATTGTTCTTATGAGTGAGCTGTTACCATCTTGAGCTGTTCAGTAGTCTACCTGATATTATTTTGGTGGTCTCAGTCCATTTCCCAGTGGACAGGTGGCCATATAAAAATGTGCACACAGGAATGGCACTAGTTGGCATTCTTTGCTGAGAAACTAGGCCAAGGGGTGTCTGGGCATGGAGAGCGAACCATCCTCTTGCCTCATGATGACCCTTTTAGATCAGGGATTGTTCACATTAGTGGAGAAGCTTGTAATGCTGCTAGAGCTTCACTTTTCTGTGAAGAATATCACTCTCCAGGGTTAACAGTACATTACCTTATAGCTAGGTATTAGTAATGCCTAATCGCCATACACAGCCCTTGCTCTCCATTGGAGAAGATAGTCAGTACCAGTTTGGATCTGTGATGCAAAGGTGTCGGCAGACTGTATCTCCCCCTTGTCAAACAGCATTCCACCTGCACAAATGCCAGGAGTTACATCTATTGCAGTGACTAAGTTGTACCAGTCTTTTGATATGTCATAGAATCTTAGCTAGCCAGTTTGCAGGCCACACCTGTTAATTTCCAGAAACATAAGTGATTCCACCATGATATACGCTCTCCTGTGTTTGGGGACGCTGGCATATAACGAATCGTCCCCTCCTTCTAAACAAGTCACATTTCTGACTGGTACTGTCCCCATACATATAGTTATGGGGAAAGAGAGAAAAAGTGCTTCAAAGTCACCCCTTCCCAAAATTTCAAGAAATCATCTCTCATGCATGGCCATCTCTTTTTCAGGTCATATGTCAGGCACCATAGCATGGATGCAGCCAACAGCATTAGAAGGGATTTTTCCATTGCTGTAGAAACGTTACCCACCTGAGTGAGGGTAGCTAGGTAGATGGAAGCATTCTTCCTTTGACCAACCTACATCTACACCAGGAGATAGGCAGGTATAGCTACAGCACTCAGGGGTGTGGATTTTTCACATCCCAGAGCACTGTGCCTATGTCAACCTAAATTTTAAGTGTAGACCAGACCTCATTCAGAGGTAGGAGAGAAGGTCAAGCCTCTGTACTTCCAGACCCTCTTTCTTTGCTCCATCTATGGGCCAGTCAAAGAGACAAGCCGACTCTGTTTAACAGATTATTGAAGTAAAATCAACACCAATTTAGCTTCCTGCTCTGAACTTCAGAATAATTCACATATTCATACACTGAGCCATGAGGCAACCTAGTGACAGAGGATGTGGAAAAAGCTAATGTACTCAATGCTTTTTTTGCCTCTGTCTTCACGAACAAGGTCAGCTCCCAGACTGATGCGCTGGGCATCACAACGTGGGGAATAGATGGCCAGCCCTCTGTGGAGAAAGAGGTGGTTAGGGACTATTTAGAAAAACTGGAGGTGCACAAGTCCATGGGGCCGGATGAGTTGCATCCGAGAGTGCTAAAGGAATTGGCGGCTGTGATTGCAGAGCCATTGGCCATTATCTTTGAAAACTCGTGGCGAACGGGGGAAGTCCCAGATGACTGGGAAAAGGCTAATGTAGTGCCAATCTTTAAAAAAGGGAAGGAGGATCCTGGGAACTACAGGCCAGTCAGCCTCACCTCAGTCCCCGGAAAAATCATGGAGCAGGTCCTCAAAGAATCAATCCTGAAGCACTTACATGAGAGGAAAGTGATCAGGAACAGTCAGCATGGATTCACCAAGGGAAGGTCATGCCTGACTAATCTAATCGCCTTCTATGATGAGATTACTGGTTCTGTGGATGAAGGGAAAGCAGTGGATGTATTGTTTCTTGACTTTAGCAAAGCTTTTGACACGGTCTCCCACAGTATTCTTGTCAGCAAGTTAAAGAAGTGTGGGCTGGATGAATGCTCTATAAAGTGGGTAGAAAGTTGGCTAGATTGTCGGGCTCAACAGGTAGTGATCAATGGCTCCATGTCTAGTTGGCAGCCGGTGTCAAGTGGAGTGCCCCAGGGGTCGGTCCTGGGGCCGATTTTGTTCAATGTCTTCATAAATGATCTGGAGGATGGTGTGGATTGCACTCTCAGCAAATTTGCAGATGATACTAAACTGGGAGGAGTGGTAGATACATTGGAGGGCAGGGATAGGATACAGAGGGACCTAGACAAATTGGAGGATTGGGCCAAAAGAAATCTGATGAGGTTCAATAAAGATAAGTGCAGGGTCCTGCACTTAGTACGGAAGAACCCAATGCACAGCTACAGACTAGGGACCGAATGGCTAGGCAGCAGTTCTGCGGAAAAGGACCTAGGGGTGACAGTGGATGAGAAGCTGGGTATGAGTCAGCAGTGTGCCCTTGTTGCCAAGAAGGCCAATGGCATTTTGGGATGTATAAGTAGGGGCACAGCGAGCAGATCGAGGGACGTGATCGTCCCCCTCTATTCGACATTGGTGAGGCCTCATCTGGAGTACTGTGTCCAGTTTTGGGCCCCACACTTCAAGAAGGATGTGGATAAATTGGAGAGAGTCCAGCGAAGGGCAACAAAAATGATTAGGGGTCTGGAACACATGACTTATGCGGAGAGGCTGAGGGAACTGGGATTGTTTAGTCTGCGGAAGAGAAGAATGAGGGGGGATTTGATAGCTGCTTTCAACTACCTGAGAGGTGGTTCCAGAGAGGATGGTTCTAGACTATTCTCAGTGGTAGAAGAGGACAGGACAAGGAGTAATGGTCTCAAGTTGCAGTGGGGGAGGTTTAGGTTGGATATTAGGAAAAACACTTTCACTAGGAGGGTGGTGAAACACTGGAATGCATTACCTAGGGAGGTGGTAGAATCTCCTTCCTTAGAAGTTTTTAAGGTCAGGTTTGACAAAGCCCTGGCTGGGATGATTTAATTGGGGATAGCTCCTCCTTTGAGGAGGGGGTTGGACTAGATGACCTCCTGAGGTCCCTTCCAACGCTGATATTCTATGATTGTCATCTGGTTTGACCTCCTGCATAACACGAGCCATAAAATAATGGCACACAGAACTTCCTGCAACAAGCCTATAAATTCTGGTTCAGCTAGAACGTATCTTTTAGAAAGACACACAGTCTTTCTTGATTTAAAGATTTCAAGTGACAGAGAATCCATCACAACCCTAGGTAAGTTGTTCCAGTGATTAATCAACCTCACTGTTAAGATTTTGCACCTTATTTCTAGTATGAATTTGTCAAAGAGTTCTAGGGGATTTAGACACAATTCTTCAACTGAAATGAATGGAAGTGATGTCTAAATCCCCTAGCCTGCTTTGAAATCTTAACATAAACCACATCTATGCTACGGGGACTATATCAGCATAGCTAGGTGTAAACCAAACCCTAATAGACTCTGGCAGGAATCCACCTTTTCTCCAAGCTGCCTTGAGAGATCCTTACCCAAAGGATGACAAAGACATGAGCCCTATAGAGGGAGAGAAAAACACTTTCTATTTGAAGAAAGTAGCAGTTCAACTCATATGGCCTGAAACAACAAGGTGCTGACCTCCCACTGAAATCCCTGAGACTGGGTATCAGAATTTAAAACTAGAGTCATGTGGATGGATCAAAAATGATCAGGCCTTGTTTACTGCTTCATTCTATGTCAATCATTTTTTCCCCTTAGAACTACTTTTTAAGCATTTGTCCTTTGTTTTCTTTTTCAGTAACCTAGAGATAAACAGGGAGGACATGGTGCTACGTAGGGAGTCGTCCCAGTCAGCCTTTTTAATTTAGTGCTTCCAGAGCTGTAGGCCCCACCCATCTAGCATTGTCCGATTTATTTTAAAAACCAAAGGCTGTGGCCTTTAATGGAAAATTGAGTTCTATTCAGATCCCCATTGTGTCCCTGGATAGGAAAATGGAAAGTTTTAGCTTAAAGCTGCTGGAGGCCAAAATGTGAATGTTTAGTGAAATTAATTGATGTTTGTCCATGCTAATACCAAGGAAGTTGTAGTTTGTGACCCAGAGACGCCACTTAGCTTGAAAAGTGATGGAGGGTGGGATACAGGTCTCTGAGCCCATGAAGGGAAGAGGCTGAATTATTCTTTTCCAACTGCATTAAGGATTTTGGAAAAGACAGGTTGGCTTTCCCTCTACCAGGACAGCACATTATGCCCCTGGGTATCATAGGCCTCACAAATTCCCATCTTACAGTATTTTGTGGGCAAGTGCAATGTGCAGCCTTTGATGCGAGAGGAATACAATACCTAAACTGGCCTATAACTCTCAGCCTGCTCTCCAAGGCTGAAGAGCATTCTGTTGGGCTATGCTAGCTGACTCTTTACTCGCTTCCACAGGAGCTTGTGAAAAACAGAGCAGGAGCAACCTGGATTTGACAGTGCATAGAATGTGGGTGTTTACTCTGGAGATCTTGGGACCAGACTCTGCCCCCTTTCCCCTCCCACCCCCCACCCCTGGGTAAGCACCCAAAAGCTAGCTTTACCAACTAACTGAACATTCCCTGTATAGGGGACTCTCCAGTGGCATAGGTCTAATGTAGTGACTACTATGTCCCCCCATTCCCCACCCTCAGCATAGCTAGGGAAAAAGAGTTTTTAAAATAACCAGCTGCTGGCACAGTTCCTGTCCCCTTAGGGTCATGGACAGTTATAGTAGTGTTCTACCCATGAACAGAAGAACAAGTGAGGATGCTCTTGCACCAGGGGCAAATCCACAACCACAGCCAGCTACAGGACTGGGAAGAAGTTAACCTGGCATGAGTTTCCTTGTCCCTTGCATCTGATTCTGTGCTGAGTACAGCTGGAATTGTCTCCAACAGACCTTTCAGAGTTGCTGTTTTATGGAGGATTTAGATGCCTGTTGTCTACAGACCTTAAAATTATAGGCAAGTTTTCTTCACATTCTACTGCTAGAACTGCTGAAAAGACACGACTGCGTGTATTACTTTCACCTGTGACCCAGGATGCCTTTAGAAACAAGGAGCCCAGTTCTATTCTGATCTATGCTGATGTAAGTAAGAAGTAATCCCATCCAGGTCAATAGTATTCCACAGGTGTAAAAATCAGTGTCAGAGGGGAAGCATTCCCAAGATGTTACATCACAACGCCTCCTCATTGCTTTAAGCAAAATGCATAAGCATGAAGTGTTTTGTTTTGGGATTTGTTCTATAGCTCTTTATAGATAATCTAATCTTTGATCAATGCTATGTTCTTATTGTTATCAGGACATCATATAATTCATGGAGGTTTAGAAAAGCAGGTGTTTTAATCTACCCACTCGTCAATAAGCACTAACACATAGATCAGTTGTACGTTTATGTGGAATGAAAGCTGATAAGAAGCATTTCAGAAAGATAGAGATGTGAGCCATTGCCTTTAGAATACGTTACACTGACATATGATAGGGCAATTAGTGCCTTAGAAATGTCTTAGGCATTCTGAGGCTGATCTTAAGTAAGGAGAACAGTGATAGAAGGGGCTTGTGACCCCACCTGAGTGACCCCATTCCCTCATCCTCTGGCCTTATCTAGGATAGGTTATGGTGGAAGCTGTTGGTGCCATCAGTAATTATGCTAGCTAATTTCACCCTTTTTACTGTGAATTTCTCTGAGTTGTTTCTCCCCTTACAGAATGTAATTCATCGTGTCTGCCAGTACATATTTGCTTTTACAAGCATTCTCCTGAGACGTATAGACATTTCATCTCTTTTCCTTTGATTGCACTGACTGCAAGAAGTTCAACCACCACTTCTGCTTTTCATTCCATCGCTTGATATTCAGACACTTTGCAGAACTGATCTTTTGAAATAAGATAAAAGTTCTTCTCTATTGTTTAACCATTAATTTTTTCTTACAATGGCTATCTGGGTTTATTCAAACTGTTTC
Organism: Caretta caretta; assembly: GCF_965140235.1. Lineage (NCBI taxonomy): Eukaryota > Metazoa > Chordata > Testudines > Cheloniidae > Caretta > Caretta caretta. Next base: position 82,228,137 of record NC_134207.1, on the reverse strand, counting down.
TTAAAATAAGTTTCATGTCCAGCTTCACAACAAGATGTTAATGGTATTAATGGAGGTCTTAAACTGACCACTATGTAGCTGTCATGCCTCCTAAATCTGTAAATCTATTAGAGACCAGTAACATACTGTGAGTTTTGAAGCATGACTATGAATAGATCCCAGCACAGGGATTAGACTCAGACTTTAAGGCCAGAAGGGACCATTATGATCACAGGCCACATAACCTAAACCACTCACTCCTGTAATCAACCCATAACATCTGCCTCCTGTCTTGTGGAGAGAAGGCCACAGGACTTGTCTACACTAGATTTTTTTTCTGAAAACTTTCCACCTTTAGTATCATTGGTGTAGCTCCATAGGTGGTATCAACAAGTAGAAGTCCTACTAACATATCACTGGGGGCTGCCAGCATTTTAACCACAGTACGATGCAGACCTGTACTGATCCAGGTTTTAACAGAGCTAGTTGCTGACACCTTGTCTACACTAGAGCTTCAACCATTACTATCAGCCATGGGGCAGCATGAATGTTAGCAATACTTATTAGAATATAAAGCTATTAAAGAAAAAATCTAGTGTAAACCCCATCAGAATTACTCTTGTGGAAGAGTCCTCTAGAATTTAGCAGGGGACAAAAACAACGTTGTTCTGTGGAAGTTTAGTACAGTTCACACAAATAGTTCTACCTACCTATAGAATTTGATAGGGAATGCTGAGGTTCCTCTCCTCCCCCCTTTAAAAAAAACCCATTCCATTAAGTTCTATAGCAGGGGTACCATTTTTCTATTGCATTCTGAGACGGTTAAAAAACCAAACACTCTAGAAAAAAATTTATGTTTAAGTTCTATCAGGTTTTTCCCAGGAGATCAGGATAGCTTGAACTCCAATTCACCAAGGAATTTGTCATGAAGTTATTCCACCAAAGAAAAAGACCTTTGAAAGACAGGCTTTCACGTCTATGGCTCTTTAGAAGAAAACTCCTCGCTCCCTTTTCTATAGGCAGAGGTGCAAGTACTTCCAAAACTTTTCAAAGGCTTCATTCCCACACTCATGAAATTACTGTTAAGGGGGTGATATGGAGGCGCAGTGCAGTTCCCTCTTTGATCAGCATTCATTACTCTGCCCAGCCTAGCTGAAATGGTAGTGAAAGATGTTTGCATTTGTATGAACATCTCTTTGAGAGAAAGTTAATTGCTTTCAAAGCACTTTACAAAGGAGATAGCTGGGACAATAGAGTGGAGGGTATGCTTATAAAATTTGCAGATGACACCAAAGCTCGGGGGGGTTGCTAGCACTTTGGAGGACAGGATTGGAATTCAAAATGATCTTGATGAATTAGACAATTGGTCTGAAATCAGTAAGATGAAATTTAATGACGACAAGTGCAAAGTACTATGCTCAGGAAAGAAAAGTGAAATGCACAAACACAAAATGGGGAATAATTGGCACCGCAGAAAGGGATCTGAGGGTTATAGTGGGTCACAAATTGAATGAGTCAGCAGCAGTGTAATGCTGTTGTGAAAAAAAAACAAACATGCCAGGCTGTATTAACAGGAGTGTTGTACATAAGACATGGGAGTCAATTGTTCCACTCTACTTGGCACTAGTGAGGTCTTAGCCGGAGTACTTTTTTGGGCACCGCACTTTAAGAAAGATGTGAACAAACTAGAGAGAGTCCAGAAGAGAGCAAAAATTATAAGTATTTTGGACTGTGTTGGAATTGCAAGCTATCCCTTTAAGCTTGGGGGAGGGGGGAGATTAAGGGGTCCAGTTCTGCTTGCGGGCTAGGGGGCTCTGCAGAAAAGCCTATCAGTCAGTCTGGAAAGAACCAACATAGAACAAGGTGGGGTCAGTTGTGCCTCTCTGGGGGACTGGGGCATAGGTGGCTTGGCTTAGTGGTCACAGCTGGACTGGTGTCAGCAAGTCAAGGATGGTTGTGAGGCAGTAATCAGTGAGCAGGGATCAGAGTAATGGTGAGAGCCAGGATCAATATACAAGAGTCAGGATTGGAGTCAGCTGGTGTCAGAGAATGGAGATCAGAGGTAGTTACCAGGCTGGAATCAGGAGGCAAGATTCAGGCTCAGAATCAGGCTGGGGTCAAAGACTGGAAACCAGCAAGCAAGGTGAGGTCTGGAATCACAGCAAGCCAGAAATCTGCATAGTTGCCCAGACAACTTCCTGGGGCACACTCCAGGGTTAAATAGTGAGCATGGGCCAATCAGAAGGCACAGGATGCTGTTACTCTGGCCCTTTGGGCAGTACATCTCAATGTGCCTAATCTCCACAGTGCTCCTTGGATACATTTCTGCATGACCTGCCAGTGGTGATGTGGGAATGTCAGCTGCCCCAGGCTCCACAAACCTGAGTTCCAATCCCTGTGTTGTAGAATCCCCATCTCTGGAGGTTTTTAAAGCACAAGTTGGACAAACTCCTGTCAGGGATAGTCTAGATGTACTTAATTCTTCCTCAACACACAAGGATGAATTACATGACCTCATGAGGTCTCTTCCAGCCCTACATTTCTATGATTCTATAAGTATCACCACTGCACAGATTACGCTCGTTTTATGAATTGGTAAATGGAGTCCCAGAGAGGTTAAGTGACTTGCACACAATCACCCAGCACATCAGTGCAACAGAAACTAGGTCTTCTCCAATTTTGCCCACTCTTGTGATTTTAGCATAAGGCTTGTGATATTTGATGTCACTTAAAGCCCAACCTCCTGTAGACAAGCTATTATGTGAGTGAATGGCAGTTTTTATTTTTTTTAAAGCCTGGGGTTAGCCCTGATGGTTGCAGAGAAAAAGCTTGAGAGTGCAACCCAAGTGCACCCTAAAGGCACAAAAACCAGAAGGGAAAAAAAAAATTTAGGATTCTTTTTATCTCCCGATTTTTTGGGGCATGACTCATGATTTTTTGGAAGTTTGATGTTAGCAGTACTATGACTCCTGGTCCAGTGGCCTATCCACTGAACCACACAGCCTCCCTCCCAGGGACTGTTGGAGCTGGAAGGTTCTTTGTCAGAAAAGGGCTGGGGGGGGGGGAGGGGGCAGCAAATGGAGTTAGCCTGTGTTCAGCTGCAGCTGAGGCACTTTAAAATGCTGGTAGCTGTAAGCTAGCTATAAAACATGCCCTTTCAGAACACAACCCATTCAGCTTTCCACTCCACAACTGTAACATTCCACTTTCACTGTAATTGAACTGTACAGAATCCTGTTGTATAAGGTTCCTTGCCCTCCCTTTGAAGATAGAGAATTTTCTCTTTTGGTTACAGCTTGTCAAGTCTTGAGGCTACAACCATCTGTGTTAATCTCTGAGCAGTCCGTTCTTATTCATCATCAATAACACGTCCAAGGAGCAACCATGCCGAAGAAGCTCTGTACTGACAAGAAACAAAAACTGCCTGGCTGAGGTTTTTCACTTCCATGTCTCGCCTACATTCTAACTCTTCGGATACAACTAATCAGAGACTTTAAATGAAGAGGTCACAATAGGCTCAGCCCTGAATGATTTAAAACAAAAAAAAAAAAGTTTAACTCCATTTTCAAATGGGTCTTTGTGGGAATGACTTGCAACTTGGGCTGTCTGCCAGCCTGAAGAGAGATGGCAGAGAGAAGAATTTTGATGCTGGTTTTTCCATGCTTTAGTTTTTATTGTGGCTCTCACATTTCCAGCCGTCCTTACATTTTCCTATTAATTGCTTTGGCTCATGTGTGTTCCTGTAAAGCTGCTACAGATCGGATTGATCAACAAGTGGCAAACAGGCCAAGGCAACACTTGCATATTCAGATGTCGTTTTCCTTCCTTTGCCTGTGCTCTAGTGACAGTGAAATGAAGCTGGCACTTCCGGCATTAGATTCTACAACAGCAAGCAAGTAAATGCCTTAAAACATACACTGAGTTCCTTCATTTGAGGTCTGATCACATGAAGTGCTGAATACCTCCTGCAAGTTGCTGAGAATCCTTAACAGCCACCGAAACCTCTTTGTAGGGTGGTATCCTTACTGAGAGGAGGGGTTAATTCTTTGGAAGTATTGTCAGTTCTTCTATTACTGCTCTGAGCTAAATTAATTTGATAAGTTCCTGTGGCTTTGGTGCAGCTGCATAGAGCGTCCTACATTTAGGAGGCAAAGGCATGCACTCGGGCCTGTACGGACTACTGGAATAAAGACAGGACTCCTTGTGAGAAATTCTCCATGGCTTGTTTGAACTTGAGTCCAAACTGACTGACCCACTGATAACAAGTAAACCACATGACAGAAATGCAACAGAATTCCTGCAGGTTTTCACCAGCTCCAGAGCCCCTCTCTCCTTTAAAATGAGAGCACAAGGAGCATGTGTGTTTCATGAGGTCCAGGACTCTTACCAACTGACATTCATAGTACAGCTTTTCCCTCCACAATGCAGTCACAGCTTAGAGCAAAAGATTATCCTCAAGCTTTACAATGGGCATCTGTAAACCATTAAGACATTCCAAATTAGCAGCTCTGTTCTGCTTCAACTACAATATTCTTCATAGAAAGCTTTAAGCCCATTGCTAATCTGCCTGGTATTAGTGATGTTAATTCCTTTTCCATCCATATATGATAGAAACTATAAAAACAGTACTCCTCTCTCTTTCCTTTTGAGTATGTTGTAACATTTAAATCGTCCCCCTTTTCTCTTACGCTGTAAATAGAGATAGCCTTGAACCCACCTCTCAAACCTGTAACATCCCCTTAACCAAGCAACTGGTATAACTAACCTCTATCAGTCTCCTAGGAGCTATATTAGGGCAGGTTTATTGGGTACAATCTTCTCCTTTTGCTGACTTGGGGTAAAGGTTACTAGATGCAATTCCAAACCACAAATACTAGTCAGCCCTTCTCTAAACAAACATTAAACAGTTAAACAGAGCTAAGAGCTACATTTAAATATACAGCTCTGACACAAAGCTTAACGTTTTATTAACACACCCACAGAATGGAAGTTTCTGTCTGCACAGCACCAAAAGAGCCCTTACTCCACCTCTGGAGTCATGAGCTGAAGCCAACTTGGAACGTGCAACAAACTATTCCTGCCTATGCAAGCTTTTGAAAACATTTGCATCCGCCACCCGAGGCCTCAGTTACCTCATCTGTATAATGGGAATAAGTTTGCTTCTTTCCTATGGGAGTAGTATGATGCTCCACTGAGTAAGAGTTATGAAGTACATTGAATTATCAGAAGCAGTCAGTAGAAAGGTAGGAAGAGAACTCAGAACATTCTTGGCTCCCAGAGATGAGGTGTGTTGACAGAGAAGGTTGACACTCTTTTACCAAGCTTTGCATTTCCCTGAAGAGTTTGGAAAGAGGTCTAGGCCACTTTGGAGTAATTCAGGGGATGAAATAATTGTGTGCGTCTCCTCTCCCTGCGGTCTCAGGGGCCCCGTTCACTAACTACATGTAAAGTGAGGTAAATACACATTTCTTTGTTCAGGATACTTCTGCCTGGACAGAGCTGCAGGGTTTTGAACGTGTGCTAGGAACATTGTACAGGGGGATTTCATAACTTTACATATAGTGTTGCTACATACACTTCACCATGATATTACTGACCAGCAGTTATCAGTTTTCAAATGATACCTCAGAAGGCATATTTTGCACAAAGATTATTACAGTAGTGTGTAGGGCAGTGTTGGGCAACCTGCGGCCCGCATGCAGCCCATCAGAGTAATCTGACTGCAGGCCATGAGACATTTTGCTGACATTGACAATCCGCAGGCACAGCCCCCTGCAGCTCCCAGTGGCTGCGGTTCGCCGTTCCCGGCCAATGAGAGCTGCGGGAAGTGGCAGCCACCACCTTCTGCAGCTCCAATTGGCCAGAAACTGTGAACTGCGGCTACTGGGGAGCTGCAGGGGGCCATGCCTGCAGATAGTCAACGTCAGCAAAATGTCTTGTGGCCTGCAATCAGATTACCCTGATGGGCCACATGCGGCCTACAGGCCGCAGGTTGCCTTCCATTGGTGTAGGGTGTGAATACAGGAGTGCTTTTGGTCACAGTGTGTTGCCATTTTAGCCATACATAACAGATATAACATGATCAAATTTAACTGCACTTTACATGAGTTTAGCAACAAAGCATGAGCAAAATATACTAAGCTTGCACAACTGATTTTCAAAAAGACTTACCAATCATAAAATTTCACCTTGCGGAAACCAAGCCTAGACAATTTCAGCCCCAGAAGTGAAGTTATATATTACTGAAGTCCAGGGGTTAGTACGGAAACAGTTACACAACTTTCATCTTAGTGGACTATGACCAGTGCCTGGTATAATCCCATCTTGAAAGGGACTGAAAGAGTCATGTACCTATGGCACACTCTAATCAAACAGACTGTGATCATGCATCAGAGTTTTAGAAGCAAAATAGCTTTCTATCTTGTGGTACAAAACTGTTCCAGTCTCAACTATTCTCTTCACCATCACCCCCTCGCCCCTTTCTAAACAAAATGAGCTTGCCCATGTGCTGATCGTCTGAAATGGGATTAACATTTCACACTGATCTGTTGCCTGGTTTCCAGCAACAGATGATCTGCTTGAAAGCTGCTCATTCAGCTTCTGCCATGGGCTAACCATGATTTGCTATAACATTTTCTTCCACCAACCCCCTCCTTCGGTTTACAGACAAACCACAACAACAAAGTAGAAAGGACTGTTCTTCCTATTAGTATTCAGCACAGCTCCGAGTCACTGATTGTTTTGCAATACCACTCCAGCACCCCTTGTGATGCTTTGGGGTTTCACCCAGTCCAGCAAAGGGTTGGTTCACCACTTGCCTTGTAACCCTGGGGCTTCTGTGCTGTGCAGCTTTGGCTGAGCCCTGACACCAGCACCATGCTCACAGCACAGTGGCCTCATCCTGGCTGCCACCAGCATGGTTACTCCTTACAGAGTGACACTAACAGCCCTTCCAGTCCCATGTCTCCCTTGCAGTGACCTCTCACTGATAAGCATGCTGCATCCAGAGACAGCGCACACACCAGCCTGTTAGTTTAGCTGAGGATTCTACCCTTCAGTTTAATACACAGCACTGAGATGGTTTTGTAACAAAACACGTTTGCTAACAAAGAACAGATATTTAAGTGATAATAAGCAAAAAGAGAAGAGACAGCTGTGGGTGCAAGTAAAACAAATCAGAACACGCTTTCTAGTGACTAAAACTTAGCTTCAGCATTACAAATCTTCATTTAAGCAGGTTTCAGAGTAACAGCCGTGTTAGTCTATATTCGCAAAAAGAAAAGGAGTACTTGTGGCACCTTAGAGACTAACCAATTTATCTGAGCATAAGCTTTCGTGAGCTACAGCTCACGTCATCGGATGCATACTGTGGCATCTGATGAAGTGAGTTGTAGCTCGCGAAAGCTTATGCTCAAATAAATTGGTTAGTCTCTAAGGTGCCACAAGTACTCCTTTTCTTTTTTCATTTAAGCAGGTTTATCACCTAGAGTCAGTTCCAGCTACTGAGTTTTCAGGCCAAGAGGGTCCACTTTTCATGAGCTCACAGGGCACTGCTCACTCTTTGTCCCCTAGGTGATGGATACTAAAATGGCTCTCTCTTTCTGCTTATATATCCCAAAGTCTATTGTCTTTGTTTCAAGAGCCAGGAAGGCTTTGTGTGTGGGGGGGGGAGTGGGGGAGTGGGAGGGGGTTGCAGGCTCCATCCCCTTTCATGAGCATTAAGTGGTCTAGCCCCCCCAGCCAGGCTCATTTAGCTTGATAGCTTTGTTTACCTCAGATGTAGATGTACAATTTCATTGTCCTCCAAGATATTACCTGGCTCAACTTACATTGGCGACACAGGAAAAACAGGAAAGACAACATTATTTTGTTTAACACAGGCTGATCTTATGCACTGCTTGCAAAACACCCTTTAAGAATTTATATAGCACACACTTATAATTCTTTATACTCCTCCCACACATACATCACACAATAATATTAATGATCAGCATGTTACCGGTTTGCATGTGATATCTTACTTGATCCCTTTTAGATACAGATGATGACAACAGTGTGTTGTTGCAATGAGTGCATCAGGCCTGATGTGAGTTATATGTTGTGCCCTATGCCAGTTGGCATTGAGGGACTCTCTGGTTCAGACCCTTTTAAATGCTTATTTCAAATGTATATTTACCCACTGACTTATTATCAAGGTCCCTTTTTATTTGTTTGGGGCAAGTGAAAGGAATTATTGATGTTTTGGGAGGAGAGGGGAAATAATTATATTCATGCATCATGTTGTGTCCTAGGTGAAATTCTATAATATGACTCTCTGCCTTTCAGTAAATATGTTAATAGGCTCCTTGCTTTTGCAAAATACTTGACCTGAACAAAAGTGGTGGTAATTTGCCATGCAGGAGGTTTCCAAGTCTGCTATAAACTCATGCTTGTGGAGACTAACACACCCTCACTTCTTTCCCATCACCGGTAACAAATAAGCAAAGATCACTGGGCCATAGGCAGCAATGACAGATTAAAAGAAAACAGAAGTGCTTCAACAGTAGAGGTTATATTAATTTAGCAAGCACATTAGCATCCATAAAGCCTCCTGCTACAAATTTTCATGCCCCTCTGCCATGTACATTGGTCAAACTGGACAGTCTCTACGTAAAAGAATAAATGGACACAAATCAGATGTCAAGAATTATAACATTCATAAACCAGTCAGAGAACACTTCAATCTCTCTGGTCACGCAATCACAGACATGAAGGTCGCTATCTTAAAACAAAAAAACTTCAAATCCAGACTCCAGCGAGAAACTGCTGAATTGGAATTCATTTGCAAATTGGATACTATTAATTTAGGCTTAAATAGAGACTGGGAGTGGCTAAGTCATTATGCAAGGTAGCCTGTTTCCTCTTGTTTTTTCCTACCCCCCCCCCCCAGATATTCTGGTTTAACTTGGATTTAAACTTGGAGAGTGGTCAGTTTAGATGAGCTATTACCAGCAGGAGAGTGAGTTTGTGTGTGTTTGGGGGTGGGGGGGAAGTGAGAAAACCTGGATCTATGCAGGAAATAGCCCGACTTGATTATGTAAAGAGTTGTCACTTTGGATGGGCTAGCACCAGCAGGAGAGTGAATTTGTGTGGGGGGGGGTGGAGGGTGAGAAAACCTGGATTTGTGCTGGAAATGGCCCACCTGCTGATCACTTTAGATAAGCTATTACCAGCAGGACAGTGGGGTGGGAGGAGGTATTGTTTCATATTCTCTGTGTGTATATAAAGTCTGCTGCAGTTTCCATGGTACACATCTGATGAAGTGAGCTGTGGCTCACGAAAGCTCATGCTCAAATAAATTGGTTAGTCTCTAAGGTGCCACAAGTACTCCTTTTCTTCATGTTAACAAAAAATCAGGTACAGAAAATTGTTTACCAGGAGTGCTCTTGCTGGCTGTATCATAGTAATGTTGTTATAACTATCTTGCCCAACCTCACACAGAACGTCAATAGCAGAGCAGGAAATTGAACCTGGATGTCCTGATCCCAGGCTAGCTCATCCTTTCTTTATGAAACCCTGCCTTCCTGACGTGGTGATACCCTCCCCAGCACAGCTGCCCCCACCGGTGGGGAACAGAGAACAAACTGCACCACCGGCACTGCAGGAGTGAATCAAGCTCATCAGTTTTAAACCAGCCTCATTTTTTCAGCAATCGCCTTTGAAGTTCACCTGAGACATGAAACTTTGCAAGTTGCCTTGTGTAATGACAGTGTTCTGAAAAAGTTACTAATGATCTGCTCTCCCTTGAAGAGCCCTCTTGTACCCCCACATTCCCCCTGCAGCCCCATGTCCTTCCTTGCCAAGGCCAAGACAGGATGCCCTATAGAGCCCAAGCACATTAACTAGCTGATTATGAGAAACCAGAGGTTCTCCCACAGACTTAATGACAAAGGCATCATGATGCATTTGGACAAAGATCAATGCCACAGTGCTTTTACAGGGAGCAAGTGCCCCGTTACTCAGATTGGGGTGGTTATTGTATGATCTCACAACAGGGCAGAATTAGGGTTGTTTGAGTGCTTTAATTGTGCATTTCTTACCTTATCGTGTTTGGATTTCTTTTAAGTGTAACTCTAACTCTGAATTTCCAGGGTTTAACAGGTTTTGTTGGGGGGATAATTATAACATCCCTGTAGTGTTCTTTTATCCTTAAATTACTGATATGTACTCTGAAAATTTAAACTCCATCTTAACATAGCTTTTTGTCTGAAAATTTATATTAAAGAAATTAAATCCATGGGGTGGAAGAAATAAGGAAAGACTCGATATCAGTTCTAGGACTGCTGAGTGGGACAATCCCCCTCTAACCAGAGTAAAGGTTGTTGAAAAATGAGAACATTTTTTCATGGAAAAATTCACTCCCCTTCTCCTCCCCAATCAAAGTTTAGGTGTCAAAATTCAGAAATTTCTACTAGTTCTAGAGCTGGCTGGAAACAAAATGAACTTTTTCTTCTTTTTTTTGGGGGGGGGGGAACTTGTTCAATTTTCCCCCCCCCCATTGAAATTCCAAAATTTGGAAAGCTTCTACCAGCTCTGATCCCAATGCTTTCCCTGTGGATTCTAGTGAAGCTCACCAAAGCTTGAGCTTATATTAGCAGCTGAAAGGAACATTGTCACATGGTTTAGGCCTGAAATAATGGGTGGGGCCCCCCTCTGGATGGAGTACTTTTTACTCAAAAGCTGGTCATGCAGAACAAGAAGCTGGCTACACAGATAAGCTCAGGTCTCCTCCTGAAAGCCCCCTGTAACACCACATCCCATACACACATTATAAGCGTTTGCATGCATACACGTTCCAGAGAATGTGTATAACACTATATCCCACCCAACTAATGTGCTGCCCCTTCCCCATGCTCTTTGTTCCATATGACACTTAGGCCCAGACTCCCTGATTGGAGCTGTCTTTTTCCCTTCCCCAGCAATACTTACCCACTCCCATGGAAGGCAGCAGTGGGTATCTTTTCTATCTCCTCTCAGGGGAGGAAGATACTCTGCCTGTACATGTAAACAGCAAACAGGAAGCTAGACTATTCCCTCTTGCTCCCTCCAGTGTGGTCTGCTTTTCAGCAGGTGCTCTGATTTTCCCTCATCTGCTGTTAGAAGTTCCCAGAAAAAGGAGGCAGGGACTATTGAAGCTGCTGCTATAGCTACAAACAGCTATGCTTTGGGGGCTAGAAACGGTTTCCATTTTGCTCTCTCTTTCACTGGCTGGAAGTGGGGAAGGAAAACACACTGGTGTCCCTCCCATGCTGAAAGTCCGGCAGAGGGGATGTCCTGCTGCAGTTAGGGCTATTGTGGGGCTTCTTTGAAGTTTCCCTGTAAATGCTATACTAGGCTTTCATGTCTATTGACGGTAATTAATCCCAGATGGAATTTTACCACATTTAGGAAGTAAAAAGCAACTTGTTTTTACTGCACTTTTAATGCTGGGGCGTCTCCGTCTCTGCAGCAGTCTGGATAGTACAGGCCAAATTAGCTCATTAGACAGTGACACCTGTGCAGCGTCCCCCCAGCCAGCCAGCTGGCACAGGTGTACCTGATTGGAACTTAGCAAACAATTCTGTTGCTGCAGGAGAAGAGACTCAATCCATCTCTCCCTCTTGACCCTGCAGAGCAATTCTAATTAGTCACTAAAGTGAGCCAATATGATTCTGAAGACAAAGGTTGACATTCAGCCCTATGCAGCTCTGGAGTTCCACTTAAACCTATTTTGACTTAAGGACATATAAGGCCTTGTGCTGGCCTTTTGCACAGGGGCCAGTTTCACCCAAAGACAGCAGTTGAGTGCCTTTTTAGAGCTCCTTTACACAGCAGAGCCAAACATTAATGTGAAGTATTGTTTTGTTTTTTTTAGCTTGAAACTGAGGATTTTTTGGTTACCATTCCCATGTGATGTTGGAAATGCAAACACAAGAGCATGGTGCCAGCACATGGAAATGAAAGGGATTAAACCAAAGTGAAAGTAACCAGCTTAGCTTGTCAAATACCAAAGAACAAAAATGGGTGAGTTTCAAACTGATGAAGACTCCGGTTTAGCAACCCTAGAGGCTGAAGTCTGCCGGAGACCAGGTTGCACAGACAGTGATAAAGCAAGCTTCCCCTACGCTGCCCAGGCCATGGGCCTCCAAGACAACCTCCAGGACTAGGTCAGTCTGCAGGCTGACTCAGCGCTTGGTGTCTGTACTGAGACAGCCAACAAAGGTACAGTTATACTGGGTGTTTTTTGATGGACCCCTGTCAATGAAGAACTGGACTGAGATGAACAGCTCCTTTCCGACAGGGCACTATACATACATCCCTTTTTTATAGTTTGTAATAATCAGAGTTATTCGGGGTAAGCTCGAGATTGTGTCTGGCCCGTGAAAGTTGTATAAGAGGAGATGTGCATAAGGAGCTTATACCCATAGCACAGGGTCCAGCCACAACTGCAACCCCTGTGCTCTCCTGTTATGCAGACAGCACTCCCTGCAAACCAGCTGCAGCCATTAGCCATTGCAAAAGGAGCAGGGAGGAGGCCTGGCACTAGCGCCATTGTCCCCTTTACACTGACCAGTCATGGAGTGGAGAACCGAAAAGATGGAGCAGAATCTGCATTCTCCAGGAGCACAATGCCTCTCGGAGCTGCTTCTGGGGCTGTGCAGTCTGCACCGCCTCTAGATCCATAGATTCCAAGGCCAATGGGACCAATGGGATCATCCAGTCAGACCTCCTGAAAAGCGCAGGCCAGTTTGTAATCCATTTCATGTTGATTTTGTATCATTCTAGTTGCTTAATCAAAATGCCATGCAGGAGCAAGTCAAGCACCTTCTAGAAGTCTAAGTATATTAAAATAACACCTCTGCCTCTATCAGCCACACTTACAATTTCATCAAAAAAAGATATCGAGTTAGTTTGACAAGAATTATTTTCTGTAAACCCCTGTTGCATGGCATTACATTATGCTCTTTTAATTCAAGTCCCATCTCAACCCTTCCATTATTTTGCCCAGGATCAATGTCAGTCAGGCTGAGAGGTCTATAATTCACCAGGTCAGCTCGGGGTGGGCCCCTCTCAGTTTCTTCTGTTGAAGCTGTTCCACTTTGTATAAATAATTAAATAAGCAACCCTGGGTCTCCCACATCCCAGGAGAGTATCCTAATTATCAGTCAATCTCTCTCTTTCTCCCTGTGGCCCAATGAATATTTATTTATTACAAAATGGAATAGCTTTGACAGGTGAGCACCCTTCCCCAGAATATCCAGCAGTCTGGTGGTTAGGGCACTCAGATGGGAGATCCAAATTCAAGTCCCTGCTCCAAATCAGTCAGAACAAGGATTCAAAGGCAGGTGAGCAAGTGTCCTCATTAGGGGAGGTATTTTGAGATGTACCTCCCAACCCGCCAGTTTGGAAGGTTCCCAATCTGGTCGCCCTTGGCTGCTTTTTGTTTGTTCAGAGCATCCAGTAGGCATGCTCTGAACACTCCTACTAGATTGGGCCCTGCAGACAAGATAGGCAGAGGAATGCAGAGTTTGAGAATCCTGCTGACACTTAGGCGTGAGCTAACTCTGCACTGTCATGACTTGGGCAGTTTTGTGCATGCCCTCCAGCAGAAACTTAAGCACCTACAGGACTTTGGCAGCAGAAATGTAGGCACCTAGGGAATTTAGGTGGCAACTAAGCAAGGGTTTGGAGGATCACAGGTGTGCCTAAATGTTGGACTGAAGGCACCGAACTGCCACTTTAGGTGCCTACATCCCTTTGTGGATCTAGTCTGTAGAGACTCTTAAAAATCTCATCCTACATTTGCAAACATGAAAATTTCAAGCAGACTTAAAGTGACTGGGGAATGGAATTATTTCAAGGCTTTTTGGAATTAATTTCTTTCAACTTCTCATGACATTGATTCAAGGTTTATAATCTCTGCTTCCTCTTAAGATATCTTAGAGACAACTCACAGCTAGCAAACAGTACCAAAACAAAACAAAGTCCTCCCTAAAAAAAAATGTACAATGGTCAAGAGAAACCTTTGCATAAGGAGGAAAAAAATAATAATACACACACACAGACTGAGTCAGTACAATAGATAGTAAGATTTATTTGTTGATTTCCCATTCAGCAAAGATTTATCTGTCAATCTGCCACAATTCCGAAAAGGAATGCTCTCCAGACGCCCCATGTTCTCACACACTGTGCCAATCCAGACAACGTGACTGGAGACCTGCATGTGGGAACTTGCCTTTTACAGGAGAACTTAAAACAAAATCCAGGCCCACTGCTATTTGATTCATGGCAGTGCCTGGATTTTCACATTGTTTGGTGTAACCTGCTCTCAGTCTCTAACAAAAGCTCTGGGGAATCCAGTGGAGAACACGACTTTTCCTGTTTCTGCAGACTAGCAGGGGGAGTTCAGTTCCTTGCGTGAGAAGGTGCTGCTGAAAGAGGTTCTCACACTGAGCCGTCTAGAGACACAATACGGTTTTTCCTTTGCAGCGTCGATCAGAAATAGCTCTCGTCCTATACTTTGAGGCAAACACTGGTAATCATCAGACCAACTATGCTTCTCCTTCACCAGTGCTACTAATAGCATGTTGTTCCTTCTGAAGAAAGACAAAAGAAGAATGAAGGGACCTGGTGTTTGATCACATTTTTTCTTTCTTGCTGCTGCTGCTTTATTTTTTTTCATTCTGAATTTTCTGAGCTACAGCTGTTTTTTTCCAGTTGGGGGTGAAGGCGTGGAATCCTCATTGTTTTCAGTTATGTGCCCATCCTTTCTGTGTAAACAAGCAGGGCTTCTCCAAGTGCACTGAGCAGAAGACTGTAAACAAAGCAAGGTGTAACTTCAATACTGATCTAGTACACACACTTGATAGAAGGGCAAAAGGCAGAGCATCAAAGGAAAGGAGGAAGTTTGTTCGCCTACATGCATGTGCTTCATCAGGGTGACATTACAGAACCCCAGCATTTTTCATGACGATACATTTTTTCACTCAGAGTGCTAAGAAACGGCTGGAACCAGAAATGGCTTGTTTCTTCAGATCTCATTGTGATACTTCCCCTCCAACATTTTAGAGATGGGTGCATATATGTAAATATATAGACACAAATAGCTGCTTTATTTATCAATGTTAAAATAATTGCACAGGCATATATACACTGGAGGGAGGGAGGGAGAAGGAAGGCTTTGAACCTCATCTGGTTATTGATATAAGTGCAGACTTCCCCTTAGCAATTTCTGTTTGTCTTCTAACTTGAAAATGGACTCACTGCTTGACAAAAATGGAAAGGGAGATAAACTCCCCTGCTTTTGGGAAATGAAACAACATCTAACTGAGGAGGTTGGGAAGAAACTTCCACTCTGGGCAGGTTATGCTGGACTAGCTGACCAACAGAAATGCCTGCATACTTACTGTCCACTTACGGAAGACCTGGCACACTGAACTGTTCTAACTGGAGCAGTGTGTGTACCAAGGCATATCCCTCTCTCCTGCCACAATGACGGCTCTCTTGTTCCCTCTCTCACCCTTGTCTTGGGAGCAGCTAGCGTTGGAAGCAAGGTTCCAAAGCTATCAGAGTTCAATGGAATTGTCTTTGTTTATATAAATGTCAGCCATCAGCCCATCCATCTTGTGCAATAGTCAGTAATCCCCAAATCTCCTCTGAAATCACATCCAAGAGGAATATGGTAGACTGCTGGCTCATCTCCTCACTGTTGCAACAGTGAAAAGCTAAATGTAACAACTTTGCATTTTAGCCTCACGGCTTAGTTAGCTTATGAAGCAGCAAAGCTCCTTATTAAACTTTATAAATAAAACAAACTTCTCTACAGGTTACTGGTAAGAGGGCACTTATTTATGTTATTCAAAAAGTATGTATACCTGACAAGGTTGTCCGGACATTAATAGTATTATATTGACTTAAATATTAGTGTCAGTGAATTGTTTATAAACACCATCATTCCCATTGTTCCCAAAAGATGCAAACTTTATATAACAACTGTACAGTATACTATTAGTACAATGATACTATTGTGCACTATAAAGCCCTGGAAGGGTAGCTGCTAAGGAGATGACAACTTTCACATTCAGAGACAGTCCACTTTTGGCTATGGAACTATCATTAAGAAGCAATGAACTGTTAGAGGTGCGGGCTTTCCAAAGAGATTTAAAACCAAGAGCCTGGTCACTTGTAATCATTACAAATTCAAGGCACTTTTCTCAGGAAACCATTAGCCTACATTTCCCACCTACATTTCAGCTCCAGTTATTAACATTTATCTGCATTAATTCCTTCTGAAATTACAATTGGATAATATGTTCTTCTTCTTTATCCCTAAAGGAAAGTCCTGTAGAGTTCAACAGGAATTAAACCAACAGGGTCCCATAGAAATTACACTGAGATAGAAAGAGTACTTTCTACTTTGTATAGAGTTTTTAATAGACAGTTTAATAGAGAATCAGATCTCTTCTATAGAATTCTATAGATTGGCTTAAAAATTCGATAGAGAAGATATCAAACTCTATTAACTAGCACTTTTCCACAAGGGCACTTCCTGGCTAGCCTACTGTGTTAACTGCTGTCATGTTCTATTTCAGAGGTGGCTGCACTTCCGTGATCAGTAAAAAAATGTGTATACCAGGAGAGCTACCATATCTGTAGCATCAGTACATAGTAAAGTGATTGTGGGTGGTTTGAAATGAAAGGCATAAATGTGTGGTTTCTATTATGATTTCTCTTTGTGTATTTATGTATTATCACTTATCAGTCTTTATCCTCAGCCGTATAACATGATCTCAGATACACCTCACTAAGCTTTAAAAATATAGATACTGTCCCCTGCATGGGAATATAGTAGCTCACTCTGTGTGCTGCCCTTTACCATTCTGGCCATCAAACAAGAGAAGAGGATGAATGTCCTTGTATTCAGCCTCTTCCAACCTTGGACAGCGGTTGCCAAATACCCTAGTTTTGCAGTGGCAGCACGGGATACCAAAACATCCACCACGACACTTTCTAACACTGCCATTAATTCACCTGTTGTTCACGCCAGGCACTAACTTCCTTGTGCATGTAAAAAAGACTAGTGAGGGCCATAAAAGCAGGAGTCCAACACTGTCTCTAGAGAGACAGAGTCAGGGTTAGATTACCACGAGACCCTTAACTTTCAAATTTTTCTGATTCTTGGAATGTTCAAAACTTTTTCTTCAAAACTATTTTTCTTCAGGCTCTAAATCCTGTATCTACATCCATTATCCACAGATCCTTCTGAATGCTGGATTTTATCCATATTTCCCCTTCTTGTCTCCTACTTCATCATAATCCTCTGGCTGAGGTTAAACAAAATTTTCTCTGTTACCAACACACTGCTTTGTGGATTATTCACAAGAGTATAGTAGTAAAAACAGGTTATATCTGAAATCTGCTCCTTTGCTTAAGTGTACCAGTGTAATGTATAACCACCAGACCACTGAGCTAGCAGAAGTCTTCATTTTAACTGAAAAACGGAGTACTGTCAAATAATGTTAAATCCTCAACCCTGGATTTACCTTAAATTTAAAATATGGTGAACCCTTTGGATTCTATTAATTAAGGCATGAGAGTTAAAAGCACCACGCTGTCACTGAGAAACTAACACACGAAATGATAGCCACTGTTAATGTTGGACCTACACCAAAAACCCCTGTGGTTTGTGATCTTATGCTTGCTTTGCAGCTGCCATAATCTAACAAACCTTATTCCAAAAACTCTGCTGAAATCCCTGATGCTGCTGGTGCACACGCCGTAATGGAAGACAAAAAATAATTTTAAAAAAAATCACCTTTTTGAGTTCTCAACAATCTAAACGTAACTCTGGGCTAAGGTCCCAAACACAGTTTCTTTTAAAATATGAATTTGATACTTGTGTATGGTAAACACATAAACTTACACAAACATATTACATACATATAAATGTATATAGGGTGTATCGTGTGCATATTGTGTATGCAATTATGTATGCATTTATACTGTTATCTGTATGTACACACAAATACATATACACTGTATGCATGTGTATTATATATGTCAGTGTATGCCTGTATATATATCATAAATATGCAATATACACACACACACACATATATATATATATATGCTTGCTTGCTAATGTCCTGGGCTGGGTGTGCTGCTGTTTTCTGCCTTTGGCAACACTTCAGCAGGATGTACTGAGTTACATACATATGGCACAGAAGTGACCTCCTGCAACTGCAGAAAAATACAAAAGATTTATTTTGGCATTTCTTTGAAAAAAAAAAAAACAGCCCAATTTGAATTTAAAGTCTGCTTTCTGCAACTTGTTTTAACCTATGAGCTGTAGCCGAAAAAAAAGCAACATGAGAAATTGTTTGGGGAAAGAGGGTAGAATATGAAATGTCAGCTTTGTGTAAATGTATTTAAATACATTTCACTATAGTTTTTCAAGGTCTGTTAGTGAAAAGCTTCATGTACAGAAAGCTTTAGAAGCAATGGATGCATGTTGGGGGAGGAAGTATTTTAATACTTTGTCCATTGAAGAGGTCACATTTCGCAATGATTCTCTGCCTTGGTGTAATCAGGCATTAATATATAAAGATAACTAAGAAAGAACCAAATACAGGAAGGAAATGAGTGGTTCATTGACTTGGAAATTCTTTAAAACAATGAAGGAAAGTCAAGCACAAGGAAAACTGGATCGTTTGTGGAAACAGGATTATTTTTCAGTTACAATGGACACACAATCGCAGTTGTATGGTACAGACAAAGAGCTTAGTCCTTCATTCACTGAAGCCAAACAGAATTTCTCTGTGGATTTCAGTGAGAGTTAGATCAGATCTCCAAAAATTTCAAGGTAAGATGAGAATGAATATCTACATAATACACACTGGAATCAATTTTCTAAAGTAGTATCTAAGAGACTAGTCCTGTTTGTGTTACTCACATTGGGTGAAATCTATCCCTTTATGGACAGTCAGCACAAAGTCCATGCACCTCAAGTCCCCAAAATTTGCATGCCCATGTTTTGCATGGCTTAAAAATTCAAATCAGTGTAGTTGTATGCACAATAGCTTGATTGGCTGCATTCAGGTGGTTAACAAATGCAAATCTGAGATTTTAAGTGTACAAAATACTTAGTCCCACAATTTTGGGCCTAACATCATCACCACTGATATCAAATCTTGAAAACAGAATACGGTAATTTAATTCATTGCAAAGCAGATTCTCTGTGGCACCAACCATACTATGAGGAAAACAAGAAGAGCCCGGTCTAAAGGTCTGTAAAAGTGAGAGGCTTTGGACTTTCAACGGTATCTCCAGTTCTTGAGATACACTTAGACTCCCTTGTTTATTAATTAATAATAATAGTATTTCTATTGCAGTAGTGCCGAAGTTATGGAACAGGACCCCATTGTGCTAGGCACTGTACAAACACAGAACCAAAAGATAGACTGTAAGTATTGAGGCAGGGACTAAGCATTGATACCATTCAATAAGAATTTTGATTTGGGAGATTCTAAGTTTGTTAAGCAAACTCTTTATTACCAAATCCCATGTACTGCTTTGGACGGAGGTATGTAATATTTATTGTTATTTCATTTTATTCTTTGTATTCGCAGTCCATGCTATGTTAGGCCCTGTCCATGGACACCCACAGGAATACATACGATATTAGTCAGAATGTCAGAGTTCCTGAAAATCAGGACTCCCTGTTCTATTCCCAGCTCTGTCACTAACTCACTATGTGACACTGGATGAGTCATTTAACTGCCCTTTGCCTCACTTTATCTAGATTGTAAAATGTGTATAGTCAACAATATCTCACAGAGGTGTCATGAGGTGTAACATCTGTAAAGAGTTTTGAGATTCCCGCGAAGAAATTCTGTTCTTTTCAGATAGATTATTATACTGTGCCCATCACCATGGTGTCTGAAGACCTGGCTCTCCCTCTGTACAAAATATTTTTGCTACTTGTCAGACTAGCCTTTTAAAAAGCATTTCTAGGTAAAATAATGAGTCTTGTGAAGAAATTCAATAGAAACTTCAAAATAACCACACAAATTTCAGGAAATTACTTACCAACAAACTGTTCGTACATTAACAGTCATGCCAAAGATGAATGGTGATAAACCAGCTGTGGTAACCTGTAAAATCAACAAGAAGAGAGGATTTGCCTGATCTCATCATTGAAAGTTGCAACATAGACTCATAGACTCATAGATATTAAGGTCAGAAGGGACCATTACGATCATCTTTGTTCAGATTAACTTTGTACAGGTGCACTCACACTAAATATTTGTTTACCCCCAGGTCAGTAACCCAGCCATAACACAGACGTTCGGTGGGAAGGAGAAACCCATTGGGATGAAGAATCTGCTCATCAGGAAACTACCACTTCCATCAAACCCCTCCTTACTGATCTATGACCCTCCGGGGAGCACACGAATTATGCAGTCGAGTTTCCCGCATTTGGGGAAATCGCAGGGGTCAGCGCAGCCACAGTGCAATGGATGAGCCTCACCCTGGGAAAACCACCTTCGTGATCATGGTATCTCCCCTGCCAGGTAAGTATATGCAGGCACATCTCCTTGCCCTGGCCAGTAGAAGGAAGGGGCAAAAACTATTAAAAGAACCTTATCCTGGAAGTGACCTAGCACTTAGGGAAGCAGGATCCACATGGCAAGCTAGGAGCAGCAAGGACACTGAATAAAGCAGAAACCACCGGGGACCTTGTGTGCAGAGCAGGCTGCAGCAGCAGCCAGGGAATCACATCTGGAACAGGATGTGACTGTAGGACATTGCAGCTGGGTTCAGGTCTGCGCAGAACTTGTGGCAAAGCAACAGAGACTGGGCAAGGAGCCACTGCCGAGGGGCCCCAAAGAGCTATATCACTAACTGATCCTGGCCAGGAAATCTGTATTCTCCTATTTGTCTCTAGCAGAGACTGAACTGGAGAGACATGCCAGGCACTGGGCCTGAGGAGCCCTAACCTTCTAGCAGACTGCCACCGTTTAAGCCACAGTACTTAGGGTATTGCAACCTTCCCCTTCCTGCCAGCCCTAGTAAAATACCCCTTCATTTAGCCACGTGTCCGAATCATTATTGGGACCTAGCAAGGGCCTATAGGATGTAGCATCTGAAGGGCCTTCAACTCTTGCCTCTGAGCAGGGGTACACCCAGCACATCTCTAGAACCATCAAGGTTTAGTGTGCCACAGCACTAGCAGCTGTAACAATGACATCAGGATGGAGTAAAGGTGAACAAGACTTGAGGATGACAGGAGACAGTGCAATGTAAATTCATGTCTAGTGCACTATTGCAGGGGGGGAAAGGCCAGTGCACTTCTGATCAGCAAACACAGGAGCATCAGGCTAGGTCTTCCACAGTAACCAAGCTGCACTCAGGGTAGTCTAGGAGGATAGGGCAAAGGTGATTTTATGCCATCTTAGCAGTGGTCTGATCTCAGGGATAGCTGGAAACTAGGCCAGATCCAATGTATGAGTGAGCAGTCTCCAGGCTTGTCCCTGTCCCCCCAGGGCTCCAAAGAGCTGTTCTGGCAGCCAAGGATGTAATGATATCCATGTATAATCAATGGCTCCTTGGCCATGCTCTCTTTTCCCCAAACACTCCCCCGACAAATGGGTCAGGTGTCAAAGCTGCTATGCCAGCCCTCTGCCATGTGAGGACTCCCCATACTGAGAAAGAATCCATCCCCACACACAGAGGCAAGAATCCTCAGGCAGCCAGTTAAGCTGGTTTTAAAGCTGCTTTGTGTCACTGGTAGAACAAAGCAGGGAGAACAGGCCCCAGATCTTGCCCACCATATTATGGAGCAGGATAGTATCTATCCCTGACTCTACAGCCCTGTTGCTACCACAGCTGCAGTGCTGCATTAAGTCCTGGGCACCTCATTGCCAGACCAATAACACAAAATGGAAGGTTTCAGAGTAGCAGCCGCGTTAGTCTGTATCCGCAAAAAGAACAGGAGTACTTGTGGCACCTTAGAGACTAACAAATTTAGTTGAGCATGAGCTTTCGTGCATCCGATGAAGTGAGCTGCAGCTCACGAAAGCTTATGCCCAAGTAAATTTGTTAGTCTCTACGGTGCCACAAGTACTCCTTTTCTTTTTACAAAATGGAAGGAGTTCTGAGAACAGTGACAGAAGTGATTAGGGAGAAGGAATTGATTTTCAATGAAACATTAGGATAAATAATGTCAATAGAAAAGAATGACAAGGTGACAGTCTACAAATGCAAACATTGAAGGGTGAAAGGGATTATTTAGGATAATACAGCAGGGTATAACTAAGAGTAACAGGATGCAGCAAAATATTTAGACGGTTATCAGGAAAGACTTCCTGACAGTAAGATTTATTAGCTTGTCTAATTGTCTCTCAAGGGAGTACTGGAAACCCCAGCCTTAGGCTCATTTAAAACTTGACAAAACACTAGCATAAGTGCAACGAGGAGCATGAAGCCATTTCAGACCAGATTCTGCTTCACACTAACTCTGAGTTACATTACTGGCCCATATCGGTTACATTTATGTTATCATTGCCCTTTAAAAAACAGGCTCAGACCCCTAAGTCTGTCTGAGCTGTGCTCAGCACAAGACCAGTACCAAAAGGAAAGGTGGCTCTGGGCCATCTCTCCACTCCCTGTCCTGAGGCCAACTGGGGACTGAACCAAGTAATCCAAATTATGGCAGCTAGAACAGTTTCATGGGAACCACGATGCTGGTTGGGAACTATCCGAGCACAGTGCACCCCAGCCAGGTCCTCTTCCACCCCCTGCCCCTGCAAGATAGAGGGAAGGAGAAGAGATAGCTATTCTGGCTTTATGCCACCTAAGAATTGCTGTAAATTAGGAAAAACTCCAGAAATTTCCGTTTGTATCGCTGGAACAGTGCAAAAAGGACAAAGCCAGGGGCGAGCATTTGACCCAGCATGTATAGCACTGGGACTTCAGGTTTACTGCATGGAATTATTGTAATTAATATGGCCATATGTATCTCTAACTGACATAATCTACCTGGCCATCTGTCTTAGGTGTTTCTAAAGAGCCTACACCTTAACATGGGCAAAGCTGTAAAGCATGAAATTAAGAGAATAATTAAGCCGCCTCTCCATGAGAACATTTCACTACAAAACACTAATATAAGGTCAAAACTCACTAGTTATCTGCGTTTTTCTCTCCTTTCTAGCCATATGCCAACGAAAATGCAAATAACCCCCCCCCCCCCAAAAAACAAACAAAATCAGGGGAAAGGTCCTAACTATAGCTACACTGCAGGCTCCAAAATGCTGCAGTGTTAGCACCCAAATGAGATTAGTGGAGGGTGGGACAGTTCACTGTTCTCAGAATCACTGCTTGAGGCTATCTGCAGACTCAGGAAGACAGAATGCAATAGTTTGCGTGCCATTCACATTTGGAAGGTTATCTTTGCAACCAGCAGGGCTAGAAACTTACCGAAAAAAGAATTAATGCCCAGATGTTAGAGAATTGGAGTATGTTATGCAGGTCACATAAATACAGCAACCAGGCTGCATATATTTGGATCCTGCAAAATCTAAGAACCTGCATGTTACTGTAATGGGTTTGATTTTGATCTTACATACGTTGGTGTAGCTTTATTAATTTTAGTGGAATTACCCCTCATTACTTAAGTGTGAGTGAGAGTAGAGTCAAGTGTACCGAGCTTGCATTACACTAATACTGGAGTAGTAGACTGAAAAGTATAATGCTCATTCCCAAGCATGTACATAGAAATCAGTATAGGATGGAGGCTGTGATAGTTATAGAACTACTTTTCTCTTAAAACTGTTTGCTATTCTTTCACTATCAGAAACTAAAGTGTCATTTTTTAAAGTGACCCAAGGTACGGTTATGTCACACTGTAGAGTTGTGTTTACAGGTAACTTGACAGGAGGCCAAAAAAGGGAAACAGATAAATTAGAAACTCATTGAGAACTGCCCTTATTAAAAATATTACACTATTCTACAGTAATCACCCCAAACCTCTGCACAAACTCTACTGTAAGCTGTAGCCTTTTGGACAATTACTGTAGAACACTTGTATTCTTTTAATTATATAAGAATATCTTGATGCATAATAGAATCAAAATGTCTCTGAGAGCAGAAGTACTAAGTGTATGCAAGAAAAAAACCAAAGAAAAAAACATTCTGCACAGAAACTTCCAACTTATCTTTTTCATTTTAAAAAAAGGAAACGTTTGAAAATGAAAAACAAATTTTCAGGGAAGTAAAGCACGTAACTTGCTCTACGGTAAAATTGGGAACACATGGCTCCAATCCAGAAGCTAATTTTTCTTTTTCTAAACTTAAACAAAATGTGTTGAGCTGTTTTTAATTTACATGTACATTTATTTTTACTTATGAAAAATGCCAGAAAAAGGCACCTTTATCCACATGCTCTAGGTGCCCTTGACATAACTTTAAAAATGCATCCTAAGTGTACCAGTTTAGGATTGCTCTCCATAATCTCCCTTGTCCCCTAAAATAATTATGGCACATCTTGTAATACTTAGGAAAGAACAATTTCTACCCATCAAAGCATTTGCATCACCTGACGCTGTTACTGAAAAATAATTTCAACTCCTACCCACACGAAAAGGAAAAAAAAAAAGCTTTCTTTAAAAAGCAGTCACTCTAAAGAGAAATAAGATCATTAGTCACATGTGCCTCAGTAACACAACTTATTTAGACTTGATATTTTGATCAAACCTACCTATCTCAATTCCAGCTATTTCTGTCATTCCAATTGCTGATCTACCTACATGCAACTTTACATGTAGGCAGAACAAACTGCTCAGGAATAAAGACTACAGACTATTAATACATATCACTAAACAGTGTTTGTCAAAGTCTTAACTAAAAACATAGCCACATCCTCTGGAAATGTTGTGAAACATATAGGTACAGCATCCAAAGTGCCTGGAAACTACCCCTCCCTGATTTCACCATGTTTTTAAGGCCACCAGTTTGCTTCCTCCTAAGGTTTCTTGTATTCTCAGATAAAATAGGGTCATATAGATCAATTACACTTTGTATTTGCAAATCTGCTTTTGTGAATTCATGAACCTTGTTCATTTGCATCCTCACATCACTCATCATTGGCCCCTATGACCAAGTAGAGGTCAGCACTAACTGGTTTTAAAAGGAGTCCCATCCAGTCCTCCTCATCAAGAAAGATGGTATTCATGGCATGGCAACTGAAGAGTAAAGGTGTAATAACAGGGGCAACTGTGGAGAGGGATCCTCAGAGGTCCGTGATGGTGTAAAGAAACATCCCTACCATTCATAAAAGGAGATTTTGCTTTTAAAGAGATGTTTCTGTGGTCTCCATCTCTACAGTACCCAGTCACTTCACAAATGTTAATGAATTAGGCCTCACAACTTATCCATGAGTCCATTTGTACATTCTGGAGCAGGAAGGTAAAAGGAAAATCCTTAACTTTCTGAGAATTCACTCCCTGAGCATCAACCCTGACCAACTAGTCAGTTCTCTCTCAATTATCTCCAGGATGTTCTCGAGATACAAAATTTGGATCTGAATTTTAAATACCCCAAAGTTTACAGATGTTCAGATCCAGGGTTTTCGTTTGGCCCATTATAAAGGTAAGAGCCATTTGCAAAATTCAGATCCGTATCCGGTTCAGATTTTACTGTCTTACGCCAGAGTTCAGGGATGTATGCAAGATTTTGGTTTAGACTTATCTGATTATTTAACATGGCAATATTATTTCATTATAGCCTCTAAAAAGTACTTATTTCCTTTAATTCACCACGTTTGTTAGAAAACATAATGTCATAGTTCTCACCAGCTCTTACAGTAACTGAATATGGAATAATTTATAAAGAAGTTTCCTTAGTTTACTTACCCAAAGACAATCCATTTAACCTCACTTCCCCAATCTGCCAAAACTTCTATACTATTTTGAAAATATGTATTTTTCAAAAGACAGTGTTTTGAAACAGCCTTTCAAGTTCACTCACTGATAAAAATAAATCTTCCTGTCTATTTACCATCAGTGTCATCTTCTCCAAACAGAGGAGACAAAAGCTTCTGATGTACGTAACTTTTGTTTTCATTTTATTGGTGGACTTGAAGCAATGTCAGGCTCTTTACAGATACGGCATTTGTTTCACCCGTCTTCTGTACCTATTCTTCCAGCCTCTCAGGGCCAAAAAACCATCAAGGGAATGGATCAGTGCCAGTGTCACTGGAAACAGTTTAATCAGATTAGTCTAATTTTATCAGCAGTGCAAAAATCACTGCATGCAATATCAATACTGAGGACTATTCTTTTACTTCTTCAGGGAGACGCATTGAAATAGTGTCCCAGACTGCAGGATTATTTCCAATGCATGCATATCACGCATATCTGAGCACCTGCCTTTGCATGGGCAGTCAGTTACCTCAGTTATCAAAACAAATTGGGTATTTGCACCTAATTAAATACTTGTTTTTATCTAAATGTTGGAATTGCTCACACACATCTAGGAACAGAAATGCAGAGAGACCTCAGTCCTGTCTATTAAAATATTTTATACATGTGGCCCTAAATCATACCAACAACATTCAAGATGCTTAAGACTTCAGCTTCATTGTAACAATTGAAAAGCTAATATACAGAGACTCTTCTCTGGGAGATGCAGATTCTCATCAGGGTATCAATCTTGTAAAAAAACAAAGAACATTAATGATACTTGTCAGCATTTAACATTTGTACTGTACTGAGATTCTCCCAAAAGCATTTGAGAACATAGGCAGGTTATTTTGCTTGTCTCTTGTCATTTATTCAAAGACTTTCCTATAGGTTGTTTTATGTTTTTGATGCTTCATGTTGGGTCAGAAGTTTATTGCAGTGAAAATAAAATAGGTTTATTTTATTCACTCTAGGACTAGTGTCTTACCAGTGTAACTAGGGGGTTTGACTTCCAGGCTCTGTTTAGATACTGACGGCTGACATTACTGCCTTTGGGTCACTTTGCATGTAATTAGTTGTGCTTTTAGCAATCTCTTTGAATTCATCACTCTTATGTTAATAATTAATAACGTACAGAGAATGAGAGAGCATCAGAAGTAAGGAAAGGGTAGGAGAAGGGGGAACAGCTTTTCTCTGTGAGGGTGGAGACATCTGAAAGTGGGTAGGCAAAAGTGAAACAAAGGTGCTCAGAGCAAGTTTATAGAGGCAGGTAAAGCTCATGCTTTATGTGACTCAGAACAAGGCATGCCATGATACTACCTACTCCCTCCTCTGCCTGTCCAGGGTCATCAATCACAGGGTCGTCAGACACTCCTTGGGGAGCATCTTGGTAGCAGCCCTGCCTTCCCTCTAGCAGCTCCTATGTAAGCTGCACAGGGACATGTGGAGTGGTGAGCTCACACTCTTTCCCTCCTGCTGAGCAGCTGCCTAAGGGCTGGGCAGAACATAGTCATTATGCTGTCAGCACACAGATTCATTACATCGTCTGCCCAGCTTAATGCTGTCGTGTGCACTGAACACGGGCCTGTTTTGCCCTCCAGCCAATCTACCTGAGAATGAAACACTTACTGCCAGTGTGTTAGCTGCCGTCTAAAAACCATGCTATGTTTGGTGTGCTGGCATCGGTGTCACTGGGAGCAAAAAATGTTGAGCTTCCCCCAGGTCTCTAATACAATGTTTCTCAACCTTTCTGATACCAGAGACCGGTTTGCTGCCTTCCTAAACTGTGTCAGGGAGATCTCAGGGACGGGCGCTGGTCCATGGACAGGCCGATGAAAAACACTGCGCTAATACATTTCACCTCCGATAACCTGCTTCCCTTGCTTGATCTGCTGATCTTTTAAGGACAGAGTCACAACTTTTGGAAGCGATAGTTTCCAGTGCTTCAGTGTTAAGGCATCGTTTGTATAACTTATGAAACAGGTGGCTCTCTGATTGCACTCACGGGGCTGCTCCACACCTTAAACAGTTGGGTTAAAGGGCATATTTTGCACATGTGTTTATCCTGGGGGACCATTATAGCCCAGTAAAATCCTTTCCAAGGATCCTTCCTACTACCTTGCCATATGTGTTTAATACATCTGGCTCAAAATCCAGGGGAAAGGAGACTTTATAGGGTAGTGTGGGGTTGGAGAAATTCTGCCCTGACTGCCTTTCATCTCATATCTGGAAGGTGGCATTACCATTTTGAAATACTGACACTAGGGAACCAATATGGGGTGTCTAGCTTCCAAAAGTTTTCCAGATTGTGCAAGAAATGCCCTCTCATCCTGATTGTCAGTTTGTTTGGGAGTTTAATGGGAGCACTCTGGGTTTCCCAGTACTTTATCCCCAAATTCTCCCTCTAATCACAATGAGAACTGTCTATCCCGGAGAACTCCTTTTTCTTGTTTGACTTTGTCTTGGTGTCCCTGGAGAACGCCTCTCATGTATCTATACAGGATTGGGGAGGACACGCAATGGCTTTTTCTGGGTTGAGATTTCCCTGTCCAGGAACCTGGAGGAATCTTCTTTGGCTAATGCCTACCCTGCATAACTTTCCCTGGGTTATATTTTAATTGGTGACCATGAGGGCAGGGGAATATGTGCTATTGTTGTTCTTCCTCCTCTTTCCTTTGTCTCTAAGAGAGGTTATTTGTGTCATCTCCCTGCCCTGCTTGGAAGTGGTCTGGCCATACCTGACAGGCCCCTAGTTCTCTTCCATGCTACCCGTTCTTCTGGAGAAGGACCAGTGTTATATCTGTCATGTGGGACAGGTGTAGGAAGAACTTCGTGTGGGCCTGGGCTTTGTGCTTGGAATATGGAACACTCCCAGCACCCTTGCAAGCTATATACACACCTCCCTCCACACCACACCCCTTGCATTCTACAATATGTGGGAGAGCAAGTCTTGGGCCTTCTCCCAGCTGCTGCACTTAGCTTTGTTCTCCTTTCCTACTCTCAGCTAACCAGCAGTTCTAGGCAGCCTATCAATGGCTTTTAACAGCCTTCCATCACTAATCTGCTGAATGATGGCTGTTAGTGAAGCTATCAGAGGCTACCAAGGCCTTTCCCAGCATTTCTTATTTTAGAAGAGGTTTTCAGTACATGTGTTTAGGCCACAGGGTTTGGACTGGGGAGATCTATCTCCTTGTGCTTGGCTGTTGCTGTCTGCCAGTGATCTTGCTCTGTAGACTGTGTCACTACCTCATTAGTCTGCTCCTGTAACTGAGTGATCACTGTGGTACTATTTATACCATAATGATGTGTGATATACATAGTTAGACAGCATTGCCATTCTGCTGATTTATTATCTGCCAGTCTTTACTTCCCATCTTGGATATTATTATTTCTTCAATGTCCATCTCTTTGTTTGGTATGTTTCATTTGTTCTCATTACTATCTCTTTGCTCTGTGATCTGTTGAGACAAACTTGCAATAAAACTAAGGCCCCAGTTCTACAATGTTTCCAGAATCAGGCCTTTAGAAAGTTAAGCCAACATTACCAACCTACTCAAATTCACTCAGCACCTTATCTTTTAAGATTTATATTTTATATACAGTGTTTGCTTCTTATTCTGGAAGAGCATTTGAACGCCAGAGAACTGCTCAACTGTTTACTGATTTCACAATTATTATATGCTTCATAAACTAGTTATATAGTGCTGAATTCTGTCTTTATATTATTTTTTAATGCAGCCACTTCTAGAATAGAACATAGCAGTTGTTTAATGGAACACAGCAACACTACGAGTTAGAACAGAAAGTAAAGAATACCTTATCTTTTGACTGTAAATGGCTGATTTGGAATTTGGGCAGGGCACCTCTCCTTTTTAAGCAAAAGCACCCTTATATCTTTAATGGTCAAATATGATCAAGACCATACTTTTTTCTCATGTGAAAGTCTACAGTTGTTCATGTATATAGTGTAAAAATATATATAAACACACATAATGTGATAATAAGTAACTCATTAATTTTCAGGGTAAGGTGACTGAAATATTGCAAGTACGTCATGACTCACTTTAATTACTTCTCCCAAAACAAAAGACAGCTGGAGACTTTAACAAAAACCCTTTTTCTCTCATAAAACTCGAGACTTGGTTGAAATTGTGGTAGCTATTTCTTTTTGGACATCAAATATCCATCCCACCCTACCTTCTCTCTTATACACAAACATCAGACATCCTGTAATAATACAGAGAAAACCAAAACAAGAAGCATACAGTATCTGCTACTGACGACAATGGCCAAAACACACATTCCCCCTTCCTATGAGTAATGTGATTGGTGGCACTACACCAGAAAGCTTCGGCCTATAAAATGCAGAGCAGTTATAGTACTCAACTCAATTTTAACTCTGCTTTGGTTTGTGTTAAAAGATTTCTCTGAAATGTGACCACTGCATATGTAAACCAGACAGTGATTTTTTTTTCACCAGTTCAAAGAAGAAAAGAGAGAACTTTATGCATACAAGTTCTCCATGTGGTCTGCTTTGTTGTATAAAACTGCTTTCAACCAAGATTCAGACAGGTGCACAAGTATACCCTCTATTAACAAAGCCTGCTTAGTGGAAGCCTAGGAGCACTGGAGAATCCAGGCAACAGTTGAAGTCTTGTCAGGAGGACAACCGAAGGCACTGACAGACTGGAAATAGTGAATTTCATTCGGCCCAACTAACTTTGTCTTTCTTTGATTTCATAAGAAGATTATTTTTCCATTCTTGCTGTTGTTGGTACATGCACATTAGACCAAGAGATTGATATTCTTGCATTTCAAGACTATGTAATCAATTCCCAAGGGACAAAATTCATATTTTCAATATGTCACATTGTCAAAAAACCCTTTCATTAAAGACTGACGTGTTGCTATCCCCAGTGCTCACTGAAGGACACCATATAAGACATTATTTTTTCTCCACTGTCACTTCAACACCCCAAAATGTCCTCTTTTCCCCCAATTTCTTCACATTAACTCCAGATGCCTCAAACTGCCGGTGTCTCTCTTCTCGGACAGTTGAGCCCAAGAAATTAGTAGGGATACCTGATTTGTCCTATTAATTATTATTATTATGGTTATTACATTTGTATATAGTTCAATAGGTGTGCATGAAATGACAGCAACAAAAAAAAGTAATATGTTCTATGTGCTAGAATGATAAGAACTGCTGTAATGGAACAGACCAATGGTTTGTCTACTCACATATCCTGTCTCAGGTACTGGCCAATGTAAGAGGTTTCAGAAGAATGTGTAATCCTCTCATAATGCATCTAGCTGTGCTACAGATGTATTCTGCAGAGGGAGGGAGATTTCTTCCTGACCCTAATTTGTGTTCACCTTTTGCTCTGAAGCATGTGGTTTGCTAGTCCTTGTGCTTTTGTCCTAGACAGAATGTCATACAGGGTCTGTTCCTGCTCCTATTGAAGTCAGCAAGAGTGTTGCTACTGACTTCACTGGAGCAGGACTGGACCTGTAAAATGTACAATCCTCTCTTTAATCCTACTAAATTGATTGCCTCAATATCATTCATTTTATGTCCTGAATTTCACAGGTTAATTACACAGTATATTGAATTGAAGCAGCATTGCCTTTTAGCTGTTTGAAAATTACTGCCTTCCAGGTTTTATGGAGTGACAGGTTACTCTAATGCTCTGCTGCTGTGCGGTACTGCAGTAAAACACACTTGATCAGCCCCAGCCCAGCCCCAGCTAGGGTGTTTGCATTCTAAGTGGTTCTTCACCTCAGTCTCCAGACTTTCAAGGTTACAAAACAGGAAAGGATCAGCATAGGAAATGGTGATAGCCTAGTAACAAAAAAAGTAAATTAAATTTTAAGAAATGCTCATCCCAAAAGAAGGTGGCCACCCACTAGAGCTATGCAAACAGCTTTACAGATACAGCAAAGATCAACTAATGACTGGCTTTTTGTCACTTCAGTTTCGGCTTGGACAGTTTTGGTATATTGCCCTGTCACAGGGTGGACTGGCCCTTTAAGGGGCTTTGGGCTCAGCCCCAGCCGTTCCTAGGTTATGTGCCTCACACCTGGCAGAGGCCATACGTGAGGTCATGTGCCCCACAGATTTGCCACTTAACTTGTACTGAGCATGCTCACATGGACTGAGTATGCTCAGTAACACTGCTGAAGCCAGCTGCCTTCACTCTGCCTCCCTTCCCTCCCACCCCTCGCCCCCGCACTGGCAGGCACAAGCCTCTGCCCACCGGTGATGGGTTTGGCCTTGGGATGGTGGTTGGGTCAGGTGACCAGGCATCACCTGATTGTAGCCCAAGGGTGGGACTTTATATAAGAGGGTGAGACCAGGGATAAGAAAATTCTAATAGGGAGACATGGAGTGGACCTAATAAAACACCTCTGCTGAGAGAGATACCCTGGGACTGATATCCTGCTACAACGATAAAGAGACAGCAGGGAAAGGGCCTGTTAGGGACACAGGGTCACACTGGGCAGGAAACTCCCTGAATCAGCCAGAGGTAAAGGCCTGGCTGGAGCTACCTGAAGTATAGGTAACCAGACAGTAAGTGTGAAAAATTGGGACTCTTTTTTTTGGGGCGGGGGGGGAATATAGTTGCCTTTATAAAACAAAGCCCACAATATTGGGACATTTGGTCACCCTACTGCAGTAAGAGGCAGGAGCAAAACTCTTCAGAGGAACTTAGGAGCCCTGCTGGAGCATAATGGATTGGTTGAGCCTGGAGAAGAAGGACTAGAAGATCCTAGTTTTGAGTTAAACAGTTATTTTATGTTAAACCAGACTCTGATCAGAGGGAGCAGTACACCAACATCACTTGTGCTGGTTTGCCCTCCTGAGGAAGGGGGGAAACTGAGACAGTGTCAGGGTCTTACACTAAAGGAGATACAACCTTGTTACATGCCTCCAAATTTCTGCAAAGGCTAATATCCGTTTCATACTTGAAATGTAATTTTTCTGCATCCTTTTCCCTCTCACCTCCCCTAATGGCATTATGGAAAGACTGTGACTCTAACCATTTAGATCTAAGAAACCCAGTCTTCCATAACAACAGACACTGGACAGGGGAAGAATGGGAGCCTTGCAGACGCCTGGATTCTACCTTGCAGCTTTAGTCATAGTTTTAAAGAGTCCTCTTCTTTACCCTCTGCTTTTCCTTTAAATGAATAGGGAGCCAACAGTGGTGTGTCCTACAGAAAGAGCTGTAAAGACTTAGTGAAGGGTTTAAGAATGGGGGTGAACTGGCAGAGATGGTGTGACACAGTGGGAATTTTCTGTAATATTTTTGATGCCTATGTGTGCCTTGGTTTCCCACTGCAGTTTGCATTGCTAAAAGTGTTCAGTCTGCTCTTTGGGGCAGTGCAGGACATAAGGTAAGGGTGTTACCTTGCTGTCTGGGCCGCAGTGAATAGGGCCATTAAGGGACCTACTGAAAGTGATCAGTATCAATGCAGAATCCCAAAGACAATGGAAAAGCCCCAATGCCTAACCACTTACACCAGGAAACAATAACCAAGAGGAAGAAGGTTTCCTGCCATCATCTCTCTGCAGGAAAGCTGAGCAGAGACCCCAGCTTGAGAGCAAGGAACTGAGATGTGACAGGCAGGGAATAAAGTATGGGCTCTGGAAAAAGCTGGCTGCTCTCTCCTGGGATGGACAAAAGAGAGAGAAAAAGAGCATTTAAGATGGAATCCACTACAGGTTGGCTGGTAATTTGCTCTGGCTTGACCAGTACGGACTATGCTTTTTCCTCTATTCCTCTACACTAGCCTAACAACTTCCGATGCAATGCTGTGTCCCAGGTGACTAAAAAGCCCTACTGTTTTGAAAACACTGCTTGGGTGTCACGACTGCACGATGTGCATTAGTCCCTGAAGAGTGTACAGTTGGACTGACTGGACAGAACTTGCAATGGGAAGCAGGAGTGCTGGAGCCCAGCTGCTCAATCTAGGAGACAGTGAGGCTGTGTGGCCAAAGGAGAAAGTAAGCTGGTACAGTCCAGTACGCTGTGCTGGACAGGACCGATTTCCCCAGCCTGGCGATTTAAAGGGCCCGGGGCTCTCTGCAGCAGTCACAGCCCCGGGCCCTTTAAATCACTGCTGCAGCCCTGGGGTAGTGGGGCAGGGCTCGGGCAGTGATTTCAAGGGCCAGGGGCTCTGGCCGCTGCGGAGAGCCCTGGGCCCTTTAAATCGCCACCCAAGCCCGGCTGCCGGAGCCCTGGGGTAGCGGCAGCAGGGCTCGAGCGCTGATTTAAAGGGCCCGGAGCTCCGCTGCAGTAGTGGCAGCCAGAGCGCTGGGCCCTTTAAATCGCCCCTGAGCTCCCAGCCGCCTCTGCAGCTGGTAGCTCCAGAGGTGATTTAAAGGCCCCGTGGCTCCCAGCCGCAGCGGAGCCCCGGGGCCTTTAAATCTTGATTTAAAGGCCCCGGGTATTTAAAGGCCCCACCTCTCCCGGTTGAAGCCATGCCCCCTGCTCAGGACTCTAGCATACCGGTAAGTCCTTTAAGTTACTTTCACCCCCGTGCATGGCCCACCCTGAAGGAAGACCTTTTGGGGGTCTGCCGTGCTTCAGGAGTTTCTCCAAGAGACTGTTTAAAAGCTGGGCATAGCAGAGATCCTGTGGATCCATGATTGATGTTAAGGAGGAGTGAGTTCTACGCCCTAGGGCCTGGTGTGGCAAACATGCCATCACCTGCAAATAGGTAGATGTCCTCAAATTAAAGAGGAAGATTAAGAAGAAGAAAAAATAACTCCGCTCATTCCTCTTGTTGTACACATCTGTCCTATGTACACAAACGTTCTTATTACTACCTCCCTTCACCACTCCTGCCTCCAACTGCTTGTTGCACCCACTTGCCAGGCCTGGAGAAGACCAATGGTGTGTTTAATGAGGTATCCTCTCTCCCATAGAGACTGCATCAGCCTCTCATACTATACCTAGTTATGTTGAAATTATAAGCTTTTTTGGACAGGACCTGTCTTCCAGTCTGTGTTTGTACAATACCTTCTACACGGGGACACTGATCTTGATTGGGGCATCAAGGTGCTACCACAGCACATACAATAATAATGCTGAGAAGACGTGTCTTTAATTAGGCATGATTCTTGGAGCAGATCTTGTATAATTCATCCTAATAGCATTCATGCATGACACACACTTTTGCCACTGTAGGTGGAATCCCTAAAAGGTGAGGGCATTAGAACTCAAATATCCCTCAGGCTGAAGTCAAAGAATGGGATCACAAACACAGCTATGGGTCTAGTGGAGGGCTATTGCCATAGCTCTGCCATGTCCAGGGCAAAGCTATAGAACAATACAATTCCCGGTAGGGTTGCCAGGTGCCTGGTTTTCAACACCAAAAATCCAGTTACCGCAGGTTGGGGGTGGAGGAGGTGCTGGGTCATCAAACCCCTACCAGCCCCTGTTCAGTCGGGGCTGCATCCTACCTACATCTCGTGGGCAGACAGGCAGGCAGACTCCGTGTCAGACTGCAGCTCCACGTCAGACAGCAGCTCCCAAGCAGAGGGAGCCCAGGCGGGAGTGGGGGAGGGAGATGGAGTGGATCCAGGAAGGGGAAGGGGGCAAGCAGCGGGCAATGGGGGGAGGGGAGGAGACTGGAGGGGAGGAGAGGAGCGAGCAGTGGCCGGGTTTGGGAGAGGCAAAGAAGGGGGGGACCTGGAAGGAAGATGTGGAGTAGGGGCAGGGCAGGAGGGCCTGTTTGTCAACAATTAGAAAGTTGGCAATCTTAATTCCTGGTAGCTACAAGTACTGCAGCCTCACTGTTTAAACAAAGTTTTATTGAAACTGTGGAGCTTACAGCTGTTGAAACTGTCATCTGATGTATGAGTACTGTACTAAACACAGCACCATCTGGGAGAAGGCTGTGTGACATAGTAAGCAAGATAGGCTATTCAGAATTGGGAGAAAATCCTTCATAGCCTTCCTAGAAATGATTTAAAAATACAGGGCCAAATTCTCTGCCGGCACAGCTCCAGTGAAGTTGAAGATGTAATGATACCACAGTCAATAGAGTTATTCTAGCAAAGACTGTGGCCTAAGCTTTGTTCAGTTCTGGAACCTACACAGACCATGGATCACATTAATTTGTCTGCTGAGGAGAAAATTGTGGAGAATTGCAAGTGCAAAATTTCACCAAAATATCCATTTTCATAAAATTCCATGAAGTATAATCTTTGGCTGAGTTCTAATTCCTTTTGAGAGTCCTCCATCTCTGTACATAATCCTAGTCACCTGTCTAGCTAAAATTTAATTTTCCCAGAATGGAAACACACACCTTATTTACCAGGGACTTTGTTTCAATTTATTGCTATGACTCTCATACTCAGGTCAATGACAACAGATATCTGTACACACAAAACTTTGAGCGGGCATGTATAATATTCAAAATGCTCTGTGCTTTCAACCTCCACTACACCCTTTGCCACACCCTAACATTTTAAGCAGAGACTCAAAGAGCTTAGCTTGCTTAGCCCAAACAAAAGAAGGCTATGGGGAGATATGATTGCTCTCTATAAATACATCAGAGGCCGGGATAAATACCAGCAAGGGAGAGGAGTTATTTAAGTTAAGTGACAATGTGGACACAAGAACAAATAGATATAAACTGGCCATCAACAAGTTTAGGCTCGAAATTAGAGAGATTTCTAACCACCAGAGGAGTGAAGTTCTGAAACAGACTTCTAAGGAGAGCAGTGAGGGCAAAAAAACCTAAATGGCTTCAAGACTGAGCTTGATACATTTATGGAGGGTAATGTTATGATGTGTGTACCATGGAACGTAGCTGATCTGCGACTGCTAGCAGCAAATACCTCCAACAGCCAGTGATGGGACTCCAGATGGGGAGGGCTCTGAGTTACCACAGAGAATTCTTTCCCCGGTGCCTGGCTGCTGGGTCTTGCCCACATGATCAGAGTCTAACTGATCACCCTTTTTAGAGTCAGGAAGTAATTTTCCCCCAGGACAGACTAGCAGAGACCCTGGGGGTTTTTCATCTTCTTCTGCAGCATGGGTCACTTGCAGGTGTAAATGGTGGATTCTCTGTAGCTGGAAGTCTTTACATCATAATTTGAGGACGTCAGTTACTCAGACAGAGGATACGGGTCTATTTCAGGAATGGGTGGGCAAGGTTCTGTGGCCTGCAATGTGCATGAGGTCAGACTATATAATCATGATGGTCCATTCTGACCTTAAAGACTATGAGTTAAATGGGTATGGGCACAGGGTTTTTATGAAGTGATATAGGTTCAGAGATCATGAAAAATATGTATGCCAATCATAATCCTGTTCTTACAAAATATAGTTGGTAGTTAATTCTCTGAGATTCAGGCATGAATGCAAAAGAAATCTGACACAAACCATTTGCACCAAGATTTGAATGAAAGCTTCCATTTGTATTTTTTTTTATCAAGCTCAAAGACTTAAAATAATTTTAATCTGTGGTCTCTCATGGGACTAGTCATATGCTTAAATTTAAGCACATGCTTAAGTGTTTTGCTGGATCAGCGTCAGAGTGCGCAGCATCTTGCAGGATAAGGGCCCCTGGAAGAGGCATGCCCTCAACAAATCCCAGCCCCTCCTCTCATTACTGATGCTTTACACGCTAGTTGATATCATGAATTTGATTGGCTTGGCATTCAGAAATATTGCCGGCCTCTACCAAGCCACCTGTGTTAAAGAAATATTTTAACTGTGAAAAGCTAGAGACAACGAGCAACAGGGGTGCACTGTTTTGTTTCTGATTTCACAGTATACATAAACACCTTAACTGGCTGATGTCAGTGTTTCACAACTATTGAATTATCATACTTCTGCAACACAGAACACTCTGCGAGGGAGGTCAATAGTATTGGCAACAGCACAAGAAAGTTAAGGATGCATAATCTGGTTTTTAAAAAATCCACTAACCAAAATAGCAAATTTCCATCAACCTCTCTACCCTCTCCTGCAAAACACACATTTGGGAATATTTAAATGTGTGTTAAAAGTCCATTTCCTACTATATTTCCCATCTCATGGCTCCTTTGGGAGAACCTAATTCATGAACAAACAATTCCCAGACCAGATAACTAATTTCTTTGCTGACCTCTTTCCATAAAACCCGACAATAAGAGAACTCCAGTCTCTGTATTGCCACTTTCTGGTGGTGTTTATGCTGCTTTACTGCTGATGTAATGGAAAGAAATTAACATGCTATCATCATCATTATTTATTATGATGATGATGATGCTCAAGACTGCAAGGAAAAGTGGGGGTTCTTGAAAGTTTAAATTTTCCATGAAAAAACAAAGTGCCATATAATCATTGGGTGCATACAGAAGGTTAAAAAAAATATTCTGTCAGGAACCATCAATAATTTGGTATTTTTTTCAACACTTCCAAAAATGTTAATACAACTCAACTCATTCTGAATAGTGTCTCTCATACACACCATCCCAGGTATATTACAGAGTTGGGACTGAACCATCCTTGGATTTTTCATGCATGTGAGGATAGAGACAAGCATGGACAAAGCATCTTGTTCCAGCCCCCACCACATTCCCCCAGCAAGGACTGGGAACAACAGCCCTACAATCAAGGAAGTGTAAGGATTGTTCCCTCCTAGCACCCTCAAGGGAGCAATTCATTGTAAACAGAATGGGTAGGAGACAGGGACCTACCCCACTCCCCATTATGTCAGCCCACAGGGCCAGCCAGACATTGGAAAGTGAGCAGGCTGCATAAGTCCCCTGTACATTGGGGATTTCAGGGATAGTTTGTACGCCTGGAACTCAAGCCATTCATCTATGCTGACTCTCCAGGGGCCATGTGGCTCCACACGGACCCCAAGAGGGGCAAAGTACTATAATCTGGTTCTTAAATAATAGAGGGAAAAGAAAATTAAGAAATGCAAGCAGTGGTAGGGGGGAGGGGTGGGACTTTTTCAGAGGAGATTTGGGAAATAGCTGGATAGGTGACGAGCCAGAAAGATACAGGAGACTTGTTCCAGGTGGCAAGAGCTGCAACAAGCAGTCTCCTACCAACACTGGTGAGGTGTGTCTGAAGAAACAGGGACTTAGAGAGAGAGACCAGGGGCCTGATCCCAAGAGAAGCTGATCACCTGAAATACCCACTGAAGTCAATGAGAGATGTGGTCCCTCTCAGGCCTAGGCTTGAAGTCAGTGAGGTAGTCTGGAGAAATTCCAGCCTGAAATGAACGGGGGGCCAATGGAAGAGGAGTGTGATGTGGTATGTTTTGCTCATTGAATTCCTTTCAAATGTATGTTATAACTCAGATACCTTTGAAATCTTCAACGTTAGCATATTATTTAGTACTTAGTCCTCCATCCTTCTGGCACAGATATTAGCAGTGGAAACTATTTCCAAGCCAGTACTTGTCTTCTCCTTGCCACTTACACTCATGATTCATTGTTCAGCTTTAGCTCTCCATATATAACTAACTCAGGGAGACTAAATAAAAAAAGGGTGAGTGGGGAGCTATTATGCATAGGAACCAATAAGCTCAGTTTCCTCTGCAATTCAAAACCGTATCAGCTTCTGACAGATTCTCTTTAAACTGTGTCACCCTCTGCTGCCCTTGAATATATGAAAGGAGACATGGTGTGCATATGGGAAAGGGCAGTAGTGGGGTGGAAGGTACCTAATGGTGTCATATTTCAAGCTAGCATCTATGCTCCCTGGAGGTTATCTTGCATTTAATAAAGTGTGCAGTGAGCATTTCAAATGGATATGGTTATGGCTAAATGAACAGTGACCATTAAAGAGCATCTCTTCTGCCCAACCCTCAGGATTTATGTCTGCTCATACTGGAAAAGTAAATTACAGTACTGAGCACAGGTTAAAACTTGCATCTTGCTTGTATGACAATGCTGCACCAAGTAGCGGTGTATAACTATATTCTCCTACATGCTTCCGTAGTTAGCTATATATCAACACCACACCTAAAAGCCATATAGCCACGTGTATATTTTATATGGATGCTTACTGTGTAATTAATAACTTTTACACATCCTTACAAAATATGAAGCCCTTTAACATACGTATTAACATTTTCCATTCTTGAGAGATTTCAAATCCCCAAAGATTTCAGTTATTCTTATAAAAGGGACTCCCTGTTATAACTGTATTTTAAATGCCCAAGGGCCATACTCCATTTAGCTTAATGGTCATGTTATACACTGAGGGGTTGTTATGGAGACTGTTCTGAAGTATTCCTAGAAATTTCAGTGTATAATTAGTGGTGGATGCTACAACACGACTGTCAAGTTATCTCCATGGAAACAATCAGAAA
This sequence comes from Caretta caretta, assembly GCF_965140235.1. Lineage (NCBI taxonomy): Eukaryota > Metazoa > Chordata > Testudines > Cheloniidae > Caretta > Caretta caretta. The sequence continues at coordinate 82,187,851 of NC_134207.1, read as the reverse complement.
ACCTATACTGTTTTGGTTGCAAGAAGTGGTCTGCATCAACACTGCTTTTTATAGACCTTTAAGATTCTATTAAGGGCTCACCGATTGCCTTGTTTGTTAGTTAAATTCAGCTTAGATATACAGGGTAAAATTCTCTCTTTGATGCACATGTCTAGCTCCCACTGATTTCAACAGAAGTTACCTATGTGCCATCACAGATGGAATATATTCCATACAAAGTAAATGGATGACATTACCTCTATGATTAGTAAGACTGAGGATGATATATATGTTAGAGATGGAAGAAGTTAACTTTCAAAAATCTTCCTATTTTCCCTGTAATCCCTTCTTCTACTTGGCTCTTCTCTGCACACCTGAAGCCTTGAGAGCATGGAAACTCACTCTCTAACTGAAAGGTAGACGCGGCTCACATCTGTGCCACTCAAGGCACCTGGCAGAAGAGGCTGATGAAGAGTTATACAAAATTCTTTCTCTCCCCCACATTCTGGGCACATCACTACACAGTTCTTCCAGATCAGGGAGTGAGGTTGGGAGCAAGATTCTTATACTTTGCACTATACCGTGGCTAAAGGTAATATATAGTACAGATAAAACTCCAGTCAGAGTTTATTCAGTTCTTGTATAAGCAATTTTATAAGTTCCAAACCAAGGAAAAAAGGTGACTGTCAGCAAGAGCTGCTCTTACGTAAGGTTGAGTATACCTGTACACCAAGAGGAAAGTATACTTTAATCTGTAACACTGACTGGTCAAGTGCAGTATAACACAACATTATTTTGTATAAGCTTTTACACAAGTGATCACACAGGGCCAGTTTGTGAACCCTTTAGGCCCACTGGTGGGAAATTTGTTACACCAGTGGTTCTACTGACTTCACTAGGACTGACCCATGTGCATCCATTACCTTTGAAAGGACTTCTTCTGTGAGTAACTACATATCAGCAGGAATAAGGGGTTCACAACCTGACCCATAATATTTTACAGTGTTAATTCAGCTATAGAGCTAAACAACAACTAATAGCACAGCAACAGGAAAATTAAGAGGCACAGGAGCGAGAGAAAGACATTTTAGGGGAGGTTCAAAGACAGTGAAACGTTCATAAGGCAGAGTGATTCAGAAATCTGTCTTGCTTTCCTTGGTACTAGAGCTGCTGTTCCAGATGGCTGGAACACCAGCAGAGAATGCCTTTGGCCATTAGATTGTGTGAAGAAATGGAGAGGCAGCAAGCAGAGCTAGATTTTGGGCTTCATGAAGCTCATGGCCATGGGCCCCCCAGGTCTGGGAGAATCTTGGCTTTCTTTTAAAAAAAAAACAAAGCACAGTAATAGCTCCTTCCTGTTTGTTAGGGTGACCATATTTCCCAAAGGGCCCGAGCCCTCCCCTGCCCCACCCCCTGGAGGATAGCTCAGTGGTTTGAGCATTGGCCTGCTAAACCCAGGGTTGTGAGTTCAATCCTTGAGGGGGGCTATAGGGGGCTATTTAGGGATCTGGGGCAAAAATTGCGGGATTGGTCCTGCTTTGAGCAGGGGGTTGGACTAGACGACCTCCTGAGGTCCCTTCCAACCCTGATATACTATGAAAGCTGGCCCAAGCCACTTGCCTGAGCCCTGCCTGTCCCCCACCTGAGCTCTGCCACCCCGCCCTGTGCAAGGCTGGCATCTCCACTCACCCCCTCGCACATTCCTCCTTACTGCACCCCACCTGTCTGACAAAAGTGGGCATTTGTCCCATTTACTCTTGTCAACTGATCAAGTCAGCAAGACAATTGCACAAATGCCCAATTTTGCCAAAAAAATCAGGACGCCCAGGACAGGGCTTAAAAAAAGGGACCGTCCCAGCCAAAACGGGACATATGGTCATCCTACTGTTTGTAGATAGCCTTCAAATGTAAACAGATATCATCCATTTTCTGGAGCTGAAAAGAACATGGATCTGTGCTTCACTTCCTCAGCGCGAGTCTGTAAGGGCATAAAACACACACGTACAAAGCAAAGTTATTCATTTTGGGGTGCATCCTAAAGAACCAGCTCACTAACCCTCTCCAAACGCTTTAGGCCGGCTCTGTGCACAGTGCTATGATCACACCAGGCTGGAGTCAGTTATATTTGAGGTGAGAAAAGCAAGATATTGTTCCAGAAGCCCCACAAAAGTACTAAAGCCATGTCTGGCAGCCAGTATGAGCCATAAGAGGGATTGGGGAAGGGCGTAGAAAGAGACAAGGCCCATGAGGTAACCTGGGGCAAATATATCCAGTAATAATGAATAAGGAGCTAGTGCAGCTGTCCGATGACAGGGGTGATAGGATTGTGCTTCTTTTGTGTGTGAAATAGCTAACAGCAGCAGTCTGCATACACTGCAGCCTGTAGAGTTGGGATCTGGGGAGACAGAGAAGGCAATTACAATCTTCAAATGAGATTACAGTAACTCTTCGCAGTCAGAGTACAAGAAGCCAGTAGAAGAGCCAATGCAGTTTGACTTCAATTAGATTATATTCATTTTTTTATCCTTGGGAGGAAGGAGAAAGAAAAGGAAGCATCCAAAATCTATTCCCCATCCTCCTCTTCGCAATAGACTAATTCAGTTGGGACCTTCTGGGTAGAGGCCAAACATACAACAGTTGACCAAAATATTAATCAGATAGCTGTATATAATCTGACATGCTTACATTCCCATAAACTCAGAGCATTGATCAAATATAGCACTGAGAAGCAATGACATTATTCCTCCTAACTCAACAATTTCAACTGCGGCTGTCGCCTAATTCCTAGAGACCCCAACATGTTTAATCTCTCAATACAGATTAACAGCCCTAATCTAAATAAACCTCACTGACAGCACTATTAGAGCTCATTAGAGATCTCACCAGATGTTTCAGTTTGTGTATACGAGTGACTCTGGTTTTTCATTCCAATATATGACCCATGATACGAACATATTTTGTGAATTAAAACATGCAGTCTCAACATATCTTCAAATTCTTGTTCTTCTGGGGGTAAATCAATCCAAAACAGAGACAAAGGATTCCATCTTTGTACATCTTAAAGGTAGCTTTTGTTTTTATGGACGCTTCTCAATGTTTCTCACGTGTCTATACAGCTATGACTAATACACACAGTATTTGCTTTTACACTGAATGTGCAGGGTGCATTTATCAGTATGAATACCACAGAGTGTACATGCAGACTGATCCTGAGGTACTCAGCAATGCGTCAACACCAGAACTGTCAACAGTTGTTACAGTGTGGTTGTAGCCAAGTTGGTCCCAGGATAGTAGAGAGACAAGGTGAGTGAAGTAATGTCTTTTATTAGACTGACTTCTGGGCCAGACCTGAAGAAGAGCTCTGCTCAAAAGCTTTTCTCTTTCACCAACAGAAGTTGATCCAATAAAAGATATGACCTCGCCCACCTTCTCTCTTGAACAGTTGTTCCAGACCGAAGAACCTGAAAAACCTCCTGTGGTGACTAAGTTGCTGCAGACAGTCAAAGTATATTAAAAATCAAGTTATGCCCCTAGTCCAGTTTTGAACTGAATGAAAATAAATAGACAAGGAGACCAGATACGTAGATTGCATAAAGAACATCTCACTGTATCTGTAAAGCAGGACTCTTTAGGGATCATGGATGGTATATTGGTACATCAATGCTTAAGAAGAAATGTATCACCAGTCACATAGGTACAAAGCATCCAAATGGAAAACAGATTCTTGATTCTCTGAACCTCTTTCGGGGCCTGGACTGCTATCAGAGGACTACAGCACTCTCCTTTCTTGGCTAATTCTCAAGACAAACACATTCTGGCCTGAACTGCTGCTTCTTTCCAACTGCTGGTGAAAACTCCAGTCAGTCTGAGAGTTTAAGGGGATGACTTGGGGCACAACTCAGTCCAAGAAAAATGCTCGTGTGGGAATATAATGCTGCTGCTGCTGCTGCTGAGATCCAGTGGAGGGGGAAGGGAAAACTTACAACCATGGCCACATCTCCCTCATTTTGTGTGTCTAGTTTTAAATAGTTTCTATTATTTCCTATTTACATTAACTTTCTTTCCTTTTCTCTGTCATTTTTAAAAGAATATTAAAAGTGTGGCTAAAATACATTTTACAATGTTAGGTAAGGCTAATCTGAATCTGCTGCTATGGTATCTTGTGCTGTGATCCACTCAATCCTCACGTGCTGGCCAAGGTTGGACGACCTCCAAAGGACACCTAGCTGCCACGGGAAGTGGTGCTGGTGATTCGGTAGGTCTCTCTCTTCCAAATGAGTCGATAGTTAAACCAATGTCCTGCACAGTGTTGGATGGCAATACGATGCCATAGGAGCCATCCTTCAGATGAAACATCAAACCAGAGTCCTGAGCTCTTGTGGTCATGACATATCCCATGACAATTTTATAAGACTTGGTGTATTAACTCCACTGGTCTGGCTAAATTCCAGTTCAAGTAATTATATTCTGACTATCCACCCCTCGCCCCTCACAGAACTATTGGTATAAAATAGTCTTTTCTTCTTCTTCCTCTCCCAAAACTGTTGGGTAATATTTCTATATTTTGTTAAGCAGCTGCTGAGTTGCACCCTAGAGGTGGCTGCACTTCAGCAGTGGTCTGTATGTATTGCTTACATACCTCAGAAGGGTACTGTGAGGCTTAATACCATGCTGGTAATGTGCTTTGAGACTCTTGGATGAAAGGCACTACAGAAATGCAATGTACCAGTTGTATCATTATTAATTGGAGCTGGACATACCACACGTACCTGCGTCCTCTTTATATTCAGGATCAGGCATATAAATGACTATTGAGCAACAGTATAGACATTGCAATAAAGGTTACAAAAAGGTAAGAAAACTCATTTTCTCCTTTAAATAGTTATTTTGTTTGGGATAAAAAAAACTTTAATGCAAACAAACTTAACCTTTATGGGCTGATTTCAAGAAAACAAACGTTGACTAAATGACCATGAAAGTTTAGGGCTATATCTTTAGCTAGCGTAAGTTGGTGAAACTCCTTTGACAACAATAGCATGACCATATTTTGTGAAGGCTACATCTAGAGCTGGCTCTGAACAAAGCCCCCAAATCTAAACATCCCTGAACTTTGGGAAAGCTTTGATCCCAATACAGATTTTGAGGCTCTGACCCATTTCAGCTGCGGAAGGCTCACGTCTGCTTTACAATAACATCTCCCACTACTTCTCATCCTCCTATCTTTTGATACTTCAAAAACACTACACGTAGAACCTGTTCTCCTTATGCACAATATTAACTAACAGGGTTCGCTATTCCCATGTAGCATGCACCTCTGCCAAGTACATAATATTTCAACAGCAAGCTTTAAATCAATTGACTTGCTACCAAAGAACAACAAGAAGGTTAAGGCACTAAAACCTCCACAGCCAGACTCTTCCTAGAGCTCCTAGGAGAAATTCAAGCCAACAAGAAATGCCATGGGACTAGCAGAGTTTTACTGAGACAGACTTCAGAAATACTTAATACAAAAACAGTGACACTCCTTTCCCACAGCCACCAGAACAAAGACTGAGGAGTCATTTTATTGCAATTTGTAAACAAATGTATTATACAAATCCATTAAAAAAAGCAGTTCCATTCATTTTAGTGGGAAAAACTTGAGGACAAACTGCTCAGGGGAGTTGAGGCTTCAGAGTATCACACATGGTAATGATTAAACTGGGTAATTTACATATAGGAAATGGGAGTCAGACCAGCTCTTCTGACTTTATATACTGTGGATAGTTTAACAGTTAAGCCATTAGCTACTCAATGCAAGAATCACCCATTTCAGGTTTTTGGTTTTTTTTAATTAACTTTATTGCAACAGTCACCCAGGGAAGGGTCATTTTGTAATCTTTTCCTGTACATTTCATGTGGTATAAATAAACTTGCAATTAATCAGACATTGTTCTTCAGCGCAGCAGATAATGGAGTTTTGTTCATTTTCACAGGGATGTCATAGTGTAGCTCCCTCTCTTGGCAAAAAGCATTGCGCTACTAGGACATTATGTGGACACTTCCCCCTTCTCTGGATGGGGGGTAATATGGAGGTTACTGGAACCTTGTTGTGCCCCTGTGGATCCTTACTGCTGTTGCATAAAAAGTAAGACTGGTTCATCTGGGTCTAGAATAGCTCTGAGCAAGAAAACACATCCCCCTCAGAAGGGGACAGATAGCATCAATCAGCACAAAGAAAACAGGATAGTTGGTTTATTTAAAACCCCTTGTTCACCCACCACTCTTTCAGTTCATTGTCAAAATAGCCCTTGATACCGTTGCCATCAGATGACAATGGGCCAAATTCTGCCCCCATAGAAGCCAAAGGGAGTTGTGACAGTGGCTTCTATGGGTCCAGGTTTTGGCTTTGTGGTTCTGAAAACCAGTGCTTCCGGAAAGGAAGAGACAACACGGGAAACAATTGCTGGCAGACACCAATGTCGTTCTCAGCAGCAGTATCTCACTTTCCACAAGTGGTATTTCTTGTATCTAATTGCAGTGCTTGGAGCCAGTAGGTCAGATTCTCAGTTGGTATGGCCCATTATTTTGGGGGTAGTCACAGGTGACTGATACGGGCTGCCTCAACTCTGCTATGTGCGGGATGAAATAGACAGATGCACCTTGTGTCTAATTAGAATGGCTGGGGGAAGAACAGGGATATGGAGATTCAACTAACTCACAGTTTACCCACAGGAAATAGAGATCCTCCAAGTTCAGCTGATGGTCTCTCTCTTACCTTTGCAAGGAAACTCCAGGCTGCATATTGCCAAGAGGATGTGATGCTTTTTAGCTTCACTGTGTGCAACATCAGAAAGAATCCCAACAGTCCACTGTAAAGGGTTGAAAAAGCTTCCATTATTAAAGAGAATTCTCTCAGCTTCTATTAGCCAGAACCTTACAGGTTTCTTGGTATCTCTTTTCCTATTACAAAACTAAACAAACAGGTAGTGTTGATCAAGAACTGGAGTAGGTGATTTGGTAGACAAAGAACTTATTTTATGTCCAAAAGACCCTGGTTTTTTTTCCAGTCAGGGGCTGCAGTATAAGTAAGAACATTTTATGAGCTCATACTTGGTCTTTAATGGGTGCCAAAATGCACTAGCATAATCCATGCTCTACAGGTGACTGGAAACGTGAAGTCAAATTCTGATGTTCCAATGGCTCTAATTCAAATCATTCAAGATTTCAGTGGGAGCCAGACATATATATTTGGCCCATATTCTCACTCAGTCCAACTTCTGTGATTGCTTGAGCTGAAACAACCACTGGAGAATTTCAGTTTCTAATATTGCCATGTTGCTTAATCTTCCTAAAGACATAAAATTCAAATTAAAATGTCAAATGTATCTTCAATTATGGTAGATAAAAATAAATTAATAAATCTGTAGTGTTGTGGAATAAGACATCCTGATGCTCTTAACTTACAGAAGAGGTGAATTCATAGAATCATAGAATTTAAGGTCAGAAGGGACCATTATGATTGTCTAGTCTGACCTCCTGCACAATGCAAGCCACAGAATCTCACCCACCCACTTCTGTAACAAACCCCTGACCTATGTCTGAGCTACTGAAGTCCTCAAATCATGGTTTAAAGACTTCAAGGTGCAGAGAATCCTCCAGCAAGTGACCCGTGCCCCATGCTACAGAGGAAGGCGAAAAAAACCCAGGGCCTCTGCCAATCTGCCCTGGAGGAAAATTCCTTCCCAACCCCGAATATGGCAATCAGCTAAACCCAAAGCATGTGGGCAAGACTCATGAGCCAGACACCCAGGAAACAATTCTCTGTAGTAACTCAGATCCCACCCTATCTAGCGTACCATCACAGGCCATTGGGCATATTTACCGTTAACAGACAAAGATCAATTAATTGCCAAAATTAGGCTATCCCATCATATCATCCCCTCCATAAACTTATCAAGCTTAGTCTAGTCTTGAAGCCAGATATGTCTTTTGCCTCCACTGCTCCCCTTGGAAGGCTATTCCAGAACGTCACTCCTCTGATGGTTCGAAACTTTCATCTAATTTCAAGTCTAAACTTCCTGATGGCCAGTTTATATCCATTTGTTCTTGTGTCCACACTGATACTGAGCCTAAACAATTCCTCTCCCTCTCCGGTATTTATCCCTCTGATATATTTATCGAGAGCAATCATATCTCCCCTCAGTCTTCTTTTGGTTAGGCTCAACAAGCCGAACTCTTTGAGTCTCCTTTCATAAGACAGATTTTCCATTCTTCAGATCATCCTAGTAGCCCTTCTCTGTACCTGTTCCAGTTTGAATTCATCCTTCTTAAACATGGGAGTCCAGAACTGCACACAGTATTCCAGATGAGGTCTCACCAGTGCTTTGTATGGTGGTACTAACATCTCCTTATCTCTACTGGAAATACCTCGCCTGATACATCCCAAGACTGCATTAGCATTTTTCACAGCCATATCACATTGGCGGCTCATAGTCATCCTGTGATCAACCAATACTCAGAAGTCCTTCTCCTCCTCTGTTACTTCCAAGTTATGCATCCCCAGTTTATAACAAAAATTCTTGTAATTAATCCCTAAATGCATGACCTTGCACTTTTCACTATTAAATTTCATCCTATTACCATTACTCCAGTTTACAAGGTCATCCAGATCTTCCTGTATGATATCCTGATCCTTCTCTGTATTGGAAATACCTCCCAGCTTTGTGTCACCCACAAACTTTATTAGCGCATTCCTACTTTTTGTGCCAAGGTCAGTAATAAAAAGATTAAATAAGATTGGTCCCAAAACCAATCCCTGAGGAACTCCACTAGTAACCTCCTTCCAGCCTGACAGTTCACCTTTCAGTATGACCCTTTAACCAGTTCCTTATCCACCTTTCAATTTTCATATTGATCCCCATCTTTTCCAATTTAGCTAATAATTCCTTATGTGGAACCGTACCAAATGCCTTACTGAAATCGAGGTAAATTAGATCCACTGTGTTTCCTTTGTCTAAAAAATCTGTTACCTTCTCAAAGAAGGAGATCAGGTTGGTTTGGCACAATCTACCTTTTGTAGAATTCACAGAGCCATTTAGGGTTAACTAATGACAGGGAAGTGAAGGGATTCAAAGAACTGCTTCAAAAAGATTTATGCAACAAATTGTGGCCTGGCTAGTGCAATGGACCAGGGGCATAAAGGGTTGCAAGACATCATCACTAGCAGCATGGGAGAGTGTGATGGGGTATTAACCCTCACACTAGCCTTAAAGGGGCTAATGAGGCTGAGAAGGGGCCAATTAACCAGATAGGCCACAGCTGAGGGGAATTAGGTGGCCTATGTAATTCCCTGAATGATGATGGAGCCCAGCTAAGAAGGGACAGGCAGGGCTCATATAAAGCCAGCAAGCTAGCAGCAGAAAGGGCTGTAGTCAGGGAGCCTGAAACTACCCTCTGGACCTTAGAGAGAAAGGAAGGGAATAAACCTAGGTGAGATGATATAGGGAAAAAGGGAATAAGGTTTAAACAGTGCAGACTTTGGCTTCTGATTAGAGGGTCCCTGAATTGGAACTCAGAGTAGAGGATGGGCCTAGGTTCCCCTACCAACCATGGGGGAAGGGGCACCGTCTGGGTAGTGAATGAGAAGACTGCCAGAGACAGTTTGTATGATACCTCCGGGGGGGACAAGCCACAAAGGGAGAGCACCCTGAATCGCAGAGAGAGAGAGAGAGAGAGAGAGACAGCGGGGTATGCAACAAGTGGCAGAATGGGGTGCCCGACCTGGAACAAGCTAATCCCTGAGCAACCAAGAGGAGGTGCCCTCATGGTGAATGACAGAGAGCAAATGTGCTCATGCACATATGTTGGAGAGTGTACAGCTGCACTGGCATGGGTGTACACTGTATCAGTTATAGACCCAGCACAGTTCGCTCCGTCCCTGGAGCAGCAGGAAGGAAGATTGTGACTCCCCAAGTCATGATCCCCCTGCTGGGCTGCTCCAGGGACAGCTCAACAAAGTGCTGCCCCTTGTGGATCCCAGCACTCGAAGCCTGTCCACACTAGTGCTTTATACTTAGGTTGTGTCTACACTGCGCACCTGACAACAGTGCAGCTGTGCCGCTACAGCCGCACCATTGTAAAGTACACAGTGTAGCTGCTCTTTGTCGCCAGGGGAGAGCTGTCCCAGCGACAAAATAAGGGCATGTCTACACTTGCCATTTAAAGTGGAAAAAGTCCCTTTTTTGCACAGAAACCATGGGAGCGTCTACACTTACCAAGGACTTTTTGCAGTGAAACTCAGAAATTTCACCTCAAAAACGAAAGCACCTTCACGAGAGGCATACAGCTCTTACCAGTGATGCTTTTGCAGTGATGTGCAAGTGAAAACAGGTTCTTCCTGTTTACACAGCTTTTAGCCTCCAGGGGATATCCCACAGTGCCTAGGTGACCACTCTAGCCTGCATTTCTGCTGCCAGGTAAACAGACATCCATCCCTCCCCAGGAACTTTGAAACTCCCCTTCCTGTTTTCTTGCCAAGTGCTCACTTATCTGGACAGGTAACAATGTCTGCTCCATGGAGCAAACTATCCCCTGCTTGGAGCAATGCTGAGCTCCTGGAGCCGGTCAGTGTTTGGGGAGACGAGGCTGTGCAGGGACCCAGGATGCGCCACAATCACCCCTCCTCCCCCTCAACCTTCCCACAAGGCCCATCATCAAAATGGAGAGAGCTGCACTATGGAATAGCTGCCCTAGAGCGCTGCTCTCATTGGCAATGAAAGTGCTCCTAATGTAAACACTCTGTGATGCCTGAGGAAGTAAGTACACAACCCAGTGCTTTACTTTCACCGGTTCCCTATCACCAGTGAAACTTACAGCACAAAAACTCTGCAAGTGTAAACATACCCTCAAACCACCCCCAACAAGGGGCGGTAGCTTCATCGCTGGGAGAGCGTCTCCCGCTGACAAAGCGCTAGCCAAACCGGCACTTTTCGTTGTTAAAAATATTGTTGGGGGGGGGGGGGAAGAGAGGCGCTTCACACCCCTGAGCAACAAAAGTTTTAATGACAAAAGTACAGTGTAGACATAGCCTTACTTTTCAAAAAAATGAAAGTGAGAACCCAGAGAGCAATTGAGAGGTCTGCCCATATTCCCCAACTATTCCTCTGGTCTAGTTGCAATTCTCTAGAGTCTTTGAAACTGGGTCTTGTCTACTGGATGAGAAACCACATAACTATTGTGGAATAACTCCATGTGAACACTATATTCTGGGATAAAAGTGACTTGATTACAAAATAATTTCTTCTCTCACAATAAAGTCACTTTTAGTTCAGAACCAAGCATCCACACAGAGGAGTTAGTTCGGAAGAGATCATTCTCTCTACCCCCACCCCACCCCATGAAAATCAATTGTAGCATTAGGATCGTGATCATTTTTCGCATTATGTCAACCTTTTTAATAGGTAAATAAGATCAAATAAAGAAAATAAGAAAAGTCCCAAGAAACATCACAATTATTTTTTAACCACTTAGCATGAAAGTTGAAATTCAACCTAAAAATATTAATGGATCTAGTGGACAAAGAGCAGAACATTAAGAGAAGACTGCAAGTTTCAGCAGAGTAAGGAGGTCTAGAATAAATAATGTAATTCTCACAGGATAACATTACTAGGCTGCGAACTTTTGCTACTCAAAATTGTTACAGCCTTCACCTTTTACACGACTAACCCATTCTGCCAAGTAACAAGGTGTACAGGCAAATAAATCCATGCATACTAATATAGTGCTGAAGACTAATGCCTTGTAATCACCATAAACAGCAAGTTTTACAAGGCCTAATCCAATTTGGGAAGCGTTTGAGAGATGCTAAGATAACACATAGTCCTGCCATGAGTGCAGGGGACTGGACTAGAAGACCTCTCAAGGTCCCTTCCAGTCCTACAATGCTATGGGGTCTATCAAAGCTTTGCTATAGTATGTAAAACTATTTTAATGGTGGCTAGGAACACTCATGGCCAAACTGCACATACCTATGCCCCTTCCCCCTCTGATGAAACAACCCCTGGCAAATTTGAATCTCAGGCCCTCGGTGGCATTTCAGAGGAAGTCAATGCTCTGCAGCTTTACTGGCTTGTGCCAAGAGAGACTATTGTATCTAACTCAGGTTTTACAAGTGTTTAACTGAGAGTCAGGGTTGGATGTTGACAGAACCAATTATTCTAAAAGCATTCACACACCCCAGTATGGAGAGGTTACCTGGCACAGCAACTGCTGTGAAATCTGTAGAAGTACAGAAATGGAAAGTCCAAGGCACTGAAGAGATCACCTGAGGAACAAAGGAATATGCTCAGTGGAAAACTGGCAAAAATACCCATAGTTACAAACAAGTAGGGAACAGCAATTAAATAGTCATTACAGTATTAGTTTAACATTCCTTTACAGCTGCCTGACTCTTTAAATTACTAAGATTTCCACATTTATAGTGTTATTAATGATTCATTCCTGACTTTCTCAGTTCTAGCTGGTTCCTGCCTTTTGTTCAAAAAGGGGGAAGGGATTGTAGAAAATGTAAAAGTATTCTTGGCTAATACGTTTCTAATGGCACATAAATGATTGTGTTGACACTGCAGTTTCCAATGACCAGGCATGCACCACATTCGCTAGTTCTACTGGAGGGCCCCCAGGGGTGAATTTGTTTCCACTGAAGTCAGTTAATTCTTTTAGTTCCATGCTGTGCAACAGGAAACATTTACATGTATTGGCTGCTTCCCTCTCTGGAATTTGAACTCTGTCACAAACAGCAAGTCAGGAGGTTTAAAAACGTTCTTCCAAATATGAGCAGAGTAGGGCTGGTGAATATTTGCATTTCCAGGAAGTCTGACCCATAGAGCTCTCAGGAGTGCCTAGTGTCTGGAGTTCTCTTACCTCCAAGCTCTACAAATTCTTTAAGTGTTTCCCTTCAGTTTTTAAAATGTGTGCCTATTTCACTGGGAATTTCTCTTTCATAATTCCTGATGGGAGGACACAGCAGGCACAGTGGCATTATAAAGCACCAAAAGCTCCCACTCGCTGAAGAGCGGTACCTGTTCATTTCTTAAATGCTTTTTCCTTTGTCTTTCTGACTGGTTGAATCTTCTGTATAAAGAAATATGGACAGGTTCCACCATCACTGCTTTGACTAGTAAAACACAAATTTGCCAGAAACTGGAAATGGGTGACAGGGGATGGATCACTTGATGATTACTTGTTCTGTTCATTCCCTCTGGGGCATCTGGCATTGGTCACTGTCAGAAGACAGACTGGGCTAGGTGGACCTTTGGTCTGACCCAGTATGGCCATTCTTATGTTCCCTGTTCTAATATACCTCACCTCCCTGAATTATTACTTATTGTTGGCCCTTTGGCCACAGTGAAGGACTAAATCCCACCATGGGCTGTGATGGAGAGGAGAAGTGAATAGTGAAAAAAGAGATCCCCTTACTCTATGTGCAAGCAGCAGAGTGAGACCTCTATTTAGCATTGAGAAGAGCATGAGGAAGGAAACCCAGCATCCAGGCTGGCTGGTAGGCCTTGGTCTCAAGGGAGCAGTCTACCAGCTAATCCTTGGGACTAGCCCCCAGTCAGCTAAAATGCAGGCTATAGTCTGCAGTATCTGTTAGTCAGGGTCCCATGCTGCTCTTTTGAAAAGGACAGGTAAGGTCCTTATGACAGTCCATTAGATGCAATTAAATATCAGTGCATAGATATCACAGTGATAGGCTCCTTTCCCCTCGCCTCTCTGAACATTGTATCATGGCCTAGATGGTCCTGATCCTACTCCCAGTTAATTCAGTAGCAAACCTCCTAGTGGTGCCGTGTTCAGCCCTGTGGGAGGGCCTGACACAAGTTTACTATGGTTCTTTTGTCATGGCCTTTGTGCAAGAAATTCCATGTGGTTTTCTTGTTGACTCTTCAAGATTTTGCACCAGGATGTAGAGTCTGTTCTTAAACTGCATACATTAAAAAAAAAAAATCAAACCAGAACCCTAAAAAAATAAATGTTACCACATTCTCTATTCACTTTACCTGCTGGATGGGACACAGAGGCCAAAAGCACCACGCTAAAAAAAGAAAAGACATATACTTTACTACAAATTGAATACAAAAGTTATGAACAAAGGAGGGTACAAACAAACTGCCCACAAATGGACAGTGCACCTAACTGTTCATTAATGAGTGACGTTCTCCCCCTATGCAATGGGACAGCACAGGCCTCTGTATCACTTATGTCATCAAAATGGAGCTTAGGTGGGACTACAGTGCATAAGCCTTGAGCTGGCTCTCTGTACAAGAGTGAATTTTGACCTTGTGTGTGCAAACATGATTTGTGGGCATGACTGTGGTAACTGCATGCGCAAATTAAGCATCCAGTTCCACATGTGTGTTTGTGCAAGCACTGTGTTCCCATATTTGTGAGTGTCACACTTAGATGAAATGTCACTTAGATGAAGGGAACAAGTATTCATGTTACAGTTAAAACATGTATAAAGAAAGAGCATACTAGTGAAACTCCTGGCCTCAGCAGAACGAACAGCATTTAGTTTTCTTTTCTAAAGCTATTTACTGCTGAGCTCCAAACACACTCACAACACTGGAAGGGGAATTTTAAAGAATATTTATCAATGAACATTTTCATGCATATATAAATTATAAAATCAGTCAGGGCCGGTTCTAGGTTTTGTGGCCTTTCAGCTAAGATTTGTGAGGCCCCAGCCAGACTTCTAAGACTGGCATAACCAGAGCCAACACCACAAAACTAAAGGGTGAAGGGACTCCCAGTCAATACTAATGTCTCTCCTGAAAAGCACCCTGTTGTTCAGTTAATACCCCGTCTCCAAGGACAAAAGACTACAGAATTATTGGTCCTTCACCATGTGCAAACATTCTGTGGCTGTATGGCTTCAAAGAAGCTATGCTTCCAAAGCCAAGTTCTAGCTGCTTCCAAACTGGAACAATTCAGCTGTCCATGATGGTCGCTGGAGGAAAAGCAACAAAGATGGAGGGCAGCAGTTCAGCCAGAGGTCAGGCCATGCCTTTTCCTGACTGACCATTAGTAGGCGCTGCATTTATGAAAGTGAAAAGATATGCTGAAGGCATCACAATTTCCACCAATTAATTGCCACGGTCTCCTGCAGTCCCAGGGCAGATCTAGGATAGTTGCAAGGTACCAACCCAACCACTAAAGCCATGGAGACCTGCAAAATGAGAAGGAGTTGTGGCTGCCAAAGACAGGGCCTGCAAGCAGGGTCTTACTAGAGTTCAATGAAGCATGGAGCTTTTCTGCCCGGTGCAGGGCGTACGTTGATACTAAGGTCCCAAAGGGTGTGGAGGTGAGGGTCCTGGCTCTGAAACCAGTAGTGCAGCACACAAGGCAAAGGGGGAAATTACATGTAAAGGATATGGTCAAGTGGCTTAGGCTTAACATTTTCTTCAAAGTACTTAAAGTATATATAACCTGGCGGAAAATGTCCAGAGTCTAAATATCTGTATTTTTAACAAACCACTGTTTTGCCACAAAGACATTAAAAAGTCAACATTTCTAGACTGCTGGACACACAGTATGTAATTCTCTGCTGTTTCCTCCAAACTAGATACCCAGAAATAAACCCCAATTCCACAAATTTACCGACCTTATCAATTCTGCTGGTAAACATAGCAAAGGAAGTGACGGCCTGTTGCTTGTTACTCAATATGAAACGCAACAAGGGAATGGAAGTACAAATGAAGCTGCAGCAACAGTGGCAAGAGCTATGGCTGTGCTACAGTCCCCGTTTTTACTTTGTACATATTTTACTGACAAGATTGTGGAGAGTAGGAAATGTGTATATGTTTGCCTCGGTAAGAAACTTCATCTGCAAGCAAGGGGAACTGATAACCTTCGACATCCCAGGCTCAGGTCCAAAGAAAACAAAAATCTTACTGGGGAAAGTGGCAGCCTAAGCCAGTGGATTAAAACTGCAATAAGCTGCACTGCATTTATGTTCTCAACTGGGCATTGGTAGGCATCTTGTGGCACTGTCTGAAGGAAGCTGGGGCTTCCCAAAAAGACAATTTAGGACAGGGAGAAGAAGGAGTAGAGGCACTAGATCGCCACAATTTTCCCAAACCCACAACATTTTATTTTGGGCTGCACCTTGTACGCTTTTCTGTCTGATTATGGGGTGGTTTTGTCAGCAAGAAAAGCAATTTATGCCTGCAAAGCTGCCTTTTATCATTGCAAAAAAATCCAGTGCAGCTTTTTGTGCTCATAAATGAGAAAGCCTAGCAACTCTTCCTAAAGCCACTTATAACGTGGGTGAGCACTCTACAGGCTTTATACATTTTTCTGTCAACACACTTGAATCAAAACCTGAAAACACCCCTCCCCTTCTATGTCCTAGGTTTCTCTTGGTCAGAGACTGTCTGTTGTCTGGCACTTCAGTTTCACAGACAAACATCCAATAGATTAAGAACAACAAATTCAGCCTTTGCTCAGCCTGTGGAATTGCCATCATTTCAGGTTTTTAAGCACAAGTTAGACAAACATTTGTCAGGTCGGGGTGTATTTAACCCTTCCTCATCATGGAGGGTGGTGGACTAGATGGCCTCTTGAGGTCCCTTCCAGCCCCACATTTCTAGGATTCTGTGTAAGGAGTGGCACACAGCTACCTCTCCACAGGCGAAAGCTTGGCAAGGAATTGTGACTCATTGTTTCTAGGAGAAGCAATTAGTGCCACCACTTTGCCAGGCGCACATTACTTTGCCCTCACACTGCACACCCTGCCAGCTCTGCTAATCACAACATGGGATGGGGAGGAGGATGGAACCAAAACTGCACCCAGTCCTTGCCCATCTGCTGTGGGGGAGAGTACCCAGCATGCATTCCCACCTCTTTACCCACCCCAACCCACACTCCAGCCAAGATGCAGGGAGCACTAGCATCAGCATGTGCGTGAGCAGGACTACGGCTGGCATTGTTAGGATAAGCCACAACCTGCCACGCATTTTTCTTTCATCCTATGCAAGGACAGCAGATAGCCCTCCAGAGATAGTGCTTCACTATCTCACTACATGTCCTAGCACCTCAGTGCGAGCTCAGATTTGAAAAACTAGGGAGGTTCAAGAGTCTTTTCAAATCTGCAGCCTAAAATTATTTGCAGCTTGCCTGCTGAACAACAGCAACAGAGGCAGACTGTGGCATTTTTCAGATTAATTCTGTGACGCACTCTATATGATTTTATGAAAGTATGCTGATGAGTGTGAATATAATGTAACTAAAATATGCTTCGTGCAAAAGGTCTCTTGTAAAGTATCATTACAAAGCTTATAATCTACTGAGTGTGGTCATCCTATTTGTATAAATGTATCACTCGTGTATCTGAAGCTAGAAATATAAAATATAACTCTGAGGGCCTGCTGTAATTATGCAAAGTGTGGACCATTAATGGTGGTTTGGAATCTTGATGGCTCCCATCAACCAGGACAATTAACTGTGGATGGCTCTGTTTGCAGGCAGGTCTTCCTGTGAGTCAGACTGGGAGGAATGAAGGCTTGGGTCTTACAGTGACATGTGATCATGTCACCTGAACTGGAATCCATCTTTAACCTGGTGTTTTTCCGTTGAGAAGGAGGGGTGGGAACTCAGAGGGACAGAGGATTCCCGCCTTATGCAAAAGATATATAAGTGGGTGGAACAGAACAAAGGGGGCAGCCATCATGAGAAATCCCCTAGCTACCACCTGAGCTGGAACAAGGGCTGTACCAGGGAAAAGGATTGTGCCCAGACTAAGAAGGTGTCCAGTCTGTGAAAGAAACTTATTAAAGCATCTCTAAGGGTGAGATTTTCTGTATTCAGTTTTATTACTGTACCAGACTTAGACTTGTGTGTTTTATTTTATTTTGCTTGGTAATTCACTTTGTTCTATCTATTACTACTTGGGACCACTTAAATCCTACTTTCTGTATTTAATAAAATCACTTTTTATTTATTAATTAACTCAGAGTATGTATTAATATTTGGGGGGGGGCAAACAGCTGTGCATCTCTCTCTATCAGTGTTATAGAGGGTGAACAATTTATGAGTTTATCCTGTATAAGCTTTATACAGGGTAAAACGGATTTATTTAGGGTTTGGACCCCATTAAGAGTTGGACATCTGAGTGTTAAAGACAGGAACTTTCAGTCGTAAGCTGCTTTCAGTCAAGTATACAGCTGTTAGGGGACGTGGTTCAGACCTAGGTCTGGGTTTGCAGCAGGCTAGCTCAAACCAGGCAGGGCACTGAAGTCTAAGCTGACAGGGCAGGAAAGCAGGAGCAGAAGTAGTCTTGGCACATCAGATGGCAACCCCCAGAGGGTTTCTGTGATCCAACCCATCACAAATTCCCTGTGATTTATCTTCCATGTGCTGATTAAAATAACAAGCCCACTTTAAATCATGACAAAATAGGGCAGATAAGGACAGGGGATTATACAGCTTTTGGAATTAGCTCTAAGTCAGTTTTGCTAGTAAATAGAAGACTCAGCATTCCATACAAATGTATATAATATTTCCACCATTTTATCAAAGTAGGTTCTTAAATATTTAAACTGTATCTGTCACAGTCAACACACCACTCATTTTTTGTGGGGGGCATGGCGGAGGGACAATGACCAAAGCCCAAACACATAATAAAATGGGAAGGGAAGAACAAAGGAAAAGGAAGAGCGGTAAATATACAACTCTTGCTAATTGAACCCTGCTATGTCTCTCAGACCTCTCAAAGTATTGCTAAATTTGAAAGCAACAAGATGAGTTAAAGCCCATGGAGAGGTAGTTGTGTCCTGCTGCTCTACTCTAAAGCAGCAAAATGCCCCTCTGAAGGGGACAGGACAATAAGACTGAAGATGATAACTAGTTATGAGGGAGGCCCTCAAAATGGTCAGCTGGAGCACCCAGTCTTTGATATTGGAACCAAACTTCCCAGCTTTTAAAGATGAACAGTTTCTATCTGGGTTATGTGGCTGACAGATTATTTGTAGACTGGTAGAAGTGAACTTTAATAGGCTTTTCTATAATAGTTTTAAGAAACATCATATAAATGGTGGTCAACTTTCTGAGAAAGATATTTTAAGTGATGAGGCGTGAGAAATGCCATATTTTCAAAATCCAGCAACTCCTTCTTCAGACCTCTCTCGTTCTGGAAAGTTCTCCACCATGTTTCTAAAGCCCACACTAAAGACAGTCTCCCAAAAAATTCATTCCAGATTTTAAACAAGAATCAGTGCATGCAGGGACAGGAGGCATTAATATATTAATTTGTTTCAGTTATACTCTTGGCAATACTAGATGGAGCAAATATTTGATCTTTTAAAAAAAGAACTTTATACTAATATATTAAAGCCATCCAATAGCTTGGTGGGAAATTTTTAATCTGCTCCATCCAGGCATCACCTACAGTAAAAGTGCAACTTTGTTTTCATAACCAGGCAGTAACACTTTCATCTGACCCTGTTACAGCAATCACTGTCAAGTTGTGTTCACACGGTGGCTTTTTCCTGCACAGCCATCTGTAAACCATCTGATCAGGCACCAGCAGCATCAGTACGCAGCGGAGGCTGCCCCTTTCCCCACTATCAGTACAGACGCTCCCTGGGTTACACAAGACCCAATTTACGCAAATCCGCACTTACGGAAAAAGTTCTGTAAACTAGAAATAGGAGGGGGTTTTTGTGTGTGTGTGTGTGTGTGTGTGTGTGTGTGTGTGTAATGGTCGGGTAGACGTTTCTCACTTACGCAAAATTAGAGTTACGCAATCTTCCGTTCTGGAACGCCTGCGTAAGTTGGGAAGCGTCTGTACGTAGCGGAGCTACTAATCTAATAGTGTGAAATTTCCTGAAGAGTGCTACAGTAGACAAGGCCAGTGAGAAGCACCACACATTCACAGAACCTGGCACCTCAGAAGACTGAGACCTTGTCTAGTCTAGGATACAAGGTGTGTTGTTAGCTAACACATGCTAACTAACACATTCTAGAAGTCTGGGGTAGACAAGGCAGTGTGTACTTTAACATTCAAAGTTGGTCAAGCTTAATCTTAGGCTTCCTCACTGGCTTTAACTTGACCATCTTAACAAGGGTGACCATATTTCCCTATGCTGAACATGGAACACCCTGTAAAATTACTTGTATTCAAGAGAGTTCAACGGCAATCAATCAGAACTATGCAGACAAACATTCACATTAACATCAAGCTGACTGAACCCCTGCTAAAAAGAAATACTGCGTAGTTGGATTCTTTTTATTTATCTTCTTATCTTTAAGGCTGTAGGGTTCACACAGGGAGGGATGACACACACTCCCATACATCTCTCTCACACTATAGGGGATAACCGACCAACCCCACCTTCCCTCTCTGCTGTCCATGCCTGGCTGGAACCCCAGGACAGACCCATCTCTCCTGTTACCCAGCACTGCGTTTTCCTGAGGCAACACCGGGGTGGGGACATGCAGGGTCACATGCCCCCCCCTTCCCAGATTTCTTCCAGGGTTCACACAGGAAGGTGGCCAGCAGCAGAATTTCAGTACTGTGCAGGAGGGAAGGGATGGGAGTTGCTTCCAGCTGCCAGGGGGGAGGGGCGAGGAGACCTAGCCCATATCTTTGGGGAGCTCATCTCTTTTAACCCCCCCACCCCCATGGCTGGAAGCAGCTTGTCCCTTCCTGCCTGCACAGTGTCGAAAGACAGCTAACACCTTCAGGCTGCTGCTGGCCTCCGACATAATCCAGCCGCCTCCTGTGTCCCAGCTACAGTGCAGACATGAAGGGGTTAAGCCTAAGGGTGCATTGTGCACCAGGGCCCAGGGAGCCTGACTGCAGGGGCTTTAGCGAACCCCACCAGAGAGGTGGCTCAGCGGGCGAGGGTGCCTAGAGGGTCGGAGAAACCCCGCACTCCCTGGGAGCAAGACTCAGGGCAGGAGGGAGACAGGTGAAGAAGGTGCTAAGGCCCTGCCCGGGGGGCTGCTGTGAAGCCTGCAGGTTTGGGTGCAAACAGGCTGGAAATCGCTTCCTGCTCACACACATGCTGATGCTAGTGTTCCCTGCCTCTTGGCTGGAGAGTGGGTTAGGGGTGGGTAAAGGGTCTTGGACTTTCCCGGAGCACTGGCCCAGCCAGAGGCAGTGGGGGAAGGAAGGAGCCTGCTGGCCAGGCTGTTGGTGAGCTGAGCACTCCGACCAGGGGCTGGTTCTCCGCACAGTACTGGGAGCGGGACACGCCCCACTGGAGGGGGATATGGAGGAGCAGTGGGGCTAGGGAAGTGGGGCAAAGTGACAAAACAGGGAGAAGACAGTGAGAGGGGGAGCACATAAAGGCCGATGGGCAGCAGAGGTGACATGTTACCGGCTGCCGCCTGGCACCTACCCACACTCACCAGCCATTGCAGCTCGCAGCCAGTGCCAGCCAGAAATGGGACGGTGGGCGGTGCCCTGCTAGCTGAGAGCTGACAGGCAGTGTGGCTGCGCTGACGGACCAGCAGGAGGAGTGGCTGGCCCCACGCGCTTTAGCTTGGCCTCACCTCTAGCCTTGTATTTCCACCCCCATATCGGCTACTGGACACCCACCCCCCCACTCATCACTGGTGGGTGGGTGGCTGGTGAGCAGGGATCCGACCAGCAGCAGGACCCACCAGCACTGATGGGGGTGGCTGGGGAGGGAAGACAAAAAAGGGCAAATTGTCCCGTATTTTCTAAGAAAAAGTCAGGACACCTTAAATACGGGACTGTCCCTCAAAAAATGGAAAGTCTGGTCACCCTAAGATTCTTAACATCTGTTAATGGCAGCTATGCCCTAGGTTGACCATAACTGGCTAACACAGTTTTAAACAGGTTTCAGAGTAGCAGCCGTGTTAGTCTGTATCCGCAAAAAGAACAGGAATACTGAAGTGGGCTGTAGCCCATGAAAGCTTATGCTCTAATAAATTTGTTAGTCTCTAAGGTGCCACAAGTCCTCCTGTTCTTTTTACGATTTTAAACAGCACTTAATTAAAATGTTCTAGTTAACACATTTAAAAAACAAAAAAACACTTTTCCCTGGTTTCAACAAGGCCTAATTGCCATGGAACTGAATGTCCCTTTAAAAAAACCAAACAGAAATCCAGAGAGCCAAATCAAAGAAATGTAAGTTTCCAACCACCTGCCTCCCTTCTAATCAAAGAAATCAAACCAGCTGTTTTCTAGCATTTGCTTTGTATCAGCAACTTCCAAGCACAGATGACCTGTAAAGCCCTGGATAATGAAAATCTTTGCATGATGATGCTTGTTAACATTCGCTGCTTTTGAGAAGCTGAAAAAACACCTTGTCCTGATTCACACATTTTCACCACCTCTAAAGAAAAGCTTTAAAACCGGGATGCCGGCCACAACTGAAACATCTGATTTTACAGCTCCTTAGCTACAAGTGCTTTCTTTTCCAACATACAAACAGTGACTGCCCACAAGCACTGGGTTAAATAAAACAGTTTTATGCTATAAATCCCCCAAATCTTCCTCTTTCTTATATTTGATTTGGCTGAAAGTTCTCTGGGGGGCGGGAGGAAGCTCTACCTAAATTATACGGCCATGGAAAAAAAGACCCATGTTCAGGCTTTAAAACAAGCCTGTGAAATGATGATAATTCTCAGGTAAAATGGAACTCCACATGTCTACTGGGCACAGCTTCAATGGAATTTCACCCATTTACACAGCAGAGAATCTGGCCCTAAATTTGCAACCCATGCTGCAAAATTCAGATTTGGATCCAAGACCTGAATCTACAGTTTGGGCCCCATTTAGTTTTCAACTAAATGACAATGGAGATTCATAGTTCATGCATGTGCTAATTACAAGGAACAGGATTTTATTGCTTGCTTTACTTTTCCACCTCATCATTACACAATAGACCCATTTAGGATGTTCTAAGCAGAACCACTCAGTCAAGAATTAATAGATTATTTTTGTGCATAAACAACATGTTTACAGTTATGTGAATGAACCAGTGTTCAAAATTACAACAGATGTCTGTCTCCATCAAAAATTTGCTTTTTACTTGAGAAACCTAGGAGAACAGATTGATTGCCTTAGGACATAAAACTGCATCATGCAAATGGATACTCATACACTATCAGTGCATGCTGCATTGCTAGATTTTCTTTAGCACATACAAAACCTGCATTAATAGCCTACTCCAGCTCACCTTATTCATGCAAATTGGAAAGTTTTATCTGACTCACGTGAATAGGACCGGACCCTGCTTTTCAACTTTATGTTCATAGAGTTACAAAGTAAAGGTAAAAAGAAAAGGAGTACTTGTGGCACCTTAGAGACTTACAAATTTATTTGAGCATAAGCTTTTGTGAGCTACAGCATCCGATGAGTGAGCTGTAGCTCACGAAAGCTTATGCTCAAATAAATTTGTAAGTCTCTAAGGTGCCACAAGTCCTCCTTTTCTTTTTGCGGATACAGACTAACACGGCTGCTACTCTGAAAAGTAAAGGTAGTCAACTAAATGCCTTGGGTCTATCCTGATGTGTCATACTGATGTGTCTGTATAAGGCCCAATCAGGCAGGCACACACCCACACAACACATTTTCATCTCCAGTCATTCTTTCATCTGGTTCTGCTCCTAGTTCAAGTTCTTGATTTTATTTCCCTTTCAATGTCATCTTTCTCTAGCACCATCTAATAGTGTGTATGCATGGGGCTCACCAGTGGTCAGAGAGACTCACAAGCAGATGAAGGCTGCCACAGTATTATTTCCCATCCCTCAATAACAAAGCAAAAGTAAAAATATGGATGTGCTTTGTGCCTGTCTCTAAATATCACTTGGTGTTTGTCACAGGCAGGCAAAAGGTGACTGGGGTCAGCATGGGTATGCAGAGGTGAGCAGGGAGGTTTGATTATAGAGCCCTACATGTCTTACTTCAGATAAGGACTTGCAAAAATCCAAAGACAGCCATGCTCACTGACTCCCCTTGGCTACGATTTGATACACTCAGTTAATGCCAACAACTAGAGGTTGGAATTATCTGTCCCATACAAAGCACCAATTTTAAAAATCACAGTTACTGCCAATGCTTTTTGTGTGAGATGTGTCTACACCTAATACCTCCCCTTTGGTAATAATTGGTGTTGCTTGCTCTCCTCCAGGTTTGCTTTCATCAAGTCGTTGTCTCAATCTTACCTTTGGAGATCAGTGATCACTCATAGTTAACATAGTTACCTTTTCAGGTGTAACTTGGCATGTTCACCCATTGTCTCACCCCAAATATTCTATATTTTTATAAAGGTACATTAGATTTATTTGGTTAGCAGGAGCATCAGCTGTGCTTCCGAAACAAGGCACTGTTGAAAACGGAAACATCCACCATCTAAGAACAATCACTGTGTATCAAAAGCAAATTCATTTTACCTGAATACATAGTTTATATATTGTTGGTCTAAATCACTAGGGAGAAAAAAGAAAAAAAGAGCTCTATCAGTAAAGCAGTCTAATGGCAGCACCTTCTAGCTAGCACTGATTTAAAATATCAATATGTTAATTAAAAACATATAAATGGTTTGAACAGTATTTCAAGTTTATTGCTCAGTCATCCTTACTAAGGAAAAACTCCCACTAACTTCTATAGAAGTTTTGTCTGATTAAGCATTGGGCCCTTAAGGTATGTCTACATTGCAGTGTAAGCCTGGGGTTCAAACTCAGGCACAAGATTAACCAGCCTTCCACCTACACACAACTCTCACTAACCCAGGGCTCAGACTCAGGGTCCCAGGACTCCAGGGGGGTGAAAGGTCTGAGCCTGACTCAAGCTGGGACCCAGCTCTAATGCTTTGCAGTGTAGCTGCAGCCCCACTGGACTCGTACTCTGGGAATCCACCAAAAGAATTCCACAATCCCCTGGGATGACTTTCTTTATCCTCCGGAAAGGCAAGTTTGGTGGACAGTCAAATTTTCCCACAATGCACCACGAACAAAGGTCTGGAGTAGCCACTTTTTGGGAGGGTGCTAGAAAGTCTGGCATATGGGTAGTTGCACTCAGGCCAACATAATGTAGTGTAGATGCTGTAGCCTCAGGCTGGGACCCAAAATTCAACAACTCCTAATCTGGGGTTACAAATGAGTGTAGACACTCAAGCCCAGAGTCTGCTAACTCGAGTTCTGCTAACCGTGAGCTTACACTGCAGTGTAGATGTATCCTTTGTCTTTAAACACATATAGCAACCAGTCTGGAAAATAAGTTTCAGTCTAACCATATTATAATAAAGTAAATATGTACATATCCTGCAGCCACAGGCACCCATATCCATATATGCTACTGCAGACTAATGACAGGACAAATATTCAGGCCGACTTGATTTCAAAGGAGCTACTCACATGAGTAAAGTTACGCAAGTGCTAAAATGCTCATAGGATTGGGGTCCAATTTTCCGAAGTGCTTAAATGATTAAGGCACCTAAATCTCATTGAAAGTCCATGAATTTCAGGTACCTAAGTCACTTTTGAACATTTTGTCCTGCATCTGTTATAGTGGAAAGAGAGGGGAAAAAAGATAAGTGCAGACTCTGCAGCACTCAAGCTTAACACAAGCCAATGTTTTAAAAATAACTGTGCCAGGAATCAAGAGGTATGTTTTTCTGAATTGGGTCATGATTCATTAATGATGTACTGTTTAAAGTGAATTCAAGCATGAGTTAGCAGTGTTCATCTTAGTGCTGTATACAATACACTTAGGTGTAACATAAGGGTGACAGTCAACGCTGTTCATTTTATCAGAAAAAGTTAATATTGGTCAGTTGGTAGCCATCAAAGAAAGCTAATCTATCAAGGGTCACCTAGTTTATCTTGATAAAGCAGAGTAGAGAGGCCTATAGTTTACCTGTCCTCTAAATAAATGTCTACCCTTCTGTGATGGCCATGCCTTTCCTTTAAAAAAGAAAATATAAAAAAAGTTACCTTAAGGAACTAGTTTTCCACAACTTGTGAATGACTTTGTAAACCCCTGTAATTGAAATGACATGTGTAACTGGTCTAGTACACAATCGTTCTGGTTAACGTGCTGCATTCATTTGACAGTGGTACACACAGATATTTGTACCAGCATGGCACAAAGGATGCACACAATTGCTAACAAAAATAACCATTCTTGAGGGCACATCTACACTGCAATAAAAGACCCATGTCACAGCTCCTGCTGGCACAGGTCAGCTGACTCAGGCTTGTGGGGCTTGGGCTGCAGGGCTATAAAACCGTAATGCAGACTTAGAGCCTGGGCTCCGGCCCAAGCCCAGATATCTATACTGCAATTTTTAGCCCCACAGCCCAAACCCCAGGATCCTGAGTCAGCTGATCCGGGCTCTGAGATTCAGTGCCACAGGTTTTTCATTGCAGCATTCCCAAGCATTCCTCATGCTTTGATCTACTCCCATTTCAAAGTGAGTTACATCAAAAATCACAATATGTTTCACAGAAGCTACCTAGAGACTTTCTAATGCTGATGTCTTCTGTGCCCTCTTGCTCATATGTCCAAGAGGATGGAATCCCACTAGGTTCAGCAGGTTGAAATGGCTCTGCAGGCAGGCGATGTCTAGGATTTGCTTCCTCACCGTGTCTATGCCAAATGCTCATGCTAGCTGCATGCTGAGCTTCTTCAGGATCTGGGCTACTAGCACCTTAATATCCAGAAGCAGCAGGGCTCTGACTAACACCCCAAACTGTGAAAGGAAAGAAGATAGGAAGGTGGCCTTAAAGTATAGTGCGTGTCTGTAGGGTCCGCGTGGACACTTAGTGTCCGGCCAACTACTGTGGAACAGGTTGTCACAAGGATGTCACAGGCAACCCTCACTGCCAGACTGGCACCTCCTCCTGGTCATGCTGGGAATTAGCTCAAGGCCAACCCACCCATGGTCTGCACATCAGCACTCTGTCTTCGCTCCTGCTCACAGCATCCTCTTCTCAACTCAACCCTCCAATAGGTTGTCATCTATGTTTCCCCCTTCCGGGAGGTGGGGGAAGGGGTACCTCTGTCCAACAGTCCAGCCACTTCCCCAGTGGCAAGTTGGGGGACTAGGACCTGCCCACTACTCCAGGCCCCAGCCCAGGAACCCTGTAAATAGCAGCCTCCTGCTGCTCTTCTGTCAATGCTGCTCTATTTCCTCAGGCCACTTCCCCATGGCCCTAGCATCTTCTTCACCCTCACCTAAAGGCACTCAGCGGCTCAGTCCCAGGAGCCAGCCACTGCTCTGTCCAAGGTGCTTACAATTCTCTCAGCCCTCTAGGGATGCAGTCCTTACTCTCTGGACTCCCAGCAGCAACTGACCCTGCTCTGCTCTGTGGCTCTTTTTATATAGGACTACTGGGCCCTGACTGGCTGTTCCTTGCAGCCTCTCTCCTATTGGCTGCTTCCTGCGCAGCCTCTCCAGGGCTGTATTAACCCCTTCTCTGCCAGTGTGGGGTGGACGCCCCATCACACAGATTAACACCATAGCTTGTCCCAGATTAGAATAGAGTCTCTAGGCACTATACAAAAATACAGTAAGAGATAATCTCTGCACCGAAGAGTTTATAACCTCAACAGACAAGGTGGAAAGGAAGTACTATTATCCCCATTTTACAGATGGGGAATTGACACACAGAGAGACCAAGGCCCAGATCTTCAGAGGTATTTAGGCACCAAACAGAAGGATCTGGGTTTGAGGGACTTGCCCAAGGCCATCCAGCAAGTCTATTGCAGAGCAAAGAATTAGCTCAGGTTTTCTGAGACCTGGTCCAATGCTTTAGCCACAAAACCACCCTTCTAGGGGTGGTGATTTTAAAAGGTGTAGATGAATCGGAGACTGGTTAATCCTGTGTTTTTAAATTTTGTCCTTTTAAAATGTGTATGTTTTATTGAGTTGTGTCAATTTAAAATTAGAATTTATTTTTATATTTATTGTTTGTACATAATGACCCATGGTTAAGACCCTTTATATGAATACATGTATTATTATTTAATTATTGCTACTTTCCTGATCTGCAGATTCTCCAGGCTTGACTATTTAAACTACCATGGAAAAAGTGGGTCACTGACATCAGATTTACTATGCCAAAGCCAATTATCCCAGAATTTATCCAAACTACAGAAAAATATCCAAATACCCATAGAAAAGAAAAACCACAGTTTAAATTAAAAAATGCAAGAGGATTGTATACTCACATACAAATATAACCCAAAATTTCATCACCCTTCCTCCGGGAGTATGTTCGGCACAGATTTTCAGTATTTTAAAATACTATCTGCCAACAGACTTTTAAAATAAAATCAGCCCAGACCACAAGCTATTAGTAAATGTTTTCCACTGAAGATCTATTAGTGAGCACAGCATCAAAACCCTACAAAACCATCACTGCTTATTAAAATTATATGTGAATTTTCTGATCCAGAGTTACCATTGACTGCCATACCTACTTTCCTCTATTGTTGTTTTCAATTTAAAAAGCTACAAAGCTAGGGGCAGGGGAGTTCCTATTTTCTGCTGTGCAAGGCAGTAGGACACTAAACCCTTTCTTATCTTTCATCTAAGTATTTCTTCTCCTTTCTATCATTAGTTTAAATTTCCCTTTCTTCACAAAAAGGCCATAATTTGCCTCCTTGATGGGTTTATTTTCTCAGACAAGTTTTTCAAAACTTACCAACACAGATCAAGTGAATTAGAGCCCAGAAATAGCCACCTGGATCAAACTGCAACAGAGAACATTTAAATAAATAAATGCACATGCATGTAAATATGTCCACCAATACTTCTTTTGTATTTGGTTTCAGAAACCAAAAGCAATGGGAACTGCAGTATAAACTACAACACGTTAGGAGAGATTAAAGATTTCTCAGAGATTCTCTTAGAGCCCAGAGGATCATCCTCCCTCAGTCTATCCTGACTTTATATTCCATGGACCAGCCCCTCAGCTGATAAAAATCAGTATAGCTCAATTGGTTTCCATGCACTGAACCTGAGACTCCAACCCCCATAATCTCCACTCTCTGCTGACAAACCCTTGCATTGCAGCTACTCTTCTTTAAGCAGAGGAGAAGAGACATGACTCCCTCAGAAACCTGTCACAACCAATTCTCCTAAATTAGCATAGCAGATGGGGGACTGCTGCAGAGTACTGTAATGTGTTCCTTCCCACAATAGCCTGTCATTCCGTCTCTCTAAGGGTAACTCTACCCAGCCAAAAAGACCTGCAGTAGCATGTCTCAGAGTCAGGGTCAACTGACTCATGCTTGCTAGGCTTGGGCTACGGGGCTAAAAATAGCAGTGTAGATGTTTGGACTCAGGCTGGAGCCTGGGCTCTGAGACCCTTTCTCCTTTTTGGGTTTCAGAGACCCAGCTCCAGACCGAGCCCAAATAGCTACACTGCTGTTTTTTAGCCCAGCAGCCCAAGTCAATTGACTCAGGCTCTGAGACTCACTGCTGCAGGGGTATTTTTGCTGGGTACACATACCCCAAGATTCTCAGCCTCTGCAGGCTTGTACCAAGAGAGACCATATGACTGGATCAAACAAAGATTGCAGTGCAGACCACTAGGTCTGCCCAAGATGTGTACCTTCTGTTACAGTATCTAAATAAGCACTCTTTCAGTACACACACACACACACCATAAATACAAAAAACTTCACTTTGGGGAAAAAATGACAACTCCGACTACTGAGATTGTGAGCTTTTGGGAACAGGGCCCCATCTTTTAATTATGTTTGTGCAGTACCTGAATAATGGAGTCCTGGTCTATGACGTCTATCATAGATAGAAGCATGGAGAGCATCTATGGCCATCTTTGCATCTCACAGTCTATAATTTATCCTTACAACACAACTGCTATTATCTCCATTTTATAGATAGGAAACTGAGGTACAGAAAAGCAAAGTGATTTGCCCAAGATCACAGACGAAGTCTGTGGCAGAGCAGGAAATTAAATCTGGGTTTCCTGAGTCCCAGGCTAGCACCTTAACCACTGGAACATCCTTCCTCAAGACTGAGTCTCTTAAAAGCTACTGCAATACAAATAAATAAAATAATAATGATCATATATTATGTTATTAGGGCTGTCAAGCGATTAAAAAAATTAATTGTGGTTAATCACACTTTTAAACAATAATAAAATGCCATTTATTTAAATATTTTTGGATGATTTCTACATTTTCAAATTTCAATTCCAATTTCAACTACAACACAGAATACAAAGTGTACAGTGCTCACATGATATTTATTTTTATTACAAGTGTTTGCACTGTAAAAAGACAAAGAAATAGTATTTTTCAATTCACCCAATACAAGTACTGTAATGCAATCTCTGTCATGAAAGTTGAACTTGCAAATATAGAATTATGTACAAAAGTACTGCATTAAAAAATAAAACAATGTAAAGTTAGAGCTTGCATGTCCACTCAGTCCTACTTCTCGTTCAGCCAATCGTTCACACAAACAAGTTTGTTTACATTTGCAGGAGATAATGCTGCCCATTTCTTGTTTACAATCTCACCTGAACGTAAGAACAGGCATTCTCATGGCACTGTTGTAACTGGTGTCGCAAGATATTTACGTGCCAGATGTGCATGCTTCAACCACCATTCCAGGGGACGTGCGTCCACATTGATGATGGGTTCTCCTTGAAAACTATCCAAAGCAGTGCGAACGACGCATGTTCATTTTCATTCTCTGAGTCAGATGTCACCAGCAGAAGGTTGATTTTCTTTTTTGGTGATTCGGGTTCTGTAATTTCCGCTCAGAGTATTGCTCTTTTAAGACTTCTGAAAGCATGCTCCCTGTCTTGTCTCTCTCAGATTTTGGAAGGCACTTCAGATTCTTAAATCTTGGGATGAGTGCTGTAGCTATCTTTACAAATCTCACATTGGTACCTTCTTTGCATTTTGTCAAATCTACAGTGAACTTGTTCCTAAAACAAACAACATGTGCTGGGTCATCATCTGAGACTGCCATAACATGAAATATATGGCAGAATGTGGGTAAAACAGACAGGGGACGTACAATTCTCTCCCAAGGAGTTCAGTCACAAATTTAATGAACGCATTATTTTTTTAACGAGCGTCATCAGCATGGAAGCATGTCCTCTGGAATGGTGACCAAAGCATGAAGGGGCATGCGAATGTTTAGCATATCTGGCACATAAATACCTTGCAATGCCGGCTACAAAAGTGCCACGCAAATGCCTGTTCTCACTTTCTGGTGACCCTGTAAAGAAGAAGAGTGCAGCATTATCTCCTGTAAACGTAAACAAACCTGCTTGTCTTAGCAATTGGCTGAACAAGAAGTAGGATTGAGTGGACTTGTAGCCTCTGAAGTTTTACATTGTTTTGTTTTTGAGTGCAGTTATGTAACAACAACAAAAATCTACATTTGTAAGTTGCACTTTCAGGACAAAAAGATTGCACTACAGTATTTGTATGAGGTGAATTAGAAAATGCTATTTCTTCTGTTTATCATTTTTACAGTGCAAATATTTGTAATCCAAATATACACTTTGATTTCAATTACAACACAGAATACAAGATATATATGAAAATGTAGAAAAACATCTAAAATATTTAATAAATTTAAATTGGTATTCTCTTGTTTAACGGTGCGATTAAAACTGCGATTAATCGTGATTATTAACTTTTTTTAGTTAATTGTGTGAGTTAACTGCGATTAATTGACAGCCCTAGTTGTTATAAAACATAAGAGGCCAAGGAGACAGTTCTATAACCCTTCACAAAACTGACTGTGAATTATCTTAGCACACAAGCGAAAGCCATGCAAATATATTCCCCCTGCCTGGAAACAAGTCCTGCCTGGGACTCCCAAATACCAAGGTCAAAGACAGCTGACAAAACAGAACCCACCTGCGTGTCAAACAAAGGAAGGCACCCTGCTGCGATGAGGAGGAACAGCACACTGTGTGAAAGAAAACAAAGACCTATAGCTCGTAACCCAATCCTGCACTCTCAGATCAGATTGGGAGTTTCCATTCATTCTCACACTGACATCCCTTCATTTTTACATAGATTATCACCTTTTCCACCAACAGGAAGGTATTTTACCTATTTTCCTTTGTATTTAACAACAACAAAAAGAATTTAATCAGCAGAAAAGAATACCCATGCAAAATATACACGAGTTAATGCTGTGGACAGGCTTCGTACTTGAGAGTATTAATCATATTGTGCCAGATTCTCCTTTACCATCCAGCCCCTTCATACCACCCCGGCAGCACAAAGCGGGTCAGGTTATGGTGATAAATGGCCACCTAAGAGTTCCACTTGTTGAGGGGAGTACCCTGCTGTCATAAACCCAGCAGAGGTTGCACCTGCACCAGCCACTTCTCACCCCACTCCTAGCATAGGGAGCACATGGGGCCACGGTGGACTGAGGGTGCAATGGAGAGAGGCTCTACTATACCAATCCTCCGCTAGTGTAAGGTCCCTAAAACTGCTCTTACTCACATCAGGGCTGAGTCAATTGCAGAACCAGGTAGCTATAACATGCTCTTTGACAGCACCCTTCTCCCCTGCTCCAGGCAGAGCTCAGATGCAGGGCAGAATTAAGCCTGTTTTCTTTGATTGTTGTAACCCTCATCCCTCCCTATGTATCCCTTCCTTCATCTGTTGTCATCATTTTTGAAGTTCACCTAATTCAGAATGTAAGCATTTTGGGCCAAAGTTCGTGTCTACCTTTATTTCTGCAATGCACCGTCAAAAGTTAGGAACCCTGCATCAATAGTAACAATAATGAATAATTGTTTTGCGGTTAGTTTTCGAGTGTTTTTTGGTTGTTGTTTGTTTTGTTTTTTTAAACGGGGGGCTGGGGGAGGGGGAGACAGCAAGAAAAACACAAGCATGCTTGATGGAAATAATCCAGTGATCAAAACCCACGTATAACAAGATCACTGGGAAAAAACACCTAGACTGAAAAAAGTTATAACACATCAATGGACATGTTGCTTCTAAGCAGCAAAAATGTTAAACCTAATCTCCCTGATTAGGGGTAAAGGGGCAGCTGAACTCTCCAGCTCCAAAATAAAGTGACTAATCTACACTCTAAGGGGTTGTGTGGGAGGGAAGGAGCACTTGGCCTTCTGAATGACTGGCTTTTCTATTTGTTATTCTCCCTCTCTCCTTTTCAGAGGCTAAATTTATAGGAGAAACAAATGAAGGGACAGATTCTTCCACCTAGCTTGAGAAAGGGTGGCAGAATTGGGCCCTACAATTTTCAGAAAGGCCATTCGTGAGCTACTTTAAAGCTTCATTCTTTTGCTGTTTATGATTATCCTTTGGAAGCTTAAACTTGAAATAGGTTTCCTTTCCAAAAACATTTTTTGCCTCCATCATGTGCATGCAATGGTTTGTTAGTCATAATCACTTGCCTTCCAGCAATGCCATTTATGTTATACAAAGAAAAAAAAATCTATTTACACAATTGTTTTTAGAAAATGAAAATATATAAAGATAATTTAATTACATAAATGTTGCAATGTGGGCCTACTGCGGCCCACAGTAATGTGTCTTCATTTATACATTGTTTTGGTGTTCCATTACCTGAAGCAAATATAGAAACCAGAGCCAAAACCAGTGCAATTCACCCCATCTGAGTAGCTTAAAAAACTTACCTACAGATTTTTAGGAGAGAGGTTTGCTGTATAAAAAGAGAGAAAATGTGCTCAGAAGATTTAAAGTGACTGATCACTGAAAAAGTAGTCATTTTTTGCATTAAGATGGGAGGTAGATTTCAAACATTTTCTCTGGTGACTCTAAATATTTGCTATACATAACAAAAATTCAGAACTAATAATTTAATAAAATAAGTTCCTCATATGATGGAAAAGAGTCTCCCAAAAGCGTTAAAGCCATTATAGAACATCCCAACTTGCAAATAAATTGGTTCAGACACTGACAAACAACAATAAACCAGCCATTGTGCTTGACTGGGACACTTATTTTGCAGTAGAATGAGGATTATAGAATGGCATAAACCAATCTCAGAACTGAATTTTTAGCATACTGGTCATCTTAACCTGAAACCAGATATGAATTTCATACCTGGCCTTTATCTTGGAGTGAGCCAAAATCCTAGATGTCAATACACCCAAACTTTGGCATGCGTGGATCAAATTATACACATTTGTACAGTCTTTGAGCTTCAGTTTTTTGGTGGCAGCCAGTGCTGGCTATTTGTCTTTTATTCCACATACCACAGATGTAATTAATGGAAGATTCCTTTCAAACTAGAGGAGGCTTCGTGTGTTGTGAAGTGCTTGCCAGGGCCACTCTACACAGCAAATCACACAGATATCTAATAAGCAGGATCTCCAATACATCTTAAGAGACAGATCCCACTCCTGTTAAAGGAAATGGGAATCTTTCTCCTGACTTGAATGGGAATTTCACTCTATAAGGGTACATCTACACTGCGTTTTAAAACACATGGCAGCAAGTCTCAGAGCCTGCGTCTACAGACATGGGCTCGTAGTTATGGCCTTAAAAAAAAAACAAAACAAAAAAAAAACTGTGTAGACATTGTGGTTCAGGTTGGGGCTTGGTCTCTGAAGCCCACCCCCCTTCTTGGGCTTCAGAGCCCCAACTCCAGCCCAAACCCGAATGTCCACACAGCTGTTTTCAATTCTGTAGCGCGAGCCCTGTGAGCCCGAGTCTGCAGACCCGGGTTCTGAGATTCACAGACATGGGTTTTAAAAAGCAGTGCAAACATACCCCATAGCATCTAAAACTGTGTGGTTCCCCCCCTGAATTTCATGTTCAGATGCGATCAATTCCAGCTGTGTATCGTTCACATGAGACTCATATCATTTATCACATCACTCTACACACTGTACCTGCAAGATTTAAGGGGCCCAATTCTCCTGCCATTGAAGTCAAAGGATCAAGTTCTTATATCTGGCATAAAGGAGATGGGATTTTCACTTTCAAAAGGAACAAGTCATCAGGATCAAACCAGTCTTAAAAAATACAGATCAAATTGCCAATATACATTCAAAGTATTTCCCTAGCCAAGAAAAAGGTCAATAGCTTGATATTTGCTGACAGTGAATGCTGTCTCTGAGACTCACTGCAGTGCAATCAGTGCAGACAGGAAAGCATGCAGGACTAATTTAGGCAGAGGTGAAAGTAAGCTGGTACGCCCCGGTGCGCCGTACTGGGGTGGATCGGCTTCCCCAGGTGCAATTTAAAGGGCCTGCGGCTCCCAGCAGCGGCTGGAACCCCGGCCCTTTAAATTGCTGCCAGAGCCCTGCTGCCGGAGCCCTGGGGTAGCGGCGGCAGGGCTGGGGCAGAGATTTAAAGGGCCCGGGGCAGTAGTGGTGGCCGGAGCCCTGTCCCTGGAGCCCTGCTGCCGGAGCCCTGGGGAAACGGTGGTGGGGCTCCGGGGATGATTTAAAGGGCCCAGGGCTCCAGCCGCTGCTACCACCCAGGGCCCTTTAAACCCCTGCCAGAGCCCCCGGCTGCTGCTGTTACTCTGGGGAGGGGGAAGGAGGCACTTGCTGGTACAAGGTGGGCCGGGGCTGGCTCTGACACCCACAGCCCCGCCCCTTCCACCTGAGGCCCCGCCCCTTCCAGGGACCAGAGCCGGCCCCAGCAAGTCCCTAGACTTACTTTCACCCCTGAATTTAGGTATTAAAAGAAAAACAGCATCCTGTTATAGTGCAGTTACATTACTGGAGCTGGCTTTTCATATATCGATTACCTCTTTCTGCACAAACTTCTGGAATCCACAGGTTATAACTTCTGCTGCATTGTGGACAGTAAGGAACACAGGAATTGGCTGCCACCGGAGGAGGAAAATGACATTCAGAATTAGCACCCTATCTCTCTACAGTAAGCTGTTCTTATTCATTTTCCTATATCTATCTATTGATACAGAAACTTGGGTGTTACTTAAGACTAAGGCCTGGTCGACACTGGGCGGGAGAATCGATCTAAGATATGCAACTTCAGCTATGAGAATAGCGTAGCTGAAGTCGACGTACTTAGATCGACTTACCACGGCATCTTCACGGTGGTGAGTTGACTGCTGCCGCTTCCCCGTCAACTCTGCTTGCGCCTCTCGCAGCGGTGGAGTACAGAAGTCGACGGGAGAGCACTCGGGGATCGATTTATCACGTCTAGGCTAAACACGATAGATCAACCCCTGATAGATCAATCGCTACCCGCCGATCCAGTGGGTAGTGTAAACCTGGCCTAAGGCATTGTGGGTGCCATGGTTTTACAGGTTTACCATCAGTTTCTCCTATGGAGAATTGCCATAAATTAGGGAAGAAGTATAGAACAGGGTACTCAAGCAGTACTGGAATTCTACCTTCAACCAAAAGGACCCAGAGGGGCCTCTTGCTGCTAGTCCAATTAAAGTAATCAAGAAACAGACAACAACAATAGTGATTAATCTGGCTCCAGGTGAAGTCAACTAGTCCCTATTAAAACATTCCTAGCTATAATGACAATTCAGATGGAGGAATGAACATATTTACACAATGATTACTTTAGACACCTTTAAATTAGCAAGAAAATGGGAAAAAAAACCCAAGCAAACAAAAGCACATGTAGACAGCAAATTGTCAGCTGCTCTTTCACTGGTACTGAAAACCTAACAACAAGTCCTGACCCCACAGCTGGACTTGGACTTCTGATGCCAAATGAGAAAGTTAAAATGAGACCATCTAATATAAGAATCTTGAGCTAGACACAATAGGAAACTCTAGAAATAATGATATCCAAAGAAAGTTGACACCAGAATTTACATTCTCCCTTTTGTGGAGCCAATTTACTATTTTTTGTGTGTGCTATTGGCTCCTTCTAGAGTCAAAAGAAATGTGTTTTAGAGCCAACAATTGCTCCAATTTGCCCAGCTCAGTTAACCGTCTCCATATGTTTATTGTCTTTGATGTGAATATTTTTTTAAAATGTATGAGTGGCTTTAGTTCTCATGAACGGAAGGTTTACTGGCTGGGACCAGCCAGTGCGATTGGATTCTGTGCAGACTTCCCCACATAATTCTGTCAATGCATCTCAGTCCAGACGCAAGCAATCCTCTTCCAGTTCCAGACCTGTCCTGAGCAGAGAGACAGATAGTGTTTTTTGTGACGTGCACAAAGAAGAATAGAGAGCCCAATACAATAAATAATTATGCGTGTACGTTGTTCACTCATAAGTGTTGGCAGGATTGGGCCCTTGGTGTGGAAATTAATTTCATTTAATTTCTACTTGGGAGGTAAACCATTGGATCTAAGAGCCAAAGATACTGCTGATAAGAGCAGGCTCAACTCCAGTGAACTTTTAAATCAATTTTCCTTACATCTGTATTATATACCTATAGTGGACATTGAAGCATGCATTCAGGACTGAAATTCATTCAAATACATGGGCCTACACACTAATTAGGGTCCATGAACCTAATGGGACTATTCACATGATTAACTTTCTCATGTGCCTAAATGTTTGCAGGATTGGCCCTTAAATCCCCATTTGTGCACATCACAAAACCAAGTATGACTGGCAGCTTCAGTTCAAGAGAGGTTAGGACATGGACCACTAAGATCTGTGCATGGACGGGAACCTCATTGTGTGGATCTCTGCTCTCCTGCACAGAAGTGGGATCAACCATTCTTCTCCCCACAGAAGACATTCCCCTCTTTCCTGGATGTCCATGTATCCAGGCAGTAGGGAAGAGGTGGAAACTGGGTAAACCAAGGGAGGAGTGGCTGAACCAGGGATCTGACTGGGGAGGACTTACTCTGTACCTCCTCCATCCCTATGGAATACAGGCAGAGAAGACAATACAGCCTGAAGCCTGGTGATGCATTATTGTTTCCTTTTAGCCCTTTCCTGAAGGATCTGTGGTTAGTCACAGCCGGGGAAGCCAAATGGATCTGCTCTAATGAGGAGACAGAGAGGCCACCATTGTAGGTGACCAGGGGTGAGATTCAATCTGCAGGCAAATGGCCCCAGTTTCCTGAACAGCCACTGTAACCCACAGGGGATGAGATTGGGCCCCACAGCCTTTTCCGTGGCAGTGAGGGGCCCTGCCCTTCACCCTCCCCACCCAACAAGATGAAGTTGAGGTGTATCACTGCAAGCAGATCCTTATGGAGATTTCCCTCCCCATCCCTGCTGTGGGTTTTAATGCGGGTGTGTATGATCTGGCTGTGGAGTTGAAGAGTGTTGTCTAGGTCTGGACTGGGATGCATTGACAAAACTCATAGGGAAGTTTGCACAGCATCTGATCACATAGACTGAACAATTCCTATAAAATAGTGCTATGGGTTTTTTTAAATAAGGTCACAGGATTTTCAAGAACCAAAAATACTAAAGGCAATTTAAACAAATGATATTAAATATTACTTAAAGCATACTTGACCTCACCTAGATCTTCACTGGCCTATTATGGTTTAAATGACTTTATGAATCCATTCAATCCCTTAATCTCTTCCCAAATAAAAAATCTGCAATTTATTTTTTCAAACCCCATTTTTTCAAATGTGTCAAAAATATCCTGTAAAAGGGACACAAGCCTTTTCCACTGATCTCATTGTGCATCTCATTTGCAATAGAGGAAAATTAAAAAAAACAGAGTTAGTAACTCCTCCAGAAACTTCTGTTTGCATAATAAGGCAGATTGGCGAGGCTCTATTCTGCAAGATGCTGAGCGTTCCTGGGAGGTGCTGAGTCCTCTCAGCTGTCACTGAAGTCAGTGGAAGTTCAGGGTGCGAGGTACATCTCAGTAGTGCTCCACACCTTGCAGGATCAAGACTCTAATCTCTAGTAGTGTTAGTAAAACAGCACTGAAGTCCTTGCTTGTAGAATATTTTCTTTACGCACGAAGTATAGAGAATCTGGTTATTCATTTCCATTGGTGTGTTTCTTACCAATCTAGATAATGCCCTGGAACCTGCATAGATAATGCCCACAAAAAGCACTGAAGCCGGGAGCCATGTCAGTACTTCAGACCTTAAAAAGAATGAAAAATACCATTATTTACCACATTCCTTTTACAAACGGCCATTAGC
Organism: Caretta caretta; assembly: GCF_965140235.1. Taxonomy (NCBI): domain Eukaryota; kingdom Metazoa; phylum Chordata; order Testudines; family Cheloniidae; genus Caretta; species Caretta caretta. The sequence goes on along the minus strand of NC_134207.1, from coordinate 82,148,833 downwards.
AGTAGTTGTTTATGGTGGACAATGTAAAAGGGGTTTCTCAAGCAAAGCAGTACATATTTAATTCAATGTTTTACCCCTACGTTCCCACCCCCGACTTACTTAGGAACGCTCCAGGACAGAAAAGAAAAAAAGTTAACCCACCTAACCCCAAATTTCCCTTTTACAGAAGCAGCAGTTGTGCTCCCCAATATATATCTCCCCAGAATACTTGTTTAACTTCCATTAACAACAATTGTTCGTATTGATTTTAACAGACAGAAATTTTCATTTTAATTGGCATCACTGATGCTCAATAGAAGTTGGAAGAACTGACAGATGAAGGTATAAAATGGCCTGTGTGATGCATATGTGTGTGTGTGTGTGTGTATATATATAGGACAGGCAGGGCAGAAAAGGTGGGGGAGTAGCACTGTATGTAAGGGAGCAGTATGACTGCTCAGAGCTCCGGTACGAAACTGTAGAAAAACCTGAGTGTCTCTGAATTAAGTTTAGAAGTATGTGCAACAAGAGTGATGTAGTGGTGGGAGTCTGCTATAGACCACCGGACCAGGGGGATGAGGTAGATGAGGCTTTCTTCCGGCAGCTCACGGAAGCTACTAGATCGCATGCCCTGATTCTCATGGGTGACTTTAATTTTCCTGATATCTGCTGGGAGAGCAATACAGCGGTGCACAGACAATCCAGGAAGTTTTTGGAAAGCGTAGGGGACAATTTCCTGGCGCAAGTGCTGGAGGAGCCAACTAGGGGGGGCGCTTTTCTTGACCTGCTGCTCACAAACCGGGTAGAATTAGTGGGGGAAGCAAAAGTGGATGGGAATCTGGGAGGCAGTGACCATGAGTTGGTTGAGTTCAGGATCCTGACGCAGGGAAGAAAGGTAAGCAGCAGGATACGGACCCTGGACTTCAGGAAAGCAGACTTCGACTCCCTCAGGGAACGGATGGCCAGGATCCCCTGGGGGACTAACTTGAAGGGGAAAGGAGTCCAGGAGAGCTGGCTGTATTTCAAGGAATCCCTGTTGAGGTTACAGGGACAAACCATCCCGATGAGTCGAAAGAATAGTAAATATGGCAGGCGACCAGCTTGGCTTAATGGTGAAATCCTAGCGGATCTTAAACATAAAAAAGAAGCTTACAAGAAGTGGAAGGTTGGACATATGACCAGGGAAGAGTATAAAAATATTGCTCGGGCATGTAGGAATGATATCAGGAGGGCCAAATCGCACCTAGAGCTGCAGCTAGCAAGAGATGTCAAGAGTAACAAGAAGGGTTTCTTCAGGTATGTCGGCAACAAGAAGAAAGCCAAGGAAAGTGTGGGCCCCTTACTGAATGAGGGAGGCAACCTAGTGACAGAGGATGTGGAAAAAGCTAATGTACTCAATGCTTTTTTTGGCCTCTGTTTTCACTAACAAGGTCAGCTCCCAGACTGCTGCGCTGGGCATCACAAAATGGGGAAGAGATGGCCAGCCCTCTGTGGAGATAGAGGTGGTTAGTGACTATTTAGAAAAGCTGGACGTGCACAAGTCCATGGGGCCGGACGAGTTGCATCCGAGAGTGCTGAAGGAATTGGCGGATGTGATTGCAGAGCCATTGGCCATTATCTTTGAAAACTCGTGGCGAACGGGGGAAGTCCCGGATGACTGGAAAAAGGCTAATGTAGTGCCAATCTTTAAAAAAGGGAAGAAGGAGGATCCAGGGAACTACAGGCCAGTCAGCCTCACCTCAGTCCCTGGAAAAATCATGGAGCGGGTCCTCAAAGAATCAATCCTGAAGCACTTGCATGAGAGGAAAGTGATCAGGAACAGCCAGCATGGATTCACCAAGGGAAGGTCATGCCTGACTAATCTAATTGCCTTCTATGATGAGATTACTGGTTCTGTGGATGAAGGGAAAGCAGTGGATGTATTGTTTCTTGACTTTAGCAAAGCTTTTGACACGGTCTCCCACAGTATTCTTGTCAGCAAGTTAAGGAAGTATGGGCTGGATGAATGCACTATAAAGTGGGTAGAAAGCTGGCTAGATTGTCGGGCTCAACGGGTAGTGATCAACGGCTCCATGTCTAGTTGGCAGCCGGTATCAAGTGGAGTGCCCCAAGGGTCGGTCCTGGGGCCGGTTTTGTTCAATATCTTCATAAATGATCTGGAGGATGGTGTGGATTGCACTCTCAGCAAATTTGCGGATGATACTAAACTGGGAGGAGTGGTAGATACGCTGGAGGGGAGGGATAGGATACAGAAGGACCTAGACAAATTGGAGGATTGGGCCAAAAGAAATCTGATGAGGTTCAATAAGGATAAGTGCAGGGTCCTGCACTTAGGACGGAAGAATCCAATGCACCGCTACAGACTAGGGACCGAATGGCTAGGCAGCAGTTCTGCGGAAAAGGACCTAGGGGTGACAGTGGACGAGAAGCTGGATATGAGCCAGCAGTGTGCCCTTGTTGCCAAGAAGGCCAATGGCATTTTGGGATGTATAAGTAGGGGCATAGCGAGCAGATCGAGGGACGTGATCGTTCCCCTCTATTCGACATTGGTGAGGCCTCATCTGGAGTACTGTGTCCAGTTTTGGGCCCCACACTACAAGAAGGATGTGGATAAATTGGAGAGAGTCCAGCGAAGGGCAACAAGAATGATTAGGGGTCTGGAACACATGAGTTATGAGGAGAGGCTGAGGGAGCTGGGATTGTTTAGCCTGCAGAAGAGAAGAATGAGGGGGGATTTGATAGCTGCTTTCAACTACCTGAAAGGGGGTTCCAAAGAGGATGGCTCTAGACTGTTCTCAATGGTAGCAGATGACAGAACGAGGAGTAATGGTCTCAAGTTGCAGTGGGGGAGGTTTAGATTGGATATTAGGAAAAACTTTTTCACTAAGAGGGTGGTGAAACACTGGAATGCGTTACCTAGGGAGGTGGTAGAATCTCCTTCCTTAGAGGTTTTTAAGGTCAGGCTTGACAAAGCCCTGGCTGGGATGATTTAACTGGGAATTGGTCCTGCTTCGAGCAGGGGGTTGGACTAGATGACCTTCAGGGGTCCATTCCAACCCTGATATTCTATGATTCTATATATATATATATATATACACACACACACACACACACATACATACATACAGGATGTACATGTTTATTCCTCAGCTAGATCTGCAAACATACTCCTCCAACAGGTCACTTAGCCCCTGTGGGATTTGCCTCTTGAGTTTTCAGAATGACATACCTTTGACTAAGCCAAACTCCTAGAAGCAATTTAACAACTAATATGGGCGAATTAAGTCATTCCAGCTTGAAGTAATTGTTCTTAGTCATGTTTTGTGCTGTGGGCTGAAGTTTCACCTTTATGAAGAGTCTTCAAAATTTGTTTTCTTCTGCAAGTCTCAGAAAGTAGGGGAGGAAAAGCGCCAAGCAAGTGGTTAACTTCGGTGTGAATGATATCAAATCCTGAATAAGGGGGTAAAGCGGGAGCAACTAAGGGCCTGATTCAAAGTTAATTGAAGTAAATAGGTTTTTCCATTGATTTCAGCTGGCTTTGGATCAGGCCTAACAGATCATGAAAAGTTACTCCAGAATATTTATTTTTTTAAAGTGTTGAATCCTAGTTCTTCCAAAGTAACACAAGCCCCTGGTTTACATCATGTTCATGAATTGTGGACAAGAGCCAAAAAGTGCAGTCACATGATGCAAAAAAAAAACAACCCTCCACTGAAGAATGTGAAATTAAAATGAGCTGAAATGAGGATATATGTGCAAAGATTTATGCAAATACAATGGAAGAAAAACATAAACATTATGTTTCATTTCCTTCTGCACATTTCTTTTCATATATGCTTTTGAAGACACTTGACTAAAAACCCAGGAGAGCTAAAAGTCACAGACATAGAAATCCCCAGGCTTTCTTGTTTATTGGGTAGTTATGATCATTTGGTAGGAATAATGCACCTTTTAAGGCTATTGACTTCCATTTAAATTTTGCCTGAATCAGGATCTGAACCTACTGTAGTGTATGACCAATGAGTTCACATCAGATGCCTACCTAAAGCAAACTATGCCATTGGAATGGAGAACTCTGGGAAAATAAAACCCCACAACTTGAGTACTGGATTCCCATTTGGAACATAAAAATAAAAAAACCCTGATCACCATGTGAAGTTTCAGGAATTCCAGAAATGTTTATATCTCCAATGCAATCACAAAATGCAGTGGAAAAGAATTTCAAAAGCAGTTCCCAGGATGTAACAGTAGGTTCTATGCTGCCAAGAGGGAATTTCAGGGTTGGAAAAGAATGCCTGGATGTCTGATGTAATGTTTCATCAGCAATAAGCACTCCTATATGCAGGCCAGTCCAATAGTCAGGTTCAGTGTAGCTAGGTGAGCTGGAGAGCCTGGGGCTAAGCCAACCCTGATTACAGGATGAGCTCCACCTGAGAGGAATCAGGGATTCCAGTATAAAAAGTGCAGGAAGGTGCAATGAAGGGGAAAAACATCAAGAAGCTGTGGCAAAGTCTGCAGAAAGTGCTCCAGGCATGGAGGACACCATGACCAAGCAGGGAAGTGACTGCAAAGCTTGTCAGACAGGGAGGCCTCAGAGGAGAAAGAGAAACCTGGAGTTGTGTAGATTTATGAATGGACTCTGTTTTTTGGGGGGGAGGTTTGGTTTTATTTACAGTTTATTTTATATTAATAAGCCCAGTCCCTAAGGATGGGTATGTTTGACCAAGAAAAAGCCTCAAGTAAAGTTTCTTCGAATAGTCCAAGAGGGGAAACTGAAGAAGGCTGCCTGTAGTGCGACCATAGGCCAAGAGAGGGCACATGGGAGGCAGCTGGTTGGATTACACTGAGGCTTGGTTTATGCTACAAGGTTAAATTGACATAAGCTGCCTTGCGTCAACCTATCTGTGGAAGTATCTTCACTTAAATTTGACTCCTGCCGATGTAAGTGCCTCTCTACTCCAATTTAGTAACACCAGCTCTCTAAGTGGCGTAAGGTCACATGGTCGACGTATTTAGGTCGATGCAGTGTCAGTGTAGATACTGTGTTGCTTACGTTGACTGTTACTGGCTTTCAGGAGCCGCCCCACAATGCCGCACACTGACAATACAATCGATACACGTGCTCCTGGTAAGGATGCACACCACCAATACAAGGAGCCAAGTGTGCACCCACACACAAGTGATTTAATAACTGCGGTGACGGTATGCTGACATAAGTTAGGTCAACATAATTCTGTAATGTAGACATGGCCTGAGTCACTTGTACTAACATGACTGACAGCAGAACGCAGTGACATGCATACAGGGAAGTAAACTGCTGTAACAAAGACAGGAAAGGAAAAGTCAGCTGCCTGGCTGTTAGGATGTGATCCAAGGCCCACTGAAGACAGTGGAAAGACTCATTAACTACAGTGGGCTTTGAATCAGACCCTTAGCCCTGGTCTACACTAGGACTTTAGGTCGAATTTAGCAGCGTTAAATCGATGTAAACCTGCACCCGTCCACACAATGAAGCCCTTTATTTCGACTTAAAGGGCTCTTAAAATCGATTTCCTTACTCCACCCCTGACAAGTGGATTAGCGCTTAAATCGACGTTGCCGGCTCGAATTTGGGGTACTGTGGACACAATTCGATGGTATTGGCCTCCGGGAGCTATCCCAGAGTGCTCCATTATGACCGCTCTGGACAGCACTCTCAACTCAGATGCACTGGCCAGGTAGACAGGAAAAGAACCGCGAACTTTTGAATCTCATTTCCTGTTTGGCCAGCATGGCAAGCTGCAGGTGACCATGCAGAGCTCATCAGCACAGGTGACCATGATGGAGTCCCAGAATCGCAAAAGAGCTCCAGCATGGACCGAACGGGAGGTACGGGATCTGATCGCTGTTTGGGGAGAGGAATCCGTGCTATCAGAACTCCGTTCCAGTTTTTGAAATGCCAAAACCTTTGTGAAAATCTCCCAGGGCATGAAGGACAGAGGCCATAACAGGGACCCGAAGCAGTGCCGCGTGAAACTGAAGGAGCTGAGGCAAGCCTACCAGAAAACCAGAGAGGCGAACAGCCGCTCTGGGTCAGAGCCCCAAACATGCAGCTTCTATGATGAGCTGCATGCCATTTTAGGGGGTTCAGCCACCACTACCCCAGCCGTGTTGTTTGACTCCTTCAATGGAGATGGAGGCAATACGGAAGCAGGTTTTGGGGACGAAGAAGATGATAGCTCACAGCAAGCAAGCGGAGAAACCGGTTTTCCCGACAGCCAGGAACTGTTTCTCACCCTAGACCTGGAGCCAGTACCCCCCGAACCCACCCAAGGCTGCCTCCTGGACCCAGCAGGCGGAGAAGGGACCTCTGGTGAGTGTACCTTTTAAAATACTATACATGGTTTAAAAGCAAGCATGTGAAAGGATTACTTTGCCCTGGCATTTGCGGTTCTCCTAGATGTAGTCCTAAAGCCTTTGCAAAAGGTTTCTAGGGAGGGCAGCCTTATTGCGTCCTTCATGGTAGGACACTTTACCACTCCAGGCCAGTAACACGTACTCGGGAATCATTGTAGAACAAAGCATTGCAGTGTATGTTTGCTGGCATTCAAACAACATCCGTTCTTTATCTCTCTGTGTTATCCTCAGGAGAGTGAGATATAATTCATGGTCACCTGGTTGAAATAGAGTGCTTTTCTTCAGGGGACACTCAGAGGAGCCCATTCCTGCTGGGCTGTTTGCCTGTGGCTAAACAGAAATGTTCCCCGCTCTTAGCCACAGGGAGGGGGGAAGGTTGAGGGGGTAGTCACGCGGTGGGAGGAGGCAAAATGCGACCTTGTAACGAAAGCACATGTGCTATGTATGTAATGTTAACAGCAAGGTTTACCCTGAAAGAGTGTAGCTACTGTTTTATAAAATGTGTCTTTTTAAATATCACTGTCCCTTTTTTTTTCTCCACCAGCTGCATGTGTTTCAATGATCACAGGATCTTCTCCTTCCCAGAGGCTAGTGAAGCTTAGAAAGAAAAAAAAACGCACTCGCGATGAAATGTTCTCCGAGCTCATGCTGTCCTCCCACACTGACAGAGCACAGACGAATGCGTGGAGGCAAATAATGTCAGAGTGCAGGAAAGCACAAAATGACCGGGAGGAGAGGTGGCGGGCTGAAGAGAGTAAGTGGCGGGCTGAAGAGAGTAAGTGCGGGCTGAAGACAGGGCTGAAGCTCAAATGTGGCGGCAGCGTGATGAGAGGAGGCAGGATTCAATGCTGAGGCTGCTGCAGGACCAAACCAGTATGCTCCAGTGTATGGTTGAGCTGCAGCAAAGGCAGCTGGAGCACAGACTGCCACTGCAGCCCCTCTGTAACCAACCGCCCTCCTCCCCAAGTTCCATAGCCTCCACACCCAGACGCCCAAGAACGCGGTGGGGGGGCCTCCGGCCAACCAGCCACTCCACCACAGAGGATTGCCCAAAAAAAAGAAGGCTGTCATTCAATAAATTTTAAAGTTGTAAACTTTTAAAGTGCTGTGTGGCATTTTCCTTCCCTCCTCCACCACCCCTCCTGGGCTACCTTGGTAGTCATCCCCCTATTTGTGTGATGAATGAATAAAGAATGTATGAATGTGAAGCAACAATGACTTTATTGCCTCTGCAAGCGGTGATTGAAGGGAGGAGGGGCGGGTGGTTAGCTTACAGGGAAGTAGAGTGAACCAAGGGGCGGGGGGGTTCATCAAGGAGAAACAAACAGAACTTTCACACCGTAGCCTGGCCAGTCATGAAACTGGTTTTCAAAGCTTCTCTGATGCATACCGCGCCCTCCTGTGCTCTTCTAACCGCCCTGGTGTCTGGCTGCGTGTAACCAGCAGCCAGGCGATTTGCCTCAACCTCCCACCCCGCCATAAACGTCTCCCCCTTACTCTCACAGATATTGTGGAGCACACAGCAAGCAGTAATAACAGTGGGAATATTGGTTTCGCTGAGGTCTAAGCGAGTCAGTAAACTGCGCCAGCGCGCCTTTAAACGTCCAAATGCACATTCTACCACCATTCTGCACTTGCTCAGCCCGTAGTTGAACAGCTCCTGACTACTGTCCAGGCTGCCTGTGTACGGCTTCATGAGCCATGGCATTAAGGGGTAGGCTGGGTCCCCAAGGATACATATAGGCATTTCAACATCCCCAACAGTTATTTTCTGGTCTGGGAACAAAGTCCCTTCCTGCAGCTTTTGAAACAGACCAGAGTTCCTGAAGATGCGAGCATCATGCACCTTTCCCGGCCATCCCACGTTGATGTTGGTGAAACGTCCCTTGTGATCCACCAGAGCTTGCAGCACTATCGAAAAGTACCCCTTGCGGTTTATGTACTCGGCGGCTTGGTGCTCCGGTGCCAAGATAGGGATATGGGTTCCGTCTATAGCCCCACCACAGTTAGGGAATCCCATTGCAGCAAAGCCATCCACTATGACCTGCACATTTCCCAGGGTCACTACCCTTGATATCAGCAGATCTTTGATTGCGTGGGCTACTTGCATCACAGCAGCCCCCACAGTAGATTTGCCCACTCCAAATTGATTCCCAACTGACCGGTAGCTGTCTGGCGTTGCAAGCTTCCACAGGGCTATCGCCACTCGCTTCTCAACTGTGAGGGCTGCTCTCATCTTGGTATTCATGCGCCTCAGGGCAGGGGAAAGCAAGTCACAAAGTTCCATGAAAGTGCCCTTACGCATGCGAAAGTTTCACAGCCACTGGGAATCGTCCCAGACCTGCAACACTATGCGGTCCCACCAGTCTGTGCTTGTTTCCCAAGCCCAGAATCGGCATTCCACAGCATGAACCTGCCCCATTAGCACCATGATGCATGCATTGGCAGGGCCCATGCTTTCAGAGAAATCTGTGTCCATGTCCTGATCACTCACGTGACCGCGCTGACGTCGCCTCCTCGCCCGGTATCGCTTTGCCAGGTTCTGGTGCTGCATATACTGCTGGATAATGCGTGTGGTGTTTAATGTGCTCCTAATTGCCAAAGTGAGCTGAGCGGCCTCCATGCTTGCCTTGGTATGGCGTCCGCACAGAAAAAAGGCGCGGAACGATTGTCTGCCGTTGCTCTGACGGAGGGAGGGGCGACTGACGACACGGCTTACAGGGTTGGCTTCAGGGAGCTAAAATCAACAAAGGGGGTGTCTGTACATCAAGGAGTATTTCAGGCAGGACTTCACGGAGGGTTCCAATAAGAAATGGTGCACCTAAGTTATCGTTCTTATTGGAACAAGGAGGTTAGCCTGGCCTCTGATTGATACATGGCTAGATTTACCTCGCTGCACCTTCTCTGTGAGTGACTGCAGTGTGACCTAGAGGAATGAGTCCCCTAGACAGGGGAGGAGGCAAATGAGTACAAAACAAATCTGGTCTATTTCTTGTTTTGACCCACTCCATCTATCTTTTACATCTTTGGCTGGCAGCAGACGGTGCAGAAGGACTGCATGCCATCCACATCTCATGGCTGCTCGGCAGAAGATGGTACAGTACGACTGCTAGCCATCCTCATCTCTTGCCTGCCTGGCAGAAGATGGTACAATACGACTACTAGCAATCCTCATCTCTTGCCTGCCTGGCAGAAGATGGTACAGTACGACTGCTAGCATTCCGTATCGCCTGCCCGCTCACCATAAGACGGTTCAATAGGACTGACTGCAGGACTAAAGAGAATGACCTGGTCAAGTCACTCCAAATTTAGTCCCTGCGCCCATGTCTGCCCAGGCACTCCCAGCCGACGTGGCCAGGAGCACCTCGGACACGACGAGGACGACTACCAGTCGTATTGCACCGTCTGCTGCCAGAAGGCAATGGGTTGCTGCTACTGTGCAGCAAAGCCGTACCGCGTCTGCCAGCACCCAGGAGACATAGGGTGACGGTTACCTGAGCGGGCTCCATGCTTGCCGTGGTATGGCGTCTGCACAGGTAACTCAGGAAAAAAGGCGCGAAATGATTGTCTGCCCTTGCTTTCACGGAGGGAGGGAGGGAGGGAACGGGGGCCTGACGATACGTACCCAGAACCACCCGCGACAATGTTTTAGCCCCATCAGAGTGCTCCATTGTGACTGCTCTGGACAGCACTCTCAGATGCCCGATTGTTTGCCGTTGCTCTGACGCCGGGAGGGGCGACTGAGGACACGGCTTACAGGGTTGGCTTCAGGGAGCTAAAATCAACAAAGGGGGTGGCTTTACATCAAGGAGTATTTCAGGCAGGACTTCACGGAGGGTTCCAATAAGAAATGGTGCACCTAAGTTATTGTCCTTATTGGAACAAGAAGGTTAGCCTGGCCTCTGATTGATACATGGCTAGATTTACCTCGCTGCACCTTCTCTGTGAGTGACTGCAGTGTGACCTAGAAGAATGAGTCCCCTAGACAGGGGAGGGGGGGAAGCAAATGAGTACAAAACAAATCTGGTCTATTTCTTGTTTTGACCCACTCCATCTATCTTTTACATCTTTGGCTGGCAGCAGACGGTGCAGAAGGACTGCATGCCATCCACATCTCATGGCTGCTCAGCAGAAGATGGTACAGTACGACTGCTAGCAGTCCGTATCGCCTGCCCGCTCACCATAAGACGGTTCAATAGGACTGACTGCAGGACTAAAGAGAATGACCTGGTCAAGTCACTCCAAATTTAGTCCCTGCGCCCATGTCTGCCCAGGCGCTCCCAGCCGACGTGGCCAGGAGCACCTCGGACATGACGATGACGGCTACCAGTCGTACTGTACCGTCTGCTGCCACAAGGCAAGGGGTTGCTGCTACTGTGTAGCAAAGCCGTACCGCGTCTGCCAGCACCCAGGAGACATAGGGTGACGGTTACCTGAGCGGGCTCCATGCTTGCCGTGGTATGGCGTCTGCACAGGTAACTCAGGAAAAAAGGCGCGAAATGATTGTCTGCCCTTGCTTTCACGGAGGGAGGGAGGGAACGGGGGCCTGACGATATGTACCCAGAACCACCCGCGACAATGTTTTAGCCCCATCAGGCATTGGGATCTCAACCCAGAATTCCAATGGGCAGCGGAGACTGCGGGAACTGTGGGATAGCTACCCACAGTGCAACGCTCCGGAAGTCGACTCTAGCCTCGGTACTGTGGAAGCGCTCCGCCGAGTTAATGCACTTAGAGCATTTTCTGTGGGGACACACACACTCGAATATATAAAACCGATTTCTAAAAAACCGACTTCTATAAATTCGACCTTATTCCGTAGTGTAGACATACCCTTAGAGCTCTGCATTTCTCTTTGAGTGAATGCAATATGAATCATAGTCTCTTACTCCGAGTAACTATGGAGATATGCATAGCCCCTAAGGCTAGGAACATCTCCAACTCTCTTCAGAGCCCTTCTTGCTGACCCAAGTTCCATACAGAGTTACAAATCCAGCCTTTTTGCAGCTAGGAGAATGGTGACTGTGGTGGCCTTGGGAGTTGGGGGGAGATAAACTGTGGTGTCCAAAAAGCTAAAGAAATCTTGCTGTAAGCCACATGCATTATATAACTCAGTATCTGCTGCATTTTAGCTTTTATAAAAGATATTTCTTGGGTTCAGGATCAGAAGTACATGCAGGAGAAAGGGATATTCCAGTGCAAAGCTAATGGGGCTACATTTTTCAAAAGCACCCTTTAAGTTTGGGTGCCTTACTTGATGCGCCTGTTTTTTCAGAGGTTTTGAACACAGCTCCCAGAAGCATCACTTGGAGATGTGGACACTTGGCATCTCTGAAAACCAAGCTTAGCTATCTAAAGATGGGCACTCAAAAATCAAAGCCACCCAGAATTAAAGAGTATTTCTGAAAATTTGGACCTAAATGTCTTACACCAATTGCAGTACCTAGCTAAGGGTACAGCAAAATATGAGACTTCATACAAAGACTGGAATATAATTACAGTGTTTTGAAGAATGAGTCCAAAGCATTGGCTATGCCTAGTTATTTAATTTAGTCATTAACTAATAGTTAGAGAAATCCTGCTCCATAAAACTATGGAGAAATTCTCTCAACTGTTAATCTCTCAGGGGTTGTTAGTCTCATTTAGTTCCCTATATCAGACTGACATCTAGTGGATGTAAGGTTTTGTTTCCAAAACATACAAAAAAGCTGGTCAAATTTTTCCATCAAAACTTTTTTTTTATATATATATAAAATGGCTCTTCAACAAAATCCAAAGTTTTCATCTAAAATTTTCTTCAACCTTTTTCAGGGTTTTCATTGAAAGAAACAAACATTAGAAACAAAAAAAATTTCAGTTTAGTTTTGGGTATGGCTTTAAATTTTTCAACAACCCATAAAAACTCAAAGAAAAAATGTGACAAACAATTTTGATTTTGTTTTCATCAGAAAAAAAATCATTTCCAAATGAGGCCTGCTTAAAAAAAAAAATTGAGAGGATGTAACTTATGCCTGCATCCCTTCTGGATTTCCAGAATATATTAAGGGTAAAGAAAAATAATGCATATAGAATAAAAGTTTGTTAATAATTGTAGTTACCAACTACCACCAACAAAACAAGGCTGTTCCCCGAAGGGCCTGATCCTGTCAATGTCAATGAAAGTTTTGGCCCAAAATGTTCCCACTCTAGCCAAATTGCTTATAAAAACATATTGGGACAAATTCTGTTCCCATCTATGTCCCTGCAACCTCTCTGAAGTCAGTCTAGTTACTTGGGCACAAGTGAAAACAAAATTCAGCCCATTACTTGCAAACAAAAGGATTCCATTCAAAATTATGAAGTCCAAAGGTACAATGCCCTATTCAAATTGTTTGGATCTCAACACAAAAGTGCGCTATCTGAAAAACCTATCAACTAGTATCACCATGAAAATTTCACTCCTTTATCAAATAAAATAGATGTATCTTTTTAATTACAACCAAAAATATGTAAGTCAAGTAATCTGTGATGCTACCACCTTTTCCTACTCACTCTTCATGGAAAATTGAACCTCCATATCATCCATGGGTTATATCTCATGCCTTTGCTAAGTGGAGTTGGTCTGTTTGAAAACTGTACATTTATACTCTGAACTGTGCTCACTTTCCATCTGCTCCTACATGGCAGCTCAGTACTTTCCTCTGCAGCAAACCTAACTGTGTCATAGTCCAACAACAAAAAATAAATATTAATGACGTGTTGCAGAGTTCACTGTACCTTGAACTGCAACTGATCTCCACCCAGCCCAGCTTCCAGGAGACGTGGAGCAGAAATCCACCAACTAACGTCTGCCACCTGAAACAACACAGAACAGTCACTCTGGTGGTTTTTTTAAATATCACAAACCATATTTCCCATAGCGAAATTAAGTTTCCCCCATATGTGGCTTGGCATCTTTTCTTGTAGTGCCTCCTAGCCCTGGAATGTCAGCCCTGAGCCTGTACAGCAGTGGTGGGCAACCTGCGGCCTGGCAGGGTAATCCACTGGCGTATTGCCAGACAGTTTGTTTACATTTTCACAGCCACTTGCAGCTCCCAGTGGCCACAGTTCGCCATTCCCAGCCAATGGGAGCTGCGGGAAGTGGCGGCCAGCACATCCCTACTGCCCGTGCCACTTCCCGCAGCTCCCATTGGCCGGGAACGGTGAACCACAGCCACTGGGAGCTGCGGGCAGCCGTGAAAATGTAAACAAACTGTCTGACGGTACACCAGTGGATTACCCTGACGGGCTGCAGGTTGCCCACCACTGCTGTACAGCATGCAGCCCTGCTCTTTTCTTTTAAAACCTATCTCTCCACCCCATCCATCACTCTGGCTACTGCCCCAAATCTAATTGTATTCAAATATACTTTATAAGGAAAAAACTGACCACATTAAAAATTAGCACCCTTGCTCTCTTACATTATAACTTTGGTCCTTCCATATACTCTCCCCACACCCTTCATTTATGGTCTCTTGCTCTGGGTTCAAGTAGATTGTAGGCAGGGATCTGTCAGTTTATTTGTCTGATAAGCACTATGCATGCTAATCATACCCAAATGCTAACTTTCTATTCCATTATATTATAGAAGGGAGAAAGGAAAAGAAAACAGTTAAATAAACAATATTTTTGGATTGACCTTCCTCTTTGTCTTTGTATGTTGTTGGGGGGAGGGTTGTTTTGGTTTTGGGGTTCTTTCTGTCCATCTGTTTAAGTTTAAATCCTATAAACACTATTGGATCTAAGGCTTCAATAACTGGCTTCGTTTGGATCATTCCTGGCAATAAGCACCAGGGATACCATGTGTAGTCCCACTGACTTCACATATCAACGCGAACATGACTATTCATGGTAGCTCACACTAGGCCTGGATTGAAAACTCCCTACTGCACAAACTGTACTTTTTTCTAGATAGTTTCTAGATAGTGCCAAGCATACTGTCAATAACAATCAAATAACAAATACATAGACGGCCCACAGCACTCTTTAATCTGTAGCTTCTAGAGAGAGCTTCGTCATAACTGGCTAGTTTTTTGTTCAAATCCAAAACCTCCTGGATCTGCCACTATATTGGTATTTCACAATAACTAATAACACTCTGCCCTATCAGAAGAGCCTTCTCTATCCTACCAGAGAAACAGCATGTGAAATCATGAAAGGACTGTGAGGGAATTTATTTTAAACTATAAAAAGAAAATCTGTATACTCAGTGCTAGTTTTATGTTCCACATTTCCTTTTCCTTTGGTTTAGCAAAGTTTTTTGGGGGGGTGCGGGGTTTGAATACTATTTGCTTTATATTCAGTAAATGTTTAGTGTACTGTGCTGTAATGCGAAACCATTGTAACCTGTGTAACTGTTAGGCACAAAGGTTTTGTTTGCCTGTTAGTCCTTTCATTGTTAAGCGGTGTGTTGCAAAAAAAGAAAAGAAAGACACCATCACATGCAATTCACTCTACAGCAGTGGTGGGCAAATATAAACAAACTGTCTGGCGGCCTGCCAGTGGATTACCCTGACGGCTATGTGTGGCCCGCGGGCCGCAGGTTGCCCACCACTGCTCTACAGCCTGATGCTGGTGGAAAGCAGATAGATTACTGCCCACAGGGAACATTAAGAACAATCAGTGCAGTTACAACAGTTCACTTTACCTTGTTTAGATGAGGGGCATACAATGATGTAAAAGCTGGGTAAGCCGGATGTTCATCAGGGGCTTGATCCTGCTCCCATTCAAGTCAAAACTCCCATTAACATTAATGGTGCAGGATCAAGTCCCAGAGAGCAAACGCACCTCTGGTACTGAAGATAATCCTACAAGGTACAGAGCACCCACCACTCCTGTTGAAGTCAATGAGAGTTGAAGGTCCTCAGCACCTTGCAGGAGAGAACCCTACATTAGACAGAGAACACAAGCAATGACAACAGACCTATGGCAGGGTTAGATGGTGAGGATAAGGTGCTTTTCTCCCCTGCTCACTTACTCCAAAATCTAAAGCGATAATATGCAAAGGCCTTTTAACAGTCAGCATTTACCAACCATCACTACACCAAGATAGCCCACTATTTCCGTGTACTCAGGAAAGGAAATAACTGCAGCAACTCAGATAGCAGGGTGTGGTAACTGCTAGTGAATGCTGACTTTTAATGAGGACTTACCATATTTGTCTTCTACATACTCCCCTCACACACACTTCATCCCAGAAAATATGAAGTATTGCGGGGGGGGGGGGAATGTTTGTTTATACAGTGCCTAGTACAGTGGGGTCCTGGTCCATGACCAGGCCTCTTGGGTGAAACAGTAGTATAAAGTAATTTGTACACACATTGACAGTAGAACAGACTCCTGAAAAGAGATGTCATAACTCTTTTTTGGATTAATAGACCTCCCAGGCCTCAAAGAAAATGGAGATTCATAGGGGTTCATCACAGTCATGGGGGGGAAAAGACAGAAAAAGTTAGGTAATGGTCCACGACTTGAAAATATCCACTCTGCATAAACACTATTGGCAGGTCACATATGCCAAGAGAACAAAAATGATGATGAAATCCTGACCTCCATTAACATCAATGGGCGAGGATTTCACTCAATATCTTTTATAAATTGATGACAGCAGTGAAAGTAAATACAGCTAACTTGGCCAAAACAAAAGGCTTGTCAGAGTCACTGCATAAAGTTGTGATTTGTAATACTGTACAGAATTACAATTAAGAAATGGGCTGAGCTTGAAAATAAAGTGTCCTTGTATTTGTATTAGCCTAGATACAGATTCATATTTAATTGTTAGCATATTGGAAGAAATTAAATGAATCACATATGCACATAAGCCAAAATCAGTACTTCTTAAAATGGTGAGGGAATCTTATAATTGCTATTTTCCTAGATTAAAATATCAGGCCACCATAAAAACTAGAATTGATGGAGCGGCTGTTGACCTTGTAAACAGATACTTTACCAGGATGACATTAATAATAACACAGACAAATTAACAAATACTTTACTAGGGCTCCATGGAGTATGTTTTCTAGACAAGAAAAGCCTGTAATGACAGGAGATGCTAAAGTTAGCTTCAGCATGGAACAGCTAGACGTTTACTGATTAGAGTCATATTTCAAACAAATGTGTTTTTCAAATGGTACTTACCCTTGAAAAAGGGTAGGGTAGGTGAATTTCAGGACAGACAGGACATACTGGAAAACAAATACACAGTTAATGAACATTACACATCCATGGTGTTATAACATTAACAGACATTCACAAAAGTAATGGAGTACAAGAAACTTCTACAGAAAAAAGCACGAGCAAGGAATTCTAAAATCAGTGCAATAGACACACATCCCCAGTGCAGAACTGTTCTTAGCATTTCAGATGTGCTGGCCCCTGCCTCATTCAGTGCAGGAGTTACATGGCATTAGAGTAAATAAAGGCTGAGGGCTGCACATTGAACAATGGAGAGAAATATAAATATTGGACAGCTGTCACATTCACTGAGCACCTTCCACACTGCACATGAGGCAAGGATCTGGAGGAAAAAAAAATGTGACATGTCATTAAAACTGTATCATCTTACACGCCCACCCTGGGGCAGAGGTAAGGTTGAATGGGCATGTTAACTTTGCCATTTCCTGACGATGAGCGGTGCACTTCGCAATCTCAGTGTGGTTAGTATAGGTTATTTGCATATAATATTAACTAGTGTTTGGAAAGTGCTTTGGAAATGTAACATGCTACAGAAGAAGCATTAATATTGTTTCTTTAGAATGTTTTAGCAGATCAGTATGTGTGGGATCTGGATCCTAGGGTGATTTCCCACATATGTGCCTCTGCAAATAAGGAGCAAAAATCTACCCACACTTATGCCTATGCAGCACCGAAGTACTTGCTATGACCAGGTTTATAAACACCATCCCCAGTAAAAGGGAGAAGGAGTTAAACTTTCTCAGAAGAAAGGAAAAATACCTGCCATACCCAAAGATGCTGGAACTAGGGGTGCTGCTGCACACCCTGGCCTGAAGTGGTTTCCATTATGTACAGGGTTTACAGTTTGGTTCAATGACTTTCAGCACCCCCACTATACAAATTGTGAGCCAGCTGCTGGCCAGCCCCCAAAAGGGATAATACAAGCTGTCTGTGCTAAAGGGAGGTGCAGGCAAGTGGACCATATTATTAAGAAGTAAGGCTTTGGGAGCTAGCAGAGATATTTACTCCTTGTAAGGATCATACTTTGCTTAGACAACAGGCTAAGAAGATTCTGCCTACAGGGCTCAGCACTGAACAGCATGGAGGGTGAGAGACTCTGATCCTAGACTGTTCAGGGTCTGTGAATGGTCCTTATGTTCCCTGGAATGGTGAGAATGGCAAGAACTCTTGGGGATGATTTAAATAAAACTCTTGATTAAGATCTAGTGCTGGTAAGCCTTAGTGTTTGAACCTGAAATTTGGCTGAACCCTAATGATCATTTTGGGGCTTGCGGTGGAATCATATGGAGTAATTTTGGGCTCTGGGCTAGGACTCCAGCCATGCTCTTTTACAAGTTACCACTTAGAGCAAGGGTGGGCAAACTTTTTGGCCGAGGGCCACATCTGGGTGGGGATATTGCTTACAGGGCTGGGGCACGGGGTTGGAGTGCGGGGATGGAGTGCGGGGTGTTGGAGGGGGTGCGGTGTGCAGGAAGGGGCTCAGTGCAAGGGGTTGGGGCAGAGGAGGGGTGCGGGGTGTATGAGGAGACTCACGGAAGGGTTTAGGGTGCAGGAGGGGTGTGGAGTGCAGGAGGGATCTCAGGTCAGGGGGTTGAGGTGCAGGAGAGATGCAGGGTGCAGGAGGGGGCTCAGGGCAGGGTGTTGGGGTGCAGGAGGGGTGCGAGGTGCAGGAGGGGGCTCAGGCAGGGGGTTGGGATGCAGGAGGGGTGCGGGATGTGGCAGGGGGCTCAGGGCAGGGAGTTGGAGTGCAGGAGGGGTGTGGGGTGCAGGAGGGGGCTCCGGGTACGGGATTGGGGTGCAGGAGGGGTGCCAGGTACGGGAGGGGGCTCAGGGCAGGGGGTTGGGGTGCAGAAGGGTGTGGAGTGCAGGAGGGGACTCAGGGAGTTGGGGTGCGGGGTGCAGGAGGGGTTCAGGCTCCGGCCTGGTGCCGCTTACCTAGAGCGGCTCCAGGTGGCAGTGGCAGACACCGGGGCCAGGGCAGGCTCCCTGCCCCCGCCCCACACCACGGCTGGGGACGAAAGCAGCCGGCACCACGTCCCTGCGTGGCCCCTGAGGGTGGAGGGGGGCGCAGAGAGCTCCGCATGTTTCTCTCACCTGTGGGTACCTCTCCCGAAGCTCCCATTGGCCACGGTAACCCATTCCTGACCAATGGGAGCTTTGGGGGAGGTACCCACAGGCAAGAGCAGCATGCGGAACCCTCTGCTGCCCCACGCCCACGGGCTGCAGGGACATGGTGTGGCCGCTTCCCAGAGCAGCGCAGCGCCACGGGGGTGGCAATCCCAAGGGCCGGATCCAAAGCCCCGAGGGGCCAAATTCAGCCCATGGGCCATAGTTTGCCCACCCCTGACTTAGAGCCTCACTGACATTAACGGGGGACATTAAGCATGTGAGTGGGCCCAGTTAATCTCATCTATCTCAGTCAATCCAGGTTGGGTTTCCTCGGTATATCATTACTGGGCATAATGTAATGCAGACTTGTTACTGACATTTTAATAATATAGAGTCCAAAGATATGTGTCTTTGGTTGAAACCACAGGCTCCAAACTTAACCAACATATGTATGCAAAAGATACCCTCACTTCACATATACTACTCATGATTCTTATAAATAAAAATTACAAGTAGAATTGTAGAACTTAGAGAAGTGAAAATCTATTTTATCACCCAGTCCATTACACTTTCTATCCACATATCCACTTGACCAGTATGTATTCTAATATTGGGCATCGAAGGTTTCAGATGTGTCTTTATGTAGCTTGCCTCGCAGTGAAACTAAATGTACACTCCAAGCTAACTTTTTAGTTGTGATGTGAATAAATATGCCTGCTACACATTTTTTCAGATGAGTATGTGAATAATTGCAACAATTAGGTCGTACAGGTGTAAATGAAAGTAGAATTTAGCCCTGCAGATGAAATTTAACTAACAAACCTATTGATGAGCCAAAAAAGAATCCAGCTTGCAGTCTTAACAATAGTTGCTCTGTAATGCCTTCAGGAGTAAAGAGTAGCAAAAAACCTATTGGCATAATCTTGGAAGGAGCTGAGCAAAACTCAATACCCATTGCCTTTAATGGGCATGGAGGGTGTGAACCTCTTGCAGGAATTGGCCCCTATATTTTGTTACTAAAGAAATGACTTCAGTACACACTGGGAGGAGGTCTGAGTAAGAAAGTGGCATTTTACAGATACGCTTCAGAGTTGATATATGTCTTGGTTTAAAGCACAAGTGTCTTTCTTCTTTGCTTTTGTTCATGCAGTGCCTGGGACAAATGTAAATGCCTTACTCTGATTATCTTTTAACTTTCCTGCATTAAATCCATAAACAATTTTTAGGTGTGTGAGGGAGCTTTGTTTATCTTATCTAAAATATATTTACCCAAGCATTTTCTGCAGTCCAACACCATTTAGATACAACACAGCTGCTGTTTTGGCCCCTTTCGGTTCCTACCTACTACGTCAACCCTCCTTGACATTCTTAATAGAATTTGTGTGGGACAAACTCAGAAGCTGCAGGTGGGAAGGGGATGATTTTACATTGGGTCCTCATGAAAAAGTACATTTCTTCATCTCTCCCAAGAAGTTCCACACACCTTTGTTGTACAAACAAAGGTGTCTCTTCTTGCAAAGTATCTGCACCAGTGCCACAGAGGCATCCTCTAGCAGAGAAAATAAGAAGAGGTTACCATAGTTTCCCCACAGTTATGGGACAATCAAAATGCAAACTCTGGGATTGATTCTGATCTCACTTGTGTCAGTTTTACCACTAGAATTCCACTGGCTTCAGTGAAATTACTGCTAATTTTCACCATTCTCATTGACAGCAGAATCACAAACTCACTGATGCCATCAACCCTGGGCTACAGGAATTCAAAATAAACCCGTGAAACTCAGAATGTGGAATTAAAACTACATAATACACAAACTCAGGTACTTAGCGAACAAATAAAACAGTTCTGGAATAAGTTTAGGCCATAAAAATTCTCATCCACAGTGTGCACTCTGGCATATTTTTCCTTCTATTTCTTCATGGAACTTCTAATGACATCAATGAGAGAGCACAGTGGAAAGTAGATTTTTGCCCTGAACTTACAGTTTAATGTGGCTATAATGAATATTAAGCTTTGCTTAGCTACCATGATCACCCTTTAAAACTTTGGCAGTTTTGTCTTGGATCAGGTACTTTGGTGTTTGCAGTATTCCCTAGTGAATGTTGCAACTACTAAGCTACCATTCTATTTTTAATGGTGGCTACTGTGCCTTCTGGACTTAATCCTATGTTGGAAAGCGTAAGGACTACGTGATATATCAGGTCTTTACCACCTCCGCTTTCTGTGTTTGCCAGGCAGCTAATAATGGCCTTACAAGAATATTAAACTAACACTATCAAAGCAATAGAACTACTGGCTCTGTAGCTAATATTTTTTGTTTGGATTGTAAAGAGGCCCTCCCTTCACTCTTGTCAGTAGGCAGGATATTGGAATTTACATACCTTGAAAATGTTGCTTGTTTTCACATCTTTGAAAATGGAGCCAGGTGAATGAGGCTTGGATGTGCATGAAATTATGGACAATCATATCCCCACAACAGCAAATAGAAACCCATTAGAGCTTTAGCTGAGAAGCTGGGATTTCATTTATGTTGCAGCCCTAATTTTGGAGGGACCGGCGAACTTTTACTAATAAGTATAATTCTCAGTTTTGTGCTTTTTTTTTTTTTTTTTTTTTACTACTGTCAGTGTTTGTCTGCCACTGTAAGTTAACGGTTACTATATTTACAAGCCTTACATTGTATTGAAAGGATACTCTCAGATGTGAGAGGCCCAAAATTAGACTTACTGGAATTTAAAAAAAAAAAAAAAATTTTTTTTTTGAGAGGATTTTAAACATTTCAATTCTTCTTATGGGGGTGGGGGAAGTATCAGCAAAACAGCACTCATGAGCAACACTAGAACAATAATAATGTTTAAGGATTACATTAAGAAACCAGGACCCTGGTTCTAATCTAATGTACACACCTATAATTCCACTTACTTTGGTGCAGTTACTGCTGCTTTACACTGGAATAGGTGAAAAGATAATGAAGCCTCATGTTTCAATTTCAAGCTTCCAAAGAAGTTTTTAAAAAGTGAGAAGAAATATAAAATGGCAGTCACACTTAAGTGAAAGTACTGTACAGTAATCATAACTGTAATTAATACTTGTTGAATTCTTCCCAGCCCCTTTCCCACACAGAGCCACTACTTCACTCATTTGTCCAAGGCTTTGTTCTCTGCCTTACAGTAACTTTGTAATCTGTGCATTTACAAATAGCCCCTAATGCCTCCTATCACTTTCAGCTTTTCCAGATTTTCCTTCGACCTAACTTTCCCCCTCTCTGCTTTCCGGGGGCGGGACAGAGGTTGGGTATAAGGCGTGAAGGAATTGTTCGATTTGATGGCTTCTTGCCGCTGGGCTGTTCTTTTAAAGGGAGATACAGCCGCAGAGATGCATCCTGTTAATATGGGGTTTCTATTGGGTGTCTCCCTCAGATAGAGAGGCTGGAAGTCTCAACAATACAGGGACCCCTTTCCGATTCCTCTGTCTGTGCACAAGGACTATTTGCAAGGAGAAAGGGGTTTTGTATGCAGCTAACTATGACCAGCTGGAGTCTCTCAATTCTCAAGAGAAACTGAAAATGAAATAACAGCTCCTCCTCTTTCAGCAGGCAAGGGAAGATGCTGAGAGGAGAAAGAAATGCAGTTAGCCTTCCTGCTGTCAGATCTGGGAGAAAATCCAGGGAGGTGAATTAGAAAAAGGAATGCTCAGGCAATCACTCAATCAATCAATCAATACAAACCAATTTACAGCTCCCTCGTCCTCACCTTGTTGGTGAAATAAGAAGCCAGATAGAAGAGACAGAAGGACAGACCAGCTGCAGGTCTCTTTAAATACATCTGTCACAGCATTTCCCCCGTCCGGGTGAGGAAGATGAGGCACTGGTTCTTCCCGCTGTGATCAACTGGAGACAGTGCTCAGGAAACTGCCACCTGGAGTAGCTGCCATGACAGAGACACGTTGCTCTGTGTTTGCTCCAATAGGCACAAGAACAACCTCCTGAGGCACTGCCTTCTTAAAGGGGCGATGCTCCCTCTTGCCAGAGGAAACCCATTCCAGAGACGAGACACACAGATATGCTTACTCTCCCCACCACCACTTGCACACACACACACCTCTTCTTACACTTGTGTGGTTCTCACACTCACGATTCTCTCACACTCCAGCTGACTGTGGAAAATTAATGCCTACAGATTTTAATAGCGAATGATAACCTTTCCATAGGTTGTTTTTGGGAAACCATCCCAAAACCACCCTTTGGGAATTACATCCCTGCTCTAGAATTCTGTAGCGGTTCAAAAATTATAGAAAAGATCACATTCTCTATTAAGCTTCACACACTTGTCTACATAATGACATAAGGTGGGGTTTTTTTAAATCAGATTAGTTCTATCAAGTTTACATAGCTCAACTGGAAACCCCTTTAACCACCCTTTCACACCTTTAATTCATGCTAGTTGGTGGCCATGTGGCTGTATTCTGACATTCCAAACATCTGAGAAGTTCAAACAGCTACTTTTTAAAAAAAAAAAATCCTGCCGCAGAATGTTTCCTTCTTTTCATCCCAAAAATATGGGATTTCCCAAAATAATTACCCCATCTAAGGCCCAGTGTGGGCAAAATTCAGTCATAGCCCAGTGATAGCTTTTCTAGAGAAAAAAAGTGTTGGAGTTCTGTATGTAATGGCCCTGATGGGCCTGAAATGGGAGCATGATCCCACTGTGAAAGGAAGATTCCCATGTTCAAAATGTGGTATGCAGCACTCACTTCTAGCCCTAAAAGAATCCAAGACATCAGACTTTAAAGAAATGATGTTTTTACTTATAGAAAAGCTATGTTAGGTAGCTTTAGACATTTTAACAGCTCCCTCTGAGCCCTGAACCATTGGTTGGACTCATGGGCCTGGACCTACAAAGAGACTTAGGCATTGCAATGCTCAGTGTCACAACACCTAACTTTTAAACTCCTAGAAATCACAGAGATAACACTGCAATTCACAACAGCTGCTTTAGGGATCTGACCTCCCTATACAATGAATGGGGAAAGATAGATGCCATATAATGCTATCCACAAAACCCAGCACACTAGTTGGGGAGCTGCCTAAGCTAGCCAATGGGAGAAGCCAATATTAAGCCCTGTCCCTCTCTCAGATATAGATACCTAAATCCAGGCTGCAGTAAGGTGCCTATCTTTGCTTAGTGATCCACAAATGGGAACCCGTTTCCTGGAGTTAGATGGCTTAGGCACCTGTCACTGGGCTTGGGGTGCAATACAGACCAGTGAGGTGTTGTGTCACCACATGCCCTGCAACCCTCGGTGCTTTACAATGCTTTGCTACTGTAGCTCCCAGCCTGGGATACTCATAACCAGCCTCTAAGCATGCAGGTCATACCCTTAGTGTCTGTCTGTATGCTAGATAGCACTGGTTCAGCAGCTCTGACCCAGAAGCCTGTCTACAGCCCCACAGCCCCATGCTGGCTTTCACCAGTCTTGGTTACAATCTGCAAGGTGACGCCAACACACTTCCAGTCCCAAGACTTCCCAAAAACGTGTGTCTACAATATCCAGCCCGCTCCTGGACAGTTCAGTGAAATAATAAGGTTTATTTGTTCCTTTAAAGAAATGAAAGTACATCACAGATTATTACCTTAACTGGAGGTAAATACACCCTTCCCTTTAACCACCACAATGAGTTGGTTTATAATAAAAATAAACACAAATTTATTAACAATAGGACATAGGTTAAGTGATGCCAAGTAAAAGAAATAAAAGTAGAGATAGTTACAAGCAAATAAAAGTGAAAACATGCATCTAAAAGTCTAAAATTTAATCTAGCAAGGTACAGTCTTTGTTCAAGACTGGTTTCTCCCACCAGTCTTCCCTCTTCCCAGCCATGGCTGACTTTCCCTCAGTCAGGACCTTCCACAGAAACAAAAGGTGCTGGTTTCCCTTGTCTCCCTATGTGAAAGCTCTTTGTCTCAGCAGGTTTCTCACCTATATTCAGTTCCCAGAGACTTCACACACCCCGCCCCCTTGGTTGAAAGAACCATCTTTCTTGGGTTGCAAGAGCTCTGCCTCCTTGTGTCTGTCTGGTGATAGATGCCAAAGATGGCTTCTGGCTTTGCTTATATCTTCTGAAGTTCAATGAGTTTGCCTCAAGAGGCAGGATGATGTCATGCTGTACTATGCAAATAGGGCTTCCATTGTATTTGGTCACACCTTGATTAATCTTAATAGACAGATAGCTGCCTTCTCTCATATCTAGGAGAGAACCTGTCACAGAAATTTAAAGGAGTACTTGTGGCACCTTAGAGACTAACCAATTTATTTGAGCATGAGCTTTCGTGAGCTACAGCTCACTTCACAGAAAATTGTTAGTCTCTAAGGTGCCACAAGTACTCCTTTTCTTGTCACAGACGAAAGCATAATATCATTATGTATCCATATTTCCTCATATATTGTTAACACATACATTTCACAATTATATTAATCACCAGTGTGTCAGAGGCTTTCATAAAACACCTCACTCAATACATTTTTATAATACAGTAATATTGTATACAATCAGTTGATTCAATTACTTATCACGTCAGGATCAGCCCCCCTGTGTTTATAGACTAGTACGCCTTTGCAATGTATTCTTTGAAAATTAAAAACCAGGCCAAGCTTTTCTCCCTGCTGGGGCATAGACACCATGCTGCCTCTTCCACCAGTTGTTAGCTTGATAGCTTTGTTTACCTGTATGTAAATGTACCTTCATTGTCTCTGCCTGATGACCAGGGTGCTGGTCAGAGAAGCAAACACATTCCTTTGTCTAGGGCAGGCCTGTTTAACAACTCCCCCAGTATGCCTAAATTAAACACACTTTAATCCTAATTCTAGCATATATCCATACCTCTTAATACACATGTGCATACATCATACAAGAATATTAATGATCAGTGAGTTATTGGTTTTCAAATGGTCCCTCATATAAGGCATATTTTTTACAAAGATTATTACAGTAGCATGTTGGGTGTGAGGACTGGGGGCAGTGTTTCTCAAATGCGGCCACTGTGGCCACATGCAGCCACCACAGCCTTTTCTTGTGGCCACAGCCTTCTAGGCAGTGACTGGGGGGGAGGGAAAAGCAGCAGCCCCTCCCCAGGGGCCACCAGCAGTGGTTGGGTCCCACCTCCCTCTGGAGAAGAGACACACAAGCTGGAGGAGCAGGCAGTCAGTGAGTTTCCCACCTTCCCAGGAGTGACGGGGTTGGGCTTCAGCCCTGGGGGGTGGTGGGCACCAGGCTCCAGCCATGGGGCTTCAGCTTCTGTTCCCAGGATGTGGGGCTTTGGGCTCCATTCCCTGGCTGCGTGGTGGTGGGCTCTGACCCCGAACTCACCCCCCCCATCACCTCTGGCCCCCGCTGCCTCCCCCAGTGCCCCATCGCCCCTGCTACCTCTGTACCCACCTCCCCATCCAGGGCTTAATTTGTCCCCAAGCTTGCTGGGGCTGAGTAAGTCTGCTGTGAAAAGTGATAGTAACAAACATACAAATATCACTTTTCAGAGCAGACTTACTTATAGCTAGCAAGTCTTTAAAAAACAACAACCCCAAAAAGCAAAAGAAACAACAAGAAAAAACACAAGAATGTTCAAAGCACCTTATTTGTGTTTCTATTCTGTTTTGGTCCAGTAAAGAATAGAGACAACTGTACATTATTCTTATTATTGAGTTGACAAAAAAAAAAAAACAACAACACCCTACATATATAAATTACAATGATTTGGACATGTATATGTGCATATTTATTTGTTTTTCCTGAAGTTAATTAAGTATTTTAGGAAAAATTGTCAGAGCGGCCACCAAAACATTTGTTGTGAGAACCCCTGGCTTATGGTCATAGCACGTAAGCAGTTTCTTGTGTGAATAAGTTGGTGCTTACCTCTCTCCGTACAAAAAGGCTTGAGAAGGAGGAACAGAAAACCACCTTATAACTCTTAGCCAAAGGGCAGCAGATATAAGGCACATGGGGAGGCTAAGCCTCCCCAAATGGGGCAAGAAATGCCGGATTCTGCACACCTCCCTTTGGAAACATGCTAGCCTGCTGCCTTTGGAGCGCCACTGCCCAAAGCGCCAAGCTTTGTGGGGGGTCAGAGAGGAGTGAGCAGGAAGCAAGGGGAGCTTCAGGGGGTGGAGACAAGTGTGGTGCCTTGGGGGAGGGGGTGGAGCAGGGGCAGGAAGAGGCAGCAGTGGGGCAGGGCCTTCGGGGAAGAGACTGAGCGAGAGCAGGGCCTCAGGGTGGAGCATGGACAGGGCCCCAGGGGGAGGAAGCTGAGCAAGGGTGGGGCCTCAGGCCGGAGCCACAAGTGGGTCACGCCCCCACACACACACTTCTACAGAGCTTTCGGCACCCATGCCCAGCCTTCCCAAACTCAAGAGTCAGGTGCCAAATATGCTCTTAGCCCAGTGGTTAGAGCACTCACCTGGGATGTGCCAAGTCTAATTTCAATCTCCCCACCCCCGGCCTGTCAGAGGATGGGGGAAGATTTGAACAGGGGTCTCCCACCTCTCAGGTACATACTCCATCCACCCAACTATAGGATATTTGATATGGGGCTCCCTCAATCTCTCCTGTTAAAGCTGTTCCACTGTGGCTAAATAATGAAAGAGAGATTGAAGGTTTCCCATGTCCCAGGTGAGTGCCCTACCTACCAGGCTACCAATCAGAGTCATTGTCTCTCATGATCTCACTTTCTATCCCAATGACTATTAAGCATTTTTCCACAGTAGAGCACTCATTGGGCCAGACAGAAAGAGAGAGAGCACAACTGCAAATAATTCCATAGCCCAGTGATTAGGCCACCCACGTGGGAGATGGGAGGCCCAGGGTTAAGTTCCCCTGTGCCAATTACTCTTTAGTTAGCTTCAGCGTGAGAGACTGAGGGAGCTCTGCCATAGCTTTGTGATTAGAGCCTTTGCTTCCCCTGTGGCAGAGGGGGCAATTAAATTGGGGTCTCCCCAATGCCAGGTGAGTGCTCTAATCCCTGAGCTAAAAGCTACACAGCAAGTACCTTTTACATGTCTTCCTCCAGCTGGACTTTGTAGCTTTATGGAGGCTAAAAGTTGGACTTAGCCACTAAGTCTGGGGTTTAAGCACCTATGTACCTCTGTAGAGGTAATTGGTACCCTGTGGTAACTAAGGCATCTGGCTTCCTAGTTGGAGGGATCGAAGGCACTGTGTCATAAACAAAGTAAATAGTGTCTTGTCAAGATTTTCTGAGATGAACAGATTAATTCTTATGGCTTCAACACTCATGAGAAATGTAGCCATCTCAAACTCATACCATCATATTGTCCCTCAAATATATGTATGTGTGGGTATATATGCTCATAGCTCAATTGTTTAATGATCTGGTAAGAAGTAGGGGAGACATACAACAGTAAAGGGACACAAATGTAAATATAAAAATTATTATAATAAATTTCACAGCTGCTATACTTATCACAATATCTTTCTCCTGAAAAAGTTAACCTGTGAAATTCCAAAAGGATTTTGTACCATGTCACATATCCATTATTATATTAAACTACCAGACAGTGCAGTGAGTTCATATGATGTATTAATGCTCGTACTGTTAGAGGATGGTCTTTTGTAGTTCAGAAATAATCATGCTTCTTGCCATATGTATGTTAGACTTTTATTGAAGGTCGCAGAAGTACAGTTCTTACAATCCTTTAATTTTTACTGCTACAGCCTAGTCCTTTAAAAGAGTAATGCATAAATTGATCAGTTGTGCAAACTAGATTCCCAGTCAAAATTACTTTTGTGATATTATGGTTCATCTTAAATGCATCATCCTCTATTTCTCTTATATTGTTCATGGAGAGATCCAAAAGTTCCAAATTAGCCATACTGTCAGTGAATGTTTTTGGTAAGATTTTTATGCCATTACAGCATAAAGTTAACTCAATCAGATTTTGAAGGCCTGAAAAAATGGGTGGAGTGTGGAGACAAGTTTTGTCCAAATGCAGAAACTCTAGTTTAGTATTATTTATGAATAGATTTTTGGGAACATTACCAATACAATTTGCAGATAAATTAAGAACTTCCAGCTGCTCCAACCCTGAAGCGAAGTCAGAAGGCATCTCTGAGAGTAAATTACTAGACAGGTCAAGTTTCCTTAAGGTAAACCTGCTAGCAAACAAGAGAGGTGGAATACTTTGGATTTTATTTTTAGAAATTGAAAAATGTTTTAGGTTGTCGAGGGTTGTGAATATAGCATGTGATATCTCAGTAAAATTATTATAATCTAGCAGCAAGTCATTAAGACTCTTCAGCTTGTCAAACAAACCCTCAGGCAAATGACTTATTTCATTGTGGGACAGAACAAGGATCTTAAGGTTATGAATGGGATCAAAAACTCCCTCTGGTATGGTGGGGAGATGGTTACCAGCCAGCATTAAGGTATCAAGCTGGGAAAGCCCCACAAACATGGATGCAAGCATCTTCAGCCTGTTATTGGAGAGGTCCAGATAGGTGAGTTTTTCTAAGGAGATGAAAATTGTACTGTCCAGAAGACCCAATCTGTTTTCAGCTAAGTTTAACCAAACCAGTTTCTTTGTGTTCCTGAACAAGTTTGATGGCAAGTCTGTGAAATTGTTCCCAGAGAGATCCAGAGAGAGGATGCTCTTGCTGATATTGTCAAAAGAGTCATTCTGAAGTGACAGCTTGTTGTTGGCTAAACCAAGGAATGTGAGATTGAGAAGGTGCTGAAACACTCCTGGAGAAATGAGGGTTAAATGGTTGTCGTTCAAGATCAATGTTTCTGTTTTTTGAGCGATACCATGTGGAACTTCATATAAACTGGCACAGCGGCAATCCATTAGAGAAGGGGTACATAAACACTTCTGGGGGCAGTCTGGCAGTGAAAAGACATATCCAAAGAGCAGCAGAAATAGCACAGGGATCATTATTACAGCCTGCAGGGAACACAGAGGAGAAAAGGGAACAAATCAACCAATAAATGTGAGCTCCTTCATTTGGGTGTGGTTTTATTTCTAATAAATAAGGCTATATAGTGACGATTTTTCATCTACATCTCAACAACATTGCCAGTCATTTTCCGTAACTAAAACCACCCTTTGACAGCATTTAGTGTTTACCTGTTCCTGATCAGGGATGTTTCAGACAGTGCTGCTAAACCTGCCACCACAGAATTCTTAAGGGCTCATGCCACACCTGGCTGAAATGCCAAAGTGGGGCCAAAGTCTCTGGTGCTACTGTAATCCCCTCGTGGAGCTCTCTCCCAGCGCTTGCACACGACCACACTCACACTTCAATGTGCCACTGTGGAAGCGTTCCCGTGACAGCGCTTTGAAGTTTCCAGTGTAGCCATGCCCTTATACCCACATAACTACATGGCTTTAAATTCACATATCCATATAAAAACACTGTGTAGACAACCCCTTTTACATTCTTATGATATTCTTTGACTCCCATATTTTTCTTTCCCTCTACGTATGCATAACTTTCATTGCCATCCATGGGACTTCTGTATATGTAGAGGAGACATAGAACTGAGATCCATTATGTAACTCAGAGGCAGAATTTTGCAGTATTCCCATATTTTGACAAGGTACAATAAGCATTGACTACAATATGAAATGAAAGTTATCAGTCTGACTCCTGTCTACATGTAACCACTAAATTTCAACTTAGGAGATGTGCTGTGTTTTCTCTGAAAATTTAAAGGTGACTTACAAAGTGGCGAAGAAAAAGTTTGCATCCATATTTTTTGTGTGTGTGCTTGTTTATGATGTATCAAAAAAGCCTAAAATGTTGACTAAGATATTTTTAAGTGCTGGTTTTTTTCTGCCCTTTTTTTTTTACATTAGAAATTCATGTATTGTCTACTCTGTTTTTCTTGGAAAACTTTCTGGATGACTGAAGAATTAGTGAGATTGATCTCACAAGGAAGAATAGAATGAAATATTAGCAACTGAGAAGAAATTTTTAACCAGACTTTTCTATAACTTCTTTTTTTTTCTTTTTTTTTAAGTTTTTCTTAATATGTATTTAACTCAAACAACTGGCAAACAGCTGGTGAAATATTCAAACACACATCTACAACTGAAGGATACGAAAGTTCCCTGTACAATTCTATGATTCTCCAAACAGTTCTCCAGTAAAAATAGTAAGGACAAGCTTTATATTTCTAAGATAAGAAATAAGATTTTTTTCCTTTTAAATAAGCAAAGCAAAACCAAAAACCTTTCAGAGCTTCTTAGATCATAAAGCAGTAATAAAAAGGGTACAATGCCATTTTTAAAATTTTAATTTGCAGGTCACCTTTAAGAAAACAAGAAAAAAATCACCCAATTTTGTTGACAACAGATAAGCAGGATAAAAGAACTAAAACTGAGTACATTTGTGTCTAATTTTAGACAAATCAAAATAAGCATTGTACAAGTTCAAAAGCGAGTTAATATCAGTTTATAACAAAATAGTTCTAAGCAAATGGCCAATATACTCAACCTGAAATGTTCCTGTGTGTTCCTTCAGCAGTCTGAGAAATGTAACCAAAACTAATTTCACAAACTGTAGCTTTCATTGCTTAACTTATGTTTGTTGGCTTAATTTGTTTATTGAGTAAGACTTCCCAGAAGAAAAAAAAAAAAAGGATGATGACGAAACACAAGAAAACTGTAAACACCTAAATTTTACAACACTGTTTAGATACTTCAGTGATTGGTGCTCTGTAAAAACTTTAGTCAAGTAGAAAAACAATAAAGGATCTGTCCCACCTTGCCATGATTAGCAGTCAGCCTTTTGTTATAAGCATGTTTGGACGACATTCTTGCAAACTCATACCTGTGACTGGACCTTGGGCCTGCACAGAACCCTATTTTGTGGGGGCTGTGTACAGGTGCACAATAGGGTTGCCAACTTTCTAATGGCACAAACCCAAACACCTTGCCCTGCCCCCTGCTCCACCACCGCCCTGAGGCCCCACCCCTGCCCTGAGGCTCCACCTCCACTTGCTGCATCCTCCCTCCCTCTGTCGCTCTCTCTCCCCGACCCTCACTCACTTTCACCAGACTGGGACGGGCGTTGGGGTGCGGGAGGGGGCTGAGGGCTCTGGCTGGGAGTGTGGGCTCTGGGGTGCGGCCAGGGATGAGGAGTTTCAGGTTAAGGACGGGGCTCCGGGCTGGGACAGGGGGTTGTGGTGTGGGGGTGGGTGAGGGCTCCAGTTGGGGGTATGGGCTCTGAGGTGGGACTGGAGGTGAGGGGTTTGAGTTGCAGGAGGGGGCTCAAGGACCAGAACTGGTGCAGGGGGTTGGTGTGTTGGGGGGCATATGGGGTGTGGGCTCCAAGAGGGAGTTTGGGTGCAGGAGGGGACCCCAGGCTGGGGCAGGGGTTTGGGGGACGGGGTCCCAGCAGCACTTACCGTGGCTCCCAGGAAGGGGCCACCAGGTCCTTGCAGCCCATAGGTGCACGGGTGGCCAGGGAGGCTCTGCACGCTGCCCTCGCTCCTGCAGTTCCTGGCTCCCGACCAATGGGAGCTGCGGAGCTGACCGTTGGGGTGGGGTCAGTGCACGGCGCCCCCCCTGGCTGCCCAAGCACCTAGGGGCTGCAAGGACCTGGCAGCCGTTTCCAGGAGCCACATGGAGCTAGGGCAGGCACAGAGCCTGCGTTAGCCCTGGGGCCCCGCTGCACCGCCAACTGGATTTTAACAGCTCAGTTGGCAATGCCAACTGGAGCCACCAGGGTCCCTTTCAACCAGGCTTTCTGGTCGAAAACTGGACGCCTGGCAACCCTAGTTGACAGGTCCACCCATGCATATAAGCTTGCAGCACTGGAGCCCTAGTTTCATAGCACAGGACAAACAAAGTAGCACAAACACAGGAATAGTAAATATAGCCTAGATATGGACACCTGCATGCCACAGTGACAGATGCATGAGAGATGCCTAGCTAGATTACACTGCAAATCAGCTATGCAACATATGGAAATATTGATTTAAAGAGGTCAAAATATTGTTTTAAGGAGGTCAAATCTGTTTACTGAAGACAAAATGTCCTTTTTATTAGGCCATCGATTCAACATGAATGACTTTTAATGTACCAAGAAAGATTAAGATAATTTTACACTGGTATCTATGAAAACAGTATAGTGAGTAAGTGATTAAAATATATTTGATTGCTGATATAATGATGTATCTTTAGCTCATGTAAGGTGAATTTGGAGTCTCTCTTTCTGCAATAATTTGTTAAGCTCCAATCCTTCAAACCCTTATGCTCAAGGTTAATTTTATTACCATGAGTAGACATTGTGGGATGGTTGTAAAGTTAAGCATGTGCATAAATGTTTTGAAGGTTCAGGGCTTTAGTGGTATGTTGTAATATAAAAACTAGAAATGACAGATCAAAATCAGATCCTCCTCTCTGTCTTTGCATTTTATATTATTTTATTTTCTGTAGTTACAGTTGTACAGAGAATTTGCATGTTTCAATTTTTTTTGCATCCTTATCTAATGGTGACCATGATGACATCTCACATCTTCTACAATATGCTGTGTCTTTTGTCAAGGACCTGATGCAATGATATATTAAACTGAAAGATTAAAAAAACAAATTGAACAAAGTTTTCAATAAATACCTGAGAAATATCAATATCAAAAGGAATACCACTTGTATGTCATCTTTCCACAGGATGTCACGATAAATAAAAAATAACAATTAAAACATTGTACATTTATATAGCAGAACTTTTCATCACAAAGGATTCTGAAGTTTTGCACAAACTAGACATGTAAACCAACTGCATTTACTTTGGGGATGAAAACTACCTGCCAAATAGTGCATAGTATACTGCACAAAAAGGGATGAAAGAATACTTTTTTTGGCCAAGAACAGCAATATCTTACTTATGAAAAGTGCCTCTGTCGAATGACTGAACTGACCCTGCAGAATTGAAACCTGAGGCTAGGGTGACCAGATGTCCCGATTTTATAGGGACAGTCCCGATATTTGGGGATTTTTCTTATATAGGCTCCTATTACCCCCCGCGCTCTGTCCCAATTTTTCACACTTGCTATCTGGTCATCCAACCTGAGGCTTCAAGGAGTCTATATATTCCAGATATATCAATCTAAGCCATGAAAACTTTATTCCAACAGAGCCTGAGTCTTGGATAATCCACCTAGTGCTCGGGCATGTGTTAAGAATGAGGATGGGAACTTGCATAAATGCTGTTCATAATGACTATGTTAAATAATAGGTTCCATCTCTTTACATCTATTGCTAAATGTCACGAGAAATACTAGTGGAAGTCTTCTTAAGATATTTTAAAATTTATTATTATTAGGAAATGTTAATGTGCGGCAAGTTCTTCCATTTACTTCTCATTTTACAGAACATCACCTCTTGTTAACACAACTAAGAGGTCAAAGGCCATCTATGTCAATGGAATTCTCTCCATTGGGCCAAAAAGAGCATGTATGAGACTGACTCTGTAGCCTGGTGGTTTGGGCAACCATGTGGGAGGTGAGAAACCCGGGATCAAGTTCCCCTGTGCTAATCACTCTTTAGTTATTGCTACACAGTGGAACAGCTTGAACAGGAGAAGTTGAAGAAATCCCGCACCAGACTATCTTGTAGCTAAGTGGTTGGGGCTACCTCCTTAGAGGTAGGAGACAATTGTTCAGATTCATTCTTCCCACGTCTAGCAGAGGGGGGGAATTGAACCTGGACCTGCCACATCCTGGGTGAGTGCTCTAACTACTGAGCTAAAAGTTACGAAGTGGAAGGGGTAGCATCTCCTCTGACAGCCATTTTGTGTGACATGAGGCAGCCCCTTAACTCATTCTTACAAGAAATGATTTGGGCACCTAAGCTGCCTGACTCCAGGAGAGGGGTTCCCAATTGTGGAGTGCCAGCAGAGATGAACATCTTCCTGCAACCTGGGCGTAGGCATCTATCTCTGAGAGAGGGACAGCACTTTAGGACACATCCTTCTCCTCAAAAAGAAAAGGAGTACTTGTGGCACCTTAGAGACTAACCAATTTATTTGAGCATGAGCTCTCACGACAAGTGCTCTCATGCTCAGATAAATTGGTTAGTCTCTAAGGTGCCACAAGTACTCCTTTTCTTTTTGCAAATACAGACTAACACGGCTGTTACTCTGAAACCTATCCTTCTCCTCAGCATCTCTGTTGGTTAGCTTAGGCGGCTCTCCTAAGGCACATTCTATTCATTGTGATAGGAGCCATAAATTGAAAAGAAGCTTCTCCGCTCTTGTTCACCACAGCTGTTGCCAAATAAGTCAAGATGTTAAATAAGTTAGAGTAGATTTTCATTTTGTTAAACTATAAAAATCAATTGCATTATTTCTGCCAGCCTTGGAGGAAAGCCACGTTTTGTGATAGGAACACTTTTAATGTTTTACTTGTAAACATCATGGAAAGAAAGATGTCACATTGTCAAGCCAGTTTCTCCTATTAATTCATTTAAGCAATGACAGTTTATGGGTAATTGATCCAAAGGAAGTGTGATGCTTTAAAACAGCGGTCCCAAACTTTTGACGGTAATGCCCCCCTCCCACCCACCACCCCCAGGACCTGGGGCCGGGAGCAGGGCCATGGCTCCGAGGTGTGGGGGGGAGGGGAGAGACACGGAGAGGGGCAAAGGGGCCAGGCTGGGGCTGCAGGGGCTGGTGGGTCTGAGGCTGGGAGTGGGGTTGTGGCCAGGGGCCACAGCTGGGGGCGGGGGCGGGAGCAGGAGCAGAGTGACAGCCAGGCTGCAGTGGAGGCCAGCAGCCGGGCCAGCGGCTAGGTGCGGCTCTGCTCTCAGCCTTGCCCTCAGCCTCAGCCTTGGGCTGGGAATGGAGCCGTGTCCAGAGGCTGAGGCTAGGGGCAGGAGCAGAGCAGAGCTGGGAGCAGGGAGGGACTGGGTGGTGCTCCCTCTCTGCTCCCATGGGGGCTGGCCTAGGCCCCACCGCACCCCCCAGGATGTTCCTACATGCCCCCCTAGGGGGCGCGCCCCACACTTTGGGGACCTTTGCTTCGAAAGGATCTATAAGCATGGTAGTCTGTCTTTCAGAGGACAACTTTCTGTTCCCATCCTCTCGCAAATACTTGCTTTATATTATATATTTATTACTTTATACCAGGGATGGGCAACGGCTGCCCACACGCAGCCCATCAGGGTAATCTGCTGTCGGGCCACAGGCATGGCCGCCCATAGCTGCCAGTGGCCGCGGTTTGCCGTTCCTGGCCAACAGGAGCTGCTTTATACGCTAATGTCAACCAACATTTTCCAATCTGTATTTCCCTAAACAGAAACAGTCTCATTTTTCAAAAGTGCTGAGCACCTGCAGCTCCTATTGAATTAATTGGCATTTTGTGGGTGCCCAGCACCTCTGAAAATCAAGCTATTTTAATGTTGGTGATAACTAAGGATTTAGGATCCTAACTTTAGTCTTACAGCCATTCTTACATTCTGTCATCAGCAAGGCACCTCACATCTATGCCAGCAACTGGAAGGGAAATGGCATAGGAGCCACTTTAGTGGGAAACTGCCAAAGGCTGAGGAAGCTGGCTTTAGAGTGCATAGTGCCATAAAGTTGTCACAGTGTACCTGAGAATCAATCCCTTTTTGATTGATAACTATTCCCAGGAAAAGGAGTTTTTATTTAAATATTTTCCTTCTGAGTCTACATCTACCAAATGGCTATTTTTAATTTGTGATTCCTGGTGAGTTTGATTTATGGGGTCAGTGAGAAGTGAGTTATTTTGTGTTCTTGGTCTTATCTCTTTTTCTTTTCTGGGTCATTTCCCTTTCCTTTAGTTAGAAAGCTGATATTCCTATTTTTGCTTATTAGCAAAGCTCTCCTCTTGTGTTTTTGTACCTTTTTAAGCATATTGTTATCTGTTTTCCCAATTACTTTTATCTGTTCATTTCTTTGGATTAGGGTTCCTGATCTGTGATATTTAGTTCAGATAAACAATTTTTTTGCTCATTCTCTCAATGTTAGAGTTGTTTTTTGTGTGTAGTGAGCTGTAGCTCACAAAAGCTTATGCTCAAATACATTTGTTAGTCTCTAAGGTGCCACAAGTACTCCTTTTCTTCTAACTTGCTGAATAACCTTTCCTAAATTCTATTAATTCCAAATCCTTTCTAGCCCTTGCAGTTGTGAAGGAAGTCTAAAACATGACCTGGAAGGCTCAAAAACTGGAAGACAAAAAGAACCCAAAAGTATTCTCTTTTTAAAAAAAAAATCTCATGAATTTTTAAGCCGATCCCATCCTTGAGGCCTGACTCATGATTTTTGAATTCTGAGCGTTGTTTCAGTCTTCCACTGGGTGATGAGAGTAGCTCTTGTAGACTTTTTGGCATATAGGGACAAGGCAAGGGCATGGAGAGACGATAACTGTCCCCCGCCCAGTACCGAGGGTTAGATTTCCACGGCAGGCTCTGGGGGAAGGGCAGCTCGCAGGGAGGGGGGCACAGGGCGGTGCTGAGCAGTGGGAAGTGGAACGTCGGTGACATCACCCTCAGTAGGCGCGTCAGAACAACGGAAGTACTTTCCCCCGACCAATGGGAAGTCTGATCTGAAGGTCACGGGGAGAGGGAAGTGGGGAGAAGCCGGAAGTGCTGGTTTCATTGTGTGTCTGACGCTGGTGACAGCTGCCCGGATTTCAGCCCCGCTGCCGCCGCCGCTTTCCTCGCGCGCCGTGTCTGTCTCCCGCCCGCCGCCCCGCTCTCTGGATGTGCAGATGGATCCGGTAGGAGTCGCCGCCGCCGCCGCCCCCGAGACCGGCCCAGGCCCCGCCTGGCAGAGCAAGGTGAGGGGAGGTACCGTGAGGGGCTCCCGCGGCCGGCGAAGGTCCCGTTCCGAGTCCCCTTCCCGGCGGGAGGCGCTGCCCCAGGGGTTTCTGCTGCGTGCCGGGGGGAGGAGCCGCAGATGAGTCACCGCAGGCGGCGGCTCCGGGCTCCGCTTCCCGCACCCAGCTAGCGCGGCCGGTTTGGCCGACCGCCCCCAGCCCAGGGCTGACCCAGACCCTGCGGGGGAGGGGGGCACAGCCTCCTTCTAGGGCGCGCGGAGGGCAGCAGAGACTGCTCCGGGCCTCAGGCAGTTCCTGGTGCTGGTGTTTCCAGTATCCCTTCCTCTGCGCCAAAGCTGCTCTTCCTCTCCGGGGACGAGTGAGATTTTAGGCTCACAGACTGTAGGGGCAGACGGGACTATCACGGCGTTGGACTAGCTGATCTCCTGAGGCCCCTTCCAACCCTGATATTCTATGGTTCTGTGATCATTTAGTCTGGTCTCCTGCACATCACAGGCCACAGAACCTCACCCCTTCCTGTAATAGACCCATAACCTCTGGCTGGGTCACTTAAGTCCTCAAATCTGTTGCCTAGGGAGGTGGTGGAATCTCCTTCCTTAGAAGTTTTTAAGGTCAGGCGTGACAAAGCCCTGGCTGGGATGATTTAATTGGAGATGGGTCCTGCTTTTGAGCAGGGGGTTGGACTAGATGACCTCCTGATGTCCCTTCCAACCCTGATATTCTATGATTCTATGAAATCTTCATTTAAAGACTTCAAGTTATAGAGAATCCACCATATGCTCTAGTTCAGACCAGTGAGTGACCTGTGCCCTACTTTACAGAGGAAGGTAAAAAACCTCCAGGGTTTCTGTCAATCTGACCTGGGGGAAATTCCTTCCTGACCCCAAATACGGTGAGCTGTTAGACCCTGAGTATGTAAGCAGGACCCACGAGCCAGATGTGGGAAAGAATTTTCTATAGTAACTTGAAGCCCTCCCGTTCTGTAGCCATTGGAGATATTTATTGATAGCAGTCATGGGTAGGCCACATACTATTGTAGGCAATGTCATCATACTATTTCCTCCAAAAATTTATCAAGCTCAGTCTTGAAACAGGTGAGGGTTTTTTTTACCTCCACTGCTTCCCTTGGATAACTGTTCCAGAACTTCACTGTTTTGGTGGTTAGAAATTTTCATCTGACTTTGAGCATAAACTTACTGATGGCTAGGTTATGTCCATTTGTTCTTATGCCAACATTGGTCCTTTACTTAAATAACTCATCTCATTCCTTTGTGTTTACTCGTCTAATGTATTTATAGAGAGAAATCATATCTCTCCTGAGCTTTTGTTATGTTAGGCTAAATAAGCCAAACTTTTTAAGACTACTCTCGTAAGGTAGGTGGTTCTTGTCTCTGATCATTCTAGTAGCCCTTCTCTCCACCTGTTCCAGTTTAAATTAATCTTTCTTAAATGTGGGAACTAGGAAGGAAACACCACAACAAAGTTAAACAGTAGGCTGTTGCTAGGCTTGCCTTCAATCTGTGTGGGGAGAAGCGGGGAGGGTATTACAGGTTGCATTTGTGAGTTTGTATCTGGGAAGCTCAGATCTGCACTACCCAGAACAAAGACCATCATGACAGGTAGCAAAAGACACCACGGTCCTGGGGAAAGGTCTGAGAACCAGGAGCTTCTGTGTCCTAACTGTTGCAAGTCACTTTTCACTTCTCTTCTCATGTCTAATGCAGTAGGGTTCAAACTGGATTCATGTTTGCATGGTGCTTTGAATGTGCTAAGTGCCATGTAAGTACTAAGCATGACCACATCTACCAATAGATCCATTTGGTACTTGAGTTAAAATTAGGCATGCCAATGGTAGAGTCCATTTTAGATGAACATATGCTATACCTTGCCATTACTGTGTATCTGCTCTGATGGAATTACTAAACTGTTCCCTCACAGAAGTGGTGAAATTTAGCATTGGGATCCACTTTCAGGTGCCAGGAGAGAACTAGAACTTGGCTCGAACCTGCTGGTGTAGCCTAAAGTAGGACATCTAACTGTGACAGACATGTAGAAATCAGTTTTTGTCTGTGGCTTGAAACCTCTTCCAGAATGTAATTTGGGTACAATGTGTCCTAACCAGTTGTATTAAACTCTGAAAGATGGTGATCTACTCTGGCCTTTACTAACTTTGTCCTCGCTGTAATGACATGTGCTTGTAGACTAAAAAAGACTTAAGTGTGCCTGCAGAAGGACATGTTGAGGCATATTCAGCTCTAACTCAGCAGACTTTGTGCAAGGCAATGAGAAATGCACATAGATGAAATAAACATTTTTTAACATTTTCAGTACTCAAATACTTTACTCTAAATTGCTTGAAGAAATTAAGAGTACACTCAAATCTTTTCAGCAAAAAAGGGGCTCAGAGTTGGTTGCCAAAACTGATGAGCAGACCTTTGTCTATTCCACTGCAGCCTGAAGTCAGCAGTGAACTGAAATTGATAAGTTTCTGTTCAGCTACTGCTTGCTGACCAAAGTTCCTGTTGGACCCTTCACAGGTGGGTCAGTGCACTCAGACCTTGATTCTGAGCAAAACTGTAGCTCCGTTAAGTCAGTGACAAAACTCACATGGGATCCAGAATTTAGACCTATGAAATCTTCTTTTGGTTACATCTCAGAGATGTCTCCTTTAGTTTTGAAGGAATGTGTTGTCTGTTATCGTTTCCAGAGTCTGGAAAGGAAACCTTTAGTTGTACTTGTGATTATTTGGTGATCACCACTATCCCACAGGGGATTTTATCCTAGTGCCTAAAAGCTGCTAATATATTTTTCCTCTCTATTCTCTTACCATTTGGCAAACAGATCTTTCCTTCTCCTTGATGCTTCAGAGGGCACTGAAACAAACAAGACTGTTCTCTAGTTTTCATTTTGTTTCAGTCTAAAAAATGTTGCTGAGAAATGTATAACACATTCTACTGGATTTTTTTTTTAAATCAATATCAACTTTAATGTGTTTTTCCTTAGAGTAAGTTACTTTTTAAGATGAATTTTGCTTTGTTTATACAGTGTGTGGCAGGATGTGGATCTGACTTGATCAAGATCTGTAGGTGCTGTGCTATGGCAATACTATCTCTAATAAAACCTCTAGAGTGAGTTGGTGGCCAGTTTAAAAATTGTTCTCTCCCTGTTGACGATATAGATGAAACACAATTCTTGAAAATAACAGGTTTCTTTACTGGGACACACTATCTTGGTTGTAAAAGTGCCTGAAACTTAGGGCCAGATATTCTGAAATTGCATCCACATGGGAATACTTCAGTTAGACTGCATTCAGGTGCAAAGTTTATCCTGCATGGCTGTATTTGGTGCCTGAAGTCTACAGAGTATTTAAACTTGTGAGCTAAGTTCTGCCTCCTTAGAGGTAGCCCAGCCCTGTGGACTTCATTACCAATCAATATGTAAATTTTCATGGTTACTGTTTCACTATGATCTTTCAAGCAGTTTTAACTTGGAGACTTGGCTGAACCAGTGCATTTTGCACATTTATAACTCGGTATTCAAAGATATTTAATTTTTGTCATTCAAATGTTTGAACAGATAATTTTTCCAAAATTTTTTGGGGGGGAGAAAATTCTGAGCTGAGAGAAAATATGGTAAACTTCAGCCCAAAAATGTTTTTCACATAACTTTCTCAAATGGGAGGTTTTACAGAAATTCCTAGTTCTGACTGTCTGCTATTACCAGATGGCTCTTACAACATACTGTGTTGTGAATATATTTTTTAACAATCCAAACCCTCTGAAGTATTGGCACTGCCCTCTTCCCTACTTACCTTATGGTGGTCACTTAAAGGAGTACTGTTGTACTTTAGTCTAACAGTGTTTGTGAGTCTGTGGAAGAAAGAGAAAATCTGAAGACTACATCAGTTTGCCCTGAACCTATTGGTAGTTTAACTGTACTAACAAACAAAGTAGCCCGTATGTCTAGTTGCCGTATTTCAACAAAATGTTTCTTTGCAGTGTCCATGGGGAGCCCCTAAAAATGTAGTAATATCATGCTCCCTTGCTGATGTGATGAGCGAACAGTTGGCAAAAGAGCTGCAACTGGAAGAAGAAAAAGTTGCTTTTCCTGAGGTGGTTACGTAAGTTAAACACGCTAGAACTTAAATGCTGGGTTAGTAAACTTGATTGCCTAGTCATTGTAGGTCTTCCTACATGGTATCTTAAGTAAAGGTGTGTAGTTACAGTACCATAGTAAACATTTTCCTCATTCTATCACCCTTTCTTGGTCCATTTCTGGTAGCTCCTCTAGAAATGTATTGTTAAAAACACCTATTCCAGTGGTTCTCCAGTGCATGAATCATGTACTGGTACCATATGTACCATAAATGGTAAATTTTCAGAATGGAGTGGGGTAACTAGTGGTGTTCCCCAAGGGTCAATCCTAGGACCAGTCCTATTCAACTTATTCATAAATGATCTGGAGAAAGGGGTAAACAGTGAGGTGGCAAAGTTTGCAGATGATACTAAGCTGCTCAAGATAGTTAAGACTAAAGCAGACTGTGAAGAACTTCAAAAAGATATCACAAAACTAAGTGATTGGGCAACAAAATGGCAAATGAAATTTAATGTGGATAAATGTAAAGTAATGCACATTGGAAAAAAATAACTCCAACTATACATACAATATGATGGGGGCTAATTTAGCTATAGCTAATCAGGAGAAAGATCTTGGAGTCTTCATGGATAGTTCTCTGAAGACGTCCACGCAGTGTGCAGCGGCAGTCAAAAAAGCAAACGGGATGTTAGGAATTGTTAAAAAAGGGATAGAGAATAAGACGGATAATATCTTATTGCCCTTATATAAATAAATGGTATGCCCACATCTTGAATACTGCGTACAGATGTGGTCCCCTCGTCTCAAAAAACATATACTGGCATTAGAAAAGGTTCAGAAAAGGGCAACTAAAATGATTAGGGGTTTGGAACGGGTCCCATATGAGGAGAGATTAAAGAGGCTAGGACTTTTCATCTTGGAAAAGAGGAGACTGAGGGGGGATATGATAGAGATATATAAAATCATGAGTGTTGTGGAGAAAGTGAATAAGGAAAAGTTATTTACTTGTTCCCATAATATAAGAACTAGGAGCCACCAAATGAAATTAATGGGCAGCAGTCAGCCTGTGGAACTCCTTGCCTGAGGAGGTTGTGAAGGCTAGGACTATAACAGGGTTTAAAAGAGAACTGGATAAATTCATGGAGGTTAAGTCCATTAATGGCTGTTAGCCAGGATGGGTAAGGAATGGTGTCCCTAGCCTCTGTTTGTCAGAGGGTGGAGATGGATGGCAGGAGAAAGATCACTTGATCATTACCTGTTAGGTCCACTCCCTCTGGGGCACCTGGCATTGGCCACTGTCGGTAGACAGGATACTGGTCTGGATGGACCTTTGGTCTGACCCAGTATGGCCATTCTTATGTTCTTATGTGGATCTCTTCATGAGAGATCCTCTCATAATCTTGTTCTCTCCCCAGTTCATGCTTCTTTCTTGACTCTTCACTTTCATGAAGAGGGCTCTTTAGATCAACCAGAGGTACGCAGAGGTCTTCCAGGGTATATCAACTAATCTAGATATTTGCCTAGTTTTACAAAAAGCTACATAAAACGCGCTAGCAAAGTCAGTACAAACTAAAATTTCATGTAGACAAAATGAGAAAA
This sequence comes from Caretta caretta, assembly GCF_965140235.1. NCBI lineage: Eukaryota > Metazoa > Chordata > Testudines > Cheloniidae > Caretta > Caretta caretta. Next base: position 82,105,630 of record NC_134207.1, on the reverse strand, counting down.
TAAGCAATGTTTCAGTAATAGTGTGCTGTGACGCTTCTGAATTTTTGTTTGGTTTTGTAAGCAAGCACTTCTAAGTGAGGTGAAACTTGGGGTACGCAAGACAAATCAGACTCTTAAGAGAGATGCATTATCCCCCCATTATTTTTAGCAAAAGTCACAGGCATGTCACGGGCTTATGTGAATTTTTGTTTCTTGCCCACGACCTATCTGTGACTTTTGCTTAAAATAACCATGACAAAATCTTAATCATAGTTAATTATTGAGCAGTTTTGCATTTAAATCCAGTTTCTCCAAATTCTGTCTTCAGTCTGGGATAAGTCAAGGGGATACAAGACTGTGTGTTTACTATATTAACAGAACTTTTATTCCCTTTTTTTTTATTGTACTTAGTGTTGCTGAGGGGCCATTTATTACCGGAGAAAACACTGACACTTCCAGTGACCTAATGCTTGCCCAGATGCTGCAAATGGAGTTTGACAGGGAGTATGATGCGCAGCTTAGACGTGAGGAAAAAAAGTTCAATGGAGATAGCAAAGGTACGACCATCAGACATGACGGTCTTGTTAGACAAACAAGTACATTTATTTTGTGACACCAGTTTGAATTGACTGAGCTGCACGGTAGTGGTGAATGCATGTTAATTACAAAATTTCCAATTTGTTTTGTTTCCCAAGTCTCCATATCCTTTGAAAATTACCGAAAGGTGCATCCCTATGAGGATAGTGACAGCTCAGAAGATGAAGTTGACTGGCAGGATACCCGTCATGATCCCTATAGAGCAGGTACTGATTGAATTTACTGTGTGTACAAAATGTACTATATAAGCTGGGGTGGGCAAACTTTTTGGCCCAAGGGCCACATCTGGGTGGGGAAATTGCATGCAGGGCCGTGAATGCGGGGTTGGGGTGTGGGAGGGGGTGCCGTGTGCTGGAAGGGGCTCAGGGCAAGGGGTTGGGGCAAAGGAGGGGGTGCAGGGTATACGAGGGGGCTCAGGGAAGGGTGTTGGGGTACAGGAGGGGGCTTAGGGCAGAGGTGCAGGGAGGAGAGCAGAAGGGGGTAAGGGTTCAGCGGGGGCTCAGGGCAGGGAGTTGGGGTGCGGGGTGCAGGAGGGGTGCAGGTTCCAGCCTGGCGCCGCTTACCTGGAGCCGCTCCTGGAAGTGGCCAGCTCTGCTCCTAGAAGTGGCCGGCACCACATCCCTGCAGCCCCGGGGCAGGCAAAGAGCTCCGTGCACTGCCCTCACCTGTGGGTACCTCCCCCGAAGTGGCGCAGGGCCCGTGGCGCCACGGAGGTGGCAATCCTGCGGGCCATAGTTTGCCCACCCCTGATTTAGGCCAAGATTCTCAAAAACGAGAGCCTGAAATTAGAAATGAGAGATACTAGGTACTTGGCCATTTTGTGTACTCATGCTGTTTGTTTATTTATTCTTTATTATTTAATTTAGGTCCTATTTTTAATATACTGGTCTCTGATTACATGTGCCCTTTGTAAAGTTCTTATGAAAAATTAGGTTGCCTATGGTTGTGTGTGTCGTAAAGGCAGTGCATTGTAATGAAGATTTCAATGCCCAAGATGCAGCACAGAACTCATTGATTAGTCTTAATAGCTGGGTATTTGAGGTTACCTGTTTGGAGGACATATGTGTCTGTCATCTATTCCTTCCTAGAGTATGTGCCAGACTTTGTAACGTAGGATTTATTATTTTAGAAGTCCCCGAAGTGTGCAGGATGCTTCGCAGAAGGGACTTTTGTTTGATCTTTACATTTTTAATTAATTAAATTGCTTTGCTTATTGTGGGCATGATGGAATAGTTCCAAATATATTACACCTATATTTGTGTATACATAAACTTTGACTTGTATTGTTCATTATCGGCAGATAAACCCACCACTACTCCAAAAAAGGGCTTTATAGGAAAAGGAAAAGAAATTACCACCAAACACGATGAGGTTGTATGTGGAAGAAAGAATACTGCTCGAATGGAAAATGTAAGGTCCACCTTGTATGTATGCAAGCATAATATCTATAAATGCCTTAATTCAATCAGTATTTGGAGGATTTTAGAGAAATGTATGTTTGTGTGCTGTAGTATGTTGTTCTAACCGTCCTTTAAATGAAGATTGTGAAACATTTGGATTAACTTTTTCATAGAGGTAAGTATTGGTGGAAAACTGAATTTTTATTTCTAAACTGTTCAAGTAATACTGTATGTAAGTGATACAAAAATGTTTATGTACAGAAATAAATTACTTTAGCACAAATAAACCAGCAAGTTCAGTAATAAGAGGGGAAAATCATCAAGCATACGCTGGTAAACATCTCAGTCATGTAATCCAAATGATTTAAAAAATAGAATCATAGAATATCAGGGTTGGAAGGGACCTCAGGAGGTCATCTAGTCCAGCCCCTTGCTAAAAGCAGGACCAATCCCCAATTAAATCATCCCAGCCAGGGCTTTGTCAAGCCTGACCTTAAAAACTTCTAAGGAAGGAGATTCTACCACCTCCCTAGGTAATGCATTCCAGTGTTTCACCACCCTCCTAGTGAAGTTTTTCCTAATATCCAACCTAAACCTCCCCCACTGCAACTTGAGACCATTACTCCTTGTCCTGTCCTCTTCTACCACTGAGAATAGTCTAGAACCATCCTCTCTGGAACCACCTCTCAGGTAGTTGAAAGCAGCTATCAAATCCCCTCTCATTCTTCTCTTCTGCAGACTAAACAATCCCAGTTCCCTCAGCCTCTCCTCATAAGTCATGTGTTCCAGACCCCTAATCATTTTTGTTGCCCTTCGCTGGACTCTCTCCAATTTATCCACATCCTTCTTGTAGTGTGGGGCCCAAAACTGGACACAGTACTCCAGATGAGGCCTCACCAATGTCAAATAGAGGGGAATGATCACGTCCCTCGATCTGTTCGCTGTGCCCCTACTTATACATCCCAAAATGCCATTGGCCTTCTTGGCAACAAGGGCACACTGCTGGCTCATATCCAGCTTCTCGTCCACTGTCACCCCTAGGTCCTTTTCCGCAGAACTGCTGCCTAGCCATTCGGTCCCTAGTCTGTAGCTGTGCATTGGGTTCTTCCGTCCTAAGGGCAGGACCCTGCACTTATCCTTATTGAACCTCATCAGATTTCTTTTGGCCCAATCCTCCAATTTGTCTAGGTCCCTCTGTATCCTATCCCTGCCCTCCAGCGTATCAAGCACTCCTCCCAGTTTAGTATCATCCGCAAATTTGCTGAGAGTGCAATCCACACCATCCTCCAGATCATTTATGAAGATATTGAACAAAACCGGCCCCAGGACCGACCCCTGGGGCACTCCACTTGACACCGGCTGCCAACTAGACATGGAGCCATTGATCACTACCCGTTGAGCCCGACAATCTAGCCAACTTTCTACCCACCTTATAGTGCATTCATCCAGCCCACACTTCTTTAACTTGCTGACAAGAATACTGTGGGAGACCATGTCAAAAGCTTTGCTAAAGTCAAGAAACAATACATCCACTGCTTTCCCTTCATCCACAGAACCAGAAAAACCTTATCTGAGTCAGGGAAACTGAATCTTAATCGCTTACTGCAGAATGCTGGCTTATAATCTGTCTATCCACAGCAGTAAATATTTGCAATTTGCATTAACATAGCTGTATCAAAAAATATTGGAAAGAAGGAAATGCATGCATGCCAGTATTATCTTTATAGGATAAGTGATGTGTAATGTACTTAAAGAGTGGGTGAGAGTGATTGCTTAGCTCTTGATTTTAAATTATATTAGAACATTTTGTTAACACTCTGTAAAACTTGTTTGGTGGAATGCTGTCACAGAAGCCATTTACTGAAGCGTCCACTCTTCCAGTTCTGAAGCTAAGCATTATAAAAGTTAGTTCTTGAATATTTGAATCAAAATCTTGTTCATTTTCTGTATCTTTCTCTGTCTCAAGTAGTAGTAGTTTAAATTGTCTGTTTTGTAGTTTGGGCCTGATTTCCAGGTTGGAGATGGAATTGGAATGGATTTAAAACTATCCAATCAAGTCTTTAATGCCTTAAAGCAACATGCATACTCTGAGGAACGTCGAAGTGCCAGGCTTCATGAGAAGAAAGAGCATTCTACTGCGGTATGTCTTGCTTAGCCATTTTAAATCCCAAACTTTCCATACCAACTTGCATATCATTTTGATATGTTTTAGAAAAAGTAATCCATTTTGACTAAACCAAATGAGCAATGTTTGACTAGGGGTTTACTGAAGAAGGTTGTATTGTATTAACTCCTACAGTGGGATAGTCTTGCCTTCATCTAAGCCACATGTATTGTGCTCAGATACTGTGATCACAGCTGCCGTATAAATGCATGCAATATTTTGATAGGCTTCCCAAAATAAGAGTATTCAAGTTTTATTACAAGTTTGCTTGTGTTTTCTGTATCTTTAATACCTTGGAGCTGATCATCTGCTTCACAACTATTCCTGGAATTTTCTCTAGAACTTGGTTATAGAAATTCTGAGAAAAGAAGGGATTAAACCTAGATACCTGGAGTATATTACTTTAAATTATCTTCATAACCAGAGCTTCAGGAAGATAGGTCGCTAATTGAAGTCCCTCAACTTGTCGTCTAGAAAACCAATTGGTATTCCTGATTGGATGAAACAGTTGATATTTTTAGGGGGAGGGCGGAGGGAATTCTAGTGCAGTGTTCTTATAGATTCATAGATATTTAGGTCAGAAGGGACAATTATGATCATCTAGTCTGACCTGCACAATGCAGGCCACAGAATTTCACCCACCACTCCTGCAAAAAACCTCACACCTATATCTGTGCTATTGAAATCCTCAAATCGTAGTTTAAAGACTTCAAGGAGCAGAGAATCCTCCAGCAAGTGACCCGTGCCCCATGCTACAGAAGAAGGCGTAAAACCTCCAGGGCCTCTTCCAATCTGCCCTTGATTTTTGCCACTGAGTTATGGTGATTTGGACAGCTCTTAACCTTTCTCTATCTGTGTTGTCAGTCACTAAAATGGGTATAATACCTAAGCATCTCTGAGGTACTTAGCCTTAATATTTGTAAAGGTCTTTGAGACTCAGATTTGAAATGTGCAATATAAAGTGCTGATAATGCTCTTCTCTGTGCATGACAGAAAAGATGTGGTCCTTGCCCCAAGGAGTTTACAATCTATAAAAAACAGTATTAATTAAAGTAAGTCTTGGGATAAAAGAGTTGTTCTGCTAAAGTGTAAAAACAAGAACAACCTACTTATGCTTTTTCTCCTAGATTTTCATGAGAACACATTTTGCCAGCTGATTCAAATCAGATGAAAAGGGTATTATCCTCTAAATAATCAGAACCACCACTAGGTTTAAATGAATTTAGGTAAATCATTCACATGTTTACTTTCTTTCTCCCTTTCTCCTGTAGGAGAAAGCAGTGGATCCTAAAACACGTTTAATTTTGTACAAGATGGTCAATGCTGGGATACTGGAGACCATCACTGGCTGCATTAGCACAGGAAAAGAATCTGTTGTTTTTCATGCTTATGGAGGAAAGTAAGTGTGATTGTCATGCTTTGGGTTGCAATCCAGACTTGTAAGGGGTTGTCACTACTTGTTCTGCAACCCTAGGGTGCTTTAGAGTGCTTTGTTGCTGTAGCTCCCAGGCTGGGAGGGCTCTCAGCAAGCCTACAAGTCAAACCCTGAGTGTTTCTGTGCAGTAGACATCCCTGGTTCAGCAGCCTCTCTACAGCCCCACGCTGGCTTTCACCAACCTGGGTTACAACCAGCAAGGTGACCGCAACACACTCCCAGTACTGAATTTTCCCAAAATTGTGTGCGCTGCAATATCCAGCCCTTTCCTGGTAAGTTGAGAGAGATATGGTTCATTTGTTCCTTTAAAGCAGTGGTTCTCAAACTTTTGTACTGGTGACCCCTTTCATACAGCAAGCCTCTGAGTATGACCCCCTGTTATAAATTTAAAAACACCTTTTAAATATATTTAACAGTATTGTAAATGCTGGAGGCAAAGCAAGGTTTGGGGTGGGTGCTGACAGCTCGCAATCTTTATATTTATAACAAGTTTATATATAAAATGATACATTGTAAAAAGCCAAAAAGTACATTTTAAAAAAAAATCCTTGCTGTTTTCCTTCTCCAAAATAGCCTGGAAAATGAACATAAAACTTAAGTATAAAACTTCATGTGCTTGTACATATGCCCTGGTTCTGGGCCCCCCTTCGGTGTTAGGCCTCATGCCCTTGCCTGTCTTTTTTTCTTCTTTTTTTTGCCATTATCCCACTCAGGCTGGGATCTGGGTGCAATACTTGCTCTGTCAGCCACTTATTTAACCCAGCAGGTCCAACTAGACATCCATTTGCTCCCAAAGGGAAGAAATGCAGAAGAGTGACCAAACAGTTGTCTTAAAACAATTGTTTTTATTTAGCAATAGAAACGAAGCGTTAGAGGATTTTAAAACTGACATCAACTATTAGGTCTCTTACATAAAGTACTACCATTCCTGATGGTGACCTAGGCAGTCATAGGTTCTTAAAGGTGCCTGAAGTGTCCTTTAATGCTGCCATAGTTCTTTGTTCTCCTGCATCTGGGGTTTGGCCTTTCCTTGTCAAACCAGTTTCATAGGCTGATTGGAGACAGAATCAGCAAAGCTAATCGTTCTGGCATTGTCCTTTAACTCTTAAATGTTTTCTGATAAGTAGGTATCTTGAGCCATCCTTCTCTTTCCTCCCTGTATTCCAGAATAAACCAATATATTCATATAAGAAACATATTCATATAGTAAACATCATTCCAATAACCAGACCGACAGTATTCATAAATTATTATAGGATAGTTCCATAATTGTCATAAAATATTAACCTGGGTTTCAACTCTATCCACTGTACAGACAAACATCAACAGAGGGAAGAAAGTAGACTATAAAAAAGGGGCTATTGCGTGGTTGGCGACACAATGATTTCCACAGTTCACCTTTTACAGAGGTTGCATTTAACCAAGTAATATTTAAACTGTATCAGTTCCATGTCGTTCTAGAAATGTAAAATAAGCCTACTTGATAAACTTTTGGTCTTCATAATTGAAGTCCTTCACAAGCTATTAATACTATAATTAGTTTAAGAACCAAGTTTAGCCAGGGAACTCTGCAGTCTTTTCATGGACTTAACTTCAACATTATATGCAGTGTTTTGTTTCTGCATGATCTTAACAGCTTTTTTAGAAACAAACAAACTCAATTGATTGTGCTCAGAGTCCCTAGATGTAGATTAAACATTTAATTTTTGTTCTGTGTTCTTTTTTTCTATCATAAGAACGGGTGTGGATGATAAAGCTGTACCTCCAGAATGTGCCTTAAAGGTATTTAAAACTACCCTTAATGAATTCAAGAACCGTGACAAATACATTAAGGATGACTACAGATTTAAAGATCGCTTCAGTAAACTGAATCCACGGAAGGTTATCCGTATGTGGGCAGAGAAAGAAATGCACAATCTAACAAGGTACAAAACAGTATAGTTGGTATTAGTGTCTGACTTTTTTTTTTTTTCCTATTTTTTCAAGGAAGTTCTGCTAGATCACTGTAAAGTCCTACTTTGATGTGGGGGGCCTTAATGCATATGTTTACTCCAACTCTCATATCTTATTACATATTTTAATTCATACAGTTGAGATACTACAAATGTTCAGGCTCTTATTCCCTATATGCTTCAAGTTCAAGATTGTATAACTGAGCACATTTATTTTGTATATTGGGAAATCTTTCAAGTAAAAATGTGTCCATTGGCAATTTGAAATTGTTGCCAGACCTCTATTGTAATCGAGTCTTGAAGCCACTAGCATCTACCTCTGAAAATTACAATCTAAAATGAAGCCAAAAGGTTTGTAGCCTTCAAGGCATAATGTTTTTGGAATCTACTGTATGGCTTCCAATGCTTTCATGTATATTCTATGTGAATTACTACATTGATCCAGAATAAGCTTGCAAAAATGTTTTAGCACCAGAGAAGGGCTAGCATGAATTTTTGACTTACTCTTGGAATAATATCTGTCTTCTGATCTACAGAATGCAGAAAGCAGGAATCCCTTGTCCAGAAGTGGTTATGCTTAAGAAACACATCTTGGTGATGTCTTTCATTGGCCAGGATCAAGTTCCAGCTCCTAAACTGAAGGAAGTAAAACTCAATAGTGAAGACATGAAAAAGGCCTACTATCAAATTCTTCATGTAAGATGATGCTGATGTCTTTACTCAACGTTCTGGCAACAATTCCTGGGGGAGTACTATAGATGACAGTTGTATATATGTATTCTTCACAATATATAAAACCTCTGGACCTCCATATCAGTAATGTTTTGCAATAGGTATATTTTTGTGGCACATGAATAAACAAGGATAAATCAGAAATGATTTGTGAGAGGAAAAATAAGACTTGGGTAGAAAATAAACTTAATACTGAGTAGTGGCAAACTGGTGCTTGGTAGAAAACAGCTATTCCAGGTTAAAGGTCCCAGATTTAGGAAGAATTACTCCTAGGGGAATTCTGGACCACTGGGTGCACACAATTCATGTCCCCTGTAGATTTCTTTGCTTCCCTGCAGAAAAATGACTTTCTGACGGGAAAGCAAAGGGAAGCCGCAAGAGGGGTCACATGCCCCTCCCCAGCAGCGTGAGCACATTGTTTCATGTGCCTGGAGCAACTGGTGGAGAGGTAATCACCACAGGGGAGGGAGGCTATTGACATTCTGGCTGATGGCTCCTACCCTGTGCTGGGCTCAGCTGCTAGTCCTGACTAGGCTGGGAGCAGGGGAGGACAGGACTTGTTCTTCCCCTGCAAGGAGCCAGTGCTGGATCAGACCCATCCCCAGAAACCTCTCCTGGCTACATGAAGGTCTTCCCCTGCCCCGCTTCCTGCCCCCATTGCTCCTCAGTGTGGGGGATGAGATCACTACAGGGAACTGATTTTCCCCATCTGCCCAACCCCTGTGCATTTGGCACCCCACCCTGCTGAGCCTCACCCCCTGCATCCGGACCCCCCCACCTCTGGGGCTCAGCAGGATTGTCCGGGTGCAACCACCTTCACGTGGACCCCTGTGCAGAGTCCCATTGCTCCTGCACCCAGAACCCCCCAGCAAGCTCCTGTGCATCCAGGTTGTACCACATAGAGCCCTCTCACCCCACACTTGGATCCTCCCCACACACGCACTAAGCCCCTCCACACTTGAATCTTGCCAGGCTGAGGCTGAGCCTTCCTGCCTACACCATGCTGGAGCTTCCACATTTATTTATTGATAAATAAAATTTGACTAATTTTAAAATATTGTGCACAGAATTTTTAATTTTTTGGTGCAGAATTCCCTCAGGAGTAAAGAATATTAGTGATCTAGTGAGTGTCTCCTCTGAATTCTTCTTCTGGTCCTATATAAATACTTGTATTATCATTTTTAAACTCTCTAATGTACCTTTGCTAAGTAACCTTTAAATGGCTCCATTAACCAAACTGTCATGTTGATTTGTTTCAGGGGTGAGAGGGAAGTGTGAGGGTAACTGAGGTGGGATGAAAGTTATTCTGGTTTAAACAAAAACAGTGGAGGACTTTAAAGCCGTTTAACTGTCTCAACAGTCTGATATAAACCCATCAGTGTGAGTGCTAGAGAATAAAATTATAGCCCTTGACCTGCAATTGTAAATACTTAATTGCTTATTCTCCATTTCAGCTGGATCAAATAATATGTTATCAGTTGTGTGTACGTACTCTTAAATTCACTCTTATGACTTGTTTTTCTGTAGTGAGAAAAGCTAAGTAGAAACTAAAGATTCCTTGCAGTTAAACCCTGAGGCTTGTGGAGCTACACACATTGTTTAAACTGAACTTAGTTTGTGTTGGGCACTGTTCAATACATAAAGGAAGTTCAGGTCCTTGCTCAAAGTAACTCAGTTGACATTCTGCAGATATGATGCAGATGCATAAACCCAGAATGAACAATGTAAGATTGAATCTCAGAGGTGTCTTTCTCCTACTTAGCGTTGAAGTATTCGGACTCTCACTATTGAAGTTCAACTGGATTCATTTTGTGTAATTTCTAATGTCATGACTCTGGGTGAAAAGTCATCAGTGAGTGCTTATCTGTTTGATAGGGGGTGAGGTAAGAGTTGTCTAAACATGCCTATCTGTCTATTGCAGTTGGACTGGTGGACAGAGTTCAGATAAGTTCACTAGTCTTAATGCTTTTCTTTAGCATAACTGTTTTCCTTGAAATTCTGAACATTTAGTTTCTATTTAACAGGAATAAAAGATGTGATGTCACAATTCCTCACATTAACCCAACTGCATGTATACTTGAAATGTGACTACTAGTTGGGTGGAAAACATGCTTTGCTTTACCTTGGTTGTACAAACAGTGCTGATAGATCAATTACTACTCAAACGGGTATTCTTTGCTTAATTAATCATTTGTCTGACCTCTCGCAGATGATGCAACAGTTATATAAAGAGTGCTCACTTGTTCATGCTGACCTGAGTGAGTACAACATGCTATGGCACGATGGAAAGGTGAGCATATTCTTAAAGTAGGAAAAAAAAGGTGTATTTAATGTTGAGTGTCCGTATGCACTATGTGAACCAGAACGTTTCTCTCTTTACTTTAGGTCTGGTTAATTGATGTAAGTCAATCTGTGGAGCCAACCCACCCTCATGGACTTGAGTTTTTGTTCAGAGACTGTAGGAATGTTTCACAGGTAGGGGTTCTGCAGTTAGTGACCTCTGCTTGTGTTTTTTTTTCTGTAGTTGAACTCTGATGTAAAAGTCTTTTTCTGGGGGTGGGGAACAGACTTTTTTAAATATTTGAAGTTGATAAAATCATCAAATTCAGTTTTGGAAATGATCACTTGTCTATAAAAATTCACTTGTAAATGTTGAGTGGTGTGTTCAGATACAGGAAGACCATATTGGAGTGAGATTGAGCATTAGAGAGGAATAAAATGGTGCTCCTAGAATTGAAACATGCTCTTGGATCATGTTGCTTGGTTGTCTTGGGGGGGAGGGAAGTCAAGCTTAAGTGCTACTTCCATATCTGATTAGTAATTGTAGTTTGTGAAATACACCATGTACTATTTTATAAAGTCTGGTTAAAGACACTGTAATACATTCTTTCATTTTTAACAGTTCTTCCAGAAGGGAGGTGTATCAGAAGCACCTAATGAACGGGAGCTCTTCAATGCTGTCTCAGGTTTAAATATTGCAGCTGACAATGAAGTTGATTTCCTAGCTGAGGTAAGAGTCCCTCTGTGGGTGATATCTAACACTAGTAAATTAAGGTCTGCTAGCTAGCAGCCAGCCACAATCCTATTTCTTCAACATTCTTAGTTGTTATGACTAATCCTGTTAGGATAGCTGGTGAAACTATAGTAAACCTAAATCTCCAGCTTTTTAAATTCCGATTTTTTTCTACGTTGTAATAGCAATAGCAGAAGTTGATACAACTGGTATAATTTGTCTGTATGTTAATAGCTCTTTACATAATCTTACATATAACTGAGGTTGTTTTAATTAAGTCACAATGTTTCTTAGACCACTGAATAAAGGTTTTTTTTAAATAAAAATACTAGTGGGGTCATGCAAGGACAAAGAAGCTATTTTAAAAATTATCTAACTTTTATTGCTTATTTTCAATTTTAAATGAAAAAGGTTAGAACCTAAAAATAAAGCTTATGTGCTAGGATTCTCAAAAATTTAAGATCCTAAAATTAGACTTCTAAAGCCACATTTAACTTCCTGATTTTTTTAATCTTGCCTGTAACTCATTTCTTAAGTGCATCCTGATGTCATTTCAATTACATTCTGACAAATACGGGATGAAGGGGGAGAGGTCTTAAGCAAGAAGAGGGGATGTGTGTTTATATAGAGAAATTTTTAATGTCTTCAAGCATTCTTGAGTTACTAGGTAAAAGGGCTCTTAATAGTAGTAAAGCACTGGAGAGTTGTCCTAATAGGCCCTAGCAGTGCAGACCCATGCCGGTCCCAGCCATAAAACTATGCATTTCTGTATTAATGCAGAAACATGTAGGAGGTGAGAAATTTAGTTCTATTCAGCTCCTGAGCTGGGTGTACTACCAGTGTGCTCAGCCAAAGGAGGAAAGAAATAAGACACAATGTAACATTCTAGGGAACTGCTAACTATTTCATCAGTGTTATTTCAGTTTTTTTCCACTCTCAAATGCTGGTAAGTCTCCATGCTTCATTGAGTTGTAAGATGGTTGTGGTGTTCTCCTACGAAATCCTTTGACTATTTTGTTTTATGATTTGCCATAATAGGGAGAGGTGCATTAATGTGTGAATGTTGTTACACAATCTGATCTTTCAAAGAGTAATTTCGATAGCCCCTCTGTAAGCTTCAAACCATAGCTTCCAAGCTGTTAGGGACACCAGTGTGAAGCCCCAGTATCTCCCTATTTACATTCCTTCTTTTTTGTTTTCTCTTCTTTGAGTATTGGAGAAAGTAGTGCCCCAGACTAGCTCTTTATAGGCTGCAGACCAAAACAGAATAGGACTGTACTATTTTAATCATGTAAAGCACTTGAGTGTGACTTTATTTACTGCTCTGCTAGCACCATTGACATCGGGGGTGGGCTGGGCTGTCCCATCATGAGGCTACTCTGGAACTTCCACCACTGTTCAGGGGGGGTTGAGATACAGCAGTGTTGTTTTAGGCTTGACAAAATTGACACTTAAGTGCTTTTGGGGAAATTATGGACACAGTCTAAACTATGGGGACCTTCCCCCTTGAAAAACCCTGTCCCTGAACCTGAAAGCATTGTATGTACTTCTGTTCCATTAATTTGCTCAAGGTAGATGCTTCTTAATATCTCCTAAACTTTGCATATCACACCCTTGTTTAAAGCTGGGGTGGCTGAACCACTGAAAGCGTTAGATGTTCAGGAAATGGATCATAATATGTGAACTAGTTTACTCCTGTAAACTAGCTGTTTTAACAAACTATTTTGAAGCACATGCTTACAGGCCCAGTTTTTACAAAAGCTTCAGAGTGGATTTATTTCTGTCTTACAGATTGAAGCTTTGGAGAAAATGAATGAAGATCATGTGCAGAAACATGGAAAGAAGACGTCTCCATTTTCAAGTGATGGAGATCCACCAATAATATACAATGAATAGCACCGAATGCATAACTGCTTTAAAAGAAACAAGTTCGCTGCTTCTAACCATGTTAGAGGCGTGGTAAAGTCACCTTCCAAAGATGAGGGAATGTGTGGTTGACTTGGAATACCAAAAAGGAAAACACAATGAGTGTACCTTGGTGCTTGTGTTTTTTATATTGGCCTGCAAGTTAGGCTCTTGGGATTTTAGAATGGCACTGTGAATAGAATGTCACCACATCTAATGTTCTGATGATTTAACCAACCTTTCAGTTACTTTAGATTATTATAGCTGAGTTAATCATATTTGGCATGATTCAGAGTTTAAATGTCTTCAATTTTTTTTTTTTAAATTGACAATTCCAGACTAGTGGTGGCTACCGTGTAAATGGTAGGGAAGAGCAGTAGTCCCTATCATCCTCCCCTTTGCCACCCCTAAAACCTATCTGGTTTAAGATTCTATATCTATATATACACACAACGTAGGTGTAGCCCATTTTTTCCACATTTAAAACAAACAAAAAAATTAAATTAGACAGTCACAAAAATCTGATTTCTTAATGTAACCATCCTTCACACATTTTAAAATCTTTTTTTTTCTTCACGTAAATGGAATGTGGCTTAAGCTGTTTGTCTAAATATAATTGCATGCAACATGGTGGGGAGCAAGCCTGAACTGTCCAGAGGGCTGAGTTGGCAATGTCAGGACCTCCTGCTGGCTGCACTCAGTTTCCATAAAATGGAGCAGATAGCAGTAATCTTTATTTGTACTATAGAAATCCTTCAGTGTACGGGTTGGATCAAAATGGATCCTCTGCGTTCAGCCTATATTGAAACTCTGGGTTGTACTTTGGACACTTCTGATTCGACTAAAGTCAAATTAGAAATCTTAACAGAACCAAAGCTGATTATCACAATTGATTTATTACACAATGAAACTGTGGCAAGAAATAAAGATGAACATGTTTTGAGGTTTTTCTCCTACTAAAGTAGAAATTAAGAAAACGCTTGTGTTTTTCATTGACTTTTTGACTAAAGTATTTAATCTTTTGTTTCTTATATATTTATATATAACCTTTTAATCCTGTCCAGATCTCACTAGAATTACAGTCTGACAAAAATTTATTTCTGTGAAACAATGCATTTAGAAGATGAGCTGATTTAACGGGATGGTATGAATTAGAAAATCCTGAAGATTAAATCATTTTCTGTATATTTATTTTATTGCCCTTTGTAATGGTACTTGTTACCAGGCAGGATAAATTGTTGCTGTGTGTGACATTCTCTGTGTGCTGTGCAGGTGCTCTTCCTGTTGGAAAATGAATGGTGAAGTAAAACCTTGAGATCTTGTGGCTGTATTCTTGTGTAGTATGTTGTTGAGACATTGCACTGACTTGAGTTAGTCCTAAAAGCCTTGTCAGCAACAGATCACTTGGAACTAGTGTTCCAGATGGGACTAAACTGTGTCAGCATCATTACACACAACATCATAACTGGGTGGCTTGAGTAATCTCACCTCTTAAACTTGGATGTTTCCAGCAGTTTAGTAAACATTGCCAGCTGCCTCTTCTTTCATAAGAACCAGAGCATTGATTACTCCTGGGGCAATTCTGCACTGAAAAATTAATTCTGCACACAATCTCAAATTCTGCATATTTTGTCAAAATAACACAATATAATCACACCAGTTTCAATTATTTTGGTAATTTTATTTCAAAATAGCTGTCTGTAATGATACAGACACCAAAAAAGTTTCAGGAAATGTCTTCTGACAAATAGATTCCTTACAAAGCATATTAATACAGAACTTTGAGTAATTCATTTAAACTACAATACAGAAAAAAGTTACTCACCTTCTCGTATCTGTTCTTCGAGATGCGTTGTTCATGTCTTTTCCAATTGGGTGTGTGCACGTATGTGCACAGGAGCCAGAAGATTTTCCCCTAGCAACATCTGTCAGGTCAGTCTGGGCGCCCACCTGGTGTTGCGCCTTAGTGGCGCTCAATATAGAGCCCTGCCGACCCGCCACCCCCTCAGTTCCTTCTTGCCGGCTACTCTGACAGAGGGGTTGGAGGGTGGGTACTGGAATGGACATGAACAACACATCTTGAAGAACAGTTACGAGAAGGTGAGTAACCATTTTTCTTCAAGTGTTTGTTCATGTCCATTCCAATCAGGTGACTTACAAGCCCAAATTCAGGAGGTGGGGTCGGAGTTGTCTATTGATTGGAGCACTGCTCTTCCAAAGGCCACATTGTCTCTGGCCTGCTGGGTGATTGCATAGTGCATGATGGAAGTGTCCCTGCACCCCCACTGCCCATCCAGCCAGGAATAGCAGACCCTGTCCCTGTGTGGCCCTATGCCCCCACTCCCATTCAGCCCCTGCCTCAATGTTATTACCCCACTAGCTCCTGTGCCCCTGCCTCAGTCTGTTCCTAGTTCTGAACCCCCGTCTGACACACCCCCCAGCAACCCCATGTGCCCCACTCTGCCATCACCCCCCCACCCCATGCCTCCTCACCTGGCCTGGGAGGCAGGGTGCTGTGAAGAAGACAGCCTCAGCCTCCTCTCTCCGACTGTGAGCCAGGTATCCTCCCTTCTTGTGCCACATCAGCCTCTGGTTGGCAAATGGTGTAACTGCAGCTTCCCTTTGCCTCCCTGTCAGAATCAATTATTTTGCAGGGGGTGAAAAGTGTGCAGGGGGTGTTAATTCTGTGCTTGTGCAGTGGTGTGGAATTTCCCCATGAGTATTGATAGGCATTTTAGTTAAAACAAACACAATAGGTCACAAACATGCCAGTACAGAACCTCATGTGTCTGAAAAGACAAGCATGTTTATAATGCTTTTTACTACAGACTGCCTACCGTTGTATTGATTTAGATGGAATAAATGGGCCAAAGGTGTTAACATAACCCATTTGCTGTCCAACATTAAACAGTGTTAAACAGAGTCCCTGGATCCAGAGACCTTAGCCTGCTTAATACCATGGCAAACACACCATTAAAAAAATTCTTTTAACCTTTTAAGGATCCAGAAATGAAGGAAAAACAGTTAAAGCATTTGAAATGGAAATGTAAAGCCTTTCCATTTCCAACAATATTTTTGTTTCCTTTCCCTTTAGCTGGAGAGTTTTAAAAAGGAAAAAACCCATGTTTGAGTCTCTTAGATGGTAGCAGAGATGGTAATAACTACCCTTTTGAGTAAAAGAAAGTTAGTTGAAATGGGCTGGAGCTGTTGTTGCTGGTAAAGTTCAATATCATCTCAGATGGTGGTTGGGATTCAGCTGGAGCTTGTAGCAGTGGCTGGTGATGTAATCTGGCTCCCTCTCTGTGGCTAGATCTGGTCATGACATCCATCAGGATTAGGAAAAATGAGATGTGGGGTCACAGGAGATGGTGGGAGTGGCAGCCATGATGGTGAGGCTTGTTCCACTAGTCTCTGTCTATTCCAGGGGTCAGCAACCTTTCAGAAGTGGTGTGCCGAGTCTTCATTTATTCACTCTAATTTCATAGAATAACAGAGTTGGAAGGGACCTCTGGAGGCCATCTAGTCCAACCCCCTGCCCAGAGCAAGACCAATCCCAACTAAATCATCCCAGCCAAGGCTTTGTCAAGCCTGACCTTAAAAACTTCTAAGGAAGGGGATTCCACCACCTCCCTAGGTAACGCATTTCAGTGTTTCACCACCCTCCTAGGGAAAAAGTTTTTCCTAATATCCAACCTAAATCTCCCCCACTGCAACTTGAGACCATTACTCCTTGTCCTGTCATCTGCTATCACTGAGAATAGTCTAGATCCATCCTCTTTGGATCCACCTTTCAGGTAGTTAAAAGCAGCTATCAAATCCCCCCTCATTCTTCTCTTCCGTAGACTAAACAATCCCAGTTCCCTCAGCCTCTCCTCATAACTCATGTGTTCCAGCCCCCTAATCATTTTTGTTGCCCTTCGCTGGACTCTCTCCAATTTCTCCACATCCTTGTAGTGTGGGGCCCAAAACTGGACACAGTACTCCAGATGAGGCCTCACCAATGTCGAATAGAGGAGAACGATCACGTCCCTCGATCTGCTGGCAATGCCCCTACTTATACACCCCAAAATGCCATTGACCTTCTTGGCAACAAGGGCACACTGCTGACTCATATCCAGCTTCTCGTCCACTGTCACCCCTAGGTCCTTTTCTGCAGAACTGCTGCCAAGTCATTCGGTCCCTAGTCTGTAGCGGTGCATTGGATTCTTCCGTCCTAAGTGCAGGACTCTGCACTTGTCCTTGTTGAACCTCATCAGATTTCTTTTGGCCCAATCCTCCAATTTGTCTAGGTCCCACTGTATCCTATCCCTACCCTCCAGCGTATCTACCACTCCTCCCAGTTTAATGTCATCCGCAAACTTGCTGAGGGTGCAATCCACACCATCGTCCAGATCATTAATGAAGATATTGAACAAAACCGGCCCCAGGACCGACCCTTGGGGCACTCCGCTAGATACTGGCTGCCAACTAGACATGGAGCCATTGATCACTACCCATTGAGCCCGACAATCTAGCCAACTTTCTACCCACCTTGTAGTACATCCATCCAGCCCATACTTCTTTAACTTGCTGACAAGAATACTGTGGGAGACCGTGTCAAAAGCTTTGCTTAAGTCGAGGAATAACACGTCCACTGCTTTCCCTTCATCCACAGAACCAGTTATCTCATCATAGAAGGCAATTAGATTAGTCAGGCATGACTTTCCCTTGGTGAATCCATGCTAACTGTTCCTGATCACTTTCCTCTCGTCTAAGTGCTTCAGAATTGATTCCTTGAGGACATGCTCCATGATTTTTCCGGGGACTGAGGTGAGGCTGACCGGCTTGTAGTTCCCAGGATCATCCTTCTTCCCTTTTTTAAAGATGGGCACTACATTAGCCTTTTTCCAATCTTCTGGGACTTCCCCCGATCGCCATGAGTTTTCAAAGATAATGGCCAATGGCTCTGCAATCACATCCGCCAATTCCTTTAGCACTCTCGGATGCAACGCATCCAGCCCTATGGACTTGTGCACCTCCAGTTTTTCTAAATAGTCCCGAACGACTTCTTCCTTCACAGAGGGCTGGCCACCTCCTCCCCATGCTGTGCTGCCCAGTGCAGTAGTTTGGGAGCTGACCTTGTTCGTGAAGACAGAGGCAAAAAAAGCATTGAGTACATTAGCTTTTTCCACATCCTCTGTCACTAGGTTGCCTCCCTCATTTAGTAAGGGGCCCACACTTTCATTGGCTTTCTTCTTATTGCCAACATATCTGAAGAAACCCTTCTTGTTACTCTTAACATCCCTCGCTAGCTGCAACTCCAGGTGTGATTCAGCCTTTCTGAGTCCATTCCTACATGCCCGAACAATATTTATATACTCATCCCTGGTCATTTGTCCAATCTTCCACTTCTTGTAAGCCTCTTTTTTGTGTTTAAGATCAGCAAGGATTTCACTGGTTTAAGGTTTTGCTTGCCAGTTTTTTAGAAGGTCTCTCTCTGTAAGTCTATATATTATATAACTAAACTATTGTTGTATGTAAAGTGAACAAGGTTTTCAAAATGTTTAAGAAGCTTCATTTAAAATTAAATTAAAATGCTGATCTTATGCTGCCGTCCCGCTCAGCCCGCTGCCAGCCTGGCGTTCTGTTCACCTAAGCAGGCAGCAGGCTGAGCTGGGCCTGCGGCCGGGACTCCAGCTGGCAGGGGGCTGGCAGTCAGAACCCCAGACCGGCAGCAGGCTGAGCAGGGCTGGCGGCCGGGACCCCAGACCGGCAGTGGGCTGAGCGGCTCAGCCTGCTGCCATTCAGCCCACTGCCAGTCCAGGGTTCCGTCCACCAGCTCCTGCCAGCCAGGGTCCTGGCTGCCGGCCCTGCTCAGCCCGCTGCTGGCCTGGGATCCCGGCCCTGCCCACATAGAGTAGATACCTACCTTCTCCCTGGTTCTAGACCATTCTCTTCCTCTCTCTCTCTCTCTCTCTGCACTGAGCTGAGGGTGGGAGTGCACTGAGCACAGGGCTGAGGGTGAAGGAGCAGGCTGGGGGTTCGGGTGTAGGGTCTGGTCAGGAGCTAGAATGAGGGAGGGGGCTCAGGGTTGGGGCAGGAGGTTTGGGTGTGTCGTGCTTACCTGGGCAGCTCCCATTTGGTGTGAGGGGTGCTGGCAGGAATGTGGCGGGGGGGATGCAGGAGCTCCCGTTTGGTGCAAGGGGTGGGGGTGAAAATGTGGGGGGTGCAAGAGTCAGGGCATGGGGTGTGGGGGGGCTGGGTATGTGTGTGGGGTGCTGGAGTAAAGGCTGGGGTCGTGGGGGGGTGCAGGGGTCAGGGAGTAGGCTGGGGTGTGTGAGGGGTGCAGAGATCAGGGCAGAGGGCTGGGGTGTGTGTGAGGAGGGTGCAGGAGTCAGGGCAGAGGGCTGGGGGCATGTGAGGGGGCTGCAGGTGTCAGGGTGTGGGGGGTGGTGGAGTTAAGGCTGGGGTTGTGGGGGGGGGTGTAGGAGTCAGGGCAGGGGGCTGGGGGTATGTGAGGAGGGTGCAGGAGTCAGGGCAGGGGCAGGTGTGTGTGAGGGGGACAGGGGGGTCGAGGGGGTCAGGGCAGAGGGCTGGGGGTGTGGGCTAGGGTCAAGGGGTGCTCCCAGCCCCCTGCTCAGAGCGGCTCACGGCAGAGGCTGGAGGGGATATGCCCTGATTCCACCCTCCTTCCCCAAGACCCCATCCCCACCTCTTCTCCGCCTCCTCCCCACAGCAGCAAGGCACTGCGGCTCCCCTTCCCCTCCCTTGCAAGGGCCATCAGCTGATCGGCGGCAGGGAGGGACAGGAGGAGGAGGAGGGGCAGGAACCCAGCATGCTGGGGGTAGAGGCGGGGGAGGGGGAGCTTGCCTGCCCTGCTAGCAGCAGCCGGCAGGACCAAGCTTCTTCACCTTGCCCCCACGACGGTGGGGGGGGGAGGAAAAGAGCGGGCCAGGGAGGGCAGGATTTTTATTGGCACGCGGCTGCCTGCCGGGGTCCCAGCCTGGATTCGCAGTGGGCTGAGCGGGGCCAGTGGCTGGGATCCGACAGGCAGCAGCGTGCCATTAAAAATCAGCTCGTGTGCCGTCTTTGGCACACGTGCCATAGGTTGCCGACCCCTGGTCTATTCTTTCCTATTTCTTCCCCCTGCTCTCCCCACCCCCCCCGCAAGTCTCTCTTTAAGGACCCAAAAAGGAAGTGATGGGTAGAATATCCCATCCCCTTGTTTTGTCCACTAATTAGGCCTAGTTTTCAACACACCCATTTTGGTTCATTAATTTCCAGTTCCACAACTTCTGTTTTTACCAAGTATAATTTTCTTTTTTTTTAAGTCTTACTCCTATTGTCGCTCCTACCTGTTACATTTTGGTATTGGGGCCTTGTTCTGCCCCGCTACATAGTTAGACCTTACCTATGTTGCATGAGGTAAAGTTTCAATCTGTTTCCAAACTGATTTAGAAATTTCACCATCCCATATGGAACAGAACCACTGGAAGAGAAGCATATGATAAGCTCAATGTCATAAATACCAAAAAAAACCCCACATAAATGGTGAAAGGTAACCTACATTTATAAAACTTTTGGTTTTTTAATAACCAATACTTTAGTACAAAGGAGGTAAGGATTCTTAAGAGGTTAGATGTTTATACAAATGATTTAACATGAATTTCTCTTCCTAAATGGGGTTTTATAATCTGTGATTAAAAATGGTTCAGCTGGAAATCTCAGATGCAAATAATGGTCACAATCCTGAAATGAGCTGTAGGTAGGGTGGACTCCCTTTGAAGTCAGTAAACAGTAGTTCTAACAAGAAGTTCACTTGCATAGCAGTTAGGTGAGGTTTTCTTTTAAATTGAGTTTATTTTTCTGAAACACTACAGCAAGCAGGGAGGAACACATTCCTTCAGTGCTGTGTGCAATGTCTTGACCATAAATATTTTTTGTGTGACAAACTAACAAAGTGACCTCATTTGAAGAGGCCTTTGGGTTATAGGAGAACATTCTTAATTACTACTTTATAATGAAATGTTTGGATTCAAAAACAATTAAAGCTGTCAGTTTGAAATGTATGACATTTTTGTATAGAAAAATTGATTTCCCACATAAGGCTAAGTGTGACAGGTTGCAGATCCTTCCTGTGATAAATGTCATCAACAAATCATGGTCTAGTTGGTTTATTTTACATACGTCTGTTTCAATCTTCAGACAGTTTGTATGTATTGTAATATCTCAGCCTTGCTTTGACTAGGTTCATTTGACTCAAGTGTGAGAAATAAAATTCCATGTTTTCTCCAGATGACGAAAAATGGCATGAGAGAACTGACAGTAACTCCACCTCCAAACAGTACTTGCACACAGGCTTGGCTTTGAGCAGTGGTGAAAGTAACATTCAACACTTACCAGTATGGGGGCGGGGGCCAGGCCTTGGGCGGAAGGGGGGTGGGGCTGGGGGGTCAGTGTCCCCCAGCCAGCCCATCTGCAGTGCCTGGCCCGCACAGCCCGAGGCTCTGGCCGACGCTGCTGCAGTAGCGCTTTAGTGTTGGCTGTGTATGGGCTGCTACGGGGGGCCACTTTTTACCGGTACACCTTACCGGCTTACTTTCAGGCCTGACTTTGAGAGGAAAGCTCTTGCTGGCAAAGGCTGTGTGAACCAGCCTTCCGCTTGCCTTCCACAAGAGAAGTCTGCAGCTCAGACCTCAGTTGCCTGATGTGTAACACCAAAGTTGAGGCTGATGTCTGAAGATACTAGGTGGAGGGAAGAAGATGGACAACTGGGTACATCTTGTTTTTAGAAAGTTCATACATTCTGCAGCAGGGCTGGAAATAAATGGCTATTCATTCTGTACCATTGACACAGTGTAAACACCCAGGAAGAGATGGTCCCTACCTACCCTCAGTAGTTCTTAATCTATGGATGGACAGAACCAGGGTAGGGAACAGGGAGGAATCAGAAGGATTTTCCGGACACGTTGGATTCGCTATAAACAGCTGTGGGTTTTAAAGCGGGGCTTAAATGTGGACAGGATGAGCCTGGGCCATCAAACCACGCCGGGGACGAGAGATGGATGCCTCGAAGCAATGAGGTCAGCAGGCTCTAGGGATGGCGAAGGCAAGAGTGGGGGGTGGCCGGCCGGGCGGTAGGGGCTCAGGAGTTTGAAATGGCAGAGCTGGGGGGGGTGGGGGGGAGGCAGTGGTGCTGGCATGCGGGGGGGGTGACAAGGCTGGGGAAGGAAAAGGACTCGCAGCAGCTGGGGAGTGGAGGGGCGCTGACGGGCTGCGCGGCCAGGAAGGACCCTAGGTCGGAGCAGGCGGGGTCGCACGCGGGAGCCTTTGCACCCGGACCCTCCCCACAGGTGCGGTGACAGCGGCGGGGGTGGGACGCCCGGAGGGAGGCGGGGCCCATTCGGCCCCAGACTCCGCCCCGCGCTCTTGGTCCCCCCCCCGCCTTTCGGGGGCCAGCGACTCCCGGGTCACGTGCAGGGGGAGGGTGAGCAGGAAGCGGGCGGGCGGGCGCGCGCGCGGCCGGAATCGGATCCGCCGGTCGGGCTGCTCGCGCCGCCATGAGCCGCGGCTGTTACCTGGCGCTGTGCGCGCGGCCCGTGCAATTCGAGAAGGCGAATCCCGTCAACTGCGTCTTCTTCGATGAGGCCAATAAGCAGGTGCGAGGCCGGGGCCCCCCTCCCCCCACCCAGCCGGGGCAAGGACCCGCCTGCGGGGCGGGGCGGGACGGGCCGGGCATCGGCGGTAGCCCACCTGGCGGTGGGAGCCCCGCGGCCGGCTGGGCCGCTCGTCTGCCCCTGCCAAGGCGGGATGCGCCGCCCTCCCCTCGCACCTCCCCGGGGCGGGACCCGCCGGGGGCATCTCCCCGGCCCTGTGGCCATCCGCCATCGCAGCGAGGGTGGTGCCTGGGCTTGTCCGGTGCGAGGCTGGCCGGGCCACGGGGGGCTTCGCCCGCCGCCGCCGCTGTGGAGAGACGGCTTAAAAATCCTGCCCGCCCGCCCGCCCCTGTTCGCGGGGTCGGGAAAGCGGCGGCTGCAGCCCCAGCCTTGCTAACCCCGTCAGGGCACGGTCCGAGCCAGCGCTGCCTGGGCGCAGCTGGTGCCGAGGGGGCTGGTGCTGAAGCGTGGGTTTCCTCCTCCTCCTGGAGCGCTCCCCGGGGTCCTCAGCGAAACGGCGCCCCGGCTTTCTCACCCTGGCGGCCCTGAAGCCGCACAGCGAGAGGCTCGTCGCGAGTAAACGGCCTGCAGCCCCACCCCCCGAGCGTGTGCGGAGAAGCCGTTCTTGGTGCTAGTCGTTCCCTCGCTGTTCTTCGGGAGAGGCTGGAATCATGCGAGATGGCAAATATAAAGCTGCCTCCTCGGCTGTGGCACTGGAGACCGGACAGCCCGCGGCGGCAGATGCGGTGTCACAGCTGGAAATCCAACTTTTGCTGTTGCGTTCTGGTGGCTGCTGCTCCTCCTCCTCCTCCAGCACATTCCTTGGTTTCTAATTTGAGGGCTAATTTAAAATAAAGGCTTAGTAACATTGGCCAGTGCTTGGAAAAGCTCGCTCACCTGTGGTGACTAGGCAGTTTACCCTAACCCTAGTGAATAGGGATGGTGTTAATATAATGCAGTGTAGTTGTAGCCGGGTTGGTTGTAGGATATTGGAGAGACAGGTTTGGTGAGGTAATACCATAAACTCACTGAACATTAAATCCCCCCAAATGAGGGTAAATCCATCCTCCTCATCGTATCCACTCATTATACTCCACACCTGAACATAGCCATTATATGAACAACATACCCCCATATCTCAATGTCTGTACTTTCACCCGTTAAACTTTTACCCCCAATGGGGGAGACTGCAGATTATGTATTCCTTACGTCACCCGTTCCTAAACTGAATTTCACACCCCTTGATAATCTGTACCTTATTCCCTGATAACTAGAAACTTCTATGCTTAAACTCTGTACCGTTTTCTTTTTACTTCAGCATCATCTTAATAAAATTATTAAATCTTTTATTGGACCAACTTCTGTTATTGAGAGAGACAAGCTTTTGAAGAAGAGCTCTGTGTTAGCTCGAAAGCTTGTCTCTCTCGCCAACAGAAGTTGGTCCAATAAAAGATACTCCCTTACCAACTTGGTCTCTGTGATGGTCTAAATGATCAGTTTCTATATAATTTAAGCTTTCACTTAAAAGAGAAATTAAATATCTAGCTGTGAACTTCAGTCTCTGCCACTCTTTGTGGTCACTAAATTTTCCATATGCCTCTGACTGCAGCCTGCAGCTTTGTATCCACTTTTTGATACGGATATCCTGTGCCCCACACTCCTTACTTAAAAAAGTCCCAGATACTTTTTTACCTCACTTCTGACCTCCAGTGAGAAGTTCTTCATCCTCTTCTTTGGTAACAGCCACAAAAGGTTGTCCTAATATCAGCCTGATTTAAAAAAATACATAAATCTTAAAATACTAGTTTTTGAGAATAAAGAAAAAATCAAAAGTTTAAATGTATTTAATACATGTTATCTAAGGTAACAGTCACGTGCAGGGGGAGGGGGATCAGGAAGCGGGCGGGCGCGCGCGGCTGGAATCGGATCCGCCGGTCGGGCTGCTCGCGCCGCCATGAGCCGCGGCTGTTACCTGGCGCTGTGCGCGTGGCCCGTGCAATTCGAGAAGGCGAATCCCGTCAACTGCGTCTTCTTCGATGAGGCCAATAAGCAGGTGCGATACCCAGATGGGGTAAAATATTACAGTAACAGTTAATTGCAACTTAGTCTGTGAATATTATAAGGAACAGGAACTATGTTTTTATGTGTGTGGACTGTGCCTAGCTTACTGTTGATGCTACCCAAATAATACCTCTTGGAGATTCTTAGGCCTCATCTCCACTTAAAGTCTTACTAGTATAACTGTGGCTCAGGGATGTGATTTTTTTTTTTTTTTTTTAACATGGGTATGCCAGTAGAAAACCTTAGACACAGTTATACTAATAGAAGGCACTATATAGCAGTATAGCTTAGTTTGTTTTGCTGAACCAGAATAAATTATATAGGTCTAAGTGCTTTTATACTGGTATAACTGCATCTACGCTAGGAAGTTTTGTTGCTTTAGTTATGGTGGCTTAGTTAAAGCTACAAAACTTTTAAGTGTGGACAAGGCCTTAGAGATTACATGTATGGCCAGGGTTTACACTACCATGTTTGGTCAGCATAATTATGTTGGTTAAGGGGGTGAAAAAACCATGCCCCCAGATGACATAACTATGTCAGCAAAACCCCGAGACCGCATCTACGCTCAAAAGAAAAGTGGACCCTGCTGTGTTGCTCAGGGGTGTAAAAAATCCACCCCTTGAGTGACATAGTTAAGCCAACCTAACCTCTGGTGTAGGCAGTTCTAGGTCAACCTAGCTACCGTGACTCCAGGAGGTTGATTAACTACGCTGATGGGAGAACCCCTCCCCTCACTGTTGCGAGTGCCTACACTGAAGTGCTGCAGTGGCTGCTGTAGTATTTTGAGTATAGATAAGCCTTCAGTGTAAATGCAGCTCTGCTCATAAGAGTGCTCCTGTCCAAGTAGCTAATGTCATGGGAGATGGTGGAGTTATATACCAACAGAAAAACTCCTCCTATCAGCATAAGCTGCATCTACACTAGTGGGTTCTCTCAGTATAACTATATCAGTAAAGCATTTGTAGTGCAGAAAAGGCCTAAGTTTCTGTTCTATTGCTAACATGCTAACTGTCAGGTTCCTTTTTCTCAGTTGTGACTTTTTTTATTGTTTCAAACCTTGTACTTGAGGTATTAAGCCTTCTTATTGTCTGACTTTAAAAAAAAATTGTACAATAAACTTCGGGACTGATACACAGTTCTCCATTTTGTGCTCCAGTTTGCACAGTATTTGAACTCTGCATTATTACTAAGCCCCATCCTTTTCGGTTTAAACCGATTTCAAAAAAATCCTGGGTTTTACAAAAAGTATTATTTGGGTTTTTTTTCTGATTTTTCACGCTGCTTTTGTGTCATACAAATAATTAAAAAAAACTTGTTTTATTAGCAAAATACAGTACATTGCATTTTTAATATATAACAATACATTAGTCTGTGTGTGTATATGCAAAGCTGCCTGTTGAATTAAGGCTACTTATTAGTCTAGAAGATATACACAATAAACAAACAGGGGCACACACAAGCCCTGAAGTGCATGCACATCTGAATGTACTGATTAATCTGACACCTAGCATGTACACATTTCAAGCTGCTAGCAGATAACGGTTTAAAGATCTGACATGCTAAAATGGGAAGAACAAAATTTTTTATCAGAATATGTTTCACAAGGAAGTATTTGAAAGTTTAAAAAAAACAAACAGGTGAAAAGGATGAAGTTGAGTGTATGCACTGCAAATGGTGTGGCCCAATTATTAAATGTAAATATAGACAAATAGTTCTATGTCTGTAACAGTAAACTGTTTATTAAAATGAAAAGTTTTATTTGGGCATTAGAGATGTATTGTTTTCTAAACTCAGAGGTAGCATTGTGTTTCGAGTTCTGTTTTAGTTCTGCAGTAAACAACATTGAATTTCATTCATCAGAGCATTAATCTACTGAATAGTTCCCCCTCTGTCCATCCATCCACCAAAATAAACCCTAATATTTGCTCAGAAAAAATAAGTTTTTTCCACTGATTTTCACCTGTTTTTGTTGTTGTGGTAATAAACAGCGATAAATTCCCGAGAAAAATTAAAACTGAAAACAAAGGGCCCTAATTATTACTTAATAGGGGCTTATTTGATTTCCTTTCTTTTTGACAGACACAACTTTTCAAGGATTCCTTGGAACCTAGATAGATACTAGGTGACTACATTACCCTTTTTACATATCCCTGTATACAGATCTTAACAAAATACCTAAATCCCTTGGAGTTCTATGAGTAAATGCCTCTTGTTGCTTAAGGTCACTTTGAATGCTAATTGGTGTCTCTCTTACTCGAGTGTTGAACAAAATATACTTCTCCTTTAGTTGTAATTTTTAAGGTCACTCTTTACTTCCAAATATGACTTCTCTTGGACCTATGCTGTCTTGCTTGCTTGTCATGAATGCATCCGATGAAGTGAGCTGTAGTTCACGAAAGCTTATGCTCAAACAAATTTGTTAGTCTTTAAGGTGCCACAAGTACTCCTTTTCTTTTTTTCTTTTTAGAGCTCATCTCTTATATTTGGATGGTTTTACAGAAATAAGGCTTGTTGAGACCATGATATGACTTTGAGTTAGCTATGAAGCTGTGTCTTAAAATGCCTTTTTTTAAAAATATTCGATTTTAACTCTTAGGTTTTTGCTGTTCGATCTGGTGGAGCCACTGGGGTGGTTGTTAAAGGGTTGGAGGACAAAAATCCCATTTCATTCAGGTATGATCAGCAAGGTATTTTAATCTGTATTCTGTACTGCTCTAGGATACCAATTGTGATCTTGCAGCTATCTTTTACTGTATATGTCTCTTGGTTGTACTGTAGTTTGTCACCCAGGAGCAATATCCATAAAGTACTGGAATGTCTTGATCCTGTTGCTTGTTTTAAGAACATATTTTCATTCAATAACAACAAATGCAGTAAGTTTTCTTAAAACAAAAAACCCCATTGAAGAAAATTGTTAATATTCCCTTTATGTTTGAAAATTCAAACACACCCAAAACTCAAGAGTTTCAAACAAGCAAACAAACAAAAAATGTGGTTGTACATGAACTGAGACTTAGCATAAGTTGTAATTTGGCATTATTGAACATTAGCAGTCGGATGCACTAAAACATATGAGGGCCAATTTATGGCAGGTGTGGGAACCATAATTTTGAATTTACCTACTTATGCATTTAAATTCTCAAGCCATAATATTTCCTTAATATAGGTATTGCATTTTAATGTATCTTGTTTAATCTAACTCATCTTTCTGTAAAATAGATGGCATCTTTTGCTAACATGCTCTAAACTTCCATGAATCTCAAATTTCCATGTGCCTGTATGGTTGCAATACCCCAAAGAAACTACTTATCTGTTCTGTATCTGTGGAAGAACACCTGTAAAAATCTGTGATTAAAAGCTCTGTCCTCTTTCAGCCTCCTATTTCCTAGGAAAAAATGTATATTTTTATTAACACATCATAAATTATTAAGATAATGGCATCGAAAGTAAACTTATAAAGTTTGTGGATGATACCAAGCTGAGAGGGGGTGCAAGTGCTTGGAGGATAGGACTGAAATTTAAAATGATCTGGGCAAACTGAAGAAATGGTTTGAAGTAAGTAGGATGAAATTCAATAAAGACAAACGCAAAGTACTCCACTTAGGAAAGAACAATCAGTTGTACACATACAAAATGGGAAATGACTGGAAAGAGTACTGTGGAAGGGGATCTGGGGGTTATAGTGGATCATAAGCTAAATATGAGTCAGCAGTCTCACAATGTTGCAAAAAAAGCAAACATCAGCAGGAGTGTTGTAAGCAAGACACAAGAAGTAATTCTTCCACTCTACTCCACACTGATAAGGCCTCATCTGGAGTATTGTGTCCAATTCTGGGTGGTGCATTTCAAGAAAGATGTGGACAAATTGGAGAAAGTCTAGAGGAGAACACAAAAATGATTAAAGATCTAGAAAACACGACCCATGAGGAAAGATTGAAAAAATTGGGTTTGTTTAGTGTGGCGAGGAGGAAACTGAGGGGGGACAAACTTTTAAGTATATAAAGGAGGAGGGTGAAAATTTGTTCTCCTCAACATCTGAGGATAGAACAAGAAGTAATGGGCTTTAAATTGCAGCAAGAGAGGTTTACGTTGGTCATTAGGAAAAACTTCTAACTGTCAGAGTAGTTAAGCACTGGAACTAAGTGCCTAGGGAGGTTGTGGAATCTCTTGTCATTGGATGTTTTTTAGGAACAGGTTACACTTGTCAGGAATGGTCTAGTTATTAGTCCCGCCTTGAGTGCAGGGAACTGGACTAGATGACCGATTGAGATCCCTTGCAGTCCTACAGTTCTGTGATAAAATCCTAGTATGGACAAGACAATTGTACATTTAACACGTTAGCAGATCAGGGTAAGAACTAGTACCTGGGGGCCCTATCTAGCAAGGCCATGAGTGCCTTCAATTCTGACATCAGTGGGATTTGAAGGTGTGCAGCAAATTCTCTGAAGTCCTAGTGCCTTGTAGGTTGGAACCACAGTCCATCTCTCTCAGCTGACTGTCTTCCCCTAGTGTTTACCTTGACTTGCTGACACATGTTAAAATTACCATAGCTTTGTCCCCACTAAGATTTTACTGCTTGTTAGTTAACATGATAAAAATACTGGTATACCTTTTTTCCCCCCAGTGTGGCTGTGCCCTTTTACACTAATTTCAGGATCCACGGGTATCAATCTGTCTTCCCAATTAGTAAATAGTTTTAGAACACAGAGGCAAAGTTACTAGTCCTGCAATGTCACTGACATTGGTGTGGCTGAGAGTATTCAGCACCTTTGCACAATTAGGCACAAAGCAAGCATTCTTTTTTCTACATTACATTAAGCTATAGTTTTCTGTCATGCATTCAGTTAGAATTAGAGTATGAGCAAAGTTCATAATTCTTCCTTGAATTCCATTTCATAGTAGCAATAAAACAGTCAAGGCAGAGCATTTCTTGGAAGCTGTTGAATCTTGTATGTGGCTATAATCATTTGTAACTCCATAGTAGACTTGATCCATTCAGGAATTCTTCAGGAATATACTGCCTGTTGTATCTCGATGCATCAATATTGGACCTTATATTTGTCTGGCAGTTCTTATAAGTTGTACACAAGAATGTCTGCCTTTCATTTTGCCTATCCGTTCTCTTTTTGGAGAAATAACAGTTGTTAAAATTTTCTAACAAACGATAGAAATATACTCCTGATTGATTTTTATTTTATTTATTGGTGTAGAATGGAAGACAAAGGGGAAGTGAAATGCATCAAGTTTTCCTTGGGGAACAAGATATTGGCTGTTCAGAGAACCTCAAAGAGTGTGGTAAGAAAATTTGCTACAAACACAGGAAACTGGAACTAGAATTCTGGCCTCTCAGGTCCCAAAACACTGGTCTCTGCCATACAAGCTAAAAGAGTTCCTCTGTCTAACAACCAAAGTAATAGTTTCCTGATCCATTCTGTGACTGAGCCAGGAGAGGTCACCATTCTCACTTTCTGATGCACAAAAAGCCAGTTTTTTTCTGAAGATCCGATGACATCTGTGGATCCAAATAGTCACTCTTACTATCCACTCTTTGAGGGACGAACCCTTCAGGATGGGTGTCTGATCATTCTGAATTGAAATATATTTCCTAGCTTTTCCAGGACTTTTTTTCTGCAGAAAGAATGATTTGGCCTTTAAAAGTGTAAACTCTTAATGAAAACTGATTTCTTCCCATGAAGAATTGGCTAGGAGATAGGATTATTTCTCCAAGTGGAAAAGAAGCATTGTAATGTTTTACACTAGTATATCTAATCCAAAATAGATAGAGATGGTAAATTTACTCACCTCCTGTTTTGTGCTCATCAGATTCAATGCTTCATAGTTGCTAATATTCTAATATTACTTATTTCAGGACTTTTTGAACTTTATTCCAGACAGCCCTCAACTAGAATATACACAAGAATGCAAGGTATGTTGTGAATTCACTTCTTTAGTTTAAATGAAGTGCTAATACAAAACTAGGTGTTTTGTATAGATTCTCTGAACCACTGATGCACATGAATAGTGACATGAGTGAAGTGTGCTCCAGGCAGCCCATTGTTCTGTTCTTGG
Source organism: Caretta caretta (assembly GCF_965140235.1). Lineage (NCBI taxonomy): Eukaryota > Metazoa > Chordata > Testudines > Cheloniidae > Caretta > Caretta caretta. The sequence goes on along the minus strand of NC_134207.1, from coordinate 82,074,688 downwards.
TAGCATCTGAGATTCGGAAGTTAGTTTCCTAGTAAATTTTTTGTGCATATGTAACCAAACCCTGTATGGGCTGCCAGTGGGCATGACTTGGAGACTGTCGGCGCCAAAAGCATGAACCCTCTATTGCTTGATCTAAAAGACTAATGAGAGAGACTCCCATTGACTTTGGTGAACAATGGAGCAGGCCCTAGGTCCCTGCTGCAGGAAGCAGCAACACACCATAAACTTTGTATGTGAACCAGAGGGAGTGAAAGGACTATACTTTCTAGTGTGGGTTACTCTCCACAGGACCATATATCGCAAGGTGGTGGGTGCCCCTTAGCTCTGACAGCAGTGGGAATAGAGGATGCTCAGCACCTTGCAGGGTTGGATCCATATTTCCCATTTGACTGCCCCAAAATACAATTTCTCTTTCCATTTAGTGCTTCCCTCTGCACTTTGATTCTAATGGAAGTATTTGGTAGCTTTTGTTAGCATAGTTAATGGCTGTGAAAATGACTCAAACTGGTAACATTTTAAAATTATTATGGTTGAATATGCTTAGCTCTCACAAGTTGTTTTAGAACTTGCACTGGTTGTCCCCCTGAGTGGTGACATGTGCTGCTTCCACAGTATTTCCAGCCCTTTCTGGAGCCAAGCTCAGGGAACTGGAAACAGGAAATTGCTAGGGTACTGGTAATGCTAAGTCACTAATGAATCCAGACCACTTTAGCACGGTGGTCAAATAACTAATGTGAAATGAAAGGGGAGTTTGGGTGGGTGTCTCTCTCAATCCGGTCCTTTGGGCACTATTATCCATATTACCCAGACCACCACTATGTTTGACTCTAATGGACATGGAAGCTGAATTGCATGCTCGCCAACAGTTTGTCCCCCAGTTAGGGTTGTGAGGATAAGAGGACAGTATACATATGCTTTTTTTCTACCATTGCTGTATCTTTTATGGATTTTTACCAAAAAGAGGATTTTAATACCTTTATAAATGTAAGACTGTCTCTTCACAATAGCTTTCTAATAATAACAATGAAAGAATGGTTTAGCATGACATCTCTGTAGATAATTATTATAATAATAATCCATGTATTACTCTGTGACTGTGCAAGAGGATGAGTGCAAATACCAAAGGCTGAAGAAATATTTCAGGTAGTACTTGTGAAAGGTGCCAGACTGAGGGTCATAAAATAAAGACGTACTATTATGATTTGGTATCCTGCATGGCAGTAGTTCCTGCAGTTAGACCAGGGGTCTCAAACACGCGGCCCCTCCCCCCCAGCGCTTACCTAGAGCGGCTCCGGCCCGGCGCACACTGGGGGTAGGGCTGCCTCCCTCCCTGCCCTGCCCCCATGCCGCTCTGGGAAGCGGCCAGAACCTGGGGAAGGGGGGCACAGGGGTCTGTGTATTGCCCTTGCTTCCAGAACCCCTCCTGCAGCCGAGCCCCCTGCTGCACCCCGCACCCCTCCTGCACTCCAACCCCCTGTCCTGAGCCCCCTGCCACACCCCTCACCCCTCCTGGACCCCACACCCCAACTCCCTGCCCTGAGCCCCCTGCAGCACCCTGCACACCTCCTGCACCTCAACTCCCTGCCCTGAGCTCCTGCCATACCCCACACCCCTCCTGCACCCCCTGGGGGCAGGGAGGGGGCGGAGTTGGGGTGGGGATTTTGGGGAAGGGGTTGGAATGGGGGCAGGGAAGGAGTGAAAAGAGGTGGGGCAGGGAAGGAGCCTCATGGAAGGGCGGAGTGGGGTCAGGGCTGGGGGCAGCGGGTGGGGGGGGGGGGTCGTCAGTGATGCGGCCCTTGGACCAACGTACTAGTCCTCATGTGGCCCTCGTGGTCATTTGAGTTTGAGACCCCTGAGTTAGACCAATAATGGGTCTACCAGGCAAACCAAAACTGAAATATACTAGGGTAGATGCAAGTTCCCAGATTCTAAGCTAAAATTTTACTTGTTTACACAGATAGTTAATAATCTGTTTATATCTTCTTTTAATAAAAGACCAAGAATGCCAACATTTTAGGCTTTTGCTGGACAAGTTCTACAGAAATTGTCTTCATAACAGATCAAGGAATTGAATTCTATCAGGTAATCCAAATAATTGTCTGGTAAAAATGTGCATATTTGGAAATTTCAGCATTAAATTTTATTGTTGCTTAGAGGTTAAATGTTTTAATTATCTTGCAGTCCCTGGCTCTGAACTTCTTACCTCTAGCCCTGAACTGTTTAGTATGATTATACAAGGAAACTGAGATAAGGAAAAAGTGAATGTTTTATCCTGGAGAATTTTTTGATGTTTTTGCTTTTAGAGAGTTAAATGCAATTTTTTTTGGACATTGAATATGTTGTAGTTTTACTATCACAACAAGCTATTTATGCTATTATTAGAAAATATACTCGAGTGAGAAGGATTTAATTAATCTATTTAGCAACTCTGGCTTAGTAAATCTCTTTAATTGTAGTAAAATTAATATAAATGTTAACAAATTTGAAATATTTTTTTACTTCATGCAAAGTAAAGCAGCAATATATTTAAGAGTGCACGAATTCAGTGCTAAGCTTAACAGAGTTAATGCCCATTAGCTAAGACCATGTCACACCTGCCCATCCCTGACATGTCCAATATACCATCTTAAACCCATCTCCCTCCCATCTTGTCCTAATTCCTTAACTGCTGAGTTCTCCTCAGACTTTTGTATTTAACTTGTGTGCTGTTGGAGTGATCTACTGGATAAACATTCCTCTTTCTGGTGATTAGGTGAATGTTTTCTGAAAATACTACTGGAGTGTGTTGATCATGTTGAGCAGGCGATAAGGCAGTGGCTGAATTTAAAAAAAAAAAAATCAAAAACCCATAGAATAAACTTGTGCACAATGGACTGCAGAGCTAAATCTGTTTCTCACTTGACTTGACATGTACCAGGAGTCTATCCATATGAAGCAAGCTGTGGGATTTGGAGTAGGGACTGTCTTCTGTATGTACCGCACGAGGTGGATTGATTATAATTAGTTATATTAATTATTTAAATCAGCAAGCAGGGAATCTTGATTTTAATAATTGATTTTAATCTTGTTTTGTATTTATACTTCTTATTTTCCTAAAGAGAGGTTCATTCTCATTGATTTGGTATAACAGTTAAAAGTATCGATTTGCTACTAACGATAGTCTTTCCACTAAATTGGCTGGTACTATTTGGCAACCAGGAGGATATACTATATCTATAGGCATTTATTTAAACAATTATATAGCTTAACATATATTTTATTCTGATTCATACTTTTTACATCTTTTATGTTAAAAAATGGCAAATGACACGCTATTTTTTTACTCATTTGTGTCAAGCTGCATTTGGATGGAAATTGGAATTACATTAAAAATGCACAAAAGCAGTATTGTAAAATTTTCTTTTATTAAATAAACTACCTTAAATGTGCTAATACATAAGCTTATTTTTCTTATCAAAACGTGTTTTGCATTTAAAACTGATTTATTAAACAAATGAAGTATTAACTGTAGTTAGTGAATTGACAGATTTGTTTCTAGTCATCATGGGGCAGATTTTCAAAGGTCTTTAGGAACCTAAAGATACAGATATATGCTTAATGGGTTTTTCCTAAGCACCATGGGAGATAGGCACCTAATCTGCATAGGCACTTTTGAAAATTCCACTAGGCTCCTAAAGGTGTTTGAACATCTGGCCCCACCCAGGTCCTTAAAAGTGTTTAGAACAGGTATATCTCATCCTCTCCCAACTGTTCTTTTTTTATCCATAGCTTAGATATGGACAAGCTTTTCTGCTTTTTTTAACTCCCAGTCAGTTTCTCAACTTTGAACTAGTCCAAATGAAGAAAATAGACTGCACCTGCAATCTAAACTGAAACCAAAAGAATTTAAGACAAAAGCTTTTTGAACAACAGAAACTGAAAGTATTTGCGTTAGGAAAAATGTAAACATCAGCATTTGCTGCATTTTAAAGACTGAAAATAATATAGATACTTATGTTATACCAATAAAATAAAAACCAGCAGGATCTTATTAAAGGGAAAAAGGCAAAATACCACATTTATTCTGAATACAGAAAGAATCATAGTAAGCAGTTAGTTATAGCTATAACATTCCATTCAGTTTCATATTTATTCACACATTCATACACACACACAGGTTCTGCAAGGTAGTTATCATAGTTACCAGCCTTTGAGTTGCTCATGCCAAGCCACTGGCCAGGTGGCCTGGACATGAGGAGGGAGCAGGGCCTTGTCAGATGCTCATCTGATGCTCCTGGAAGTTGGTTTGCAGAATCAGACCCCAAAGTTCTCACTTTCTAGAGTCCATTTTTATAGGAGTTTCTTCCTATGCCAGTCTATGGGAATTGCTTCATCATGCTGTTGCTGAATCAATCAGCAGATAGCACATTCCTGATGGCTCCGTGCTGCTAGATGTTATCTTGTTCTTTGGTTCTCCCATTCTTGAGGCTGTTGGGTGGATTCCAGTCTGCCCTCCGGGGGTCCTTTGGTTATTTCCACTTGACGCCTTCTTCAGCCGATGGACACTGGATTCTTAGGCTGGCACCTCCCCGATCATTCAGTTATTATCCACACCAAGCATCCATCCACATACATCCTCTATCTCTATTTTAATCACAATTGTTAATACAACAAAAGGGCGGGGAGTCTCTGGGTGCTGTTTCTGTTGTTACAGAGAATTGCTTTGAGTCTCTCTCTGTGTGAATTGCTTTGAGAACAGACTCTGTCTTAGAATGTACTAACACAATTAGCAGCTTGCAAGTTTCACACATAGAGGGAGAGAAACAGTACCAAAAACCAAGAGACCTCTTAATTAGTAATACCCTGGAATTTAAACTATGGGGAATCAAACTCATTTGTGATTTTAATACAGAACTTCTTTAATATGATTCAACACTTAACTTAATGCAGTACGTGACATTGTCAGATTTGTAAATGTTGAGTTGACCTGAAAAGGTTAAGATACTCCCCCCCCCCCCCCCCCCCCGATCCTGTATATAACTGAATAAATATCACTCTTTAACACCTTAAATTTGTGGAGGGTTCATTGATGCTGCATATTTATTTAAATAGATTTCTTAATAGATAATAAGTTTAGGCTTTAACATAGGGCATCATAATTTAAAATTGAACATGATATATTTTCAAAAAGAAAAATGTATTTAAATCTATTTTTATTTAAAAAATCGTCAATATTTATCTATCTTGGTGGGGCACCTAGCACAGTGGGGCCACTAGCCGCTACTGGAATAGTAAAGGTGCTATTACTTTGTGTCTTCAGGTATTACCAGAGAAGCGAACTTTGAAACTGGTGAAAAATCAGAATATCAATGTAAACTGGTACATGTATTGCCCGGAGAGTTCCGTCATTCTGCTATCGACTACAGTCCTTGGCAATGTCCTCCAGCCATTCTATTTCAAGGTAAGGGACACATTCCCAATCTTGAGTTTTGTTTGATACGTTTTTCAGGGGACTGTCTCCTCCCCACCTCTCATCCCCCACTCCCCCATGTTGGTCTTTTCTATTTTTAGTTTCCTCCTAGATGTGTAATGGTTCCAGTCCCTCATACAAATAAAAATAAAAAAGCAGACAAAATGAAAACCTACGCGCCAATCTTTCTCTCTGTGAGTAGAGAAGGAAGAGATTTCTATTTGTAAATACTTGGGAGACACTCTAACACTCGATAGATGTGCCTCCACAGGGAAGTGAGTCAATATGATGCTGGATAGCTGACATTAGAGGAGTAATGCAGCAAAAGCAAAGTCAATGATACATACATTTTGGTGGCCCAGTGACTTTGCAAAAGGATTATATCTTTCCAGAAATTACCCTTTCAATTAAATACATTTAAACACAACTTGAAAATCCAACCCCAGTAGCAACTACAGTACCCTAAGCCTTCAATTTCTGCAGAATGTGATCTTTCATTTAAAGGAAAAACTAAGTTTCTAGTACTCTTGCTTGTAACTGTAACCTTCTAAACGTGAATGAATACATTGTTCTCTTCTTGAGCCTGTGGAGACAACTGCTAGTTGTTCCCAAGCATCATGACATTGAAAAGATTTGAGTTATTTCTGCAGCTGCTGTTTCAAATCCTTTGGGCAGCATTTCAGTCTGACAAGAAACTTTCATGCTGCTGTGGTTTGAGGAAAGCTATGACTATGAGCTCAGCAGCTGAACACGGAAAATATTCATGGGAGAGAGGGATTCTATGGGGGGTAGAACTGCACTCCTTTCTTTCCTCCCTCCCCATCTCCAAAGAAGCAGAAGTCTTTGAGTGGGGTGAAGAGAGCACACCCCTTTCTTCCAGCAGTCAGAGGGAGGAGGTAAAATGGAGGTTTCCCATGTGTCATGCCTACTGCTCCAGTTTACGTGAAAGGAGCCCCCAAGCAGGATCCTGGGACAGCAGTGTGCCAGGAGTCTTGGCATCTTCCTGGCAGATGATGGGGTGAAGACATAGGCTTCTGATCAGAGTTTTGCCAAGGACCTTGCTGGCCAGTAGGTACCCAGTGAATTTTTTCAACTTCTCAATTAAAATGTTAATATTGTGATAACTTCCTCAAGAGACCTTTGAAGATACAAAATTTGAAATAAAACTTTCAGGAGAGGTCAGTTGTAAAAAGAAAAGCTTCCATGATCTATGTAAGGCTTCTACCCCCATCCCAAAGAGGCTGAGTGCCTACTGTTCTCATTAGAGAGATGTGGGTGGTCAGCTCCTCTGAAAATCAGGCCATTCTGGTCTAGAATTCCAGATTCAACTATAAATGGGTTTGACTATAGATTCTTATATTAGTTTAATTAAACTGAAACGGAAGCGTAAGACCTCATTCACTGAAACTGGTGCAGTAGAATGTTAAAGTAATAACTCTGCTGTTCATATAGTGCCTACCAAAACAGGGATGGGGCCACATTACAAATAGTAGTAAATAAATGAGTTGATTGCTCTAAAATCTTCTCTTCTTTTTGGAACAGTATCACCACTTCTCACAACTAGTGAGTGCCATTCATATTATCACAGGCCTTCATAGAAAGGAAAGAAGAAACTTTTTCTAGATTAGACCTGACAGACTGAAACTTTTTTTTTTTAAACAGGGAGGAACAATGTCAAAATTATCAAAGTTTGAAATTGAATTGCCTGCAGTACCCAAGTCCTCCAAACTCAGCCTTTCTGAAAGAGATATTGCTATGGCTACAATGTACGTATCACTGAATAATCAGTCTTTTCCTTCATTTAAAGGGTATTGACAACTTTTGTAGTGGAGATCCAGAGAGAGGAGGGTACAGTCCAGTCATGGTAAAATGACTTCACTCATTGATTTGGCTTTTTATCTTATTATAGAGTATTGTTAAAATGCTTGGTACTGGACTGAAAGTAAAGGAGCCTAAAGAACTCTTATAAAAATATAGAACTGATTAGGAAGTGGATGAGTCTCTATCATTTGAGAGAGATAAAATTAAACATTACAGTAGGCTGGTAAATGTACAAGAGAGACCAATCTTGTATGAACCGAGCTGGCCTGAATGATAGATATGTCACTTAATTTAGATTCTGTAAGCTACTTGACTTATGTATGACTTCATGTGAGTTGTTTTTTGAGGGAGAAGCAATGTGACCATGACAGACTGGTCAGACACTGCAGTAATAGGATAACTTGCTGTCTTCATTGTAGAAAGGGTCTCCTAGGTGCAATTTTTCTGCTAGTATATTCATTTATTTGAAGAATAACATTTTAATCATGTTGTTTTGTTAGATATGGGCAGCTTTATGTTCTCTATCTGAGGCATCATTCAAGGACTTCCAATAGTACCGGAGCAGAAGTAGTCCTTTATCATTTACCAAGGTAAATTGTGTTTTGGTTTTTATTTTTAGATATAAATGACCTTGCTGATCAATGCCTTTTATCTCTGATGTTAATGTTTTCATAGGGAAAGCTCCTGTAAGAAGATGCATATATTAAAGTTGAACAGGACAGGAAAGTTTGCATTGAATGTTGTAGATAACTTGGTGGTAGTTCATCATCAGGACACTGAGGTATGATCTGCCTACAGATTATTTATGTCTTGTCTTTAAAGTTTGTGCTAGATTTTCTGAAGGCAATGGGCCTGTTCCTTCAAATACTTTTGCATGTACTTAGTCTTTCCAAGTAAAGCTAAGGATGTGTGTAAGTGTTTTCAGGATCAGGGCCGAAATTTGTAATTTACAGGGGAAAAAATTCGTAATTTACAGGGGGGAAAATCCCATTCCTAATTGCAATGCATTGGAATGAAAATCATAATTCAGATCCATCTTCTTTTCAGTTTCTTCTTTCTCTCTCTCTCTCTCTCTTTCCCCCCTCCCCCCCATCCTTCCCCAAAAAAAGAAAAAGTTGGGGGGCATAAACCTGTCTGCTTCTCTCAGCCTAAAGGTTTATATGTTTACAGCTGGAGCAAAGCTGGTTCAGCCATTGAAAGCCCCATGTTCCTCTTATGATTAGAAACTTTGCATTCTAGTAACTCAAATGGTTGCAGCTAGAAACTGATCTTGATTTTTAAGTCTCAAACAAATCTTAAAAACCCACATATGGGGAGAAAATAATAGTTCACATGATTTTTAAAGTTTTTGTTTGTTTGTTTGTTTGTTTTAAAGTCATGTGTACAAAAGAACTTTTCCATCTCTCTGTTTTGGGCCAGGGGCATGTGTTTATAGGATGCAACTAAGCCAGTATAACAAATTTTATTTTGTAGTGTAGTGGATGTAGAGTAGTGCCTACTACTATTCAGATTGCAAAACAGTTACCATTCTAGAACCCTGTAATTTTCATGGTCTTGATTCTCCAAAACATTCACCTTTTTGGAGACTGTCTTCCTATCTCTTGCTTCAAAAGTTAAGCTTATTTTTGAGAAAGGATTGAGCAAAATCTTTCTGTATGTTTTTGAGTTTTAGGAGAATGGCAAAACTACTTCCCTATTGTGTGTGTTGTGTTCTAATAAAATACACCTTTTCAATAAAGCTGTAGCAAAAATGCTGAAGTTTGAAACTCACCATGGATGTACAGGAGAAGATCATCAAAGGACAATGAGATGGCCAAGTCCCATTGAATAGGAGTTGGTGCCAAGCTGCCCTTTTGTGCCTTGAAAATCTCTCCCACAGTTCTCATTAGACACCCTGCTTGGTTTTGGGAGGAAAAACAATTGGAGATTACATGTGATGAGAGGCAAAGTGATATACTTGCCTCAGAGCCTAATAAAATCCTGTCCCTGCTTTCATCATCACTGTACATTCTCACTGACAAGATCTGGAAGCTTGACAAGACTGCTGCTCTGACAGTTGCTGGAGCAATTTGCATGAGAAGTTGTAAATGTCTCATTGAAACACACTTCATTACTGTTTAGCATAAATATATGCTATAAAATATACAGGATGTGCAATATGCTGAACTAATGTTCCCATTGGAGCCTTAACTACTCCCTGAATTTTTTGAGCATTAGCTGTAATCCTAAAATAAACCAAAAGACATTGATACTAATGTAGGTTTTTTTAATTACTTTATCGTATTTGACTGAAGTAGAGAGAATTAGTCTTTTAAGGCAGTGTTTTTCAAAGTTCAGGTCATGACCCAGTCATGGGTCGCCTTGCTCAGCACCCAGGGACCCTAGCGGCTCTGGTCAGCACCGCCAACGAGGATGTTTAGTCCTGTCGGAGGTGCTGCCCAGCTAAGGCAGGCGGGTGCCTACCTGTTCCGACACTGTGCTGTGCCCCGGAAGCAGCCAGCAGCGAGTCCGGCTCCTAGGCAGGGGGGCCACGAGGCTCCGTGCGCTGCCCGAGCACTGGCTCCGCACTCCCATTGGCCGGTGCTTGCGGGTAAGAGCTGCGTGGAGCTGCTTGCATGCCTCTGCCTAGGAGCCAGACTTGCTGCTGGCTGCTTCCGGGGTGCAGCACAGTCCACGGGGCAAAGACAGGCAGGAAGCCTGCCTCTGCACCCTGGCTGTGCCCCTGACTGGGAGCCGCTGGAGATAAGCCCACGCCCCAATCCCCTGCCCCAGCCCTGAGCCCCCCCCGACCCAGAATCCCTTCCTGCACCCCAAACCCCTCATCCCCACCCCCACCTCAGAGCCTGCACCCTCAGCCCAGAGCCCTGACCCCTCCCGCACTCCAACCCCCTGCCGCATCCCAGAGCCCCCTCCCAGACCCTAAACCCCTCATCCCCAGCTCCGTTGGGTTGTGAGCATCAACAATTTTCTTCAGCTGGGTCCCCAGAAAAAAAGTTTGAAAACCACTGTTCTAAGGCATCTGCAAAAGGGGCCTGAGTTAAGGTTGAGCATTAAATTCTTAACATTGGGAACTTCCTGGCACTTGAGTGTCTGACTTCCCAACCTTAATGTTGCATTCAGGCTAACTTTTAATAATATAGGGCCCCAGTCTTGCAAAAACTCCTAGGCAGATGTGTAATCTTATGCACATAGTAGTACCGTTGAAAACAGAGCTCTTGCAAGATTGGAGCCTCAATAGTTAATCTGTCTGTGATGAAGGACTGCGTAGATGGTGGCTAGATCTTTACTTACACAAAAAGCTTTTGTCTCCTAAATGAACTCCTTCCAGGCAGCTTAAAAAGAGTTTGGATAATATGCCCCGTTAGTAGATGTTGCAGAGCAGGGTTTTTAATTGAGTCTGTAATTTGAGGAAAATATACTTCTGGTAATTTTTGGAAAACCTATAAACCAAGTGAAGTAAGTAACATGATTTAATTATTACAAGAGCAGAGGATGAAATAAATGCAAAACCATTTGAACATGAATGACTTGAGATGTGCTCTTATAATTGCTGAATGTCTTCTCATGGGCATGAAAAATGAGGGGCACTTTCTTTTCAATTTTAGACATCTGTAATATTTGATATCAAACTAAAGGGAGAATTTGATGGGACCGTTACCCTTCATCAGCTTGTTCTTCCAGCTCGATCAATACAGCCCTATCAGATCCCTGTGGCAGGTAAAAGGATTACATGGCAATTAAACACAGTGAACATGTTTTTCAATCCTAGGTACATATACAAGCTCCATTAGCATAGTATCTAAGTGCCTCACAGTCTTCAATGTATTTTTCCTCACAACACCTGTGAGGTAGGGAAGTGCTATTATTCCCCATCTTAGGGGGTGGGGTGGGGTACAAGGCACAGAGGGTAAGTGATTTGTCCAGAGTCACTCAAACATCTATGGAAATGCAAGGACTTGAACCCAGTCTTCTGAGCCCTAGCTGAATGTCCTATTCACTGGATCACCCTCCTTCTCCTCTTGTGCTTAAACTGTGATAAAATGCACAAAAGTAACAATTACTCCTTAAGACAGATACTTATTCACCTACCATCATACCTTGAGGTAAAATTTAAGTGGTGTGTGGGAGCTGTGTTCAGTGTCAGTGAACTGTTCACTTGTGTACAATTAAAGTGCTGACTTGTTACTTTAACAGTGTGTCTCTTACTATACAGCTATGGTGGTGTAAAGCACACCTTTGCGCTCCCCCAGTTCTGGAGCTGCTGTGTGTAACAGGGTCGGTCCCATGGCATACATTAGAGCAACCTGAGGGTTTCTGTAATATACTGTAGTTGCTAACAGCCCCAAGGTGCTGAAACCATGGCAGAGGATCAGCACAGCATAACAGTATCCAGGCCCCTTACACTAGCCATGGGTGGAATAGAAACATCTACTTACACAAACTCTGCACCACCTGAGGATCTCTCCTGCACTGGGATGCTCACCCCCGGGTCAGATACAGTAGCCCCACAGTTACGATTCTACAAGCAGTGTAGCACACAGTGGCTATGTTAGACTGGACTAGAGGATCTTGTATATATTTTGCCTGAGATGGGATCTTCCACTTTAAAGAATTTAATTCTGACCTGTTCTTTTCTCTGAAGTCACAATGGAAATAGTGATTCTGGAAGATGTGACTTGGCAACTGGTGTATGTGTGTCGTGGGTATATATGTAACTACTTCACAAATTAATATTATGTAACAAACAGGATGCTTAATTTCAGTATGCAAAAACCGCTTTCCAGTTTTTTGAGGAACTAAGAAATACAACAATGTGCTTGCATGCAATATCGAGCAAACTGAGCAGCATTATTTTTATTGTATTAGGATGGGTTATGGCATGTTTTTTCTTTTTAACTGAGTTGTGGAATACTTGTGTGTTGTGTTGAAATCATAACACCCAAACTAATGAATAGCTTTAAATTTGAGAAATAAGTGAGGAGGCAGAAGGAACACAGAGTCTCTCAAGAGGCAACAAGTTCTGCAGTCAGTTAACAGTGATACGTAGCTTCTTGTTCATACAGCTACATCAAAGCAACAAGCTGCTTAGGTGTTAGTGTTGCAAAAAGTCTTTTAACCATAAAGTGGCAAGTTATGATTTCAACACAACACAAGGTGACAAAACCAAGTGTGATTCGTGACACATTTTACTAAAAACCGAGCTACTACATCTTGAAAGGGAAAACAGATGATAGTTAATTTCTTGCATAAACAAGAATGTGCACGCTAATCAGCTAATAAATCTTACCTACTCATGGCAGCTGGAGAAATCCGTCTGTCCTGGGACTTGTTTTTCTTTGTTTCAGATGTTAACTTTTCCCCCCATGTGCAGGTCCAGCCTCCGTGACTAATCAGTCTCCTGTTCCATGTAAACTCTGTATCCTTTGGTTCAATTTTATTCTGGAACTTTGTCCAGATGCAATTGTTTCTCTATGCACCTGCAAATTTAGGATTTCTGCTATTAGAAATAAAGTGAAAAGGGGGAATCAAATATTTGTTCTTCCTTGCCTGTTAGACAAGCCTGTTAGTAGGATTTTTGGTGAAAGAATGGAGTACTGGAATATTACAACAAAATATTTGAATGTAGTCCCACTATAACTTGACTAAGATAGCATTGTGGGGTTCGTAGTCTCTCATTTCAGATAAGGCTTCTCTGAGAATTAAATGGTGGTATAAAGCTTTTGAAAGCAAAAGTGTGCTATAGCTGCAATACAGAATCAAAATATACTTTAATGTTAAGAAGTCTAGGAATGAAATTCCTTTAATATATTCAGCTGAAACGTCATAAGGAAATGAGGAAATCATCTTGTGACTGGTTCATAAGGGATGATAAACAACAAAGGGGACAATGTTGGAGATCTGAATGAGGCTGCTTGAATTCGGTCCTAATCAGCAACTTCTGGGGGCTTATTTATTTAAGCCAATGCTAATATGAGTGGTTTTATAAACAGATATGCTAGTATCAAAAGTAGGGCTGGTGTTTTATTTCTTAAGAATTTTCTTTAACGTTTAGATTCCTCCTCCTGGATTGTCTTTCAGCCTGATATTATAATCAGCGCAAGTGAAGGTAAATTGGATGTGATAAGTTTCCCATTAATTTTTAGATTGAAGTACAGCACCTCTATCCTATCCTTCTAATTCCAGTCCCATTAGCGTAATAGTCTAACTTCCATTTACATCAATGTGAATCTCACTAATGGACATCAGGGTTAATGAAGCATAACTGAAGGTGATTACATGTTTGTCACTTAAGTAATGAAACTATTTTGGATATGTCTTAACAAAAGAGGCAGAATGGGAGAAACTAAGGCCTTGTCTACACTACATAGTTTTGTTGGCAAAAGCTGCTTTTTGCTGACAAAACAGGAGGTGTTCACACAACAAAGCTATTTTTGGCAGCAAAACCATAGCACCTCAAGGAGAAGCATAGCTTTTTGCTGCATAGTTAAAGTGACAGTCAGTGTAGACTCTGCTGTTTGTTTTGTTGACATAACTGGCTTCCACTAGTATCCCACAATGTCTGCTGTGATGGCTCTGCTCACTGTTTTGATCTCCCTACAGGCATGCACCCCTCTCCTTTCAAAGCTCTGGGAAGTATCTAACAGCTGAGCATGCTGCTCTGGGAACTAACTGTTAAGGAGGAATGTTCTGCCCTGCACTAGGAACACAGCTGCAGGCAGACTGCTGCTGCAGAGAGCGGGGAGGAGGGGAAGGGGACAGGACTGCTGCTTTGACATACCTCAGCAGAGAGAGCTCACAGGGCTGCTCAGGATGCTGCTCCTGAGGATGTTGTGGGAGAACTTGGAGGGAATCACAGAACCATAGGCAGAGTGGGCTGCTTTGGGAGAGACTGCTGTGCTGAGCAGAGCTGGGGGCTGATGTGGGTGAGGGGGTGTCCCCCTCCCTCAGGATAGGTCAGTCAGCCTGCTGTCTCCAGCACCCCAGACACACCACTCTCCTTCTCACCCCCCCCCCCCCTTTTCAATTGAAAAGCGGCTGACAATCTACTAGTATTCCCATGGAATGGTAGGATTGAGAAACCTACATCATGTGATGCTGTACCTTCCCCCTTGAAGCATTGCAAGCCCTTCCCAAAGCACCTTGTGACCAGTTGCACAGTGGGATAGCTACCAGAGTGCACTGCTCTCTGTGTCAATGCAAGAGCTGCTAGTGTGAACGCACTCTGTTGACACAAGGAACTAGTGTGGACATGCAACAGCTATTTTAATTGAAGTGCTTTAATTAAAGCGGCATAACTGTTGCTGACAAAACTTTGTAGTGTAGACAAGGCTTAAGTGTAAAATAACTTGTATGGCTATGGAAGACTGTCATGTACGAGTTTTCACGTGTTAAGTCAAAACTGAAGTGGTCCTCACTAGTTGTGTGATTAGTTTTTAGTTAATATTTTTAATAAGGCTTGATGGTTGGCTCTCTTAAACCTAGGTTATCTCTGGAATCTCGAGGTGAAACTTGAGCCTGTGGTTAACCTCTTGCCAGATAAAGGAAAGCTAATGGATTTTCTTCTCCAGAGAAAGGAATGCAAAATGGTTATCCTATCTGTGTGTTCTCAGAGTAAGTCTTGCTCTTACTGGTTGTGTCTCTCCATCTCTTTCGTGGAAGCATTGCAGAGGTGTCTTCCTGTACTGTCCTCATTCAAGGCTAGTTCTCCATTGCCTTGAGCTCAGTATCTTATTTTGTGAACTACCAGGGACTAAATTAGGGAAGCATTTTGTGTACCAGTGACTGAACCACATTCTCAACATAGTTTCTCATCAGTGATGTTGCCTATGCTGCCAACAATATCTAAGCCATGTTGCTTTTGAATCTCTCTCTCAAAATCATTTTCTGATGGCTATTGTGTGCACATGCTTGAAAATATAAGATGAGTCTGGTTCCTTCTTTGAACCCAATTCTTGATTTCACCAAATGAATCTTCATATCCTGGCAAAAGGCATTTGCATTCCAATTAATCATAGTGCTTACTATAGTCTACACTTAAAATTTATAACTAGCCATGTTGACACACCTGAGCGGTGGATTACCTACATATACAGAAAAACGTCTTGTTGATGTGGGAAGTGTCTATGTTACGGGTGCCTCAGCAGCATTGCTGCAGCGGTACCACCCATAGTGTAGACATACCCTTAGTGCAAAGGGAAATTGGAATTTAGGATGTTCATGGGTCAGTTGACCTACTCTGCTGTGCTTAAGAGCATTTCCTGACTGTAACAGTTACCTTTAAAGAGTCTGTGGTAAAAACATTACTGGAGTATATACTCCACTAGCAAGAGGGACAGACTGTTTTATCAGTATCTTGTTTTTTATGGCTATTGTCTTTCAGTGTTAAGTGAACCAGACAGGGGAACGTTGGCTGTGATTGCCACTGTTTTTGATAAACTCAATCATGAGTATAAAAAGTACTTGGAAGCAGAGCAGAGTTATACAATGGTAAGTAATCTGCATCAGTGGCTATTTAGACAACGCATTTCAAAAAATACTAACCCTTATGGTTTTCATCACAGAGATGAAAACTGAAGTCAGTTAGCCATAGCAAGTGCACCTTCCCCTTTGCATGTGTACAGAACTTCAACTTTACAGCATAATAGCTCTTCTACTTTTATATATACTGTTGCAGAACCATGAATTTGAATTTTCTGACTTATGTTCTAAATATTTCAACCATATCAGTTTTTTAGGTTGCACCCAACTTGAGTATTTCTGGTGGAACTATTGAGTAACCAGATACCAATGGGAATAACCTACACTGCAATAAAGCACCATTCTACATTGTATTTAATATATATTATGAGCTAGCTTGTACAGAACTAAGCCCTACGAAAACTTGACTTACTGAATAAAGCTGAAGATTTTTCATAGTACAATAAGAGTTGAATCAAGAATGTTTGTCAAAGTTAAACAGCATGTTAGCCTTAGATCAGACCACTGATTTTGCTCTAAAGGTAACGCATACTGATTACTTAGCCCTGTGTACATAAAGCCTACTCAGTACAAAATAGCTTTGTTAATAAGACTATTCATCTTCCCTCTGCCTTGTTGTAGGTGGTAGAAACAGGCCAGAGCCGAGGCAATCCCCTTCTGAAACGACCAGTCCGTACTCAAGCAGTTATTGACCAGTCTGACATGTACACACATGTTCTGTCAGTGTTTACTGAAAAGAAGGTTAGTAAAGAAACTTAACTTGTACATGTGAATGAATCAAGTGCAAAGAACTGATAGTGCTAGACAGGAAAATTTTCCTAAGAGGAAGGTTGGGTACATGGGACTACGGAAAGACTGGTGATACTCACTACAATTCTTCTGAAGGACACAAGCTGTCTTTGGTAACAGTCTAGTTGAATATCATAATTATGTGGAGTGAGTGTTGGGTTAGATAACAGTAACTTCTGCCAGTACCTGACAGGAGAATCTGTTGCTAATCTAAGCCATTAACTCGTATGCAAGTCGCCACTTCAGAATTTTAACTACCATAATTTTTCCTCTTGCTGCATAGGAAGCACCTCACAAGTTCACTATAGCAGTCTTGATGGAATACATTCGCTCTCTTAACCAGTTCCAGATTGCAGTTCAGGTAAAGTTCTGCAAAAAGCAATAAGGGGCAGTTCCTGCTCATACTTTTAAATCCTGTTTCCTGTAGAATGGGAGGAGAGTAGTATGGGCCTTGAGGAGGTTGTTACAGTAGTAGAGGTGGGAGATGAGCAGTGTCTCTGGGTTCTAGAGATCAGTTCAAAATACAGTCCAGATTTTCAAAAAGCAGCAGAGGAAGAATCGGCAAGCCTTGGCAGCAGCTTGGCCTTAAGGTGAAGGGGTCCAGTCTCTAAATGGCTACCTGAAACTTAATACATCACTGTGCTTCTAAGGCTGCTTTCAGTACAGTTTCAGTGTGCACAGATCAAGGATCTCTATTGGCGACCAAGCTGGCAGCCTCAGTCTAATTATTTGAGCAAGAGAATGAAGTTTCTTCCATTTTTTGAGCCACACTGCTTACATTTAACTGGGAACAGGGAAAAGCTAGTACTCAAACTGGAAGTCTTCTGTATGGTTCTAACTAAAATCTTATTCAGTTCCACCTTCTAGAAGATCTTGAAACCCAACAAACAACTGAAGACTTGATATTGAGTCAAACTGCTTTAGAGTTTCTTTCCCTATCTCTTGCATCCTCAGCATTATCTATATGAACTGGTCATTAAAACACTTGTTCAGCACAACCTGTTCTACATGCTTCATCAGTTCCTGCAGTACCATGTGCTAAGTGACTCAAAGCCATTGGTATGTATGTCACTATGGATTCCATGACACCCGTTTTAGGATTAATTAAGGGTAATACTTCAGCAGTACTCTTTGCTACTGTTTCAGGCCTGTCTGCTGTTGTCTCTTGAGAGCATTTATCCCCCTGCACATCAGTTGTCTCTGGACATGTTAAAGGTAAGAATTACTGTGTAAATAAAATATGCTTCAAACATGTCACATGAATGGGGGATTGCAGAAGTCCTAGAATATCAGGGTTGGAAGGGACCTCAGGTGGTCAGCTAGTCCAGCCCCCTGCTCAAAGCAGGACCAATCTCCAATTTTTGCCCCACATCCCTAAATGGCCCCCTCAAGGATTGAACTCTCAACCCTGGGTTTAGCAGGCCAAATCTCTCCCCCGCAACTAAAACCCTACGGTATTGTACCTGATCATACAGTTAGTATATACGAGAGGTGACTGTAAATAAGGCTGTATTACAGTATTCATATAATCACTTTATGGCTTTAATTTTGTCTTGTTACTTGGCTTTGCAGAGACTTTCTACAGCAAATGATGAAATAGTAGAGGTTCTACTGTCCAAGCACCAGGTGCTGGCTGCCTTGCGATTCATCAGGGGTGTTGGAGGACATGACAGTGTTTCTGCCCGCAAGTTCCTTGATGCAGCGAAGCAGGCAGATGACAACATGCTTTTTTATACCATATTCAGGTTCTTTGAACAAAGAAATCAGAGGCTACGAGGGAACCCTAATTTCACCCCAGGTAAAAGGATGGTATAAAATGGAATTACTGAGTTAGTATCTAATATAAATGTGTGGTTTGAGTTAGCAGTGGCTTCCAGTTCAGCAGGTTGGGGCCTGGTTAGTAAAGATTACCCCCACTGACTCAAGACAGCTAACATGGGGGTGACCGACCTGTGGCTCTAGAGCCACATGCAGCTCTTTGTATAGGCACCAACTCCAGGGCTGGAGTTACAGGTGCCAACTTTCCAATGTGCTGGGGGGTGCTCAACCTCTAGCAGCACCCCGCCCCCCCCAGCCTCCTGTGCACCATGAAACAGCTGAACTGCAGAGCTGCCAGTGGGTGGGAGGCAGCTGCTGTATTACTGTGGATCTTGGCAATGTACATTAGTAAATTCTCGCTCCTTCTCAGGCTTACCACACCTGTGCTAACATCATCTGGTTTGATTGCGAAGAGGGCTAGAGATGGCATGCCCTCAGAGTCAGCGTTGGCTGTGGAAGTTAATTGTTAGCTCTCCAGGGGGAGAGATGTAGGGCCATAGTTCTAACTTGTAGTATCTGTATGTGGTCAACCTTATCCCTACAATGTATAAAATGATTCCAGTTATAGATGAAATGTCTAACCCTGAATATAATTAGTTTCAAAATATGCTGCACTGTCAAAGGCAAACAACTTTACCTTATATTAAAAATTAAAGACTAGTGCTAGAAGAGTAATGTCTTGGTTAGGATCAAAGCTGTGTGTTCACTAGAGCTCTCAAACATGTTAATTCCTGTAAAGCATTCGGGCTTGATGAGGCTCAGTCTTGTCTGCTACACAAAGAAAATTTCATTACCTTCCTGACATGGACTTGTTTAGCTTGACCACCAACAGGTGCTAGAACTCCAACTTGCCCTGGCTACAGTAAAGTTATGGGGGGGGGGGGGGAAGCTTTCCTACTGTACACATTCCTGTAGTGCTAGTTGGCTTCTAACACTGGCAAGATTTAGGTTACCATGAGACTGATTCACACCAGCCTTTCATCAGGTGTTTAAAACTCATGACACTTTCCTTAAGGCAAAGAAAGAGGCCTGAATACTTGTAATTTAGCAGATAATTTTGTAACTTGAATGAGTGGCAGGAGTCTAATCATAAATGGGTGTCGAAATGAGTTAATTTATAAAAAGGACAGTGTTTAACATGCTGTTTTATGGCTACACTGCAGCTGAGTGTGCACCTCCCAACCCAAGTAGAGTACTGAACTAAAAAATAGCAAGGGCCACATCACCTCATCACTCAAGTGCAGACCCAGGGCCTCAGGTGCATTTGTGCTCAAGCTGCAGTACAGACATCCCTTAAGACAGCAGCTACTACTTAGAACTTCAGCAAACATTCTCTGTATCCCATACATGTGTTACTTTCTTTGTCAGTGCACAGAGCCAAGTTACACATCAAGGTATAAACAAACAGCCTTTAAGTTTATTAGAAACATTTAAGTTGTGCCCTTCCCCCAATATCAAGTTTACAAAAGTATGCATACAGAAGAACCTTTCAAAATAATTAGTTATGTGAACATTCTCAACCAAAAGCTATTTGAAACTTTTAACTGCATAAAAAAGACTTACACCATCCCTGCTGTCTCATTCCTCTTGTGTGAAGTCACTTGAACATGAGCTAGAATTATGGATTAGTGACCACCACAATTTTGGACTCACAAGGTAACACATTCAACCTAAACCCAAAGCAAAGGACTATGTTTCCATTTAACTACTTTAATACTTCCCTTCCCCGTTATTAGAAAATTTGTGCTGCATATGCCTCTAGCCTAGAAGAACTATACCCAGATCTTGCAGTCACACCATTAAAAACAGAAGCAGCTAAGGCTATTCAGCTGACAGGCCTTAAAAGGGAAGTTCACTCTAAAAATAGCAGCTGCTTCTAATGAAAAAAGCTAAAAACATAAGCAAGTAAAGCAAAAACCACTTCCATGGAGGAAAAACCTAAACACCAGTATTGGTGCAGTTTATTTTGTTCTGAATTTTAGTGTCACCGCACCCATTGTAGGGACAATATAATAGGATTTTGTGCTAAGCCTTTTGTCCTGTCTTACAGGAGAACATTGTGAAGAACATGTCACCTTCTTCAAGCAGATTTTTGGAGAACATGCTCTCATGAAGCCTACCACTTTCTGAAAGTGTACTGTTTTCATACAAAATGTATAATTTATTGCATTTAAGTAATGAGATCTTGAACTACAGATTTTATAATAAAGTATATACAGACCATTGTGGCAAATATTACTAAAAATATTACACAACCTCTGGAGTGATGGCTTGTTTTTCCCCTAAAAATAAAGCCAAAAAATTGCATTGAGTTGCATTTAAAAGTAGCGTCAGTGGTTTGGCAGTCCATTCTCATACACACATCACCTTGAGTTTGCTTTGGAGAAAGTTTAACCAGTTATATTTCTCAAAGAAAAAGATGCAGCCTCTTAAAATAGAGATCCTGTTAATACATCTCCTTTTAGTAATACTAGTCCATGAGTCACAAGCAATACTTCTGGAGTTTGGAAGCTTTATATCCAAAGCTGCTGTTCTCCTGTAGTTGGATTGGTGCACAAGTTAAACCCGGGGGCAGTGTGATAGTCATAGAACATTGCTGCAGTTCAGTCTTATGCTGAATGGGGCCTAAGCCACAGTTCATGAAGTCCACTGAACACGGTTAAAAGGGCTAGAAGTAGAGGAGTCTCTCTCGTTCTGTACCTTTGTGTCTTTCTTGTGCAGCACGCGTTTTAGCTTTATTTACTGATGGACCTGAGTAAAAGAAAAGGGAGAGTTATATTCTGAAATCATCCTTCAGTAATACAGGCAGCTATAAACTAGATGGGCAGTATTGTTAGTCAAAGCAGAACTAATGGATTATCTACTTTCTAGCTAAGTATTTCCTCTAAAGGAAATATAGCTTTCCTGAAAAGTATTCCCTCTAAGTAGTTAAGATCACCTTACTTAAAATGTTATTGGTTCTTAACACAAACATCTATATGCCAAAATATCAACTTTGAGGATTAGATTATTTTGTATACAGTACAACTGCTAATGACTCACTATCAGGTAATATTTACTTTTATAATACAAGTGATGTAGAAAAGCATAGACTGGAGATTTCCCTTTCTAAATGGGTGAAAAGGGGAAGGAGAATTAAGCATTTTTCATTTAACAGATGTTCTTAAATTATGACATAGCTCTTGCACAGTGAACATTTCTGTACCCACAGCATAGTGGAAGGAAACTCACTTAAAGATGGAAAGAATACTGTACTGAGGGCTTGAGAAAGGAGACTCAGTAAGACACATTACCGGAACTGGTAGCACTCCAGGAATGCTACCACAAGGTGTGCAACTATATTTATAGACTACTGAAAAGGGATGGAAAGTCCGCTGTAAACAGATCTATTTTAACAGGACCAAATTACTACAAACTAAACTTATAAGTGGGTCAC
The DNA here is from genome assembly GCF_965140235.1 of Caretta caretta. NCBI lineage: Eukaryota > Metazoa > Chordata > Testudines > Cheloniidae > Caretta > Caretta caretta. Next base: position 82,052,897 of record NC_134207.1, on the reverse strand, counting down.
AGCAGGTGATCTAATGTATTTGAAGCAACTATATCCCTAGCTGTTTATTTAGGCATACAGCTGTAGACTCTTTTTCTTACTGAATGAGAGGGATAAGTTGAAGACTACACCGATTTTAAAATCCATCTTTAGCAGTCAAGTGTATTCTTACCTATATAACTAAGCATAACAGGAAGAAATATTAATCCATGGATAGCTCCAAGCACCACCATAGCTAGATACATCCTGAAGTAGAAGATCTGAAAGATTTGGGATTTGGAGAAGAACAACACTACAATTCCTCCAAATTTTGTCAGAGTGATACCACTGAAAACCTGGTAATAGAAGAGGTTAAAAATAATTACGTGATTTCATGCAAAATGACATGGTGTCATGTGACTCGCTTATTCACTAGCAAAACTGTGAGAATGAAGAAATAACCCATTCTGAAAGTTTAAATATTGCAATATTCCTTGAAAGTACAATCATCCCTTATACTGCATAGAGCAGTGGTGGGCAAACTACAGCCCACAGACTGCATCTGGACTGTGACCTTTTAATCCAGCTCTCAAGCTCCTATCAGGGACAGCCAGGGGGCTCCACAGTGCCCTGCCCCAAGCTCCGCAGCTCCCATTGGCCAGGAACCGCAGCCAATGGGAGCTGCGAGGGCAGCATGCAGAACCACCTGGCCGCACCTCCACACAGGAGCAAGAGTGGGGACATGGTACTGCTCGAGGTAAGCACTGCCTGGAGTCTGCACCCTTAAGCCCCCCCACATGCCACAACCACCACCCTGATCCCGCTCCTGCCCTCCAAACAACTCTGTCCCAGCCCAGAGCCCCCCCCCACCCTGAACTCATTTCTGGCCCAACCCCAGAGCCCACACCCCTACCCCCAATTTCGTGAGTATTGATAGCCTGCCATACAATTGCCATACCCAGATGTGGCCCTCGGGACAAAAAGTTTGCCCACGCCTGCAATAGAGGAAGGATAATAGGAATATAGCTAAAATAAGTATAATTCAAAAGAGCATGTAATCAAAAAAGGAAAGGAGATCAAGAAAGTTAGTCTACTGGGAGTCCCACTTGATAAAGAATCCCCCTGTAACACTACTACATCTCTCACCCCCTTAGTAATTTCATTTTATATTTAGATGTTACAGAAACAAAAAACTAGAAGAGGGAATTTTGACTTGGCTAAAAGGTTTTCTGACAACCATTTCCCCTTCCAATGTGACATGGTGTGATCACCACAGGACGGTTCCATTTAATCATGACACAGCCAGCTGATTTTAATCTCATATTGAGCATCATCATGTGCTTGAATTATATTTAAGCCTCTACAGGCCCCTGCTCCAATTCAGGGAGCATCTTCCTTAGAAAAAAGCAAGTCAAGGTAAGGCAAAGGGGAATCCTAACAGCTGGAAAAACTGAAAATGGCCTTGCCTTCACTGAGATTTTAGCTTGTGTTATTCTGGGGGGATTACTTCACTGCAGGTTCTTAACTCAGGTTCTTTCTCAGATGCTGTCCCCAACCCAGCTCCCATCCACACACAGACATCTGACCCAACTTCATTGAAGTTTCTAACACAGGCTAGCTGTCTCACTCAAGCCCAAGTGAAGCTTGCAATCAGGCTGGTAAGCTGCCCATTTGTCGTGAGGACACAGGAAAAACCATTCTACCGCTGGGGGGAAGGCACTGGAAAACAATTCCCTTTGCATTCCCAGAAGGACAGAAGATTTCTCACACGATTCATTGGGAAAGTCACAGCAGTTCAGCTTACCGCAGCACTAAGAACCATGCTCCCAGAAGTCCTAGTGACACATATGGGGGAATGCAACACCAGCAAGCACACTAACATGAGTGTGGCTGATCACCCAACTAACTACAGAGACCCCAAAAAAGTATATTTATACCATGTGTTAGCTAACATAACTAGCCTGTGCAACCTTCACTCAGGCTTTAGTCTATACTCCAACTAATTTTGGTTGAAAGCACCGCCAGAGGTTAACTACATTGAAGAGAAGTCAAAGCTGAAACTGTTTGGAGTTCTATAATGCCTGCCGAACACCTGAGCCAATAAACTGACAAGCATTTTTAAAATTTCAGGCTATGACCTAGCACTGAATAGTCACACTTAAAAATGAATTTTAGAAAGTTTTAGTCAATTTTAAGCATCACAATTTACAATCAAATCAAACTAATCAGAAGTTATAAACCTTATTTTCAGGCCTATAACAGAAATCTAGACTCATGTAGGGAATTGTGACTGACACCATTATAACAGAAGGTTAACCATTGCAGAATGACACCCAGTATATGACAGGCAAAGTGGATCCTACAACATAAGCATTTAGTAAGTAACAAGGTATTACTTGATTAAAGTTGCAGTGATGATGGGAAAGCACTGAACTTGAGTTTAAGTCATTTTGTCTGCACACACAAAAGGAACATATTACTACAAAGGAACAGACACTTACAGAACTGCCCATGCAGGACAGTGCTTCTTCTGCACGCTCTACTCTGCTACCCTTGGCACTAACAGTGAATGCTCTTGTGACATGACTGCAGAACTCCACCGAGATACCACAGCTCTGAAAGTAAGAACAGGTCAGTTAATTTCTTGGCGCCAAGCTATCACTTCAGCCCCCACGTATTGAGGGCCAAAGAGGCTATAAATTACTGTCCAAGATGCCAGTCTAAATATACAAGAGAGTCAAAACATACAATTTGACTTTTCTAAAAAAGCTGGGATCAGAGATTGTAGGGCAAATTTTGAGAGGGGGTTCTGGTGACAAAACCATGAGCACAGAGCTCAGTGACTGGTTTAAATATAATTTATTAAAGCAGTTAATATGTAAAAAGCACCAGTGTATTGACCCTTAGGAAACTGGCTAGTGACTGGATCACTGACTGTATTGGGGGGAGGAAAGACACACACAACTGGTCTTGCTGTAGAAACATTCTCTTATGTAACAAACTTTGACATTTGATCCTGTGTTTTGATACCACTCCAAAAACAGGTTCAATATTTGCAGATAAACACCCATGGAGATCTTATGTGTATCTACACTGCATTATGAAAAAGTCCAACGGAGACTGGTAAGTCTGCACTGAAAGAGTCATTGTACTCCCTCACTAGCACTTTTTCTTCTCAGGGTTCCATTATAAGTGTGTATCTTTTGCTTTTAAAGTCTTCCTTCAACTGTACACCTAATTTACTCCAACAGCAGCATTTTGTAGCATGGACAAGACATGAAGCATCAGAAAATGAGCTGTGTTTACATAGTTTTTGGCTGTCTGGTTCTCACTTGCCCATAAGACATTGAATAAAGCCAACAAGTTTTTACTGGGCCTTCACTCATTTGCTATTTATTTCTCTTACAACAGCCACTGTTTGGCGCTAGAGGGCCAACTGCCCTTTTCAAGCCTGCATTAAAGCATCTCCTAAAACAAAAGGAGGACTTGTGGCACCTTAGAGACTAAAAATTTTATTAGAGCATAACCTTTCGTGAGCTACAGCTCACTTCATCGGATGCAAGCTGTAGCTCCCGAAAGCTTATGCTCTAATAAATTTTTTAGTCTCTAAGGTGCCACAAGTCCTCCTTTTCTTTTTACGGATACAGACTAACACGGCTGCTACTCTGAAACCTCTCCTAAAACAGTCACCAGAGGGCAAACAAAACATATGGCCAGAGTCTTGAAATGGTTCTCCAAGGCCTACAGTAGCTTTTTACTCATTCCCCTTCCATTACACTACACCCTTTCTTAGTGATGTTACTGTATCCCTTAACTTAGATTGGCCACAGGCATTTCTACCCTTGGATCAGCAGCTGTAGTGTTCCCAGTGTGCAGAGATCTATTGTGCAGAGGCATCAGTCGGGTAAAACCTTAATCATGCAGGGATTAATGGTGTGGAGACAGTATGGCATGTGCATGCACACACAAGACCAGATCTAAATGACATGATATGCAGCCTGCTTTTACTACTGCTACTACAGATAGAAGTTGCATCAGTTGTAGTGGAATGATGGAAAAGTTAGTAAATAGAAAAGGAGTACTTGTGGCACCTTAGAGACTAACAGATGCATCTGATGAAGTGAGCTGTAGCTCACGAAAGCTTATGCTCAGATAAATTTGTTAGTCTCTAAGGTGCCACACGTACTCCTTTTCTTTTTGCAAATACAGACTAACACGGCTGCTACTCGGAAAAGTTAGTGAAGATACAACCAAGCTCTGTTCTTCTCTGTGTATGCACACTGCCTGTAAAAGATGGGTTTTACACACCATCTCACACTGTGCAGTTACCTTTCTAACAGTATCTGTGCAAAGTCCCACACGTATAAATTTTCTAAAGCGCAATATAAGAGATTAACCTCTTCACTCCTGTCAGAATAAGTCTAAGGTTATGTCTACACTGCAGCTTACATCAGCATGATTTATGTCGCTCAAGGGTGTGACTCAATCACCCCAAGCAACATGAGTTACACTGACAGAAGTGCTCATGTGGACAGTGCTGTGTCTCCCGCCGAAGCTTCTGCCACTCACAGGGGCTGGAGTAGTTAAGCCCACAGGCACCAGCTTCAACTTTCCCCAGGGGTGCTCAACTCTCCCACTCAGTTCCAGGCACTCCACCCCTTTCCCAAGGCCCCACCCCCAACCCTCCCAAGTGCACCCCGTCCCTGCTCCTCCTCCTCCTCCCTCCCAGTGCCTCCTGCACACTGCAGAACAGCTGATCCACAGAGGGCAGGAGGTGCTAGGAGGGGGTGGGGGAGGAGTTGATCAGCATGGCCATCAGTGGACAGGAGGTGCTGGGGGGAAGGGGGAAGTTGGCTGCCAGTGGGTGCTAAGCACCTGCTAATTTTTTTCCGTGGGTGCTCCAGCCCTGGAGAGCTCTCCTGTTGGCTTAAAGCAGCTACACTAGAGAGTTTACAGTGGTTCGCCACTGTAAACACACTAGTGTAGCCATGCCCTTAGCAAGTTTTCTATACAAAACAGATACTAAGTTACAATTGTCAGGTTTTACAAGATAATGCCAGTCACAGATTTCAGGACATGCTATGTACATTGCTTTTGCACTGAGAACATCAAAGCCCCTTTAAACACACACACACAAATACACATACCCCTTACCATAACAAGGTTAACCAGTGAAACAGCATTCAGGCTTATGCCCCAAAGCCACATTATTCCAAACATGTTGACTAGTATCATAGCAATAGTAATGGATACCATCACAGCAGCCCACACTTCAAAACCAAGCAGCACAGTCGTCACCAAGAATATCGATCCCAAGGACACGCAGAGGTTAAAGATGGTGTCATGCACAATTGTCAGATATTGTTCATAGAAGACGTAAAACACACTGTGGAAAGAAGAGACAGTCATTAGCCATCCATTTGGTTAGACCTATTTAGGAGATGATTCTTGGTGACATAAGTGTTTGAATCATTGAGGTTTGTAGAAAACACCTATCTATTCTTTTTCTTGACTCAGGGCTGAGCTACATTGAAAAAAGTTACATCAGCATAACTACATCTCTCAAGTGCATGAAAATCCACACCCTGAGAGATAGTTAATCTGACCTAACCCTGGGTGTAGACAGCGGTAGGTCAACAGAAGAATTCTTCTATCAACCTAGCTACCGCCTCTCAGAGAGTTGGATGAGCTATAGCCACAGAAGAACCTCTCCCATCACTGTACTAAATGCCTACACCGAAGCACTACAGCTGTGCCACTGTAGCATTTTAAGTGAATACATAGTGTCAAAGTTTGACTCAGACTTACAATTTATCAGACCACTCTGTTTTATTAGCAAAGCTGCTCTGCTAATACATTTAGAAGTGAGCCCCCCGAGTGGGGCTTGTGTCTTTTAATTTATACAGTTTTTTGGAGAACAAGTTACAGAGAAGTTACAGACAAAAGAAGAAAGAGATTTTAGTCACCACCCTTCGCGATCCCTGAGACCAGTCACGTATCTTCAATTACCTGCCACTCTTAATCTCCTTTAACAGCTTCCAGTTAACTTAACTAATTGCACTTCACACCTTCCATTCTGATGCCTGCTTCTTAGACATGCTGGCTCTATCTTAATTGCTTCTCCATTCAAAAGCTAACTGTCCCTATGTGTGCTCCCTCAGATACTTTGTAACATGTTTTGGCATGCCCTCTCATATACAATGTATCCAGCATGTCCCCTTATATAACGTTATACTTATACAATGTTATACTTCCACAATAGCCATAGAGGAACCAGATTTAAAAAAAAAAAAGAGTTCTTTAATCCTAGAGAACTATTTTCCTAAGTGTTTTTTTATTTGAGAACAGGGCAGTAAAAAGATTATATCAAATACAGGTAATAGGCTAAACCTTAAAAAAGTGAATTTCATGAAACATTAATATTGTTAAGAACATTCATATTCTTTCAAGTTTTTTTAAGGTGGAGAAAGTCAAAGGAATAAGTTTTACTGCAAGATATTGATTCCAATTTAATTTCATCAGCTGTTTTGAAGAGGTCTGAGGAGCAAGAAATTTCTCTTCTGGGCATTTAAAAGTTGGCTTTTTGTTTGTTTATTCTAAAATCCCTGTGTTTATGAGGGAAGAGTCCTCACAGTTTAGAAAAAGCATCAGGGAAGAGGGTCAGAAAAAAGTGGATAGCAACAATTAGCAGCAAGAATTTAGAGCACTGAATCACTTGAACTTTTCAAAAGTTCAGTATAACAAGTATAAAAAACCAAGAGGTTTTAAAGGATAGGGAATAGCAGAAGGTAAAATGAAGAAATAGTGGCATCTAAGGAAAATCCCTAAGACCTGCACAAGTTCCTGAATGGCTGGTCAGCCTTCTACAGATTCAGATAGGAAAAAGAAAAGCAGAGGACATATGGCTCCGAAGAGATGATAGTGCAAAAACTGGACACACAGGTAACTCCTGCAAACTGGAGAAGACTAACATTGTCTTTATTGTGGGGTAGATTGGAAGAATCGCTGGCAGGAGTAGGTTAGAAAGCGACTGGCTTCGAACAACAATGTATTTAATTGTCTTGGTAGAACCCTTAACACAGAGGTTCTCAAACTGGGACCTAGAGACATATGCTGGTGGTCCCATGGTGCTGGCTTTCCTTATTTCCAGCTGCTAAATCATAGTAAAAAAAACAACTAAAATACTTTAAGATCCTTCCTCAGCCCTTAATACATACATCCAGCCAACATGCACTTTCTCCAGAACCCACGACCTCTTCCCCGAAGTTACTATACACACATTCCTAGAGCGAAAAAATCCACCACATACCTGTAAGGGAACACACGGTAATTCTTTTCTTTGATGCCCATGGTTTCAGTAATGTTATCTGCTATGATCCGTGCTTTTTTCATAGCATCAATGAAGTCAGCTGAAGTTTTGAGCACTGTATGGTAAGTCATAAAGTAAGTAGCTCCAACATCAGAGTTCTTGTTTATGAAGTTGACAGCAGAGCTATACGCAGCATGTCCTCTGTACATGAAGTGCAACTGTATTACTTCATGGTCAAGCAACAACAAGATCAACCACATTCATTTTGATGCCAAGAATCAGGATTTCTCAATGTAACTCAAATAGCAGAGAAATCCAACTATCTGCGAATTCTTATGATACGAGACATGGGTTCTACAGTGTTATCAGAAAATATTCCTAAAGTACTAACTAGCGCCCCCACAAGAGATCATGTATGTTGATCACTTAGGTAGGATGTTCCAGACAAGATAACTAGGACAAAAGAAAATCTGATACTTACAACTTAGCCTCATAGGAGCACAAGAGGATTTTCTGTTTTTAGGTGGTCTGTATTTCAGTATGTTTTTAAAATTAAAATGCAGGTGTGCCCACAGAGGCTTGGATGATGGGTATACATTTAATAAACAAGTGTCACTGTTGGTTCCTATTTCACCTGCTAATTTTCAACAGAGATTAAACTGATTCAGTCTATAGGCACTTACCCTTTTCCACATTTAGGATTAGGGTTATCGGACAAGAACATTGGCAAAAATTTCATGAAGTCTCCACCCTGAGGCCTCTGCTTGCCTTCTTGAGTCAGTGGACGGCAACGCATGCAGGATACATCAACAACTGGAAAAAACAAAAGCAGAAAGAAATAAAAAGCACTCAATGTCAGCCAGACAGCAAGGGTACATCTATAGGACATTGTACAATACTCAGTTTCACTTCAGTGACCTGAAGGGCTCATCCAACCCTAAAAGAACTAATTCTTTCACTGCTGGATAAAGGTAGCTCATATTATATATAATATATAAATATATACACACACACACACACACACACACACACATACATACACACACACGAGTAAGAAGAGTTATATAAAATTTTTACTCTTCTTACTCTATCCAGAGAGAAAACCCAAAATACAGAGCTAAGTCCTATATTTTCTGCATCAAATACACCCATTTCTTTGTGCTTGGGATTGCTGTTACATTAGATAAGGCTAGTCCAATACAAAGACTAAAATAGTGTTACCGAGCTCTATGTTCTGTATTCAGTACTGTACAACAGATCCCAACACGCAAGGCACAGTGCAGGCAATTTTCAAGACACGAGGGCCATAAACTGCTGATTGCATTATCTAGAGCTCATAAGGATCAAAGTGGTCCATACGCCAATTAGTTATTTTGGGAACATTATTGTCCAAAAGGGCATCTTCTAAGAACGCAGCATTTTAACATTTAAACTGCATTAAATTTAGTCTCCTTCCAGAAATGGCAATAATTCCAGAATGGGAAAGTAAAGTACATCTAGCCAATTAAAAAAAAAAGTTGCACAAAGCAGGTTGAACGCTGTGATATTAAAAGAAGAGGGTAGATTCAAGTCCTTATTTAGAAGAAAATGTATTTGAAAAGCTTTTGTAAATATGATTAAAGCAACACTGGAAACATGAAAAAGAAAACGCAGAGTACCTGAAGCATTGCAGAACTGTCCAGTAGTGTTGTAGACTCTGCAGCAGGATGACTGTGGTTTAACCCAATCAAAATAATCATCAATCCATGAAGAGGGGGGAAAGCCTATCCTTGTGCTGAAACATAACAAAAATAGATACCAATAGATACCAGACAGATGATTCAAGAGACACAACCTTAATTCTGGCATTTCCTTAAAAGCGTTCAAACTTCACAACTTTTAGAGTTCTTTTAAGATAGCAAATTACATACAAACTAGGTTTTTAAAAAAACCACACTGAAAAAAAATTCCATCGTTCTGACATCGACACCCACGGGGTTTAACATCAGGATTGGAACTTTAGATCCACAGCACAGACCTCTGCTACTTAAGCCAATGGGAGTAATGGGTTATCTTTTATGTGGACCAGCACTAGAGGGGGATGAGAAATTTTGCTGGTGGGTTTCACAGATCTTTGCTGACAGCAGACGAAAGGTGAGATACAGGAATCTTGGGTTCCATTTCAAGATCAACCACTGGAGGGGAATGTGTTCTAGGGATACCTAGTGTGCTCTGCCCCGTCCCCTCTAGCAGTCCCTGTCCCAGTACTATCTATTCTCATTCCCCAACTCTAGCTCCTCATACCAGTCTCCTCACATAGCCAGTCCCTGTCTCACTCACTCCAGACTCTTCATCCCAGTCCCCTGGTTCAAGGCTCCCTGTCCAAACCCCAGTCTCCTCATCCCAGCCTCTCCCCAACCCAGTCCCACTCTTCTGCTCCCCAGTACTAGTTTCTTTGCCCAGCCAGTCCTGTCTCTCCCCTGCCCGCAAGCTCCCAGGCCCAATCAACTCCCTCCACCACACCCCAAATCAGTGATTCTCCACCAGGGGTACATATCCATGGGGATATGCAGAGGTCTTCCAGAGGGTACTTCAACTCATCTAGATCAGTGTTTCTTAACCCAAGGGGGCACAGAACAGGTTTGGGTTGGGGCGGGGTGGGGCATCTGCAAAGCTAAGTTACATGCTTCAGCCCCAGGCAGCAGGGCTCAGGCTTCAGATTCCTGAAAGGGGTACAGTATTCTGGAAAGGTTGACAACCACTGTCCCAGATGTCTCTTGTCCACACTGCATTTGAGTCAGACCACTTCCTCCTCCACACTGCCTAGGCACCGGCGGATGAATCATCGAGAGCACAGGAGAAAGATTCCTCTCTCTCAGTTCCTGAGCCCAGCACCACATGAATTACAGCAGCAATTACAGCAAAAGTCCTGCTCAGCCCCTGCAATCACAACCTGGAGCATGCTAAGTACAGACGGAATCTTTGGTGAGTTCAAGCGGTCAAGCTCTAACAAGTCTACCTGAGCATGTCTTAACTAAGATTTTTCAAATTCAGTTTTTCATGGGAACAGCAAGAGGGCACATCCCTGACACCAAAGAAAACTCCGCATAAAATTTCAGGTCCTTGATCCAAAGCATGGAAGCACTATAATTGTAGTGTTTTTTAAAAACACATGTAAAACTAAGTCTTTTCCCCCCAGTCTTGTTCTGGAAAACTGCTGAACCATTTTTGCTAAAGCTTTCCAAAAAGTTCAGTACAAGGCAGAATCCCAGCATGGAAAATTTCAGCCCAAGCATTTGGCAAACTTATAAGCAACTGAAACAGGAAGTGTTCCTTGTAATAAGCCATTGTGATGTTGCACTCCATAATGTTTAATGGAAATATGCTTATGAGTGTGACTATAATGTGACTGGAATATGCTTCATGCAAAAGGTCTCTTGTAAAGTATCATTACAAAGCTTATAATCTACTGAGTGTGGTCATCCTATTTGTATAAATGTATCATTCTTGTATCTGAAGCTAGAAATATGAAGTATAACACTGCGGTCCTACTGTAATGAGGCAAAGTGTGGACCATTAATGGTGATTCAGAATCTTGATGGCTCCCATTGACTAGGACAATTGGTTGTGGATGGTTTATTTATCTGCAAGCCTTCCTGTGTGCCTGTGGGCCAGCCCCTGGGTAATGAAGAATGAGGTCTTACAGTGACATGTGACCCTGTCACCTGGTAATGAGATCCATCTTAAATCTGGTACTTTTCCATTTAGAAGGAGGGGTGGGGACCCAGAGACACAAGATTCCCGCCTTGTGCCAAAGCTATAAAAAGGGGGTGGAAGAGAACAAAGGAGGCTGCCAGTCATGAGAACACCCCTGTTTTCCACCTGAGATGCCTGCTGGAACTAACAAGGACTGTACCAGGGGAAAGGATTGGGCCCAGACTAGGAAGGAGTCTAGCGTGTGAAAGAAGCTTATTGGAACATCTGAGGGTGAGATTTTACCTGTAAACAGTTTCTTAAATGTATTAGGCTTAGTCTTGCATGTTTTGCTTTATTTTGCTTGGTGACTTACTTTTTTCTGTCTGTTATTACTTGAAACCACTTAAATCCTACTTTTTATACTTAATAAAATCACTTTTGTTTATTAATTAACCCAGAGTAAGTGATTAATACCTGGGGGAGCAAACAACTATGCACATCTCTCTATCAGGAGTTAAAGAGGGTGGACAATTTAGGAGTTTACCCTGTAAAAGCTTTATACAGAGTAAAACAGATTTATTTGGGGTTTGGATCCCATTGGGAGCTGGGTGCCTGGTGCTGGAAATAGGTGACCTGCTGAGCAGTTTTTGGTTAAAGTCTGCAGCTTTGGGGGCGTGGACCAGACCTGGGTCTGTGTTGCAGCAGGCTAGAGTGTCTGGCTCAACAAGGCAGGGTTCTGGAGTCCCAAGCTGGCAGGGAAAACGAGCTCAGAGGTAAATTCAGCATGTAAGGTGACAGTCCCCAGGGGGGGTCTCTGTGACCAAACCCATCACACATGTGCTGGGCAACTTTAGCTATACTACTTGCTCTAGAGATCAGTAGGAGAAAAATGCTGCACTTACTAGCTGTCAATTTCTGCTGCAGTGAAGACTTGTTGCACAAGTGAATTGTTATTACATCCAACTCCACCACACACCATGTTCTGCCCCTCCAAAGAGGTGTAGTTGTGCCCTTCTTCTAGGACAAAATACACAGGAGGACCTGCATGCAGGTATTTTCTGAGATATTTGAAGTAATCTATTACATAGGAGTCCTTAAAAAAGAAAACTTGAGTTAAATCTCTGAAACAGCTCAGTCTGTCCATGTTTCTCATCTGTACTGTGTTAATGCTGAGGAATTGTAACATGACTTTTGTCTAGTCAGAGATAGGTGACGTGTTTCAATTATTTGGTACTGATTAAATCATTTCCTTCAGCAAAAAAAAAAAAAATTTTTTTTAAATCAACACTTACATCAGGCATGGAAAGAGACTGATCCAAGCCAATCTCTACTTTGTGACAAACTGCTATACTGAATGACAAAAGGCCCACAAACAAGGATATCTGTAAGAAATTACAAGAACAGCTTATGACACACAAGAACGGTTTTAAATAAAGACTTCAGCCCTACACAGTGACTCCATGCATTAATACTCCTCATTTAGGAAATCAATCATCCATTATATTGGTACCATGTAGTGAAGTTCCAGAATAAGTATACCAGGTTGGATGGTATGGTGATGGCAGTATGGTGATGGCAGAAGCACAAAGAGGAGCTATTTTCACCTCAGAGGGAAGGTACAATCAAAGCCCAAATTAAATACAGAACCATATTACTGACTAAGAATGCCAACTACTGACAGAGTTAACCATATCACAGAACCAATCAGTAGTAAATGAAGTTGGGAACTAAGGGTCTAATCCAACTCCTATTCAGGGAAATGGGAGACTTTCCATTGTGTTTAAATGGAAGTTGGCTCAAGTATCAAATCCAAAAGAAAAATGTTTATTTTACTTCTGCTTACTAAAAATTAGGGCTGTCAAGCGATTAAAAAAAATTAATCATGATTAATCCCTTGGTTAAACAATGATAGAATATCATTGATATAAATATTGGATGTTTTACACATTTTCAAATATATTGGTTTCAATTACAACACAGACAAGTGTATAGTGCTCACTTTATATTTATTTTTTTATTATAAATATTTGCACTGTAAAAATAAATTATTTTTCCATTCACTTAATACAAGTACTGTAGTGCAATCTCTATTATGAAAGTTGAACTTACAAATATAGAATTATGTATAAAAAATGCCTGCATTAAAAACAAAACAATGTAAAACTTTAGAGCCTACAAGTCCACTCAGTCCTATTTCTTGTTCAGCCAATCGCTCAGACAAACAAGTTTCTTTACATTTTCAGGAAATAATGCTGCCTGCTTCTTGTTTACAATGTCACCGGAAAGTGAGAACAGGTATTTGCATAGCAATGTTGTAGCCGGTGTTGCAAGATATTTACATGCCAGATATGCTGAGGATTCATATGGCCCTTCATACTTCAACCACCATTCCATAGGACGTGTCTATGATGATGATGGGCTCTCCTCGATAACAATACAAAGCAGTGCAGACCAACGCATGTTCATTTTCATCATCTGAGTCAGATGCCACCAGCAGAAGGTTGATTTTCTTTTTTGGTGGTTTGGGTTCTGTAGTTTCCGCATCAGAGCGTTGCTCTTTTAAGACTTCTGAAAGCATGCTCCACACGCCGTCCCGCTCAGATTTTGTAAGGCACTTCAGATTCTTAAACCTTGGGTCGAGTGCTGTAGCTATCTTTACAAATCTCAAATCTTTGAGTTTTGTCAAATCTGAAGTGAAAAAGTGTTCTTAAAAACAACCAACATGCTGGGTCATCATCCAAGACTGCTATATCATGAAATACATGACAGAATGCAGGTAACACACAGGGCAGGAGACATACAAATTTAATTAACGCATTATTTTTTTTAAAACGAGCGTCATCAGCATGGAAGCATATCCTCTGGAATGGTGCCCAAAGCATGAAGCATACGAATGTTTAGCATATCTGGCAGATAAATACCTTGCAATGCCAGCTACAAAAGTGCCATGCAAATACCTGTTCTCACTTTCAGGTGACATTGTAAATAAGAAGTGGGCAGCATTATCTCCCATAAATGTAAACAAACTTGTTTCTCATAGCGATTGGCTGAAGAAGAAGTTGGACTGAGTGGCTTTACATTGTTCTATAACTGCACTCAAAAAAAACAAACAAAAAAAAATCTACATTTGTAAGTTGCGCTTTCACAATAGAGATTGCACTACAGTACTCATATGAGGTGAACTGAAAAATACTGTTTCTTTTGTTTATCATTTTTACACTGCAAATATTTGTAATAAAAATATAAAGTGAGCACTCTACACTTTATATTATTGTATTTGTGTTATATTTGAATTCAATATATTTGAAAATGTAGAAAAACATCCAAACTACTTAAATGTCAATTGGTATTCTATTGTTTAACAGTGTGATTAAAACTGCGATTAATCACAATTAATCTCTGAATTAATGTTTTGAGTTAATAGCAATTAATTGACAGCCCGACTAAAAATGCATCTAATATAAATTACTAAATATTTGAACAAGTAATTTAAGTGCAACAATTATTTTTGGAAAAAGTATGTAATACTGTAGAAATTAAACATTAGTTCTGTCTTTAAGACAGTTCTGAGTTTTCTTGGATGATTTGTATTTGGTTCAAAAAGATTTTCTTGGTCAAGTCTCACAAAAAGTGAAGGTGTACACACCACAATTGGTCGCATCCAGTCCTTAAGCAGACATGGAGAATATAAGTCTTTGAAGACCAGCAACAAGATGCTCTCAGAATGCTGGACTCTGCTTTCTTCTTCCTGGCCTTTGATACAACACAGAATATCCATTTGATTTCTCTAGAAAATAAAACCGAGTCATATTAGAATTAATGCAACCACCCCCCAATAGTGTGCAGAAGTTGCAGTATATTGAATTGGAATTAGAATGGACTCACCTCTTGTCGCTTAATGTCCAATCCCAAGAGACTTACAAAGCAGGTTATTTGAAGAAGGAAGTCTATGAACACAGCCATTCCAGCAAAAAGGGAGAAAGTGCGGACAGCTGGCATGGTAGACAAAGTCCCTGGGAGGAGGGGGAGAACGAAAGGATGGTCAGGACATTAGGCCTGGCCAAATCCCCAAATGATATGTACAAACATACAGACTGGACCTTCTCCACCAGTATGTTGGAGCAGCCCTGGAGCGGAGTTGCCAGTGCAAGGCTACCTAATGCCATTGGATGATTTTCCCAGAATAGGGGGATAAATCAAGTGGCATAGGAACTGCTAAGGCAGCTCTATATGCCACCCCCTCTTTTCCACCCCACATTTGCTATAGGAAGATAAGTGGGGCACAGCTAGCTCTTCTTTGAATCCAACTGATCCCTGGATGCCAGACCACCACTTTGGGGTCTGCATATAAAAGGTGATTTCAAAAACACCTTGTTAAAATCCACTCCAGTACCATACAGGCAGATGTAATTATTCAGCAAGTAACCATGGATTAAAACTAGTTCAGAATACCATCAACATGATTAAGATATTCCTTGTCTCCCCTCTCAGCAGTCAACGCAAGACACTATAGAATGCCTGTTCTAGTCTATTAAAATATTATTTATGCTGATTAAAGCAAAGCACTAGTGGGAATCAGACATATTGCTAGCAGTCACTGGAAACTTCACAATACAATCTTGTGGCTGCACCTAAAATAGGAGCTGAAATATCCCATTATACCAGCCAAGACATTCCTGTTATAGTGCTGGAGAAGACTATAAAATTGTGCCAGACTCAATGGGGGTTTTGTGATGAGGGGGAATATCTAAGTTCTTTAAGACTGAGATTTCTAGACTCCTTATTCCTATCTTCCCACTTTCCCATCAACTGTACATCTAGCCAGTTTCTCTAATCAGTGGGAGATTTTGTCACTTCTATTTCTAAATCTGCCGTGTTTTGTAAGTACAACCATGGACAAGTCACTTTGAATCATGCACACCGCAGTTTCTCTTTATGGAAATTGGGGCTAATGCCTACCTCACAGAGGTGGAGTTAGATTCATTTCACTGTTAGTAGAGATCTCTTAGTTCCTTGGATGTACTTTTTTAGGCAATACAGTGAACATTCTTATTTGGTTAAGCATTGTACAAAGAGGGTGATGAAACTGAATAAATAATATACACAGCAATAAGTATAGTACAAAATCTCCAAGCACAGAAAAAAAGACTAAATTTTTACCGAAGAAAAATGCTACCGTCTCTGAAAAAGATGAGAGCAATATACTAGGAGCCACATCTCCTAGGATTCTGCCGATCTGCTTATCCAAAGTTTCACCTGGAAGACGCTCATCTCTCTGTTTTAAGGAAATGTAATTCACTCATTAGGGATTAAAGTAGTATATTTTCAGAGAAACTTCTCAAAAGTATGGAACAAAAGGCATGTCAAGTCAATGTTATGTATTTATAGTAAGTCAGTGCGTCTAGTGTGCTAGAGTGACAGCCATCGAGACAGAAGCTCTCTTTACCCACTGAGTAGCTACAAAGCCTGAGCAGCCACAGCATGAGCTTCACTACGCTGCCCTAGCAATGCATTTCAACCCAAACCTAGAAGGCCCATAGGGATGAAAGGGTAATTCAGTCTCCCATTCAAATGCTTGGTCTTTGCTGAGATGCCACAAGGGTGCCAGTTATTTCTGGTGGGTTTTGGAGACAACTGTCAGCTAGAAAATGGATTAACCACCACATTTTATAAAGCATGGTCCTCATGCTCAATATTACATAAAAACAGACACTATTTCTGCCCCATTATCCAGCTCACCTACAGTTTACCAAGGTGATGGTAAAAAGCGTGAGATGATGGTGAAATCTTTCACCGCTGTGAGGCCATGAACCGTATCTCTGCCTATAATTTACAGTCTAGAGGCCAAAAATCATTTTAATTCTTCCAAAAGTAAAAGAGCTGCATCAGCAACATTCTTTACACTGAGAAACTGCAAGTCACTAAATAAATATCATCCTTGCTGTTCTCCCACAAACCTCATCCTGCGAGGTGCCAGGCACCTTCAACTTCTACTGCATTCAGTAGAAAGGTATTCAGCACCTCACAGGATGGAGGCCCTAAAGTAGGAGCTAATATAGTACGTACACATTAAAAAACACAAAAGAGATCATTATAATACCTGAAATGTCTGAACTATAATGAAGATGTTGTCTACCCCAACAGCCAGCACCAAAAATGGAATGACTTCAATAACAATCAATGTTAATGGGATTCCAAAATAGCTGAAGATACCCAAAGAACATGCTACTGAACTCAATACGATCAGGATGCCTGCAATGCCCAGAGAGATTTTTGAATCCACCTGACAAATGAACAAAAACAAACACACACAATATTAACTGTAATGAAAATACATCCGTCAAAGCCATTCCAACCAGAATATTTTGGAACATATCTCCCAATCTAGGAGTAAACTCTTGACTTGTATGATAAAATAAGTAGCTTTACTAATTACACTGAGGCTGCCTACAGTATGGCCCCTTTTAAACATTCAGGATTATGTTATTTGAAACTGAAGAGCAAAACTGCACCTAATTTGAAAGGCCTTGGTTCAGAAATGACTTAAAATGCCTTATTTAATGACAAAAAAGTTTTTTTAAAAGGGGGATGTGATGATGGAAGGAAAGGGGATCAAGTGCGACACTGATTTCCCAGTTTCTTCTCTTTCTTCGAAAAAGAGAAGCCGTTTGTAACCCAGAACACTCTGGTAAGACAAACAACAAAAATCTAGGGATGCTTTATAATAATGCTAACACCACTAGCTGATATTAAAATACTGATCATGAAAACTAGTTAAAGTTGAGATTAGACTATTTAACAAAATAAAGGTGTTACAAAGATTAGTGTTCTAACTTATTTTAAACGCTATGTGCTATATACACAAACACACATAAGAAGTTATGATTATGATATTATTTTCAACATAAACTAAACATACCAGAAATCTTTTGCAGCTTTTGATGTGTCCCAGGGCTATTGAGATGTACAGAAACATGACAGCATAGCTAATTACAACAATCTTGATATCACTGTTACTTTCACGGTTTATCTCATCTTCAACACTCCGTTCAGCAGAGAATGAAATGGTTACGTTTGGATTCTGGTAGTTTTTCACAAAGCTGATAAACCTGAAAAGAAAAGCAAATGTTTTCTTAAAAACACCAAGCTAAGAAAAAGAAGAAACCACATCTTTTTCAAAACATACATACAGTACACCTACCCATCAAAAGACAGAGTTGAGATGGTAGGAAAAGGTTTAAAAACATCAAGGTAAGTCTTTAATGTTAAACAGGCTATAACCGCTTCTGCACAAGAGCACATGGTATTTAAGAACACACTTCTCTAGATCTTCCACTTTTATCATGGTGAACATCTGAAACACTTCCACGTAACTGATGGTGCTGTGGAATGAGTGGAGGGCATGACTTAAATAAGTGTATGACAGATCTGCATCCCAAAACTTTGGATCATTTCCTAACACCAAATACCTACCTTTCAGGCAGGTCTACACACAGTTGCATCAATTTAAAACAAAACATGTGATGTTAAACCAATTTATCAAAACTGGTACAACTTTGTGTGTGGACATTCATATCACTTTGGTTTAAACCTGGCTTACAGGTGCAAGCCAATGTAAGAGTGCCCCTACACAAAGTTGCACTGGTTTAACATCTCACTTCTACTTAGAGGAGTACAACGTGTTTAGACAAGCCCTTTGCTCTCCTCTCAGCCCAGAAACATGCAGCTGAGTGGAGTTTATGATGCTAAACCATTAGACACCAATTAGAAGTGCACTCTACCCCAACCACCGTCTCCATCTCATCTTCCACAAATATAGGAATGCTTTTCTTGTAGCTTATTCTCTCTCAGAGTAAGTTGCAATACAGAACTGATACTTGTTTTTGTAAACCCAATCTCAGTCCCTTGATGTGACAATGACTTATTTACTCAAGGAGAAAGTGAGTCTCTACAAAGAAACAGAAGAGCAATGTTCTCTGGAGTTTGAAAACAAGACTAATTAAATTTCAAATACAGGCAATTGAAAAAAGGTTCACAAGATCGATTGCTACAACTACTGAAGTAAATCTACTTGTGAAACTGAAAGAGTCTGAACTGAGAAAGTTATTTCAGTGAGACCTACATAAACGTTTTCACAAGGATTTCTCAGTTGCCGGATAGCACTTTGCTGACAAGAGCACAGAGATACAACTCTTGGTTTATGTGCCAAACAAGGATCTCATCAGAAACAAAAAGTTATACAGAAGTGGAAGTTTATATTTTTGATTCAGCTTTGTACAATCACTGGCACAGTCAATCCTAAATCAATGTCACACTTCAAATTTATACACGGAAGCATTCTGTACTCTCAGTGCATGTTTAGAACATTGTTGTCTTTGCTGTGAAGTCTGCTAAGCTCAGAGAAAAAATGAGGTTACTCCAACTGTCACAGTCTAGTCTTAATTACAAGAAACTTACTCTTTTTCCCAGGCCAGAACTCTCATCAGCTTGTGTGTATCATTGTAGTAATTGTGGACAGGGAAGGTAATAACGAGGGCTGTAGCATTATTGTAGTTTTCATCTATATGTAAAAAAGGAAGAGGTTGGAAGGAGAAAACATTAAAACCCACTATGAAAACATGTCACAGATCTTTCTTTGTGAAGAAGATGGGGGACTTCTTGTAAAGTTCTCTCTTTGATTTTAATGGGATGTTGTTTCAAGCAACTCATTTCCGGTCTCTGGCATCCCACTGAATCCAATCTGCTTAGTCACCTGCAACCACTCCTCAGATTTCAGGAACACCCATAAACTATTACAGAGAAACTGTCTGCAGGAACACATGGGCGGATGAGAATTTTGGGAGTTCATCCAAGGAGAAATATTCTTGACTGGCTAAGTGTGATATCATAAAGTATTAAGAAAGGTAATCCTGAAGTCATTCATAACCTAAATAAAGCAATTGATATTGTGCCTATATATCTAGCGCAGGGGTGGGCAAACTACAGTCCAGGGGCCGCATCCGGCCCAAAAGAAGTTTTAATCCAGCCCTCAAACTCCTACCGGGGAGCAGGATCAGGAGCTTTCCCTGCTCCGGCACTCCAGCCGGGGAACAGCGTCAGGGGCTTGCCCCACTCCACGTGTCTCCGCATGGCTCCTGGAAGTGGTGGCATGTACCCCATGCTGGCTCCTACGTGTAGGGGCAGCCAGGGAGCTTTTCATGCTGCCCCTGCTCCAAGCGTGGCCCCCGCAGCTCCCATTGGTCAGGAACCGTGGCCAATGGGAACTGCAGGAGCAGCGCCTGCGGCTAGGGCAGCGCACAAAGCTGTCTGGCCGCGCCTCCGCTTAGGAGCCAGGGGAGTACATGCCACTTCTTCCGGGAGCTGCTTGAGGTAAGCGCTGTCTGGAGCCTGCACCTGTGACTCCCGCCCGTAACCCAACTCTCTGCCCCAGCCCTGATCCCCTTTCCATCCTCCAAACCCCTTGATCCCAGCCTAGAGCACCATACTGCACCCCCAACCCCTCATCCCCAGCCCCATCCCAGACCCTGCACTCCTAGCCGAAGCCCCTTCCCATATCCTAACTCCTCATATCTGACCCCACTCCAGGGCCTGCACCCCCTCCCACACTCCAACCCCCAATTTCATGAGCATTCATGGCCCTCCATACAATTTCTATACTCAGATGTGGCCCTCAGGCCAAAAAGTTTGCCCATCCCTGATCTAGTGTGTAAGAGATGAGCATTCCTGTTCACACCCCTCTCAAATTATGCCACAATTAAAAAAAAAAAATCAAAGTAACAAGTGAAATTAACTTGTACACAAACTCTGATCCCTTAGCACTGAAGTTCCAATGAGTTACCATTTATTTAAATGGAACAAGAATGGGCAATCAGAGAAAGCATGAAGTTTCTCAGAGTGAACACTGATCACATGTAATAGGTTTTTGATTGAAATTACTGTGATTAGATTCACCTTGACCCTACCCGATCACTCACATTAAATATTCAAAAGAGACACTATCAAGGTCAACGAGGCCAAATTTTATTTTGGAGGCACCATATCGTGTTCATTTTAAAAATAATCCCACTCCTCCCAGTCCTGAGTATCTAAAGACTTCCCTAAAATAATTACTTTTCATCATTGTTACCCCATCTCCTCTGCTCTGTTCTAAGTGATCCAAAAAGCCAGAGCACATCCCACCATCCCTCAAACTCTTGTCTATTTCATTTCTTCCCTCTGAATCTTTTAAATATTTCCAATAAACCAACACACACACACACACACAGAGCTTTCATAGGGCAGGTGGAATGCGGGGGACACAGAGTATGTTCTGTTCTGAATATTTAGCAGGAACTAATTTTTTTTTTTTAGTAATATGCCACAATATTAATGGTCTTTCTGAAACAGTTTGTTTCCATCCCTCCCAGGTGAAATCTAGGAGAAAGTCATTACATCCTCACATGACTGACTATCTCATCATTCTTGCAAGCAGGCAATTCACCAGACCCCAACTCTCTGGAATACATTTATACAGCACCATAAGATGTCCATGGAACTTTACAAGTAAACAGAAGGCATTCACAAAGGTGAAGAGACAAAGGGAACAGAGTACAAGTTGTACAAACCTACAAACAAAGACAGTGATCTAATTTAAGAAGTAATCGACCTTAAGTACACGAACAATATTTCCAGCTCTATTTGCAATTACACCTACCATCATATCCTCCCAACACAAGCCATGGAAAGACAGGTCCACCAAATGTTCCTAAACAGGGATCATGAAGCTCACTTGTATCATTTAGAGATGCTGGGGCCCTGCAAAATATATTCACAATTTATTGATTTTTTTTTTTTTAAATAATCTGATATTTGGGAGTGCAAAGCAGCACTGAAAATTTGTACACTTACATATTGTTTACAGTGTTACAGCGATTATGCTGGGTATTGGTGCGACAGAGCAATAACTACATTTGTAAACTGAACACAAAATTTGCTTGCTTTGTGATGTAAACTCAAAGGTGAAAGCTTATCTGTAAATTACTTATTGTGGTTTAAAAACATTTTAAGCTGAAAAAAAACTTCAAAAAACAACTAGATTTCTCAGGTGAAGCCTTTTAAAATTGCTAGTACAAAAATATTTTACTTTAGAAAAACACTTTTCTCTCTTTAATGCCCTGAAGAAATAAGCCAGGAATCCTCATGTTGCTGATTTGAAGCAGAATATCATCTTGCATTTTTTCCAGGTGGTGGGGTTTGCTCAAGCCTCTGTATGAGTCTCTGGTGCTGCATCCATCACTATGACTGTGAAAAACTCCATTGGAGTGCTGGTAGACATGGAAATGCAGGAAAAAGATGCTCTACTACCAATCAAAAGTACACACACAGATGGCATTCTATCAAATAAACCAGGAAAAAAATTCAGAGGCTGCTGGCATTGGATACAGCACGTCAAATGGGAAGAAAAAAAAACCACCAACCCCAAAACAGTTTTTAAGAGTCCATCTGTACACAAATATTTTTAAAGCATGTATTTAGTGGCTCTGCTTACCGGACACAGTACAAGAAGTGAGTGTGGTAATCAGCATAGACAAAGAACTCATCCCCAACTGAATGATTTAGAATGGAGTAACTGTTCTGAAAGTAGTTGAGCACACTCAGGATAGTGCAGTTGTTATTGTAGGGAGTAAGAGGAGCCAGGCAGATATCCTTCAGCATTACAGTCTCATTGTCATAAGCAGCAGTTATGTTTTCAATAGCATTCTGCAAATCTAGCACCTGAAACAAAACACACTATAACTCAAAACAGCACTGTCCGAAGGCATTTGGTGGAGCGGAAAGAGCATTTTTCTTCTCGGTGTAAGATCAAATACTTTTAAAAGTCATGGGGCATTTTTGGCGGTTTCTGAGCTGGGTACCGCGCTTTTAATATAAGCACACAGCAAATGATGAAGCAAAATGTGGTTTTCATTCTAAGTACTAGAGGAGTATTTTTCATACATCTTGAGGTTCAAAGCAAGTGGGAATGAAGGTACAGGAGCGGCAAAGTGGGGGAAGGTGATTAGCCCTTTGCTGCAAGGCGGATTGGAAGTTCTTGCAGTCTCTTTGCTAACTCCAGAGGATATTTTAGATATTTATAACAGATTAGTTTTTGGTGGAAATTCACATTATATGCTAACCACATAGGCGAAACAAAACCCAGCTTCATACTGATAATTAATCCCTTTTAGGGTCTTACAAGTATTGCAAAACACATTGCATTCACATCTCTTCCACATAGATAGGCCTGCAAAACCCATGTTACCTGATATAGGATCTCTTTGTCAAGCGGAGGCCCAAAAGGCACATCAGCTCCTGATGGGTATGGTGAGTAGATGTGTGGCTTACTGTGGGGAGCTTGAATAATAAGTTGTTCAGTACGGAAGAAAGGTCCAAAGTGAGTGTCAAAGTACTGCTTCTCCTTGCGAGCTTGGCTGCTTGGGGCTGACCAAAGGTCTACAGGGTTTGTAGTGATTTTGATATACACCAGGCCTGAACAGCACATGGCAATGAAGACCAGAGAGAAGAGAACAACAGGCCGTGGATTTCGAACACAGAAAGCCCCCCAGGACATGAATGTGAGCCGTAAACAGTTCTCAAACCTCTCACCAAGTCTTTCACCACAGGAAGCCTCACCTGTAGGAAGAGGAGATACAAGATCCAAACTATTAAAATGAACTATTTTCTTATCCAGTAATCTCTTTGGATCAGTCAGATGCTTCCAGGCATTCTTACAGAGAAGATCATTTATTGATTCTAGATTTTTTTTTTTTTTTAAAACCACCATAAGCCAAAAGATAAAGGTCTTATCAACAAAGGGGCTCAAGCAGGAGAAAAACTGCTAAAACACTCTTCTAGCTACAGTAGTTTCTAACAATGTGGCAAGCCAGTGTGGCACAATTAGATGGAACCATGTTTATAAAAAACATGCTAATAGTAGTCCCACCTACACTTGAGCATACCCATGATTGGCAGGATTAGAGGCATCGGAGCTTTAACACTTATTTGTAGTGTGGATGGGACAGGACATTCGTAGAACATTAAAATCATGTTAGGTCATGACATGATTCTCTATAATTATGCTGTCCTAATCACAGGAGAAAGTAAAAATTATACCTAAGAATGCCAAACAACTATACATCGGCATGGCTAAATTTTCAAGTGTATATGGACCCACGACTTGGCCCCACGACTTGGCCCCATCCACAATGATGAGCCAAGTGATGTCAAAAGTAGTTTAGGTGGGACTGTATTTAAATGTTACTCCCAAATTCTATATAAAAAGTCAGCAAGACAATGAAAGTATGAAGAAAGTGCAGAAAAACTGAATTAAGATGAACCAACTAGGGCAGGAATGTTGGACTAGGTGGTCTTTTGGGGTTCCTAAAATGTCTCAGACTCTTGTGGTCCACATCTCAGAGAAGGAAATAATATCTAATCAAACCCTATCATTATGATCCCAGACATACCGTTGTCATGGCGAGAATTAACAGAGAAGGCTATATTGCTGTCAATTGGAGTGTACTCTGAGACAAAATGCCTTTTTCTGTAAAAACAAAAAACAGATCATATATTCAGTATGTGGTTCTCTTGCAAAAAAATCAAGACAACTGTTTTCCAGCACTGTACTATTGCAATAAATACAGTAATAGAGGTGAATCAGGAGATCCAAAGTCTGGATCAGAATTGGCAAGCATTCCACTTTAGGTCCATCTCTAACCAATATCATCACAAACAACAATATTTCACTATAAGCTTTATGCATCTTAAAATTTGTCACATTTGAGAAACGAAGGGAAAATTAGGATATATCTAAACTCACCTTAAAAACTTAGATCATTAAGAAACTATTTCTGGAAATTTTGGGTTTAATGTTTTAGGCTAAAAAGTTTGCCAACAATTTTTTTTTTTTTAAAAAAATGCAAGTGTAAAGACTGAAAGACCAGAAGCTCCCTCTCACCCTGCCGCCCTCCCTCCCCCCCCCCAAGTCTCTGCATTATTCTTCAACACTACTACTAAGGCCATCCCTGAACAGACCCATATGGTCACACAACTTCTTTAAACCCCCTTTCTGAAGGGCCAACTCTGATGTGACACCTGCAAGAAAACCACCAACCCATAATGGCTAAACTGAGGGACAGCCAGGAAAAGTCTATACATATGAAGCTAAACAAATAGCCAAGTGTACATAATATATAAATACTGTATACATTTCCTTGTGACCTTAGCCATCCACCTTTCATGTTGTTCATCCTGTTAGATAACCTCTGCAGGGCAGGAACCACATCTGCTTCCATGGTCTACAGTTTAAATAATGTATTTAGGTTTGTTTCCACTTGTGACTATCAAAATCATCTTAGCACAGTATGAACGTTAAAAAGCTCTCCCTTGAAAAAAGTCTTCATAACCCCAAAATGAACTTCACTTATACACACAAACCGGGGAAACATAATATTGCAGCATGTCCCAAAAGTCACAAAATCCAGGCTCACGAAAACTACAGGCAGATATAAATTCCACAGTGAAGGACTGACCCACTACTGAACAGTCACCATCCACATTCAGTTAAATCCATTAGTGAGTTGCTGACTCTCTAATTGCCTTCACTGAGTCAGCAAAACCCACTTAATCCTTTCACAGCTGTCAGTCAGGATACTTAGAGCTTCATAACCCAGAAATCAACTGGTAGCCAGTGTAGATCCAAGCATTAATGTGTTTTGTGGTCTTGTCTACACTAGATGTGTTGCAAGCACTTAATTCTATTGTAACACACATGTTGTCCAAATACAAAGTTCCTTTAAGATTACTGATCATATTCCATAGATATGTGCCAAGACTTTAGCAGACCTAATGGATCACCACCCCTCTTGGTGACCAGTCTTCTGTTGCAGATGGTTACTCTCACAAGCCCCAGCTTTGCAAAGAGAGCTGCCTGTAAATGTACTTAACAAGTTTACACTTGTCAGATTGGCTAGCCTGCCCACACCACATTACAAGTTTCAACGATTTGATTGTACTGTTGCAAGATGTTACAGTTCTCTAGGGTAGACAAGCCATTTGTGAGATAATGCTTAGTAAGCAGGCTATGTTTACCATCAGTTCAACAGCTTTTGTTTTTAGTTTTGTTTGGGGTATTTTTTTTAGAATTCAATAGGGATGAAATCAACACTCATGACCATTTGTCACAAGGCAGTTATTGTTTATTACACTTCCCACTGTATCACATTGTTACGGGTCTGTATATTTATACTTCCACAGCTACAACAAGGGCTTTTGTCAAAATTTATACATGGAGTTCTATTATTGCCACTACTGAGCCTTTGGAAAACAAAAATCTCCCGCTGTTGCCACAGCACTGTGTAAACCAACCAGTGGAGACTGGCCTCTCAAGTTTTTCCTCCACTGAGTGTGCCTACACAGCAAGCAAACAACTGCAGATGGCTTGGCTCAGCTAACTTAGGCTTGCAAGTTTCAGGCTGTGGGGGACATTTGGGCTCAGGCTGGAGCCGGGCTCTGGGACCCTCCCCCTTTGCAGGGTCCCAGAGCTCTGGCTCCAGCAGAAGTCTGAATTTTATTAAGATGTTAAAATTAAAAAAAAAAAAAAAAAGGTACAGAGTTTAAGCATAGAAGTTTTTGGTTATCAGGGAATAAGGTACAGATTATCAAGCGGTGCAAAATTCGGTTTAGGATCGAATGGCATAAGGAATACATAATCTGAAATATCCCCGATGGGGGGTAAAAGATTAACGGGTCAAAAGTACAGACATTGAGATATGGGGGTATGTTGTTCATATAATGGCTATGTTCAGGTGTGAAGTATAACGAGTGGATACGATGAGGAGGATGGATTTACCCTCATTTGGTGACATTTAATGTTCAGTGAGTTTATGGTTCCAGTTCACGTGGTCCAATAGAAAAAAAGTCTCTCGGTCCCTTTCTCATAGTTGATGCATGATGTCATTCTGGCTCACACCTCCTGGTACTGTCGGTGGACAGAGATGTGTTTGATGTAGATGTCCCTGGACCATCGGATGGTGTCCGAGACCATGACGCACCACATGAGCCATGCATAGCATCGACCAATCCCACAGGTCCGCAGCACACGCTCATTGCAGGGGTCCCAAGCGCCCAGGGCTCAGACGATCAGGGCATCCATCTGCACCTCATAGCCCTTTGCTCTCAGGGTGTCGGCCAGGGGGGTGTATTTTTCCAGCTTACAAGCTCGGGCTTCACAGAAGGCTGGGATTCTGTTCTCAAAGGAGACCGTGACGTTGACGAGGATGATCTTTTTCTGAGCCTCGTCAGTGACTACTATGTCAGGTCGCAACTGGCTGTCAGTACCGGGGATGGCACAGTTCACAGTGACCTCCCCCAGGCGCGGTGCGATGGCTTTCACCAGGTGGTTCTGGATAGCACTGTGGCGCAGCTGCCAGGCTCTGGAGTGGGGCTTGCAGCTGCACAGGACGTGGGACAGGGTCTCGCTGGAGTAGCTGCACTTCCTGCAATGCTCATCTCAGTTCCCGTGGTGGAGGACTCTGAGCGGGATGCAGTTGAGCCAGGCACAGTGGATGAACCGCCAGTCAGCGAAACGGGTGAAGCCGTCCCTGGCGAGGAAGTGGTTGCTAGTGTCCCACTTGCTGGTCAGTTCGAAGGCTTTACCCTGGTCCGGTTTACGCTTCAGGGTTTCCATGTACAGTGAGTGGATGGCTGCCTTCAGGGTTCTCTCCAGCATGCCTCTGGCACTCGGGATGACGATGGTGTTGTCTTTGGACCTGATCTGAGGCACCAGGACTCCCAGCTCCTGGCGCTCCTCGCACCACTCCCAGCGGCAGCCGATGCACTTCCCCAGGTGACGCATGGCATTGCGAGCACGGGACCACAGTGAAGCGATGTCACGCCCGTCCCGTCCGAATTCACCATCCAGGGAACCACTCAGGAAGGTGGCGATGTCTTGGGTGGAGGGGGCTCTGCCAATCTGCTTCTGTCGCGTCATGGAGGGCGTTTGCCGCAATGTTCCCTACCATGGCGTCGGGACATGTCAGCAGGCTGAAGGCGTGGGTGATCACCGCGATGTCACACAGGTTGCCCATGTGGGGGACGTTGGCACAGCCATGCCTGTGGGCAACGTAGAGCAGCTCATTGCTGGCTCTCTGGGGAAGGAATAGCCACTTCTTCACCAGCTGCCAGACGATTTTGTCTGCCTTGTTGAGGGGTACCTTCGCCACGGTGGATACCCTTAGGAAGAACGAGATGCAGGGGATCAGGAAGGTGTTCAGGGCATTTATCTTCAGCCACGATACTAGCAGGGAGGCGTCAATCTTGGCGGCATCCTGCAAGATCTCCTGGATGGTGTCCTCAGGTGTCTGCCGGACACGGAAACCTGTCGGCATGCCAAGGTGCTGGTACGCCTGCCCCTCTGCCAGGGTGATGACGGGCTCGCCCTGGATCTGGAACTCCGTCGTCTGCACCGAGCCCCTTTTGCTGCCATCGATGTGGAGAGTTGCGCACTTCTTTGCATTGAAGTGGAGTCCCATCCAGTCGGCAGCTTGACTGGTGGCATCTAGCATATGTTGGACGCTCTCTGGGTGATCCACGGTCAGGACCAGGTCATCCACATAAGCCAGGACGCTCACCCTCTCACCGTGGAGGTTGAAGCCATCTGTGCCATTGGAGATCGCTCGCAGCAACGGCTCCATGGCGAGGTTAAAGATGATGTGGCTGAGGGGACAGCCCTGCTTAACTCCGCTCCGGATCGGGATCTCAGCAGTCTCCCCTTCGACCGAGCAAATGGTGGTCCTACATCCCTCGTACACCTCGCGGATCACACAAAGAAAGTTCTCTGGCATCCCAAACACCTGGAGCGTGGCAAATTTTTAGCCCCACAGCCTAAGCTCCGTGAGCCTGAGTCAGCTGACCAGGCCAGGGATTTTTTTTATTTCATTGTAGATGTACCCACTATGTCATCTAGACTTTCACTTCCACTGTTCGTATACTATAGTTATCAATGGTGGAAGTGCTACTCTATAGTCTAGCTACAACAGTGGGAGTGTTTTTTTTTTTGTTTTTTTTTAAAACTCTTGGACACAGGTTTATTTTTACTTGCTTGTAACTTTCTGAAAAGTTCTTTTTTGGGCTTGAAAAGTTTCCAAAGCTTTGTCTCAGCCCACAGGTGATTTATTTATTTTTGAGGATAGGCACTAGATAGTAGGAGAGGGCTGAGTTTAAGTTTCTTAAGCCATTTTTGTATTATGGGAGAATGAAAAGTATACACACTTTATGCTGAAAGTTGTAAAATTTAAGCTCCCCCAAAAACAAAAGACTGAAGAAAAATACTCTAAAGTTAACATCTTGCTAGTTCTCAATGAGGAAGAGTCTCTGCAAAGAATAAACTGATGGTATAAATAATTTTCAAATTCAAGTTAGTGAGCATGCATAGTAGCTGTCTCATGGGACTTCAGCAGGCCTACCAGAGACCTTTGGGATAAAACATATAGGATTAGATAACTGCACGTTCTCCCTGCCTGGCCTGACCTGGCACAACAGCTGCTGCTACATGCATTAGATTGTAAGACTCCCAATGAAATGCACAACAAGATCTTCCACTTGCCTTTGATCTTTCCCTTGCAGGGACAGGTGAAAAATCAGGAACATGGAAGTAGATTGTGTAGCCTGCTATTTTCAGCTCTTTTCCACAACTGCATCAGAATTCCACAATTTTCTGAACATTTTACCATACCCCCCAATAATTTAGTTCCCAACTTTTTCCTGTTAGAAGTGTGCACCTATGCCATTGAGAACAGCTGCCTCCAACAAAATCTAGTGTTCTGGTGCTCTGTTAACCCACCCTTGCTGAAAGCTGTCCCCAGCCAAAACAGCAGCAAAGCTCTGAACTCATCTCTCTGCATTCACTTCAGGTTCCAAACTTAATTCAGGTGGACCATTTAAAGTGATAACGAATACAAGGAATGTCCTCTCTCCCCAATGTTCTTACAAATGAAGAAAACAAAATGCAATAGACTATGCTAATGTAAGTTTAAATGCACAAAGTCAGGAAATGAAAAGAGATCAAGGTTATACAAATTAATGTGACTGAAAATATTCAGCTGCATATAAATATACACTGTATATGGCTAAGTTACTGAGCACTCTGACTTTTCCATTTCTAATGTAATTTAAGATTTTTTTTAAACATACCTATATTGGTAATGTTAATTTAATAAGCTACTCCTACACACTGTACATGAAAACAGTACTATTGTTCTTACCACAAAACTGCTTACTTTCCCAGAGTGCAAAATAATTTTTGAACATGTTAACAGAAAAAATAAATGAGTTTATTTGTATCAATATTGAGCATTTTGAATTGCCTGTTTACCTGTAACACCAGACTCCAAAAATGACTGCAAAAAATACAAGTAAAAATCCCATGTAGGAGATCCACATGATGACATACATAGCATCCAAACCAAGCAAAAGCCAAGGTGCAGGAGGTGGAGGGGGCTGAGGCTTGGGACCACAAACAAGGGAACAGTCCTGACAGCTGCATGGTCCTGTAACATCATCCATAGATTCATTACAGCCTTTGGTAGCATTGTTCATAGGACTCATTCCACGGACAGAAATATCTAAGAGCAGAGAAATTAATTATAAATGTGAAACTTCCATTTCATTTCTGTGTTTCTTTATTTTTAAAAAAGTGGTATTGGCAAATATCCAATGATTTTGGTGGGGCCTGACTTGTGAATTTTGAACATTTGGGGATGGCATTTGATTTTCGAGCCTTCAGGATTCACTCATCACATTTTTAGAATTTTCTCCACAACCATGAGGGCTAGAAACTTACTTTTAAAAATATGAAAGCTGAGATCCTCATAAAATCACAGGACCAAAGATGCTGGGGCTTTAAGAAAAGCCTCTATCATCATAAAACTAGCAATAAAAGATGTGAACTTTGGCAATATAAAGGTGATTCTAAAGCAAGCAGTATGAAGTGGTTTTTAAAAAAATATATAAATTAAAATCTTTGTTTTCTTCACTTTTAGCACTAAAAAAAAATCACACTTAAAACACATGTAACACTTTACAGCGTGCAAATTCAACATATTTGGAAAAATTTGTACTCGGATATAAAAGGGGAAGGACTGTTTACACTACACTAGTGGTTCTCAGCCTGCAGACCACTTGCAACCCAATCAGCACACAGCTCTGGCCCATATTATAGATAGATATATATAGATGCGACCCACATAACACAGAGAGCTGCATATGCAGCTCAGGATGGTAAATAGTTGGCATAAGCCACTGGTTCTCAACCTGCTTCTGATGAACTGGGGGGGAAAACCCTCCCCCCTACACACTTTCAGCACTTGTCTACACTAGAGAAAGGGGTCACTGTTAGGTCCAGCTTCACTAAAAATGTTAATTAACTTTGACCACTTTTCTCACGGCATGGCTACACTTGCAGATGTAGAGCGCTGGGAGTTAAACCAGTCTTCAGAGACCGCAGCAGGGAGAACACTGCCGTGTGTTTACACTGTCCGATTCAAGCGCACTGGTCTGACCACATTAGCAGCTCTTGCAATGCCACAGAGAGCAGTGCATTGTGGTAGCAATCCCAGCGTTCAAGTGGCTGCGAAATACTTTTCAAATGGGGAGTGTGTTGTGTGTATGTGGGGGGAGAGTTGGTTTTTGGGGTGCTGAGTGTGTCAGCATGCTGTCTTGTAAGTTCAGACAGAAGCAGACCTCCCTCCCCCTTCCCCTCCCCCCCCTCTCTCACACACACACACACACACACACACACAGCAAGCAGCATTTCACAGTAATGGTTGCTTTGTCTGGGAGCTGATAAGCATGCCAGCTGTCAGAAACAGAGCTTTAAAAGGGAATATCTACATTCCTACAGCTGAGTTCAAAACAACAAGAGTGGCCACTTGACTTCAGGGGATTATGTGACTGTTCCAGAGGCCAATCACAGCACAGTAATGCAACACCTCATTCACACTGACACCCGGGCGTTTCAGCTGGGGCGCAGCAAGAGTTATGCTTCTCGTGGAGGTGGATTATCAGGAACGCTCCAGCTGCAGAGTCTGAGCGCTCTAAGTGCCTTGCCAGTGTGGATGGGTTGGGTTAGGGAGCCTGGGGCTGCTTTAATGCGCTCTAACTTGCAAGTGTAGCCAAGCCCTCAGAAATCTAAACTATTAAGAAATACTGCAGAAATTTTTAAACTGCTTGCCTCTTAAATAGCTCACCTCTTACTACTGAATGAAAGGATCCAATTAGAAGATAGTGATTAGAACAGCAAATTCTGACTATCAAAAGAGATAATTATCTACCTTGCTATGTTGTTTCAGTGTAATGAGGTGCTTCTCAACAACACTAACATTCAGCAACAATCACCAAGAAGCCAAGACAATTAAAATACTCTCTAGTTCAGTATTTTTATAAAAGGTATATAATTTATACTGCTGTAATATACTAGTCTCATGTTATTCTAATACATTATTGGATTTTACTAACACAACAATGCATAGTGTAAACATCCATGTTTAGGACACAGGCCACACACAGAAGAAAAAAAGTTCAATTTCTTACCTGAAAAAATAGGAATGATGCTGAAAGGAGTCTGTCCATTAGTCTTACTAAACATGTACTCAATCCAATTGGTAGCATTGCAGTCTTTAGCATCTTTCCCACATAGCAGCCCCAATGCTTTAACATTACTTGATGGTGCTTCCACATCTTTGCAGGCATTATACATGGCTAGAAAAAAAAAAAAAGCGTTATTAGGAAGTATAAAAAAAGTCCATGCTATTAAACAAAACAATGTAATTTTTAAAGTTTATTTTGCATGTTGAATTCTGGAAGTAAACAAGCCCAAATTTAGTTCTTTAAAATTTACAGAAGATGCCTTAAGCTTTAAACCGCAGGTGCAGAATTTACATCCAGATTTGGGGACGGGGGAAAAAGAGAGAGAGAGAGAGAGAACGAACTGATTTTATCAAACCTAATGTACTTAATGGAGGAACTTCTAGGGATACTCAACCCTGAGTACCTAAAAGGAGGAGGATGTTCCAGGAGGCCCTCCTAACTACCACATGAAGTACATTTTTATTATTCAACCTTTAATTCCAAATAATCTCGTACATAGCATGAACATAAGCTGACAGAGGCCAAATCTACCTTATAATTACAACTGACTCAGGAGACCCAGTTACAATAAGGTTCAAATTTGTAATGTCGATTGAATTTAAGTGTTTAACTGGGCTAAAGCCTTGGACAGCTCACACTATAAACTGGAATTACATTAACTCAGTTGCAATTATAACAGACAGGGCACTCCACACAGTTTTCTTTCAGACAAAATGAAGCATTCAAGTACAATTTAGAATTTACACTTCTGTAAGAATAATATTTGTCTTAATTTCTTGTATACTCCTAAATATTGGAAAAACACTAGGACTAATATTTTGTCAATTATTTTTAAAAAGTAGCAGTGTTTTATGAAAACAGGAGCAACTGTACTGCACAGTCTCTAGACTTCATTTGTCACACTGAAACAAAATATAATTTTCTACCACAACTGTCAAAAATGAAAGTCCTACACCAAACCTTGACGCCACTATATGTTCATGCAAGACTTCATGGTTTCTCTCAGACTTGGATGACAATTGTTTGTAAGCTTTTCATAAGAGGGCCTATTTCTTATTACAGGTTTTACAGTGTCTAACATAATGGGGACCCAATCTTGATTAGGCTTTTAGGCACTACCATAATATAATAATAATGCAAAACCACTTCAGCAAAACCAGAGGTGGTCACTTCATAATGGAAATTCTACATTCACGTTAATATTTTAAGCAGCTTATTATTATAAAAAACTTTTCTAAGGGGTCCGTTGCTATAGTTTTAGGCACTTGCATGGGTCAAGAAAGAGATTCTAAGGTAAGTTACAAGCAAATGTCAAATGATCAAAAGGATAAATTTCCACTCCCTCTCTCCCAGTTCCTCTACTGACCATAGACTTCTTTCAGAAAGACAATGGCATTTATCTGAAAATCTGGGTGGAGTATGAGGAATTCACAATATACCATACCCAAGTAGCATAGTAACTGAACTGGGTTTGCTTACCATTGGCAAAACTCTCTCCAATATAATACTGTAGCTCTGTGATGCTAGCTTTGCTCTCTTTTGTGACAGGATCATAATAAGGTATCATTTTTGTAACATTCAAAAAGTCAACTTGATGTGGACTGCAGGTCAACTCACAGAACAGGTTAATTAAATTATAAAAACAAGATGGACATCTGCAGAAGAAAAAAAGCCAGTTAAACATTGGCTTTGATTCATACATGTACACACACATGAAATGCAAAGAGATCCACTTTGAAGGAAACATTTTACCAGGAAAAGTAAATGTTTCTTACAATTAAAACTACTGAGGACTCAAAATATGAAGCATTCAGTCTTGTAAACTACTCTATCAAGACTTAAGCTTAAGTGGTGCATCTACCAATTACATAATAATTCTAGATTTTCCTAATCAAATGTCACTCCTAAGAAGAGTTGTCTCTCCTAACCGCAATTCAGCAGTGTTGTAAGGATGGAAGAAAGGAGTAAAAACCAACACAGAGACAAACTTAGGGAGTTGTTCTGTTACCTCCAAAAACGGCAGGAGCTGTAAAGGTGATGTTTAATCTGACTCAGTGTCACTTGAATGCGGTCTATTGTTAGAACAAAAATACCTGTGATGTTAGGAGTTTTACTAAGGGCGGGATAAGAAACAGGACCTTAAATTAAATAGGGGATAGAATGAAGTTTGGATTCCTCTTTGCATGGGACCCAGACACAACAAAAGGGAACCCACATTCCCATACTGTGGAACAATAGAAAGAACCACTGTGCCTGAATACAAGTTTCTCCCAACCATTCCCATGAAGTTTTCTTCTTGACAAGATTTCCCCAGTAACACCAACTTCACTAAGTCACAAAAATGCTATTTTCGTCAGCTCATAAAAACAGCTAACAGAATGTGCTTTTATTCACAAATGTTACAAAGTGCTAATCATTTCAAACTGATTGTCAGCATACCTGGAGAGAAACTGCAGAGGCAGCTGCAAGTTATTTTTCAAAGTCTGAAGCTGCTGAACATTGCAACAAACGCTAACGTTATCAAAGAGTAAACCCGGGCAGAGTTCCTTAAATAAAAAAAGGTCACAAAGCTATTAATTATAATCAAGTGGGGAAAAAAAAAAGTAGGATTAAGGCATTTAACAACTTCATACGTAGATGTCAGTAGAAGGTAACTTAAGAGAACACTCGTCATTCTGCTTCTGTGACAAAGAATTTATAAAATCATCATCTTAATTAGAAAGTTGTCTTAATTAGAAAGTTGTCAGGATACTGAACTTGACTTAACATGGATTTGTTATGGAAGAGGGGAAACGAAATTTCTTCTTGCCTGCAAGGGACTGTGTGTCTTTTTAGAGCTGCATGGACACTGTCTGGCTCACCAATTCACCAGTATGTAAATACAGTATAAGGGTACTGAAGGAGCAGACAGGATGAAGTATACACTTCCCAACTCGAATGATTTACTCCTTAAGTTTGATAGTGTAATTTGATGATAAATCTCAGAAGAGATTCCAAAAGGCAAATTTAGAA
This sequence comes from Caretta caretta, assembly GCF_965140235.1. Lineage (NCBI taxonomy): Eukaryota > Metazoa > Chordata > Testudines > Cheloniidae > Caretta > Caretta caretta. The sequence continues at coordinate 82,017,280 of NC_134207.1, read as the reverse complement.
ACCAACAGTCCCGGGCCTACCCTCATCAGCCACTAAACATGAAATATACATACAAAGCAATTTAGTTCAGACTACTTTGAACACTTGGGTTACATCTACACAGCAAAAATAACCCACAGCAGCAAGTCTCAGAGACCGGGTCAACTGTCTCAGGCTCAGACTGCAGGGCTAAAAATAGCAGTGTAGACACTTGGGCTCAGGCCCTGGGTACTCAGACCCTCCCCCTCAAAAACTAGGCTTCAACCCTAATCTGAGCATCTACATGGATATTTTTAGCCCTGAGAGCCCAAGTCAACTGAACCAGCCTCTGAGACTCGTTGCCATGGGGTGTGGGTTGGGGGTTTTTGTTGTTTTTTTTTTTTACACTGTGTAGAGGATTTACCGCTGGAGATCAAAATTTAATCTGAAGATTTGTTACAGAAACTCAGAAGTTTTAGTTCAATGATATACACGGTACTGGCATGGATTTGGCAAGACCTAAAAATCATACAAGGCAGTGACAAGCTTGAAAGTGTGCACCAATTTTTTTAAGGCATAACGCAGAGTGGTAAGTATCAGGTGGCTCACCTAAACACTATTAAACAAAGATGTGAAGTCACTGGTGCCATTGCTTAGGACCAGCATTCAGTTCCCTAATGTGTGCAGCCATTTCATATTTTAAGGCCCAAGAACTTAGATTATTGCAGAAAATTATATTTAGGTCTTATTACACACATCCCAGCCCATATTCTATTTATCTTCTAGTTTCTAGAAGAAGAGTCCAAAAGAAACATACCTGCATTAAGTCATATCCATCCTTTGGTAATGGTATTGGTAGTCCTGTATAGTTGCAGTTATATCTTTTACCTTCAGAAGCTATTCCGCACTCCCCATACCAAACACATGATTGTGAAAGTACCTAAATAGAGGAAGTTGTGTTAGATAGTTGCATGGTAAAGATTTAAAAGCAAGAGACTTTGTATCAAAATGGCAAATGTTTCAAATCACAGACTTTCAGAGAATTTTTAAATATTTATAATGGATGCAGAAAATATAAAATAAGTATGAGAAAGGCCTCCATCTAGACATTTTTCTTTTAATAGTACCAAAAGGAGAGTACTATCAAACTAGAATCATAACGGTTCAGTAGATACTAGACTGTGCAAGTTTTTAAATAGCACACAAAAAAAAGCTAAAACAAGACCAGCAGACAAGATAAAATCAGTTTAATTTCACACACACACACAAAATCACTTTCCTCCTCCAGAAATACATACATATCTTCCTGGCTTGGCTAGTTAAACACACACATTTGCCCATTTGTATTCCCAAAGAAAGCACATTTACTACCCTGTTGGTAGACAGTGACAGGACAGGTGTGGGAAATCACATTGGCAGTGTTATAATATGAAAGGGTTCTAGAGAACTCCCTATCCCACATGGTAGTACTTTTCAATCAAAGACCCCCCAGAAATGAATTTTAATGCTGGATAATATGGAAAAGCACCTGCTCACACAAGTTAAAATGCTCACAAGTGACAGAGCAGTTTGTAACCATTACTGTTCTAAACGCTATAGAAAATATTTTGAATCAGTAATGTATTTGTATGCTGCAGAAATGCATCAAATTAATGTGACAAGTTGATTTATTAAGACGGGAAAGCTGAAATACAAGTTTGCCATCAGTAATTTGCTATAATTTCAAATTCAGAGAAGATGCAGTATATAAACATCACAGAAAGAGCAAGGATTATGTAATGCAAAAGTTTCTCAAGCATGTCTCATTCATCACATGAGAGTCATCTGGTCATGGCAAAATTCAGGGAGTTGTTCTCCATCAGCAGCACTCTCCTCGCCGCTCTTAGCTTAAGCGGATTGTTTGTCACCAACATAAGAGTGGTGCAGTGTTCCCCTATTCTCTGTACTGCTTTTAATTAGCTATAGAAAGGAACTTGAGATCACTGTTAGCAATGCACTTAAGAAAGTTGACTTGGTTCTAGCTCAAAATTTACACTGTAGTATATCAAGAGTAGAAAAGTTGAAGGGACCTCTTTTTGGAAAGCTTAGCCTGAAATGCTCAGAAGACCACATCTGTATGCCTTTCTTCCTCCCTTTCATTTTTTTATTTTTTATTTTTTTTTAAACATGAATACATAAAATTTCTTACTAGTCCTTTGGATTCTACCATATGTAACTGAAACTGTAGAATTTCTGGTCTCTTCTATCACCATCAAACTAAATTGACAATTCAAAGTTCATCTACTCTGGCAATTTCAACACATGTATCAATGTACAGTACTGTACACTATCCTGTTATTCCAAAAAAAAGCATTTTAAACAGCCTCTAACCTTTTGCAAGAGTACTTGTGCAAATATATAATATAAGCAACACTTGAATGACATCACAAACACGCATTCAGTACATATTATTGCAAGCTTTTCCATTCTGAAAGTTGCATCGGACAGTTTTACAGATAAAGATGGGGCAGGAGTTATCTTCTAAACAACCTTTACTAGTGTTTGTCAAACATCACATGCTTATAGTGCAAGGACAAACTCCTATGCTTTGTGCTTGACCATGAATAACTTTGTTCACTAATCCAAGGGACCTCTGACTGTCTCCAAACATAACATCTAAGAACTACACAGAATTACATTAAATGATTCCACAGCATCCAATACATGAAACATTTCTGTACTGGATGACTGACACAGAAACACACACAAAAGATGAAGAAAAAAAATGATAGGACATTTGTCGGGGGAAGAAACTGTACTTACATTACAGTAACTGTGGTTCTTTGAGATGTGTTGTCCCTATATATATATTTCACTGTTGGCATGCAATCAAGTCTAGATTATTTTGCTCAGCAGTGTCTGTTGGGGCTGCATTTGCACACCAAGCGTCTACAAGTCTCCAGCCGAGGGCATTAAGGGTGAGACAGCTCCCAACTTTCCCTCAGTTCCTTAATATCTGGGTTCTGTATGGCTATCAGACTCCATAATAGCAGGGAATGGGGGTTGGTCATAGAATCTATCTAGATGTCTCAAAGACCCACAGTTACTGTAGGTTAAATATCAAGTTCTTTTTTGAGTTATTGTAGGACAGCCTTACAAAAATTAGGGTCATCATAGAATATTAGGGTTGGAAGGGACCTCAGAAGGTCATCTAGTCCAATCCCCTGCTCAAAGCAGGACCAATCCCCAACTAAATCATCCCAGCCAGGGCTTTGTCAAGCCTGACCTTAAAAACCTCAAAGGAAGGAGATTCCACCACCTCCCTAGGTAATGCATTCCAGTGCTTTACCACCCTGCTAGTGAAAAAGTTTTTCCTAATATCCAACCTAAACCTCCCCACTGCAACTTGAGACCATTACTCCTTGTTCTGTCAATTACTAGTCAAATCTGGATGCTTCCACAAGAGAGTAGCACTGTACGAACACATGTCCTAACACCACATAGCTACTCTACAAGCATCCAGAATGGGAACGTTTCTGAAAGAAGCACCAGAGGTCACTTGTGCCCTAGTCAAGTGAGCTGTGACAGTTTGTTTACGCTGACCGCCTGCAGGCACGGCCACCCGCAGCTCCCAGTGGCCGCAGTTCACTGTTCCCGGCCAACGGGAGCTGTGGGAAGTGGCGGGCTATATGTCCCTGGGGCCCATGCCACTTCCTGCAGACCCCATTAGCCGGGAACAGCGAATCACAGCCACTGGGAGCTGCAGGCAGCAGTGCCTGCTGACAGTCAGTGTAAACAAACTGTCTCGCGGCCCGCCAGCTGAGTACACTGATGGGCCGCAGGTTGCCCACCACTGATCTAGGGGATACTCTAATCGGCTTAGTTCTGTTTATACAGAAAGAAAGCACTCTAAGGAAATCTACATGTGGTTTTGAAAGAGAGATGCATAACCTGATGTAAATGAAAGACTATTTTTGGTAGAAATTTTGGGAAAGGTCTTAATGACATCCTGTCCTTAAAAAAATTATATGCTGGGGCCCTACGATCGAAGTTTGTACCTCCTCTACACTCCTGGCTGATGTTATTTTGACCAAGAAGACTGTTTTAATGGAAAGAAGGAACAGGGAACATGTAGCCAAAGGTTCAAAAGATAGGCCCATTAACCCCTTAAGGGCAATATTCAGATCCCAGGGAGCAAGATTTCTTAACTGTGTGCTGGGGGCGAGGGCTGTAAACTGTCATAAAACCTTTAGGGGTAGATTCATAGAGTTTAAGGCCAGAAGGCACTATTAGATCATCTTGTCTATATCTGCCCACCTGTGTTGGAAGGTGGAGAACTGCAAGATGTACCCTCAACAAGCTCATGGAGTGTTCAGAGTTCTTTAAATTCAGGAGACAGTCAAGTACGTTCGGAATCTATGCTCAAAATGACAACAACTGGCCTTGTGGCCAGGCCAGGCCAGACCATGTGGCAGACAACTGTATAATGTAGACAAGGCCTTAGAAAATGAATTACAAATGACCTCTCTCTTTAATGTGTTCCTCTCCCAGACATGATAAACATCAGGTATGCCCATCATTTAAAGGCATTACAGCTTCACATGAAAGGCAATTTTTTTGAAGACTGGAGATTAATGTTCAGTCTTAAGTGATTGATCCCAGGACTAGTGGTAATTCACAGGCAAACAGAGCAGCAGTTTCCTTACAAAAAAGGAAACACTAGCGAATTACTAACACTAAACCTAATCGCTAATTAGGTATTCACTAAGTACCTATTTACACAGTAAACAAACAGGTCACACAGTGTGCAAAGAGGCTGGTAGACATATGTGGTGAGAAAGAATTGAGGGGTGGTTGGGGTTGTTCCACCCTTGATTGGAGGCAGGAGGACACAGAAGGGGTAAGGCATAGCCCCAACAGACACTACTGATCAAAATAATCTAGACTCGAGAACACTGGGGACATGCACACCAACAGTGGAATATATACATGGACAAACTGAGGCTTTGTCTAGGGCTAGCCACCTGCAGGGCTGGATTTCCAATTAGGCACAGTAGGCACATGCCTAGGAGCGCCAACATTCTAGAGCGCCAACATTCTAAAAATTCAAAGTTTGCTGCTCCTAGGTCCTGGCAGGGGACAGGGCCAGCTGAGGCAGGGGAAAGAGCTCAGCAATTCAACTCAGGGGGGCTATGCTGAGCAAGTGGGTCCTGAGGGAGCCCGGCCTGGGCAGACCCCACTCTTGGTCCAGCCTGGGACTGACTGCACCACTCCCAAGGAGCCAGAGCAATCTCTGACCGGCCCCGGCCACACTGCCAGCTCAGCCTGGAAGACACAGTCACCTCCCAGCAGGGCCAGTGAGTCAGCCAGGGAGCAGGGCATGGGAGAGTGGGTCTCTGGGGAGGGTTGGGGGGGGGCACTGGGAAGTTTGTTGGGAGTGTTTGTCAGTGTGGAGTAGGGAAGTCTGTGTGGGGCACTGGACAGTTGTAGTGATTGGGCTGTGCAGGGGGCAGTGTGCAGTTGTGGCAGTGGGCCTGTGGAGGGGGTCTCTGGGCAGAGGGGCTCTGAAGATGTGATGCCAAGAGGCATATAAGGTGTAAATCCAGCCCTAGCCACTTGAGTACATACATACCTAGGATCTTGAACAGGATTGTACTATGGTGGCTAGGCCAAGCAACCACCTTACTACCATGGCCACACTATTTCTAGCACATTGCTCAAGCAGAGCTAGTGTGTGTATGTCTATCTGACCTCGGAATTACTCCCCCCAGCTGCACTGTAGACATAGCATTATATGGTAATTATACGAACACTTTGATGCCAGACTATAACTGGGGGGGGGGGCTGTGGTGGGCAGGGGGCACGCTCCGGTGGATCAAAGCAAGTTTGATATAACACGGTTTCACCTATAACACGGTAAGATTTTTTGGCTTCCTGAGGACAGCGTTATAGAGTACAACTATAAAGGTGTACAAATAAAATTAAAGCCCTGCTCACTGGATTTGTGGTTGGAGTTTATTGGAAGAATTTGGTCAGCTAGATCATGAACTGGGCTACCCATCCAGATTTCATCCTTCCAAAAGGGAGAAAATTCCCGCAAGCTGAAGAATTTCCATCCTTACAAATCTTTGCATCCTTTATCTGTTGACATAAAGAAAGAAGTTTCCTTCCATGTGTCGCAAGTATTTTTTTGCTGACTTCATATTCCAACATATCATTTAGTTGTAGAGAGCACCTGGAAATCAGTTGTACTTCTTCTATACAAGTATACAGTGAAGAGTACTTAAAGAGTTAAGTACAAAAGATATTTTTTCTTGAATACAAAAGTTAGATTGTGTACAAATATGGTATGTAGGCAGCAACTAATTGAACCAAGCATCCATGTGCATTATGCATCTTCAGCTGGAAAGTTATCTTGGTGACTTCACAAGCCTTAAAACACATAATAGATCACGGAGACTGCAACAGCAGGTCCCAGATTCAAGTATCTGAGTATAGTAAAGTAAAGGCAAGGCCATACTACACAATGTGTGCTCAGTAGAGAGAAGAGTTGAGATTTATGTATGATAAGAGGCCCATTCACTGCATACCAAAAAGCTCCAATTTAATGGGAACTTTGGTGCACAAAGAAGCCAGGATCTGGCCCAAAGAGTTTACAGTTCAATTCTACCCACTCATATTTTTGCATGATGTTTCTGATAATTTCCAAGTGCACACTGACCATGGCACCAAAACAGGTTTAGCAAACAAAGACAGTAAAGAAAAGCCAACTGAGTGGCTTGATAGTTTAAATACCACCAATGTGATTTTTATCATATTAATTTATGCTCATTTTGGAGTTAATTGTGTGACTGGGGGAATCTCAATTTTCAGAAAATGGTACAAAGTAACAGGTATTACATATATGTAAAACTTAATACGTAGAATTAGGAATCAAATACAGAAATGGAAGAACACACATATTAGTACTTGTATTTTTTCTAGTCAATAAAAACAACTTTTACCTATCATTTAAGTGGTGGATTGTTGTGTTGCTGGAGTCATGTTGATCCCAGGACATGAGACAAAATAGATGAGGTAATATCTTTTATTGGATCTACATCTATGGGCAAAAGGGACAAACTTTTCAGCTTCACTGAGCTCTCTCAGGTCTAGAGAAAGTAACCAGAGTGTCTTAGCTGGTTACTTTCTCCAGACCTGAGGAAGAGCTCTGTGAGGCTCAACAGCTTGTCTGTTCTACCAACAAAAGTTGGTCCAATAAAAGATATTACCTCACCTACCTTGTCTCTCTTAAATGGTGATTGTCATTACTTAAGAATCAAGCACAAAGACCAGAAAAACCCAGTAACTATTTTCATGACATTAGCGTAAACTGCCTGTTCTCCCACTCCAAGCAAGTTAAATGTTTTGAGTGGAATACAATCTAAGCCATGGTCATGTCTACACCTAAAACACTACAGCGGTGCAACACTACCACTACAGTTGTAGCACTCCTATGTAGACCCTACATATTCCAATGGGAGGGATACTCCCATCAGTATAGGTAATCCACCTCCCCAAGAGGTGGAAGCTAGGTCAGCAGAAGAATTCTTCCATCAACTCAGCACTGGATTTTTCACATCCTTGAGAGATATAGTTATACCGAAGAAAGTTTCCTAGTGTAGACCAGGCCTATGTGTACCCTTAAGATACTACAGTGGCGCAGCTGTAGCGCCTCAGCGTAGACACCCAATACAGAGGTGGAAGGGGTTCTTCTGTCACTGTAATAATCCACCTCCCCGACTGGTGGTATCTTGATTGACAGAAGTAGTCTTCCATTCACCTAGCACAGTCTATGCCAAGGGTTAGGTTGGCTTAACTACATCTCTTGGGGATGAAGCTATGCCAATGAAATTGTCAACCCTTAGAGTGCGTATATTTATACTACAACCTGCATTAGTGAGATCCTAACCAATGAAACTAGAGAGAAAAAACTGTTTAGTCTTGTCAATTCCTGCTATCACTTACAATAAATTTGCAAGACCATTTGAGAGTAAAATCTCAAACCTCTTTGAAGTTAGTAGCCTAAAGCCACTGTTAAAATGTTCAACCATTAACAAATGACTAGCAAACTGATCATATGAGTATTCCATGTAGCTACAATTATGGTAAAGAGGGCTCATCCCCTCCCTACTCTTAATCAATGTTCAAGGGATTTACACAAGTAACTATTTCATTCTCATTGATAAGATGTTGCAGGGAATTTCTCAAGTAAGTTCCCCACATGTCAAGGGAGGCTGGATCTTAAAATATTTAAAACAGAAATAAGTTATAAAAAAAAAAAAGATAAAATATCTTACTCTGGTCTCTATTACGGGTATACAAACTAAAGGTCTTATTTAATCCTCTGACATTAGAATTTCTGTATGTGTATAGCAAGGGACGTACACAGCTTTAAAAAAATAAGAATGTGATGATAAAATTCAAATTGTCAAAAGCAGGTGTAGTACCTGAAACTACTTAAAAATTATTTGAAACTGACCACATTGATAGAGCCAGAAGAGTTCCCAGAAGTCACCTACTACACGACAGACCTAAGAAAATAACAGAACGCCACTAGCCGTCACATTCAGCCCCAACTAAAACCCCTCCAACGCATTATTAAGGATCTACAACCTATCCTGAAGGATGACCCAACACTCTCACAAATCTTGGGAGACAGGCCAGTCCTTGCCTACAGACAGCCCCCCAACCTGAAGCAAATACTCACCAGCAACCTCATACCACACAACAGAACCACTAATCCAGGAACCTATCCTTGCAACAAAGCCCGTTGCCAACTGTGCCTACATATCTATTCAGGGGACACCATCACAGGGCCTAATAACATCAGCTACACTATCAGAGGCTCGTTCACCTGCACATCCACCAATGTGATACATGCCATCATGTGCCAGCAATGCCCCTCTGCCATGTACATTGGTCAAACTGGACAGTCTCTACGTAAAAGAATAAATGGACACAAATCAGATGTCAAGAATTATAACATTCATAAACCAGTCGGAGAACACTTCAATCTCTCTGGTCACGCGACTACAGACATGAAAGTTGCAATATTACAACAGAAAAACTTCAAAACCAGACTCCAGCGAGAGACTGCTGAATTGAAATTCATTTGCAAATTGGATACTATTAACTTGGGCTTGAATCGAGACTGAGAGTGGCTAAGTCATTATGCAAGGTAACCTATTTCCCTTTGTTTTTTCCTCCCCCCCCCCCCCAAGACGTTCTTGTTAAACCCTGGATTTGTGCTGGAGATGGCCCACCTTGATTATCATACACATTGTAAGGAGAGTGATCACTTTAGATAAGCTATTACGAGCAGGAGAGTGGGGTGGGGGGAGAGAAAACCTTTTGTAGTGGTAAACATCCATTTTTTCATGGTTTGTGTGTATAAAAAGATCTTCTGTACTTTCCACAGTATGCATCCGATGAAGTGAGCTGTAGCTCACAAAAGCTTATGCTCAAATAAATTGGTTAGTCTCTAAGGTGCCACAAGTACTCCTTTTCTTTTTGCAAATACAGACTAATACGGCTGTTACTCTGAAACATTTCAAGTTGACAGTGTACCTTTAATCCTGGAAAAAGTCAGACTCATCCCATTAACTAATGGGGGTGGGGGGAGGATTAAGTGAGCAGAATGCTCTGAAATTAACCAAGTTCAGCTAGAGCACTAGAGGAATTACTTTTAGAAATAGTGCCATCGGACCGTCTGATACTACCACATGGCCAGAACTTCACTTTTATATCTAATCTGAAATAGAACATCCACAAGAAGATTATAGGTTTCAGAGGAACAGCCGTGTTAGTCTGTATTCGCAAAAAGAAAAGGAGTACTTGTGGCACCTTAGAGACTAACCAATTTATTTGAGCATGAGCTTTCGTGAGCTACAGCTCACTTCATCAGATGTATACCGTGGAAACTGCAGCAGACTTTATATACACACAGAGAATATGAAACAATACCTCCTCCCACCCCACTGTCCTGCTGGTAATAGCTTATCTAAAGTGATCAACAGGTGGGCCATTTCCAGCACAAAGCCAGGTTTTCTCACCCTCCACCCCCCCACACAAATTCACTCTCCTGCTGGTGCTAGCCCATCCAAAGTGACAACTCTTTACATAATCAAGTCCGGCTATTTCCTGCATAGATCCAGGTTTTCTCACATCCCCCCCACCCCCATACACACACAAACTCACTCTCCTGTTGGTAATAGCTCATCTAAACTGACCACTCTCCAAGTTTAAATCCAAGTTAAACCAGAACATCGGGGGGGGGGGGGGGTAGGAAAAAACAAGAGGAAACAGGCTACCTTGCATAATGACTTAGCCACTCCCAGTCTCTATTTAAGCCTAAATTAATAGTATCCAATTTGCAAATGAATTCCAATTCAGCAGTTTCTCGCTGGAGTCTGGATTTGAAGTTTTTTTGTTTTAAGATAGCGACCTTCATGTCTGTGATTGCGTGACCAGAGAGATTGAAGTGTTCTCCGACTGGTTTATGAATGTTATAATTCTTGACATCTGATTTGTGTCCATTTATTCTTTTACGTAGAGACTGTCCAGTTTGACCAATGTACATGGCAGAGGGGCATTGCTGGCACATGATGGCATATATCACATTGGTGGACGTGCAGGTGAACGAGCCTCTGATAGTGTGGCTGATGTTATTAGGCCCTGTGATGGTGTCTCCTGAATAGATATGTGGGCACAATTGGCAACGGGCTTTGTTGCAAGGATAAGTTCCTGGGTTAGTGGTTCTGTTGTGTGGTATGTGGTTGTTGGTGAGTATTTGCTTCAGGTTGCGGGGCTGTCTGTAGGCAAGGACTGGCCTGTCTCCCAAGACTTGTGAGAGTGTTGGGTCATCCTTTAGGATAGGTTGTAGATCCTTAATAATGCGTTGGAGGGGTTTTAGTTGGGGGCTGAAGGTGACCGCTAGTGGCGTTCTGTTATTTTCTTTGTTAGGCCTGTCCTGTAGTAGGTAACTTCTGGGAACTCTTCTGGCTCTATCAATCTGTTTCTTTACTTCTGCAGGTGGGTATTGTAGTTGTAAGAAAGCTTGACAGAGATCTTGTAGGTGTTTGTCTCTGTCTGAGGGGTTGGAGCAGATGCGGTTGTATCGCAGAGCTTGGCTGTAGACGATGGATCGTGTGGTGTGGTCAGGGTGAAAGCTGGAGGCATGCAGGTAGGAATAGCGGTCAGTAGGTTTCCGGTATAGGGTGGTGTTTATGTGGCCATTGTTTATTAGCACTGTAGTGTCCAGGAAGTGGATCTCTTGTGTGGACTGGACCAGGCTGAGGTTGGTGGTGGGATGGAAATTGTTGAAATCATGGTGGAATTCCTCAAGGGCTTCTTTTCCATGGGTCCAGATGATGAAGATGTCATCAATATAGCGCAAGTAGAGTAGGGGCTTTAGGGGACGAGAGCTGAGGAAGCGTTGTTCTAAATCAGCCATAAAAATGTTGGCATACTGTGGGGCCATGCGGGTACCCATAGCAGTGCCGCTGATTATAGTCTTACACCAGGCTGGGCCTTAGTTGGATATCACTCAGAGGGAAGCATATCACCTACTAAATCACTACTTCCTTCAGCTGTTTTGGCTGAGAGCGCTGACTGGATCATAGTTCAAGCAAAAAGAAAATCCATTTCATGAATCAGCAACACAACGCACTTACAATTGACTTTACTACACTTTCAGCACTATATATGCAGTGCAGAAATAGTTACCACAAAAAAAAAAAAAACAGGTTAATATTTAGCTCTTGTTGACCTAAACATATTTTTTCTTCTTAATACATGATAGAGTGCTAAAAGAATTCACCACATGTAAGGAAACTTGTAGTAATATACACTATCCATGATTCCAAAACATACAACCACCAGCCCCCGCTCCAGCATAAGGTCAGCATTTCTCCCATGAACTAAACGAGTGTCCTATATATCAAACTCAGAGACCAACATCTTTAATGTCTCAGACAGCCTTGACCACCACAAAACAAAAACTATGATGGATCCCTGAACTCCAAGGCAAACACAGAGAACAATGATTGTGCTGTATGGATAACAATGAGGAACTATTTGTCATCCTGCATCAAACACTGGGTGGTTATCAAAGATCGTATTCAGCTTTCCTTATCCTCCTTATCTTTCATTTCTAATCTAAAACGTTGGAAAGAAATTCAGTGAGAAAGATTACAGCAGCACCAGTGAGACACACCTTTATTTCCCTCCTTCTGCTCTGCCCTCCCCTTTTTCTCCCCCAACACACATACAGACCTGGATATTTACTGTACCTAGCCTCCTGTAATGCACAATCAATACTTCTGTTGGAATTTCCTAATTACACACCCATCCTCCCAATATTCATATTTGCTCCAAAAAAGGGGATTTTTTTTCCAAAGGTAACAGCACATTTATTCATTGGGAATTCATTCATTATTAATAGGTCAAGTTTCCCAACACAGACCACAGGACTGGAAATTACTGCCAAGTGTAACTGATAAGCATAAGTGTCATGGCCTTTCAGGGTTAAATAATAAAGCAGACAAAAGTTGTAAATAAAGTTAGGTTAAGACTACTTTTTTAAAAATAACTTAGGCAGGCTAGCAGATGCACTTGATTACTGTTTGACCAGGGTTTCAGTTTGACTTGGTCACAAGTAAAAATTACTTTAGCTGTGGGAATGCTGCATGCATATCAAGGGCAGTACATAGTTCTTAGCTAAAATTTGTCTACAATCACAAAAGTACCAAACAATTCACTACAAGTGGCAGTCCCTGTTCAGATATCCTGCATTTGAGTAGTAGGGCTGTTGCACATCAGGAATGAAGAACACTCTCAGGAAATAAGTAGGAAAGATTGCAGGCAGTTTGCCAGGCTGTAACCATATCTATTAGGCATTCACTTTCCCAAACACAATTTATACATCACCCCTTGTTTATAAAAACTCTTCTCTCCACCTTCCACCAGAACACTGCAAAACCCAGATCAGAACCTTAACATAAAGTAGCCACCTGTTTTTACTGTTTTGTTCTGAAGAAGTTTTTTGTCTCTTCAGTGACTCCCTTTGTTTTTACCTCCATTTTGAACAATATGTTTTGACAAATACTTTAGGAATTACTTTCACATTTATATAGAGCTTTTCATCCAAGCATCTCAAATAACTTTACAAAGAGGGGTATGTAATGTCTCCATTTTACAGATGGAGAAATTGAGGTATAGAGATTAAGTGATTTGTCCAAGGTAACAAAGCAAGTCTGTGGATGAGCAGGAACTGGAGAACAGGTCTCTTGACTCAGTTTGTGTTCTGAAACACTAAACCAATGGATCCCAAGGTTACAGAAATGTCTATTAAACAATTGTGTTGGGAAGAAATGCAATCTATTCAAAGAGCTAAATGTTTATTTTGACTGCTTCCTTTTCATACTTTCATGTAAGTAAAAACCACATACAATTAACACAGAAAGGACCGTCACCATCCTCAGAAACCATTTCCTCAAAAGCACTAAGTTTATATCTTCATATAGGGATTGCAACTAAAGATAGCTGCAATCTGCGAAAAGAAAAAAATCTGTTTTGCTTTTACCAAACCAAAGGAAAGCATACAATATTAACAAACAACCTTGATTACGGAGCACATCTATTCATCCGGGTTGTTCATTCTTTGCTAAACAAAACTAAAATCATCTGCACCAGACCTCAGTTACAGTGCAGTGCAGAGTTTTCACTGTAAGCAGCAAGTACTGAGTGAAAGGCCTGCAATTAACATATCTCCTCTTTTATTAGAGCTGGGCAAGGCTTGAAAAAAAGCCTTCCTAATGCCTCCTAGCTTAAGGACTATAGCCACGTCCACACCCCGGGCGACACAGTTATACCAAACTATCCCTCCGTGTAGCCAGCACTGCATCAGTGGGAGGGGTTCTCCCCTCAACATAGCTACTACCTCTCATGGAGGTGGCTTAACTTCTCCCTGTCATCAGTGTAGAAACATCTTCACTTAAGTGCCACAATGGTGCAGTTGTGCCACTGCAGCATTTTAAAGACCTACCCTAAGTTAGTTTAGAAGTGAAATAATATATAATGAATCTTAGGTTACAGAGGTCATTAAAATCATTTTGTCTTACATTGTTTAAAGTTTCATCTTACAGCATTTGTGCTGAGTTTCATGGACGATCTCTAACCTACATCTGTACCATGACACATTACAAGATGTGAATGATCATATCCGTTTTGGTTATAAAAATGAAAGAGCCCTTAAGTGTAAAAACAGTATATTTTTATACATCTTTTACACTGAGATATTATTCTGAACTTAATTATGTTGTACTGCTGCTAAGGTTTGCCTTAGGCTCCCCAAGAGATTGTTCAGTTTAAGAAGTTCACATTGGACCCCCATATAGAAATTTTACAATAGGATTTGGTAGAATGAATTATCAGGAGATAGATATAAACACACATACACACCAAGAGAGAAAAGATGGTCCAGTGATTAGAGCAGTAGCTTAGGACCTAGATCTAGAGGGTCAATACGTTGCTCCACCACATATTTCTTGTGAGACCTCAGGCAAATCGCTTAGCCTCTCTGTGCCTCAGTTCCTCTTCAGTAAAAATTAAGGTACTTCCCTACCTAACAGGGATGTTGAGGATAAATATATAAATAACTGTGAAGCACTTTGAAATTTACTTATGAAAAGTGCTAGGTATTATATATTATTACAGCAGTTCCTGATTCCAAAGTGGGTCATGACCCTGTTTTAATGGGGGTCACCAGGGTTGGCTTCAGCCCAGGGCAGTGTGGCTCAGGTTACAGGCCCCCTGCCCTGGGCTGAAGCCCTTGGGCTTCAGCTTTGAGCCCCCCACCCAGAGTGGTGGGGTCAGGCTTCGGCTTTACCCTCACCCTGCACCTGGGATGGCGGGGCTCAGGCTTCCGTCCCCCGTCCTGGGGCCGTGTAGTAATTTTTGTTGTCAGAAGGCAGTCACGGTGCAATGAAGTTTGAGAACCCCTGAATTATTATATACTAAGTACTAGTATGTCTGGTTGGAAGTGATGAGATGTTGAGGGCAAGTTACTAAATCTATCTTCTGTGACAGAAGATATTTACATGGTTCCCAAGAACACTGTAAACTCAGGCCTTGATTTTGCAAATACTTACACATGATTATCTTTATGACAACTCATGGTTGTAAAGTGTTTGCAGAACAAGGGCCCAAAACATTAAAGCTGCAGTCAAGTCCAATTAAATCAATGGGACTAACAGTGCATAAATGTTTGCAATGCTAGCTTGGAGCACAGTCAGTTTCAGTGTTCTTCTAGTATGGAGAGTCAGCCTCTCCTGTTATGAGACTTCCACAGGGTAACAAGTAAAGGAAACTCTTAGCAAGGGAGGGAAAATGTGACTATAAAGCCACAAAAGATTAGCAGGGGAACAAAAGCGTCAACTTTTAACGTTTTAATTTGGCAATACCTTTTAAATAAAAATGATGTTTACAAAAAAAAACTAGTTCAGTCGTGAGATCTGCGTTTGCAGACCGGCAGATTTTTGAGGGGCTGGGACTCGGAAAAGAAAAGAAATAATCTGCTCCAACACGAGCTCAGATGAAAGTCATCAGGTCTCTCTCTTCCCCAGTGAAGTCGTGTCTCCTGCCTCCATTCCCTCAATGCGTGGCCCGGCACCACCCCGTGAAGCCGCGGCCGAGCCCGGGCGTTTTCCAAGAAACAAGAAATTACTGCTACTTTTCTACCGCCCAGCGGGGCCGCGCGGATTGCCACAGGGGAGAGCCTCTGCCGCACGTGTGGGAGCAGAGAGCCCACCGGAGCCACAGCCGCCGGCTCAGCCCGGTCACAGGATGGGGAAGGAGAAGCCAACACAAGCAGAGGCACAACCGCCAACAGCTCCCAGCGTAACAGCCCCAAGTCCAACCGCTTCCACCCCGGGGGGGCCCTTCCTGCGCCCCGCAGACTGGGAGGGGGGGGGGCGTGAGGCCGGAGACTCCAGCAGAGGGCGGGACCCAGGGCAGAGGGGAGCCCGGAGCCCTCCGCCGCGCCACCCTTCCGCCCCTGGCCAAGGGGGTCGCCCCGGCCGAAAGGAGCCGCCCTGGCCGGGGAGGCCCCTCGCTCACCAGCGCCGGGGGCAGCACCAGCAGCCAGGCGAGCAGGCTCAGGCTGCAGAGGCCCCGCCTGGGGCTGCGCTGCTCGCTCCTCATGCCGGGGCTGGCGGGGTGTCTCTCTCCTGGGGGGCCGCTGCTGCCTGCCGCTCCCGTGGCTTGTCGGGGCGCCGGCAGTCGGGCCGGGCCGGGCCGCTCCCCCCGGTGCTGGGCGGGGCCGGACGCCGCGGGGCTCCCTGCGAGTGGCTGGAGGCGACAGCGTCTCCGCTTCTGCCCGCCTCTGCCACAACCGCCCTGGCGGTTCCGCCTCCTCCCCGTCCTGGCCGGGCCGCGACCCCGCCTTTTCCTGCGCTGGGGGAGGCGCCGGAGCCTGTCACGCCACCGCCGGGCCCGCCCGCCGATCTGCCCCCCGGGCCTGTCACGGGCCGCGCGAGCCAGGGAGAGGCCTGGGGGCCGTTGGCGGGCGAGGGAGGGGAGCGTTCGCCACGGCGCGGGGCCTGGCAGTGGCATCCCCTGGGGTTCGGCTGGTGGCAGCTTGTTCAAAAGGGCCCCCTTAGCCCAGCTGCGTACAGGGCCCACCAGGAGCAGAGCTTTTGCGGTAGCAGATGAGGCAGTTTCGAAGGGAGGGCTTGGAACAGAACCACGAACCCAAACACCCCTGAGATGCGGGTGAACAGCAGATCCCAGTCTTACGGCTGGGCCCTGCACTGGCTAGCTCAAAATCTCAGAGTTTGGATCCAAAATTTGCACTGTGGGCTGCTTTGTACTGATTGCCTGATTTGTGAGCACAAACGTAGGCTTGGTCTACACTACATACTTACTTGGGTATAACTGTCGCTCAGGGGGTGTGAAAAATCCACACTCCTGAGCGACGTGGTTATACCAACCTTAACTCCTTGTGTAGACAGCAGTGTGTCAACGGGAGAGCTTCTGCTGCCAACACAGCTGCTGCCACTTTTTACAGAAGTAGAGTTATTAATCCAGTGGGAGAGCTCTCTCCCGTTGGCTTAGAGCAGGGGTGGCCAACCTCAGCCTGAGAAGGAGCCAGAATTTACCAGTGTATATTGCCAAAGAGCCACAGTAATGCAGCAGCTCCTTGTATTTAGCTGTGACACTGGATATGTTTACAAGGGGAGAAAAAACTCACAGCTGCCCCCAGGCCAGCTGACTCAGGCTCCGGAGGCTAGTGCTCTGGGACTGAAAATTTGCTGTGTAGATGTTTGGGCTTTGGCTGGAGTGTGAGCTCTGGGACTGTGCAAGGGTGAGGGTCCCAGAACACTGGCTCCAGCCCAAGAGCAAACTTCAACACAGCAATTTTTACCACCACAGCCCAAGCCCTGCAGGCCTGAGTCAGCTGACCTGGGCCAGCCACAGCCATGCCACAGGGCTTTTATCCCAGTGTAGAAATACCCTCTGAGTACTCTCCTAGACCTGAAGAAGAGCTCTGTGTAGCTCGAAAGCTTGACTCACCAACAGAAGGTGGTCCAATAAAAGAGATTACCTCACCCACTTTGTCACCCTGAATAGTAGGAGGCTATCATTAAATCCCTCCTTAAAAATGTAAGCATTGCTGTAACAGATCCTGTGTTTCTTTTTTGCAATCTCAGTTATTTTCATTGTGACAGCACAACAGTTTTTATCTGACCTGAAAGTGTTCTGGTAGGCCCTGATACTGCAAAAGCTTATATGTGTGCTTACATTTATGCATGTGAGTAGTCTCATTGACTTTATGGATCTGCTCACCTGTATAAGTGTTTCTAGCATTAGCCCCCTAGAAGCTGCAGAAAAATGCTAAGTTTATCATGATGGTGTTATTCATTAGTTCATAACATTTTAAGGCTTGGACATCTTTTTTTATGAATTAAAGCATTTTAAAAGCTGCTTCTTCCTTTTGTGGGGCACAGAAGTGTTTTTCAGATGCTAGACAGCAGAAACAGGACATTGTGGTGAAGTGGTCTAAATTTGCCAATTTATGGGCATCACAAAACTGCAATCAGCCTACTTAGAGACTAGCCAGTGAGGGACACAGATAAGTGATTCAGAGTATCCTATCCAAGCATTAAAAATAAAACATGGAACATAAACAAAAAATTCCATGTTTCAGAGTAGCACCCATGTTAGTCTGTATCCGCAAAAGGAAAAGGAGTACTTGTGGCACCTTAGAGACTAACAAATTCATTAGAAATTTTTAATTTTTATTTAAAAAATTCCATGACTCATTTTGCAGTCCAAAATGCATACTAGCCACTTTCCCAGTGTAAACACCTTGTCCCACATGTTTTATGACATTTTTTCTAGTAGAGGCATGTCCTGAAAAGAGCAGCAAACCTATAGGAAAACAGCCTGAGTTTAGAAAGAGCCAGCACTACACTCTATTTTAATTGAGCATTACTTGACTCCATCTGCTCACCAGTAACCAACCTGTCCATGACTTAGAACTCTTTTTACTTTGGCTGAGTCTATAATCTACTGTGTATACTTTGTATATTGGTTTGATAAATTTGTAAAGTGATTTGAGACCCGTCAGGATGAAAAATTCTGTATAAATTGTATTATTAGGTATCTAGCTAATGCACTTATTCTATAAATCTGCAAGTTAGTGTAAGTTATATGTTGTACATTACAAACAGCTAAATAGTTTCAAAAACATTATTTTGGACAGGATTTTTAATTTTTTTAATATTTTAATCTCAACCCTGTGCAAGATGGATCACTGCTATGTTAATACAAACAATATGGTTTAACACTATCTTCTGAAATGAAGTAGATGAAATCATGTGCTACCAAATTAATTCTTAGTGTAACCCTGTTGATTTCACTGGCCCACATACTTTCGTTTACATAGGTGACACATGCTCATGTACAAACTGCTGACCTCAAGTGGCCTGATCCATGTTGTAATCACTGGTTTGGGAAGGAGGATCCAATCTGCTAATGTATTTGTAATGTGATTCTAAGGAAACAGACTGAATAAACAGAGAGTGAGACATACCCACACAGACACTCATAGTCCATGGTTCATTCAGCAACTGCTGTCTTGTGCAAACATTTATTATATAAATGATACCCTCTAGTCTACAACATAACTTGCCTAAAGCTTGGTAACCTAACCATCACTATCTGTTGGTGAAAAGATGAATTGCTGTTTATAAATGCTAAAAGTATAAGCCCCCATTTTATCAACAGTATTAGTGGCCCAGAGGGGACTCTTGTGACCAAAGAGGAGGTGGGACCACGGCCCAGTCCTCACTGTGTGCAGGCATGGCTATGCCAAGAGGAAAGTTGTCTACCCATGTTGACAGTAACAAGTAACAAGTGCCACCACCCAGCACGCTCCTTCCAGAGCCCAAACAGCACTATACTTTGCAAAGACATAATGTGTCTAGGTGCTACCTCTTGGGCCATGCAACTCCTTCCCTTTTCTATTGTGGCTTGGCCTATACAGACACATAACTGAGTCTACAGTTCCCACAAAAACCACAACTGCTTCCCTGAAGTTTCAAAAGTGGAATCAGCTAAAGAAGATCTGCATGCACAGCTGAAAAGGCAGTACATAATCATTTCACATTGATCTGTCATAGGTGCTGGAACTAGCAGTGCAGCACCCCCGGTCTTGAAGGGGTTTCCATTATATAGCGAGTTTAAAGTTTGGTTCAATGGCTCTCAGCACCCTCACTATAAAAAATGTTCCAGCACCCCTGAGATCTGTGTAACAATGTCAGTTAAATTTCTGGTTTTTCCAGTAATTTATTATCAATATTACCATTTGCGATTTGTATTGCAACAGCACCCAAAGGCCTCAGTAGGATCATAGAATCATAGAGTTGGAAGGGACCTCTGGACGTCATCTAGTCCAACCCCCTGCCCAGAGCAGGACCAATCCCAACTAAATCATCCCAGCCAGGGCTTTGTCAAGCCTGACCTTAAAAACTTCTAAGGAAGGGGATTCCACCACCTCCCTAGGTAATGCATTCCAGTGTTTCACCACCCTCCTAGGGAAAAAGTTTTTCCTAATATCCAACCTAAATCTCCCCCACTGCAACTTGAGACCATTACTCCTTGTCCTGTCATCTGCTATCACTGAGAATAGTCTAGAGCCATCCTCTTTGGATCCACCTTTCAGGTAGTTAAAAGCAGCTATCAAATCACCCCTCATTCTTCTCTTCCGTAGACTAAACAATCCCAGTTCCCTCAGCCTCTCCTCATAAGTCATGTGTTCCAGACCCCTAATCATTTTTGTTGCCCTTCGCTGGACTCTCTACAATTTCTCCACATCGTTCTTGTAGTGTGGGGCCCAAAACTGGACACAGTACTCCAGATGAGGCCTCACCAATGTTGAATAGAGGGGAACGATCACGTCCCTCGATCTGCTAGCAATGCCCCTCCTTATACACCCCAAAATGCCATTGGCCTTCTTGGCAACAAGGGCACACTGTTGACTCATATCCAGCTTCTCGTCCACTGTCACCCCTAGGTCCTTCTCTGCAGAATTGCTGCCTAGCCATTCGGTCCCTAGTCTCTGGATTCTTCTGTCCTAAGTGCAGGACTCTGCACTTGTCCTTGTTGAACCTCATCAGATTTCTTTTGGCCCAATCCTCCAATTTGTCTAGGTCCCTCTGTATCCTATCCCTACCCTCCAGCGTATCTACCACTCCTCCCAGTTTAGTGTCATCCGCGAACCTGCTGAGGGTGCAATCCACACCATCGTCCAGATCATTAATGAAGATATTGAACAAAACCGGCCCCAGGACCAACCCTTGGGGCACTCCGCTAGATACCGGCTGCCAACTAGACATGGAGCCATTGATCACTACCTGTTGAGCCTGACAATCTAGCCAACTTTCTACCCACCTTGTAGTGCATCCATCCAGCCCATACTTTAACTTGCTGACAAGAATACTGTGGGAGACCGTGTCAAAAGCTTTGCTAAAGTCGAGGAACAATACGTCCACTGCTTTCCCTTCATCCACAGAACCAGTTATCTCATCATAGAAGGCAATTAGATTAGTCAGGCATGACTTGCCCTTGGTGAATCCATGCTGACTGTTCCTGATCACTTTCCTCTCGTCTAAGTGCTTCAGAATTGATTCCTTGAGGACATGCTCCATGATTTTTCCGGGGACTGAGGTGAGGCTGACCAGCCTGTAGTTCCCAGGAGCCTCCTTCTTCCCTTTTTAAAAGATGGGCACTATATAAGCCTTTTTCCAGTCTTCCGGGACTTCCCCCGATCGCCATGAGTTTTCAAAGATAATGGCCAATGGCTCTGCAATCACATCCGCCAATTCCTTTAGCACTCTCAGATGCAACGCATCCGGCCCCATGGACTTGTGCATGTCCAGTTTTTCTAAATAGTCCCAAACCACTTCTTCCTTCACAGAGGGCTGGCCACCTCCTCCCCATGCTGTGCTGCCCAGTGCAGCAGTCTGGGAGCTGACCTTGTTCGTGAAGACAGAGGCAAAAAAAGCATTGAGTACATTAGCTTTTTCCACATTCTCTGTCACTAAGTTGCCTCCCTCATTCAGTAAGGGGCCCACACTTTACTTGGCTTTCTTCTTGTTGCCAACATACCTGAAAAAACCCTTCTTGTTACTCTTAACATCCCTCGCTAGCTGCAACTCCAGGTGTGATTTAGCCTTCCTGATTTCATTCCTACATGTCCAAGCAATATTTATATACTCATCCCTGGTCATTTGTCCAATCTTCCACTTCTTGTAAGCCTCTTTTTTGTGGGCACCAATGATACTGCCAAGAATGACCTTGAGCGGATCACTGCAGATTACGTGGCTCTGGGAAGGAGGATAAAGGAGTATGAGGCACAAGTGGTGTTCTCGTCCATCCTCCCCGTGGAAGGAAAAGGCCGGGGTAGGGATCGTCGAATCGTGGAAGTCAATGAATGGCTACACAGGTGGTGTCAGAGAGAAGGCTTTGGATTCTTCGACCATGGGATGGTGTTCCAAGAAGGAGGAGTGCTAGGCAGAGATGGGCTCCACCTAACGAAGAGAGGGAAGAGCATCTTCGCGAGCAGGCTGGCTAACCTAGTGAGGAGGACTTTAAACTAGGTTCACCGGGGGAAGAAGACCAAAGCCCTGAGGTAAGTGGGGAAGCTGGATACCGGGAGGAAGCACGAGCAGGAGTGTGTGAGAGGGGAGGGCTCCTGCCTCATACTGAGAATGAGGGGCGATCAGCGGGTTATCTCAAGTGCCTATATACAAATGCACAAAGCCTGGGAAACAAGCAGGGAGAACTGGAGGTCCTGGCAAAATCAGGGAATTATGATGTGATTGGAATAACAGAGACTTGGTGGGATAACTAGCATGACTGGAGTACTGTCATGGATGGGTATAAACTGTTCAAGAAGGACAGGGAGGCCAGAAAAGGTGGGGGAGTTGCACTGTATGTAAGGGAGCAGTATGACTGCTCAGAGCTCAAGTATGAAACTGCAGAAAAACCTGAGAGTCTCTGGATTAAGTTTAGAAGTGTGAGCAACAAGAGTGATGTCGTGGTGGGAGTCTGCTATAGACCACCGGACCAGGGGGATGACGTGGACGAGGCTTTCTTCCGGCAACTCGCAGAAGCTAATAGATCACACGCCCTGGTTCTCAAGGGCGACTTCAATCATCCTGATATCTGCTGGGAGAGCAGTACAGCGGTGCACAGACAATCCAGGAAGTTTTTGGAAACTGTAGGGAACAATTTCCTGGTGCAAGTGCTGGAGGAACCAACTAGGGGCAGAGCTCTTCTTGACCGGCTGCTCACAAACCGGGAAGAATTAGTAGGGGAAGCAAAAGTGGATGGGAACCTGGGAGGCAGTGACCATGAGATGGTCGAGTTCAGGATCCTGACACAAGGAAGGAACTGGGGACTACATTGTGCTAGGCTTCTACAAACAGACAGGAAGGCATGTTCTCTCCCTGGAGATCTTGTAATTTCAGACAAGATGCAACAAGTGAGTTAGTAGGTTTCAACTAATGTCACACCCACCTCCTACTACAGTAAATCCAAACAGGTACAGCATATTCCAAGGCTGATTTTCATATTTAATCAGAATAATGCTGCCAATCCTGAGAAAATTGGTGTTTGCTAGTTGGCTCTGTACACATTCCTTTTGTAGCCTTGTCTGTGTTAACCTTCTTCATCCGTATGGAAGGGTTACACCTTTTGTTACTCTTTCCTCAGTGTACTTAATACTTTTGTCAAGTGCTGTTAGCTTCCAAGTTCCTAGCTGGAAGCAACAAGCCATATATTATAGAAGAGAGAGCCTGTTATCTGTTTGATGCTGCTAGCAATCACCTGGTTGTATAAGAAGACATAATGGACCAAATCCTCAAAGGTACCTAAATTCCTCTGATGATCTGGGCCAATGCATTTAGGCACTGAAATACCTTCACCTCCCTAGTTTGCCTCAGCCTATGCAGAAATGTATACACCGTTCGCCCAGTGCTGGTGCATCTAATGCTACAAAGTGTCTTTGATCACCATATCTATCTCTGCACATTTCTGTGGCTGTTTCACCGGTGTACTGCCCTTATCTAACGATTGCAGGCCCTGTTGTAATTTTTAATCATGTCTTATCTGTGTCTGTCACTGAGGTCACTGGAATGGGATCAGCTGTAGTAAAACGTGGGTGGGAACCATTTTCTAGTAGTGACTGAAGCTTTGTCTACACTGCTACCCCCAAAAGACAAAAGTTTTGCCACAGCAAGTGGTAGTGTAAACGGCTTGTTGTCGGCAGGAGCGCTCTCGACAACATGTACCCCACTTGTAGGGGGTGGAAGTATTTGTCTGCAAAATACTTCCACCCCCGACTTTTAGCGACACGGTGGTGTCGCTAAAAGCTGTGTAGTGTAGTGTAGACAAAGCCTACAGAGTTGAAAGATATAGGTTCTCTTCCAAGTCTGCTACAAACCTGTTGTGTGATCCAAGCAAATCACAACCTCTCTGCTACAATTTCATCTGTAAACTGCAGCTAGTTTCCTTTTTCACAGTGATGTCATTTGGCCTAAAATCTATAAAGCTCTGAGGGATTCTCAGAAGGAAAGCACCATAGAAAAGCAATGTAGTGGAATTAGTAGTATAATTTTTCACCGCTTCATCAGAGTTTGACTAAGGCAATTCTGCACTTCTGCTGCCCATATTGTACACATTCTGTGGATAAAGAACTTCAGTCTGAAGTGCTGTCAAACTGACACAATTCACAAGCACTGAACATTTGAGGAAATTCATACTGAACCCTTGCCAATACCTGTGAATGGCTAACAACTCCAGGAATCCAGGAATCCCTTCAGTTTGCTCCCAGTCCATGGGAGCACGATGAAAAGGATGTGCTTTGACAAGTAGGTGATTTCCCTGCTCTTTCCTGATCTAGCAGTGCTCTCACACTATGACTGGACTCGTGGTTTTTATACCAATTTTATGGTCTCTTTAATTCTTTAGATTGGCAAATCAGAAACTGCTATTGATTCAATAGATTTTAAGGCCAGAAGAGATCATTGTGATCATCTAGTCTTACCTCCTGTATAATACAAGCCATTGAAGGTCACCAAGTGATTTCTGCATCACATCCATAATTTCTAGTTGAGTTAGAGCATACCTTTTAGAAAGAAATCTAATCTTAATTTCAAGATTTCAAGTGATGAAGAATCTACCACTTCCCTAGGTAAATTATTCCAATGGTTAACAACTTATTTCTAGTCTGAATTTGTCTAGCTTCAGTTTCCAGCCAATGGATTTTGTTATGCCCTTATCTGCTAGATTAACTAGCCCTCTGTTATCAGAAATCTTTTCCCTATGTAGGTACTTATAAACCACAAATAAGTCACCTCAACTTTTTCAGGGATAAACTAAATAGCTTGAGCTTTTTAAGTCTTCTTTATTTCACTGCTCCTGTAGAAATATTTGATAAGGATGCATGCAATCTCTAGAAAACACAATTCATTCCAATAGACAACTGCTGTAATAGGACAAAAAGCTTGGAGCATCGCACACAAAGGCAATTTAGACTGTCTTTTATAAGGGTCTGTGACAGGGTCAGGCCAGATGGCTACAGGAAAGTGATTCTATTGGGATCTAGGAAGTGGATCCACTGCTAAAGGATTCCCCCCCCCCAAGCCTAAGAAGGGGATCCGCAGGACCTGGACACCAAATAAATCTGGGGGACAACTAATGAAATAACAGGAACAGGAGTGTGGTCAAAGGGTCAAATGAAGGGAACTGGACGGGGACACCAAGTACAGGAAAGTGATTTTTTTGCTACATCAGTGTTTGGCATGAAGGGTTAGCTGGGGCAAGAAAGCATACAGATTTTATAAATGAAGATGTGTAGGCCTTTAGCACATGGCAGGGTTGGGAAAGGGGCATAACTGGTTTCATTTTCCTGAAGGAGGCTTGGTTTTGTGAAAAACACGCCCCTAGAGAATTCTTCACTGAAAGGAATTTTGCTTGTCATCTTCAACCCACTGTCTTCCTTGGATATGGAGAGGGAGAGTCGTAAGATCAGTCAGAACATAGCAAAAGGATAGAGATATTGTAATCAGCTTTGATTTGTAAATGCTTGTGAAGAAAATAAAACAATTACTGAGTGTCACAGTTACCAGGTAACTGCATTTTTGACCCCTTTGTGGTCTCCTTTAGGTACTCCACTTAGGTGATGGTGAGAAGCCTGAGACCTCTCTCAGGGAGGAATCACACTGTGGGGGAGAGGGTGGATTTATGCTGCAGACTCCTGAAGTTCACTGTGACTATCACAAGTCTGACTTTAGTTCAGCAACTTCCATCCTGTGCTCTCAGGGCAATGAGAGGGTCAACCAGTGAGCAACAAGCCTTCACAAAGCAAAGTATTACTTATTCAGAACAGAAGCATTATAGAGAAAATATATCTTAAAAAAACATGTTTCTATGCATGCCTAGCTTACAAGGGGTCACCAACTTCCACATGGAGACCCTAGCAGATTTCAAAGTACATCAGACCCTTTCCACAGGGTCTGTCACTCTTGGTCACAAGTTCATACTTGTCATTTCTTGGAAAGCGTGTGGCCCTTTTCTCAGATCAAGGTGATCACTTTATACACTTCACTGTTCTTTGTTTTCCAGGCATCCTAAACTAAGTGAAACCCATATATGTTATTTCCCCCAGGGAGTGAACCTTCCACAGACATGTTACCTGCATTAATGATTTGCATTAATTAGCCCTTAGCGACCTTAGTCAGTAATACAATCACTAGCCAACCCATAAAGATCCATAAAACACTTATAAAGTTGATATAATAGTCTTGGAATATTCCATATGTCACATCTGTCACATGGACCACAAAATTCCACTTTAGCAACAGAAGAGTAAATAAAAGTTCTTAAGGGAAGTATTTCAGTTTGCCTTTCATCTTTGATGTTTGGAGACTAACATTTGGCAGCAAAGTGTAAACACTGTGTGATACAGTATAACTGTGAAAGAACACCAGAAACCTGTATTCATTTTTAGAAGTCTACCTATTTAAGCCCAAAAAGTCGATGAGTGATGCTGATCAGAATTAGGGTGCATCACATACTGATTTTACTGCTGGGACACAGTTCATCATGAAGGAGCAACTGAAGTGTTGGAAGGGGTAGCTACAGTAGGAGAAAGAATCCTGAAGAGTAAAGAAAAATTAAAATACTGTGACAGGGTTGGGCCAGATGGCTATAGGAGAGTAATCCTATTGGGATCCGGGAAGTGGGCGGGCGAAGCCCGTCCACTGCTAAAGGATTCCCCCCCAGCCTAAGAGGGGGATCCACAGGACCTGGATACCAAATAAATCCGCGGGACAACTAATGAAATAACAGGGACAGGAGTGTGGTCAAAGGGTCAAACGAAGGGAACCGGACGGGGACACCGAGTACAGGAAAGTGATAGAAGGCAGATATATTAGCCCCAGGTTAAGTAGGTCCCTTTTCTCTGGATAAGGTAACAGGGAAGGTTCCAGAACCATCAGGAACTTTCTGGAAACAGTTAAGGCAGACAGGCTGATTAGAACACCTGCAGCCAATCAAGAAACTCCTAGAATCAATTAAGACAGGCAGGCTAATCAGGGCACCTGGGTTTTAAAACGGAGCTCACTTCAGTTTGTGGTGTCCATGTGAGGAGCTGGGAGCAAGAGATGCAAGGAGCTGAGAGTGAGAAGGTGTACTATTGGAAGACTGAGAAGTACAAGCATTATCAGACATCAAGAGGAAGGTCCTGTGGCGAGAATAAAGAAGGTGTTGGGAGGAGGCCATGGGGAAGTAGCCCAGGGAGTTGTAGTTGTCACGCAGCTGTTACAAGAGCCACTGTAGACAGCTGCAATCCACAGGGCCCTGGGCTGAAACCAGGAGTAGAGGGCGGGCCCAGGTTCCCTCCATCCCCCCAACTCCCTACTTGATACCGGAGGAGTTGAATTTGACTGTGGGTTCCACTAGAGGGGAAGGTCTCTGGCCTGTTCCCCGATCCACTAGGTGGATCAGCAGAGACTGCGGGGATTGTTCTTCTTCCTTTTCCCCATGCTGGCCAGTGATGAGGCTGAGTGAACGGCAGATCTGAACCACGAAAGTGGCCAAACTGAGGGCTGCCGTGAACCTCTGAGGCGAGCAAATCTGCCAATAAGTGCAGGACCCACCAAGGCAGAGGAGGAACTTTGTCACAGGTCAAAATCCACTGAATACAACAGTATGCATAGCAATAGGGTGTAGGCATTTCTTTGAATTGAAATGGGAGAGATCAGTGCAAAACTTTGTTTCATTTTTTAAAAAAAGGAGCAGAACCACCAAGATATGTATATCATAGGCACCAACTCCACGGGGAAAAAATGGTGGGTGCTGAGCACCAACCGGCAGCCCCCCTATCAGCACCTCCCCCGCCTCCCAGTGCCTCCTGCCCACTGGAGGGCCCCAGCAATCGGCACTTCCCCTCCCTCCCTGCACCTCCCACCTGCCGCAATCAGCTGTTTTGTGGCATGCAGGAGGCTGGGTGGGGAGGGAGGAGGAGTGAGGATGTTGCGCGCGCAGGGAAGGGGGTGGAACAGGGTGGGAAGAGGCAGGGTGGGGGTGGAGGAGGGGTGGAGATAGGGCGGGGGTGTGGCCTTGAGGGAAGGGGTGGAGTGGGGCAAGGGCCTGGGGCAGAGCCGGGGTCGAGCACCCCACTCCCCCCGCTCCCAAGCACAATGGAAAGTCAGCACGTGTGGTGTGTATGACTTACCGAGTAGCAGTGTGAGCTTATTCACATTTATTTTTCTTTCCTCTCCCTCATTTGGGACCTGATCCAAAAGACATTAAAGTCAATGGGGTCTTTCAATGATCTTTAGATCAGCCCCTTGGTTTGTCATACTGAATTTAGTCTGCATGCTCTTCAGGGCGGGAACATTGCCTTTACTAGTTTTATGGAGTGCCTAATTCATCTCCAGATGCTTGAAAAATACTGAAGGTATAATGAACTGGCTGGAGCAGAATGGTGTTAAGAAAAACAGGACCTAGAAAATCACTTACTGTATTCTATAACTGTTTAAGCTTATTCATATACAAACTGTACACTGCTATTACATATGGAAACAAACACACAGGAGGACAGCAAATAACCCCTGAACTATAAAAACAGTAAAAGGAAGCTGAGTAGCATAGTCATTTTAATTTGAATGATGGCATGGAAAAGTGTGCCCTAACAAAGCAATATACCTAGTGTAGCATCGTTATAGTTCATTGAATAACATAAATGTGCATAGGTTTTTATAAAATATACAGCACTGCAGGTCAAAGAGAACAGTGGAATTCAGAAAAGAATTTAAATTGTAACAAAACTCTATGGACCAAATTCAGAGCTGTGATCAGAAGGTACAGCTCCATTTATCTCTACGTGTGCACCCTGCTGAAAACCAGAGCCTTGTGCAGTCTTTGGGGTTGTTCATGTGTGTGTTATGTATAAATACAGTACCAATGCCTAATGTAGTGCAACACTACAGTAAAACAAGGATTCCAAACAAACATTTTTAAAGCTATTTTATTCCTTTCCCATGTTAATTTTAAATATAATGCTTATGGACCTATTTCTGTGCTGCTTATTTTCTTGTGCAACCCAGTAGAAGTTAATGGGACTTAATTGAATCTGGCCTAATTAGGGTTATTTATTTGTTGATCCACATGGGGGAATTTATATGTGTAAACTAACTATCTGCACCTCAAAAGACCCTGATACTTGGGAATCACATTTGTCATGTGCTCTTTTTTTAATCCAAGCATCATGGCCCAGCTGTTTAAGACCTTTTATTCAAAACAAATTTTGTGCACTACACAAAACATATAGAAAGGCCTTTGCAAAACGAGATGGACCAAATTTATCATTTAAGTTAGTAGGGTTTCCCCAGAGATCAAGATGGCCCTTCGTATTTTGGGCATTTGTAATGAATTACCTGTGTTAATTGAGGGCCAGTTTGTGGTTGCAGATCTGTGGGCTGAATCATGAGTTACCACTATAGCTGTTTCAGAGTAACAGCCGTGTTAGTCTGTATTCGCAAAAAGAAAAGGAGTACTTGTGGCACCTTAGAGACTAACCAATTTATTTGAGCATAAGCTTTCGTGAGCTACAGCTGCATGCATCCGATGAGGTGAGCTGTAGCTCACGAAAGCTTATGCTCAAATAAATTGGTTAGTCTCTAAGGTGCCACAGGTACTCCTTTTCTTTTCACTATAGCTGTGACTTTTTTAAAGGGGAAATGAAACCTGTGAAAAGGACAATTTAATTAAAAGGAAAGTGCCACAATATTCATTATGATTGGATGAGTAAAGAAAGCTAGATTATTCTTGCAATTAGGCCCTGATTCTGAGGCAAATTAGCACTGTAGTTCATAAAGTGCATTTACTATGGCCTGCAGCTGTACCACCATGTGCTCTGCTCCTATCAGCTCTCATAAGCTAAACAGGGTTGGGCCGGGCCAGTACTTGGCTAGGTGACCTCCAAGGAAGACCTAGGTGCTGCAAGAAGTGGTGGTGCTATGATTCAATCAGTGTAACTGTTCCCCGTGTCATTACCAAACATGTCCCCTAGCACATTACTGGTGGCATTGTGGTGGTGGGCTTAAGTTGATGTGGTCACAGAGAGCTTTGTGTCCATGGGCCCCGACAGCACAGTACTGAGTCTGGAACGTCAGCTCTTTCAATGCCTTGTAGCCCCTCCTCCATGCTCATCCTCTCTTCCTTCTATGGTCTGACACTAATGCTTGAAAGGGGTGGTGCTAGAGATTTTTTCCTCCTTTTTTACTCACTGTGTTCGAGGCCTGCTTCCTAGCTTGCACATGCTCTAACAGACTGTGCACTCACTCATTGCTGAGGGGAGGTCATGAGGTGCCTGAAAAGGTCACAGGTGGACAGGGGTATTGGAGGGGGCCCCATGTATCTTACTTTGCGTAGTGGCCAAACCAGGGCCACTGTACTTCCGGAGTTGCTGTCTTTTGGGTGATATGTAAAACCAAGGTCCCAAGCACATGTGGTTATGAGAGACCCCACGGCACTTTTTATGAGAGTAAGGTATTAGCCCTGAAGTCCTGGCCAAATTTAAATTCACTTGCCTACCCTCATTCCCACTGCTATTCTAGCTGGGTACAGTATACCTTGATGTGTGGCCTAAACTGTTGTGTAGTGCTACAGTGAGCGGTTAAACAGCTGCTGCTCTCTTCCCACCTCCATCCTCCCAGAAGTGAATGCAATTCAGTGGTGGATGAAGTGATTCATATATATCTCCCTGCCTACTTCACAGATACATTCTGAAGCTTATGAAGCTAATAGTGTTTGTAAAGTGCTTTGCAATCCTCAGACAAAATGTACAATAGTAAATAGGATAAAATTCAATAAGGACAAATATAAAGTACTCCACTTAGGAAGGAACAATCAGTTGCACACATACAAAATAGGAAATGACTGCCTCGGAAGCAGTACCGTGGAAAAGGATCTGGGGGGTCAGAGTGGACCACAAGCTAAATATGAGTCAACAGTATAACGCTGTTGCAAAAAAAACGAACGTCATTCTGGGATGTATTAGTGGAAGTGTTGTAAGCAAGACACGAGAAGTAATTCTTCCACTCTACTCCGCGCTGATTAGGCCTCAGCTGGAGTATTGTGTGCAGTTCTGGGTGCCACAATTCAGGAAAAAGGTGGACAGACTGAAGAAAATACAGAGAAGAGCAACAAAAACAATTAAAGGTCTAGAAAGCATGACCTATGACCTATGAGGGAAGATTGAAAAAATTGGGTTTATTTAGTCTAAAAAAGAGAAGACTGAGAGGGGACATAACAGTTTTCAAGTACATAAAAGGTTGTTACAAAGAAGAGGGAGAAAAAATGTTGTTCTTAACCTCTGAGAATAGGACAAGAAGCAATGGGCTTAAATTGTAGCAAGGGAGATTTAGGTTGAACAAAAGGAAAAACTTCCTGACAGGGTGGTTAAGCACTGGAATAAATTGCCCAGGGAGGTTGTAGAATCTCCATCTGTCATACACATACAGATAAGGGTAGCATAAAATCCCTCCTGGGCAGCTGTACTGAATCTTTAGCTGTAAGGGGTTAAGAAGCTCAAATAACCTGGTTTGCACCTGACCAAAAGGACCAGTAAGGAAAGAAGATACTTTCAAATCTGGGGTGGGGAGGTTTTGTTTGTGCTCTCTTTGTTCTCTCTTGGACAGAGAGAGAGACCAGGCAGGGACAAGATCCCCTGAAAACATGCCTGAAATGATTCATCTAAGATTACAAAAATTGAAAGTAAGCCAAGGAAATGTGTTAGATGACCTCCCGAGGTCCCTTCCAGTCCTATGATTCTATTATTGTGATTAATATAAATGCTGACTCTCTCCAGCAACAAAGAGAAAGCAGGTCCCTTCTTTGGAATAATCAACAAATCCTATTAGTATACGTGTGTGCAACACTGTGAAGACGAAAGGGGCTATCTAAGTGTACAGAAGTACTATAACACTTTCACTGTGAGGAGGGATGTTTCATTGCATGGGGAGGTAGGCTTAGAAATTGCAGCAGCATATCTGCACTTACACAGTGCATCTTTGATTGTTTTCCTCCTGGGCATCTGAGCTTGAAACAGCCTCCTTCAGAGGCACGGAGCTCAAATAAATACTCAAAGTGCTCGGATCTTTCCTGTTTTTCAATCCCAGTCTGGCTGAAGTCACTTTCCCCCTGATCCTCCATTTTTACAAAGCCCAGCATGGCTCTATTTTAAAAGGGGGGATCAAGGAGACTCTGGGATAAGTGCACTCTCTGCTGTTGACATCTCTAAAAGAGGCCCTTAGGGCTTCCTCATAGCAGCAAGAATCCCAGACATTCTTCAACAGCTGTGTCATTAGAGCCTCCCTGCCCCAACAGTTAGCCAGATGTAAAAGAAAGGGGGAACACACTCAAGAACCTGAAAAGTCCTGTAGTAATGCAGGGAGCAGACACCCATGGAGAGGCCAAGAACAGTCCCCTCCTTGATTTCTGCCCATCTTGGGCAGGACTGGAGACAAGTACTCACTGAGAAACCTGCACTAACTGGCCACCTGAGCTTTGATCTCGCAGTTCCTTTATTCCAGCTGCAGATAGGGCCACTGGCTACTCTATCCTCTCTACTTTGACCTGCCATCAGGAGGCTGTGAGAAAAGAGGGCTGTCAGTGGCCAGTTCCTCTCTCTTCTGGAGTCAGAGAAGCCAAATATTCCTCGCTTTGGGACTGTGGCTTGTCCAGTACTGCATGACTAAGGTGTATTTATCCTTGACTCGCCCACCGAGGCTGGCTATTGAGGGCTTTAAATGATTGTCTGTCTGCCTTACAACTGGCTTCTCTTTGCGTGATTTTGGTTGCCTCTACTCACCTCCACCCACTGCTGCTCTGAAGAAGCTCTAGGTGATCAGGAAGGGGAGAGATTTACTTCTGAGGGGTCAGGGCTGCCTAGAATCCCTTAACCTGAGTTCCTACTGAAGTCACTGGGATTCGAGGGTGCTTAGTACTTCCCAGACTCTTGCAGGGTCAGATCCTGAGTGTCATGGAGACAGCAATGCTTTAAGTATCTATGCATAATTCTTTAATCCCATACTAGCTTGTCTACAAGACTCAGTTAGGCAAAAGTGTTGCTTTAATTCAATGAAAGCACATTGTTAATTACCCAACCAGGCAGATTGTTCTGGTACCATCTCATACTCTAACAGGAAAGCATTCAGTTTTCCCTTCTAATACCATATATAATAATAGTAGCTTGCAAACAAAGGTGCATTCACTTCTATTAACCAGGACCTGGATTCTCCCCCACCTCCCTTACCCTCAAGAAAATAGTAAGTTGCACTGAGTACCAGATTCCTGGTTTTGCAATAATTATGGCTATGATCCATACATTGGAGGAAACGGTTTGCACTAAAGTGAACTATATTCCCTCAAGCAATAGTAATGTGGCTCTTTTTTATTCGCTAAAGGAAAAGTGCAATGATTCACCTAAAGGTCAGACTTGCAGCCTAATTTTAAAAGGGCAGCAGTCCATGTTTCCTTGGGAATGAAAGCCCTGTCCACACTAACACTTTGAAGCAACTTGCCATGATTTGGAGGTGGGCAGAATGGTTTGTGTCCACATACTGAATTAGCACCATGTCTGAACCTCACCAAGGGAAATCTGTAACTTTGGTTTTGACTAACATGATTTAGGGCGTGTATATACTGACTGCAATAACTACTGTATATAGATGTAACATGGTACAGGGCCATGGTTAAAACATGTCAAGGTCCTATCCACATTACAGAACCTTAACCATGCTGTATCAAGTCCCAGCTTCACTAGAGGTCTGAAGCACAGCAAGGTTAAATGTTGCAGCTGAGTGTTCGAGAACTATTTATTAATGCAGCCATTTGTTGTGGCCACACTAATGGGCCTCTACTGTACACACTGGTATAATGTTACTCCTGGGGGAATTCTGCACCACTGCGAATGTGCAGAATTTATGTCCCTGCAGATTTCTTTGCTTCCCTGCAGAAAAATGACTTTCTGACGGGGAAGCAAAAGGAAGCCACAAGAGCAGTCATGCGACCTTCCCCAGCAGTATGTTTTGGGTGCCCACGGCAGCTAGCAGAGAGGTAAATCTCTGCGGGGCACGGGGCGGAACTGGGGAAGACCTGGCTGGTGGCTCCTACCCTGCGCTGGGCTCAGCTGCTAGTCCTGGCTGGGCTGGGGAGGACGGGACTTCCTCTTCCCCTGCACAGCATCAAGGGCTGGGTCAGACCCACCCCGAGATTTCGCCCCCAACTGCAGGAAAGTCTGCAAACCCCCCGACCCCCCACTTCCTGCGCCCATCGCTCCTCAGCTGCAGAGGGAAGGATCACTGTACAGAGAGCTGCTCTCCCACCCACCAACCACCGTGCATCCAGACCCCTCATACCCAGACCCTCCCATGGAGCCTCACACCCCCACACCCAGAACCCTCTTAAGGAGCCCCACTCCCCCTGCACCTGGACCACTCTGATAAGTCACCTGGATCCCCACCCCACCTAGTCCCAACCAGCTGCACCTGGATCTCCACCCCACCGAGCCCCATTCCCCCAGCATCTGGACCCTCCCACACCCAGATCCCCCTGCCAAGCTCTATCCTCCTACACCCAGACCCCCCCCCCAAGCTCTATTCACCCCGCATGCCCAGGCTCCCTCCCCGCCAAGCCCCAACCACCTCCTGCAGCATCCCATTATGGTTGTATCCAGAACCCCCTAACAAGTCCCTGTGCATACAGATCTCCCACACACCTGAATCCCCCACTGAGCTGCCCACACCCAGATGGCCCCACACAGAACCCTCTCAACCAACACCTGGATCCCCCCACACTAAGCCCCTCCACACTTGGATCCTGCTGTGCTGAACCTGCCTGCCCACACCTGGTGCACCTCGCATGGAGCAGCAGGCCCTGGGGTGCTTCTGGGGAAGGCCCGGTCCTTGCACTGTGTCAGGGTTGGGTGCAGCCTCACCAGTGAGTCCGTGTCCCGGGAGAAGCTGCAGAGTGATCTCCCACCTCTGTGCAGCCAGTGGCCTGTGCTCCCCCATGCCATGCTGAAGCCTTCACATTTATTTAACAAATAAAATTTGCAGAATTTTAAAATATTGTGCACAGATTTTTTTAAATTTTTTGGCACAGAATGCCCTCAGGAGTATAATGTGCCCACATTACACATGGCCTACCAACTGCTGATGTACCTGCTCATAATGGGCCCTCTCCCATAATTCCAGGCACAGGTCCCTGGAGCAGCTGCATTGCATAGTAGCTGGTGAACACTAAGCCATGTCATATACATGTGTTTGTGTGTACAATGTATACTGTACATTTATAACACCCATACAGGTATGCTTCACAGCTAAATATATGTTAACAACATGCTACGCTTGGTTTGCACAGTGACTGTTTCCAATGGCTCTGTTCTGTCCATGGATTTGAGCATATGTTAGGAGGGAAAGGGAACTACATTGCAGAAGGCCACCAGCTTCCCCCATACCCACTGTTGGATGGATTGTGGTACTACACAGGTCAAAGTTTAATCTGAGGAGGAAACAAGTTTGCTCTCATTTGCTTGATAACTTTTGGGGTAAATTGTAAAGTTTTGGATCATTTTAATGAGTTGTTGCTTAAGTAACACCTACCTTTTCTCTTGTGTCTCCCTCTACGATCCAGAGCAGTCAAGGCCAGGGGCTGGAGGGAGGACACCCCTTTGAGGTGCCCATTGGCACACAGCCAGTTTCCTCCAATCCTCCTCCCCCACCTCAGGGAGTCGCCCCCTAGCAGATGTTCTGATCCTCAAGGATAGTGGGGAGAACCAGAAGTTACTTAACCCCCCCACTCCTGGTAAGCAAGAGAACTAGGATTTACTTGGGATGGGGGAGGGGGCAGCCTGGGATATGTTTTCACTTAAGTCTCCTTTTCAGGTCTCAAGCAAATATGAGATACAGATGAAACAGTTACCTCCGTGCCATGCCAACTCCAGAGTAAGGTAGTCCATTACATATGGAACTGAAGTTTCTAGTGTGGGTGTGTAGATGCTGTGGTGTTTCCGCTCCCTAACTTTTCCCCATTGTGTTGTGGGTTGTTTTCGTACTGGCCAATAAAAAATTCCTTGTTCTAAATAAAGTTGTGATTTCAATAGGCTGGTTTGTGTCCTATATTCCTGTCCTACATGTGGCTGCAAACAGGGAAGGAGTTACTGGGCACAGCTGAGACCAGATGAGCACCCCTTAGCTTTCAGGCCTGCATGGAATGGCCGTGGGGAGGAAGGGGGGCACAGCCTGGTCTCCAAACTGCCAAAGCCATCACTGAAGGGTGGGTTGAAGCCTTGGGGGACTGTGCTGAGGAGATTAATTGAACCAGTGCAACTGGAACATCTGTGCTTCTCATCTACACAAGCTGAATGATTCAAACTGAACAGGTACACAAAGAGGCGTTAGGACTTGATCTCAGCTAGTGCAGTCAAAACGTAGTGGGACTGCCTGTGAAATGGTTGGAGCACTTGTGTGTGGCTATAAAGTGTACTACACACATTTTAGGATTTATAGCACTGCTGGGAATGCTGGGATTTTCAAGTATGGACAGGGCTGTGGTGCAAAAAGGCCTTTAGGGCCCTATCTTGCTCTCACTGAAGCCCTTGGCAAAACTCCTATTGAGTTTAATGGTGCAAAACTGAAGCTTTAGTGCACCCCTGCTCTGTGCTGAAGGCTGACCTTGCTAATTCATGCTACATCAATTCTGCAATCAGGATTCAATAAGCCATTTTCAAAACCAGATTTGCTTTCGTGCCAGTGTGGACCTGGCTCCTCCCTGCCAAACCACATCCGACACAAAGTTGGGTTAGCTTTTCCTGTGCTTTTCTTTTGTCCGGAGGAGCCGGAGGATGCGTTCATTTTGTGTTAGTTCTGCTGGCAGTTCATTTGCCTGAAACAAGAAACAGCATGATTAGAAAATGCGGGCCAGAATTTAAAGTCCTCGAGAAAACGTTGGGCGCAATAAAGAATCATTTGTGTTTAAATGTAGGCTGCACTCTAGTTACTATGGGCTAAGATGAACCTTTAGGCTCAACCCTACCTAACAGTGACTGTAGCTGAGTCACAGTTCCTTCCCTGTACGCTTTGAGGAGGAATACATTATTTCACCCCCTTTTTTTGGATGCTACTTCCCTCCCTCCTAAAGGTCTGGACAGCTCCATAGACTAGCATGCAGTAGAGCAGTGGTTCTACCCATTTGCTCATGCGGGGGAGGGTATCTGACATGTAGCTCCTGTTCAAGCCCCATCCCCTCATGCCGGGCTCTGGGTACCCCTAATGTGGCCACACTCACCTTACTTGCCCTACCCCCCTTCTTTACCTGATGTGGCCTTATTAGGGCTAATTAAAATCTAGCCCTGAAAGAGTAATCACAATTTCTTCAGATGAAGTGAGCTGTAGCTCACGAAAGCTTATGCTCAAATAAATGTGTTAGTCTCTAAGGTGCCACAAGTACTCCTTTTCTTTCTTCCTTGTGTTCACTTCCTATAATCCTGCCATATGCTTGTTTTGAACCCACTTCATCACAAGCTGTTCAGGTTACCCAAGCCTGGTCTACTCTATGGCTCCTTTATCATTTAGTGGACCAGTTTTTAAAACCATTTCAAATTTTAGACAGTGTAGAGAGGCCTTAAAAGTGAAATTTGGTCCTCTACAAAGGGGTCAACACAAGGCCTATACAACATGTAAGCTCTACTCAAGTCCTCAAAATAAGGCTTATGTGAAATTTGAACAGCTGACAGGCTCTGCGCTGGGGGGATTTTGGAGTCCCTATGACAGTCCCATAGAAGCAAAAGAGAATATTGCCATTGAATTCAATGGCAGCAGGGGCAGATCTTTAGGACATTATCCAAAGCCTGCAGAAGTAAATGGGCATCTAACATTTGTACTGTGTGCATGGGGGAAAACAAAACAAACAAAACAAAAAAACCCAGCAGCAAATGGGCTTTGTATTAGATTCTTAGTGACCAGAGTATCAAAGATTTTTGTCTCCTACTTTATATCCACTGAAAACAAAAACGATGGGAATAGGACCTGTAGAAATTAACATTTAGATATAATGGAAATATTTCTTCAAAGTAATGTTCTTGTTTTGGAAATCCACCCAACGACACCAAATGGCATATTATTTTCCAAATATTTTCCAATGTGGGGAGGAGGGGAAAGAACTATAGAATAAAGCTCAAGGAAAGGACTCTATCACCCTCTGCAAATAACTGTTAGTAGTTGCAAAAACTGGCACATCTGTTTGGATATTATCAAAACAAAGCATGAACTACTAATAAAATGAAAAGGAGTACTTGTGGCACCTTAGAGACTAACCAATTTATTTGAGCATGAGCTTTCGTGAGCCACAGCTCACTTCATCAGATGTGTACCGTGGAAACTGCAGCAGACTTTATATACACACAGAGAATATGAAACAATACCTCCTCCCACCCCACTGTCCTGCTGGTAATAGCTTATCTAAAGTGATCAGCAGGTGGGCCATTTCCAGCACAAATCCAGGTTTTCTCACCCTCCACCCCCCCACACAAATTCACTCTCCTGCTGGTGCTAGCCCATCCAAAGTGACAACTCTTTACATAATCAAGTCGGGCTATTTCCTGCATAGATCCAGGTTTTCTCACTTCCCCCCCACCCCCAAACACACACAAACTCACTCTCCTGCTGGTAATAGCTCATCTAAACTGACCACTCTCCAAGTTTAAATCCAAGTTAAACCAGAATATCTGGGGGGGGGGGGGGTAGGAAAAAACAAGAGGAAACAGGCTACCTTGCATAATGACTTAGCCACTCCCAGTCTCTATTTAAGCCTAAATTAATAGTATCCAATTTGCAAATGAATTCCAATTCAGCAGTTTCTCGCTGGAGTCTGGATTTGAAGTTTTTTTGTTTTAAGATAGCGACCTTCATGTCTGTGATTGCGTGACCAGAGAGATTGAAGTGTTCTCCGACTGGTTTATGAATGTTATAATTCTTGACATCTGATTTGTGTCCATTTATTCTTTTACGTAGAGACTGTCCAGTTTGACCAATGTACATGGCAGAGGGGCATTGCTGGCACATGATGGCATATATCACATTGGTGGATGTGCAGGTGAATGAGCCTCTGATAGTGTGGCTGATGTTATTAGGCCCTGTGACCACTTCAATCTCACTTCAATCTATCCGATGAAGTGAGCTGTGGCTCACGAAAGCTCATGCTCAAATAAATTGATTAGTCTCTAAGGTGCCACAAGTACTCCTTTTCTTTTTGCGAATACAGACTAACACGGCTGTTCCTCTGAAACCTACTAATAAAATATAAACTATTGTTTTAAAGAGATTGACTCTGCTTCCATCTAGTGGAAAGTGATAGAAATAGTATATGTAAATTTTATTTCCCTTATTCAAGATAATTATAATTCCTAGTTCTTATATGGTAAATCTTAAAATGCTTTAGAAATCATTCTCTTTCCCTATATCAAGCCTGTCTGACTACTTAAATATTTTATGTGACTATTCTCTTGATTTAAAATGAGAGTTTGTTCCACCTGTTTGCAGCCTTTTTCTTCTGTATTTCAGCAAATGAGCTTACGAGGAGTGTTCATGGAAACAGCATATTTTAAGCAACTGTTAGAGAATACTCAGAAAATAAATGTTGATGAATTCACAAACAAGAATATTTGTACCAGAAACCTGATTCTGAAATGTTCACTCATTCATTCAGAGAACAGAAAACAATACCATGTGACCTGTGTCCAATCACAACTAACCAACCCAACCTGATAGCAACTACATCTCTACCCTGATATAACACAAATTCATATATAACGCGGTAAAGCAGCGCTCCGGGGTGGGCAGGGCTGCACGCTCCGGTGGATCAAATTAAGTTCGATGTAACGCGGTTTCACCTATAATGCGGTACGATTTTTTGGCTCCCGAGGACAGCGTTATATTGGGGTAGAGGTGTACTTGCAACAAATAGCTCATGAACAAACTACAGAGGAAGAAACGTTTGCATAAGATATGCAATACATATTATAACACACTTAATAGAATCAAGTAAAAACTTGTTTGCAGGCAATTTGCAAACATGAAAAGTGCTGAATTCATGTAATAAATTATGGGATCTGAGTGATTTGTTCTGTCTCCCCAATATAATTAATAAAGGGAGACCCAGGAAGCTGAATCGTCTCAAGGACCCTGCTATATAAAGTTTGAAAATAAGTTATGATTTCAACCTGCTGTTTCTAATCCAAAATGTAATCTAATTTAAAACTAATCCAAAATTTCAGATCCAAATACACACAGGGTTTGGGAAAGTTTGAATCCAGATCTAAACTCCGGTGGCGCAACCCAGTCCTGGTGCATAGATATCTGTAATTTATGATTGTCCAAGAATATTAGCTGGTCATAGTTTCTCTCAAATATAGTTTGCACACCAACACAGAGTTTATGATTTAGTGAGATTGGATAGCTCAGGGGAGCAGTAATGGTATACAGAGCTTTTCACTTCTAACTGACTGGTGTGAGTTGGTATGACGGAAAGTTGTGACAATTTAATCTTTGGTGGTCTATCTATATTGAATGACTGCACAGTCCCCATCCAATTCTTCTTGGGTTAATGTCCACATCACAAATACCACTATCCTTAGTGGCACTAATTGGCATCCTTGTAATTAGTGTTATAGAGAAACTAAAGATTGAATGGGCATGGAGAATAATTTCTTTGGATGAGGGTTGAGGCACATTGCAAAGACAACATGCAAAAGTGCGGACTGCCGCTGTTCAAAATGAGTTTAGTAGTAACAGGGAAGAAACAATGTTTAATGTTTTCACAGGTACATTGTACAAGCTCTGGATAAAACACCAAAATGTACCTTGTTCCTAAGAGAAGGATCTGCTCCCGCTTCCAAAAGTAGTGCGACTGCTTTAATGTTGCCACCCAGCACGGCCGCATGGAGAGCAGAAGTCCCATTCTAGAAAATATAAACATACATCTAAACATTTGTACCAGGTGCATGGGGGGGAAACAACAAAAACAGAAACAGCAGCAAAGAACAGACCTGCGTATAAGGAAAAGAGAAACAACACTATAGAGATTAGGCCATCAAAAGTGATCTGATCAGACATAAAGACACAGGGCCTTAACAATGAGTCTCTTTCCTGGCAATGTACAGGGGCTTTAAAGTGGGTATAAATGTAATTCAAGGCGTGTTAGTGTAAATAAGAGTCAGGCTGACATTACCAAGTAGTAGTGTTTTTTTGTAATTCTATTTTTCAATAGACTAGAAGTATGTTAAATAAACAACAAAAGGTTGATCTGGAGACTAACTTCAGCCTTTAGAAAGCAAAATAAAATCACTTGAAATATATTCTAGGCAAACCAGTTTTGTGGGTTTTTTGCTTCTTCTCTCTCTTTCTCTCTCTCTCAATATATATGTTGGAGAGTTGGGGCCAGACCTTTCACCACAGGCCTGCCTCCTTTTTGGGGCCACAGAATTGAAAATGCAAATAAGTGGGGATGCAATTTTGCACTTGTAATGAGTGATACAGTAGTGGTTAACTACCCACAGTTAATGTCACCTGGATGTTTAAGTACCTGTTTCTACTTGAAAATCTGGTACTAACACCTCCAAGTGACATTAGTTACACCCCAAAATAGCTGCAAAATCATGCCAGTAATGTTTGCAATCTATGGGCACATGAAATCAGCTTTTAAAAATCTGCCCGCAAATAGCCGATGTAATTTTCAAAGCCTCTACATTCATTCAAAGAGAACTAAATCAAATACAGAATTGCTTTGTCTGGAATAGCACTCTTAGAATTCTAGTTTGCAGTCTAACTTGCTTTGCCAAATTCCACCCTCAGTAACATTAGTGCAACAGAGGGCAGGATTTGGCACTAAAATTGCATCAATCTATTTATTTCAGACAAAAATAGCAGAAAACAAAGCTTAATTCTATCTACAGCACAGTATGCATCCTCCTCCCAAAGCTTAGTATGTAGGATTTTAAAGAAGAGTTTCAATCATATTTAAAGAGTATTGAAATCAAAAGAATATAGATTTTCACTGCCTTCCCTTTTCATAGTCATAAATACCTATAAAATGGTTGTGAACCAGCACCAAATCAGAACACTCGCTTTGTACTGATGTCAATGAAAGCAGTAGAGAAGCAGGCCTTTTGCCTCTCAAACTCTATATGCCAATATCAACGTACTTCAGTACATACCTTCAACAGGCCAAGTGCAGGAGAGAATTTGAGTAATTCCTCTATAACGTCATGATACCCTTTGTTAGCAGCTTTAAGTAAAGCAGTGGTACCATCCTTTAATGGAGAAAGAAAGAAAAGTGTTCAGTTATTATGATAGCTTTACAAGCTCTCTGACTGAATGGAGGGTTGTTCCCACTGACTCCATGTAGGGATAGTCCCCTCCATGCATGATCTTTGCATATCCACCTCCACAGCATCATTCCGTCTGTCTCTGGAATTCATGGTGGGCCATCTGCAAATCCAGGGATCTCTGAATGGGGAGCAGGGAGGGAGAATGCAGGAAGGGTAAAGCTGGGGACAACACGCATCATCTTCAGTCTCACTCATCTCTAACACCACAGGGAATTTGTACGAACTTTTCTTTCCCCATCTCCTGCACTAAAGAACCCCTACAAAAGGATGGGCCCAGAGGCCGAGGGAAAGGGCAGCTCATGGCATCCTGGCTCACTGGAGCTGCACTGCCTGACAAGGAGAGGGGATACAGGGATCCCCAAACTTGTACAGAGGTGTAATGCTTTCATGCAGATGGCTTTGGGGCCCTAGAAGATTCCTGAGGATGTAAGTCCTATTTCCATGTCCACCATAGAATTTGTGTGTGTGATCTTGAGCTAACTGCAATGTGTCTCTGCCTCGGTTTCCCCAACAGTACATTAGGCATCATTATTTTTTCTTATCTCACCGGGGTGGTCTGAGACTAAATTAATTGATGTATAGTGTGCGGAGATCCTCTGATGAAAGTTGCTAAGAAAATGGGCAGTCTCCCTTTAAGAGTCACTCCAAAAGTGAAAATTACTCACGTTCCGTGTGGCATCTCGATCAGCTCCCCGGAGCAGCATTACCCTCACTACCTCGCTGTGACCCATCTGAGATGCTATCCACAAAGGAGCTGTCCCGTCCTTCAAGCAAAACAAGACTGATATAGACTTCACTTTGTGACACTGCTCTCTGACAGCTCACTGCTAGATTCTGGCTACTGGAAGGAGTGAGCTTGGATACCTTAATAAAATCTTATGCTATAAAAACAGTGGTCCCCAAACTGTGAGATTTGCTCCCCTAGGGGGGCATGGAGGAATGTTTGGGGGGGCGTGGCAGGGCCTGGGCCAGCCCCCACGGGGCATGGGAAGGGAGTGCTACCAAGCCCTGCTCTGCCCCCAGCTCTGTCGCAGCCCCAGCTCCTGACTGAGGCTCTGCTCCCAGCCCCAGCCTTGATCCCCGACCACGGCCCAGCCATGGTTCCGTTCCTAGTCCTGGCCCCAGCCCTGCCCCCAGCCTCAGCCCCTGGCTGCAGCTCCATTCCCAGCTGCGGCTCCGCTCTTGGCCCAAGACTTGCCCTCAGCCCCCTTACCCCTGCCGCCATGGCCCTGCTCCTGGCTCTGGCTCCATGCGGAGGAGGGCGGAGTAAGGGGAACAGGAGTAAGGGGGGGCACGACCGTGAAAAGTTTGGGGACCACTGCCATAACTAGACACAGACGGTTTCATTTAAGCACCATTTGGGAGCTGAGTGTATTAGGCAGACCTCTCCCATTGTTGTGGAATGGAAGTATCAAACCTAATTCCCCACGCATAACCAAGCTGAACATTTTACACTACATACATAGAACCCTACTTTCCTTTTT
The DNA here is from genome assembly GCF_965140235.1 of Caretta caretta. Lineage (NCBI taxonomy): Eukaryota > Metazoa > Chordata > Testudines > Cheloniidae > Caretta > Caretta caretta. The sequence continues at coordinate 81,973,297 of NC_134207.1, read as the reverse complement.
ATTGTTAAATCCTTTTTATTCTCACCAACTGTGTGCTCACCAGCTCGCTGTTTAGCACATTTGGTGGGAAAATGGTTAAGCACATTTGGTCGAATGGGCAGAACATTCCTCCCATTGATACATGCCGAGCCTTTACATTTCTGTCTTTTCTGATGCACAGAAAGAGCAAAGATACATCCTGAAATCATGGTTTCATAGTTAAGGCCCAATACACAGTAATAATGAAAAAAAAAAGGAGCTTTTTTTTTCTTGAATAATTTCTGTATCTATGTTCTCATTGATATCACAGTGGCTGCCCACATCCTAGTATACATCCTGTTTACACAGTGAATTTTCTTTGTGATCCAAAAATAAAATTCAAAGGCTCTCTTTTATGCAGAGCATATATATAACTCACGCTAACAAGTGGGATGGCAAAAATTGTCCATCTCCAATATACAGCTTTTCCCCCCTCAATGACTCAAGTGTTTCATGATCATTTTTAAACTTTGTCCAGCAGAGAGCGCTAGGATATGGCACCAGAGTCATGAGCTGGGAAAGTCTGGAAAAGATCCAAGCCCCATCAAAACAGGGAAATCTGCACATAGAACATGTATTGCGCAATTTGTGGTTCTACGTATGTAAGAATTGCAAAACACGACGAGACAAGTTTAGCACAGGGGACTTGGTAGCTTTGCTTTAGTTCAGGCTAAGTTAAGGTTTTACCTATATGAATAAAAAGAAGCAGAAGGAAATGATAACACTATTATTTATATTGCAGTAGTGCCCAAAGGATCAGGGCACTGATTATGGTAGGTGCTGTTAAAACACACAGTAGGAGACTGTGCATGCCCTGAAGAGCTTACACGCAAAGATGACAAAAACAAATGAAGTTGGGGGCAGAGCAGGATACAGTACATAGGCAAATTGTTAGCTGCAGCTTCTTCCTCCGAGATTGGTGTCCCCAGTGGGTGAGGAGAGTGGTACCATCCAAATAGGTACAATATTTACATGTTAGGCCAGCTGCTTGGCCCCTGACATGTGTCCCCTTTGCACAGGTCCATGGTGCAAAAAAAAGACATGAAGCTGCCCTAAAAAAGCCATCTGAGGATTTCCCTTGTATACAGAAAGAAAAGGAGTACTTGTGGCACCTTAGAGACTAACCAATTTATTTGAGCATGAGCTCAAGTATCCGATGAAGTGAGCTGTAGCTCACGAAAGCTCATGCTCAAATAAATTGGTTAGTCTCTAAGGTGCCACAAGTACTCCTTTTCTTTTTGCGAATACAGACTAACACGGCTGTTACTCTGAAACCTTGTATACAGGACTCCTCAGTAGCACAGAGCCAGCGCAGTGGAGTCTAAACAATTTCACTCCCACCCCACAGCATAGTGAGCACTGCCAAAGTGCTGCTGCACTTCAGCCATTCCCAATTGTCTAACAGCTCACAGGTGTGTGTTACCAGCCAGGTTCAGTAAGAGCCGCCATTGGCTGCCCTGGGATTGGGGGAGGTCAAAAGGTGGCTCTAAGCTACCTTTGCCTTTCTCTTCCCCATCGCCACTGGATCCTTTCCCAAACAGAGCTTGGTTGGACCTGATGTGGCCATTATATTTCTAATATAGGGAATTTTAAATACATTACCTATATTAAAACTATATTTATTTTCTTATGTGATTGCAAACAAAGAGACAAACTGTATCTGGCTACACCTAACAGCCCTATAACCTATCATCATATCATTCCCTCCTGACATACATTTATGCTGACCTTTATCTTACTCCACTAATTCAAGAGACCGCTTTGTGGCTCTGGACTTTACTATTCACCAGTGTTTGGATGTGGTTTTGGATTTTTAGGAGGGGCCAAATCAAGGTAGTAACCATGGTGTTCATGGCACTACCACTAAGGAGCCCCATGGCAGATGCGCTGCGTAACCTTAAGAGTCTGGTCCTCAGCTGGTGTTAACTGGCATAGCTCCACTGACGGCAACGGAGCTGTGCCTTTTACACCAGTTGCAGTTCTGTCCCCTTGCTTATAACAATGCTTTCTTGATCCACACGTAAAATGTCTGTAGGTTTTATTGTGTGTGTCTATACACACACACACAACGCATGTTATATGGAAAATAATATAAAAAACCCTTTAAAAGCTGAATTTTCAGAGACTGAATATTTTGATCGTCCCCTGGCATCTAAGACTAAAAACTTGGTGTGATGCAGCATGTCACCCTTCATGTGAACCTCACTGGCAAACAACCATCTTGGTTTGTTAGTCCATAAGGTGCCACCGGACTCCCCGTTGTTTTTGTGGATACAGACTAACACGACTACCGCTCTGATATTTGTTTTGGAGTTAGAGCGGCAAAGAAAGCTAGCCTGTACCAGGCTTCAGATGCTGCTCCCAAAGCTCTGTCTAGACCACATGATGGCAAAAGAATGTCAGTGCAGCCCCCATGGAGACCTTGTCACAACGTCACAAGGAAGGAAAGGATGTCTGTGCAGGCAGAAATTATACTGTTAAGGAAGAAACAAATGAAATTGGTCCCAAAGCTACATTATTAAATAATGTAAATGTTGAGATGTACATTCACGAGAGCAAGACAGAAAGAGGGCCTGGTGGTGAGGGGGGAAAGAGAAGGATGGGGTCTGGTAAGTTTTACTTCACATAGGGACCTACAAAGCCTAAGGCCAGCCTTATATACAGTGCAACATAGCACCAGGAAATACTTACTACATCAGTGATGGCAATATAGCAATGTTGCAGTTGCTGGTTGAGGAGCACTGTTTAAATATCACTCTTGGATGGATATTTCTCACACTTGAACCAAGGCTAATTTTTGTGGGCGGGGCGGGGGAAGTGATGAAAGCCCATCAAGCCATTTCTTTAATTATCAGAGTGATAATAACGGGCTTTTCATTTGTTAAGAAAACAGTTCAGATTAGAGATGGGCCCAAACAAAGATTCCAGACATAAACACCACGGAATTTATCCAGAGCTAAACTTAGCAGCTGGTCACTAGGTACCGAACTTAGCAAAGGCCAAAAGGAACCTTGCACCGATCTAGGTCTAGACTGCTAGGGTACTTTTACACTGGAATAAAAGATCTGCAACATAGCAGTGGTGGGTCCAGGTCAGATGACTCAGGCTCGTGGAGCTCAGACTGTGGGGTTGTAAAATTGCTGTAGAGATGCCTGGGCTCGAGCTGGAGCCAGGGCCCTGGGAATCCCTATCAGGGGGGAGAGTCCCAGACCCCAGCCATAGCCCAAATGTCTACACCTCAGTTAACAGCCCCGCAGCCCGAGCCCAACCAGCAATCCTGAGTCAGCTGACCCAGGCCAGCCACAGGTGTTTAATTACTGTGCAGATGTAATGCTGACAGACCCCGGTTGTCGGCGGGCGGGATCGAATCTGGGACCTCTGAAACTTAGTGCATGAGCCTCTACTGCATGAGCTAAAGCCCCCATGGATTTTAACCAAGGCTATAACGGATTCATCAATCTCTAGGTTGTTTAGGTGCCACCAGAAGTATTCAGAGCACCACACCCTGCAGGCATACAGTGTTCCCTCTCATTTTCCCCACCCATGTGCGGAATGAATTTTGTTATGGGCACCAATATGGAGGACACATCACCTCCATATTGGTGCACATAACAAAATTCATGTGGTGGGGGTGAGTCCGAGGGGTTCGGAGTATGGGAAGGGGTTCAGGGCTGGGGCAGGGGGTTGGGAACTCCGGCTGGAGGTGTGGGCTCTGGGGTGGGGCTGGGATGAGGGATTTGGGATGCAGGACAGTGCTCTGGGGCTACGGCGGGGAGAGAAGACTCCCCCTAGCTCTCTCCCCCCACAGCAGCACCTCGGCTGGCAGAGGAGAAGCGCCTCTCCCTGCCGCAGAAGCTCTGGGGCTGGGGCCACAGGACAGGCACCCCTCCCCTGACCCCAGAGATCCGGGCTGGGTTGAGGGAGGGGCGCCCTGGCCACGGCTGGGTCTGGGCCAGGCCACCCGGGTTTGGGCCAGGCTGCCCTGGCAGCAGCTGGGTTGGGGCCACGCTGCCCCGGCCACGGCTGGGGCCAGGCAGGGCCGCCCTGGAGCAGCTGGGTCTAGGCTGGGCCGCCCAGGTTCAGGCCAGGCCGGGCCGCCTCGGCTGGGCCACGCAGGTTCAGGTCGTGCTGCCCTGGAGCCAGGCCGCCGCAGCTGGGTCTAAGCTAGGTCACCTGGGTTTGGGCCAGGCTGCCCCGGCTGGGGTAGGGCTGCCCCAGCTGCAGCTGAGGCTGCACTGACCTGGCCTCGTTCAGGCTGCGGGAGGGGCGCCCCAGCTGCGGCAGGTCCCGGCCATGGCAGGTTGGGACCGGAGGAGGGGTGCCCCTCCCCCAGCCACGGCAGGTGACAGGTCCCCGGGCGGGTTCTCTGAGCGCCTGCGTGGTGCTAAATAGGCTGCTGCGCGGCGGTGCGGTTTACAGGGAACTTAGGGCATGGGTTACATAGACATACCCTTAGAGACAAGACAGAGAGGCTCGGCCTGGACTTCAGTTTAAGAGTGTGTTATTATTAGGTGTTAGAACATCTTACTTAGTTGACATGTTAGCTAAGAGTATAGTGTAGACAAGGCAGTGTACACTTTAACATGGTCGAGTTAAAGCTCGGCTGTCCCCATAGCTTTATCTTGACTGGTTTAGCTCATATTAAAGTATACACTGCCCTAGATACCTAGAATGTGTTGGTTACCACCTTTTAACAAATCACAGTCTAGACAAAGCCAGAGAGACTGTAGCCAAGGAGTAATTTAAGCATCAGCTCAGAGAACACCTGCCAACTTTCTACCTATAAACTGGTGGCTAAGGGAGAGGGTACAGACAGAGGGGTAGGATGGTCTCAATGTGGATATACAGGTATATGAATGGATGGTCCTATTTCCTTGTGCTAAGTAGCAGCAGAGATTTTTCCAATGAAAAGACACCCATGGCCCTCACAGAAGCTGCTGAAGCAGTACATGTAATTCTCTGCTGCCCGGCTGTGACTTGCTGGGCTCTTCTGGGTAAGAAGTCAGGAAATATAGGAAAAGCTAGACAGCCTATTCACATACTACATTCTGCACTGTATTAGGGCTCTCTCATCCCATTTTCTCCTATTTCCTCATTTCCTACCCAGCTGAAACCAGTAAACCTCAGCCAGCTAGCAGAGACATACATGAACAATGCAAGAAGGGAACATTACCCAAATATTTTTAAATGTACAGGTTAAGTGTGGTGAAGATTCAGGGTAGATTAGCTTATTTGAACTGGTTTAGCAACCCTTAGGTGAGACTCTCTGATGTAAAATCAAGCATCCTGGGAAACCCCGTTTTCTAATATGGGTATCTAAGTAAGATCTGCAAATCCCCATCTGGATGCTCAAATTGGTGGCTAGATACATAAGTGCTCATTTTACATGCATGTCAGCATCCAAAGGCAAAAAAAATGGCTGACCTATTAAGACACCCTCTTCAGATACAAGGAGGCAAAATTATGGATACGTTAGAAACCTTTCATCTGTATTTACTTCCTGATGTAGTTTAAAATGTTTGCATTCCCTTGAGGCCTGAATCAACTCCACTTGACTTTAACGGGAGTTGGATTCGGCCCCCAAAGCAGTAGTGTCTGATCCAGCAAAGCACTAAGCACATTGTGTAACAAAGCAGGAGAGTAGCTCCACTGTCTTCAATGGATCTACTCTCATGCTTAAAGTTATGCATGTGGTTATGCATCAGAACCTAGAGAGCAACTAAGTTGAAACAGGGATGGCAGTTGTACAGGTACCAAATGTTTAAGGAGGTTAAACTACAATTTACGACTGATTATTACAGTGTGTATAGACAGCATAAAGTAAACTCAAAGTCAAAGCTTTTTATCAAAGATTAACTTTGATACCAAAGACATAGCTGTGGTTGGGTTTTAATAAATACATAAATCTGACTGGTTGACTTTAGCAGGGGATATGTGGAGTACTATCGACTGCTAGTGTTTTAAGATGGAATTTCAAAGGGGCCTGAGGACATTAGGTGCCCAGCTTCAGTTGAAAGATTAACTCCCTTAGGGCCTTTGAAAATTCCAGCCATATTTTTAGCAAGAGAATGTTAATTAAATGCCGTCTCTGCTTTGGTAGTGCAATGCTGAACATTACCTGCCTTGGCTGGTTGACCTTTGCTCCTGAAGATAACAATAATCTGATGACATCCAGATAACCTCCTTGGGCAGCCAGAAAAAGTGCAGTAGCTCCATCCTGAGTAAAAATAAATAAAGCTTAATTGGTAAAGCTACACTAGATATTTACATCAAAACATATTTCCCTGTCTGTGCCATTATGCAACTTAATAACGTATAAATAGCTACACACAAGAAACTCGTCATCACCAAAATCCTGAGTTTAGTTCACAACAAACTAGACTGGGTGTGTAGCATTCCTCTTACGTATACAAATGTAATGTCTGCAATCATGGGTCAAAGCTGAGATTTGAACCCAGGGCCTGCCATGTTAAGGCCTCCAAGTCACCAAAGCACTTAAGCACATACTTAAGTCCATCCCTATGCAGCAAAGTTCTTAAGTGCTTTGCTAAAGAAGGATGGACTTAACCATGTATTTAATTTAAAGCATCTGCGTAAGCACTTTGCTGAATTGGGGCCTAAAATCACTAACTTCTACCAGTCGAGCTGAAGGATTAACTCCTTTGGCTGGCAGTTGCAGTAGACTCATCTCTGTAGAGCAGCCATAAAAGGAGGACCTGAAATAGAAACACTTACCAGTGGCTTACACACAGCAAGGTAGTTTGTGGACCTGGCTGGAAAATGGTATTTTCTATAAAAGCTTTTGAAAGAAATTAACAATTTTTGATTTTTCAAAACACTTCACTGATAGTTTTTGGCTTTTCAACAAAAAACATTTTTTTTTTTAAATTGTAGATGTTTTCAGCTTTTGACATCCAAAAACATTTTCTGTGTTAGGTTTCCAAAAGTCAAACATTTTTAGGTTCTTCTTTGGAAAAAGGCCATTTTCCAATGAAAAAAAGGTTTCAAAATTTCAGTCAGCTGTAATGTTTTATTTGTCTAGCTAAGAGTGGAAACTTGCATTGGTGTTGGGACAGGCATTCAGACATGATGCAGTCTCTGCCTGTGTAGTTCCCACTGAAGTGCATATTAAGGGAATTTTGTTTCCCCTATGGTTAAGAGGAAGTGTTTTGGTTTAAATGGGTAAACAAATTAATAAGATGCTAAACCCGCTCCACCCTCCCTCTGCAACTGCATTCTCCCCGGCACACTAAGCTTATCACAGGCTAAGGGGAATATTTTAGCAAAAGCCCCTTGCTTACATGTTGGTGGTACATCACTACACTGGGACTAACTGCAGTTGTTTATATTCAGCTGCGCTACTTAGACAATAGAAGACCTTATTTTTTCCAATCACCAGAGACCTGGTCCAGCATCAGTGGGTTGCCAGTGGTCCTTGCTTCAGGTCCCAGATTTGGAAAGTTTGCCCCTGATGCCAAGAGGGTTGAGATCTTGGGAATCAGAAGAAGTGTTTGATGGACGAGATTTTATTTCCCATATTTCTCTTTGGCTAGGTTTCTTATACTTCATGGGTTTTAGGGCTTGCTTACATGGCAAGCCATAATATGAATCTACAGTGCACAGCTTGCTGTGCAGTAACATCCCAGGCGGACACTGCTAGAGTGCAATGAAAGTCCTAGAGTGCGGCTGAAGTGCTACTACTTGAAAGGACAATACGCTAAGCTACACTCTGGTACTTTCACTGAGCTGTAGCAGTGTCCACACAGGATGTTACTATGTGGCAAGCTGGTGGTCTGTAGATTCACACCATGGCTTCCCATGCAGTAATGTGCTACGTGGACAAGCCATTAGATTATTATATTCGATTGCACACTGACTTGTTCCAACATACAAGTAATGTATGGGTTACTTGGGCACACTGAAGGCTAGATGGTGTCTGGCTAGTTGGCAGGCGCACAAGGTTGGGTAATTGTGTTTAGCCCCTTTTGCAGGCTGTGTGCACCAGACAGACACAACAGGAGTCCTTCTGTTCAAGTTCCTCTTTCAGAACAAATAATGTTTAGTAATCTGAAAACAGCTCTTTATTACAGCACCAATCAATGCAAAAAAGGTTTCCTTTTAATTAGGGCTCCTTCTCTTCCCCACACTGCTAACATTTAGTCAGCTTAAAGATTGAAAGTGAAATCCTGATGCTTTTAGAATAATTGCTCTGACAAGCTTGGGTTTGAACTCCTTCTTGCATGGAAGCTTGCCAACCAAGTAGGCAGCCAGACACCACCACCACCTTGCAAACTTAATTCAGCAGCGCTATGCAAAAGAAGCAGAGCTAATACTTGTTTTCCTCTGAATTCTCTTTTATTTTAATTTTTTAACTGCCTACATAAGGGTGTTATTGCACAACTTCTAAAAAAAATGGCTACGGGTAATCAAAACAAGCTTATAAATACAATTAAGAATGCTGCTCCATTCCTAGAGAGATGGCAGGGAGGTTACTTTATTGCCTTCACATCTAAGTGCATGCGTTGGATGTGGCAAATGTTATTTTAGACCTCAGTGGAAATACATAGCGCACACCCTACCAGGAAGTGACAAACATGGCTAAATATGGCCCCTCAGGGTAAAAAAAGTAATCACTATGCAACAGCAAACATGGAACAGGAAGTCATAGCCAGGTATGTTACACACAGGGGATACTGTGTGTTTAGGGCTTGAAACTGGAAGATGTTGAACATTGCTGTGAAATGAGGGGGGATGAAGGGACTTAGCACCTTATGGGAGCACTTCCCATCATGGGACTTAGCTCCAGTAGAGTTAGCTGAGAGAACATCATAACCCCACAGAGGATGACTTCCTTTTTGTCTGGGTTGACTTGAGTTACGGAAGGGTGGCAGAGGGTGCAAAGCCATGCATTTTTGTTTTATTATGCTTGTATGCAACTCTACCACAGTAAATCAGATGGGGATTCATCCAGGGCCTGATCAGCCCCTTCCAGCTCTCTGAAAATCCAGCTATATTATGTCCATCAAGTCATTTGTACCAGTTATTTATTTTTATTTGTTTTCAAAGCATTGTCAGGTGAGAGAGGTACATTCCCCCAGTATCTTCACTTTAACTGAATGTCAGCATGTAATGATGTTAAGAAAATGTAACTGCAGTTCTACCTGTAACGATATCCGCATGTCAAGAGAAAAACTAAAGGCCTGATCCTCCACTGCCTTGCACCTTATGTAGCTATTTACTCCGGCGTGTGAAAAATGACACAATGGGCATGGAGAATCAGGCCCAAAGATTTGAAAGTTTTCCTTTCAGCCACAATACACAAAAGGAGAGGTATACGGTAGAAGTGTGCCATTGCTGCAGAATAGACATTTACTACAGCAAGGGAAGGGGTTCATCCATCACTGTAGTAAATCCACTTCTGAAAGACGTCAGGTAGGGTAACAGAAGAATTCTTCCATTGACGCAGCAGTATCGATACCAGGGCTTAGGATGGCTTAATTACATCGCACAGAGAGTGAAATTTTTCACAGCCGTGAATGATGTAGTTCAGATGACCTAACTTGGTAATATAGACCAACTAAATTTTCCTTCTTGGCTTTGTACCTTTCTCCCAGTATCGTAACGAACACACAATTAATAACAGTTACATTAAAAATGTATAAAAAGAGAACCTTTGGCAAATGCCTTACTGCACTGGTGCTAAGACAATCTGTAGTAGCTGAACTGTAAAACTCCACACTTTGGAAGTAGATATAAACACCACTGACAGCGGAACAAACAATGAACTCACACATAGTTGATCATGTATGTTGGCACCATGCTTCAATAGAGTTTCCACCACTCGCGTGTGGCCATACTGACAAGCTGCTAACAGAGCGGTACCGCCATCCTGCAAACAAGCAAAGAATGGGGACAATAAGAAGAGAAGGCAAATGCTATACAGAACGGGTCCGTAAGACATAAGCAAGTGCTGAGTACCAGAATTTGGCTCACAGAAGATATGCAATATCTAGCCAGTGAATTGCAGTGAGTTGTACTTTGAGTCTTTCCCCCATAAGTTAGACCGTAGCTGTGTCAGTAGGAGAATTCTTGTCCTGAGGTTTCTTTTGTGAGGAATGGGAAGGAAGAAAACTCTGCTCGGATTCTTTTCCCCTTGTATGAACTTAATTCCCTCCCCACTCCTAGTTTGTCCTTCTCATAAACAGAACACCCCACCCCACACAGTGACTGCCAGCACACCCGGCCTCTGATCCAATGGCCTAAGTTGCATGCTGCTGACCTCAGTTCTAGCAGTCACTAGATCCACCTCAACCACAATTCTCCTTTAGCCCTAGCCTGACCTCCTGATATGCCCTGCCTCCCACTCACTGGTTCCCTGCCTGAGAACTGGCAGCAGGGGAAGTCAGACACAGGACTGTACTGCTAGATGAGATCTGTATTGAACTGTGGAAGCACACACAACACTCAGATCACAGACCATAGGCACAAGGGAGGGAGGCATAGCTCAGTGGTTTGAGTATTGGCCTGCTAAGCCCAGGGTTGTGAGTTCAATCCTTGAGGGATCTGGGGCAAAAAAAATTTAGGGATTGGTCCTGCTTTGAGCAGGGGGTTGGACTAGATGACCTCCTGAGGTCCCTTCCAACCCTGATATTCTATGATTCTAAGTCCCTACCACTTCAGCTAAAGGTGTCAGCAATCACAGGTTGTTATAGGCACTGTGAGTCAACCACTACAGGGAGACATGATGCTATTCATTAAGTCAGTGTACAAAATCAGGGTAGGACATGCTCCCTCACATGTAACTTAACTGCCATGATGGAAAAGAGCTGCAGTGACACTAGGACAGAAACTTCACCAGCAGTAACTAGCAACAAAATGCCTGGCTTGCCATGTTGTTAAACACTGTTGCCCATGCCGAAAAAGGGTAATTCCCAGGAGAGACATCCCCCAACACCACTCAAATAGCTACCAGTGCAGAAGGTGAGAGCTGTTCCCAAAGCAGAGGGTAAGGGTGTTCCAGCAGCAGCAACAGAAGAGCAGGGAGGGGGAGGATGCTGTAACCAGGTCTGTCTCTGGGAGGTTATGGGAGAGAGGGTAGGATGACTTAGCAGTATTGGAACAGTGTGTGATTGTGACCCTAAGACCCCCCCAATTCAGAGGGCAAGAGGCTCCCCCATATGTAGCAGTTAGCCCTGATGAACTCAGTGTACCCCAACTCACTGTGATAATCTGTATCTGTAAGGTATCATGTGTGAACTGGCAATACACTGGTCTTTAGTATTACTGCATGGAGTATGTAGGGGTGCTATATGAAAAATTATTAATATGTGCTGGAAATATGTTCTTGAAAGGTGTTTGGCAGCCAGGGCTTAAATCACACTGTCCCAGACAAAGGAATGTGGGTTCCACCTGCTTGAATGTGTCTCCAATGTAAACTGAGCAAGGAGAGACAATGAAATGACATCTACATGCAAGGCAGACCAAGCCATCAGGAAAATCAGCGTGGGGATGGCCACTTAACACACTGAACAAGGGTGGAAACTGCATTTCCAGGAAACCTTCCTGCCTCCTTGCAGTGGGGCAGCTGCCCCACTTCTGCAGAACAGGAGATAAAAGCAGCCCTGGAGAGGGCTGTGGCTGGGGAAAAGGAGTGAAAGCAGCAAACCTAGGCTGATTGGGGAACCAGCCACATCTGTGGCCAGCTCAAACAGGGCCCAGCTGGCCCTGATAAGAGGGCTGTGGGCCAGGAGCTGAAGGAGTCTCACTCTAGCCCTGGAGTAGGAAGGGCTAGGAGCAAGGTACTAAGGTACTTGAAACAGAGCAGTGCTGGGGAAGGGCAAAAGGGAGATGGGGAGCTCTAGCCTAGTAAACCACTGTGCTGCAGGCCTTGATGAAGGCCTATGAAAAGGTACTGGGGTTGCAGAGGGTCAGCCTGAGAATAGACAAAGGCAGCAGGTCCTACCCCCTTGTGAATGATGAGTAGCCATTATAGACTGCAGTCTGCCCCAGTGAAAGGGGGCTAGATGATGACTGGCAGTAGCCACTGAGGCAAGGTGGGTTTAGAGGGTTGGGGACCCAGAGTGAGGGGGTACTACTGGGGCAGAACCCCAAGGTAAAGGGCACTGGGGTCTGGGAGGAAAATGAGACCAGCGGCAGGTGAGACACTAGCCTGCAGGGGGCATTCCTTAGACTGGAAAGAGCTAATTCCCAGGACAACCAGCAGGAGGCGCAATGACAGTGAGTCTTGGCTTTGCTACACTCCTCCAGCAAGACTATTAGCTTTTTCTCTCTCTGCTTATATCTTTCAAAGTTATGTTGGCATTTTTCACCTGAGGAGACTGAGAAATGAAGCACGTTGGGCCCTGGCTAAGGAGTGGCCAGCCATGCTGGAAGAACTGTGGTGAGAAAACTGCTTGGAACAAAGGCTCTAAGTTAGCTTTGGGTCTTAGAAATGTATTTTTACTGTTGCTTGTTTGTAACCATTTCTATCCCAATTACTTCCGCTTGGTATCATTTAAATAGCTGTTCTTTCCTAATAGACTTAATCTTGCTTTATTACACAGCTATCCTAGTGCAGTGCTTCAAACTGAAGAGTAAAATCCTCAGCTTAACTAACTGGCTGGTGCAGGGCACAAAGTGGGTTTTAGCCCACGAAAGCTTATGCCCAAATAAATGCCTTAGTCTCTAAGGTGCTACAAGTACTCCTCTTTCTTTTTGCTGATACAGACTAACACGGGTGCTACTCTGAAATGTCTCTTTTTTAAAGTAGCAGCGAACTTGTACGGTTTTGTGAGTGGACATGACAGGGCTAGAAGAGCTGTTGGTGTCATCCTGGAAGGGGTAACCAAACTGGTGGCAGCCAGGGTGAGGCCACAGTGCTCTGAGGATGCTTCTCATGTCGGCGATCTGAGCCAAAGCAGCACAGCACACAAGGTTACAGGGAAGGTGGTGATGATCCCTTATTGGTCTGGGTTGACCCCTAAAGCATCCTAGTGATCATGTATTTAAAAATATATTGTAATTCATATGCACAAAGGGCCCAATTAAGGTTCCACAGACAATCTGAATTCTGGCATTTCTTAACTTTTGAGTGCTTGACTGTAACAGTGTCCTTTTAATGTAGTTGTGTGTGTACTTTGCTAGATTTAAAGAAAAGCAAACTGTAGAAACAAATTCCATCATGTGGGTGTCAGTATAATGACACATGGGTCATCAGCTGTGTTGGAATCTTTAAATCCACTGCACAGACCTCTGCCCCTTGAGCTAATGGAGTAACTTTCCTCTGTAGCATGGGGCACGGGTCACTTGCTGGAGGATTCTCTGCTCCTCGAAGTCTTTAAACTACGATTTGAGGACTTCAATAGCACAGATAGGTGTGAGGGTTTTTTGCAGGAGTGGTGGGTGAAATTCTGTGGCCTGCGTTGTGCAGGGGGTCAGACTAGATGATCATAATGGTCCCTTCTGACCTAAATAAATATGAACTGATAGCAGTAGTAGGTTATCATACCCTATGCAGACCAGCAATAGAGGGGGATGAGATACACACTTTGCCAGTGGGTTTCACAGATATTTTCTGACTGCAGAGGAATGGTGAGACTTGAGAACCTGGGGTTCCATTGCAAGCTGTGGAGGGGAGTGTACTCCAGTGGGTCCAGACTTTTCACCTCATTTCCCCTAAACTTGACCCCTTCTGCTTTGTTCTTTCCAAACTGTCCTCGTCCCAGGCCTGTTTCTTCCCTACCCCTGGCTGCTTGTCACAGTCCCATTTTTTCCTTGCCTAGCCAGTTCCAGTCTCTACTCCTCAGATTATCATCCCAGTCAGTCTCCACATCTAGCTTTAGAGTCCCAGTCTCACCATCCAACTCCCACTCCCAGTTCCTTCCTTCCCAGCTCCTTGTGTGATCTGACTGGCTCCCAGTCCCAGCTCTCTTCCCTGGCTCCTCATCCAGTCTCAGTTTCTGTCCCCTCATCTTCTCCCAAGCTCCTTGTCCCAGTCTTTGTCCTGCCAGTTGCAGTTGCCTTCCTACCTCCAGCTTCCAACTTGCTTGTATTATCTCACCTCCTTGCCAACTGGCTCCCAGGCCCATTTCACACTCTGGATCCTAGTCCCAGTCCATTTCCTCAGCACCCAGTCTCCTTTGCCAACACTCCTCCCACCTGATTTCAGTCCCACCTTCACCTGCCTCCCTTCCAGTTTCTTTACCCAACCGGTCCCAGGGTGCTCCTCCCCTGCCCATCTCCCAATCCTGCCCTCCTTAGCTCCTAGTCCCAGTCTCCTTGCCCAGCCAGTCCCAGTTTCTCTTCTCCCCCCCCCCCAGTCCCATTGTCCCAATCTACTCCTTTCCTTCCCCCCTCAGCCTAGCTTTCATCCCCATTGCATTCAAATAAGACAGCTTCCTGAGTGCCAGCAGAAAGGTCACGGAGAACAAGGGAACCATGTACCACACTGGCTTGGAGCAGCCATTACAGGGAAAGTCTTTCTGAGCCTCCCACAGCTCTGGGCTGCAGCATGCTCAGTTGCTCTGCGGGGTTGACGCATGCACAGTCCAGTCACACAGGAGCTGGGACAGGGTGGAGCATCCTCAATGAGGATGGAATCTTTGGAGGGTTTAGCTGCTTAAAATCTCTATTGAACATGCATGAACTGCAATATTTCAAAGGCTTACCACTTGGCCAGATTTGGGTGGATTTTCCATGGGATGGCAAAAGGTGCATCCTTAATAGTAAGGCTACCATCCCATTAAATTGCAAGCCTCTACCCTAAAGCATAGGGGTGAGGGGCTAGAGCTTTTCAAGAAAAGTTCATCAGAATATTTTAACATCGGCAAAGGAAATTTCACTAGCCTCATTCTTTGAAACAGCTGAACTGTTCTGATTAAAATTTTCTAAAAAAATATTTGATCTGAGGCTGACACCCAGCCTGGAAGAGTTCGGCTCAAACAATAGAAGTTTTGCAGTTATAACAAGGTCTTAGAAAGTATCAGGCTGCCTTAATAATAGACACAGTGCCACCAGTGCAATGCTGAATATGAAGGGAAAAAGATTTCCTGATTTCTTCCATGATCATCCTAAAGCATCAAGCAAACAGATTTAATTACCCCTCTTAACACACACATACTACTCGTGTAGTATATATAAACATGATTAACCAGCGCTTCTTAACTTTAACTTCCTACAGCAGTGAATTCCACAGACTCACCACTGTGTTAATTCCTTCTATTTGTTCTAAATTTACTTGTCAACAATTTCATTGTGTGACCTCTTCTTCTCATTATGGGACAGCATGAGAGGGACTGATCTCTTCACTGCAGCTTTCACAATCTGAAAATATACACTGTAAAGAAATGGTATCAACCTCAAGCTATCAAGCCTAGACAATAAAAACTAGCCTTGAATTAACATTTTGCCAGAGGACTGTATTACTCATAGCTTAGAAAATGTGCAAGCAGGGAAATTATTTTATGATCCTCTTGCTGTAATGCCATGTCGCAGATCAAGAGGAAACAAGCCATTAATGCAGAATTAAATTTTGGAAATAAAGCAGACCAATCTCTTACTTTAGTTCTAAATTCAGTAGAGGCACCAAATTCAAAGAGAAACCTCACAACATCATTGTGGCCTTGCTGTGCAGCAAAGAACAGAGCAGTTGTGCCTGACTGTAAACAAAAAAGGAAACACATTTCAAACAAACATGGATAAAATGTGAATAAAGTATGCACTTCATTTATAAACAGAATTAAAATGGATTGAACTTGAATAACTGAACGATAGCTGGACAGACTCATGATGATCTTTGCGACTGTAGAGGATACAACAGAACTTAGGGGAGGAGGTCATTTCTCATCTCACTGCACTGAAATGTCTGAAACTTAAGGTTAAGAGTCTGTCATGAGTATTTTTAGTAAGAGTCACAGACAGGTCATGGGCAATAAACAAAAATTAACGGAAGCCCCCAACCTGTCCCGACTTTTATGAAAAATATCCTGAGGGGAGCGGAGGAGACAGGACACGGGGGTGCGGGGCTGGGCCACACACAAACGGAGTGCTGCTGGGGCTTGCAGCTGCTACAGCCCTGGCACTGCTCCTGCAGCAGAGGGTGACCACTGCTGTTCCAGCCCCAGAGGGCCACTGTGCCTGGGGTTAGCCGCTGGCCTGTTGCACCTGGGGCCGGCCGCCAATCAACTGTTCCAGTGGCCGCTGCTCCAGCAGCCCCGGGGTCGACAGCTGCTCCAACCTTTCCCCAGAACAAGTCCTGGAGATCCTGGAAAAATCACAGAAGCTGTGACAGAATCATATCCTTACTGATGTTTATCCCACATTCTGTTTATCTGCATAAAATCCATATTTCCCATTCCCTTCACATAAATGGGCTTCTGGGTGAAGCCTCTACTATATTACTCATTTTCTTGTCCTGTTCAAGTGAGACAAGAAAGCCCAAAGTGAGGTAAGCACGATTCTCTGGTAATATTTGTATCCCAGCTGATTAAATCTTAAAGGCTATTACAATTACCATGTCTACTGATGATATTTTACAGACTATTCCTTCTCCTACTTCACCTTCCCTCTGCCCCCCAAATATATTTTTCTTTTCGAAAAATTCACGACCAGATTCTCCAGTCCAGTCAGTCACCAGAAACAGAGCAAAGTGGCTTGAAACAGGCTAAAGATAGACAGTGGAGAATCCCTCCTGCACAGGAGACCTTCCCACCACATCCTGCACCAGGTACCTCTCTACCCCTTATGAAAGGGGAACAAGGGGATGTACTGGGAGTGGAGTATAGATAAGAACAGAGGGGGCATCACACAGCAGAGCTCCCCTATTTATCCTCCACTAGTGCAAGGTCCCCACCATTGTCCCTGTACAGCCCTAACTTATGCCAATGCTATCCTTCACAGATGCCAGGCAGGCCTGAATCAGGGAATCAACTCCCACTGTCAAACTCAGCTCATATACAGCGAAGAATCAAAGCCTAAATATTTTCCACACCTAGTTCTGTCACCAAAATATCAATAAATCAAGGTGAGAATCCACCCTTTGAGACTTAAATTTCTGGGATACAAAAATTACCAGAGAATATTATTATTATTAATACCTATTGTGACAGAATACGCCCCTGTGTTCACACCCCATTGTAACAATTTTGTACAAGCCATGTCTTGTGAGGTATCATTTCCTTTACAACCTCATAATTTGCTGATCAATAACATGGCAAAATGCACGTAGCAGTTTTACATGTGAAGTTATAAACATAAGCTGAGATCGTGACTAAAAGTATGCATTCCAGAGAAGTCTGGGGAGAGGCAAGACCAGTTTCTCAGAGACAATGGGTAAACTGCTGTCTCAGCCAGGTGTAAACAATGCTGATAGACCATTACCTGCTAAGTGGCCATTTTTTGGCAGGAAAGAGGTCAGGGAAAAAAAAAAAGGGGGGGGGGGATCTACATTTTAGCAAAGGAACAGCATGGAGTCCCCTTCCACACAGTGTCTGTTGCCTTGCTTCCAGCTGGAAATGCTCTGGGGGAGGGATCCTGACCTACAGGATTTGGTCAGTAAGACTGCTACTGCTGAAAGCATGCATGAGAAACTTTGCTTGAATCTGATATAGTTTAAGTTAGATATTAGTGAATGTCTTATCTTTATTTTTCTTGTAACCATTTCTGACACTCATTCCTCATTACTTGCACTCACTTAAAATCTCTCTCTTAATAAACTTGTTTTATGCTTTTATCTAATCCAGTATATTAGAATTGAAGTGTCTGAATAACTATTCATAATAAGCTGGCATACTGTTCCCTTAAAGGAATAATGGACTTAAAATATTTTTTACTACCCAGGAGGGGGCTGGGTGGTACAGAATATACAAATCTGGGGGGAAATCTGGAACTGGGGGTGTGTTGGGGTCACCCAACCAAGGCTGGTGAGAGGCAGAGCGTAACCCAAATGTGGCTGGCAGACTGCAGTTACACACAGACACACAGGGTGTGGCTTGCACGCTGGAAGGCTGTTTGTGAGCCATACAGGTGGGAGCTACTTCAGCAAAGCATTGTAAGGCACCCAGGGTTGAAGAGCAGGGGTGACACAGCAGCTCATTAGTCTGGATTGTACCCTGGTATATCACACTTATATGGCACTTTTCATCAGTAGATCTCAAAAGCACTTTACAAAGGAAGGTTAGCACCATTATCCCCAGAAACTCTTGCCTTCCTTGCTTGTGGCTTTCTTATCTCATCTGGAGAGGCAGAAAAAAGGGAGCTACATGTGGAAATTCACACCAGTGCAGAAAGCCTTTACATGGCTCTATGTACCATTCAAGGGTCCAGTCTTGCAAAACAGAGCCACATATATGGACCCTTCCACCTATGCGGTGTCCCACTGACTCCAATAGGATTGCAAGAGTACAAGTCTGAGTATGTGGATCTATTTGCAAGATAAGGCTCTAAGTCTTTAATGCAGGGTTTAAACTTCAGCTAGGGTCTCCTGTATTCCTGTCATCATAGGAACCCTGTGCACAAGGGTGAATTTTGCCCTATGAGGGGTTCTATTCCTTTCTGTTTCTTTATTCGCTGCCTGGCCCAGTTAACGTATCCAAAGTGATGCACAAAAATGAGTTCAAAAAAGCTTGTAGTTCAGATCGTTCCTGTCCTTTTGGTGTTACTTTTGCAGCAGCTTGTGCTTATGTGCTTTGCTGGATTGGGGCCTTATTGAAAGTCTACCCATAATCACTAATAGAGCAATTTTATACTGGTTAAATCAATTCCAGAAAACTGATGATATTGACTATTACATTCGTTGAGGCAATAATTTCCAGATGTCAGCAGGGGATTTATGTCTTAGTTCCAGGTAACCAAGAGTGGTTAGAAATGTATACACTTATCATTACAGTGCAGAGAACAGTGCCATTATTTTGAGCTATCACTTTATTCTGCAGTCAGCCAACATTACTGCAAACTCTTGTTAAATTACTATTCTCTCTCAGGACCCTTAGCCAACAGAGCAATTTTGTTGTATGTCTAGACATCCTACAAATCAGAATGACTACAGATGCTGCTACTGATGGGACGTTCACAAACGCCAACCCTGACTTAAAGTTATAATGAATGTTCTACAAACAAACTGGAGGCAACCGTGTCCTGTCCTCACAAAGTAAGGTGTGATTTAGATGTGTGATAAAGTCTATTGCTGCCAACTGAGATGAACATATTACAAAGCACACTGGGCCAGAATAATTCCTGGGGTAACTCTGCCAACTCCATTTTTATGGCTAGTCTCTTTAATTTAATGGTAGGCGACCTCTCCTTATTAATCACTTTCTGAAATCTGCATGTTACTGCAACAATGAATAGAATGGTCAATGCATGCTTGGTGTCAATGGGGTTGCAGTAGGGATGAAAGTGGTCTACACAAACTGGGTGCACTAGAAACTCTTGATGGATTATTTACAGAAGTAGATCCTGCACCTCATTTTTCAATTTAAAATTCTGAAATCCTATGTATTCTCAGGAGAATCTACCGAATAGATATTGTTTGTACATATACTGCATAGCAACAAACAGATAAGCAATTGGTAATACTCCACTATGGTTTCTATCATTCCAGTCAGTAATGGTTGCTTTTGCAATCTCTTTTTTTAAATGCAGAACGTTTCTTACCTCTCTCTGCAGATTGATGTCTGCTCCTTGTAACACCAATTCCCTCACACATTCTATGTGGCCATAATGAGAAGCTACCATCAGAGCTGTTGTGCCAAGCTGGGCATAAGGAAAAACAAATCAGTATGTTAGACTATTACCTCTAATAATAAATCAGCCTGTCTAAAACAAACAACTTCTCAGCATAACTGGGGGGGATACTTATGATAACTCATTATAATTTCCCCAGAGAACAAAAACTGTTCTCCCCTTTATATAATTGTGGGGCAACAAATTACCTTAAAAAAAAAAGTTAAACATTTGCCATTTAAAATCCTTTGAAAAGTGAAGAATCAATCAAATAAATAAAAGTAGTTACAGCAACAAACATTCACACACTTGCCTTCAGTGCTAAGCCCAATCCTACAACAAGCTTCCCTCTGCACTGAGCCCATTGCACGATCAGAACTTAACAGTGTAGCCCAAGTAGGATATAATTACTATGCAATGATCTCGTGTTATGGCCCCTATTAATAAATAATAATCAATAATACCTTTCACTAAAATACAATTTTTTGTCAGGGAATCTCAAAGAGCTTTGCAAAGATAGATTAGCATCATTACCCTACTTCATAGGGGAGGAAATTGACACATAGAACTGAATGGTATTGCCCAATGTCACACAGTGAGGTCAGAGACAAAGTCATGAATAGAACCCAAGTTGTCCGGATGCCTAATTCCTGCATTAATCACCAGATCACACTGTCTTAAATGCTGTAGTATCTGAAATTATATCAAATATACTTCCATAGCCAGAAATCTACTTTGTGGGTAGAATTCAACCCTGTGCAAAGGACACCCACACAAGCTCAATGCACTAGTTAAATTCAATTTAAGCCTCGTGGAATAGAAGAGCGGTGTATGTGTTGTTCAGAGACCATTTGCATAGGGATGAAATTCACCCCCCTTCTGAAAAATGTATGTACTGATCATGCTTGCAAATGTGAGACATTACTAGTGAAAGAGCATGTACCCTACATCACATTAAAATATTTTAGTCTAGAAAACTTGTAGTTCTGTTATAGTAAACAAAGGCCTAATCGAGTTAGCAAACCAGATTCTCAGTGTTTTGCATAAACCTGGATCAAAATTAAGCACCAATTTGATAAAAATTAATTAACCAATAACTGTTCTGATTTCTTCACATTCCATCTGTTTCCAGTTTGACTCTCACCCTGATCTCACCATCCTTCCACATGCAAAATTCTACTTGGGAAAAAACACACACAGGACTGATGCCTAGAATACAACATGGGAGATTCTGAAAGGCAAAAGGGCAGTAAGATCCATCTTTCAAGGTCAATGGGAGTTAAGTACCTAACTCCCTTTTGTGCTAAAATCTTCCCCAAGCTATTTTCAAGGCGAGCGAAGTTGGCTAGGTTTGTGTTATAGACCAGTGTGGCACTAAAATCATCCAATGTGTGGCAGTGTCTCTCAACAGCTCACATTTTTAACTAAGCACAAAGTACTTGTTCTATTTCAAGTAATCTCTTAACCTTGTTTTTCTCTGCCTTTTTGGAAATCCAAGTACAGCCCACTCCTTGTATGTATATGCTATGCAGAAGCAACAGGACATTTGTGATTTCAGCCCATTTCTAATTTCATATCTAATTCCCACCGATGCCAATGCATCCGATGAAGTGAGCTGTAGCTCACAAAAGCTTATGCTCAAATAAATTGGTTAGTCTCTAAGGTGCCACAAGTCCTCCTTTTCTTTTTGCGGATACAGACTAACATGGCTGCTACTCTGAAATAAAAGTTATGACCATCCATAGAGAAAAGAATCACATACATATTTGCAGGGTATCTGGGCTTATCTTCACTAAGAAATCTTATTAAGCCTGATTCTGCATTGCTCTGCACCTCATGAATTATTTACACTAGTGCAAAGCCAGTGCAACAAAGAAATAATTAACAGATAGGTTTTTGGATGTTCACAAATTTCTTAACCGCATCCAAAACCGGCGATTGATATAATTCATCACATTGTTACAACTCAGCTTTGAAACTTGCTTTCATAGCTGCTAAAGGTTTTAAATCTTGCTTAAGCAACATAAGACACTCAAATGATTGTAGTAAAATCACTAATGCCATAGAGGGCTGTGTAAAGTGATGTAAAGCATATATTCTTGGCATGCACGTATAGAGGGCCTACGCTGTCTCTGCAGTCCACGTCTACTCGCCCACTGTTCAACAACAGCTGAAGAAGAGCCAGGTTTCCTTTCCTTGCAGCCCAGAATGCAGCATTTGCGAGCGGTGTTTCCCTCTGTTAAGACAAAAAGGATTGAAATCTGTTCCAGAACAAGTACAAATATCACATGCTCTCAGTTCAAACCAATGTGTCATTCTTTTATAACCAGGTTGGGGCAAGAGGGTTAATTTGCTTTGTTAGAAACCTTGGCCTCTATAAGCTGCCCTATCTTGTTTCCAATCTGTCCCATGTCAGTACTGACTGAAAGTCATTATACTCGGTTGACTCTTGGTGGCCTAGGTAATGTGAGTTGGTGATCTTAGTCCAGTTCCCAGTGAAAAGGAGTCCACAACGCAACTAAGTGTGACAAACAGTGACAATTGGTACCCATATTGCCAGTCGCAGCAGAGAAGCCAAAGACTGGATCATCATGGAGTCTCAACCATGCATCTCAAGTGTCCCATTGTGGGACTTCCTGGTTTTCAGCCAGTTTCCTGACCACCTCCTTCCCTGCTACCTCTAAGTCCCAAGATGTGAAACATGCTGTTCACACATCTTCCACACTACTGGGTTGTCTGCTCCCCTTAATTAGCACTTTGCTGTCAACTGTGCGCAGGACACGGGGTGTGGAGAAGACCAAACTTAGCAGTATGGGAGCTGCACGAGAAATGCTACCATTCTACAAGAGAGGAGATAAGAGCTAGAAAGGTGACGGGGAAACAGCAAAGACACAGGAAAGGGAAAAGAGCAAGGAGAAACTACAGTGGATAAAAAGGGATGGGAAAGGGAAAGTAAAAGGAGGGGGACAAAGAGAGGGGACAAGACAAAAACAAAGAAGAGAGAAAGTGATATCAGAGTCAAAGAGAAGCAATGCAGGAAACATGATGACAATATATTGAAATACGTCATATTAGCATATCCCACATTTCAGTGGTCTGTGTCTGGGGCATTCATTAAAGTACAAACTGAGCAACCCTTTCCGAGCATAGTTAAACATCAGTGGGGAGAGGGTTTGTGTCGCAGAGCTTTTATCAGTTGTCATCTTTAACATTAACATTTCACTTAAAAACAAATTAACTTAAAAAATCCCAGTTGTGTGTATTGAAGTCAAGGATGCTTACAGGGCTGTAAGCTGAATTTGAGACCTTACAAAATTGATACTTAGAATCAGAATGAGTCTTTCTTCACACTAAATGATTTTAAAATTTGAAAAAGCTAATTTTCATATACAAACCCCTCCCACCAATGCTTCAAGATCATATTCAGGCAGCATGTACTTGGTCTGAGTCTCACAAGGACACCTGGCTCAGACAAAATCCCCCAATTTGTCTTGAAGACAATCTATGTTTCAAACACTCTTCTCTAATCAGCTAGTGGGGCCTGACAGATGTGCACCTCAGATACAGATTCTCTTGCTGTGATATGTCTTTGAGATGATGCCCCTTAAAGAGGATGCCCTCAGAGGGCTATAATAGCATTTATTAGACATGTACAGCAACATCCTGGGCAGACAGAATAGCAAAATAGGGATGCTACACGATATAAATAGTACAGTTGAACAGTTAAAGTACAGACAGACATCACTTAACAGTAATGATCTCCCTGGGTCTCAATCCTAGGAACACAGCCAATATCTCAATGACACCCCACGTCAAGGGCCGAATTATCACTGCCTTGCATGGGGACAGTAGGGGAGAGAGGGTACAGACAACCCATTAATTCCTGGCCCATGCAGAAGGCAGCAAAGACGTTTGAGCAAAGCGATGGCACACTAGTGCTGCTGAGAGTGCTCAGTGCCACATAGGAGGATATTTAAACAGAAAAACACATCAGAGCTCCGATGCAGTTTTCTTTCCCTCACAAAATCCTGCAGACATAAGTTCGCTAGTATGTGTGTCCTGGATCTGTCACACTCAGTGTACTTAATTAGTTTAGCACTAGCTTGTGAAGGAGTGGAAAGTTACCCTGGCAATCACCTTATGATTGGGTGCAACACTGCAGGTGAATCCTGCCTTGATTTCCCTCTACCCAGAGTATAAACAAGTCCAAACTTGGTTTGGGTATTAGAGAGCACTTCCCCAGAGGCTCTGCTTTGTTTAACAGAAAGCTTCACACAGGCGCACACATCACACCTTCCTAGCTCAGCTTCCAAGCTGAGGCACTCGCTGTCAGCTGTCCTGAGTTCAGCATTCAGCTCCATCCAGGTACTGCCTCTAATTGCTCTCGCCTCTGGTCTCCTGATGCTGCCTGGGTGGAGTTTTCCTCTGACATCATGGTTCATGGAGGTTCTTCCAAGGACCGCTCCAAATACTAATGGGGTTGGCTGGGCTGTGTGCCTGCTGTCACTCTCCCACTAGGGTTCTCCCCTCTCCAAAAGCATTCCTTCCAGGCTCCCACTTTAGGCTCTTTGCTCTAGGAGTTTGCCTTCTGCTTATCCAGGCTTCTTTCCCTAGGAACTCAGCTTCTGTTCGGCTCAGGTTCCCTTGCTCAGGAGCATAGATTCTGTCTAGCTCAATCTCCCTGCCCTTCAAGCATGGCTTCCGCCTAATTCAGGCTCTCTACCCTAGGACACAGTTTTTGCTTGGTTCAGGCTCCTTGGAAACTCCCCTCCTCAGGAATCTCCCTCTAACTGAGGTCCTTAGCCTTTTAGCATGCTCAAGTACTTCTTTGTCTAATTAATTGCCTCTAAATTTCTCAGTGAGATAAGGTGGGTGAGGTAATTTCTTTTATTGGACCAACTTCCTTGGTGAGACAGACAACCTCTTAAGCCACACAGGGCCCTTCTTCAGCTTGTCTCTCTCATCAACAGAAGTTGATCCAATAAAAGATATTACCTCACCCACCTGGGATCAACACAGCTACAACTACGCTGCATCCATATTACTCTGTGAGTTAACTATTCCCAGGAGAACCTGAGTTGCCTCATTTCCCCCTTGTGGAATCTGTCAGAGGTAGGCTGAGCCTTTGACCCCTTCAGAGGGTCAGCTATGGATGTGGGCAAGATGGCTGTTGAGTCTGGAGGCTCTGCAGCTCTAGGGTTGAGACCCAGGGGCTTTGCAGGGTTCTCTTCTGGAAGGCTCTCATTCAAGGGATGGGAAGGAAAAGGAGGATGAAGAAGGGAAGAGGACAGAAGAAGGTTTTGGGAGGGGTTGTAGTAGTGCAAGGGCACAAAGAGAAGGGTATGGAGAGCAGTTTGGGACAGTCCAGGAGGACTGAGCCAGGAGAGAAGGGGCCTGCCTCTTGAGTCTGTGGGTGGGGAGAAGGGCTTCTCTGGGGAGCCCACCCTACCAGGAGGAGTTCTTACAACTAGTAAACCAGAAGACTTCTGAGAGCAGTGAGCAGGTTAGAGGACAGAGGAGGATGTTGGGATTCAGAAGGGCCAATAGTTTGGAGAGGTTGGGGGAAAAGACCCTGGAGAAGGCAAAGAGCTGTACAGCAGTAACAGCCACAGGATCTGGGCGGGCTTCACTGAGCATCGTGGCTGTAGCAAATTCCATAGTGGAGCAGGAAGACCAATGGAACCAGGCGGAGCAGGGAATGTGGAGGGAGGATAGGGACACAAGCTGGGCACACCCTTTCATACCTGGTGGTGGAGGGTGATTCACGAGAACTGGCAGTAACAGCTGATGTGGATGATGTCTGCAGTGCCAGAGGAACAACAGAGGCCTGGGGTGCAGTGAGCAGCATCCCAGGTGCCTGATGAGTCACTAGTGCCTAGAGGAAAGCCTAGTATGGAGCTGGTGGTGAAGGCAGTCACTGCTCATACGGTGCTTGGATTGAGAGCTGCACTGTGGAGAGATGGGGATGTGGACATAGAGCAGAGGAAAGTGAGCGGGTTGGAACGAACCAGAGTGGATTTTGAAGAGGAGGACAAGGAAGGAGTGGGATTGGAGAAGGCGGATCAACTGGACAAACAGGATAATCTGCCTGATTAGGGAACAAAAGTCTCCCAAGCAAAAGAGGAGGATTACTAAAAAATCGAGGACTCAGGAAGACAGGGCTAACTCAGGCAATTCTACTGCTCGGGCTCTCTGGGACGGTAGGACAGCTGCAAAGGTCGGTGTGGTATGAATGCAGCAGCAGAGCAAGGAACTGCATGGGTCTTCTCAGGAGCTTAGGCCCCTAGCATGGAAAAGGACAATGACAGCTAAGGGTTGCAATCAGATGCTGCGTTTGCCACTACTAAGTGAGGTGCTGTGTGGTTGGTGTTATCTTTTGCAGAGACCTTGAAGCGACTGAGAGGAGGGGATGGTGGCCAACAGTTAGGGCAGGAGGCCGAGTGTGGGGTGGGGGAAGGGAAGTATGGGTACAGGGACAACTAATTGGAGCTAGGCATGGATGCATATGGTCCATTTTCTATACATTTCCCTAACAACACCAATGCCAGAAAGAGATCTCTTAATATAGAAACTTATACTGAAAGGCATTGGGTTTGTGCCTTTGGATCTCCTAATGGCTATTCAGCTGCCAAGGTCGAGGGACGCTGACCTCTGCTTTTGTAACAACTCTCTGATGGAGAGTGTTTAGAAGCACTATGGGACGGTATGAGGTAAAGGGCACTGGCAGTGTGTGGTGGCTGTTTCTTTTTTAGAAACAATACAGTTTCTTCTAAATTTGATTGAGGATTGGTTAATGCAGGAAATAACAATACTAGCAAGGGGAGTCCAAAGTCAGGGTAAGAGTGATAATCTAAAGAATGGGGAGAAGAATATCAGGAGCCTTCATGTCAGGGTTAAGAATAAATTAAAGGGAAAATAGCTGCTGTAAGAGTGAAGACCAATTGGCACCAGATTTTTGCCTACAGAAAGGAGAGGAAGGCAGCTTGGGACATGTTGGGACTGAGGAACATAGAAAGGAGGTATACCAGATAGACCCAGAGGAGATGCTGGATGTGATCCAGGTTTATTATGCCACGTTATTTGGGGGAGAAGAGCAACAACAGCAGACATCAGTACAGAGGGATGGGAGAGCGCTGGCGAAGGAGAGGAAGTCATGGAGGCACATCCAAGTTTAACATGGATTGAGTTTGGATTGGGCCTCTCTCCTCTGAAGGTGAGGGAGGAGCCCAGTGCATAGGCCCAGAGGCTGTCAGGAGTAAGTTCAGGACAAAATTGTGAAGGAGTAAGAGGATGCTGAAACGTGTTTTAGCTCATGATATGGTGGGAATTGGAAAGATTATTGTACAGGGCGGACCAAGAATATGGCTGTTGGACCAAGAGTTGGACCAAAAGTATGGTTGATTAATTAGTATGTCAGGGGTATGCAGTATCAGTATTACGTAATGACTGTGAGGATTTTGCTATTGATGTAGAATGATTGTTTTCCTTTTTCTCTGTTTTTTGTTTTCCATGGAGGAACACATTTCTGTGTATCAAGGAGCTGTGTTTGTGTCCACATTTTGGAAGGACACCAGAAGCAGAATTTTCAGCATATGTAACGGACTCTCTATGGAGGAATGCAGCACCTATTATGGAATTAAGCAATAACAACTGGTCATGGCTGACTTCTGCTTAGATTGGACTTTAGACTCCAAATGTATTTGGTGAACGGGGCAAGTCTTCAGTGTTGAGGCTCTCCTCTCAAGAGAATATCTGACGCTGGAAGGAAGAGAAGGGTTGTGCTGTCTTGCACTAGTATGGTCTCTTTTTTTTTTTTTTACTTTTTTTTAATGTTTCTATTATGTTGTCTTAACATTGTTTTGATGGCTGGAGTGTTTAAGAAAAGATCTCAGAGGGCCAGCTACCTTCTGACATAGCTATTTTTATAGCTGTTAGCAATTAGGATCATTGGTAACTGCATGAGAAGTTTCAACCGTTTCATAAATCACAAGATACTTCATAAAGTGGTTTGAACTTTTACATACCAAAAGATGGATGGCAGAAGGCAGGGAAGGAGCATAGAGATTTGCACAATAGGTTAGATTTTCTGATCTGTTACAATCGACTAACTCCAGATTGACACCAGCTGGAATCAGAGTCTGGCCCAAAACTACTAACCGTCTCAGCCTGCCCTGCTAGCCATTGGTGAAGAGTGATGGTGTATCTATTCTTACTGCACTCGTGCCGTTGGACAATTTTACATAAATCCAGCCAGGTGACCTACACAATCAGTTGACCCATCTTGCCCGTTTCTCTCCTACCTACTAAACAGAGGAAGATGTCTAGTTCAGTGGTTCCCAAACTTTTCGGCATCACGCCCCCTTTTTAATTTTCAAGAAACCCTCATGGCCCCCACCCCCGCTTTACCATTGTCCAATGCCCCCAATCCTTGTCCCCTGACCACCCCCTCCCGGGAGCCCCCAGGACTCCACCCCCTATCCAACCCCCACTGCTCCCTGTCTCCTGATTGCCCCCCCCCCCAGGACCTCCTGCCCCTTATCCAACCCTCCTCCCCCTGCTCCCTGCCCCCTTACCAAGCAAGTTGTGCTGCCCATGCCGGAAGCTCAAGGGCCAGGCAGCCTCGTGCCCCCCTTGAAATTTCTTCACGCCCCCCCCCGGGGGGCGCATCCCGCAGTTTGGGAACCAATGGTCTAGTTAGTTAGTTTTTTTTTTTAGAACATTGCTGTTGCTATGATGTTTTTGGAAAACTTATTGCAAAAGGTGGGATCTGACATTTTGTCCTGAAGGTGATGAGGTTTGTAGTTATTCTCAGCTCCTCTGGAAGGGAGTTCAGTGTTGATGGACAATGCTCCTTGGATTAGTTTTATCATTTCACTCTGACCCTAAATGTTTTGAAAGTCTTTTGGGGCTTGCAATGTTTGCTGCTTGTAGGAAAGACTCTTTCACCTGCCACAGTTTTCTCACCACTCATAATGGCTGTCTGACTCCATACTGCTGTGTCTGACTTCTACAGAAGGGCCTTTATGGATTAGCTAGGATCTGGAATCAGGATTCAGGGACTAAGCAGAAGGAGTCAGAGAGCCTAACTCTCTGTTCACTTACACTGATGTAAGTCAGGAATAACTCCAATAAAATCAAAGGAGTTGTGCCAGCATAAAACCAGTGTGAGAGAAGAATCAAACCCAGAGCCTTTAAGCTTGTGGTTCATGAAATTCCTCTTTCCTTCTGCCTGTGAACTGTTTCCCCTGCCCTGCTAGGGAATAAATCCTGCACTAACCCTCCAGCAAAAGCTTCCCCATACCTTCTGGATCAGATCCAAGCCATGGCAGCATTGTCATGTGTACCAAGGACATGAATCTGGCTTTTCAAAGCACTGCTTCCCAGCCTCAGGTTGGAGCTGCCATGTTAGCAATGCACTTTTCTCTCCTCATGCTGTATATAGCCAGACATTCCTTGCAAAAGCTAAGTATGCAGTACACCCAGAGCAGTGGTCCCCAAACTGTGGAGTGCGGCCCTCTAAGGGGGTGTGGAGGAATGTTTGGTGGGCAAGGCGGGGCCCAGACCAGCCCCTAGAGGAGGCGGGGAGGGAGCGCCCCCCAGCCCAGCTCTGCTCCGGCCCCAGCTCCTGGCCCCGCTCCCAGACATGCCCCAGTCACGGCTCGGCCATGGCTCTTCTCCCAAGCCCGGCTGTGGTACCGCTCCCAGCCACAGATCTGCCCCCATTTGTGGCCCCAGTCTCTGCCTCCGGCTCCCAGCCCGGCTGCAATTCCAGCCTCAGCCCCAACCGTGGCCTTGTTCCGCGCCCCAGCTGCCAACCTGATTGGGGGGGAGGGGGAAAGGGGTGCAGACAGGAGTAAGGGGGTGGCATGAGGTAAAATGTTTAGGGACCACTGACCTAGAGCATCAAGCATGTAACAGTCAGATGAGAAAAAACATTTGCTATTTTATGTTCTAAGCTGAATGGAATGTACAGAGATGATTCAAGCAACCTGGCCAGTGAACAGGACATTAATCCTACAAAAATGCCCTGTACCTACCAACTGGAATTACACCACCAAGTTAAAAACAAAGATCTACATCTATGTTTTTTATTTTCATTTTCAGATTGTAGGGCAATAGTAATTTTAGAGCAGGGCTCTATTTTGGCATTATTGACCAGCTGGATTTAATGATCCTTGAGCAATGAACTCCTCCCCACTGATCTTTAATCTCCAGGAAATGCCACAAGCCTCGATCATTATTGCTCAGTTCCTGACTCAGTCCTATCTTTATTATTTATTTGTATGACCACAGCACCTAGGAGCCCCAGTCAAGGACTTGGAGTCCTTTGTGCTAGGTGCAGTACAAAAAATATCTGACTTGAACAATTGGTTTTATTCTTTTTAGTACTACTAACTTACAAGGAATAGATAAAACTGTCAGATAAAACTGTGACATATTTATAAAGTTAGTTAAACCCTAGAAAAAAAGAATCTTTAAAGTATATAGCTAATCCCTAACATTGACAATTGTGGCACAGAATAGAATAATGGAAAAGTTATCAGCTGGTAGCTTTGGTGCAAATGTGATTTATTTATTTCAATATGCCATTTGTTCTAGCACCAGGATATGATTTGATCTCCTTTACTTCATCAAGATGTTTTAAAGCATTATTCTAAACTACGGCTGTGCTGATATTTTGGATTGCATATACTTTCAGTAAACTTTAAAGGCAATATGGGGTACTGTATACATTTTAAACTGGCACCCATCATAAGCACCTCTTCAAAAATGCTGAAGAGAAAACACGTGGATATTTTCTAGATCAGACAGTCCATCTCTGGATGGCAGTGAAGGAAAAAAGTAAAATAAATGTAATTTTATATATCAGCTTAGTGGTAGCTAGAAGAAAAATAATAATACTTTCTACATTCTATAACTCCCAGGTTCAATTCCTTGCTCTATCTCTGACATGCTGTTTGTCCTGAGAGGAGACAGATGGGGTGACATCTGAAAAGAGAGGGTGTGTTTCTTAGTTATGGAAACAACAGTGTTCTTGAAGATGGAGAGAAAGAGCCAGAGGACAGAGAGCGGTTGACGATGAGAGAGAAGGACAAGATAAGAAAGGGATCTAATCAGACTGGGCCTGGTTCAGTGTTCAAAGTAGTCAATGGACAATCTCCCTTTTCCTTCGATTGCCTCTGAATCAGGCCCACTAGAAGCTAGGGGGTTTGGCTGAGGGATTCAAGAAGTAGAGCTGGAGACTTGGAACAAAGAGGATACAATGAAAGGTGGGAGTGTGAAGAAGGGAGTTGAGGACTTTGTCAGATACTGTCAATATGACCCCTAAATACATGTATAATATCCAAGAAGAGAGGAGGGAGGTAGGCGGAGATGCAGAAGAGTACTGAAGCACACACATGTGCAGAGGAGCTGCTAGGAGAAATGACAGTCATACAAAATATTATATGGACAAGAAAATCAAAAGCACGTGTAATTCACAGGTGGTGACGGAAGAGGAGGAGGAGGGAGACAGATAACAGCCAAGGGAGAGAGAATGCACTGCAGCCTTCTGGGCAGGGAAGTGGGAGAAGGAGAGAACACCATAAAACAGGGCAGCCACAGACATAGCCAGGGAAGGGTGAGGGTGGGGAGATGGAATTTGCAAGAGTTATATTAGTCAGGCAGAGAGCTAGATAAGAGTAAAAATCCCTGAGGGGGCAGGAAAAGGGAAGTAGGGCATGAGAGAGGCAGCTGTCAGAAACAAGGTTAGAGGAGCAAAGCTTGAGGGGTAGGGCAGGAGGTAGGACTGGCTAAGATAGGAGAATGTAGGTATATAGGGCTGTAATTATGTCCAACAGCTGTTACCAGCATCCAGGAGAACGAGAGATAGAGGGAAATGAGCTGAATATCTGTGATGCCGGAAAGGAGGAGATAAGTTAGCAGAAGGATAAGAAGAATAATGGAAACAGAGTAGAGGGAGGTAAGATGAAGGGTTTTGAGGACAACAGAAGGCGGAAGGGACATGACCCTGGAGTATTCAAGGGTGAGAATAAGGGTGAAGAGCATTGTAAGAAAGGGTATGCTCTTCAGGGTAGGAACTGTTTGGAACCCCGCACATGTCAAGCACTATCACAATTAAAAATAATATAGCGGAGCTACAGAAAGGCAATACAGAAGAAAGGGCAGGTGCTGTAGGAGGCAATGGAGCAAAGAAAGGAATTTACAGGAAAGAGGGGAACTGATGACAATCAATCAAAGCAATGCAAAGGCTTGGTACTGAGAGGGCAATCAATAGGTGAAGAGTAGGTAAATGATACGAAAATTGCACAATTAGCCAGGAGCTATATCTCCAAAGTAAATGTTCTCCAGTGTTATCTATAAATTGCTTCTTGCTTTCCTCCTTTCTTATCGGTCTTATTAATCTTCTTTTTGGATCTATGGTTTTCTTTTATGAGATCAGGTACAAGGGACAGATCTTGCGATCCTTCCTCATGGATGTTTCCACTGGGATGACTCTGAACAAGGCCTACTCAGGTTTTTAAATATAAACATTCCACTGGGATATGGAAACTCAATTAAAACATCATTGTTTTAACAGTGTTCACAAAAGCAAAACTGACTAGAAACAGAAAACGAGACTAACCAGTCTAATTTCACTAACTGAGTGGAATGCAGATTGTAAACAAATGGGAAAAAGTAAATTCAGTTTTTAAAATTATCTGTTTTAAAATTCAATGCATCCGATGAAGTGAGCTGTAGCTCACGAAAGCTTATGCTCAAATAAATTGGTTAGTCTGTAAGGTGCCACAAGTACTCCTTTTCTTTTTGCAAATGACAGGTAAGGGTTTTAAGATTACAAATAATAAACACACAATATACATATGTGTATATTCTGACTGTCCTAAAGCAAATGTACAGACTAACTTAACTTAATATTTATATATAAACTATAGAGCTAATACATTTAATTTTTAGATAAAATGTTAGTTCCATTAACACCTAAAATAATAAGATTTATGTATCCCATAAACCTACGGAGTTACTTCTTGTTTCCCTTGAGGTCAAACAATCCTGCTTTTTCTTTAAACAAATAATATGGAGAGTTTCACAAAGACAGGCTTTTGTGACAAAGTATAAAACAAGTAAAGAGATATAATGTAAAACAGACCTAATAGCTTATAGATTTGTAGGTGAAAAAATCTAAAGTTAGTTCCTGCATTATGCCTCCTTTCTTGTGCTCTGTATTAAGTATAGCTGTTCACCACCACACCCCAGTACTATCCCAACAATCTGCACCCTTTATGTTCAAGAGTTATCCCATACTAAACTTAACCTCACAGTGACTCACCAAAGTTCACATAGATTTAGACTTTAACCACCCCGCTCCTCCCTGCTTCGTATACAGGAAGATCAACATATTATGAAATACAACAATTGCAGCTGTGCCTATTACCCACCAGGACCATCGGCTGCAGAGGGAAGGTCGTGGGAAGGAAATATATCCATGGCAGAGGGAAACAAGAGCCGAGACCGTATACAGAGAAGCAGAGGCAGACTCAGACTACAGCCGATCAGCCAGGCCTGCTAAAGCCACAGCATCTGCAGAGCTAACGGGACATGGCAGCGGCAGCAGGAGGAGGGCGGGATGGGATCTCCCCAGCGCGGCAGTGCAGTGAGCAAAGCGTACCTTGAAAGACATTTTGCACATCACCGCAGCAGCTCATTCCGAGCTAGCCCGGGGGACGAGCAGAGCCGGCTGTCTGATCTCGCACTTTCTAGCCCTTCGCCCACTTGGCAGGGTGGCGATCATAGACTCGCTTTGCAGAGTGACTGGAGCACAGCGTCTGCAGGGGCTGCAGGCTGCATCGCGCCCCAGAGATCACAGCTGCTCGCGGAGAGCTGCTATACGCTGCACCGTCCACTCGCTCGGGAATCCAAACACATATATGCCGTCTACCCGCGTCACAGCATAGAACAGTGCAGGCTTGTGGACCCAAGGCATACATACACCGGTGCATCATGCAAGCCTGTGTGCCCAGCGATGGACGCTTTGCGAAGTACACACAGATGCCTCCGCCTTGACTCCCACACTTCATACTTCCCAGTGAACACACAAATGTACAGATGCATCACACGCATGCAGATAATACAGTTTTCAAATGTGTGCACACGCCTGCAGCCTATAAAGTTGGATGTTTCATGATATACACTTCCCAACTATAAATGTATGCATGATCAGACAATATTGATATATACTAACCAAATGCAGACAGACATATGCATTGTACAAACCCAAACCCATGAAAATGCAAGCATATTGCACCAAACTACACCCTCCTTCCAAAGGTGGAGTTTTGATATCAAGTAGATGAGCAATATGATCCAAGATAAAACAAGACACAACTATTTTTATAATACTATCATTTTTGTTTTGTTCTAACTCTTAGGCCTAGTCCACACACAGTTTTTACACCAATTTAACTTTTTCAGTTAGGGTTGCAATTTTTTTTTAAAACCAAAATAGTTAAATCAGCACAACTCCCTAATATGAATGCACTCACTGTGGTACAAAGGTGCCTTACTTCACTATAGGTTGCTCCCCTATATTTACAGGAATAAGCTACATAAGCACCTTTATACAGGTATGATCACATCCATACTAAGGGGTGTACCATGTGACTTTATAGTGGTTTCACACAGATATAGTTAAAGTGGTACAAAATCTGAGTGTAGACAAGCCTTTATAGATGCACTGATGTCACCCCCACGAAACTTCACTTCTTGACTTCTTTTCCCATCTACACGCCCACAATTCTTTGCTACTCCTTCCAGTTCATGGCATGCATTTGTGGGTCTTGGAGTTCCAGTCCTTTTCTCGTCAAACTTCTTTTGACAGAGTCTTTCCATTGTATGCTCAGTCTTGCACATCCTTTCTTGCCACCCTCTTCCTCCCATGCTTTCTTTACTGGTGGTTCTTCCATTTGTAGCCCCTCTCCTGTTCATTGGCCCAATATGAAGGTGTTCAACATAGGGAAAGTCTGCCTTGTGACTTTTTACACAACTTTGGGAAGCTGGACCTGAAGTGTCTCTGTGTGGTCTACGTTGTGTGTGTTCACTTCAGATCAGACCCACTCAGACAAATCACCAGGAACAAGGTTTTATTCTGTTTAAAAAAAAAAAAACATAGAAGAGGATTACACTTCAGCCTCTTTTCTACTGCTTGTCTGCTGCTCCCAGCTTCAGTCAGTGCAGAGACTTCCTGCTCGGAGGGGCAGAGGTGACTTCCTGGCAGGAACCAGGAAGCTCTCCCAACATGCCACAGTTTGTAGTCCACAACTTGTAGTTCCCAAGGCAGCTGTTGAAGCAGACTGGACCTTGGGCTACACATACTTATCACATGTCCAGCACATCTCAAATGTGCCCTACTCAGCCTAACACTGAGAGTCCCAAATTCATCTTCCCCCTAATTTCTTCCATGCATACCACCTCACCTCCACTTGCCAGCTGTTCTCATACTACCAGTTTCTTCTTTTCTTCCATCTCTGTAAGACCCACAAACACAATACACTTTTTCTTTCAGTTTGTTGCTTAATTGCCGGTCCCAGAGTACCCCTGCCACTTTTTCACTGCCGCCCATGCACGTTGCATTCTTTGCAATTTTCCAGACCCCTCTCTGATGACACTAATTGTATGCCCCAAGTACACACATTCTTTCTTATGCTTCAGCTTCTCTCCTGAAACTTCAATCAATAGCTCTTCTTCCACCTTCCCTACTTGCATAACTTCAGTTTTCTTTGTGTTTACCTTCAAACCATGGTCTTCAAACACAGATGGCCGCTCTAATACCATATTTACCAATTTGTTGCGGTTCAAATACAAGACAGAACAAGGCTTTAAGCAAGCAAGCAGGCTGGTCTGCCGACGGGCTGGTCTCCTGTCAGCTTTCCACCCTCTCTTTTATTCTTTCTCTCCCGCCGCGCATTACATACTCCAACAGATAAAAGGAATACACTGGCTTTGTTTAATATTCTTATTTACCAATATCTATCTACCGCATTCCTTGCTCTCGGGCCTTGAGCCCAGTCCTGGGAGGCTTCCCACGGTTCATGTCATCTGGGGGAGATTCCAAGGTTCATGCCCTTGAGAGGAGCCGTGTGTGCACTGCTCCTACACAATACTCCAGGTGTGCCCTGAATGTTGCCAAGTGCATGAACCCTGCATGAATGCTACACCAATTCCTCTTTGCTGTCAGCCAAAAGGGTCAGGTCGTCAGCGTACATTAGTTTTCTCTCTACAGGCTTCGTTGTCCTACTAATTAACTCCATACTAGGTTGAAGTGAAGGAGACTCGGAACATTGCCTTATCACAATCCCACCATCACATCAAAACTCTCCAAAATTTTATATTATTGTCTTAGCTTTTGACTCTCAATATAACGGCTCTATCGTCTCCATTTCCCTTACGATCTATTTCAATATTCCAAACTCCAGCTTCTGTGGAACCAAGTCATATGCTATCTCAAGACCAATAAATGCAACACAGGAGTTACACCCTCCATTTATCATTCCTTCAAACTTCTATCTCATTGCACATATTGCATCTATAGTAGTCCTTCCCTTCCTAAGGCCAGGTTGCTCTGCTACTATATTTTCCACGACCTTGCAAGTCAGTCTTGCCTTCAAAGGACATTGAAATGCTGCCTCAAGAGAATGATGCCGCGATAAGCGTTTGGATCATTTGCATCAGCCTTAGCCTTCCAAAGAGGCACAATCACCCCATTCTCCAGTCATCTGGTATCCTTGCTTGGTTCCAGTAAACATATAGTAATCCATGAAAGCCACTTACTGCAGGATCTCCAACTGCCTTGAGAATATCAACAGTTATCACATCTTAACCAGCTGCTTTACCATTCTTCATCTTAATTCAGTGCTTCTGATGTCATCCCCATAAAAGATGTTTAGTGTTGGACATAGACTTCCATTCAAATTAGTACAGCTCTAAAAGACCTGGAAGAAGATTTGGGAATGTACTGTGAAGAAATACTACTCCAAAAAAGGAAATCCAACGGCAATAATCTACATTATGGTAATAATCTCCTTTCTTGTGTGGATGCATGGGTGTGTAACTCCATTATCTTTTTCTGTGAAAAATGCACATTCATTAGGGGGAGATGAGACTCTTACCTAAGGGCTTAGTTTTAAATCCATAGAAGTGAGGAGTTTTAAAACTGATGCTGAAATACTGTCCATAACATGCCCTATTTTGTCTGGATGTTGCAGACCTCCTTGAAAACCTGTATGATCCAAGATAGACAGAATAGCATGGACTAAGATTGGAGGTTTTTGAATTTCTTTGCTTTTGTTAATTTATGCTAGGCCCTTAGGGATATTGTTCTCCCTTTGAGATGCACATGTAACTTGCATTCACATTAATGGGAGTTCCATGTGTTTATTGAGAGGAGATTATATTGCCGTGAGATCCCAATAGCTTATGCTACATGTCTACAACTGCAGGATTTTCTGCAGAATTTTTTTCCGAAAGGCAAAATTAAGTAAGTCTGTGCATATAGTAAAACAAACTACATGCATTCTAGATGAAGGCAGATATATTATAACCTCATGCTCCAACCATGCTTCCCTCTCCATCTCTAAAGTATGGCCTGTTGTCAGCCTAACCTTAATCTTGATCAGAGATGGATGTATAGACATGGATGATCATTTTGGTTCTATCTGAAATGTAAAATGCACTGAATGAATAAAGTAAATCACATAGCTAGAATCATCCTCACTCTGATCCAGCTGATGACTACACCGTTTTCTTTGCTCACTGATGAGGAAAATACTTGTCATTTGTACAAACTTCCTGCTCCACCCCTGGAAAATCTCAGTATTCATGCAATCTATTGTGAATCTTATGCCAGCCAAGTGACATTCAACAGCCAAAACACTAGCTTTCTGATAGAGAAAAAAGCAAAAGAATTCCTCTTAGCTGAACTGCAAAGAAACATGGAGAATATTATGATCCAGTCTTTCTTTGTGACTGTTGAAAATCTAGACACAGAGGGCCAAAGTTTCAAAGGCCCTTTGAGCGTGTGCCCACTTAATCTGTTAGTGCACCATTTGCACTTGCAGTCACTCACATTTGCATGTGCCAAGGTGTATTAGTGTATGTAAATCCCTGTTTTCATAAGCTGGTCTGGTCATTTCTCATGAAAATGAATGAATGCATACATTTTGCGTGTGGTCTTTTGGTGACCCTTTGAAAATTTGATCCAAAAGGTATTTTGGAACAGTCTCTCTCTTCTAGCGCATCAAGATACCCTACATACTCTTTAGGCAAATTCCTACTGTGTGGACAAGGCTTCTCCTCACACTGTACTTGAATCTAGACAGTTGCTCAGACTATAAGGTGTTTGAATCTCCAGGGATACGTTATCTGTTTGGCACAATTCATCTATAGTACAGCAAGATGCACACTCACAGCATAGTGCTTCATAATAGTAATTAATAAGATTAGTTCCTTACTTTTGTACAAATCAAAAGTATCTTTAAAATTAATAACTGAAAGAAATGCACTCCAAGCCTCATCAAGCCCAGCTCTTTAGGATCTTGTATAGATGAACCTGAACACAAACATCCCTGAAATTAGGAGTGTTCAAATTTTGGGTAGACCCATTACGGTGATATAGAACAGTTATAATATTAATTTATGCATCTAGATCCAATCTTCCATGGGTTTATATGTTGCATGTGTGTGCAGCTGTATTAGGAAAATGTGTATCAATAAGCAAGTGTGTCTGTATAACTTTTAACAGTGTTCAGAGACAATGGTGATAGCTACGATATAAATGCCTACATGGATAGACAGATATGTACGTTTGGGTAGTGTATATCTGTAAGCATGTGTGTCATATTTAAAGGTTTTCAGACCTGGGATTGTTGGTATACCACATGCTACATCTATCACAAAGACAATATGAGTCTCACTTGAAAATATGTTTCTGCTCATAGAGTTATCTTCCTTCCTATACTGTCTTTTACGGAAGCACAGATTTATTTTTCCCCCTGGTCCTCCTCTGTACAGGGCAATGGTAATTTAGATAGAGCCCATGATGTTTTTTTACATACATTCTGTTCTTCTTTTAGGAACTTAAGAAAGAAAAAGTAGAGCTCTTAATACAGCTTTATTGGTTATATCTGTACTTGCATTGTCTTCTTTCCTGTCACATGTAAATGATAAAATGCATGTAATTATTTAGATAATCTAGAGTCTAAATGCTTCTGTGGAATATTGCAGAAACAAATTGATTTATCCAAAAGTATAAAAGAAAATTGATTTTAAAATTTAGAGTAATTTCCCTTGCAGCAGTTTCAGTTACTATCTTTTTAAAGCCTTTCTTCTTTAAATTAACAATATGATTTATCTTAAAATGCAAGACATAGGTTGATGGAGTATGCTGAGGTCAGAAATGTGGACTAGTGGTTTGTGCTGAGGATTAAGTTCTGTTTCCATCTGTGAAAATTAGTTTTCTTTTACTAATATTTGTGATAAATTATACATTTAGGCACTAATTTAATTTTGTAACAAAGGAGGCAACAATTTAGGATTTGTTTAATTTTATATCATGAAATCTGCATCCTAACACCCTACATCTAATTTTGTGGTGGCTAATGTTGGAACAATGGAATCTATCTAGCATGCTGTTAATCATTTAAAATGTATTGTTTGTACTGCATTGGCTAAATGAGTCAGTTACTTATACCAGACTGATTTCAGAGTAGCAGCTGTGTTAGTCTGTATCCGCAAAAAGAAAAGGAGTACTTGTGGCACCTTAGAGACTAACAAATTTATTTGAGCATAAGCTTTTGTGAGCTACAGCTCACTTCATCAGGTCCTGCAGGTTACATCATGTCTATAGTTGTGAAATAGTAACCTTTCAAACCATGTAACCAAAGATTAAACCAATTACAGTATGAGATCATAATTAATCTCTTTCTTTCTCTTTCCATAAAAGACAACAGATATAGATGTCCTGAGAGAATACATTTCTGGGATAATCTGTATTTTCATTACCCCATCAAAAGTAACTCTGATAATTCAGTCAATAAAACACAAAAATTTCCATTTGACTTATCAGTTACAAACCTTCCATTACAAGACTGTAACATAATCTGTCAGTGCTGGTATTTCTTTCTTCCTTAATCTTTATAAAAATACAGAACCACAGTATATGATTAAATGTACTATGTAAATAATTTGCTATTAGCTCTTGATTTTGGGATGTAGTTATTTAAAAATAGTAATAATAATAATTAATAATAAACAACAGTAATAATAAAAGTGTTTTTTAGAATCAAACCCTGAGATCTGAACTCAGGCACACTCTAATTGAAGTCAAATATTTCTCCACAAAGGGCCTAATCCCATAAACTCTGTTCACATGAAGTGGAGGGCTGACAAAATTGGGCCCAAAAAAGGCAAAGTTTCAAGCAGTGATAGCACAAGTTTCCCTTCACTACCCTAAAAATGTGTCTTAATCCTATTATGGAGAGATTACCTTTATGATCAGAAGGCAGACCAATCTCTCCCCATCCATTCAGTCCTTGATTCTTCTGTCAAGACTGCCAACAATAGGACAATCAGTGCCAAATCCGGTGGTAGTTTCTATGAGGTTATTTGGCCACTAGGAACTATACCGATCTCACTAACCCATTTCATGTATGCCATGTAACTGATGTCTGGTTATTTTTTGATGTGGGTTGGACATGAGCTAGTGATCTAGAAGGGAAAGACAAATTAGCTCTGTACCTGAGTAAATAATGCACAAAATAATTGCGATAAATCTTGATTTGAATTTCTGGATGAATTTGCCGCAACTGTTTTCTTTCCTCTTGTTTATTTGCTTTTTACAGATATTTGTGCAATTGAATTTTACTAGTGCAAGTGTTCATGGAAAGTGAATTTTGAGCTTGCACATTCAAATGTTCACAGAAAACTACATTCATTTTCCACAAGCACATACTCCAGAAATCTGAATATAGCATTTATGCTCATCTAGTTAGAGAACAGAAACCATGTCAGATTGACTTATGTGACCAATTGCAGCTGAGTAACACAGTTGAAATAGAAAGCCGAATTGAAATTCATTAAAACTTTTTTCAAATAAATTCAAATGCATTTGAAAAAAACCCTCACGATCTGTTTGCAGACCTTCTAGCAACAGAAAAAGAGGCCACATTCTTTGAATAAAGTATCTGTTGCAAGTTATTTGTTCAGCTCTAGTTGGAAGCATAATACACACAATGGCCCAATTGCATAATATAAGTGATTTTCTATTTTGTTCCATGTCATCAACCAGGACTGTGGTTCTGGCCTTGTATTTGCTTCATGCAGCTATCACTCTCTCTTGCTGAACTCTAGTAATAATAACTTGCACTTAGATAACGCCTTTCTTTCAAGAATCTCAAAGACAGTCATAAATATTAATTAAGCCACACAAACACTCTGTGAGGTATGTACAGTTATCCGCCTCTTGTAGACAGGAAAACTGAAAGACAGAAAGGCCTTACCCACACTAGCTTTTTCCCCTCATATTTGCAGCTCCACCAGTGGTAGTAATGGTGGGAGCATTCAGACAGACAAGCTGTCATTTTAGCCTCCTTTTCATCTAGACCTGGTCTGCGCGGAGTTAGACAACATGGTGGTTAAAGAGGCTGTGCTCTGAATGTATTAGTGCTTTCACAGATGTTGCCACTAGTGAAACTGCACCAGTGAGAGTACACAAGTGGCAAATCTGTAGAAAAAGGCTAGCACAGACTTAGCCACAGCAGTTAAGTGACTGGCCCAAAGTCACAAGATAAATCAATGGCGGAGCTGGGAACATGATCTGAAACTAACGTCCAGTCCCCAATTTTAAGCTTTTACCCACATTCCCTCCTTAGCTTTTGAGTAATTTTCATCCTTAGTATATATGTTCCTAAATGCCTCATTTTAGCATATATAAAGATACAGCTTGTTTAAAAATATTTTATCTGTCCCCTCCCAAGATTGGTATTTTTCCTTATGTATATTTTTACAGCTTTGGTACATTGTAGTTCAGGTTGTAACTGCATGCTTCTGCCAACTTTTCCCTTTCCTCTCGCCTTTGTTCTCTGTATAGGTAGATTTTATGACTCAGTCTGGAGTTAGTTATTTATCTGTCCTCAGTCAGCTCAGCCAAAGCAGCGAATTGAAGTTTGTGAGTCTTCACCAAGGAGCTTCCTGCTATTGTGTTCATAGGCTTCCCCATCAGGGTGAGCCTAACTAAGGCTTGTGAAAATGAATATTAAAATGGAAGCCATGGGGAACATAAGATTTGTGGTCTTGGGGCCAACAGGGCGGTTGAAAAGTAAAGGCACATTAAAATGAAGTTACACCATGATCATCTTTCTTACCTAGTGTGTGTGTATCTGTTGTGTGGATTATGTTGTGTGGATTGGGGTGCGGCCAATCTGCTTACATATTGTGTGAGTCTGAGACCAATATATGACCTTATGTATTATATGTGCTGCAATAGCTAGGAATAATAGTATCTCAATTAGGGTCTACTGACTACTCTTTACACAATGTATGTCCTTAACTACTGCTCACAATAATGGAAATTATGCCCATTTTCTCTATGAAAGAAAGAATAGATTTCTTTTAAGACATTGCACCAAATTCTGGTACCTGTGCCAAGCCTGAGTATGCAGACTTGGCACAAGACATTCTGCAAGAGTGAGGGGGTTACACTCTTCTCTCAAGGCTGGATAGCAGCAATGAAACTGGTTTTGTAGCCATTACAGCAGGCATAAGGCTTCTGCCTTTCCACTCACTGGGGTGGATTTTGGATGGCAGAATTGTGTAGCTTTGGCCATGCCTTGCTAGCCCCCAAAACCCGACTCCATGACAGCGCAGAAGCTTCTGCAGAGCATAGCTGCACAGCATGCGGGGCTCCATATACCCTGTATGGGCCCCCCAGCACTCGCTAGTAGAACTGAACTGGTAGATACGCTTTGCCATACCACAAGAGTGGAAATGCTCAAAGCAAATGACTAGAAAACACATTGTTTTGAACATTCACAATAGAGAGGAAGAGGGGGCATGAGACTGGGAATGACAGAAAGGTGGATTCTCTGTAACGTGAAGTCTTTAAATCATGATCTGAGGACTTCAGTAACTCAGCCAGAGGTTAGGGGTCAATTACAGGAGTGGGTGGGCGAGGTTCTGTGGCCTGCGATGTGCAGGAGGCCAGACTAGATGATCATGATGGTCCCGTCTGGCCTTACAGTCTGAGTCAGTGAGAACATGGATGAGTTTGACAGGAGACTGAATGTATGAGAGGGAGTGAATGCATGTCTGTGTGTACAGAATATGGTATATCTCGGTATAATAATGTATAAAGACATAGACGATGCGTGTAATCAAAAATGATTAATTTTGTCTCCAAACACCCCTCTTATGGCAAGATGGTGGTCTGAGGTCTACTACTCCACATTATGTTGAAACTTGTGTTGCAGATGACTAAACTTGACATTATGGCTACCGGCTAGTTCCTCACACAGCTTTGATCAATTTATCAATTTTTACACTATGCTAGTCAAGCAAGCAATCTACTTATTAAAAGAGTAGAACCTAGCCAAGTAACCACAGGGCCATAACTGAATGGAGATATGCCTCAAATTAAAAGTTATACAGATCATGTGTTTTTTGTCTATATCACAAGCAGAGCCAAGAAGCTAGCAGTATCATACCCCCTATGGAAAGATCCTGTAAAGTTTAATAGAGATGAAACCAAGAGGGTTTTTCAGAAAGTATGTTAAAAATCCATCTCATTTATAAATAACATTTTTTACAGCTTTTTAAACCATCCTATAGAATTTGAATGGCATGTTATATCCCTGTTATAGAAATCCATAGGTTGGTTTAAAAATTCTATAGCAAAGTTATCATTCTCCCTTAAATTTCCTGGGACTTTTCCATTAGGAATATTCTCTAAGCTCACCAGTTTGCCCATACCCAACAAAGTGGATCTTAACATGATGCTTTAATGGAATCAGTTTGAATTTATGGGAAACACTCTGGGCCAGATCCTCAGCTGGTATAAATTGACTTAGCTTTATTGATGTCAATGGAGTCTTCACAATTTATACCAGTTGAGGATCTGGCCCCCATCTTCATTAAATCATTAGGTAGAAATTTCTTCTTTAAAGCTGGGCAATTTGAGTATACAGTAAGACAGGAGCAAAGGATGAAGAAAAATAAAGGAATCTAGGTTTGTGAAAACAAAATAGCTGAAAATAACCAAAATGCTGATAAATTGCTGCTTTCTGGAAACAGAACCCAGAAATGGCAGAAAATACAGTGCCTAGAATAAAATAAAATAAAAAAAACCATAGGAGAATCTTGCAGAGAATTAAGTGTGTAAACTCTGTGGAATTCATATGCCAGCTAATACTACCACTATTATGGATGTTTGTTTAAAAAAAAAAAAGGCTGTTTAGGAAGAAATGGTGTAGTGGGGTAATTCTCAGAATGCAGCAGCAAGGGGTACAAAAATAGCTCCTTTTCCTGACTTTTATGACAAAGAGAGAACATTGGCAGCAGCAGAATAAAAACAGGACATGAAATACAAGAGATTAAACATTTTATTTTTCCCAGATGTTTGGTTGGCAACTCGGGACAGGAGTCAACCATAATGAATATGCGCTTCCCAGATAAAGGAGCAGACTCTACGTGGCCATGATACTCAGAGAAGAGCCTTAAAGTTTCATGT
Organism: Caretta caretta; assembly: GCF_965140235.1. Lineage (NCBI taxonomy): Eukaryota > Metazoa > Chordata > Testudines > Cheloniidae > Caretta > Caretta caretta. The sequence goes on along the minus strand of NC_134207.1, from coordinate 81,928,785 downwards.
TTTGGAACTTTAAATCAATTAAACAGCTCCCAGAAAAGGTATGGGAACAAATGGAAAGCCAAGAATAAGAGGGAAATTAATTAAAAAAAAAAAAAAAAAAAAAAAAACCTAGCAGAGCGTATAGAACTTTGACCAGTACGAAGATAGCATTTCTTTCTGTACAGCAATACATGATTAAAATGTACACACGAGCCAGTATTTTCACACTAGCTATAAAACACTCCTCTTGGGTATAAAAGTACAAACAGAGACTTAGCTTCCAACCCTCTTCCCAGTGGGACCTTTGCCTCCAATTCAAAAGACAGCCTTGAAGGGCCTGATCCTGTTATCTAATTATTAATGTCTCCATATTTATATTCATATTAAAATGAAATGGGCCGAGCTCCAGTAAGGCCCCTAGCTCCTCCACAGAGGACAATCAAGCCTCATTTGTTTAGAGAGTCTTAGATTAGCTACAGTGTGGTATGATTAAAGATGAACACCAGCCGCAGAATCTGAACCCAGTCCCCATCATTACCAGCTAGACATATCTGGGGACTGATTTAGACCCTCTCTCTGGCTGGGATAGTTTGGGGATACCAGAGAACTACTGCCTCTTGATGTAAAACATTATAGCCATTATGGGTGAAATCCTGGCCCTATTGAAGTCAATATGATATATGATCAGTCCTGCAAGGAACTGAGCCCTCTGGTCTGATCCACCAAAGCTCTTTACAGGGGCATGCACAGCAATTTAACTTTGACCCCTTTTGGGGGGGCATATTCTGTTCCGGCACCCTGCTCCGACAAGAACTCACTCTACTCTTCCCCGGCTCCGGCAGGAGCTTGCTCTCTTCCCCGCAGCCCTGGGGCCAGGAGGAGCTTGCTCTCCCTGCCACCGCAGCCTCCGGGCTGGAGGAGTTCTATGCTCCCAACAATTATTAGGGGGTGGCGGTGTGCCCCTGCTTGCCCTACCTTGTGCACACCCCTGGCTCTTAAACATATGCATGGTCCCACTGACTTCAGTGGAACTACTCACATGCTTAAAGCTAAGCATGTTCTTAAGGCCCCAATTCAGCAAAGCATGTAAATGCCCGTTTAACTTTTAAGCAGGTGATTAAGTCCTTTCCTAGGGTTGCCAACACTGTCTTGGAGTCTCCAGGAATTAAAGATTATGTCATGTGATGAAACCTCCAGGAATACATCCAACTAAAATTGGCAACCCTATATCAAAGCACTTAAGCACATCATAGGATTAAGCCCATTATTCTCCCCTTACTCCAGATAGAGATACAACTTTGAGCGCCTGATTCTGTTCTCATTTAACTTGTTTTTATATTCCATGTAACTAACTAATATTAAACACCCATGCATATTTATTTATATGCCAAGGGAAAGTGTGATTGATTAGAAAGATTAGAGATTAAATCAAGAATTAATTTTTAAAAAATTATTCTTATGAGTAATGAGTGCCAGCATCTGCTTCTGGTATCACAGCTGAGATAGCGGATTGATTAATCAGAGGTAGGATGATTCAGCGTGAACTTTTCCTTTCTTTTACTTTCTCTTGCTTTCCCCTTTCCTGAATAAATGTAACTTTTCCAAATGAAATATAGATGGAAAATGCTAAGTTATAAGGGCCAGATTCTGCCCTCTGATCTGCACTTTACATTTGGAATAATTTACTCAACAGAGTTAATAAATGACATTAAGGGAAGGTGGAAAACATCTGGTCCATGTGAAACTGAATGAAATTGAAAACAGGAACTGCCCAGACTAACATAGTTGTTGTTCTGGTTCTTCTAGAAGTGGGCATTTCGTGAGACACTTGCATTGATAAGAGGAGGAAGGATGGTCTAGTGGTTAGGATGCTAGCCTGGAATTTGAAGATCAGGGTCCCATTCCCTGCTCTGCTACAGACTTTGGCATGACCTTGGGCAAGTCACTTAGTCTTTCTGTGCCTCAACCTTTCATCCCTAAAATGGAGATGACAATACTTCCGTACCTCAAAGGGGTGTTGTGAGGAGAAATATTTTAAAGATGCTAATGGGGGCCATATAAGTACCTTAGATAGATAAAGATTTTCACAAGAAATTTCAAGATATCATGCACCTTAGTGTAAAACAGATCTTTTCATAGATTCATAGATATTTAGGTCAGAAGGGACCATTATGATCATCTAGTCTGACCTCCTGCACAACGCAGGCCACAGAATTTCACCCACCACTCCTGCAAAAAACCTCACACCTATATCTGTGCTATTGAAGTCCTCAAATCGTAGTTTAAAGACTTCAAGGAGCAGAGAATCCTCCAGCAAGTGACCCGTGCCCCATGCTACAGAGGAAGGCGAGAGCAAAAAGTTCTTTACTTTATCTTTTCCCATCCTTGTAATGCATCTCTACATGCAAGTTTGTACCAGTTTACTAAAGATGTGTTTTGAACAGATTTAGGTATGCTGGTGCAAGTCTGTGTGTAGATATTCTTATTTCAGCTTGAGTGGTTTATTTCAGTTTAACTTTATCTAGTAACGAACTGGTGGAACACCCATTTTACTTAAACCAGCACAAGTCTATGTGTAGTTAAGGCTTGAATAACAACAGTTTATATCCATCCAAGTGTCTGATGGATATAAGTGCACCTAGGTGTGTTACAGACTTAAAAATGATTTATTCATCTGATGAAACTCCAGGACACAATTAAGGTTTGATTCTTTCAGGTCATGTATTAAAATTCTAGTCTACCTAAGTGTTCAAGGTTGATTTGAACTCAGTGGATGCTGAGGGTTTTCAGCACTTTGCAGGAAGTATTTAGTACCTTTCAGGATTGAATTTTTGGTAAGACACAGTATAAATATGTGACTGGACCAGGACACACACACTGCAATAAGATCATTATTGATCATAAATGGTTAGAAACACATATTCATCTCAACTGAAAGACTCTAGTTCCTTGCTCATGCATTGGTTCATTATTGTCCCAGAAGAAAGAGCACCACCTACAACATTTAGAGAGGCAATGCAGTACATTTGCTAGGACAATAGTCTAGGAGTCAGGAATTCTGTTCCTAGCTCTTTCACTGCTATGAGACTTACGATAACTGGCTCAACTTCTCTATGGCTCAGTTTCCTCACCTGTTAAAACTGGGGTAAAGTGCTTTATGGATGAAAAATATTATATAAGAACTAAGTATGAAATTACTCATGAGCACCACCTCTTGATGAACTCTGATTTTCACTTGAGGTTCCTATCTATGCTCTAAACATGCCAAACCCATCTTATGAGATGACAGCACAAGATGACATAGTTTCTTTACCTAAAATAAATATTTGTATAATTTACCTTGCACTGGACACAAAATTAAACTCTAAAAATACACCAATATAATTACTTTGAAACCAACATTTTTCAGTTTCTTACATTTTTCTTACATTTGTTTAATATATTTAAAATATAAAATAATGTCATCGTTAAGGATTATCTATACACAAACCAAATATCGACAATAAATGAATAAGAACCAAGGAACAAATTCTTATGTGTGTGTACAAGGCACAAAATTGCTTAAACTTATTCAACAAAGTGTTTGATGGATATAAGTGCACCTAGGTGTGTTACAGACTTAATCCTGGTGGCAAGGAAGAGTCAAGGGATGCCAGCTCCTAGTGGCTTTGAGGAGAGGTGGAGAAGGAAAAGGAAGGGTAGTGTGATTGGGATGGAGAGAAGAGGGTGTTTTTTGCTCAGAGGTGCACTCTCATGCATGCTGACTCCCTGAGATGGGGGACCATCTCCCGAAACCACATCCTGTAGTGGTCAGAGCACTGGCTAGCAATAGCAACTAGTGGCCTAAATCCAGGATTAGCAGTGGCACTTAGTGGCTCAAATGCAGGGGTTGGCAGTAGGGGAATCCAGGCCCTCCTGCTCCACCAGGTTTCAACCGAAGGCCCTGGGCAGGCAGTTCAGGTGTGCAACCTGGACAAGATTACCATCCAGCCTACTCCCTGGGTCACTTTCTACCACATCCCTGCCTCTCCAAAGGCACAGTGTAGGCCTGGCTATCAGCCCACAAGACATGCCCCTAGAAAGGGGTCAGGAGGTTCCCTCCTCAACCCATAAGCTGATGTTCCGCTGTCTCTTCTGCAGTGGCTTACAGTTCTGAGTTGAGATTGCTTCAAGGCAGCATGGGACTTCTACTGTATTTCTTCAGGAGCTACCAGTGCATGTTTGCTCCCTTGGTCATCTTAAAGAAGATAACAGGGAATCACATATTTCTTCAGGGTCTGTTTGCAACAATTTCAGATTCTGACATGAAAGAGCCTTTTGTCTTTAAAATCAACAAACCTGTCACTGGAATCACATTTGTAGGACTCTGCAAGTTACCCTAAAAGTTAAAAAGTAAATGAATTCCTCCAAAATTTTTGTGCAGAAGATCACAGTAAGCAAACACACTTCTCAGTTAAAGGGAGAAACTATTTCCTTGCACGCCAGACGATGCACAGGGACAACATCTTACAAAAAACTGATAGACAAAGCACCCAGCCCACAGTATCAAAAAGAGTTTGCCATGACTATGTAATTCTTTTAATCAGGTGTTTCTTTATGGTCTTGTCACTTGACATCCTTCTCAATAACTTTGTGGTGGGGTTCCATGGAAGCCCCGAGCACCTACTTTTCACCAAGTACAAGCTCAGTCCAGATTTTATTAAATTCAGTTTTAAATTTGTATTTACTTCTTGGCTCCACGCTTTCTACTGCCACCTCCAAACTCAGGATGTGAACTGATGCAAGGCAACTCCAGTAGGATGGTGTTGGTAGGTGGTGGCTATGCATGTTAAGGCCACCAAGGTCAGATACCTTTAGATTTCTATTTGTATTAGTGGGTACAAATATAGTGCCCATCTATAAAAAGGGAAATAAGGACAACTCGGGGAATTATAGACCCGTCAGCTTAACTTCTCTACAGGGAAAGTTAATGGAGCAAATAATTAAGCAATCAATTTGCAAACACCTAGAAGATAATAAGGTGATAACAGTCAGCATGGATTTGTCAAGAACAAATTGTGTCAAACCAACCCAATAGCTTTCTTTGACAGGGTAACAAGCCTTGTAGATAGGGGGGAAGAGGTAGATGTGACTTGACTTTGGTAAGGCTTTTGATACTGTCTCACATGACCTTCTCATAAACAAAATAGGGAACTACAACCTAGATGGAGCTACTATAAGGTGGGTGCATAACTGGTTGGAAAATTGTTCCCAGAGAGTAGTTATCAGTGGTTCACAGTCATGCTGGAAGGGCATAATGAGTGGTGTCCCGCAGGGATCAGTTCTGGGTCTGGTTCTGTTCAATATCTTCATCAATGATTTAGATAATGGCATAGAGAGTACATTGTAAAGTTTGCAGACGATACCAAGCTGGGTGGGGTTGCAAGTGCTTTGGAGGGGTTGCAAGTGCTTTTGAGGATAGGATTAAAATTCAAAATGATCTGGACAAACTGGAGAAATGGCCTGAAATAAATAGGATGACATTCAATAAGGACAAATGCAAAGTACTCCACTTAGGAAGGAACAATCAGTTGCACACATACAAAATGGGAAATGACTACCTAGGAAGGAGTACTGTGGAAAGGGATCTGGGGGTCATAGTGGATCACAAGCTAAATATGAGTCAACAGTGTAACACTGTTGCAAAAAAAGCAAACATAATTCTGGGATGTATTAGCAGGAGTATTGTAAGCAAGACACAAGAAGTAATTCTTCTGCTCTACTCCGAGCAGATTAGGCCTCAACTGGAGTATTGTGTCCAGTTCTGGGCGCCACATTTCAGGAAAGATGTGGACAAATTGGAGAAAGTCCATAGAAGAGCAACAAAAATGATTAAAGGTCTAGAAAACATGACCTATGAGGGAAGATTGAAAAAATTGGGTTTGTTTAGTCTGGAGAAGAGAAGACTGAGAGCAGACATGATAACAGTTTTCAAGTGCATAAAAGGTTGTTACAAGGAGGAGGGAGACAATTGAAGCAATGGGCTTAAATTGCAGCGAGGGCAGTTTAGGTTGCACATTAGGAAAAGCTTCCTAACTGTCAGAGTGGTTAAGCACTGGAATAAATTGCCTAGGGAGGTTGTGGAATCTCCATCATTGGGGGTTTTAAGAGCAGGTTGGACAAACACCTGTCAGGGATGGTCTAGATAATACTTAGTCCTGCCTTGAGTGCAGGGGACTGGACTAGATATCCTCTCGAGGTCCCTTCCAGTTCTATGATTCTATGATAAATGATCTAGAAAAGGGGGTAAACAGTGAGGTGGCAAAGTTTGCAAACAATACTAAATTATTCAAGATAGTTAAGTCCAACGCTGACTGCAAAGAGTTAAAGGGATATCACAAAACAGGTGACTGGGCAACAAAATGTCAGATGAAATTCAATGTTGATATGTGTAAAGTACTACACATTGGAAAACATACTCCCAACTATACATACAAAATGATGGGTTCTAAATTAGCTGCTACCACTCAAGCAAGAGATCTTGGAGTCACTGTGGATAGTTCTCTGAAAACATTGCTTCAATGTGCAGCAACAGTCAAAAAACTAATGTTAGGAACCATTAGGCAAAGGATAGGTAAGAAGACAGAAAAATATCATGATGCCACTATATAAATCCCTGGTACATCCACACCTCGAATGCTGGATGCACTTCTTGTCACCCCTTATCAAAAAAGATATATTAGCATTGGAAAAGGGAAGGGGAACAAAAATGATTCAATGTATGGAACAGCTTGCATATGAGGAGAGAATAAAAAGACGGAGCTGTCCAGGTGAGAAAAGAGATGACTAAGGGGGAACATGACAGCAGTATATAAAATCATGAATGGTATGGGGAAATATTATTTACCCTGTCACATAACATAAACCAGGGGTTACCCAATAAAATTAATAGGCAACAGGTTTAAAACAAACACAAGGAAGTACTTCTTCACACAATGCATAGGTCAACTGGTAGAACTCATTTCCACAAGATGTTGTGAAGGTCAAAAGTATAACTGGGTTTAAAAAAGAATTAGATAAGTTCATGGAAGATAGGTCCATCAATGGCTATTAACCAAGATGGTCACGGATGCAGCCCCATGCTTTGGGTTTCCCTAAACCACTGACTGCCAGAAGCTGGGACTGGAAGACCAGGGACAGATCACTTGATAATTGCCCTGTTCTGTTCACTCCCTTTGAAGCATCTGGCATTAGCAACTGTTGGAAGACAGGATGCTGGGCTAGACGGACTATTGTTCTGACCCACTATGGCCATTCTTATTTTCTTTATAAAGAATAAAAGGAATAGAAACCTGGATCTGAACGTTGTGACTCAGGCCCATCTAGGGTGACCAGACAGCAAGTGTGAAAAATTGGGAAAGAGGGTGGCGGGGGGTAATAGGCGCCTATATAAGCCAAAGCCCCAAATATCAGGACTGTCCCTATAAAATCGGGACATCTGGTCACTCTAGGCCCATCTCTGCACTGGGCTGAACAAGAATGGTGACGCCAAACACCCATGAACTTTGCAGAAGTTTAGATTTGGATCCAGATCTGGGTGTGAGTTTTGTGACTTGGGACTATCTTTATAATGCAGTAGTTTTCAAACTGCAGGTTGCGACCCAGTACTGGGTTGTGGAATGTAAGGCACTGGGTCACAGCAGCTCTGGTCAGCACCACTGACCTGGCCATTAAAAGTCCCATCGGCAGTGCTGCCCAGCTAAGGCAGGCTAGTCCTTACCTGTTCTGACACCGCACTGCGCTCCGGAAGCGGCCAACAGCATGTCCACCTCCTAGGCGGGAGTGGGGGGGCCATGGGGTCCCACACGCTGCCCCCACCGCGAGCACTGGCTCCGCACTCCCATTGGCCGGTTCCCAGCCAATGGGGGCTGGGGCGTGAGGCCTGTGGGTGAGAGCCGCGCACCTCTGCCTAGGAGCTGGACCTGCTGCTGGCCGCTTCTGGGGTGCAGCGCAGCCCGTGGTGCCAGGACAGGCAGGAAGCCAGCCTTAGCACTCCCTCTGCGCCACTGACTGGGAGCTGCCTGAGGTAAGCCCATGCCTCAATCCCCTGTCCCAGCCCAGAGCCCCTTCCTGCACCCTAAACCCCTCATCCCCGGCCCCACCCCGGAGCCTGCACTCCCAGCCCAGAGCCCTGACCCCCTCCCACACCCCAACCCTCTGCTCCAGCCCTGAGCCCCCCCCCAAACCCAGAGCTCCCTCCTGCACCCCAAACCCCTCATCCCTGGCCCCACCCCAGAGCCTGCACCCCCAGCTCAGAGCCCTGACCCCCTACCGCACCCTAACCCCCTGCCCCAGCCCTGAGCCCTCTCCCACACCCTGAACCCCTCATTCCTGTCCCCACCCTGCAGCCCTCATCCTCACACCCCAACCCTTTGCTCCAGCCCTGAGCCCCTCCCACACCCCGAACCCCTCATCCCCAGCTCCCTTGGGTCACGGGCATCAACAATTGTCTTCAACTGGGTCGCCAGAAAAAAAGTTTGAAAACCAGGCCTCTAATGGACCCAGCCAGAACCCCCCTCCCCAACGCTCTGTGGATTGGGAGCCAGATTCCCAGACACCATCTGTTGGTCCGGCAGAAGAGGGCTGCCAGCCTCCCCTCCCCGCCCCCCAATTTCGTAGTCCTCAGGACCCAAATATTTCCTGCATGCCTCACGCCTCATTCCCCGCCAGGAGCCCTCCTGCGCGTCTCGCTCTGTGCGCCAGAAGGGGGTGTTCTCTCCCCTGCTCCTCGGGGCGGGCCGCGCACAGCGGAGGCGCAGGCAGAGCGCAGGGAGCCTCTCACCTCCGGCTGCCCCCCATCAGCGCCAGGGACAACCGCGGGCAGGAGCCGGGGGCGGGGGACCCGGCTGAGCATGGCGGCAGCGGCGGCGCTGCAGGGCAGCCGCGCAGCTCCCTCACCGCTGGCGCCGGGCGCCGGGCTCTTCCTCGTGGTCTTCCCCCTCTTCCTCACCCTGCGCCCCGGGGCCGCCCAGGTGGGGCCGCCCGACTCCGGGGCGCTCGGGCTCAGCCTCCATCCGCCCTATTTCAACCTGGCCGAGACAGCCAGCATCCGGGCGACGGCCACCTGCGGGGAGGAGGAGAGCGGCGGCGGGAGGCCCCGGCCGGAGCTGTACTGCAAGCTGGTGGGCGGACCGGCCGCTTCCCCAGCGGGGCACACCATCCAGGTACCTCCCCTGGCTGCGGCGGGGATCCCCGGCCGGAGCGCTGGACACACTGGGGGGGCGGGTTAGCGGCCTCCGGGGCATGGCACACGGGCTGCCCGCCCTGGAGAAGCAGGACAGGTGCGCGCCGGAGCTCCCTGCCTTTCATTCCCCGGCCGGTGGCCCGCGCGGCGCCACCCCGGAGAGATTTTGCGAGGGGAGGGGAGCGCAGCGGTTGGGGGTTGAGCTCAAGAAGGGCCAGGTTAGCTTAGGCTTAAAAGCCTAGGTGGGCCCGGCTGGCAAAGTGCCCACCGGGATCTCAGCTCCCCCAGAGTCTAAGGGTGTTTGGGTGTGGTGGGGTGCGGGCCCTTCTTTAGGGAATAGGCACGAGGTGACACTTGAACTCAGGACCGCACCTCGCCTGCACAGCCCCTGCCCACAGGGAGCGCTTTGTAGTCTCCTCAAAGCTTGCAGTATAATATTGTTTGACCTCTAGTTAAAGACTAACACCCAGTAAGCAACTGATGGTGGCGGTTACTTTCAGCCATGTTTCCCTGAATATTTTAAAGTGGCTCAGGTTGTATTGTGGGGCAGGAAGACAAGCCAGGACCCAGTGATCACATTACTGTTTGTAGGAAAAAATATAGGGAGCTGGAGAAGAGGGGCACATGTATGCTCCTGTATCTTTGGGTGTTTTCCCTCAGCCCTCCCCACACCCTTGCTTTGGTGTTTGAAGAGCTGACAGATGTAACCCCTGGAACCTAGTTTCCTCTGTGCTCAGGGAAGGAGCCCAGCTGCCCAATCTCACTTACTCAGTTTTTCTGAATAGAGTTTGGAAAGCAATCTCCCCTCACTCCACCAGTCTGGAAAGCTGCTTGGTGCAAGAGTTAGTGGTGCAGGATCACCTTGCTGACCAATCCCTCCCAAGCAATGAAGGGTTGGGCAGAGTAGATCAGATGCCTTACGGCTTTCATGCTTGTTCCCATCCCCAATTCTTCAGTGCTGGCAGAGGTGTGTAATAATAACTGCTGCATCGGGGAAGGGCCCTCTAGGCTATGGAGGGGGAAGTGCCTTTTAATGTTGTATTAAGAAGACCCAGTGTTTGTCCTGGTTTTCACAAGTACTGAATCCTGAGCCTCATAATGTACCCCTTGAGCTGCTTGTGGGATGATGCTAGAGATTCCTGTGGGAGTCGGGGTGGTGGTGGTGGGGGTGGGGGGAGTGGGGTTTCCTCTCTGAGAAGAGAGTGTGAAGGGTGGTGTGGTAGGAAAGGATGATGATAAAGCTGCAGATGCTGATCTGACCTATCTGGTCAAGAGACCTCTGTGCACTTATGACAGCCACAAAGAGAAAAAAAGAAAGCAAAATTCCCAGGGGTGGGTTGATAGAAATACACTTTCCCCAGGTGGTTTGGAAGAAACTTGTGTGAACTTGTCTGTCAGGAGGGTGAGGAAAAAGGAACATTAACCACTGATCCAATGCAATGGACATGCAGTATCAGCTCTGACAATACATTACTACAGGGGAGATGTTGGAGATAGTTTGACAAACATTCTCTAGGACTTTCAAAGGAATTTGTTTTGGGGTGGGAGTGAGGGAGAGAGTTAGAAGAGGGTCAAAATAGGATTTAAAATAGGTTGTTACAGAATTATGGGGTCAAACTTGTGACTACAATTGATAGAAGAACTAGGCAAGTCATTTTTACAGGAACTTGAAGAGGGGGTTATGTTGTGTCAGTTTTATTTCAAGAATCATTCCTGTTTGGAGGGAGTTTCTCTCCATAGTTTTTTTCAGGGGAAAGATCAAGAGGAGTGTGCTATCCTCAACACATGTAAATAGTGCCTTTCTTCCATATCACACTATAATCTATTTTCAATTGACTTTATATTTCTATAATGCCTTCCATCAGAAAATCTTAAAGTGCTTTACCAATACTAACAAACTGCACAACTTTCTGTTTTACAGATGGGAAAACTGGGATGTAGATTAAGTGACTAGACCAAGGTCACAAAGGAAGTTTGTGACAGGCAGGAATACCTTCGCTCTTAGTTCTGTGCTTTAATCATAAGGCTATCCCTTCTCCCTTACATATTCAGCTGAACCTTGCTGTTTGATACTTGTTTAAAACAGACACCACATAATTTGAATAGACAATGCAGCAATCTCTCCCTATTTCTCAGCAGTGCTTTAATAGCAGAATAGTATAGTGTGATCTCATACTACTAACATTATATGAAGTATTAGAAGTCATTAAATATAAACTACAAATACAATCAAATCAGTAAACAAAGTTAATTCTGTGATGCAGTATCCTTGCTTTCTTGTCTTTTGTCTTTTTATATACTAATACCACTTGTAAGTGTGAATTAATGAGGTTTTACTGTATGTAGGGAGAGGATAGAAAGAAGGAGAATTCCCTTTGTTAAATATTTACCTTACAGATCCTGGGTTAGAGGCCAGTTGTGGTTTGTGCCTAATCCAAATTCCTGAAAAAATTACTGATAGCTCAGCCCTGACTCAAGGAAACATGTTTTGCTTCTTACAGTATTTGTATAAACGTGGATACAGCAGAGTCTCTCTCCAGTTTCAACAAAGCCCCATTGAAATACATAACATGAATACTTCTGTAGTTTACAAGCAGTTATTGTGATTCAAGAGGGGTTGGAAATTCTTCCAGAAGGCCAGGGAAATTCAGCCACAGAAAATATGATAAGAGCACAATGTACATATTATCAAACTGCTCCAACTTAAATAAGGGAAGAGAATCTCTCTTTTCGGTTAGACTTGCAAAAATGAACAAAAGTGCATTAAATTCCTATGAAATCTTAGCTCATAAGATTTAAACACACACACATTACATGCAGTACTATGTCTTTAAAAATTCACAGAGAGAGAATAGCCACAATAACAAAGAAATTCCAGGTTAAGGTGATACTGTGCACTTAACTCCCTCTGTTATGTCTTACTATTGAGGTATGTACAGGGCTGGATTGTGGCTGGCCCTGCACAGGTTTGTAAGTGCAAGGGGAGAGGGTCCAAGGAGCTTCTCCCACTCATGCCCAGTTCATGGGGTAACCACAAAGTGGATGGGGAGTGGAGTCACTGCTCTATGCTAGTGCCATCACTAGCCTCCCCAAAGAGGATGAGGAGGAGCAGAATGGTCCCACCTTTGCACTCTGGTGCTAACCTGGCATCCTTAGTGTACACTTTCGCTGCATGGCATAGTGTTTACTGGAGTTTGCGCTCCCAGGGAGCTCCAGAAAGAATTCAGTGAGAGTCATCCACCATTCCTTCTGGGGTTTCCACTGCAGTGAGGCCCCTCCACACAACTCATCTACCTGGCATGGGCTGAGCCTGTAAGGCACTCTCCAACCCACAGTATAGCATACAGTCTATTTCCCTTAATCAGCATATTGGTAAATTGGCCATTCGCTAAATTAGGATGAGTTTCAGTGAACAGATTCAGTGCAGTGCTGTGCATTTCAGTGATTCAAAATGATGGATAGATGGCATGTCTGGGATTGGCTGATAGTAGTAGTGCGCAGATGTGAATTAGCATTTGGTAGCGTACCTGGCCTGCTGCGGGGCACGTAACTGTCAGATATTATTGTGTAACCAAGTCCTGCAACGTGGTTCTTTTCTGTTGTGTAGATAGGACCTTTATCTTCATTGGGTGTAAATTGTGCACATTGGCATACTTCCATAGATTGCTTGTTGCAGTTTCAGTTTTCAAACTGAGATCACCATTCTTCACACTTGGGAGAACTGCAGGAGATGAGGATAATTAAATCACTAGCAAATGCACACCTGCCCTGGTGATGAATTCAAGCCAAAATCAAACAATGTCTTGAGGCTCAGTCTCTTGAAATCGAGACACGTGCAATCTACCAGATATGCTTCAGTGTGGAATGCCTGTAGATATTGCTAGTGGGAAGCAAGGGAGAATGGTTTGTCCAACAATTTATTTTCCTTCATTTCTTACTCACTGTTTTGTTGGCAGGTCTTGTGGAATGTACTTTACATAACTGAAACTGCAGCTGTTGCAGGATCATTCTTTGAATTATGTATTGGGAAAATTATTAAATCTTGAGTTCAGATCTTCAAATGCTGCAGTTTCTTTAAAATAACCCATCTCCCAACACATGCATTTTATAGTCCTAATTCAGTTTTCAGTTCACTCTCATCTTTACTTTAAGGCTATCACCAGAGTGTAGTTTAAAACTCTGAAAATACACTAGGAAGAACTGTGTTAAAACAAGGCTGTTGCTGCATAGTTCTAGCATGACCAGTGTGGACCTGGATTTCTTTTAAAGACTTATGCTTCAATATTGTTATAAAACCATGCTCTGGTCACTATTACACATTGTTCTTTCTGGTTGTGATAGAAAATGGTATCACTGACCCTTAATGCAGTATGACAAGTTGTGTCTACATTGGCAAACCCCACTAATGCACAGCCTGAGCTTACAGTAGCACCCTGGTTTACCTTGGTCCTCTGTACATAAGTAAAACCAAACCAAGTTCTAGCATGATTGGAGGAGCATCATGTTGTTGCATAATCCCTGGATAGTTCATCAGCCTATGTACATGGGGATTTGTCCATGCCTTTTTTCTAAATGATCCTTGACATTCTCAAGAGTTAATCCCTGACCCAGGCTGACAAGCACAGTATTGACGGACACAAACTCAGATTCATCATTTCTTGTGAAGTCTATAGCATTGTATGCTATACTTGTTCAGGAATTGTCAGAAAGGGGGGCAGCTGCACCTGCACCTGCACTGATGTTGACAATGGTTTAAATGCAAGTGTAGACAGGACCAAATCATTTTCAACACTACATTAAGTCTTGGATGAAGTCTTCTTGAAATAGTGACAAACTTAGCCTTGTATCACAAGCGCTAACCAGTTGTTGACACTGTGGTGCTGCACCCTTTGCTGATGGCAGATACAGCATGTTCTGGTATAGACAAGGCTCACAGGCTGCCTTTATTATAATTTCTACATATACAGTGACCCCATACATGTTCACAACCCTTAGATACCACAATAGGTGTCTTAGGTTGTGTCTACACTAGACTTCTTTGGGAAATCTCCAGCCATTGTACCAGCACCAGGGCAGCTTCATCTGTGGTAGCAAAGGTGGGGGCAGAAGAGTAGACATGATGACAGTGCTGTCCACTGTGTCAATTATCCCTGAATAGAGTAGGTCTAGATGATATGGTGGTAAAAACGCTGGTGAACATGCATGAGTGTCCTGTCTCCACTCTTGCTCTCACCTTTGCTATCATCAGTGGAGCTGCACTAGTTTTAGTGTAATGGTGGGAGATTTCCCAAAGAAGTTTAGCATAGTCAAGTCCTTAGAAAATCATTAGAATGATAGATACATAACTATTGGTAGTTGAAATAAATTGCGCTCTGTATGTAAGGTTCATAGTGTGTGGGATACAAGCCTCCCTTAAAAAATTATTGTTTTCTTTTTTCATGACAAAGGTTCAGATTCTGCAAAAACTTGTGCTCGCAAAGGGTCTGTGCTAGTTGATCTCTTTAAAGTATTTGGGTCTAAAGTCATACAAAGTTGACCTGGACAGATGTGACTATATATTTTTGTTTTATTTTAATGTTGTCTCTGTAGATATCATGTATGAAGTTGCCAGATATGTATTTATTTTGTCTGAAGCAGAATAATTTTAACTGAAAGGACACACAACGGGGAAAAGCTGGTGTGTGTGCATGTAGCGAAAGATGGTTATTTACACTTCCTTGTCTGTCCTTTCTTTGCTTTGTGAAGTTTTTTTGTACTTAGTTTTGCAGCCAAATTATATGTATCAATGGAAAAAAAAAACCTTAAAAAGCCTGTATAATGGTCCTGAGTAAAAAGATCCCCATGCAAAATATAGATGAAGTGTTCCAAAAATGAAGTATAACAGAATTAAGAGGCGAAATGATAAACTGACACATGAATGAGGGGGTGGGGAATGAAGAGCAGACAGGTAGGGTCGATAAAAAAATAACATTACTGGAGTAGAATGTGATGGGGAAGGAGACCCTTGGAAATTGACTTTACTAATTTTAACTATTTAACAGTATTTGGATAGCAGAATACAGTTTTATGAAGGAAAAACTATAGCTTGGTTAACCCCACTAGCAGATAAATTAGAAGCCAATTAGATTTTCTCATTATTATTCCTTTACAGTATAATAGGTTTTATATATTATCAGAGAGAGACAGGGGATCTCCAGAACTTGGTTTTAATTATATATTTAAAGGGCTGGATATCAGCCTCCATAAATAAATGCTTTAATTGTCTTAAAAGGCATTTCTCCAGATTTGCATGTTCTTTGGTTTTTCTTGGGGTGCATTTTGTCAGAAGTTCATGTTTCAGCACCAAAACATATTACACAGCCTGACATGGACAGAACTTGAAGAAAATTTTTAGTATAAGTTAATGTCCACTTTAGGCCTTGTTTACGCTAGTTTTTGCAACATTTCCCACTTTTGTTAACACCAGTTCACCTTTTTCAGGTCTTGTCTACACTTGTCTATAGTGATGCTGTAGCACTTCAGTGAAGATGCTATCTATGCTGACAGGAGAGCTTCAGCATTGGTATTCTGCCTCCCCAAAAGGCAGTAGCTGTTCTGATGGGAGAAGCTCTCCTGTCGCCGTAGCACTGTCTATACGGGGAGTTTGGTTGGTAGAACGGTGCTCAGAGGTGTGAATTTTTCACACCCTGAGCAATGTAGTTATACCAACATAAGTTGCTAGTGCAGACCAAGGCCTGGTCTACACTACGAGGTTAGGTCGAATTTAGCCGTGTTAGGTTGATTTTATACACAAGCAACCCCATTCTGCCGACCTAAAGGGCTCTTAAAAATGACTGCTGTACTCCTCCCCGATGAGGGGAGCAGCGCTAAAATCGACCTTCCTGGGTCGAATTTGGGGTAGTGTAGACGCAGCGCTGTGCCATTTGATGGTATTGGCCACTGGGAGCTATCCCAGAGTGCTCCAATATGACTGCTCTGGACAGCACTTTCAACTCCGATGCACTAGCCAGGTGCACAGGAAAAGCATCGGGAACTTTTGAATTTCATTTCCTGTTTGGTCAGTGTGGCGAGCTCAGCAGAACAGGTGACCATGCAGTCCCAGAATCGCAAACGAGCTCCAACATGGAGTGAATGGGAGACACAGGATCTGATTGTAGTATGGGGAGAAGAATCCGTGCAGGCAGAACTCCGATCCAGCAGAAGAAATGCTGATATATATGCCAAAATCATGCAGGGCATGGTGGAGAGAGGCTACACCAGGGAGGCACAGCAGTACCTACCAAAAGACGAAGGCGGCAAATGGTCTCTCCGGGTCAGAACCCCAGACAGGCTGCTTCTATAATCAGCTGTATGCCATTCTAGGGGGGGACCCTACCAGTACCCCAACACTCTCCGTGGACACCTGCAAGCCTCACCAGCCTCACACAACACAGATGAGGATTTTGTGGAGGAGGAAGAGGAGGAGGAGAATGCGCAGCAGGCAAGTGGAGAATCCATTCTCCCTGGCAGCCAGGACCTTTTCCTCACCCTGAAGCCAATACCCTCCCAGGGCCTATTGTTCCCAGACCCTGAAGGTTGAGAAGGCACCTCTGGTGAGCGCACATTTGTAACAACACTACAGGGGTTAAAAGCAATTGTGTTTAATATTTGCTTTACCCTGATCAATTGGGATGCATTCGCGGCCAATACAGCTAATGGAAAAGTCTGTTAATGTGTCTGGGGATGGAGTGGGAATCCTCCAGGGACATTTCCATGAAGCTCTCCTGGAGGTACTCTGAAAGCCTTTGCAGAAGGTTTCTGGGGAGGGCTGCCTTATTTCATCCTTCATGGTAGGACATTTTACCACACCGAGCCAGTAGCAAGTGGTCTGGAGTCATTGCAGCACAAAGCATGGTAGCGAATGGTCCTGGGTTTTGGTCGCATTCATACAACATTTGGTCTTTATTTTTCTGTGTCAACCTTAGGAGAGTGATATCATTCATGGTCACCTGGTTGAAATACGGGAAGTTTTGTAAGGGAACAGTGATCCCCTCTGTTTGGTGATCCTCTGGGCATGCTGGGCTGTTTGTGCGTGGCTAAGAGGGATCATCCCAGAGAATAGCCATGCGGGGAGTGGGAGGGGGTGTGCTGCACATCTACCCCAAAACCGCAGCCCCTCCTTTAAAATGGCAACCGCAGCCCCCCCTTTTAAACAGCAAACACAACCGGCATTGGTTGCTATGGGAAAGGAGGGCGCTGCAGTTTGAAACCATTCCCACATGTTATGAACACGGAAGTAGCCAATCCCACGTACCCTTTGGCTTGCCATGGTTACCTGCGAACTGAATTTAGTTGCTCAGCTGTGTGTGATGTGTCACCATACCAGCAGGCGCTCAATATAAAAGGCAAAATGCAACCTTGTACCTAAAACACATGTGCTGTCTGCTGTGAATTGCTTCATTCACTGTGAAAGAGTCTCCCTTTTGTTCTCAGGAATGTATCTTCTTAAAAGTCTACTCTCCCTTTTTCCACCCCCTGCAGCTGCAAATGCTTCCATGTTCCCCGCATCAACTCCGTCCCTGAGGTTATCGCAGATTAGAAGGCAAAAAAAAACGCACTCGCGATGATATATTTTCAGAGCTCATGCAGTCCTCCCACACTGACAGGGCACAGCTGAATGCTTGGAGGCATTCGGTGGCAGAGGCCAGGAAAGCATACAGTGAGCATGATCGGAACACGCAGGAGGAGATGCTGAAGCTAACGGGGGAGCAAACGGACATGATGAGGCGTTTGCTGGAGCTGCAGGAAAGGCAACTAGAGTACAGACCACTGCTGCAGCCATTGTGTAACTGCCTGCCCTCCTCGCCAAGTTCCATATCCTCCTCACCCAGATGCCCAAGAACACGGGGGGGAGGAGGCTCTCGGCACGCTGCCACTCAACTCCAGGGGATGGCCCAAGCAACAGAAGGCTGTCATTCACACAAGTTTGATTTCTAGTGTGGCTACAATTAGCAATGTGGCCTTGTCCTTCCCTCCTCCCCCACCCCACCCCACCAGCAAACCCTTTGCACACCCAGGCTTCCTTTTACTAGTCAGCGTTGTCAGTGATCTCAAGTTTTTTTTAATAAAAAATGAATAGATTCAGAACAATAGGGACTTTATTTCCTGTGCCAACTGTGGTCAAAGGTGGGAGGGGGATTGGCTTACAGGGAAGTACATTCACCAAAGGGGGCGGCTTTGCATTAAGGACAAACACACACAACTGTCACACCGTAGTCTGGTCAGTCATGAAACTGTTTTTCAAAGTCTCTCTGATGAGCAGCGTGCCTCGGTGTGCTCTTCTAATAGCCCTGGTGTCTGGCTGTTCAAAATGGGCTGCCAGGCGATCTGCCTCAACCTCCCAACCCGCCATAAATGTCTCCCCCTTACTCTCACAGATATTATGGGGCACACAGCAAGCAGCAATAACAATGGGAATATTGCTTTCGCTGAGGTCTAATCTACTCAGCAAACTGCGCCAGCGTGCTTTTAAACGTCCAAAGGTACATTCTACCACCGTTCTGCACTTGCTCAGCCTATAGTTGAATTGCTCCTTACTGCTGTCCAGGCTGCCTGTGTACAGCTTTATGAGCCATGGGAGCAAGGGGTAGGCTGGGTCCCCAAGGATAACTATTGGCAATTCAACATCCCCCATGGTAATTTTCTGGTCTGGGAAGAAAGTCTCTTCTTGCAGCTTTTAGAACAGCCCGGAGTTCCGAAAGATGCAAGCATCATGCATCTTTCCCGACCATCCCACACTGATGTCGGTGAAATGGTCCTTGTGATCCACCAGTGCTTGCAACACCATTGAGAAGTACCCCTTGTGGTTTATGTACTGTTTGGCAAGGTGGTCCAGTGCCAACTTAGGGATATGCGTTCCGTCTATCACCCCACCACAGTTAGGGAACCCCAATGCAGCAATGCCATCCTCTATGACCTGCACATTTCCCAGAGTCACTACCCTTCTTAGCAGAAGGGTATTGATTGCCCTGGCTACTTGGATCACAGCAGGCCCCATGGTAGATTTTCCCACTTTGAATCGATTCCCGACCAACCGGTAGCAGTCAGGCATTGCAAGCTTCCACAGAGCTATCGCCACTCGCTTCTCAACTGTCAGGGCAGGTCTCATCTTGGTATTCCTGCGCTTCAGGGTGGGGGAAAGCAACTCACAGAGTTCCATGAAACTGACCTTACGCATGTGAAAGTTTCGCAGCCACTGGCAATCATCCCATACCTGCAACACTATGCAGTCCCACCAGTCTGTGCTTGTCTGCTGGGCCCAAAATTGTCGTTCCAATGTATCAACCTGCCCCAATGCCGCCATGGTATCCCAGTTGCCACATCCCATGTTTTCAGGAATATCTGTGTCCATGTCCTCCTCACAATCTTCGTCATGCTGGCGACTCCTAGCTAGGCTCTGCACATACTGCAGAATAATGCGCGAGATGTTTGCAATGCTCACAAAAGCAATGTGCAGCTGAGCGGGCTCCATGCTTGCCATACTATGGTGTCTGCATGGATAACCCAGGAAAAAAGGCGCAAAATGATTGTTTGCCATTGCTTTCAAGGAGGGAGGGAGGGGAGACTGATGACATATCCCCCAAACCACCTATGACAATGTTATTACCCCATCAGGCATTGGGAGCTTAACCCAGAATTCCAATGGGCAGTGGGGACTGTGGGATAGCTACCCATAGTGCACCACTCCGTGAGTCAATGCTAGCTATGGTATTGAGGATGCACTCCGCCGACCTAATGCGCTTAGTGGGGACATGCACAATCGACTGTATAAAATCAGTTACTAAAGATCAACTTCTATAAAATCGACCTAATTTCATAGTGTAGACATGCTCCAAGCCAACATTAAGAACTCTGCTGTAGGCCAACTGCTGCCAGTGTTTTGTATATTATGCCATCTAATCTTGTGCAAAGGAAAACTAATTAAAACAGTTCTTAAAGTGCTGGTACTAGCCGCTGACCAGTCTAGACTAGGGCTGCCAAATGTTAACAGTGGTGGAACTGAACCTGTGTTAGTAACAGTGTACTCGAGGCCAAAATATGGCAGAGGAATCTGTCTCTGAGATTCACTGATCTTAGGAAGAGTTAGTACTTCAACAAACTCTGGTTCCAGATGCTTAGGCAGTGATTTCCACGCCAGTTCAGTTGTCTGACTTTCTTTAAAGCTTGGCAGCAAAAATGTACTGCTTAATATTACTTTTTTATTTAACTTAAGTGACTTTAATAGAGTATAATGAGTTTAAGCTTTAACACAGGTTGTCATAATTTCAAATTTAATTCTAAATAGATTCATTTTTTTAAATAAACCCATATTTACATTAAAATATGATTTAAATTAAAATATCTGATTTTTTTAAATAAAAAAACCCAGATTTTTTTTTATCTGCCCTGCTCTATCTCTAGATTTGGTATGTGGGTGTTGGTGACTTATGATGTACAGGAGATTAGACTAGGTGATCTGGTGGTCCCTAGTGGCCTTAAATTCTATGATTCTCTGTGCCTCCGTTCTCTATCTGTAAAATGGGTATGTTAGTACAGTAAAAGCTGTTTTATCCGGCACTTCACCAACTGGAAAGCTCTATAAACCGGCATTTCTGATCTTCATTGAAAGTCCGGTTTATAGTCCAGTTGGCGCAGGGCTGGCAGGTTGCTGGGGTGTGGGAAGGGATGCGGAGCGAAGGCTCTGAGAGGGAGTTTGGGTGCGGGAGGAGGCTTGGGGTGCCAGATCCAGGGGACACTCACCTCAGGCAGCTCCCTGCAAGCAGCAACCTGTCCTGGCTGCTGCTAGGCAGAGGCACGGCAGGTGGCTCTGCATGCTATCTCCGCCCGAAGGCGCTGCCCCCACAGCTCCCATTGGCCAAGGTTCATGGCCAATGGGCGCTGCAGAGCCAACACTTACGGGGGCATCGCGCAGAGCTGCCTTCTGTGCCTCTGCCTAGGAGCAGCCGGGACAAGTCACCGCTTGTGGGGAGATACCTGAGGTGAGCGCCTCCCAGATCTGATACCCCAAGCCCCCTCCGACCCTCTGCCCTGAGCCCCCTCCTCCACCCAAACTCCCTCCCTCCTAGTTAACTGGCATTTTTAACTTACCGGCATCCCCCATTCCCCCAACATGCTGGATAAAACAGCTTTTACTGTACTTCTCTTGCTCACAAGGGTGTTGTGAGGATTAAATACATTTAAAAAATGGTGAGGTGCTTAGATACTATGGCATTGAGGGCCATATAAGTACCGTAGAGCATAGATAAAGAGAACTAACACGTATACAGAGGACTACTTACACATTGTTGGAGTTGTTCATTTTGAGAGGAGTGGAAGGGCCAGTAACCTTGTAATAATGCAGGCTGTGAAACTGAATCCCAGTAGAGAACTGACTATTTTGAAATGCAGATTACTCTGCTCCTGGAGCATGCTAGGAAATGGGAAGGAGTCTTGGGTTTTTTATAAACAGGGCCTCTTTCTCAATTCTTAGAAGAATGAATGGGGGAAAGATGGAAGTTAAAATTCCCATCAGAGATGGGTTTTTTTGGAGGGGAGGAGATTCTGAGAGGAAAAGTGTCTCAGCTATTCCTTGGTGTGTTTTGTATGTTAGTGTTATATTTTGCTTCCTGTGTTTTGTTTCACCTTTTAGCAGTTTAGGCATGTTGTTTATTGGTTTTTAATAAAGACTGTTTTAAATGAAAGAAACCAAATCTAAATCTCTGGTCTACTCTTGTCATCTACTACGAAAATGAAAATGGAGAACCCCAAAATACTGTAGACTGTGGTATCACTGGCATAACTTGTACTCTTCAGAATCTGCTGCTATTAAAATTCGGGGGATGTCTGTAGCATTACCCTGTTACCTGCTAACTCAGAAGTCCACATGCAGAATCCAGTATGCAAATAGTTTGAAACCCCTTAAAAGTTTTGGCTCCAGTGAATGGATTACAATATTACAAACATAATGACAGACCTGATGGCAACTTCAGCAAAAGTGTAGGTTTTGAGTATGTGCTTAAAATTAAATGAGGGGTTAAGGCCCAGATCCTCAAAGGTCATTAGGTGCCTAACTCCCATTGATTTCAATAGGAGTTAGGCACACAAATACCCTTGAGGATCTGGGCCTAAGTGCTTTCTTGAATAAAAATGGACTTCGCACATGCGTACATGCATTGCTGAATTGGGGCTTGTGTGCATATCTTGATGTCATCGCAAAAGTGGGCCTTTGATAATTTTACTAAAATGTCAGTAAAATTATTAATATCAACATGCTCTACTGTAGTTTCTTTGGAAAGAGGTTGGAACCAGAAATACACCATACAAAAGCAAAACAAAATCTTACCACACACCCAGTCAAAGCCTAACCTAAATATCATAGTTAGCAGTAGGATTCATCATTTATAGTTTAATGGAAAGATGTGTCTATATTCTAAGTCAGATCAAACTGAGCATAAATCTTTTGTTTTCTTGTCTTTCAGGGACAGTTTTGTGACTATTGCAATGCAGCTGATCCCAATAAAGCTCACCCAATAACCAATGCTATTGATGGAACTGAACGCTGGTGGCAAAGTCCTCCTCTCTCTTTAGGCTTACAGTATAATGAAGTGAATGTCACTTTAGATCTTGGACAGGTGAGTACGTGATCATTTTATGTGGAGCGTTAATGGGTTTGGCCATATTCTGTATCAATACAAAGGCCTTACAGTAGAAAGATGAAAATATTTGAATTAAGAATCTTGGTCTGCCATGTGATTCTTTTGTGGTTTATGTTCTGTGATTGTTACAGATTTAACTTTACTTAAGTGACTATCTTTCTCAGGAATGTTGACTGTGGGTTCTTGCCACAGACAATATATTGATTGCTATGAATTGGTGCCACTAGAATCTAAACACAATTAATTAATCTAAAGCTGCATAGGATCACCCCCCTAGAACTCAGGCTCTGCCTTTTATTCCATAACCTCTTTCCCCATGGCTCCAGGGGAAATTCATGCTGCACACTCTCTTGATGACAATAGTTGGAAGAGGATTACTTTAGCTGTAGGTGGATTCCATTAGCCATTCACAGGAAGCCTTCTGCTCTCTGCTGGACACTGCCTTAAAAGAAGAAAACTTGATTTAGAGTAGCCCAGAAAGGACACAACAGAGGCCGGTAGATGGGTGTTAATACAAATATTCGGGCTTCCCCTGCAGGGGAGAAGCAAGTAGCTAACACTAAAGACTCTGCATATGTAAATTCAGCTTTGTAGCTGTAGGGCCAGATTCTCAGCTGACATAAATAGGCACATCTTCATTAAAGTCAGCTGTGCTATGCCAATTTACACCAGCTGAGAAAATGGCCCATAGTCTTCATTCCGATTATGTCCATGCTAAGCCTCAGTCCAGATCTGTCCAATGAGAGGTTTCTTAGAAATGTTTCTTGAACCAGTTTAGTTGTAGGGTTCTATCATTTAGGCAATAAGTGTTTTGATGTAGAAGCCTGTGAATCTTTACTGATGATTAAGGCTGCGAGTCTGTCACAGAGGTCATGGAAATCATGGATTCCATTACTTTCCGGGACTTCTGTGACTTCTGCAGCGGCCGGTGGGGGTGAGGTGTCTGGCCTGGAGATCACCTGAGCAGCTCAGGCAGCCTCTGGGTCCGCCGCACTGGCTGCTGCTGGGGCAGTTTCAGGCCACCGCACCCCCCTTCCCCAGCACCACCGGGGTCTTGGGCTGCTGCGCCCCCCCCCCCTCCAGCAGCAGTGGGGGTTTTGGGCTGCCATGCCGCCCCAGCCCCCCAGCAGCAGTGGGGGTCCCGGGCCATGCACCACTGCCCCCCCAACCCCTGAGCACCCGCAGTGCCCCCAGGCTGCTCCCTACCCCAGAGCACCCAAGATTTAGTCAGGGGTATACAGTACAAGTCACGGACAGGTCATGGGCCGTGAATTTTTGTTTACTGCCCATGACCTGTCCATGACTTTTACTAAAAATACCCGAGACTAAAACGTAGTCTTACTGATATTAAAATCTCTAATGCACAAAACAAATTTTGAACAGGCACGTGTTACTACTGCATTATACACTGTATGTTAAAAATAAAATAGCCATTGTTGAGCTTTGGCAAGCTTCTGCCAAGCATTATTTTTCTGATCCAAACTGTGGTCCTTATCCTGCAAACACGCATGTGGATAGTTCCATTGACCTCAATGATATTATTCCAATGCTTAAAGTTAGAAATGTAAGTTTTTGCAGATATGGCCCTCAGTTTATAGAAAGTTGAATGGGATGAAAAACCAGGTGGGAACTGTTCACTTGGGGTGGAATTGGAAATAGGCCTATAGTGCTCTTCTCGTTCTCAGTTATTTCATAATATTGCCGTTGTCTGAGTTCTGGAAACAGGCTGATAGCTCTGGCCTGTACTTTTTATATGCACGATTCTTTTCTCTAAGGTTTCCAACTCAGAAGTAAGGAAAACATTCCTCAGTTTTATGCATATCTCCGTGTATGAGATTCTGTAATAAAATCTTTAGTGGGATCCTTCTTAATTTACATCTCTACTGTTTTATATGCTTTAAAAGTATATTTTCTTTTGCTTCTGTTCAGTATAAAAACAGGTGAACATAATATAGATCAAAACAAGAAATAGGAATAGAAAATTGAACTAAATATAGTTAGATAGCACAGAAGGCTTTTTTTTGGAGGGGGGGAGGACATCTGTATACCACATCTTTTTGTGATGCTCTGTGTTTCTATCTGAGAATAACTTGAAAGTTCGAGCTTCCAGGGGTAACTGCTTTTAGTTGCCTGAGTTTTTTTGTACCCAGGTTGAATTACCTTTCTCCCCGATTCTTCAAAGTTGCTGATTTCAGTTGGAGCTGCAGGTGTTTAGCGCTTCTGAAAATCAGGACTAACAGCTCAGTATTGTTCCCCTCTGGTGTTATCTGGACGGGTGATCTGCGAGGCCTCTCTAATCATTGCCTCTGGGAACCAGCCTTATCCTGTTCTGCTGTGAGAACCCCTACTCCTGGGCTGTTCACGCACAGCCTCTGGCATGTAAGCTGTTCCCAGCTACTTGCAAGTGAATGACACTCGCCAATATCTCCGGTACCAGACACAACCCTAGGAACCTCCGTCTCGCTGTGTCCAGTTATGCCCACTGGACGCTGCAAGCTTATATAAGTTCGTCAATTTAACAAAGAAATTGATATGTACCAGGCTTGTTATCCCAAGGGAAGCCTCTGACACACTTCAAACCAAAAGCACTGCTTCAGGTAGAATAAACAAAGAGATTTATTAGCTATAAAATAGATTTTAAGTGATTATAAGTCAAAGCATAACAAGTCAGATTTGGTCAAATGAAATAAAAGTAAAGCGCATTCTAAGCTAATCTTAACACTTTCATGTCCTTAAAACTTAGATGCTTCTCACCACAGGCTGGCTGGTTAATTTTCAGTCAGGCTCTCCCCTTTGATCAGTGCTTCAGTCGCTTGGTGGTGGTGGTGTCTGTAGATGTAGGTGGAAGAGACAGTGCATGGCAAAATGTCTCTCCCTTTTATCATGTCTTTTCTTTCCTCTTGGCTTTGCCCTTCTCCCCTTCAGAGTCAGGTGAGCATTACCTCAGCCCAAAGGAAGGGTGTGACTCCCTGGAAGGTCTAACAGATTCTTTTGTTGCTGCCTAAGCCAGTGTCCATTGTTCCTGTGAGGCTGGGTTGGGTTTGTCCCATACATGCCCTGACGAGGTGTGAACTGCCTCTCTGTTCTTGGAGAGTTTTTGCATGAGCTTGCTTTAAGC
Organism: Caretta caretta; assembly: GCF_965140235.1. NCBI lineage: Eukaryota > Metazoa > Chordata > Testudines > Cheloniidae > Caretta > Caretta caretta. The sequence continues at coordinate 81,902,792 of NC_134207.1, read as the reverse complement.
CATGAGGATACATTTTCAGCCTCATAACTATATAAGTGAAATCATAACTTCTAACCTTACTATAACAATTACTATAACATCACTATAACAACTATGCTCAGTGCATTATGACCCTTCCGAAGACACCCAACATGACAAACTTTGCATTGGATAACACGTGGGGATGTAGGGTGTTCTCCCGAGGTACAGAGCATCACAAACTCCCATCCTCAGAAGATATTTAGGCAGCTAAATCCTATTGAAATCAGTGGGCATCTAAATATTTTTGAGGATCTGGGCCAACATGTCTCAGGTTGGGGACCCAACGTTAGTGGCCATTTTTGGAAATTTGTGTATAAAAGTACATTGTGCTACAGAAGATTCTCTTTCTGACTACAGTAACTATTCATTGACATTGTTCATATAGGCTGTTCAGTTTTTGTTTAATAAGCTTTCAAGTGACTTGATTATAAGGGGAGGATCATGGTCTACTAATTAAAGATAAAGGCTGGGTTCTGTATGCAGCTCTGCCACTTACATTTCTGGGTGATCCTGGGCAAATTGCTCTCTGTGCCTTAGTTTCCTCTTCTGTAAAATGGGGTTAATACTTCCATACCTCACACAAGTGTTCAGCATTAATTCCGCAATGTTTTTGGAGCCCTTTAATATACTTGTGCAGAACTGGTGCAGAAATGGAGGTTTTTCAGTAGCTAAACTAAACGTCTGTGATTTTTGTTTTATAGAATTTTTTTATTTAAAACAAATTTAAATGAATTATACGTGCCAGTATTATATCTTGGTTCATTTCTCCACTGCACCTCTATGGAAAGAGCCATAGGTAGGGTCCTACCAAATTCACGGTCCATTTTGGTAAATTTCACAGTCCTAGCATTTTAAAAGTTTTGAATTTCATACTGACAGATATTTAAATCTTAAATGTCACGGGGTTGACACAAATCATGAATATGTATTTAAAAATATAAATATGCAAAGCCCTTAAGTCCGCGTTTCTCAAACTGGAGATCCTGACCAAAAAAGGGGTCACAGTGCTATTGTGGGGGGTTCTCGGTATTACCACCCTTACTTCTGTGCTGCCTTCACAGCTGGGTGGCCAGAGAATGGTGGCTGCTGGCTGGGAGCCCAGCTCCGAAGGCAGCAACGCCACCAGCAACGGTGCAGAAGTAAAGGCGGCATAGTATGATATTGCCACCCATAATACTGCGCTGCTGCTGCCGGTGGGGCAGAAGGGTGGCCATACCATACCATGCCATGCCATCTTCATTTCTGCACTGCTGCTGACGGTTCCTCTGCCTTCAGAGCTGGGCTCCCAGCCAGCAGCCACCACTCTCCAGCCGCCCAGCTCTGAAGGCAGTGCAGAAGTAAGGATGGCAATCCTGCAACCCTTCTACTTTAGCCAGATTTCACGGTCCATGACGCGTTTTCAGGGCCATGAATTTGGTAGGGCCCTAGTCACAGGCCATGTCTTCACTGCAGAGTTAATTTGGGGATTGGCATATGGATTAGCCTAGTCTAGGTGTGAACGGCCACACTGAAAAGCCATATCCAAGTTAGAAATCATAGAATCACAGAAGTGGAAGGGACCTCAGGAGGTCATCTAGTCCAGGACTAAGTATTATAGACCATCCCTGACAGGTGTTTATCCAACCTGCTCTTAAAAATCCCCAATGAGGGTGATTCCACCACCTCTTTGGGCAATTTATTGCAGTGCATAACCACCCTGACGGTTAGGAAGTTTCCGAAATCGCCCTTGCTGCAATTTAAGCCCATTGCTTGTCCTATCCTCAGAGGTTAAGCAGAACAATTTTTCTCCCTCCTCCTTGTAACAACCTTTTATGTACCAGTCTTCTCTTCTCCAGACTAAACAAACCCAATTTTTTCAATCTTCCCTCATACTTCATGTTTTCTAGACTTTTAATCATTTTTGTTGGTCTTCTCTGGACTTTCTCCAATTTGTCCACATCTTTCCTGAAATGTGGCACCCAGAACTGGACACAATACTCCAGTTGAGGCCTAATCAGTGCAGAGTAGAGTGGAAGAATTACTTCTTGTGTCTTGCTTACAATACTCCTGCTAATATGAGGGTTTTGTGTGTGGACTGGAGCCAGGTTAGGGGCAACACCTGAATAAGAGCTCTGGAAACTTCTGCAATGAAGACCTATTCATAGAAAGTTTAGGACGTCTGCTTTGCCTGCTATTGATAACATTGTTTAATAATTCGTCAGGTTAAGGCTGCGCAATGGTAACGTGATATTCAGAAGCAAGTATACAGCTAATGTTGATGTGTGAGCTTCCTTTACCTTCTAAGGTACAGACAGGATATTTTCACTCCAACGCATAAATGCAATAATTATTTTTGTGAATGTATGAAATATCTCTTAATTTTGTTCTTTCCTTTATTTTAATGTTGTTAGGTTTTAAATAGATTTTCTCACTAGGCAAACAGCGGCTTTGTGAGGCAGTTAGATTCCAGTTTCTCCCTTTCTCTGACACGCAGCACAACAATCCTGAACCCTAGAGCTGTGGGCACCCTGCAGCATTCTGTATGTGATATAATGTAGTTTGCAAACTGAACCCTACCCTTTGGTTTGCAATCTACCAACCTCTTTGTGTTTGAAGGTCTCCAATCCTCAAAGGTCCCAAGGAGCATCCTGCCTATTTCTCACCCCAGGCTCTAACCCCCCAGATGCTCCTTGCTTCAACTAAAAGCACTGGGCCTGCTATGTAACCTTTGCTGTCTACGGAGAATCTGGTGGCAGATGCTTGATCCATCTCTTTTAGATGTTGGATGCACCCCTCCCTTCGTATTTTTGGGAAAGGATGCAGGCTGTGTGCTCTCTGTCCATCAGACTCTTCAGAGACTACCTGGTTTATATGGTTATTTCCCAGTCGATAAAGGTTTTCTGGGTAGAAGGCTCTGTTCTCCTTGCTACTCCAGCACACTTGACAGAGATGGCCGCACGCTCCTGAGCGTGGGAAATAAGGAACCCCAAGAGCCGATAGGCTGATGGCCTTGGGTCTTGTGGTTGTGGGGAATGCTTGTAGACATGGGGGTATGTAGGAAAGATAGGTCGGTGGGTTCTTTTCCCACTTTATAGACTTAGTCCCACTCCTCTCCTTCAACCCCAGGATCAATTTGAATCTGAGGTTCACTCTTAGTATTTTGCATGATACTCACATACCTGCTCCACATCAGTCTGATGTGTATAAAACATTCTAATAAAAGCCATTTGCACAGTGTTATTAATGGAGAAGACGTGGTAAGGGCTATGGCCCCAAATACAGCAATGTGCATAAGCACAGGCCTAATTTTAAGCATGTGAATAGACCCATTAGTTTCCATGGAATTACTGACCTGCTTAAAGTTAGTCACTTGTTTAAAAGTGTTGTAGAACTGAGGGGCTGTAATACTGAAAGAAAGAGGGGAATATGTCTAACCATGCTAGGGGACAATTGCTTTACCCTTTATTTTAACGCAGTGCAAATCTCCCCGCTGATGAAGTGCACAAATTGTACCGCACTCCCATCATATTGACCAAGAATAAGTATATTAATGTATGTAAATGTATTAATGAACAACAGTGGCTCAGTTATGAATTGGTCATCAAATACCCACAGTTAGAGGAAGCAGAGTTATACATAATATTAAATGCTTTTCAAGTGCTGTGTTCCTGCTATTATACATTTTAACACTCTCCATGGAGTCGCTCACTTCCTGTGTTAATGTCATTGTTCAGAGGACAGTTTTCGTATACATCTGTTCTGTGAGAATGTTTGAAAGCTGGTTAAAACAGAAAACCACTCACTGGTGGTTCCATTTCACAAGAGACTGGGATGGTTTTGAAAGTCTAAATCCCTCCAGGATCTCAAAATCTGCCTATGCAGAAAGTAACATTTTGTTATTGTGAGGGCAGCCCTTGTGTTTTCAGACTCCTGAATGCAAAAATCCTGTCATACTTTTCTTTCTGGCTGGGTGTATTATAGTTATATTTTTCCAATCAATCACCATTCTCCTGAAAAATAAGACCAGCGTAATGCTGCTACCTGAGGCAATCTCTCCCTCGTGATAACATGTCTACTTACACTGTGGCTGTTCCTAACTTGTTTTAAGGTTGCTGGTACGCATTGTTGCAGCCTCACTCTTGCTTTTAATCACTGAAGCGGACCAGTTTCTTTCAAAATTGGTTTCTGCATTTTTTGTCTCTTTGAATCCAGAATGTCTGCCTGAAGTTCATTAATCTGCACTTGACTCCCTGGGTTGCTTAATTTTAGCAGATGTGTCTTCAGATTTGGCTTCCAGAGAGATTAAACTCTTCAAACGCCCATCAGTCGCTGCTCTAATATTGTCCTAAGTATCTCAAAATTTTCTGTTCTGAAAAGAGGAGGTGAAGGTGCAGGAGAGCAGCATAATGGTGGTTGCTGAGAAAAGGATGTCTGACAACTAAAATGATTTTTTAAAAAAGATTTGTCATTGCTCTTAGTTATGCTTGGTCTCTTTACTGTGCTTTATTGACAGTAACGTAAATGCTCAAATGTCCAGACGCAGTAAGATTTTGTGCACTAAATAAAAAATGTGCTATGTAATTTCTTCCATATAATCCTTTAAATAAACTTCTATGGTAAATGGAAGCTATGGAGTGGACATCTGCTATGTCAAAAATACTATTTTTCTCTCTTTAAGTAAAATATGATATATTCTTTAAACCATAGGTTCTTAACCTGAGGTTAACAGACAGATGTCAGTGTGTCATAACCATCTAGCCTTCCTTTACGGCTAGATGGCTGAAACTCTTTTCTATTGTAACATAGAACCATGGTATGGAAAATGTTGAGAAACACTGTTAAAAGCTGATTTATAGTTCATCTTTCAGTGATAATGCTAGAGAAATATCTAGAAGACCAATTCAAAAAATGTTGCTGAGATTCCTTTGTGCATAGATGCATATGGGTCAAATTTTGCTTTCCCTTACTCTGTGTATATTTGCAGTAACTCCATTGTCTTCAGTGGAGTTCTTGTGGATTTCAGCTGGCCTCATTGTCTCAGGAGTGAATTCTGTGTGCATGTGTGCCTACGTACACAGACACAGTCATCTCCCCAAAGTAAAAGGTCAGAACAGCATAGAACATATGAGGAGAAATGATTTGTGGTGGACCTGAATCTCCAAGAAAAAGATTGAGCACAATGCAGTTTACTGTTTGTTTGTTTTTTTAGTGCTGTGTTGCTGGAGCATTTGGCATCTCAGGAAATAAATTCTCATAAAAGTGAAGAATTTTCATCTTGCATGTTGGACTTGGATTTTTTATTCTTGAGTACTTTCCAGAAAATCACTGCATGGCAACCTCCTGTGTAACAGGCCTCTCCAATGAGCGGAGAGCATAGCCCTAAAGTACTTGGTGAAACTAATTGCTTCAGCAAACATGGTGCCCTCATCTAGCAACAGGGATCAGGTCCCTGCTTGCCTTCAGATCAGGAAAACATTTTTTAGATTTTATTTTTCCATTATCACATCTGTACCTTATATGGGCTGTAAATAGACCAACAGCACCATGAAAATGGTGACAAAATCTCTCCAAGTAACTGTGTTGCAATACAGTAGTTACGTATTTACTTTCTATGGTATGAATCCCTTTAGTATGTGAGCACCTCACAAATATTATTGAATTAACCTCACATCACCTCTATAAACTATTATGGTCCCTATTTTCTAAAAAAAGGGAAACTGAGGCACAGAGAGCTCTTGCCCAAGATTACACAACCACAAGCAGAAAAGCTCAGCAACTGAGATTCAGCTCTTGGTTTACACTGTGATCTTGCTTTTATCCAGTTTTACAGCTAAATTTAATATTAATTAGTATTCACACCTCCCTCAAACCAACCAAGAACCTTAAGCCAGTGGTATGATCTTTGGAAGACTTGAGGTTTTTACAAGTTCTGACGATAATGAAGGTTTTAAAATATTTAAACATTACTCACAACTTGGCAAATGGTGTGAAGTGCTTTTACACTAGGCACTTTTTGTGGGTTGAATCTGTCCTCTGTGACTAACCCTTTATGTGCTCAAATTAGCAAGGCTCTGCTGAGACTATTAATCAGCTGTCTGGTTACATGTTGTGATTTAAAATCTCTTCTCTTAAATCTCTTCTCATAAATCTGACACTTTATATTAGTAGATTGCAGTGTTGTAGCTGTGTTGGTCCCTGGGTATTAGAAAGGCAATGTGGATGGACCAACTTCTGTTGGTAAGAGAGACAAGCTTTTGAGCTTACACAGAGCTCTGTGTAAAACAAGTGTCCAGTCTTGCAGTCTTTTTTCCCAGGCGAAGCTCCCATTGGAGATTTGCCTGGTCGATGACTGTAAGATTCAATTCACAAAAAATAATAATTTGTCACATCTATAGCACTTTGCAAGTGAAGATTTTAAAGCATTTTTAAATAATTAAGCATCACAAAAATCTCCTATGTGAAATGAGTAAGGGATATTCAGGAATCAATTCACTCACCATGGAAGTGCAGCTAGCTCTGGTGTGTTGTGCAGCAGCTCTTGAAGAGCACAGATGAGTTCTATATATAACATTAGGACAGCAGTTGAAGATCAGTATTATATTCTCTTGAATGTGCAGGGGGATTTTCAGATTGACATAATGGGCTACATTGCTTTCTCACAGACCCACATGTAGAGGTTTCTGTGTAGCATTGTCCCTTTGGCTGGCTCTCTGGAGTTGGGATCCTCATGGAAAAGAATTGGGGACTTTGGGGGCCTGGAAGCAGGGCTGTATATCACTGCCTCAGCAGTACCACAGCAATTAGGCAGAAAAGATCATACAAACTTTCCCATCCCCTGCCTCTCACTGCATAAGAGAAACTTGGTTCTGGGAGCATCAGCTTGCAGAGTAAGTTGTGGGAGTACATTTCCAAAGGAGCTGTGTTGCCTGGGAGTATGAGAAGGAACACTGGGGGCCCTAGGGTTGGCATGGAGGTACCCCACAACCCTCCCACACTTGGCTCTTTCCCTAAGGCAGTGATTCTCAATCTGTGGCCTGCTTGTGGCCCAGTCAGCACATAGCTGTGGCCATGTGACATCCTCAGGACCGTAATCAGGGCATGGCAGGAGGAGCACCTGTCTTGGATGGGGGTGCATAAATGGGGCGGTGCAGGATCAGGCCCAGCATCCGCTCCCATGCAGGATTGGGCCCAGCGGAATAAGCCCCCGCCCCCATCTCCTGGCAGGATTGGGCTCAGCAGCATCACCAGGAGGCCAGGGTGCTTAGCACATTCACAGTGTCTTGGCACATTCACAGTGTCTTCACATTCACAGCCAGTGACCCTGGCTGAAGCAGGCTTCCCGGTACTAGGACTGCAGCGGCGGGTGGGCTGTAGCCAAGGTAGGAGATCAGCAGGTGCAGGGAGGGAAGGTGCAGGGTGCTAGGGCTGCAGGGCACACAGGGAGAAGGGTGCTGGGGTATGGGAAGGAGGCTAGGGCCATGGGGAGGGGAGTACAGCTGGTGTGTGGGGGTTAGATTCTACGTGGGGGAACTGGTGACTGGGGGCAGTCGCTGGATGGGGGGGTTGAGTGCTGGGGGGCATTCCTTGGGGGGGTGCTGGGAGTTCCTGGTGGCAGTTGCTAGGTGGTGGGCTGGGTGCACTGGGGGCAGACCCTGGCTGGGGGACTGGATGCTAGAGAGGTTAGTTCCTGGAGCGGGGAGGGAGGCTATTCTGCCCTGGACAGGTCACCCTGTCTCTGCAGGGCAGGCAGGTGTGCCAGCCCAGTGTTTGTGGAGGTCTGAATGCTGGGGGGGATAGTCCCAGGGGGAGTTGGGTGATGGGAGCATTCTCTAGTTGTGGGGGCAGTCCCTTACTGGGGGTGTTGAAATGAAAGGTACTACATCGATTTGAATCGTACTGCTGTCATGTAACAAATACAAAATCTTTTTTTTTTTTTTTGGTAGATATACAGGTAGTATACATATTGTGTGGATGCAACCCACATAACATACAGAAAGCTGCATATGCGGTCCATAATTGTAAATAGGTTGAGAACCACTGGTCTAAGGGATCCTGGCAGTTTGGGGGCAGGCTTGTTACCCATTCTTTGGGAGAAAATCTTTTCCAAGTGCTGAAGTGATTTTGGAGTTTTCCTCATCTCTACAGGTTTCTTTGTGTGGGGACATGGGTGCTAATTCTACTACTTTTGCAAAAAGTGCCACAGATCTTTAAGCATGACACATGGTTAGGACCGCTGCTTTATTGTCCTTTCCAAAAGATAGCACCGTTCATTCACCATGCACGAAGCAGTCAATCCTGCAAATCCTAATATCACTTTCAGACATATATTTATTATGTAGAAGGAAGAGTCCCACCTTCTGAATCACCAACATAATTTCTTATAGCACTCAGGTGTTACTTGAACGTCTCCCATCCAAAGACTCATCTATCCTGACTTATAGTAGCACCCCAGCGTTATGAACACCTCGGGAATGGAGGTTGTCCATAACTCTGAAATGTTCTGTAACTCTGAACAAGAGTTATGGACTTTAGCCACAGGGGGAGAAGGGAGTTAGGGCTGCAGCCACAGGGTGGTGGGAGTCGGGGCTTCTGACACTGGGACGCCAGGGCACTGGGTGGGGGGCTCAGGGCTTCTGCTCCATGGGAGCACCAGGGCTCAGGGCTTTAGACCTGGGCGGGAGTACAGGGGCTTCAGCCCTGCTGCTTCACTCCCAGTTTCAGCCTAGCGGTGGAGGGTGGGGGGGTAGGGGTGGCGGGGCTCAGGCTTTAGCTACAGGTGCGAGAGTGCTCGGGCTGAAACCGGCGCTTGAGCCCTGGCACACCCGTGTCCCCCGGAGTGCTGAAGCTGGGAGTGGAGCCGTGGGACTGAAGCCTAAAGCCCTAGCACTCCCCCCATTTAAAGCTCTGAGCCCTGGTGCTCCTGATGGTCAGAATCCCCCCGCCGCCTCCCCCCCCCCCGCCCCGAGTACTGATCTCTCCCCCACACTCCGGGTGCAGTCCCAATTCTCCTGTGGCTGAAGCCTTGAGCCCCAGGGCTAAATCCCCCAGGCAGTACTGTACAGTATTTGCAGGGTTTTTTTGTCTGCGCTGCTGTCTGATAGATTACTTCCAGTTCCACAGGGTGTCCGGTTGACTGGTAAGTCTGTAACTCTGGTGTTCCTGTCTTTGAGATTCTTCTGTACTTAGCTTGAACATTCTGCTGGGATCACATCACAATATTTGATTGTACTACAGTAATAGCATTACCAGTCATGAGCTCTAGTTCAACTTAGCATTATAATATAAATAAACAGACTGACTATCTAAAAAGAAAAGGAGTACTTGTGGCACCTTAGAGACTAACCAATTTATTTGAGCATGAGCTTTTGTGAGCTACAGCTCACTTCATCGGATGCATACTGTGGAAACTGCAGAAGACATTATATACACAGAGACCATGAAACAATACCTCCTCCCACCCCACTCTCCTGCTGGTAATAGCTTATCTAAAGTGATCATCAAGTTGGGCCATTTCCAGCACAAATCCAGGTTTTCTCACCCTCCGCCCCTCCCCACAGGTTTTCTCACCCCCCCACCCTTTTTTTTTTTCTTCAAAAAAACACACACACAAAAACTCACTCTCCTGCTGGTAATAGCCCATCCAAAGTGACCACTCTCTTTAAAATGTGTATGATAATCAAGGTGGGCCATTTCCAGCACAAATACAGGTTTTCTCACCCCCCCACCCCACCCCCTTTTTTTTTTTTTTCAAAAAAACACACACACAGAAACTCACTCTCCTGCTGGTAATAGCTTATCCAAAATGACCACTCTCCCTACAATGTGCATGATAATCAAGGTGGGCCATTTCCAGCACAAATCCAGGTTTTCTCACCCCCCGTGTATGGGGGTGGGGGGGGGAAGAAAACCTGGATTTGTGCTGGAAATGGCTCACCTTGATTTTCATACACATTGTGAGGAGAGTGGTCACTTTGGATAAGCTATTACCAGCAGGAGAGTGAGTTTGTGTGTGTGGTTTTTGGAGGGGGGTGGGAGGGTGAGAAAACCTGTATTTGTGCTGGAAATGGCCCACCTTGATTATCATACACATTTTAAAGAGAGTGGTCACTTTGGATGGGCTATTACCAGCAGGAGAGTGAGTTTGTGTGTGTGTGTGGGGGGGGGGGGGGCGGAGGGTGAGAGAACCTGGATTTGTGCTGGAAATGGCCCAACTTGATGATCACTTTAGATAAGCTATTACCAGCAGGAGAGTGGAGTGGGAGGAGGTATTTTTTCATGGTCTCTGTGTATATAATGTCTTCTGCAGTTTCCACAGTATGCATCCGATGAAGTGAGCTGTAGCTCACGAAAGCTCATGCTCAAATAAATTGGTTAGTCTCTAAGGTACCACAAGTACTCCCTTTCTTTTTGCGAATACAGACTAACACGGCTGTTACTCTGAAACCTGACTATCTAAAGATACTATCTGATAATGAACGGTCCATTTATTACTTCATAAGGATAGAATCCCCGAAGAGACTTAGACATTGCAACATTGAGTGTTATAAGCACCTAGCTTTTAGGTGCCTAGAAAGTCAAAGGAACAGCATAGTGATCCACAAAGCTGACTTAGGCACCTAGGCTCCCCCTACAATGAATGAGGATAGATAGGCAGCTAAGAACATGGTCCACAAAAGCTACCATACTAGATGGCTCCCTGCCTATGCTAGCCCATGAGAGACAAAGGTATCATAGAATCATAGAATATCAGGGTTGGAAGGGACCTCAGTAGGTCATGTAGTCCAACCCCCGGCTCAAAAGCAGGACCCATCCCCAATTAAATCATCCCAGCCAGGGCTTTGTCAAGCCTGACCTTAAAAACTTCTAAGGAAGGAGATTCCACCACCTCCCTAGGCAACGCATTCCAGTGTTTCACCACCCTCCTAGTGAAAAAGTTTTTCCTAATATCCAACCTAAACCTCCCCCACTGCAACTTGAGACCATTACTCCTTGTCCTGTCCTCTTCCACCACTGAGAATAGTCTAGAACCATTCTCTCTGGAACCACCTCTCAGGTAGTTGAAAGCAGCTATCAAATCCCCCCTCATTCTTCTCTTCCGCAGACTAAACAATCCCAGTTCCCTCAGCCTCTCCTCATAAGTCATGTGTTCCAGACCCCTAATCATTTTTGTTGCCCTTCGCTGGACTCTTTCCAATTTATCCACATCGTTCTTGTAGTGTGGGGCCCAAAACTGGACACAGTACTCCAGATGAGGCCTCACCAATGTCGAATAGAGGGGGACGATCACGTCCCTCGATCTGCTCGCTATGCCCCTACTTATACATCCTAAAATGCCATTGGCCTTCTTGGCAACAAGGGCACACTGCTGACTCATATCCAGCTTCTCGTCCACTGTCACCCCTAGGTCCTTTTCCGCAGAACTGCTGCCTAGCCATTCGGTCCCTAGTCTGTAGCTGTGCATTGGGTTCTTCTGTCCTAAGTGCAGGACCCTGCACTTATCCTTATTGAACCTCATCAGATTTCTTTTGGCCCAATCCTCCAGTTTGTCTAGGTCCCTCTGTATCCTATCCCTGCCCTCCAGCATATCTACCACTCCTCCCAGTTTAGTATCATCCGCAAATTTGCTGAGAGTGCAATCCACACCATCCTCCAGATCATTTATGAAGATATTGAACAAAACCGGCCCCAGGACCGACCCCTGGGGCACTCCACTTGACACCGGCTGCCAACTAGACATGGAGCCATTGATCACTACCCGTTGAGCCCGACAATCTAGCCAACTTTCTACCCACCTTATAGTGCATTCATCCAGCCCATACTTCTTTAACTTGCTGACAAGAATACTGTGGGAGACCGTGTCAAAAGCTTTGCTAAAGTCAAGAAACAATACATCCACTGCTTTCCCTTCATCCACAGAACCAGTAATCTCATCATAGAAGGCGATTAGAGTAGTCAGGCATGACCTTCCCTTGGTGAATCCATGCTGACTGTTCCTGATCACTTTCCTCTCATGTAAGTGCTTCAGGATTGATTCTTTGAGGACCTGCTCCATGATTTTTCCGGGGACTGAAGTGAGGCTGACTGGCCTGTAGTTCCCAGGATGCTCCTTCTTCCCTTTTTTAAAGATTGGCACTACATTAGCCTTTTTCCAGTCATCCAGGACTTCCCCCATTCGCCATGAATTTTCAAAGATAATGGCCAATGGCTCTGCAATCACAGCCGCCAGTTCCTTTAGCACTCTCGGATGCAACTCGTCCGGCCCCATGGACTTGTGCACGTCCAGCTTTTCTAAATAGTCCCTAACCACCTCTTTCTCCACAGAGGGCTGGCCATCTATTCCCCATGTTGTGATGCCCAGCGCAGCAGTCTGGGAGCTGACCTTGTTCGTGAAGACAGAGGCAAAAAAAGCATTGAGTACATTAGCTTTTTCCACATCCTCTGTCACTAGGTTGCCTCCCTCATTTATTAAGGGGCCCACACTTTCCTTGGCTTTCTTCTTGTTGCCAACATACCTGAAGAAACCCTTCTTGTTACTCTTGACATCTCTTGCTAGCTGCAGCTCCAGGTGCGATTTGGCCCTCCTGATATCATTCCTACATGCCCGAGCAATATTTTTATACTCTTCCCTGGTCATATGTCCAACCTTCCACTTCTTGTAAGCTTGTTTTTTATGCTTAAGATCCGCTAGGATTTCACCGTTAAGCCAAGCTGGTCGCCTGCCATATTTACTATTCTTTCGACACATCGGGATGGTTTGTCCCTGTAACCTCAACAGGGATTCCTTGAAATACAGCCAGCTCTCCTGGACTCCTTTCCCCTTCATGTTAGTCCCCCAGGGGATCCTACCCATCCGTTCCCTGAGGGAGTCGAAGTCTGCTTTCCTGAAGTCCAGGGTCCGTATCCTGCTGCTTACCTTTCTTCCCTGTGTCAGGATCCTGAACTCAACCAACTCATGGTCACTGCCTCCCAGATTCCCATCCACTTTTGCTTCCCCCACTAATTCTTCCCGGTTTGTGAGCAGCAGGTCAAGAAAAGCTCCCCCCCTAGTTGGCTCCTCTAGCACTTGCACCAGGAAATTGTCCCCTACGCTTTCCAAAAGCTTCCTGGATTGTATATGCACCGCTGTATTGCTCTCCCAGCAGATATCAGGAAAATTAAAGTCACCCATGAGAACCAGGGCATGCGATCTAGTAGCTTCCGCGAGCTGCCGGAAGAAAGCCTCATCCACCTCATCCCCCTGGTCCGGTGGTCTATAGCAGACTCCCACCACTACATCACTCCTGTTACTCACACTTCTAAACTTAATCCAGAGACAATCAGGTTTTTCTGCAGTTTCGTACCGGAGCTCTGAGCAGTCATTCTGCTCCCTTACATACAGTGCTGCTCCCCCACCTTTTCTGCCCTGCCTGTCCTTCCTGAACAGTTTATAACCATCCATGACAGTACTCCAGTCATGTGAGTTATCCCACCAAGTCTCTGTTATTCCAATCACGTCATAATTCCTTGACATCAGCAGGACCTCCAGTTCTCCCTGCTTGTTTCCAAGGCTTTGTGCATTCGTATATAAGCACTTGAGATAAGTCCTGCTCCTTTCTCAGAGATAGGCGCCTAGCTCTGCTAATGATCCATGAACAGAAACCCCTCTCCTGGCTTAGGTGCCTACATAATTTCTTTTGGACATGAGTTAGGCACCTGTCCTGCTCCACGCAAAATGGCTGGTGATGGTGTCACCCACCTTATAACTCTTAGCCAAGTTGTTAGAACGCTTACCCGGGAGTGGGAGATCCAGGATGGGGAGAAAGGATTGGAAATGAAGTCTCCCACCTGTCAGACTAAATGTTGAACTATGGGATATTGTGCTGTGGAGCTCCTTCAGTCTCTCCTTTTGAAGCTGTTCCACCAGATAAATAAATGAAGAGTGATTGAGCCAAAGAGAGAGAGAGAGATCCTGTAGTTCAGTGGGTAGGGCACCCAGCTGGAGAGCGGGAGACCCTGGGTCAGATGCCTCTGCTCCAATCCTTCTTTCATTATTTATTTATCCACAGTGCAACAGCTTCAACAGGTAAGACTGATGGAGACCCATATCAGAATAGCTCAGTGGTCAGAGCACTCTCCTGAGAGGTGGAAGGCCCCACTTCCAATTCTTTCTCCCGCTCTGTGTGGGAGGGGAGAATTGAAACTGGGGTCTCCGACATCCCAGATGAATACTCTTACCACTACATAGGCACCAACTCTGTGGGTGTTCCAGCCCTAAGCACCCACTAAAAATATTAGTGGGTGCTTAGCACCCACTGGCAACCAGCTCCTTCCCTCCTCCCCAGCACCTCCTATCCACCAGCGGCCCCACCACTCAACTCCTCCCCCTCCCTCCCAGCACCTCTCACCCACCACAATCAGCTGTTCTGCGGAGTGCAGGAGGCACTGGGGGGGGAGGGGTAGGAGTGGGGCCGGGGCGTGCTTGGGGGAGGGGGCAGAACTGGGTGGGAAGAGACAGGGTGTAGTGGGGGTGGGGGCTTGGGAGAAGGGGTGGGGTAGGGGTGGGCCTGGGGTGGACTGAGGACAGGAAGTGGTGGGGCAGAGTGGGAAGAGGTGGGGTGGGGGCTTGGGAGAAGGGGTCAGTGCTGACAGGGCCTGGGGTGGAACTGGGAATTGAGCACCCCTGGGACCCAGAGGAAGCCAGCTCCTGTGAACCACTGGGCTAAAAGTTATAAGGTGGGTGGTGGCACCAGCTCCTCCTCTGGAGTCCAGTCTGGACAGTGCCTTCTAAGCATGTCCAGCTGATAAGCTCCGTGGGCAAGTTAGGTGGTTGAACGCCTGTCTTCCTTCCCCTGGTTTGTGAATCACTCCTAGGCCTAGATGAGAGATAGGCACCCAGATGCTTAAAGCGAGGCAGCAGTGCACATGCCCAGAGGCAGAAACTCAGGCACCCAGGGAACTTTTATTTTGAAAAACTTAAGTGTCAAGTGAGTTTAGGCGCTTACAGGGTTCAGTGGGAATTTTGTGCATCTCAGTGTGGGACTTAGGCATCTAAATATGGGTTTAGGCATCCAAGTGACTTCATGGATTCCACACTAAGACTATAAACATCAGATGCTGCACTGAATTACCAGTTATAAATCAATGTAAATATACCCTCTCTTACACAAATACTATCTTTGAAGGTGGAGCTGGTTTTATTTTTTATAAAAGCAATAAGACTTTAATTATAAAATCTCATTAACTGTTCTAATATTTCATTACTGTTCGTTTTCTCATGGTTGCATAAATCTGTCTGCTGGCACTTGCATTAAATATGTATGTTGGCAGATATGAGATTGTTCTCATGTAAAATATACAGAAAGACATTTTTGAATACATGCATCATGACGATCACACACTTCTTGAAATCTTGTTCTCCCTCTGCTTTCATGTCCTTGCCCTCTTCTGTTCTCCGAGTCCTCCTAACTATTAGGTGGCTCCTCCAGCATCCTTTCTAGAAGGACTTCTTTACTTTGACTCTCTGTATGGGTCGTACTGAGCCCTGTCATTCATCCCTTCCTGTTCTCCATCGGATCTCATTCACCCACATGGCTTTAATTACCATCTTTAAGATGATGACTCATAGCTGTACCTCTAGTCTCCGCTCCTGCTTTCTGTCCAGTCCTACATCTCAACATGTCTCACTGACATCTCCTCCTGAATATCTCACTGTCATCTTAAAATTAACAGGGTCAAAATGGAACCCCTGATTTTTCCTGCCAAACCTCCTCCTCCCCCCGCTTTCTGTCAGTGTTGACAATGCTGCCATTCTCCCTGTCCCTCCAGATTTGAGCCTTCATAAAAGGATTTGTTTTATCTCCTGCCTGTGGGCTCAGTCCCACAAATCCTTACTCATATGAATAGCTTTGCTGTTCTGTGAACAAATAGTCAATATGTAAGAATTATTATGTACATTGAGTGTGGTCTCAGTCCAGTTTCCAATGGAAAAGTGACTATATGAAAAAACTACATAGTTATAACAGTCACTAAATGGCACAATTGTCAACTGTCTCAACAGAAAGACCAAGGGTTGAATGGGCCTGGATATTGAACTACCCTTTCACCTCTGGAAGTGTTTCTTCCGGAACATGGAGAAGGCTCATTGGCCAAGACGTATAGGGAACCTTACACTACTGGTGGGATACCATTCCTGTTCAGTGAACAAAGGATTGGAATCTCTAGTACTGTCAGTGAGGCACATTTTACAAACACTGAATGCAAACAATGAAATAAAAGAAGACATTATTGTGCTGTAGTTCTTTGCAGGAGTAAGGAGCTGTTATTTACAATCACTGACTTCATTATCTACACCATTACCTGAAAGGGGCTTTAAACCCAAAGCAATTTGTGCGGCAGCTGCTTCTACTTGTGGATCTCTGTATTGGTCTAGCATCAGTGGCTAGTATTAAAATGACATGAACGTTGAAAGCATATTAAGTCTTGTAAATGTAAACACAAGTGGGTACTTGAATTTTAATGGGAAGAATGATCTCTTCTTGTGGTTTTGGCAGATGGAACTTGGGTTTTAGAATTCATCATTTCTGGGTAAGCAAATGTGGTAAGAAACCTGGTTCAGCTTGCCTGGGGTTGGCTTTTTTGTACTGTAGTTTCAGATGCAAAATTTGTGGCTTGGGATTTAGCAAATACTAATTTCCAGCAATGGTAGTTACTCCTTTGGATAACTGTGGTGGCTCTTAGGTCTTGCTGAGATGTTAACAAAGAATGATGGAAATAATCTTGATTCCATCCCTGAAGAAACCAGAAGTTTAATTTATATCAATATCACAGGATTTGGCAACAGTAACCAAAATGCATGGGATCATAAATTGACTAATTTAAAATAATTGCTCATTTTAGGGTCTGATCTTAGACTGATTCCTGGGTGGTGCTGGAGGCCCTAATTCAGCAAAGCACTTACGCACACGCTTACAGGCAATCATGTGCCTAACACCCATTCAAATCAATGAGAGTAGGATGTGCTTGGTACTTAATATGTACTTAAGTGCTTTGCTGAATTAGGGCTTCAATTCTTGTTGGTTATTGAGGGCACTCAGCACCTCCCAAAAGGTGCTCATCATTTTTCAGGATTGGGCCCTTATCTGGGTAGGTTACTGTATGTGTAGAAAATCTTCATACTTTCTTCCCTCTCTCACATTCTATAGGTAACAAATAAAATTAGATCATGTGTCTGCTGGTAAGGAGTTTCTACTACTCTTTGTAGTCAGTATTTGTAGGATTGGGCCATTATTTTGTATGAGCAGGGTAGGTATCCTGTTGTCTTTTTGCATAATGTACAATGCTAAGCACAATAGTCATCACTCAACAAATAATAACAAATCGCTGAAAAGATTACAAGAACAAATGCAGTTAGATTGACAAATTAGCCAGGTTTAGGTCCTCAATAGTACATAGTATATTTTTCTTCTCAATTACATTGTATGAATTGTATATATTATGTTACATAAATCTAAGCACACTGTCGGAGTCTCATCTTGATAGCTGGAAAATAGACATCTAACACCAGCATTCGTGATTGAAATTAGTTTTATTCCTGCTATTATGCAGATTGCATACTAGGCTCCCACAGTTTTTATTCCTATTGAAAGATAAATTAGTGTTTAAAACCAGGTTTAAAAGAAACTAGTTTCTGAACTAAGTTAAAAGAAAACACTTGTTAAACTTTTCTTTGTACACAGGCAAAATGCTCATTTGGTTTATACCACATTTTTGTTACATAATAGTTTGTTTTCAGCATCAAGTGAACAAAACATTTGGTTTAGTTTTCTATTAAGGGAGAAAGGGCAAGGAGATGTATGCGACACATTTAAAGTATAAGATACTGAAGCAATGTATGGTCAATAAGGCCCCAGTTGTGTATACCCGCACATACTTAACGCTGTGAACTTGAGAAGTCCCATTAACGTCATTAGGACTGTACACATGTGTAGAGTTAAGCGCGTATACAAGGGTTTTTGCTGAATTGGAATCTAAGCTTGTTTTGCACCTGACTTTATATTATGAGTGGCTGACAGCGCCACCGGTAACAGAGAGTAGCAGGTATCCCACTCACATTAAGTGCTGAGCTTCCAGACAGAGCAATGCAACTTTGTGAGTAACCTATGGGACCGAAAGAGCAAATGACTAGTTTGGTGCCTCAGTAAGCAGTTTATGCATGTTGTCACCTGATTTACACATGCAGCTGCAGTAATTGCACATAAAAACGCACCATTGTGCATGCACTTCAGGCCTTCCTTTCTGCCAATGTGTTTCAATGTGCAAGTGGATCTTGAGAGCCTCTGCTGAAGTTTCAAAGAAAAAAAAGATGAAGTCAGAAGATGGCCCCATCTCAGAGCCCGCACTCGCAGCTGGAGCCGGCACCCCCTCTCGCATCTCAATCCCCTGCCCCAGCCTCATGAAAATGAGCGAGTGAGCAAGGGTTGGGGAGAGTGAGCAATGGAGGGAGGGGGGATGGAGTGAGCAGGGGGCAGGGCCTCAGAGAAGGTGCAGGGCATGGGGTGGGGCAAGGGTGTTTTGGTTTTCTGCAAATAGAAACTTGGCAACCCTACTTGATACCCGTTTCTTACCTTCTCCCATTCTGGGTCTATTACCATGGGAACCCCGTGCATGGAACTCATTCTCAAAGTCCTAGTCTTGCCACTACTGATCTTTGGAACGTGAAGATTTTGAATGATTAAAGCCTTTTCCATATATTTTATTTAGACTTTATCAGTAATAAAATAATATAATAATTAATAATAATAATTATCAACTTCATGAAAAAACTCGTACAGATACAGAGAGACATCATCTTCCTTTCCAAATGCAAACAGATGGACCTCATACCAAAAGGACTGAAGGTAAAAAATCCATTACAATTTACATACCACACAGACTATGCTGTAAGCTTGTGCCACACACTCTCAAAGAAACTGCGGAACTACCTGATCAACATCCTTTACAGCAAACAGGGAAAGATTAAGAATGAGCTCTCCAAACTGGATACTCTCATGAAAAAACAACCTTCCACACATACTTCCTCATGGCTGGGCTTTACAAAAACCAGACAAGCCATTTACAACACACACTTTGCTTCTCTACAAAAGAAAAAGGACAGTAAACTATCTAAACTACTACATACCACAAGGGGCCACAACAGTGGTTCCCTTAACCCACCCAGCAATATTGTTAATCTATCCAGCTATATTCTTAGTCCAGCAGAAGAATCTGTCCTATCTCGGGGCCTCTCCTTCTGCCCCTCCACCCCCATGAACATGATACAGTTCTGTGGTGACCTAGAAACCTATTTTCGACATCTCGACTCAAGGAATATTTCCAATACACCTCTGAACAACATACTAACTCACAGAGACCTTTCTACCAACACTACAAAAAGAAGGATTCTGGGTGGACTCCTCCTGAAGGTCGAAACAACAGATTGGACTTCTACATAGAGTGCTTCCGCCAACGTGCATGGGCTGAAATTGTGGAAAAGCAGCGTCACTTGCCCCATAAACTCAGCTGTGAAGAACACAATGCTATCCACAGCCTCAGAAACAACTCTGACATCATAATAAAAAAGGCTGACAAAGGAGGTGCTGTCGTCATCATGAATAGGTCAGAATATGAACAAGAGGCTGCTAGGCAGCTCTCCAACACCACATTCTACAAGCCATTACCCTCTGATCCCGCTGCGGGTTACCAAAAGAAACTACCATCTGCTCAAGAAACTCCCTGAAAAAGCACAAGAACAAATCCGCACAGACACACCCCTAGAACCCCGACCAGGGGTATTCTATCTGCTACCTAAAATCCATAAACCTGGAAATCCTGGACACCCCATCATCTCAGGCATTGGCACCTGACAGCAGGATTGTCTGGCTATGTAGACTCCCTCCTCAGGCCCTACGCTGCCAGCACTCCCAGCTATCTTCGAGACACCACTGACTTCCTGAGGAAACTACAATTCATCGGTGATGTTCCTGAAAACACCATCCTAGCCACTATGGATGTAGAAGCCCTCTACACAAACATTCCACATAAAGATGGACTACAAGCTGTCAGGAACAGTATCCCCGATAATGTCACGGCAAACCTGGTGGCTGAACTTTGTGTCTTTGTCCTCACCCATAACTATTTCACATTTGGGGACAATGTATACCTTCAAATCAGCGACACTGCTATGGGTACCCGCATGGCCCCACAGTATGCCAACATTTTTATGGCTGACGAAGAACACTTCCTCAGCTCTCGTCCCCTAATGCCCCTACTCTACTTGCGCTACATTGATGACATCTTCATCATCTGGACCCATGGAAAAGAAGCCCTTGAGGAATTCCACCATGATTTCAACAATTTCCATCCCACTGTCAACCTCAGCCTGGACCAGTCCACACAAGAGATCCAATTTCTGGACATTATGGTGCTAATAAGCGATGGTCACATAAACAGCACCCTATACCAGAAACCTACTGACCGCTATGCTTACCTACATGCCTCCAGCTTCATCCAGACCACACCACACGATCCATTCTCTACAGCCAAGCTCTACGATACAACAGCATTTGCTCCAACCCCTCAGACAGAGACAAACACCTACAAGATCTCTATCAAGCGTTCTTACAACTACAAAACCCACCTGCTGAAGTGAAGAAACAGATTGACAGAGCCAGAAGAGTACCCAGAAGTTACCTACTACAGGACAGGCCCAACAAAGAAAATAAGAGAATGCCACTAGCCATCACCTTCAGCCCCCAACTAAAACCTCTCCAACGCATCATCAAGGATCTACAACCTATCCTGAAGGACAACCCATCACTCTCACAGATCTTGGGAGACAGGCCAGTCCTTGCTTACAGACAGCCCCCCCAACCTGAAGCAAATACTCACCAGCAACTACACATCACACAACAAAAACACTAACCCAGGAACCTATCCTTGCAACAAACCTGTTGCCAACTCTGTCCACATATCTATTCAGGGGACACCATCATAGGGCCTAATCACATCAGCCACACTATCAGAGGTTTGTTCACCTGCACATCTACCAATGTGATATATGCCATTATGTGCCAGCAATGCCCTCTGCCATGTACATTGGCCAAACTGGACAGTCTCTATGTAAAAGAATAAATGGACACAAATAAGATGTCAAGAATTATAACATTCAAAAACCAGTCGGAGAACACTTCAATCTCTTTGGTCACTCGATTGCAGACCTAAAAGTTGCAATTCTTCAACAAAAAAACTTCAAAAACAGACTCCAACGAGAGACTGCTGAATTGGAATTAATTTGCAAACTGGACACAATTAAATTAGGCTTGAATAAAGACTGGGAGTGGATTGTGTCATTACACAAAGTTAAACTATTTCCTCATGTTTATTCCCTGCCCACTCCCCACTGTTCCTCACACATTCTTGTCAACTGCTGGAAATGGCCCACCTTGATTATCACTACAAAAGGTTTTTTTTCTCTCCTGCTGGTAATAGCTCACCTTACCTGATCACTCTCGTTACAGTGTGTATGGTAACACCTATTGTTTCATGTTCTCTGTGTATATAAAATCTCCCCACTGTATTTTCTACTACATGCATCCGATGAAGTGAGCTGTAGCTCACGAAAGCTTATGCTCCAATAAATTTGTTAATCTCTAAGGTGCCACAAGTACTCCTTTTCTTTTTGCGAATAATAATCCTTTGCATTTATCCAGTGGCTTGAATCATACAGATTTGTAATCCATTCCCCAACTTTTCATTTAAATCCCTCCCTAGAAACTCATTTCTATAGGATTTGCCTATATTCAGATATGAATTAGAACCTCCAGATGGGTTCTTGCCACTACTGATCATATCACTGTAATCCTTGTCCTCCCATATTGATATGGACACATTGCCTGTCTTAAATTGAGAGAAGCTCAAACTATTTGTCAGTAACCTCACACATTCACTACTCAATAAACATGCATCCTCTTTTCAAGCGTACTTTTCTATAGCAGATAGCTTATGGGTATCAGAAATGATTTTAGCTGGCTCGTTTGACCACTTTAATGCAACTTTTTGTGTGTGTAGTTTCAGAACAAACCACTAGACATGGAAGTTATAGGTAGCATTTTAATGTGGAATTTTCCAAGTAGTAGATCTTGAAAGATTAGAAGTTCATTCAATCTACGGTGATCTTAAATTATCTCTCTTTGGCAGCATGTCTTAATAGATATAGAGAAATTATACAGTGGCATGTTTTCACCTGCTATGTATTTGGATTTTGTGCAGATGTTCTGTTACTTCAAAGGCAGCACATAGTATCTGGAAAAGTGACATAAAATATAGAAGCTTTGAGGGGAAAAAATCTCTTAAAATATCATTTCTATTTTAATCATGTTCTGTCTCTTGATTTATTTAACAAATTCAATAAGTTTTTTTGGATCCAATAATCTTTCAAGTTTTCTTTCTGAAGCTGAAACCGATAACTTTTGGTATGAAACTTTTTCAGTAAAAGGGTCATTGTTGATAAGATTCTGACTAGTTCAGATTGGAATTTTTTTTCTTGTAATGACAGAAATTTGTCTTACAAAGAAGCAAAAGAAATAATTTTTGGAACTTGAAGGAAAGTTGTTTACTTAAGGCAGTGGTTCTCAACTCTGGTCCATCGCTTGTTCAGGGAAAGCCCTTGGCGCACCAGGCCGGTTTGTTTACCTGCCGCGTCTGCAGGTTCGGCTGATCGCGGCTCCCACTGGCCGCGGTTCGCCGCTCCAGGCCAATGGGGGCCGCAGAAAGTGGCGTTGGCTGAGGGATGTGCTGGCCATCCTTCCAGAGTTGAGAACCACTGGTTTAAGGAAAGCTGTACTGATTAGGTATTATATCTTATGGCCTGATCCTTCTTCTGTTGAAGTCAATGGGATCAGGAACTTGGATAGTTAAATGTTTGTTAAGAATATATAATTAAATTGAACTTTCAAAATTGTTTTTAGAAATAACAGTTGCTGTTTTAGGCCTCACTTCAGCAAGGCACCGAAGCATGGATCCAGTGCTTAATTTGTAATGAAATAGGTGCCGTGGCTCAAGTAATTAGGTGCTGGAGCTATTGCAATTGTATTACTTTCATAACTGATGCAGCAAGGCCCAGGTGCTGCTGGGGCTATGAACTGCCAAACCTAGAGATGCTGTGGCTGAGTCCTGGCAAGCACTGACATAAATTAAGCACAGCATGGGTCTGTCTTAACCATGTGAATAGTCCTGTTGACATCAAGATAGACACATGCTTACATCCCATGCTGAATTCAGGCCTTAGTACAGGGGTGGGCAGACTACTGCCCACGGGCTGGATCCAGCCCCTCAGGGCTTTGGATCTGGCCTGTGGGATTGCCAGCCCCGTGGTGCTGCGGGCCCTGTGCCGCTCCCGGAAGTGGACGGCATCATGTTTCTGTGGCCCCTTGGGGGGGCGGTGGCAGGGACAGAGGGCTCCGCGTGCTGCCCTCACCTGTGGGTTCCACACCCGAAGCCCCCATTGGCCAGGAACGGGGAACTGCTACCAATGGGAGCTTCAGGTGTGGAACCCACAGGTGAGGGCAGCACGCGGAGCCCTCTGCCCTCCCCCGCCCTAGGTGCCACAGGGACGTGGTGCCAGCCGATTCCGTGAGGGGTGCAGGGCCAGGATAAGCAGGGAGCCTGCCTTAGTGGTGCGGCGCCGCTGCCACCCCAGAGCCACTCGAGGTAAGCGGTGCTGGGCCAGAGCCCGCACACCAAACCCCTCCTGCACCCTGCACCCCAGCTTCCTGCCCTGATCCCCCTCCTGCACCCTAAACCCCTGCCCTGAGCCCCCTGCTGCACCCCACACCGCTCCTGCACCCCAACCCCCTGCCCTGAGCCCCCTCCCGCACTCTGCACCCCTCCCTGCACCCCAACCCCCTGCTCTGTGCCCCCTCCTGCAACCTAACCCTGAGCCCCCTTGTACATCCTGCACCCCTCCTCCACCCCAGGCCCTTACCCTGAGCCCCTTCCTGCATACCACACACCTTCCCACACCCCGTATTCCCTCCCGCACCCCAACCCCCTGCCCCAGCCCTACATTCATGGCCCTGCATGCAATTTCCCCACCCAAATGTGGCCCTCGGGCCAAAATGTTTGCCCACCCCGACTTAGTATTTCATTATGAATGTCACTGTTGTGTCTCAGTTACAGCTGCCATTGTATTGTTATTTTCCCAGCAGGAGGTGGAGACTGATGGTGTAGTCTGAGGAACAGTAAACACAACTCATTGTTTGAATTTATGAGAAAAGCAAAAGGCACTTAAACGGTATAATTTGTAATGAAAAGTAATCAAACTCATCTTTACAATCATTTTATTTAACAGCAGTGTATTTTTTTATTAAATTAAAAAAAGACATTACCATATGGCATCTTTTGAAAATCGCTTGCTTTTTCTTAGGGCATTCAAATGCTGAGATTCATTTTCTGTGTGTCATGCTATTGTCAAGGTAGTCGCTTCCTCTTTGTTAATTATTCTTTCAGTTGTATGTAAGATCCAATTCTCCATTGTCCTGCACCTTGTGTGGTCAGTTACACCTGTTCAAAGTGGGTACAATAAGTTACCATTTTGTATTGGTAGCATTTTACACCTGTCACCTGTTCACTCTGCACTAGTGTAGAGAGCACTTGGTCATGCACTTGTTTGCAAAGTTGGTTGCAAAACTTAATTTACATATGTGACGGTGAAGTTTTCCTTAAAGTATCTTGGAAAGATATGTACAGTCTTGACAGTAGCATTTAAATGGTGTTTTCCTTTAAAAGAGGTCTCAGGCCTTAATCTTCTGTTTGTAGTTTTTTATTGACAAATTTCATGTCCATAGTATGAAGTACTTTGTATTTTACTTTAACCTTTGAAATAAATGAAGACATCTCATATTTAGTCTGTTGTCTACTGTAAAGTCTTGATGTTTGAAGTTTCATGTCATTTGGCTTTCCCAGGAATTGCTTCATTTCTTCCAAAGTGCTTACAGTTAGGTTTCTTATTTTTTGGTAAAATCTGTTCTTGCTATAGTGTTGGGAGTACATTTTTTTTTTTAAAGCCTTCTGTGGTCTAACACAGTACATGTGTTTATAAAGATGCAGAAGGCCCCTTGAGGTCTGGGGAGGATTCTAGGCTCTATTAGGAGCTCTTCAAACTGTCTTTGGTCTCAGAGTAAGTGGAATGTCATTCACATGACTGCTCCCTGTGTACCTTGATACACACATGGCTGTGGGAAGACTTACTTCTGCAAGTTGTAAGGTTTACCATGGCACAAATTACCCAGATGTGTCAGTGTAGTGAGAAGACTGGACAGTCCCTTCATCATCGAGTGGAGCTAGAGAGAGCTACAAAGTAAGTGTGAGATGCTGTTTTGACATTGTTTTTTAAGGATTTCATTGTGACTTTGCTTGACTGTATCATGATGATGTTGAGTGTCAGTGACCCAAGTATTGCAATGGGATAATCAGAATGGGGCACTGTGATTATTTTGTGACTCTATTCATTAATTAATTGAATCTCCAGCCTTTCACTGTTGAATTCTATTACTCTAACACATCCATGTAGTTAAGCATATACTAGACTGAGCTACTTCGATATAGAAAAGGTGGCATTTAGCATAATCACACTGCAGATTTTTCAGTGTGTTGGGCCATAGTGCCAAGTGGTATAGCTCCACTGAACTCACCAGCTGAGAATCTGCCCTGTTGTTTTTGTGGGCACTGAACTGGAAAACAATTTACTGTCTTGCTGTTCTACAAAGACAAGTTGTTAATGAATGTTAGTTCTATTTACTTGATTTTACACAACTTAACAAGCTCTGCTGTTTACTTCCAGCATTACTTGTGTTAATGTATATATATTTTGTTACCAGCTCTTCCATGTGGCTTACATCCTTATCAAGTTTGCAAATTCTCCTCGCCCAGATCTCTGGGTGTTAGAAAGATCAGTGGACTTTGGAAGAACCTATGCACCTTGGCAGTATTTTGCTTGTGAGTATTGATTCTTGCAGCCCTGCAGTTTTATAGGAGAGTTTAATTATTTGTAGAATTTAGAAACAAAAAATCAACCTAGTGGTTTCCCTGAATAAAGTATGGTAACATGAGATGCGTTTGGAAGGGGTCTGGTATAACTGTTAACTAGTTATCCTCCGTAAAGCCCTGTCCTTACATTCATCAGCAAAATTAACATGACATGGTTTGAAAGTTTAGAATCTTTTTGTTTAAATTAGCCCAGAGACACACACTCAAACGGATTTTGTTGCCAGTAATTTTTCTTCCAAAGAGCCATAAGAGCAACTGCTTTATATATAGTTCTCTCTACTGAGAGAAGTCTTTGATGAGGTAAATTTTCAAAGCAAGGCATATTGATTTAATCTGACAACTTTCATTTAAACTGGTAGAGAACACATTATTAAAACCCAATATAGTACTGAAAAATGTAAAACTGCCCTTGGGATTTTTCCTTTTATCTTGTTCATGTCTTTTAATAGTGCCTTTCCCCCCCCCCCCCCCCCCAGGATTCCAGTCTTCTTTATAAACCTAAACTGGAATACATGTACAATCACCCTACAATGCAACCATTTTTGTAGTGATATGTGGAAGCTGTTTCAGTGCATTGCCAAACACTAAGAACAGTTTAGGGCAGAAAGTGAAGAAGAATGTGTTCATTTGCTTTTAATATTGTTCATTTTTCTATAGTAATATTTCTATTTTCATACAGAGATGTAATTTGATTCAGGGAGATAATCTATTAGAAAACATGAGGATAGTTCTTTATGGATTTATGTAGCACAATAATGCATGTTTCAATATGTAAAAAAATTGATTTCTTATTTTACTAGATTCTAAAGCAGACTGTTTGGAACATTTTGGAAAAAAAGTTAGTGCTCGTATTAGGAGGGATGATGATGTTATTTGCACTACAGAGTATTCTCGAATTGTGCCTCTTGAAAATGGTGAGGTAAGTGCTTTTCAGAAGACTGGGAAATTTAATTTTTCACACTGGAAATAAACAGTGTTATACAGTGGTTGCTTATTAGTATGTTGTTATGAAACATTTGCTATTTCAATAAAACCTGAATTTTTAAGCCAATTTTCAAACGTAGGTGTCTATGTAAATCCATATTCAGGCATTTAAGAAGATGTCCTAATTTTTATACATGTGCTGAACATTCACAACTCCCAATGAGAAATGAGTGCTCAGAACTTCTGAACTTAGGCCATTTGTTTAGCTTCATGAATATAATTTAGGTGCCTTACTTTGGGCATCCAAGTATGAAAAATTTGGCTTTGTTTTCTGAGTAGTCACAATGACTGTAATGGGTCTAATTGTGTGAGAATTGCTGATGGAAGTAAAGGTTGCAGAATCAGACCTCTAAATTTCAATGAGCAGTAACTCTATTTTAAAAAAAAGAAAAATGCTGTAAATGTATAGTATAATATAAGTGTGTCTGTAAAAGCTAACACAGGTCATACTGCTTTGGCTTAGCAAGATGCTTCTTACCACTAGGAAATATGATTTATATTCCCTTTATATGAATGTTTATTAGTGGTTGCATTTATCATTCTTTCCAACATAATCTTTTATTGGAGGCCTGTGTCAGATCAAAATCCAAACTTCCTCATTATTCATGGTTGTTAGAATTGAATGTTATGTGACATGCCACTACAAAGAGAGGCTTGTGATGAAGCTTGTATCCAGATCCAAACTTCTTGAAAGTTTTGGGGATTTGGATCCAGTGTTCCAGTTTTGATTTATATTGGTCTATGAACATTTCTACAGAGTGGTCCAAAAACTTATAGAAAGATTAGCATTTTCTATTAAATTCTATGGATTTTCAGATTAATTTCTTTTAGAATCCTGTTGCATTATCCCCTGTTAAATGGTGTATGACTTTTTCTAAAGGAGTTGTGTTGTAATTGGAAACTTCAGTGATCCAATCTTATGTACTTACATGTTTCCAAGTGGCTACTATAAACTGTATCTGAAATCAGTTCAGTTATAAACAAATAAATAGCTTTTGCTCAGTTGTACACACACTCTGATTTATTAATTTAGGGTTCACTTATGATTGCTGGGATGCTGGCATCAATTTCTTTTTCATAATAAGAGCATTGAAGCATTTGTTTTGAATTATTATACAAACCTGCTCCCGCATGGAGGGAAATTCTAAAGTAACATTGAGTACTCAGCAAAAAAAAAACAACCCGAGGAGACCTTAGAGACTAACAAATTTATTTGGGCCTAAGCTTTTGTGGGCTAAAACCCACTTCATCGGATGCATGCAGTGGAAAATACAGTAGGAAGATATATATATACAGAGAACATGAAAAAATGGGTGTTGCCATATCAACTGTAATGAGACCAATCAATTAAGGTGAGCTATTATCAGCAGGAGAAAAAAAACCTTTTGTAGTGATAATCAGGATGGCCCATATCAAACCGTTGACAAGAAGGTGTGAGTAACAGTAGGGGAAAAAATTAGCATGGGGAAATAGTTTTTACTTTGTGTAATGACCCATCCACTCCCAGTCTTTATTCAAGCCTAATTTAATGGTGTCCAGTTTGCAAATTAATTCCAGTTCTGCAGTTTCTCGTTGGAGTCTGTTGTTGAAGTTTTTTTGTTGGAGAATTGTGACTACTCTGAAATTGAGTGATCAGGGTGGTTGAAATGTTCTCCGACCGGTTTTTGAATGTTACAATTCTTGACTTTTGATTTGTGTCCATTTATTCTTTTGCGTAGAGATTGTCCGGTTTGGCCAATGTACATGGCAGAGGGGTATTGTTGGCACATGATGGCATATATCACATTGGTAGATGTGCAGGTGAATGAGCCTCTGATGGTGTGGCTGATGTGATTAGGTCCTATGATGGTGTCCCTTGAATAGATATGTGGACAGAGTTGGCAATGGGCTTTGTTGCAAGGATAGGTTCCTGGGTTAGTGTTTTTGTTGTGTGGTGTGTGGTTGCTGGTGAGTATTTGCTTCAGGTTGTGGGGCTGTCTGTAAGTGAGGAAAGTACTCACTTTCAAAAGTACATGAACATACTCTCAGGCACTGTAGCTATTAACTGAAATGTATTCCAGGAATTTTTGTGCCTTAACCCAAAAGTGAATGCATGTTGGTAAAAGGGCAATATCCTGAAGTTCTTACTTAGGTAAAAGTCCTATGGACATCATTGCTGTTAGTAATGTATTAGGAACTGACTTGTTTTTGTTGTTTTCTGTAAAATTACATGTATCTCTTCAGTACTCTCTGACGTAATTCATTCAAGACACATGAAGCTCTTGAAAACCAGGATATGTAACATGAGTAAATTGTGCCTGAAGTGAATGGGAATTTTTTCAATATTCAGGTTTTGCTGTGAATATTTTCATAATTTTCATAGAACCTATGATTGCTGGAGCATCCTGCTAAATCAGAGCAGTACGGCCTGTATTAGCATTTACAGACACTTATACTATATACTTAAAGCATTTAAATTTTGTTTTAAATAGAAGAGTTACTTCTCACTGAAATTTAGAGGCCCGAGTCTGTAACCTTACTCCCTTGAATACTAGACATGGTTAGAAATGAGCAATCTGTAAAGTTTTGGATGTTTATATTATCGAACCCTATGGATGGCTCCCCACTGTTGATGTTAACTGTTTGCTATGTTTTGACAAAAAGATCTTTGCTCTTTTATTAGATTGTGGTATCCTTGGTAAATGGTCGTCCAGGAGTAAAAAACTTCACTCACTCTCCCATACTTAGGGAATTTACCAAGGCAACAAACATCCGCTTGCGTTTTCTCAGAACCAATACCCTTCTTGGACACTTGATAGCCAAAGCTCAACGGGACCCCACTGTAACCCGCAGAGTAAGTAACTTTTTTCATAAATGGATGTTCAACAGTTGCCCTTCATTCCATTACAGTGAATGGAATGGCACAAATGTCTTTAGTTTGCAAAACCACAACAAAAAATGGATATGGTCCTGATGATCCCCTCCAGCTCCACTTGCAGAGGGAAGCTAGTTGGGACAGATCAGAGTTGTGTGGTTTGTGTAGAGGGGAGTGTGATGCTCTCAGGGCACCCAGAACTGTAAGCCATTGTGTTACCTCTCTGCATTAGCAAAAGAGCTTTGCTGGAGCTTAAACTGTGTGACAGCTCCCTGCCATGCCAATCTGTTGGCCTTGCTAGCAAACCCCTTGAGTCTCTGTCAGTCTAAATCTTGCCTTGCAGGTAACATCCAGTGAACCCCAGTTCCTGAGTTCCCCAGAGACATCTTTCTGCAGTGTCCAGTCGCTCTCAGTGGACACTCACAGAAATTAACCAAGTTCCCTGTCTTCAAAGAGAGGCAGAATATACAACAGCCTGTTAGTTCAGCTGGGGATGCATGCCTTAACTTTAATATAACAGCACTGAGATGGTTTATATTAAAAACTAAGAATAAGTTTATTAACCAAGAGAGATTTATGTGATACTAAGCAAGAGAAAAAGAGAAAGGTATGCTTTAAAACAAAAGAAAAACACTTTCTAGTGCCTGAAATTGAATTCTAGTAAACGATATCTTTGCCTAAAACAGTTTCTCAGGGATAGCTCAGTGGTTTGAGCATTGGCCTCCTAAATCTAGGGTTGTGAGTTCAATCCCTGAGGGGGCCATTTTGGGCTCTGGGGCAAAAATTGGGGATTGGTCTTGCTTTGAGCAGGGGGTTGGACTAGATGACCTCCTGAGGTCCCTTCCAAACCTGATATTCTATGATCACATGACCAGCAACTCCAGCTCTTTAGGAGGATCCACCTTTCACATAATCAGAAGGTCCTATTCCCTTTGTCCCCTAAGAGATGGATAACGAAATGTCTCATGAAAGATGGGTCACAGCCAACTTTGCTGTAAAGCGCTGCAAGGATTTTGGATGAGCAATATTCTACAAGACTTAATTAACTAGATACACTCATGTCAAATCTCTGGAATGCATGATATGATTTTATTTCATATGTAACCATTTGTTTCCAGTACTTCTGCTTGCTATTATTTGAATCTCTCTTTGTTAAATGAACTTAATTTCACTATAAACATATCTAAGTGCTGTGTGTTAGCAGAGCTGTGATCCAAGGTGAAACTGGTAAGGTGGGGTATACAGCTTCTGTGGAAGCAGCCAATCTGTGAATACTGTGACTGTCCAGTGGACCAGGGGCTGGAGGCCGAGGGAGATGCTTGGATTGAGGGTTGGGGTGTGCCAATTGCAGGCCTGTAGGCTGACAGGGAGTCCTGCAAGGTCTAGGGGGAAGTGTTTGTATTGCCCATGGCTGGGAGCTGACCCATGGCAGGCACAGACAAGGTTTCCTCACACTAAGAGAAGACGGTAGCAAAGTGTGTCTCAACCCTGGGTACCCCCGGGAAGTGCCACAGCTTAGAAGTCCGCTGCCCATTCTGTGGGGAAATAAGAGAGGGGCAGACTCTTTGATGGAATAATCCATAAGAATCTCTATTCATTGGAATTTGTAGAGTTTCTTGACCCAATGTGGTTATTTACCTATCAATTATACTGCAACAGAACCCAAAGGCTCCAGTCAGTGCCATTTGGCTAAGGACTGTACAAATACATATGGGTCCCCTCAACAAAAAAATACTTACCCATTCCAGTTGCTTGGCAGCGTACATTATGAAAGTCTTAAGTGCAGCTGTAGGATTTTATTTAAGATATTACTTACAGGCTAAAATACATGCAGTACTTGTTATTCTGCTTGCCAAACACCATAACTTCAGCCTAAGGAACTCTTCCTGATGTAATCAAATAGTCAAATTTGATGGTGAGAGAACATATGGGAGGGGTAATAAGGTAATGTGTTTCATTAACTTGCTGACAGGGAGAGTGTCAAGACTTTTCATATCAGATGCCCTTGAAAACTAGCAGTAGTTCAGCATTCTGGGAGAGAGTCATTGTGTTAAACCTACTGTATAAACAAAACAAAACCAGCCCATCCCCTTCCCTCTGTACAAAGAACTGCCATACTTCCTCAATTTACGCATTGACTTCATAAGGTTGAAAATTATCTGCAGCACAAGCAATGTGGTATCTGAATTCTGACAATTTGGGCATAATACTGTTAATCCAGTGTAATGCCACAAAGTAGGAAGAAACCAGAGATTGAGTTACAAGTAATCATTATGGAGCTAACACATGATGAGATACTGCCAGAGAAAGTGTCAGGGACCATTTTTAATTTTGACCAAGACGCTGAAAGCATGGGGAGGGTGTGTGTGTGAAGAATAATAATAAACCACATTAGATGTGATTAGATGTGAATGTGTACATCCAAATAGAACTATTCCAGGAAGTAAAAATATGGCCTGGATTCTCTGGTCTACTAACGCCAATTTATTGCACCCATGTGGCAAAATGTAGCCTGCAAGCAGCCAGAGAGGGGCAATGGAGGAGTACCCCTATGCAGGGAGCTCTCTGTCAGCCATCTCTCCTCTCCTGGCGTAAGGAGAGACAGAGGACATCTCGGGGTGAGGTGGACTATTGGAGAGGACATAGTAGAGGATAGCTCAGCTGTGCCTGGCATAAACTAGAGCTGCCCCTTTAACGTACACTGGGGCCAGGTAGCTGAGGATCAGGGAGCTGCAACAGGCTCCTTGCAGCCTTCCCTTGCCACTGAGCATAGTGAAGAATCTGCTCTTAAGTTTCTTAAATGTACTCAGAAGTTACTATAAATAGTGGTATTTACACTGTCAGTCCAAACGACTAAATCGTTATCTGCCACAGCCTGAATGACTGCAGGGAGTGGTGGTGAGATATGAAGCTTTTCAACTCTAGGTCACTAGTTCAAATCTAGGTCATGTCAGTCATAATTGCAAGCGAGCAGGTGGGCTCGGTTCAATTCCTAGAGTTCCCTTGGCATGATCCTAGCTCACCATCACAACTGGCACCATTGTTGGCAGTTACACAGCAGAAAGGTCATCAACTTATTGGGAATGGAGATTGAACTATTACTTCCAGGGGCTGTGGTTCTAGAATCTAGCCAGGACACTTTATAAAGACAGCATGGGGAATGGTGAAATACCACTGTCTGTGCGGTATCTATTCAGTGGGTAACACTGAGCTAGTGTGAAATGGCTTTGATTAATGAATCTGGGCCTGATCTGCAACATGGATGTCAGTAGGAGTTTGGCTGTTGACTTCAGGAAAGCTGGATCAGGCCCTTTGTGGATATATTTGTTTAATATTCTGATAAGCAAGATTTAATGAGATAGTAATGATTTTCTGATGTTACTGTGGCCGCCATCCTACAGGCAAAGGAAAGATGTACACATAATTCTTGATTTGTTTTACAGTATTACTACAGCATAAAGGACATCAGTATTGGTGGACGATGTGTTTGCAATGGTCATGCTGAAGTCTGTAATGCAAAAAGTGCTGAAAACCTGTACCAGTAAGTAAACTGAGCAGCATGCTCATTTCACAGACTATAAACCAATGCAGAGGTATTTTCAAATTACGATTTTTAATGATAAAATAAGGATGTCTTATAGTTTTCTTTATAATGTTTTTAAAGTGAGAGTGTGGTAAGGCATACATGAAGATATGCTGAGAGGTATTCTGTGTTGATTAAGTTTAACAATAAAAGAGTGTGCATTAGGTCTTTTTAAAATTAAAATGCGGCTTTGCTAGACTCAATAGTGTGTTAAACTGGTATTTCCCAAAAGGTGGGTCTCCACCTACCTGTGGATTGTGGAAAGATTCTAGATCTAAGGTCATGGGGCCCTAGGCAAATAAACATTCTCCTAGGCTGCTGTGGAGGGCAGGCCCAGGGTGTGGAGGGTAGTGGAGAGTGAGCCCACCCTGCACTTATCCTGTGGCAGCGGTTCCTGTCCCATGGGGCTGGGCCCGGTTCCATGCTCCACGTGTTGAGATTTGCTGTGTGGGATTGCAGTGCCACTCAGGTTTTGCCCAGTTGCCCCTCCATCATGACGGAGGGGTGACCAGGGCAAACCTCAGTGGCATTGTGACTTCATGCACCAAGAGGAGAGAGTTGGGCCCAGCCCCATGAGACAGGAGCCACCACTGTGTGAGGAGTGCAGGGTGGGCTCATAGAATCATAGAATATCAGGGTTGGAAGGGACCTCAGGAGGTCATCTAGTCCAACCCCCTGCTCAAAGCAGGACCAATCCCCAACTAAATCACTCACCAGCCGCCTCATCCCTTTCTTCTCCCTCTGCCCCCCGCCCTTCTCTCTGGCTCAGGATTAGTGGGGGTGGAGGTTGTGCTAGGGCAGAAGGTGTATATATGTAAATGGTGGGTCACAAAAAAAAAATACAAAATGCAGTTGAACACAGGAACATAACTTCAGTTGATGGGTCACCTTAGTGAAAAGTTTGGGAACTGCTGTGTTAAACTCACCTCTTTTGGATACCGAGAACCTGGTGTGAGATCACCAATTTATTTCACATAAGCCATCAAACAGCCACATATAATACTTAGTCCTGCCATGAGGCAGGAGACCAGACTAGATGACCTCTCAAGGTCCCTTCCAGTCTTATGATTCTATAATGGGCCAGCATCTCAGTGAAATTACTCCAGCTTTACAGCAGAATAACTGAGATAAGACTCAGACACCAGGACTTTTGGACATTATGTTGAAAGATCCCAACAAGAAAGTAAATGCACTAGATTCTATTACTAATCCCCTTGACCATCTATATGATACCTTTTCTGACTAGAATTGGTGACTATAGTAATATCAAGGAAAAAGCACAACCTTCTGTAGCAAGGGAAAAAACAATTCCATATATATATATATATAAATTATGTGTAGATACCACTAAGTCAGTGGTTCTCAACTCTGGTCCACCACCGCTTGTTCAGGGAAAGTCCCTGGCGCGCCGGGCTGGTTTGTTTATCTGCCGCATCCGCGGGTTCGGCCAATCGCCGCTCCCACTGGCCGCGGTTCGCCACTCAAGGCCAATGGGGGCTGCGGGAAGGGCGGCCAGCACGTCCCTTGGCCCACGCCACTTTCTGCAGCCCCCATTGGCCTGAAGCGGCGAACCGGCCCGGTAAACAAACCGGCCCAGCCCGCCAGGGGCTTTCCCTGAACAAGCGGTGGACCAGAGTTGAGAACCACTACCTTAAGTATTCCATAAGTGCCTTCATTATTGTCACAGACTTTGAAGTAAGTGGTTACAGGACTGAGCCCTTAGATAGGCACTTTGATTAAGTCAAAATAAATACAAAATTTTTCCTTTTGGAGGATGACTGTTAATTTTTATACTTTGGGTTATTTCTGATGATCTAATAGTCCTTAGTTTGCATTATTTTTATGAATAAGTGGATGTTACGCTCTTAGATATGTGAAATGGTGCACTGTAGTCACCGCTGGGGTGGCACCCTCTTCTGGCAATTCTGGGGATTAGCTCTGCCCAATTCAGCCCCTCCTTTCTTCTCTTCCATCACTGCAGCTGTCCTCTTGTGGTATGGCTTCTTCGTGACTCAGCCCTCCAGCCAGGTCATACTGATTTCTCCTTCTAGGGGATTCTTTCAAAGTCTCTCTGCTCAAGGAGCATCAGGCAGTCATCACACTTGCAGCCCTGACTATGTTACTCCCACAGTGACTGAAGTAGTCTTCCCGTTCACTGCACCAAGCCGTATCAGGAACCTGGGCCTGCCCTCTACTCTGGGTTCCAGTCCATGGCCCAATAGTGAGCAGTTAAGGTCCAGGTCTTCAGCAAACCTACTGCTCTCTTCCCTGGACTACTTCCTCCCGTGCTTCTTTAAGCTTCTCCTTCATCAACCTTCTTAGTCAGACCCCTCTTTCTTAGGCCTACTAGGTAAACCCTTCCTTATGGGTTTCTGTCTCCCCTTCTTTCTCCCTTACCTCAGGGATAGAAACTGCAGCTTCCTCTCTGCCACTTGTGATGCCTGGCTTTATAGAAGCCCCATATGTTCCTTCACAGGTGAGCTTCCTTCTAATTAGCACCCTCCACACAGCTTACATCTCCCCTATTTTCAGTTTAATTGACTGATTGGGCTCACCTGGCCTAATTCAACTCTCTCAGAGCTGGTGTGGGAAGGTCACCCCATCATAGTAGATTATAAAGCTCTAATAATTTTTTTTAACAAAAGATAATGAAAAATTGAGTCCAGAGTGTAACGGTAACAAACATTTTGATATAGTGTAGGACAGCAAGCTTGAGCCTTGGATCAAGAGCTAAAATAAGATATATTTGCAACTATGGCATATCATCCTGGGTTAATATCCTCTCAGGATACGGTTTCTTAAGCCATTGTTTATTTAATCCAATTACAAAAGACCTCTATAAATCATTTGTGCTAAAAAGCACAAAATGATGTGAGTGAGATACTCTATTGTGAGGAATGCTAGGATGGTTGTGAAAGGGTTTAGCGTTACATTGTGTCCCCTTTACACTTGGTCTTGCCATTTTCATGTTAGAAGTAAATTTTGGATTGTGGTAAAATAAGAAAAATATATATAGTTTTAAATCCTATTTCAATTAAACGAGAATCTTTTCAATATCCAGGTTTCAGTGTGAATGTCAGCATAACACTTGTGGGGAAACCTGTGATCGCTGCTGCCCTGGATATAATCAGAAACAATGGCAACCTGCAACTGCCAACAACGCAAATGAGTGTGAATGTGAGTAGCATGAAAATATGCTAATTTAAAGGTGACAATTCATACAGATTTTGATATAGAAATGGGAGGTACCTCCAGCACATACATGTTCACGCAAAATAGCAGAGCTGTGTTGACTGGCTGCAAAGCCCCCAGCAGAATAGAGATTGCAGGTGCCTGGCACTGCCTCAAACCTTCCCATAACTTTCACACCTCCCCTTTAGCTGGATTGCCCAGAATCTTGCCCCCCTGGAGGAATATGGCTGAATCCATTTACATATTTATTAGCATTTTTCTAAATTGTGCCCAGCAGGGCTTTGAATCCAACCCCTAGATTTTGAGCACTGGTGATGTGGGGGTGGTTAGAGGAGAAGGAAACTTCCATAGAACTACCTTGCCTGATACAATAAGCCTAATTTTGGTGAACCCCAAGTTCATTTAGTGGAACACTGAAATATTCGTGACAGTGCATTTAGATCCGTATTCCTTTTATATTTAGTGAGGAAACATTATATTGAGTTGGAAAGCGAATCAGAGTTATTTACTGTACATGGATTTGTGACGTAGCCCAGTTGAAAATTTTTTCTTGTAAACCAGGTACTTTAGAAGGAAAACCCTCTTTTGGGGAAGAGGTGTGCTTTCTTATTTTAAGAGTGTCAGCACGCAATCTAGTCTCTTCAAAAGATTCTTGGATCTTCAATCTGCTCACTCAGAACAAAACTACATAGATGGAAGTGAAGAGTTGTTTTCTTCAGAGCAACACCAGTCACCCTTTCTAGTAACCTGGTCTCTTGACATATGCCTCTGGTAAATGGATGCAGATATTCTGTCTTCTTTTCCTTGAGCTCCTATGGGGGAGCTCCTTTGCAGCCAAGCTTTGCTCATTTCAGACAAACATTTCATTCTTTTGTTAAGAAAACTGGGACATGGGGAACCATGACCACTATGGCCCTTTTCTGGGTCTTGAAGAGGCTGTACTGTTCGCCATAGACTCTGTGTAACCACGTGGCATGAAAACTGTAGCTAAGGTGATTATAGCATTTGCTCTCTTTGTGTATTCCCCTCTTTTGAACATAGACAGGATTCTCTTCTCCCATATCATCTTGGCAGGCCAAAAGGCAGATGTTGTGACTTCAAGTTGTAACCCTGATAGAGTGTCAAGTAGATGTATATTTATATCATTGAAGAAGTGGGAAATAAGAACCGGTTTTATTTTAATCAAAGTTCAGAGGTGATCTGCCAAAATTGTGATAGTAAAAATGGCAGACAAAAAAAAGTAGAAGCAGTAGATAGAAACTAGGCATGTTATGACTTGGTCAATGAATACATTATAATTCATAAGGTTCTGAGCCAAAAATGTTTAACATCTACTGCTAACTGAAAAAGGGATCCTTTTAGCCTGAAAGTGTGTGTTTGTTTTAAGTTATTCACTGAGGATAGTACTCACTAGCTGAAGACAGCCTTCATTTACAGCCTGTAAGTCAGGAGTTTAGAGCAACCTTGCAAGTCTTCACAAAATCTCTGTATCCCTTGTAGGAACTCCCAACTCTCCTACAGAAAAATCAGTGGGAGACTGGGAGACCTGCCAAACCTGCAAATTTTTGTATCCGTCCACAATATTGTACTTTTCAGCAAATAGTCAAAACTTCAAGAAATTGTATTGTGATGTGTGAAGGGTATTTACCTACCTGCTGGTAAAAGTGCCATTACTTGGAACAAAGGAGGTAACTTGACATTATAGTAAGAGACATAGTAGAGGGCTCAGGATTCCAGTAGCCTTTGGCCATTAATAACATTAATAACAAAAAAAAGTTTTTTTGACACTTTCCTTTCCCTTCCTGCTTTTTCTAAGAGCAGGGGAACCAAAGATGGCCCAGCCATTTTGTCAGCTTTTGGCCCAGCTATTTCCCTCTGAATCTTGTTTAGTTTTCTTGAAGAACTTCATGTATGGACTGGAAAATGAGCTACAAAGGCTCTTCAGGCACAGCTTGTAAATCAGATCTGAGCCCATAAGCTCAGGCTCTGGTTCGTGTCAGCACAACAAAAAGTGGCCCATGACTTTACTCATCCAGGTTGTTTCACAGCAGGGATGTCACGCTCTAGAAGGGAAAGAGTTTCCTCTCCAGAGACCCTTTAGCAGGGCCGTCCCTAGATATTCTGGGGCCCTATGCAGACCGCCCCCCGGAGGGGGTGTGTGTGGGGCCCCAGGCCTCTGTGGGGGGGAGGGGAGGGAAGGGAATGGAGGGGCAGGGCTGGCTTGGGAGGTACGGGGGAACCACCCCCCAGCACTCACCGGCTGCGTGGCTAGGGCCGGTTTGCTGCACTTCTCACTGCCGGTGAGTGCAGGCCTGGCCCTGCTGCAGAGCTCAGGGGAGTGGGGGCAGGGCTGAGGTGGAGCAGGGGAGGGAAGGGAGGGGCAGGGGCAGGAAGAGGCGGGGCGGGAGCAGGAGCCCTGGGGAAGAGGCGGGGCAGGGGCTGGAGCAGCATGCAGCAGCGCAGGGCACCAGGGAATTTGGTGCCCTAAATCTCTTGGTTCGCAATGCAGCTG
The DNA here is from genome assembly GCF_965140235.1 of Caretta caretta. NCBI lineage: Eukaryota > Metazoa > Chordata > Testudines > Cheloniidae > Caretta > Caretta caretta. Next base: position 81,863,606 of record NC_134207.1, on the reverse strand, counting down.
CGTACTTTGCATATGGGTAAGGACGGCCCTGCCCTTTAGATATGAGGAATAAGAGGAATATCAGGATATGGAGGATTATCTAGAGAATCCACTTCTTGAACTATACAAACAGATAGCAAGACTGGGTAAGGAAGAATGCATTGTTCTTGGGATGTACTCCTTTTAATAGGATTATTACTGTAACTCTTGCTGAGACACAAAGCAAATGTGGGCAGACCTAGGGTCCTTAGCCCTTGTTTCTAGGGTTTTCCTTGCAAGGAACCTCTTTGTCGCAAAGACTGTTGTGGGGTTGCCCTTCTGCCTAGTTGCCAGGCTAGAGGAAAGGAGACTTCCCCCACTAAGTCTGATGCAGAACCACTGGAATCCTCTAGGAAGATTTCCTTGGAATATTCTTATTTAAGCAGGTCACTGATCCCTTAATATTCAAATGAAAGTGGAAAAGGAGGAAGCCAATATCGTCTTCATCTCCTTGAGTTATTTAAATTGGAGAGAGTTTTCCTCTTCAGTGAAAAAGATGAAGAGATTCAAGTAGGCAGTATTTAATTTGTGCTAGGACTTGCCAGGACTGAGCCCTGCACCTCTAGGCTTGGCAGTTCATAGCCTCTGGGTTTGCTGCATCAGTTATGAATATAAAAAACTTGCTTGAGCCCCAGCACCTTTTTCATTACAAATTAAGCACTGTCGGTAAGCTAAGTAAAGGTAAGGGTAAGGAGCTCAAGTAATACAAAGGCACCGGCTAGCCTTTGGTTTGTTACCTCTGTTTGCTATTCTGGTTAGTCACTACTCTGAATTATGTTACAACTCTGGATGTCTGGAAACTGGAGAAAGGAGAGCACAAGCTTTTAGATGGTTTGAGGGAATGAAGATAAGAGATTACGATAGACTGATATTGTGCCTGATGGACAGATTGGGAGGTGCTACTCATTAGTTTGCACTGGGGTAACAGGGCAAGAGAAAAGAATTAGATAAGGAATTCTATCCATCCACCATCCTTTACTCAAGACATATTTGCAGAAACTGTTCCAAGTGTTGAGCTATTTTCAGATTAACCCTCACCTTTCAACCAAGGCAAGAACTTTAGGTCAGTACTGGGACTTAGATTACTTTTAGAAAAAGGCTATGACAAGGTAATGAAGGCTGTTGCTGGATTTAGACCTACCAGCTTGATATAAATGGACCTGTAATATTTTTCAGACTACAAAGAGGCTGATATTCACAAAAGGCTACAGCACATTATCTGATGTACCTCATATTTTTTTTCCAGTGTGTGAACAATACTCCTAGGTCAGGGAGCTTTCCATTGGGCTAATGTTTATGTTGCATATGCTGACAGAATATGTAGTCTAGTGGGCCTTGAGAAGTGTTCTTTGGTCGTATGTTGTTCACTGCATGGAAAATTACTTCAGTCAGGAAGGGGTCAAAAGTTAGGACACAATCTCTAGAGTTGGACAAGATTCAGAATTGGTGTGAGTACAACTGCATTACCTTTATTTGGCCCAATAAATAAATAAAAATAAAAAAAACCGTACCAACCAAACAGAATAAAAACACATCATAGCTGAGATTCTAAACCCATATAAACTAGGAAACTGAGTTACTTACCACAGTCACCCCACCCCTAATGCTTGGTGAAGTAATTGTGTCTTTTGTTACATGATCACCTAGAGCAGGGGGTGGCAACCTTTCAGAAGTGGTGTGCCGAGTCTTCATTTATTCACCCTAATTTAAGTTTTCGCGTGCCGGTAATACATTTTAACGTTTTTAGAAGGTCTCTTTCTATAAGTCTTTAATATATAACTAAACTATTGTTGTATGTAAAGTAAATAAGGTTTTAAAAATGTTTAAGAAGCTTCATTTAAAATTAAATTAAAATGCAGAGCCCCCCGGACTGGTGGCCAGCACCTGGGTAGTGTGAGTGCCACTGAAAATCAGCTTGAGTCCGCCTTCGGCATGCGTGCCATAGGTTGCCTACCCCTGACCTAGAGCCTACTACTTTGTCAGTTGGAGTTTTGCCATAGATGGGAGCAGGATCAAATCCATAATATTAGAAAATGTGACAGACTTTTTGATTTGAACATATCTCTGCAGTGAATAGTCCTCTGGTAATAGACTAGTTGTGTCTGCTGGCATCACTGCAATTAGGGCTATGTGAGTTCCTCCATATAAGTCTTCAGAGTAGCAGCCATGTTAGTCTGTATTCGCAAAAAGAAAAGGAGTACTTGTGGCACCTTAGAGACTAACAAATTTATTTGAGCATAAGCTTTCGTGAGCTACAGCATCTGATGAAGTGAGCTGTAGCTTACAAAAGCTTATGCTCAAATAAATTTGTTAGTCTCTAAGGTGCCACAAGTACTCCTTTTCTTTTTGCATGTAAGTCTTGTTATGTATACACAATTGTTCTTCTGACTGAAGATTTAGCCCACAAGCCCCAGCCCAGATGTGAATATTTTTGTAAATTAAAAAAATAGAATAATATTTGCCTATTTTTTATTTTGAAAAATACCCCACCCAGATTAGGTGATTGGGTCAAGAAACATCCCTATAACTTATTTTAGCCTCAAATATATAGTTCTTTGTTGAGTAACTACACATGTCCATTCCACTATAGGTGTATGTGTGTGCCTTGTGCACAAGTGTCGGAGACTTTTCCCTTAGCAGTACCCTTTGGGGCAGCACAAGCACCATCTTGTGCCACTGCACACAAGTATAAAGGGCCATGCTGCTCCCGACTGCCATCGGGTCCTTCCTACCACCAGCGACAGTTGTTGCTGGAGCTGTGATCTTTGCTTCTTCATATCTTCCCTTCCTTAGCGTAAATAGTAGCTGGAGCATTAGTTTTTAGTCTTGTATATAGTATATCTGTAAATAGTTACTTGTAGGGTTAAGTTTAGAATACTGTCTTACAGGGTTACTGGTGCCAGGTTGGGTACTGGGATTGGTACCGAACTGGTGCCCCATTCTCCTGGATTCAAGGCCTGTCGTTCATGTAGTCAGGTCTATGCCGTTAACTGACCCACTCCCAAGCTGCCTCAAGTGTCTGGGACAGGTGCATGTAAGTGACAAGTGTCACATCTGTAGACGGATCGAAAGCCATTCAAAAAAGGACAGGGCTGCCAGACTCAAGTACCTGCTTTTGGAGTCTGCACTTCACCCTGGAATCCTTCTGCTCTGAACAGGTAGCGAGCACGTCTGAGTCTGTTAGGAGTGCTCCTCCTGTTCTGGCAGAGTCCTAAGGCAGATCTGCATCCCCGGTGCCTAGGGAGACACTGCGTATGTCTCCCAGGGACTTGGTACCAGGACCCTCTGAGAGGAAACTGCCGAGTGTTTGCAAGGACTTGGAGGGGAGCTCAAAAAAGTCACAACCCCAGGAGCAGTTTGTGAGTGAGAAGGTATTGCTGACTCTGGAATGCAGGAAGGGTCCGTTGAGACCAATCCCTGAAAGATCGGTGTACCTCTTGGTACCGCAGACTCAGGAGCCCTTTCTGATGTCACTGACAAGTTGCATAATTTGTCAGTACTGGCTTCTCTCACGATTCAAAAGCCTTGCAAGAGCACCGTTTTTGGAACTACACGCTCCTATAGTCCTGGCTTCAGCTCCAGAGCACTGCTCGGTACTGACCATTTCTATACTTGTGATATCCCTATGGAGAACTGTGTCTGGGCAAGCCAGTGATGATTTCTCCAATACCCCCTTCTCCAGCCTTGGAATCTCTCTCCCGACCTGAGGATGCCCAGCAGCCCCAGTGGGGTGCCTGCCCATTGTGGTACCATCCACCGACTCAATATTCTATGACTCAGTGGCCTACACAGGGCTGGGCCCCACCTCTGTACCAATGGTTCTTTTGAACCCCTTGAGACTTCCCTCCATGTTTCAGAAACTCTCTGCTCCCTTCCTGCACTTCTTCATCAGCTAGGCACAGCTCAGGAGCATCTGCAGGCAGGTCTCCATTTTCCTTCCCCTGGAATTAGGATTGGTACCGAGCAGGCAGAGCCGTGTGCCCAGGACTCCACTGTAGAAGAATTGGAGGAGGGACCTCCTCAGCAACCTTTAGCCTCTTCTTCTTTGTCACCTGATGAGGCAGTAGTGGCTGAATCTACGTCTCCCCCCCACCCCCACGATGATTTTAGAGCTCATCAAGACTTGTTGAGGAAGGTGGCTGCAGCTCTGGATATCCAACCAGAAGAGGTACAAGATCACACAGGCTTGTGGACATTTTAGCATCTGCAGGACCCTTCTCTCCCTATTAATGAGGCTACCGATTGACCGATGTTGCACCTCTGAAAAAAGTGATGGCTGACTTGATGCAGTTGCAGGCGGCTTCTGTGGCTTTTCTGGCTAGGCTTCCCATTCTGGATATTTGTAGGGTGACAACTTGGTCATCGCTCCATATGTTTGCCTCTCATATGCTATCTCTCATCAATCCAGAGAAGATGCACGATTCAGAGTAGCTGTCCTTCAGTCCTTGTTCAAGTAGACTCTGAGCCCACCACTGAGTTCAAATTGCTTGTGAGTCATCTGTAATGGAATGGAAATGTGCAGTCACTCAAAGAAGAAAAAACGATTACCTACCTTTCCGAACTGTCGTTCTTCAAGATGTGTTGCATATGTCCTTTCCACGACCCGCCTCTTTCCTCTCTCTATCAGAGTCTTTCTAGTAGGAACTGAGGGGGGTCAGGCAGTGCTGCCCTTTGTATCTGTGTGCAGTAGCACGGGACACCAGAGGGCGCTCACGCTGCCCCCAAAGATACTGCTAAGGGAAAAAAATCTCTGACAACTGTGCACAAGGTACACACAAACACCTACAGTGGAATGGGCATGCGCAACACATCCTGAAGAACAGTTACAGAAAGGTAATTAACTTTTTTTTTTTTTTTGAAGCCTCTCTCTCTGGCAAGCCTGGTAGCACATGCTGTCTTATGTTTAGAGATGATCTCAAGTTGGCTCTAGTGTGAAAGGCTCTTGGCTGATTTAAAAAATATGTATACAAATTTGAGCATCTTTTTTTGTTTATAATAGGTTACTGAATTACAGCATAATAATGAAAACTGACTTGTAATATTAATTCCTCAGCCTGCAACTGTCATGGACATGCTACTGATTGCTACTATGATTCTGATGTTGATCGACGCAAAGGAAGCTTAAACGTCCGTGGGTGGTATGAAGGTGGAGGGGTCTGCATTGATTGCCAGGTAATAAGGTGCTTTGATCTCATAGGTTATGCATGAATGGGACTTGGAAAGTGTATCTAGAAGACTTACTTTTCTCAGGCTGACATTTTTGAGATGGCCATTTTGAATAGTACCATTACAATGACATAATCGCTCATGCTCCAGCCAGGAAGAAAAGTCACTGAAAGTAATTCATGTTCTGTGAGGCCAGAAAAGGGATCACCTAATTACAACGATCACACTTTTAAAGAGAACCCACTGTTGCAGTTCCCTACTTCAGTAGTTACAGCAGATTGGATGAAGAGGGGATCTCTCACTGCACCAGCCAAGGAGGAGAGGGAGTTGTGTGGCAGCAGTGCTCCTCCAAGCAAGGGAGAGGAGAGGGAAGGAGCTCTCCCTTTGCTGTAGTTGAAGAGGGAAAGCTGGGTCTCCCCCAGTTCCCTTTACTATAATTCCTGCATTCTTTTAAAAAGGGTTAGAGACAGACACCATGAAGTCCACTAGAGACTTTGCTATTGCCAATCTATTTTATGTGGAAGGCACTCAGATATTATAGTGATGAAGAGTGGTAAAAACCCCTAAGATAGATGGATAGATGATGACCCCTGCTTCCAACCAAGGCCTGTTCCCTCTCTCATCCCACTGTTGTTTTTCTCATTCAAGCCATTGGAACTTGTTTACTAATTTATAAATCACACCTGCTTGGACCAAAATGCAGTCACACAATTTAAGAACAACAATGACACAGAATCAAGAAAATGATGCACGCTGTACATGTAAGAAGTATAGTTGTGCTGTCAAAAATTAAGGAAGAAGGAAAGGAAGTGTGCAGTGCAACTATAGTTTGAGTATTTTTTTCCATCTTATTGCTAAAATAAAATCAGTTATTGCCCAAAAGGCAGTCAGAAGTAAATAAAAGTTCTTTTTATTAAAGAGAGGAAGAAGAGATCTTTGTCTTTCACTTAACATTTCTATGTAGGGCTTTGTTCAACCAATGCTATAAGATTTGTCATATTGGTGCTTCCTGTTAGCTCTTTATTCGTGAAAGATCATGTTTCCTAAATTGCTCCCAGTATATAAAAGAGCAAACCTGACCTAAATCCATGAGGCCTGCAACTGATAATTGTCTGTAATTCGATTTTGTGGAAATTAAATTGCATTAAATGAATTAACCATGAAATCTAATTATAACATTTTCTTCATAAATAAGGCACATGGATTTTACTTTACTTTTTCCATTTGTGTCATGGAAAAAAGTGTTGGAAATGCATGCCTGAATGAAGAACTAATAGAACCTGATGCATGACACATATAGTTAGATCCTGTTTCTTTCAGGTCTGACAACAGTGCCCCATATATTCTGTATTATATATCTGCGTCCGACAATATATTGCTGTTACATAGATTTAGCTAACGAGAGAGAACTGTGCTTTCCATTTCCCCTTTACATAAACCCCTATGTTGCTTTGAAAGGGAAAAGAGACAGAGATACCCTGAAGTCCACTAGGGACTTTACCCTATGACGCAAGAAATTTGTTGTAATTCAAATTCATGAACAGTATGTTTTCTGTGAGTGTAAGACACGTTAAGATGTTTAAAAAGCTGTCTCCTCTACTTACAGAAACTTTATTTTGTGCTTTTAATTTTATTTCTAGACTGATAGTTTTGCTTTCATTTGAAGTTTCTAATCTTAGTTGGAGAGTAATTTAGTCACAAAAATGTATCTTTCAATATGGAAACAGCATGATGCTGTTGCAGTCAAACTATATATATATGTGTGTGTGTAATGATAAAAAGGCAAAATGAAAAGAAAGTTAAAGAAATATCTGGTAATAGTATAAAGATGACAGTACTTTCCCCCTGATTTAAATGAGCAGAAGGTTGATTTAGGGACTTTGTGCAATGTTTAAAATGTACTAATTGTTAAAAATTCCATGTGTTTATGTGAAATTACCCTGATTCATAATATCATGCAAAGATCAGAGAGGTAAAGAACAAGAATAAAATGCACTCTTTATTGCAGTCTTGTTAGATTTCTTCCCATATGGATCCTGACTGTATATAATAGGAACCTAAATTACAATCTTTCAGTCCTGTATTTGCTTATGTATCCTTCTGCTTGTTTTTCCTTTCTCATGTTATATTTTTCTCTTACTTCATTCTGCATAGCATAACACAGCTGGAATTAACTGTGAACAATGTGCAGAGGGGTACTATCGTCCTTATGGCATTCCAGTGGGAGCTGCTGACGGCTGTATACGTAAGTCTCTCTCTGTTTGGTTATATCTCACACTGGTATTTCCTATCAATCAGGGCAAGGGCTTTGTTATTTGGGATAAAATTTTCTGAAGTGCCTAAGTGATTAAGTCCCATTGACTTTTAGTGAGACTCCTACTGTGAGGCAGTTGCAGTAGTTCAAAGACAAAGGCATGGACGAAGACTTCTGCACAGGTGGAGGAGAGGCAGTGGCATGCAAACACCAATGTTGTCTGGAGGTGATGATAGGAAGATATGCAGAAAAATACAGCTCTGAGTTTAGGGATTTGTAAATAATAATACTTACCTATCTCCCAGGGTTAATTAATTTATTCAGCACTTTGAAGATGTGAAGTAATATGTAATTGTTAATTTGTAGCATTATTTAAATAATGATTAATTCACAAGTACAATTGAAACTTCTATAGTGTGACAAAGTTCCTCCTCTGCCTTCGTGGGTTCTGCGCTTTCTGGCGGATTTGCTCGCCTCAGAGGTTCACAGCAGTCCTCAGTTTGGCTCCTTTTGTTAGTGGCACAAACCTGCCATTCACTCAGCTAACCTCATCACTGGCCAGCCTGGGGAAAAGGAGGAGAACAATCCCCGCAGTTTCTGCTGGCCCACCTAATGGGTCGGGGGACAGGCCAGAGACCTTCCCCTCTGGTGGGACCCACAGTCCAGGTCAACTCCTCTTATATCAAATAGGGAGTTGGGGGGAACCCGGACCCACCCTCTGCTCCGGGTTTCAGCTCAGGGCCCTGTGGATTGCAGCTGTCTACAGTGTCTCCTGTAACAGCTGTGCGACAGCTACAACTCCTTGGGCTACTTCCCCATGGCCTCCTCCCAACACCTTCTTTGTCCTCACCACAGGACCTTCCTCCTGATGTCTGATAACACTAGTACTTCTCAGTCCTCCAGCAGTACACCTACTCACTACTCAGCTTCTTGCACGCCACTTGCTCCCAGCTCCTCGCATGCATCTCACTACCTGAAGTGAGGTCCTTTTTAAAACCAGGTGCCCTGATTAGCCTGCCTGTCCGTATTGATTCTGGTAGCTTCTTAATTGGCTCCAGGTGTCCTAATTAGCCTGCCTTAATTGGTTCCAGCAACTTCCTGATTGTTCTGCAACAGTCCATTATCTTACTCAGGGGAAAGGGACCTGCTTAATCTGGGGCTAATATATCTAACTTCTGTCACTCTCCTGTAGCCATCTGGCCTGACCCTGTCACAACAGTTACAATGTTATGTTTCTTTGCCAAAGCAACAAATCAGTTAATTTGAAGAAAGCATTTAACTGTTGTTATTTATTTAGCCTGCAGTTGTAATCAGGAGCATTCAGATGGTTGTGAGGAAGGATCTGGTCGCTGTCATTGTAAGGTGAATTTCCATGGCGAAAACTGTGAACAATGTGCTGAAGGATACTATAGTTTCCCATTCTGTGTCCGTAAGTATTGAAGTGAGACGTATCTCTGTTTCACAGGCTTCTAGTCATTTTAATAAGCATCTATATTATAAGTCATTATACATTACACTGCACGTATATAAAACAGTCATCATTTCATACTCTCAAATATATACAGACTTTAATAAATTATCACAATACGCAGGTGAGACAAATAAGTATTATTATCCCTGTTGTACACAATGGATAAGAACAGAAGTTAAGCTAGAAATCAGAGATTTAGCTACATTCCCAGATTTTGACATTCATTTAAGATACTTTTGAAGTGGATAGAGCCCAAGTCTTGAAGCCAGGAACTCATGAGTTCTAATATCGGCTCTGCCATGGAGAAATTGCAAGGTCTTGAGGAAGTCATTTAACTGTGGTTGAGTTTCTCTAGCTATAAAATGGGGATTTTAACTCACCTGAATTGGTACCGGAAGTAGAACATGACTCTTGTAAGAGAAAGGGGACAGCTTGCCAGGCATTCTCCTTGAGAACCCCATAGTTTTAACACTTACCCCCCATAGTCCAAAATAGCCTTAGTTTGTTAACTTTCTAGGGATTTTGCAGGGCCTGTATATTGGGAAGGCTCTAGTGGGAAATTGTGAAGATCTTAAATATATCTTTTCCTGCTAGGTTTTTGCTGATACACTGATTAATAGTTAAAGGATGGGTTACAGGAGTGGTTTATGTCATACCTGTATATTTAAGAATTGTCAGAAGGTGATTGGTGCAAGGTTGTGTGTATAGTGAAAATAAAATAAATACATTAATTAAAAATGATGTGGCATGGAAGCATCCGAGTATGTAGAATTTGCCCCTATTTAAAATTGCAGCTAAACCGTGTCTAGATGCATTGTTTTAAAAAAAATAGGCTGTTACTTTAAAGTGGAGTGTTTACTGTTGCAATAAACAAGAGCAGTGCACCCCAAAAGCCTCTCTCAAGAACAAATTAAATATAATCCAGAAAAAAGTAACAGCACCAGAATTGTGTTTACTGCATAAAAAAGCAATGGCACTAGGAGCGGATTTCAAAAAAGTTGACCCACTGGAAATGTTTCTAGCCCAAAGGAGAATTGTGTTTCTCGTGGGTGATTACATATTGCCCTGGATCAGCGATTTTGGGCTTGGTTCACCACTGTGATATTCCAGGTTATGTTGTAAAATTGGACCTATGTGCACAATACAGTAGAAAGAGAAATGTCAGAAATTGAATGCTGGTGGAGGCCAGTTTCTGCAACGCAGTATATCTTCCCAATACATTGCAACTTAGATTATCCAAAGCTCACTTTGTAGGGTCATGTGCCCTGATTTAAGGGGCGCTCATCTCTGGGGCATCTCTGAGTGGCTGGGTGGGGTACCATAGTCCTTTTCTTGCCCTTAGTGCCCCCTGCAGCCTGTTGGACAACTTTGGTAGGTGTTTAGTGGCTTGACCCTCTGGCCAAGTCACAAAGTCCAAATGAACCCCTTCTGGGGTATTAAAGAGTCCAATAAATGGTCTCTTTGCCCTTGCTGGGGTCTTCAGCAGTGGCTCTGAGCTTTTTAAATTCAGCCTTTTGTTCAGGTTTCCAAATAAGCCCTGTCCCCTACTTGAGGTATACACCACTTTTACCTGTAACTGGTGGGGGAACTTGGGCCCACCTGCTACTCTAGTTTTCAACCCAGGGACTCTACACACAGCAACTGTACAGTGCTCAACTTTAACCCTTCCCTGCTGTTTCCCTAGGCCTCTTCCTACCAGGCCCTTTGATCACCAGGCCAGTGTCCTCAGGTCCTTCTCCCCCTGAATCCCCGCTGTAAACTCTGTCTGATTGTCAGGCTCCTTTGGCCAGAGAGGAGCACGTAGGCTGACCAGATAGCAAGTGTGAAAAATTGAGATGGGGGTGGGGGATAATAGGAGCCTATATAAGAAAAAGCCCCAAATATCGGGACTGTCCCTATAAAATCGGGACATCTGGTCACCCTAGGAGCACCCTTCTTTACTCCGCTGATCCCAATTGAACTGCTAAGGCCTGGTTGCTCCTTTTATCTGGGCCAACAGGACATGATAGGCTGTTGCTAGCCCTTCTAGCCCATGGAGGACCTGGTCTCTGTGGTTTCCAAAATGGCTGCTCCAGAGAGTCCTCTCTAGGCAAGCTGGAGGACCCACTTTCACAGCTCTTTTCCTCTCAACTCACTGCTTCTTGGGGCAGGGAGTAGTAGTACTGAAAGGCCCCCAGCAAGGAATCGCAAGGGCCAAATACACCCCATCAGAGTGCTGCTCAGATGGAGCCTAATCCAAAGCCCACTGAAGTCTATGGAAGTCTTTCCATGGGCTTTGAGTCAGGTCCATAATCAAAGCTGGCAGAGGAGAATCTTGTCAGGGCATATCTCCCTTTGCTTACCTGGTGGATTTCCAAATGGAAATCTGCCCAGGAGTTATTGCAAGCACCATTGTTAACTCCATCTCTTCAGAACAGGGCAGAGTAGAGGACAGGAACAGAAGACAGAATTAGTGGCTGCACAGCTCCCAAATCAGTAGCATTGAAAACAGCATCTCTACCCAGTGAATGGTATCAGAAACCCCTCTGCAAAAGGAGGGGGAACAGGAAGGTACCATGTAGATTTTCCAGCTGACGGTTGGTCTCCCATAGTTGTCCCCTCTCAAGGAATAATCAGTCCCTGGTTTGGATTTGAATTGGGAACATGGAGGTGAAGGGTTCCAAGTCTTGTTATTACCAGTTCCCTATTGTCAGTTCCTTGAAAACAAATATAAAAACTGAACATGGTTACTGCTGTCATATAAATACCGTATATTATTTATGATAGAATCATAGAATACTACGGTTGGAAGGGACCTCAGGAGGTCATCTAGTCCAACCCCTGCTCAAAGCAGGACGAATCCGCAATTTTTGCCCCAGATCCCAAATGGCCCCCTCAAGGATTGAACTCACAACCCTGGAAAGCACATGAGTTTTATGGCATGATCTTAAGTGAAAGAAATCTAGGATCTTATTTGTAACCAATATTCCTAATAGCGTTTTTTATTTTAAAGGACTTCCTATTTATCCTTTTACTACTCCAAATCCAGAATACCCTGAGACTGGTGGTATTAAAGGCAAGTTCTTTCTTTTTCTTTCTTTTTGGTGTTGTTTCAGAAATGTTTGTTCTTGTTATGTTGTCATGTTCGGTGCTATTGCAGTAATGTCTTTTTCAGTATTTGTCAGTGGGGGAGGTTTAGATTGGATATTAGGAAAAACTTTTTCACTAAGAGGGTGGTGAAACACTGGAATGCGTTACCTAGGGAGGTGGTAGAATCTCCTTCCTTAGAGGTTTTTAAGGTCAGGCTTGACAGAGCCCTGGCTGGGATGATTTAACTGGGAATTGGTCCTGCTTTGAGCAGGGGGTTGGACTAGATGACCTTCTGGGGTCCCTTCCAACCCTGATATTCTATGATTCTATGATTCTTCTTACCAGAAACTTAACATATATTCATGCTTATATTAAACAATTTAATGTGCTGACCCCAGAATGAAAGATGGGTAAAAATAAGTTCAGCTGGCTGAAGGCAAATACCTGCAGAAGAAGCTGACCTTTTTGCTTGACACCATCATAAACTGATCCATTTTAGGATTCTCTGATATATGAACAGCTTGTCAACTGTCTGACAGTGAAAAATCTCTTCCTTAAGGCTACCTGACCTCTACTTCTGGTCTCTCCTGCACCTGGCAAATACTGTATAATGCCCTTGGCAATGCAGCACTTCGATTTTGTAACGGCTACATGTTTCTTATTTAAAGGCCAATGCAAAACCAGTTGAAATCCATTGAAAGATTCCATTCAATTCAAGGCACTTTGCAGTAAGCCCACACTTAAGTGTATACTTTCACATTGCAGAACACTACAAATGTGACTCAAGTAAATAAGTATTTAAACTGCATTTTGCTGCTGATAATTTAAAAAATTTAGCACCCTTTTTAAGATCCTAGAAAATGTAATATCTGCTTAATATTCAGTAACGTTCGCTGAGTTGCTGTTGATGTTTGTGCTGACAAAAGGGCTTTCATCTGTTGAACTAGTGAAATCTTTCACATATAATCAGAGAAACATAAATCCATTTCCATGTTTATAGATCCTAGTTGTTTTCCTGAAAATATCTGTAGAGTGCTAGATTCCTCTGTGTTCACCCAAAAGCCTGTTCATTTAGAGCCAGTCATCTCCTCTGGGAGGAATGACACTAGATGTGTGACCTCAAACATAGTTTCCTTGACAGACCTAGGGCTCAGAATTATGGCTTTCTGCAGAAACCTGCATAGTCCTGTGGGTAAATGCTTCTCATTCATATTTCTAAAATGAAAGAATAGCAAAGAGTGATAACTAAGTGAATAAATCTATATGGGAAGAAACAGAACTACAGCTGCTCAAGTTTTAGCCAGTAGCACCAAAGTTTGAGGCATGAGAGAGAGAGACTTGTATCTTGATGGGTGCTCCTATGGTTATACAAATTGTAAATTTGTATTCCTGTCAACATTGTTTATAAAGGAATTTGGCAGAAAAATATGTGATTGTTCACGTTTTGAAAATGGGATTTGTGTGCGAGTGGCATGTAAGTAATTGTATTAGTTACAGAGTAATAGCACTGTTTTTTAACCAGGATTAACCCTGCGTCTGTTATGCTGCACAAAAATGTAAAGGGTTTTTATAGGTTTGTGCTACAGCTTTGTTCAGCTCTTTCTTTCTTCTGTTTATGTTTGAAGATGGCTGTAAACCAGGATTTTTTGGCCCTCAATGCCAGCGTAAGTTCCATAGTTGTTTTTTTTACAGTTTGAACCCAAATTATATACAAATGCCAACATTTTAAATCCAAGTGTAATGTGAACTTCAAGACTATAACACAGAAAATGTTTCCTTTTACAAAATGTGCTGTTTAGCTTGCCAGTGCTATGGCTCGGGAGTGCTGGATGGCAACTGTGATGGAAAGACAGGACAGTGCAGATGTCGAGTTGGATTTCAGGGGCTTTCCTGTGATGCCTGTGCAGTAGGGTATTTTCAATACCCTTTCTGTCAGAGTAAGCAACAATACTCTCTCTATAAATAAGACCCTGATCCTGTGGATGCATCCTTGTTCTATGTAGAGTTCAGGGGGAGTAAGGGTCATGTCCTTTTTGCAGGACTGAGACTTTAGTAAGTGATTCAGCATAGAGTGATAGGAAGCAAAAAGTGAAAAAGGTCCAGAAGAGGGTTTTTCCCCCATAAATCATACAGGTACCTTCAACTTATTGACTATTATCTAATGCATGATGCATCTATCAGATTCTGATTTGACTATGGATTTAATAATATGTGATTGATGACAGTTTAACGAAAACGGAAAAAATTCCGTTACCTTGGTTTTACAAAACCTTAATTTTGGGCCTAGTTTGACTTGACAATGCCCCTTTGATGTGTCAAGCTACGACTGCTACAGTCAGTGATAGAAAGCTGTTCGTTTTTTTAAAATACTTTTACTATTCACCTACATCCTGGTGTTGGTAATAGTCTATAGAGAATTTTTAAAATGTATTTCAGTAGTCCCACTCCAAACTGAGATAATAAAACCAGACCACTGTTTACTTCACAAGTAGTCTTGAAAACAGTGGAACTATTCCCAGTGTAGAGTACTGCCCCATCTGGCCCAGAATGAGAACAGGATGGTACTTCCTTGACACTGACATTTGGGCCAGATTCTGCCATGCTTACTCACACTGATTAATACCTTTCTTCACAAATAATCACTTCTAAATCCATAGAGCTAATCAACAGCATAAGGATGGCAGAATCTAGCTCTTTATACTGGAGATTAGCAAGAAGGGAATGTTTTTAGGAAGGAGGAAGAGGAATATCTCTGCAGTGGCTGCTTCTAAAATTTGCTTCTTGTTTGTAGTGTGTGCATGTAATTCAGCTGGTGCCCTCCCTGAAATCTGTGATTTCCTTGGAAAATGTCTCTGCCGCTTTGAGGTAGATGGACGTCAGTGTGAGAGCTGTCTTCCTGGCTACCATTCTTTCCCCATCTGTCAAGGTAAGATTGCAGGTGATACGTATAGAATTGAACTGACCACTGAGAGTCTGGACTGGAATGACCGTACTTTAAGATTCTCTGTTTGCATTGACTGGGGCAGTATTCATTATTGTAAATAGGTGAGATTCTCTTACATTCTGTATGGTGAAAGTTCAGAGTTTCCCCTTGTCCTTTCACTGCTCTTGACTATTTAGAACACTAACTGCAGGCAAG
This sequence comes from Caretta caretta, assembly GCF_965140235.1. Lineage (NCBI taxonomy): Eukaryota > Metazoa > Chordata > Testudines > Cheloniidae > Caretta > Caretta caretta. The sequence continues at coordinate 81,848,489 of NC_134207.1, read as the reverse complement.
CCTCGGAATCTAGTTATTAGATCTTATTTTTATATTTCTCTGTTTCATAGACAGATTGAACCCTGTAGTGGAGGTCAACAATCCGCTCAAATGCTCTTTTTAAAAATAAAAGGCTATGAAAACTCTTTTCACATAGATGTTTACAGCACTAGTAGTATCATTGACATCGGAAGAAATGAAGTATACAAAGATGTGCTATGAAGGATTTGTTTGTTTTTGAAGGGGGTATTTGCTAGCAAGAGCACTTACATCCTTATAAGCTTTCTGTTTTGTAAAATGTACAAAGAAGTTGCTTTTTATTTTGTAAATAAGAATCCATTTTCCCTTTGTCAGTCATTCCATGTGTATTTTGAGAGCAAATGAAAGACCCCGGACCAGTCTCTGTTGTCTTATTTCTGTCATGAAAGCCCATCAACGTCATTGGAGTTGCACAGTTATTTTTGAGGGAAGAATATGGCCCACATATCCAACTCCCACACCCTACGTTACTGCCCTGATGCAGAGAGCGGGTACTGATCAGTACTCATGGACTATAAGCTTATACATAAAAACAGCTATACTGGGTCATACCAAGGTCCATCTAGCCCAGTATCCTGTCTTCTGACAGTGGCCAGTGCCAGGTGCTTCAGAGGGAATGAACAGAACAGGTAATCATCAAGTGATCCATTCACTGTCACCCATTCCCAGCTTCTGGCAAACAGAGGCTAGGGATACCATCCCTGCCCATCCTGGCTAATAGCCATTGATGGACCTATCCTCCATAAATTTATCTAGGTCTTTTTTGAACCCTGTTGTAGTCTTGACCTTCACAACATCCTCTGGCAAAGAGTTCTACAGGTTGACTGTGCGTTGTGTGAAGAAATACTTCTTTTTGTTTGTTTTAAACCTGCTGTCTATTAATTTCATTTGGTGACCCCTAGTTCTTGTATTATGAGAAGGAGTAAATAACAATTCCTTATTTACATTCTTCACACCAGTCATGATTTTATAGACCTCTGTTATGTTCCCCCAAGTCTTCTCTTTTCCAAGCTGAAAAGTCCCAGTCTTATTAATCTCTCCTCACATGGAAGCTGTTCCATCCCCTAATAATTTTTGTTGCCCTTTTCTCTACCTTTTCCAATTCCAATATATCTTTTTTGGGATGGGGTGACCACATCTGCATGCAGTATTCAAGATGTGGGCGTACCATGGATTTATATAGAGGCAATATGATATTTTCTGTTTTATTATTTATCCCTTTCCTAATGAGTCCCAATATGCTGTTAGCTTTTTTGACTGCCTCTGCACATTGAGTGGATGTTTTCCGAGAAGTATCCACAGTGACTTCAAGATCTCTTTCTTGAGTGGTGACAGCTAATTTATATCCCATCATTTTATATGTATAGTTGGGATTATGTTTTCCAATGTACATTACTTTGCATTTATCAACATTGAATTTCATCTACCATTTTGTTGTCCAGTCACCCAGTTTTGTGAGATCCCTTTGTAACTCTTCACAGTCTGCTTTGGACTTAACTATCTTGAGTAGTTTTGTATCATCTGCAAATTTTGCCACCTCACTGTTTACCCCTTTTTCAGATCATTTATGAATATGTTGAAAAGGACTGGTCCCAGTACAGACACCACTGGTTACCTCTCTGAGGGACACCACTGGTTACCTCTCTCTATTTTGAAAACTGACCATTTATTCCTGCTCTTTGTTTCCTATCTTTTAACCAGTTACTGATCCATGAGAGGATCTTCCTTCTTATCCCATGACAGTTTACTTTGCTTAAGAGCCTTTGTTGAGGGACCTTTTCAAAGGCTTTCTGAAAAGCTAAGTACACTATATCCACTGGATCCCCCTTGTCCACATGTTTGCTGACCACCTCAAGAATTCTAGCAGATTTGTGAGGCATGATTTCCATTTACAAAAACTATGTTGACTCTTCCCCAACAAATTATATTCATCTATGTGTCTGATAATTCTGTTCTTTACTATAGTTTCAACCAGTTTGCCCGGTACTGAAGTCAGGCTTACTGGCCTATAATTGCCGGAATCTCCTCTGGAACCTTTTTTAAAAATTGGTGTCACATTAGCTGTCCTTCAGTCATCTGGTACAGAAGCTGATTTAAATGACAGGTTACATACTACAGTTAGTAGTTCTGCAGTTTCACATTTGAGTTCCTTCAGAACTCTTGGGTGAATACCGTCTGGTCCTGGTGACTTATTACTGTTTAATTTATCAATTTGGTCCAAAACTTCCTCTAATGACACCTCAATCTGGGACTGTTCCTCAGATTTGTCACCTAAAAAGAATGCCTCACATCCTCAGCCATGAAGACCGATGCAAAGAATTAATTTAGTTTCTCCACAATGACCTTATCATCCTTGAATGCTTGTTTAGCATCTCGATCATCCAGTAGATCCATTGGTTGTTTAGTAGGGTTCCTTCTGATGTGCTTACAATTTTTTTTGCTATTACTTTTTGAGTCTTTGGCTAGCTGTCTTCAAATTATTTTTTAGCCTTCCTAATTATACTTTTAATACTTAATTTGCCAGAGTTTATGCTCCTTTCTATTTTCCTCACTAGGATTTAACTTCCACTTTTTAAAGGATTCCTTTTTGCCTCTCACTGCTTCTTTTATTTTGTTGTTTGGTCACAGTCACACTTTTTTGGTCCTGTTACTATGTTTTTTTAATTTGGGGTGTACATTTAGTCTGAGCCTCTATTTTGGTGTCTTTAAAATGTTTCTGTGCACCTTGGAGGGATTTCACTTTTGGCATTGTACCCCTAATTTTTGTTTAACTAACTTCCTCATTTTTGTGTACTTCCCCTTTCTGAAATTAAATGCTACCATCGTGGGCTGCTGTGAGGGTATTTTCCGCACCACAGGGATGTTAAATTTAATTATATAATGGTCATTATTACCAAGCAGTAGAGGTATATTCATCTCTTGGACCAGATCCTGTGCTCCACTTTGGACTGAATCAAGAATTCCCCCAGCCCTTAGTTTAAAAACTGCTCTACCACCCTTTAAATTTTAAGTGCCAGCAGTCTGGTTCTATATTGGTTTAGGTGGAGCCCCTCCTTCCTGCCTAGGCTCCCTCTTTCCCAAAAGTTTCCCCAGTTCCTAATAAATCTAGACCCCTCCTCCCTACACCATCGTCTCATCCATGCATTGAGACCCTGCAGTTTGGCCTGTCTAACTGGCCCTGCGTGGGAACTGGAAGCATTTGAGAGAATGCTACCATAGAGGTCCTGGGCTTCAATCTCATACCCAGCAGCCTAAATTTGGCTTCTGGGACCTCTCCCCTAACCTTCCTTATGTCATTAGTACCTACATGTACCACGACCACCGGCTTCTCCCTAGCACTACACCTAAGTCTGTCTAGATGTCTCGAGAGATCTACAACCTTTGTACCCAGCGGGCAAGTCACTATGCGGTTCTCGTGGTCATCACAAACCCAGCTATCTATGTATCAAATGATCGAATCCCCCATTACTATTACTGTTCCTAATAACTGGAGTTCCCTCCCCTGGAGAGGTATCCTCAGTGAGAGAGGATACCATAGAACAGGGGTCTCAAACACGTGGCCCGCGGGGTCATTTCCTGTGGCCTGCTAAGCTCCCCTCCCCCCAGCGTGCTGCATCCCCACTCCTCTGCCTACCTCCAGGTGCTGTTTGGCGGTGCTTAGCGCTTTCCAGGAGGGAGGAGCGGGAAGCCTCGCGCTTAGGAGAGGAGGCAGAGAAGAGGCAGGGATTTGTGGAAAGGGTTGGAATAGGGGCAGGGAGGGGGTGGAGTTGGGGTGGGGACTTTGGGGAAGGGGTGGGGCAGGGCCACATGGAAGGGGTGGAGTGGAGGTAGGGCCGGGGGCAGCGGGGGAGAGGGGAATGTCAGTGATGTGGCCCTCAGGCCAATGTACTAGTCCTCATGTTGCCCTCCTGGTGATTCAAATTTGAGATTCCCTGCCATAGAATCATCTGGAAAGAGGGTCCCAACTATGGGATCATTTCCCTGTGCTCCAGTTTAATGCTTTCCTTCCCTGAGACTTACATCCTCCTCAACTGCACAGGGGCTGTCAGACTGAGGATGGGACCATTCTACTGTGTCCCAGAAAGTCTCATCTATGTACCTCTCTTTTCCCCTTAGCTCCTCCAGTTCAGCCACTCTGGTCTCCAAAGCCCATATGTAGTCTCTGGGGGCCAGGCTCTCCTTGCACAGAATGTACACTTATGCCACTTGGCCATAAGGCAGGTAGTCATACATGCTGCATTCAATGCAATAAATTGGATAGCCCCCATCCTGCTGCTGGACTTCTGTCTGCATTATCTTTTTACTCCTGCATCTCTTTCAATTATTGTTATGTTTTTATCAGGGGGTGTTTATTGCCTTAAGCTTAGGGAATGTTAATGAAGAGTATCTAGCCCCCCCCCTTCTAAACTCTCTTGCAAAACTCCCCTGTAACTATTTGTGTCTGTACAAGAAAGCAGTCAAGTCTCTTTTTGTCACCAGTTTGTGTTAGAGAGTGCCTGCTTCAGGCAAGATGTCTCTATATTGTTTAGTGTGTGAAGTTGTTAATTCAGGATTTAAGTGGCACAGGCCCTCAGCACTGAGGTGAATTTCACCCAGTGAGAGAAAAGGTGAGGTCTCATGTCACAGTAAGTTTTGATGTATGCTTGTGTACACACATGAACATGTTGCATATAGAAAGATACAGGAGAATTTGCTTCTTTGTTGTTGTTTCATTGTGATGTTACCCAGGGTACAGTCTGGACTGTTGAACAGCTCTCTGTCCCCTCAACTCTCCAACCTGGGGTGCCTTTTACACTGCTTTGCTGTCAGAACAACCATTCCTGATCTGTTCACACACAGCCTGCAGCATGCAAAATCACTCCCAGCTATGTTGCATGAATGCTCTAGCCAGTCACGCCTGAGTTATATTGCAGAGGGACACCAGCAAATTCCCAGTTCCAGACTTGTCCTCAGATATGTGTGTCTTGTACTGCCTAGCAGTTTCCTTCTGGACAATACAAGCTCGTAGAAAGTTCATCATTTCAATAATAGAAAATGATATGCACAAACCCTGTTATCTCAAATGGAGGTTCCCAAGCATTTCATTCCATACACACTAGTTTCGATAAAATAAGTTTATTAACTACAGAAAGAAAAATTTGAACTGATTACAAGTAATCAGGCATAAAAGTAAAAATTGGTTACAAAGAAAATAAAAAGTAAAACAACTAATATCTAACTTATCCAGCTATTCAAAAGGAAAGGTTTTTCTCACCATATCTTTTTAATGATTACTGGCTGAACTTTTTCAGTCAGGACTCCTCCCCCAGTCCAGTGTCTTTCCAGTTTCTGTTGATGCCTGTGAGCAGAGAGAAAGGGAGGAGTATTTTGGGGCTTCTCTTGCCATTTCTTACAGTTCTCTTTTCCCTTTGAAGATCATCTCCAGCTGGCATTCTGGAGGCAGGAGGTCTGGGGGATGGGAACTTCCCATTGTTTCACTGTTAATATGTAAAGTTCTTGCTCACACTCCTCTTCCTGACAAAGAATGGCTGCTTAACCAGATGCTAGTCCATTTGATTTTGTTGACACTTTGCTGAGATGTTGTCTAACCTTTTGTCTCTGGGGAACTGGTCTGAAGCTGTTTCCCCTAACTTGGAACATGACAGTAGAATTTTATAACCTTACATACAATGTTGCCACAGATTTTACCAGTACAATAATGTTCAGCAGATTATGATTTTTCAAATGATACCTCATAAGGCATACTTTGTACAAAATGTATCATACTCTTGTAAAAAGGTTGAACATAGGGGGTACAGAACATCACAATCATTTGTATTAGTAAATGCAACAGACACCTTCATTATGGGCTTACGTTCTAAATATATGCCTATGAAAGGACTACAGAATTCTTTATGCTCCTTAGAAGAAAAATCCAAAGTACTAGTTTGAGTCAACAAGCAAAATGGATGGAGTAAAGAATTACCATATGGTTCTCCCTTTTACAGATCTGGAGTACATTAAAATGTTTTAATGAAAAAAATCAAATCAGAGTTCTACATTGGTACACACAGTTCAGTGGTTTTAAAATACTATGTCCATGCTATATTTTTTTTTAAGTTGGAAGTGAATCAACTGGCAATTTAGTGTAGCAAATTTAGCCCATATTGAACTGGTTTAAACTTTTAATGCTGAAATCTGCAATGAAACATAAAAGCGGTAAGAGATCATGCAAAAACAAGTCACAAAAAAAAGACTAAAAAATAATTAAACATAAGAGAAAACTAAAAGGGGGCATGCAGCCAAAGTAAAAAAGGGGTGACAGTTTCTTCTTTAACCATCGTTTACCTATGCATGATCATAAAACTGATGTAATGGGACGTGGCAGATTTTTTTCTGTTCGGAAAGATTTTTTTTATCTAGTGCAACAGCAGAGTTCCTTGGAAAACTTGATTAGGAGGAGGGGTGAGAAAAAACAATTTGGCTTAGTATAATACTATCCATCTGAGTGCCCATCCCACTGAAGATCAAATCACTGTTCCTCCAGCTATGCAAACTAGCCTGGGCCTGATTTTCCTCACTTAGTGCCTGATCCTGCCCCATTGAAGTCAATGGGAGCATTACCATTGATTCACTAGGAGTAGGATCAAGCCCTTACACTGATTTAACTACATTTAAATGAAATGAGAATTTAACTCTACAGCATTACAATGAAAGAACCCCAGTCCTGCCCCAAGACCCCATTGTACTAGATGCTGTACAAAGAGAGAACAAAAAAGACAGGGCCTCCCCCAAAGAGTTTACAATCTAATGTAAAACTCTAGGCATTGGTGCCACTGAAGATGTTTTTGGGAGAGATGGGATGTGGGTTTGCTTTAGCAGCTCTCTCCCTCACATATTGACTGGGTAGCGAGTCTTACTGCCTCTCTTAATCCTGTGAAAACAAACACAGCAGAGTAAGAGAGCTTTGGCTGCTGAATAGAGAGGAACTGAAAGAGGGAAACCAGAAACATACATAGAACAGGGAAACATTTAAAATAGCTGTAACTCCAGTAAAAACACCCAGCTGGCTAGCAATTATATTCTGACACAGATTCACAAACAGCATGCTAGTTCTTATACATTACTTCACAGCACATAAACTAGCTTTTTTACACTGTGGCAGCAATTCATTTGAGAGTTTGTTGAACTAAAGTTGGTCAGCAGTTAACTTGAACACTGTATCAAATTTCAGAGCGTTAGTCTGTATTCGCAAAAAGAAAAGGAGTACTTGTGACACCTTAGGGACTAACAAATTTGAGCATAAGCTTTCATGAGCTAGAGTTCACTTCATGCTCAAATAAATTTGTTAGTCTCTAAGGTGCCACAAGTACTCTTTTTCTCTTTATCAAATTGTTATCCTAATAAATTACTAGCTAGTCATTATGCCATATCAAATGCTGCTCTACTTCCTCAATACTTAATACATGAGGCTCTCTTTTAAGACTAAGTAATTTCCTCAAATAATTTTCCTTCAGTTTTAAGGTGAATTTCTATCCTGTATGTAGTTTGCAAATGATCAAACTAAAACTTTCTTTAATACGTTATAGCATTGCAATAAGACACTAATATCATGGCTGATCAGGCAATTGTATTCTAAGCCACTGTTTGCAGATGTTCATTTTTGCTGGTAAGATCATGGTTTTGGCTGAATGTCTTGTGTTTGTTTTTGAGCCAAAGGTGAATTTTTCAGAACATTTTATTTTAAAATAACTACTGCTTTGGACAAATAGCTGAATGAATAATTGCTTGTGATTTTCCCTTGTGCAGAGTGCAACTGTGATGCACTTGGCTCATTGGACAATACATGTGGGCCTAGTGGTCAGTGTCGGTGCCGTAAAAATTATGCTGGACTTCGATGCAACCAATGTGCTCCAGGTTATTTTAGCTATCCCAACTGCTTGCGTGAGTAACAGTAGTTCCTTCTTTTGCTTTGCTTTCTGTTATAAAGAAAAAAATCAGTTAATTCCCTCAAAAGCTTTTCCATGTAAAACTGCAAGAATCAAAGCAAGAGTGAGTCATTTTAGGCAGAAACAGTAAATGGTTCTCTCCTCCCCCTGTTTATTTTGCACATCGTATATAGAAGCTCTGTGGGGCAGGTAGATGAGGCTACCAACTACAGTTCTTAAAAGCCTCATTAACCTCTCAGGCCTTGTCTAGACTGGGATTTAAAGTGTGATGTTAACTAACATGTTTTAAAAGTCTAATGTAGACAACGCTTGCTGCCTCTAGCAATTCTAACTTGGTCAATAGTTGGGGTGGGGTCTTTGGGGAAGGGGTGGGGCAGGGGCAATAGGGAGCCTCAGCTTTAACTCAACTAGTTTAGTGTGTATTAAAGTATACATTGCCTAACATCATGTGCCAACATCACACCTTAACTCCTAGTCTACATGAGACCTAGAAGGGCTTGATCCTGCAAACCTACTCATCTCAGTAACCTTACTCACCTGACCAGTTCTACTGATTAGACCCAAAATGAATTATATGACTGATATTACAGAAACCTAGAGACAGTAAAGTTATCAAGTAGAATGAAACATTCAGACCCCGTCTACACTGTAATTAAAATCAGGTGTTTAAGTAACTTTAAACATGGTTGTTATGTGCGTGGTTATAGGTATGGTGGTCACGTGCCTGGTACCACTGAGCATCATTAACAGAGATATTTGTTTCCTGAGAATCAAAATTTCAGATTGGCAGTACCAGAGGAGTTATATTGTTTTACAGCAGGGGTGGGCAAACTTTTTGGCCCGAGGGCCACATCGGGGTTGCAAAATGGTATGGAGGGCTGGGTAGAGAAGGATGTGCCTCCGCAAACAGCCTGGCCCCTGCCCCTTATCTGCCCCCTCCCATTTCCCACCCCCTGACTATCTAACCCCTGCTGCTTCTTGTCCCCTGACCCCCCCCTCCTGGAACCCCCCCTCCTATCTAACCCCCCCTGCTCCCTGTCCCCTGATTGCCCCAACCCCTATCCACACCCCTGCCTCCTGACAGGCTCCCTGACCCATCCAACCCCTTACCCCTTGCTTCTTGTCCCCTGACCACCCCCTTCTGGGACCCCTGTCCCTAACTGCCCCCCCAGGATCCCACCCTCTATTCAACCTCCCTGTCCCCCCCCTCCTGGGACACCCCTCCCATCCAACCCCTGCTGCTCCTGACTGCCCCCCCCCGAACCTCCACCCTATCCAACTGCCCCGGAACTACCCCATGGGACTTCCTGCCCCTTATCCAACTCCCCTCCCCCTTACCATGCCCCTCAGAGTGGCAGGACAGGCTTATTGGAAAGCCTGGGAGGTGGGCGGGCGCAAGCCGTGCTGCCTGCATGGCTGGGGTGACAGTGGGGGAGGAGCTGGGGGCTAGCCTCCCTGGCTGGGAGCTCAGGAGCTGGGCAGGATGGTCCCGCGGGCTGGATGTGGCCTGTAGTTTGCCCACCTCTGTTTTACAGTATGGCTATAACCACTTCTCAGGACAAAATTCCAACAACTTTTAGGGAACTAATTGCTACTCTACAAGAACTGTATTTAACAGTTTCAACTTTAGACACTGATCCTGCAAAGAAATATGCTTAACCTCGCACACACCGAGTAGTTTGATTCACTTCAGTGGGACTACTCACAATGCGTAAATTTAGCATGTGTGTAAGTCATTTCAGTACTGGGGTCAATAGTGTGAACAGGAACATGAAGATGACCATAAATGTGACTGCTCTCTGGGTAAAAGGCAAGACCCCCTTTTTAGCCCTTCCTAGTCAAGGTTTAAAGATCTGATGTTAGAACATAGTATGTGCTATCTCAGTTTTAAATCCTAGCCTAGAAAAAGCTTTTGCCTTAAGCTACATGTAAAATTAAACAGAACCAGCAAACAAAAGCCAATCCCCACTTCAGTCTGCCCTTGGGTTGAAGCAAAGAACAGAAGAATGAGTGCAGTGAAGTTCCTGATAATCCTAACTGCTTCTGTTAAGGGAAAAATCAAATCATGTAACTCGTGTGTGAAATAAGGCACTCAGATTTCATATTGATGGGTGCACTATTAATAAGTACCTAGGCAGAGAGGTTTTTTTTTTAAACAGTTATTGCAAAGAAAATCAGGAATGTTCCAGATTAGTAATGTTAAATTTTAAAACTTCAGTCCCGAAACAGGTTATTTCTTACTAAATGTAGCTAGAATCTTACCAAATAATGATTTTTTTGTTCAGCTTGTCAGTGTTCTCCCCATGGTTCCTACCAGAACACATGTGAGTCAACAACAGGGCAGTGTGAGTGTCGAACAGGCATTACAGGGCAGCAGTGTGACAGATGCCTTTCAGAAGGCTACAGTTTCCCCTATTGCCAAGGTAAGATTTACGATGGAAAATACTTGATCTTGATGCAAAATGCATACATTTTTGCCATTGTGTTCTCCAGAGCACTCCACTGTATAGATAGCTCCATAGAAACATGGAACATGTACAGGACACATCAGGGAGATGGACTAGATGATCTAATAGAATCACAGAATATCAGGGTTGGAAGGGACCTCAGGAGGTCATCTAGTCCAACCCCCTGCTCAAAGCAGGGCCAATCCCCAACTAAATCATCCCACCCAGGGCTTTGTCAAGCCTGACCTTAAAAACCTCAAAGGAAGGAGATTCCACCACCTCCCTAGGTAACACATTCCAGTGCTTCACCACCCTCCTACTGAAAAAGTTTTTCCTAATATCCAACCTAAACCTCCCCCACTGCAACTTGAGGCCATTACTCCTTGTTCTGTCATCTGCTACCGCTCAGAACAGTCTAGAGCCATCCTCTTTGGAACCCCCCTTTCAGGTAGTTGAAAGCAGCTATCAGATCCCCCCCTCATTCTCCTCTTCTGCAGACTAAACCATCCCAGTTCCCTCAGCCTCTCCTCATAAGTCATGCGTTCTAGTCCCCTTATCATTTGTTGCCCTCCACTGGATGCTTTCCAAATTTTCCATATCCTTCTTGTAGTGTGGAGCCCAAAACTGGACACAGTACTCCAGATGAGGCCTCACCAATGTTGAATAGAGGGGAATGATCACATCCCTCGATCTGCTGGCAATGCCCCTACTTATACAGCCCAAAATGCCGTTAGCCTTCTTGGCAACAAGGGCACACTGTTGACTCAGATCCAGTTTCTCATCCATTGTAACCCCTAGGTCCTTTTCTGCAGAACTGCTGCCTAGCCATTCAGTCCCTAGTCTGTAGCAGTGCATGGGATTCTTCCATCCTAAGTGCAGGCCTCTGCACTTGGCATTGTTAAATCTCAGATTTCTTTTGGCCAGGTCCCTCTGTATCCTATCTACCACTCCTCCCAGTTTAGTGTCATTTGCAAACTTGCTGAGGGTGCAGTCCATGCCATCCTCCAGATCATTGACTATATTGAACAAAACTGGCCCCAGGACTGACCCTTGGGGCACTCCGCTTGATACCAGCTGCCAACTAGACATGGAGCCATTGATCACTACCTGTTGAGCCCGACGATCTAGCCAGCTTCTATCCACCGTATAGCCCATTCATCCAGCCCATACTTCTTTAACTTGCTGGCAAGAATACTGTGGGAGACAGTGTCAAAAGCTTTGCTAAAGTCTAGGAATAACACGTCCACTGCTTTCCCCTCATCCACAGAGCCAGTTATCTCGTCATAGAAGGCAATTAGATTAGTCAGGCATGACTTGCCCTTGGTGAATCCATGCTGACTGTTCCTGATCACTTTCCTCTAAGTGTTTCAGAATTGATTCCTTGAGGACCTGCTCCATGATTTTTCCAGGGACTGAGGTGAGGCTGACTGGCCTGTAGTTCTCTGGATCCTCCTTCCCTTTTTTAAAGATGGGCCGTACATTAGCCTTTTCCCAGTTGTCCAGAGCCTCCCCCGATCACCATGAGTTTTCAAAGATAATGGCCAATGGCTCTGCAATCACATCCGCCAACTCCTTTAGCACTCTCGGATGCAGCGCATCCGGCCCCATGGACTTGTGCTCATCCAGCTTTTTTAAGTAGTTCCAAACCACTTCTTTCTCCACAGATGGCTGGTCACCTCCTCCCCATGCTGTGCTGCCCAGTGCCGCAGTCTGGGAGCTGACCTTGTTTGTGAAGACAGAGGCAAAAAAAGCATTGAGTACATTAGCTTTTTCCACATCCTCTGTCACTAGGTTGCCTCCCTCATTCAGTAAGGGGCCCTCACTTTCCTTGGCTTTCTTCTTGTTGCCAACATACCTGAAGAAACCCTTCTTATTCTTAAGATCTCTTGCTAGCTGCAACTCCAAGTGTTATTTGGCCTTTCTGATTTCACTCCTGCATGCCTGAGCAATATTTTTATACTCCTGCCTGGTCATTTGTCCAATCTTCCACTTCTTGTAAGTTTCTTTGTGTGTTTAAGATCAAGGATTTCACTGTTAAGCCAAGCTGGTCGCCTGCCATATTTACTATTCTTTCTACACATCAGGATGGTTTGTTCCTGTAACCTCAATAAGGATTCTTTAAAATACAGCCACCTCTCCTGGACTCCTTTCCCCCTCATGTTATTCTCCTAGGGGATCCTGCCCATCAGTTCCCTGAGGGAGTCAAAGTCTGCTTTTCTGAAGTCCAGGGTCCGCATTCTGCTGCTCTCCTTTCTTCCTTGTGTCAGGATCCTGACCTCGACCATCTCATGGGAACCTGGGTGGCAGTGACCATTGACTTTTGCTTCCCCTACTCATTCTTCCTGGTTTGTGAGCAGCAGGTCAAGAAGAGCACTGCCCCTATTTGATTCCTCCAGCACTTGCACCAGGAAGTTGTCCCCTACACTTTCCAAAAAGTTCTTGGATTGTCTGTGCACCGCTGTATTGCTCTCCCAGCAGACAGCAGGGTGATTGAAGTCCCCATGAGTCTTCCATAATAGATCTTGTTTATTCCTCACTTCCATGTTTCATAAACTGCACTGAGGGAATTTGGCACTCTTTAGCTGGTGGCATTGTAGATTTAGGAAAAATACCGTTGGTTATTCATCAGAGGGTAGCCATGTTAGTCTGGATCTGTGAAAGTGGCAAAGAGTCCTGTGGCACCTTATAGGCTAACAGACGTATTGGAGCATAAGCTTTCGTGGGTGAATACCCATTTCGTCGGATGCATGTAGTGGAGATTCAGTTACTCTTTTTCCCATCCCTGCCATATTTTTGCAAATAATCCTGATGGTTACATATAAAAATAAAAGTTCTAAAGTATGCACTGATGCTAATTATCCTTTTACACAGTCACCATTAAAGACTTCAACTCATTTTAAAATATCAAGATCACCCCTGGGCAACCTTATTATAGAAAAGTTTGGAATTTGCAACTGCTCCATTGCTTCATTTACAAAAAATGATCATATGTTTATTTTTTTATTACATAAAGGAGCAAACAATGACTGTGACCCTGCTGGTACTCTTGATTCCCATACTGTAAGTATTATATTTTTGGCATTTACAATAAATGTTAATTGATTCACTATATCTGTAATTACTGAATACATTGATTTGGAATTTCTAAATATTATAGATGATTTCCTAACTCAAGAAGTGTTGCAACAGACATGGGGGGAATTCTATATTACACACCTAGTCTTGATAGAGAGGAACTGGTCACAGAACTAAAAATTAATGACAGGTTTCAGAGTAACAGCTGTGTTAGTCTGTATTCGCAAAAAGAATTAGTGGTAGCTTTGGTACAAGTGATCGTGACTTGCACAAAGTAGAGCAGCAACAAAACCTGAGGGAGCTTAGTAAAATTGGCATAAAAGCTAAGCTGTTTGAAATTGTGTGTCACTCTATAACCAAGCCAACATAAGATGCTGTGGGAACATAGCTAAGGCTTAAACAAAAGCTAGCAGAAAAAGTACGGCATCCATTAAATGAGCAAAACCAAAAACTTGTTAAACTTCTCTTACCTGCATATAATAAAAACACACCAAAACACGCCCCCTGAATAATGATTCCCCATTTATAATTATTCTACCATTTCAATCCAGTAAGGGACAAATACCATTGTTAGGATTGTTTTTGTTAATATACTTTAACGCCTTCTTATTCTCCTTAACGCTGGTGGCCATAGATTTCTACTTGCAGACCTTTGCTTCCCTTCTCAATTTTCTACAACTTCTACCTTTGGATTTAGGGTCATTACTGTCAACTTCCCCTTTCTTCCATTGGTAATATATTTTTTAATTTTTATAGCTGCCTTCACTTCCCCTCTAAACGAGGTCTTTGTTAAAACCAATATGGCCTTCTTTCTCAATTTGTGGGATTGTGGCTTCTTGGGCATCTTCTGAAGTGCTCTTAAGCAATTCCCAATAGTCATTCTATATAAAAAGGGAAACAAGGAGAACCCAGGGAATTACAGACCAGTCAGCTTAACTTTTGTACCTGGAAAGATAATGGAGCAAATAATTAAGCAATCAATTTGGAAACACCTAGAAAGTAATAAGTAACAGTCAGCATGGATTTGTCAAGAACAAATTGTATCAAACCAACCTGATAACATTCTTTGACAGGGTAACAAATCTTGTGGATATAGGGGAAGTGGTAGATGTGGTATATCTTGATTTTAGTAAAGTTTTTGATACTGTCTCACATGACCTTCTCATAAACAAACTAGGGAAATGTAACCTAGATGGAGCTACTATAAGGTGAGTGCATAACTGGTTGGAAAACCATTCCCAGAGATTAGTTATCAGTGGCTCTAAGTCAAGATGGAAAGGCATAATGAGTGGGGTCCCACAGGGATCAGTTCTGGATCCAGTTCTGTTCCATATCTTCATCAATAATTTAGATAATGGCATAGAGAGTACACTTCTAAAGTTTGTGGACAATACCATGCTGGGAGGGGTTGCAAATACTTTGGTGGATAGGATTATAATTCAAAATGATCTGGACAAACTGGAGAAATGGTCTGAAGTAAACAGGATGAAATTCAATAAGGACAAATGCAAAGTACTCCACTTAGGAAGGATCTATCAGCTGCACACACAGAAATAGGAAGTGACTGCCTAGGAAGTACTGCGGCAAGGGATCTGGGGGTCATAGTGGACCACAAGCTAAATATGAGTCAAAGTGTAACACTGTTGCAAAAAAACCGAACATCATTCTGGATGTATTAGCGGGAGTGTTGTAAGCAAGACACAAGAAGTAATCCTTCTGCTCTACTCCACACTGATTAGGCCTCAACAGGGGTACTGTGTCCAGTTCTGGGCGCCACATTTCAGGAAAGATGTGGAGAAACTGGAGGAAGTCCAGAGAAGAGCAACAAAAATGATTAAAGGTCTAGAAAACATGAACTATGAGGGGAGATTGAAAAAAGTTGGGGTTGTTTAGTTTGGAGAAGAGAAGACTGAGAGAGGACATAACCTTTTATGTATTTGAAAATTATTACAAGGAGGGAGCAAAAAAGTGCTCTCCTTAACCGCTGAGGATGGGACAAGACGCAATGAGCTTAAACTGCAGCAGTGGCGGTTAGGTTGGACATTAGGAAAAACTTCCTAACTGTCAGGGTGGTTAAGTACTGGAATAAATTGCCCAGGGAGGTTGTGGAATCTGCATCATTGGAGATTTGTAAGAGCAGGTTAGACAAACACCTGTTAGGGATGATCTAAATAATATGTAGTTCTGCCATGAGTGCAGGGGACTGGACTAAATGACCTCTCAAGGCAGTCCTATGATGCACATTTTTCTGATTAAATTCTGCCTCCCAGCTGATGTGTCTCAATTATTTTCAGCTTTGTCAAATTGGCCCTTTTAAAACACCAAGTACATATGCTACTGGTTTGGACTTTCTGTTTGCATGTTATGACAAACTTTGGCAGGCTTATGCATTTTAAAGTTTACTTTTATAGTTAAAAACTATTAACACCTCATAAACAATATTTCACTAAATGTTAGTGACTGCAGATTGGTGAAATTTAACAACATTTAGCACAATAATACTATTAAATATTTAATTTTAAGCTATTAGTTGGGTTTGTTTTTATATAATTGTTTGGTTTTAATACAATTTTTACATATGAACTACTACTGTATAGGTTTTCACTTTTTCATAATTTATACTACAGATAAACAGATTTTTTTGGATAAGAATGTTAATGGTTAAGCTTTATTTTATATTTACTGCTTTTTTGTGGTGCTGGGTTGGTTTTTGCTTCCAAAACACACAGCCATCTGAAAAAGAAAATAACCTATTGTGTCTTCTCTTTGGAGCCTTTGAGATTTTAATTAAATAGCAATAGTTTTATTTCATTTGTTTTACAATATATACTACATGTTACATGGGAATGCACTCTCTTCTTATAGTGCAATCTTTACCCTTTATTTGCCATAAAATTGTTAGCCATATTAATCTTTATATGAAGTGCTTGTAGAATTTTCATCTACTCCTATCAAAGTGATTGCCTGGTTACGTAGAGCCACATTAAGGTCTGGTGTTCTGAACATTGCTATTTTTGTGAGTACCCCTCCCCCTGCCTCAGTTTTCTTTTGCAGCCTTTTTAGCTGCTATTTTATTAATCCAGAAGGATTTAGAGTCTCTTCCTACTGTCCTGGTTCTGGCCATCCCTGTCATAGCCACAACCATATCTTCTAGTCCTTATTTTAAAAAGTGTTGAACTTCATAGAAACATTGAGGTACTCAAATGATTAAATGCTAAAAAGCAAAGCCAGATAACACCAGCTACTTGGGTTTGACATGAGAGGGGGAAAAAAAAATTAGCAAAGACTACCCAGAAACATTGACAGCTGCTCAAAAAGTGTGTGTGTGTGTGTCAGTTTTTATAACTTTGACTGAAAGATTCAAAAGGATTTAGTGGTATTTTTTAAAAGGCAATTCATTTTAAACATTCAAAATGGGGTTTTAGACACTAGGAGTGTTTAGGTCCCTAAAACTTTGCATAAGTACACAGATGTATTTGGTTTTTTTAATATTTTGCTTAATGTCCCTTGTGTTGCTCTAATTATTTTTTTTATACCACTGTACCTAGATTACATTCCCTACTTGTACATTCTGAGGCAGCAAGTTCAAATGGAAACCCCTTTTTCCCCCTTAGTGATTTTGACTAAATTGTCCATACCACACATCCAAAGTTACACAGAAAACCTCTTCCTTTATTGTATATACATTTACTATACATCACACATTTTGGGATTGGCTTGGTTACTTTATGGGAACCAATCTCAGTACTGCATGCTTTGTCAACAGTGTAGGACTTATGCTTTTCCTCATCTCACATTCTGGGCTTATTTTGTCCACTGTTACCAGTTCCCTGGGTATTCGCTCTTATCTTAGAGAAGATAGGCATTCTGTCCGATATATTACTAACCTATCAATGCACAAACATTCTGTTTCCAGTTTGCTGTTCTGTTTACCTACTGTAGCAATGCGAGACTCACCAGCACAGCACCTCCTGCTGGTCATCTGGCAATTAGCTCTTTCCAGCCTTCAGAGCACCCTCTGCAGGCCAGTGTCTCACCTGCCACTGGCCCCATGTCCCTCCTGGACCCCAGAGGCCTTTTCCTCAGGGTTCTGCCCCAGCAGTACCCCCACACTCTGGGTCTTCCCTCCCAGGAGAACCCCAAACCCACCTTGCCTCAGTGGCTACTGCCAGTCATCATCTAGCCCCCACTCACTGGGGCAGACTGCAGTGTAATGGACACTCATCATTGGTTAAGACCTGCTGCCTTTGCCTGTCTCTGGGCTGCCCCTCTGCAGCACCAGTACCTTTGTAGGCCTTCACCAAGGCCTGCAGCCTGGGGTTTTACCAGGCTGGAGCTCCTGCACTCCCTCTGGCCTTCTCCAGCACTGCTCCACCTCAGGTACCCTGCTCCCAGGCAGCTAGCCCTTCCCACTCCAGGACTAGAGTGAGACTCCATGCTTCTGGCCCACAGCCCTCTTATAAGGGCCAGCTGGGCCCTGTTTGAGCTGGCCACAGCTGTGGTCAGCTACTCACTCAGCTTCCCCCAGCTGGTCTCACTCCTCTTCCCTCACCACAGCCCTTTCCAGGGCTGCTTTTACTATTGGCTCCCCAGGGCAGCCCTCTCCCAGGGCTGTTTTAACCCCTTCAGGGCTAGAGCAAGGTGACCACCCCGCTACCCCTCCCTAATCCTGTCTCCCAAGAAATAAGGCCACATCCATGTCTGACTCATGTCAAGCCAGGCCTACAGTGTTATAATATGGGACTTCACTTGGTAACGAACCCGGGTGCGCTTTCCTGGGCCCAGTGAATTTTAGTATACTAAAGCAAAGATGTTTTTTCCCAAAAATTGGCATCTATTGTTTAAATATCAATATAGTAAAAGTTCTGTATCCTGTCTTCTGGATGTAATTTAGCATGCTTCCTTTTGAATACTACGTAAAATATCCTTTTTGGAGATAAAAAAGAATGATGTAAGCTAGTGCTTTCCCCCTTTGTTGCACATTATTCACATTCCTTAGAGTTCCATAGTAGGAAGAAATCTCAGTAGTGCCTCATTGTTCAAAGAACATTCTTTTCATTATTTAAAATAATCTGAACACTGGGATGCCCAATGTTTGATTCTTTTCTGCCATCAGGGCTATTGTCGGTGTCTGCAGCATGTTGAAGGTCCTATATGTAGCAGATGCAAACCACTTTACTGGAATCTGGCCAGAGAAAACCCTGATGGATGTACAGGTAAGATTTCGTACATGCATTTCTTCAGGTCATCAAAGACAGTTAAACTCTTTTTATCGATCGTCAGCTATAATTAGTGACACAAACCTTCTATGTTGGTTATTGTATCATAGCAGCAGATTTTTCATACTGCTGACATTTGGTACCAAATTACCCATGATTCTTACACTTGTTTTCAAAACTCAGACCCTATCCTGGCACCAACAATTGATGATGATGTCCCAAATTCTGCTCTCAGTTACATTGGTATGAATCAGGTGCAATCCCATTGTGACTTCAAAGGCGTTATGCAGACTTTACACCATTATAACTTAGAGCAGAATTTGCCCAAGAGTTTGGAGAAAATGTTCTTTCTCCTCTGATAGTGTATTCTCCTAAATTATCAAGGGTGAGAAAGCATTCTTATTGGCTTCACAATTTGCACAGCCTACCGTTGTTTATGTCTAAGTAAGATCAGTGTGACAGCTGCTGTTAGTGAGGATGTGGTGTACCATCTGTTTTTAAATTGCAGAGCAACAATTTTATTTTTAAAGTCCCACTTCTTCCATATGTTTCTCTTCTAGTGGATTGCTTCACAGCAACCTCCCAATGGTTGGAGAGATGAGATATATAGCCAGCTCTAGAGCTACCCGCACTGTCTTTACAGCACTGAATCCAAATATAGCTCAGTCTGTATCTTCTCCTCAGGGACCAGTCACATCACCTCTCCATAGTCCCAGTGTCAGTAGGGGCACTTCCATGGCTGCACAATGCACCTATGTCAGCAAAGATGGTTCCTGTGATATTTGTCTCATTTCTATTTCATGAAGCATGCTGTAATTGTCCCAAAGGGTAGCACTGCAAAATAAGGAATAGTCAATCACTCTGGCAGAAGGAGATTTTTCTCTCGCCACATAAGTACCTCCAACGATCAGAGCAATATCATTCTTTGTTCTGTGTAGAATTCCTCAATCTCAATTCAAGTCTGTCTTTGTCAAACACAAATTGGAATATTTCAGACCAGTGTGTGGCTGGTAACTGCCCAGTTATGTACGGGAGTAAAGGACACAAGAAGCCCTCACCTTTCTCCCTTTCCTTTTCCTCTCCCCTCATCCCGTTATGCTCCTGCAATTCAGGGACTGGCCATAGCTGTATTTTCTGTGCTTTCCTGAGGGAAGGGCTTGCTCTGTGCTAGCATCATCTGGAGTGCAAGGCATCAACAATGTGGCAGTAGGAGGTAGTGTCATAGCCTGGCCTTACTCGCTTTCTGCTCTCACACTTGCTATAAAGCAGTGTATTCTGTACCACTGAGAAGTAGGTGTTCCTCCTTCATGTCTTAGAGCTCCAGAAGGCAGTGTGAATTCCAGAGGAAAATTCACATTAATGCTCAGTGAATCGCTATTTCAGATTCTGTTGCTTTTGGTCTAAAGCAGAGGTGGGCAAACTATGGCCTGCAGGCCACATCCGGCCCGCAAGACCCTCCTGCCTGGCCTGGGAGGTTAACTCCCGGCCCCTCCCTTGCTATCCCTCCTCCCCCGCAGCCTCACTGTGCCGCCGGCACAAGGCTCTGGGCGGCCGGGCAGCGCAGTTGCAGAGCCGCGGCCTGACACGGTGCTCTGGGCGGTGTGGCTGTAGCACCGCCAACCACTGGTGCTCCAGGCAGTGCGGGACAGGGAGCAGGGGGGCTTGGATAGAGGGCAAGGGAGTTCGGGGGTGTGGTCAGGGGTCTGGGGTGTGGATGGGGCAGGAGTCCCGGGGGGCCCTCAGGGGACAGGGAACAGGGGGGTTGGATGGGGCAGGAGTCCCAGGGGAGCCGTCAGGGGTTGAGAAGCGGGGGGATGGTCGGATAGGAGGCAGGGGCTGGGCCATGCCTGGCTGTTTGGGGACACAGCCTCCCCTAACCGGCCCTCCGTACAATTTTGGAAACCTGTTGTGGCCCTCAGGCCAAAAACTTTGCCCGCCCCTGATCTAAAGGCTTCCTAGGAAGGTGAAATTCAGGTCAATCTGTCTGTCTTCACAGAGTGCCAATGTGAGGTGACGGGAACACTAAGTGGAGTCGGAGAATGTCAGCAGGTAAAGAGAAATTAAGGTTGCATAAAAAGGAATTATTTTAACACTCGGTCAGGTAGAATTCTAGAAATGGTTATTGTCCTTGTATGGACAAATAACTGGTGACATTCCAGATATATTCTATAAAACTTTCCCTGCATGTTTTTTAGGGTCTCGAGCACATTTCCTTTAGACTGTTTGTTCAAGGTGACAGATGGCAATAGTAATATCCTGAAAATATCTTCTTTGTTCTGGTCAGGATTTTTTCCCCTTCTGAATAAGAAATATTGAACAAAAAGTTGAAACCATCTTGATCAAATCATTTTCTCCGCAGAAGAATGGTGACTGTCATTGCAAACCTGATGTTTGTGGAGGTTCCTGTGACACTTGTGAAGCTGGCTATTATGCTCTGGAAAACAGGAATTACTTTGGGTGTCAAGGTAAAATGGAAAATGAGTGTTTCCAACAGAGTAGTTACACATGGTAAATAAAATGTCTTTAAAATCCCAAGGGTCACATTTTCAGAACCAGGCCTCTGTTTGAACACTAAACCACCCATATGTGCATTTTTTTACACTATCACTTGTGAGTGCATGTCATAAATGTAGAAGTGCAAACCCCAGTTTTAGTGTGCAGATTGAGCTCATTCATGAGCAATTAGTTTTGCTCATAAATATTCTGTCATCTTCCTTAAGGCTCTCTGCACCAATTAAATCACCTATTTCCATCTAAAGGGACAGAGAACAAGGCAGTTGTTTCTATAGCATACAGAACCTCTCTGACAAAGGCTGATACCTTTCCTACTCCCCACGTGGAGGACGTTTAAATGAAGTGGAAAGCCCTGTGAAGTGAAGTGAAGACCTAAATATCACAATTAAATAGACTTTAAAACAAGATATTTGAAAATTATTTTTCCTTTTACTTTCCTTTCGGGACCTTAGATCAGGGTTATTTGTTTCTTCTGATGCCTATAAAACTGCAGTTCCATGATGTGCTTAGCTGTTTGTAATGTCATCAGCTGCTGCAGAAAAACCGTGAAATGCTGAATTCAGATCCTAGCAGACTGTAAACTGCTTCCCCCCCCACCCCGAGATGTACTTGCATGTCATTTTAAACCTTCTCTGTTGGGGCCTAGCCCAAAATATGTTGAAATTGCTGGAAACATCCCCATAGACTTCATTGGGATTTGGATCAGTCCCTTAATGATTTGAGATTTTAAAATATATTTTTAGATCATTTCAGTTCTTTAAGCAATCCCTTCTTCAGTGTATGGAGTTATAAAATATGGCCAAAATGATCAAACCTAGATAATAAAAGTAAAGTACCTAAGCAAAAGTGGTCTGATTGTCAAAGGGTTGAGCACCTAAAGTTTCCATTGATTCCAAGGAGATTTATGGGTCCTCAGCACGTCAGAAAAATAGGCCACTTATATTTTGATGTGTATGTAGAGTTAAGAACCTTGAAGCATTCGGCTTTGCATTTTTTGACCTAGATATACTTTTAAGGATGTCCTTAATTTGTGACTGAAGTCCTGTTTGCTGTATCAAGTCCATAGTTTATCCAGTATTTTTTCAAAAATTATGTATATACAGGTATATGATTATATACTGTATATAATTTTTGTACCACAAATCAAAACATTGTGGTAACTGTCCCTCAAAAATAAACTCTGTTTTGTATTTTACATGCGTTTGTTCTTTATTTTCTTAAAAAATAAACTGCCACTGTATTCCCACTGCATGCTTATTTTAACCATCATTATAGAAATCCGTCCCATTGAATAGAAAAGCTGAATGCTTATATTGGTAAACCTTAATCACAGCAAACAGTAAGTGTGGCTTGTATTTACTATTTAATATTTTGACCAGGAAAAGAACCCCTCATGAGAAACTAGAAGTAACTGAAATGTGTACAACTGTATCAACATTTGTTTCAAAATCTCAGAAGGGAGAAATTTGCATTGCCACTTAATGGTGGTTTAATTAGAACAGTGGTTCTCAGCCTATTTACCATTATGGGCGGCATATGCAGCCCACAACATGTTATGTGGGCCGCATCCAATACTACCTGTACGGCCTTGAGGATGTCACGTGGGCTGCAGCTGTGTGCTGATTGGGCCACAGCTTGAGAACCACTGAATTAGAGGAAGTGAGGTGTGCTTTCTGGTAATGTTTATTACATTTTCTGATGAAAAATGAGGCTTCTGTTCTATACCTGATAGGCTGCCAATGTGATGTCGGAGGATCTGTCAATCTTGTGTGCAGCGAGCCATCAGGTGCCTGCCAGTGCAGAAACCACATAGTGGGAATGACCTGTCAGAAGTAAGTCTTGCTGAGACCTTTAGGCTACGTCTACACATTTAGCTGGGGGTGTGATTCCCAGCTTGCATAGACATATTCGTGCTTGTCCTGCTTGAGTTAGCCATGGTTGCACAGGCAACGGCGAGCCGCAGGGTAGCCCTGAGCACAAACCCGCTCAGACCCCTGGGGTACGTACTTGGGACATCAAGCCCCGCCCACCACTTGCCACTGCCCGCGCTACCAAGGCTACACTACTGTTTATAGTGAGCTAGCTGAAGTAGATTTAGTGTATGTCTGCACAAGCTGGGAATCGCATCCCAGCTCCAAGTGCAGACGTAACCACAGTTCATGCTTCAAAACAATCGTTTAAAACTGCCCAGGATTCCTTCATTTTTTTCCACATGTTTTGTTGATAAATTAGCTGGTAGGTTGGTCTCATTACTCACAAGTGGTGAGGTAACACATGAATTTGTCAGATGACCCAAAACACAGTTACTTCCAAAATGATATTTGAGGGGCAGTCAGCAGTTGTAATTGTATTTTGTTGGTAACAGTATGACTGCTGACAGGGAGGTGTTACAATGTTTTTATATGGAGAAATTCAGATATTCAGAGAAAATAAATAGCTCCTCCATGTTTGTTTTTTCTTTATGAAAGGCCTGAAAAGAACCACTTTTTCCCTGATTTACACCACGTGAAGTTTGAGATCGAAGATGGTACCACTGCGAGTGGAAGAGGCATTTGGTTTGGTTATGACCCCCAGGAATTTCCTGGCTTTAGTTGGAGAGGATATGCACGGATGTCTTCGATACAAGTACGTCATTGATTCAATGCTGCTGGATGAAAATGCAGCCATTGGGGCTTATGTCTCCTTAATATTGCTACCTGAATGTAAAGTCATGAAGGAGGTCAAAATAAAGTATGCCCTTGCTACTACAGTGTGTGAGAGACAGGAGCATACTTCAGTAGGCTTGACATATTTGCATTGTAACAAATATGGCCTGTTGATTGTTGAATAAAGCAGCAGCATCCAATCAAGAATGTGACTGTGCATGAATATTACAGTCTTGTGATTGTTTACAAGTCAGTTTATCATGAGCGGAGTCCAAGTGAGTAAATCAGAGAAAGAAAGTGCCCATCTGCTGTGTCTAGGGCAGGAATTAGAAGATTTGCACTGAATTCAGAGCAAAGGAATTAACAGTTATAAAACAATAAATTTAAGCAATAAAGACTAGTTGTTCACTGTCCTGGAATGTGTGCCTCTGTTATTAAATTAAGATTTACAGTTCTTAGAAAATTTATGTCCAGCTTTGGTAGGGTATCTGAGGACCAATTGGGCAACCATAAACTGAAGGGTAAGTACATAACCATTGGCCAAGTCATTATTTTCATTTTTCCTCTTCATTAGTCACTCTTTGTTCATTTTTTTTTCACTCTGGGGCTCTTTTTGTTAACTTTCTGAAATCACCCACATTCACAAAAGCTACTCTTTGAAGATCTGATTTCTTAACTTCCACTTTACACCGTCCTGCTTTTGTTTCATATCCACTTGACATTTTATGAAGAAGGTAGTGGAATTGCCAGGATGGGCAGGGATGCTATCCCTAGCCTCTGTTTGCCAGAAGCTGGGAATGGGTGACAAGGTATGGATCACTCAATGATTACCTGTTCTGTTCATTCCCTATGGGGCACCTGGCATGGTCCACTGTCAGAAGACAGGATACTGGGCTAGATGGACCTTTGGTCTGACCCAGTATGGCTGTTCTTATGAATAATTTAGACCCTGATCCTGTAAATACACATGTGCATAACTTCACTTGCATGAGTAAATCTATACATTTATGCAACTATTTGTAGGATCTGAGCCTTAGATAGTTGTATCCTTGTAGGACAGCTGAATTACCTGCACACTCCTTATATCAAAGGGCATTCTGGATTTTGACATAACTTACCCATGTCTTGCAGGGAAATCAAACAGTTATCCCAAAATTTCTTTGGGACTGACACATTGTTACATGATATAATAATGCTACAACTTTTGTTTAAGGAGACAATCTAAAAGCTTGCAGTGTTGTCATTCAAGTGAAATAATTAGTCAGTGTGTGTCCTTAGCAGGAGCTGCGAATGCACTGTCATGCCACTAATGTGTTTTAATATACTTCAGTTTGACATCCAAATTCTAAAATGTTGGCCTAAGCAACTTACCCAAATCTGTGCCAGACCTTGGTCTAGCACCACCTCCCGCCCCCCCCCCCCCGCCCACACTTTACCTTAAACACAAGACAGTCCACCCTTCCCCACATGTATCTTCCTTCTGTCTCTTCACTCTTGATTTCCTGTCTATGCTCTCAAACCTTCCCATCATGTCTCAAACACTATTCTGTCAGTAAAGCTTCAGGCTTCTTTTCCATCTGCCTTTTCTCTGTCAAATATATATTCTTTTGATATTTCCTCTTCTGCTTCTCTCCCAGCCTCAGTGCTCTGAATGATCACTCTCCTCCCTTCAAAAATAGTTGTAAAAGCTTCTCCTATTTTTCCATATTTTCTGTTGAACTTTCCTTTCTGCTCTCCTATTTCCTTCTGCCCTCTGTTATACTTAAAGTATTTGTATACGTGGCCTCTATAGCTCTCCCATTTCTAGATTCCCTTCTGCTCTCCTGCTTTCCTTTTTATTTTAATAAAGGGGAGGGCTATATACAAATACTCTTGTTCTCTAATGATGACCAATAAGCACAAGCTCTGAAAATGGCGTGTAAGGCCTGTCCTGGTGGCATTAGCCATTAGCTACCTTTCAGAGATTAGAGAAGGTGAGGTCTTAAAATGGGCAACCCTACTGGGTGATCTTTGTTCTGGAAGGCAGGGGAAGTGGAACATGTGTGTGCTTGAAAGGAAGAACAGACCGAGAAGGTGGTAGTAATAGAAGGGAACAGTCCCCTGGGCGTGTTGAAAAGAGGGAGAGAGAGAGGCTTAGGAGGTGTGAACCATGAAGAGAGGAAGCATAAGGTAGAATGGAGGAACAAGGCAAGGGGAACCCTTGAGGTCATGCTAAGTCTTTTCATTTGCCATTCCACCACCAATCACTGAACCACTCTGCCTGTCTGCATAAGTCTCCCACTCTGTTGCTCTGCTGTGCAAGCTTTACGTAGATAATGTGCCATGTGAATTGTCTTCTGGGGGCAGCACTGCCAGTCAGTGGCTGAGAAGAGGCACTTGGTTCCAGAAATGTCAGTTCATCTGAAGGGCAAAAATATAACCAGAGCCACCATGAATGTAACAGGCTAGGAGGTTTGCTGGGGATCAGAAGAAAGTGCAATGACATTCTGAGACTTCTGTGTGCTTTTAGAATTTTGTGTAGGATCCAGGACTTGGATGGGTAATTCTGGGTTATTATCCTGGAATCCAGGAATACAGGCAACCCTTGTTACAATACATCTGCTTTAAGGCATTGTGTGAGCAATTGCAAGATTCCAACAAAGCACTGTCCACCATTCACAGCCTAGTGTCAACATGCACCTTTAATTCTGCTTTTCCAAGACTAGCTGGGTAAGACACTATTCAATATCAGTGTTTTACCTCAGCAGAGTGTTTTGTTCTATATTCTTTCGTATGCTACCATAACTTTTCTTTCCTGTTATGGAGTTTGTCCTCGCTAAATGGTTTCCATAACTTTTCTCTCTTTGGGTGGTAGTATGTTAAATAATTTACTTTCCTTTCTTCCTTTTTTTTCTCCTTCTTTTTATTTTTCCCAGCCAGAGGTGGTTGTGCCTGTCACTGTGACTTCCTCTAAGCTCTTCCACCTAGTACTCCGCTATGTCAGCCTGGTTTCAAAGAGCTCTAAAGGGAGGATCTCAGTTGCTGAGGGGAAACATTTTGACACTAATTATACTTGTAAGTGAATTAATTTTCTTGTTAGGCTTGCCTATCTTCGCCCATCATACAGAATCACCAGAATCGCTGTTTCTGTACATATTTGTCTGTATATGTGAGTGTGTTTATTTTCTCTAGAAATTTAGCATTTTGCTTGCATGGCTTCTAACTGTTTATCTATTTGGCACTTTATGGCTGTTTGTGTTTATTAACTTCCATTTTACAGAATGAAGTGAGGATAACTCTGAATGTGGAAAAATCAAACCTCTACTTATTTCATGTTATCTTGAGATATATTAACCCTGGAATTGAAATGGTATCTGGCCGCATAACTGCTTACCAATCTCGGTCTGAAACAGGTAGGTAAAACGTAATGGCAGAAGAGAGCAGATGACTCAGTGTTAGATCAGAGAAGCATTTTCATACTTTCAGCCAAGTTCAACTAATAATGTCATTTTAAATGTATTGTTTTTAACAACTTCGAGTGCTATGTGTTTTTCTAGTGTACTTTGCTGTGACTAATGCTGCCTGTTTTTGCATGATGCCTATTGATTTCATTATTAATATTTTTTTAGATGTCTAGTTTACCAAATTTAATATTTTCAGTACTGACATAGGTGGTTCATACTGACAGTTAGGTGAAGCTTTCAGCAAGTTTAACAGGACTCAGTTGCTTTTCGATGCTACAAATAATATTTGTATTCAAAAGCTCCTTGGCTTCTGTCTTCACGGAGTGATTAATATTTAACGATGGGTCCTGAACCACAAATGTTGGATCTGGTTACAGATGTCAACAGAATTTGGAGTGGTTAGTTTTGGTTCACACCATTATGGAGATAACGATTCCAGATCCTCTGTGTGTGGGAGGGGTAGAGGCTAATTTTAGCGCCGTAGTGTGAGCCCGAATCTGTAGACCCAGGCTCTGATACTCACTGCTGCAGAGGTTGTTTCTGCCATGCTGCTGTACTCTTAGAGACTCTGTGTGGCGACACAGCTGCACAGGCTGTGTTAATTGGACAGGGAGATGAGAGCCAAAAGGAAATACAAAGGGTCCTGTCTGTGATCAGTGGTTTCAATAAAGAATGCTCTCTAGAGTCATTGCAATTGACTCCCATTTCTTCTCTTCCGTGAGGGACACTGCAGCTATGGTATTTCTGTATTTTAACTCTGTACAAAGGAACAGAAGTCCTCTTATGTTACAGTTAGTAACTAAAATTGTAGATGCTTATCAGAACTTCTTGAGTCTGCAGAATTTGGCTGGAAATCACATGAGAACAGGCTTTCTCCTAAAATTTCCATTACCTGCTGCTTTGCGTCAACTGAAAATTCCACAATGTTGGCCCTTTGTTGTCTTTATTAAAGCAGTGCGAGACAGATGGAACAAAAAATAAGGGAAAAGGAAGGAAATGTTTCAGAACTTTCCCAAGCTGTGGCAAAAGTTCAGGGGGAAATAGAGGTGTTTCCTATTTTTCTAAATCACTTCACTTGAGCCTAGTGAGAATGAAGAGGACAATAATCACATAGATCTATGGCTTACTATGTACATTATGTGGTGTATTCTTAACTCATGCTGAAAGATCAGTGTTGACCAGTTGTTGTCAGTCTGATTTTAGTGAATGAAAGCATTGGTCTTATGCCTTGAGAAAATTGAGTCATTTGACATAATCTAATATTATTATTAATTTATTTTTTGCTGTCAGGGGCTACTCAGAGCAAAGACATTGTCTTCCCACCCAGTAAGAAGCCGGCTTTTGTCACTGTCCCAGGAAACGGCTTTGCAGATCCATTCTCACTTATTCCAGGAACATGGATTGTCAATATTATGGCAGAGGGAGTCCTCCTGGTAAGAAAATGACTGAGACAAAATATTTTAAGTTTTTGAGAGTAGAATTTATTTGGGAGAGTTTGAGAGAGAATGAAAGGACCACCTCAGAGTTAGGTGCCAGGAAGATCCCTGTAAAGGACATGAAACTTAATAGTACAGGAGAGCACAGTGTCATTCTGGAATAAAAATTGTGAAATTTTACAATTCTGCATTTCACTTCTTTTTCTCTTATTTGAATTTCACCTGCCCTTGTTTTGTATGTATCAGACTTTAATATATATTTAGACTGTGCCTCTCTAATGGATGTACTTTTTAAAAAAATTCACAGGTGCTTATACAAAGCTGTAATCATCACGTTTTGGCCCTGTCCAGATGTCTTATCCAAAATCTGTGTCAGTTATAATTTAAAACTCTTTCCACAGAGTTAGAGCCCAATTGTGAAAAAGCCCACAAGAGTCACTTCACTCATGAGAGCAATCCAAGCTTTCATGTGTTTGATGGATCAACCTCTTAATTATTGATGAAGATCCTATGACAGGGAATTCTCTCAGAGAAAATATGAGGAACTCCTCCTTTAATAAGTTGTTTTCTAAATGCTGCAACCTCCTTCCACTGCCTACAAAATGGGCAAATTATCCATCATAAAGATTCAGAAGTTAGTGCAAAGTATAACACAGGCAAAATGTTTCAAGTGCTCACTTATGAAACACCCAACTATATATAATCACAGTGAAATCATGCCAAAATCAACTTGTATTTTTAAACATTTTTTAGCATGAATCAGAAATGAACACCTTCAATCATCAAGCCCATGACTGTACTAAAATATATGGAATAGACTACATAATGTCTAGAGTACTATTATACCTTGTTTCTTATCTATAATGGCAATATTTATTATGTTTTGTTGTCTGTTCTGTCCATAATTTTGAAAGGGGACTTGCTGATTGTCCTAACAAATCATATTATTTATTTTTATAGTAAAACTTCAACAAATAAAAATTTAAAATCAAATAAACATCAGTATATAGATTAAAATTGATAGATCAGTAGAGCCAGAGTTTTAAAATGTGCCTTCTTTTTATGCCTGTTTGACTTCACTTAATTCACTGAATTTGTATGCATAATCAGTTTGGTGCACCTAGGAGAACCCTATTTGCATATGTTAGTCAAGCACAAATGTTTTTGTGCATGTCAATTCAACATCTTGTATACACAGGTGAATAGTGTGCAGAAGCAATTGTGTACATAAAGTGTTTATGTAACCCGTGCTTGAACCATGTGGCATTCTGTCCTCCTCTAGTGGTTTGACTGCACAGAAATTTGAGAGTCAGCTGCAGCCGTGAGCTGAGAAACCTGGGTCTCTTAGCTCAGTGGCTCTCATCCCTTTCCAGACTACTGTTCCGCTTTTAGGAGTCTGATTTGTCTTGCGTACCCCCAGGTGACACCTTACTTAAAAACGACTTGCTTACAAAATCAGACATAAAAATACAAAAGTGTCACAGCACACTATTACTTAAAAATTGTTTACTTTCTCATTTTTACCATATAATTATAAATTAAATCAGTTGGAATGTACACATTGTACTTACATTTTAGTGCACAGTATATAGAGCAGTATAAACAAGTCATATGAAATTTTAATTTGTACTGACTTTGCTAGTTTGTTTTATGTAGACTATTATAAAACTAGGCAAATATCTTGATGAGTTGATGTGCCCCCTGGAAGACCTATGCATACGTTTTAGAGATGTACATTTTATAATTTTCTGTGTGCTCTTGTATGAATCACATTATTTGTTTTTAGGATTACATGGTGCTGTTACCTAGTGATTACTATGAAGCGCCCATCTTACAATTACAAGTTACAGAGCCTTGCACCTATTCAGGACGTGCTACGACAGATAAGTTAGTATATACACTTTATAATAAGCTGATTACCCTGGTCTACTTTAATGATTTTCCTTCAATGTTGTAATTGGTAATTATGATATCACCGTGTTTTGCTTTGTTTTAAAGCTGCTTGCTTTATCAGCATTTACCACTAGCCAGATTTTCCTGTGTCCTCGGTTCAGAGGCGACACATTTCTTGCTTGGTGGAGAGTACAGAAAAATAGCTGTCCGACAGCCAACCCCAGAGCATCCAGTGATGTCCCACATCAGTGGAAGAGAGGTCAGATTCCTGTATACATACTAACAGATACTAATTATAGTCATGTTTGTATTGCCAATTAGCTAATTGTAAATTTGTTGGGATCAATTTCTCTGCAAATTCATAGCGAGTCCATTAGCCTCCATGAAGTTACTTGGGATTTATAGAAGTGTAATTTAGGGCATGTCTATATGGGCCTGCAGTTTGGACTAAAGGGACTACATTAGTGCGAGCTAGGAACCTTTAAGTTTGCACCCGCACATCCATATGGGGGAATTACAGCACTGCACCTTTGTGCACACTACCTACTCATGCCCCATTAGTCCAAACTGCAGGCCAGTGTGGACATGCCTGAAGATCAGAATCTGGTTCATCGACTAATATCACACATGGCTGCAATAAATATACAACTGTGATTTAAGTGAATGCTTTAGTCTATCAAAGGTCAAAAGGTTTTGTAAAGAATCCTTCACTGAAATCCCTCAGCTAATTCATGTACTGTCAAACTGTCTGTTTTAGAAACAAATTGTATCATTGAGCAGTAACAATAACACACAAAAGTAATGTAAAATTTAGCATTTTGTGATTTCTTAGATATATATATGTACATCTGTGTACATTTGTTTTATTAATGGTTGCATTTTTTAAAAAAAATCAAAGAAGCAGAACAATTATGCCAGAGTATATCCATTAAAATAGGGTCTCATGCTTTATCATATAAAGTTTTGTAGTAGTACATTATTGAAAAAATATAACACTAACCTCTATGATCTAATTATGTACGTGGGAACAACACATAAAGATAATGACTCCTTTTGTCTCCTGTTAATATCCCCTGGCACCGCTCATTCTTGAAAATCTGTATTGAAGCAGGAACAGTCAAACACCAAAAACCCTGATCTTTCTAACACTTATACACGTTCCTAGCTTTAGCCATGTGAGTTCTCCCATTGAAATCAAAGTGACTAATCACATAAACAGATTCATATACATACTTAAGTGTTCACAGGATCAGGGCCTAAGGGAATACTGATGAAAATGCTAACGTTCAGAAGAATTATACTGAATTCAGCAACAATAAAAGGTGTAGCTGTATAACACTTTTCATGCCAGTATCTCAATAAATAGAAATTTTAAAATTTTTCAAGTAGTTTGCTTAGGACTCCAAGGAAAACTTCATGCTTCAGAAAGTGCTGTTGGTTATTTATTAGATAACAACCTTCTTCTCAGCCCAGCATTTTGTAAGGAGAACTGGAGGCTTTGCCTTTCAGTTGAGACATAAAAACAGTATTGACCTGGCATTAAAAATTCCATGTGGAGAGGAATGATGATAGCCCCATGTCCTGGCAAAATTTCGAAAAGTACATTCTACCTATAAAAATTCTTTCTCCTGTTATGTCTACTGGATAGAGTAAGATTCTTTTGTCCAAAACTGTCATATAATATTCCTGGCACTAATATAAGGGCAGGTGTTTCCAGAGATGGCTGCATTTTGGTGGCAGGCATAGTAATCTCTGTATACCGCAGTTTTATTTCTGAAAAGCAGCTTAATGTTGTGAAAAGTAATATATAAATTGAGTGATTTTTTCCCCAATGATGCTAAGCTTATTTTCTTGTTGAATCTCCAATAGGTTGATTTACAACTGAGACTGAACATTCCCCAAGTCGGTCGCTATGTGGTAGTTCTTGAATATGCTAATGAAGATGATCAGTTATACACTGCTGAAGTGATAGTGAACAGTCCTGGGCCTGTCCTGAAGGCCAGAGTGAACATATACAGCTGTAAATACAGGTAGGGATTTCAGAAATAATTATAGAATGGTTAAATTATCAGGTGGAATGGAATTTTATACTTTTTAATCAAAGATTTCTTTGTAATACATGTAAATTGTGGTGTATAGTTTGTTTTATTTTCTAGGGTTTTTAAGTTATTATCTGATCTGTACATTTGAATTGTGCAGTTTATATTTCTTCTCTTTATCTAGGTTTTTAAACCATGCTCCATACCGTGGCATGTGTGCATTTAATATTATTATTACTTCAGCTAACTGGGCACTGTATCTTCACATAAAATGTTGCATCTTGAAATTTAGTTATAAATCTTTATGAATTATTAAGCACAGAGTCCCATGAGCCACACATCCTCCATATATGCATCATCTCTCCATGTGAAATGAAGGCTGCACTGCCCCTGTAGAACTTATCAGGAAAAGTTAATACAGCCAATACAGATTCTAGGCCAATATGTACAGCCAACAGACTGTAAAGGAATGGCTGCCTTTTGAATTAAGAGTGACGAGGTAGCATTTTGTTGTTTATTGGTACAAGGCTGCCAGGTGGTGGTGTGTAAGTGTTGGTCGCCCAGAGCCCTGCAGACTCAGGTTCTAGTTCTCTGGGTCCTCAGAGCTAGCTCGAGGAGAGCTAGTGCATGTCTGTCTATATAGCTGGGAAGCACCCTTTCAGCTGCTGTGTAGACGTACTCATAGATGTAACCCCTAATGCTCGTCTTAATAAATTGTACCATACCTAGTTACAGGCCATAGGGGCTTGATCGTGCCGTAGTCCTATGCAAAGGCTTCCTGCTCCTTCTCTACCCGCTGGGCTCCCCTGAGAAGCCTTCTGCATAGGAGTAGGACCCTCATAGATTGTAGCTCCAAGTACAGGAGTGTGGGAGGAACTGTGTACCTGATAATGTCCCCTCCCCCTACAAACTTTGGCTCCACCCCGCTCCAAACTACTGGCCAGCAGAGCTGTGTGAGCATACAGGAGGAGGAATATGCTACACTCCGAAAAGTGGTGTATTACATTTCTTCCCGTCCCTCAGCAAGGCAGGAACCCT
Organism: Caretta caretta; assembly: GCF_965140235.1. NCBI lineage: Eukaryota > Metazoa > Chordata > Testudines > Cheloniidae > Caretta > Caretta caretta. The sequence goes on along the minus strand of NC_134207.1, from coordinate 81,814,794 downwards.
GCGCTCCTCCTGTGGTGGCACAGCTCCACATCAGCCCTACACAAGGCTGATCTTAAAGCTTTCAGTAGGACTCTGTGTGTGAGCAGGTACTCACCAAAGCCTAGCCCTATTGATGTTAATCAGGACGGGTCCAGTTCCACCACACTTGCTCCTGTTGAGTAGCACCTTACTGTACAAACCGCCCCCTTAAAATCAAGGATCAGCTAGCCTTTGTGCGCATGTTCGCGGCTGTTCTATGCTGCAGGCTGTGTGTGGCAGTAGAATGCAGCAGCTTTCTTAACTATTGAAGAATGTTGGCTCCTGAAAGAGTGTTTACTAAGTACATTGTTACCTGCAAGGTCCTTCATTTTCGGTTTTTATTCTATTTAAAATTTCCTGGGAATTTATCAGTGTTTATTACAAAAATTAAAAAAAGGGTGAAAATTGGTGCAAAAAAACTGACTTCATGGTTTTCTGAATACATGTCAGGGTTAATATTGGGGTACAGGAGGACAGAAAAAAAGCAACAAATGGAGAAAAGTAAGAGTACTTCTTCCCTGGCTTCCCACTCCAGTAGGAGAGATGGCAGCTTGGTAACCTGGATGGACCTCAGCGGGACTCTGGCTCCCTACTCTGGAATCAGAGATGGTGGGTTGGTAACCTGAGCAGACCCCAGGTGAACCCCCAGACCTAGCTGCCCGCTTCAGGAGAAGAGATGGTGGCTGAGTAACCTGGTGGTTTAGGTAACCGAGCCACCATCTCTCCTTCCGGAGCAGGCCCACAGCAGTCCTGAAAGCCAAAGAGGTGAAGAAGGAGAAGGTGTCATCTCCTCAGGCTGCTGCCTCTGTCTCATCCACTTCTGGGCCTGCTTCAGAAGGTGGGAAGTCAGAGCAGTTACCTGAGCTGTTCAGGTCACCAAGCCACCATCTCTCCTTCTGGAGCCGGAAGCCAGGTCCTGGGAGTTCTGGTACTTCTTTTTTTAGGACTCAAGCACTAATGTATACATACGCCTGCATGTATGTGTGTGTTTGTATCTTCCACTACATTGCCTTGCTTTAACAGACACCCTTGTATTTACATTTAGACTAGCTGATTATTAACGTAACCATATCTATCTAATGTAATGTATTGGATTTTCTTACCATAAAGAGTATTTTCATGTAGATCAGTTGTCCAAAATTATGGTGAAATTCATTAAAAAACAAATAATACCTTTTGTAAAACCCAGAGAATTATTCAGTAAAAAAAAAAACAGCATAAAATGAAAGGCCTTGCTTATCTAGCATGTTACAGAGCACTAAAGCTGCCAAAAATGACTAATGTTTGCTGCCCATTTCAAAGCCTGCATACAGTGATGATTCAAGTGGAGACTTGAACTAAAATCTGGGCTTGGGGCTATGGATAGAATATGCCAAAGTGGAAGCACTGCTTTACACATGACTTCTCTTGCTCCTCCCCTTTATTTGGTCTATCTGTTGAGATGCTGCATTTTCATCAGTGACTGAGGGTATTCATTGTCCATTATCCAGGAGAAAAAATAAACATGTTGGCACTAGCATGTGCAATACAAAATATGGCACTGGCAGGAGGCTAATTTTTAATTCTACTTTCTGCTGCAGCTTCCTTTGTCGCAGTGTTGTCGTTGATAATATGAATCGCATTGCAGTCTATGACCTTTTAGCTGATGCAAAGTTACATCTTAAGGCATCAGTGATAAATTTTCTTCTGGTAAGTTTCTTCTTGTAATACTTTTCCCAGGAAATAAAGAGAGACTCTTTTCTCCCTTTTTTTATATGCTTTGTGATGATTTTTTAAATGGTGTGTTTTAAGTGCTTGAGGATGGTGATTAGGATACAGTTTGAGGATTGCTAGGATTCATACAAGCTCAATTCCAAAGTGTTAAAATAATTCTCCTTTCTTGGCAAAGGCATCACCAACATACTTCTGCTTTATTTTATTTCCCTAAATGTCTCCTATATGTACAGTTAAAGGAAGTATCATCTAGGAGCTTTCATACTTTATCAATGAGCTTATTTTTTTCTCCTTACCTTTTAATTTTTTTACTCCTGAAATTCTTCATGGGAATTTCCCAGCTCTCCCTCAGAGTTTCAGGTTGTGCAGGCTTTCATTTCTGAAACACAAGTGGCTTTTAAAAAATTTTTATTAGAAAACCTTTGCTGCCATCTTTTGGTCACATGAATAATTTTTCTTTCCTGGGCTGACTTTTCTTCTAAGTTGTTTCCTGTGTTTCTCATTTTAGAGATACAGGGCCAGATTCTGTTCTCTTGAAAATCCAGTGTAAATCCAGAGCAGCTCCATGGATATGTCCAAGGAATGATAATAGAATCTAGCCTAAGATTGTTATATACAACATAGGATGCCAGTTGCTTTATATCCTCTTGTTGCAAGGCATTGTTCAGTGTTAGCAAATACTGTCTGAAATCTCTGTTAGCTCTCAATAGTGTCGACAAGATTCATATCCTAAAGATGTGGAATACCACCACCACCTGTTGGGCTGACTTAGATCAGAGGCTTTTTATCTATTTTATTTTTAATTCTATGCAAAAAAACTATACTACTTGCCCTATGTTTCTGAATACTTTCTTTAGCTGCAGAAAATGTGGTTTCCCAGTGCTCAAAGTGAAGACAAAAATGTATTCGTGCTTATGTGTGGGGGTGAGGAGGACACTCCTGACTGCCAGTACCATGCAGTTAATGCCCCAGCAGCTTACGAGTTAAAGATTCAGGCAGGTCAGATATACCAAGGATTGAGATTCGAGAAGCAACACACAATTTTGGAGCACAGAGGGCTGGTCCAAATAGCAAAGGTAAACAGGCTTCTTGCAGTCAGAGTTCAATAAATAAAAACCCAAGGGCTTCTTGCAGCCTGTTTCCTTTTGTTTCACAGTGAGTCAAATGAGCTGTCCAAATCCAGACAGTGAGTAACTGTCAACAGTTCCCTTTATTACCCCTCCTAAAGGTGTTATTCACTGCAGTTGAGCCTAGCCCCATTCCACCACTGTCTGGATTCCAATGATTCCTTACTCTGAGGACAGGCATCTTCAATTGACTCTGCATATGGAAAGAAATTTTTAGCTCTCTACCCTCCAGAGTCCGTATTTCCCATTCACAAGTGCTAAAATACAGGCTGGCTGTCCCAATATTTCTACAGTAGGCTGGCTTCTTTGCTGCTCATTTGGCATTTTTTGCTTCCTTTTTAAGTAGTTCATGCACAAATAAAATTTTTTTTCACTTTCATTTTTATCACTTTTCTTATGGGAGAAATTAAGTCAGGTTGCTCTACCATATGCCTGGAGACTTAACTCTGAACACAGTGGGTGAAGTCCTGGACCCATTGATAATGAGTTTTGCTATTGACTTCATTTTAGCAGCTGCTTCTCCCTTTTCACTGAGGCCAGGATTTCACCCTGTGTACAAAAAGTCATAGGACAGCAAATGGGGGAGTTATGGCCTTTCCTTCCAAACTTGTGCGGTGTGCTTTCTGGACATAGCTGAAGATCTGCTCCTCTTAGATACTACAGTAATGGGGACTATGTAAATACCAAAGCACTTCGCTATTTTAAAAAAATGCATTTATCTTCACAACACTCCTGTGAGGTAGGGAAGTTCTGTGACAGGGCAGAGGCTTGAACCTGGGTCTCCTAGTGTTATAGCTAGTGCCCTAACTACTGGATCATCTTTCCTCTTTGGGTCTGGCACCTTTATTTGCAGCTGACTAAAACGATCACAGTGTTAACTGGGCATTGTACATTGTAATTGTGTGTGTTTTGCAGCACAAAATTTGCATTGTATCAGCTGAAGAATTTTCTCTAGAATATGTGGATCCTAAAGTACACTGCATAGCCACTTTTGGGAGCTTTCTTAATCAAAGGTAATTTGCATGCTTCCTTCCTTTTTTATGAAAGAGTCGTTGAAAAGGCAGACATATGCATTGAGTGGTATTTCAATGTCTTTATGACTGAAACTTTGTTCTGTGACTCAGAGATGATTGTAGGCCAACATATTACAGGGTAATAATTGATAAAAAGTTTGTGTTAATCTAGACAGTCTAGGATTTAGTTAATACCCTCAGTAGCAGATTCCTAGCCTGTCTGAACTACTGTATGCTAAACTACTGTATGCTAAACCTAAACAAGTGGATTTAACACCAGAGTCAGGAGAGTGAGGATTATACTGACTTGCTCTGGCCCTGATCCTGCAACTGGTAGCTTGTGGGCAGAGGCTGCTGTGCCATGGGAGAAATGTGATTATATAAAGTGCAGTATCCTGGACATCCAAGATGTAGAAATACATTGTTTCTACCTGGGCAAATCATGGAATGTTCTTAAATGACCATTATTCTGATACGAGTTTCATTCTGAACTTTTCTTCACCACTTCATTTCTGCTAGGATTTTAGCAGCTGCTTCCCATGAACTTAGATATTAATGATGTATGCCATTTCAAGACTTCTTTACACACAGGTCTTTTTCTACTATGTTGACAAATGTAAAAGGGGGCTTAAAGTGAGTGTAACTGTAATTTACAAGTCTTCAAAAGGTAGAAAGAATTGTTGACTAAATCTAACAATTCTCAAGATAGTATCTGCTAAAATAATATTTGAATTGAAGTGGATGGGAGAAAAATCAGGATGGTAATCAGAATGAAGAGCTTTTAAGGTCCAATACGTCATCTTTCTTGGCTTCCACATGGTGTACAGCGTTTCATTTTCAGCCCCTGCTTATCCTAAAAAAATCAGTCTTATAGCTGGGACTAGTTCCTGAGAACTGAATATAGGAAATCCTGGACTTCACAGCAATATAGTTTTGAAACCCTTGAATCTGAATAAAAGGTTGGTTTCAGGTTGGTTGAAAAAATAAAATTAAACAACTATGAAGAATATATACCTTTATTTTTGGTTTTGTGGAAAGACATTGTTTTTATGTTTTCATATTTGCTTTAGTTCCAGCATAAATAATTCATGTTACAGTTTTGTTCTGTTGTTAAATATATTACTAGCTGGCTTCATATTTAATTTTATAAATGGGTTTAATGTTCATGAAATTGGAAGATTAACGGCATTGGCTCAGTTTAGTTATTTGATGAGCAGATGCCTTATGAGATTTCCCACACAGGCCTGGCAAATGCACCTCAGTTCTGGACTGGAAACAAATCTGCTGTTCCAGTTCTGTGCCTCTCTTGAGCAGAGTTTGATGATTGCCTCATGCTTATAAGAAGTGAATAAATATCCATGAGTGACTAGAATGAAATTACCAATTAGAATTTCACTTGAAGCCTTAAAAAAGATTTCTTTCAATCCAGATGGTCAGAAGTAAATGCACCTAGAAATGGATGGTTAAACATTTTGGGTTGTCTATAGAGTCCCTTTTAGGGAGAGATGTTGTCCATATACCTACTTAGGCTCTACTCTTGCAAATACTTGCACATGTGGGTAACTTTTAAGTATGTGAGCAATCCCACTGATTTCAGTGGAATTACTCACATGTTTAAAGTTGAGCATGTATGCAAGTATTTTTAGGATCAGGATATTTGCTAGTAGTTTACATTCTTTAATTTGTAACTAACCTGACCCACTAAAATTTAGGTATGTGTTCGGAACCATTGGTTGTATTTTTGCATCTTGTTTAACAAACATTTAACAGGTAAGCTGTTTACAATACAGAAGTTTTGAGTAAATTTAGTTACACTTCCATTCAGTGATTTAAATCCATACATCTTCATTTTGCTTAATTGATATTAACTATGTAGAATGCAAAACAGTGACATTAGTTATTAATGTGTTTTTAAGTGTATTCATTCTAATGCATTATTCAGGGATGGCCAACCTGTGGCTCCAGAGCCACATGCAGCTCTTCAGAAGTTAATATGTGGCTCCTTGTATAGACACCGACTCCAGGGCTGGAGCTATGGGCACCAACTTTTCAATGTGCCAGGGGGTGCTCACTGCTCAACCCCTGGCTCCGCCACAGGCCTTGCCCCCACTCCACCCCTTCCCGCCCCCTCCCCTAAGCCTACCATGCCCTCACTCCTCCCCCTCCCCCCAGAGCCTCCTGCACGCCACGAAACAGCTGATCATGAGGTGCAGGGAGGGATGGGGAGGCGCTGATCGGCAGGGCTGCGGTGGGCGGAAGGCACTGGGTGTGGGGAGGGGGAGCTGATGGGGGGCTGCTGACATATTATTGTGGTTCTTTGGCAATGTAAATTCTGTCTCCTTTTCCGGCTCAGGTTGGCCACCCCTGCATTAACTTTTACCACTCTGCCTAATTTTTATTTCATACCTGTTCTGCACCACTAGGCCTAAAACTTCATTATTTTACATAAGAAATTCTTCCCTACTGCACAAATAATTACTATAATTCTATTTTTAGTGCATCATGCATTCCCTCAGTGTATGAAACTCCACCAGTGGCCTTGCTTTTGGATGCACTCAAGGATGGGAAAATTTCAGAAGTGCAGAGAAATGTACCGTACAATCCACTGAGTGTCCCTTTCCCTTCTGTTAACCGGGTTAATGGAGTAATCTTGACCTCATTACAGGTAGTTCACATTTGACTGTATTATTTCTAAGGCACAAAGTAAGTTGTCAGTAATGTTAAATAGACTAGGAGTACTTGTTGAAACATCTGATGAAGTGAGCTGTAGCTCACGAAAGCTCATGCTCAAATAAATTGGTTAGTCTCTAAGGTGCCACAAGTACTCCTTTTCTTTTTGCGAATACAGACTAACACGGCTGTTCCTCTGAAACCTGTTAAATAGACTGAGAACAACATGAGAGTTAAAGCTAAATGGTGTTTTAGGGCCAAGCTGTTGCAGGGTGAGGAAGTCCGATAGATAATATTCATAAACAGAAACAAAGGACTCAGAACCAAACGAATGAAAAACCGTTTTGCTGGGTTGTGCGCATTAATTAACATATTTTATAATGTAAATAGACTTGTGATGACTTGCGGCTTTGCCGCTCAGGTATATAGTTTTATAGTAAGTATGAGTGAGGGTGGGCGATTGTGTGTGTTGTGCTGGGGAATTTGTGCTGGTTTGTGTGTGTGACAAATGAGGGATGTGTGTTGCAGTGAGGGGGTATGTGTGTTTGGGGTTATTGTGTATGTTGGTTGTGTTCTGTGGGTGGTTGTGTTGATTTGCGTGGGGGTTGTGCTTGAGGATTTTGTGTTAATTTGTTTGGGTATCTGGAGTGCGTTGGGGAATTTGTGTTGAGTTGTAGGGGTGGCAAAACAACCTGTGAAGAACTGTGGCAGCTGGGCAAAGTAATCCATCATCTCTGCAGTCTCCCGCATCTCTCTGACTTATTACAACCAATGACATTGTTGCATGCAAATTAGCGGTAGAGTAAGGGTGTGATTGGTTGAGTTACCTCTGACATCACAATTGTCTAGGTCTGTTGGCATAGACAGATACATGCTTTACTGTTTATTATGTAGATATGAGTATGCAAACATAGGGACAGATCCTGCAAGATGCTTTTCCCTCTTGAGAGATGCTGAGCTCCCTCAACTCCCATTGCAGGTAGGAGCAGGCCCATAGTAAAAATGAATGAATAAAACAAATGCATAAGCTTAGCTGTCCTTGTTTCTGCAGAACCAGCTTACTCTGAGTGGGAAAGTGCCAAGTTTGGGCAGATATGTATTTGTTGTACATTTCCAGCAGTCAGCGCACCCAACATTTCCTGTGCAGGTGCTTGTGGATGGGGGACGCCTATGGTCAGGTGAGCCGTGCTTTATATTAATTCAGGTCTTTTTTCTTTCTCAGCATTTTAGCAAACTAGATTTTAAAATTTCATTTAGGTTCCTTCAGTGCTTCATTCTGCCCTCATGCTTTTGGCTGTCGAGACCAGGTGATTGCAGAAAACCAAATTGAACTGGATATCCCTGGGCCTGAGGTTTCTGTTACTGTGAAGATTCCTAATGCAAAAACACTGGTTGTGGTAAGTTTGTTACACCTCAGGATTTGAAAGTATTTTTTTTTTACCTCTTGAATAGTAGAGCTTTTCATGTTCACTATTTACTTGGAAATGGATGACTGTGAATCCAATAGTTTTTCTTAATTTATTTTGTATTTTTAAAGAGTTAATTGTAACATAGGGAGCACTTTTGTCTTGTCTTGTCTTGTCTTGTCTTGTCTTGTCTTGTCTTTTGGTCCAAATGTTGACCAACTACAAATCTGATAAAAAAGTGGGGTGAAAACATTCACAACATTTTATACCCTTTTTAATCAAAGATGTTGATGACAAATTTAATCAAATTTCAGAGTTTTCAGCAAGCTCTGAATCTGTCTCTCTTTGATGTTAATCTTCCTCTTCTCTTGAAACAGTCATTTAGGCCCTGATAGGGAGGAGCTTAAGCATGTAGCTGACTTTTTAAGCATGTGAGTGGTCCCACTGAAATCAGTGAGGTTCAGCATGGCACAGCAGCCTCTGCCCACAAGCTACCAGTTGCAGGATCAGGGCCAGAGCAAGTCAGTATAATCCTCACTCTCCTGACTCTGGTGTTAAATCCACTTGTTGCAGCTTGTCTTAGATTGTAAATTGTTTGGAGCTGGGACTGTACTGTACTGAGGGAAAAATCCTGCCTCCATTAAGTCAATAGCAAAACTCCCGTTGACTTTAATGGGGCCAGGATTTCACCCTGTCTTTGTACAGCACCTAGCACAAAGAAACCCCATTCCGAACTGGGACTTTGGGATACTCCTGCAATACTGTAATAACAACAGCTTGTCTGTGGCACATGACTTTAATCATCAAGTTCTGCTTCTAACTTTTAATATGACTGGTAGTTTATTTTTCTCCACAATACAGTAGGCATCTATTAACCTGGGGTCTGACCCAGGAAAATGCTCATGGGGAAATACTGAGCTTCCACAAATATTGTGCCTAGCCATCTTCGCTCTCCTGCCCGTAATACCGAAGGTTCAGACACATACTCCTACAGTCCATAGAAAGCATGGGACACGCTTCAGAAATGTAGAAATTTGTGTAAGAAATCTGAAGAACTGTCTTGTTTCAAGACAGCTGAATTTTGAATACAGTCTTCATATGAATTTGGGAGGAGAAACCCATCATCATTCAAAATAATTGAAAATAGCTTAACACGCAGCTTATGAAAACAGTTGTTCCAATAATTTTTCCATCCTACCAACTTCAAACAGGAGTTTGCATCTTGTAGAATAATTCAGGGATGATACTGGAAATGTATTTAGCTATAGATAAACACCTTGGTTCGTTTCTTCTGTTTTTCTATGAAATATACAGTTTAGTTTCCTTGTTGTTTTAAGGAACACATTTTAGTTGTTCCAGCAGACAGTTACAGCCATAGCCTACTTCAGAAAAGGACTGTGGACAAGTCGTTTGACTTTATCAACCAGTGTGGAGGAAACAGCTTTTATACTGAGTAAGCATCACTTTCTAAGACACTGAACATTTTACAAAAAGTTGTAAATTATTAATATTTTACTGTATATTAAAACACTTATACCATACCTATCACAGTTCTATATGAGCATGTTTTACATGGCTTATGCTGGGCCATTAAACTTACAAAGGGTATTAAAATGTGGGTCTACATTTTTCCACGACTGCACTCTGTTAGTCAAATTTAAAGGTGGAGTACCATTTCATATTGTACAAAAAAACGGAAAAGCCGTGCTGTCTATCTTGCTAAAGTGTCTATCTTCTTGGTATCTCTGAACAGAAGATACTTTCTTTGAAAAAATTATTTACTAAAATGGATGTCAAATCAGTTCAGTACTAGTGAATTGGTTTACATATGTCCATGTGTGTACATTGATATTGCTATTATGCAAATGAACTATAGTAGAAATAAGTCTCCTAATTTGTTAAGCTAGTGCAGAATGTAGTCATTATAACTTCCTAAGACCAGTTCTTACATGATTTATATTTTTCTTCCACTAGCCCAGTAACATCTTCAGCATTCTGTAAGGATTCTGTAAGGTCATTAGTGGCGTTTTACAACGATGGAGCATTGCCCTGCGGTTGCCATAAAGCAGGTGCCACTAGCTCGGCTTGTAACCCTCTAGGGGGACAATGTAGTTGCAAACCTAACGTCATTGGCCGTCGGTGTAGCCGATGCCAAACTGGGTACTATGGATTTCCGTTCTGCAAATGTAAGTACATTCTGTTGTAAGTGGAAGTATTTTGTGACCTTATTTAATATGTGCTGCAGCTTCATTTTCTGCATATGGGGCTCAATCCTACAAGGTGCTGATTAACGTAACTTTGATCCAGCACAGCACTTAATCATGCACTTCACTTGAACACGAGTAGTCCCGTTCACTTTAAACACACATGCTTCAAGTGAAACATGCGCTGAAGTGCTTTGCTGGATCAGGGCCAGTGTGCTCATTGCCTTACTGGACAGAACCCAAATGCCACTCCTCCAGAGTTGAATGTTTTACTCTATACTCCCTAGTAAATAATATTTTCTAATTTATTACCAGCTGTTGTTTCCCAACTCATGGCTACAAACCCTTTCATGAATAAGCAGGGTGTAGCATTAACCTGGTAGCACTGACAGATTTATTGACTATCTGCCTTTCCTGGATATTCTATTATACACTAAATACACTGATAAAGGGGTGACATTCTCACCAAAACAGTGGTTTGCCCAATGTGTAGCAAATCATGCTGGGAAGTACTAAATAATAATATTTGTGCTGAATTTGAGGAACAATTTTGTGGAAAAGGCTCAAGGTCTCAGGCTACCCCTTGAAACCTTAGTTGTTGTTACCTGGCTAATTTCCAGGAGTTTGGTTCTCTTCTCACTTATGCTGCTGTATCTGCTGAAGTCAGTTAAATGATACCAGTGTAAAGCTAGTGAAAGGGAGAAGAGAATGAGGCCCCATGTGTTTTGACTTGAATGGAATGAGAGTCATTTCTTTAAACTGAATATGATTAATCTGTAAAACATTTCCCCCAACCCAGCATGCAACTGCGGCCGACGTCTTTGTGATGACATAACTGGTCAATGTATTTGCCCTCCTCAAACGGTGAAGCCCAAGTGTGAAGCATGTGAAAGACAATTTTTCAACTACCACCCTCTTGTTGGCTGTGAAGCCTGCAACTGCTCAAGCAGAGGAATAGTTAATGTGGCAAACCCAGAATGTGATAAAAACAACGGGCAGTGCAAGTAAGTTTGCATTATTGGGTTAAACTTGTTATTACTAATGTTAAAAATGTACATTGGAAAATTCTTGAGTGGTTTGATTCACTTGTCTTTTCACATACTTGCAGGGGTGGGTGGATGTATTGTTATTTTGATATAAAGAGATTTATGCACTGCTATCCTGGGATTAGAAAATGGTACAAACTTGGTTTGCTCTGGTAATTGGTTAGTGGGAATTAGGACTCCTGAGCTTTAATTCTGTTTTTGCCACTGACTTGCCATATGACTTTGAGTAAATCATTGAACCCCTCTGTGTCTTCTAATGGCTTGCCCAGTGTCACACAGGAATACAAACCAGAACTCCGACTCCCAGACATGTGCTCTAACTACTAGATACACTTCTCATGGATTCACAGGGTCTGGTTTGTGTCCCAGCCTGTAACCAGTCCCTTGGGAGTGATCCCATTAGTGTGCTGGGCCCCAAGGGTGCACACATTTCCACAGGGACAGGCCCATGGCCTCCAAGACTGGGCCTTTGGGCATCAGCAATCCCTGTCTGTCTCCGTGGCTCCCTGCAGAGAATCCAGCCAAGCCCGACTCCCCTTTGAGGCTTGTACTGTACCCCTTTAGAGTGCAGTACTCCCATTGAGTATTTGCAGTGACACCGGGCAGCCTTTTCCTAACCAGGTAAGCATGTATTGGTCATCTGGCATACAGAATCTGAAAGTCCTTGGAGCGAAAAGGTTAAGAGAGTGAAAGGTTAAGCCGTAGCTCATCCTGGCCAATCCAGTGCAATGAAAGCTGTTATGACTCCATATTAGGATCTGTTTCCCTCTGACCTCTTTGTCTGAACCAGGTGAAAGCTGCCAGCCTCTCTCAAAAGCCAACACTTTATCCCTTGCCTTTCACTTCTCAGTCCTTTGTCTCCAGCCTGGGCTATGCTGAGTTCACATCCCCACTTGCCTGAGCTTCCCACTGTTGGGTGTTGATTGTTGTCTCTCTGTACCCTCTGTTAATCTGAGTTGCATTCTACCAGTTCTTAAATGACCCTGTTCTCTGCGGCCCAGACAGCTAGGTGACACCCACACCTCATGCCCTGCATTCCCTCCAGGAGCAAACTTAACCCTCTTTCCCCCACTGGGTAGCAATGCAAAGGACAGGGAAACTGAGGCAAACATAGGCTTCATAAAAATATTACAGAAAATTCCCACTTTGTAACAATACTCCCTCCATAATTCTTAAAATACTAATTACCTAGTGGTAGAATCTCCTTCCTTAGAAGTTTTTAAGGTCAGGCTTGACAAAGCCCTGGCTGGGATGATTTAATTGGGGATTGGTCCTGCTTTGAGCAGGGGGTTGGACTAGATGACCTCCTGAGGTCCCTTCCAACCCTGATATTCTATGATTCTGTGATACCTACCTCATAAGGTGTTGTGAGGCTTAAGTAATGTTTTAAAAGAGCTTCGAGATCCTCTGATGAATCTTACACTCTGTGTAAGTGCCTGATATTATTCACTGGGAGGGAGCTGTGGGTGCTAAGCACCTTTGAAATGAAGCCATATGTGTCTAACTGCCAGCACAGTGTGATGAGAATACATTCTTTAGATGTATCCTCTGATTTACATTATATGAAAAACTACTGTGTACAACTGCAACTGCAGTGAATTCTCTTAACTTCTGAAGCCTCTTCAATCCCGTCACAGTCATCATTCTTTTATCTGCCTGTAAATATAAGAGAGCCCTTCATGGCAAGCACAAATCCGTGGAGAGGCTGTAGGGTATTTTTCTCACTCTGACTTAATTTTTGATGCAACTAAGGTATACAAGACTGGTTGAATTTGACTTGTGTGTTCATTTGTGACTCCCAAAAATGGAACATGGGCTTTCCCAATCCACTGTTAATCCCATGAATGGAGTTTACCAACAGAGCTCTTATTTTCCCAGAGTACAAACAAAAGGAAGTACTTCCTCACACAACACACAGTCAACCTATGGAACTTGTTGCCAGGGGATGTTGTGAAGGCCAAAAGTATAACTGGGTTAAAAAAAGAATTAGATAAATTCATGGAGAATACGTCCATCAACAACTATTAGCCAGGATGGGCAGGGACGCAACCCCATGCTCTGAATGTTCCTAAGCCTCTTATCACTAAGAAATTAACAAATTTCTGCCTGAGGCAAACTCACTATTTTGCCAAAGAAGTGGAATTTTGCCTTTTTTTCTCTCTCTCTCTCTCTGTGAAAAGCTTTGTCATCTGTCCATAATGGTGATATTTTTCACTTGTTGGACAGTTAGTGAAAGCTCATGAGAACCACAGAAACATCAGACTGGAAAGGACCTTGAGAGGTCATCTAGTCCAGTCCCCTGCACTCATGGCCGGATTAATTATTATCTAGGCCAACCCTGACAAGTGTTTGTCTAACTTGCTCTTAAAAATCTCCAATGGTGGAGATTCCACAACCTCCCTAGGCAATTTATTCCAGTGCTTAGCCACCCTGACAGCTGGGAAGTTTTTCCGAATGTCCAACGTAAACCTCCTGTGTCCTGTCTAAATGAGCAGTACTTTATGGAGGAAGGTAAATGAGCAATACTTGATGGTATAGCAGAGCTCTCTCTCTCTCTCGCTGCAAAGCACTAATTATTAAACTGCCAAGTTAGCCATTACATGCTGATTAAAATATTCAATTCCGTGGATTACAGCAAAGTCCAAAGTCCTAATTCTATGTGCAAATTTACTTTCTATTATGAGGATATGTGGGTAATGTACTTAGAGTGTGACAAGCCTCCCCCAGTGTATGGTGAAATGCTTAATTGTGCTCATGTGCTGTATCAAATGCAGCCCATTGTATTCAATCCAGCACTTTAAAACTATTTATTAGTTGTAAATTCCCAGTGCTTGGGTACCCACATATTCAAAACGTGAGTGCTGAGAGCCAAAGACACACGCCCGGTTGCCAAGGGATTTTAAACACACAGTTCCAGTACAGATAAAACCTAGAGATGCAGATGTTAATATTTTTAGACTTTGGAAGTGTTTTCCTGTACAGAGCCTTTGGTCTCCTGAAACCCTGCACTGGAGTTGCAGAGGGAGGCTGTGGGAAGAAGCTAGCAAGGAGATGGTGATGAGGGGCTAGGTCACAAGATCCACATTTCTGTAGATCCAGTGGCCTCACCAGACTATGCAGGTCCACTCCAGAAGCTGGAGTAGGGGCTATGGGAGGGGAGTTGCTGCTTTCACCAAAGGAGGTGCTCTGTGATCTCATGTCCTGACTTTGGGGTTGGATTTCATCTTATATCACTCTTCACACAGAGAAAGCCAAGTTACTCAGGCTTTGGGTATGTCTACACTACGGAATAAGGTCGAATTTATAGAAGTCGGTTTTTTAGAAATCGGTTTTATATATTCGAGTGTGTGTCCCCCCACAGAAAATGCTCTAAGTGCATTAACTCGGCGGAGCGCTTCCACAGTACCGAGGCTAGAGTCGACTTCCGGAGCGTTGCACTGTGGGTAGCTATCCCACAGTTCCCGCAGTCTCCGCTGCCCATTGGAATTCTGGGTTGAGATCCCAATGCCTGATGGGGCTAAAACATTGTCGCGGGTGGTTCTGGGTACATATCGTCAGGCCCCCGTTCCCTCCCTCCCTCCGTGAAAGCAAGGGCAGACAATCATTTCGCGCCTTTTTTCCTGAGTTCCCTGTGCAGACGCCATACCACGGCAAGCATGGAGCCCGCTCAGGTAACCGTCACCCTATGTCTCCTGGGTGCTGGCAGACGCGGTATGGCATTGCTACACAGTAGCAGCAACCCCTTGCCTTGTGGCAGCAGACGGTACAGTTCGACTGGTAGCCGTCATCGTCATGTCCGAGGTGCTCCTGGCCACGTCGGCTGGGAGCGCCTGGGCAGACATGGGCGCAGGGACTAAATTTGGAGTGACTTGACCAGGTCATTCTCTTTAGTCCTGCAGTCAGTCCTATTGAACCGTCTTATGGTGAGCGGGCAGGCGATACGGACTGCTAGCAGTCGTACTGTACCATCTTCTGCCGAGCAGCCATGAGATGTGGATGGCATGCAGTCCTTCTGCACCGTCTGCTGCCAGCCAAAGATGTAAAAGATAGATGGAGTGGATCAAAACAAGAAATAGACCAGATTTGTTTTGTACTCATTTGCTTCCCCCCCTCCCCTGTCTAGGGGACTCATTCTTCTAGGTCACACTGCAGTCACTCACAGAGAAGGTGCAGCGAGGTAAATCTAGCCATGTATCAATCAGAGGCCAGGCTAACCTTCTTGTTCCAATAAGGACAATAACTTAGGTGCACCATTTCTTATTGGAACCCTCCGTGAAGTCCTGCCTGAAATACTCCTTGATGTACAGACACCCCCTTTGTTGATTTTAGCTCCCTGAAGCCAACCCTGTAAGCCGTGTCGTCAGTCGCCCCTCCCTCCGTCAGAGCAACGGCAGACAATCGTTCCGCGCCTTTTTTCTGTGCGGACGCCATACCAAGGCAAGCATGGAGGCCGCTCAGCTCACTTTGGCAATTAGGAGCACATTAAACACCACACACATTATCCAGCAGTATATGCAGCACCAGAACCTGGCAAAGCGATACCGGGCGAGGAGGCGACGTCAGCGCGGTCACGTGAGTGATCAGGACATGGACACAGATTTCTCTGAAAGCATGGGCCCTGCCAATGCATGCATCATGGTGCTAATGGGGCAGGTTCATGCTGTGGAACACCGATTCTGGGCTTGGGAAACAAGCACAGACTGGTGGGACCGCATAGTGTTGCAGGTCTGGGACGATTCCCAGTGGCTGCGAAACTTTCGCATGCGTAAGGGCACTTTCATGGAACTTTGTGACTTACTTTCCCCTGCCCTGAGGCACATGAATACCAAGATGAGAGCAGCCCTCACAGTTGAGAAGCGAGTGGCGATAGCCCTGTGGAAGCTTGCAACGCCAGACAGCTACCGGTCAGTTGGGAATCAATTTGGAGTGGGCAAATCTACTGTGGGGGCTGCTGTGATGCAAGTAGCCCACGCAATCAAAGATCTGCTGATATCAAGGGTAGTGACCCTGGGAAATGTGCAGGTCATAGTGGATGGCTTTGCTGCAATGGGATTCCCTAACTGTGGTGGGGCTATAGACGGAACCCATATCCCTATCTTGGCACCGGAGCACCAAGCTGCCGAGTACATAAACCGCAAGGGGTACTTTTCGATAGTGCTGCAAGCTCTGGTGGATCACAAGGGACGTTTCACCAACATCAACATGGGATGGCCGGGAAAGGTGCATAATGCTCATATCTTCAGGAACTCTGGTCTGTTTCAAAAGCTGCAGGAAGGGACTTTATTCCCAGACCAGAAAATAACTGTTGGGGATGTTGAAATGCCTATATGTATCCTTGGGGACCCAGCCTACCCCTTAATGCCATGGCTCATGAAGCCGTACACAGGCAGCCTGGACAGTAGTCAGGAGCTGTTCAACTACAGGCTGAGCAAGTGCAGAATGGTGGTAGAATGTGCATTTGGACGTTTAAAGGCGCGCTGGCGCAGTTTACTGACTCGCTTAGACCTCAGCGAAACCAATATTCCCACTGTTATTACTGCTTGCTGTGTGCTCCACAATATCTGTGAGAGTAAGGGGGAGACGTTTATGGCGGGGTGGGAGGTTGAGGCAAATCGCCTGGCTGCTGGTTACGCGCAGCCAGACACCAGGGCGGTTAGAAGAGCACAGGAGGGCGCGGTACGCATCAGAGAAGCTTTGAAAACCAGTTTCATGACTGGCCAGGCTACGGTGTGAAAGTTCTGTTTGTTTCTCCTTGATGAAACCCCCCGCCCCTTGGTTCACTCTACTTCCCTGTAAGCTAACCACCCGCCCCTCCTCCCTTCAATCACCGCTTGCAGAGGCAATAAAGTCATTGTTGCTTCACATTCATGCATTCTTTATTCATTCATCACACAAATAGGGGGATGACTACCAAGGTAGCCCAGGAGGGGTGGTGGAGGAGGGAAGGAAAATGCCACACAGCACTTTAAAAGTTTACAACTTTAAAACTTATTGAATGACAGCCTTCTTTTTTTTGGGCAATCCTCTGTGGTGGAGTGGCTGGTTGGCCGGAGGCCCCCCCACCGCGTTCTTGGGCGTCTGGGTGTGGAGGCTATGGAACTTGGGGAGGAGGGCGGTTGGTTACAGAGGGGCTGCAGTGGCAGTCTGTGCTCCAGCTGCCTTTGCTGCAGCTCAACCATACACTGGAGCATACTGGTTTGGTCCTGCAGCAGCCTCAGCATTGAATCCTGCCTCCTCTCATCACGCTGCCGCCACATTTGAGCTTCAGCCCTGTCTTCAGCCCACCACTTACTCTCTTCAGCCCGCCACCTCTCCTCCCGGTCATTTTGTGCTTTCCTGCACTCCGTAATTATTTGCCTCCACGCATTCGTCTGTGCTCTGTCAGTGTGGGAGGACAGCATGAGCTCGGAGAACATTTCATCGCGAGTGCGTTTTTTTTTCTTTCTAAGCTTCACTAGCCTCTGGGAAGGAGAAGATCCTGTGATCATTGAAACACATGCAGCTGGTGGAGAAAAAAAAAGGGACAGCGGTATTTAAAAAGGCACATTTTATAAAACAGTGGCTACACTCTTTCAGGGTAAACCTTGGTGTTAACATTACATACATAGCACATGTGCTTTCGTTACAAGGTCGCATTTTGCCTCCTCCCACCGCGTGACTACCCCCTCAACCTTCCCCCCTCCCTGTGGCTAACAGCGGGGAACATTTCTGTTTAGCCACAGGCAAACAGCCCAGCAGAAATGGGCTCCTCTGAGTGTCCCCTGAAGAAAAGCACTCTATTTCAACCAGGTGACCATGAATTATATCTCACTCTCCTGAGGATAACACAGAGAGATAAAGAACGGATGTTGTTTGAATGCCAGCAAACATACACTGCAATGCTTTGTTCTACAATGATTCCCGAGTACGTGTTACTGGCATGGAGTGGTAAAGTGTCCTACCATGAAGGACGCAATAAGGCTGCCCTCCCCAGAAACCTTTTGCAAAGGCTTTAGGACTACATCTAGGAGAACCACAAATGCCAGGGCAAAGTAATCCTTTCACATGCTTGCTTTTAAACCATGTATAGTATTTTAAAAGGTACACTCACCAGAGGTCCCTTCTCCGCCTGCTGGGTCCAGGAGGCAGCCTTGGGTGGGTTCGGGGGCTACTGGCTCCAGGTCTAGGGTGAGAAACAGTTCCTGGCTGTCGGGAAAACCAGTTTCTCCGCTTGCTTGCTGTGAGCTATCTACAACCTCCTCCTCATCATCATCTTCTTCGTCCCCAAAACCTGCTTCCGTATTGCCTCCATCTCCATTGAAGGAGTCAAACAACACGGCTGGGGTAGTGGTGGCTGAACCCCCTAAAATGGCATGCAGCTCATCATAGAAGCGGCATGTTTGGGGCTCTGACCCAGAGCGGCTGTTCGCCTCTCTGGTTTTCTGGTAGGCTTGCCTCAGCTCCTTCAGTTTCACGCGGCACTGCTTCGGGTCCCTGTTATGGCCTCTGTCCTTCATGCCCTGGGAGATTTTCACAAAGGTTTTGGCATTTCGAAAACTGGAACGGAGTTCTGATAGCACAGATTCCTCTCCCCAAACAACGATCAGATCCCGTACCTCCCGTTCGGTCCATGCTGGAGCTCTTTTGCGATTCTGGGACTCCATCATGGTCACCTGTGCTGATGAGCTCTGCATGGTCACCTGCAGCTTGCCACGCTGGCCAAACAGGAAATGAGATTCAAAAGTTCGCGGTTCTTTTCCTGTCTACCTGGCCAGTGCATCTGAGTTGAGAGTGCTGTCCAGAGCGGTCATAATGGAGCACTCTGGGATAGCTCCCGGAGGCCAATACCATCGAATTGTGTCCACAGTACCCCAAATTCGAGGCGGCAACGTCGATTTAAGCGCTAATCCACTTGTCAGGGGTGGAGTAAGGAAATCGATTTTAAGAGCCCTTTAAGTCGAAATAAAGGGCTTCATTGTGTGGACGGGTGCAGGTTTAAATCGATTTAACGCTGCTAAATTCGACCTAAAGTCCTAGTGTAGACCAGGGCTTTGTATCTGAGCCAAGTGGATTTCACCCAGTGTGAACAAGTTTGTATAAACAAGGTTTACAGTGTTAGGGAGCTTATTCCTTCACCCACTTACTTCCCTGGTCCTTCTTGCATGAACAGAGAGCAACAATACCCAAAGTCCAAAGGTGCAAACAATTTGATGTTTATTGGGGTGAACTTTCAGCAAGTATGATTCCAGTTTCCTTCCTTAGTGTCCCACTTCCCAGCTCGGACACCACAGAGCCTTACCTGTGTCCCTGTTCCCATTCCTGCCCTTAGCTAAACATGATTCCAATTTCTGTGCCTCCATTCCCTGTTCCCATTTCCCCCCTTAGCAAAACATGATTCCAATTTCCCCATTCCCATTTCCCCCCCCCCACACACACACTTCCTGATTGACTGCAGACTATATAGTAAAACTTGAGTTCTGTTTAGCTATACCTTAACCAATCACTTTACTGGTTTCAGAGTAGCAGCCGTGTTAGTCTGTATTCGCAAAAAGAAAAGGAGTACTTGTGGCATCTTAGAGACTAACAAATTTATTTGAGCATAAGCTTTCGTGAGCTACAGCTCACTTCACTGAATGCATCCGATGAAGTGAGCTGTAGCTCACGAAAGCTTATGCTCAAATAAATTTGTTAGTCTCTAAGGTGCCACAAGTACTCCTTTTCTTTTTGCGAATCATTTTACTGAAGTTTAACTAACCAATCCTAACATATTGTAACATGATTATTTAACCAATTATATCCCACCACCTTATTTAGTTTACACCCAGCAAAATTAATTATACAGCTGACAGGAACAATCACAGAACCAGCAGAGATTATGCAGACAAACAATAGGGAAATGGGGACTACAGTGATAGAACAAACACAGAAATGAGGAGGAGTACTTGTGGCACCTTAGAGACTAACAAATTTATTTGAGCATAAGCTTTCGTGAGCTACATCACTTCATCGGATGCATTTCACATCCCAGCTATTGATAAGTGAGTTCTTGCCAGACAGGATGCTATCAAACTAAGTTTCCTTTTACATCTTCTAGGCACTTCCCTTTCTCTGGAGGCGATAGGCATTATCAGAACAGGATTGTATTCCTAACAGCCCAATAGCACCTTATTTCAATGTGACTAGGTTGGAATGTGAGGATGTGACTGTTCGCTTCCCAGTTTATGGCTGCCTCTGCTGCTTAACCAAAGGCCTTAGCCTAAGAACAGGGCCTCAGACTGTCACAGTAAGAGAAGGCTCTTACGCCAGCAGACAGTGATTTTGATTCTTTCTTTTATACCTCTAGAACTAGCCAAGTGATAAGAATACACCTAAATTCTTAGAGTATAGGCCTTTACAGACAGGCCTGAATATCTATATCTTACAGCCCTGTAAGTTATGTAATCTTTTCACTGGGAAACGCCATCTTGTTGTTAGCAGCTGGGTGCTTTGGTAAATGGCCACTCACTGTCAGCTCTATAGCTCTTCTGAATACAGACTCCTGCCTGGGATACAGCATGCGGGTGTCAGACTCCCTGTGTTCGCAAGGTGGTACCTCCCTGCTGCAGATGCTGAACAGCTTCAGAATATGAATCCCAACTTCAACACCTGCAGTGTTGAAAATCAAACCACCCCCACTGGGTGGAGTGACCATTGTTAGGCATTGCAATACTCCTTACACTTCGAGAAAAATGGTAATCTATTTCAGCTGATCCCCATGAGTGGTGTTTAAAGACCAGTTTTCAGAGTAGCAGCCATGTTAGTCTGTATTCGCAAAAAGAAAAGGAGTACTTGTGGCACCTTAGAGACTAAACAATTTATTTGAGCATAAGCTTTTGTGAGCTACAGCTCACTTCATCGGATGCATAAAGTGGAAAATGCAGTGAGGAAGTTTTATACACACAGACCATGAAAAACCTTTTGAAGTGATAAACACCCATTTTTTTATGGTCTGTGTGTATAAAACATCCTCACTGCATTTTCCACTTTATTCATCCGATGAAGTGAGCTGTAGCTCATGAAAGCTTATGCTCAAATAGAGAGAACACCTTTTGAAGTGATAAACACCCATTTTTTCATGGTCTGTGTGTATAAAATCTCCATACTGTATTTTCCACTGCATGCGTCCGATGAAGTGAGCTGTAGCTCACGAAAGCTTATGCTTAAATAAATTGGTTAGTCTCTAAGGTGCCACAAGTACTCCTTTTCTTTTTGTTTAAAGACCAGACGATCACTTCAGATCCTTTGCATTATTTTATTCCCACCCCTGTGACAATGTCTTCCTACACAAACAAACCTGAATGTTTCTGTTTGTTTTGTTGGTAAAGGTGCAGGCCAGGAATAACAGGGCGACAATGTGATCGCTGCAGTCCTGGCTCTTACAGTTTCCCAGATTGTATTCCCTGTAATTGTAACAGAGATGGAACAGAGCCAGATGTTTGTGATCCACGGACAGGAGCTTGTCTCTGCAAGGTCAGATAAATCAAGATACTTGTGCATTCACAAATAACAGTTTCCATATCAGTGGCTGTTTCATATTTAATGGGTATAATAAAGTGAATTTGTTATTTGCAGTTCTTAGATAAGAATTAAATTCAAGTATATAAAAATGCATTGGAGCACTTGCCTGGATTGCAAATAAACTGCAATTAAGAAGTTTGTAGAATACATTTAATGTTGATCTGTTTCACAGAGAGACCTAGATTTATGCAGTACATTAAGGTACTACATGCTATGTGTGCACATATGTGTTGAAACTCTATGTGCACACACACATCTCTGTTTTGCATCTGTAGTTTGGGGTTTTTTTATATCCACTAGGCTTCAGGCTTTTTTTTTTTGGTCATATGATGTAATTCAGTTGTTCTCAAACTCGGGCCGCCGCTTGTTTAGGGAAAGCCTTGGTGGGCTGGACCGGTTTGTTTACCTGCCACGTCTGCAGGTTCAGCTGATTGCACCTCCCACTAGCCGTGGTTCGCCGCTCCAGGCCAATGGGGGTTGTGGGAAGCAACGTGGGCTGAGGGATGTGCTGGCCACCCTTCCTGCAGCCCCCATTGGCCTGGAGCAGCAAACCATGGCCAGTGGAAGCTGCGATCGGCCGAACTTGCAGACGCGTCAGGTAAACAAACCGGCCCGGCCTGCCAGGGGCTTTCCCTGAACAAGCTGCGGCCCTAGTTTGAGAACCACTGATGTAATTGACATTTCAGTGCCCCAGTGTATGCATGATGTTTACCATTGCTGTGATTTGCATAGACTGAACTCTATAAATGTGAAGTTTCATATGTGACCTTTCACATGTAGGTTTGGAAGAACCAGCTTGAGGATTTTGGTTAGGAAATCACTTAGTAGTATTCAGAACTGGGGCTGATCAATGTTCATTACTCAGCAGTGAGCTACAGTAATTACACTGCAGATCTTTATTCAGATCGAGTGGAAAGGCTTCTCAAAAATGACATAGTTTTTCCATGTGCAATTGCAGTGAACTGTATTTTTATATATACCCAACATACAGACTGCTGATATGCAATTGGGTCTGTATATTTAGTAGCTAAGAAGGAGACCTTCCTGTTGTGCATGCAGGAGACAAAGCTATGAATAAGTTATTGGCACAGAAGTTCCCTTTCAAGAGGAGACTATTTCATTTGCATTTGGAATACCATTTACAGAAGACCATAAGTAGGGCCGGCTCCAGCATTTTTGCTGCCCCAAGCAGCAAAACAAAAACCAAAAAAACCCTTGCCACCGAACACGGAGGCAGAGTGATGGCAGGGCCGCCAAATTGCTGCCGGCGACCGAAGAAGAGTTGTGTCCACGCCGCTGAATTGCCGCCAAGCATGAAACGCACGGTGACGGAGCGGCCACCGAATTCCCGCCGCTGCTGAGGGCGGATTGCCACCCTAGAGCCCGACCTCCTGCCGCCCCTTTACGTTTGCCGCCCCAGGCACCTGCTTGGTTTGCTGGTTCCTGAAGCCGGCCCTGACCATAAGTAACAATTTCACATTTATATTCTCTTATATTTTATAAATATTTAAATGTTCCTGTAGGAACTTTGTTTTAGGTGCCTGGTATTTTGCGGGTTGACCAATAACATATGGAAAACTTTAATAACTTTTTTCAATTGTTCTTTAACAGGAGAATGTTGAAGGTAGGCAATGTGACATTTGCCGTCAAGGATCATTTTATTTGGATCCTTCTAATCCCAAGGGCTGCACTTCTTGCTTTTGTTTTGGAGCTACTAGCAACTGTCACAGCACAAGTAATCATAGAACTAAGGTATATTTCATGTGTATTTTTAGTTACAGGCATCTATCGCATTAAGAAACTATCAGATTTCTTCCAAAAAGACAAATTGTATTTTACTGAATCATGAGAATGGGAAATATTCTCTGGAAACCACTGAAAAGTGTTGTGTTTCCCATGAGATGCCTTCTCTGCAACAAACAGTGCAACTTATGGTGCAGCCTCCTTAAGACCCCTGCAGAATCTGAAAGTGCTGCCCTGTGGGAAATGGTCTGTCTACCTCTCTGTTTCAGCTAGAGCTGAAGCCAGTCCTCTGTTCTAGGTGGCTACAGCCATCAAAGATTTTGTTGAAGGGAGATATCTAGTTACAGTACACTTTTCCAAAAAGTTAATGAAGCAATTAATTTGATATCTTGCTTGTAGGAAATACGCACTACAGGTGTATTTGAGACCTAGATAGTGTGCAAGAGGTCTGTGGTAATATTCAACATGAGCTCTCTATGTGAACAGGCTCTGCCCTTCTTCATTTTCATAGGGAAAAACATGACACAAGAAGGGAGGAGGAGGAGGGAAATTGGGATATACTCATGTGATAACATAAATGAATGGGAGGAATTATTTAAGGCTGATAAGCGTTGAAAACAAGGAGAAACAGCCTGAAAATAAACAAGGGAATATTTAAATTGGACATTACAAGAAACATTTCTAATAAAAGACAGGAAAAAAATGTTCTTTGATCCAAACATCTCAAAGTTCAAATACAGATCCAAATATTCGTGAGCTTTGAGAATATCTGAATCTGGATCTGGAGGTTTGGTTTAGGCTCAGATGTGGACTAGGTGTTATCTGGATTGTAGCACTTTATTCTTTAAGCACAATGGGTGAAATCCTGGCCCCACTTGAGCAAATGACTAAGCTCTTGTTGGTGTCAGTGGAGTCAGGATTTCACCCAATGACTGCGGTTGCTGTCCCTACGGAAGCCTGTTGTTGAGCTTGTGGATATTTCGATGTCAGATTGTTCTGTGAGTGATTCCGAGACACATGCATTCATTTTTATTTTTGCCATTGTAATTCCATATAGCCATTCTGCTCTATAGTGTAATGATAGATGCCACCTATCTCACCCCAAGCAAAAGATAATTAATTCTAATGTTGAAACTTCCAGCTAAGCTGTAAAGGAAGTCAGGACCTGAAGTATACTGTAAAATAATTCTCCCTCTGCTATTCAAATGATATAATTTGATCCGTTGGTTTTTCTTTGTAGTATGGGACACTATCCCTGCAGAGGACATCTACATCTGTAAAACATTATTGCTCTGGCTTTTGTTTAAAACTGCAAAATAAAAACAGTTTTTTAAAACAATAGACTAAACAAAGCACTGGTGATTTTGACATAGGGTTAGTGCAGCACTAGTGAAATTTGCAGGAGGTTTCAGGAAGTAGATGAGTTAGGAAGACCTTTTTAGACTTCTTATTTAAAGGGGGAAAATAGTTTATGGACTTAAAATATAAGGCCAAATTCTATCCTTGGTTGCATACATGCAGCTTCTATTGACCTCAGTGGGGGTTGTGTTTACATATAACCAAGGACAGAGTTTAGTCCATAGTAATAAATCAAACACCCTTGTGCAGAAGGCGAACAGTAGGCTTATGCACCACTTATGATCCACTTAAGCCCCTTTTGAGGCGAATTTTAAGTGGGGCACAAGTGTTGCATAGGGCTTTGTGAAGTCTGTCTCTGGAGGGGTGAATTTTATCCTCAGTACCTTGTATAATCAATATGGTATGTCTCATAAATGACGCTATACACTGAACCTGGAAAGGTTTTAATAAATGATTAAACATGGCCTAATTTCCCTTTTATATTTTGTTATTAGTTTGTTGATATGAGGAACTGGCGCATGGAGACAGCTGACTATAACATTGATGTCCCCGTAACCTTCAATCCAGGCAGCAATAGTGTAGTTGCTGATGTTCAAGAGTTGCCTACCTCTGTGCACAGTTTATATTGGGTGGCACCACAATCCTACTTGGGAGAGAAGGTAAAGGACACCTAACTAAGCTGTTGTGATAATATTTGTTCTGTTTTTTCCAAGATCATTGGTAGAATCCACTCTATCTTTCTAAGTAATGTTTGTTTTCTTTCCCATGGATTTCTAACCCTCCTCTGACCTTCCTGAAATCACAGCACTCTGCTTTTGATGACAGCATTGAAAGTGCAGTCAGTTATAATGCTGGAGTAATCATCCTGGTGGATGTTGGGTAGATGTTTACATGAACTCTGTGGTCGACTCTGTTCCTAGTTTTTGGGAGCTGGTGTTCTTGAGGCAATTTCTGAACCACAGCCTCATATCTTGCTGCTGTCCCATGGTACCTTTTAAGACTCACTGAACATCTTTGGGGAGATTTTCAAAAGCATAAAGGGCAGTTAAGTGTTCAACTGGTGTGGAAAACTTCCCCCTTTATTCTTGATATCCTGCTGTCAGGGCTGATTTAAGAAAGGAGTGAACAGTTCCAGGTGGTCTAAATATTAAATTAATGTATTGTTGTTTGTTTGATATAATAACTTGAATTGTATGGCTGTGTGAAAGTATTACCGTGTTTCCTACTTAGTAACTGTGTGCTTACTAACTAATTGCAACAGGTCAGAGCATCGTATGAGGAGAACACTATTCTTTTAACCATCAGCTTCTTTGAGCTCCTTTCTGCTCTTTCTAATTCCTAAGGGAAGCAGCAGCTTGCTTTCTCTTAAACTTGTCATCATTCCACCGTGGGGATCATGTTGGTCAGTTTACACATTGCTGCTGATTGCTTGTAGCTTCAGTGTCCTATAACTCTGTCCAACTGCAGTCCCAGTTGTGTTTATAATGGTAGCTGGCTATACAGCATGTAAGTTCAGTACTCTGATTGTTAGATGCAATGTGGAATCCATCCACCTCATCACATGTGGGAAGCCACTAGGACAGATATTTGTCATATTCAAGGCGGGTGCAATTCACTTGGGCCCCATTTTGAGGATTTAAGTAGTGCATAGACCTCATGCTGGCCCACTGCACACTGGTGAATGTCACCACAGATGATAAATAGCAGATCTGATTAGGGTACTTCTTATTAGTTCTATGAGGTTCTCTTTGTATTAATTACAACTTTTAAAAAAAAGAAGGAAGAGAAGAAATATACTATGCTAAACGTTAACATTGAAACCAAACAAGTTAAGAATCCATGCCTCTCGGAAGTGAATGCCATGGTTAATATTTTTTTTAATATAACGAAAGTGTATTTTTATTTTCACTTTCCCCAAAGTCAGAACTTCCTGGAGGTATCTCTTTTCCAAAAAGAAAATCTTCTTTGGCTAGAGACCAAGGATGGAAAAATCTCATCTTAAAAAAGTGAATGTTTTGGAAGGTTGTGGGATTGTAAAACCAGAGTGTTACAATGCCAACTCTTTTTTCACCTTAACTATAGTGACCACGGCCAGTGCCTACTAAAATACATATTTATACATAAAGGAAGGAAAACTACAGACCAAAAAGTAACCATTTTATTTATAGTGGATGTGTGTGTGGCATGCATAATTTGATATTGTGATGTGCAGAATAAAAAGTGTGTTTACTCACAAGAGACTAAAACTGATAAAGCAGTTTTGCTTTATCTTGCATGTCTTGCCAAAAACAAACAACTGTATGATTAGGCAATGTGGAGTGTAATGGGAATTGGCTGATAAAATGTTGTTGCTAGCTCCGTTTGAAAAAAAAAACTGATTTCAATTTAGCAATAGTGCAACTCTTGCCTTTCAGCCAAAAGAGTTTGTTTTACTAATTACTCATCTCCAGAGACAAGGGTTCAAGTTTGACTTGTGTGGCAACTAAAATGGATTTATTAGTCAAAATCTAGCTCTCATGAACTTCCATCAATTCTCGCAAATTCCTTCCTGCTGAAGAGCAACCCAAAATAAATGGGGTGTTTGATTCCAAAAGTTTTGCACTGAGCAGAGCTTTGTAGAAAAAGCAGTAAAACACCTGTGTTACAATCTGGACAAAATTCTTCTCTGAAATCTGTACAGTTGCTCTTGATTACAATATTGTCCTCTTTATACATACAATAACATCGGTAGGAGCTCTGTCTGCATAAGAAGAACTGAGGTGAGATTTCCTAGTGAGGTGTGATGTTTATAAGCGTAGGGTGGGCTGGCCTGAGAAAACCACCACTAAACATGCTCAAACTGGCCTCTCCCTGCCCATCTTTCCTCTCTGCGCATATGGTTGTCTGTTGCCTCTTCAGTTTCATTGTCAGCTTTACTGCTGCTGCTATTGATAAAACCCTCTGACGATCCTGGGGAGGAAAATGTATGCAAGCCCGTCCCTCCCCACCCCCAAGAGCATTGTATGAGGGTGATGTCATTGTGCCAGTGTTTGAGAGAGAAGGTTCAACTGACTTTCAGGAGAATAATGGAATGTACTACACACAATGCCATCAAATGCACAGAATGAACAAGCTCAAAAATAGAGAAAAACCCATCTCTAATCTCTTTCGGTTATTGTCATCTCAATGGTTGCTTACAGCAATGGTAGAACCAAAATCCTCAGATGGAAATGTGATTTTCAAGTTGACTCTTTAAACACGAGTTATATAAACTGGCTATCAGAATAAGAGACTCCAAAGTGATGGTGATGATTGTTCTATTCATTCCAGTTTTTGTTTTCAAGCAATGCATATGTGCATATTTGCACATTTAGAATAGAGGAAGAAAGAGAAATTACGCTATTTACAATGCATGGTGGGGTGGGAGGGAGAACAAATACAAAATTATTTTAGTGTTTAGCAAAACTGCAGTAAACTCTGTATCATCTTGAACATTTTGTCATAGCTTTCTTCGTATGGTGGCTACCTAAGTTACTTAGTGAAATCTTTTGGCTTACCTAGTGAAGGCATGATTCTTCTAGATAAAAGACCTGATGTACAGCTAACAGTAAGTATTATATTGTTGCTTTTTGAAATCAGGGAAATACTTTGTTTCACATTTAATATTTTTCAAGAAATCTCAACACAGTGCTATTTTTCAGTTATCTAAAATGTACTATTGGAAAAGCTTGCTCTTTAGTAAAGCATTCTAAAAATATATACTACTGTGATGCTGCATTTCTACAAGTGTTCTTATTAAATTTTGGTCAAAGCCTTTATCATATCTATCTGTTTTGCTAAGATAACTTCTTATTACACATATCTGACTTGAGTGCAACAAAAAGATAAAATGGAATTTTCCCCTTAAAATACACCTGTTAAAAAGATAAATCATAGCCTTGCACATTTGTTACCAAGAAGGACCTTGATCTTGGAAAGACTTCTATGTGTGCTTTGTTTTACATGTGGGATTAATCCTATTCATTTCGCTGGGACTTTTCATCTGTGTAAAGTTAAGCATAAGATTTTGCTGAATGGGTAGAAATATACTTCAGGTCAACCAGATTTGAATTTAACTAGCTACGGGCCAAAGTTAGATCCTTAAATTTGTCACTTAAATCCCTGTGTCTGAACCTGGCACAAAACTAGGAGGGCAGCTTCTTTTCTGGTTCAAATGCAGCTGAAATCTTACAAGAGTATCTCTTCTCATGAGATTTCCATGCTATCAAATCCAAACCCAAAGCGTAAACTTAAACTTGATAGGAATCTGAATACAGCTTCTTCAGCCCATCTTTAATTTTAATCCAACCTTCTAATGTGCTGGCTGAGAAGTACGTTGCATAGAGCATTGGAATGATATCTGATGTGACCGTCTCACTGCATCAGGATTGAAGGTCAGAAACCTTTCTGGGTCATATTTTGTTTTTGCATCCCTCCCCATCCTCACCCAAAAGTGCATCTTTTTGTTGTTGTCGTAGTGAATACCATTAAAGTAGTGTAACTTAAGTTGTGTCTGCTGAATGACAGAATTACTGTGCTTCCGCAGCTTATACTGCATATCAACACCGGCAAATTAAAAGTATTCAATTTTCAGCATGAAAGCATTATTCTTACACAGGGTCAGCAAATGAAAATTGTTTATGTGGATCCTAACAACCCATTGCCCGACCGACAGTATTACAGCCGTTTGCAGCTAGTTGAGGTAAGAAATATAAATGGGATAGTTTAAGATTTCATCGCATAAGTTACAGTACATCGGCCATTGCCAAAACAGGCAGCTGCTGGAGATGCAGTTCTCCTGGAGTCACACTGGCTCACATGTTTTGGGACAGTCCCAAGATACAATCCTTTTGGCTAGAAATAGGTAGGAGGATTAATATGATTTTGGGTATCTCCTTAAAAATTAGTTCTCAGAACAGTGTTTTGGGTTATGTCCCATCATCTTGGAAACCCTCCAACTCATGGAAAGCTTGGTTCTCTAGAGCAGTGCTTTGTAGCCAAGTGAGTCAGAGTAATTTTGCTTAGTTGGAAGAGCAGACTGTCTCCAGGGATAGAAGCTTGGCACATTGACTTGGCTGTTCTGGCAGCTAAAGAGCTGGTAATATTTTGGAAAAGAAGGATCTCAGACACAATTGTTCTGCCTTTTTAGAAATCTTTAATTAATTCCTAATGGAGGGAAGCCTAGATATTGATCTCCTTCCCCCTCCCTTTCCTCCTTCCTTGTTTTCCTTTCCCTTCCTTTACTTTTTTGTTCTTTTTGTCTTTTTTCTCCTACCCTTATATTGTTTGGGGAGGAAATCAATAAAATAAAAAGATTTAATCTTTTTTTTAGTTTTACTATTTGTTTCATATGACATTACCTCTTCCCTATATAATCTAAAAATATGGACAACAATATATGCAAAAGTTACTTTAAAGTAGTTAGACTTACAAAATAGTTGATAATTTTAAAGGATATAAACATATGTGTCACAGACTTGAATGACAAATGGGAAGACAAGTGTCTTGAAAGTGTAAGGTATTATTAATATTGGTAGGAACCACTTAAAATTTGGCTCAGGAAGTTCCATATTGTGTCTCAATGGTTTCTAGATCAAAAATGTTCAGTTTACAATAATATTACATTTAATATTACAATTAATATTAATATTACAAATAATACTTTCCCCTCCCTAACTGCCAGCCCTGTGAACTCAGACTGGGATCAGGAGAGTCAATTTGGGTTCTTTCTGGCTCAGGTATCAACAACAGAATAAGGATGCGGCAGGCCAAATTCCACACTGTGTTAAACTTGTGTCCGGTGATGGATTGATGCCATTTAACCCCCCTGAACTAAATGAACAATCTTTCCAGGGACTGGACATCTAAGGAAGGCCTACTCTTTAAAAAACAAAGAGTCTTTCATGGAGATTTTCCTCTTAGAGAGAGTGAGTTCTTTCCTGGACCCCTATTTCGGCTGATCAGTGATTTTTTCCATGATTTGGGATGACTGAGGCAGCCCCAACTTGGGTCTTCAGCTCTCTCCTCTTGAGACAGATCCCCAGTTGTTACCAACACAATTTATGGCTCCACCCCTACCTGCCCTTGTGGGTACTGAAGGTGTAATATAGGGCTCCCACCCCATAACCATCATCGTGGGTACTCAGGACATAAGGGACCCAACTTTACCCCTCTGTGGGGTCAGGGCACTACCCCCCTGTGGGCTCAGGGCTAACACCCATTCCCAGTGGACTCAGGTCTCTATGGGTCTGTGAGGCCTTTTCCCAATGAAAGAGCCATCACACAGTGAATACCCTTAAATATGTACAAGTATTTATTAACAATTAGCAACAAATCAACAGAATACACATGCCGAGCATCTTATGCTCACCACTCCCAGTAAAACAGATAGACGTCTCCCGATAGCTAGTCAGGGTCATATCGTCTGGGACTCCAACTTCTACACAGTCTGGTCATGCAGGGGTTAAAAAGTTCTAGCAGCTTTGATCTTGAGGTGTAAGCTGAATTAAGTTCCGAAGTGCTTCTTTTCTGACCCTCATTATATAATTAAAATGAGGCTCTCTCTTACCTATGTCTTAAATTATTTTACTTAAAACATAGCTATGCAAAAAGCACTAACCAATCATTTTCACTATACAGGGGTTCACATGCCTAAGACAGCCTACTCATTAGCTTTTGCATTTTTTAAAGTTAGTAATAACTTCTCAAGGTCTGCTTATCTTTATGCTTCGTTAGTGGGATACACTTGCCACAGCAGAACCTCATACTTTTTTATTATCAGGAAGAAACTACAGAAACTCAAGGTTAGTTTGTCCATTTTCTCCCATTCTCATGACTTTGTGAATATATATCTATCTCCTGTTAGTAGGGCTGCATCTGCAGCTAATGCTTTTCTATCTGTCTGCCTACACCAAGGCTGAATTCCCCTGACTCTGTAGTTTTGTTTCCAAATGATGGTGGCTGAAATGGCTGTGAGTTATGCTAAATCCATACACAAGATGGCTGTGAGTCATGTCAAGTCCAGGCCTCTTGTTACACAGGTCCACTTCCTACAGAGTCTCACTCTACTTCAACTCTCTGTGGCGCCATTTCCTTCTGCTGTTGGCTTTCAGGCACCAAAAACATCTCCTGTTCCTTGAATCACTAACTGACATTTCCCAATCACCAAAAATGCTTAATCAGCTCCTTTCTTCCTGTGGGAGACATCCCTAGCAATGCTCGTTCTCTGCTGCTCTCCAGCTGACTTCCAGACTTCCCTCACAGGTCTTCTATAGTCAATTGGGGCTGATACATAGTCTCAGTTGCTTGGCTAGCAAATATACAAAGTGCGTATATGGGTTTCTTATGTCCCTTCTCGATGTTCCCACATTCCTTTTCCCACCCTTCATTTCTTTACATACCTGCTACCCACTTTCCTTACGTCTGTTTCACCCTCCCTTCCCTGAGACTGCAGGAAGTGGTGCTAGGTGGTTGTTTTCTGTTACCGTCCTCCCTTTTTGTTGCAGTGTCTGTTTCCACCAAGCTAATTGGAGGTTAACTCACCCCAGGGCCATATTTACTTTATATCATTAATGTACAGGGAAACTTCAGACATGCGAGCAACAATAACCTGGTATCTAGAGAAGAACTGATGATGATCATGTCTAGACTAGATGGTTTACACATCAGAGGACTTTACTACACGGAGACTCAGAGGTTAACCCTGGGTGAGGTTGGGCTGGAAGAAGCCACAAGTACAGGAAGTGGAAGCATTGCATATAATGTAGAGACATGCTCCTGCCCCCCTGACTATGTGGGTGACTCATGTCAGGTAGGAAATTTTCTTTGCCTCTTCACTGTATCATTCTTGATATGTTGCTCACAACTGTATTGATTTAGTTAGAGAAAAAAGACTAATTGTTAGCAGTACTGGTTAATTTTAAGCACTTTATAATTAAGTTTATGTACAGTTTTGATAGCTAGGGCCCAGATCCTCAGAGGTATTTAGGCACCTAACTCCCTTTGAGGATCTGGGCTTAAAATCCTTTCACTGTGTGAAAGGCACTCTAAAGAGGAATAGGTGAATTAGATACCTTCTGTGGAATTTGTGCTCCATTTAGCTGCGACTATGCATGTATAAAGTGTGTGTGTTATATGGATAATATTTTCTGTCATGTACAGAAAGACTAAAGAAGATCAGTCTAATTTAGCTTATGCAAGAGAAGGTTGAGCGTTGACTTGATCATGGTCTATAAGTACGTAGATGGGGGAAAGATTTCTTATAATAGAGGACTCTTTAATTTAGCAGAGAAAGGCATAACGAGATACAGTGGCTAGAAGCTGAAGTGAGACAAATTCACACTAGAAATTATTTGTACATTTTTAATAGTGAGGAAAATTATCCATTGGAACTCACCTAATATTCTCCATCACTTGAGATTTTTACATCAAGACTGAATGTCTTTCTAAGAGGTATGCTATAAAAGATAGCTCAAACAATTTATGGGCTTAATGCAGGAATTACCAGGTTAAATTCTAGGGCCTGTATTAGATAGGAGATCGTACTCGATAACCATATTGATCCCTTTTGGCCTTAAAATCTATGAACCTCTCTAAGTGGACTATATTGTACAGTAACAGCAGAGGCGAAGCTTTAAACTTCAAACCTTGACTGGAGACTCTGGAGAGCTGGGTCCCATTCTTGGTAATGATAATAGGCTGACTACCCAGACCCTTGGGAACAGAGTGAAATATGGAAGAGAGAAACAAAGAACAGATTGCCCAGAATGTGTAGAATTGGTTACGTGTTCAAAAATACTTAAGAGTTAAAGTAGCAGTTACTACACTAACCTGTAAACAATACATCTTAAAATGAGCATGAAAGAGTAGTGAATGGAGCAGAACAGCAACTGAGAGACTGATTGAACAAGCTCTATGTATTATTGGTCTGGGTCTTTCATTTTTGTCTCCTGGCCACAGTAATAGGGCATTGTTTGCTGAATATCATTTTGAAAATATTTTCAGAAATTATTATTCATACACTCCGTGCTCTGTGCTATACGTGAAATCCAACTGATCAGCACACTCGGGCTTGCATTTAATATAGACTGAAATTCTCCCAGTCTCACCCCACCACCTGCAATGTGCTGTCTTTATTTCCTATCCGTTTTTCCTCCCCTGCATTGAAAAAAATAGATAGCCCAAAGGAAGCAGTCGAACCACGGACTTAATGTAGCTCATAAGCCCTTCCCGTTTTTACAGTATTACTCAATCTATGATTTCCTGTTCTAATCATCTAGCTCTGTCTGACTACGTTAGGTAGGGAGAAGGTGATGCCTGCCACACCTTATGTTAGATATACATTCACTTACAGGAGTTGCAGTCTGGTCGTTTAACCTCAGGAACTGTTATTTGTGCTGTACAACCTGACTCATGTATAAAGTTTAAAGGTGGGGCCCATCGCAGCATACAGCCTCTTATCTGAGTCAGAAGCTGAACAATAAGGCGCAGTATAAGAGAAGGTTTGAATAGTGAAAGAATACTGTACGTGAACAGCCAAGCTAAGAGCTAAGCAGAATGACGGCTGAAATACAGAGGCCGAAGAACATAGGATGGCTAGTTGTCTTGTTAATAGCTCTGGGGCATTGCTTGGGACAAGATGTACAACAGAGGCTAGCATTTCCTCACCTGCAGGGCAGAGGTCAGCAGCAACAAATTCATTTGGATTTTAAACCAAAAGAGGTAATTTCTTTCTTTCTTTCTTTTCTTTTTCTCGCTGAGTTATGCAGTTCTTGAAATTCAAACAATAAGAATGCGAATCTCCTAACCTTGAATTACATTACAAGAAAGATCATCCGTGTACTATTGGTAGTAGATTGTTTACCACTGTCCACAAAAGCCAGAGCGTCTAACAGCTTCTGTGTACTTTTGAGTGGTTAAGAGCTTTTTGTTCATATGAAGTGAATATTGCAAAATGAAGCTGGGGTGACAGTTGTCCTCAAATCAGAGTGCTTCAGTACTCCAGTGTGTATGTTAGTGTTACAAATTTTAAATGTAAAGAGAGTAAAAATTGAAAGAGGAAAGAGCAGCATAGATTTGTTCAAATGCATGTGGATACACTAATAAAGTAGGTGTATTCATTTTTGCTTTGCCTGTAAGGTACTTGTTATAAATAATCCTTGTGAAGCTATATTTCTATTGATTGAGCTATTTCAAATATTGAGGTGGCTAGTCTCCTCAGAAAGCGGGAAAACTGATTGCCTGTTGGCTATAATGTAGGTTACATGTATAAATTCAGGGAGAATAGGTCCCTGCATTTATTAAAATGTATCTTAAAAAAGTCAAAGTGGGGCAAATTATAGGTTCAGCCCTTGCTCCCAGTGAAGTCAATATTAAAACTCATATTGATTTAAATGGTGCAGGATCAGGCCTTATGTACATTTAATTACATTAATCCCACATACCACTGAAAGTGAGGGTGGAATTTCCGACAGATCATAGGTGAACTCTCATTGTTTAAACATCAACAACTTTCATTGCAGTATTCTGTTAAAATCCTTGTGCCGCTGCAGGGCTGAGGTTTTTCTCTGCCAAATGTATGTTTAATAAATTCCTAATTCTCATTCAGAATCTTTCATAAATACTCATGCCTAAAGCAACTAGACTACAGTGTATGGCCTGATTCTGCCAACCCTTACTCCCGTGAGTGGTCCCATGGAGCTCAGTGGCACAACTCATCTGAGCAAAAATTTGCAGGATTTGTAGTTCATGTGCCACTTATTTTATTCAATATGTTTTGGGCCTGATGGGGACTGTGCAGAGCTGCACTGCTTGAGGGGTAACTCCTGGAGGCATTTTGGAAAGCACGGTGTGCCCCAGGTATCACAGTCCCCTACCACCTCTTAGAAGGATGTAGCATGTGATCTCCTGTACAGCCAGCCAGTTCAGCTCCCAGTGAGGAGGGGTTGGGGAGAAGGACCATGCCATGCCATTCTGGGGTGCCTAGTACTCCAGAAGGCCCCCACAGGGAGCAGTCAGAAGAATACAGGTACTGCAGTTAAGGCTGGTCCATGAATAAAGAGGCTCAAATAGTGGGGAAAGCTCTTTTCACTCTCCCTGCTTCTGCTCCCATGCCAGTAATGATCTGATATCAGCATATTAGTTAGCACCTAAATGGTACAGGCTAATACTGCTGACAGTTGTCTCTTGCTTCCTTTTCATTATCTTTCTCCAGTTCAACTCCTCTGTTTCCCTATTTAAAATTGACTTTGATCGATCTGACATACAATATAAATTCTGCTCACGTGCTTTCAGTGACTGAACATTCTTTTCATGTGTCACCGGTCCCTAGGACAAGCCTGTACTTTAAAATCAAACGGCTGCATATTTTGGAACCTTGTCTCATTCTGCCTAAATGTGGCTTCGTATAGCTCCAGGTAGAATAATTTTGGAAATCATGATGAGTTAATATAGAAGTTACCACAATGGAAGTGTTTCTAAAGAATACACTGTAGTTACCTCAGCACTAAGATTTTATGTAACCACTGTAACATATGAGGCGCCTGTAGGAAGCCCTTCCAGAACCTTCTGGTATAAATCTACATTAACATCTTCTGTGGTTATTGTTTAAAGGCCAAATGCTAGACCCCTTTGCTTAGCCGCAGGAAATGTCTTGCTCAGCAGTCTTCTGTGAGGGTCAGGATGATGCAATACTGCTGCCAGAGTAGGGAGCAGCAGTGCAGCTCCTCAGCAAGGCCCTGACCCTGCAAATACGTATGCACATGGTTAATTTAAGTACTGTGAGTAGTCTCATTTAAATAAATGGCATAA
Organism: Caretta caretta; assembly: GCF_965140235.1. Classification (NCBI taxonomy): domain Eukaryota; kingdom Metazoa; phylum Chordata; order Testudines; family Cheloniidae; genus Caretta; species Caretta caretta. Next base: position 81,778,133 of record NC_134207.1, on the reverse strand, counting down.
AGGTGAGGACATGCGTAAGTGTTTGCAGGATCAGGTCCCAAGTGCTTGAACAGTTCATGGGCTGGAGTAATGGTATTTTCGTCTACCTCTCGTCCCTCCCCCCATGATTCTATGGTTTGGCCAGCATATCTCTGTAGAAACAAACCCACTTGTCTGTTACCACACCCAACCCCCAAAGCCTGTGTGATACCATTCCACTTTGAAAGCTGCATTATTTTTATAAAATTATTTGAAATGATTGGCCACCAGCTGATATGCAGCTGGAGTCCCTTTCATCTGCTCCCTTGCCACTTTATAAGCTAAAATTATTATGATTGAGAAAATAACAATTCACTCCAAAAAAAGCCTATCAGGAAACACTTTCTACTATAGTTTTCTGGGTGTGGCCAACAGATTTTAAAATATTGATCTTTGTGGAGGCTGTGGAATCCTTCTTTCCCCCACTTTTATTTACACATGTATTTTCCTGTATACTTAATAGGAATGTAGCCCTGGGTTTTATCGTGAGAATAAAGGATTATTTACAGGACGCTGTGTACCCTGCAATTGCAATGGAAATTCAAATAGATGCCAGGATGGTTCTGGAATATGTATTGTAAGTAAAACATTAATATTGTTGAAACTAATGTAGAAAAGCAGACTATCCTTTTCTTTACTGAACTGTGGAAGACATAGCATTCCTTTCTTCATTGTTGCCACAAAATGATTCTTGTGTAACTGGTTCAATTCTTTGACTGAATTATATTACCTGAATTTTTTACTGTGTATGCATTTAGGTCCCAATCCTACAAACACTTTGCACATGCTTAACTTTGCACAGGTCAGTAGTTTCATTCAATCTTTATTCCACATTTCTCCCGTGCCTCTTCCCACAACTCTGGTTGTCCCATGCTACCCAAGTCCCCTCTATTAAGCACATGGGTAAGTGTTTGCAGGATCAGGGCCTTAGTTATTTTATAGGGTCCAGTCCAGCAAACTTTTACTCTCATGGGTAGTCCGTAGTACTATGCACATAAGGGTTTGTAGGACCCGACCCCATATTCAAATAAATAATTACATTCTTGAAAAACTAAGACACTGTTTGCTTGCTCACTTTGAAAACAAATCTTAGATTACAATTACACATATAATATGTACTGGAAAAGACAGGATTGGGCTAGGAGGAGAGAAGTTAGGTGAATTACAAATCTGCAATTGAACTGTAGGTACAGTGGGGTGAATTCTGCTCCCAGATAACCATTTTAAGTCTGGAGTAACCCCACCGAAGTCAAGGAACCCCAGTGGTTGTGTGAGCAAGAAATTTGGCCTACTGTGTTTTTCTAGTTTATATTCTTGACAATTAAATAAAACCTTAGTTTTTATGGTTTATTCTGAAAAATTCCAACTTGAAAATTTTTGCTAATTCTTAACTGCACCCCTTTTATGTAAACAAATTCTCTTTCATGATTTATTTTCCCCTGTTTATTTTTTGTAAGCTATTAATTCTGCCTGCCTACAGCGCATTCCTTTGCAATATGCAATACCCTTTGACTTTGTTTCAACAAATCCTTTTGGTTAAATGTTAGTTATGAGACAGTTCAGCATGTTCCAGGGAATGACTCACAATCTGCTTCATTGGGAGACAGGACAGGCCATGACAGGAAAGCACTGCAGCAGAAAGATAGCTGTGTAGATGATGTGGATGAGGATGTGTAGATCAGTTCAAGAGAAGGCTGAAAAGTGTAAACTTCACCTTTTTAGCCTAAAATGTCATTTAGACGCAAGCACAATTAACTTATGAATATGTTGAGATAAAACATCCCCTGCCCTAGAGACAAACTATAAGATGAGCAAAGTCATGCAGGAAAACTTAGTGCAGAGGACACTTTCAAAGGGCCTGATCCGAAGCCCATTGTAGTTGATAGAAGTCTATCCATTGACTTCAGTGGGCTTTAGATCAGGCCCAAAGTTGCCAGCTTCTGACCCCATTGGGTGGGGTTTGTCTGTTTGTAGGGAGAGCTGGGGGCAGACATCAAAACATTTGTGCACTCTCCATTGTGCTCCCTGAACTCTTCTTCCATCAACTGCCCAGTTTCCTCAGGAGCTATGTGCCAAAGCCTGCCCATTCTTCCCACTCATAGGAGTAGATTGTTGGGGAGGTTGTGAGTTAATGCTGACAGGGTTTCTGATATCGTCCTCTGGAACTTTCCTCTGGAGTTTTAAAGGATGCTGCTGCAAAGAGTAGCTGTAACTCCAGTCACATCTCCCCTCTACTTGGCTATGCCCCCTTAAATTCTGAGGGAGGGATGATGAGGACGTTGCTGCTTTGGCTTCCGTCCATCATGCTTTAGGGCCATTGGAATAGGATTTTTGTTCCTTTCACCTTCTAGATGAAAGGGGATGATATGGTCCATTGAATGTGATCCATGTATGAAATCTATAAAAGGCTCCCCATGCCACAAGAAACCTTTTTCCCTCCATTTCTGTAGACTTCTCCTGGCTTCCGCATTGCAGGGTGTGTCTACACGCCGCGTTAGTGTGCACCAGCTGGGGTGTAAATTCTGGTGCACCCAGCGTGATGCACACTAAGTGGCCACGTGGACTGTACTAACGTCCACTAAAGCTATGGCTCTGTTACATACTAGGGGCGTGATTCCCAGCTTGCGTACGCATAGGGCTAGCGCGAGTCTAAATAGTAACGCAGGGGGGGCACAACTTAGCCATGCTGAGTACAAACTCACCAGAACCCCGTGCTGCTGCTGCTGCCTGTGTTACCATGGCAACACTGCTATTTATACTCACACTAGCTCTCCTTGAGCTAGCACAAGTAGGCGTACCTGAGCTGGGAATTGCACCCCCAACTCATAGGGAAGGCATAGCCAGAAAGTTCCCCAGCATGTATTAACTTAGCACTGTTTCAGATGTCATGCATCAGTGCACACTACAGAACTTTTAGTGGGCACCAGCAGGGTCCACATGGCCAGTCGGTGTGCACGATGCTGGCATTCACTAGAATTCACATCCCAGCTGGTGCGTACTAATGCACCATGTAGACAAGCCCTCAGCAATCAGGATGTATATTTAGCGGGGGTCAGTAGTGACTCCAGAGTTAAGCATGGTTTGAGATTTGAACCTGCAGCAGCATTAAAATCCCTCTTTCACATTTTAACTATTGAATTTAGTCTTCAGATTTGCCACAATAACTGTTCATGTAAATTTTCCATGTAATTTTTTAAGGAAAATATTCATCAGCTTTTGAGGAGGCCATATTTTAAAATGGGTCCTGACTGTGTGTTTTTAAAATTTTGGCCCTGACTCTGTTTATTTGGTTCCCACCAATTAAAACAACCACAGTCCCCACAAAGTAGAACTTCACACATCCATTCTCATAACCTCTCACAAACAGGCCATATTTTTCATTCTTTCCCTTAAGCACAAAACAAGTTATGGGCTCTTGTGCAGGAATAGGGTTGAATGGATCTATGTGGGAAGGTAGGGGGAATGAATGGAGATGTGCATGCTTGGGTAGAGAAGCCGTGGGGGGGCTTGAGTGCAAGAAGAGATGGAAAAGGCAAAGGAGCCTGCTGTCACTTGTGGGGAGGGGAATCCCTCTGCTGCAAATCAGAGCCTAGAGGAGTTTTTGCTCGGAGCCATAGGAGGTTCATGAGAATGGAACTGCAGCCTGCCCTACATCTGTTTGAACCCAGCCAAAGGTCCACTTCTCCTCCCCGCCCCCAAAAGTCCTGCTGTCCTACCCCATGCCCCACCCACAGTTCTGGTTCAGCCGTGCCTCTCAAATCCTCTAACCTATTCCACTTATCAGTGACCCTGTACTGTGTCATGTAGAAGTAATAGATTATAGGGCCATTGGAATGGGATATTATCTATAGGCAAAGGTATAGCGGCATCTTAATGCAGATGTCAGAGATCAGGTTGTGCATTTGACTGTTAGGAACAGAATATGTGCACTGATGAGATTGTACATCGAAGTACTAAGGGTGTTTAGCTGTGGAGTGGAGGAGTACGAGTATGTTAAAGGCTTATGATGCTTGGATGATAGGGTATGTGACTGAAGGTTAATGTGGATGCAAATATTGGCTTTATTGGTAATTTCCTGGATTTCTATGGCTGCTAGAAAATGAGTTTGAACAACTTCAGCTGTAAATTAACAATTATTTTGTGTATAAGAATTTTAGTTGAAGCAAAAATAATGTCCCGCCTGCCCACCAAATACACACGACTCATTGACACTAATGGGAATAAGAACATCTCTAAAATGAGGTTTTATTCCCTGGAGTCTTATCATGGAGGAGCTGGCTACGGCAGTTAGATTTGTTTTCTCAGTGTTCATTATTAATTAATTGTTCATTCCAATTAGTAAATGAAATACAAATTACATGCATATTGGGAAAAGTACATGAAATTAAAATCTTAACTGAATCTATTAAGCAGACTAATTTTAAAATTAATTTCCTGGGACTGAGGGAGGAAGTGTGTCTGGACTCAATTAAATGTGTGTTTTTAAAACTGTTCATAATTTCCCAGATTTTATAATATACTTTAAAATGCAAAATTTAAGTTGAATTCAGACCTAGTGAATTTTTAATGGATTCGCTCAAAATATCAAGACAGCTACACACATAAGGGACAACACTCATTAAGCAACTGCACTGCTGCTTTGAGTATCCTGTTAAAATAAGTTTAATAGTATTTAATTAGTCTGTTTTGCAATAAATGCTTAACTGTGGGTGAAAAAAATACACCCTCAGAGGTTTGGAAGAGATCAGCTATAATTTCCCAGTGGTAATGATAATAAACCCTACAAAGTTAGGCCACAGTTAATTGTCTTGTTTGTTTCATTTTTAAGGGCTGTCAACATAATACTGCTGGGGAAAAATGTGACCGCTGTAAAGAAGGTTATTTTGGCGATGCCAGTCAAGGTTCCTGTAGGGTGTGCCATTGTCCTTACACAAACAGGTATTGTACAATATAGTGTCAAGTTAAAAAAGGGTATGGGGAGTGGAAATTATTTACGGTAAGTAGGTAGAGACTGTGTTTTACTCTGTGCTTGGGGTCTCAGTCTTGGTTGGGTCATCTAGGCGCTAGTGCCATACACACAATAATAACTAAGTGCTGTAACTTATTTCACTGTGTTTTCTTTAATAAGTTCAAGATTCTAACTGTAGCCCTGATCCTGCAAGTGACTGCACAATCGTAAGGTAACCCCCTTACTTCGGTGGGGCTCTGCACAGGCACAGTGGTGCACCCACATGCAGTGAATTTCAGGGGTGGGGCCTGTTTTGTTTATGAGCTATATGCAGCATCTGTCCCCATACATATCAATGTTTCCCAGGGCTTTCATGTATTCCATTAACTGTTGGAAACACATGTGTTTTCAATAGGGATTTCTCCTTTGCAATCCATGCTCTCTTTCTGTGCTAGTGAAGCCATATTCCTGGGACATGGCATGGAAATTATTTTTGCTGTCCCATTTGGTGTCCAAACCAGAGAGGAGATAATTGGCTATGTGGGAACAAGCCTTTGTGTGAGTGCAGAGAGATTTAGTGTTCTGCAAAGCCCGCACTCAGAAAAAATAATTAAAACTTGTAAACATGTAAGTGGATTTATGTTGGTCTGACTATATTTGAAAGATTCCACTAGCTTGACAGATGAAACATACATACAAGTGCAAACATACTCACCAAACTGCAGCTCAGCAAACAGTACTGAATGGTAAGAAACAATTATATTTGCTAGGATCTTAAGAAGGTTACTAGATTTTTAAAGTCATTAGCAGTAAAATGGGCTGTAAATGCATATTGTTTTGACCCACCTGTTTGTGGTGATTGCTCAGTGCTAAAATGTGCAAGTATGTGTGTCTTCAGGTAAAGAAAAAATAATAGCTCTAATAAAACCTAAGCGCTGCATTGCTAAGAGCATTACACATTATTTGCCAGGTGCAGAGACAGAGGCTAGATAGCCTTAAGTAAGAGATTTTTCACTGGTAAGTAGTAGACAGGCTTTTCACATATCAGAGAATTCTCTGATGGATCTGTTCCTGATGGCATCGGCTTCTTCTGCAGGTGTTTGCCTGAGGTCAGCTGAACGTATTTTTATTCATCTTTCATTTTAAGAGTGCTAAGATAATTGACAAAAAGAAAAGGAGGACTTGTGGCACCTTAGAGACTAACAAATTTATTTGAGCATAAGCTTTCGTGAGCTACAGTTCACTTCATCAGTGAATCCACTGAATGCATCCGATGAAGTGAGCTGTAGCTCACGAAAGCTTATGCTCAAATAAATTTGTTAGCCTCTAAGGTGCCACAAGTCCTCCTTTTCTTTTTGCGGATACAGACTAACACGGCTACTCTGAAACCTAAGATAATTGAGAAAACCATGAAACCTGCATTCGATTCATATGTCCATATTGATCTGATAGCTACCGTTCTCTGCACAGGGCATGTTCCACCTAGCATTGGTGGAGTCATCCACTTTTCCTCCAAAGTAAGAGCAATATATAGTTTTGGAAGGGTGGGTGGGGGAAGGGGTATTTGATTCCAGTCTTTCATAGACCAGATTACTTTATCCAGGCGCCTATGGCCCAGGTGAATGGTCAAAAGATGGAAGGAACACTAGTAGGCTATGTCCATCGCACACACTCCATCCTACAGCCAAGCAATAGCAGTCCCTCTACAAAGGACCGTGAAGCTAGCTTGGTATATCAGAAAGAGTAGGCATGGTCCAACATGAGGTCTCCCCCTGTGTACTAGGGAGCTCAAGAGGTTCCATCACTCCCAGAGCTCCCTTTTGGGTTGTGCACCTCTCTACTACCTCGATGCAAAAAAGGAAAATAGTGTTAGGTGCAATTCCTAGCAAGTTGTTAGTTTTGTGGGTGCATTGGACATCTGCATAGCTGATTGGTTCCTTCTTCCTTAATACTCTTTTTAAACATTTCAAATGTAAAGGTAAATTTATAGCAAGAATTATCAATCCCCACTGACTTTTAAATTGTTGTTTTAAATAATTATTATAAATAAAAATGTCAGTTATAGGAAAAGTGGATTTAGCATGTGTGGGCTCTAACCTTTCAAGAACAACCATTAGCACAAGACCCTCTGATGATTTCCATGTACGGGGGAGGAAAGGGCTGTATTTTATATTAGAACTGTTGAGCCTTCAATGAAATTACTATGTTTACGTGGGAACTTTAGTACTTTGGGAGGCTTTTTTCTTTTTCTTTTTGATAGGAAAATCGTGCTATCCATGCTAAGAAATTAATATTGTGATTTTACTTTGAAATCCCATATGAACCTTGACTTTTACATTCATTACCTTTAAATAATTTGTATGTGAGGTTGTTTAATTTCTTTTTCATGTGAAATACATTGATAATATTTGTATACACCTGGATGTATAATAAACATTGATGTTATACCTTGAAATTCATTTAAAATAAGATGAAAATCTTCTAAGCATAAGTACAAAGAGCTACACAATCAACAAAGAGCTGTTTTAGCACTTAACTGTTGGTTCTTGCTTAGTAAAATAATATCTGCATAGACCTGTTTTATTTCACAATCTTATTGTTAAGAAGATTTGTTGTATGCATTCCTTTCCAGAATAAGCTATTTTGTTCTATCTAGAAGGGCAGAAGTGTATTTAAAATAGCCAAGAAGTGAATTTAGTAGAAGAATTTGAAGCATCAATGGATAATTTGCTGTAATTTGTCTTGTGGTTGTTAAACTATATCATTGGTTATTTATATCACCAATTACCCGTTATTCCTGAAAGTTATTTGGCCCCTGTTCTAACTCATCTGAACATCTTGATTATGCTTTCATGAAAATAATTTTTTTATCTTCTCACAGTTTTGCAACTGGCTGTGTGGCAAATGGTGAAGAAGTTCAGTGTTTCTGCAAAGAAGGCTATACTGGAGTACATTGTGAAAGGTAAGTGACTTGTCTTTTAAAGCCTTTTCAAACGGAGCATAAAAAGAGTCTCTCTCCACACATGCCTATTTATTTACCTAATTTATTTATTAGAATATTTACCTCAGCATATTGCTGCAGAATACTGTGTATGCATTTATATATTATGTGTGCAATATGCATGCATGTAAAATTAGGTAGCTATATAGACATAAATATCTGTCAGAAGAACATAAGAACGGCCATATGGGGTCAAACCAATGGTCCATCTAGCCCTGTATCTTGTCAAGTGATCTATCCTCTGTCATCCATTCCCAGCTTCTGGCAAACAGAGGATACGGACACTCAAGAGCATTGTGTTGCATCCCTGCCCATCTTGGCAAATAGCCATTGATGAACCTATCCTCCATGAATTTATCTAGTTCTTTTTTTAACCTTATAGTTTTGGCCTTCACAACATCCCTTGGCAAAGAGTTTCACAGGTTGACTGTGCGTTGTGTGAAGAAACTCTTCCTTTTGTTTTTTTAAACCTGCTGCCTATTAATTTCATTGAGTGACCCCTAGTTCTTGTGTTATGTGAAGGAGTAAATAATATTTCCTTATTCACTTTCTCCACACCAATCAAGATTTAATAGACTTTTATCAGATCCCCCATTAGTCATCTCTTTTCCAAGCTGTAAAGCTCCAGTCTTTTAAATCTCTCCTTATATGGAAGCTCTTCCATACCCTAATCTTGTTTGTGTATATAGTGTGCTGGGAACTGTAATAATTGCACAGTTGGGAGTAATTTATCGTACACAATATAGAGAACAGAAATAAATGAATAATTTGTCTTTAGCATGTGTAACTGGTATATACTGATTTTATCAAAAGGAGCAGTCAACCACTATGAATAGTCTTATTGTATGTAACATTCTTTGTAATAACAGTAATAGCCCCACTTATTTTGTTCTGTTTCCAGTTGAAAAACATTTTCCCTTTTCTTCTTATGCATTAGTTTGTTTACTTCACCTTTCATGTTCAGTGATTTGGGAGGAATGTGCACACTTCTTTGAATAGCGTTTGTAGCTCGACAGTGATCATGTTAAATCTACATATTGCCCTTCATCCTAAATGAGCCCAGTGTGCCTTACTGCAGACACTTCTCGGTTAAAACACTGCAATAGTTTAGTAGCACAAACTACCCAACAATTTAAAATAGGCAGTGAAGAATATCTTATTCAGTTTAAAGTGCTGGGGGAATTTAAGTTTGCAGAAGTAATTGTCTGAGTTAGACTCTTACCAGCACATACAGACTAGCACCCCATCTCTTACAAATGGTGCCAAAGAATCTTTAATTACAAGTAGCCAAGAAACTGTGATGTCTCAACTGAAAGACAGCACCTCCAGCTGCATAGTGTCCCTTAACAGCATGCTGTAGCTTTGATTCGGTGCTGAATCAGAAGGAAGGGTACTCCTTTGTGAATCACTGGCACCATTTCCTTTAGCTCCTACTTGCAGGTTTCCTGTTCAGCATGATTCTGTTTGGCACATGAGATCTGACAGGATCACAATGCCAGGCAACATGATTTTCAGGCATAGCTCCCAAAAAATGTTATATATTTTTATAATTTTATATGTAACATTTTATAATTTTATGTATATAAGGAAAGCTAGGTTTTTATTAAATGAAAATATATCTTAGAAAAGGGTTGCAAGCAATTTCAAGTATTTAATAACATATCTATATTTATTTTGTCTAGCTGTGCTCCAGGATATTTTGGGAATCCGCTAAAATACGGAGGTTACTGTCAGAAGTGTAATTGTAATAATAATGGTCAACTGGTTAGCTGTGATCGTCTTACTGGAGGTATGTAAGGGTAGACAGACGATCTGTTGAATACTGATTTCTGTCTTTCAATGAAGGAATGGAAGAGTTTTGATACAACTGAATGTAAAGGAAAACCTATGAGGAATATAGTTCAGATTTAATAACAGTTAAATTTTGAATTCTTAACACTATTGATTATCTATTTCTCCATCCCACACCAAATGGATGGTTGAATACATTACTGAACCTCTTTTACCAACCTCAAAGCCATATCTTGCCACGCTGTATGTAAGCTTAGGAAGCATACACCATAGAGCAGTCCTAATTTGCCTTCATTAAATGTACCTGGGCCAGAATAGTTGTAACTTCAGAGTGTATATGCTGTGATCAAACGCTGTTTTATGTCATACGTGCGGGAAACTGTGCCCTGAGGTATGCAAACACAACTTCCCCTGGTGTCTTAGGGGTTTGTCTCTTTCAGGAAATAGGCTGTTTTTTTAAACCAATGTGCAGTTTAGTTTAGTACTTATGAGTTATAAGTGAACTAAAGAAGAGTTAAAGTGAGGGCCAAATCTTCCTGCCAGCTACACTGATGTAATTGCACTGAAGACATCCCTGCTACCTTGAATGGAGTTTCAGTAGTATAGCTGAGAGGAAAACCTGGCCCTAAAAAAGATAGAAAAACACACAAAAGAAATACAAGGAACAAAGAACCTTCAAAAGGCATCTTAGAAGTGGGACTTACTTGTCCCTGGACATCTGTTCCTCACATGTTTGCTTTCTGAACATGAGAAAGAGCACAGTATGGCCACACACAGAGGAAACTCTATTTCTGGTACTGTGGTTGTGAACTTCACAGCACATGATACTCAAAATCAACATTTTAAAAATAGATAATGGGTCAAATTTTCAAAAGTGACCAAGTCCCATTTTTAAGTGACTTTGGCACTTGGTGAGATATAAGATCCTGACGGTCAATGAGACATAAGCTCCTAAAGGACAGATTTACAAAGGTATTTGAAAGTCAGTGTGAACTAGGTGCCTAGCTTATTTTTGTGTGTCCCACTATGCACCTATTTGTAGAGTCCCGAGTGAATACAAATGTATATCCATGGATGCGGATATCCGCAGATATAAATCAGTATCTGCTGAACTTCAGGGCTCTCCCGGGAACCACAGGGGCAAAAGGAGCAGAACATGGGGCCGCCACTCCCAGGAGACAGCGCCCCACACCGGCAGCTCCTCTCGTGCGGCTGTACCACCTCCAGCCCTGCCCCTAGCCCTGCCCCCGTCCCTTCCATGCAGCTGTCTGCATCTCCTGTTTGGGGCAGTACAGCCGCGCCAGAGGGGCTGCTGGCGCGGGGCACTGGCTTCTGGGAGCGGCAGCCCCGTGTTCTGCTCCTTTCGCTGCTGCGGTTCCCGGGAGAGCCCTGCAGTTCCACGGATACCGATTTATATCCGTGGATATAAATTTGTATCCGCGCAGGGCTCTGCCTATCTGCATCTTTAGGCAATTAAACACATTTGTAAATCTGGTTTTTGGGAACCTACGTCTCAGTGAAGGTCAATGAGGTTTAAACCCCAGATCCCTAAGGACCTTGAAAATGGGACTCAGAGTCCTAAATTGCTTAGGGGTTTTTGAACATTTTACCACTTCTATGTATGTTGTTTGCTTTATCATTACCATTGTGGATTAAAGGATATGATCTTATGCTCTCCAGCCCTTCTTGAAGCGTATTTACTTCTGTCCTTTGGGACACTGGTACCTGTTCAGAGAAAGTAGGGCTTTGTTCTTGATGAGATCTTTGATTCTACCTTATTTTCATTCCTCATTGACTTCTCTCTGATGTCAATGAACTCACACTTCATTTTCTCCCAAAAGCAACTTTTCCTTCTCACATTTTAGCAATGTTTTAAACCAATCAAAATCAGTGACTACTGATTTTCCCACTCTGTGCTTTTCTCCAGTGTTGCTCAGGTTATCTGAATATCAACAGAGGGAAAATTACTTTTTGTCGCGCCAACGAGGCCCATACAATCAAGGTGGGCGATGTCTCTAAGGTGCCACAAGGACTCCTCATTGTTTTAGTTTATTTTCAGTTTCTCTCTGCCGTTATATTCTGATCAGCTATCTCTTTCTCCACATTAGCATGAAAATCCCCTGCGGTCAGCAACACAGCATATTTTGGCAGGTTGTCATATGAGTGACATTCTGCACTTTGCCGTAAAAGTCTTTAATTTCATCTTTTTTTTTTTTTTTTTTGGCTACTGTAGTTGGGCCAGAGACTGTAATAAAAGTCATACTTAATTGGCACTTCTTGGAGACTGCTTGGAATATCTCTAGTGGTGGCTGGATAATACACTAGCAGGAGTGCAAGTGTGTCTGTATTCAGAATAAATTCCATCCTTCTCTTGGAGTAACTCCCTTGTGACTCCTGTCTCCCCTCTGGCATTGGTGAAGTGTCCACTACCAATCAGTTGAACTTACCAGTGATCTAAGAAGAAAGTGGTGAAGGAGAAGGTAGAGCTAGGCAGTTCCCAAGAGTATTCTGAAGTTCCAGGCTATGATCCTAGACTGTTCCATGCTGCTGTTATCAGCAGAAGGACCTCATAATAGTTTTGGTCAAACTTTAACATTGTAGTCGCACATTGAAAGTTGTTGTTGACTCTTGGCAGCAGGGCGCCCAGTCCTAAGTGCCTCCTTCAAGATATAGCATGACCTCAATTCCCTTAAATTTCAACAGGAGTTGATGGCTTTAGCACCTCACAGTAAACCCTTAGTGATCAGTTTAAAGAACCCTTGTCTCATTTATTGCCTCTATTTTACCATGTAAACTTAATCGTGGTCCATGTTTTTTTTGTGGAGAGGAAAAAGGGAAATAATGAATCAGCATCCTGGATACTTCTAAATCCCTTTAATTTCACATGAGGTCCAGCACTGGCATATTGAGGGCATAGATACAAACTTATCCATATCCCCATGCCAACCAGGAGAAAATACCTGAATTATTTTCATTGGGTAAAACTTCAAGATTTAAGTGAACAGCTGTGTTATAAAAGTACAGCTGCCTTGTGATTTTACAGATCACTAAATCTTTATGTCAGGAAAACATTTAAATATGCTGCTTTCCTGAACTGGGGCTTATAACCTGGTTCTACTCTTAAAAGTGACCATGTAAAAATGACATCATCTTACACCACAGATCTTTTCCCTGATATTTGTGTCATATTTTCTCTCTTTGTGACAATTTTTTTGTCACATTTTACACCCATTAAGCATAGAAGAGCCAGTTTAGCTAAGAGATGGTGAATTGAATTCTCTTCCTACCTGTGAATCGTCAACAAAATGTTTTCCTGGGTAACATCTGCAGGCATAGTCAGCTATTCCTGTGCACACCATTGACTCTCAAATGTTAGGTTGAGTTTGCAGATCTAATGATTAGATAAAATATATATATTTATTTTTGAAGTGTTAGCACATTTTTAATAGAAATTAGTGGTGAAATGATAAACATGGAGCCCTACAATGCCATTCTCACCGACTTGCTTTTCAGCATAGACCCACAAAGGTCAGGTGAATTCTGTGGCTAAAAATCAGCATCAGAAGTGAATGATTTCTATTTTACTCTTTTCCCAGCATTGATAGCATGCCAAGTTTAGAGGATCTTTATTCTGACAGTCTTAGTAAAGATCATTGAAAACTTCTCATTTTGAAGTATATGGTACATCCAGATTCACTCTTCTGTAGCACAGGAATTTGCAAATTGCTGGGGGCAGCACCCCCAAGGTAGAGCAGCTGTGTGACAACTCCCCTTCTTCTGGGGTTCCAATGAAGAAGAGCAGCTTTAAATTCTCTAGGGTGCTCCATAGGAGCCCCACCAGAGGGAGCTGAATCAGAACATCTCTTACCTTTCTGGCCATGTCCCTTTTCTCAGCACCACGGCCCACTTTGCCTGCAAGCCTCCTAGTATGGTTGAGACTGAAGAAGCCTTGTGCCACCGCAACCCACACACACACTGGCAAACATTCCATAACTGGGCACGCTGCACAATGCTCTACACCAGTGCTTCTCAAGCTATCTGATGTGGGGGACCGGCAGTTTTTTTTTCCAATGTGCGCGCAGACCGGCAGCTGTTGGCTTGCGGACTGGCACCGGTGCGCAGAACCCCCACTTTGAGTAGCACTGCTCTACACCGATTGAATGAATATAGCTCTTCGGCTCCTGTAACATGCAAATTATTTATCCTTGAAAAACAGATTTGCAGAGTCTGCCCCCACACTTTTTATGGCCTAGAGTGCAAAGTTTAAAATTATTTTTTTACAAAGACAAAAATGAATATATTACTGATTATATTTATCTGATTTCAGAATGCTTAAACCAAGATCCAAAAGATGTGGATCCCAATGAAGATTGCGATGGTAGGTAATAATGTTCATTCACTCTAGATTTCTGGCCTCAGGCTTAGGTGGTGGACTGACAATTGTTTGAAAGATGACAAACTAGAAAAGGCAATAATAATGGCAGTAACCACAAACCAGTTCAAACAAGGATAAGCCAAGCACTTAGAGATGGAAAAAATGTTATAGGGTGAAAATGCCAGACAAGAGAGCGCGATGGGCCTCCTTATTTCTGGATTTAGTCTCTTTCCGTACTGTGACCTTTGCTGTTGCATTTGTTATGCATGTAGTGTCCAGTGACAAAGAATCAAAGGGCTTCCATTCCATTCACTGTGGCCACTGAAATGTTCTTTGCACAAAAGAGCAACAGTTCTCATTGTTTTCCTTTGCTTGTGGTATTTCCCTTTCAGCTTGTGATAGTTGTGTAATTACTTTGCTGAAAGATTTGAGCGAAATGAGTGATGAGCTTCAGCTGATTAAATCTCAGCTGCAAAATGTCAATGCAAGCACCCACACACTGGAGCAGATGAGGCATTTGGAAACACGCACCAAGGAGTTAAAAGTAAGTGACCTTCTACAAAAAATAAATTTCAGCTGGTGTGTAGACTAGCGTCTGAACACTAGAATTTCATGTCAGTTTGTGTCAACATGGAGTGCAAGCAAATGTAGACAAACTTCTGACACCACAATACACTGCTACTCTTCCCTGGGGGTTACACTGTGGGCTGGCTGCTCTGAGGTCCAGCTGGGGTTCTTAAAAACATCAGTGGCCCCTCCCCCTCCTAGGCCATCCCGACTCATTTTTGTGGGCTGTGCCATCCGGACCCTCCTGTAGTCCCACTACTTTCAGGCAGTTTATATTCTGCACTGCCCACCCAATGAATTTTCTTCAGTTAAGATCCCCTCATTGCTGGTGGATTCAATGGACCAGCTGGTGTAAATCGGTCACCTGTGAAATTAATGAAGTGATACTGATCTTTATACCAGGTGAAGATCTGACCCAGTGTATTTTAACTTATTAGAAGAAATACAGTCCTTGTTCTCCAGTTCCATACGGTCTCTAGGGGGTAGATTTGGTTCAGTTGTCTACACGTTTTTTCTTTATTTTTAGATCTTGTTGAACAGGTACCGTTCAGCTGTTCTAAATCAGGGCTCAAAGGCAGATGAGTTGGAGACAGACTTGATCAATCTTAATCAGGATGTAAATGCTCTACAAGAAAAGGTGACTTACTAAAACAAAGTAAAAATAATCATCTCTTTTTATAACAAAATATTAATTTGTCTGCTCTTTGCTATCTCTAACTGGCTGTTTTCCCCCTCTTGTTAGGCTGAAATGAATTACAGGAAAGCGGAGGCATTATTTAATAATTTTGGTCAGACTAATCAAAAAGGAAAAGATTTGGTTTCAAAAATACAAATTGTCATCATCAATATTCAGGGTAAGGGTGATTTCTACTGTTATGTAATGTTTTATTTTACAAAATCTCGTCACCATACATACAATGTTTTTAATTAACTTCTGAAATTTGAGAAGATTTCAGAAATCAACTTTATAAAATAAAAAGTTAGATACAATGGGCACACTTCAAACCTGCTACAATTCTACTAGCTTCAGTGGCATTACTGTTGATTAATTTCAGTTTAATGCAATTAACCTAAAGTGTGTTTTGTCTCACTGAAAGTTCCTTAGTACGCTTTAATCTATTCCCATTTCAAAGTGGAGAAGATCAAAGCATATTGCAGAATTTTTAGTGCACAGCAGCTGGGTGTACACAGACACTTAGTTCATGGCAGGCTAGTGTGAGGGTAGATTTACACTCCAGCTTGCCACGGACTAAGTGTCTGTATAGACAAGCCCTCAGTAACGAATGCAAGATTGGACTTTATGTGCTTAAAAAGAAGAGCAGCTCTGGGATTTGTCTCCCTTGTGTAAATCTAAGTATCTTCTCTGTTTGAATGTGATATTTCCTTTTTTCAGTGCTCGTGGAACAGATAGCTGGCACCAATGCAGGAGGTAACACATTGCCCGTGGGGGATGCTGCCAAGGAACTGGCTGAAGCAGAACAGATGATGAGAGAGATGCGAAAACGCAACTTTGTACAACTGCAAACAGATGCAGAGAGGGAGAGAAGAGAAGCTCAACTCTGTAAGGGGTCCTTCTTGAGCTCTTAGCTTGTTATTCTGCTTAGTTTAAAATGTTCAAATCTTGTGTCTGAAACATAAGAGACTACAAATGATGACGCTCAGGGAGTGATACAGAATTTCAGCATCTGATCGCACCTTTGCAATGTATTTCAGTCATCAGCTTTTGTACAAGTGAACATAGTGATTCTGAAGGAGGTTAAGAATGTTTAATGTAATCATGAAAGAAGTTAAGTTGGGGAAAAATCAAAATAATGTCCTGATATCTGTTTTCTAATGCATTATTTGATCTCTAAATGAAAAAGTCCTATATCCATCTATCCACTAGCTAATTATAAAGCACAGAAACAGTGTAAATATAAATTATATAAAATAATATAGTGTGCGCAGATAGTCCATAAAAAAATCTACATTAAGAAACTATTAAAGCAGTATAGTTGAGCACTCAAAGGTCAAGAAGTACAAAAGTTAAGGTTGCATCCCAGTCTTGTGTCCTCTTCATGTCGTTCCATATTATAATATGGTCTGTCATTATATGATCATATGTTATTTCTGAAATAATATAATACACTATAATTTCATATGTATTTTTTCAGCAACTTTTTTATGTGTGCAGTAAAACCAAATTCAGGCCCCACTGAAATCAATGGAAAGTCTCCCATAGCCTTCGGTGGGTGCTGGATCAGGCCTTGAGTGAGGTAGAGCTCAGCAGGATTCTTTATGTCATTCACTGCACAATGATTTCCATGGAATCTATTTGTCTGGCATACACAATGTCGTGCATCTGAGCAGAGCATGCTGCACATACATATCTAAGGTTGTAGGCCAAAATTGTGTAGTAGGGGCAAAGAATTCCATCTGTGACCGTATTTCCCTCTGCCATAGTAGGAAGGCTTTGGCTAACAGATCCATTCTCTCCATGGCTGACAGCTCTATTTCTGACTTGTCTGTGGCCCATAATATCCCATGTGTCACACTGTAAGGTGGGAATACCTCCCACCCCACTCCTGCCATCTCTACTGGGACATCAGGAAAAGCCCATTCTCCCTCGATACTATTCTTCAGATTGCTCTAATTAACAGGTGGGAAGGCAGGGTCACACACTCCTCTGATGGGAAGGAGGTGCAGTGGAGAAGAAAGGTAGACATGGTCTCCTTCGGAGGGGTTTTCTCTCCAGGACTGGAACAAGCGGCTGCTGAGGTGCCCTACAGAGCTCCTGGTTACATTGTACCATAGATGCACCTTGGGCGAGAATTTGGCCTGCTGCTTGACAATGTTCTCTCAGTGCTACATAGAAGTCAGTCATGTAACTTAACCATCACTGGGGAAGAGTAGATTGTAAAGCACCAGTTTGTGGCACAACTTCAGCATTACTTAAATACAGATTTAGACTTTTGGAGCTGATGGCTTTACCCAGTTTCTCCCTGGCCTTGTTTGGTGATGAAGCTGAATTAGATTAACATTTTTTTAAAAAATCTAGTATTTCCAAAAGTTCACCTTCAACCATATTTCGTTTAGAGCTGATTTGTCATGTTAAATTATCCATAGTATTCTGGATCCTGAAAGCAGCACATTTATCACTGATGGGATGACACACTGAAACTATATATGTTAAGGATACACAGCATCTCACAAGCCTGGGCCATTTAATCCGAAAGGCAGAACCTCGCAGGGTGAAGTTAATTTTGTTTTGCTTCTGTTAATCTTTTTCAATTCTAATCTTGCAGTGCTGGAGCGTGTTAGGAATGAGCTACAAAAGCACCAGCAAGAAAACCATGGAGTTGTTAAAACGATAAGAGATTCATTAAGCGAATATGAATCCAAACTCAATGATCTTCGTAAAGCTCTCAATGAAGCAACTGGCCAAACGAAGCAGGCTGAAAACTTAAACAAAGATAATGGAGTGCTCTTGGAAGACATTAAGGTAATAGCACTTTTTAAAAAACTGGACTTATTAGATGGGAGGAAATATTTCTGTCTTACTTTTGGCCTTCTTGTAAAGCCAAATTCAATTCATTCTGAGCCCGATTCCCATTTGCACAAATGTCTCTTTCCACCTCTCTGGCAGTGCAAAGAGGTCTTGAAATGGGTGTAACAACTGTCCTATATTCCCACTTAAGGGCCCCTTCATATAACCAAAGTGGTGTAGAGGGGGTTTAGTATACATGAGAATCTGGATGCTCTCTGCTCCGAATATTTCCGTCTTCAGCTATAATTATTCATTTTGTCTTCTGTGAGCGTAGTAAACTGAGCACAGGACAAAGAGTCAGGAGCTCTAGGCTCAGTTCCTGACTCTGTCACTGTCTCATTGTATAAAGAAAAGGCGTACTTGTGGCACCTTAGAGACTAACCAATTTATTTGAGCATAAGCTTTCGTGAGCTACAGCTCACTTCATCGGATGCATACTGAAGTGAGCTGTAGCTCACGAGAGCTTATGCTCAAATAAATTGGTTAGTCTCTAAGGTGCCACAAGTACTCCTTTTCTTTTTGCGAATACAGACTAACACGGCTGTTACTCTGAAACCTGTCTCATTGTATGGTTCTTAGCTTGTCTCTTAACCTCTCTGAGCCTCCGTTGCCCTGTAAAATGGGAATAATGATGCTTATCCACTGTTGTTAACCTGCTTTGAGATCTATGGATGAAAATCACTAAATAGTGCTAGTTATTAATTATTGATAAATAAGCGCTGCCTGCCATCCTGTCTCATCAGAAATGCTCATCAGCACTGTTTGTGGTGATGCCTAATGCAGTAAAAATTAAGTTAGACTTTTCACGTATTTAATAAGTCCCTGAACTCTTGTAGATGTTATAATGAATAAACAGAATTGGTCGGAATTAATGCGAGGAATGTGTGCATATGATAGCCTGTATTCTCTTAAACAAATAGTATTTCTGATTCAAAGGACACTGCATTGTTTTATCAAAGCTAAGTTTTCAGCTTTTTTGTGGCACTTCTTGGACAGTAGAATCACTACTGTCAACTGTACATTACAATTGTTCAGTATATTACATGTCAGTGTAGGGCATCACCTCTAACAATATAGCTAAAAATATTTACAGACTGTCTTAAATGGTGGAAGTATCTGCACAGATCATTAATCCATTTTTGCCTTTGCCTCTGCCGCCAGTTGAAATGTTTGTGTATTTGTGATAAGATTAAATTTGATATGATAGATAGAGGGGAGGATGGGTTGATTGCAGACCTTACTATTGGGATGACTTGCACACACTTGGATACAAATACCATGTGACTGTGATTTTGAGGTGCATTATCCTGCCACAACCTCAGGGTCATTGTACTTGCTGCTGTAGGGCTGTGCTGGACTCTTCTCCCCACTGATCCCTCCACTGAGCAGGAGATGCTGGAACCAAGCATCTTCATTCATTCTCCCCTGAGAGCTTTCCAGAGAGGGCAAGCTGGAGAGCCTTCCCTTTCCCTCACTGGTAAGACCCAAAGAGGGAGTCCAACTGTAGAGATGGTTTCAGTCTTTCAGAAGGTTTGGGAGAGGGGAACAGGGTTTCTTGTTTTTATATCCTCCAGCGCTGAGAGGAGAGAGGCCCAGGATGTCAATGCTTTGAGGCAGTGTGAGGAGTTGATTAGGGCTTCTCTAGCTGTGTCTATACACTGATAGGCAAACAAAGCTCTAGTTGGCTCCTCGCTTGGCTTGACAAACTAGGCTGTGCTAATGTAAATTTCCCCAAATACCTGTGAATATCAGTAAGTCATTAGATCCCCAAAAGGCACCTTGATAATACACCGATGAGAGCTTTGGAAATGATGCTGCTAACTTAGGTTGACTAGATGATCATTTGATTTTTCCCCCACCCCTAATAGCTGAACTGATCACATGCTTTCCAACCCTCCAATTTTCCTTAGAAACAAATTGAAGTGATGAATAAACAACATAACGATGTCTTGGATCATCTCAACTCTGCCCAGTCTTCCTTGTCCCAGACTAACAGCATACTTGGATTACTTCAGAAGAGCAAAGAGGTATAGTTAATCAAAATGTGACATTTTAAATTTAAAAAACACTGAGTAAAAACTTACATCATTCTAATTGAAGTAAAAGTACAATGGGATAGATAATAATGTGATTGACTCCTATGAACTGCAGTCTGTGAAAAGGGGTTTTCTTTTTTCCCTTGCTCTACACAGCTGTGCAAGGAAATGGGGATTACTTCACATGCAGAACTAAGGGTGAAGTGCTGACTATCAGACACTTTGTAATATGTGCAAGTAAAAATAAGATTTCTGTTTATAAAATCACAGGAATATGAAAATCTAGCTGCCAAACTAGATGGAGCAAGGAAGGACTTGAATGAAAAACTGAAGAACCTTTCCTTATCAGCCAGCAAAGAGCCACTGGTGGTGAGGGCAGAGGAGCATGCCAACTTTTTGCAAGATCTGGCAAGACAACTGGCAGAGTATGTTCTAATTTCTGTAAACGAACAGTTCAAGTACATGATGTACTATATTGTAATGTACTGTACATCATTTCACTTCCCTTTAAGGTGACCTGTAAAAGCAGAAAAAAATTGGGTTTGTCCCTCATTTTGCAGCTTTTTGGTGCATAAAGTTTTCTTTTTTTCTGCTTGCTTTTTGTCTTAGACATTTAAGTCTTAAGTCTTGGTCTGTTTTTCCTGAAATGCTCTTTCAGGGTCCTGGGAACTTGAGTTTGTGCAGTATCTGGCACAATTCAGGCCTGATTGTGATTGGGCCTTGGGCTATCACCAAAATACAAATTAATAATAATGGAGTGATCATGAGCATCAAGGAAGCCAAACCTGAAAATTGAGAAAAGAAGGAAATTTTAGTCATTTTTAGTCAAACTTTTTAAAATGCTTTTTTCCCTTTTGCTTGATTTTGTTGATATATATTTAACTCCAATGCCTGATATATGGTTGGGAGAAAAGTTTTCTGAGTGGAAGAATCTTCACCTCTGTCCCTTTAATTGCTCACAGTTAAAGTTCACACTAATTTTCTGGTGCTCCAACAAATCCTCCAGGAAAGTCAGAGCAAAACACTTGATATACTTGATATTTCTAAGGTAAAGTATAGGTAGGGAAGGGAGGGACCCTTAAAATAAATAAAGTTTTTGAGACCTTGTGTATATATATTAAAGAAGCAAAAAAGGGCAGAACTCTATTTTGTTTCTTTGCAAATAACTTTCACCTAGCCCTAATGCTAACAAGAAAACTCCCAAAAGGTAAAGTAACCCCCATAATATGCCATCTGGATGGAAATGACTTTGCTCAAAAATCTGGTTGTGAGATTTTGGCTAGTTAGAATCATAGAACATAGAGTCATAGGGTTAGAAGGGACCGCAAAGGTCATCTAGTCTAACCCCCTGCCAAGATGCAGGTTTTGTTGTGTCTAAACCACCCAAGACAGATCCAGCCTCCTTTTGAAAACTTCCAGTTGTCCTTGCAGCTTGGTCAGTTAACAAAACAGTGTTGTCATAAATATCGACCAGGCAGTCTTGGATACCTGGCACTGCACAGCTCACGGTGAATTGAGCACAAAGGTTTTTGTCTCTTATCTTTCCCTGGTTCCAGGGCTGCTGGGCTGCTTCCCGGTGCAAGATAGAGCAGCCCTGAAGCGAGTCTGTCTTACGCTGGGCTGTCCATGGCCCGCCAAGGGCTGTTCCAGCAGCTGGGGATTAACTGGAGGTTGCAGCTCTCTGACCAATGCCCTTACACTGGGGGCTGTGATGGGGGTGGCACAGAGCTGGCCATGTTGAGCTGTTGAAATTGCCAGGAAACCTTTTCACTTACAAGCTGCTTTGCAGCACCAGACTGGTGTAAAGCAGCGTTACTGGAGACCAGAATCTGGCCCCTTATGTCAAAATACTATGTGCTATTGGTCGTTTTTGTTGTAAAACATTTGCATTTCCTTCATCAGCATTAATTAGCAAATATTTAGATTAAATGCTGTTTAAAATAAGTCATTCTTTGTTTTTTAGTCTGCAGTTTTTGCCCATGGCTGTATTTTTCACCCTGTTTTCCACAGAATTAAGAGAAACGCCAGCAATGATGAGTTGGTGAACTGTGCCATGGAAGCTGCTACTGCCTATGAAAATATTATTAATGCCGTCAGTGCAGCCGAGGAAGCAGCCAGCAAAGCTGTAAATGCAGCTGATTCAGCTTTACTGGTAAGGGCATTATGTTGTCAAATGATTGTAATTTTGTTACAAACAGGTGATCGTTATAATTAGCTGGGCACTGAAGTTGAACTCGTGCCTGCCTCATTGTACACATACAAGGCGTATATTTGCACCTAGAAATTATCCATTTGCAGGTACAATTACTGTTCTGCATATTCAGATGTTGGTTTTGCATGTGCACTATGGGTCACAATTTAGGTGCTACCCATGTCTGACTGTTGGTCCATAGGCTGTAGACAAGAAGATGACAGAAGGCACAGTTTTCCACTAAGAACAAACATTGCTTTTAAGGGCGGTGTCATACTCAGGGTTTCACCAGTAGCACTAGCTGTGAAGGGAGGGGTATCTTCTTTTTGTTGGAAACATTTGTTCCTTTTATTGTTTAAACTAGATTAGATTATTAATTTTTACCCTTTCTGATTTGTTTTTCTGCTTTGAGTTCAATTATAAAACTAATCGTACAGTACCGTGCTTTATCACCAGACTGTGGAGAGGGAAGACCTAGCAGGAAAAGCCAAGAGACTGAACACTGAAAGCAGCAATCTATTAAATCAAGCACAGATGACACAAAAGACATTACAAGGTACTGTAAAAAGCAAGATGATAACAGGAATGTTTATACAGTATTAGAAATTCTCATTTAAAAGTCACTGTTTATGGTTCTGATTTAGCAAAGCTCTGTAGCACACACTTAACTGTAAGCAGGAGAGGGTAGCTCCATTCTTACCTATTATAATGGAACATGATACTATGGTTTAGAAGTTCCTTCTGCAAGAGGGTGAGGTGGATTCTTCAACTTCAGTTATGGTCCACACTGTGGGATGCCAAATTCTACCATTGCCCCCTCCGCTGCAATTCTCTTCTACAGCAAGACCTTATCCTTAGATTTGCTGCGGTCCTGCTCTTAAATTGTTCAGTTCAGCCTTAGACTCCTATTGAAGCAGAAGGGTCTGTCTTCACTGCAAAAAAATAAGTGTGTTTTTACATCAAGATAGCTATCTCAAGTTAAGATCTGCGGTCATAGGGTGGGTGAGTTACCTAAACCGAGCAAAACCAGTACCATTACATTCTATATGCTTTATAGTCTTAGAAGTAAATTTGGTTAGTTACCTCAAACTAACACATTGTTTATAATAAACCTGGTTTCCTGATACTCCTGCTGATAGAAGCTGGAGATTGAGTGTAATTTAAATCTTATATATAGATTAAAAATTGAATATATTCCTAAAGTGTCATTTTAAATGGTTTTCTCTGGGTGTTCCTAAGCCTTCTGACTGCCAGATTCTGGACATGGATGTCATGGGATAGTTCACTCAATAATTGCCCTGGTTTGTTAATTCCCTCTGAAGTGTCTGGGATTGGCCGCTGTCGGAAGACAGGATATTGAGCTACATGGACCATTGGTCTGACCCAATAGAGCTGTTTTAATGTTCTTAATACTTCTTGGGAAATCCCAAGACATTGTAGTTCTGTAAACATGTTTCAAATTGTAATAAGAGCTCTTTAACCAAGAATGCTACAAAAAGGACTGTAAAATATATTGTGGTATTGATAGGATTTGGTTGCTGACCAGAAAGACAGGGAGAGTAGGCCGTGGGGCCTAATGAATA
This sequence comes from Caretta caretta, assembly GCF_965140235.1. Classification (NCBI taxonomy): domain Eukaryota; kingdom Metazoa; phylum Chordata; order Testudines; family Cheloniidae; genus Caretta; species Caretta caretta. Next base: position 81,754,097 of record NC_134207.1, on the reverse strand, counting down.
AAACATTGGACTAGGGCTCAGGAGATATTGGTTCAATTCCTGGCTCTGCCATTGGCTTGCTGGGTGACCTTAGGCAAGTCACTGTAACTTCTCTATGCCTCAGTTTCCCCATTTGTAGAATGGGGATAATGATACCGACCTCCTTTGTAAAGTGCTTTGGAATCTACTGATGATCAGCGCTATACAAGAACTAGGTATTAGTGTATTTTAAAAACAGGCTTTTGTCTCTGCAACAGATGTGATTGTCAAAGAGAAAGAAGTATGCAAATTGCAAAGACTATTTAGTGTATTGCTTAGTGTACTCTGAATGGCTCAGAAAGGTTGAGCATCATCTCCAAGAACAGAATCCTAATACAGTAGGAACATTTTGATCTGGTTGAAACACCTACATTTAAAATATTCAAACCGGAAAAATAGGTAAGGCAAGGTTTGGGGCTAGTCACTCAAAAAGGCTATATATAATAGATATAATCCACTGACCATTGCCACTGATCTATAAGCATGCTCCTACTTGTATTATTATGGGTGTGTGCGGAAGTTTTTTTTAAAAATCCTTTAGATTGGGACATAAAGTATGAGTTAAATTCACCAGGCACTTCCACTGGGAGAGCCACTGCAGAGGGGCTCCAGGAGGCCTGTGCACTCCTAAATGTGGGCAGCACTAACTAAGGAAGGGTGTGGTCGGGAAGGCTAGGGAATGCACTGATTAACTCCCTCAGCAGCCATTGTCAGTGGGGCCCTTATGGAAACAAAAGCTACTCTCCCCTTGGGAGAGGTAGAGGGAGGGTGTCTCCATTTCTTGCCATTATAATGTAACATCTGATTCTGCAGTAAAGCATCTCAGCATCTTTAACTGAAATGGGATCCACGTATTGTACTTGCCTTTTGTCCCTTTGTTTTATCGGGTATCCTATGTTTAACACACGCCTGTGGGATTATGCCGTGCACGTCTGTTTGCCAAACCCCTGAATAGTTTAAATTGCACAATATTGACAGGTCTGTTAATGAAAAGCAAAGGTAGGCTTTCTGCACTGTTATTTTGATCCATAAATATATTCTGTGCTAGCAGTAACCTGGGAAACATTCATAATGGTGCGTGCTTAGTAGAGTATTTACCCTTTCTGGAATGCAGCCAATAGAGGGTGACATGGTCACACACGCTTGAGCAGTTCTGATGTTCCATCCTGTAGAGATCAGTGGTCCACACACATATGCACACTTACATTCATTACAGGTGGCCCAGCAGATACACAAGCATACAATCTTATAGTATATAGATCATAGTATAATATTTCATCCTGTTTTCCATTCTCTTCTTTCATGGCTTCTTCACTTCTTTGATTCCCATCCATTATATTAACAGCGACAAAGGGGCTGAATGAAGTACTTCCACCACTTCTATCTTGTACCAGCTTGTCAAGGTTCCTCCCCCACTCTGAACTCTAGGGTACAGATGTGGGGACCTGCATGAAAACCTCCTAAGCTTACTTTTACCAGCTTAGGTTAAAACTTCCCCAAGGTACAAATTATTTTATCCTTTGTCCTTGGAATAACCACTGCCACCACCAAACTCTAACTGGGTTTACTGGGAAACGTAGTTTGGACACGTCTTTCACCCCAAAATCCTCCCAACCCTTGCACCCCACTTCCTGGGAAAGGTTTGGTAAAAATCCTCACCAATTTGCATAGGTGACCACAGACCCAAACCCTTGGATCTGAGAACAATGAAAAAGCATTCAGTTTTCTTACAAGAAGACTTTTAATAGAAATAGAAGTAAATAGGAGTAAAGAAATCACCCCTGTAAAATCAGGATGGTAGGTACCTTACAGGGTAATTAGATTCCAAACATAGAGAATCCCTCTAGGCAAAACATTAAGTTACAAAAAAGACACACAGACAGAAATAGTCATTCTATTCAGCACAATTCGTTTCTCAGCCATTTAAAGAAATCATAATCTAACGCATACCTAGTTAGATTACTTACTAAAAGTTCTAAGACTCCATTCCTGATCTATCGGCAAAGCAGCATACCAACAGACACAGACCCTTTGTTTCTCTTCCTCCTCCCAGCTTTTGAAAGTATCTTGTCTCCTCGTTGGTCATTTTGGTCAGGTGCCAGCGAGGTTACCTTTAGCTTCTTAACCCTTTACAGGTGAGAGGATTTTTCCTCTGGCCAGGAGGGATTTTAAAGGGGTTTACCCTTCCCTTTATATTTATGACACAGCTTCACAGCTTTGTTCATCTTTAAACCCTCTTGGTCTATGTCATTCTTCACCACATCTATCCAATGTATCTTGCCCTCGCCATTTTCTTATCTCTTCATTTTTTATTTTCTGCAGTCTTGAAACTCTGAGTATTTCCCTCAGCAAGTTCATTTCTGCAGTCAAAATCTTGCATTCATTGGCTTTCCTCATACTCTTGCTCTCCAATCCGTACAGCAGTATCGACACAACAGTGGTCCCAAACATGCTAGGTTTTGTTTTTATCAAAATGTCTTTATCCTTCCAGATCTTGCAGTTATCTGAATGCAGTAGTGGTTCTTTTTTTATAATGTCATCTTCACAATTCTCATTCTTCATTACTAGTCTTCTAAGGTATGTCCCCTTGTGGCAGTATTATAATCACTAGTCATAATCATAATGGGACATTGTATTTTTATTTGTGCATTATATACATAATATATAATCATAATGTATTGAATATTCATAATAATGTATCCCCAAAATCTGTGCCCTTCTCTTAAGCTGCCTTAATCACTCATTTTTTCCTATTCTGAGGGGCAGAATGGGTATCTTCACCCCTGGTTACTATCTGCGCTACTACCTAAGTTGTTTAACAGGGATGGAAAAGGTAAATGCCCAAAGCTCATGTGACAGTGCAGAGTGCCGCTGCCATTCCACCAGGTGGCCGAGGGCACCTTTGTATAACACCCACCAGGCTGATTCATAGTACACTGTTTTTCAGATATTAATCCAACTCTTGAAGATATAAAGCAGAGACTGGGTATTGTGGAAGGAAAGAAGAACAGGATGCTGACTGACCTTGTTTCTTTCCAAAATGATCTCAGTGGGATAAATAGAGGTCAGTCATTTACCGAGCACATCTACTTTATGTGATTCTGCTGTTGTTTAAAGTATTTACTTAGACTTTTGTGTGTGTGTGTTTTAGATGACATAGACAGCGTCATTACCAGTGCAAAGAACATGGTCAAAAATGCCAATGATATCACTGCTAATGTACTGGATGAACTGAACCCAATTAAAGCAGATGTGGAAAAAATAAAGGGCACCTATGGAAGCACTCAGAGTGCTGACTTCAATAAGGCTTTGACGGAAGCTAACAATTCAGGTGGGTGCTGTGCTTGCTCTTTGCTAATGTGTGTTGTTTAACGCCTCTCAAATTTCTGTCAGAGTAACCAGGTAGACATAGTGATAATAATTATTATTATTTGTTTCTGGTGGCATCCACTGTGTGCAAGGTGCTGTAAAAACGTAAGAGGCATAGTCATTACCCCAGGGAACTTATATGCTGAATTTGTTTTTAGCTCTGTAGAATCTGAGTCTGATGGAATAAAATAAAATACAGTATGTGAAATTAACCCCATTGTTAATGATGTAATAATAATAAGAGATGGTGCGTCTGAATGAAGGTGGCTTTTAAAACAATAGTGTTATGATAAGGTGGATAATTAAACCATAACAATGAAAAGTGTTGTGAGTTTCTGGATGGTGTATTTTATGTAAGCACAACTGCATTGTTTGAGAGTTTCAGAGTAACAGCCGTGTTAGTCTGTATTCGCAAAAAGAAAAGGAGTACTTGTGGCACCTTAGAGATTAACTAATTTATTTGATCATAAGCTTTCGTGAGCTACAGATATATGCATCCAATGAAGTGAGCTGTAGCTCACGAAAGCTTATGCTCAAATAAATTGGTTAGTCTCTAAGGTGCCACAAGTACTCCTTTTCTTTTATTTACAAGTGTTTTTCTTCAGTATAACTGCTGGTGTCAATGGAGCTACTCCTGATTTACACCAGTGTATGCAAAATGAAAATTACATTAGCTAACCATATGTATAGCAAATTTGGTCAACCCCTAGCATCCAAAAACCATGAGATTGGCTTTAAAATCATGAGATTTTTAAAAATAATAAATTTGGAGTTCTTTTTATTTGGCTTTTAAGCCTTTAGACACGTGTCACATTTCCAGGCTTTTCTCCACAACCATGAGGGTTAAAAACTTAGGTTTAAAAAAAAAAAAAAGCTGAGATTCTCATGTAATCTGTTTTCTCCAGGAGCTGGGATTTTAAGGAAACACCAAATATTGTGAGACTTGAGATAAGACTATCAGAGTTGACATTTTTTGCATGTGTATCTCTCCTCCTTTCCAGTCCCCCAATAATTTTTTTCTCTCATCACAATAACAGTAAAGAAATTAACAAGCAAGCTCCCGGATCTGTTTAACAAGATTGAGAGCATCAACCAACAGCTGATGCCAATAGGCAACATATCTGAGAATGTAAACCGCATAAGAGAGCTCATTCAGCAGGCCAGAGATGCTGCAAACAAGGTCTATCACAAAAACATCCATTATTGCTTGACACGAGGGATTTTTGTACACAAGGATGCTTTCAATCCCCTCTGCAAAATATTTTGTTATATGATGTATGAAGGATACTACATAAAAATTAATCTGTTGGCTTTAGCGAGCACTTTAGATACTGTGGTGGTGGGCACCAGAATAAACTAGATACAACAGTATAGTATACCTTTCCTTCTGCCCCACTCCAAGGTCCCTCTCCTAGCCAAGATCATCCCTACAATTCCCATTTTGGTATTTCCTCTCCTTTCAAAGGCTTGTTGTTGTGGTGACCTTCTCTCCAGTGGAGGAGGGCTGGATGCTGCTCTTTGAAGCCAGTCACTATTGATCGGAACAGAGGTTCTCAAACTGATCTGTGATTCACTGGCGATCCACAGAGAGCTGGCAGGTCACACAGCGTTGCTGATGTTTGTTTCTAACCTCTATATTGCACTAAAAGGCAGCTAAATATACATTACTTGGATAGTATCATTTTCCCATTGATTGCCACGGGATGATGTGATCACAAATAACAGGGCAAGTGTCCACGAGACACTCTCCATTAAGATGTGGTCCACACTGAAAAAGATTTTGCTCGGATGTTGGCCTAAAGAGAACTTCTCAAGTATACTGGTGTTGTATATCTTTATTAGCTACATGTTGTAGTACCTGACAGGCAGTGAAGCTAGGGAACTGAGCAAAGGGCCTGAGATCTAGGGCTGGCGCAAAGCATTGAGACCAAAATTTCAACCCAAGTGCCTAAAGTGAGGCATTTATATCCATGTGTAGGCATCTGAATAAGAGGCCTGATTTTCAGAAGTGTTGAGCACTAACAGCTCCATTTGACCTGGACTCTTTGTTGCCTCAGCTGTAAAATGGGAATAATAATTACAATACAAAGGTGTTGTGGGAACTGATTAGTTAATTTCTGAAGATATAAAGTGCTGCATAAGTACTAAGTATTAGTAATAGTAGAGTAGTACCTACACTTCTCTATAGTTATGTTGGTTTAGAGTCTGATCTTGCAGTGTTGTAGCAATCCATGGCTGTTAGTCATAGGTCACTTAGCACGGACACAAACCAGTGTTGTTAGGGAGGTGATGCCTTTTTTAATTTAAAGGTAGAAATGTTTACCCTATTGTATTTGTTGTTCTTGGTAGGTTGCTATTCCCATGAGGTTCAATGGTCGTTCTGGGGTAGAGGTTCGACCTCCAAGTGATCTTGAGGATTTGAAAGGCTATACTTCCCTTTCTTTTTTTCTCCAAAGACCTCTGCCAAGACAAGATGGCTTGCAACAGGCTTCAAATATGTTTGTAATGTACCTGGGTAATAAGGATGTAAGTATTTCTTTTGATTTACTCCAATACTTAGAACAGAAAATGCATTTTGGAGTATAAAGGGATGTCAATGTAGATAACTTCCATTAGCTTAATTTTTTTATGTGTAGGAATACATTTATTGGGAAGAAACATAGCCCTTTCCTCCACTGGACACATAACTGTTTGGGCAAATGTCTATTTCTCTTATCCTGCTGTTCTGCCTTAAAAGTTACTTCCCAATAATGGATGCCACCAGTTAATCTTGGCAGTGACCCTAACTTGTAACCATGGACTTCATTGTAAAAATGTTTGCTTCGGGCTTCCTGTGTGTTTGTATTGCTCCTAGCACCGTGGGACCCTGATCCTCTTTCAGGCCTCTGAGTGTTACTGCAGTATAACTAATAACAAACCTTTTCTTAATTGGGTTTATAAATGCTCCTCTTATTTAAAATTTAGTCCCTTACCTCTTTATTTTCCCTCTCCTGCATATGCAAAACAATACATTCTTGCTCATGCACTCCCATTTGCACAAACACCTAGCACAATTCCCCAATTTTCCTATGTATATAGGTACCACCTATCAGTTTGTATGCTCAGTTACCCACCTGTACATGCATTCACTATAAATGTGGTGGATATGCAGGTACATGTTTAAGTGCAGTTATTCCGCAGTGGATTTTATCTTCCTGATTAAATCTCAGGAAAAACTTCCTAAATGTAAAAACAGTAGAACAATGGAACAGACTGCCTACGAAGGTCATGGAAGCTCCTTCACTGGAGGCTTTTAAAAGGAGGCTTGATAGTCATCTGTTTTGTATAGTTTAGACCCAACAAATCCTGCATCTTTGCAGGGAGTTAGACTAGACGATCCTTGCAGTGCCTTCTAACCCTATGGTTCTACGATTCTAGTCTTTCTGAACATTTGGCCTATGATGGCTTTGATTGAGGTTTATTGAAATACTCTGTATGGGAGAAATAAAAGGGTAATTGTATGGAAGATTATTGCTCCTAGGGATCTCAATAGGAGCAATTGGACTTAATATTGTTTCTTCCATTTTACTTATCTCGCAGAGGCATTGTGAGACTAAAATAATTAGTATGTATATAGTGTTTTGATAACCTCATGTGGAAGGCACTACAAACGTAGAAAGCATTTTTATTGGTAAGTAATATTTTTATTATAGTAATAAAAGTAAGAGTTGTGTTTGGACTCCATTCAATCCAAGTGCATAGGACTCTTAAATTGATTTGAAATTATTATTATTATTGAAACAGAGCAGCCAATGAAGCTACAAAACAGCCATCCCAAAATTAGTAAACTGAAAAAAGTTTCTAAATGCAATGATTGCTACATTAGGAGCATAGCTTTCAAAGCATTGCAGTGTCCCTGAAGTAATTTCTACTATATTTTACCAGCTCTAGCATCAATCATTCATTGATAGTTGATTTGCTCTTCTATTTTTAGGCTTCCAAGGACTACATTGGTATGGCTGTGAGAAATGGTCGTCTCATTTGTGTTTATAACCTGGGAGGCAATGAAGCCGAAATAGAAGTGGACCCATCAGTGACTGAGAGTAACACTGAGGAAGCTACTTTGGATCGGGTGAAGTTTGAAAGGTATGAGACTCTTAAAATACAACCGACTCTATCCCTTTTTTCTGTATCATATTTAGATGTTACTTTATTAATAAAATGCGCTATTCCTTTACTTTTTCCCTTGGCTTTTAGGATTTACCAGTATGCAAAGTTGAATTACGTTAAAGCAGCAACCTCAGACAAGAAGACTTTTGACAGTAGCAGTGGGAGCAGTCACACACTCCTAAATCTGGATCCCAACAGTGTTGTCTTTTATGTGGGAGGATACGCACCAGATTTTCAGGTAAATAGAAATATCATTCTGGCCTGTAAAAGTGTTTAATCATCATAAATAGGGATTTTAACCATTGAGTATTCTATAGCTAATACTTTTGATTATTTATACCATGTTATAGTGCTTCTTGGATGGCAACATGTAGCTTAAACAATATCATTTATTCGCAATACATTTTAATAGTTACAGCTTTCAGAGTAACAGCCGTGTTAGTCTGTATTCGCAAAAAGAATAAAAAGAAAAAAAATTTCTTTTTGCGAATAGTTACAGCATTACTGTTTTCATGTCTGTGTAAACATTATTAAATTGATGTTGATGTTTTGGTTGGTTTTTTTTTATGGCTCTTTTATTTTTTGCAGCCTCCCAGTGCACTAGACTACCCTCGTTACCAAGGCTGCATTGAATTAGACAACCTAAATGAGAATGTTATTAGCCTGTACAACTTCAAGAGGACATTTAATCTCAATACCACTGAAGTGGAGCCATGCAGTAGGTAAGAAATAAACACAGCAAGTGTTCTACATTAAGAAATTGAAAAAACGTTATCACTGATAAATTAAGATTAAGTGTATTTCCTGTTGATGTGACCACTTAAAATCAGGGCAAATTACCATTTACTAAAGCAGTCATACCCACAGCAACTTCAGTTCACATACCCTGCCACCCAAATATTCTAATAACCAGACACATATTCAAACACCTCAGCTCCATGGCATACAATGTTTGGCTTCTTTATAGCCTAAAATGACATTAAAAAGAAACATCAGGTCCCTAAAACATTTTAAATAAGATTTTTCTTCTCTAGAAACCGTATCTTAATCCCACTGAGGTTAATGAGAAATAGACTTCAGTGGGGTCAGGATTTGGCATTACTAGAATCTGGTCACCCCTGTTACTGAATATTTTGTTTTAGGCTTTTTTAAAAATTACATTTAGTGTGGTTCTTGTTATGTCCATGTGGTAGCAATTATTTGCTCCCATATATTCTGATTTATGATGTTTCATTGTTACAGATATAAAGCAGAGTCTGACCAAAACTATTTTGAAGGCACAGGCTATGCACTTGTCACAGCTAGAGAAGCAAATATTCCTAATTTGCTCTACGAGCAGGAAATTGAAACTACTGCAGATGAAGGCTTGGTGTTTTTTGCAGAAAAACAGGTAACTAATGGAGTGATTCTAACTTTTGAGTACTATATATACTTATAATAATTTGAAAACTGAAATTAATTGAGAAAGTGCTCGGAATAATAGCTCTCAAAACTACCATAGCCATCTGTGAAATGGATTAGCAAATTCTGTCCTATGTTTTATTGCTACTGAATATTAATTATAACACATTTTAGAAATAGACATTTAAAGAACAGATGCTGATTATAGCAGTGAATAGAGAGTGTGAGGTACTGTATGGTGAAGAATTGCCCCATTACTCACTTGAATGATGGCATCTCCATCTTAGAAGAAACAGGCTCAGAGGGAGAATTGTTGGTGGCAATGTTTTGTTGTGATGACCTGATAAGTTTTAAAAAAGGCTATTCTTGAGCCAGTCAAATCTTTGTCTTGCTTTCAAGAAGAAATTACTATTGTAATGTGCATCCCTGAAATACCCCATACAAATAGAAGGTGATGAATAATTTGTAAGGATCAAATCATCTCACTTCTCCCAAAGCCACTGAGGTTATGAGAGGCAGCTGGAAATGGAGGATGGTAGCATTAATGAAAATGCAATAGATGGGCTGCAGTTTTAACTGCTTTGACCCTGTATATGGCTCTGAAAGAGACCCCCAAAAGAGTAAGAAAAATACATTGTTGTTATGAATCATGTTACAGATAAATCACATTTTGGTAATGTAAACCTTCCTTTAAAAGGACTTTGTATACATTTTTCCTTTTCATCAAAGCAGTTATTTTTGTGATATTGGTACATGACAAAGGGAATTGTGTAACCCAAAAAAATGTAATAGTCACTTGTGCCTACCTTTCAAAATTATAGGCCAAATTCTGCTCCCAATTACTCCAGTTGAACCCATTGACTCCAATGGAGTTGTACCAGTGTAACTGAGAGGAACATTTGGCCCTATACTGGTATCTGAGATGAGTGCTTTTTTGATTTAGGTATTGTGATTAGAGCTGATTGGAAAAATTCCAACAAAACATATTTTCATTAGTATTTGCCAATTCTGCAAAATCTGAAAGTTTTGCAGAGATCATTTATTTTGCCAAAGTTCCAGTGGAAACCTACCTGGTTTCCTGCAGTTTGACCTACCGCCCCCTTGACAGCTTACCTGCCAGTCAGCTGTGAGTCTAGGCTTCCAGGGTCCACAGCTCTGGGGCTGAATTCCATTTCTTTAGAGAATTTTGAAATTTGCAGATTTGTTCCAAACTGGAACAAAACCTAATTTCAAAATATTGAAATCCCACAAACCAGATGGAGTTACCTTTTTCTGCCCAGCTCTAGTTCTGTTAGATAACAGAGCAAGGAGAAACTTAGAGTACAGGTGATGATTCCTATAAACTTTGAGGCTTCAGGTAATCTGTTAGGTGCTAGAACTAATGATAATATCACCTTTTTGTATTACTTATCTAATAAGAATGCTATAGACATATTTGGTATGTTTGTTAATATAATAAATCATTGCCTTGTTACCGAATTTTATTATAGCAATTTCTTTGAAATAAAAAAAGGATGCTATCAAAATTTTGTAGAGATATGATGGTACTTTTTTGAGTTGATTCATTTTCCTGAGTTTGAGTTAATCATATATATCATTAAGAGTACATTCTAGAATGTTATCTTTTATTTTTTGCCAAAAACTTTCTTGTTATTATTTACTGTCCTGGGAGGCAGTGTGGCCCAGAGGACAGAGCACTGGATTGGGATTCAGGAGACCTCTGATCTGTTTCTAGCCCTGCCATAGGCCTGCTAGGTGACCTTGGGCAAGTCACTTAACTGCCCCATGCCTCAGTTTCTCCATCTGTAAACACCTCCTTTGTAACGCGCTTTGAGATCTACTGGTGAAAAGTGCTATATAAGAGTAGTAGTATTATTTAACTTTATTAAAATAATTTACAAGACAATAAAAATACATATGATATATTACACCGTGGTTTTTTTTCTTATTGCAGGATCATTTCATTAGTTTGAATATTGAAAATGGCCATCTGGTGTTCAGATACAAACTTGACTCACAACCTCCAAAGGAAATAGCAAGCAATAAAGCAGCTGTAAATGATGGAACATATCAGCAAGTATGTCATTTAAACAAATGATATCTTTTATTAAAAGTATCATGAACTTCTAAAAATATATAGATCATAATGGCTGAAGCTACACATCCTATTTCAAATTCTTCTGACTGTGATGTTTTGCCTTTCTTTTTAGATGATTAGGCTAGAAAAACACTAGCTTATGTGTGAAGCTCATATGGAAATTAATCTTTACACTGCTCAATATCATGTATTTCTGTGGGTAAAGTATTCCTGGCACATAACCACGCAAACGACTTGCCCTCTTGCAAGTGTATTTGTCATAAATATAAAGGGAAGGGTAACAACCTTTATGTATGCAGTAATATAAAATCCCTCTTGGCCAGAGGTACAGAATCACTTACCTATAAGGGATTAATCAGTTCAATTAACCTAGTTGGCACCTGACCAGAAGAACCAATGGGAAAAGAAGATACTTTTCAATCTGGGGGAGGGGGGAAGGTTTTGTTTGTGCTCTCTTTGTTGTTCCCTCTTGGGACAAAGAAGGAGAGCAACCAGGTAAACCAGCTCCTAACAAGATCCTAAAATAATACATCTAAAATTACAAAAATTGTAAGTAATAGCAAGAAAATGCGTTAGATTATTTTTTGTTTTAGCTTGTGAATTTTCCCTATGCTAAGAGGGAGGTTTATTCCTGTTTTTTTAACTTTGAAGTTGAGCCTATAGGGGAATCCTCTATGTTTTAAAAATCTTTTTATTACCCTGTAAAATTACCTTCCATCCTGATTTTACAGAGGTGCTTCTTTTACTTTTTTCTTTATAATAAAGTTCTTCTTTTAAAAATCTGATTAATTTTAGTGTCCTAAACATAAAGGGTCTGGTCTGTACTTTTATTAAAAGCAATTGGTTGGTCTATTATTCTCAAGCCTCCCCAGGAAAGGGGGTGAAAGGGCTTTGCGGGATATTTTGGGGAAATAGGAACTCCAAGTGGTCCTTTTCCTGAATCTTTGTCTGAATCATTTGGTGGTGGCGGCAGCAATACTGTCCAAGGACAAGGGAAGGATTTGTGCTTTGGGGAAGTTTTTAACCTAAGCTGGTAAAAATAAGCTTAGGGGGTCTTTCATGAGGGTCCCCACATCTGTACCCTAGAGTTCAGAGTGGGGAGGAAACCCTGACAGTATTGCTTTAGTTAAGGATTATCATATTAATTGCAAATACCAACATTATTTTAATGTTTAGCTTGGTATTTTTATCAGATCAGTTTTAAGAAAAAACTTTTAACTGACCTTTATACAACCGCTTTTTTATCTCATCAGCTTAAAAGCATTTTGTGCTATTTTGTGGAGCTATTTATATGAAGTCTGCTTTGAAACACATAATCAAATCCCTTTATTGATGATTATTTTGGCCAAAAGTATAGTTAAACTCTACTGTTAAAATAGACAGATTTTTCAACAATAAGAAAATGTGACTGAAAAGTAAAAATAACAATGGTGTATGGGTTTATGTATGTATAAATTAGAGCTCGGGAAATATTACAAATAATTATTTGTGAACATACGTTCAAACTTTGAAATGATTTTGCTTGTCTGTGTCCCTTTTTTGTTCAGCTTTCCTTGGATATTTTAACAGCTATGTTTACTGGCAGGAATATATGCCTAAACAGCAAATTTTAGGAGAATATTGCAGAACATTCACAAAAGGCACATCTTGAATTCATATACATGAGTACTTAAGTCAGAAACCTAATTCTAAAAGTCACTCTCATCCAGTCAAGATGTGACCTATGTGTCCAATCAAAACAGCTCAATTTTGACTTACAAATATAAGAGCCAGAAGCAGTACTCCCAGTGAACCAGCTGTAAGCAATTGGTAGGCAGAGATATGTTTGCATAGAATACGAATGGAATTTCAAACACCATATTAATTTGTAGAAATCACAACCTGTTTGTAGACAATTTGCTCACAAACAAGAGGGCTAAATTTGATGAATAACTTGTTTACTGTGAATAGTTCATGCAGCTTTCGTGCGTGTGTGTGTGTGTGTGGAAATGCACTGAGAAGGGAGTGGCTAATTCAAGTTCTGATTGTAGCTGGAAAAACTGCAGAAACCCAAACTTATTAGTAAAATGAAACAGAACACACTTTTGCTAATTAAGAAACTTAGCACCTGATTTTCAATGGTACTAGTCACTCACTCTCAGAACTTCATGAGTCAGAGTGCTTCCAAACCATGTGAGTATTCAGTTTTGCCACTCAATTTTGGGTACCGCACTTGCTAGAAGGTGTGGGTTCCATTGGCTAGGACTGGAAGTTATGAGAGCTGTGTTCTGCTCCCTCTCTGCCACTGATTCACTGTGTGAACTTAGAAAAGTCACGTTACCTTTCATCACCTCAGTCTCTTTTGATGTAAAATAGGCATAATGATACTTACTCTTCTTTCAAAAGTGCTTTGAGATCTGCAAATAAAATGCATAATCTAAGTACTATGAATATATCTATTCATTGCTAGACCACTCATGCACAAAAATCTGCATACATACCTCTTTTAAGCATTTGTTACTTACAAAATGTAGTGTAAATCCACTTGAAGCAATGCAGTTACTCTTTATTTAAACTGGTGTAAATCAGAACAAAATTAGACCATTTGTATTATGCTATGTTTGCACATTTTGATGTGCTAAATTATTCTTGTTTATTTTGTGTGCACTAATTCTCACTATCTGTCCATTTCAGATTAAATTATACATTTCTGGGAGACAAAAGTTAGTTTCGATTAATCCTGGGATTAAAGCCAACATCAATGTCTTTAAATTCACCACATACTACCTGGGTGGAATTCCATCTTCTCTGCGGGAACGGTGAGTTACTATTTTAAAAAGTCAGCAGGCCCAGCCTTTCTGTTGGGTACACACTCAACTGACATCAGTAAAAGGTTTTGGTTGTATCCTATTGGAGGGCTGGGTTCAGATTCTGTATGTTGTATGTGATGTGTATATATATATGTCAAAAACTGTGAGTTGTGGAAAATCATCTGGCTCTTTGTTAATTGGGTGACAGGACATGACAGTGAAAATTTGTGTGCAATAAGGATTCATCTTGGAATCTGCTATTTTATTTTTCTATTTCATATCATTCTATTGACTGACTGTTGTACTATTGTGTGATTGAGGTAACAAGTTACATTTTTCTCTCTGAAACCAGCTTTAATATCTCTACATCTCCATTCCGTGGCTGCATGAAGAATGTAAAAAACCCCGTCACTGCATCTGTTACTTTTACTGAGACCATTGGTGTCAGTAGGAAGTGTTCCAATGACTGGAAGGTAATTTGCAAAGTTGCTTTTAATATGTTTGTTGTTCACGGATTCATAGAAGGAACGGTTAAATCATCTAGTCTGACCTCCTGTATATCACAGGCCATTAACTTTCACCCAGCCTTGTGTTTGGCTAAAGCATAACTTCCAGAAAGACATCCGGTCTTGATCTGAAGACATCAAGAAATGGAGAATCCACCACTTCCCTTGATAGTTTGTTCCAATGATGGATTACCTTCACTGTTAAAAATTTGTGCTGTATTTCTAATTTGAATTTGTCTGACTTCAACTTCCAGCCATTGGTTCTTGTTATACCTTTCTCTGTTAGATTAAGGAGCCCTTTTTAGTACCCAGTATTTACTCCCTGTGGAGGTACTTACACACTGTAATCAAGTCTCCTTTCAATCTTCTTTTTGATAAATTAAACAGATGGAGCTCTTTTATTCTCTTGCTGTAAGGCATTTTCTCAAGCTCTTAAATCATCTTTACAGTTCTTTCCTGCACCCTCTCCAACTTTTCAGCATCTTTTTTAAAATGTGGACGCCTCTTTACCCCTCTTCACTACCCCCGTGTTTATACAACCCAGTATCACATTAGCCCTTTTCGCTACAGCATCATATTGGGAGGTCATGCTTAGTTGTTTGTCTACTGTGATCCCTAAATCCTTTTCATAATCACTGCTTTCCAGGATGCAGCCCTCCATTTTTAGTTATGGCTTGTGTTCCTTGTTCCTGAATGTCTAACTTACCAAGCTACCCAGGTCACTGTGTATGACTGTTCTGGCCTCATGATTATTTACCACTCTGCCAATCTTTGTGTCATCTGCAAATATTATTAGCAGTGATTTTTATATTTGCTTCCAGATCATTGATGAAAATGTTGAACAGTGTTGGGCCTATTAGTATTGAACCTTAAGGAACCCCACTAGAAACACCCCACTCAGTGATGATTCCCCTTTGACAATTACTTTTTGAGATGTCAGCCAGTTCTTAATCCATTTAACCTGTGATATTGCATAGTTCTAAATTTTCAATCAGAATGTCAGAAGTACTAAGTCAAATGCCTTACAAAAGTCTAAATATATTACATCTATGCAGTTATCTTTATCAATCAAACTTGTAATCTCATGAAAGCATGGAATCAGGTTTGTTTGATCAGACTTTTGTTTCCATAAAATCATATTGACTGTCCTTAATTGTATTTCTGTACTTCAATTATTTATCAATTGAATCCAGTATCAGCTTTTCCATTGACCTGCCTAGGTCTGATGTCAGGCTAACCAGGCTATAGTTACTCAGGTCATACCGCTCGCAGTTTTTGAATACTGGTACAGCGTTAGCACTCTTCTAGTCTTTTAGCATTTCTCCAGATTTTCAAGTTATGTACTTTTATTCTTAAATGATCTTGAAAAATGTGACTAGTGGACCAGTAGCTGTCTCTGCTTTGCGGAACGCATTGGGTGATATTGTGTATGCGGTCTGCATAGGTAGTCATCTCTTACTTCCTTTTCCTACCCCGATGGATCCTCTGAGTTTTTGTCTGCATCCCAGGGGTGTCACAACTTCAAACGTGCAAATCCATCTCCAGAGCCCTTTTCACTATTCTTCCTGCTGCAGCCAACTGGGTGGGACTCCCTTTCAACTCTGTGTATGCCACTTGGTTTGATCGTGGTAGTCACTTCCTGTTGAAAGACTCTTGTCACTCCTCCTCCTCCCTTTCCACTGAGGTTGAGTCTGCTGCCACTACAGCACTCTTGGCCTCACTGCCTAATGGATAAATGAAAGGGATTCAAATCTGAATGTATTCATTCCAGGCCAAAGTTCATTCATGTGGACAGCGACCCTGCCTGCCTACTTTTTGTCTTTGAATATAAAATCATCTGGCCTTTTCTGATAACATAGACAGTAAACAGAGCAGAGCCGTGTATCATACTAAATGGGCCTCAGTTTACTTACACTGGTTCAAATCAAGATTAACTCCATGGATGCCGACAAAGTATATATACTTGTTCTGTACTTGGAAACTCAGGTACTGTACGCTCAATTTGTCTGTTATATGTTTTCAGTTAGAGTCCATTCATGTGTATATTAGCTTGAATAAAAGAATGAGAGACTTATCTTAGGCAGTCCAGTAAAAAAAGTGATACATGAAAACCTAATTCATCATCTCTTTGCCTTTTAGCTTGTGAGATCTGCAACTTTCTCCAGGAATGGAATACTGGGTTTGAATGCTGAGGGTTTCCCATTTCCCAGCAATTTCCAAGTCGGATTTAGCTTTCATACGTTGGCACCCAGTGGAACATTATTAAATTACAATATATGGGTATGAAACATTCATTTTTGTTTCTGGATAAGAAAACTCATGTCTGTTTGGGACAGGAACATTTTTCAAAATCTCACTTTCTTGCAGAATGGGAAAACTGTTTCCTGCCCAATTCTACTCACAATAAGATCTGGTCCAAAAAAATTGAGTTTTGAAATTTTTCATTGAAAAGAATAGACCTTTTGTGGTGGAAACTCTCCCTTAAAACAGTGGTTCTCAACCTTTACAGGAGGCTGATTTGTCTTGTGTACCCCAAGTTTCACCTCATTTAAAAACTACTAGCTCACAAACTCAGAAATAAAGATATGAAAGTATCACAGCACACTATTACTGAAAAATTGCTTACTTTCTTATTTTTACCATATAATTGTAAAATAAATCATGACCCCCCCCCCAGGTTGAGAAACATTGATATAGTATATAGAGCAGTATAAACAAGTAAATGTCTGTATGAAATTTTAGTTTGTACTGACTTTGCTAATGCCTTTCATGTAGCCTGTTGTAATACTAGGCAAATATCTAGGTGAGTAGATGTATCTCCTGTACGCGTACCCCTGGTTGAGAACCACTGCCTTAAAATGTTCCCATTTTCCAACCATGACTATTCACAGCACTCAGACAGTATGGGTAAGCTTAGATAAAGGGAGATTAAATGACTTGCTTGCTAATATGAAGTGCAGAGAGAAGTGACTCCACTGGAGGGGCAGAGTGTAGAAGAAATTCCTGTGTGCTTGTGCTTCTGGAGGAAACAATGGCATTCAGTAGGTGGGGAGTTCAATCCCTACCTCTGGTAAAAGTCAGTTAAAAAATGTTTAAATAACGTTTTTATTTTTTTGCATCCCAAAGTCTGGTGTAGGCTGGCAGGTCTCTTCCCTTCTCCAGAGCTGTGTTAATTGCAGGGGTTCTGGAGTAGTATGATTTGGGAGATTACCCTGGGAGAGGTACAGCTTTTGGGGTGGCCCAGAACAGTTTTGTGGGAAGGAAGGTTTCCTCCCATGGAGCCATGTTGGATTCCAAGAACTCTTGGGAGCAATGCATGCTGCCACGCTGACTTACGATTGGGACTTGGGTTCATGGTGATATCAGGAAAACCTGAAGCTGCCTATATTTAATGATAACTTTATAGGATTATTTTATTTTTTTAGCCTAATATTCTTACCATCTTTCTGAGAGACGGCTTTGTAGTCGTAAAGATGACAGATGAGGAAAAACAATCCAGCAAGAAATATGAAGATGGTTCAGTGCATTATGTGTCAGTAATCAAAGATGACAGGATGTAAGTCCAGTTCTGTGTTTGGTTTTTGAATGGAATGCAAGCCTTGGTTAGAAAGAGAAGATTGTAGAATGTTTTCTTGACCTGATGTTTGGTTATAAAACGGGACATAGTTAAAACTAAATTCTGAATTGTGCTAGCAGTGGATATGGACATTCTGAAGCATTGGCTGATTCTTGATCTGTATATTTGCATGTCAATACCTGCTGAGTTCCAGTTCAGCTCCTATACTTCACAGCAACACTGGTAGTCTGAGCTTTCAAACCAAAAGGTTTGAATCTGCTTTTCTGTGCACTACGTGTCTTTCTCTGTGGTTGGGCATGACATAGCATTGGACAGCTTCTCACACTCATAGTCTTCACATCTTTGAGTGTAAATTGCAAACCTATCTAATGTAGCTGTTTTACAGGCCTGAGGAGGAAGGGTAATATCTCTCCTAATTTTCTCGATATTGATCTCCTATATAGATTACGAGACAATTTACTAAAATTTATCTAATTTACTGAAAATTAGATGACTTCTAAAACACACTGGTCTCTGTAGGGTTATATAAAAACTTGTGCTGGCTAAAAAAGAGGGGTTTGAAAGATAGCCTGTGATTGTATTAAAGTCTTGGTCTAATGATAACGTTCAGAGTTTTTCTGTAGTAGCAGTGTCCAACTTGTCAAATTCTGTTTCCTTTTGGCATAAGTGATAGAATCCTGGCCCCACTGAAGTCAATGGAAGTTGTGCTGTTGACTTCACTGAGGCCACGATCTCACCCAAAGAATGTAAGGTGACGTTCTGCTCTCATTCTAACTGTACTGCACCATTTTAAATATGGTTAAGTAGTGAACTAGTACGGGTATAAAACCCATGGAAGTGATAGGAGACCAGGCCTGTAAACACATTCAGAATTAAAATGTAACTGGAAGGCATGTGTGTGTCAGATCTTTCTTTAAAAAAAAATTCATTTAGCTGGTAGTGTGTTTTTCCTAAATTTTTCACTCTTATTTGTATCCATCTTGTTTCAGGGTCAAGCTCCTGGTTGATGACCTGCCTGTGTCAATGGTTGTTGAACCTCAAGGAATGTCTAGAAAATTAAGTCAACCTATAAAATTGGGTGGTGATAATTTTGAAGGCTGCATCTCCAATGTCTTTATACAAAGGTACTTAACTCGGGAGTATTTGCAGTAGCAGACATTGGGGTAAAGAGAGAAATGTCCTGTTTTCCTTTATGAGTAACTGGAATTGCTTCTCACTAATCTGCATTTCTTCTAGATACATGAAACCTTGCTGAATGCATAACCTTGTTGCACAACAAATACATTCCTGTATTTGGCCAATTCATCACTTTTATAAGATTTAATGGAGTTTGATCTTTTGATGTATTGGAAGATCACTCTGAATTGTATTCCTTCACTAGAAGTTTGGTTTAAAAGCCTCATTATATTGGAATGCGTATATTGCAACGCCCAAAGTTTTCAAACATCTTTGCCTATATTATAGTCATCAAAAATACATGTGCAGCCAGATAATTGCATGAGCAAGAAACATTTGGATATGCAAAATAAATAATTACATCAATAAATGGGGGTACTTGTAAAAAGACCTGATTGCTGGTTTATGTTACCCATTTGTTACTCAGTTTTTTCCCTCCACATCCACCTGGTGGTAAATACATCTTTGCAAGCCCAATTTAGAAGAGAAATTTCACCTTAAGTGTTTTCTTTCATTAAGTTAATTCCTATCACAGGTATTCTCCCAGCTGGGGCCTGCTTGTTTCTACTGACTATTGAGTGTTTGGATGTGCATGAGTGTGTGTGGTTTCACAAAAAATATGTTGTATTTTTGGTTTGTATATATCTTCATTAAATCTTTGCCTTAGCATTGTGAAGTTGTGCAACATGTATACTAACCTGTCCGTCCATCTGTGATTTACCAAAATTGGAGAGATTCCTTAAACCTTACAACCTACATATGTGTACATTTATTCTCATTGATTTAGCCTTTGCACAAAGAAGATTGGTATAAAAGTGTTTCTGGCAACAGGGCAGAGTTGCACAGTAACAAACTGATAGTTTTTTAGCCCTCACACTTGGGCATCCAGTTGAGTGGGAGTGTGGCTGATTTAGCAAGACTGTAGGTTTGCCCTGACCAATCCTCTTCTATCGCTAATCAGCAACACCTTCTTACTCTAGTCCAGAAGGTGTGACACTGCCAGAGTTACTGTATTCCAGCTCCTTTTTCTCAATGGCAACAGCATTTTTTCAAGTGGGTAGTTTTTGGTAGGCTCCTAAATTCAGTTGAGGATTTAACAGCAGTGGCTTACCTCAGCAGTAGGACTGTAGCAGAGGTGGGATGTTTCAGGCAAGAGCTCCAGACTACAGACTCCTTTCATGTTTCACAAACTTCCCACCCTGTAGGTCATGCAACATCTTCAAGGATTCCCCCCGCCACACACACACACTCACCCCTCCCCCCCCCCCCCCCCCAGGAAGCAGCTGATACTTTTATTTAGTCTTGGCCTGCTAAAGCTGCCAGAGGCGCAGCACTGGACTCTATAAGCCACCTACTGTATAAGTGGTTGGGATTTCCTGGTGACATCACATGCTAATACAAAATATAGAAGTTCTTACAACAGTAATTCTGGATCTGCCTGTGCCAATCACTCATATAAATCATACTCTTGTGATAGGTGAAAATTGGTAGATGTCCCTTGAACAGACTATCACTAAGAGTAGATCTACCTTGTAAGGCTATATGTCCAAACAATGCAGCTCTAGAATATATGGTGGTTTTCATTAAATAATAGAGATGATAAAGGGTGGTCTCCTATAGCGCTCATTCTCATTCCTCATGTTTATTCCCTATTCTAGGACAGGTCAGCTCCCTCAAGTTCAAAATCTAATCAATTATACTGAGAAGACTGGTGTATCCGTGGGAGCCTGCAGGATGTACAAGTCACTCCAGCCAATGCTGCTGAAAGAATTAGCAGATCCTAACAGCTCTAAGATTTTCAAGGTATGTTTGTTTACTATAAACTCCAATCCACACTGATTCTCAGGCTTAGGCTCCACCACATGAGCTGGCAGGGCTGAGGAACTGATGTTATTCCTTTTCCACCTAGCATCTGGAACAAGCTCTCCCTTCTCCTTATCCCATGCTCAATATATAACTCTCCAGAGTGATAAGTTCTTTAGCCATTCAAAGGAGGGTGTTGACTGATTCTGATGGGAACTATGAAATATGTATATTGAATTACTATCTCAGTTATACATATTAAAGATTTAAATTCTGCCTTGCAGTTACAGAAGAAAAAGTACCGTGCTTCCCTGACAGGTGCCGAAGTGCAGCTAGACCAGAAGAGCTGTGCTTTACCTACTCAGCTAAATTTCATCAGTGGAGCTTATCAGTTTGGCAACACTCCCAATAGTCATTTGCTGTATACACTTTCCCAGACATCGCTGACAGACAGGTAATGTGACAGTTCTCCACTTAACTTCTAATGCTGTATTCTCCAATGAATCTTAAGCCTTTAGGTGCTAAGGGTTATGATTTCCCCATGTGCATCTCTTTGGGAGTAATAGGGTGCACCCTGATTGTTCTGTTAGGGGCTTGACAGAGAACTTTTCCTCCCAATCATTGTTTCTACAGAACAAAGCTGGACAGGTTGCCTTGAATGAGATGCTTGAATTTAGTGCACATTGAGGCACAATCCAAGAATCTAAATCTGCCAACTTCAGCCCACATTCAGAAATGTGAATGGTGTAACACATAATTATGATTCCAAAAGCCACTATTGTGTTAACAAATTAATTGACTTGTGTTTGTAGGTCAAAAACTCTCCCCCTACATTCCAACAATTAAGACCAGACTGGGTGCTTCTGTTACTGGTTTCTGGGATGGAACTCTCGGAGACTGATGACCGGGTTTTTCAGAAGTGTCCTTTTCTGTCAAAGTTGCTTCTTCTCTTCATTTGCCAAAACTAGAATTCAGGACACAGTATATTGCCCCTCTGTTCAGAGAGGATTTTTAATTAAATTCAGTGGTTACCGAACAGTGAAGATACCCATTGGCCTTGTCTACTTTATATTCTCTACAGTACTGAGTACATCATCAGCATTCAAATACTTAATAGTAATCTCACTTTGATGTACTGGTATTATACTGGCAGAATCAGGCCCCTTGCATCTTTCTAAAGGTTATGGAAAGGTATGACAGTAAGCAGAACAAGGCCACGTTTTAATGTCTTCTCTGCTCCTCTCTTTCCACTAAAGGTCACATTTTTCAGTAGACGTACGGACTGCATCATCGGGAGGACTGATTTTTTTTGTGGGAAATAAGCCTGAGAGCTCTTATATAGCTCTTTACATTTCAAAGGGTCGTTTTGTCTTTTCATTTGGTGCTGGAGGAAAGAAAATTAAAATCAAAAGCAAAGCAAAATACAATGATGGGCAGTGGCATACTGTAAGTATTATGACATTTAGGACAAAATTAACTGTGTGAACCATTGCAAAACATGACCCAGCACTTAATATGCACAGCCGTAAGTGCTCAGCATTTTAAAATGCCGGGAGTATATTCACCTCAACCTTGTGGAGCTAGTTCATATTGCTGAAGGTTCGTGTGGATGACAGGTCTTCGTTGTCAAAAGTCTCACGGCAGTGGCCTAGTTCTAATGCAGTTAGGATTGTGACAATACTTGTATTACTTTAGGAAAGTTCCCCAAAAAAGGGAACATTAAGGTAGGTAGTATGTGTCTGTAGGATAGAGACATTATGGTTTAAGGCGTTATTCTGATGCCCGTAGGCATCTAGAAAGTCAGTGGAATTACTCTGGTTATATACCGGAGTAATGAAAAACAAGGAACCTGGATAACTGATGCTGTGCAAAATACTCCTAGTTTTTGAACGATAAGGTATTTGAAAAAACATTTTGCCCACCTACTTTCTTTTTATTTTTGCTAGTTTCAAGTGAGCCTCAAAAATGCATGCTGATTTTAGGACTATACTGTCTATAACTTGATGGTTAGAGTTTTCAGAAGTACCAAAATGATTTAGGAGCACAAGTTCCATTGACTTTCATTGGGACTTGTGCTTCTACCTCACATAAGTGATTTTGAAATTCTACCCAATGTGTCTAATGGTAATTATGCTTTTCCCCCACAAAGGTGGTATTCAATATGGATGGGAAGAATGGCCATCTTATTATTGATGGTCTGAGGGCCAGGGAAGGAAAACTGGCAAGTAATTCCACCTTCAGCACTAAGCCACCAGTCTATCTGGGTGGGCTTCCATCCCTGAAAGTACAGGTAAATCATGGAGATTTGGGGGTGTTTTTTTTCATTGCACTGCAGATGAAGACACTGAAGTATTGTAAAGGGCAGTCATGATGAGAGGGATTTAGATTACTAAGGCCATCTATACGTAGTGTCCACAAATTCCTAATTATAGACACACACCCCTTCCCCAACTGTGTGCCCAGCCTTCAGCTTGACATAAATTATCAGCACTTTACTCTATAAATTGATTGCAGCCATGTGCTGCTCCTGATTCCCCTTTACCTGCAAAAGTCAAATTCCTCTTTTCTCCAAGAGCACCCTTTCCCCTTAGAGCATTCACTTCAGCAGATCCTTAAGGTGTCTCCAGCTAAACTAGATTTAGTAGTATTCAGTACCAGATGGAGGGATTCCCACTTACTAATCACTATGATTTTAGGAGGGATTATAGTTGTAGAACCTGATTCTAATCTTAGATATGCATTACCTCTGTTATCTTTAAAAATGACCTGTTAGGTATGTGCATCACTACACAATAGCTGTTTGGGGGTGGGTGAGTGCTTAGTATTTGAAATCAGAATTAGACTGTTAGATTGTCAACATTTGGATGTATCATTGGAAAACAGCTATTCTACAAATAAGATTTTGCAATAACCCTTTCAAGATTTCAACATTTCTAGCACGCTTGACTCTTTCATAGTTTACTGGCATTTCTTTCATGACATAGTACACATTTTCACTGTACCAGGGACAGTCTTTAGGTGCATTTCATACTTGGGTTTTCTGCCATCAAACAATGCTAAAGAACTGCTTGGCTGATCTGTTATTAAAATAAAAGCCAGCATGCTCTAATTTATTGTTATATTATTATTAATTTATTATTATTATTATTTATTCATGTTTTTAAATATGTTTTCAGAATATACCAAGAAAGAGTTTTGTAGGTTGCCTGAGAAATTTTAAAATGAATGGAAAGCTCATGAATACTCCTCATCGGAACACTGGGGTCCCTCCATGTTTGGATGGCTCTTTGGAGCCTGGGATATATTTCTTTAATGAAGGGGGATATATCGTCATTGGTAAGTAGTGTAGCAATCGCTATGTGAGCTATGTCTTTATTCTATAATCCACATAGATGGATAGAGACATAGTCATATAGCTATCAGTTTATTATATCAGACAGATATAGCTCCATGTTGTGTGTGTGTATATATAGGTGATACTTTTCCCCTTTTTAATGTGCTGTTCTAATTATTCTCCCTCCTCCCCTTCTCACACCTGCAGATAACTCTTTTGTGATGGGTTTGGAATTTAAGATCATATTTAACATTCGTGTGAGAAGCCTAACAGGAGTCCTACTCCATACTGGAAACAAACAAGGCAACTATTTAACTGTTTACATGGAAGCAGGAAAGGTGAGTGTGGGGTTTATTTCTGTTTGAACTGTATTACCATAACTAAGAAGAGAGACACCTTACTTTGAACACAAAACTAACTTCGTACAAAAGAAAACCAAATTAAAAATACGTTTAAAAACTTCATGATAGTGTCTTATAACCATCTCTGTGGAGCGTGAACCTTACATTTGCTACCATACCAGTATGAGGAGCTTCCATTGTATGCACACAGGCTTCCATCAGGCAGCTCCATGATAGTCAGTGCAGGGTGAAGGGGAGTGTCAGAGAACCCTCCTCTCCTCAGGACAAGGAGCACTTGTGGTACTCTGCTCCTCCAAAAATCTACCAGGGTTTAGGCCAGTGGATCATGGAACCATGTGCCCTCACTTCTCCCTTAGCCTTTGCCAGGCTGCTAGGAAGAGTGCAACCATTGAGCACCGACTGCTCTGTGCAGCTCCCTGTGTAGTTTCTCCGTAGCTTTCTGCACATACCCACTGCAGAATCTCAGCAGTTCTATTTTAGTATCGTGTTCAATAGCGAAGGGTGTCTCAGGGGAGTTGAAGGAAACCTGGGGAAGGAGGCAAGGGGGTGGATTTATGTGTGTATAGAATACATACTATCCTCTCTTAGGACTCTTTAAATGGAATCTACCTTCCTTTAAGGAAGACTGTTTGGGAGTGCAAATATTTTGACTGTGCCTTTTAAAGTGTTGGTGAAATGCACCAGTCAGTGAGTTCAGTAAATTGTTGAGAGTTGGATATTCTTTTGTCACTTCTTTCTTTTCCCTAGTAACTTGAAAAATGACTGTTTTACAGCTCACTGCCTCTGGAAATAATGGTGCTGCAGAGTTCCAGACATCCGTCACTCCTCAGCAGTCTCTATGTGATGGACAGTGGCACTCCATAGCAGGTACTGTATCCTCTTGCCTGCTCTTCTGAAACTGAAAGGGGTGGGAAGAACAAAAAAAACTGCCGCAGCCCAAATCTAATGCCTAACCTTTTATACACTAAATAATTCCATTGCTGTTTTTTCTAAGAACACCCTTTAGAATAATAACAGGTTTTAATTATTTAAGACTGCATGTAGGGAAGAGAACCTTTGGACTTTGACGTTGAACGCTTTCTCATCCCCATAGGTATTTTGGTATATGTCAGTTTGACTTGGAAATATAATGAAATAAAACTTCCCCTATAAAATCACATTCCTGCAAGACAAACACTTCTTAAAATAGTAGGTCATGGCTAGTGGATGCTTGACTGGAGCAAAGTTACTGATTTACCAAATTCCTTACAGTAACTCAGAAACAGAACATTGTGCACCTAGATGTGGATGCAAAGAGCAACTACACCATTGGATCCTCTGCCCCACTTTCTGCTAACGTGGGTCATCCGCTGTATTTTGGAAGAGTTCCAGGTAATATTACTTCAAGTTAATGTTTTGTTGCTCCTCCTGGTGTTTTGTTTCTTTTTTTGAAAGAAAAAAAATCAAACACACTACGGGCCATATCACCTCCTATAAGGGAAAAAACACTCAGGTGACAGGAGACTTAACTTGTATTATCTCATCATTTTTTGTCAGGTAGGCAGGGTCTTGCGTGCTTCCTCTCTCTCTCTCACACACACACTATGTCTACAGTACAGGCTGGCATAGCCCTGTAGCATAGATGCAGCCTACGCCATTAGAAGGCATTTTTCTGTCTGTGTGGGAACACCACCTCCCTGAACAACATTAACCACCTCAACAGAAGCACTCTTCAGTCGACATAGCTATGTCTACACTGGGGCTTAGGTTGGCATAGCTACATCAGTCAGGGGAGTAGTTTTTTTCATACCTCAACTTATGTAGCTATGCCAATATAACTTTCATGTGTCCACCAAACCCCCTCTCCCCGCCCCCCACCAAAACAATGCTCACAAAAAGCCACTCCACCCATATAGTCCAAAACTCCTGAGAAGGTTCACATACTCCTTTTGTCATAGGTGAGGGCTTGAGATGAATGTATCCTTCCAGTTATGTTAACTGAAGGGTGCATTCACACCCATCAATCTCACTGAGGTTTTAACTCAACCCATAGCAAGGTTTCACCCAGTTCATATCAACAGCAAAACATGATAAAATGTGCAATAATTTTTTTAATTATTTTATTTACCATAGTAAAGTAGTTTAGTTGAACGTGGAATGTTGGTATCATATTACATTCTGAAAGCAAAGACTATCCAATCCTCTCAATAATCAGAGATATCAAAGGGAACATTTTAAAGCCACCAGCCTGTTGTATTCAGTGCTTTACAAAACAGCTCATATTATTTAGCTGCTCTTTCTTCCTTGTCTTTACAGCAAATTTGGAAACACCGTGGCTTCCTGTTCGGGACTCGTTCCTTGGCTGTCTACAGAACATTAAAATAAATGACAAACCTGTCTCTGTCAGCAAAATTTCAGAGGTTCATGGTGCAGTCAGCTTGACTGGATGCCCTGCCAAATAACTTTGCCATTACATAATAAGGGAATTATTTGTACCCTCGTTGGGTTGGGTCTTCTGATGTACTGTATGAATTACTGCAATATGGGTTCTCCTTCCGTGATCACTGTGTTACTCTTGTCTATTATGATGTTCAAAACGGCTTACAAGTTAATGCATCTTCTGGAAGGGTGGCCTGTGCCAAAGCTAATTAAAAATGTTGGCTTTGTTAGAGTCCTTATTAAATTTGATTGCTTTCCTGGGTAATTCATTGGGTGTGTGAGATATATACACAAAATATAAAATAGTATTGTTTATACACGTAGTGGGCCAAATGCTGCTTTCGTCCTCCCTGGTATAGCATTAAAATAACTCCATTGACTTAGCAGGAGTTATTTTGAGTTTACACTGGTGAGAGTGACTACAGAATCTGGCCTAATATAAATAATTTTATAAAAATATATACATTTCTTTGGGTTGATGAACAGTGTTTATACTGAAGTGTACATTAATGTTAAAAATAATAATATAAATGGAGTCTGAAGCACTTTAAAGAGTGGAACTCTGGGAGATTGTTGCTGTGTTAAGAGTTCTGGGGCCAATAAATGCAATATGCTCTTTTTAAGACTTCCATATTCTTATTTGGTTGTAAAGACTAAATTCTTTTAACACAGCTTTTTCCTTAACTTGTTTTTCACCACGGCCAAATCCTGCTTGGTTTATGTGAGTAAGCCCATTAACTTCAAGGAGACAGCTTGCCCGAGTAAGTGGGACTGGGCCCATTGTTTCTGGTCCACAGAATTTAGATATGAAACACTTCTGATTAGGATAACTTTTCCTGTGGCTTTCAGAACCAGTAGATGCTCTGTTTTTCCTGATGAAATGAAGACAAGACCGAATTATTAACACTGAAGTATCGAGCACACTATCACTTATTCAGCACGAACTGCAACACTAAAACCAAGAAAATCCTTAGTTTGACATTCAAGTTTGTCTGACCAGGATCCCTTACCCCACAGAACCCTGTTTGCATTATTATGGATGTGGGGCTGGGCTGAGTAGATGTTGTAAGGCTTCAATTACCGCATTCATTCAAGCCCAGCATTTTCACCCTATTTTAGTCCACTTCCCATCCCCAGTGTAGAGCCCCTATCTTTGTCTGAAAACTGCACTCGCTCTGCATCTTCCAAGGCTAGGCGAGTCTCTTTGGAAGCTCTTATGTTGTTCCTAAAGTCAGCCACGAGGTGGCATAAGAGAGCAGTAGAAACAAACCTCAGCTCCCACAGCCTGTGGGGTTCATCTCCACGATGTGTCCAGTGCCTCCAGCCCAAGATTCAGCAACCCTGTCTATGTTTGTGTGTTTGGCACAACATGCAGTATGGGTAGTAAAACATGCTGCCTAGCAAGAGGGCCCTTATGGATTTGAGCATTAATTTCCTAAAAAATCTTGTGGCTTCAATGCTTGTGTTTGAAAATCAAACCAAAAAACCTCCATTATACCAAATCTGTGTGTCACTGCTTTTCTGTGGCTATTCTGTTAGGGGCAAAGCCAGCCCTCTCTTTGCCCTTATGGAGGGTTCTGTAGCAGCATAGCCAGGGTAGTTCTGCTGCTCTGTAGTGGGGGGTGAGGGGTGAACAGAGCGTGAGGAAACTGCACAGAGGATGAGCTGTGACAGGGACTCAAGGATATGGTGCTGCATGGATCCACCTGTATCACACCCCTGGAGGTGGTCTAACAACCCTTAAGCTATTTCAGCAGAGAGCAAGCAGCAGCTAGATGGTATTTATATCGGATGTGTCTCCACACCGTTCAAGTAGCTTTCCAATGGGTAAGTTAGCCAAAAGTATTGAAAAGTGCAGTTATTTTACAACCGTAGTTGGCATTAACATTTCCCAGTGCAGGAAAGGAAAAACAATAAAAGATATGGAAAAATTCTCCAACAATTCCCCAGCAGTATTCCCATAATTCCTATCTGCCAAACTGCTCCCCGCAGCAGATTCTCCCTGACTCACAAAGTAGTGATGAGTCAGTCTAATCCTCCTCCCCACAGCCCAGAAAGGGCAAGCTCTTGTTTTTCATAAATTCTAAGGCCGGGGGGACTATTGTGATCATCTAGTCTGACCTCCTGTGTAGCACAGGCCATAGAATGTCCTCAAAGTAATTCCTAGTTTTGCATAGTTGAGATTTAGTATCACAAACCAAGGCAGATCTTGAATTCCAATCCCCTGGCAATTGGTTTCATTTAACCAGGGCTAGTTCTAGTGCTGACTGGAAATATATTTAGAAAGATTTATTGAGTAAGCTCTAGTGATTTGTAAGTGTTACTTTAAAAGCTGACAGGCCCTAATATGTATTGTCGTGTTGCAAAGTCAGTTCTGTTTTTCATCATTTCTTCAGTCATGTTGTTCTCATAGTTGACTGGTCATCCCATAGTATAAGATTGTCTGGCAACTTGTGCCAACAAGTAAAACAATCAAGAGCTTGGATATATGCACCTAAACACAAATAAAAAAAAATGGGCTGATAAACACCTGCTGAAAATCCTTTAGAGTTTAGATCCCAACAGTCACTGGGCAAGCCCTACTTTACAAAGAAATCTGTTTCTGATTAGATTATGCTGGTAATTTTAAAAAATCTGATTACAAGAAGAAATTCAGGTACTAAACAGTGAGTTACAGATCATATATTACACCTGATCTGTGTATGAAATATTCTGAGCTTTCCCAAATGGAAACCATCTTCTTTCCCGAAAATGAGGGTTTGTTCATTTGAATAGCTCCAGCTCACCAACAGTAGAAATTATGTACTGAAAAAATTACTTTTGTTTAAATTCTGCGAGGAATTCATTTAGGTGTAAAAACACCCCCGCAAATTTGTATTTATTTTATATAAGTCAAGAATGATTGAATCCTATTCTCTGATCAAAAGTTGGCCACATGCAGTATCATAGAATCATAGAATATCCGGGTTGGAAGGGACCTCAGGAGGTCATCTAGTCCAACCCCCTGCTCAAAGCAGGACCAATCCCCAATTTTTGCCCCAGATCCCCCAATGGCCCCCTCAAGGATTGAACTCACAACCCCGGGTTTATAGCAGGCCAATGCTCAAACCACTGAGCTATCCCTCCCCCAAGTACTTGATAACAATCCAGCCCAAGTTTAGTAATGTCATTATAATTATGAACATTACTAAGGCACTCATACCAAGCCCTCTGCAATTCTCCAGGACAATGTGTGGGCCCGATCCAAAGTCCACTGAAGACAACGGAAAGACCTGCTGAATTCAATTGAATTTGAATCAGGCTCTTTATGGATATTTTTTTAAAAAAATACATATTTTCTAAATAACTATTCTATGGTATCTGCCCATCCTCCTTCCAGTTACACATACAGTATTGAAAAATAAAACTGCCGTATATAAGAGAGTGGAACACGGTCTCCATATAGCAAATATGACTATTCTTACAGAAACACAATTCTTACATTGGTTAAACCCATGCACTGGCTAAACAAGTAAAAGGCTGCTGTTGGCAAAAGAGAGACAAGAAGCAGGTTGAGTAGAGAGCCCTTCAGTACCTGGCTTGGAGGCTAGGGAGAGGCAAATATGAAAATACAACAGCCAGTAAAACAACATACCAGCATCCCATCTTCCCAGTAAAGAGGATGGAACAAGAAGCAAATGTGATACAGCTAATATAACAATCACACTGAAACCTCAAAAAGAAAAGGAGGACTTGTGGCACCTTAGAGACTAACAAATTTATTTTATGCTCAAATAAATTGGTTAGTCTCTGAGGTGCCACAAGTCCTCCTTTTCGTTTTGCGGATACAGACTAACACGGCTGCTACTCTGAACACTGAAACCTGCAACCTCCTCTTCAGCTTCCCAATTCTGTCCAACACCCTACTGTTAAAATCAGTTTTCTTAACCAGCATCCTGTCTTGCCCTCCCACCTTGAGTCCCTGCCCTGGCTTCCTATTTCCTTCCACATCAAATTCCGTCTCTCGTCTTCACCCTTAAGGCTCTCTACACCTCTCCCCCTGCCCACAGACCATCGCTGGATCCTCCACACGTGCACATCATTTGCCAGTTCCGCTCACTTTGATGCATCTCTGGTCTCCCACAAGCAATTCCATAGCACCCCTTATTTCTGTAAGAACTGCCACCTCCCTGTGTGCAAAGTTGCCTCATTCTCCTTCATCAAAACCTCCCTCAAAACCCATTACTTCCTGGATAGCCTTCCACTGCTGACACCCTCCCTGCTCTCTTCCTGATTGTACTTAGATGTTCAGATATAAGCAAACAAACTCAGTATATGGGAGGAACTTACATGTAGTGTGTGTAACAGTCTCATAAGCTTCACTGTTGAATCAATTCACTAGCTGTGCCCCCTACCTCCACCCATTGTTTGTCTTCCCTTATAGCCCCACTGTGGTATGTCTAATTTAGACTGTAAACTCCATGTGACCTGTCACTTTCAGTCTTTAAAGCAAAGCCAGTACACTTGTGGTACTGTATAAATAATAAAAAATCATTAATAATAGCAAAAAACGTCACACTGAATAGTCTTCTCAGCATTCCAGCAAGGTCCCAAATGCGCTCATAACCATCGAGGCCCTAATTCTCCTCTCACTCACACTGTTGTGAGCCAGTAATAACTACACTGATTTCAGAGGCTCTCCACCAGCGTAAAACAGTCAAGGACCCTGAGTCTCCTCTCCCATACACCAATATAAAACTAGTGTAAGGGAGAGGGGGATCATCAGGCCCTTAAATCATTTTCTAGGACTATTATTATTTATTTGTATTATCATAGCGCCTAGGAGCCCTAGTCATAGACCAAAACCCCATTGTACAAATGCAGAACAGAACGATAGACTCAGCCATCTTTCACTGAAGGCTGCATCCCAGGTCAGATTGTCATACAAACCCAAAAACTACATTAAAAGTCCATTATTAAAGTTGCAAAGTGAAGCACGCGAAAGTTAGGAAATGCCAGAATTAAGGTTGCCTGGGCAATCTGAATTCAGCTCCCTTGTACCGAGGCATTCGGAAAAAATCTGTAATTACATGATGACATACTCTTTTTTCCACAGGACCACTACCTTACCCAGGGGGCCAGATCCTCAGCCAGTGAAAATCAGCCAAGGGTAAAGACTTTGACAGCTACACTGATTTACACTAGCGGAGACCATGGTCCAATGATTTCAGTGGAGTTACTTCTGATTTACACTGCTGTGAGAGCACAATCAGGCCATAAGTGGAAACATTTTGAATGTTCAATTCTTGTAACTTCACATTCTCTTGCTAGAGGAGGCATCTGTTCGCAAGCAGTCGCTAAAGGAGACATTTGGCCCTTTGGCATTCTTGGGGGGAAAAGTGATTCCAAACTATTCATGTGTATTGAGACCAAAAACCAAGCACCAGGAAAAATTGCTGCTAATCTTCACCATGAATTAATTAAAAAGGAATGAAAAGGTTAAACCCTCCCACAGTAGCCTGAAATGCCATCAAAGAGATCGTGGGCCTGAATCTCAGAGCAATGCTGATTTACACAGGTAAGGATTTTGGTTCTTTTTCTGGAAATTGAGAGAACACTATAATAATATTTTTGAGGAATAGATATAAAGTGACTTTGTTATGAAGAGTCAAAATAAAGAACATTTTGTTTAGTCCAGAAGGGCCTCTTGGCCTCCCATGGAAAAACCCATGGAGAGGATAAAGTAGTTAAAAAACTCTGCAACGGACACATGCTCCTCTCTAGAGGCAATAAGTTCAAGCTACATGGAGGCAGCAAGGGGCCCAGCTATCAAACCTTGCAACACAGAGAATCTGTGCAAAAATTAGGTTCTGATTCTGTGCGTCTATACTGCTTCCCGTGTCCCCCAACAACCTCCCTGTACATGTCCTCCTGTTACTGAGCAGCATTCATTCCTGCCAGTTTTCCCAGCATCAGGTTGTCAGGGGAGCTGCACAGAACTGATTCGCTGTGGCTCCACCTCTTCCGTGGCCAGACACTCCCCTGCAACACAATGGTGTTCACTCAGAAGGGATCCCAGAGCATGGAGGTGAGGGAGGGGAAGAAGGATGGTGTGAAAAGCTGTCACTTTCCCATATTTTTTTTCTGCTTTCTGACCCTTCTTTCTCTTCTTTGCTCCAATTTGAATGGTGGACGAAAACATCTGGCCTCTTACGACAGATAACCAAATTTACATGCATGCAACTACCAGCTAATTAAACACGTCCGTCTGCAGCTGCAAACAGCAATTAGTCATCTTGAAAGCTTCCCACACCTCTTCCTGCCTATTTTTCTGTCCCCATTAAGAATACCAGCTGAAGCACATATCTCCTCTGTGGCACATTGAAAGCTGAGCTCCTTATGTTTATGAAGAATGTTGTGTGACTAGCTTAAGCCCCTTGGTGCAGCTTTGATAGGGCGGAACTGAACCTTTGCTTATTTTAATCAATTCTGAGAACAACAGTGCTTTTTGTATAACAAGTGATGTAATCAACCTAAATCCAAGCACCATAACTTCATCCAGATCAAATACTTGCATTGAAAGAAAAGATAGGATTGGGGCCTTTGGTTTGGTTCCTAAGTCTGTCCCCTGGCCTCTAGGGAAGATTCATTTCTGGCTCAGAACTTCGTGGCAGACCCCTGTCTCCCTGCATCTGGACAAAACAAAAACCTGAATCCAAGCACCTTTAAACTGTAGGGAAGTTTGGCTCTGCATCTGAATTTTGCACCTCAGATCCATCTCAACTTAAAAGGCCTATAACTAAACTGGATCACGATCACACCAAGTAAATTCACAAATCCTACCACTGCCTTCACTGCTGTGCAGTCCACTGGCAATGGAATCATGGGTGCAGTTTGCTGAACATACAGGAGTGGGAAACATAAGGGAGGTCCTCATCCCTTTTGTGACAGAGCCCAGGACTTTGGACAGGTGGAATAAGTGTTGTTATCAGCTGCAAGTGAAGAACTGCACATAAGAAGCCACCGGCAATGCATAACAAGTTGTATTGGTTCTACAAAACCAAGGTAATATGCAGTGTATTCTTGAGTGCTATCTACGGGCACCTTATCTATCAATAAAGCTCTCCTGCAACAGGGGCCAGGGCAGGCAGTGGTGGGGGGTAGGGACTAGGGTGACCAGATGTCCCAATTTTATAGGGACAGTCCCAATATTTGGGACTTTATCTTATATAGGTGCCTATTACCCCCCACTCCCTGTCCCGATTGTTCACACTTTCTAACTGGTCGCTCAAGTAGGGACAGGCTAGAGAAGGCAGGCCTATAGGAAGTTACAGGGCAACTATAGCTATTGGAATGTGGTAGGTTCCATGAAATGACTACTTTATTTTGAAGATGGGGATTATTCATCCAACCCACCTCACATCTGCCTTCTTGAGCTGAGCTGGGCAATGGATTTGCCTTTAACTGTGAGTCTGGCAATTATGCAAGCATCTTTGCTAAGCAATCCCTAAATGTGTTTGAAATGAAATTCTTCAGTATATTTAGTAACACTTCCATCTGACTTATTTATGTATTTTATTGATTTCTGCTGCCTCTCTCTTGCACTATTAGCTAGGCCCTTTAAATTATGACAGTTGAACGAACATAAATTACATATGCCACTCAAATTAATTGGTGGTTTAAAATCAGAACTACTGCTACCATAACTTTCCCAGAAAACTTTAGTAGGTGAGGATCAAAACAATTCAAGTAATTAAATTAAAGCCAAACAGATACAGTAAAGAAAATCATGGAGGTTTTCATCATGGCCTGAAACATTTAAAAATATGCATAAGATCAACTGTTTGCAATGTTTTAGATCATTTTCAAATTATCAATACAGTAATTAACAAATTTATAACTTCCAATTGCTATAGTTTATCAGTGTGGTTTTATTTCTCATAGTAACTTGGGTACAAAGATCCTAAAGAAAATAAAAAATGAGGAAGAAACGTACTTCTGAAAACCTGTGTGAAAATAGTTATATGTTTTATATGGGTGCCAAGAAGTCTGTTGGGAGATCAATAGTTAATGCAAATGAAGTATATGGTTCTTTGGAAGCACCAGTGTCCTTTAACAATTATGAAGAAACCCTGACCAAAGATACTGATGGGCATCGTTATTACACATATGGGTAGTTTGAGTATAGATGCCCTGAAGCAAGCGCATTCCATACCAAATCCAGGCAAAAATGTTAAGACTAATTTCTAGGAGAAGTGAATTAGTTCTTTCATTTGGAACCCTTTGAAAGTTCAGATATATGCTGACATATCTGAATGAAGGCAAACTACTCTGCAGACACATGTAGATCTGTGCCTGCTTGAAAGTATATGGCTGCATTGGCATGTGCTGATCGACATCACGTATAAGTGAGCTCAGTAGAATTCATAGCATTTATAGAATGTGTCAAATAATGTCTACAGGCCTCAATAAAGCCCTGAACGTGGTGGGCTTCAACTTTGTTATATGGATAAGGGAGTGACTATAATCATGTAACCGTCCCCCCCACCAGGTCATGATGCTAACACTGGTATCACAGGGATCTACAACACATGCCCATGGTGCCTTCTATAATAGCACTAATGTCATGAAGTCCTACCATGAATCTATGCAGAAGCCCTCCTCTGCCCACTCTGTTTCACCTAGTATCGCTTCTGTCTCCACTACCCTTTGTTCCTTTTCTTCTGCCTCCAGCCTCCTGCAGTTCTCTCCTTCTGCTCCTGCTCCTCTCTCTTGTTCTCCTCTTTCTACCTCTGATCTATCCAGTTAATCTACTCTCCCCTGCCTCTGATTCCTCCACCAGCTGATCTCCTAGGCATCCACCTAATTAGAGCAAGAAGAGAGCAAAATGAGGGGGATGAGGGCTACCTTCTTGGCTCCAGCACAACTGAGCTCCCAATGCACCTGCCATGACAGCATCAGGAAAGCCGTTGTGCTAAGCCCTTGAAGATGGATGCAGTCTTGGGATAAAATTCAGTCATAATAAATAATTAGCCTGCTTTAGTACATGACTATATAAATACCTTTCTGCATTGCTGTCAATGGATCTCAATAAAGGAAAGGGCATGCCAGAGTGAAAGCTATCCTGTTTCCAATTATAACAGAAACTCCCTATTATGAATGTTTTTGTTACTCAGTCTTTTTGTATTGATTTACCTAAGTGTAGTGTGGTTAGCTGCCTGCATCTCTGTGCTGCTGATATAATAGTTCATCATAATGTTAATAAGAGCTCTGGACGGAGGTGAAATGGCTTTCATAGTCCACACTAGTATTTCCCCAGCATCCTTCTCTCAGCAACTCAGTATTATCTTCAGAAATGATCCTCTGTCAAACTCATTGCTGACTTGATGGGTTGGACAGATGTGTGCACATACACTCCCTCTCACTCTCTCCCCTCCAAACAGGGAATTATACCACTGTAGGATCTATTTTTTGCTATATTGTTTATAGGATTTGAAGCTTGAGAGCCTAAGGGGAAATGTAAACTGAAACACCTGAGAAAGAAATGTATAATTTAAAAAATGATGAGATTGTAGGATGTGTATGTGTGTGGTTACAACTCTTAAAAAAACCAACAGTCGTGTGAAAGAGCTATTAAAATAATAAAGAAGTGGGGGAAGAGAGAGAGAGAAGAATGCTGACTGGAGGAGGTGCAACTGAGTAAAATAAGAACATAAGAATGGCCATAATGGGTCAGACCAAAGGTCCATCCAGCCCAGTATCCCATCTACCGACAGTGGCCATGCCACGTGCCCCAGATGCCAAACAGGTAATGATCAAGTGATCTCTCTCCTGCCATCCATCTCCACCCTCTGACAAACAGAGGCTAGGGACACCATTCCTTACTCATCCTGGCTAATAGCCATTAATGGACTTAACCTCCATGAATTTACCCAGTTCTCTTTTAAACCCGGTTATAGTCTTAGCCTTCACAACCTCCTCAGGCAAGGAGTTCCACAGGTTGACTGTGCGCTGAGTGAAGAAGAATTTCCTTTTATTTGTGTAACCCTTCTGCCCGTCAGAGTTGGCAGCAACAAAGGCCGGGTTCAGTATCTAGGGGTTCCATTCCAATAACACAATGCAAAACTGGCTCGAGCCCCCACCCAGTGACCTGGGACAAATATATACCACCCCGCTGGGCGCCTCTAAGAGGCAATACTTCCCCTCTCGCAAGCACAGAGTCTGAGTATAGCAAAAGCCTTTTAATAACAGAGAGAAACAATGTGGCATTATGTTGGGGAAACACCACCAACAGGATTCATAACACAACCCACGAGCAAAAACCCACCCCAAGCAAATTGGGCCTTTGGTTCTTGAGTCCAGCAACCCAAAAGTCACCCAAAGTCCCAAAAGTCCAACAACCCAAAAGTCTCTGTCCCTGGTCAGTGCAGCCCCAGAGTTCAAAAGTTTATCTGCAGAGTTTTACCTCCCAACCTGGGTGGAAATGGGGGGGGGGGTTAAGGGGCATCTTACGTGGTCCGAAGCCAATTGCCCCATCTCTCTGTGGGGCTCTGCTCTGCTCCACCAGCCATCCCACAAGTTGCTCTGCTCTGGCAGCCGCTCCGCTCCACCAACCATCCCGTGAGCTGCTCCAGCCATCTGGTAAACTGCTCTGCTTCGCTCCACTAGCCGTCCCATGAGCTACTCCAGCTGTCCCGCAAACTGCTCTGCAATATAGCTTCGGGGCCCCCCGCTACTTAACACAATGCTCAGTAATTTTAGCTCTTTAGTGATTTCAGCTTTTAATAGGGGAGCCTCAGTGCTGGTACTCCATTGGCCCAAAGTGATTTCAGCTTAGCAGCTTGTAACTAGACTCCTATTGGAATCAAAACTAGCTCTGATATTCCACAGTAGAGAGAGGAGACAGCACAATTAGTATATAAGACCCTCAGCAGGGGCCCATACCACCAGGCATTAATACCTGTCCCCAGCCTCTCTCCCTTCACTGGGTTTTGGAACCCATGACACTTGCCTAGCGAGTGCTGCTTAGTTGATGGTGAGTCCCTCCATCATAACAAAGGCCAAGTATAGTTCCACTGTCCTTGGTTCACGTAATCAGAATAATAACAGTTTATTCCTGCCCCAATAACAGAGAAACTGGGCTCCTACAGCAGCCGAAGTGACCATCTAGGCGGAGTGGGTGTGCCTATGCAAATGAGATCAGCCTCTGAAGTTCTTTTCCACAACCCACCACGACTCACCACCAGATGTCAGGGTAGAGCTCATCCTGACTCTGCTTACATTTGTTTTAAACTTGCTACCCATTAATTTCATTTGGTGGCCCCTAGTTCTTATATTATGGGAACAAGTAAATAACTTTTCCTTGTTCACTTTCTCCACACCACTCATGATTTTATATACCTCCATCATATCCCCCCTTAGTCTCCTCTTTTCCAAGATGAAAAGTCCTAGCCTCTTTAATCTCTCCTCATATGGGACCCGTTCCAAACCCCTAATCATTTTAGTTGCCCTTTTCTGAACCTTTTCTAATGCCAGTATATCTTTTTGAGATGAGGAGACCACATCTGTACGTAGTATTCAAGATGTAGGTGTACCATGGGTTTATATAAGGGCAATAAGATATTCTCTGTCTTGTTCTCTATTCCATTTTTAATGATTCCTAACATCCCATTTGCTTTTTTGACTGCTGCTGCACACTGCATGTATGTCTTCAGCAAACTATCCATGATGACTCCAAGATCTTTCTCCTGATTAGTTGTAGCTAAATTAGCCCCCATCATATCATATGTATAGTTGGGATTATTTTTTACAATGTGCATTACTTTACATTTATCCACATTAAATTTCATTTGCCATTTGGTTTCTCAATCATTTAGTTTTGTGAGATCTTTCTGAAGTTCTTCACAGTCTGCTTTGGTCTTCTATCTTAAGCAGTTTAGTATCATCTGCAAACTTTGCAACCTCACTGTTTACACCTTTCTCCAGATCATTTATGAATAAGTTGAATAGGATTGGTCCTAGGACTGACCCTTGGGGAACACCACTAGTTACCCCTCTCCAGTCTGAAAATTTACCGTTTATTCCTACCCTTTGTTCCCTGTCTTTTAACCAGTTCTCAGTCCATGAAAGGATCTTCCCTCTCATCCCATGACAACTTAATTTATGTAAGAGCCTTTGGTGAGGGATCTTGTCAAAGGCTTTCTGGAAATCTAAGTACACTATGTTGGTTGAGTTCAGGATCCTGACACAGGGAAGAAAGGTAAGCAGCAGGATACGGACCCTGGACTTCAGGAAAGCAGACTTCGACTCTCTCAGGAAATGGATGGGTAGGGTCCCCTGGGGGACTAACATGAAGGGGAAAGGAGTCCAGGAAAGCTGGCTGTATTTCAAGGAATCCCTGTTGAGGTTACAGGGACAAACCATCCCGATGAGTCAAAAGAATAGTAAATATGGCAGGCGACCAGCTTGGCTTAACAGTGAAATCCTAGCAGATCTTAAACATAAAAAAGAAGCTTACAAGAAGTGGAAGGTTGGACATATGACCAGGGAAGAGTATAAAAATATTGCTCGGGCATGTAGGAATGAAATCAGGAGGGCCAAATCGCACCTGGAGCTGCAGCTAGCAAGAGATGTCAAGAGTAACAAGAAGGGTTTCTTCAGGTATGTTGGCAACAAGAAGAAAGCCAAGGAAAGTGTGGGCCCCTTACTGAATGAGGGAGGCAACCTATTGACAGAGGATGTGGAAAAAGCTAATGTACTCAATGCTTTTTTTGCCTCTGTCTTCACTAACAAGGTCAGCTCCCAGCCTGCTGCGCTGGGCATCACAACATGGGGAGTAGATGGCCAGCCCTCTGTGGAGAAAGAGGTGGTTAGGGACTATTTAGAAAAGCTGGACGTGCACAAGTCCATGGGGCCGGACGAGTTGCATCCGAGAGTGCTAAAGGAACTGGCGGCTGTGATTGTAGAGCCATTGGCCATTATCTTTGAAAACTCATGGCGAACGGGGGAAGTCCGAGATGACTGGAAAAAGGCTAATGTAGTGCCAATCTTTAAAAAAGGGAAGAAGGAGGATCCTGGGAACTACAGGCCAGTCAGCCTCACCTCAGTCCCCGGAAAAATCATGAGCAGGTCCTCAAAGAATCAATCCTGAAGCACTTACATGAGAGGAAAGTGATCAGGAACAGTCAACATGGATTCACCAAGGGAAGGTCATGCCTGACTAATCTGATCGCCTTCTGTGATGAGATTACTGGTTCTGTGGATGAAGGGAAAGCAGTGGATGTATTGTTTCTTGACTTTAGCAAAGCTTTTGACACGGTCTCCCACAGTATTCTTGTCAGCAAGTTAAAGAAGTATGGGCTGGATGAATGCACTATAAGGTGGGTAGAAAGTTGGCTAGATTGTCAGGCTCAACGGGTAGTGATCAATGGCTCCATGTCTAGTTGGCAGCCAGTGTCAAGTGGAGTGCCCCAGGGGTCGGTCCTGGGGCCGGTTTTGTTCAATATCTTCATAAATGATCTGGAGGATGGTGTGGATTGCACTCTCAGCAAATTTGCAGATGATACTAAACTAGGGAGGAGTGGTAGATACACTGGAGGGCAGGGATAGGATACAGAGGGACCTAGACAAATTGGAGGATTGGGCCAAAAGAAATCTGATGAGGTTCAATAAAGATAAGTGCAGGGTCCTGCACTTAGGACGGAAGAACCCAATGCACAGCTACAGACTAGGGACCGAATGGCTAGGCAGCAGTTCTGCGGAAACGGACCTAGGGGTGACAGTGGACAAGAAGCTGGATATGAGTCAGCAGTGTGCCCTTGTTGCCAAGAAGACCAATGGCATTTTGGGATGTATAAGTAGGAGCAT
Organism: Caretta caretta; assembly: GCF_965140235.1. Lineage (NCBI taxonomy): Eukaryota > Metazoa > Chordata > Testudines > Cheloniidae > Caretta > Caretta caretta. The sequence continues at coordinate 81,713,252 of NC_134207.1, read as the reverse complement.
AGCGAGCAGATCGAGGGACGTGATCGTTCCCCTCTATTCGACATTGGTGAGGCCTCATCTGGAGTACTGTGTCCAGTTTTGGGCCCCGCACTACAAGAAGGATGTGCATAAGTTGGAGAGTGTCCAGCGAAAGGCAACAAAAATGATTAGGGGTCTGGAACACATGACTTATGAGGAGAGGCTGAGGGAACTGGGATTGTTTAGTCTGCAGAAGAGAAGAATGAGGGGGGATTTGATAGCTGCTTTCAACTACCTGAGAGGTGGTTCCAGAGAGGATGGTTCTAGACTATTCTCAGTGGTAGAAGAGGACAGGACAAGGAGTAATGGGTCTCAAGTTGCAGTGGGGGAGGTTTAGGTTAGATATTAGGAAAAACTTTTTCACTAAGAGGGTGGTGAAACACTGGAATGCGTTACCTAGGGAGGTGGTAGAATCTCCTTCCTTAGAAGTTTTTAAGGTCAGGCTTGACAAAGCCCTGGCTGGGATGATTTAATTGGGGATTGGTCCTGCTTTGAGCAGGGGGTTGGACTAGATGACCTCCTGATTCCCCTTCCAACCCTGATATTCTATGATTCTATGATTCTATGTCCACTGGATCCCCCTTGTCCACTCGTTTGTTGACCCCCTCAAAGAACTCTAATAGATTAGTAAGACATGATCTCCCTTTACAGAAACCATGTTGACTTTTGCGCAACAATTTATGTTCTTCTATGTGTCTGTCAATTTTATTCTTTACTGTTTTTTCAACTAATTTGCTCGATACTGACATTAGACTTACCGGTCTGTAACTGCCAGGATCACCTCTAGAGCCCTTCTTAAATATTGGCGTTACATTAGATATCTTCCAGTCATTGAGAACAGTAGCTGATTTAAAGGACAGGTTACAAACCATAGTTAATAGTTCCGCAATTTCACATTTGAGTTCTTTCAGAACTCTTAATGCCGTCTGGTCCCGGTGACTTGTTGCTGTTAAGTTTCTCAATTGATTCCAAAACCTCCTCTAGTGACACTTTAATCTGTGACCATTCCTCAGATTTGTCACCTGCAAAAGACGGCTCAGGTTTGGGAATTTCCCTAACATCCTCAGCCATGAAGACTGAAGCAAAGAATTCATTTAGTTTCGCTGTGATGACTTTATCGTCTTTAAGTGCTCCTATTGTATCTCGATCGTCCAGGGGCCCCACTGGTTGTTTAGCAGGTTTCCTGCTTCTGATGCACTTAAAAAACATTTCATTGTTGCCTTTTGAGTTTTTGGCTAGCTGTTCTTCAAACTCCTTTTTGGCTTTTCTTATTACATTTTTACATTTAATTTGGCAGTGTTTATGCTCCTTTCTATTTATCTCCCAAGGATTTGACTTCCACTTCTTAAAAGATGCCTTTTTGTCTCTCACTGCTCCTTTAACATGGTTGTTAAGCCACGGTGGCCCTTTTTTAGTTCTTTTACTGTGTTTTTAATTTGGGGTAAAATGATTTGTGATAACAAAGAGGAAAGAATTTAATGGAGAAAAATGTTCATAGAATAAAAAAATTAAGAGCACACGGGGAAAAAAGATGATCTTCCTGTTCCATGTATGGAAGAGATACTTAGGGAAAAATGGTCTGCAAATAAAAGTATAACTTTCCTGACTGTAGTGTCAGAGTTATTGCTGTGTGTAACTCATAATGGGTGCAGTTCACTACCCACTCTAAGAAGCCTTCATGGTTTATGGCACTAAGCCTCACGGAGTGATGTTGGTGAAATAATATGGAGCACCTAACAAGTTAATATTGAACCATTCACGCAACATATGGTGTGAAAAGGCAATATTCTGCTTAAGGTGCTGTGAGCATTCAGGATCCAAGGACATTGTCAGAAAGGGTAGGGTTGTTAATATTGTTATTCTGCAATATTTGAATATGGACCATGTTGTATATTAATTAAGATAATAAAATAATAATATTTTATTATTCTATTAATTCCACCTGTAATTATCATTACACACACACACACACACACAATCTTGACTTTGTCATTTCACTTTAACTGCTGTGCAGTGTTTCTCTTCCAAATATAAGTTCTGTTCTACCTCTCTCCAGGAAATGCCCTTCCATCGTTAGGAACTGGTCCTGGCATTCTTTGATAGCAAAGACCAACATTTTCAAGTGTCCATTAGTTTGGGTCCTCATGTGATGAGTGCCCATCTTGGGACACGCTATGTGTCTGTGGAGGGCAGAAGCTGACCAATTAATGTACTAAGTTGTGCATCCATCAACTGAGGTGGTCAAAATCAATGGACACATTTGAAAATTTTGCCCTAAACTCAGAAAACCTGTTCAAAGGAAGTCTATAAATGCCAAGTTTCATTTGAAAAGTCAGGTGCTAAATCTAGTAGGAAAGACTAATATTACCAGAAGGAAAATAAATACACAGGGCAACATTTTCAAAACAAAGCCCGTGTTTGTGCATACGCAGTCACTAGTTCTTGCACATTATCACTTCTGTTCACAGGTGACAGAACCTATTTTAGGCAATTTTTCAAAGGATCCTCAACCTGACCTTTACATTTTGCAGGTACTACAGGCTGAGTGTGAAATCCTGAACCCCTTTGAAGTCATTGGGGGTTTTGCCATTGACTTCCATGAAGCAAGAATTTCATCTTTGGTTCAAATGACAGAATTTAAAAGTGAGATACAAGGTGAGTGAGGTAATATCTTTTATTGGACCAACTACTGTAGGTAAGAGACAAGCTTTCAAGCTTACACTGAGCTCTTCTTCAGGTCTAATATCCTGGGACTGACATGGCTACAACAACACTGCATAGAATTTAAATGTCTTATTTATAGATGTAACTAAGAAGTTAGGTATATAAATTCTGTCATTCTCAACCCAGAGCTGATTGAGGGCTCAAAATTGAAGGTCACTTTTTTTAAAAGTAAAGAGACGCTTAGAAAACCGCACAGCAAGCAGAGAAAAAACCATACCTTCATTTACATCTACAGTGCTACAGAGTAACTGAGGAAGAGTTTAGCCCAAAGTATAGAGCTGAAATGTATGGGTCTGATGATTTCATTCAGCAGCAAAAACAGCAGATAAGATCTTTACTTTGCCTAATTTAATCTTAGAATTTTCTGAACTGAAGTATTTTTTCTGGTTGACCAAACATTAGCTTCCTAATGTGTTAAACCCTCTGTTAAATCTTAACTTTGATCAGGAAAAATGATACCATCAAGTGACAGAAACATCATCCTTACTCTTTGCTGTATAGTTATAGTCAAAATTCAGGCACTGTTGGGTGAAATACTCTTTATCAAAACACTTGGTTTTTGATATTAGAAGAGCAGATGAAAGAGTGAAAGGCATTGGTATAAAGATTACTTAAGCATGATCAACACTACCCAGCTGTTGCCTCTGGCGATTACTATCACTTGATTGTGCATGAAAATTATCCTGCTTGAATGCACAGATTTAATAGAGGAAGAGCCCTTCACTTTGGGCTTACAAAGGGAAATGATGATTCTCCTCCCCCCCTTTAAATTATATAGCACAGGCAGTTATTTTCCTGCACACATGTGGCAAAACTTTTCAGACCACAGCACTGTTTCACAGATGATAATCCAGCAACTAGAAACAATAACTTTGACAGTCAGAGACATCTCCTGTCTCTCAGAGTGTTTTAGGACTTTATTCTGCCTTATGATGTATACAACAATACATGTTGCTTCTTGGAAAGGTCAGCACACAGTGTTTATGGGTGCAGGCCCCAGAATTGATTTTTTAAATATACCCAAGGATGTACAGAACACCACTTACTGGAGGGCAGGATCACATTCTTAAAATGTAAGTAACTAAAACAGACAGGATCTAGGATTTTTGTAGTTCAGATTCCGGCATATGCAAAGGAGCAAGCTCACCATCTTTGTCAGCTCAGGATTATTGAGATGCACTGTTAACAGGACTGTCCAATGGAGGAACCAAATCTCCTATGCACTTTTTTTGAAATGTAGCAACTTATTTCAGTGATGAAGACAAATAACGTGGCCACCACTTTTGACAGACCTCAGTAATGTCTGGTTACAAGAACAGTAAAACTGAAAATAATTATGGGTGCGGAGAAGGAGGCTTCTCCCAGAAGTAAGTGTCATGAATCACCATGAGAGAGTTTAACTACTGGGATGTATTCAGTAATAAAATATGAAACATGCACACGATTTCTGAAAGCAGCAGGGACAATAAATAAAAATAGTATTCTGAAGTTCACATTTAAAGAGTTAGGAACACTAATTTACACTTATATACAGTGTTCTCCACCCAAGATTCTTAGAGCATTTAAACATGGAGTAGGGAAGCCTTGCAACACACCTCTGAGGTTGGAAAGTATTATTATCCTGTAAGGACACCCTAATCAAGTAATTTGTGGGGAATGAACCTCTGGCTCTAAGAGCATGAGTCTCTACTGCTTGAGCTAAAGAATGTGATCCATTAGTTTGAAAGAAGAAACATAACTGAGAAACATCTTTTATGTGGACCTGACACTAGAGAGGGATAAAGATCCACACTGGGTTAATGTGAGTTACTATTACCATTTTACAGATGGGGAAAAACTGATGCACAGAGAAGTTCAATGCCTGATCCAAGTTCACATAGGAAAGTTGTAATGGAATCTCTTGTCTGCAAGTCCTGTGCCTTAAGTTAACCCCCAAATTTTTATTCCTCCCTAGATCTTAAAGTGGGGTTCCCACCTGCAACTATATTTCAGAAAAAAGAGAAAGGATGTGCTTTTAGCTACTGCCAGGAGAGGAACTATTGGTTGAGGAGTCTTAGGAAAAGGAGGTAGAAGTCCATAGATCCATTACAGAGGATTCAAGGCTCCCGCTCTTTAGCAAGGTCAATTCTCCATAGCTCTATGAACCCATATAGCTATCCACTCAGTCTCTCAATTGCTCTCTCCCTTCTAAAAAAGAAAAGGAGCACTTGTGGCACCTTGAGACTAACAAATTTATTTGAGCATAAGCTTTCGTGGGCTACAGCAGCTCTTAAGCGCATTGATTTGACTTTCCTCTCCCAAATAAAAGGTAAGTTTGTGTCACCCACCTCTTCCCAGCTTGGTCCACAAAGGAGTAATTTGAATGTAAAGAATTAAGCTAGCATGTGTTAGTGTCCCAGCCTAGCAAGGCTGGAAAACTATGTTATGTTTGTTGACTGACTGGTTTTGTCACAGGCATTTTCAACAAAACATCCCCAGCCCCTTTCTCTAACCAGGAAGAAGAGCAGGTGCTGGGAATACCAAAATCTGACCTCAAATTAAACCACATACATTATAGCAAAAAACCCAGAACAATCTCCCACTCAGTGACATTTCACTCTTTGCAGCCTTTCTATTTCTGTAGAGCAGGGTTGAGGGGACAAAATGATGAAAGCATTTGAGTATTTAAGATATTATGTATGTCTAAAGCCCCAAAGTGAGATAGGAAAAGTGTGAATAATCTTTAAATAACTCCCTACCAAATAATATTAATGCATCAAGCTTCGTGACAACTGTGAAAATGTACTGAAAAAGTATTGTTAAACTAGTGGAAACATAATAACCCTTAGTTGGAGTGAGCTTATGAGTTATTTATTCTGTTATGAACATTATTAGCTATGACCTACAAGCATTTTTTATTATTTTAAACTACATACACATTTTGAAGACTCGAATTTAGACAGAGTTTACTAAGGCTGAAATATTTGTCATAATTATCTACAGCTTCACAGATAATTAATTTTCCATCACAAGCATTATGGCACTTTTAAAATGATTTTGCAGGTGTATTTGCAAATGAGAAAAGAGAGAAAGAGATTTATCCATTCATAAATAAGGCCTATTAACTGGATTTAAGCATTTAGGGTCCTTTGTGATAGAAGCAGCCTAAGCAGGTATTTTCTCCTGCTAAGATGGAATTCTGAGCTCTGTGAGAAGTCAGCCTTCTGAAAGTAAAACATTTTAAATTGTCTTAAAAATTCTAATATTGTGATGGTACCTTAGATAAGATGAGTCTGTGTAGGAAGAAGTTTTCCCAAGTAATTTTGGTAAACTAGGCCAGCATGTGGCTGCTGTCTGAACAGAGCTGATGTTTGTATTTAATGCTTGTTTTTCCTTTGTTTTCTCTGGAATTATGCACATATGTTTGGTGTTGATTCTGAAAAAACCTGTTATTTAATGTTCTTTAAATAGCAGAAATAACACACCTTCATATGTTACAGTACAAAATAGCAACTGTGTGACTGTGCATATGACAATGAATTTTGTTTTATATTATGGACTTTTTAAAAAAAATATTATTTGTTACACGGAAGCAGAACAGTCAGTGCCACAAAGTCTAGAAGTAGCAACAAGTAAACCCATGAATTCATCTCTTTGTATGATTGAGTAAATGTTGGGTCCAGAGCAACAATAAATCTGAAAAAAGCCTTAATTTTGTTAGTCCTGTAGCAGCAAGTAATAAAAGAACCAGTTGCCAGTAGTGGAGATTAGGGACATCTAAGAGTGGTCAGGCAACTCTGAAAGTGTACACATTTCCTGTGGCCCATCTATGGCTTTTCTTTCTTCCTCTCTGTGAGCTTTGAGAAGATCACTGAAAAACAGGCCAGGACTGCTTACAGTGAAATGACTTGTGGATCACATTTTGTATTTCCACTGACTTCACTAGGTGCTTCATGTGTTCACCAAAGGTCAGGATTTAGCCCTAAAAATGACAAATCACATTAAAATGAAATTGTGGAGAGCATGAATATTAGTGTGGTTTTGTAGTATCATTTGCCTGCTGTGCTTTATAAAAAACACATGATGATAACAGATGTAAAGCTCACCTCATAAATATTTAAGTGATAAGACATAATAGGCAGTGACTTTCATTATTGCATGCATCTGTAGTATATTATGAGACACAAAACCAAAGACCAAGTGACTTTAGCTACCTACAAATGACAATTATTCCTTAGAATCACTTGGGCTTGTCATATCATTCTTACAAAGTGGAATTTATAAATAAAAAAGGAGAATATTCAAAGTTATAAATTCACTGGCTATTACTGACATAACTAAAACATCCCTAACAGGCCAGTCTGAAAGTGACATTTGTATTCTGAATTCTAACCTCTTTTCAAAATTAACAATTGGATTATATTTGACCTTTAAACTAGAGTGACAAGTACTTGAAAGGATTTTAAAGTAATGGGGGCCTAATTCTACACTGTCTTGTACCTTGTACGGTTGTGAAGACTATGGAGATATCTGTATTATTTTTTATAAATACTGTGTGTACCTCTGTTTATGTGATTACTATCATGTTCTCTGTTACATGGGGGGAAAAATTAACTCAATCATGGATGGTTTTTTCAGTGGGGCAGCTGCCCCGCTCCCATGCTAGATTGGGCTACAGCAGGCCAGAGTGGCTGCGCAGATAGGCAGCCAATCAGAGAGGGCCTGCAGGGAGCCAATCAGAGGCAAGCAAGAAGCAGCCAATCAGGGCCAGGCTAGGCCCTAAATAAAGGCTGCCTGGGGGGATGGGGGCAGTCAGTCTTTCCCAGATCTTCAAGGAGGGAAGGTCTGTCTCCTGAGTGAGGAGACCAGCACCTGGGACAGTGCAGGGCAGGCTTGAGAGAGCAGAAGAAAACTCTAGCCGGCTATCTGCCAGGCTGTAGGCCCTGATAGAAGGGCCCATAAGGTGCAAAGGGAAAGCAGCCCAGGGAGGAGAGGTGGACAAGGGGAGTGAAGGAGGACAGGGAGGCTGCTGCAAGAGGATCCATGAGCTGGGACCCAGAGTAGAGGGTGGGCCTGGGTTCCCCCCTTCCTGCTTGTATTACACCCTGCTGTTAGAAGTGGCCATAGTGGACTGCACCCAACCCCTGATGGAAGGGGTTAGACTTTGGGGGTGTGGTTGGCTGCTGGGGTGAAGTGGAAAGACTGCTGTTAACCTCCCTGGAAGGGGGTGAGTGTGGACTAGAGGTTGCTGTTGGAGGGCAGCGTCCTGAAGAGGATGCAAGAGAAGGGAGCAACATGGGTCCAGATCCCAATTGAGGGCGAGAGATGGATGGGACATCACCAGTGGAGGGCGCTCCACATGGACTGAGCTAATTCCTGGAGGTACCAGCAGGAGGTGCCACAGTGGTGAGTCTCAACCCTATCACAGTTTTACACCTCTCCAAGAAGACAGATAATGACTAACTCAATTGCTGGTGTTTAAATGGACAAAATGGTGAAACCACTTCTGGAAGGCTGATGAGATACATAAACTTGATACCCCAAGTTCAGGTGTCCCAGGACAGAAAAAGGAGTCTGGAAATGGATAAAAATGGCCAGGGAATGCAGAGGTGGAGATGCTGACTGAGGGTCAGACAGAAGCAGCAGCTGCAGGACTGCAGACCAGCTCACCAGCCCCAGTGCTTGGGAGTGCCTGGGACAAGAGTGACCTATTAAATTTGCAAAGCAAGGCTAAGGCTTAGGTAAGATAGTATGCATGTAAGCCCTGTGGTTTTAACCCTTTTTAGCTCTGATTGCTATAGGCCTTTGGATAAATAAATAATACTTTGTTTTTTAACTCTCACTGCATTTTCATACTGCTCATGCTCCTGGAGGGAAGTATCCAATAGGTGCCAAAACCCAGTAGGACCTGTTGAAGAAACAAGGGTAGTAAACACAGTTATTATGACAGGGGGACCTGGTTTAAGAGTAAAGTGAATTGTAGAATTCTCTTCTGAGAGAAGTATTGATGTAAGTCCTGTGGCCTGAAATGTTAGAGAATAGAGAGCTCTCTAATGTCACCCACTGGTGAAATGGGAGAAGACTGGAAGAGCTGCTTAAGATTCCAGATGAGCAGGGTTCCATGGAGGAGGAGACTCTCAGCCAACATCTGTTGAAGGGCAAAGGGAATTGATTGAATGGGTATGATAGTTTGGGGCATTTTCATAAAAATACAGTTAAACTTTGAGTTTGGGGGCAATTAAATGTTACTGATCTTGTTGGGGGAAATACAAGGATTAGATGTCAACATTGCATATGCCTGGGGCCACCTTCACCGAGACTGCTGTCATGCATATTTGGGTAAGTGAGCCTGGACAGAGCTGAAAAGAAGGAAAACATCTTCTACCTTTTGCTGGGTGTGCCTCTCTTGTGGTGAGGACTCAGTTAAGTTTACTAGAGAGTACTGGTCCTTCTAAAAACTGAGCTGAGACTGCTAGAAAGCAGTGGATGGTACAGAGCTGAGGGTGGCTTTGAGGCAGTGGATGGTACTGAGCCGTGGTGGCAGCTCTGAGTCAACAGACAATGCAGAGTAGCAGTGGCACTTTCAAAGTGATAGACGGTGTAGAGTAGCTGTAATACATGTGAGGGGAGTAGCTCCCTTTGATAGACAGCCAGTTAGCTGTAAAATCCCTCTCTAGGTCTGTTAAAAGGTTAACAAGCCCACAGGTAAAAGAAAAGGAGTGGGCACTTGACTAAAAGAGCCAATGGGAAGGTAGAACTTTTTAAAATTTGGAAAGAAACTTTCCCTTTGTCTGTTTTCCGGAGAAGGAGACATGGGCAGCAATGCCAGGCAAGACTTGAAAAAGTATGAAAATTCACCTTCCATACCTAGAAGAGATTATTTGGATAGAGAATGTTTAGTTAGACACAATCAGGTTTATTTTTTATTTTGGCTTGTGAATCTCCTCTGTGCTAACCCCTGATGCTTTTGTTTGCTTGTAACCTTTAAGCTGAACCCCCCAAGAAAGCTTGCTTTTGGGTGCTTAATTTTTGGAATTGCTATTTTAAAATCTAGCAAGAGCCTAAATTCCAGACATATTTTTTTCCTTTGTGTTATTAATAAAATTTTCCTTTCTAAAAGAAAGGAATTGGGCTTTTGGTGTCCTAAGAGGTTTGTGCATGTTTGATTAGCTGGTAGCACAGCTAATTTCCTTTTTCTTTCTCAGCTCTTCCCGTGGGGGGGAGCAGGCAAAAGGGCTTGAGAGTACCCCAGAGGGAGGAATTCCCAGGTGTTCCTTCCTGGGTCCAAGGTGTGGAGGCGTTTCTATTTTTGTTTTGCATTTGGGTGGTGGCAGCATTTAGCAAGCCAAGGTCAGAGAAAACCTGTAACCTTGGGAGTTTAATACAAGCCTTAAGTGGCACGTATTAACTTTTAAAATCCTTGCAGGCCCCCTACCTTCTGCACTCAGAGTGGGGATTCTGCCTTGGCAGCAGTGGCTGGAGCAGAGCTGAGGCAGTTTTGGGTTGATGCTGCAGAGACAACAGCAGCCTACCCAAGAGACTCGGGTGTGGACCTCCCTACCATGTAATTAAAGCTGAAATACTTCAGCTGGGTTAGATGGTAGAGTCCCCAGTGTAGTCCAGGCAGCATTGGACTGCCAGCTTGCTTGGAGTTTTCCAACCCAGGTCAACTAACTGTGTGTGAAGAGGAGAGAAATGGCAAAATGTACCAGCTACATTGGGCAATATACAGTACTTGACAAATTGTAGGCACTGAGTCTAGGGGGTTAAAACAAAGAACTTTATTAAGGTGTGAGAGAGGGCAGGATACAACAGAATAAACTTAGGAAACCCAGATATTAATTAATCAACCAATTATCTGAAGCAATACTCCAACCTGGTAATGGGCTTTAACAATAGTCCCAACCTCAGTCCTCCTGGCAACTGTGATGATGCCCATGGTGGTAAATCTAATTTCCTAGGTTTTTGGGTGGTGGCTCAAGCTGGCATTAGTTAAGGCTTCAAGAAAGCCCCTAGAAAATGAACCCAGCCCTTTCTGCTGCTGTCAACACCTGGCAGAAGGGTTCCACAAATGCAGGCCTGTCACTTTAAAGGGGTGTCCACAGATACAGCTCCCCCTGAAGTGTGACAGACATTTACGAAGTGAGTATAATAAGCTACCACTCTGATTCTCTTCTACACATGGTAGTTGTGAATCAGTCTCATAGCTCTTAAAGGATATGAATAATGTAGCTAGCATCCTTTTTTAAATAAGCTATTCTGGAAGCTAGAGTAAAAATTGTGGCTAGTTAAAGAGTACAATTCTTGTTTGCCTCATGAATTTTACTTACCTATGCAACACACAATGCAACTTGCAGCATTGCTGATCTCCACTGATGACCTGCTCTGCACTAAAGAGCTGAAATGCAGTTTATAATAGAGGCACTATAAAACTATGGCTGATAGGCAGTAAAACTCTCACTGCAAAAGTCACATTGCTTGATAACTGATGTTTAAATAGATTACATTTCTCCTTGAACAGGTGAAATGCAATCTTATGCTGCAAAACTATTCCATAGACTTATGCTTTTCTGAAGTGGTAATTAATTTCATAACTGTAAGATGGACAACTAGCTGCTGAGTAGTAACAACAGCATTTGTTACAGAACATAGATTAGCAGTAGTAGTTCTGCCAAAATGCTCCAGAGAAGCTAGGCCGGAAGACAAAATTGCAAGGATTCCAAGCTCCTTACACATTGGATCCATAGAACAACAGTGATGAACACAGGCCCCTATGCTAAAGTTATTGGGTTAGTCACACACACAGGCTGGGAAACTACAAGAACTTGGGAAATAGAGGGGTGGCTGTTTGCTTCTCAGTGGCAGAGGGATTAGCCTTCAATATCTGTAGCTCTGGGGAAACCCACAGGCCATGTATTTCTGCATTGCTTCTTGGACTCACTGACTCCAATGAGTCACATGGCTCCAATGAGCAGCTGCCCCAGAATCACACCTCAGTGTGTGATTCTAACTTGGTCAGTGTTTTGCACCAGGTTGGAGCACAGGTTGAGGGGTGGTGATGCTGCTTCGATCCCATCCCTTCTAGGTGTAAGGGAAAGCAAAAAGCATACTGTAGAGCTGCCTTTTCCTCATTCTGTACCCATAGGCACAGACTTATAGTGGTTATGCCCCTCTCTGCCCCAACTCTGTCCTGATTCAACTCCTTCCCCAAATCCCTGCCCCAGCCCTGCCTCCTCCCCTAAGTGTGCCACATTCCTGCTTCTCCCCTCTCCCTCCTGGAGCTTGCTACAGCTGTTTGGCAGCTGCAAGCGCTGGGAGGTAGGCAGAGGAGCTGGGATGTGGCACACGCAGGGGAGGGGAGGTGGGGAGCTTGGCTGCTGGTGGGTGCTGAGCACCCACTAATTTTCCCCCATGGGTGCTCCAGCCCTGGAGCACCCAGAGTCGGTACCTATGGCTGTACCTAGCCTGAAGGTAAACAGATTTGTATTTTGCTCCACTCATAAATTTCTTGGAGAGTTTCAGGGCTGTGAAGATGGTGGTGTCTTGTATTTTAACAAAACTGAATTCGGGAAGAACAGTTACTTGTTTAAGGGAGGTGGGGGGAGAAAGCTTAATTGTGTGAAATTGTAAATTTGGGGGTTAGGATTGATAACTTTATGGTAGTACACTTGTCCATAGTTCACTTAATGATCTGCGTGATCTGGCTTTAAATTAAACTGAAAAAGGGGCTGCTCTGGCATGGGCTTCACAGTCAACTTCAGGAGGAAGTTCCCATTACCACTGATGAGAGATACACTGCTGAGGGGCATAGGTGCTGGAACTAGGGATGCTGCTGCACCCCCTGGCTTGAAGTGGTTTCTATTATATACAAGGTTTACAGTTTAGGTTAATGGCTCTCGGCACCCCTACTATAAAAATTGTTCCAGCACCCCTAGTAAGGGGTGAGGTTTAAACTCATATGAGTGATGCCCATTGGCAGAATGGCATAGGGAGAGCTGCAAAGGCATTGCTCTAGGAAAAACTACAAACCTTCAGTCTCTAAGGCAGTGAATTCACCCTCTTTCACGAGCACTAAAATCACTTTAAAAAAATAAATTAAAAAATGCACTTTAAAGGGAAAGCTGCAATGCAGAGAAAGGAAAGGCTGAGCTTCCCCGCTACACAGCTCTGGGGGCTCAGCTGCTGCAGCCTGAGACACTCGCTATGCCTCACACGAGGGAAACAGGATTCTGCACAAGGACTCGGAACTATTAATAGCTCCTCCGCTGGCTGTGCAGCTGGAGAGCACTCAAGCTGCTGCATGTGCTAGGTGCACCAATGCAGTGAAGAGAGGGCGTGCTGGGAGAAGGAGTTGAGACAATGCAAAGGGTGAGGAAGGAAACTCAGAAAAGCTCCAGGCACAAACTCCCTCCTACTATGTACATGGGACTCCTGCTCCATTTCCCTACCCCCCCCCCCAAAAAAAAACCCCTCCCACCCAGCCTGTGCACTGGAGTCCACAGAATTGATATTTTGAACAAGTTTTCCGGGAGGGGGGATTTCGGGTGTTTGGAAGGGAGCTAGTCCACGAGACATTGTCCTGTGCATTACCAGGTGAAAAGGCTTAAAAATCGCTGTGTGACCAGTACAACTGCAGTTTTGTACCTGCAAGCGGCCTGATGGAATACAAGCCTGCCACCCCCAGCTGCGCGAGGGTGGGACTCTGGAAGGACAAGGTGGGTGAGGTAATACCTTTTATGGGACTAACGGCTGTAGCTGAGAGAGACGAGCTTTGGGGCTACACAGAGCTCTTCTTCGGGTCCCTCTGACTCCTAAATCCTCCAAGCTTAGCCTGCCAAGTTGGCTCGGGACCCATTTGGAGGAGCCCGGGACCGCGGCTGTTGCTGGGGGTGGCTCTGCGGCGGGCAGAGTCCGCGCTCGCTCCACGCACCCGCTGGCTGAGGCGGTTGGACCGAGCCCAGCCCTTCCCCCCCCCCTCGCTCCCTAGCGCCCCCCTGCCGCCGTTCCTGTCAGCGATGCTGCCCGCGCGGCCCCCCCCTCCCCGGCTTGGCGCCTCGTGAGCCCCGCGCGCGGCGAGCGGTAGGCGCCGCTGCCGCGAGGCCGCTCCAGCCCCATCCCGCCCCCGGCCTGGCGGCTTCCACGGCAAGAGTGGACAGGCGATAAGGGCAGCACCTTCGTCGCCCACATCGCGCAGATACACCTGCGCATGCGCGTTACCAAACTCTGTGCAGTAGCGCTGGGGGTGCGTGAGCAGGCTCCGGCACCGCAGCGGGCACTAAGCGAAGGAGCGGCCCAGGCTCCTCCCCCTCCCCCGCGCATCCCCGCCCTCGGGGTCTCCCGTACGCGGCGCCGCCGGCCGGCTCCCCTCCCGCCTCCATCCCGGCGGAGGTGACAGGAGCCCGGGGGAGCCGGCTCGGTCTCGTCGCCATGGCCGGGTCGCAGCCGCCGCTGGAGGACGAGGAGTCGCCGCTGCCTCTCGAGGACGCGGAGCTGGCGCTGGCCGGGATCAACATGCTGCTGAACAACGGCTTCCGCGAGTCCGACCAGCTCTTCAGGAAATACCGGTACCAGCCTCCGCCGGGCCCCACCGGCTCTCCCTGCACCTGCCTCCTGCCGCCCCGAGTCCTCTCTCCCCCCGCCGGCGAGCCGGGCTGCAGGGGCAGGGGCTGCTGCCGCCCCGTCCTCAGCCTGTGTCCCGGCCCTGGCCCCAGCCCAGCCTCTGCCCCGGCTCAGCACCTCCACTAGCGGCCCAAGCGCCTCGGCCCCCGCGGTGCGTGTGCGAAGCCGCCTCCGTTCTTCCCAAGCCGCCTGGCCAGCCGCGCGCGGAGCGGGTTGTGCGCTCCCGCCTGAGCTGGGGAGGCGAACATCCCCCCCCACCCCCCATGGCGGGTGTGGGGCTACCAGAGCACTTCCTTGTGCAAACGGTTACTTCAGGAGGTGGTTTTGTGATGCCGTCAGGCTGTTCTCTCAGTTCCCTAGGGCAGATTAAGCACTGAGCGTTACATTTTGTCCCCCCGAATTGCTCTGCAAGAAAAAGATTGCCTCTGACTCTTAACCCTTGCACCAGAAGTGAGCATTCACAGATTTAGGTTAATAAATCTTAACTCTAGGAAAACATTTCAATCTGTGACATTTGCAAACTGTTAGTCTGTATCACCTGATTTGACAGAGGCGAACCACCATTTTAAAAAAAATATATATGAAAACCAGGGGAATTTACCTTTCCTTGACAGGCACTTGTAAATCTCACAAATGCTGATGAGTAGCTATGCATGTGCACAGAAGAATAAACAACAAGATTTGCTTAATATACTTGTGTCATCCAATGAAAATATCCTGAGGATTTTTATCTTTTAAGATTATATGTGTGTGAGTGACTTGGATTGAGACTAGATAGTGACAGGAGGTTCTTGAATGCTAGTGTGATGAAGCCATGAAATAACAAGACAGTGTGTACCATGTGTTTGTATCTAGTTAAAGGAAGAGGTCACTTTCTAGAAATTACTTGAATATAGTTGTAACAGTAGATGTTACTCTGTCTACACTAGTTTTAAGGTAGTTATGTTTCCTGTATAGTTATGGAAAGAGTTAATTCTTCTCAATAATTGGAGCTCTGGCATTATAGGTGTTGTTTTCTAAATTTAAATGCACCACAGTGCTATTGTCTGTACAGCAGAATATTCATTTAAGACCTAAATTGAGTTAAAAACAAGTCTGTGTTGGTGGTATTGCAAGTATTTCAGAGCCTTCCTTATTTTTTTTCATTTACAAAAATTAAATTTGATACAAATAAAACTTTTTTGGGTGCAGAGGGAAGTGATGACTTAAGATCTAAAAATCTAGGATATTAAAAATAGTTTTTACTATGTTCCTGTTTCAAAATTTGTATGTATTAATAATTGTGTGTCCAGCGGATTGTTCATCTTGTTATAGGGAACCTTTGTTTCTGAAGTCTTCCATAAAATCTTGTTTTAGTTTTCTCGTTATTATAAATTATTACAATTTAAACATCAAAGGGAAAATCAAGTTACACAGACTATTTTAATAAACTATATTTGCCTGGATCAAAGCTTCAGTCTTGTTCATATTATGAACCCATATTCAGTGACTGAAATGTCCCTCCTCAGATGTCTCAATCTGTTTTCCCTTGTGCTTAAAATGAGGTGCCTCATGATTCCATGCAATAGTTAATTTTTGACACTTGAGGGCTAATTATGAGCAGCTGGTCAAATCTGATTTATCTGAAAATGGATTGTAAGTGGTGTTATGATTCATAGGTTAAGAATCACTGTCCTAGTTGCAATTTTAACTGCAAAAGTCCAGATCTTTTGAAATATTTTGTTCCTAAATAATTTAAGTGATCGGAACTTCATGTAGAAATGAAAATGGGAGAGAATGTCCAAGGCTGACAGTTCAACCATAAACTCTAGATTTCCAGCCTAGAGATGAAAAAAGTTCAGGCATAAGGTATAATTTGTGTTTAACTTTTCAGACTGTTTTCCTGCCAGTTTTCCTCTTTTGTATGTTTGTGTCAGATATGTTTTTGCTAACCAGAACTGAAGAAACATCATTAACTTCCAAGTAGCTATCAGTCGTTTAGCAATAGATTTTTATCCTTGTGTGCTTGAAAGTAAAGTCTTAGAAATAGCTCCTAATTGGGAGTGCTCTTCTAAAGAACAGCTTCTTGCCGTATTGAGAGACCTGCAGTTCGTCAAATTTAGAGATGGATGTTAATCTTATTGACATCAGTGACGCTCAGAAAACTACAAAAGGGTGTTGTTGGTTTTTTGTTTTTTGTTTTTTTTTTCCCTCTCTCTCTCTCCTCTGCTGGTAATAGCTCACCTTACCTGATCACTCTTGTTACAGTGTGTATGGTAACACCCATTGTTTCATGTCCTCTGTGTATATAAAATCTCCGTACTGTATTTTCCACTGCATGCATCCGATGAAGTGAGCTGTAGCTCACAAAAGCTGATGCTCAAATAAATTTGTTAGTCTCTAAGGTGATACAAGTCCTGCTTTTCTTTTTGCGGATACAGACTAACACAGCTGCTACTCTGAAACCTGTTTGGAAGAATGTGCATTTTGCATATTTATGCATATTTCTTCAAATACGTATTTAAACTATGGTAGAAATTGTTTTATAGCCCTCTCCATCCAGCTAGTTTAAGCTTTTGAAATAGACCTATGTCATTTTCAAATGGCTTCTGAAAATAGATTGATTTCAGAAAGAGTGAAGCAGAAATCAGTGTTTTTTATGGAAACTCTCTAGGGTTTTTGAAAATTAATTATGTAGCAAATGCTTTGACTTCACTAACTAGTTTAAAATTGCTCTTCAGAAATGCAACTATTTCATCTTTCCTCACTTGGCTCCTGAAAGATCCCATGAAGCATATTAATTCAGGTCTGTAATCCATAAATTCATAATCCGTTTATAGGAACACGGTGACAGTCTGGATGTGCCACTGAGTACATCATCCCAAATCAGTCCGAATTTTTCTCTCTCCCTCCCTCCTATCGCACATGAGGCCCTCTTCCCTCTCTCCCTGCATCCCCCCAGAAAACATGAGCTTTTAATACCACATATATTTGAAAACTGACCATAATTCAGTTCTTAAGGAGGGAAAATTGGATTGGGAATGAAATCTTAACTGGACCTCCCTGCATATTACCCCGTAAATCGGTGTTGGCTCTCAGTGGATATTCCCTTTAACTCAGTGGCTCTCAACCTTTCCCAACTACTGTACCCCTGTCAGGAGTCTGATTTATCTTTCGTACTCCCCCAAGTTTCACCTAACTTAAACTGCTTGCTTACAAAATCAGACATAAAAATACAAAAGCGTCACAGCACACTATTACTGAACAATTGCTTACTTTCTCATTTTTGCCATATAATTATAAATCAATTGAAATACAAATATTGTTCTTTTAAATGTATAATTTATACAGCAGTATAAAGTAGTAATGGTCTATGTGAAATTTTAGTTGGTACTGAGTTCACGGAATGCTTTTTAAGTAGCCTATTGTAAAATTAGGTAAATATCTAGATGAGTTGATCTACCCTCTGGAAGAGCTGAGTACCCCCAAGGGATACCCCTAGTAGAGAACCACTGAACTGACTCACAAGAGAGCTTATTTTTTCTCAGTATTGTGAACAGATATTTAAGCAAGAAAGTTACAACTTTTTTGTCTCTGTGTAAGCAGCCTATCTACTTGTAGATCAAACAAACTAGGCAGTTGAACTAATCTATCACACATCAAGTCATGCAAATAATTGCAACTGGAATGACTGCTTTTGTAAACTAATTGGCATCTTGTTGGGCCAAAACTTATGATTTGCCATATGTTAAAGCACACCTGACAGAGGATGATCATCGAGGCTTGAAAAATGAGTTTGATGTTAGTGAACAGGCAGCTTTCCTGGATGAATATAATCAACTTCTACAGAGACTTTTTTTTAAAATAAAAGCTTAAATTCTAGCCATAGTGGTTGTCATGACAACCTTCTAAACAACCATGAACCAAATATAAACTGATTAAATGTTGTCTTAACTCTGCAGACGGATAGCTTCAGTGCCTTTCTGGGGTACTTGTACAGTAGAATCTCAGAGTTACAAACTGACCAGTCAACCACACACCTCATTTGGAACCGAAAGTATGCAATCAGGTAGCAGTAGAGACTGATTAAATATTTTTAACATTAGTACTGTATTTGCTTTAAAGTACTAAAAAAAGGAAAGCAGCAATTTTTTTTCTGCATAATACAGCTTTGAAACTTTACTTAGTCAATGTTCAGTTGTAAACTTTTGAAAGAACAACCATAATGTTTTTTTCAGAGTTATGAACAACTTCCATTCCTGAGGTGTTTGTAACTCTGAGGTTCTACTTTGTCAGGTTGTCAGAGAATAAAAACTCACTGGAGTTTTGTCAGATTTCACTGATGCTGTTCAGGGTTTTTTGAGCAACACTGAAAATAATACAAACAGATTAATTTTATTCTTGTGCTTGTGAAAGCAACAATAGAATTAGACCTGGAAATCTAGTAATTGGAAAAGGGGACCAGAATCAAAGGCTGTGGGAGGAGAGTGTCAGAGTACCAATCTTGTGGCAGCAGATAGGCTTACAGAGAATGATCTTTTTCATCTTCTGCTAGCCACAGCAGAGAGAGGAAGGATCTTCAACTCTGACTCCTCCTAACTGGACACTGACACAAAAAATGAAGCCTCCGTGTGGGTCCAGTGCAGCACCTTGTTAAGAATCTAGCAACCCTCCCAAGACATTTGGCTTCTCACCTGGATGTTGCCCTTCTTAATCGTTTTGCTATAAGTTGTGATAAAATTTTCAAGCTGTGGGTGCGTGCATGGGGAAGAAGTGGGGAAAGATAAATGTAAGAAATAAGAAAAGTGTGATAGAGAAACTTCCTGGGGAGAAGAGAATATAGGGGAGGATGTGGGGGAAGGTCTAAGGGGATAGCGGCAAAGAGGAAGAAGACGTATAAGAAAATGCAGGAAAACAGAACCATGATCTGCGTGGAAAGGAGATAATGGAGAAAGACAGGAAAAGAAGGTTAAAAATAAAAGTGAGATGAGTATAGTAGAACCTCAGTTACAAACACCTTGGGAATGGAGGTTGTTCATAACTTTGAACAAAACATTATAGTTCTTTCAAAAGTTTACAAGTGAACATTGATGTAAGACAGCTTTGAAACTTTACTATGCAGAAGAAAAATGCTCCTTTCCCTTTATTTTTTTTAGTGGTTTGCATTTAACAGTGTCACCATTTCTTCTTAGAAAAAAAGGTGAGGGTTAAAATCGGTTAAAGGAATCAAATACATACAACAATTGCAAACTTCTTGGATCAGGCTTGTAGCAGTAATGAAATAAACTGCTGGCTTGTTAAGTCTTCGGTCGCTTCGAAATCATTGGAAGTTCCTCAGTCCCTTGGTTAGAATGCTCCCATTAGTATAAGTCCATAGTCCAGAGGTTTGAGCAGGAAAAAGGCAAAATGGAGATGTTTCCAGGGCATTTTATATGTTTCCAGGGCACATTGTTCTCACTGTGGATAATTACAGGGAACAAGATGGTGTTTCGAGTCTCATGGGCAAATCACATGTCCATTTATGCTTTGCTTAGTCATAGTAGAGGCCATCCTCCATACTCCAGTTAGAACATTCACAGGAAAGTCCATTAAGTGTAGATAGTATCAGAGGTAGCCGTGTTAGTCTGTATCCACAAAAACAAGGCGGCGTCCGGTGGTACCTTAAAGACTAGCAGATTTATTTGGGCATAAGCTTTTGTGGGTAAAAAACCCACTTCTTCAGATGCCTGGAGTGAAAATTACAGATGCAGGCATTATTATACTGACACATGAAAAGAAGGGAGTTACCTCACAAGTGGAGAACCAGTGCTGACAGGGCCAATTCAGTCAGGGTGGATGTGGTCCACTCCCAATAATTGAGGAGGAGGTGTCAATTCCAGGAGAGGGAAAGCTGCTTTTGTAGTGAGCCAGCCACTCCCAGTCCCTATGTACCATGTGCCATGTACATTGGCCAAACTGGACAGACTTGACGTAAAAAAATAAATGGACACAAATCTGACATCAGGAATAACATACAAAAACCAGTAGGAGAACACTTCAATCTTCCTGAACATTCTATAACAGATTTAAAAGTAGCCATATTTGAACAAAAAAACTTCAGAAACAGACTTCAAAGAGAAACTGCAGAACTAAAATTCATTTGCAGATTTAACACCGTTAATTTGGGCTTGAATAGGGACTGGGAGTTGCTGGCTCACTACAAAAGCAACTTTCTCTCCTCTGGAATTGACACCTCCTCAATTATTGGGAGTGGACTATATCCACCTGATTGAATTGGTCTTGTCAACACTGTGGGGTAACTCCCTTCTCTTCATGTGTCAATATAATAATGCCTGCATCTGTAATTTTCAGTCCATGCATCTGAAGAAGTGGGTTTTTTACCCATGAAAGCTTATGCCCAAATAAATCTGTTAGTCTTTAAGGTGCCACCGAACTCCTTATTGTTTAAGTGTAGATAGGCATCTTCCATTGTGAATTAAGTGATCTTTGATGGGTCATTCAACTTGAATAGTTCCTTCAAGAAGTGCAGGCTAAATACCTTGTGGATGTTACCACATAAGCAAACATTTGAAATACAGGTACATAGTTAATATCCATAACTTCAGATACAAAAGTGATACATGCATACAAATAGCATAATTATATTCAGCAAATCATAACCTTTCCGTAGACACCTTACATGACATACTTTATACAAGATTTGTTGCAATTATATAAGTGGTAGCAACAATGATCTACATGGTCATATTTTATCAGATAACATCACACACAGCATTGTACTGTATTTGCATTTTTTGGGTGTGTGTGGGGGTCCTCTGCTGCTGCCTGATTGCGTACTTCCAATTCCAAATGAGGTGTGTGGTTGACTGGTCAGTTCGTAGCTCTCGTGTTCGTAACTGAGGTTCTATTGTAATTCTGCTTCATTACATTTTTTTTAAAAGTAAAATTGCTATTGTTGCAATGAAGAATAGTACACACATCTCATTCCTTTAAATCGCAAAGGCACTGCTTTTGTGGGAGGATGTGGCAACACTATACTCTTGCTTTTTGGCTTATTCCTTGAGCTATTAGTCTCTGGATGGATTAATCAGACCATTGTAGTTAGAAATGGAAAAGACCTATTGTAGTGAGTTTATGACTACCTTGAGCAGAGCATGGGCCATTCTAATCCTTCTTTTCAAATATTTTTTTTAAGTCCCATGTTCTGAGGCATCTAAACATAGTAGTCTAAAAACTAGTAAAAGAGAAGAAACAAAGCCCAGTAATAATGACATTCTTTAGTAATTCCAAGAAAGGGTAACAGAAGGACAGTCCACAAAAACAAGCATCAAACTCCTCATTCCAGAAGAGAACAGAAGTTGAATTTAAAAGAGCAAATAAAGCATCAGTTAAGGGTTGAAATGGTATTTAAATGAAATCAAAAAAGAGGGGAAGGGAGTTCCAAAGTGCTCAGGCTACAAGGTAAAGAGCACGATATTTAGAAATAGCAATAGGAAAACAGTAAGACAGGAAGGACGAGTTACAATAATAGCAGTGAATATAATTGAGATTTTTTTTTTAAAGTGACAGTATAGAAGACTGGTTTCAGAGGAACAGCCGTGTTAGTCTGTATTCGCAAAAAGAAAAGGAGTACTTGTGGCACCTTAGAGACTAACCAATTTATTTGAGCATGAGCTTTTGTGAGCTACAGCTCACTTCATCAGATCAAGACTAGGGAATGAAGTGAAGGGGAAGGCATATTAATACTGAAGCAAAGCGAATATGAGACTTGCTGCGTGCTTTTTTGGGACAGGCTGAAGAGAGACTTTTGGAACACCATCATAGGTAGAACTGCAGAAAATGAGGTAAAAGCTTGCAAGCACAAACATCAGAATTTTCACTGTGTGGGTAATAGAAAAACTGCAGCTAGATTTTAAGATATTTGTAAGATTTAACATGAAGAAACTTATTGTTTCAAGATAACACAAAGCTTCAAAGCAGTGACAGCTGAATGATGGGAGTTTTGTCCATTGAAAAGACTGCAGTGGCAATGAAGAAAGAGTTAGAAGAAAAGAGCTTCTCTCAGATTTAAGGTAAGAGTCAGTACAATGACCAGTTGTCAAACAAAAAATAAGTTAAATGTCTTTAATTTTTTAAAGAAATTTTGAGCTTGAATGGAAACTAATTCTTCCTGTTTTTCTCTTTCTGCATAGGTGGCTTTTACTAAAAGAAGAATGACATCAGTGTCTTTCATCCAGTGTTGATGTGTGGGAGGATGATTGTTTCTGCAATATGCACAATACATTGCTAAGTTAATTGAAAGATATGTACCTTTTCAGTACTATTTACTGAAACTGGTCAACATATGTATGTTACAGAAACCAGGTTCTAGTGGTATCTGAATGCCAGCACTGGAAACAGTAGTGCCAACTACTGTGACTATACAATAAATTACCTTGGTATCTACTGGTCATGAAAAGTATCAATTGTGTGTATGTAAGATATATTCTATAACTAGTACTAAAACAAACTTTAAAAGTTAATTAGGCAAATGTAAATTTTAAACACATTTTATATTTCCTGTTTGCAATTAATATGTCATTAGGAAGGCCCTTTTTAACTGGTGATACTGCTGATTCTGCAATATTAGGCCTCCACTGCAGTTTTAACAGCGGGACCCCCACCATGTGCGTGGCTCTCTGTGAAAGTCCTGGCTGCCCAATGTGGCTGACAGCTGGGAGCCCCAACCCAATGTTCCTGTTATCAGCTCTGGGCCCCCATTCACAGCCCTGGACAACTGACAGCAGAAAAATCACAGAAAAGTAGTAATGGATATTATTACTGCAAATAATAAGGTCCATTATTACTTTCCACAATTTTCTATGTCTTGTCCGCAACTCAGCTGCAATGTTGTGACAGTCATCCCACATTTCAAGTAGGTCCTTAGTCATTAGACCAAAATCTTTCAGCTCCTTAATTCTGATATGAAATTGCTAATACAGCTAATTTTTGAATAACGTGTTTAATAGTGTACATGTGTCTAATGTTTTCTAAGATTATATTTGTATTTGCACAAGCTACATTAAAATCCATTAAAGGATTATTCACTGTTGGCTAAACAGACCAAAAAGATGTATATATTTTGTTTGTGAATGTTTTGTATTCCTAACGATTTGTTTGCCATTTTGAAAATGTCAGTAGGTGTTATCCAATCCATCCATAAGTTTAGAAGGAATAATATTTTAATTTTCATTGTTAGCTTGGGAAATATTTAAAATTATCTTCTGGAACAGATGATGCATCTTGTATTTGTTTGTGATCTTCTGGTGGTGTTTAATTATTTGGATGCATTGATGAGCCTATTTTCAACTTCATAATCTCATCAGTCACATTCTAATGGACTCCAGAATACATTTCTAGATACTGCTAAATTAGCAAGTGGGGGGAAGGTCCTTAAATAGTGGGTGAATATTACTTGAAATTTTGATCTGAGCTAAAATATGGCAGCTTTTGGAACTTGTGTTTGTGGAAGCAGGGAGTTGGTGGTGTGTTTTAATGCCAGATTTCTGGAAAAGTCTTAAAATAACGATGTACGTGGTGCTAGTATTTCAAAAAACATACATAAAATCTTGGTTTCATGTGCATTTTATTAATCACTCGACTGGTAAGAGATGGGAGGCCTGCTGATTCATTGTCCATGCTCATTTCCTCATATCTCTCATCTCTTGACAACTTATGCTCCATGACATGGAAGACCAGCTGTGGAAAAAGTTGGAAAACTTTCTGAAGCTCCGGGAAAAGAGGGGGGTGGCAATCTGTTGATATAATTGACGATTTAGCAGCTTTCCTTCTTGCTAATTTTCACACACGTATGCTCTTGTTGGGACTGTTCAGAGGTTTACAGTCTTGATCAGGGGGACTTGAGTTTAAAAACAAAACAGGGCAAATTAATTTTTTTTTCCTGCATGTGTCCTGCTGACTTTGAACAACATCAGAACAATGTGGAGGGTAGGGTTTCTAGCCCTGCTGGGTAGAATTGGTAGACCCTATCCAGACCAGCAAAAACAAACCAAAAAAACCCCTTATCCTATAGCAGTAAGAAGAGAGGCAGAGGAAACGTGCATAATTGGGGGATGTACTAAGCAGAAAGTACAGAAATGAGAAAAGTAGGAAGTGTGTGTGTGTGTGTGTTTTGTTTGGGTTTTTTGTTTCTTTTGGTCAGCAAGAAAAATGCAGTGAGGGGTAGAAGTGTAGAATTTCATGGGAAAGGATGTTAGGGAACCAGGCTCTGAGAAGTTCGATGCCCCTGCAAGGGTGGGGGAGATGAGCCCTAATCGTGCCTCTGTTATGAAGAGACCCAGAGAAGTGGCTTGAAGACTCTGCTGGAAACCAGGACTTAACAGGAGCAGGGGCTAGCTAAAGGAAGCTGATCTTTCAACTTCCCTCATCAAGGGGTAAATTCAGATTTAGAGAATAGAGGATCTTTCATCTAGACAGTTGAATCCCTCAATCAGGTTTCAGAAATAACCTTGAATGAATGAAAATACACACTTAATCCACATAGCTGCCACAAGTTAATAGCTTCCCTTCAGCTTCTTTAGAGAAAACTTCACGTTGCATTTGCTGCATCAAAATTATTCTAGGGACTCTTGTTTTAAGACTAATGATACTACCTACTGCATTGTGTGCACATAAATACATGTCCTCTTCTCTTGAAATCAATATTACAAGAGAGGTAGCTTAAAACCCTAGAAAATTGAATTCTACAAATTTCCCCAACTGTAGAGTTACTCTTTTACGGTGCTGCTTCACTGGTGATAAGCTATTGGCCATTCTGAAGGCCACTCACTGGCTTGAATTTCACTGCTTTCTGGCAGTGGTTTGCAGATTTTACAGCTATCCAAGTTGTCACTTGTTTTGCAGAGGCAACTGATGCTCAAGAGCCATAGCATCCTTGCATATAATGTGGTACCGTATATAAATACTGTCTGAAAGTCGGTGTAGACTCTGCTGAAGCTATCATGCGTTAAACCCACATTTACAAAAGTATTTAATTTCTGTAAGGAGCTATCAAACCTTACATATAAAAACCAAATGAAATAATTCACGGAATATTTTAATGTACAACAATAGAGTACACAGGTAATGGAAAAATAGTGGTGCATGCATCAGAGGCACATAGTCATGAATTTGACTAAGCGTAAATCTCATTTTTATGATCTCTTTTCTTCTTAAAATGCCTTAATTGTTGCATTATTTTCACCTAAACCCCCCCATTCCTCCAAAAAATACTATTCCTAGTTAAAACTAAAACAGGAGGGGGAAAGGGTAGTCTTGATCTCTCCCCTGAAGCATTGGAGACAAAATTAGTAAATATATATAGAAAGCTAAGATGCCATTACTAAAAATGAACTGCTGAAGTAAGCAGTATTTACAGTAGTCATTCACATGAAGAAATGGGCCTCTATGTAAATTTAGAATCTTATTACTTCAATAGCAGACACTTGCATTAAAGTGAGTAGAAACAAGTTAATAAAGGGACATTGCTGTGAACTGCTACTTATTAGTCTATGTAGCTTGTATTAGTAAACTCAGAAGTATGAAAACAGTTCTTTTCTAGCTGGTTTTTTAAACTACAAAAGTGAGGGTAAATGGAGATAAGACTGAAAAGTATATGGCATCGTCTGAAGGAAGGACTCTTTAAATATAAATTTGGAGAGAAGATTAAGTATTAGTGGTATCATAGTGACTACTACAGTATCCCAGGACTGTAGGCACTAGCTGTATTGGACATGTAACCTAAGAAAGCTGGGTTTGATCAAGCCTGGCATGGTTTCCCTTCTGGATGAGCGTGGTGATAAGTATCGGATATAGATTGAAAGGAAAGTCTCAAAAATGTTGTATTTCTAAATATTGTGGAATATACTTAAGTAAAATAAGGGTAGAAAAAGAGAGAAGACCAGTGAATGATGAAGAGAAAAGAATGGTTGTCACTTCTGCCTCTGCCCTTCAGTTCCAATTTTTTCTATGACAAATGCTCTATTCTTTCCACAAACCATGCTTAAAACTCTGATTAACATTAATTATATGAGTTAAATACATACATCAGGGAGGGGCAGAGCAAGCACCTCTCTTTCCTCTGAAACAAAATTAGCTATATTAAGAGCCATAGTGAAATGAACTACACTGGCATAATTGAATTGTGGCATCTAGCAGCAGTACTGTCATTAAGATAATGTAAATAGTTGTTAATCCTGTTTTTACATGATTTTACCATAAAAACACCTTCTGCTTTGCACCTAGATAGCCAAAGTAATAGTTAAGGATTTTCAAACATATTTCCTTACTACTTTAATTTGCAACATCTTTTTGAGGTTTATAGTTGTGTTGACTTCAATGTAATTTTGAAAATATGTTGCAAAATATTACTTAACAAATCATCTACTGCACAGATACAACCTAATTTTTTTCACCTGCCTTCAACAAGCTGGGTAAGGATTTTTATAACATTGTAAGTAAGCTATGATCCCTTATAATATAGTAATTGCCTAACGAGAATAACTGATGAAAGAAAATAGCCTGTGATAGTATTGATTTTTTTTTATATATCTTTTTCGGAAGCACGGGGAAGTCTTTAGAAATAACTGGCAATGTTTACAGAATGCATTTGAGCAGACAAAGGGCAGGAGAATTGGTGTAATACTACTGTTTTACACAAAAAAGGTGATACATGAGAGCTAAGGAACTAAAGACTTATTGATCACTAGTTTAGCACCTAGAAAGAGATCACCAGCATACTTAATACATGATTTCACTGCAGTAATTGATCTCAAAGACAATTCAGCAATTGGATTTTTTCACTCTTGACATGTTCATCTTAAAATATGGAATTTAAGTAAAACTTCTTATAATAAGTTCCTGTTTAAAACTGCTTTAGCTCCATATTTCTTAAATGTTATGTTCACTTGAGAAATGTACAGTCACATGAGCTTCACAAGATTATTTTGGGAAAAACAAAACAAAGGGGAATAGAATAAACTACTGTAGCACAATCCCCCTGCAACTCTTTGCAAATTGTTTAAAGATGATAGGTGTTCACTCCCCTTCATGTCTTTAAGAAAAAATCATCCTCCCAACCGTATTTTAAAAAATATAACGTATATTGAGGCACATTTCATTCTAGTTCAGTGTTTTCCTCTTAAATTCCAGGAGAAGATTAGCAAATAAGGAGATGCACTCTTCTGAAGTCAGTAAATCTCTTTCCAACACTTTACTGGCTAATATTTTTTATGGTGATCTATAGTTCAAAGACATAAATCCTCATCAAGAAAATAGCATTGATGCTTGACACCATCAAAAAGAATGGTGAGGATAACAGTGTTAATGTACATTGCTGGCTAGGAAACCAGGCTAACAGATGCGGCAAAATGAAGTGACAGGCAACGTTAAGATGATTATTAAATTACAATGTAGAAATTATGTGAGTGCAAAGAATTGGAGAGATTGGGTAAAATGCTGGAAGTCTAATCTGATGCAGGATGAATGGGAGGGAGTGAGGCTAGAAGTATTGGTTGCTCATTAAGAACTAATAATTTAATATCTTGCAGATTAGTGTAAAATTACTCAGACTGCAATAAAGACCCCAATTCAGGAAAGCCTCTATACTCAGAAGAGTACTCAAGCAGGTCACTGGAATTTAAGTAGGAGTTTTAGGTGGAAGTGTCACTGAAACACACGTAACACGTGACAGGTTTCTACTAGTCTGTAACACAGGCTCTCTGTAGAGCACAGTTTAGATACTAAATAACAGTGATATTTCTGGTGGCTACTCTCTTTGTTTACCTGTCAATAACATTCGGGAGATTAAAATAGCTAGAATGTTTGTTTGAAGTGTGTTTTTTCCTCTTTGATTTTTGGATATTGGTATATTTATTTGAAAAACCCCACAGCAAGAGATTTATATTATAAAATATGTATGGGTTTATATTTACAAATGTTGTATCAAACACACTCTAATATGTATTTGAAGTGTAGGTTTTTCAGTTCTTGTTTCCATCTCTTATTTCCCTCTCAGTCCTTTTTCTCTCTTGCTTCCTCCAAGCTTATTTGCTTTATTGTTACATATAATACATAAAGTAAAACATGGGTAAACTCTGAAAAACCTGCATTGATATCTTGGCTTTCTGAGACCATCACAAAACATTCTAGTTTTACTGATATGATAATGAAAAGGATGATGATATTTATTTATTTTTACACATGGGAAAACAAATTATTTGTCCAAGGCCAAACAGTGGATCAATTGCATTGCTGAGATTATAACAAGAGTTCCTGACAGCTAGCTCTATGTTTAGCCATAGACAGGGTTTTATAGTAATTGCTGTGGTCATTCAGTCTGAAACCTGACCCAGGTACTGAATATAACCTGACTGTCTGTTTGGCCTAGGAATTGCTGTCACCCTCATGGAATTAGACCTTAATTCCCATGAAACAAGGAAAACCTTCAATGATTTACAATTTCTTAATTCATTTACTAAAAATTAATGAGGAAGACTTCTAACCTATTTTAGATCTCTGGAACAAAGCAGATAAAGAACCAGACTTCTTATGAACTATCAAAATGGAACTTCAGGTCTCCAAGTCACATTCTTGTTATATACACATTTCTGCGGTGTCCATCACCATATTACCTGAGCACTTAACTAGATGAAAGACACATTAGATACTTCTAGAAATAGAATACCAGGGAATATTGTAATCACTCTTACAAATAGAAATCCGTTCAGAAGTTGAGGGATAGGAGAAAACAATTAATTGGGCAGTGGGGTATGGCCAATCGCAGCATGGCTCACTGAAGGACATGCTGCCAGGTAGGTGTGAAATGCCAGGCAGTGAGGTGAGATCTTGATCCACAAAGTTGGTCCAAGATCAACAAGGATAGCCTTTGAGTTGCCTTCAAAACTATCATTGGAAGGCCATAACCTCTGCTACCTTTCTGGTCCCTGCTGAGGGATAAATCAGGCAGTACGTGCAAGGTTCTTTAACATCTGAGTGCTCACCCACCAGAAGGCTGAAATAGTGCAAGGCATCCCTCAATACCTGCTCTGTTGGGAGGGCTCCAGGCTGGAGAGTGGAGCCCCTAAAATAGGTGACATTGAGCAGGGAAAATGTATGTCTCTTGTGCCTCTGCTGAATCACTGTATCTCCATGTCCGCCCCAACCTTCAGGGATCCTATGGTTTTCTGGCCTTAGACCTGAAGTGGCCCTTTCCTAGCAGAACCCCCATGGAGGTCACTCTTAACATTTGTCCCAGATTTGCAACTGCATGCATGCAGGTGAATTTCTGGCTCATGTGAAGCTCCATTGGATGCAGTTGCAATATCAAGGCTTGTCTCCCCGCCCCCATGGGCTAATATTTTTGGGGCATGGAAACCCTGAAAGACACACATTTTGCAGTTTCCACCACTTGTACTAGCAGGGGTGACTCAAGTCCAGAGAATTATGTTGAATTCTTTCCATCTTGTGGCTTTTTCCCTGGAGAGTATCATGTACCCACTTCTTCCACATTATGATCTTGCATAAACCAATTTTGATTTCAGAATTTGGTCTAATGAAGCAGATTTATTCCCAGACATATAACCCTTATTTCACATCAGATATTTTCTATAGGTGTGTGTTCTAGTAAACTGTATGTTTACATGTGATAACTGCATTTTGTTTTTGTTTTTTTACAGAAACCACAGTCCGTTAATGAGTTTTGGGGCCAGTTTTGTCAGTTTTTTGGTAAGTGGGTGAACAAATTGGGCAGAGAGAATTCATCTCACTGTTTGTATCATTGTTAATTTCCTTGTGGGTATATATGGTGCATATGGTCATTTGTTTTTTCTTGTTAGGCTCAACTCTTTCAGAATATTAAAATAATGTAGTTATAAAACATGCATAACTGATTATGTTGCATATATGGAATCTTAACTTGTTTTGCTCTTTTATGCGGTTTTAATTGGGAGTAAAGGGTTCTATAAATTCAACATCTCAAATTTATTAAATATTTACATGTTCCATTAAAAGCAAAAGCCAAAGACTGATTGTCTTGCTTTACTGAAAAAAATTAGTTATTGAAATGAAATTCATAAATTCCGCTTTGTCCTAGAAATTAACAGTTTATTATAAGTCTCATTTATCATTATTTTAGAATAAAACTGGTGGACTTCATGTGAAAACATCTTAAATTAGTACCCTTTTTGAAGGTGCAGAGGTATTTGAGGACTAAGAACGCTAATAGACTAAAGGTTATTAATGTGTGACTGGTCACATTTATGAAAATGTGTTGAGTACATCGTATATGGAGGAAGAAGAGAGAAAAGGGATGAAAACGAGCTGCTGATCTAAAAGCATATTTAATAGTATTTAAGAAAGTATTTGAACCTCATTTTTAAGTTGACCTTATTGTCACTTGCCTGCTTAATCCTAGGCTGCAACCACATATAGAATAGTAAAGTTGTTTTTTGTTTTGTTTTTTAAATAAAAGATAATTTTATAATATTCCAGAAGTGCTTTTTTGTACATTAAATTAATTTTAAACACCTCAGTCTGTGGACTACATGACTTGGAAAGGCATATTAAAGGCGGCTTTTTCCCTCTTGCCTTAGGCCAACATGATGAAAATCTCTTAGGCTTGCTTATCTGAGTTGATTTACTGAACCAGTATAACAGCACAGTACAGCATCATTGTACCTTGAAAAACTTCTGCTTAGTTACTGTTCTAAAGATAGCTACAACACTTGGCATGCCTATGTCATCCAGAATTTCCATTAGACAAAGTATCAGAAAAAGAAGTCAGTTATCCTGAGACCCTCTTTAGCTAGGCTAAATGGAAGCTGAAATGTTTTTTTTTGTTTGTTTGTTTTTAACAAGAAGTATAGGGATTCTGCTCATTATCACTCATAATGCAGCGGGTTTTATTTGTTCTTGACTTTGAGGCATGTTATTTACGTGAATAAATTATATAAAACAGTATGTGCGCAGACACAAATTGAATCTTGCATAACAGTAATTGAAAGTGAATTTATGTAACATAATGCATTTTTCAGCAAATGTAATATGACAGTATTTTCAGTTCAATTATATATTAAACATTCAGTTTTGTTAAGAGAAGCAGAGTCAGCTAATAAGTTCTGATTTCAGTCTCTTGACATTTTAGTGAGGCACACTTAAATGCAGTTGGGCAAGGGGTGTATATATATCTAGCTGTGTATATGAGTCTTGAGTAGCAATTTAATCCCCTCAGATGTGTTTTAAAAAGACTTATTTAGTTTTTCTCTATAGTTACTGCACCAATAGCTGATGTAAATTTTCTTGTTTTGTCATTCAAATCTTTTGCATTTTATTTTTGAAAGAATGCCATGATGACATTTGAAGAAGAAAAAATGCAGTTGGCTTGTGATGATTTAAAAGCCACAGAAAAACTGTGTGAAAGTGAAGAAGCTGGAGTTATAGAAACAATCAAGAATAAAATTAAAAGGAATGTAAGTGGAGCATCTGTAAAAATATTAACTATTGTGTGCAACTGTTTGTGAAAACTTCCTTCTAGCTTTCCTTTTCTCGTTGGCATTCAAGAGGAGTTTTCATGGCTGAGCTGATGTCAGAACTGCTGTTGGGAATCTTTGTGGTATGTTTGTTCTCTAAAATTTCAGTTTGCATGACAGTGTCAGTTCAGATGGGCTGGCATATGGAATTCCTAGGTTTAGAGAGGCTAATTACCAGAGTGATGGGCATTTTAGAAATTTGAGAGAGATTTACCCAGAGTTGAGGACAGCTCCCATAGGGCCACCCATATGGTTGTCTTTGGTGGGTTAGATATTCTGAGTACTGTTGAGTAGCACAACCATCATCTCTTCCATTTCAATGCAGAGGCTATGCCATACCCATATTGGCATCAGAGACAGAGTGTTTAGTCATAACCTCACCGATTTTTGTGGTGGTCTCTGCTGCTGGTCTGCCCTCCCAACTGGAGTATCTGTCAGGTTACCAGCTGCTTTTATCAGCTCTTAGAGGAGGCTCTTGACTCTGGTTCCTCATTGTAACCTGGTGATTTTGGTGTCTGGATGTCATTGGGGTTTAATGGTGAGCTCTCAGAATTGAATCAGTTGGGCTTTGTTGAGATGGCGTTATCTAAGGAGCTACCTGGAGTCTGATTTTTTTTTTTTTTTTTATTTTGTACAAGGAATTTGTGATTCTACAGAAGAGCTGTGATTTATGCCAAGAAATATTGTGTCCTCTCAACATGTACTCTTTAAGGGACTGACCAGCTGCTGAATTATCTGATTACTCTGGATAATTATTTGTTTAGTTTCTATACATAGTAATATCTTGTGACACTTCCCAGGGGTAGCCAGTGTTGTGAGGCACCTCAGTGCAGCCTGCTGTTAGCCTGAGGAAGGCTTGTCTGTGCCTTCCAGGCATCAGCTCCCCAGCCCCACTGACCACAGGCAACACCAGCACTCTAGGCCTACGCAGGCCCAGCTCTCTCTACAGATAGGCGCATTCCAACCCTTGAGGTCCCTGAGCATCCCCTTGGAGTGTCTGCCACTGGTTCACGAAATTCACTGCTTTCAAAGGAACAGTACATACCAGTTTACCAGTTTCACTTGAGGATCACTGCTCCACTTAACACACAGCACTTAAATATGTTTAGTCAAAATAAGTAAAAATTTATTTAACAAAGAGTAGAGATTTTAGAAGTAGAAAGTGAAAGTATTGGAAACACATGCTTACATATAAAATAAAATCCTAATGCCTTCTAGAGCCTAGATTTAATTAACAAGATACTATCTTGTCTAACGAAGTTTAGCTCACTTAAAATCTTTCTAGTACTTTCTAGCCAGGTTGACTCTGACCCTCTTTTCATAAGACAGAACACGCTGACAATTCATCTCCTCAGTGAAGTACCTGGGGTGTACTACAGTACCCCCCGGTTATATCTGAAAAAAACAGTCTTTACTCATAAACAAGACACCTTGTTTTTATTTTTTCCTGTAGATCTTTCATGTGACCAGCTAGAGAGATAAATGTCTACTACACCCATCCTGAACAGAGCCTGTTTATCACCTTCTGGAGACCGATCTTAACTCCTGTACCTTAAGAAAAATAGTTTTCAGTATAGATACCTGATTCCTTAAATAACATCTGTACATGCATCTTGTAATGATTAGGATGTCCAGTGTGTTACTGGCTATTGGTAGAGACTTCATATGCCACCCTTTGGTGCATTATTATGTAGATATTAGACCCTTATGCACCACCTCTTATGCCCTCTGCCAGTTGACACTAAGGGGTCCCTGGGTCACAAATATCCAAAAGTCTTGTTTGTGATTGGGGCTCCATTATGCTGTACAAATATGTAGGAAGATGCATTCCTTCCAAGGCCTTGTCAAGGGTCTGCAAGGAGAAGGGATAGAGACATGAGCTTTTCTACCCTTCCACCTCCCCATTCACCCACGCAGCCCAGCCCGGCAAAGCATCCTGGGGGCTAGAAGCGCTTGTTTTGAAGGTGTGCTCAAGAGCAACGCCCCAGTCAGCTCCCCGTATCCACCTTGTTCTTTCCTTGACTGTCTTCGTACCTACTGTTTGGCCTAGTCACAGGCCACCTCAGACCGCTGGGTGCTGGACATAGTATCTCGGGGCTATACCCTGCAATTTTCAGCTGTCCCTCTCTCCCACCCCTATTCTTCCCCATCCCTCTTCAGGGACCCTTCTCACGAGCAACACCTCATTCAAGAGTTCAAGAATCTCTTGCACCTGTGGTCGATGCAGGAGGTCCCTCAGGACATGAAAGGAAAGGGATTCTATGCCTGTTACTTCCTAATCCCAAAAGCAAAAGGGGGCTTCAGACCCATTCTGGACCTGCGTCGCCTCAACAAGTCTCTGAGAGAGTTGAAGTTTCGCATGGTCTCCTTGGCCTCCATCATCCTTTCCCTGGATCCAGGAGACTGGTACGCTGCCCTTGACTTGAAGGACACTTATTTCCATATTCAAAGGTCTTAAGTGTTTCCTTCGTTTCATAGTGGGTGGACATCATTTTCAATTCACGGTGCTGCCCTTTGGTCTCTCTGGCCCTGAGAGTGTTCACAAAACATATGGCACTAGTGGCTGCTTACCTGAGATGCTGAGGGGTCCAGGTCTTCCCATATCTTGATGACTAGCTCATCAAGGGCAGGTCTTGGGAACAAGTGCAGAGGAGCCTCGATCTGGTGCGTTCCACCTGCTGTGACCTGAGCTTGTCAATAAACAAGAAAAAATCCACCTTAATGCCAGTCCAGTGAATAGACTTCATTGGGGC
This sequence comes from Caretta caretta, assembly GCF_965140235.1. NCBI lineage: Eukaryota > Metazoa > Chordata > Testudines > Cheloniidae > Caretta > Caretta caretta. The sequence continues at coordinate 81,678,616 of NC_134207.1, read as the reverse complement.
AGTTTTGAACTCCACACAAGCCAGAACCTTTCTTCTGAAAGCATGTTTTCAGGCCATGTTGGACCTGATCTCCCATGTGAAGAATCACATGCTCATCACAAGTCACACCTGCCTGCGGTTGTTGGGCCGCATGCATATATGTGGTCAGTCATGCCTGGCTTCATCTTCAGCCTCTGCAAGCGTGGCTGGTGTCAACCTACATCCCCAACAGGCACAACCTAGACCCGGGTAGTCAGGATGCCAGATCACATCTGATTGTCCCTGGATTGGTGGTTGGATTCTGGGTCAGTGTTGGAGGGAGTTTCCTTCGTGGCCCTGTCCCTGTCATTGACCCTGGTCTCCGATGCTTTGGACCTGGGCTGGGGAGTCCATCTGGGCGAGCCAAGCACCCAGGGCCACTGGTTGCGGGACAGTCTGGCCCTCATATTAACATCAGGGAGCTCAGAGCAGTTCGCCTGGCCTGCCAGGCTTTCTTGCCCCACCTGAAGGGCAAAGTGGTGCAGTCCTGATGGACAATACTGCTGTGATGTATTACATCAACAGGTAGTGCGGAGCCAGGTTGTTGGCCCTTTGTCAAGAAGCTCTCGGCCTTTGGGACTTTTGTGTGCAGTATGCCATTTTTCTGGTAGCTGCACACCTGCCCAGAACCAAAAATGTTTTAGCAGATCACCTCAGCAGGACCTTCTCGTCTCGCCATGAGTGGTCACTCCATCCGGAGGCAGTCAGCATAATCTTTCAGAGGTGGGGGACTCTCCAGGTGGACCTGTTCCCATCCAGGCAGAACAGGAAATGCCATGTATTCTGTTCCATCCAGGGGATGGACAGGGGCCCCTTCCATCCCCCAGAAAAAACAGAGCATGTGGTTGGGGACTCTGATGTATGCCTTCCCACCAGTGCTGTTCCTTCACAGGGTCCTTGTGACCATCAATCAGGACAGGGCAAAGCTTATCCTAATAGTCCCTGCATGGCCTTGCAAGCGCTGATTCGGCACGCTGCTGGACCTTTTGGTAACCGCCCCACTGCAGCTGCCTCTCTGGCCGGATTTGCTGTCCCAAAACCATGGCAGCCTTCTGCCCCCAAACATGGAGGTGCTGTACTTGACACATAGCTTCTGCATTGCCAAACGCGGGCAAACGGGAATGCTCGGCCCGTGTTCGGCAGGTCTTGCTGACTAGGTGGAAACCCTCCACCAGAGTGACGTACCTGGCCAAGTGGAAAAGGTTTACATGCTGAGCCTCAGAACGGCGTATCCGGGCTGCGCAGGCCTCGCTGCACCTCAAACTCCAAGGTTTGTCCCTGTCATTGATCAAGGTCCACCTGGCCACTACATCCGCTTTCCATCCTTCATTCCAAGGCAGTTTGATCTTCGCTCACGACATGACGGGCCGGTTTTTGAAAGGTCGGGAGTGTCTCTACCCACACGTCCAGGATCCCGTCCCTCCCTGTGACCTGAATCTTGTGCTGTCGAGGCTCGTGGGGCCTCCCTTCGAGCCTCTGGCTTCCTGCTCTCTCCTGCTTCTCTCCTGGAAGGTTTCATTCCTGGTTGCGATGTCAGCCCACAGGGTGTCCGAAATCAGGGCACTTACTTCAGAACCGCCCTATAAGATCTTCTACAAGGATATGGTCCAGCTGCAACTGCACGCATCATTTCTGCCCAAGATTGTCTCCCAGTTTCATACTGGGCAGGACATATACTTACCCGTCTTCTTTCCAAAGTCTTGTACGTCAGATGAGGAGAACAGGCTACACACCCTGGATGTCAGGAGGGCCATCCCCTAAGTCAATGAAGTTGTTCATTGTGGTGGCGGACAGAATGAAAGGTCGCCCAGTTTCTGCTCAGAGGATTTCATCCTGGATCATGGCCTGCATCTGTTACTGCTATGAGCTGGAGAAGGAGCATCTGCTAGTGATGATGACGGCACACTCAAGTAGGGCACAAGCGTCATCAGCAGCCTTCCTGGCACAGGTACCAATCCAAGAGATCTGTACGGCCGCTATCTGGTGATCTGTACACATGTTCGCATCTCATTATGCACTTACCCAGCAAGCTTGAGATGACGCTGGCTTTGGCAGAACAGTGCTGCAAGCTGCAAGACCGTGAACTCCGAGCCTACCTCCATTGACACTGTTTGTGAGTCAGCGAGAATGGAATTGACGTGAGCAAGCACTTGAAGAAAAAACAGTTACTTGTCTTTCGTAACTGTTGTTCTTCGAGATGTGTTGCTCTGTCCATTCCATTACCTGCCTTTCTGTCAGAGTTGCCGGCAAGAAGGAACTGAGAGGGCATATGGCCGATAGCACCTGATACGCCGACACATGAGCGCAGCACTCAAGTGTGCACCACAGCTGACCCTACGGATACAGCTAAGGCAAAAATCTCCAATGACCACACACATGGGCGTGCACACCTAGAATGGAATGGACATGAGCAACACCTCTTGAAGAACGACAGTTACAAAAGGAAGGTAACTTTTTTTCAGAGTTGTATAAAATAACTCTTCACATGTCGAGTTGAAAAGTTGAGGGTTATTGTTGCAGAAAAAGGGTGGTTAGCCATGCTCATACAAAGTAAAAGATCTGTGTTCTTTAGAGGGTATACTATCTTGCCATCTGGTAATTGGAAAGATTTTCAAGGATGAAGGACTGCCAGGCCCAAGTCTCCTCGTTTAGCACCTAGCCATCGCATTTCTAGTGACTCTGAGAGTAACTGCACTTTTATGTATGCATAAATCAGTAAGTAAAGTATTATGCATGCTTAATACCTCTCTATATTGTAAGGTATGTGGAGAGTAACAAAAACTTCCTCTGGTATCTTTTAGAACGAAACATTTGTATTTAACTGAGAAGTCTCTCAAGGACAAGGATCTTGGTCTTGTTTTTGTTTAATATAAATTTCTTTCCAAAAGCCCATCGACAGCTATGGCACTATAATAAATTAAAGAACACTAACTAGGGAACTTCTGAATGAAATGAAATTTGGTACTCTCTTTAGATGTGCTTTTCAACACTAAGGAAATCTGACGTTGATAATAGAGTACGTAACGTTTAAGTGTAATTTTGAATAAATAATATGCTTGAAGTTAATTTAGAAATTCTAAAACTCGTATTTATATACTGTGCATTAATTTGTACAATTTTTCAGACTATTTAAGGTAATACAATTGAGCATTGTTGCTGGGGGGAAATTTTTTTTCTGGAAATGGCTATACTAAGTCAGGGAAATATTGCTATGTGTGTTGATTATAGACTAATCGAGTTCTAAAAAATATTTTTCCATATAATTTGATACACCCACTGTGGATTATTAGAGTTCTCATATGAACATGTTTAACTTGTTGGAAAATCAAGGTTGCCTGTGCACCAACTGTCAAAAGTGAAAGTCAAAATTGAAAGATTTATACAATATAAATTATGTGATTTAATAAATATTGCACAGATTATAGGAGTTTAGTTTGAAATTAAAATCATTTAAACCCTGCTTTTGTATATTTCAAACAGGCCGATGGCCGAAAATCTGCACCATCCATGATGGATCGACTACAGAGACAGATAATTGTAGCAGACTGTCAAGTTTACCTGGCTGTACTTTCTTTTGTAAAACAGGAATTGTCAGGTGTGGTGTGACTATAATAATAATATTCTGTCTTCTTTTTTCATAGCATGTAGAGTAGTAACATCTGATCTCTGAAGTGCAAAAATGATTACCCACATTGATAAAGATGGTTGCTTTGTGTGCAAGAGAGACATTCCATTTGAAATGAGGGATTAGATATTTCAAAACTGAATGTGTCCGCAAAATGTGAAGCCATTGTGCCCTAAAAACCTGTATTTGTTCACACAGATTTGGTATGTGAGCATGCACCAATATTATATGCAATTATTCATTTGCATATGGAAATAGAAGGTTTTGCAGGTGAAAGGGTATATTTGTAGGTTCTTTGCCAGTTTTTGCTAGGTTTAAAAGTTGGGTCTCAGTAGTGCAAAAATGAGACATTTAAAATTTTTATTTAGGATTAAAGATACTTATATATTTTTAAATAAATATGTATACATATCTAGTAGGGCCTTTAAATAATGTATATTTGATTTGTATAAATTAGGGCTTTCTACTTTCCATTTGCCAGGCACTGTGTTCATCCTACTCCACACCATGTGTTGTAAAGTAGCAGAAGCCAGCATTGTTTACTCTTTGTTTATTTCTCTGTTCATCTGCATCATCCTTGTTGTCTGCCTACAACAGGGAGTAGTAACTTTGTGCTATAAATTGTTTTTAAGATCTTTGGCTAAAAAGCACTGTATAAACTCGTATTATTATTTTTATTTTATTATTATTAAAGATCTTCTCTAGATTTTACAAATCAAATCAGGTTTTGGATCAAAAATATGTGATAGTATTCTTTTTAAATTTGATGTTTAATTAGATAATCTCCAGGTAACAGAATTTCAGTTGCTACAAAATCCTACAGAACTTTTTTGTAGTCATGAAGAGAAATCAGCTTAAATAAAGAGATATTGCTATATAGTATTTGTCATTCTATGAATGACCATTTATGACTTTTTTAGTTTCTGTATCTGGAATTAAACCCTTGAGATATATTTTCTTTCTGTTGTTAGCATATATAAAAGGTGGGTGGATCCTTCGAAAAGCCTGGAAAATTTACAATAAATGCTACATGGACATTAATACACTTCAGGAAGTATATCAAAAGAAGATAACTCAGGAATCCTTGACTTCTGATGCTGCAAATGATAATCATATTGCTGCAGAAGGTGTAACAGAGGATTCGCTAAACAGACTGAAAGGTGCTGTTAGCTTTGGATATGGACTTTTTCATCTTTGCATATCCATGGTGCCCCCAAACCTGCTCAAAATCATCAACCTGCTGGGTTTTCCTGGAGACCGCCTACAGGGGCTTTCATCACTGATGTATGCAAGTGAAAGTAAGGACATGAAGGCCCCTTTAGCTACGTGAGTAGCTATATTGAAATTCTTTGGTAGATAACTTAGTAGTGAAAGTTAGTGGAACTACAAAGAAACAAAAAATAAAATAAAAGCTTGTTGCTTTAAAGGAAACATCAGCAGGTAAAAAGCTTTCAAATTGTTGCTTAACATGCCATTGTTTGTTAAATTAATCATATATTATAATGAAACCTTTTTTAATACCTGCCTTCAGATTGTGTTGGTGATGTTATTCTCCAAAGCCTTGTATTATATCATAGAATAGTTCCTATGAATAGGGAGAAATTATTGCGCTTAGAACAGTAATTTAAAGGATATCCTAAAAACCAAAGTAAGCTGAAATATTTAATTAGTTTGCTATTTAGCACCTTGTACAGGGGAAAATGTTCATGTCATAAAAACTATAAACTTCTACCTACTCATTATATATACTTACTTTAATGTGATTACTTTTTTCTATTTTTATCTAATTCCCATTTGCAGAAGTTTGGGAACACTGGAGATTTTTACACACAAAAAGGGTACTCAATATATTGGCCTTTTTAGGAGTATCCCTCATATAACAAGATTTCCTGACTCCTTATGCACATTCTGGTATTTTTTGTGGCTTATTTTTCACCCAGTCTTAATTTACAGCCCTTTATGAAGGTCTTTTTGCTATTCAGTGCCACAAAGTTCATATCTTCGATACTGGGTTTGCCTAGGAACTACAGTGCACCACTGCTATAAGTGTGGAATGCAGTGCTAAATCCTTTCTGCTTGGAGAGAAAGATCAGAGTTCTGATCTGATGATAACCTTTAATATGCCCTGAAGATTCATTCATTAGTCACTTTCATATAATCTATATTGTGGGGAAAATTGAGAATACCATCCCTTCTTTGTGTTTCCCGCACCAATTGGCCCAGGAAACAGGCATGCCCTGATCTCCCCCCACAATAAGTCTGATCTCGGTAATTTATTTGTCAACACTTTGGAACAGCAGGCTCAGTATCCCTTCCTCTCTCTCCCCCAACCCCCCCATCTTTAATTGTTGTTTGTTTTATGGTATTTTTACGAACGTAATTATTTTAAAAAGTTATCCTGTACTTAGTTCTAGAGATTTTAAAAACCCTGCTCATCTAATGCTTTGGAAATTGTGAACTTAATTCTACTTTCGTGTATTCTGGTGTAATTTTGAAATCAATTTAAGGAAATGAAGGACACTGGCTTAAAGTCAGGGCAAGCAAGAGAAGAATCATGCTCTGCATCTTTTGTCAGTGCCTCTATAATAGAACTCATCTGCTGTAAACAAACAGTAATTATCGTTCTTTTTGTGTATTCTTTCAGATTAGCTTTGCTGTGGTACCACACAGTAGTTCGTCCCTTTTTTGCTTTGGATGGCAGCGATAACAAGGCAGGACTGAAAGAGGCTAAGGAGATTCTTCTGAAAAAAGAAGCTGCTTATCCAAATTCTTCTCTGTTTATGTTCTTTAAGGGAAGAATACAACGATTAGAGGTATTTTTTACTTTCATTCTCCAGATTATTTTTTCTTTGTTGTATCATAAATGTTGAATATATTACGTTAAAACAATACAGACTTCAATAAATCAGATATGAAGGGGAAAATTTTTTTTTTTTTAAATTGCTCTTTTGCATCTTAAAGTCCACAGTCTGAATCAGCCCTATTGTAATTTAGCTCTGGCCAACTGACTTAAATATCAAGATCTGATTCTTGTTCTTTTGCTAGTTGGTTTGCAACACCTTAATAAAAGGAAATGTATTTATTGCTATAAATCATATTTTCTTGCAGTATTAAAAGGTATTTAAGCTTTGAATTTGTCGTATTGAAATCTGAATGTATTGAAAACATGAGTAGAAAACATTGTTTTCCTTTCTGATGTGCTTTGCCTGATTCTGACCTATCCAGTACAGGTAGCCCCTTTCAGTAACTTCCTGAAGTTTAGGTAACTTCCTTTGCTGCTTAGACATCAAACCAGGGTATTCTTAATTCCTATAGTGAGGTATGAGCTGAACAGGGTTATTCCCTGAAAACAAGATTCACTAATGCTATCTGTGTTGAAAAGGTATTCTTCAGCTACTGCAGCAGTCCCACATTTTGGCTCTGAATCCTGTCCTTTCTGTCTGCCCATACTAGTTTGAGGCAGACAAGAGAGCTTTAAACACCCTCTCTCATCTGCTGCTGCTTCATCTATCGGTATCCGAATATTCTCAGGGCTGCTATAATAAAAAAACGGTAGCAGCTAGCTTCTTGCATTATGTCATCTAGGGATCCTAAATGTTGCTTTTGGGCAGACTACAGCCATTGGGCTGAAATGCTCCATCTCAACGCAACTGACAGGGTTAGTTCTGACCTTAATGCACTCATATCTGCTGTGGTTTGTGGTTGATTCTCATAATAGAGCCTGCTGTTTCTGGGGAGGAAGCATGCATAACAAGAGTTAGACTTTCAGTCTTCCCTTATAAGACAGATCAGATTTATTTGCATCTTGTTTGGTTTTACCTGGAAATACTCTAAGTTTCCAATCTGAGCTGATTTTGTGCTGTCCCAGGCAAACCACCTTTTTAGGCATCATTTTAATGTTGTTTGTGGGTGGAAAAATATTTTAATTGCCTTTTGTTGAATCCTACAGGATTTCCATGTAGTTGAATATGTTTCAAAGGGTTTTTGAAGATATTCAGGTGGAATAGGTATTAGGTAATAGGTATTAGGTAATAGGCTATGCAAAATACACACTACAGTAGTTCAAAAAAATGTAGAGTTGGTAATGGTTCATCCCAGAATCTGACCTTGTAATTGGAACTGTTAACATGTCTGTTGATGTAGGAAAAGGAATATAAGCTATAGCTGTATTGTCTCTGTAGGACTAACCAGAATAAAATCAGTAAAAAAAAATCTATCAATAAAATGAACCTTTATGACCCTGAATATAGACAGGGCGCAGATCTTTTAAGAGGGTTTTTACAGTCACTTTAAAAGTATTCCTTCATCTCAGTCAGTGAGGAGAAAGCACTTCCACGTCAAGGAAAATTTCATACTAGTGTGAACTTGAAAGAAGAAGGCAGAGATTTACTTTATGTATTCTCTTTGCTATTCTTGCACTTACTTGTTTTTATAAGAAGTTTTTCCTTCACAAGCCAGCTTTTTCAGCTATGTCCTGAATGGTATTGTATCCTTGTGACACTGTGTTGCTATGGAAATAGAATACTTTGTTACAAACTCAAATATCAAATGAATAACTGATGTATTTGTTATACATTTAATTAATGATATCACAAATTCAATATTGTGACTCAGGTATGTAATCCAGTAAGAAGAAGACTGAGTTGGGAAGGAGCAAGCCCTTGTTTAAATGTAAATGTTTTTAAGAAACAGCAAGTATGAAAAGAATTGTGATGCAACGGAAGTGTATTGGACTTACCTTTGAAGTTGTCAGTGCCTGAAAGAGTATTTCTTAAGTAGAGGCCTGTGGAAAGCATGTAGTGTTTAACTCCTGATGAAACTTCAACAGCTGAATTGAATTTCATTTTATATATAGACTAATCCAACCCTACAAATCTGCCAAGGAATCTTCTGATTTTTAAGGTCATGTTGGGAGACATCTAAACATAAGCCTTGCTTTTTGTCCTAAAGGAAATATGTTGCAGTTAGAATTTCATTTATTTTACCAGCAGTGAATATTCAAAATAGCTGGCTGATTACAAAGTAGTTTACATGTTCCAAGGATTCAAAATAGCTTGTGTATATCTAAAGCCAATAGTTCTAATAGTGTTTGATAGACAAATAGAATTTTTAGGCTTTACATATTAGTCCTGTGAGTGGCAGCATGCAGCACGGGGTTTTTTATATTCTTTGGGCCTATACATGCTCAATGTGTATGTTGTGTAATTTCAATTGATGACATGGACAAATGCATACTGTACTGCATGTGGGTGTTAATCGTGAAGGTATAAAAAGCAAGCAGTCCAGTCTGGCCATGTAAACCTTGAACTGAAACCAGCCATCCAAATAAGAGACAGATGGATATGCCAGACTGGACACTCAGAAAGACGATCACTGTGGAGAGGTAAATTTGAGAGTTTCATGCACTGATATGCAATGATAGTTGAAGCCATTCAAATGGAGGATGTCCCCCCAGGGATAAGATTCATAGATTCCAAGGCCAGAAAGGATCGTTATGATCATGTAGTTTGCTGTCCTGTATAACACAGGCCATAACATGTCCCCAAAATATTTCTTAGAGCAAATATTTTGGAAAAACATCCAATATTGATTTAAAAATTGTCAGTGATGGAGAATCCACCACAACGTTTGGTAAACTGTTTCAATGGTTAATTACTCTTACCATTAAAAATGTATGCCTTATTTCCAGTCTGAATTTTTCTAGTTTCATCATCCAGCCATTGGATTGTGTTATATCTTTCTCTGCTAGATTCAAGATCCATATTAAATATTTGATGCCCAGATAGATACTTACAGAGTGTAGTCAAATCGCTCCTTAACCTTCTCTTCATTAAGCTAGATAGACTCAGAGTTCAATTGCTGTAAGGCATCGGTTCTCAAACTTTTTGTATTAGCACCCCCTTTCACACAGCAAGCCTCTGAGTGGGGAACCCTTATAAATTAAAAACACATTTTTTATATTTAACGCTATTTTTAAATGCTAAGTTTATAACCCTATTTAAAATGAATTTACCTTTTTTCACTGATTTTAAATTAAGACTATAAAACACTTTTATTGAATTGTTAAAAGCAGAATTCTTTTTTTTATATAGTTACTGTTTAATTCTGGGGGTGGTGAAGAAACATAGTCAATGTCACTTTTCACAGCAGATTTAGTGCCCCATTGCCCCCCTTACTTCTGCGCTGCTGCTGGCGGTGGTGCTGTCTTCCAAGCTGGGCGGCTCTGAAATCTGTGCCGCTAGCAGCAGCACAGAAGTAAGGGGGGCAATGGGGCACTAAATCTGCTGTGAAAAGTGATACTGATACAGTTTCTTTATGTGTCCTTCCCCCACATAGAGCCCCTGGCACACCACAAGTCTAGCCCACCTCATCCCCCTCACCAGGAAGAGGCTGGTGCTGCCCCTGTCTCATGACCCCCACATAATAACCTTGCAACCCCTCAAGGGGTCACATATCCCAGTTTGAGAACCCCTGCTGTAAGGCATGTTTTCTAATCCTTTAATCATTCTTGTAGAGGATTCAGAGAAGAGCCACAATTTTTCAGCATTCTTCTTGAATTGTGAGCACCAGAACTAGACACTGTTCCAGCCCAGTCGCATCAGTACCAAATACATAGGTAAAATAACCTCTCTATTACTATCCAAGATTCTCATGTTTATGCATCCCAGAATCGCATTAGCTCTTTTGGCCACAGCATCACATTGTGTGATCATGTTCAGCTGATCATCCACCATGACCCCCAAATCTTTTTCAGAGTCACTGCTTCCGAGGATAGAGTACCCCGTCCTATACGTATGGCCTACGTTCTTTGTTCCTAGATGTATACATTTGCATTTAGCTGGATTAAAACACATAGTTTGCTTGCACCCAGTTTACCAAGAGATCCAGATTGCTCTGAATCCGTGACCTGTACTCTTCTTTATTTACCTTCCCCAACTTTTGTGTCATCTGCAAACTTTATCAGTGGTTTTATATTTTCTTTCACATCATTGATGATAATGTTAAATAGCGTCGGGCCAAGAACCAATCCCTATGGGACCCCACTGGAAACATATCCGCTTGATGACTATTCCCTGTTTTACATTTTGAGACCTGCCAGTTCTTAATCCATTTAATGTTTGCCATGTTAGTTGTATATTGTTTTAATTTAATCAAAAAGTGTGGCACTAAGTCAAATGTGTTACAAAAGACTTAAGTATATTAATTAATATTATTACCTTTATCAACCAAACTTGCAATCTCATCAAGATGTAGAAAAAAAGAAGAGGGGTCTAAGGACAAAACTTGTGTAAGGTGGATAAATAGGGGGAGATGGGAGGAGGAAAGACTGCCAAGTCTGAGAGGAGGAAAATCAAGAAAGGACAGGGTATCAAGGGAGAATTTACCACTGTGTTATGAAGTTTTGAAACTTTATACTCTGAAAAGCATATATAGAGTAGCATGGGAGGTTGGTCTCTGACAGTAGTTTTCTGTGAAACAGCCTTGTAGTAGGATTTATACATGTGGATATAATGAGCTGATCCTCCCACTTTCTCAAAATCGCTCGTTTGAGGGATAAAGTCTTGAATGTCTTCTAGATATGTTGAAATTAATGAATTTTGGCTGCAAGTGAAAGGGAAGGATGACACAGGAAAGTTGGAATGGAAGTAAGACAGGAGGTTCAAGTCTACATTCGTAGAATGATCAGATATCTCACCTTTTCAGGAATGTTGTATGTTCCATGCATGTCTGATGGTGATATTGTCTGATATGTTTGCCAAATCTGCAAGCATACCTTTGTAAATTGTCTGTCTGTTTCCATCTTTGTAGTATTGTCCGCTAAAACTAATTGAGAAGGAGTATTGTACACAACTTTAAGCCACTAGTGCAAAATGAGAACATTTCAGGTACACTAGTGCAGTGGTCCCCAAACTGTGGGGTGCATCCTCCTAGGGGGAGGCATGGAGGAATATTTGGGGGGGTACATGGGGGACAGGGAGGGAGTGCCACCCAGCTCTGCCCCAACCCGGCCTCAGTCTCGCTCTGGCCCTGCCTCAGCTCCTCTCCACCCCCTGCTCCAGCCCCAGCTCAGCTCTGCCCTCATCCCTCTCTGCCCCCAACCCACCTCTAGTCCCAGCTTCTCCCCCATCCCCAGCTCTGCCTTCAGCCCAAGCTCTGCACTGAACCAACTGTGCAGTAATGGAGGGGGTGTGTGTGGACAGATTTTATTACTGGTAATGGGAGGTGTGACCAGAAAAGTTTGGGCACCACTGTATTTAGTGTACCTGAAGAATATTTAAATAATGTAATTATTTCTAATATCAAGCTACCTGAAAATCAGCATTTTTGGCTGTGCCTTGGAGCCTTTCTCATTACTGGAGACCAGTAGCTAAGTAGATAGAAATATATTCCCAGACAAAACTTGTTTAAGGTAACTCTGCTGATAAATATCCATTTATTTGTAACAATATTATTTAATTGTTACACTAGTGTCCAGGGCCAGTAACTGAAAATAGATAGGGATAATGGTATCAGGTAAACGGACAAAGTTAAGGGTGGTATTCAATCCTTAACTAAGGTTCATCAGCCTTTCTGCTGTTGGTGTTTCTCTCCTATTTCTTTTACTCACTCACCAGCACTTTGTTTCCCTAGATAGAGGGGGATGAATGTCCACACACTGAAATATCTAAAAGCAATAGATTAATGCCATCAAGTAAGATAAACCAGAAAGAATGAACATCTGACAAAGTCCTAATTTGTGTAAGCCCTTTCGTCCCTCCACACCAGCCAGTGGGCGGAGCTTGGCTGATTACATTTTTATAGCACCATCGATTTCAATAAAGCTATGACAACATAAACCAGCTGAAAATCTGTTCCCAGGTTTCTAGTGACTCTATTAGTAAACAAACCAACCCTTAACTGTATGTTTCGGTCAGACTGTAAGTGAGAGTATTCACAACTCTTGTATTTCATTTAGCTTTTAGCCATCAAGACAACATCCTCTACCTGTCAGGAGAATAAGCTTCTTGCACTAAAACATTCATATTTGCAACTAATTTTAAAAGGCCATCCATCCCTAGGACACTGTGGAATTAAAAAAAAAAATTACTTGAAAGTTGATATTGTGTTAGTATAGCTCTGACTGAAAAAATATAGAACTCACAGGCGAAATTTAACAGTAAGCATTAGAGTTTCTTAACTAACCCTTTATTTTAAGTATGATTGGTTTATGTCCCAGATGAAAACTTTCCCCAAAATACTGTACTACCAAGTTTGGTTAGATGTTGATAGATGTTTGACTGCGTGTGTGTGTTCCCCCTGTGATAGCTGGCACGGCAGATCTCGAGCAAACCGCCCGATGACCACAAGATCCATTAAGGGGGCAAAGGCACCCGGACAGGTTTATTGTTGACGAAGTACAGTACTCTGCACACTCTACCAGACCACTAATACATGTATGCCCATAACAGTGGACCAGCTCAGTGAACAGTGGGACTTTCCATAGCTGGCAGGCTTCCATAACTGCTAGTTTGGCCCCTTTAAAGCTGACAAAACTAGTTGACAATGAAGGGAGATTGGCTCACTGTAAAGGGAGAATACTAGCATTGGGCCAAGCTAGCTGGCATTGGAGAGGTTCAGTACAATGCTGTGGAGTAAATTTACCATATTTGGTAAATCTTGGCTTCAATATAAATAAAAATTTCATGCAGGTAGTTGAGATTTTAGAAGTACTAAGTCAAAAAAATTAAACTTATGGTTCTCTCAATAGTTTTAATTGGCACTACATATATGTAATGGGGCTATTGATTGTTATACTGTTTGTGTAATCTTTCATGCTAATGTACACGTACCAAGGGGCTGAGTGACTAACTGCTGTTGTGAAGTCATAACTTGAGATGTTCACATTCTACAGTCGGCACATCTAAACTTTAATGTTGCATTAGCTTGTTTTTAGTCATTTACAGTTCCACTGGTTTATTTTTAAATCAATAAATAAAGATTTAGAAATGCATTTATTTTAAGGAACAACCTTAAGCAGAAATCAATACCCCAGAGTCTTAAAGAAGGGCATTGAAGCATCATTGCAAGATCTGGAGATATTGGGAACTTTAGTTGTGTCAAGGAATGTCTTAAAGACAAGTCCACTGGGCCTCATGCACAGAGGAAGTTTATCAAGATCTTAAAGGCCCTTAGGGTCCTACAAACATTTGAGGATGTATCGTACAGCATCAGACTTTGAAAGAAATAGAGCTGCATTTATTTCTATGTTCAGTGCTCCACAGGCAGGCACATTTTAGTATAAATTTAGAGAAACCACGTAATCAGCTTAAATCATTGCACAGCATGTGGTGTTCTGCAAATACAACCTTTCTATTTGCAAATCAAATTATCTTCAGATATGTAAAAGAGGACTGAGTCCTTTGTTTTTGTTTTAACACAGCTGTCCAAAAATGTTCAGAACAAAATTTTACAAATTTCTCAGATTTGACTTTTGGAATGCAGATGAAGCTTCTTATGCTTCTTCTAAAGCTTTTTCAAAAGATTGTAAGATCTTGAAAATATAGATTTATTTTGGAAGTTTCTGCCTAACCACAACTGAAACTGGTATGATTCTATAATGTTAGAAGTGTGTTGCCAGTTGTTTTAAAACATATTATTGAAATGTGTAAGTAGATGAAAGGTATATTACATAAGTAACTTTACTATACACAGATGCACAGGGTCCTTGATGACATCTTGGTAACCTTAAGAGCAAACGAAACATACTATAACTCACTCATGCAGTCTCACTGGACAATTAATTATACTGTCATAAAAAAATTTTTCTTCACTTTCTCCAGGGCATATTCTCTCATCACACCAACAAACATTCTATACAAGAAAATTATATAATTTAGGCTGTGCATGTTTACACTATTACGTTATAATTGTGGTTTACTCCCACAGGGAGTTACTGTATGTCTCTGCAGCAAACGTACTTTACAGTGAAATAGTTCCTTAGCAACTAAAATGGTATTCCCAGAGGTGACAAAGGAGCAAATTAAACAAAACCACTCCACCCCATGCCAAATCCATGAAAAGCAATTAACAACCATCTTTTCATTTGGTGTCATGAGATACATAAAATTAGTAAGGATTTCCTGGAAGCTTTATATTATACTTGTTTGTTGGCTGCTTTTACTCATTCATGGATCCCTTTCACTCCTCTGCTTACTGTCAACACTGACTAGTGGAAATACATATCAGGCTTTTTAGAAGATCTTATCATGTATGTGTGAATAAAAATACATTGTATGGGTGCATGGAGTATGTATGTGAGTCTGTCAGAGATAGTGGTGCTGGGTCATGCAGATTTTGAAGTGATGAGAGTTGTGCCCCTCAGTGAAATGGTGAGATTATAAAAAATCTTTGTCAAAATATGAATCAGCCCAACTAAGGAACTTCATTCGGGACTGATTTTGCATAAGACCTTGTCTGTGTACAAACTTACACTAGTTTAGTTAAACCATTGCAAACCTCTGCGTGGTCACTCTTAAACTGGTTTAGAAATGACTTTTATCAATTTGATGTAGGCCAATTCAAAACTAATGAGTTGAATTGATAAGTCCTTTCTAAACTGATTTGAGAGTGTCCACAAAAGAGAGACAATTCTTGCTCTGTTAGAGGAAGGTATGAGAGACATATTCAATATAAAAATTTTAGGAAATTGAAGAAGTGGGTTGTGGAGAACTTCTCTTTAAAATACAAACAGGGTGAAATCTTGGCCCCATTGAAGTCTATGGGTCTAGGAATTTCACCCAGATTATACAAAACTCTTATTACGCGTATGTAGGAAATGACTGTTGCAGGGTAGCTTTTCTTTTAAAGCTGTCTTCTAGTAATTCTAAACTGAAATATTCTTCTTGAGAAATAAGTCAGCTTTTAGTAATTTTTAGGAGAGGTGTGGAGAGAGCACGTAGTTTAGATTACCTCACTGGGTCAATTTTTACTTTCACTAAATAATAGGAACCTTTTATTTAAATGTGTGTATAGAACTTTAATCTTCCTTTTACTTAAATATTTTATGATTTTTCCCAATGCACACTTCATAGAATCATAGATTATCAAGGTTGGAAGGGACCTCAGGAGGTCATCTAGTCCAACGCCTGCTCAAAGCAGGACCAATCCCCAATTTTTGCTCCAGATCCCTAAATGACCCCCTCAAGGATTGAGCTCACAACCCTGGGTTTAGCAGGCCAATGCTCAAACCACTGAGCTATCCCTCCGCCCCAGGAAAAGTAGATAAATCATTCAGCATGTTGAAACATAACAAAAGGTTTATTTCTTTAAAATGAACTTATTTTAAAAGTAATATTTATTAAATGTATTTATTTTAGAAGAAATTTAATGTTATAGTTTGATCCAAAGGGTTTCATTTTTTAATGAAATTTTTAAAACACTATTATTTATTATAGTGTAGGTAAACAATCAATCAGTTATGCTTTCTTGATATGTATAAAATGAAAACAAAGAAGGAAGAGTAAGAGAAAAATGAATACTATATTGAGATGGAAAAGAAAGTAAAAGAGACAGAATGAAAAAGGGGAGAAGGATGCCAAGGAGGGTCTAGTAGCCAGTGAGATCAGGATCTTAAAATTAAATCAGACTCTAAAGGAAGTTTTACAGTTGTCCACATGGACTAGCCTAAAATAGTTTGCTGATAAGCCAGAAATTATATCTGACTTTTGCATTACCTTAGGAGAGTTGGAGGATGTAAGCCATCAATTTCTTCAAAATTAAAACTTACATTTATAAAACATTTTTTTCTAGCCCTTAATATTATGAAGATACATTTCCCAAATATGAACAGATACATGATTGTCTTCCTGAGTCTGCAGAGACACAGATCCAGTGCAGTTGCTGCCCATAATTTTCTCTAAGAGCACAGTGAAATTAACAAGGCCTTTGATCAGCTTAAATATTTGTCCATCAGAAGGCTGTGGACAGCAGTGAACCTGACAAGAATCTTGTTAATTTCATTCTGCTGTAATTTAAGAAATTTCATTCTGCTGTAATTTAAGAAAATTATGAGCCATAGCATAAAAAGGTACTGTGATTGCATTTAAATAGACATTGAAGCCAGTTGTGTCAGTGTAAATGTGTTAACCATTCAATAGCTGAGAGAAGGACATTGTGCAAGTCCCAGCGGGGACCATGCAGCCTTTGTCAATGGATGCAGTCTGTAAATATATGATCTACATCTTCTAACTGGCCACAGCAGCAAAGGGGAGAGTCAGAAAGGTCCCATTTACGGTCATTTGCAGCTTGGGTGACCAGATGCCCTGATATTAGGGGCTTTGTCTTATATATGCAACTATTCTCCTCCCTCCCCCCCCAAAAAAAAGTGTCCCAATTTTTTACATTTGCAATCTGGCCACCCTGTTTGTAGCACATCTGATCACTCTGCATCTGAAGTGATTGAACTTTTCATGCAGATGGCATGGAAAGTCAAAAACAGGTGGCTGGACTGTTGAATCTGTCACAAGATAGGCATTGGCTATGTTTGAAGCTTGTTCTTGCCACTTAGTATGCCATCTGGAGGTGACATTTAAAACCCCTTAAAGGAATTGTCCAAATGGGGTACCTTGAGCTAATAATTTGGTGGCTTGGTGGATTAGAAGCATCTCTAAACAGTATAAATGGGCATGTCTTGCACCGTAAGGGACAGATTCTGCAAGGTGATTTGTTGCCTGATGTCAGAAGGGACAGTATTGCACAGGACCAACATCCAAGTCAGGCTGGTTGGTCTCATAGAACCAGTTGTTATATGCATAGTTTAATTCAACTGAGTGTCCACTAGTCCTGTGTCAGAGAAGTCGGGGCGCAATACTCTGCTACAGAATAGAACGAGGTAAGCCCAGAGCTGCTTAGTGTTTAAGCATTGGCTCCCCAGGTTGAACCAGCTAGTTCACTGATCAGGTTGTTGTCTTTATTTTCCGCAAGGTCTTGGTAATGTGTTCCTTGAATGTCAAGTTGGGGTCCAGTGTAACATCTAAATACACAGACTTTGGATCATGGTCCAGCCTGTGGTCATTTAGGAAGATGTTGTGCTGTTTTCAGAGTAGCAGCCGTGTTAGTCTGTATTCGCAAAAAGAAAAGGAGTACTAGTAGCACCTTAGAGACTAACCAATTTATTTGAGCATAAGCTTTCGTGAGCTACAGCATCCGATGAAGTGAGCCGTAGCTCACGAAAGCTTATGCTCAAATAAATTGGTTAGTCTCTAAGGTGCCACTAGTACTCCTTTTCTTGTTGTGCTGTTTGTTGGCCTTGAAGTGGTTTAAATGGAAATATCTGGAAGCTGCTTTTTAGCATTTGGTTTAAGTTTCCATCGTTTATAACTGTGGGCCATCTCTCTCTGCATCTGCATTCAGCACTTCTAAGTGACAGAAATCCTGGTTCTGTACTACCAGAGAGATGTTGTCCGCATAGATAAAACACCTGGCAGTGGTGTAGGGAATGTCATTTGTGAAGAGGTTCAAATGTGTTGGTGATAGAACTAAACCCTGAGGTAGACCATTTTTTTAAGACCTCCAGGAACTGGGGTATATTATTTTTTTGTCCAAGTGAAACTTGGAACTGGTGGTCTTTCAGGAACAGTTCCACAGCTATGACAATGCACCACAATGGGACCAATGACTGTTTGTATAACAGGCCTGTATGTTGGATCATGTCATGACCAGCAAGATCTAGAAATACTGCATGTCTTCTGCTTGGTTTGGAAACCCTTCTCAGTGTAGAGTATTGAGTGCCAGCACTTGATCTCATCATAGTACCTGTGGTCTGAAATCTGCCTGATCTGCACATAGGATACCATCAGTGTGGGAAGCAGTTCTTTGTAGGACCTTTCAAGTAATTAGTGTACACAACTTAACAAAGTACTGGAATTATTCATGAGGAAGTTAAGGAAAAATGTGCATCTCCTTTCTAGCTACTAAAAGAGGGCAGGATGAGGGACTGCACATTGATCAGACATCTACTAGTTTTAGGTTGTTACTAAGTGTCAAGGTTCCTCCCCCACTCTGAACTCTAGGGTACAGATGTGGGGACCTGCATGAAAACCTCCTAAGCTTACTTTTACCAGCTTAGGTTAAAACTTCCCCAAGGTACAAATTAATTTTATCCTTTGTCCTTGGAATATCCACTGCCACCACCAAACTCTAACTGGGTTTACTGGGAAATGTAGTTTGGACACGTCTTCCCCCCAAAAATCCTCCCAACCCTTGCACCCCACTTCCTGGGAAAGGTTTGGTAAAAATCCTCACCAATTTGCATAGGTGACCACAGACCCAAACCCTTGGATCTGAGAACAATGAAAAAGCATTCAGTTTTCTTACAAGAAGACTTTTAATAGAAATAGAAGTAAAGGAATCACCTCTGTAAAATCAGGATGGTAGATACCTTACAGGGTAATTAGATTCCAAACATAGAGAATCCCTCTAGGCAAAACCTTAAGTTACAAAAAAGACACACAGACAGAAATAGTCATTGTATTCAGCACAGTTCTTTTCTCAGCCATTTAAAGAAATCATAATGTAACACATACCTAGCTAGATTACTTACTAAAAGTTCTAAGACTCCATTCCTGTTCTATCTCCAGCAAAAGCAGCATACCGACAGACACAGACCCTTTGTTTCTCTCCCTCCTCCCAGCTTTTGAAAGTATCTTGTCTCCTCATTGGTCATTTTGGTCAGGTGCCAGCGAGGTTACCTTTAGCTTCTTAACCCTTTACAGGTGAGAGGATTTTTCCTCTGGCCAGGAGGGATTTTAAAGGGGTTTACCCTTCCCTTTATATTTATGACACTAAGGCTAGAGCCCCCCAGGCTATTTCTTCAGAAATCTTCCTGATAAGAGAGAGAAACACCCTCACTCTTCTCAGCAGATTGCAGCAGGCTGAGTTTTCATCAAGCCCTTTGAACTCTTCTGCTACCCCCAGTCTTTCATATCAGCCTACGGACAGTGGGTTTAGTCCACTGGCTAGATTTTTCATGTCCTGTCTCACAGCTTTGTCATGTAAATATGATGTGAGGGATGATTTATGCAGAAAATTTCATCCAGAGCACACTCCAGTCTTTCAATTTGTTCTCAAAGCTCAGACACTTTCAAGACAATGAAAAATCTGTGAATTTAGAAATCATTATGGATATTATTAAGGAAATAATGACACTGAGTGTTACGCTTTACATAGAAATTCTTATATCCAGCACGGCAGTAGGAATACATCTCAAACTGTTGTTGTGTCTAAAGTAACGAGACTTGTGACTATATAATATATCTGGTGGAATAGAAAAGTAAATAAAAACTACTTGCCCCTAAACACGCATGCCTACAGAAAACAGGTTTGTATCTCAGACCTATTACAAAAAATATATAAAGCCAAAATCAGTAAAATTTACGTTTCCAGGCGGAAATTATGAAAGACACTTTTGTGTGTGGCACCTTTTATGTTGCTTAAATACTATAATAGGTTTGCTACTCCGTCCCTTCTTCCTTTGCCAAGTATGCTGTCATTGATCTTTGATTGCTAACTCTAGGCCTCTCTGGCTCCACATAGGTGGAAAGGTTTCCTCACAGAGATCCCATGTTGGCTCAGGACAAAATTGGCTATGAAAATAACTTCAGGTTGCTTGATGTTAGCTGATTTAGCTCAGGCTAATGGTATTATTCAGTTGACAGAAAGCACCCTCAAGTTATCATCTGTTATTTCAACAGACTATTATTTCAACCAAGCTATTAATATTTGACTAGTTCAAATACTTCATTAATTTTGCCTTCCTCTTTACCTCCTCCCCATTCTGCTCATCTTAATGTCAGGAATTTCTGTAATTTGTTTTGGATTCAAGTCTCACTCGACAGAATATTATGCCCCTTTCTTTTCCAGCAAGCTATTGACTATCGTGTGAAATATGGGGTCTTCTATTCGCTAGATAATCATTTGTTCTTTAATTGCTACTGATAATAAAGAGATTTGTATCATTTTTTGAATTGCAATTATAATGGTACTTGTTCAGATTTGCATTTATTTAACAGTAGTTGCGTTATGACAGTCTCTTTTTTCTCCCCCTCTTAGTGTCAAATCAACAGTGCCTTGACCTCCTTTCATACTGCTTTGGAACTTGCAATAGATCAGAGAGAGATCCAACATGTCTGCCTATATGAAATTGGTAAATAATACAGCTTCAATGACATATACATTTTCTGCTCTCAAATTGATTAAATGACGACATTGTATATTCTGCTCTTCCTAGTTAAGGTTTTTTGATTATTTGATGCCTCAAAAGTTATTAAAGTTTGAGTGTCTTAATTGCATAGATTGTTAATAATGCTTCTTCCTATTTGGGGGGGAGGGATAGCTCAGTGGTTTGAGCATTGGCCTGCTAAACCCAGGGTTGTGAGTTCAGTCCTTGAGGGGGCCATTTAGGGATTGGGGCAATAATTGGGGATTGGTCCTGCTTTGAGCAGGGGGTTGGACTAGATGACCTCCTGAGGTCCCTTCCAACCCTGATATTCTATGATTCCTTAGTTGTCAGTTGGATTGTAACATTTGATGACTGCATGAACATACATACAACCTGTACTCCATGATTTTCTATGTGTAGAAACCTCTATAGAATCAAGAACACAGTGCACAAATTAGAGCTGGCTACTTTTTACTCTGCCTTTTTTTCTTAAGGCTTTCGTGTCCACTCCATAAGACTGAAAGCCTTCTTCTGTCCATTGCCATGGAATCAATGATTCTGTGCCAAGGATTAACAATCCTGCTGGAGCTTCTGAGCTGCCAGGGTTTGAACATCTACTCCAATGTGTACGAAAGATAAGCGCTATGGCAAAAGACCATAAATGGTTGCAAAAAGAGCAAACATCATTCTGGGATATATTAGCAGGAGTGTTGTAAGCAAGACACAAGAAGTAATTCTTCTGCTCTGCTCCGCACTGATTAGGCATCAGCTGGGGTATTATGTCCAATTCTAGGTACCACATTTCTAGAAAGATTTGGGGAAAGTCCAGAGAAGACCAACAAAAATAATTAAAGGTCTAGAAAACATGACCTATGAAGGAAGTTTGGAGGGGGAAAAAAATACAAGGGTTTGTTTAGTCTGAAAAAGAGAAGACTGAGGTGGGACATAAGTTTTCCAGTACATAAAAGGTTGTTACATGGAAGAGGGAAAAAAATTGTTTTCCTTAACCTCTGAGGGTAGGACAAAAAGCAATGGGCTTAAATTGCAGCCAAGGCATTTTAGGTTGGACATTAGAAGAAAAAACTTCCTGTCAGGGTGGTCAAGCACTGGAATGAATTGCCTAGGGAGGTTATGGAATCTGCATCATTGAAGATTTTTAAGAGCAGGTTAGACAAACACCTGTCAGGAGAGGTCTAGATCAGAGGTTCTCAAAGCCGGTCCGCCGCTTGTTCAAGGAAAGTCCCTGGTGGGCTGGACCGGTTTGTTTTCCTGCCGTGTCCACAGGTTCAGCTGATCGCAGCTCCCACTGGCTGCGGTTTGCCGCTCCCGGCCAATGGGGGCTGCGAGAAGCGGCATGGGCCCAGGGACATCCACAAGTAATGACCATATAGTCTGCATGCCTGTGCATATTTAATAAAGTGGCACGGGCCAGTGAGAGTTGCGATCGGCCGAACCTGCGGACGTGGCAGGTAAACAAACTGGTCCAGCTCGTCAGGGGCTTTCCCTGAACAAGCAGTGGACCGACTTTGAGAACCATTGGTCTAGATAATACTTAGTCCTGCCATGAGTGCAGGGGACTGCACTAGATGACCTCTTGCGATCCCTTCCAGTCATACGATTCTTTGATTCTATAATAACCACAGAAAATTCTATAGCCTTGGTACACCTGTAAGTACTTAGAAGAACTACTCGTTACTGAATCTCCTCTCACATAAACAGAAAGTGAGCATAGCAGTTCTCAGTTACTAGTTTGAGAATTGAATAAAATAAAAACGCATCTTTTTGCTTGAAACTCTTGAAACCTGTTTTAATTGATACACTCGAGTTGATCCCTAAAAAATGTATTTGTTATCTTGTATAATATTATGGTTATAGGTAACGAGGCAATTTCCAATAAAGTTTTAGGTATACTTCCCTTCAGATTTTTCAGAAAAGATTTTTTAAAAAATGTAATGGAATTCCTCAGGGTGTCTTAAAATCCTTGGACTTGCCACAACCCAAAGTGTTCACAAACATTCATTATTTGTTTAGTGTAGTTGCCTATACCATTAAAGCTAATGTGATTTTGGTCATAAGTTAAAATTCTCTTTTTTAGGCTGGTGCAGCATGATAGAAATGAATTTCAAAGATGCATTTGAATCCTTTGAAAGGCTTAAAAATGAATCAAGATGGTCCCAGTGCTATTATGCCTACCTGACAGCAGGTTAGTATTTTTAGTGATAGAATTAGTGATGATTGTGTTAGTGTGTGTGTGTGTGTATATACACACATATGTATATACAGAAACAAGTCTTTGGTCATGAACTTCTGCAATTGTGGAAGTTAATTGCACACTTGGAACTTTGTCTAATTTCTCCTTTTATACTGTCCATATTAAAGAGCTGTGGCTCAGATTTTGTTTATGTCGTTGTAGTTATAAGGCCACCGTCACCATAATTACTCAGTACATAACAAACATTAATGAATTAATAATCAAAAGAACCCTCAGAGGCAAGTATAATTATCCCTATTTTACGGATGAGGAACTGAGCACCAAGAAATTGGCTTGTCAGAGATCATACAGGAAACCTAGGGCAGACTGGGAGTTGAACCCAGTTTGCCTGAGTTCCCTTCACCAAAAGACCATGCTTTTCCCCTTTACCTGCATAATGCCCTATTTCTATTTTTCCCTCTTTCATATCCTGGAACCTTTTTAGCAGAATTTTTTGTGTGTGTGTGCGCTTTATTACAGTGTGTCAAGGAGCCACTGGTGATGTGGATGGTGCGCAGAATGTATTCAAGGAAGTTCAGAAGCTTTTCAAAAGAAAAAACAATCAGATTGAACAATTCTCAGTCAAAAAGGTTTGGTTGGCATGGATTGAGTTGCTTCAGTACAGTAACTACAATTGGCAATTGTGTTGTCCTTTACTCAAGGATTTGGTTCTAAACAAAGCATATTTTTTCTGGTAGTCATCTTCTCTAGTGTTAATTTAGTGGAAAGGATTCAGGTAGAAAAAGTGAACAGTGCTTTATAGTTTAATGAACTACCAGCAGGAAAAAAGTTGGTAGCTCACAACTAAGCGTGGTTTACATAATCTTCAGAGGAAAAAAAATACCGTGATACCAAAGCTGCAGCACTAGTCTTTCTTCCTGCTTCATTTCTTCCTGCTTCATTGTACCCTGTTAGCTCTACCGTGTATGCTCTTAGTTAGCTCATTCTGAAATCTGGAAGTGATGGGGAAAGGCCATACAAACTTAAGATCCCACAAACCTTAAGTGGGAAAAATAGTCCACCACTGCATCAGATTGTATTTTAACTTGTTTTTTTTTCCCCAAGACTTGTTTAGTCATATACCAGATAACTTTGATCTTGATTGAGAAACAATAAGTGTACTATTTCAACAACTTAGTTTTAGTCCTAAAGAGCTGCAAGCTAAATTTTCACACCCCAAACGTTTTAACACCATGTTACTTGCTTTTGTGAAAACATCAGAATTACTGTTTGTGACCCTTATCTGTCTCTCCTTCTGAGAGGAACTTAGCACAGCTATCTTTACTGTTTTCAGGCAGACAGATTTAGGAAGCAGTTACCAACCAAAGAGCTCTGTGTGCTGGCATCCATTGAAGTTTTGTATTTATGGAAAGCCCTTCCGAACTGTTCCTTTTCTAACTTACAACATATGAGCCAAGGTAGGATATGTGTTTCCTTGGCTATCTTTTTCAGTGAGATAATATAATCTCTTCTTCTTTTTTCTGTCATGAAGACTAGCTGATTGCAGTAGTATGAGGGCTGAAATATGTGTTGACATTTGATGAGCAAGCTAAATTATTTGGATAGTTCTGGAAAAGTGCATTCATTAGGACTCAACTTAACACTTATTTTGAAATAGAGAGTGACACTTGGAAGGAAGAGGCTTTCTCAATTTTTTTTTTTTTTTTGACATTCATGACAGCATTTTAATTTAAAATCCCGTCTACTGCAGATAATTGTATTATTTTAACTTTGTTTAATGCCTCTCTTAAACCTAGCCACAAAAGAAACCAAAAACACAGCAATCCATTTGTGTTTTAATTGTCACCTAAGTGTACATAACTTCCATTAATATCTGGGGATTAGAGAGAGAGTTAGATATGGAATTGCAACGATTGTAGGTAATTCTAAATAGCTCAGTGGTGAGAGATATGTAAATACACACAGTCTCACACACACTCATACCTCACTATCCTCTCCCCTCACCCCAAAAAGTATCTGTGGAGGTGATATCCATGGGTAAAATTACAGAGCCATGTGTTAAATTAATGTATCATGCACCTTTGATAACCTCTTTGCCCATTGATCAATCTCCCTTAGGATTTCTGAGCAGCTTCAAATAATCCCTATTTTTTTAAAAAAAAAATCCACCTGCAATTGAAATATCTCCTCCTCCTCCCTCTACATGATGAATTTCTGTGCATGCCACACATGCACTCAACACATTGAAAATTACATCTGCTCGAGGCCCAGAGTCTTACCCCAGTAATAGCTTTTCTGTCTATAAAAATAACCTTACAATACATTAATTCATGCCCCTGCAGGAGCTTTATACGATTGGAAGGGGGTCGATTCAGATTCCCAATCTTCTAGCCCTGGAAGATGCTAGAAAGACCTTTAAATAAAGAAGTTTTTGTGTCTACAAATAATAGTTTCTAGAGGGCTTTTTGTGGGTGGTTTTTTTTAAATAGCTCCATCAGAGCGCTGTACATTTGGACTTAAAGAAGGTAAGGCATCTGGTTCTAATAGACAAAGAAATATGAAAAATAGTTCCTATGCAAGTTTTATAAACTCTCTCAAACATTTTCAGAATAGCTTTTCTGTAATTTCGGTGGCACATACAGAATTCGGGGGGGAGGAAGGATAGCTCAGTAGTTTGAGCATTGGCCTGCTAAACCCAGGGTTGTGAGTTCAATCCTTGAGGGGGCCATTTGGGTTCTGGGGCAAAAATTGGGGATTGGTCCTGCTTTGAGCTGGGGGTTGGACTAGATGACCTCCTGAGGTCCCTTCCAACCCTGATATTCTATGAATAAATTATAGTGTTTGGTATTAAGGTTCTTTTGGCATGAGCTTGTATTCTACTCATTTCTCACGAATAACCCTAAATTCATGCTCATAAAACCTTTAGATCACACTGTTACGTATTCCTGTGATATGTAAATAAGTTAGTGTTTCTAATGTCTGTTAATTTTTATAAAGCATCCAGAACATAAGGTGGGCACTCAAAATAAATTTAAATAATAAATACTAGATCTTGTTTCCCACCCTTTTGAAAGCTTAACCCTATTTATTTCAGGGAAAAAAAACAAAAACAAAAAACTGTTGTGCTTCCTCTGCAAACTTACCATGTGGTGTTTAAAAGCATCCCTGATATATATACATCTTCTGTACGTGGTCCTGGCCTACACTGGGAAACTATAGATCTTCATAATATACCTCCTCTTTTCTTATATGCTTCAGTAAACAGTGAAATAGGTTCACAATGTTGGCATTTAAAGCATCTGAGTTAGCACCTATTGAAATGCATGGTGCATGTCACATCTCAGACATATAGTTTAAGGATCTATGCAAACTCAGGTAGAAATGTCTGCATCATTACCTTCAAAACATGAAGTGAGTATATTTTCCTAGTAATAACCAGTATTGCTACCCCCAAACATTCAAATAACAAAACAAATAACAAAACAAAAATGGGTTATTTTAATTTGTCGTCTGGCTTTGAGCCTTTAAGGTTCCATTGGCTCACATTTTCACGTTTTTCTCCACAACTATGAGGGCTAGAAAATTACGTTTGTTTGGTTTTGTTTGGTTTTTAAATTAGAGATGAGAGAACATTAAAGATACAGATTACAATATTTGAGACTGGCCATTGCTAGTTAAAATTAAGCTACAGAAATTAGACACTTTCTAATCTGATTTCAAAACAAAACACCAAAAGATCATTTTTATTATAAAAGGAGTATAATTTGATTACAAATTTAATTTGATTTTTTTTAATTAAGCTTGTCATGAGGTTGATGATTCATCTTCTGTTGGTCTGAAGAATTTGCTTCTTGGTGCCATACATAAATGCTTAGGAAATTCTGAAGATGCGGTTCAGGTAAGTTGTTACAAGGATGATAATGATGTACCCAACTATCTTATAAATGACTTCATTTCTGATTAAGTACAAACTTTTGTTTGTCAGTGTTACTGACACACTGAGTGAATGATAGTAGAGGATATTAAGTCTTTTCAAAGTATTATGAGATAGTACAGTAACTCCCCGCTTAATGTCCTCTCGCTTAACATTGTTTCGATCTTACGGCCCTGCTCAGTTACAGAACATGTTCCATTTAAAGTTGTGCAATGCTTTGCTATAACGTCATTTGGCTGCCTGCTTTGTCCACAGCTGACAGCCCCCCATCAGCTCCGCTATGCCCCCCCAGCACCTCCTGCCCGCTGGCAGACCCCGCAGAGCAGCGCCTTCCCCCTCCCACCTCCTGCCTGCATCAATCAGCTGGCTTGTGGCGTTCAGGAGGGATGGGGGAGGAGCGAGGATTCGGCATGCAGGCTCCCCCTGCCTCCCAAATGCCGCAAACCAGCTGATTGCCAGAGGCAGGGGAGGAGCGAGGACTCGGCGCGCAGCCTCCCCCCTACCCCCTGAATGCCACAAGCCAGCTGATTGCCATAGGCAGGAGGGAGGCGGGAGGAGCAAGGATGCAGTGTATGGAGTAAATGGAGGGGGGAGAAGAGGCGGGTTAAGGGGGGGGATTGAGGGAACAGGTGAAGTGGGCGTGCCGAGGGTTCAGCCCCTCACCCCTGGTGCTTGCAGAGTAGGGGAAGCTGCCGCCACTGCTGCTGTGCAACGTGCTTCTCCTACCTTACAGCACCTTCAGCCTCCTTGCCTGCCTCATTGTCCCCAGTGCCAGTGGGCTGTGCCTGTGTGGCGTAAGCAGGGGGCACCTCCCAACTATAGAACTGTACTGTACGGCAAAAAAAAATTTCCCTGGAACCTAAACCCCCTCCCCCCCATTTACATTCATTCTTATGGGGAAATTGGATTCACTTAACATCGTTTCACTTAAAGTCGCATTTTTCAGGAACATAACTACGACGTTAAGTGAGGAGTTACTCTATGTATTACTGGATTTCATATTGTATGAAGGGAAAAGGCTAAGACATGAGCTTCAGTGATATCCCACTTCCTATTAAGGGCTAATGTTTAGCAGATGTATTAGCAGAGGTGGCCAGCCAGGGTGAGAGTTGAAGGGAAAAAGAGGAAGTGGAGAATTTCAAAAAAGAATTGTGCCTCTGAGCTATTAACCAGGGTTTAGCGCATTAAAAAAAAAAGTCAAAGACAGCTCAGCTTCTGTTAGTGATATATACCTTGGAGCCATCTTAAGCTCTAAAATAGGGTGGCCAAAATTTGGTCCACAGGACAGGGGCAGCCCTCTGTGTTCTGCCATGTGGCCTGATCACCCTCACATATAATTATGGAAGTGTGATGTGTAGTGATTACAGCCTTTATCAAGCAGGATCTGGAGTCGAATGGCCTGGCTACTCAGAACAAGATGTTACATTATGGGTTCTGTGGATCACTCTTCCAAATTGAGTGGCTGCAATCTGCTCCCTTTTGTACAAATTTGGGGCATCCCTCAGGCTTTTGCCATCTGCCAATGCAGCTCTCAGTAGGACTGAGTTTGAACACCGTTACTCTGGATCTAATGGAAAATTGAAAAGAAAGATGGTTCTGAGTAATAGCAAACTTCAAAGAGCCCATCTTAATGTAGATGGAATTGGAATTTGTTCTGCAATCACTGAATTCTTTGAACTTGTTTTATTTTTGCAAATGGAACCCAATTCACACAAAAACAACGAAGGTGGTGATGGTTGGTGAACTCTTATTTCTAATTCTATCCAATTTACTTTAAAGAATCTGTGTCTGAGACCTCCAATTATTAAAGAACCATGTTAAACTGTAATTTTTTTTCAGCTAAAGATATAAAATCTTTGGATCAATTCATGAATCTTTTTTGACACAGACCTAACATTTTTCTCTAACAGCAGATGCTGACATGAATTCATATGATCACTGCTGTTAAGGATCCTTTAAGACACAGGAAATGTTGCTCTGTTCAGATTATGATTTTTGGAGTTGGTTTGTAGTGCTTGATGTTGAGGGTGCTTCTTATTTAGTTTTCCAAAACGAAGAGACTACTAATTTTATCGTATAAACATTTTTTTCTCTTGCAGTTCTTTCAGCGAGCTGTTAAAGATGGACTGTGCCGTCAAAACAATTTATACATTCAGCCATATGCTTGCTATGAACTCGGCTGTCTTTTGTTAGACAATCCAGAGGTAACAGTAGAGTACATCTTACATTTTTGGAAGTGGAAAGGGGGTCAGCTGTGACCACTCTAAACAGACAATGAAAATATGTTATTTTACAAGTGATCAGGTATAGGAGTTAATTTTAATTACTTTTCCACCTGTGTATAAAGAGTCCCTTTAGTTTTATGTCTTTAGTGTGCTAGATACCCCATTATTGTCTAGGTGGCGATATCATACTGTAGAGATTGGCATACATCATACAAAGTTTACACTGTGATGTTTGCAGGGGCTTTGTGCATACCTGTGACAGTATAATAATGATTGCTTTCTTTTCTGCTCATTTTTACCTATTATATAATAAATAAGGATCTGAGATGGTCCAGGGCAGCTGCACTGAAACATTTCATTTCTGGCCACCAGCTGGTGACTCTCTACCAATAAGATCAGCGGAACCATTCCAAGTCCCTGTCTATTTTATAGCTAAAGTTTAAAAAGAAAAAAAAATTACATAAGCAACAACAAAAATTATTGAAGCAAGAATATTAGCGATCTTAATTAGTTCTGTGTCAAAATAAACATCTTTAAGTATTGCCTATATATATCCCCCACTCTTGGGATAAGTACAGTGGCGCTGGAATGGTTTTTACAATGGGGGTGCTGAAAGCCAGTGCTCCCCAATTTTTTTTACTTCACACCCCCCTTACCTCTGTCCGTGCCCCCTCTCCCCAGAGCTGGGGCCAGGATTGGCTGTGGCTACGGGAGGGTGGGGGGACATGGGTAAGGGGGCTGGGGCTGGCGTGAGCGGGACCCCGGGTGCGGGGCTGGCGGGAGCGGGACCCCGCACAAAACCTGGGGGTGCTGCATCACCCCCCGCACTCATAATTCTCGTACCTATGGATAAGTACATGCCTGGCTCATGAGCTCAGAATATTTTTATTGGGACCACCCTTTCCCCTATCTCATTGCACAAGGTATAAAAGCTCCTCTTGAGTACTGAAGATGCAGCAAGTTTGGAGCATACTGAAAATCCACTCAGACTGACTTCTGTGCTTTCTGCCTTCTGATGTATGGGTTTATCAGTCTTTCTCACTCTATAGTAACTGAGTTTCTACCAGGAAATGTTTGCTTCATGTATTCCATCTGGGTGGTAACCACTTCCCTCATAGGATTTAAATTTCCCTCTCACAAAACTCGTGGGCTTCTGTTCAAACTTTGTCAGGCTATTCTATGTATAATCTGAGAAGAGACAATATTCTTCCTAGCCATAACGTCAGCCTTAGAGAGTTAGTGAATTATAGATGTGTTGCCAGATTCTCCCAATCCCATGTTCTGTAATGGTAAAGTGGCCTTGCATCCTCACCCCAAATTCATATCTAAAGTAGTCTCTGATTTCCCTAAGACTCATTCACATCTAGGTATGTCAGGCTCCCTGCATTAGGTGTCTGGAGAACCTTAAGTTGTCCTCTGTAGAAGACCAAATCTGTACATAAGTTTCCTCAAGCTTTTTGTTTTGTTTTTGGTGGCATATAGAATTAAGAACAGAACTCAATCCCTCTGACTTCACAGTCTGTCAAAATAGATCAGGAGATGTATACATGATTGATATGACCTGGCAGGTGCTCAGCCACCTGAAAATATCAGAATTTATTCAACTAAGGCAGCTTCTGCAGTACGCATCATACTATCTCCCTTGTTGAAATATATAAAACCTTTACATGGAGCTCTATATACTTATTTTAAATAGCATTACATCCTCCACTTTCTTCTAAAGGAGATGGCCAGTTCAGGGAAGCAGGCTGTTAATTAATGCTCTTCAGATCCAGCTCTTGGAGACTCTGTAGTAAGTGGAATTGATAGCACCACATGATGTTAAGGTTGCCCAACACTTTTCGTGGTAAGATCTTATTTTCAGTTGTTTATAACATTGCAAAATGTTAACCATTTAGGCTGAAATTCTCCATGCTGGGTGTCTGCCTCAGTCTGAATAGTTTCTGAAAACTTTAGTCCAGGGGTCGGCAACCTATGGCACGCGTGCCAAAGATGGCACGTGAGCCGATTTTTAATGGCATGCTGCTGCCTGCCGGGTCCCAGCCGCCAGCCCCACTCAGCCAGCTGCCGAACCTAGGCTGGGACCCCGGCAGACAGCAGCATGCCATTAAAAACCCTGCCTGTCTTGACCCGCTCTTCTCCACCCCGCTCCCCCCCTGGGGGCAGGGTGAAGAAGCTTGGTCCTGCTGGATGCTGCTGCAGGGCAGGCAAGGTCCTCCCTCCCCCGCCTCTTCCCCCAGTGTGCTGGGTTCCTGCCCCTCCTCCTCTCCCTCCCTGCCGCCAATCAGCTGATGTCCCTTGCGAGGGAGGGGGAGAAGTGGATCCCGCAGCTCTCATGCTGCTCCAGGGAGGAGGCAGAGAAGAGGTGGGAATAGGGCCTTGGGGAAGGGGGGTGGAATCAGGGCATAATCCCTCCAGCCCCCTGCTGTAAGCCGCTCTGGGCAGGGGGCTGGGAGCACCCCCACGACCCTAGCCCACAGCCCTCTGCCCTGACCCCTGCTCCCCCCCCCCACGACCCCTGCCCTGACTCCAGCACCCTCCTCACATGACCCCAGCCCCTGACCTGACTCTTGCACCCCCCACATTCCCACCCCCACCCT
The DNA here is from genome assembly GCF_965140235.1 of Caretta caretta. Classification (NCBI taxonomy): domain Eukaryota; kingdom Metazoa; phylum Chordata; order Testudines; family Cheloniidae; genus Caretta; species Caretta caretta. Next base: position 81,646,805 of record NC_134207.1, on the reverse strand, counting down.
GAGCACCAAACGGGAGATCCTGCACCCCCCACACATTCCCACCTGCACCCCTCGCACCAAATGGGAGCTGCCCAGGTAAGCGCTCCACACCCAAACCTCCTCAGCCTCCTCCCTCATTCTAGCTCCTGGCCAGACCCTACACCCCAACCCCCAGCCTGCTCCTTCACCCCCAGCCCTGTGCTCAGTGCACTCCCACCCTCAGCTCAGTGCAGAGAGAGTGGAAGAGAATGGGCTAGAACCAGGGAGAAAGTAAGTACCCACTCTGTGTGGGCAGGGCCAGGATCCCAGACCAGCAGCAGGCTGAGCTGGGCCAGCAGCTGGGACCCTGGCTGGCAGGAGCCGGCGGACGGAACCCCAGAACGGCAGCGGGCTGAGCGGGCCAGCAGCGTAAGATCAGATTTTAATTTAATTTTAAATGAAGCTGCTTAAACATTTTGAAAACCTTGTTTACTTTACATACGACAATAGTTTAGTTATATAATATATAGACTTAGAGAGAGGGACCTTCTAAAAAAACGTTAAAATGTATTACTGGCATGCGAAACCTTAAAGTGAATAAATGAAGACTCTGCGCACAACTTCTGAAAGGTTGCTGACCCCTGCTTCAGTCAAACTGCTTAAGCAATTTCCGAGAACAAGGCTAGGGAAAAATAAGTTGTTTTGTCCTTAAAGATCTGGCAACCACTTCTTTGAAAATTTCTAGTGCTCCCATGCTTTGGCACATCAATTTGAAATTTGGCAGAGGTGTTCCTTTCGCCATCCTTGATGCCAAGGATGACCCTTTTGCCATCCTGGTGAATATCCACGCAAATTTGGCCAAGTTAATAAACCTCTAAAATTTCTCACATGCTCAGCAGAGCCTTGTTAGAGTTTTGCAGCTAATTCTCTGAAGATTCTGTCTGTTTTGGGCATGTTCCAACTGCTTGCAACTTTACATGCTCAGAAGACTCAGTATGTAGCATCCCTACACAAGGACTGAGCATGCTCCATGCTGGGGCTTTGGGGGCTGAACAGGACTTTCCTTGTAATTGCTCTTCAGGTACGACTGTAATAAGGAGTACAGGAAGACCGTCTATCCTGGGCTTTCTGTGCTCCCCCTGTTGCTTCCCAGGCAGGATGGAGGGGAAGGTGGAAGCCACCTGATTTGAATGCAGAGGGGTGAGGCAGGGAAGAGATGAATCTGTAAAGAGAGCGGGGTAGGAGCCAGGAATGAAGAGAGGGGGAGCTGTGAACAGTGCAGGGAGGGAACAGGTACAGGAGTTGAGCAGGGTGAGGGAAGATTCATAGATTATAAAGCCAGAAGAGACCATTTTGATCATCTAGTCTGACTTCTTATATAGCTTTGGCCATAGAACTTCTCCAAATAAATTCCTAGTGCATATCTTTTAGAAAAACATCCAATCTTGAGTTTAAAATTGTCAGTGATGGAGAATGTACCACAACCCTTGGTGCATTGTTCCAGTGGTTAATTACTGTCACTGTCAAAAATGTATGCCTAGTCTGAATTTGCCTAGCTTCAACTTCGTGCCATTGGATCATGTTATACATTTCCGTGCTAGATTGAAGAGCCCATTATTGAATATTTGTTACACAAGTAGATACTTACAAACTCTAGTCAAGTTACCCCTTAACCTTCTCTTTCTTAAACTAAATAGATTGAGCCCTTTGAGTCTGTCACTGGAAAGTATGTTTTCTAATCCTTTAATAATTCTGATGGCTCTTCTCTGAACCCTCTCCAATTTATCAACATCCTTCTGGAATTGTGAACACCAGAACTGGACAGTGTTCCAGTGGCAGGTCATCAGTGCCAAATACAGAGGTCAAATAACCTCCCTACTCCTACTCGAGATTCCCCTTTTGTTTCTCAGAATTACATTAGCTTTTTTGGCCATAGTGTCACACTGGGAGCTCATGTTCAGCTGATTATCCATCATGTTCCCAACTCTTTTTCAGAATCACTGCTTCCTAAGATAGTCCCCCCCATTATATAAATATGGCGTATATTCTTTGTTCTTAGATGTATGTACAGTATTTACAGGTGGCTGTATTAAAACACACATTGTTTGCATAGTTTACTAAGCGATCCAGATTGCTCTGAATCTGTGACTTCTCCTCTTCATTATTTACCACATCCCTAACGTTTGCGTCATCTGCACTATCAGTGGTGTTTTTATGTTTTCTTCCAGGTATTAATAAAAATGTTAAATAATATAGGGCCCAGAACTGATCCCTGCAAGACCCCCCTAGAAACACACCTGCTTGATGACAATTCCCTGTTTACAATTGCATTTTGAGACCTATTCGTTAGCCAGTTTTTTAATAATTTAATGTTGGTTTTTATATCATCCTAGTTTTTAATCAAAACTCATGTGGTACCAAATCAAACACTTTAGAAAAGTCTAAGTATATTACATCCAGACTATAAAGGTAATCTCATAAAAATATCAGTTTAGTTTGACAGGACCTTTTTTCCATAAACCCACTTTGATTTGCATTAATTATATTGCCCTCCTTTAATTCTCTATTAATTAAGTCCCTTATCAGCCGCTCCATTATCTTGCCTGGGATCAATGTCAGACTGACAGACCTATAATTACCTGGGTCATCCCGTTTACCCTTTTTAAAAATTGGCACAATATTAGCTTCCTTACAGTCTTTCTGGAATGTTCCCTGAGTTTCAAGAATTACTGAAAATCCGCATTAATGGTCCAGTGAGTTCCTTAACACGCTCTTTAAAATTCTTGCATGCAAGTTATTTGGGCCTGCTTGTTTTAAAATGTCTAACTTAAGTAGTTTCTGTTTAATATCTCCAGAGATACTAGTGGAATGGAAAGAGTGTTATCATCACCATATGATGAGACTATATCATCTATATTTTCCCCAAATACAGAACAGAAATATTTATTGAACACTTCTGCCATTTCTGTGGTGTTACTGATAATTCTGCCATTTCCCTATAGTAATGGACCAATGCCATTGTCGGGATTCTTTTTGTTCCTAATATATTTTTAAAAACCTCCTTATCATTCTGATCTCTGCTGGTTGTAGAGTTTTCCTTATGACCCTTTGCTTCCCTTATCAATTTTCTACAATTCCTAAGTTCCAATTCATATTCATTACTGTCAACTTCCTTTTTCTTACATTTGTTATGTTGTTTTTTTATTTTTTATAGCTGCCAGTATGAGCAGCAGGTGAAGTATGAATAGAGGGGGACTGGGAGAGGCTGGGAAAGGCAGAGGTCTGTAACTTCTTGAGTTCTCCAGAACCTGGAAATGAACCCAATAACTCTTGACATTCCTTTGCTGTCTAGCAAATAGCTGTGAAACTCAGGCAAAGTGTGTGTGTTTTCATCCACCTCCAGTGGTGGGTCCACATGGAAGATAACTTGATATCAGTTACTCTTTTAGCCCAAGTAGTAGAGGACTGTGCTATGGATTTACTGATCCCATCCCTGCTGGTGACCTATGTGGGGAGTGAATATGATTATGAAATTTTTGTTTTTTCAGTTTTTCAGATAAGTTAGGGTTGGGTTTTTTAATCTGTTAAAAAAGTTGCAAAGCACTAAGAAGTTAAGAAACGTTGGATTTATGATTACCTGTGAACTCCCTCTCCCATGCGTATGAACTATGATTAGGCTTTGCAGAATTTGGTTTTTATTTTTTTTATATGTTGACAATGTTATCAATGTTTATTTTAAGCATTATCAGTGGAAATATTTTTTTGGTCAGTTTGCATGGGTATGATGAAATTGACACTCATGGACATTTAAAAATTAAAAATCTAATCCTTCCAAGCCTAATTATGATATAGTCTTAAATTATATGATCACATATTATTTCTTCCACAGGACCCCTGTCTCGTTCAGTGCACAGGACTAACTTTTGAGAGCTTTCAAACCTAATGTTTTAAATGTATTTTTTGTATGTAATACATACTTCTTCATCACATTCCTACTTTTTTGGAGTCTCTTGTAAAGAGATTTGTGAATTAGAGGAAGTAACTGATTGATGGTTGGGGCTGCTCACCATTTTATACCATCAGAACTGGGCATGGGAATGAGTGGATCCCAGCATACAGTGCTTTCTAGAAGCTAGAGTTCACAGCCCAGGTGTATGCATATCCCATCAGTGTGGATCATCTTTAGTTACAATATGATTCTCAGAGTTTTGGATCTTGTAAAAATAAAAAACTCTGGAAATAAACTTGGGGCATAGAAGAAAAGGATTAAACATACTGAAGTTAATGAATGAAAGATACAGATACTGATTTGCATTTTTATCATAAAATCATGACTTTTAATAAAAAAGTACTCCAATTTAATTTGAAGTTATTCATATTTATCTATGAAATCAAACAGCATTTCATCTGAATTAACTTCATTATTTTTAAGCTCTTCCATTCATTAAGCCCTTCGATACCATGGTGGTAGATGCTATATAAGAGACTAAGACTTTGGGCAAAACACAAACTTTATGGGTAATATTTTTATACACTTCTGAATGTAGCTATACCATTTAGAAATAAAAACTACAAATATTTAAGGTATTTGTATTCAGAAAAAATTTAGTAAGATATTCATCTGAATCACTTTCATCTTTCTCGTATTCATCTTACTGGGGAATAGAGTAGAAACCTTCAAACCAGTAATAAAAATTCAGTTGAAAATATCAAATTTTTCCTACAAGCTTGAATAACCTTTGCTATGTCAAGAAAAATAGCCCGTTATTGACGAACAAAATATTCTCTTTTCTCTTCCAAATCATTCTAATAAGGTCTATCTTTATCCCATGCTTATTATTGCAGATGGGCAAGTTGTATGACATACGGAAATCTTTTAGTATTTCGAAAGAGGAGGTTCAAATGAATAAACTGAAACCGATAAGAAAAAAAACTTGAAACTCAGTGAATAATTGATATGTTTTTCAAGTTGAATTAGTCAAAAGAGTAAATTTGCAATTCTTAAACTTCAGTTTGCCTATAACTTTAGAGCTTTCACTTTATATTGTAGCTCACTGTAGTGCTTATAGTTCTACATAGTGTTGTGTTTTGTTTTTAAGTAGACGGAAGTGCTGTTTTTTAAATACATACAGAAATACATACCGCAGGACCAGTCAGGTACCTTATTAGGAGCCTGTAAACACCTACAGGGCATGATGTTTAGTACCATGAGTAGTCCCAGTAGACCCCATCTCCAGTAGTATTTTCAGAGTTGAGACTTTAGTTCTTGTCTGACCATTATACTTTAAAAGATTCTCTTTGACCTTTCTGCCATGTGTACATTCTTCTAAAGTGATATTTTCTTCTCCTTTTTCTAGACTGTGCCAAGAGGCAAAATCTTACTTCTCCAGGCAAAGGTAACAAATCAACACACCCTAATCCTGCTGTTAAGTGAAATTGAGAGTTCAGCTTGTGGTGTAGGTTTTATAGTGTTGTTGTATACCGATGCTCTATAACTTTATATATACTGGAACTGGTCATTCCTTTTACTCATTGCATGGGATTCATTGGGATTTCCTGGAGCTTTTGGACATATACAATTTCCCAGTTACTGTGCAAGCTTTTAATAGAGAAGTAGACTGGTCCCTGCTTGCACTTGGGAGGTAGAGGGGAACCTCCTGCGCCGCCTTCTAATTGGTGGACTGTGCTGCGGGAAATCTATCTACCAACAGCAGTGCTTAATTTTGGCAAGGGAAGAGGATTATTAGCAATTTTTAAGCTCCAAGAGCCATTTTCCTCGTCCTAGTTACTGTTTTGTAGCTCAGTGACATCTTAAGCATCCTCAACAAGTCACCTTGATATCCTAAGGTCGATGAGGTTAATAGTTGTATGTATTTTGTATTACAGGAGGAATTCAATGGATATGATTTTGAGAACAGATTGCATGTCCGCATACATGCAGCCTTAGCCTCTCTGAGGGAAGTGGTTCCACAGTGACAGCCGGGAAGTCTTGACGTATTCTTTCCCACAGTTTCCGCACTTTAAGATAAAGCAGAGGTTAAGCTTTTGGGAAGATTGGCTTTTCTTCTGAAAACCACCTGTGCCAGAGACATTTTCCTAGAATGTTCAGGGTTGGTGTGACATAGTAAAGTTTTACAATCTTAATCATTAAAAACAAAATAAGTTAGCCAGAAAGAGAGGGTTAAGTGATATTGTGTTTTAACTCTTTGTTTAGTTTAAACCAACTGAACATTTGTAGTCTGTGATTGTAGCCTTACCTGCACAATAAGCACATATCTGATTTACCACAACAACATTGGCTCAGTTTTGACAGGTATCATTTACCTGTTTAAATAGTCTAAAGATGTTTTCTAGGGAGAACAACCTCGTGTTCGATGAAAATAATACAATATAAATAATTGTTGAAAATTATAAGTTTGCAGAGATGGACAGAACTCTTTTTTTTCCTTCAAAAGCCAACGAAAAAGAGGGGCACAAAAGAAGAAAATTGTTCAGTGAGGATAATAGCCAGTCTGCTCATTATATTTACTGGGTTAGTCCAATGTCTTGATGATGCATACTATGTGTACATTTTAGAAAACTTCCATCCATATTTGTGATAAATTATGAGAGTATTTAGGCTCTCTGCTTCTGGTATTTTCCAGCCAAATACTTTGTTTTTGACATTTAGTCACTGTATGAGTCATTTTAGTTTTGTTCTTAATGTTCTAAATGGTGCATTGGCCTGCTAGGCTAGATGTTCCAAGAGTTTAGCAAATCCTTTTCCACTCAGGTTGCTAAATATTGTAAGAAAAGGCAGTAGCCTTAAAAAGTAATTTTTAACCCCCCTTATTTTTAAGTAAGGTTGTCTTACTGAATAGTATCACTTCCCTTACTTCCATATATGGTACTCTAAACCTCAGGTGTTTAAAGTATTCATATACCTCAGTCAGCTTAAGAATATTTGCCACAACCATATAACATAGCCAAATGTGCAGTAATACTGTAATCTGTTTTCCTGTCAGTCAGTCACATTCACTGTCTTTTTATGTTGTCACATTCTTTTTAGTATAATATTTTATCGAGATATACATTTTACTTATAAAAAATGTGAAACCTGGCCAGAATGGTAGTAAATTCTGTTGCTTTGCATAACTGTGATAACCATTTCCAAGGAAATCCAGTCATCATAAAGCCTTATCTTTGCTCTGGCCAGGTTGCTTTAAATACTTCCCTAGCTCAATTTCTCTCTCTCTTTTTTTTTTTCTTTTTCTTTTTTTTTTTCTTTTTTTAATTTTATTTTGTGTTTGCAGAATGTTTCCAAAATGTAGTATTTTGCGGACATCTAACTTGCACTGGTTTGCTTCAGGAGTTGCATCTCAAATGAGACCTGATGTGGAGGGGGGGAAAGTAATGATGTATATTCACTAGGCAGGGAGAAAAGATTAGGATAACAACCTTTGCTTTCTAACTGGAAATACAGAATTCCCACTATTAGGGATTTGCTTAGAAGCAGTCCAGTCTCCCCTTTTTATTGCAGTCCAAGATGGGGAGAAAGACTTCGTGAATCCTAGAGGCTATAATGTAGCTTTATTGTTTTATGGTCTAGTTACAGTACATGTAGTGAACATGTTTCTCCTTAGATTTGATTCAGTAATACTGAGTCACAAAATTCTGGCTTTGTGAGTTCAATCCTTATTTGAATTGGTCAATTCAAACAAGTATTGGATAGAAGCGTTATACTGTATATTACTTTGAACCCTTATCGTGATTTAAAAGTGAGCTTAATATACTTCTTTTTATTTCTGACTTATCTGCTTTTTGTTTTTTAATCAAGGATATAGTTCACTTTGAATAAGTAGCAAATAGGCAACTTAATATGACCCACAGATTTCGTGTAGTATCCCATTTGCACTGAATGCAAGAACGCACTGTCCAGGACACACAACTCCTGCATCGCTTCGTGTTGAGATTTGAAGGATCCAAATACCCCCAGATGAATAGTAGAGACAGTGTGAAAGTCGGCTTACCAAATGGCCTACTCCTCTCACCAGGCCTGTTGAGTTGGAGTGGTATGGAAACAGACTTGTCTCAGTATGTACTCCTACAACATCTCAGCTCTGTGCAAGTTTCAGTTTCTCCATGGAGTCCAGAAAATCATCACTGAAGTGGAACTGTTTCTGTATTTTTTCTCCCCTCGTAGGAGAATCTCCTTATTTGTAAATATCAGTTATTTTTTATATTAGATTATGCCTGTGATGAGAACAGTCTCAACTGTATTTTACGTAACTTGAATAAGTTTTTATACTTTAGAGCTCGGAGGCGTGGTCTAATAGCAATAATGCAATACGCATCTTCCTGGTGAATATGTTTAAGATTTTATCTTTATTGGGTCAGGTGTTTTTTGGTTGTTGACACAGTTTTTATCTCATTATGACTCATTTCAAGTAAATAACTAGAATTTTTAGATGTCACCAAAAATAAGAATATTTATTGTGGTGTACTGTACATGTCATTAACTTACAGAAATTGCACTTTTATATTTCTGCTGAGTAAAATTAAAAGAAAACATGGACCAGATTGTTCTTGCTCTTTAAAATTACCCCTAGTCAGTGGCTTCCTGAATACAAAGATTCCAAGTATTCATAAACTTCCTGGCTGATACTGAATTGTATAACAGCAGTTACCTCAACCTCTGTTCTTTCATCATGGTTTTAGTCTTCTGGTTTAGAAAATGGGTTATATATTAAGCTCAGTCGTAGCATGGACATGAAGATTTGACACTCATTGTAAAGATCTTTAATTTTATTCCCCCTAAAAATCTGTACCCGCGGTATTTCTCCACTTTCCAAAAATGTCTCCAGTTTTCTCTCAGGTGAGCACGTTAATTTCTTCTTTTGCTGACTTTAGATGCTAGTTTTGTATTCTGGCCATGGCTGGTTCTTAAATAAAATTCCCCAAACCTGTATTTAATTGCCTGTCCATTTTCCGAACATATTCCTGTCTAAACAGTTTCTTGGACATTTTCTAATCCAAAATACCTCTGTAGATGTTCCAGATTCTAAATGAGAAGCAGTGTGTTGGTAGCACCATACAATACACGTATTTTAATAGAGTGATTGTGAAGGGTCTAAAGGAAAAGGAGTACTTGTGGCACCTTAGAGACTAACAAATTTATTTGAGCATAAGCTTCAGCTCACTTATCGGATGCATTCCTGGTTGTCCATGAAATAACTGCACAAACCACATCCCTTCTGAGTAATGATCACAAAACAACATCCCTATAGCAACTATAGTAGCTGCCTACAAGTAAAAATATTAGGAAAATATGTAATATATGTTTAGATGTTTTTAGTGAAATTTATTAGCTGGAGATAAGCAGCCGCCAGTGCCATCTGACCAGCTAGCTATTCCTGAACCACCACGAAGTTATCCATGGGCCACAATTTGGGAATCTCCTATGTACTCAACTCCACTAATCTTTAATAGTAAGAAGCAAGATACCAGTATATTGTCTATAATTCTCCATGCTGCAGATATTTAACAACAATGGTTGATAAATATTTAAATGGTTTAGAACAAAACAAAAAGCTGGGATTTGTAGCCTTTCTATCTTAGTTATAACTTGAGCAGGTGCCTGTACAACACTGCCTCAAATTGTAATGTTTCAGGGTTATCCGATCAATCATTTTAAGAATTAAGTATACTCTGTGGGCCAGAGCCTCATCAAAATGAATAGAATGCAAATTTATTCTAAATCAATGGGATTACTCCATTTATAACAGAGGTCTGATTCTAGCCCATTGTGTCCAATGCACAATCAAAACATTGCAAACAAGTACTCTATGTTGATTCATCAATCATAGGACTTGCCTTAGTTCCACTGAATTGCATGTACCTGTATAATTTTCATCTATGTCAAAGCAAACAAATTATGTAACAGTAAAAATAACTCTGCACTGAACAACTGTGTCCAGTTCTGGTGCCCACAATTCAAGACAGATGTTGATAAATTGGAGAGGGTTCAGAGAAGAGCCATCAGAATGAATAAAGGATTAGAAAACATGCCTTATGACAATAGACTCAACAAGCTCAGTCTATTTAGTTTAACAAAGAGAAGGTTAATTGGTGACTTCATTACAATCGGTAAGTATTTATATGGAAAACAAATATTTAATAATGGGCTTTTCAGTCTAGCAGAGAAAGTTATAACACAATTCAAGGGCTGGAAGTTGAAGCTAGACAAATTCAGACTGGAAATAAAGTGTAAATTTTTAACAGTAAGAGAAGATTAACCTTGAAACAATTTATCAATGGTTCTGGTGGATTCTCCACCACTGACCATTTTTAAAATCAAGATTGGATGTTTTTCTAAAAGATCTGCTCCAGCAATTATTTTGGGGAAATTCTCTGGTCTGTGTTTTATACAGGAAGTCAGACTAGATGATTGTAATGGTCCTTTCTGGCCTTGGAATCTATGAATCTGTGAACCCCATTTACAAGATACACTGGAAAAACAATGCAACCATTTTAAGAAAGACCAAAATCCTGTAACATAGTGTGTTGTGAATGTATATTCTCACTGAAAGTTAATTCAACCACTGTGCCCAATAAAAAGAACAGGAGGACTTGAGGCACCTTAGAGACGAACACATTTATTAGAGCATAAGCTTTCGTGAGCCACAGCTCACTTTATTGGATGCAAGTGAGCTGTAGCTCACGAAAGCTTATGCTCTAATAAATGTGTTCATCTCTAAGGTGCCACAAGTACTCCTGTTCTTTTTGCGGATACAGAGTAACATGGCTGCTACTCTGAAACCTGTGCCCAATAGTAGTGCTTCTAGGGAAAGGCAACTGGTAATCTACTGTGCATCTTAAATGCCTACATGCTCAGGGTTTACATCCTGTGCTTGGGCTGTACCACTACTTTCTCTTAGAGGAATATCCCTTCCAGTTCTGTGTATTCCATTTGTTGTTGGCAGAGCGTGTTTTCACAAAATGCTTGGTGGCAGTGACCACACACCTACATAGGATGAGAGCAGATATTCTACTGTGATGTGACTGATCAAGGAGAAAATCCTGAAAGAGACTGTAGGATCAGTATGTTCCTCTCTTATGGTGCAGGAGTCTGTTTCCTAATAAACTACCTGAATTCTCAGCTTAATCTTCAAAGACAATAAAAATACGTAAGAGCTGTGCTAGGTATAGCTCAAACTCAGACCTTTCCTGTCCCAAAGTCAGGATTGAAAACATAGATCCTGACAGAGAAGATTTTTCAGAGTTTAGCGAGGGCCACAACTAAAGATGCGTAGACCCTGAGGCTCAGCAGTGTATTGTGGTACTTACGGCATAGCTCCACATGTGACAATCTCAGTAGACTTTGTAGTCTAAGTGGTATCAAGCAGTACAGACTCTTATTGCATCAGATGATGGACAGCTGCTGAGGCTTTCCTGGCTTGGTGGCAGACCAGAGACAAACTGCAATTATTCATAGATTTTTAAGGCCAGATAGGACCAGTATGATCTAGTTTGACCTCCTGCACAGAACAGGTAATAGAATTTTGCCCCATAATTCCTGCAGCAAGCCCATAACTTCTGACTGAGCCAAAGCATGTCTTTTAGAAAGATGTCCAATCTTGATTTAAAGAGTTCAAGTGATAGAAAATCTGCCAGGTACCTAAGTATAAGTTATTCCAATGATTAATTATCATCACCCTTAACTTGCACAGGATTTCTAGTCTGAATTTGTTCTAGATTCAGCTTCCAGCCATTGCATCATTTGTCTGGTATGTTAAAGGCCCTCTACTATCAGAAATCTTCCAATGTAGCTATTTATAGACCATGATTAAGTTACCTATTAAACTTATCTTGAATAAACTAAATAGATGGTTTCTTTGTTGTCTCAGGGTATGTCTACACTATGAAATTAGGTTGAATGTATAGAAGTCGGTTTTGTAGAAAGCGTTTTTATACAGTCGATTGTGTGTGTCCCCACACAAATGCTCTTAAGTGCATGTAGTCGGCAGAGTGTGTCCACAGTACCGAGGCAACTGTCAACTTCTGGAGCATTGCACTGTGGGTAACTTTCCTGCAGTCTCTGCTGCCCATTTGAATTCTGGGTAGAAATCCTAGTGCCTGATGGGGCTAAAACATTGTCACGGGTGGTTCTGGGTACATATCATCAGGCCCCCCTTCCCTCCCTCCTTCCGTGAAAGCAAGGGCAGACAATCGTTTTGCACCTTTTTTCTTGAGTTAGCTGTGCAGACGCCATATCACGGCAAGCATGGAGCCCGCTCAGCTCACTGTCACCGTATGTCTCCTGGGTGCTGGCAGACTTGGTACTGCATTGCTACACAGCAGCAGTTTATTGCCTTTTGGCAGTAGACAGTGCAGTATGTCTGGTAGCCATCGTTGACGTAGTCCTGGGTGCTCTTTTAACTGGGCGCGTGGGCAAACATGGGAGTGACTCAGCCAGGTCATTTCCCTTTTAAGTTTTGTCTCATGGCGATTCAGTCTTACCGGCAGTGCACTGTCTTTTAATCAGCAGCCAGCAGAAGATGATGGTCAGCAGTCATGACGATGGCTAGCGGTCGTACTGCACAGTCTGCTGCCAGCAAGATGTATAAAGATAGATGAAGTAGAACAAAACAAGAAATAAACCAGATTTGTTTTGTATTCATTTTCTCCTCCCTCTGTGAAATCAATGGCCTGCTAAACCCAGTTTTGAGTTCTATCCTTGAGGTTTTGAGTTCTATCCTTGAGGGGGCCATTCTGTTTCTCGCCCCTTTGTTGATTTTAATTCCCTGTAAGCCATGTCATCAGTTGCCCCTCCCTCCGTCAGGGCAACGGCAGACAATCGTTCCACGCCTGTTTTCTGTGCAGACGCCATACCACAGCAAGCACGGAGCCCGCTCAGATCACTTTGGAAATTAGGAGCACATTAAACACCACACGCATTATCCAGCAGTATATGCAGCACCAGAACCTGGCAAAGCAAAACCGGGCGAGTAGGTGACGTCAACGCGATGACGTGAGTGATGAGGACATGGACACAGACTTCTCTCAAAGCAGGGGCCCTGGCAATGTGGGCATCATGGTGTTAATGGGGCAGGTTCATGCAGTTGAACACAGATTCTGGGCTCGGGAAACAAGCACAGACTGGTGGGACCACATAGTGTTGCAGGTCTGGGACGATTCCCAGTGGCTGCGAAACTTTCGTATGCGTAAGGGCACTTTCATGGAACTTTGTGATTTGCTTTCCCCTGCCCTGAGGTGCAAGACTACCAAGATGAGAGCAGCCCTCACAGTTGAGAAGCGAGTGGCAATAGCCCTGTGGAAGCTTGCAACGCCAGACAGCTTCCTGTCAGTCGGGAATCAATTTGGAGTGGGCAAATCTACTGTGGGGGCTGCTGCGATGCAAATAGCCAACACAATCACTGAGCTGCTGATATCAAGGGTAGTGACCCTGGGAAATGTGCAGGTCATAGTGGATGGCTTTGCTGCAATGGGATTCCCTAACTGTGGTGGGGTCATAGATGGAACCCATATCCCTATCTTGGGACTGGACCACCAGGGCAGCCAGTACATAAACCACAAGGGGTACTTTTAAATAGTGCTGCAAGCTCTGGTGGATCACAAGGGACGTTTCACCAACATCAACGTGGGATGGCTGGGAAAGATACATGACGCTCGCATCTTCAGGAACTCTGGTCTGTTTCAAAAGCTGCAGGAAGGGACTTTATTCCCAGACTAGAAAATAACCTTTGGGGATGTTGAAATGCCTATAGTAATCCTTGGGGACCCAGCCTACCCCTTAATGCCATGGCTCATGAAGCTGTACACAGGCAGCCTGGACAGTAGTCAGGAGCTGTTCAACTACAGGCTGAGCAAGTGCAGAAGCGTGGTAGAATGTGCATTTGGATGTTTAAAGGCGCGCTGGCGCAGTTTACTGACTCGCTTAGATCTCCGGCAAACCAATATTCCCACTGTTATTACTGCTTGCTGTGTGCTCCACAATATCTGTGAGAGTAAGGGGGAGACGTTTATGGTGGGGTGGGAGGTTGAGGCAAATCACCTGGCTGCTGGTTACGCGCAGCCAGACCCCAGAGTGGTTAGAAGAGCACAGGAGGGCGCGGTACGCATCAGAGAAGCTTTGAAAACCAGTTTCATGACTGGCCAGGCTACGGTGTGAAAGTTCTGTCTGTTTCTCCTTGATGAAACCCCCCCGCCCCTTGGTTCTACTCTACTTTCCTGTAAGCTAATCACCCTCCCCTCCTCCCTTCGATCACCGCTTGCAGAGGCAATAAAGTCATTGTCGCTTCACATGCATGCATTCTTTATTCATTCATCACACAAATAGGGGGATAACTACCAAGGTAGCCCAGGAGGGGTGGTGGAGGAGGGAAGGACAAGGCCACACAGCACTTTAAAAGTTTAAAACTTATTGAATGCCAGCCTTCTGTTGCTTGGGCAATCTTCTGGGGTGGAGTGGCTGGGTGGCCGGAAGCCCCCCCCCACTGCGTTCTTGGGCGTCTGGGTGAGGAGGCTATGGAAGTTGGGGAGGAGGGTGGTTGGTTACCCAGGGGCTGTAGCGGCGGTCTGTGCTCCTGCTGCCTTTCCTGCAGCTCAACCATACGCTGGAGCATATTAGTTTGATCGTCCAGCAGCCTCAGCATTGAATGCTGCCTCCTCTCATCACACTGCCGCCACCTATCATCTTCAGCTCACCACTTACTCTCTTCAGCCCGCCACCTCTTCTCGCGCTCATTTTGTGCTTTCCTGCACTCTGACATTGTCTGCCTCCACGCATTCGTCTGTGCTCTGTCAGTGTGGGAGGACAGCATGAGCTCAGAGAACATTTCATCGTGAGTGCATTTTTTTTCACCTTCTAATCTTCGCTAGCCTCTGGGAAGGAGAAGATCCTGTGATCCTTGAAACACATACAGCTGGTGGAGAGAAAGAAAGGGACAATGGTATTTAAAAAGGCACATTTTCTAGAACAATGGGTACACTCTTTCACGGTAAACCTTGATGTTAACATTACATACATAGCACATGTGCTTTCATTACAAGGTTGCATTTTGCCTCCCCCAGCGCGTGGCTAGCCCCTCCACCCTCCCTCTTCCCTGTGGCTAACAGGGACTTTAGGTCGAATTTAGCAGCGTTAAATCAATGTAAACCTGCACCCATCCACAAGATGAAGCCCTTTATTTTGACTTAAAGGGCTCTTAACATCGATTTCCTTACTCCACCCCTGACAAGTGGATTAGCGCTTAAAACGGCCTTGCCGGGTCGAATTTGGGGTACTGTGGACACAATTAGATGGTATTGGTGTCCGGGATCTATCCCAGAGTGCTCCTTTGTGACCGCTCTGGACAGCACTCTCAACTCAGATGCACTGGCCAGGTAGACAGGAAAAGGACCGCGAACTTTTGAATTTCAATTTCCTGTTTGGCCAGCGTGGCAAGCTGCAGGTGACCATGCAGAGCTCATCAGCACAGGTGACCCTGATGGAGTCCCAGAATCGCAAAAGAGCTCCAGCATGGACCGAACGGGAGGTACGGGATCTGATCGCTGTATGGGAAGAGGAATCCGTGCTATCAGAACTCCGTTCCAGTTTTTGAAATGCCAAAACCTTTGTCAAAATCTCCCAGGGCATGAAGGACAGAGGCCATAACAGGGATCCGAAGCAGTCCCGCATGAAACTTAAGGAGCTGAGGCAAGCCTACCAGAAAACCAGAGAGGCAAACGGCCGCTCCGGGTCAGAGCCCCAAACATGCCGCTTCTATGATGAGCTGCATGCCATTTTAGGGGGTTCAGCCACCACTACCCCAGCCGTGTTGTTGGACTCCTTCAATGGAGATGGAGGCATCACAGAAGCAGGTTTTGGGGACGAAGAAGATGATGAGGAGGAGGAGGAGGAGGTTGTAGATAGCTCACAGCAAGCAAGTGGAGAAACCGGTTTTCCCGACAGCCAGGAACTGTTTCTCACCCTGGACCTGGAGCTAGTACCCCGCGAACCCACCCAAGGCTGCTTCCTGGACCAGGCAGGCGGAGAAGGGACCTCTGGTGAGTGTACCTTTTAAAATACTATACATGGTTTAAAAGCAAGCATGTGAAAGGATTACTTTGCCCTGGCATTCGCGGTTCTCCTGGATGTACTCCCAAAGCCTTTGCAAAAGGTTTCTGGGGAGGGCAGCCTTATTGCGTCCTCCATGGTAGGACATTTTACCACTCCAGGCCAGTAACACGTACTCGGGAATCATTGTAGAACAAAGCATTGCAGTGTATGTTTGCTGGTGTTCAAACAACATCCATTCTTTATCTCTCTGTGTTATCCTCAGGAGAGTGAGATATCATTCATGGTCACCTGGTTGAAATAGAGTGCTTTTCTTCAGGGGACACTCAGAGGAGCCCGTTCCTGCTGGGCTGTTTACCTGTGGCTGAACAGAAATGTTCCCCGCTGTTAGCCACTGGGAGGGGGGAGGGTTGAGGAGGTAGCCACGCGGTAGAGGGAGGCAAAATACGACCTTGTAGTGAAAGCACATGTGCTATGTATGTAATGTTAACAGCAAGGTTTACCCTGAAAGAGTGTAGCCACTGTTTTATAAAATGTGTCTTTTTAAATACCGCTGTCCCCTTTTTTTTCTCCACCAGCTGCATGTGTTTCAATGATCACAGGATCTTCTCCTTCCCAGAGGCTAGCGAAGATTAGAAGGTGAAAAAAAACGCACTCGTGATGAAATGTTCTCCGAGCTCATCTGTCCTCCCACACTGACAGAGCACAGACGAATGCGTGGAGGCAAATAATGTCAGAGTGCAGGAAAGCACAAAATGACCGGGAGGAGAGGTGGCGGGCTGAAGAGAGTACGTGGTGGGTTGAAGCTCAAATGTGGCGGCAGCGTGATGCGAGGAGGCAGGATTCAATGCTGAGGCTGCTGGAGGACCAAGCCAGTATGCTCCAGTGTATGGTTGAGCTGCAGCAAAGGCGCTGGAGCACAGACTGCCACTACAGCCCCTGTGTAACCAACCACCCTCCCCCCCAAGTTCCATAGCCTCCACACCCAGACGCCCAAGAACGCGATGGGGGGGCCACCGGCCAACCAGCCACTCCGCCACAGAGGACTGCCCAAAAAAAAGAAGGCTGGCATTCAATAAATTTTAAAGTTGTAAACTTTTAAAGTGCTGTGTGGCATTTTCCTTCCCTCCTCCACCACCCTTCCTGGGCTACCTTGGTAGTCATCCCCCTATTTGTGTGATGAATGAATAAAGAATGCATGAATGTGAAGCAACAATGACTTTATTGCCTCTGCAAGCAATGATTAAAGGGAGGAGGGGAGGGTGGTTAGCTTGCAGGGAAGTAGAGTGAACCAAGGGGTGGGGGGTTTCATCAAGGAGAAACAAACAGAACTTTCACACCGTAGCCTGGCCAGTTATGAAACTGGTTTTCAAAGCTTCTCTGATGTGTACCGCGCCCTCCTGTGCTCTTCTAACCACTCTGGGGTCTGGCTGTGCGTAACCAGCAGCCAGGCGATTTGCCTCAACCTCCCACCCTGCCATAAATGTTTCCCCCTTACTCTCACAGATATTGTGGAGCACACAGCAAGCAGTAATAACAGTGGGAATATTGGTTTCGCTGAGGTCTAACCGAGTCAGTAAACTGCGCCAGCGTGCCTTTCTAAAAAGGCACGGAATGATTGTCTGCCGTTGCTCTGACGGAGGGAGGGGCAACTGACGACACGGCTTACAGGGTTGGCTTCAGGGAGCTAAAATCAACAAAGTGGGTGGCTTTACATCAAGGAGTATTTCAGGCAGGACTTCACGGGGGGTTCCAATAAGAAATGGTGCACCTAAGTTATTGTTCTTATTGGAACAATGAGGTTAGTCTGGCCTCTGATTGATACATGGCTAGATTTACCTTGCTGCACCTTCTCTGTGAGTGACTGCAGTGTGACCTAGAGGAATGAGTCCCCTAGACTGGGGGGGAGGGGAGCAAGTGAGTACAAAACAAATCTGGTCTATTTCTTGTTTTGATCCACTCCATCTATCTTTTACATCTTTGGCTGGCAGCAGATGGTGCAGAAGGATTGCATGTCATCCACATCTCATGGCTGCCCGGCAGAAGATGATGCAATAGGACTGCTAGCAATCTGTATCGCCTGCCTGCTCACCATAAGACAGTTCAATAGGACTGACTGCAGGACTAAAGAGAATGACCTGGTCGAGTCACTCCAAATTTAGTCCCTGTGCCCATATCTGCCCAGGCACTCCTGGCCGATGTGGCCAGGAGCACCTCGGACATGACGAGGACAGCTACCAGTCGTACTGTACCGTCTGCTGCCACAAGGCAATGGGTTGCTGTTACTGTGTAGCAATGCAGTACCGCATCTGCCAGCACCCAGGAGACATAGGGTGACGGTTACCTGAGCGGGCTCCATGCTTGCCGTGGTATGGCGTCTGCACAGGTAACTCAGGAAAAAAGGCGCGAAACGATTGTCTGCCCTTGCTTTCACGGAGGCAGGGAGGGAATGGGGGCCTGACGATATGTACCCAGAACCACCCGCGACAATGTTTTAGCCCCATCAGGCATTGGGATCTCAACCCAGAATTCCAATGGGCAGCGGAGACTGCGGGAACTGTGGGATAGCTACCCACAGTGCAACACTCCGGAAGTCGACACTAGCCTCGGTACTGTGGAAGCACTCCGGCGAGTTAATGCACTTAATGCACTTAGAGCATTTTCTGTGGGGACACACACACTCGAATATATAAAACCGATTTCTAAAAACCGACTTCTATAAATTCGACCTGATTTCGTAGTGTAGACATACCCAAAGAGTGAGGAGGTAGTGAATTGGGTCTTTAGGAGTGGGATATGAGAGAAAGACCTGGTCATATCACCTCTGGACAATTATCAATGGCTTGTGCTCTACACTGGTCAGTAGCAAAATATTTAGGCTTAGCAGAATTTGATTATTTTTATAATTTCAACAGATAATTATTTTTAAGCTTTTTTTATTTTTATCAGTGTAAATGTTCACAGTTGCAGGAAATTATGGGGATGCCAGCAAATAATTATTTAATGACTGTAGATGTTGAGATTGTATATTTTGACATATGATGTTAGAATCATAGAATCATAGAATATAAGGGTTGGAAGGGACCCCAGAAGGTCATCTAGTCCAACCCCCTGCTCGAAGCAGGACCAATTCCCAGTTAAATCATCCCAGCCAGGGCTTTGTCAAGCCTGACCTTAAAAACCTCTAAGGAAGGAGATTCTACCACCTCCCTAGGTAACGCATTCCAGTGTTTCACCACCCTCTTAGTGAAAAAGTTTTTCCTAATATCCAATCTAAACCTCCCCCACTGCAGCTTGAGACCATTACTCCTCGTTCTGTCATCTGATACCATTGAGAACAGTCTAGAGCCATCCTCTTTGGAACCCCCTTTCAGGTAGTTGAAAGCAGCTATCAAATCCCCCCTCATTCTTCTCTTCTGCAGGCTAAACAATCCCAGCTCCCTCAGCCTCTCCTCATAACTCATGTGTTCCAGACCCCTAATCATTTTTGTTGCCCTTCGCTGGACTCTCTCCAATTTATCCACAATGTTGACAAAGTAAATATCCCTAAATAATAAGCTTTCAAGCAGCACTTTTCCTGCTTTTACTATCTGTAAATTTTGATTTATCAATGGAAATAATGTTTGTTTGTTTGTTTGTTTGTTTGTGTACAGTGAAACTGACATTTGTTGAGATTTCCAGATAAAAATCTAATCCTTTCAATATTGTATTGGAAACAGATTCCTATTCCATCCACTGATGCCATTTGTAGCAAAATTCCAAACCAGATACAAGAGAGACAAATGGGAAAATCCTTTTATGCTTCTACCACCAAAGACAAATATGGTTCCCAACTTAGGGGTGACAGTGGGTTAACCTTTTAGATTCAGAGACTTGCCACATCTGATCACACAGACCCAAGGCACCTCTTTACACTCCAATTTACGATACCATTCCCTATGAGCATGACTCCTAACAAGGTAGAAGTCTAAAGCTGGGGTGTTTTTGTAAAAGGTGTTTCATCTCATCCTAATTGCTCAAGGGAATCTGTCAGAAAGACTTAGTAACAAGTAAGAAAGGTTTAGTTATAAGTTGTAAAAGGTATCTGAGGATCCTTTTCATGCCCCACATAAAAACTGCTCATTTGCCTTCATTGCTAGGGTCAGTGTTAAAGATAAATTCAAATCCTTTGGCTGATGTTTTGGCCTTTAATTTAATATACTGAAAATAGACCAGTTTCTTTGCAGTGTCAAGTTGTCAGGTTCATTGCGGCTTGGTACACTGAAACCCTTCCTATTAAATAGCCTTTGTATTATAGACTATTTAATGTTGTCTTAACTAAGCTGATACTTTTGAATCTCTCTGCACCTCTGAGTTCGTTTCTTTCATGGAAGTTCATTTTTATGGGGGAAGGAACTTCAGCTGGTAGGAGTGAACTTCAGGCCCTAATGTCTGGTCCAATTTATACTAAACTCTTCAAGTAAAAGTGGAGTGGTGGATTTATCTTAGGCTGCTTCCAAAGGTGATAACGGAGTTCGACATAAATGAATGATTTATCCAGACTGATTTCCCCTTCACCACACATTCTCAACCTGGAAAAGCCTGTCTTCTCAAGCTCAATACAGATGAGTCTTTGTTTGGTGTGGACTGAAGGTCTTTGAAAACCCACCAAGCTTTTTGTTTCAGTTGACACTAATAAGTTTTGCTTTTTCCGAGAGGACTATGTTTAAACATCAGTTAGGTTGCAATTTCACTGTTACAGCTTTGCAGACCTGGAACCTGAAAGTTATGTCAAAGCCTCTGCTGTAGGAGGCAGGTGCATCCAGGACACTTGTAAAGCAGCCATTGTTGTCTTTTCTGCATACTAAATCCTATTGCTTAGATTTGGCTTCCAAACTGGAATCCATATGTAGACTGCTTTGCCAGGCAGGGGGTTACCTTAATTGTCGTACCTCCCACACCCATGAATTTTATTTATCTATTATTTTAGTCCTCTATTAGACTTTTAAGATGATGTATCTTATTTCTCCATGTGTGAAAATAAATCTAGTTAATCTTACTAGTCATGACCTGTTCACTTTATTCTTTGTTTCTCACTGCCTGTGAGAAAGTAGTTGGACTTTTTTCTTTTAGAGACGTACTTGGAAATTTTAAATCTCTCACTTTACTACAACAACCAAGTTTTTAAAACACAGCTGTGAAACATGATTGTGGGCCCAGATGTGTGTGTTGTTTGCGTGGCCATAAACAAGGTATAACTGTGCTAGGAAAGCATGTTCAAACCTAGGTATCTACCAAGGTTAAAACATAGCCCCAGCCATATTTGGTTGGTTTCTGTTTTGGGTTTTTTTCTGTTTATGGCAAGCAAACCTACAACAATTGTGCTATACCAATACTTCGTATTTTAACATGGTTATTTTTGTAGTGTAGTCCAGGTCTTTATTGTCCAAGAGTGAGAAGCCTTTGAAAGGAGGAGTTTCTTTAGTGAAGAGATAATTGGTTATGTGATAGGGTTTTTTTTTTCAGATGATACACTTCTCAGTGGATTACCATGTATGGACCTTCCTACACACCAACTTATAGGTACTGTGACTTCATATTAATTTTTTATTGTCTCTTGCTAGGGGAATATTTTCACCTCTTATTCAAAAGGAACTGATCACTTTAGGCAGCCTGAGTACTTCACCAGAGATGGCACAAATCAACTGCCACTGCATGCAGCATCTTAGAACCTCAGAATTATCGGAATTCTTGCCAAGCCTGAACAGAGATATAAGGACCCAAGAGTACAACGGAAGGTATGTAATTACTACTTTTCAGCTTTCATGAAGAATCTTGTATGTCATGCATATATTTTATCTATGTAGGTCTTTTTCAGAAGTTAGCTTACGAGGTAGTTGAATTTCCCCCCCTCAGTGCCTTAATAATCCATTTCAGAAGCTCAAATTAAGCAATTAGAATTCAAAATTATCTTGACAAACTGGAAAAATGGTCTGAAATGAATAGGATGAAATTCAAGGCTATTAACACTCTTTAAAGTTTCAAACTATAGGCCCCTATGGTGTTTTGACCAGAGACAACAGAAATAAAATTACAGTATGTGGTTGGATCTGTTACTTGTGAATAGAAAAGGAGGACTTGTGGCACCTTAGAGACTAACAAATTTATTTGAGCATAAGCTTTCGTGAGCTACAGCTCACTTCCGATGAAGTGAGCTGTAGCTCACAAAAGCTTATGCTCAAATAAATTTGTTAGTCTCTAAGGTGCCACAAGTACTCCTTTTCTTTTTGCGAGTACAGACTAACACGGCTGCTACTCTGAAACCTGTTACTTGTGAATGAATTCCTACTGAGTTTAATGTATTATAAAGAGCTTTAAGCAACAAAATAATGACCTGCTTCAAATGTTTAATGGCACTAAAATACTTTGAGTTTTTTGAACTGAAATATACAACTTAGTCTAAATTGCTAACAACATTTGGACATCCTAATCTATGATAGGCTTTAAAAAACAACACCACCCCTATCACCCACTGAATGAATTTCTTAGAAAGAATCTGAAATACGTAATGTTCTGAAGTGCTGACAGGTCACATGGTTCACTAAGATTGTAGAAAGGACCTAATTTTCAGCAATTTTATTTTAAAATTGTATTACTTTTCCTTATTTCCTTCATTCCCAACTTGTAAATGTGAAAATATTTCACATCAAGTTGTTTTATAGACTTAAATTCTAACTGATTTTACCTGCCACTTTAAATAGTTTTATTTAATAGTAATCCATTAGCAAAATTAAAGGAGAAGGGTTGAACAACTGCAATATACTATATGAGGTCATACTATTTTAATAAATAAAAAAATGTAGAAAACCCAATAATGGTTTGTTCACGTCAATCTACACAAACTTATTTAGTAAGGTCACAAAAACTCCTACCCATACCTCTGACTAAAAGTTCAGATATGACCAGACAGATTAAATGTCCTCCACAAAAGGGAAGTGCCATTTTTATAGAAGAAGGAAGAGGAGGCTTGTGTGGTTGTTTATAGTAGGGGATACAGAAATGGAGTAAAAATGTATTTGGAAATCTTTGAAAGGTAAGGTTATTGAAAGATTTCAGTAATTCTAATTGTCCTTGGATGCCCAGGTGATAGACATGTTAACAGAACTATGACACCCCTTCTCCTACCCCATACATACCTTTTAAATACACAAACTCAGGCAACTCCACAGAATAATGTTGTCAGTTGACCAAGCCTTCGATGCAATATGCTGATGTCATGAATTGCAATATTCCTTAGAAAGTTTCCTACGAGCTAGATGTGCTGTGTGAGACTTTATTTAAGCACCCACTGAAGTGCTGCTAGCCTAGTGCAGCTGAGTTTGTTGTAGGCTGTGTCTACACTACGGAGTTACTCTGGCATAGCTGTGGTGCCATAGTTATGCCATTATAATCCTCATAGTGCAGATGTGTCTGCAATCTATATAGGTGTGATATTAAAAATACAGAACTCCTTCAGCCCCCAGAATGGGAGGGGGTGGTGGAGGAAGGCACATGAAATAAAGCTCTAAGGGCTTGTCTTCACTGCATGGTAGCTTGAGCTATAACTCACATTTTGCCCCTAACCCAACCCCCATCCACACACAACTTTCTAGCTCAAGTTAAGTGTTGCTTTGAGCTAACTGGCCCTTCAGGGACGGGGTGGGCTTGAGTGCTGCTGATGCTGAAGCCATGCGTAATTTTTGCCAGAGCTGCACCCTGGCACCTCTAGGTGTGGCAGTTCAGAGCCCCAGCAACTGTGCTTGCCGCGTCAGTTATGGAAGTAAAAAAAATTGCTTGAGCCCCAGCACCTCTTTCATTACAAATTAAGCACCGTGCTCAAGCTAGTAATGAAATGGGGATACAGCAGCTGAGTTAGAACTCAACTACTAATTCAATTACTCCAGTAACCAATTCACTGGCCATGTGTCTACTCACTTGAATTAGCTCCAAAGGAGTAACTGGACTAATGCAAACTAACTGTTGCAATGAAGACAAGCCTTAAGATACCTGTAAGAGGCTGGCAAAGCCCTTGTGTATAATGAATTGTCTTCTGCTTCTACAAACAAGCCAGAAAAGAAGTTGCCCTTTATGATGTGGTAATTTGTTTTGGGAGCCTGGTACAGAGGCAGTTGTGCTAGAGAAAGTCTGGTCTCCAGCTCGAGGCAGGCCAGGGCTGAACTCATACTGTTCTGGGTCACGTTTTGGCCAGAGCGCCACCTAGACCCAGCACAAAGTGGAAAGTCTGATGAGGGCAGTGAAGGCTAGCACACTGATAACTCTGATTTTAGGATTATGCTGACTTTGACAGTCTGTCATAGTCAAGGAAACTGAAATCTACTGTAGCAAAATCTCCAATCTGTTTTAACTACTCCCCTCGCTCTTCTCCTCTCCTATTATTTTATATGCAATGGGGGTGAGAAACGTTGGTATGTTTAGTTTTTCAGATAAGTAGTTTTTTAATGTTGTTCAAAGGTGAAAGCCTGAGTTATGTAAGAAAGCAGAGCTAATACAATGCTAGTTAATAGTGGCTACTACAATTCAGTCTCTGCAGTACTTCCTGCTTACATGAAACCCTAAGAGCAGAGCAGGCACTAGGCAAAAGCAGACTAAGCTATTGCTTAGGACCCTGAGCAGCTTTGTATGATGTGGGTGGAGGTGGGGGGAAGAGGGGGAAATATTCCTGCTTAGGGCCCCCAATGGGCTAGCTCTGCTCTGCCTAAAAGCTCCAATTTAGACTCGGGAAAAAGCCTATGGCAGCAGCCTCATCCAGGTGCGTTTTGCGGCTAGTTTTTAAAATTTGGCATGTCTGAAACTTTAAAAAATTAGACTGGTGGGGACATTTTTATACGGGCATAAAAACGTAAAAGCTCCCCGCCCCACCTCATGCAAGGAAAGCCCGAACTTCTAGTTCGGGTGGGAGGCGGTCATCACTTATCGATCAATCCTTTATTTACAGACGGGGGCCTGGTTGTTTTCAGACGGTATTTCGGTAACCCAGACCCCGCGTGGAATGGCGGAATCGAAGGAAAAACGAAGCTGGGCCCAGTTTGTCAGTTTCTCCCAGCTGGAGAGAGAGCGGGGAAGCCCGGCGCTGGGAGTACCGGCAAAGAAGCCGCCACCTCTGCCCTGAAGCCAGCTGCTGACACGCTGCCGGGGAAAGCGCAGGGGCATCCCTGTTTCTCATTGGCTGTGAGCCCGGGGCGGCCACGCCCCTCGCCATTGGTGACCACCCGGCCTGGGTAGGTGTGTGTGGAGAAGACGTTGTGACTTCACAAATGGAACTCCGTCACCTCCCCTGGCCCCGCCCACCACGACCCCCCACCTATAAAAGGCCCCGCCTGCGGCGGACCCCTGTAGAGGAGGCTCCGGCAAGGGAGGCGGCGGCGGAGGAGGAGGAGGAAGCGCAAAGGTCTGGGCTGGAGCCGCTGCCCCCGGCCCCGGTTGATATTCGGGGGCGAACAGGTTAAAGGGCCGCTGCGCAGGGGGGCAAGATTTCGCCCCCTAGTTGGTTCAGTTCGGTTCCCCGGGGCCTGTCCCAGGCGGAGAACACACCCCGGGTGGGGCGGAGCCGGTCCCGGCTGTGCAGGGCGCTGCCTGGCCGAGCCGAGCCGAGCCGAGCCGGGGGTGGTGGCGACGGACCGCGCCGCCCACGGGCACTTTGAGGAAGCGATTAGCTAACACTTGAGTGTAACGCGCCCCCCCTTTCCATCAGGGATCTCCCGGCCCTTCAGCGATGTCTGTGCCAGCCCCACCTTGCAGACGGGGGAACCGAGGACAAGTTTTTAGCTCAGTGTCTCGTAAAATCTGGATTTATAAAATTAGTGGCTGAATTATGTTTAAAATAACCGCAAAGAGAAGTTGAAGAATTCAAAAGTGCTTAAGAAACTGGTGATGTCCCTGAGAGCTGGTGCTTTAATAGGAACTCGCTGACTTCGTTTTGGGCAATGGCTGAACTTTTCTGAGCAACACGTTGGGTCATTACACAAAGTAAAGCTGTTTCCCCATGTTTATCCCCCCCACTGCCCACTGTTCCGCAGACGTTCTTGTCAACTGCTGGAAATGGCCCACCTTGATGATCACTACAAGAGGTTCCCCCCCCCCTCCCGCTGGTAATCGCTCACCTTAAGTGATCACTCTCCTTACAGTGTGTACGTAACACCCATTGTTTCATGTTCTGTGTGTATATAAATCTCCCCACTGTATTTTCCACTGAATGCATCCCATGAAGTGAGCTGTAGCTCACGAAAGCTTATGCTCAAATAAATTGGTTAGTCTTTAAGGTGCCACAAGTACTCCTTTTCTCATTGGTAGTTAGTGTGTCTTGGGGATTGAGAGGGCCCAGGAGAATCAGCATCATCTGCCATGGTGATAAAGCCTGGAACTAGCCTAGGAGGCTACACACAGTACTTACTCAGATATTTTTTGTTGTAGTTGTGAGAGTGATTTGTCGCCAATCGACGAAGATGCATTCTTCAAAACCCAGGCTTGTTGTTCCATATGGCCTCAAGACTTTACTCGAGGGAGTGAGCAGAGCTGTTCTCAAAACCAGTCCAAGCAATATCACTGAGTTTGCAGCTCTCTACTTCAGAGAGCTAATTGCATTTAGAGAAGGTTTGTTCTTGCTTATATGCTGTGATACTTATTCGGTACATTTGAAAAGCTGTTATTGCAGCATGCTAATCAAACTGTCCATCTTAATTTATACTTTTACCTCCAGAAAATCCTAATTTGGATATAACAGACCTGGTTAGAGAATTTCATTTCACAAGAGGTAAGAAAGGTGTCAAATGCTGCTCTTATTAAGCTCCTATGTTTTAAAATACAGTGTATTGTGATTAAATCATTCAAACCTGCATGGTCATGAACAATCCCCTTTAAATGATCTTTTGACCATTTTCATTATGAATAGTAACTTAAAGTTATTTAGGATCTGTCATCACAATGTACCTTTACGAAGTATGGGCCTAATTTTATGAGATGCCAAATGCCTTCCTTTGACCCCTCACAGGATGGGACCCTAAAGTACATACAGGAATCCCTGCAGACAGATGCCTTTGGTGCTGCAGCTGGGTAGTGGGGAATCCAGGCTCTCAGTTTAGGGTCTCGTCTACACAATGCTTGTTTTTGGCACTTGAAGTGCCATATTTCCATTTAGCAAAGAATTTCTCTGGCAGAGATTGTAACATGACTGTGTCACAAGGGGCCAAATCTCAGTTGTAGAGTACTAGCAGGTGTTGCATTAATGATGTCATATATCAGAAATTAGTCTGGTCTTATTGGCCTGGAGACCCATCAGTCATCTGCTTGCATCATCTTGAACTGACCTTTCACTCACCTATCGACTCCATTATGACCCAGTCTTCTCGCCTCAGTTTGCTCACCCCTGCCCCTCCCCCTCTATTCAGTTGCATGTGACCCTGTTGGAGTTGTAAAGGAAGTTGTTGGAAAGGTATTCAGTCATCGGCCACAAAAATGGCAGGCTTTTCTCCTCCCAGCCTTTAGATAAGGGGAAAGGGTGCTTCTTGGAAGCTAAGGGTCTCTTCCCCCCTCCAGTATTTTGTCATGATGCCACAGGCTTGGACCAGGTCTCTAAGACTTGCAAGTTGTCTTTGTGACATCACAGGTAGAGCTGTGCAGAAAGTAAGTTTTGAAAATGCACCTGGCTCCAGCTAAAAGGACTCTAAAGCTATTTCGGTAGCTTGGGCTGGTGCTCTGAGAGAAGAAATTATTACTGGTTGTGTTTCTCAGAACTGACAGGAGGCCATGTGGCCTAGATACCAGAGTAGGAATTGGAAGATTTGAGTGCTGCCCCCTTACCTGCTACAACTTCGGGCAAGTCACTTTGCCTCTGTGGCTCTGTTTTCGTGTCCTGCTCTGTCTGTCTTGTCTGTTCAGACTGTCAGCAGTTTGGGACAGGAATTGTTTCACAATGTCTATACAGTAGTGCCTAACACACGGACCCCAATCTCAGTGGGAGCCTCTTGGTGATACAGTAAAAACGAATCATAATGACTAACTGCAAGGTAAGAACAATGCAATTTATTAAGTAGTGTGCTGCACACCTGGGCATTAGGTACAGGGAGAATGATCCTCATCACTCTGATGCTGTGTCCTAAACTGGTGACTGCCTTTGAAGGGATTAGTCGATGTGCCCCAGCACAGAACAAATGCTCCTGGGAAAGCAATAGGGTGGATGGTGGGGGAGGAAAGTGCTAAGGACACAAGGCAGCTGTTGTGCCTGTAGAAGATCATTTACATGTGTTTATCTCCTATTTTTTCTGCAGCTGTGAAGGGAGCTTTCTGATTGCGGGGCTGGGTTGTAAATGGTGTGTGCATTGAGAGAGGCTGGGTTGCCAGTCAGTGTGTGTAATTTAGAGAGAGTTTTTGCTATTAGAGTTCAAATTTGGCATGAATAGAGGGTTCTAGATTTGTTATAGCTCTTCTGCATTCCTACTCCTTCTTCCTCTGGAACCTCTCTGGGTGATCTTATCCACACATGACATTAGGTACCATCTCAACACCAACTCCCTCCCCCTGCCCTCAAGATCTCTCTCTCTCTCTTCCCTGCAGTTTCCCACTTCCCTCCATGCGATGCCATTTTTGCATGTGCAGTGGCCAACAGACTAAACACAATTTAAAAAAAGGAGCTTCTTCTCTTCTCCTCCTCTTTTTCATGTTTTCAACCATAATACCCATGAAAATCCCATCAGTTTTTCCTATTTCTCTCTCCAAAATCCACCCCCCCATCTCTACTGCCAAAACCTTGCTCCGCGTCTCCCACTGACACATACATGCTGCTTCTTTAGGTAAGACCTGTGGGGCAGGGGCTATGCAAACACTCCAGTTTCATGGGATTTGTGATGTGTATCCCCAACATATTTTGTATGAATCCAGAGTGCTTTGATGCTCCAGGTAGGTTCCAAAGGGAATGATACATTTCTCAGGTTAAGTACTTGCTTGTAGTTGGATTGATTTGCTTTTTCCTATTGACTCTTCTGTTTTTTTGCCCACAACTTTTTTTTTTTTTTTTTTTTGTGGTGGTGGTGGTGGTGATGGTGTGGGGAAGAAGATGGCTGCTATGATGTGGGGAAAGAGAGGGTGGGTTTAGCACTAGTAAAATTTACATCTCCTGCTCCATGACTTTTAGCTTGTGTGTTAACAGGCAAACAGAAATCCCATGGTCTACCTCTTGAATCTAGAATGACCTGACAAATTCACTTGAAAGCAGGGGTAGTCAATATTTTTTTTTTTTTGTCAAGGTCCAAATATCTTGGTCAAAGTGTAGTCAAGGTCCTGACTCCAGAGAAAATAATAAAAATAAATAAAAAGATTTCAGGGTCAGTTCAAAGCCTCTGGTGGTCTGAATTTGGCCCGCAATCTGCCTATGGACTACCCCTGCTTTAAAGCCTTGATAAAGTATTAAACAGGCAGGTTGTATAGCGATCGTTGGAAGCACCTGCTAACTTACTGTTGCGTTCTTTTAATTAGTAGAGGGCTGGACTGATAGAATGCCAGAAAAGAGAGCTGACCTTGGAGACAAGTTTATGCAAGATATAAGTGTGGTGTCTCCACTTTCTGAGGAACCAAAACAAAAGGAAAAATCCACAGACACAGAGGAGGACCAGTTGCACGAAGGCCCTGAACCTGAATACAGCAGCAAAACTACCCAATACCCATCGACTCACTGCGAACTTTTAGAAAATGAACCATCCCCTACGGGACCTGAACCATCCCCTAAGGGACCTGAACTTGCCTATGTCCCAGCTGATCCTGCACAGCTTGCTGCACAGATGTTAGGTAACACTGATTCTGTTCATTCTATGAAGGATGTGGGAACAAGTGTGCAGTCTCTTCCTGAACTGTCTCTGAGCTCAGAGAACACAACAGCTGCACCAGTAGAAGGTGCTGCTGAAGACGCTACACTTACCCCAGCCGCTGAGCGTTCTGCAGAGTCTGTTAGGCTGGAGTCAGCGGTTCAAAGTCAGGCCTCTGTTGTCCTAGGGCCCTCCAGCAGTCAGGCTGAACGATCAACAAGTGATGTAGATCAAGCTTCCTCAAACCCCTTGCAGGATGAACCACCACCACCTGCTCCTCCACCATCTCCTCCTCCACCACCACCACCACCACCATCTCCTCCTAAAGATCCATTAGAGGCTGTGCCTTCCCAAAGCGAAATTGAGGTTACATCAACCATTCAGGCTATGCCAATACATACTGACGATGAGCCTGCTACTGAAGGAGAGGTTCCACCTTACGTAGAGCAGTTCCCGCAGCAAATAGTAATTCCCTTTTTAGAACAAGTAGCTTGTCTAATAGAGATTCAGCAGCCACTAATGCCTTCACTAAATGCAGGTCAGTTTACATGCACTAAGCTCTTAGATCCATCTGCAGATGATGCAGAATGTGACCCTGAAAGAATGGAAACTACAGCGCAAATGGCATCAGCTGAGCAAGGTTTTATTATGTCAGGTAAGAAAGCCCGATCTTAATGAAAATTTCATATTCCAGGTTAACAGTGCTGTAACTCAATCGCTAAATTATTAAATGCAAGCACCTACGCCAGTGCAAGGCTATGGGAGAGATTGAACTTCCTCACTTTAGAGCACGTAAGGAGCTTTGGTTCCCTCTGCAATCGCCTGGCCCCAATGCACAGATATTAGATCTCTCTGCAATTTGTTCCAAAATGTGTGACTAATTGTGAGTAAGACCTATAACTGCTCTTGGATTAGTGTTGCCTGCATCAGAGGAACATGCGTTCACAGGTTCCTGCAAATTGATTTGTTGTGGCATCAGAGGTGCAGACAGCATTTACTCCAGGAGCCAGAGTGGGAAGCCCCAGTACAAAAGGTATGTGGGGGTGTGCTTTTGAACAGCTCTGAAAGGGTCTTGCTGAAAGTGAGCCACACAGTTTGAGGCAATGGCAGAGATTTAAGATGTAATACATGTGCCTTGTGGCTGAGGAAGGGTGATGCGGGGGTGGCCAGAACTTTGAATGTGGCCTCACTTTGAAAGATTTAAACCCTAGCCATTGCATTAACATAGAGTTTTTGCATTTAAAAAAGAAATGGTGGTGGTTGCCTGCACTGTCCTGTTCTGCAGATGGGTTGAGGAGGGTGGACGAGGCACTTGGCAGGGGGCTCTGCAGATGGGAAGAGGGTCTGGCACTTGTCTTCCTGGTGAGGTGCCACTGGAATAAACTCCTCACCTGACAAGTACCCTATGCACACTCTCTCCTCCCAGCTGCAAACCCACTCTTCTCTGTCCTCTGTGACAAGTGCCCAGCCCACCCCCTGCTCCCAGCTGGAGAATCCCTCCTGTGTCCCCTTCTCCAGTGAGAAGTGCCTGCCTGACTCCCGCTGCTACTGCAGAACCCCTCTTGAGCCCCTTCCAGGCCCCAGGAAAGGTAGAGGTGTTAAGACGTATCAAAGCATGTTACCGAACTATTGTGTTAAGCAACACCAAGGGATTTGCATGGCTGAAGTAAGGAATAACGGTGTTGTGGTGCTGTGGTTATGTTGGAGGCAGCACACCTCTTCTGATCCCTGTTTGGGTGTTGATAAACTTTCTTTCTGAGATTATCCTTTGAAAACATTGGCTGTAAAACGTTAAGCTCCCATGGTACTTTGTGTGGCAGCTAAATAGAAATTGCTGTTTAACTTTGGATGTCCAGCTATAAAAATAATATTACCCTGGGTCCAGATGCATTTTTCTGTTTGGTTTTAATAAACCAAAACATTTAAGTAAGTTTTGACAAAACTGACTTTTGGATGGGGGGCAGACTGTAGCAATTCCCCTGATGCTGGCCATTCAGAATCTCTCAGGCTTGGCAGCCCAAAAGGAAAATGTTAAAAGCCACTGAAAAGAGGGACTTAGAACAGGAAGAGTTAACGGTCTCTTTGGCCATAACTCCAGCACCAGTTCTGCTGCTGTTCTTTTCATGTCAGCTATGCAAAAATCCCAATCAATCTTCTCTAACATGCTTTCTTATGGCATACATAAGTATAGGCATGTTATATGTAAGAGTTTGCAATATGATTGCAATTCATAGCACCTGATACCAGCAATTTTTTAAATTTTTATTTTATAGCAATGGCAACAACCGAAGCGGGACAACCACCACCATATTCTAATGTGTGGACTCTCTATTGTCTAACTGATTTGAGCCAACAAGGTCGAAAGTCACCACCACCCCTTCCTCCTGCTGGAACTGGTGCTCCTTATCCCCAAGCAACCCTCTATATATCTAGTGGGAAGGAGCAACAACCGTTCCTACAACAGCAGCTGACACCACAAGGTCCACCACCACAAGTATCCTCTCCAACTTATGTGATGATGGAAGAAAGCAAGAGGGGAAATGCACCACCTTTCATATTAGTGGGCTCTACAGTTCAGAATGTACAGGAGTGGAAGTCTATTCCTGGCCATGCTGTCCTTACACAGCATGACACGAGTGCTGTGAGGAGATTCACTACAGTACCTGTACCAGTTGCCAGGCCAGCAGATCTGAAAATGGCCACTCCAAACCCCAATTCTAATGTTGCACAAGAAACTGCTAGACCACCAACCCCCGTTTTTCTTTCAGTTGCCATACCCTTAGACGAGGTAATGTCCGCAAAGAGGGGTTCAGCAGCTGGTGATAACCAAGCAGCCATAAATCCCTTTGCAGGAAGCTATGGTATAGCAGGAGAGATTACATTTACTTCTGGCCCGGTCCGCAGAGCAGACTTGTGAGAAGGTAGGCAGTTTCACATTGTGGTTGGGTCTGCTAGGGAGATGTTCGCAACTTAAGTTTTGCTTTATAGTCAGACTTCTTTAACCAGAGGCTGAAGTTTTTGAACTTGGAGGCTTAAAGTTAAGCTCCTAAAATGTAGCCTGGATTTCAGAGTTGCTGAGGACATAACTTCCACTGAACCTAAGTTCGCTTGGCTTTGGCTACCATTCTAGCCACCAGTGTAGTCTGACTTGAAGCCAGTTTGACAGTAGTTGGGACAGCCTCATTCCTCTTACCATTCTGATGCACTAATGCAAAGCTACTATACTTGGCATACAGAGCAAACACTGACCCTCTGTCCCCTAAATGAAAGTAGTGAAAGACTTCTGATTTTAGATCAAACCTTTTTGGAGCAAGCAGTTTTGAGCTGGTTTCTCTGTTGTACTTGGCCTTTGCAAATCCTATAAATTGGTAGTTAGATGAAAATTAGCACATCAAACCTGTCAGATGTTTGAAATGGGAAATCAAAGCAACAGGCACTGTAGATTTATACGCCATGTCCATGGTTCATGCAGGTGTAAATTCCATCCTGAAGATAGAGGCCCATGAAAAACAGCAGTGTACATGTAATGGTGCAAGGGGATAGTGATCCCCCATACAATCCTTAAAGAGGTGGTACTAGTGTGGCTACACTTCTGATTTTAAGCTTGGGCAGAGCTAGTTCAGCTCTGTCTCCTCCAACTGGCATATACATCTTCCAACTCTAGTGGAGACAAGCCTGACATGAGCAATGTCTAGGATGGTAGAGTGATATTTCACAGCTGCCCCCCTGTAGACTGGTAGTCAACAGCCCACCTTCTTGAAAGGATCATGTGTGTGTCAGGGATGAGGGGGGAGAGGGAGAAAACATAATGCTCTCTGTACTTAACTAAATTAATTATTTCTTTAACAGGCTAAGAGGAGATGATGTCATGTGAACAGCCCAGGATGGAAATCTGCATCTTAAAATAATAAATTAACTTAATACAAGCACTCAAAACTAATGCAATCCATTAGAATGCCTTTTTTTTTAATTTCTTGAATGTTGGCAGAATACAAACAGATTGTTGAAGAGAAGTAGATAATGAAGCTTCCAAGGGGGGAAAACATCCACCAGCAGCACAGGCAATGTCATTTATAACCCAAAAGAAAAGAATGCTTCCCCTCAGTGGCAGGGGCATTTGGTTGTCTGAGGCCCCTGGAGCTGTTTAGCTAATAGACACGTGCACCATGTAGTATTTTGTAAACATACATCCATAAGAAAACCACAGAATAAACTGATTTCAAATTAGTTCCACACAATCCCTTTCCAGAGTAGATCATGCCTTATACAACAGATCTGTTCCTGGCATAGATTCAGAGTCAAAGCTGTGGACTTAAACTCATTAAGCAATGTCCTTATACTTGGAATGTCCCAAAACAAAGAAATTACTGCTGGGGGTGTGGCACTAATTCAACACTGTTCATTTATTAAGTGAGGGAGTCAATGAGATTAAAGGTTTAAAAAAAAATCTCACTAGACAGACAGCAGATGCAACCCTGTGCCATACAAGAAACCAGTGCTCTAGGTGCTTTAGTTAAAACCCATTATAATGGACCTTAGATTTGCCATGGAAGACACAGTATAGCTTTGGAGTCTCAAGTTTATTTCAATGTCAGTGGTCACTTGAGAATGTCATTTCTGGAGGATTTTAAATGTTTAGAGAAGATGCCAATTTTAATTATCCAGCATCTTAATCTTAAGAAAATTGCTTTGTGTTTGTATCTATTAAGAGCCCTAGTCTTTATGCCTTGTGAGTTCCCTAGTGATTGCTCCTCCTCTTGGTACCTGCTCTTCTTTTTAAGATGTAGGAAGCAGGTAGTCATCTCTGCCCCAGCTTGAAAATAAAGGAAGCCACTAGGAGAGGGGCTCTGGAGTAGATACCAGCTTCTGGATAAGAAACTTACCTGGGAGGCATATGCCACTGAATAATGGATAGAAATAGGGAAAGAAGCAATCTCTTCAAACACACAATATTTGGAACTGAGTCCTTTCACTGGAACTTAATCAGTTTCAAAAACCCCAGGTCAGCGTTTGAGTCAAGGGTGTCACATGAGTCTAGTGGGGTGGGGGATGATTGGGAGATAAAGTTTCCAGAATAATTTCAGGATAGCAAAATCCTTCAAAGTTTGAGACCAACTTCAGTAGAACAGATTACTTGTAGTGATGCATGAGAACCCAATGAGAGTGTTTTCCTCGTTTGCTGAGCACAGTTCTTAGCAGGGAAATCACTGCAACGACATACTTTATGAACACAGAACTGCAAGCTTTCAGACACTTCAAGCTAAAGCCACACTCAGCAGGATGGCTTTATAGGAGCAAAGCCATCTACCTGTATCAGCTGATGCAACCCCTAGTATTAAAAAAAAAAAAATGAATCTGAGAAATCAGAGCATTGGAAAGCCTTTATTTAGTAGCAATTAATGTAACACTAACCTCCAGACAGCAATTAAAATAGTATACAAATAGCAGCTGTATACCCCAGGTCTATAAGATTTAATGCACCCCAATTAAAGGAGTTAAAGCTGGTGTGTACAGCAGTCTCCATATAGGTGCCTTACTGACTTCAAACCACACTTTCTAGGAGGAAGTCATGCATTTGTACAGTGCACACACAGGTGCAGTTTAATTTCTCCAGTAGTTCTGTTCCACTGGGTCCTGATTTTTAAAAAGTTTTTGCAATTGTACAATGATGGTGCCAAGCACCTGTATTTTCTAGTGCAGTAAACAGATTTTTTTTTTTAAACCTCTTACTAGTGTTCAGTTCAGATCAAATTTTTAAATGGCTCTTAATTCCTTAACAAAATGAGGCTGGTAACAAAACATGAAAGAACAAATTCAAAACACTGCACTAAACATGGAATAAATACTTTGAGTAATGTTACCAGCGTAACCTACAGCGTGAACATTTGGGGGATAGTAGTTCTGGAATCACTGACCGGAATCCAGGATTCTGAGAGAAAGCCATCTTATGAAAGTTAAGTAAATCTTTACAAAAATAACTTGCCCTCTCCTAGCTTTAAGCACAGACTAGTGCAATTCGTACCTGTGCTTTTAAACATTTCTGTGCCACAATAAATCGACCCCAAAGGGCTGTTGTGCCAGCATAATCATTAAAAGAAAGGATCAATAGAACACCTTCAAATGTTCTATTTGCTATCCACCGAGACTTAACATAGATGTATTCAGCAAATATGGTAGCGCTAACCCATCAGAAAAATGTCAGCTCTGAGCAGTTCTGTCCATGTTCTCCTCGCCATAGCCTTTCAAATCTGTACCACCATATTTACTGCAGGAGATACTTAATATCCTGTTCAGTAACTTCTCATCTCTTGGAAAAACTGACTAGAAACAAGGAAAATTAAAAAGATTAAGACTTAATTTGCATTAGTCATGGCCTCCCTTTGACATTTTAATAAATGTCAGGTAAATTAAAGTAGTTTCTGTCCCAGTAGTTGCCAGAGTAAAGCCAGTCCTGTGCACCAGTGTAGGGATTGGGACCTTGATGGAACCACCTGTAAGAGAGGACAGCGTGTCTGTGACTGAACACATTTCATTGTAACAAAGTTCAAAGCTGCTTTGTTGCATCTTTCATGGTGGTTTTCAAACTAGTATACTGAGAATTCAGTGCTGCATCCCCACACTGTTTTAAGTCAGTTCAGACTGTCTTGATTTGCTAGACTTCTCCCTTACAATCCCAGAATGGTTTCTGGCTGAAATCAATGTGGATATGTTGTGATGAGTAGGTGGTAGAGACTGTTGTACAAGAAACTATTTACTTCAAAGCAGTTTTGAAGAAGCCATTTTTGGCATGCATTTAAGAACCATTTATTACACAAGGACACAAATACACTGCAAACACTGCATTCCTAAAAGCAGAAGTCTGTTATTTCACTAGCATCTTGATTTCCCCAAGATTTTGAAACCATTATTTTGGTAAGTGTCAAATACCACAGCTCACGATAATGGGGAGTGGTGATTTGCTTCCCAAGAGCAATACAGCTCTTTTGATGGAACAAATCATACAGAACAGTTCCAGCAAGTTTTCTGCATAGTTATAAAATACTGGTGTTTATGTGAGACATACACCGTAGAGCCATTCTAGGGCATGAGATCGGTCTCATCTGCAGCAAGTTATTTTCATCCTTCCTGGTAGATTCTGCTTGCCTGTTGCTAGAAATACTAGGGTTTCACTTATTGTTCAAGTCTGAGAATGTTTTCAAGCTCTCCAGTATATTCACAAACAGTGATAGTTACACATTTGTAAGGTAAGATGTATGAAGGAGCCATACTATTGACAAGTACACTTCTGATGTAGCATGGAGTCCCCTTTTATGGCCTGAGTGTCAGCAACTCTCCTCCCCTCCCCCGAGCAGTACGACATCATAAGATACCCAATGGTATGTGTTCGTTTGTACATTATACATCAGGAAGCACATCTTACCACAGCCCAGATAAGTCTCACAGGTATTCCCTCCAATACAAACACCCCTATTAACATAACATGCAATATGTCAACCTTCTCCCCAGTCTTTAAATCTGTGCCCCGTTAGTCATCTCTGCCTCACACCAACATCATATTACACAGGACCAGCCTTCAGAGGGGTGAACTAGATTTTTTAAAAAATCTGCCTGTGTATTAGCCAAACAAACAATGATTGTGGCATCTGAGTGCCCCTGCTGTACATGGCTTTATGGCTTACACTTTAGCCTCCTTTTGGAGCTTAATTCACCCCAGAACAATCCTTGCTTTGTAAACGCCACTGCAATTAACATTGTCTCAAGCATAAGGAACTATTCAGCATCACCTTAAGGTTTCAGAAAGATTGAATAAAATGGAAGTTGAGCATATTGCGGTTGTTTAGGAATATAAATTTTGCCTTTTAAAAACCAGAAAGGCTGACAGCGTTTTATATTTATATATACACACAGTACATTCTATTATGGTCTGTTACATAATCAAATGAGGTTGCAAACTGTAGCATGTTCTATCTAGATTTAAAAATGTGGTGACATAGATCTACTATACCTTGTACAACAACCTGTCCAAGTCTTTAAATCATTCTTATTCTGTGCCAAGTACCAGTTAAGCTGAGCAGGAAGGACTCTGGAAGATGCAGCAAAATCGTTGCACGACTCATATCTGATCTACTGCTCATAGTTCACACATTTCAAGACCACAAGGGACCACTGTGTTCATTTAGTCTGATCTCCTGTATAGCACAGGTCATAGAAATGCCCCAATATAATACCTAGAGCAGATTTTTTAGAAAGACATCCACTCATTTTAAAAATTGTCAGTGATGGATTATTCACCGTGGCCCTTACTAAGTTGTTCCAATGGTTAATTACCCTTCCTGTTAAAAGTGTACACTTTATTTCTAGTGGGTGGTGCTATAGAAGCAAAATTTAGTTTACTGGGAATAGCGTTAGGGTTCATACACCCAGTGAAGTGAGAATGGAGCGGGGGCTAAGGTTGTGAAGGATATAGGGTATACTAGATCAACCACTACCTTGGGAGTGATTGGAGGAGAAAGGAAAGGAGAGCACTAATATTGCTTGCAACAGCATTAGGTGTTCAGTGTGTTTCAGTGAAAGATAAGGTCTTTGTGCCAAGGAGCTTAACACAGTCTTTAGACCATTGGCCAAGGTTTTCAAAAGTGGATTAGTGACTGTTTCTGGAAAAATCAGGTATCAAACAGAGCACCCAAACAAACCCCCTCTGATGTCAGGCCCCTTTAAGGTGTCTGAAACTGGGCACCCAAAATCACTAGTCCCTATGAAAATCCTGCCATTATGAGAAGAGTAGACAAAAGAAGACCGTAGTCAACAAAAGGATAGAGATCTTGCCTGAAGGAGTGCACTTTTCTACAGTGCGTAGTTAATGATGGTTGCACCATAGAACTAGTCACTGCAGATATTAAGCTATGTATTCCCTAAACAGAGGATTGAACATTCCTGGAAATATGTAGAAGGGTTCATCTCAAAATATGGATTGTTTTCTGCATAATTTTCTTAAATAGAGAGACCACAAAGCAATCTAGCTTTCCATGACCATACCTTGATCTTCTTATCAGAAGTGCCAAATGTGAATGCCATTGTCCAAACAGATGGTTTCTAGATCCTAGCAATCCTTGAAAATTTCCCCCCCTACTTTGTTTTTTATTTCAAGTAAACTGAAGAATTCCTGACATAGAATGATAATGGGGAAACTGATAGGAAGAGTCTGGAAAGCATGCAGTACCTACCTATTGCAATTTGTGTACTTACAGTAGTAGTTAAGGTAAGGAAACCTAGAACGCACACTGGATTATTCAGAGTCACTGAAACAAATAAACCCTGGCATTCTGACAAGGGAGAGGAGACCAAGTGCGTCCAGAACTTCGCCATATATTAACTCAAAAGAATTACAAAAACATTGTTCTGTGCTAGTCTTAGGGCAAGCCAAACCAAGCCAATCACTTTGAGAAAGCAAGCAAAAAGTGGGAGTGGGGTGGGGAGAGAAGGAAATCAGACAAGTCCAAACCTGGGACCCTGGGCTGTTGGATGACTTCAGTTGGAAAAGGAAAAAAAAAATGCACCTCAAGGTTACAACTAGACATTCCGTGTAAAACAAACAGTATGATTACGTGGCATTACCACTCAGAATGTGGGTGTGCAGAAGAGTCGGGTTTGCTTACCAGTGGAGAGTTCTCGTACTACTTATAGACCCAACCCCAGAGGCTATGTGGCACTCCAGAAACACTGTGCTGTTCCGTTACAATGCTTGTCTTGGAATGATATCATTAAACATTTCTCAAAGGATGGAATACAGCCCACCACACTTAACTGTGTGCTAGTCAGCAGAGCTCAATTTCTGGGAAAGAGAAATAGGATGATGAGCCTCATGAGTCTGGTGCAGAGCCCACTGGAAACCTTCAGCTAGATTTTTCTAGTCTAAATTTCAAAGCAGAATCGTCTGTGTCAGGGTAGAGCTATACTGGCTTGCTAAAGGGTAGGAATGAGAGTAAAAGGCTTTGAAAAAGATATACTTGGGAAGGCCCATTCCCCACTGACTTTTCTGAACCACGTTGCAAATTCTTTACTCTCTTAATTCCCTTTTTCTCTATGGGATGGGGATTTAAATCCTCTCATCCTATTGCTTCCCAGGTTCCCTCACGTTTCTTTTGCTGTCCTGTTTTGCACAACTACTGTAAAATAAATCCCAGTACTGAGTGCAAAACTAATGAGAGATTTGAAAACAACTGCAGAATAAGTTATTCGTGCCCAAGGCAAACTGGGGTTCAATGGCAGGGAAGGACTGGAAATAAAATAACTGAAATGAGGAGTAGGGAAAGTGCAGTGGGCTGAGTTTTAGGCTTCATATTCCTGCAGCTGGACTTCAGCTGTCCACTCCACACCTTAGATCAGGGGTCAGCAACCTTTCAGAAGTGGTGTGCCGAGTCTTCATTTATTCACTTTAATTTAAGGTTTCACGTGCCAGTAATACATTTTAACGTTTTTTACAAGGTCTCTCTCTATAAGTCTATATATTATATAACTATTGTGGTATGTAAAGTAAACAAGACTTTCAAAATGTTTAAGAAGCTTAAATTAAATTAAAATGCTGATCTTACGCCGCCGTCCTGCTCAGCCCGCTGCCAGCCTGGGGTTCTGTTCACCTAGGCCGGCAGCAGGCTGAGCGGGGCCTGCGGCCGGGACTCCGGCTGGCAGTCAGAACCCCAGACCAGCAGTGGGCTGAGCGGCTTAGCCCACTTCCACTCAGCCCACTACCAGTCAGTGTTCCGTCCACCGGCTCCTACCAGCCAGTGTCCCGGCTGCCAGCCCCGCTCAGCCTGCTGCCGGTCTGGGATCCCGGCCCTGCCCACATAGAGTAGATACCTACCTTCTCCCTGGTTCTAGCCCATTCTCTTCCTCTCTTTCTGCACTGAGCTGAGGGTGGGAGTGCACTGAGCATAGGGCTGGGGGTGAAGGAGCAGGTTGGGGTGTAGGGCAGGATTTTTAATGGCACGCTGCTGCCTGCCAGGGTCCTGGCCTGGGTTCGGAAGTGGGTGCTGAGCGGGGCCGGCAGCTGGGACCCGGCAGGCAGCAGCGTGCCATTAAAAAAAAAAGTCTGCTGGCGTGCAGTCTTTGGCACACGTGCCATAGGTTGCCGACTCCTGCCTTAGATATACCCTTCCTTGACATCAGAAGAAAGGCTAGAATAGTGGCTGTGGACCATTGAGGGCCACGGTGGAGCTTCAAATTCCAGTCATTACACCGAAGGTGGCATGCTGTTGGACACCAGAGGGGTCGTGGAGGAGAGAAGAACGAACAGGGAGGACAAGAAGGTTGTTAGTGTACAGGAATCTTAGCACAGAGGAAATTCCACCCCACTGCCAGAGTATTTTAGGTTTATTTTAACAGGCACTTAGTTCTCTGCAACAAATAACCAGCAGGTTTACTATCCCAGGTCTTCAAGTCTGGAAGTAGGGGAAAATTGCCGATACTGAGGAGTCTCATTATACTTCATGCTGCAGTGCTTTTGAAGCTGGCATCAGTTTTCAAATTCAAGGGGTGATAGGCACTTTAATCTTCTAATCCAGAAGGATGAGAGCTGCTCAAAGCCCGATAAAACAGACTATACAGTCATCTGATTGGTAACGAAGTGTTGGCACGGCACAGCACAGCAGGTGCCCCTTCAAATTATTTGTAAAGTGGCCCTGAGTTATCGTAGCACTTAGTGCTTCAGGAGAGTAACTTCCACTATCAAACAAGCTGAAGAATGGTATTGCCAAAGCTTTTCAATGGCTTCCTAGACTCAAGCATGAAGAACATTGAATAGCACTTACATCCTTCCTACAACGTGTATTAAAAAAAAGAGATGAATTTAGGAGAAACAAAAGGAGACAGTGCACAACACTACGACTTTGTAGCATGTGTTGACCGAGTCCAGAGATAAAAGTTTGCTTTTATTTTTTGCTTTGAAGACATCCTGTGTGGGTTTAAATTCTTATCTTGTTTAGCCATTAGTAGGTTCATCTTATTCCAGGTGGCAGCTCTGACTCCTCCGTTAAAACGGTGTTCCGTACAGTGCCATGTAGCTTGTTTTTAAGGCTCTAAATATCCAGATGAAGAGTAGGATACATTCAGTCTTGGAGGGGAAGGAATTTGGGGGGTCTGCAGAACTGGAGCTCTATTTTACTAATTTATAAAGATTCTAACGACTTGCAACTCGGTTTAGTTGGCAATAGGGTAACAAGAAGCCTGCGTGAAACGCCGGAGAGAAGGGCGAGTCAGTGGGTGGCACTCAGACTCCATGTTCTCTACCACATTATGGTTAACGTGCAACCCCAAAAAGATCAGGGAAAGTCAAATGGATAAATAAATGCTCCAATACCCTTCTGCTTTCCCATATCCCCTACCTACAGCAGGGTGGTGGTAAGTTATTGGACTAAAGGGTTTTAATGTCAAATGCTGGGAGCCCAAGTATCCTTATGAGGGACCTATGTATTATGTTGATCACAGAACTCTCAGTTAAACTACTAAAATTTAAATTTAGAAACAGAAGGCTTAAGATTTCAATTACAATCTGTCTGTATAATAGAACCTAAAAGACACTGGGAGAGCAAGGAGAACCAACAGAACACTTTCTAAAGCTGTTCTTTATTCAGTGAGGAATTCAAGAGCACATGTACATAGAGTTAGATGTGTTACTGAAGTGGCTTTTAAGCAAAGTTGGAAAAAATCTAGCAGAATGACAGATCCTGACAGACGGAACTTCAAGTTTCAAAGTTTTGTTTATATAATCTGCATAATTGGCTCACAAATTGTGGTAAAGTTTTATGGTCAAGCATCTACTATTCACACAGGCTTGTGCCATTCAAAATGATTGGCTTTCCAAGAGGACACACGAGGTAGGGAGAGACTGTTAACAAGAAAACTTTAAGGTCACACAAACAGTTCAACACCTAGGAATCATGGCCAAGATAGGTTGCAAAGTCTTTCTTGAGGTGGTGGGAGGGAAGAGAGTTATGAAATCTCAGCTCTCATTCAGAATTTTTCCCCAGCCCTTCCAGTTGTGACATTAGCTAGATCATAAACAGTTGCAATAGTCAGGAACATGGACCAGGCAGCATATTGTGCCAACTTGGAGGAAGCAAAACCGGTCATAGGCTGGGTAATGTGAGTAGCGTTTTAAATAAATATGCTTGATTGCTTACCAATATAGTCCTTGGAAAAGGAATAATCCTTTGGTTAGATTTTGGCACCGATGTGCACCCACAGGAATAAAACTGGGTGGTTTTTAGGGAGTCATGGATGTGAAGATACATAACAATAGTTAACTGGAGGAATCATTACAAAGAGAAGAGCTCCCTTCTCTCTGGGGCCAAGCACATGGTCTCCTCTACTATTTTCATCTACTGATTGCGTAGGGAGATCAAATCAAACCAGAATCTCTTCTATTGTAGGGCAGAGCACACGTGTATTGGTCAGTTGTACAACATCACAGACTGCACGTGTCACAGGGAGCGGACGTCAGTGCCAATAGCTGTGTTCTTGATGGAACAAGTGATGCTCAGCAGGCATGACAGGCTGTTTAGAGACTGGTGGGGGGTTAGTGGGAAAATGAAACAGGGCTGATGTTATAGTGAGCCCAGTACATTCCTCACTAAATCAGGCATGACAAATACTCTGACCAAGATCTCAAATAGGATAGTAGCAGCAGAGCTGAAGAGGTCATCAACTCTTCCGGTGATTGAGAATAACCTGTGTGTGGACAGACACCTAATCTGAACAGCCAAGAACTATCAAATGCACTGACCTTGTTTTCCAGTCTTCCTCTGACTTGGACCGGTTTTTGCGGACAGCCCTTTGTTTCTCTTCTAGCCTTTTTTTCTCTTCACTCGCTAGATCTGAAAAGGAACAGAAGTTGAAAAAAAAAATCTTAGTTCCCTGATCACTTTTATTGAAGCCCCGGTTATAAAGACTCAACTTGTTTCCAACACTAATTTAGTCAGATCATGCCAGTT
The DNA here is from genome assembly GCF_965140235.1 of Caretta caretta. NCBI lineage: Eukaryota > Metazoa > Chordata > Testudines > Cheloniidae > Caretta > Caretta caretta. The sequence continues at coordinate 81,602,970 of NC_134207.1, read as the reverse complement.
TTAAAAGCCTCCTTTAAAGAGCACACCCCGCAAAGCACAGAGGCAATATTAGGAGAAGCATTTCTGTTTTAGAAGTAAGGCCAACTAGAGGACAAGCTCTGCCAGTCAGATTGATTAATCAAAGATGGGTCTTGCTGTACACCCAAACTGTGGGTTGAGCCATGACCTAAGGAACCTGAGAATTTGTTCCAGTTCTTGAGAAGAGGGGCTTTATGATTCCCTTCAGAAGAGAAAATGATTACTGGACTGAATTAAGATCTGGATTCAATCCCCACCTGTGTCACAAGTTTGTGTGATCTCTGTCAAGTTGCTTCATATTTGGATCTTCAAATGATCAGAGTTTAAAACCGTTACCAAAGTGATTCTCCTGATTTACAGCCTCTCTAATTTCTCCAGCTCCACTGGCTTATCGCAGCACTCGGAGTGTGGCAGTATGACAGCTGAGCAGAAACAGATACTACCACCACTACACAGCTTGCAGATATTGATAGATCACTCAAAGTTAGTACATTCTGTAAATTAAGAATGCAATACTAAATGCTTTGGGTAAATATGGATGCAATATAGCATGAGTCACTTCCACTAGCCACAGAATAATCCAATTTACAGGGAAAGGTAGAGACTGATCAGACAGGTCAAAGGAAGCAACTTGTCGACAGTGTATTTTTAAAAGCCTCAAAAGATCTCCTTACTGATCTTTGAGAACTCCTCAGTACCACAGCATCACAATGCCCAGCTGCTATATAATCCGTAGATCTCAAAGTGCTTAAAGCAGGTGAAAAAGTGTTATCCTCATTTTACAGGTGCATAGACAGAGGCACAGAGGTGAAGTAACTTTCCCATGGTCACCCTCCAGGCCAGTGACACAGCTGGGAATAGAACCCAAGTCTTTAGTCCCCGAGTTCCATCCTCCAGGCCACGCTGCTTTCATACATATAAATGTTACAAATCAGAGTATCGAGCACCAAACCATGCTCCTCACTATACAATCATCAGTAAACACTGCACTGACACCATGGTGATAGGCATCTTAGACACTTCTAGATTAAGAGACACAAGCAATTTGTACTAGTTTCACTTAGACTTTCAGAGGAATTGTTTGTTTCTTCCTAATGAAGTCTATTTTTTTCCTCACCCTTTTGCTGTGAATAATTTTAAAGCGAGCATGCACTTCTTTTGAGGGGAAAGCTTAACTTCAGCAGTTTCAATCACATTACTGAAATTGGTATTTTGGATTAGTTGATGTAAAGAAAGACTATTTTATAGTGGAATAAAGAAAGACTTTGTACAGCGGCAAGTTCTAAACATCATGGCAAACTTCACAACTTTGCTATTGCCCTTCATAAAAGGTCCAATTAAAAAGCTTGACAAGGCAGCACTCTGTGCCTTCTATCTGGCCTCAGTCTTGTCACTCTGATAAATTAAAAAAAAAAAATTAATGCTTATAATGAAAGAATGAGTAACATGCCTGGCATAAAGCTTATACATTTAAGCATATTTTCACCTCACCTCTACAAGGATATATTTCAAAGGCATGTTCCACCACCACCAAAGAAAAAAAAAAAATAAAAATAAAGCAGCTTATTGGTAAAGATGGCTTTTTATTGCTTAAGGCAGTATCTGTAACCTTTCAGTTGGAGTTCCCACGACTCTTTCAACTTTGACAAGTTATTTTGTATTTTTATTTTTTAAAGTTACCTATTTCACCGTTTTCCATCGCTCGGATATCTGGCCGTAACCGGCAGTCAGTTTTAGGAACAACACTCTCCATTTCTTTATCCAATTCATTCAAAGCCATAGCAAAGCTAGTGAAATTGTACATCTGAAAGAGAGAAACAAAAATTAAAGGATTGCGTTCTGAAAGTTTTGGCTGCTAAGAGTCTTCACATATAAAAAGAGATTTTCAAAAATCAAAAGAGCACCGATACATAGTAACATACAACCGTAGCCACTTTCTGATTGCTGAGGTATTATACAGTAGTAATGTGAAGATGCTAGCAGGGTGAAAACGTGCCAGGTATAACTGGGTGAACCTTTATGCTCATGTCTAATTAGAATGAGATCTGACTAGCCAAACAGAGGGAGGGAGAAACAACCTCTTTGTCCTTATTCATCCTCCAGGGTTTTTCCTTACTGACTCTACTAAAGCAACCTACCCTTCTCCCTATATGCACCTACATGACCACCCTACCCTATTTTCTTTTTCTGCTTCCAAATCTCTCTAGCTATACATCTACTCATCTGTCCTGCTCAGCTGTCTGTCCAGCTCAGTAGATCTTCATACACCCACTCACGTTATGTAGCCTTCCTCTGACTTATGGGTTCTTGTACTCCATGGTTTGTCTTACATAGCTTTTGCAGACTCTGCTCCTCTATGGACACCTCTATGCACTGGCTGTCCTGCACTAAACCTGCCTCCCAAATGGATGGCAGTACGTAAGTGGCAACAGAGTGGGATAGTGAATTCTCCAGGCCACCGCTAAGTAGAGCAATTGCCTAATTCATCATAATCAGTGATTCTGTGGAGAAGAAGTTAAGCTAAGCTAGAAAGAAGCCATGCGTGCATGCTGGTCTGTCCATCCACAACAGGAGGCCTACATATTCAGTTCCACATGACATAGCTCATTACAGTTTGTGATGGGAAAGTTCAAGATCATTGCAGCAAAATTGATTTTACTGGAAAGTTATTTTAATCACTGCATCACGAGCAAGGGAATTCAGTGACTAAGATGTTCACTGTACATTTTACAGTTTAACAACAAATTGTCAAAGCACCAAACATTTAAGCAGAGCCCTGGCTAACCTGAACTGAATTTGGAGGTCTTGGAGCTATCCTCCAGAGTAAAATACTTCCAGGAACAACATGCACACTTTCAGAATCTGGCAAAGGCATCTCATCTGGTTCTTCAGAATTGCCCACCTATAAGCAGCACAGATACAAGAAAATTTAGCTGAGTCACAGGCTGTTTGTTTAAATAATCTTAAACACAAACCATAGAACAGTCCTACACAGAAGCTACAGTGAAATGAGACTAAAGACATAAAAAGGCATGAAACATGCCATCAGAGAACACACATTCACTGCCCCAATACTTATTTTGCCCCCTAAGCTTATGTCATCATTTTAACACCCACTGGCTTTTCTAGATGCATGTCAAGATTAGAAGAGCCATCAGCTCCTCAAAGAAATTAAAAACAAAAGCCATTCTATTTAGACAGTTCTGCCAATATTTCTTTTTTTTTTTACATTTATTTATTCCTTCAGCGTGCAGCTACTGAGAAATAAGTGCTTTCAAATCCACATTTTGAAGTTACTATTTTTTCTCAGCACCACAGAGAACACTCATGTGAGGGATTCCCCTCCCCCCTTTTACAATATAAATCAATTTTGGTTTTATTTATGCTGAAAGTGCAGACCACCTTTTCTTTTTTCTCCTACATTAAGGAAACATGCATCCTACAGTCTGTGTATGTGTAACTGCTGTATTATTGCTGTTCAGCAAGTGAGGTCTTCGGTTCCGTTGACATTATGATGTCAACAGTGAAAACATGAAACACATTAAACAAATGCTCTTCTGAGAATAGACTACCTAATCTAGAAGGCTGACTGAACTGTCAAGGTTGATGCACACTGGCTAGGATGACAGTGCTGTACCATAGTTAATACATTTCTGGGAATACTGCTTAAGTTTCCATCCAAATTAGCTAGAGTAGTAGAGGGTAACGATAGGGGTAGACTGTTCTCCAACTGGTTAAAAAGGTGCTTTGGTCCAGCAGCATAGACAGAACTGAAACACACATTAACCAGTGTCCTTAAATTATACTATAAACCTGAAGTCCCAAGCTGTTGGCAGGGTTTGGTAACAGCTCAGTCACAACAGGGCAAACAGCTTGGTCAGTCCCTATACTAGACTAAACCATAACGTGTTATGCTGAGCTACTGGATGACAATTTTTGTCCCAGCATGTTAGTTTATAGGTTAGTTCTAGATAAAATGATTCCACCGCAGCATGGGAAAAGCTTTAGAGATCTTTAGAGATTGTTTAGTAGAAATCTAAGCAGACAGATGAACACAATGAACACAATTTCCAGTTATGCATAAGCACAGTCTAAGCCCTGTTGTGAATGAACTTGGTTCTATGAGGGTTAGGCTAGGCAGCATGGACAAGGCCATTTGCTGTATCTGCATTTCAGCACTCAGAGAAACTTAAGCTAGTGTATGGTTTTGAACCCTTCTGACATGACTGGGGTCCATCCATGCCACCAAGCCAAACTATTAAAACTTGGTTTAGTAATGAGATTATTTTGGTCTGGTGTTTTCAATATTTAAGATGGCTGCAAAGTAACCAGAATGTCATGCATAGTAGATTTACTCCCTTGGCTGCTGCCAATGCAGCTCTCAGTTGGATATTCCTGGGCTGTGCTAACACACTGATTTCCAAAGAGTTGTCAGTATCCCTTGCAGAACAGAATGACAAAGAAATTGAGGTAAAATGCTACCAGATCGAAAGAAAGAAGCCCTGCATGAATAACAAACTAATCCATAAACAAGGCACCAGACCTTTTATAAATTTTACTGTTCCATGGAAGCTTGTAAATAGTTGGTTGTGTGTTTCAGATTGTGTTTCAATATGTACATACACATTACCCAAGTTACAATGAAGAGTGACTACAAACTAGAAGCACATTTCAGCTGTTCTCAGCAGTTCCCTGGACATCACCTCAATTGATGCATAGAACTGAACAGCGCAGTGTTTCTTAACCAGAGGTACACATACCCCTGAGGGCATGCAGAAGTCTTTCCAGAGGTACTCAACTCATCTGGTGGTTGCAAGATGGGTTTAGGAGGGTTGCAAGTGCAGGGCAGTAGCCCAGAGCCCCATGCCACAGGGGCTAAATTACATGCTTCAGCCCTAGGTGGCAGGGGTTAAGCTTTAGGCACACCACTCAGGGCTCTGGCTTCAGAGAAGGATCACAAATGAAAAACAGGCTCAAGTATCACGGTATTTATATTCCAATCAATTTATTTTATAATTATATGATAAAATGAGAAAAAGTCAGCAATTTGTCTGTAATAATGTGCTGTGACACTTTTGTATTTTTATGTCTGATTTTGTAAGCAAGTACACCTCTACCCCAATATAATGCGGTCTGACATAACGTGAATTTGGATATAATGCGGTACAGCAGCGCTCCGAGGAGCGGGGCTGCTTTACTGCATTATGTCCGAATTCATATTACTGCAAGCGGTTCCTCTGAGTCCCCCCTTACTTGTTGCAGCCCCGCTCTGCCCCAGCTCGCCTTCGCCTCCTCCCACGAGCGCACCGCAGCTCCACTTCTCCTCCCACCCAGGCTTGCCGCATCAATCAGCTCAAGCTCTTGCTCAGCTGATTGGCACGGAAAGCCTGGGAGGGAGCGAGAAGCAGAGCTGCTGTGTGCTCATGGGAGGAGGTGGAGTGGAGATGAGTTGGGGGCCGCAGCAAGCGAGGGGGGGCACAGAGGAGCTGCTCCCCGCCCCAGCTCACCTCCACTCTGCCTCCTCCCCTGAGCACGCTGCCGATGCTCTGCTTCTCCCACCCCCTCCCTTTTAGGCTTCCCACGCCAAACAGCTGATTGGTGCGGTAAGCCTGGAAGGGAGGGAGGGAGAAGCAGAGCGGTGGAGGCATGCTCAGGGGAGGGGGAAGGCGGTGGAGGTGAGCTGGGGCAGGGAGTGGTTCCTCTCCCTACCCTGATATAACACAGTCTCACCTATAAGATGGTAAGATTTTTTGGTTCCCGAGGACCGCGTTATATTGGGGTAGAGGTGTAGTTAACTGAAGTGAAACTCTGGGTACATAAGACAAATCAGTCTCCTGAAAGGGGTACAGTAGTCTGGAAAGGTTGAAAACCACTGGAATAACATACCCGTCACTATTCTGTATATTAATGACATTAAAAACTTTCCAGACTGTTAAAATATCACTCTAGCTTCACTTTCTTTAGGCTTCTAGGATCCCTAAATTCAGTAGTGTCCAGACTTCACTTATCTTACCTGAGGACTGCAACCAGCACACACAAGAAAGCTGACTGCAGTTGCCCCCATCTTTAATACAGAGGTGCAGTCTGCAGCATGGAAAATCTCCTGAGTTTCAGGGGTCACAACTGGTCACCCTGGTTTAATGGTGTTACAGCCTTAATATAATGAAGGAGCAGTATTCATTTCATTCAATCTGTCTGTGTGTTAACAGGATATCCATCTCTGCATATAGAGAGAGACCGGTCTAACGTCTCAACATCTTTTTGATGAAAAGGATAGCAAGTTTTTTCACAAAAAGATTTTATCCCTATACAATCAAAGGCTTTATGGGGAGGTCCAGGATAATCTGCTGATGAGACATTGGCCCCCAGCAGCACATCCAAGTAGGTCCCCTAAAGAAAAGGAAAGTGAATCTACATGATGGCAGTACTAAGAGCAGAAGTAGTAGGAAGCCATGAGATTTTGGAAACACTGGCTAGGTGAGGCTTCCCATGGGCTACGTATATTTTCATGGTACTGAAGCAAATCACTTTAGCATGAAGTGGTGAGACACATCTGAGTGTAACCCTTAAGTCACTTGGAAGCTCAGAGAGTGTGCTTGAAGCAACATCACGTCCTTGAAGCACCGGCACTGTGTCATCACCACTAGAAGGTGAAAAGTGGGTTGCCATGGAGTTTCTGAAACGAAAAGGAACTGAAATCCTTTGTGGTCCTTTGTGGTCCCAAGGGGCTAGATCCGCAGTCAGACCTAGGCACAGCACCTACTTTTTAGGCACCTTGCCACTTGAAGGAACCCTCAGCCATGTACCCAGGCTCTCTATACAATGTATGGGGAGAACGAGATGCCTAAGCATGGGATTCACAGAAATCAGCAAGCTGCCTAAGCTAGCCAGTAAGAAATAATGAGGGGAAGGGAGGGAAGGGGCCTAAACTGAAAGGTAGCCAGACACCCAGCTTTTGGCCCAAGGGAGGCACCTATCTCTAGACAGGATTCACAGCCATCAAAGAAATGGAGACCCAGAAAGGATCTTGAGAAATCTTAAAGTCCAGACCCCTGCCCTGAGGCAGGACCAAGTAAACCTAGACCATCCCTGACAGGTGTTTGTCCAGCCTGTTCTTAACCTCCAGTGATGGAGGTTCCACAACCCCGCTTGGAAGCCTATTCCAGAGTTTAACTACCCTTATAGTTAGAAAGCACTCCAGCTGAGGCCTCACCACTGCCGAGTAGAGCAGGAGAGTTACAGCCCGTATCTTGCACACAACACCCTAGAATTATATTAGCTTTTTTCACAACTGCATTACATTGGTGACTCATTCAATTTGTGATCCACTGTAACACCCACCAATCCTTTTCAGCGGTACTACCACCTAGCCAGTTATTCCCCGTTTTGTATTTGTGCATTTGACTTTTCCTTCCTAAATGAAGGACTTTGCACTTGTCTTAGTGAATTTCATCCTGTTGGTCTCAGACCAGATCTCCGGTTTGTCAAGGTTATTTTGAATTTTAATCCTGTCCTCCAATGTGTTAGCAACCCATCCCAGCGTAGCTTCATCTGCAAGTTTTATAAGCACACTCTCCATTACATTATCCAATTCATTAATTAATAGATTGACTAGTACCAAACCCATTCAGAGTTAGGAGCCTAAGCAAAGTTAGTCTTGTTGCAAAAAACCAGCACATGAGAGAGAGCCCTATTTTAGCTAGTAGCCCAATGGTTAGGGAACTCACTTGGGACATGGGAGACCTGTTTTCAAATCCCTGCTCTGACTGATTTGGGGAAGGACTGCAACCCAGATCTCCTTTCTCCTAGGAGTGCGCCCTATATGGTCACACTCTCTGGCCCAAAGAATATTCAATTTATACAAAATGGAACAGCTTCAACAGGAGAGACAGAATCCCACATCAGAATATCCCATAACTTGGTGATTTAGGCACTCACCTGGTGTGTGAAAGACTATAACTATCAGTTGGTGAACCTTGTTATATTTATGTGCTCATTCCTGACTATCTTTTGTGTGGTTTAGGAGTGCTCCAAGCACACCTACTGGATTGGGCTCTGCAGGCGAGAGAATGGGGGAAAGCCCAGTTCAAAAACCCTGCCAAGTCTTAGACATGAGCTAGGGCACTGAACTGCTTGGCAGCATCAGGACTTAGTTGACTTTTTGAATGGCACTGGCAGAAACATAGATGTCTAGGGGACTCTATTACTGGAAACTTCAGCACCTAGGGAATTTAGGCACCTACAGAGTTAGGCAGTGACTGAGTGGGGGGTTCTCAGGGGCATCCAAGTGGCACCTTCCAGGATGCTATTTGTGCATGCTTTTTTCCAAAAAATAAAAAGAAAGACGATGCTTCTCTTAGAGTCCTGACAGCTCTAAGACACTGTCAGAAAAACATGTTTTCACTAGATTCTTTGTCTAGTTTCATTTGCCAATTTTCAAAGCAGTTGTAGTTTTAATTAACATTCTTCAGCAGATTTTGCATTTTAAGTTATTGTGCCAACTCCCAAGATCAGACAGACTGGATACCTGATCTGGATGTCAAAGAGTCTCTTCCAGTCAGAGAAGTGGAGGGAAAAAGACACTCAAAAGTTAGCTATAGAGAATGGAATAAAATTCTGACTAGCAGATTCAGTGAAATGGTGTATAAAATTCTCTTAATTAAATGAAGAAAAGGCAAAGTAGGCAAGTATATTTTACTAACTAAAAGCCCATGAGAAACCAAAAGTAACCTGAAGCTTGAGCTTCGTACACAAAACTACTTCATTCATAGTAATCTTCAGTACTGCAAGGGAAAACAAACAAGTAGGTGGATGATAACAAGTGTGCAGGGTATATTTTTCTTTTCTCCTCCTCCTCCCAGAGGCTCAGAGATGCAGCCTCAAAGAGAGGGTGGTAATCCCCTGAGCTTTAGAGCTCTCCTGTGCAGCAATAATGTAAATCTACACAGGCATACTTGCCTTTAGAGTAGTTAGAATCTAACAGGGCAAAGGAGTAAAACAAGCATGGTGATCTTCGGTGGCATGGAGGGGTTCTCAGATTTTTAGTAAAAATGTTATCTTGTCATTTAAGATGAATGGTGGCATGTATGTATAATTACTACAAGAACCTTCACGGTCATTGGTTTAAAAGAGCGTGTTTCTATTGAAAGAATTGTTAAGAGTAAGATTTCCTGGACAGTGCAGACTGTAAAAATCTTTGCAAAACCTTCAGAATATGACATTCCTCCAAGTGATGAAATCCTTCTGAACAGACCCTCATCTATCCTGCTTACAGGCCTGAAAAGCATCAGGTTGGAGTTCCCATACTAGATCAGACCTATGGTCCCTCTAGTCCCCTATCCCACCTGGTTACTCCAGAGGAGGGTGAAAGAACCCAATAATAGGCAGATGTGGGGAAATCTGCTCTCATGAAAGTTTCATGTTAACCCTTAATAATTAGATATTGTCTTAAACCCTGAAGCACAAGGATTTTAATCCTTCCAAAACTGTTTGGATAATAGCCAGAATTATTATAATTAATCCATATAATACGTGTCCAAACCCTCTTTGAATCTTACTAAGAAAAAGTCAAACGAAAAAGTATAAAACAGTAACAAGCCTAAAGGCACCTTAGACTGCTAAGTGTTCTATTGTGCCTTTCAGACACCACCTCTTTACATGTCTAATACCTGTTTACTGTTTTTCTTCTCTTCTGTATTTTTCTTGTCATTTTTTTTGTAAGCTTCGAATGTAGCTGGGTCAACACTGTACAAGCACTCAGTCCATTTCCCATAGAGCGCACAAACTTTCTTTTTGCTGTAAAAAAAGGACTAATTTTAGGAAGAGCTTAAACAAGCTATGAAGTTAGTGTTTTCAGATTTTAATATTATGAGAAAGGATTCTAAGAACAGATTTAAGACTGAATCCCCATCTTACTGTACATTATAGTTACTAACAAGATACACACACCCCCGCCATTGGCACAGTATATTGTAACAGTATTTAATTCCAACAGTTCTCACATATATCTTTATTAGAAATTTAAGTAGCATTTTATTAAACAGTAGGTCTAACGAAGACAGGATTTTTACCTTTTGTCTTGAATGTAGCCTTCAACTTTGTGTAACTCCTTCCCAAAAAGCCCACATGGTTTGAAGTTTAATACACACTTCTCACCAGTTCTAAGGAAGAAACATTTAGCTCAAATTACTTTGCAATAATTTGTTTAAAAACGTAGTAAACTAACAAGTCATGTTCCAGCTTACTTGTGATTAGTTATTTCTACATTTCCATACTGCTCAATCCAAAGTTTACCCACAATAATATTATGCACACAGCAAGTAGGATTTGTCCAGGTGTAGGCTTCATCGTGTCTGAAAAAACAAATGGAAAAACAACTGCTGGCATAATCACACCTTTCAACAATATACCTGAGTGACTCTACAGCAAGTATCTGGCTCTGGAACTCTATTAGTTACTGGCAGCAAATCAAGGAAACAAGATGCACCAGCCATGCATGGTGTGGCAAAAACAGGAGCCACTGCTTGATTTTGTTAACTGCTTAGCATGGCAGCTTCAGTGCATCTATTACTGGCAAATCAATAGGACTACTTACAGTAGTCAAGTTAAGCACGCATAAGTGTTTGCGGGATTAAGGCCTTAATTACCTGAAGCCTATACAATTCAGGGGTGCCAGTGAACTGTACAATTGTTTGGAATGGTGTTCAAGCCATTTTGGTCCCAGGATATGAGAGAGACAAGATAAGTAAGGTAATATCTTATTGGACCAATTTCCAATGGAAGGGACAAGCTTTTCAACTTCACAGAGCATTTCCTCAGGTCTGGAGAAGGCAACTGGAGCGTCCAAGGTAAATACAAAGCAGGACACATTGTTAAGCATAAGTGGTCAGACATGCTGTAGGAGACCTTTAAAAATGAAGTGGGCAATAAGGGTTAACAAGCAGTAGGGTGTGTCATAAATTATTGTAAGGAGCCATAAAAGCAGGAAATCTGCAAACTGCATAAAAAAGACTGTCTGCTTTATCTATATGAAATAGTGGATAGATTAAAAGTCATCTTACAGCACTGGAGACTAGTATATAAGCCTTTATTCTGCACAGCCTCAAAACTAAAGTCTAATATAGTAATCTGGCCAACTTACTCAAGAAGTTCCAGAGTTATAGTCCCTTTAGGTTCTGCTTCCACACTCTTGCCCCAGAACTTGAGTTTAGGATAGATTGAGCCATGAAACACAAAATCGTTATTCAAGCCTTCAGCATAGAAAGCACTGATTGGTGGGTGATGACTAACTTGTTCTGAAAGGAGTCTAAACCCAAGATCATCTCTAAAAATAAAATAAAAATAAAGTTTTCAGGATCACTGTTCTCCGCAGTTCTCTGAAATGCAAATTTTGTGAGTTTCACTGATACAACTGGTACTATAATGAAATAATTTCCTTTACCCATTCTGAAACAAAATTAAAGTTATAGCAATTATGTATGGATCTAGATATTTAAGCCACTGATTAGTTTAGAAACACTCACTGCAACACAGATCTCTCTCTGTGATGCTGCAAGACCCCAGAGGGCCCTGGTGCAAGATAAGTTAGGGGATCTCTTCCTGATTCTGAAATCCACTCCGTCCAGCTCCCACAATGCCCCAATTCAGCTCTCCAACGCCTTTCTAACTTTCCCATAGCCTCAGTCCTGTCCTTCCATCCCACAGCTCCTGCCTAGTTTAAAATGAAGTTTCAAGAAGAGAGGGAGAAAGGAACTTCAAATTGAACTCCTAAACTAGTTATGCAAACTAGATCAAAAAGTTACAGGAATAGAAGAGATGACCCCTATGACCCCTAATACTAAAAAGTCCAAAAATACTATGACCCCTAATACTAAAAAGTCCAAAAGTCAAGGAAGAATGTTTGCAACAGGGAATGTTTGTTCCCACCCTGAATACATGGTCTGGAAATTTTAAGGATCTGAATTAGAGGGAGAAAGCTTCTGAAGAATCAAGAGGTACTTTTAAATGGAAAAATAGATTAGCATCTCCAGCATATTATCCTTCCATGACCATTAGAGCAGCAGGTCAAGGAGCCTTTCGATACACTTTCCGTTCCTTGCACTGTACTAGGTGCTGGTACCTTGTGCTTCCCCTTGAAGTAGGGATTCAACACACACAAGGAGGGTCTGCTGGGATGCAAGTCACAGGAAAAGGGCTCCCACATCCCTAACACTGCAGCTCAGACCCCCACCCCCAATTCTTCCTGTGCTGGCAGCTCTGTCTCCACTTCCCCGCACATCCATAGCCCCCACTTTGTGCTTCAGTGCCTAGGTTCACCCCACCACATCCCTGTGCCCTGCTGCTGCCACCTGTTTCCTCTTCCCTACCACAAGGTGTTCTGCTCCCACACCCCTGCTAGTCCCTACTGCCACTCTGCCAGCTCCCTCATCTTCATCCCTGAACCCCACCTCACTCCTCCTGGCTGCCTGTTCCCATCACCAGCCTCTCCCTCACCCACTCCCTTGGGCTCCTCCTCATCTGCACTCTATGTCCTGGCCCTGCATTAGTGCCTGCAGGGGCAGCTCAGTGCCTGAGCGCGGGTAGCTGTGCACCCTTGCAGCACAGTGCATGCACCCCACATGACTCAGGCTCCTGCACAAGCTTGGGACAGGGGTATCAGCAGCCAGGTCCTCTGCAGTGCAGGGTGGGCAACAGAACAGCACATTGGGCAGTGCCACCTGCATCAGTACTGCCACCAGCAGCAGCATCTGCTAGTGGTTGGGTCCCCATAACTGCCAGGGCTCTGGTGCGACTGCACCACTTGCACCATTGTAGCAATGCCACGGTGTCTCTCACTCTCGCCCACCAGACAACTTCAACAGAAATACTAACAGGCTTAACTATTTTTAAATGACAAAATTTTTGACGACACACTGCAGCATCCACATTATGTATCTGACTGATGAGACCCCAACGTAACGGGTTGGCAAGAGCGACCCAAAACAGAAGGGTCTTAGTTTATTTTTTAGTTCTTAATGAAAAAAGATCTGTTTGTATATATTACCTGAGTTTGTGTAACAGTTTAAAGGACATTTGCACAACAGACAAATCGCTTTTCAGGCAATGTGTGTTTACATGGTAAGTCTTTTTTTTAGTATAGATCTGAAACCTAGGTTTATACACTAAAAAACGGATATTTTTCTGATCACTTAGATTATATTAAGGCTGCTTTCAAGTAAAAAAAGACACTTTCACAACTTTTCAACCCAGAGCAATTTTTACAGGCAAGTTAGACTCCCATAAAGAGGAAGTAACAACAGAAACGCTGACAACCTGCACTGTGAACACTTGTAACAGTTACTCCTACAATGCAGCCCATTTCAAACACAAAGCAATTCTCAAGCCATACAACGTGTTACATAAACCCACAAATTCCATAACACACACTTTGGTCTTAAATGCAGTTTCTATTTGTTACCTGACTAATTCGTACGTCTCTCCAAGAAGTGGGTTGAACGGTTTTCCTGTACGTTCCCACTGTGAGGCAACAGCAGACACAGCAAATGCAGCTACACACTGTTCAACAGAATATTAACATATATCATTCACCTTTTGGAGTTCCCTTTGACACTTCTACTTTAAACATAAAATTCTTCTATTGCACTTCACCTTTCTCTGTTAAATTTATTCTGTCTTTGGCATAAAAATTGCCTCCCAGATGGGCCTGGCAAGTTTTGGAAAGAGTACAACAAACCATAATAGTTTTTCAAAAAGCTCAGAAATATTAAAGCCTTTACCCTAGCTAACAGAACTAATAAAGCAGTTCCATGTGCATCAGATTACAGCATCTCTCCTCTCCAACAGAAGGTTTAACAGGCAGCAGATTTAAAACAAAATTATGCAACTTCTTCACACAATGCACAGTCAGCCTTTAGAACTCATTGCTGGTGGATGTTGTGAAGGCAAAAAGTACAACAGGGTTCAAAAACAGAAACAGCCAAGATGGTCAGGGATGAAACCCCATGCTTTGGGTGTCCTTAAACCTCTGACTGCAGAAGCTGGGACTGGATGACAGGAGATGGATCACTCAGAATTGCCGTTCTGTTCACTGCCTCTGAAGCATGTGGCACTGGCCACTGTTAGAGACAGGACATGGGCTAGATGGATCATTGATCTGACCCCGTATGGCTGTTCTTATGTTCTTAGCTGAAAGTATTTGTACCACAGTCCAACCTGTTCAAACAGACCACCACAAGCATTTTAAGACACTACTACAAGCAAAGTACCTGCATCCTCTCAACTGTGCCAGAAAGTGAACTGGCCTGGTGGATGAGGTATGTATGTTCCATATATTCTGTAAGTCGCTGTAGGAAGCTCAGCGGCTCATTGAAAATAACTGGCATAGTGATCTTGGACAGCTCCTGACACAGGATAGAAATTTGTGTTAAAACTGAAGAGATTAAACACAATGAACTAAGTAACAAGAATTTAATTGGCTTATTAGAGAGATAAGTCACGCAAGCCTAGTGGCAGTGCAACATCCCTTGACCTGGCCAACAACTTCTGAAAGAAAGAGACCCACATCTCTCAAGCTAAGCCTCTCCCTTGCATTGGTGAAGATGGCTAAAGAGAGAAGTGTATCTAAGTCCCTAATGGGGAGGAGGATCAGGAAGATGGTGGGCATAGAAGAGGGGATTTTCAGGACTTCAAAGCCTTTCAAAAGAGAACACCAAGATTCAGAAACACTATTTTTAGAATAGGCACAGGCCATCTGATTAGTGAAACAGGCAACTTTGGGGGGAGGGGATGGCGGGCATGAGAAGCAATAGGAGTAAGCTTCTGAAATAAACCATACTTGATCTATCAAATATCTCCTGGTTAAAAAGGCTAATAAGGTCTGGTGTGTAATAGGAATAAGTTATGTAAAGTCTTGAAAGAAAACTATACATTCTTGCCTTAAAAACAGACCAACCTAATTAATCTGGAATATTTAATCTCCAGTTCAGACAATATTTATTTTACATCATTTGTTACATCTGTTGGGCAGACTGGTATGATTAGATACTCCATCAAACTACAAAACTCCACTAGAGGGTTAAAAAGTTACGGGATTTATTTAACTTTGCTTTAATGCAATAGCACTGTAGAACAACAATCTAAGACTCATTCTTCATACAATTCTGAGAGGATGCTGTCAAGTTTCAGCAAGAAGAAAGTGGTTTACTTTCACTAATGGATCTGTTTAATGGTTGTGCTAGATAGTCTTCATGTTAGCTGCCAACAGGTTTTATATTAACCTATGCAAATTAACATCTGAAGGTTTTTTGTTTTTAACTCAGACTCCTAGATATTAAGGTCAGAAGGGACTATTATGATCATCTAGTCTGACCTCCTGCACAATGCAGGCTACAGAATCTCACTAACCCACTCCTGCAATAAACCTCTCGCCTATGTCTGAGCTATTGAGGTCCTCAAATCATGGTTTAAAAACTTCAAGGTGCAGAGAATCCTCCAGCAAGCGACCTGTGCCCCATGCTACAGAGGAAGGCGAAAAACCCCCAGGGCCTCTTCCAATCTGCCCTGGAGGAAAATTCCTTCCTGACCCCAAACATGGCGATCAGCTGAACCCTGAGCACGTGGGCAAGATTCACCAACTCGAGACAGTTCCGATAGCAACCTAAGGGTATGTCTTCACTGGCAGTGCTTAATGTGGCTGTGTAGTGGCGGCACCTGTGCTTTCCCAGCTCTGTAAAAAAAGCAAAACAAAAAACCACCCCCACAAGGGGAGTAGCTACCAGTGCTGGGTGTGCGGCTCTCAGCGCTGGTGCACTGTCTACACCAGTGGTTTTCAAACTTTTGTACTGGTGACCCCTTTAACATAGCAAGCCTCTGAGTGCGACCCCCCCTTATATATTAAAAAAGTGTTTTTAATTTATTTAAACACCGCTATAAATGCTGAAGGCAAAGTGGGGTTTGGGGTGGAGTCTGACAGCTGGCGACCCCCCATATAATAATCTCGTGACCCCCTGAGGGGTCCCGACCCCCAGTTTGAGAACCCTTGGTCTATACTGCCACTTTACAGAGCTGAAACTTGTAGCGCTCAGGGGTGTGTTTTTTCACACCCCTGAGCAAGAAAGTTGCAGAGCTGTAAAGTGGCAGCGTAGACAAGGCCTAAGAAATGACTAACCTTCAAACCCCCCCCCCCCAAAAAAAAGAGAAAAAACACCATGTTTTGAGGTAGCCAGCATGAAAATGAATATAACCTAAAAATTTAGTTTAAATGTGGGCCCAAATGAATCAGGAATATCTTCCAAGTTCTAATGATTTATTTCTAAACTAGTCAAGCTTTTAAAAAATTTAAATTAAATCATTAATTTATAAACATACAACAACATTTTGCTCAATTGCTACAAAAGTAAACTTAACATCCAAGTTAAAACCCCTCTCTCTCCAAGGTGGTATTCTAGATAAGACTTAGTAGTAAACAAAGTTTCACAAGTAAGAGTGGGCCTCATTAAGTATGGAAATAAGAAATTGGCAAAGAGTATTTAAGTCTAATAAAAATAGAAAGAATAGAGTAAAAAAGTCAGAAGACCTATACTTTGACAGATTTAAATATAAACCTTTAGTGTTGTAACATTTTAGTACATGGTCATTTATTCCCCAAATGCAGTTTTTCCTGCTCTTCAATTTCCTCTGAACCTCATTCACCACTTATTTCCAATATGGTGTTCCTACTCTTCGGGAAACACAGAATAGGGAGAAATCTGCCTACCCATGACCAGCACAAACAGATGTCTCAAAGATCTTTGTCAGCCATTTGCCAGAGCAGAGTTTAAGCCTAAGAAAGCGCTGGCTTCATTTTAACTGGTTCCTTCTTCCAGATTACACAGAAGCCTTTTAAGGTGTCTTTCTGTGAACAGCACAGAGGAGCTACGTTGCAGAGCAAGCTAGACCTGCTGCCAACAGCCGTTTGTGTAGATTTAAGGTTGCACTCTTATCTGATCAGAATCATAGTGCTTTCTAAGTTGAAACGCTTCAGTGAAAGTCCATGTGCTCTGGAGTTCAAAACAACATTCCTGAGCAATCTTATCTCCTGTATGGACTTTCAGTAGGTTTCTTGCATATTGTGTCTGTTTTCTGATTGCAGTGGAAGGGGAACAAATTTTTGAAGTTATTGTAATTCCGATAAACAGGAAAAACTTACTCCCAGAAAGTGCTTTCACCTTGTGGCTATGCAGATTCTCTTAGTATGGCAACTGTGTAACTTTCAGTTTGGCACATTGCACTTTAGAGAGTGAAACCTAATCATTGTGGCCAAGATGAACCTGCCTACATGGTGGGATTTCATAATGGAAAGAAAAGAAGCCTTCCCAATTAACCATTAACTAGGAGTGGGCTTAAAATTTATAGATAAGGCCAGAAAGGACCACTGATCATCTAGTCTGACTTCTTGTCTAACAGAGGCCAAAGAACTTTTCTGAATGTATATTAAATATTTGTGACTTGGGGCTTGTCTTCACTATGGGGGTAAGTCGACCTCAGTTACGCTACTCCAGGTAAGCGAATAACATAGCTGGAGTCAATGTAGCTTAGGTCGACTTACCCCAATGTCTTCACTGTGCTGTGGTAATGGGAGACTCTCTCCCGTTGACTTTCCAGCTCCCAGAGAAGAGTAAGGTGTTGACTGGAGAGCACTCTGCCGTCAGTTTAGTGGGTTTTCATTACACCCACTAAATTGACACCCACTGCATTGATTGCAGCAGTGTCGATCTCCCCAGTACTGAAGACAAGCCTTAGCTCTAGCCTACATTTATCAAGCTTCAATTTCCAACCACGGGATTGTGTTATACCTTTATCTACGAGAATGATCCTGGCTGACCCGTCACAGAGCTTCCCAGATTTGATTAAACAGACCTAGTCACTAACCCATCTGAAGTACTGTGGTGAAACTGGAAGGTTTTCTACTACAAGTATAAAAGGAGACTGGGGAGAGCTCTGGATGGTACAGGATCCTCAGAGGACTAATAAGAGAAAATGCCTTTGCTCTATTGAATAAATTGGCTCATGGAGTCACCCTTGGTCTTTCTGGTTGTGAGCTTCTCAGTTCACATTTTGGTCCTCTTTAGAGATAGCCACAACCATAACTTATCACTAATTTCTGTATCACAACTTATATATTTTACCTACCATTCCAATACATTTTCTTAAGATACTCCAAATACTAAAATCATTCCTGGAAAACATTGGAGATGGCAAGCTTGTTCTAGAGAGGGGGGAAAAAAGCAAACCACATTTATTTTATTAATCTCTTATCAAAATAATCTCAGTTGTGAACAAGGCTGCAGAATGTATTAATATTGTTCTAGTTTTTAGGCGTTCAGAATTGACTTATTGATAAAACAGGCCTACACAAGTTCTTTATGTTATGATAACTTTTGGGAGCTTTCATTAAAAAATTGTTAGGTGACTTTCAATCAGTGTCCCTAGAGGACACACACAACATGACATAAATACCCTAAACCTTAGTTTTAGTCAAAGAAAATTGTTTCTCTCTAAAGAAAGCAATAGTTCAAACAAATCTATCAAATGCTGGTGTTAAAGGAGTGGAAAGAATTTTGTACATCAGTTTCCAGAAGAGTGCTTAAACATGGTGCTGTCACCATGCTGGTAAAATCTGCCTCTACTTTGAAAATGTATATTCATGAAAGAAGCTGAAGATAATCCAGTTATATGTGAACAGGTTTCAGTTTTGTAGTGTTATTAGCAAAAAGACTAATTAAAAAGTTATATTTAGCCAATAAATGACATTTATTATCTGGACTGGAAAACAGTCACGGATAGAACAGAAAAGTAATGGAACAGATGAATGTACAACTTTCCTTAGACAGACAGGGCTAACACACATGCTTAAGCAAGGTTTATATGTAGTTTTAGACCAAATGGCTTTAGCATGGTTTGGTGCTTGGTGGGTCACGTGGGCTTAACCTAGAGCTTCACAGGGGCGAAAGCCTAGTTCTTTAAGCTGCTAAGACCACATCAACAATGGCCAGCTAAACATGAAAGTTAAGCACAGTTTTATGTCCTATGTCCTGTGTAAAAGGGACCTTAGTCCAGATAATCCCAATCAGAAGCCTGGTACCATGAAACAATTACCCATATCAGGAAGATAACAAACCAGAAATCTTATCCAAGGCACTCTCAAACCACATAGTGCTACCAGCACCACAACATTTCACTCTACAGTCTCTCTTAAGTCGCAAATTTATGTTAACTTTGGCCAAATAGTCAAGCACGTGCCATGCTCCTTTCCCCCAAATTAATGAATTAAGTGTTTTCAGAAATCTCTAGTGCAGCAATTTTTTTGTTCTCTGGTACAGGTTTAAGTGAATCATCTTCCTTTGCAATAGCAAAAGCATTAATTTCTATGAAGCTTCATTTGTTGGGTCACTTACCTCTCTCTTTTGCATGCATCTTTCACTGACACTTCCATAACAGAAAAGCCGTACAAGGGCTGATACTTTAAATTTTCAAAATGTGAAATACTGTTCTCAAAACCAGTAGCTATACATGCATGAAAAGATATTGAACAAAGTCTGGCTTAAAGCAAAGAAATGCCCAGTCTTTTACAAATATATTGCCTCCTACAGTATATAGGAATCTGTGGAAAACAACTTAAGTTCTGTACTAATTTTCCACAACTATCCAACAACATATATTCACCTTTTGAAGTGTGGAAGTTCAGTGAAAGAGGAAATTGGTAACTAATGGAAAGCTCCTTTTGGATCAAACATGAAAGGAATTACAGATCCTTATATTTTAATAGATCTGCTATTCTAAACTTCAGTAATCTGAAATGAAGTGAACTGGTCGTCCTGAAGACTAAGTGCAAACATTTCCTTTGTTGATGCTTTTATGTGCATGTCCAGAAGAGGACAGTGTCCACCACGTAGTTAAATTTGATTTGTAGTATTTAATTAAAGAATAGACTGGAACTGAGGCAATTTGTGAAGTGTACGTACTATTTAGCAATGAGCACTTCTGCATAGAAAGCTATGAATATATTTTTCTAGGTTGCCGATTTATATAGGAGGATGCGTTTAAGAGAGGCTGGCTGCTAGCAACATGTAATCAGCAAGGGATTGTTTTTCCAATAAAAGTACCCAAATGTTCTTCTCTTAAACTCACCCTCGTATATAAATCACCAAGCTAGAAAAAAATTATCATTCTTGTGTGTGAAAGTGATCTTTCATGGATTAAGCCTATTTCCTTCATTGCTTATAATTACATCAGCTAAATTTGAAAGTGATGTCTGCTGTTTTCTCCATAATGTGCTCATATTTATTTTGTTGCTGCAATATCAATTTTGAATGGATCAAAATGTTCTTTCAGGGGTTAAAAATTAGAGACCTAGAGATATAGAAAATTAAAGATAGTCAAATATTAGGCCTAACCATATTGACAGTGTCCCAGTGAATGAGAGAAGGGTTGTAAACTAGATGTTTACCTTCAGTATCTCGAAGCAGATTTCCTTTCGGAAGTCATTTATAGAAGGCAACCACATTAAGAAAGTTTCAGAAAGTTAACTTTAGCTTTGCATAATGAAAATATTTGTTCTACTGTAAAGAATAACTAGCAATGATAGTGGCATAATTTTAAAGGGTTGCTCCTCAAAAAAAATCACTTCTGTCTGTTTTACTAGTAGGTAAAACAAAAGATTAATACTGTAGTTACAGTACATTTATTTTTTTATCTTGTTTACTTTATGCATTTGACACTGTTAGAGTTTGTCTCCCCATATACAAACTTTCTTGTGTGTGTGTGTGTGAGAAAGACTCATGAAGAAAAAAGAAAACATTTTTAATCATGAGGAAAAAACAACAAAAAAACAACAACATGTCAGGGAAGCTCAGTGGCAGCTGTAACAAGCTACTTTTCAAACCCTCCCCCCTCCTTTTTTTTTTTTAAAATTGGTTTGATTTCCAACTATCCCTTTAAATTTAAGTGACAGATTAGACTATGAACATTTCCAGGCTAGTCATATTTCGGTACCATTCTTTTTGCTGTTTTTCAATCTTCTGGGTTGAAATAAGTGAAAAAGGCTTTGAACACGTTTTAGCTTGAAGAAGTCCACCTCATAGATCGAACTGGCACCACACCTCATTAAGTTCCCAATTCTAATTATTGGGCAGGTGTCCTGTGCTCTATATCAGAATTAGTTATATCACCCATATGCAGAGCAGATGGATGCAATGTCACTGAGCAGCATCATATAGCAAATTAGCAGCACATTCAACGTTATCTTTGGTTTCAGAGTAGCAGCTGTGTTAGTCTGTATTCGCAAAAAGAAAAGGAGTACTTGTGGCACCTTAGAGACTAACCAATTTATTTGAGCATAAGCTTTCGTGAGCTACAGCTCACTTCACTGGATGCATTCTGATGTTATCTTTGATATTTTCAAGTTATACGCTACCACCTTTCTAGTAGGAGTCAATGACAATGAGAATTTCAACAGCTGGAGCACAACACTCAAGTGTTTCCCAACAGTTACTCCTTGATACAATCAGGTTATTCATATTAACAAAAGTGATCACAACAAGGAATATTCCTCATACCAACTAGCTTTGTTTTTCATTTCCTTGGCTCACCAAATTTATTCATTTTGCTCTAAAACTGAAATAAAGGCAGATGAGGTCCCAGAATGCTTCTGACAGCAAACATTGGAGAATGGGCTGGTAAAAATGTTAGCAAGCTGGATATGCAACATTTGTTCAAGGATCTCCAGCAAGACTTAAGTTGAAAGGCAAAACAAAGCAAGCAAGAGTTAAAATACTGTATTAAAAAAAAAAAACTAGGCCATTGAGATACACTAGTCTGAACAGTGTCCAACATAAAGGAAATCAAATAAGTAACAGTGCCAGCAGTTACATCAAACTACGAAGATGAATCTGTTTACTCCTTTTAGAGCCCAATTCAGGAGTTCTCCTCTTGCATATTTAAAGAGAAGTGAAGCTAACAGAGGTTATTAGGTGCGACATATATCTCCTCAAAACATTCTAAGCTTTGTGTGTTAGTTTGATGATCACCATCTAAGTTTTTGCACTTTGAGGACAGACTGCATCTAAAGGATATATTCTAAAATAAGCATCCAAGTAGTCTGCATCTAAACATTTTGTAAAAAAGCGTGCCTACCTGTCCAGTTACATAACATGAGCAGAACTGCAGTTCAGTTGTGGTGTAATTATGTCAAGCAGCTAAACGCATTAGCATTGACCAAGAATCCAAAGACAGATCAAAACACTGAACAACTTCTTCCGCCATGGAAAGTTCTCTTCGAGGCAAAGTTTAGATTCACAGTGCTCTGCGGGGGAACCTATTTGCATCACTGTATTTGCAGACACCAAATCCCAAAGCGTTGCCAAGGTGCCAGGTAAAGAGCTAATGTTACTATGCAATATACAAGATATATTCGCTATCTGAGCCTTTCTTCAAGCAATGTGCCACAGCAAATTAGAAATCGTTACAAAAATGGTTACAGCTAAACCAGTTTTATGAAGAGCACTAAACATTAAAGGATACAGGGCAAGACATGCAGCTAAGGAATGGAAAGGGAGCCTAGTGATCAAAAAGTTTAATGAGACACATTTGTAGGTGGAAAGTGGAGTAGTGTCAGGGGACTGAAGAATGAATAATGGAGCTTAGAGGCTCTAGTCACCTCTTGTTTACAATTCTGACAATATAAATTTTATAACAAAACTTGTGGAAACTAGCCAAGCTATTGTTTCCTATACTTTGAGAAAACTGGCTTTCGTTTAAACTTTTCCAGTGGATTGTATTTATATAATGTAGCAAACAAATGCAGCTGTCATTTTTACAGAGGGTCTTAATGGTCCTCTCCCTCTCTTCCCAATTTCTCAGGCAACAAAGGGGGGATTACAAGTCTCCATTCTGAAACATCCACTTTCACCGAACATTTTCCTCCCTCCCTCCAGCTGCTACTATAGGACTTTCAGGTGACAGGTGAAGGCACAGAGAAGAGATCACCAATGATAAACAAAAAGTAGTATCATTAAGGGGTCTTAAAGGAACAACACAGTCCGTCAGCATCTTTGCTTGACCCTAGTACTCAACACTCCTTGTCTTTGCTTGGTTTGGGAGGCGCTGATGTTCAGAGGTGGAACCTGACATCAAGTCTCCCACATTACCATGCACTGCAATGGCCTCAGAGATTTAGTTGTGAAATGCAGATGTCAAGTAACTAAGGTACTGCTTAATGCACTTGAGCGAAAATGCTATTTTAATGCCTGCCTTAAGAAGTATTATCCCATCTGTTAGTAATTGTGACCTTGCTTATTTCCAAAGGGCCAGTTATAGATTGGTACTTTAAAAACATGTCAATGTTGGGACTGAACTGTAATGTACACGTTAAATTGCCTCTGCACTGAAACTTGAGAATAGTGGTATCTATTACATCTCATTAACTCTGGCCCTATTGTCCTCTTTTACCGGCAGAGACATGAACAAACAAAAATGGATTAATTGGACCGCATAAAATGAACCTACGCAATGTACATAAGTTTTAAAATAAAACCCTTGTGTTTAGACTTCAGTTTATTGTGATGTCAAGCTAGCAATATTGCGATTCAGTCTTAATACAAGTAGGGAGATCAAGTGACTGGAAACTAAAAAAAGCAATAGGATGCACAAATCATTAAAAATACATGATGAAATAAGAGCTAGCATCGATTTCAACAAGACTTTTTAAAATGAGTTAAAACATGTCCATTTTAAAGCATTTGCTATCTATATATAAAAAAATGTATACCCTTGTTTACTAGTTAAAATGGAATGGTATATAATAGTTTACTTCAAAATGGTGAGAGTCTGTTAATGTAGGAGAAAGGATTCCTTATTAAAAGCACAGAGCAACTATCTGCTTTTCATTTATCATACCCCAGAGAAAAATATCTACAATTATCTTTCACAGGAGTCTCATGGTTTTTGCCTACATGGCAATAAAGTTTACAGTATATCTTTAAAAAGAATAGGCAACATCCTACCTGTGTTTTTTGATGCCATTAGACAGAGACTCTCCACCACCACCACAGACCTTTCCACCTCCACCACAGACCTTTTCTTCAGACATGCTGGAGGTTATTGTATTGTTGGACTCCACACTGTCCTCTGAGTACGTTGTTACTGTTTCAAATCCACTTAATGATTTTTCAGATTCTGAATCTGCAAGAGAGCAGGTGCATGTTAATGAATATAAACTTCAATGGTAGACTTCACAGACTAACAGAGACCTTCTTCCTCATACAAAACTCTGAAACCTAAGTAGGTTACTTTGTTCTGATGACAGTATCTGTCTGGTAACTACTAGTACCTCAAGACTGCTGATACGCCATACCTAGAAATGGATTAAAGGATCCTGGGTCTTTTGAGATGGGGGGTGGGGGGGGAGAGAGAGAAAAAGAGAGAGAAAGGGGAGAGAAGAAGATAGTGGGACTGCGAGGAGAAGTAGATATGCTGGAGGTAGGGATAAGATACAGAGGAACCTAGACAAATTGGAGAATTGGGCCAAAAGAAATCTGATGAGGTTCAACAAGGACAAGTGCAGAGTCCTGCACTTAGGACGGAAGAATCCAATGCACCGCTACAGATTAGGGACCGAATGACTTGGCAGCAGTTCTGCAGAAAAGGACCTAGGGGTTACAGTGGACGAAAAGCTGGATATGAGTCAACAGTGTGCCCTTGTTGCCAAGAAGGTCAATGGCATTTTGGGATGTGTAAGTGGGAGCACTGCCAGCAAATCGAGGGACGTGATCGTTCCCCTCTATTCGACACTGGTGAGGCCTCATCTGGAGTACTGTGTCCAGTTTTGGGCCCCACACTACAAGAAGGATGTGGAAAAATTGGAAAGAGTCCAGCGGAGGGCAACAAAAATGATTAGGGGACTGGAACACATGAGTTATGAGGAGAGGCTGAGGGAACTGGGGATGTTTAGTCTATGGAAGAGAAGAATAAGGGGATTTGATAGCTGCTTTCAACTAGCTGAAAGGGGGTTCCAAAGAGGATGGCTCTAGACTTCTCAGTGGTAGCAGATGACAGAACAAGGAGTAATGGTCTCAAGTTGCAGTGGGGGAGGTTTAAGTTGGATATTAGGAAAAACTTTTTCACTAGGAGGGTGGTGAAACACTGGAATGCGTTACCTAGGGAGGTGGTGGAATCTCCTTCCTTAGAAGTTTTTAAGCTCAAGCTTGACAAAGCCCTGGCTGGGATGATTTAATAGGAGATCAGTCCTGCTTTGAGCAGGGGGTTGGACTAGATGACCTCCTGAGGTCCCTTCCAACCCTGATATTCTAGGATTCTATGATTCTAACACACACGCACGCGAAGTATGTCAGTTTTTACTTAAAGTTAATCCATTTTAGGTCTTATTTAAAACTCAGCGCCAGTATCACATTAAAACTACTGGCCCAGCCAACCAGAAACTAGTGCTAGTTAATGAAGTCGGTATTTCAGAATTTCATTTTAAATTAACAATTTCTTGATCTTCCCCTACTCAGATTGCACATGAAGTACGTGTTAAATGTATTAGTTCTAACTTGTACGAGGTGAATTGAAAAACACCTTTCTTTTGTTTATCATTTTACAGTGCAAATGTTTGTTATCAAAAATAATCTACACCGATTTCAGTTACATATACGACAATGTAGAAAAACATCCAAAATACTTAATACATTTCAACTGGTATCCTATTGTTTAACAGTGCAATTAAAACCGCAATTAATCGTGATTAATTTTTTTCAGTTAATTGTGTGAGTTAACTGCAATTAATCGACAGCCTACTTTTTTTTTTTTTGGCAACCGCGTTACACTGTTGACTCATATTCAGCTTGTGATCCACTAGGACCCCCAGAGCCCTTTCCGCAGGACTCCTTCCCAGGCGGTCAGTTCCCACTTCTTATGTGCGCAACTGATTGTTCCTTCCCACGTGGAGTACTTTGCATTTGTCCTTATGGAATTTCATCCTGTTTACTTCAGACCGTTTCTCCAGTTTGTCCAGATCATTTTTAATTTCAGTCCTATCCTCCAAAGCACTTGCAGCCCCTCCCAGCTTGGTATCATCCACAAGCTTTATAAGTGTACTCTCTCTGCCATTATCTAAATCATTGATTAAGACATTGAACAGAACCAGACCAACAGCTGACCCCTGAGGGTCTCCACTCGATATGCCCTTCCAGCTTGACTGCAAACCACTGATAACTACTCTCTGGGAATGGTTTTCCCAACCAGTTAGGCACCCCATCTTATGGTAGCTCTATCTAGGTTGTATTTCCCTAGTTTGTTTATGAAACGGTCATGCGAGACAGTCTCAAAACACTTACTAAAGTCAAGAGATACTGTAACTACAGCATCCCCCCATCCACAAGGCTTGTTATCCTCTCAAAGAAAGCTTTTTGGTTCGTTTGACGCTATTTGTTCTTAACGAATCCATGCTGTTACTTATCACATTATATTATAGGTGTTTGCAAATTGATCGCTTAATTATTTGTTCCATTATCTTTCCAGATACTGAAGTGAAGCTAACTGGTCTAATTCCTCGGGTTGTCCTTATTTCCCTTTTTACAGCTGGGCAAATATAGTCCATTTTGCAGTCCTCTGGCATCTCTCCCATCTTCCATGACTTTTCGAAGATGGTTGATAATTGCTCAGATACCTCCTCAGTCAGCTCCTTGAATATTCTAGGGATGTATTTCATCAGGCCCTGGTGACTTGAAGACATCTAACTTCTCTAAGTAATTTTTAAACTTGTTCTTTCCCTATTTTAGCCTCTGCTGTTACCTCATTTGCACTGGCTTTCACTGTGTTAGACATCCAATTTCTATTAACCTTTTTGATGAACATGGAAACAAAAAAAAAAAAAGTCATTTGACACTTCTGCCAGTTCCACGTTTTCTGTAATTGTCCCCCCCATTAAGTAATGGGCCTACCCTGTCCTTGGTCTTCCTCTTGTTTTTAAATGTACTTATAGAATGTTTTCTTGTTACCCTTTATATCTCTAGCTAGTTTGATCTTGTTTTGTGCCTTGGCTTTTCTAATTTTGCCCCTACATACATGTAGTATATTTGTTTATATTCATCCTTTGTAATTTGATCTAGTTTCCATTTTTTGTAGGACTCTTTTTTGAGTTTCAGATCATTGAAGATCTCCTGGTTAAGCCAGACTGGTCTTTGCCATACTTATCTTTCCTATGCAGTGGGATAGTTTGCTCGTGACCTTAATAATTTCTCTTTGAAAAAGTGCCAGCTCTCTTGAACTGTTTTTTCCCTTAGACTGGATTCCCATGGTATCTTGCTTATCAACTCCTTGAGTTTGCTAAAGTCTGCCTTCTTGAAACTTGTTATCTTTATTGTGCTGTTTTCCATTACCACCATTCCTTAGAATCATGAACTCTACCATTTCATGATCACTTTCACCTAAGCTACCTTCCACTTTCAAATTCTCAACCAGTTTCTCCCCATTTGTCAAAACCAAATCTAGAACAGCTTTCTCCACCTTCTGAAAGAAAAAATGGTTTCAACACATTCCACTATACAATATACTTGTGATATGCCATAAGAGCCCAGAGAGGAAAAGGAAGAGGTAGACTTGCTTATTGTATGTACATAGTTTGCACTGTTGGTCACTTACAAGGCTATCTTAACCTTTGACCCCTCTCTGGTCTGCATACAGCCCCTCAGAGACTAGGGTCTCATGCCCTTACCTTGTTTAGGATGCAATCTTGTGATTCTCCCATGGGGCGCTGTAGCACAGGGCACAATCTATCAGCCAGGATTATTCTGTAGGCTTAACTAGGTTTGGAACCTGTGACCAGTGGTAAACAGTGACCAGATAGACTTCTTCAAACAAAGTATTGTCTATTTACCATCAAAAGAATAAAAGAGAAAATATGCTTATCTATCTTACTTGGAGGCTTGCTATCCCTCAGCACAGACTCTAGGCAAGTCCCTCTTTACTCCAGACCCCTGACTTCCAGGGTCTGTGAAAGCCACTTCTTGTCAGCAACTCTCCACAAACATTCACCCCCTCTCCACAAAGAGCTTTTTCTCAGCTTCCAGGACTTTTAGTTCTCCTGTGTTAAACTGGAATTCATCTTAAGCTAGTCCACTGAGCTCAAACAGGGGGTCAGAGATGGGACAAACCAAATAGGTCTACCATTCTCCTGCTTGCATGGAAAGCTATTGTCCTCTTTACTGAGTATCTATTGTCAACCCCTCTTGAATTAATCCCTTGTACTCATATAGTAACCCTTCTCTTAGAGCAGCTCCAAATCTCTCTGCTGTAGTGCTCTTCTGTAAAACCTTTGAATATTATATGTTCTGTCACAAACAGATTGATCACTAGAGAGGAAGGGGAATTTCTAACTAGCTGAAAAGAAAGCCAGTCCACATCGTGGAAGCCAAAATTCACAGTACCAGAGGACTGACCAGGCAGCAGGAGGCCCTTCTAGGCCATGGAACTGTAGCTATGTGACAGTTATATCAAAAGTACACTGACAGCAGGCGTGGTGAAGGTCACCAAGACATTAATCAAGGGAAGATAACACGCAGGTGAACCCTGACAGCCTAGGATGAACAAGAGTGCTAATTTCTAGAAAGGGGAATTCAGATAATAAATATATCTGAATAAGAGAAGTTGCAACACACAACAATGCACAAGGATTAAACTGAGACCAAATACTAGACCAACACCAAGGCAAGTAAAAACATTAGCTTGGGGAAGAAATCCACATATTGTCTAAGCAGGAAGCTGTTAACCAAAGATCAATTCTTCAAGTTAATGAAAGCTACAAATGAAGTACAGTGCCATGTGCATCTTTAAACAGCATAACCGCAGCCACACTAGCGGTTTGCAAGGATATAGTTAAAACCATGTTTAGACCAGATCTAGAGATTAAACACTACATGAAAAGATGAGCCAAATCAGGGCAGTTTTAGTTTTACCAAAATCCGGCTTGACATTTTGTTTTTACCAGTCTAAGATAGTTTTGCTTTGTGATTTACAGTCCACGTTTCCCTGCTTACTTGTGACGTTCAGAAAGAGGTCTATCACCCCTCACCCCACAATTTACACCTGTTTAGCCAGTTTCTGCACTGCAGACGCTAAATTTGTGATTGCAGAACCTCCAAATTTGAACTCAGTTTAGATATTGCTCCTGAAGTCTGTATGGTTACCCAAAGCTTATCCGGATAATTCATCTTGCTAGAGGATACCATTAAGCCTTGGAAAATTGTGTCCCCACACAATACTTCTTCCCCGTTCAAGCACACTAGCTAGGTTTCGGGGAGTCTACATTTAAGTATCTGACTCTGGGATGAAAAGCCACGCTGCTGCTATTTAACTTTGTTTTTATGCATCTTAGTAGTTTCTGCATGTTTTCCCAGTATGGGAGGTTAGAGATACCTGGAAATGTTGTGAGCTCAGTCTGAGAGCTTGTCTACATGGGGACATCCAGGAAAATTAATCCAAATGAACTAAAGGTGTGAATATGAAGTGATTAGTTAAATCACATTAAATCCCTATGTGGATTTTGTTTTTCAGCATTAAAGTGGCCTCAACTAAATTTCACTTTATTCACTTACTTCCAGAATGAATCAAGTGAATCTGAATTGAGGCCACTTTAATTCTGAACAAGGGTGTTCACATATGGGTTTGATGCAGTTTAACCCACTACAAATGCACTCGCTGTTAGTTTGGGTTAGTTTTCTGGACAACCCTGTGTAAACAAGGTAGCCTGAGTTAGCCTCTGTCAGCAGAGAGTTCAGATTTACAATAAGCACCATTTAATACACTCCAATGTCAAGACATACTAAATCAGAAATGTCAGTTTTACTATAAAAATTTGTCTTGTGTAGGTCAGAGCTCCTTTCAGAATCTGACATAACACCCAATATTTACTGGCCTTCCCTGCTGTACCACTGGATGTTATGATGAATTATACATAAGCACATAAACCAAAAATAGCATTAAGAGAAGAGCCTTAGCAAAATGGCATTTCTTCAGTAACTGACCTCAATGTATTTCTAAAAGCAGTATACAGTAAATATGCAAACAAGATTATAACAGGGACTTTCATTTGTAAAATGCAAGAATGTTGTCAATAGGAAAAACAACAAGGAGTCTGGTGGCACCTTGAAGATTAACAGATTTATTACTTTAAGTAATGAGGGCCACAGATTCTAAAATGGGTCTCCAACCTGCTTAAGTTTTGGGGGGCCAAAACACAGACCTGTCAGTTACTGGCTCAGGAATACATTCTTCATGCAGAAGAGTGAATTGAGATGTCTTCTACAGCTAGGACAAGACTGTGTTGTAGCTAACTAAGTTTAAAAAAAATGAAATATGCCTAGTGCATAGAAAAAATGGTTACTCACCTTCTCATAACTGTTGTTCTTCAAGATGTGTTGCTCATATCCATTCCAATTAGGTGTGTGCGCACACTGTGTGTACAGTTTGCCAGAAGGTTTTCCCCCTAGCAGCACCCATCGGGTTGGCTCTGGAGCCCCCTGGAGTTGCATCTTCATGGCACAACATATAAGGCCCTGCTGCCTTGCCAGTTCCTTCTTAGAATCATAGAAGATTAGGGTTGGAAGAGACCTCAGGTCATCTAGTCCAACCCCCTGCTCAAAGCAGGGCCAACACCAACTAAATCATCCCAGCCAGGGCTTTGTCAAGCCAGGCCTTAAAAACCTCTAATGATGGAGATCCCACCACCTCCCTAGTAACCCATTCCAGTGCTTCACCACCCTCCTAGTGAAATAGGGTTTCCTAATACCCAACCTAGACCTCCCGCACTGCAACTTGAGACCATTGCTCCTTGTTCTGTCATCTGCCACAATTGATAACAGCTGAGCTCCATCCTCTTTGGAACTCACCTTCAGGTAGTTGAAGGCTGCTATCAAATCCCCTTTTTTTGCAGACTAAACAAGCCCAGTTCCCTCAGCCTCTCCTCGTAAGTCATGTGCCCCAGCCCCCTGATCATTTTTGTTGCCCTCCGTTGGGCTCTCCAATTTGTCCACATCCTTTCTGTAGTGGGGGGCCCAAAACTGGATGCAATACTCCAGTTGTGGCCTCACCAGTGCTGAATAGAGGGGAATAATCACTTCCCTCGATCTGCTGGCAATGCTCCTATTAATGCAGCTCAATATGCTGTTAGCCTTCTTGGCAATAAGGGCACACTGCTTCTTGCCAGATACTCCAACAGCAACAAACAGCTGGTTCAACTTACAAAATGGCTTAGTTCGTTCAATAAAAAAGGCCAATGCATGCCGCATATCTACGGAATGGAGCCTCTGCTTGCGACTACTGGCATGGCGTTTCGTGAAAAAGACTGGAAGGAATAGGTCTTGATTAGTGTGGAAATTCGAGACCACCTTCAGGAAGAATGCCAAGTGGGGTCACAGTTGCACCTTATCTTTGGAGAAAATGGTATACGGAGTGTCGGATGTGAGAGCCTTGAGCTCGGACCCCCTTTTGGCTTATGTAGCCTTTTTGGTTACAATAACCTTATAGGAAAGGTAGAGGAACGAGCACATCGCTAGAGGCTTGAATGCCCCCCCCCCCCCTTCCCATCAGCCTTGGGAGTATCAAGTTAAGGTCTCAAGCGGGGGTGGCTGCTGAATAGGATATAATCTGATCAATCCCTTGAGGAACTGCTGCACCATTTCGTTAGTGAAGATGGTGCGTCCATGCTCTCCTGGGTGAAAAGCTAAGATGGCAGCCAGGTGAACCTTTATAGAGGAGTGAGACAAGTCCTGCTGTTTCAACTTTAGGAGGTAGTCCACGACAAAGGGGACCGACGATTGTGTTGGAGGGATACGATTCTGCGAGCACCAAATCGCGAATCTCTTCCACTTGGCTAGGTTATCGCTCTGGTTGAAGGATTTCTGCTACCCAGAAGAACCTCCCCCATGGGGTCTGAGCATGCAAGTCTAGCGGGTTCAACCACACAGCTTCCAAGCCATGAGGTGGAGAGATTCGAGATTGGGGAGTTGAAGCCATGCGTATTGCTTATCCTCATCCGTGATGAGGTCCGGAACTAGTGGTAGAGTGATTGAGTGTCCACCGATAGCTCCAGTAACATGGTGTACCAATGCTGATGTGGCCAGGCTGGTGCCACTAGGATCGCCGAGGTTCCGTCACTCTGGATTTTGAGGCGACCTTGTGAATCAGAGGTATGGGAGGGAACGCGGAGAACAGGTAGTCCTTCCATGGAAGGAGAAACACATCTGCCGACAAATCTGGGTTGTGGTTTAGGAAGGAGCAGAACTGTAGGCACTTCCTGTTGGCCCTTGTGGCTAACAGATCCATCTGGGGAACTCTGCACCGCTGGAAGATATTGTTTATTATGTCCAGGTGGATAGATGACTCGTGGTTATGAAAAGACCTGTGAGGTGGTCTGCTAGTTTGTTCTGCAACCCTGGAAGCTAGTACACTCCATACTTTTGGAAGCGTCCTATGCAGAACTCCCACAGTGGGAGGGCTTCCTGACATAGGGGAGAGGAGCGTGCTCCCTCCATCTGTTGATATAAATTATCGCTGTTGTATTGTTTGTCGTCAGCACCAATATGCACTTGCCCTCCAGGAGAGGCCGAAAGGCCTGACATGCCAGCCGGACTACCCTGAGCTCCCTTATATTGATGTGAAGCATCAATTCCTCCTGAGACCAAAGGCTCCGAGTTCTGTGCTCCCCAAGGTGTGCCCCCCACCCTGTGGCTGAGGCTTTGGTGGTTACACATCAGGATAGATGGGTCCTTGACTAGTCAGTCATCTGTCTTTTCCAACTGACATACATTTGGTAAACACCAGAGGTGCCGATGATAGGCCAAATGGTAGTACTCTGAATTGGTAGTGGGAACTCCTGACTGTAAACCTTAAGAAGCGCCTGTGAAGCGGGATTATGGAAATGTGGAAGTATGCGTCCAAATTGAGAGCAGCATACCAATCTCCTGAATCCAGGGACGGGATGATAGTGGCCAGAGACCATTCAAAACTTTAGTTTCTTCATGAACCTGTTGAGATTGTGCAGGTCCAAGATGGGTCTGAGGCCCCCTTTTACTTTCGGAATTAGGAAATACCAGGAGTAAAACTCCTTTCCCCTGAGCTCCGGCGGAACCTCTTCCACAGTCCCCGCTGATAGGGAGGGTTTGTACCTCCTGAATGAGAAGTTACTCATGAGAGGGGTCCCTGAAAGGGGGTGGGGTGGGGGGCAAGGAAAATTGGAGAGAATATCCCATCTCTACTGTGCGAAGAACCTAACGGTCTGAGGTGATTTGGGACCATGCTCAGTAGAAATGGGATAGACATTCCGAAAATGGGAAAGAAAGATCCAGTTGAGAGGTGGGTATAATGCCCTCGGGCGCATCCTCAAAAGGTCTGCCTCGGGCCTGGTGGCTGCCTGGACAACCCAGACCCCCTGTTATTTGGGGATTGGGGTTGGCAATGGCAATTCTGGTTTCTGGGACACCTACAGTTCTGGTACTGCCTAAACTGCCCCGGTATGGTCGTGTCGTGGGTTGAGGCCTAAATTGTCTACACTGGGAGGCAGGGAAGTCTTTCAGACTGTAGAGTATCGAGCCTGTTTTTTCCAAAAATAACATGGCCCCCTCAAATGGTAGGTCCTGAACCATCTGTTGGACCTCCCCAGGGAGGTCCGAGGCCTGCAGCTATGAGCATTGGCACATTGTGATGCCCAAAGACATCGTCCGCACTGCAGAGTCTAACACCGTTTGCAGCAATGTCCTGGTGACAGTCTTGCTCTCATCCACGAGAGCAGAGAATTCCGGATTAGAATCTGTAGGGACAAGGTCCAAGAATTTGGACATTACATCCCATGATTTGAAAGTTATAAGGGCTAAGGATCGACTGTTGATTTGCGATATGAAGCTGGAGCCCTCTGATGTAGTATATCTTCCTCCTGAAGAGGTCCAGCTTCTTTGCATCCTTAGCTTGAGAGGTAGGCCCTTGCCTTTCCCTCACATTAACAGCAGTCACTACCAACGAGTCCAGCGGGGGGTGGTTAAACAGGTATTCATAGCCCTTCGAGGCCACAAAGTACTTTCTCTTGACTCCCTTAGCTGTAGGAACCAGAAAGGATGGTGTTTGCCACAGGGTTTGTGTTCTCTCCTGAATGGTCAGGGGAAGGGCCACCCTAGTGGATCCTGCTGAGGATAAAATGTCCACCATTGGGTCTGACACCTTGGTGACTGCCTCCATCTGTACCCCGAGATTCTGAGTGGCCCGCCTCAGAAGTTCAAGGTGGGCTCTGCTGTCAGGAAGGGGAGGCCCCGAGGATGTTCCTGCCACTGAGGAGGAGCCTGAAATTTGTGAGGCCTCCTCCTGTCCATCTGGCTTCTCAAAACGCTGCAGTTCCACCCGCAAATTGGAGTCTGCTTTGGTGCTGGCCCCGGTACCGGTTGCAGCCGCATCACAGTCCACGATACTGAGTGTAGCCGCGGTGCCGGGTGCAGTACCAATTGTGTTGCTGGTGGCGGTAGCGGTGGCTGATGCCTAGGAGAAATCTCTGGCCCTTCTTTCAGACGTGACCGAAAAGAAGTGTACCGAGGTGGACCCATTGGGACTGGTGGAAAGCCCATGGGGTCCAAAAGGGCCACTGAGTCGGCACCTGAGCCAGTACTTGTCATTGTGGTGGCCAAGGTACCAAAGGGAAAGTTTGGGTCATCCCCGCTGACTGGAAGTGCCAGTGGCTACGATGTCAGCTTCCCTGGGACATGGAATCCACATTGGACACTGACTTATGACGAGCTCGCATGCAGAGACCATGGCGGCGCCATGCCTGTCGGTGCTGGGGAATCTGTGCCGGGGCAACGTAGATCATTGCTGAATCATAGCTGGCTTGCCCCTGGACTTCACTGGTGGCCCCTGAGACATTTGTGGCCTCAGGTCTGGTGCCGTGACACCGTGGTTGGGGGACTGCAGACCTGTCAATGTTATCAGGTCCTGCGCCACCTCATAACTCTTGGTGTGGAAGGGAGGTCCAAATCCTCCACCTGGGTCTCCTCTGGTGTTTCCGGACCCAATGGTCCCTCCCATGGGCCTGGAGTCAACTGTACTGGCTGCTGAGCTGGAGGGGAGATGTGGTCTTGCACCTGACTCCCTTCCTTGGGTTCACGTTCCCATGCGTGGGAAGGGGAGTCCCCTCTATCAGTCTTCCTGTAATGCTTCTTCAGGACAGGAGACTGAGTGGTGCTGAAATTGATCCTGTGCCGTGCCCGGCACTGGGGAATGCTGGTGCCGAGGGTCTCTGACCCCAGAGGCCTTCCTCAGCACCTGCCGGACCAAAGCCGGTGCACTGATGCAGAGGAGCTCGGTGCCATGTCCATGGGGCTCAACTCAGACTGGGGGTGGAGAGCTGCTTCCATTAGCAGTAACTTTAGTCTGATCTCTCTCCTTCATGCGGGGGCGAAAGCTCCTACAGATCTTGCACCTGTCTGCTTGATGGGACTCCCCCATACACTTTAGACAAGCTGAGTGCGGGTCGCCCTGGGGCATAGGTTTCTGGCAAACCCCGCCCGTCTTAAACCCCTAGGTCCAAGGCATGCCCCAGACCCGGGACAGGGACTGGGAAGCGGGGAGGGAAACACCTCCCAGTACCTCAAGTCCAGATGTCTGTCTAACTACAACAATTTTTAAAAACTGTCATTATTTACAAAAAATACGCTAGAGGATTGCTCGAAGACGAGAGATGAAATGCTCTGACCACCGCCACTGAAAATGAGAAGGAACTGGAGAGGCGGCGAATCGGCAGGGCCCTATATGCAGTGCCATGCAGGCACAACTCCAGGGGGCTCCAAAGCTGATCCCACGGGAAAAGCCTTCCGGTGAACTACGCACGTGGTGCGCGCACACACCTGATTAGAATAGATATGAGCAAGCACAAGAATGTGAACTTTGTTATTCATTTAATAAACAATACCATCCCTTACCTTTCCACAGGGCAAGTCAGATCTGTGAGTTCTATTATTTCAAGTGTAGGCTTCTACTAGCTCACTAATTCGCAAAATTGCAGGTAAGTACTTACATAAAACAGCTCCTACAGAGGGATTTTAAATTGGCTGTTCGCAGCTCAGTGAGGAAGAGAATTTGGCCTAAAAAGCAAGTCACAGCTGAAGTAGCCATGCATATAGGCCATTTCCTGATTGAGGTACTACAGTGTGCCACACCACCCTCTCAAAGAACACTGACAATGCCTGTGTCACAGCCTGGCTCAATCCAACAGCCTGTTGTGAGTGCACCCAACTGCTGGATCCTATGTACTTCTAAGCCAAATGGGTCTGGACAGGGACTAGTTACTGTTTCCAGCTCTGGATGTGTAAGGCATGCTCTTACACCTCTTGTCTGAGCCTGAGCCCTTCCCTGGCACATGGGACTATGCAATCCTGCCACCCCAAACCCTGGAACCAGGGCCTCAGGCTTCCTGAGCCTCCCTAGTTGCTTACTGTCAGACTCCTAGGCTGTGGTGGTCACTCTGGACTGCTAATTTAATCCCTTCAGGGTCAACGTGGCAAGACCACCACAGAATGGATTCCAAATTCAAACTGGAGGTCATCATGCCACCCCCACACATCCCACTGCCACAGCTCGCGTGTCAGCTTTGCTGTCCTTTTTTTTAAAAGGACAACAAAAAAAACCACCCACACCCCACAACACATGGAGGGCCAAGCAGCCAGCTTGCAGATTTCTTCCCAAGAAGTGCATCTCAAACCTACGCCTTCAATTCCCGGACGTTTATTTTTTGGCTATATATAATGTTATTGTGCATGGGATTCCAAGCCACTGCTTTTTCCTTCAGGGCAACAGTTAGGGACAGGAGCAGTGGTGAGATATGGAGTTTACTTTAGGGCTGAAAGCTGGGTTCATTTAGAGAACTCTTGGCCTCATGACAAAAGCAGCAGTGGTGGTGCTCTGTGGCTACCACTCCAAATTAGAGATGGCTGGAAAACTGAAATCCCTTCCTGTGGGAGATTCCACATTTTGGAAAAAAAAAGTGTCCTGACGTGTCAGAAAACATGGGCTCCCCCCGCAAGGGGATTCAAGGAAAGAAAAAAATGTTTCTTGACAAATAAAACAATCTCAGCTTCCCAACTGCCCACCTGGAAAGCTCTTGTCAATTTCCCTTTCCTCAAGGCTTTCAGGCAGGCAGCCTGGGAAATGACACTTCAGTTTTCCTGACAAAAAGTTGAAAATTTTCAGCAAAGGTGAGTTTTTTCCCCCATGAAAAAGTTCTGTTTGAGAAAAGGGCATTTTTCAACAGGAAAATGATGAACTCCTGACCAGCTATCCTCCTAATTCCAATAATTGTCTGACTGATATAACTGTTATTAATGAAGGCATTTTATAGATCGGGAACAGACACTCAAAGATGATCAGTGGAATAGAATGCCTATCTTAAAGGAGAATGGAAGAGCCTGACTTGTTCAGCCTAGCAAAAGGCAGGCTGAGGGGGGATATAGGATTTCTTTCTGTAAATACATCAGGGAGATAAGCACCAGAAGGTCCGTCCTTTAGCCAGAATATCTTTTCAATGTCAGTACAAGCACAAATGGATATACACCGACCATGAACAAATCCACGTGGGAAACTGGAAAAAGGTTTCTAACCATCAGAGTGAGGTTCTGGAACAGCCTCCCAATAGGTGCATTGGGGACAAACAGTTTTGAGAGCTAGACAAATTTATGAGTAGGATTGCATGATGGGGTTGATTATGATGGTGAGGGGCAGGGCTCGGCAGTCTTGTAGGTATCTTCTGGTTCATGTTTGGAGTTTCTAAAAATCTCATGCTTCAACCCGTAATCTGCAGGAGTCAGGAAGGGACTTCCTGTGCTCAAGTATGCATGCGCACACATACAACATACTGGGTTGTGGCTTTGTCTCCTTCCTCTGAAGGATTAGAGATGACCACAGCTGGAGACTGGTCCACACCATCCAATATCCCTTTCACTGGTGCTTGGCTGCATCTAACTGATGAACATATGTGCTGTCAGGAAGGAATTTTCCCCCAGGTTACATTGACAGCAGCCTTAGAGGTTTTCCACCTTCTTCTGTAGCGTGGGATTCAGTTTGCTTGCCATGATCATCTGGGAACATGTCACTTGATCAATTCCCAGCCACTGCAGGGGCCTCAGGCGTTGGTGCATTTTGGTGCCTCCTATTCTCTACCTGTGGAATATAGTTTTAATCTCCTAAAGACTAATAATTTGGTCTAATTTCAGTTGTTGGGTTTAATGTGGGTGCTGAATGGTTGGGGGCTTATAATATACCGGAGGCCAGACTAGGCCCCTTCTGGCCTTAAACTCTGTGACCAGATTGAAATCCTAGGATTTCAGAAAACTGCACCCCAAATCTGCATTATTCAACGTCAGTCAACTCCTGCAGTTCAACCACAAGAAATCCTTTTGATTGGAAATCCCCTTCAAAAGTAAGAAACCTAGACAAAATGTAGAGGGTGCATTAGCCTAAGTTTTAATTTTAAAATTAGTTTTCCACTGTTCATTATGGAATTCCCCCTCCTCACCTCTGCCATCACCACAGACAAGGGACTTCTTTCCTTTAGCCAAAGACAAGTAGGTAGGGCTTACCTTCAAAACTACTTAGGAGACTCCTTGATTAACCAATATGGATCTGGTGAAATATAAATACCACTGCTTTTTATTCCTTGTGTGTGTCACAGAACAATTTCCAGGACAGTGTGAAGTTCTTCAGGGCCAAGAAATAAGATGTTATTACACCAGAGTTATGACGTCTGAGTTATAACACCAGACTCAGCTACCACTATGGGTATGCCTACACAAACATAAGAGATCACAGCATGGTTGGCCCAGGTCAGCTGACTCAGGCTGTGGGGCTAAAAACTGATGTGTCGACACATTCGGGCTCAGGCTGGAGCCCAAGCTCTGGGACCCTCTACTCTCGCAGGGTCTCAGAGCTCAGGCTCTAGCCCTGTGGTCCCCAAACTTTTTACCTTATGCCCCCCTCGGAGCCAAGAGTGGGGCTGTGGCTGCTGGAAGGGGGGGGGCATGCCACAGACAGGGGTAAGTGGGCTGAGGCTGGGGCTCAGAGTGAGTTCAAACCCTAACTATGTTCAGATAAGAATCTGGACACTTTTGATCTAGTCTTTCCCTAAGA
The DNA here is from genome assembly GCF_965140235.1 of Caretta caretta. Lineage (NCBI taxonomy): Eukaryota > Metazoa > Chordata > Testudines > Cheloniidae > Caretta > Caretta caretta. The sequence continues at coordinate 81,563,763 of NC_134207.1, read as the reverse complement.
ACACCCTAAAATATATTTGAAGATATAAAAATACATGCACACATCCTACACCCTTACACCCCAGACAAAATAAACCAATCTTCAGAGAAACAGACCTATGGAGGCACAGATGTCATTGTGCTCAGGTGCTTTTAATTAAAAAATTGCATTAAAATTTTAGTTCAATACTGACATTTAAGTTATGGGAAAGAGAAGGGGAACTGGCACCTCAAAAACAGTCATCCATCCCCCAGCCTGTGACTGGGGACAATCCTTAGCTCAATCCATAATGAAACATTGTAAAGAAAGCAAAAAGTTTCTGTGAGTCATGTCAGCTGTAATTGGAAGTTTCTTGGCTTGTGTTTTTACAGAATACCCTTACATTTTACTTGATAGAAAAAGGCTGAGGAAGTAGTAGCCATTCTGGTGATCAGCCCTGCCACAACCAAAGTTTTGCGAACTCTGCTCCTGGTAGACGGAAACATGCCACAGTTCTAGGCCCAGATTCAGGCGGTACTTAAGCACTTGTTTAACTAAGTACATGAGCAGTCCTGCTGCAGTAAAGCAAATGCTGAAGTACATTTCCATACAAGGTGCCCTAGATGGTAAAACTAGATTTGGACCCCTTCCATTTACAAACAAACAAACAGACACAGACATTTGCCACATGTTCAAGTTCTGTATGTTATTTGCTTACCTGAAACAGCGTCATAGAACTGTTCCTCACTAAGGATGCTCAGAGGCGGAGATCCTTTAACTAGAGACTGCTCTAATTCATGGTGTTCAGTGGCTAGTGTCTCTAGTGCTTCTGACAAGATCTTGTTTTTCTCCTGTTCATGCTCCAGTTTCAAATTCCTCACCTATAAGTAGACACATGTATGAATAGAATCTATCCTTCAAATAGCTTGGAGAGACACATTCTTGGGAGAGATGAGATTTTAGTTGGTCTTTGAACCAGTTATTTACAATAGAAACTGAAGTAGCTATAGCAGCCGTGTTGTGTTACTTGTGGATTAAATGAGCAATATTACAGGATAATTCTGTTCCCACATGATGATTTTTTGTCTCAGCATTTTTTAAACTATTGAAAAGTCTTTCAAAAAAGAGTTTAAGGTTTATATATCAGAATTCTGCAACGGACTTCAACACACAGCTATCTGACTGGCTGACGTTCCAAACAATTACTAAGTTTTAAATGATGTTTCCCAGATTTGTTTGTAGTCAGAATAAAAAAAAAAAGCCTGTTCTAGTGTTTAAACTGGATTCACATGCGGCAAGCCACTTCTACTGTTCTGCTCTAATTTGGGCCAATTAATATAATCCAATTGCATTTCTCAGCAGGTGTGAGTTACATAGGGGCAAATTATCAACATCTTAAAAATTGGAGTGTGTTAACCCCTAGAATTACCGTTTTCAAGTAAGTTAAGGAAGTGAAAGAGGTGAGATGAAAGGAGGGGAAAGTGTGACCGGCTGATTTATCTCCGATGTAATGCTCCTAACACCCCATTGTAAACTGTTCATAGAACAGCCACAAACTGACATGAGCAAGGAAACTGGGGGGGGAGGGAAGAGGGCAAGAAGAGACTGGCTAGCAGATGGGTTTTGCATTAAAAAAACCCCACACCTATTAAACCTTTGTTATTTTCCTGTGGTGCTACAAGCGTCACTGTCTTCTGAGCTCCAAGAATTACTAACATGAAAGCAGTAACATATCCCTCCTCTCCCTCCTCCTCCCTGTGCTATTCCCTCCTTTTCTTTCCTTTTAGGGGAAGATTTACACTTGGGCCTCTCCCAGAAAGCCTCCCCCGCCCCAACAAGCCCTCCACCTGCTGCCTTCCCTCCAATCCAAAGACTGCTTCAATCTTTGACTTTCTCCATCCCCCGCACCGCTTTTCCTCGAGATCCCCAGTGTAAAGGCATTCAGCTTCCCCTGCTACCGCCTTTCCCTCATTTCCTTCTCAGGGTCCCCTTCGTATCCCCCTTCGCAGCCCTCCCAGTTCTCACACGCAGTTAACTGAAACAGCATTGGAGCAGTTATAGTGACTCAGTTTCAGCTTATATTGTAAGCAAGAACTGCTTATGTACCAACATTAACTAAAATTATAAATAATCATAATTTTATACATGTAATTTACTTGCCTTCATGCTTTTTGTAGACTTTTTGCATCAATCTCTGCTTAAACAACAAAAGCTGATTAGGTCAGTTTCACTTTTGTTTATTGCCAAGTTCACTTTCAGCATCATTGTGCTACAATCTTTGGGTCTCAAACAAGGTAGCATGTTTGTTTAAAGTCAGCTGTGCCCACAATTTATAAAAAAAGATTCAATGCAACACTTCACTTGGGGGTATTTTAACAAAATGTACGTTAGTTTCCTTAAATTTCGCCAGTTGAATAGCAAGACTGTTAAGTTCTTAGGTAGGTGAAATGCTAAAGTTGCAACTTTACCCATGAAAAAGTGTTAGAAAGACATCTGAATACTTATTATAAAAGATTGCAAACTAAAATGTAGCCTCTGGTCTTTACCACAAGATAGTGATAAAGGGTAAAAATTTCAAAATGCATCCAAGTCCCATTTTCAAAAGTGATTTCGGCTCCTAAGTGCCTGTGTCAAATAAAACTTAAACAGCCCTTTTGAAAACTATCAAAAGTAATTAACTAAAGTGAATAAAATCCAGGAAGTCTCAACTAAAATGTTGTATTGTGAGAAGATTCCAGCAGCACCAAAGGATGACAGTTTGAGGAACAGTAGGTGCCATATGTGCTCCAAAACCAAGCCCAGGAATTGAGTTTCTTTTCTTTCACTGGTAGAGTCAGAATCTTAAAACAGCTCTTCTACAATCCTTTAGTCTGCTTGGTCATTCATGGAATGTTACTCATAATTGTGTAATGAGTACCATGCCCCAAAAGTGAATTCTCCTTTCTCAAAAATAGCCAGCTTTGCAGCAATAATGGTCTTCTTCCATAAATTGCCAGGCTTCACAGCTGCTGAACACTTATCCAAACAAATACTTAAAGCTCCTAATACCTAAATAAAGAGTTTCTCCCTTGTGGTCCTTGTAGCATTAGACAGCAGCTAAAGTAAACAAAGTGAGGAAAAAATTAGACTATTCAAGTCAATGTGACTGGAAGTTGAAAATTGAATTCCTTTGTTTTAAAAGTTAACTCAGAGGGAAAGGGAAGGAAAAAAAAATCTAATTTAAGATAAAATATGGGCCCCAATCTTATAAGTTTAATAAAGTGGGCAGATACCTATGTCCACACAGAGCCCCAGAATTTAAAGAAGTCCACCAGTTTGGAGCTCAGTGCAGGACAGGAGACTAAATGAGCAAGTCTTAAAGAGGAAGGATGACTTTCAATGAAAGAAGTTTCCAAAAAGCAGCTGAAACTCCATAGAACCTACATCCTATTTTAAAGTGAAAAAATTGGTTCTCCTTCCACTTTTAGCCTCTGATTCTTTTACTCTAATTGCAGTTCCCTTGTACGGCCTCCACATAATCTATATAAATGCAACCACCAATGGAAGATAAACTTCTTTGAAGCCTAACAGCCCTTCCCCCAAGTAAAAAATGCAATGTGTTTATTGGACCATTCATGCTCAGTGCTATTTTATTTTCTTCCCACTTGCTAATGACCAAGCATATTCTTTACTTCTCTTCTACAAGAGCACTTCCAGTGCGCCAACATTCACAAATCCACCTTGCGATAAGCTGCTTGCAAAGACAGGCAGGCTACTTTTCTTCAGAACTAAATGGGCCTGGTCCCCGATTCTACCAGCAGGAGTTAGAGCACTGCTCTAAGGCAAGCCACTCCCTTCCACTACATTCATTAAGTTCTTGCATATTTAAAAAAAACAAAACTCAACAAAACATAAAGCAACTGATTTTTCAATCATTTTGAACTCCAGCCTTCTGTAACGAAAGACTGCTTTGGTTCAAGTCTTACAAAATTGCCCATTTGCTATGTTGGTTCACAAAACTCAGTCCAAAATTCACATTTTGAGTGGAATGCAAATACAAAATACTGGCTGAGGATCAATGAAAGTAAGTGGACACTAATGACCATCCCTTTCCCCATCAAAGAGTCTGAAAAAGTGTCCCAATAAGTACTCATGAAGCAGCAGAAAAGCAAGGCAGAGCCTCCATTCCAATTTAGAGTTACTTTCCCACTACAGCATCTTCAGAGCCAAAGGCATTCCCACCCCCTGCCTCTCCAAGATTTATAAATAAGATTCTATTGGATATTACTAGCATTTCATTCAACTAGACTTTGCAGACAGACAAGGGAACATACTCAGCATGACAGTTTCCAGAGGAGTTTCCTTGTATTTATTTGTATCATTCTGTTTTGTGCAGTCTCATTCGCTTCCCTTCCACCTTTTGTTTTAGAGCAGTAAGAACAAGTTCAGTAGCTGCTTTTAATGTAATCTCACATTGGGATTGAAATGTTATCGATCTCCGTGCGTGCACAGTTCTGGAAACCCAGTCCAAGTACTAGAGCAATGTATCCCTACCATGCATTCCATTCATAATCTCTGTAAAGCGCAGTTTGTGCTAGAGTTGTAGCAGATCAAGAATACAGATTTCAACTATTTCCACTGTTGAATTATGAGAGTTTTGAGATCAGCGAGATGGGTTTAAGACAAGTTAACTATTTCAGTTAGGCTTTCTGTATTATGATATGGGGGTACAAGATTACAGTAACAGTTTGTAAATCTGATAGTTTCAACTAGTAACAATTAATCCATCTAGTTATCTCAGAAAGAATGACAATGATTTTACTGTGAGACTATGAACTGCACTACTCTGTCACTGCAATTTTTGTTAAAGTTTAATACCTACATGGTCTTCAGTTACATGGGTCAATAGGGCAGGGACCATCTTTTTATTCTGCGTTTGTACAGTGCCTAGTAAGCGCATTCCTCATCCATGACTGGGCTCCTAGATGCTATAGTAATACAAATAATAAATATACATACACCCATACCCACTGGGACAGCATAAGAACTCCAGTTACTAAACAGAAAATTCTGCAGCCTTCATTAGACTGAGTTCAAATTACAGCTGTAAGTGTGAAAAGGAAAGCTGCTGGGCCACAAAGACATTTTCCCTGAAACCTGCTGGTATTTAGAGCAGTTTGGATTAGACTGCTCTAATACAGTGCTCATCTTCCAATTCATATCATATATCCCAATTCAATACAGCCAATGCCTTATGTGGTATTTTATTTTCCAAGTTAATTTAAACTGAGGTCCATTAACAATGGCATATTCCAAAACAGGCAGAATCATACCACTGATCTTTGGGACTTCAGTGCCACAAATACATGGGATCATATAAGTGGCATGCTAGCACAGCTGCAAGCAGCCCTACGGAAGTACTGCATATCAACCAAGGCCTGAGGCAGCTGGAGAGGATGGACAGAGATGGGAAGGAAGAAATCTAGACTTGTCAGGAAAGAGAACTAGGCCAGCAGCTGTCAAAGATGGAGATGTGTAAAATAAAGTTTAAAAAAAAGAGCAAGACTTAATTTTTTGGCATTTCTGAAATATTACCTGTCTTTATGGAGTCAAGAGGGCAACATGGCTCATTTAATTTCGCTTTCTGAAAGAACACAATCTTAGACGAGTTAATAGAAGCTCTACATTTGGACATTCTGAATTGTGAAGGATCTTCTTCCTTCCCAAACATATTTCCCTAGAATTATCTATAGTAATGCCCAGCTTCAAAAAGCACATTATTATATTGTACTTTTCCAGGTATTCGTTGTCCAATCTTGTTTAGCAGTCTACCTAAAGTAGTATAGTCTACCATGACAGAACTTCTAGGTTCTCCGCTTATCTCTGCCACTTACTCATTGTGCTAGCTTGGGAAGAGTCTTTCAACTTTTCTTTCAGAGACAGTGTAAAAATACCCATCCTATATCAGAGAATAGCTGAGCCTTCATGTTTGTAACACACTTTAAAAGGCACTACAGAATGGCACATTAGTATAACAAAAAGATTGAAGCAGCTCCACAGCCAGACAGTATTCCTTCAAAGGCAAGAGTACCATTTCAGTACAAAGCCTCCATCAGCCAGAAAAAAAAATTGAGCCATCAAGGTAATTGTGTCTTCAGTTTCTCTTGAGATCTCAAAAAAAAAAAAAAATCTAGCAGTAAGAAATCGAGAGTCTTTTGGGAATACTTACTTACTACAGAGGGTAGATAACCCATGAGCACAGGAAAATTACTGCCCACTCAGCAAATGCTCTGTAACAAACACAAAAAGAGTAAGTTTTTGATCGCTGCTCAAATGCTACTTATTAGAGTCAGGTCACAATTGAAAAAAAAAGATAGGCTGCAAAATGGTGATGGAATGGCACAATTAAGGTTTGAGATCATGGAGCACCATGACTAGAAGCAACATTACACACCAGTGGATTACCAGCTTTCCGATGGAGGTACAGAATCAGTTTCTAGTTCTGGAGAAGTTCTGGTCTTTAAAACAGGTTGCTTGTTCTTTGGGTCAGCAGTTCTTTCTGGCACAAGACCCAGGCTTTATGGAAAATCTCAGAAGTTGGAACAACAGTGCTGAATCCATGTCCACCCACCAGGGTTTAGGAAAAAAAAAGTGTGTTTTTGTTTTTGTTTTTGTTTTTTTAAAACCTCCCTTTCCTCAATCTTCCCACCTTTAATCAATTTTGCCCTGTTGTCCACTTCAAGACTAGTTCTGATCATCAGCCCTTCAACTTGCAAGTTCTGCATTTCACCCTACTGCTGTTTGAGGAATACTATTAATTTACCAAAAAACATGTATTCCAATATACTGCATGCTATAATGGATAAGACCAACCCTTTGGACACACAGTGTAAGGTGAAAGTTTCATTTTTCTCTAGTTTCATTTTTTTATAACAAAGATTAATATTCTTTTGTTACTCATGCTAAAAATTTTAAATGTATTTCACCATATTTAGAACTGCTCATATATGGTTTTTAAGAAAGAAGCTTTTCTTTAGTTTCCCATTAAAAGCCAAAGTTTTCGCAGAAGACGTTTACCAAAATCAGAACCATCTTCCAGAATGAAAGTTCTTGCAGAAAATTTTTATTTTGATCTACAAAGCTAGTCTTTATTTTAAAGCGTTGCAGCCAGCTCCAGTCATATGCATCATGAACTTATGTAAAGCTACCAATACAGGGAACAGTAGGAATCAAAATAGGGGATTCTTTGACTTGTGATATTTAGCATTAAATATAAGATGACCACTGAGGAAAGTTTAAGAGTAAAGTTTAAGTCCGCCTTCAACCATAGAGCGATGTCTGAAACATGCACACAACTGTATGTTCCGTACAAAAAACAAACCCACACAACCGCTACAATGTGGCTCATTGTTTCCCTCGTGCCAGTTTCTCCCCGCATAGTCCAATTATTTTGGTCACTATCAGTTTGAACCAGCGTTGAGTAATTTATCATTCTACTACTTACAGCTTCCACATTTAACATTTGGTGTTACTTGCATCTATGCAGTTCTAGCTGTCTGTTCAAACCTAAGAAGTTCAGCTACATCTAGTGACTGACGTCTTTCAGTATCTTCCCCATTGATAAAATTATCGGAACCTTCCCAACATCCTCTGAGCAGCACAACTGTAAATATGTGGAGATTTCAAAGATGGCACAGAGTCCTTTCTTATTAACTAACATGTTTCTGAACATTAAGAGTCACATAAAGGTGCCCTGCAAAGTCAGTGGCATGATGAAGTGCTTTTAGATTTTCTACTGCATAAGTACATGACGGAGAAAGTTTGGTCTAGGTGTCTGCTGAAATGAAAGCTGAAGCCAGTTGTTACATATACAGCAGGATGCAGTTATAAATTTATACTGCAGGTACTCCTGGTTTTAAGCATAAGTTTGAGTTTCAGTAAAAGCAACTATTCTGACAGATAACAGAATCATAGAATGAAGACTTATCAGTGTAACAGTTTACATGGCATAGCAGAATTCATGGAGTATTAAGTCTTCCAGTACTGAAAAATACACTTTGAGAAAGCTTTCACCAACTTATTGCTTTAAATGGTAGCTTTCTCATAAGCTATCCCACTAACAATAAGGAAGATTACAAACCATCACATTGTGGCCTCACTCTGTCAAAGAAAGACAGCAAGAGCCTTTACTGACTCCAGTAAGTCCTCCTTGTAGCTTTTAGTAAACATTTTTTTCTTAAAACCATTACTGTCATGTTAGGCTTAAATAGAGACTGGGAGTGGCTAAGCCCTGGTCTACACTAGGACTTTAGATCGAATTTAGCAGCGTTAAATCGATTTAAACCTGCACCCGTCCACACAATGAAGCCCTTTATTTCGACTTAAAGGGCTCTTAAAATCGATTTCCTTACTCCACCCCTGACAAGTGGATTAGCGCTTAAATCGACGTTGCCGGCTCGAATTTGGGGTACTGTGGACACAATTCGATGGTATTGGCCTCCGGGAGCTATCCCAGAGTGCTCCATTCTGACCGCTCTGGACAGCGCTCTCAACTCAGATGCACTGGCCAGGTAGACAGGAAAAGAACCGCGAACTTTTGAATCTCATTTCCTGTTTGGCCAGCGTGGCAAGCTGCAGGTGACCATGCAGAGCTCATCAGCAGAGGTGACCATGATGGAGTCCCAGAATCGCAAAAGAGCTCCAGCATGGACTGAACGGGAGGTACGGGATCTGATCGCTGTTTGGGGAGAGGAATCCGTGCTATCAGAACTCCGTTCCAGTTTTCGAAATGCCAAAACCTTTCTGAAAATCTCCCAGGGCATGAAGGACAGAGGCCATAACAGGGACCCGAAGCAGTGCCGCGTGAAACTGAAGGAGCTGAGGCAAGCCTACCAGAAAACCAGAGAGGCGAACGGCCGCTCTGGGTCAGAGCCCCAAACATGCCGCTTCTATGATGAGCTGCATGCCATTTTAGGGGGTTCAGCCACCACTACCCCAGCCGTGTTGTTTGACTCCTTCAATGGAGATGGAGGCAATACAGAAGTAGGTTTTGGGGACGAAGAAGATGATGATGAGGAGGTTGTAGATAGCTCACAGCAAGCAAGCGGAGAAACCGGTTTTCCCGACAGCCAGGAACTGTTTCTCACCCTAGACCTGGAGCCAGTACCCCCCGAACCCACCCAAGGCTGCCTCCTGGACTCAGCAGGCGGAGAAGGGACCTCTGGTGAGTGTACCTTTTAAAATGCTATACATGGTTTAAAAGCAAGCATGTGAAAGGATTACTTTGCCCTGGCATTTGCGGTTCTGCCTTTGCAAAAGGTTTCTGGGGAGGGCAGCCTTATTTCGTCCTTCATGGTAGGACACTTTACCACTCCAGGCCAGCAACACGTACTGGGGAATCACTGTAGAACAAAGCATTGCAGTGTATGTTTGCTGGCATTCAACCAAAATCCGTTCACGCGGTGGGAGGAGGCAAAATGCGACCTTGTAACGAAAGCACATGTGCTATGTATGTAATGTTAACTTTCAAGGTTTACCCTGAAAGAGTGTAGCCACTGTTTTATAAAATGTGTCTTTTTAAATACCGCTGTCCCTTTTTTTTTCTCCACCAGCTGCATGTGTTTCAATGATCACAGGATCTTCTCCTTCCCAGAGGCTAGTGAAGCTTAGAAAGAAAAAAAAACGCACTCGCGATGAAATGTTCTCCGAGCTCATGCTGTCCTCCCACACTGACAGAGCACAGACGAATGCGTGGAGGCAAATAATGTCAGAGTGCAGGAAAGCACAAAATGACCGGGAGGAGAGGTGGAGGGCTGAAGAGAGTAAGTGGCGGGCTGAAGAGAGTAAGTGGCGGGCTGAAGACAGGGCTGAAGCTCAAAGGTGGCGGCAGCGTGATGAGAGGAGGCAGGATTCAATGCTGAGGCTGCTGCAGGACCAAACCAGTATGCTCCAGTGTATGGTTGAGCTGCAGCAAAGGCAGCTGGAGCACAGACTGCCACTGCAGCCCCTCTGTAACCAACCGCCCTCCTCCCCAAGTTCCATAGCCTCCACACCCAGACGCCCAAGAACACGGTGGGGAGGCCTCCGGCCAACCAGCCACTCCCCCACAGAGGATTGCCCAAAAAAAAGAAGGCTGTCATTCAATAAATTTTAAAGTTGTAAACTTTTAAAGTGCTGTGCTTAAAGTGCTGTGTGGCATTTTCCTTCCCTCCTCCACCACCCCTCCTGGGATACCTTGGTAGTCATCCCCCTATTTGTGTGATGAATGAATAATGAATGCATGACTGTGAAGCAGCAATGACTTTATTGGCTCTGCAAGCAATGATTAAAGGGAGGAGGGGAGGGTGGTTAGCTTACAGGGAAGTAGAGTGAACCAAGGGGCGGGGGGGTTCATCAAGGAGAAACAAACAGAACTTTCACACTGTAGCCTGGCCAGTCATGAAACTGTTTTTCAAAGCTTCTCTGATGCGTACCGCGCCCTCCTGTGCTCTTCTAACCGCCCTGGTGTCTGGCTGCGCGTAACCAGCAGCCAGGCGATTTGCCTCAACCTCCCACCCCGCCATAAACGTCTCCCCCTTACTCTCACAGATATTGTGGAGCACACAGCAAGCAGTAATAACAGTGGGAATATTGGTTTCGCTGAGGTCTAAGCGAGTCAATAAACTGCGCCAGCGCGCCTTTAAACGTCCAAATGCACATTCTACCACCATTCTGCACTTGCTCAGCCTGTAGTTGAACAGCTCCTGACCACTGTCCAGGCTGCCTGTGTACGGCTTCATGAGCCATGGCATTAAGGGGTAGGCTGGGTCCCCAAGGATACATATAGGCATTTCAACATCCCCAACAGTTATTTTCTGGTCTGGGAATAAAGTCCCTTCCTGCAGCTTTTGAAACAGACCAGAGTTCCTGAAGATGCGAGCATCATGCACCTTTCCCGGCCATCCCACGTTGATGTTGGTGAAACGTCCCTTGTGATCCACCAGAGCTTGCAGCACTATCGAAAAGTACCCCTTGCGGTTTATGTACTCGGCGGCTTGGTGCTCCGGTGCCAAGATAGGGATATGGGTTCCATCTATAGCCCCACCACAGTTAGGGAATCCCATTGCAGCAAAGCCATCCACTATGACCTGCACATTTCCCAGGGTCACTACCCTTGATATCAGCAGATCTTTGATTGCGTGGGCTACTTGCATCACAGCAGCCCCCACAGTAGATTTGCCCACTCCAAATTGATTCCCAACTGACCGGTAGCTGTCTGGCGTTGCAAGCTTCCACAGGGCTATCGCCACTCGCTTCTCAACTGTGAGGGCTGCTCTCATCTTGGTATTCATGCGCTTCAGGACAGGGGAAAGCAAGTCACAAAGTTCCATGAAAGTGCCCTTACGCATGCGAAAGTTTCGTAGCCACTGGGAATCGTCCCAGACCTGCAACACTATGCGGTCCCACCAGTCTGTGCTTGTTTCCCGAGCCCAGAATCGGCGTTCCACAGCATGAACCTGCCCCATTAGCACCATGATGCATGCATTGTCAGGGCCCATGCTTTCAGAGAAATCTGTGTCCATGTCCTGATCACTCACGGGACCGCGCTGACGTCGCCTCCTCGCCCGGTATCGCGTTGCCATGTTCTGGTGCTGCATATACTGCTGAATAATGCGTGTGGTGGTTAATGTGCTCCTAATTGCCAAAGTGAGCTGAGCGGGCTCCATGCTTGCCGTGGTATGGCGTCCGCACAGAAAAAAGGCGCGGAACGATTGTCTGCCGTTGCTCTGACGGAGGGAGGGGCGACTGACGACACGGCTTACAGGGTTGGCTTCAGGGAGCTAAAATCAACAAAGGGGGTGCCTGTACATCAAGGAGTATTTCAGGCAGGACTGCACGGAGGGTTCCAATAAGAAATGGTGCACCTAAGTTATCGTTGTTATTGGAACAAGGAGGTTAGCCTGGCCTCTGATTGATACATGGCTAGATTTACCTCGCTGCACCTTCTCTGTGAGTGACTGCAGTGTGACCTAGAGGAATGAGTCCCCTAGACAGGGGAGGAGGCAAATGAGTACAAAACAAATCTGGTCTATTTCTTGTTTTGACCCACTCCATCTATCTTTTACATCTTTGGCTGGCAGCAGACGGTGCAGAAGGACTGCATGCCATCCACATCTCATGGCTGCTCGGCAGAAGATGGTACAGTACGCCTGCTAGCCATCCCCATCTCTTGCCTGCCTGGCAGAAGATGGTGCAATACGACTGCTAGCAATCCTCATCTCTTGCCTGCCTGGCAGAAGATGGTACAGTACGACTGCTAGCAGTCCGTATCGCCTGCCTGCTCACCATAAGACGGTTCAATAGGACTGACTGCAGGACTAAAGAGAATGACCTGGTCAAGTCACTCCAAATGTAGTCCCTGCGCCCATGTCTGCCCAGGCGCTCCCAGCCGACGCGGCCAGGAGCACCTCGGACACGATGAGGACGACTACCAGTCGTATTGCACCGTCTGCTGCCAGAAGGCAAGGGGTTACTGCTACTGTGCAGCAAAGCCGTACCGCGTCTGCCAGCACCCAGGAGACATAGGGTGACGGTTACCTGAGCGGGCTCCATGCTTGCTGTGGTATGGCGTCTGCACAGGTAACTCAGGAAAAAAGGCGCGAAATGATTGTCTGCCCTTGCTTTCACGGGGGGAGGGAGGGAACGGGAGGCTGACGATATGTACCCAGAACCACCCGCGACAATGTTTTAGCCCCATCAGGCATTGGGATCTCAACCCAGAATTCCAATGGGCAGCGGAGACTGCGGGAACTGTGGGATAGCTACCCACAGTGCAACGCTCCGGAAGTCGACGCTTGCCTCGGTACTGTGGAAGCGCTCCGCCGAGTTAATGCACTTAATGCACTTAGAGCATTTTCTGTGGGGACACACACACTCGAATTTATAAAACCGATTTCTAAAAAACCGACTTCTATAAATTCGACCTTATTCCGTAGTGTAGACATACCCTTAGTCATTATGCAAGGTAGCCTGTTTCCTCTTGTTTTTTCCTACCCCCCCCCCCCCAGATATTCTGGTTTAACTTGGATTTAAACTTGGAGAGTGGTCAGTTTAGATGAGCTATTACCAGCAGGAGAGTGAGTTTGTGTGTGTATGGGGGTGGGGGGGAAGTGAGAAAACCTGGATCTATGCAGGAAATAGCCCGACTTGATTATGTAAAGAGTTGTCACTTTGGATGGGCTAGCACCAGCAGGAGAGTGAATTTGTGTGGGGGGGTGGAGGGTGAGAAAACCTGGATTTGTGCTGGAAATGGCCCACCTGTTGATCACTTTAGATAAGCTATTACCAGCAGGACAGTGGGGTGGGAGGAGGTATTGTTTCATATTCTCTGTGTGTATATAAAGTCTGCTGCAGTTTCCACGGTACACATCTGATGAAGTGAGCTGTGGCTCACGAAAGCTCATGCTCAAATAAATTGGTTAGTCTCTATGGTGCCACAAGTACTCCTTTTCTCATTACTGTCATGTTGGTATAAACCAGTGTATTGAAACGTGGAGCCAAAATTGTCGTAATCCATCATGCTTTGTTGCAATAATCAGTTCTTGCTCAGAGAGATGCCTGCTCAACTCTGATAACATTTACTGTTTACTCATTTCAGAGAGAAATTTATAGAAAGAATAGTTGTGTGTCACTAACAAGTGACTTATGCTGCTACTAATGGGTACACTTCGAAAACACAAAACAAGATGTTGGGTGATTAATCAAGGAGGTAAGCTGAGCACATTGACGACAGGTAAAATGTTACAGAGACTGTATTACAAAAGCGCATCTTGGTCTGCATCATGGAAATATGGCCGATCGATACCATAGGCTCAGGGTTAGCTCACCACATCGTGCCCAGGATACTTTAGTCAATACAACTAGGAAAACTCATTAGGCAAGGATGATACTCCTTTCCCTTCCTGGCTCAAATGCAGGAAATACTCACTTCAAATCGAAAGTTTCTTCAGTACATCCACCTAATCTGTAAATCCAAAAAACTAATCCAGGAATCCTGACAATCTACATCACCTCAGCCTGATCCAAAGCTCACCGAAGACACCACAAGCTTCACGTGATAGAAACACACAGGCGATAAATTTCACAAGACTCTCACTGGAGATTTGCCCCACTAGGCAGCTGACACTTCTGAAACAAAGCCCCAAAGTTTCCTGCAGGAACTCTCCACAGCCTTGCAAACAGCCTTTCTATATGCAGTCTGCTATACCCTGACCTGGAATTCAAGAACCAACCCCTTCCCTTGTGGGGTTCATTTCCTTTCCCAGGTGGATAAGGTCTCTCCAATTGTAAACAAGCTATCACCGTGGCCCACCCCAGCAGTTTAAAGTAACCCTACTAAGTCCTAAAGTTTATAGAAAAAGGTCTAAAAGACACCAGAGTGCTCTCAATCACTGCACCTACTATTATGCTGATAAACCACTTTTGCCCAGAAATTGCAAGAGGCTCAGATTGGGGCCAAGATGCATCTCAGTCAGCTTGCTATCAATCTGAATAAAACTGAGGTGATAATGGTGTGTTTAGGGAGGCACCTAGAGGATTTGACTGAGGTTAGTTAGCATCACTCCTTCAACTGAGGCCACATTTATGGCCAAAATTCACCATTTAGGGGACTGGTGTATTCCTAGTTTCTAGATTATCAATATTTCAGTGACCAAGATTTTCCCCTCACCCTCATTTATCTCTGGAAAGGAGACTGACCATTCCTCTTGGACATGGACCTTGCTATCATAATCCCTACCTTTCACATTTATACTTGATTACTGCAATATGTTCTACTGCAACTTCTGAACAGGTTTAAGTTAGTACAAAATACCAACTGTGTTTTGAACTGCGTAGCCCTCTGGGAGCTTGTGACCACACTGCTCCACAATCTGAACTGGTTGCAATTCATGTATTTGTTTTGAACTAAAAAAAAGTCATATGGCCTGGGACCATTCTCTCCTTGCAAGATCCTATTTCAGTCAATATCAGCAAGAGTACTGGAACTCCTCTGGTATACAAGAGGGAGCTGCTATCAGCAGGACATTTTCCAAGAAGGTTCTGTGACCGAAATTCACCCCAACCATCCCTGCAGGAGTAATACACCCCATAGTCTGTTGAGAGCCAGGGCGAAGCAAAGGCCATCTTTCCAGAAAGCCTCTGGGAAGGCTGAAATAGCTTGGGTTAGGAAACTGATTTGTTTCATGTTTTCTGGCCTTGCAGTTGTATTTAGGGGAAGAACTGCTGTTTTGATTCTACAGTGGTTTTTGCATTGTATTTCTAATCAACAGTATGGGTGTCAAGTCTGGGATAGGAACTCTTGCATGCTTATCAAAGTCAAATAAATAATCACACAGACCCTTTTCAGAAGGTTTGTTTTTTTTTAAATTAGAGATTTGCAGTGGGTACACATGTAGCCATGTCCCCCTTCAGAGTATTTTTGCACTTGCCTTTTATTTAGATGACTGAGTTGCTGGAGGAGAGGTTCAGCAATATACAAAAACTCTAATCTGGGGTTAAAACCAGTGATAGAAGATGCCAAAATAGTGCATTCTTCCCCCATTCTATTTACTCCAGTCTTTTTAGTCACATACTGATTAGCCAAAACACTAAGACTCATTCAAAATGAATCAATTTTGTCCATTTCCAATTAGTATTTTATTGCTATGCTATTTTGAGTTGAACTGAAATCAATACGGTTGGTGCTCAACTACACAGTACCTTTGCCAAAAATCTTTGTACATCACTTATGCCAGCACATCTTTGGGAAGTAGTGTTTTGTTTTCACGTAACTTGCTGCAGAACCAGAAGCGAGTTAAAAAAAAGCAAAAAGCAGCCCTTACAAAATGAGACCCCCTTCCTTCAACACACTACACCCATGAATAACCTCATGCATCAAACAGTAGCATCAGTGGAACTGTTCACATGCATAAGATTACATGTTAAGCATTAAACAAGGTCAAAGGTCATAGGTCATAAGCTTTAAAAGATTTTCAGTGATGGTAGGGTGAATGAAAGGGATGCCTGTGAGAATGAAATGTTAATTTTTACCCACAAAAGGTGTAAGATCTAAAAAAAATCCCTTGACACTGCACCTTTTAAACTGGTAACATTTCCTTTCTGATTTTAAGATTTTGTAAGTTTAACAAAATAAAAGGAGCATTAAGAACAAGCTATATTTCCCTTAATACATTTAAATTTTCAAAATATCAACGACTGCAGTTATCAGAAACATTTTCCCCTTTCGTCCCTGATGAAAATGAAATAGTTCTGTCCACTTATTTCAACATTACTTGTTGATGCTTTTCCTGTCCAGGCAGCTATCAGGTTCTTTTGCTGATTTTGACTAACTCCTCCACCCACAAAGAAAGAAAAGGAAAAAAAAAATGCTTCTGCACAGTGATTTGAGCATCATTACTAGAGATGTGTTTAAAGTTTTAGAGTAAATGGCGCAAGACTGGCTGCTTTCAATGACATCCTACCTGTAAATTTAGTTCTCAGCACTGCAAGTTCCAGATTCTGAAGCCTCATTAATTACTTATGAAGGCTGGCCAATGTTATAAAAACTGTTCCGTAGCCAATGTTGCACATTTCTTAATCTTTTATAGAAGTGTGTGTTTGAAAACATTTAGTTTGAGGCTTTATTTCCATGGTACAACTTGCTGGTTTTATTATATATCTTTGGTAATTGGGGAAGTCTTAAGAAAGATCACGTACCATGAGCCAACTGACCATTTATCATACTCCCAGATATTCCAAATAGTCCATCCTACAGCCACTCTGTAGGATGGAGTTGTTCCCCATGAACTCGTGTGGATGTGGGAGATGGTGTTTTTTGGGGGGAGAAGGAGGGACAGCTCTGGGATGGTTTTTTACAGTCCAAACAGTCAGCTCGTTACTTGCATGAAATTTCCATTGAAGCCACTAGGCATAAAGTTTGGCTCTTAACCTACGTGAGGCCATTAGATCTGGAAGACGTAAGAGCATTCAAAGAAAGAACATTTATAGTTGTATCCCTACTGTGATATTTCGTTTGCGCCATTCAGATAATCAATTTTCACTCTAGTTTCTAGTCAGTTTCACCTAGTAGATATATTTGAACAAACACCCAAAAAGCTTCAATTAGAGATTAGCTGCAATTTTAACAGAAGAATTTCTACTGGATAAGTGCCACACCATATAATTACCTCCACAAAAGTCATGCCTGTTGGCAGTTTAAGTAGACAGGAAACGGTTGGTGGACATGGAGACTGAATTACTCCTTAGCTAAAGAGGTGGCCCTTGTAAGGTCAGGGTGGAGCACATGAGCAGAAGGGTGTGAGGAAGCCTGCACTGTTATATCTGTTTGTAATGGAGAAATTCTGTCTCCAGAGCTGTCAAACCAACAGTTGTCATCAGCTGTTGAGTAAGAGAGCCAACTGCATTTGAGAGTACTCAAATACAACAGATAAAGCTAAGTTTACAGTGGGAATGCTCTTCTTACCCTTGCTGTCCAGGATATTCATGACAAAATGTGAATACGCTAATATTTTAAGACAAAACCTTCAGGTCATTGCTCATTTGCAGCCATATTCTGCCCTCAATTTTCACACAACGTAAGTGACACTTTGTTTGTAGATTGCTGATCGGCTCTGCCCATGTAACAATGCCGTCATCCACCTTTTTGGTGCAAGACCAAAAAACATTTATTCACAGAAGTGTATGACTTAGTTTAAATCTTTTAACAAGCAAATTAAATAAAGAGTGGCATAAGTGCCCTTTACCCACATAGCTTTTACAATTTACTGAAAGGTATTGTGATGGGGCAAGGCCAGACGGCTATAGAAAAGCAGTGGGAGATAGATATATTAGCTCCAGGCTAAACAAATCCCTGGTACCAGGTAAGTGAAATGGCAGCTGCTCCAGGTCAATTAAGACACCTGGGGCCAATTAAGAACTTTCCAGAAGGCAGGGAGAATGCTAGGTTGATTGGGACACTTGAAGCCAATCAAGGGCTGGCTGAAACTAGTTAAAAGCCTCCCAGTCAGGTGGGTGTGCATGTCAGGAGCTGTGGGAGGAAGTTGTGCTGTTGGAGAGACTGAGTAGTACACACCATATCAGGCACAAGGAAAGAGGCCCTGAGGTAAGGGTGAAGTGAGGACTGCTATGGGGGAAGTAGCCCAGAGAATTGTACATGTCATGTTTCTAAAAGATCAGCTACCATAGCTGATACTATTAGGGTCCCTGGGCTGGAGCCCGGAGTAGAGGGTGGACCTGGGCTCCCCCCCACCTTTGCCCCCTGATTAATCACTGAGACTGGGAGACAGAGACTGTGCAAGGAAGGATAACTTCTCCTCACCTCCCTCGCTGGCTTATGATGAAAATGGCTCAGTAGACTGACCCTTGTCTCTAGAGAGAGAAGGGTTAGGTGGAGGGTCACAGTGAGCCTCTGAGGCTAGCGAAATCCGCCAGGAAACGCAGGACCCACGGCGGCAAGGACAGAGCTTTGTCACAATATTTGGCTGTTAGAAATATATAAAAATATGTTTTATGAGGGTGATGTGCACAAACTAAAATAACGATTTTCAGAATTTACGCAGTTCTACCATTTGTGAGTAATCTAGTATTCACCAGCTATGCCATTAACAATACCTGCAATGACTCAAATCAGAATTAAAAAATATAGTTCTCAGAAGACAAGGTAATAATTTGGAAAGGCACAACAGTAATATTTAGAACCACATTTTAAGATATAAAAGACTTAAAGTTTAGTCATATTCCAGCTGTAACAAAAAAGTTACCAAGTGCACACTGCAGGAACTTGAGCTAAAGCAGACAACAGGCCAAATTCTGCACTGATTTGCACCTTGTGCAATGCTATAGGCTTTGCCAGGGTTAAATTGAATACTTAAGTCCACACAGTGGTTGTGTGTGAAGAGGCAAGCTGGAGGTCACAGAGACTGAAAGGCCCGCTTTTTGAAGTCCAGCAAAGTTCTGACATGCCTTTTCCTGATTGCCCAGCTTGGCACCCACACTTAGCAGCTCTCCACTGTTGCGTGCAACTGCCCAGCAACCATGCCGGCCGGCTGCGCATGCCAGACATGCTCTGGCTTGGAGTAGACAGGAGATGATGGATTTCCTGGGCCTGTGACGAAGAGCTGTGCTTGTACAGCCTCTATGGATGAGCTGTACAAGCAGATTCCACAGGGGAGGCAGGAGAAGGGGTATGACAGGGACAAGCAGCAATGCCACATGAAAGCAAAGGAACTGTGGCAGGCATAGCAGAAGGCCAGGGAGGCCCAAAGTCAGCCCACTGTAAAAGCATCAGGTCTGTAACTTAGCAAAGAGCTGCATGCCACACTTGGCAAAGACCCCACTGCCATCCCGCAGAGCACTGTGGATACCTCTGAGGAGCCCAAGCCACAGGCCCTTGGTGTGAACAGCAAGGATGAGGAAGAGGATGGGGGACATCCAACCTGGGAGTCCAGCTATGGTGCGAGCCAGGATCCATTTGAGACTCCACTGCAGCCCAGTCAGTCAAGCATGGGGTAGCCCAATGCAGGGGAAGGAATCTCAGGTAAGCGTGTAACTGCATTTCCCATTACAATGATGTACTAATGGCACCCCCACCTTTACAGGGCACAGCTATCAACTCTTCATTAAACGTATTCATTCTAGAAGAGGTAGCAGTACAACCAAGAGAGGTAGAGAGTTATCTGCTTTTCATATCCCTGCAGAGTCAGGCTAGAGGGGCCATCCAGAGCAGTTTATGCACACAGGGATGTCCACTGAAGTCTCCTGAGACATCTTGATGAAACCATCATGGAGGTGCTCTGCAATCCTCTCTCTCCGTTTTCTAGGGATGGTAGCCTCGTTTCTCCCTCTGTGGAGGAACACTTTCCCATGCCTGTCAGCAACAACTTTGGCAGTCACCACTGCAGTAAACAGATTAGCAGCATACGGGCCAGGGCAGCTTTGTGATGCCAGCAGCAACAGTGCTCTGTGCCTTTGTTACCCTCGGGAGAGAGAGATCAGCTAGAAATCACCACTGCCGGTGGAAAATGATGCCAGTATTCAGTACCATTGCCCTATACTCAGAGTTTCATGCAATCAATGACACCAATTTTTTAAAAAGGCTCCAGAGGCGATCCTGGCAATGACAAGCTAGACAGCCTAACTTCAGTACCAGGCAAATTGGTAGAAAGTATAGTAAAGAACAGAATTATCAGACAAACAATTTGTTGGGGAAAGTGTCAACATGACGTTTGTAAAGGGAAATCATGGCTCACTAACACGTTAGAATTCTTTGGGAGGAGGGGGTGTCAAACATATGGACAAGTGTGGTCCGGTAGATATTGTGTATGGACTTTCTGAAAGCCTTCAGAAAGGTCTCTCACCAAAAACTCTTAAACAAAGTGAGCAGTCATGGGATAAGAAAGAAGGTCCTCTCATGGATCAGTAACTGCTTAAAAAAGACAGAAAACAAAGGGTAGGAATAAGTGATCAATTTTCACAGTGGAGAGAGGTAAATAGTCTGGTCCCAGTACAGATCCTGGAGGGATGTGTGTTGTTCAAAATATTCATTAATGATCTGGAAAAAGGGGTAAAGAGTGAGGTGACAAAATTTGCACATAAGTATCTTGAGTAATTTTGTAAGTTCAAAGCAGACTGAAGAGTTACAAAGGGATCTTACTAAACTGGGTGACTGGGCAACACAATGGCAAATAAAAATTCAATGGTGATAAATGCAAAGTAATGTACCCTGGAAAACAATCCCAGCTATACATACAAAATGAGAGAGTATAAATTAGTGATTATCACTCAGGAAAGATCTTGGCTTCATTTATGGATAGTTCACTGAAAATATCCACTCAATGTGCAACAGCAGTCAAAAAAAAAAAGCTAACAATGTTAGGAACCATTAGGAAAGGAATAGATAAAACAGAAAATATAATAATGCCACTATATAAATCCATGGTATGCCCACACCTTGAATACTGCTTGCAGTTGTGGTCACCCCATCTCCAGAAAGATATATTGGAATTGGAAAAGGTACACAAAGGCAACAAAAGTGATTAAGGGTATGGAACAGCTTTGGTGTGAGGAGAGATTAACAAGACTGGGACTTTTCAGTTTGTAAAAAGACAACTAAGAGGGGATATGACAGAAGTCTATACAATCAAGACTGGTGTGGAGAAAGTAAGTGTTATTTACTCCTTCACATAACAAGAACCAGGAATCACCCAATGAAATTTGTAGGCAGCAGATTTAAAACAAACAAAGGAAGTATTCCTTCAAACAACACAGTCAAACAGTGGCACTCATTGTCAGGTGATGATGTGAAGGCCAAGACTAAAAGCAGGGTTAAAAGAAGAACTAGGGGCTTTTCTTCACATACAGCGCTATTGTAGTGATTTAGTGAAGACACTCCTATGCCAATGGGAGAAGCTCTCCTGGCAGTGCAGTTAATCCACCTCCCTGAGAGGCGCTATCTATGGGAGTGGGAGAAGTTCTCACGTTGACATAGTATGGTCTAAGTGTAGGGTTACGGTGGTATAACTACACCACTCAGGTATGGATTTTTCACACTCCTGAGCCACAGTTATGCAGATGTAGGTTTGTAGTGCAGACCTGGCCTAGATAAATTCATGGAGGATAGCTCCATCAATGACTGTCAGCCAAGAAGGGCCAGGATGCACCCCCATGCTCTGAGCATCCTTAGCCTCTGACTGACGGTGGACAACATGGGATGGATCACTTGATTGCCTGTTCTGTTCATTCACTCTGAAGCATGTGGCATTTGTCACTGTTGGAAGACAGGATACTGGACTAGATGGCCCATTGGTCTGACCCAGTTTGGCCATTCTTATGTTCACTGAGCAATTCCCTCATCCCAGCAGGCCACACTCACCGTGGCTGGAGCTGTGAGGGGCACCAGGCACAAGCACTCCAAAACAGAAGCGTCAGTAAGCATGTCTTGTTAAAATGTCAGGGGAGCAAGGGAATGGAATTCTGACTCAACTTTCACTTTCCATTGTAACTAGATTGACAAGGATATCTGTTTTACCTGCAGCTGGTGCTGCAGCAGCCTTGAGGGGGTTCCTACGCCACACCGTGAAATCCCTGAGCCAGATGAGGAGGGGGGAAAAAGGGAAAGAAAAGACGACGACTCCGGAGGACATGTTCTATGAGAACCTGCATCAGAACATGAGCAAAGGGCTTGGAGGGTGAACACTGCAGACAGCCTGGAGAAGAAAAGATTAGAGAGGAGAAAGGCCCAGATGTTCCATCAAGAAAAGGAGAGGGAGATCCACCAGGACATAAATGGTGCTTCTCTGGCATCAAAACACAGATGCTGCAGACTCTGGTGGCCCTACACATTCAAAAATCCCAGCCTTTCCTCCCTTTACAGTCCACGGATAACTCCATTACAGTACCTCCCTACACCCCCCCCCCCCGGCAACATTCCACATAGTATTAGAGGCCACATTCCTACCTCTACCACTCTACCCCAGGGGACATTAAGGACAACCACAGCTTCACATACAGCAACTGTAGCTTTTACAGGCTGGTGTAAGTGTAGGTAAAATGGGGAAAGAGGCATGCCCTCAGGTTCTCAAGGGGAAAGGCTGGAATGGAGGAAGACCCCCCCCGCCCACTCCTAACAGAACTACTACTACTAAAACTAGAACTATAAACTACTGAGAAACTACACTAGAAAGCATGGGAAAACGAGAACTTGTACACAAGCCACTCGCAGTACGTCAACCGTCACAGGCAGTAAGAAGGAACTGAGGAGGGGCCAGGTTGGCAGGGTCATATATTGAGCGCCATGAAGGCGCCACTCCAGGGGGCTCCACAACCAACCCAATGGGAGTTGCTGGGTGAAAACTTTCCGCCAACTGTGCATGCGGTGCACGCACACCCGACTGGAATGGACGTGAACAAGCACTCAAAGAAGCAGCACACTTTCCATGGTGCACCCCTCTGCATCGAGAAGCACTCCTGACGAATATGTGCAGCACCAACGCAAGGAGCCAGTTATGGATGTGCACAAAGTGATACACTAACCGAGGCTACTTTATGTCAACGTAACTTGAGTCAACCAAAGGTTGTAGTGTAGGCTTAAGTGTTAATATATTTTGTGCCTTTGGCCGCCATTCTTCCCATCTTGAGCTACAAATAGTTCTGTTCACTCCAGAGGAGAGGGGTTCTGTATTCTACAGATTGTTTAGTCTCTGCTTGCAGAACCAGATTCTCCAAAACCACATTCCTTAAGCTGTTTGGGCCTTTATGAGGTCACAACTGTACACCAACTCCAAGATTTCGTTCCAAGGTTCTAGCCATAAAATGCTGTGGGGATATTTTGTCGTTTGTTAATGTGGGGAGAGGAAAGATATTTACCTGGGGCAGCCTGTGGGGAACAGAAGTGAAGCAAGGAGAAGAATAAGAGGCTACATTAAAGAAAAAAAGACAGTTTTTAACCATCCTTTAAACTCCAGAATCCTGTGTAAAGCAGTTCCTAGTGAAACATTGCATGAATTCCATGGGACTGTTTAATAATGGAATAAAACTAACAAGCCATACTCCATCAGCAATAAGCCACTCCAGTATGTGCATTAGTAAGCAGCTAATGCACTAGAGTGGCTGAGGGCATTTTCCCTTCAGTCTCATATCTCAAGTTGATCAAAGCCAGATTTAAACTAGCCTGTGTGAAAGTTTGTCTCACCCACAGAATTCCACTGTGGTTAAACAGCTAGAGATGCTGAATCTTGCTGATAGAAATTATATGCAAACACACCACCTAGTACAGTCAAAAATCAAATTGCTGAGAGAAGACAACTTTTTTTTCCCCTTAAATCAAAACTCATTCTTCAAAAAAAAAAAAACAATGAAAAAACGTTGCATCAACTGAGCTTTTGGCAAGGGGGTAACAATCAGAGTTTGCATTTTAACTATCAAAACAGAAGCATAACAGTTATTTATATGACAGTAGCACCCAGTCACAGGTCAGAACCCCATTGTGTTAGGCACTGTATAAAACAAGGATCTCTGCTCCAAACAACTTACAATAGCAATAGTGCACTGCAAGTATAAGTCTTTAGCCTCTTTGAGTGTGGGGGGGAGAGGGAGGTGTGCTTTCCTATGCTAATGCCCTATTTACCTGATGGAAATTTAAAATTATCTTGTAGTGCCAAGTAATGCTGGTAGCTACACAGTATTTTTTTTTTTTTTTATATAAAGTGAGTAAAGAAATATGAAACATGTATAATGGTACCAAGAGAAAAACAAAATATATAATGGCACCAGACTTTGACTGTGCAACTGCATACTGAACAGGTTAGACTGACCGTGTATCCTAGTGGACAGACCATCAGCTGTTCTGCACACAGCTCACATACTTTAAACCTGGTCCAGGCACACAGGCTTGGAATCAGAAGAACATTCCTCAACCACCCTACTTAAGGCCTTGGGCTTACTGGACTTCAGCAACTCTCTCCCCTTAATTATGTGAAGGAGGAAAGAGGATCCCTCTAACATGGCTAGTTTTCCCTTTCTCAGGACATCGGTGAGAAGAAAAAATTTTAAGCTCTCCTGCAGGGGTGGAAGAGAATATTACATACCATGCTGTCAGGACACACTTTATAAACACTTGGAGCCAACAAGATGTGTGCTCAGCTTCACCCTTATGCCTCTTCTCACATGTAGTAGTCCATTTCCTCTCCCTCCCACTCATCTGTCTTTCAGACTAAACTCTTTGGGTAGCGGGAACCAGGTGTTCTTTTAAGTATTCATATCCTCAGTACAAGGAGCACCTCCCATGCCTGGAGCCTTTGGGCACTAATATAATACATTAGTGATAAGCTTTTTTGTAAGGCTTATCTCATCAATAACTGTCCTCCCATACCATATAGGTGTGGCACTCTTTGATGTATGTAGTTACCTTTTTGATATAACCCACGGTGTGAATTTAAACCAATATGGTTAACCAGGTTAACTGCTTATGTTGACACTCATTCTGGTATAATAAAAAAAATATTCGCAAAAAGAAAAGGAGTACTTGTGGCACCTTAGAGACTAACCAATTTAGTCTCTAAGGTGCCACAAGTACTCCTTTTCTTTTTGCGAATACAGACTAACACGGCTGTTCCTCTGAAACCTGTCAAAAAAAAATATTGTTCTTTAATTCAGTTTGTCACTTGAGAAAAGGGGTTTATCTACTTACTGAAAAAAGTGACTCCTCTAGAAAAGCCTCCAGATTGGGATGTGGCAGGGAATGTTATATCAGTAGGATTACACTGGTGTAACGAGATGAGTATTACTGGTAAAACTTGCTGAAGCCGACAAGCCCTAATTCAGATTGCAAACCCTAATGGTAGGGACTTAAACTTTGCATTCAGCATGGTGATATTGTATGACATGGACTATGATAGGAAGAACCTTCAGATCTAACAGACAACAGCAGAGAAGCCAGCTGTATATCAGAACATTTTAGTTGTATCAAAGGTCCCAGTCAGTGTCAAATGTTTTCAGCCTAAAGAAAACATATGACTCTTACTCTAAAGGGGCAAAGGAGGCACAATATCTACTTTGCAGCAGATTTTTAGTCCTGTTCTATCCCTTTTGCTGTGCTCAGGTGGTGGAAAGAGAGCAGAAGTGATCTGCAAGTTTCCCACTGGGTGCAAGGGAGAAAGGAGCATCGCCAGTGCTCCAGAGCCAGCTTCCATTCCTCCTCCTTTATGACAGGTGGCAAGTCAGAGGTTGGGAAGAGGGCATGGCCACAGCACACTGCATTCTGGCTATCCCCAGAGGGCACAAGGTCCCTTGTGGATCACAACCAGCCGGTTTAAGTAGAGCAGCGTCCAGACTGCTCTCACCTGAGTCAGGGCTGGAAAAGGGATTCATGGAATCAGTAACTGGTTGCTGGTTCTCAGCTTTATTCCCTGTCTTCCAGACGTCCTGGATGGCTCTGAGGCATCCTTCATTAGGTGCTCCTCTAGACTCTGAAAGCCAGTTGAGCTTTTATCCTTCTGTTCCAAGGGTCCCACAAGTCTGGCAGGCAATGTACCAATCAGAGCTGTTCTCCTTACTTTCCTGCACTACACTGAATGGGCAGTGGGGGGAGCTGCTGTCCCTTTGCTACAGTTGCTCACAGTGCTCACGCCCTGGACATCTGAGGCTGTAGGGGAGGCACCCCATACTTTCTCCCCATAGGAGGCAGTGGAGCCTATTCAATACACAGTACAAATCAAACTGGGGGCAGCTCAGTTTTCAACTGACAACTGAGTCAGTTACCGCAGTCACCCTGAAGGATAATTTAGATCTCTGATTTTCACAAACGGGCTCCTGAGTCACAACATGGACACTCCTGTGCAAGGAGCTGTACGGGACAGAGTTTTATGTACTGGAAGAGCATGCAATCCAATTTAAATATAGGCGTGTAAAATGAGAACACAGAGTGAGGCAACACCGACAAACATTTACAAGGCTAGACTTGGGCATAGCTTGAAGTTTCCAAGCTATTTAAAGCAACATGAAACAAATAAAAAGCAATCACCTCTCCGCTAGCCTTCTACATAGATATCATACTAACAACTGGTATAAGCACTATCATTCAAATTGCAAATGCATGTATATGAACATGTTATGCTAATTATGCACATGTGACTAGTGAAGTACCACACCTTGATATATCTACCCAAGTTAAACATACTGTGTGAATGGTTCCTGACAAAAGTTAGTGCAGAGAATGCACAAAGGGAATGCATTATTCTGGATTATGTACACACCAAGCCTAATATTTGACACGGACTAAAATAATCTGCAAAAATAAACTTGCATTTCCCCATTTACCATCTTTAATAAAATCTTTCAGCCATTTATCAGTTAAATTATCTTTTGGAACGTTTACCACAGGCAATGAAAAAGATTCAGGCAAGTTCACCAAGGAGAAAATTGTTGAAACTGAAAACAGGCAAGAGTGCAAGATAGATCTCAATCTTTAAAAAGGAACAGTCGATTTTAAAATCCTGTTGTATAAAGAGGTTACTACCTCTGTTACTAATGCCACCTCTGATCATAAGACGTGAATTTTACCAAGATCTAAATTACTATTCAGCATACTTTTTGTATTTCTATAGTGCTAGAGGATGAAAAAACCAAGTTACATCAGCCTTGCTTTTGTTTAATCAAGCTTCTCTTTCAGATTATTGGTGCTGCATTGAATGAAGTTCTAATACTGTGGAAAATAGATTTTAAAACCTGTTTATATTGAATTTAGATAATACCAATCGGCAGTTTTAGAATTTTGGGGACATTTAAGTAGAGCCCCTTTAACTGTGCCATTGCTGCTGTAATACAATAATTTAGGTTACTAATGTCATGGTCAACAACCAGGTTAAACTGCCCCAGATTGTAGTTAGAACGCAAGTTCAGCTAGGATACTCGATCCAGCAGGAGGGAAAAGCTTGCTTCCAACAAGATTAACTAACCTTGTGCTAGAGTCACCACCGGAAACATTCCAGGTTTCACTTGTTCTGATGATGGAGCTTCAATGACAAACTAGAGGCTTCAGTAAAAATTCAGACTGAAGACAGTCTAATAGCTTCTTAAATCACTCTTTAGTCTTTTTAATGGTTTAGTGAATACTTTTAGATGCTCTATGTTTAGAGTTTCATCCCAGCGCCAACAAGGAGAGCAATAAAACCTATTAACTTTCAGAAGGTGGACGCCAAGGCAAGTAAGTGGACAGGTTTGTAGTTGCACAAAAGACACCATGAATAAGGAGACGGTTAGCGGCTAAGCACCTCTAAAGCGGGAGGGTCCAGCCTGTTCACCTTGCCCCGTGTCCTGGCCATACGCGGAGGGCCAGTCTCCTAGCGTGCAGGGATAAGAGCAGTCCCTCCCATCACCTCCACGTCCCGGCCGGCTCGCAGGCTGCTGCAGCTGCTCCCCCCAGATTACAGGGGACGCGAGCGCCTCGGGTACCTCGTGCCCTGGCTGCCGGGTCCCGCAGTGCCCTGGCGCGGCTCTCACAAGACCCAGCGGGGCGCTGCCCGGGCGGAGCTCTCTGCCGCTGGCGGGCGCATAGCGGACACCCGTGCGCCGCGCTGCTGCCGCCGGCTCCCAGCCGGCCGCTCCCGGCTCCAAATCCCAGCCCGGGACCAGCGGCAGCCCCAGCCCCTCCGCGGGGCGTGTCGCGAGAGCCGAGCGGTTCCCCGCCCGGCTCCGGAGCGCGGGGGCATTGCACCACTCCGAAACGCCCCCGGCCCTGCGCGGCAGCCGCCAGCCCGCGGGGCGAGTGGGAAGGGCCAGGGCTGCCCGGGCGGCTGCCGTCGCCTCCCGCGGCCCATTCGAGCTGCGGGCGAGAGACAGAGACAGAGACCGCGGCCGGCCCGCCGGGTCGGGGAAGGCGATTCCCCAACGCGCGGCAGAAGCTAACGGCGCGGGCTCGGCCAGGCTTAGCGCCAGTTCCCACAGGGTCCGAGCGAGCGCTGGGGGTTCAGAGCCAGCCCGGCCGGGAGCCGCAGCCCTTCTCCCTAAAGCACTCTAGGGCAAAGTGGGGTGTGCTTAACGGGTTAGTCTAGTCATGTTCCTGCATTTACAGCGCCACCCCAGTCCCTCTTTTAAGGTCCCGCCGCCGCCACACTTCGCGCATCAGTTCCACACTCATAACCTTATCCCCACCGCACGGGCCCTTGGCTGATTCCTAAATGCCGCCTTCGCTTTCTGACAAGCTGCAGCCAGGCACTGAGCGACCTTTACCAACTCATCCAGAACGTGCAACGTTTGTAAAAAGGTTTTTAAGGCTTCCCACCAAATCAGCTTTACCCTTCATAAATCACCTTGCCCAGTCTGATGTGGTTTTTTTATTTTTTTGGGGGGGGGGGGGAGAGAAGAGAGAGCGAGCAGGCAGGCTGAAGTTTGCTCACAATGCAACCAGGAGGTGGAAGCTGAACTCCCACACTAGTTTAAAAATGCAAAGGTGGAAGGCATATAATTTATAATGCATTAGTAAAGACTCTCAGACACAGGAGTACCATTGGTGTATGTACTGTATAATTATGCTAGGACTTCACACAGGAAGGGGTGGGCTATGGAGAAGAGGACATTCCTTCTTGCTAGTTAACATTTTTTCCAAAGGTCAACCACTGGACCCAATATGACTGATACACAGCAGCATTCTAAAAAAGTTAACTTTACATTCTAACAAGTTTGTAAGCTGCACTTTTTAGTACCCGAAAAGGTTAAATTATGATACACTAGAAAAAGATCAATTTTTGATAAAAACTAGATAAACTATTGAGCATGAGATAAGGCATTTCCTTCACAACTGCAAATTTGTAGAGAAAGGTGGCATTAAATAGATTACTGGCTGCAAAGTTCAACAAAATTAGTGCAGTAGACACTGTAAAATGAGTGTGACACTGGACATTAGGTAAGGAAGAAGTCTGATCAAAGAGCCATAAAAAAGGGTAAGGAACCGGGATCTAGAGAGGCTATGAAAACAGGTAGTGATTATGAAAAGAGGTCCAGAGATTGCCCTAGACATGAGTGTCAAAGAAGCCCACAACACATCTGAAAGAGATTGCAAAACCCTTTGAAAATGATCCTTCATGAAAGGAATTTGACAGTCCAAGTTAACTCTGCTTTGACTGTCCTGTTAGGAGAGAGGTGTGTGTCAGGAGAGGAATTTTTGAAAATAAGTGTCTTGATTTCATGATATCTTTCTTGGAATCTCTTCTGCTTACGGTCTTTATCTAGATAGATGTGTTCCATGAATGATACCAACTCAAATATAAACCTTACATGAGAAGAACTCCATTGTTTACACGAAAGTAGTGTGAGTATTCAACACATGCTGGCAGAAGCTAGAAATATGTGGCTAGGGCCAAATCCTTTTTCCAGGGCAGAGCCCAAGTATATGGCATTTGTACTGGAGAGATCCACAGGAACAGGAAGACTATTCATGTAGCAATAATGTTACTTTTCTTGAATGGAATTTCCAATAGAAAGTTAAGTTCTGGTTTTGAGTAGCAATATTAGTTTAAATTGAGCTCATCAGAGACAGAAGCAGTCAACTGAAAGTGCTCTGTAAGGCACCAAGCTTCCCTATCTCCTTTTCAATATTGCAAGAGCTTTCTATATTAAGATGTGAGATGGTTAGAGCAATGCTATGAAAAGGAATTAGAATTTTTATTGCCTGGGCATTTGAAGATTCTTTGAATAGTTTGGTAATCATAACAAACACAAAGGGGGAAAAATACATTACCAACATGAAGTAGTTATAGTGCAATAATGACAATTATTGTAAAAAAAAACTTTGCCACCTCTTTCATGGAAACAATTATGCTATCAAGACCTTATTTGTATCATACTATAAAGGTTAAAAATATGAACAATTTAAAGTCTGGTACCCTTTTCTTAGCTTCATATGGTATTTATAACATTACTTTGCTCATTAAAATAAAAATAGAGGAATGAATTTAGCTTCACATAAAGCCACATACCTACCAAATATAATCACAGAATCAGAACTATCTCCCTCATTCACAAATGGAGTTTTGACAAGTAGGTATTAAAGGAAAATTAAACTAGATCTATTACAAGATAAACAGATCTTTCACCACTCACTCCATTATGTTGTATTTTCACTCATGCAAGCATAGCTGGCTTGTGAGTAAAGAAGTAATAGGTTTGCATTAAGACTTTTCATTCCTATCCAAGCCTTGACAATGGATCCAATGTGTGGCCCATTGCTAAGGAACTGGAAGTGACTCACAACACCAACACAATCTTCCCTATTTTAAGATACAAATGACTGATGAAAAACAAAGCTGAACTGGAGAGAGTGTTATAACAGGTCAGGAGAACAAGTCTATGTATGGTAACTTGGTTATAAAGCACCCCCCAGAGATCAACATTAAAAAACAAACACGCAGTACGTGTGCGCTGAAGTACTGGAATTACACTTGTGATACAGGAGGGCCAGGGAGCAGTGGGAGAGTGCTAGAGGGGAAGATATAAGCTCAAGGCTAATTCATAGATTCATAGACAGCTGCAGCAGGACAGAAGCAGTAATTAAGGCGTGGTTCCCTGTAGACTAGGGAAGGTGGCTGCAGGTTAATTGGAGCACCTACAGTCAATCAAGGCCCTGTTAGGAACCTAATAAAACCCCCTGCTTCAGGCAGACAGGGGGAGGAGGAAGGAGAGAGGACTGGAGCTTGGAGGTGTGTTGAGAGATTTGGAAGTCCTGAAGTAAGGGAGACCCTGCCCCAGCAGGACAGGGAGACTCCCTTGACCCCACCATCTAAGGACTGAGGGTAACCCCACCTAAGGGGGATGAGGGTAAGAAACCCGCAGGGGTTGAGAGGGTCTTGAAGTCAGAGCGAGGAACAAACCCAGACCCCTCCCCCACTTCCCTCCTCTACCACCTTCCCAGGCTAGTAGCAGAGCCCTCAGCACTCAAGAGCAGGGGCAAAGGGTGACATCTTAGCTCTCTGCCAAGAAAAAAGCAGGACCCACCAGACTAACATCGGCCATCTTGCCACACACAATAGTATAAACAAACAGGGTGCTATTATGACGACAACAAGCCCAATGAGTAGGGGGTGGTATTGAAACTAGAAATACACACTAGGAATTCCCTGGAATAATAAAAATGCTGTTAATATCTCGGACTTAACCAATTCCAGATAGAGGGAAGAATCTGCATAGGGCCCTGCACATTAGTGACAGTAAGTACAATAAAAGGGACACAGCTTTTTAAAAACTGTCCATGAAAACAACTAAATCAAGAGAGACCTTTCCAAATACATGTGGAAGAAGGCAGAACAGTTGAAAAGACTACCAATTAATCTGTACAATATGCAAACAAACCCAAGATTCTCTTTTGTATTGATGCCTAGCTGCAGAGGAAAATGCTAATTTCTTTGATGTATCAGATTCCACTTGGTGGCTAACAAAATGCAAGACAACCAGTCTGGTAAAGGCAGAAGCCTTAGAGGTGTATTTGGTTCAGCACATTAAGTAAGCAAGGCAGCTGCAGGCCTGAAGAGAAATTTGGGGCCTTGGCACATCATGTTTGATGGAGTCTCTGCCCTGCTCGTTTATACCGATGTTGAACACATTTTGGGGGCCCAAGTACAATTGTCCCCCTTTCCTCTGCCTCTCATTAGTTCTGGCTTCAGTGATGCTCTTAAAATAGTTTATGCAATAAGGATGTGAAGTACAGCAATACATACCCCTTCCTGCTTTGTGAAGAGCTTAAGGCAGTTACTCAGAGCCTCACAAGTTTCTTTTGATACTTCAGAGACCACTTCAATTTTCTGAAGAAATGAAGGAGGCATTCCTGAAAGTCAAAAGTACCAAAGTGAGCTGTTTTAGGAGACATCTTAACTACCGATTTTGCACAACTGTTTGCTCCCAAACGGTCAATTAAAAATCCTGTGTATTTTATGTGCTACATCAGTGCCAGAACAGTAGAAAATGCTCTGTCTACAATACAGTGTACAAGTTAATATTAGGGGAAAGTTTCTTCCCCTTGTCCTGAACTTGGGAAAGGTTTCAAAAGGTAATTTATTCATGAGTTGGATACAGTTCCACTGCACAGCTTGGCTCGGAACACGAGATGGGAGAACTCTGGGCTTCATAAGATTACCCAGCCCTAACCTGCGTCCCTCCTTTTTACCCCTTCTCCAGGAGTAAGGTGTAAAGACCTCTCCTGTAAAAGTATTGCATGATCTGTAGTCCAAGGATGGTGTGCAGTTACTGCCATCATGTCAGACCAGGAAGCTGAAGAAAACCCAAGAGGCCACACTCAAGTTGGACAACCAAGTTACCAAAAACAGGAATCAGAAGAGAGATTGGTGGTAAATATCAAGGAGAAGAGGAAAATCTTCAAATGAAGGCCAAGACAATACCTGATGGGGTAAATGGTACAAACAGCACAAAAATATCCCCTCTTCACACCCTGAATATAACCATCCCAAATGGATATGTAACAGAGGGTGGAATCATTAGCACTCAGGTCCTTTTGTAACTATAATTGTCAGCCTGTTATGCAGGATAAAACTCAAGACTCAAGTTTCCCTTTGTCCTTGCTGTAATCCCCTTATTCATGCATATTAAAAATGGAATTACTAATTCTAAATTAGAAGAAAAAGGTTTATTTCATCTTAAAAATAATAGGGTTCATTTAAAGACCACCACCAGCAGCAACTATGTTGTACATTTGGGCAATAGCAAATTAAAACACCCATACACGCATCTGGTAGCAAAAAGTGATATACCCTTTATGTACTAAGTTGATAGGAGAGCATGCTCAAGGCTATATAGTGGTTTGTGGCAAGCCTGGCTTCCGCATCTGTTACACAAGCCATTTAGAAGCATTATATTCATTGCACTACTGCTACGAAAGCAGACAAGAAAGTAGAGGTAAGTTTGAACTAGGTGTCTGAGTTTGCAGCATTTCGAAGATGTCAGAGGGTCTTGATAGTGACTACACAGAAGACACAAGTACCACCACAATCAGTCTCACTAAAAAAGTAAGTGCTGTTCTGGTGCAAATACAAGAGTCTGACAATTCAGTACTGCCACAGTTATAAGACATCCTCCAGTGTCTTTTACAAGCCACACAAGAGCAATTTTACCCAACATGCTAGAAACTACCCTAGATATTACATGAATGTTTGTACTTTGACACATTGCAAGAAACTTTTTGGCTTGATTAGACCTATATATATTGTGTAATACAAGAACTTCTATCTTTGGAGCCTCTAATTAAAACTCAGAGTACACTTAACAGTTCTAACTGTGACTATCAAGTTGGATAGGCACCTTCCAAAATGAAAGATACAGGCAATATTCTACTTTTCACCTCTCCTACATTCAGTTGCTTTCTTCTTACTTCACCCAAGCTCTTCCTCCAATATTGTTTTGTGTGTTTGGGGAAAAAAAAATTTAGAACATGGTCCAACTATGGCCAATCTTAGGCTCATTTTAGGCTTTTCCAGTAGTTAATTCCACAATAGATGGCCATCTTGCAAAAGTCCCATCTTCGGTTCACAAGAGTTTCACCTTGGGAAAGGCTAGCTATACTGCCCAGACGGGAGCATGGCTGTCTGACACAGTCAGACCACAAGTCACTGAAGTCCTTCAGTTCAAGACAACACCAATTCAAGGCAACAGTATGTGATCTGAGAACAGGTGCAAGCCACATGTACTTGTGCAATGCTTTCTGTTGTGAGCCACTGAGATTGTGTCCTAGATTGAATATGTGCTGTCTCTCCATTTCAGTCCTAGATAAATGAAGTTACAGACAGTGATAGGTGACAAGTACTTGATCACTGTGGTGGGGTCACCTCCTGAGGGGAACAGGCACAGTTTCCTGTAACATTGGAAATGGAAAGATGCATTTTCTATTACTGCAATTGGTTATCAGGCTTAGCAATAAATCCATACAAGTCTGGATTTGTATTTGACAATCTGAGAGCATACTGCCTTGACTGATGGCAAGTTAAGCACCTTAGGATCAGAGGTACTAGCTCTCTTCCAACCAGGAAGACTTCTGCTTTATCTACGTTAAATTTCAGGTTGTTGCTTTTCATCAAAATGTTGGTCTTATTATACTAAAAAATTCCAAGGACTTCCTGATGCAAAAAAAACAAAAAAAACCCCACACACATGTATGTTGTAAAACAGCTTCAAAAAGGGATGAAAGGGAAGCGAACAGACCATTTTTGTAATGGAGCCATAGCACATCTATTTCATGCTAACAAGGTAAAAAGGACCATACAATGCTGTAGTTTTGGCCCCATCAGCATGAAGGAGAAGAACTGTACTTTATTTGCCCTTTAATTTGTTTTGAATATTTGACTATCACCTTGTATAGTGGTCAGAAATCTGACCAAAAGAAAAGGAGTACTTGTGGCACCTTAGAGACTAACCAATTTATTTGAGCATAAGCTTTCACGAAAAGCTCACGAAAGCTTAACCAATTTATTTGAGCATAAGCTTTCGTGAGCTTCTCGTGAAAGCTTATGCTCAAATAAATTGGTTAGTCTCTAAGGTGCCACAAGTACTCCTTTTCTTTTTGCGAATACAGACTAACACGGCTGTTACTCTGAAAGAAATCTGACACATTCAGATGGAAAGCCAGTGATAGACAGTATTCTTCATAAAACTAACTTTTACACTTCATCTGGCTAGTTTGGACATTGTTAGTTGTCCTCTATTTGATTTCCACTGCATTAAACCCCACCCAAGTTAAATACCACTGACAATGTTTGACTAACCTTAATGGTTTATTTTTAACAGAGTTTAGTAGTGGCAAAGCCAGTTCTATTGAAATACATATTTTAAAGATAGACACTAGCCTTAATATAATTCTGTTTCCAAAGACTTGGAATCACTGTGCATGTCTACTCCTAGAACCAGCTAAAAGTGGTATTGGCAAACAAACAGAATTCTATGATTGCTTCAATATGGACAGCATGCTCATTTGACAAAGATGTGTTTTACGTAAAAGTTAGCCCCGCAGACAACTTGGACTGCATCAAGGTGGGTTTCTTGTTTGGTAGACCACTACCGGCAAAGGCTTGGCTAGCCACATGCTATCCTGTTAAAGACAATGGGCTTGAACAGGCATTAACAAGTGTTGTGGATAGAGGGGAAGCAGCAAATGTGGTATATCTTGACTTTAGTAAGGCTTTTGATACTGTCTCGAATGGCCATAACAAAACAAACAAAATAACCTAGATGAAGCAACTATAAGGTGGGTGCATAACTCGCTGCAAAACCATTCCCAGAGAGCAACTAACAGTCATAGGCACTGACTCCATGGGTGCTCCGGGGCTGGAGCACCCATAGGGAAAAATTAGCAGGTGCTCCACACCCACCAGTCATCAAGCTCCCCCTCCACTCCTTACCCCCCCCTCCACCCCCCAAGCATGCCACATCCCTGGTACTTCCCATCCCTCCCAGCACTTCCTGCCCCCCCCCCCCGGCCACTTAACAGCTGT
Organism: Caretta caretta; assembly: GCF_965140235.1. NCBI lineage: Eukaryota > Metazoa > Chordata > Testudines > Cheloniidae > Caretta > Caretta caretta. The sequence goes on along the minus strand of NC_134207.1, from coordinate 81,527,809 downwards.
TTGGCAGCACTTAGGACTTTTGGGAGGGAGGGGGAGGTGCGGGGACATGGCATGTTTGGGGAGGGGGCAGAGAAGAGGTGGGGCAGGGACAGGGACTTAGGAAGGGGGTGGGGCGAGGGTGGTGCAGAGGTGGGGCAGGGGTTGAGCACCCACCAGGCAGAGGGGAAGTCGGCGCCTATGCTATCAGGCGTTCACAATGAATCACTTAAAGATTATGGACAATACCAAAGCTGGGAGGGGTTGCAAGTACTTTGGAAGATAACATTAAAATCAAAACGATCTGGTCAAACCGGAGAAATGGTCTGAAGAAAATACGATGAAATTCAATAAGGACAAATGCAAAGTACTCCACTTAGGAAAGAACAAATCAGTCGCACACATACAAAATCGGAAATGACTGCCAAGGAAAGAGTACTGTGGAAAGGGATCTGGGGGTCATAATGGATTATAAACTAAATATGAATCAACAGTGTAACACTGTTACATCCCAGAACGATGTTTGCTTTTTTGCATTAGCAGGAATTTTGTAAGCAAGACAAGAGAAGTAATTCTTCTACTCTACTCTGTGCTGATTAGGCCTCAGCTGGAGTATTGTGTCCAGTTCTGGGCACCACATTTCAGAAAAGATGTGGACAAATTGGAGAAAGTCCAGAGAAGAGCAACAAAAATGATTAAAGATTTAGAAAACATGACTTCTGAGGGAAGATTGAAAAAAACCTGGGTTTGTTTTGGCTTAAATTGCAGCAAGGGCAGTTTAGGTTGGAAATTAGGAAGTTTTTTCTAACCATCAGGGTGGTTTAGCACTGGAATAAAATTGCCCATGGAGGTTGTGGAATCTCCATCATTGGAGATTTTTAAGAGCAGGTTGGACAAACACCTGTCAGGGATGGTCTAGATAACACTTAGTCCTGCTATGAGTGCAGGGAACTGGACTAGATCAGTGGTTCTCAACTGGAGATCCGTGAACCCCCCCGAAGCCAGGAGCGGCACAGGGCTAAAGCTGGTGGGCTCCCTGCCCTGAAGCCAGGAGCCGTGTGGGGCTGAAGCCAGCAAACCTCCACCCCCCAAGCCAGAAACTGGGAGTCCCCCCCATACACAACCCCTAGTTACCCCCTGCCCATAGGTGCTGACTTTTGGTTTTGCAGGTGGGTGCCCCTTCCTAGCTCCGCCCCCTTCCCTAAGGCCCCACCCTCACTCTGCCCCATTCCTCCTCTTCCTGCCCCTGCTCTACCCCCTCCCCATAGCATCTCCTGCCCACAGCTCACTCCCTTCTGCCCTCTCCTGCCTTGAAGGTGAGGTGTTTGTGCTGGGGGGGGGGGGGGGAAGGCCTCAGCCTCCCCCCAAAACTGGAGATTTTCAGCATATTTATGTACTTTTCATATTCTGTTATTGAATGTGTGTATCACTAGCATCTTAATGTAATTATTAAAATAGTAATGAAATATATCATTACATCATCATGAATTACAGTATATTAAAATCATTACACTCAGTTACAAGCTGTCTTCACCAACATCCCAGTTTAAAGACATTATGTTCACACCTGCTTAGGGCCTGTTTGGGAGCTGAGGGCCACTGATGGCTGTGGAAAGAAGGTGGACAGAAGGGACAAGGAGTGGAGAGTCTTTCCCCTCTCCCTGCCCCTTTCTCCTCTCCCTTTCTCTTGTTTCTTCTCTAAGTCCTTGCTCCATTTCCTGATGTTTCTCCCCTTCTTGCTTCCTACCCATGTCCCTTTTCCCATCTCTCTCTGCTCCCCACCTCCTGGTGGCTCTGTCTAGTGCCTGCTCCCACCCACCCACCGTGGAAGAGGAGGTTCCCCCTCCTTGGGTGGAAAGGTTGCCTAGTAGTTAAGGCACAGGCCTCGGTCTCAGGTGTTCTGGGTTCGATTCTCTGCTTTGCCACAGACTCCCTGCTTAGCCTTGGGAAAGTCACTTCACCTCTGTGTGCCCTAGATCCCACCTGCCAAATGCAGATAATGCTGTCACTGCCTCCTAGGCTATATCCATTCATGGTTGTGTGATGATAGGGGAAATGGAGACACCAAGGTGGGTAGATTTGGGCTGAATTTCTCAACAGCTGGAGAGTGAGAGCCAGCTCTGCACAGGGGGGATGGGAGAGAGAAGAGCTCAGGCCAGTTCCACACAGAGTGGGGTCTGGGACTTCTCTTCCCCCACCCAGCGCAGCTCCTGCCGGGATCCGGGGCTTCTCCTCCCCCTAATCCACCACTGCACCCAGCCCTAGCCTAGCTGGGCTCCCTTGGGTCATCTGATGCCTGCTGTGGCCAGAGTGGAGCCTGGCTGGCAGAGAGCAACCATACACATGGCTATCAGCCCAAGAGGTGTAGGACGGCCCTAGGTGAGCAGGGGCTGGCTGCACTGCTGCTGATAGCCCACGCCTAACCTTAAGGCTTTTTTTTTTGTGAGACTCACTCAGCCCCTGTGGGAGCACGGAGGTGGGAAACAGCTGATCTGAGCCTGCCCACCCAACAGCTGATCACAGCTGCGCACAGGCTGCCCCTAGGAAACAGCTCATCAGCCAAGGCACCTGCAAAACAGTTGATCCCTGGCTGCCAACAGCTGGTAATGCCAGTGGGTGCTGAGTACCCAGTATTTTTTTTTTCCCTGTGGGTGCTCCAGCCTTTCCTGCATCCTAAGCAATTTTCAAACTTTTTGAACCGAGTCCCCCCTTCAAGTTATATTTTTTGGTTGCATCCCACCAGAGCCCAGACAGGCTGGGTGGCCTCCTGAGTGAGTCAAGGGGGTGAAGGTGGCACTCCCTCCCTGGACCCCACTGTGTAAAGCTGGCTCAAGCCCCACCAGCTCTTGACTCCCCCCAAATAGAAATAAAAACTATGCCTATGCCCAAGGGTGCCCCCAGCCTGGAGCCCCAAGTTCCCTCCCCTCCCGCCCCCTCTGGGCCCTGGCGTTTTTAATAGCCTATTGAGGGGGGCCTTAGCAAGGAAAGAAGGTTAAGAACCCCCTCAACTCGATGACCTCCTGGGGTCCCTTCCAGTCCTACAATTCTATGATTAACAACTAGCATTCTAATTTGAGCTTAGTACATTTTAACCACTGTTAGAAGTAGTAAGGACTCAAATATACACGAAGGCCAGATCTGTTTATTAAAGAGGTTTGTTTTTAAAGCCCCCACTTTTCAGATAAATATAATTTAAATTCTCAAATTACCACTTTTAAATCTTAAAAATCCATTGATTTCAATTTCATATTATGCATATATGTACAAGGCACTAGCCCGAAACAAGAGAAAGTCAGGATCTCTTAAATTTGACGCCTGTACATAATAGCCAATAGCATACAAACAGCAGAGTTCCAGTTAAGTGTCCAATGGAAACAGTATGTGATTTACAAAGACTTGAGCTCTCCCCAACCTGCTGTGTCCCCTTTTTATACAAGGACACTGGAATATATGCCATCTCACTGACCCATTAGTTTCTTTATTACATTTAATTCATCCCCATTCCACAAGGTCAGTGCACCATAGCTTTTTTACTACAATGAGCAAATACATCATACAAATTGAGTGAGGAGAGAAACTAGAAGCAGCAGCTGATCTCTTGGCAGTAAGGAGGGTAGCAAGAGGGCTTTTGGTACCTTTAAGGGGACAATAAAAGCTACTGCTCTTGTGTTGTAGAGCCATTTAAATAAGTGATTCCAAAGCAGGAGGAACTCACCTATACACTCACTTATCCTGAAAATACTATTTATGACAAGTTACACCATAGTACAACTTCCCGGAAGCTTAAACTAACTGCCTCAATGGATGTAAAGCATTAGCAGAACCACTAGCTATTTAGCAATTATAATGGTCAACTTATTACTTACTTGAAAACTGAAGTATTCAGTCTCAATTTCTAATTAAAAAGCAGTGGTCCTATACTCACAGGCATCTTATGTTTCTGTTTTGGTGAAGTTTTATTTGACAAAAGGGTGGACTTCCTGATTTTTTACCGAGTGGTTTATTCAACACAGAGCATGTCAAGAAACTGCAGAAAGAGTTACAATTGCTAACAGTGTTACCTTTAGTGGTGTTGCACGATTTAATCATTATGAGGAAGTTGGAAATCTCTTTATCTAGCCTTTGTTGACATGTTTGTGCCTTCTGCAAACAAAGATAAAAAGCTATTTAAAACAGGTACTTCTAAATGGAAAAGAACTTCTCACATTCTATTAAACGTACTAAAGTTTTCTTAAATACAAGTTAGAGATACCTAACAATTTGAAAAAAAAAGTTCTGATATAAAACCACTTTTTTCTTAAGGTAAATCAATAGATGACTGGTGCCTCCCCATATTGGGGGGGCACCAGCTAAATGGGTGGACACAACCTCCCCATGTATCTCTGCCCCGCCCCCAGCCCATCTCTGCCCCGCCCCCACCCCAGAGCCCCCATTCTCTCCCCCCCCCGCCCCACATTACTTATGGGGGGGGGGAAATGGGCTCTGTCCTCCCACTGCACTGGCTCCCCCCAGCACATTCAGCTGCTCTCCCTGGCAGCCAGGCCCAGGCAGGGAGAGCCTGGCTGGGGAGGCCGCGGCCAGTGGCGGCAGCCTGCTCCCTGCCCAGGCTCAGCTTCTGGGGATGGGTGTTGAGCACGCCAGGGAGAAGCGGGGCACTCTGGCTCGCTTGGCTGCTGTCCCTGGAAGCGGAGCCTGGGGAGGGGGCAGCCTGCCACCCCCACAGCCAGATGCTCTCCCAGGCAGCCACTGGGCTGCACCAGGCAGTGTCCCAGCATGGTTGGAGAGGTTCTGGCCCCACCCCTTCCTCTCCCCACCCAGGTGGCTACTGGGGAAGCACTGGACCTTCCATGCCTCCCCGCCCCAGTCTGGAGTGTGTAAAAAAGCTTCATATGTATTTTTCTCTCTCTCAAGAGGCGTCACTGCACACTTGAATGGCTATATTCAAAGCCACTTTAATTGCAGTATATAAATTTCAATAAACTTTTTAGAAGCAATCAAGTTTTGTTCAGAGACCAACAGTTACATAAGCTATTTTCCTCCCAATTTAGTCTTGCCTCTTAGGGCATGTCTACCCTGTATTCTAAGCCCAGGCCTGTAGAACACAGACTGTTTCCAAGCCTGTGACTGAGCATCCACTCTGCAACAATTGCTAGACCAAGTTCTCACAGCTGTGCTAACGTGACTATATTGCACTACGTAGATCTTTGACATGGGTCTGTACCTTGACCTGTATCCACACTGCAAAGGGACAGGGCTTGGACCTGAATTGTAGTGGTACTCTGGCTCTGATCCACACCCTACAACATGGGTCTTGAGTGCTTGCTGACCTGACTCAGACCGATTTGCGTGGGGACCGAAAGGTGGTTTGGGCTCAAATCAAAGTCCGAGCCGTGCCTTAGCATGTGTGCCTTAGCATACCCTCATCACAGGCAACCTCCTTCAGCGCTTTAGCGGATTAGAATGGACAAACGCTGGCAAGTGAAGAGTTAAACCCAGAGCACTGGCATGGTGGTGCTAAAGGTGGTATGTTCATTTTAACCTGTTTGGTTAAGTAACCTGGTCAACTTCATTTTTGGATATACAAATGTGCAGGAAGGGGCAGGCACTGCCTCTCAGGATCAGGTCCTTAGGCTCCACTGTAGTTTGGAGGCATCTACTTGCACAAAACATGCCCATTCCAGTGAAGTCCCCAATACACTTTTCTTTTGAATAGTGATTACAACACGCATTGCTGTATTTGCAGAGTAACTAGGACACTTGGCATCACTTCAGATTTGATTTAACATGTTAAAAAAAGAAATCGCCTCTGTAAACTCTTTGTAGGGGGAATGTAAAGACCACTCATGAAATTTATGTCTACACAAAGCTTTCTACTGCCAGAGATGCTTCAGTCTCTGGGAGTACAAGTGCATCAAGGTGATACAGCTAAGAACTCTCAGATTTCACAGCATAAATGTAAGTACTAATGAAGTTTAGTTTAACTGGAGTAGAATTATTCATTAATCATGTAAGTGACATACGATGCGGTTTCTCCAGTAAAGAGAACAGTGCTGTTGCATTCTACAAGTTATTTGGCATGAACTTGTCATAGGACTACATAATATATATGACACTCAGGCTGTAATAAGTCACTTCAAAACTAAAAAGCATCACATTGTACTAGACAACATTTCATGTGGAAACAGTTACATGTATTACCCTTTGTGACAAGAGGTTGTCGGGGGAGAAAGGAGAGCAGAGGTGAGAAGGGGTAGAGCAGTCAAATATACTCTTTAAAAGACCACCACTGTTTGGGCCTACATGTCTAGGAGTGAAAGGCTACTCTAGAATGCTAACCCAGCACTTCTACTCTTCTTTAAGAAAAGAAAAATACCCACCCAAAAAAAAGCCAAAACCCATTTTTGCTCAAACTAAAGAAGGATCAGCTTAAGGTAAAGAATTGGTTTGTAGCCTGAACAGAGAGGGTCCACATAAGCAATTTGTTACCAATTCACTCAAGTTACTAGGAGATGTATTCACTTACTGGCATGGTGGCTCTAAAGGTGGTGTGTTCAAACAGGTTAAAATGGTTAGTAACCTCGTCAACTAACTGTGCGTCATCGCTAACAGAGGCCTAGGGTGGCAGAGTGTTGTCTTCATGTAACTTGTTCACTCTTTTTGCGCATGACTAGGACATCAGTCATTGACTAGTTTGGGCTGGTCATCTTCTTTCCAGCTCTGTGGGTCAAGAAACTGCACCACCTGCTGCTGGGTTCTGTTTTATGTGGGAATCCTCCAGGCAGCCCATCCTTTGCGGGGTTATCAGATTCCCAGATTTTCCCAGAATGCACCAAGGAAGCCTTGTACATCATTACCTACACATTTGTTACAAAAACTGACTCACATTACTTGTAATCTATTAGGCCTTGCCCGCAAAATAATTTCTATGTAAGCTTCTACACTGTTGCACTGCCACCAGACCAGCTTTACTAGGGTGTGCGCTAGTGTAGAATGGCCTCTGGCATTTTAGCTACCCTGCTCAAAGACGGTTTAGACAATGATAGAATTCCAGCAGACTTTCTAGCATTCTAATTGGTGGCAGCACGACAGCATGGAGGTTTGAAATAAAGTGCTGTGGGTAGACAAGGAACGATGGTGACCCTGTCTCATTAGAAAAATGAGGTTTGCAGTGGAGCAAGCTGTGAGGAGATTAGTTTCAGGGGGTTTCCTTCCACTCGGAGATGTCAAATCCAAGACTGAAAACTACATAGTAAAAAACCCTGGGGCTTGTTTAAAGACTCTTCAGAGCCCTTGCTGAAAAGTCTTCAAGGAATGAGGAATTTCAACTAGGATTACATACAACTTTATAAAATTAAATATCAGCATGTATATAGTTGTCCTCTCCACCCCTTTTCATCCTCTGCATGTTGCTTCTTTTCAGATTATTCTTTTATAAGGTCTTGAGAGGAGGGACTATTTTCTTCCTTTGTGGACATTACCAGAACACAAATAAAGTTCTGTTTTACCAAAAAGCATGTGCATTTCATGTAGTTTTTCTACAGAATTAGTAGTGTATCAATATTAAGGATAGTTAAAAATTTTCCATTAAAAGACTGTTTTGACAACTGGGTTTTTGACTACAGTGGTTTTTTTTGGGGGGAGGGTGGAGGGGGTCTGCTTCCCCACAGAAAAAATTTAGACTTTCATCAAAAATGAAAAACCTAAGATTTGGAAATGCATCCACAGTGCCTCTTGGGCAGGGTGGATAAAAATCAAGGATTTAAAAAATAAATAAATAAAATCAGATTTTTTTGATAACATGCTTTTTGAGGAAAAAGCAATCTAAAGATAGTTTTAATTAAGATGCATTATAGTCCAAAGATATCTCATCACGGAATAGGGATTATAAATTCTAATTCTATAGTATGAAACAATATATTCATATAATGTTTAAGAAAAGTTTTGTAAATGCATTCCAAGAGTTCATGGATTAGGGATCCAATTTTATGGGGTTCCAGGGGCTTCTGTATAGATTATTTAGGTTAATCTTTCATCTACCCAATGGGACTCTACTCAGTCACTCAAGAAGATACCATCAGAGATATTTAGTTTTGATGTTCTCAAACTGTGGATTTGTGTCTCCAGAGATAACAGAAAAATTTTTAAATAAATAAATGTTACTATACCAGAGGATTTCTGTATGATTTTTAAATTTATATAGTTTAAAGATCCCAAAGTAATGTTAATTAGAAGGCTTTTCCTTTCTATGTGAAAGGTTTGCAAGGCCAAACTGCTCAGCACATCCTGGGACAGAAAGTCTGTTCTCAGAAGAGATAAGACTTTGCAAAAACAACTGTTCCTCGGAACAGCACACAGATCCCCACCCTTCTCCCATTCTTTATCTTGTTTCAGCGTAGCAGCTGTGTTAGTCTGTATCTACAAAAAGATCAGGAGTACTTGTGGCACCTTAGAGACTAACAAATTTATTAGAGCATAAGCTTTCGTGGGCTACAGCCCACTTCATGGGATGCATAGAATGGAACCAATGAAGTGGGCTGTAGCCCACAAAAGTTTATGCTCTAATAAATTTGTTAGTCTCTATGGTGCTACAAGTACTCCTGTTCTTTTATCTTGCTTGTTATGTATGTTATATAGTAAGGGGGTTAAGCAGTTTCTTTACATCCCAAGAGTTGTTAAAGTCAGAAGAGATACATGTCCAAATAAACTTGAGAATGCATGCGAATGGATGTTGTGTGTAAACAGAAGATGAATGGTTAGGAGTGCCACCCTAAGAGTTAACACTTCAGTATCGAATGGCCAAAGAATGTGCTAAGTGGAGATAACTGGATGATCCCTGGAGGGCAGACTGGAATCCACCCAACAGCCTCAAGGATGGGAGAACCAAAGTTGCATCCGATGAAGTGAGCTATAGCTCATGAAAGCTTATGCTCAAATAAATTGGTTAGTCTCTAAGGTGCCACAAGTACTCCTTTTCTTTTTGCGAATACAGACTAACACGGCTGCTACTCTGAAACCTATGATTACTTGTTTACTGTGCCTCTTTTTGTATTCACAACACACACGGCATTTTGTCTCATCCCCTTTTAAAAGATCCTGTTGGGTTTTATTTTATTGGTATAACAGAGGTGAGAAATAACACCTGTTATTTCTGTCCTCAACCCTATTGTCTCTTTGCAAATTTGTGACCACACAGTCAATTCCTTACGTCTCTCTACAAGTGCAAAGTTTCAAAAAGTTCAATGAATAGAAGATTGTTGGGGGCAGAATAGATCTGAACAAGGAGAAGAAGTCTGGAGATAAATGTGAGACAGGGACAGGCAGCAGAAACAAAAGTGAAACTGTTTGAGCAGCATATTCCAGAAGTCTTGAAGTCTCTCTGAGTGTAGCCTTCATTGATTTGAGATCTACCATACCATTCTCTCACTAGAAGGGAAAACTTATAATGGCAGCAGGCCATAAAAGAGATCCAGTTTGGGAATAAGAACCATTCAAGAAATATACATTTGCTGGTGATGTTTTAAAGAAAATCACACCAGGGAACTGGAGGAAGTCACTTAAGCACTTGGATTCAGAGACTGTTCAAGTGATAATCTCAATTTTAACAGCAGTAGCCTCTTCTGCTGGTGTAGAAAGAATATTTTCTTGCTTTGGACTAATTCATTCCAAACTGAGAAATCGTTTGGGACCTGAAAAAGGCAGGAAAGCTTGTTTTTCTTTTCCAGATTATGAACAAACAGGAAAATGAAGGTGAAGACGACTGAGTTAACTGCAGAAGCCAATATTTTAAGTTTTTCATATTGACCTGGCTGACAGTCGATCTAATTTGTGTGGTTTTTTTAAAAAAAAAAAAAAAAATTTCATTTACCTATTTTAGTTGAAAATAGTAACAAAAAAACCCAAGATTTTAAAAAACTTGAATGTTTAACTAAATTCAAAAATTCATATGCTTGTTTTGTTAAAATATTATGTGTTTGCTGTTGAATACATAACGGTGTTTTAGTTAAATAAAACAATTTAAATGTCTGTCTGGTGATGTTCTCCTCCTAATACAGGATGGAAAGAAAGTCCTACAAATAATAATGATTAACCTGTTGAATTGGAGATATTTATGAAGTCATTGGGAGGTGAACTATCTGCTTCAATTATCTTAGGTAAATGAAATAACCAAACACTCATTCATTTTCTGATATAGCTGTAAAACTAATCTAAAAAATTTTCAGAATAAAAATCACTTTAAAAATATAAAGTTGTACCTTCTAAAAATGAAACCTACATCTGAGTTGAAGACTATGTATTAAGGTTATAACAACATTAATGTAGTTTTAAGAATGCACTTTTATGTAGAAATCCACGATTAAATTGAGTCTTCCTGACTAGTGACTTAAATCATGATTTAAATCAAATCCACTCTGCTGTTGGGAGCTATAGTTTAGGTGTCATACACCCCATCTTCCTCTCTGGGCCAGGCTCCTCAGACAGACTATGATGCCCCACAGCAACCAAACAAAAAGCAAACTCTGTGGTACGTGAAAGGACACGTAATTTGGTTGGGGAGCACAGCCCACAGTGAAAAACAGGGCATGAGCCACCATTTCCAAATTGAGACAGTCTCCTCCAGTCAACTCTAGTCAGTATTTAAAAGATTGCAGTAGATTGCAGCAATAGAAATTAGAATTACAGATATACTTGTTCAAGTTATCCTGAAATAAAGGTTTGCTTTTCATTAGTGTAGCCTTCAGTGTTTCCTGTCTAGTCACCTTGAACTTTTCTGTACCCTGCTATTTTCCTTTAATACACTAGACAAGTTTTTTGAAGCCAGAAGTTTGATGGTAGAGCCAGCACCACAACAGGAACTCAGTTTCATAGTAAACTGAAGACCCTCTCATAAGTTGCATCAAGTCAGTTCAGATGAGGGCCCCATGCATTAACACCTATTTCTAAGCATACTATATCAGAACAGTACATTGCTGAGGGTTACAGCCTATAAATCTGAAATACCTTAGTGAAGACTTAAGTCTTAGACTAGAGGACATGTCAAGTACTTCAAGCTCCCTCTTCTGGCCAAAAGTGCTCAAAACAGTTTAACTTGTAACAGTTCATTTTTGTGTACATGTTCTTAAATTACTAAATACAGGCCGTAGTAGTATACATTCACTATTACATGCAGAGTATTGAGCATGAATGAGACATCACAAACTGTATTCTAAATGTCAGCAGTGTTTGTGGCCCCTGAGAACAGCCAAGTAAATGGAGGGAGACATATTACCCAAACTAGAAATGGTAAAGCTGCTCTAATACATCTCCAGTATTCTGTAGTTAAAGACTAGCAAGCACCAATTTATAGTTCGCCAGATGTAAAAGCTATGTATTCCCATACATACTTTCAGCGTTTCTTGCAATTCTGCAACAGATACTGTGTCATCATCTTCCTCATCACTCAGCTGTTCTTGGGTACAGTAGTGAGTGCTGTATGCAGAGTGGTCTTCTATTGCCACCAGCCAGTTCTGAAAGTAAAAGCAGCCACTGCAAGAATTCAGCACACTCATTTTAAAGAGCACACCTCTACTTCAGCAGCAGCTGAACACTGGCACATGTGAGACAACTGGTGCTTCAGAAGGAAGCACCAGCTCAGTTATATATTTTTTGTCTTAAAGACTCCTTGAAAATACCTAGCTTTTAGACAGTTACTCCATTTTCAAAAATAAGTGTATAATACACAAAGGAGAATGGCATGGTTAAGTTGCTAGACAGGTGTTACTTATTCCCTCTCATAACACAAAAACTAGGAGTCACCAAATGAAATTAATAGGCAGCAGGTTTAAAAAACAAACAAAAGGAAGTATTTCTTCACACAACATGGTCAGTCTGTGGAACTCTGCCAAAGGATGTTGCGAAGGCCAAGACTATAACAGGGTTCAAAAAAAGAACTAGATAAATTCATGGAGGATAGGTCCATCAATGGCTTTTAGCCAAGATGGGTAGGGATGGTGTCCCTAGCCTTTGTTTGCCAGAGGCTGGGAGTGGGTGGCAGGAGAGATATCACTTGGTGATTGCTTGTTCTGTTCATTCACTCTGGGGCACCTGGCATTGGCTGTTCCCAGAAGACAGGATACTGGGCTAGATGGACCTTTGGTCTGACCCAGTATGGCCGTTCTTATGATAGGGTTCTTGATCTGGGTTAGCTTCCTTGTTTTGCTAGACTCCAAGTGACTTGCTGGAGGTCATACAAGGAGTCTGTGCCTCTGGTCCCAATCTCCAAAATGTAGATTATACTTCTCTCATCCTTTGTCCTGTCTATTTAGATTACAAGCTCTCTGGGGCAAGGACTGCTTTGCCATTTTGCTTGCACAATGCCTGGCACAATAGGACTTAAGTCCAAGTTGGGCTTTGAGGCACTACTGCAAGATAAAATTCAGAGTAACAGCCATGTTAGTCTGTGTTCGCAAAAAGAAAAGGAGTACTTGTGGCACCTTAGAGACTAACCAGTTTATTTGATCATAAGCTTTCGTGAGCTACAGCTCACTTCATCAGATAAAAAGTGTTTTTCCCCAGATTTCTTCATCTCTAGAAACCTTGAATCATGCCTTATAGATGAAGGATAAATAGTATGTTCAATACATTTATTACTGTAGCACCTAGGAGCCTGAGTCATGATAGTGCTCTTATTTCTCACACCGCCCAGTTTTGGATAGAACATTATCACTTGTTTAGAATGCGTGGCCCTAACCACACATCTCTGAACCTATTTGCAAGAATACACTAACTACCTTTCTTGGTTTGGGATGAGGGACTAAGTAAATTGCAACAGAAGTTTAAGAGCTCAAACAAACAAAAACAACCTCTCAGACTACAGACTACACAGATTTTCCTATAACCAACCATTTCAGCAGTGGAATAGCAACAAACATACAACTATTCTGAATGCTGTGTGTCCATGAGCCAGGTCTCTATACTACTAGTGAATCCAAAAGTATAGTATTAATATACACAGCTCAAGGATTCAGAGTTAGCTCTATGCAAACAAAATTAGATTCTCTCTTCCATCTACACAAAAGTTACAAGATTAGAGACTTAATTAAATTGGTAGTTACCTCTCTAGCCATAGGAGGAGAGTTTTTAGGAACTTTAAAACTGTGAACACTGTCATCGAAGCATTTGACATAGAAAAGGCAGCTGTCTGTAGATTTTACCTTTGATTAAAAAAAAAGAAGAAGAAAGATCATGAGTTTACAGACTCCAGAAACAGGCAACTAAGGTTTTAAAAAAAGTTTTACTGGCAGTTATAAAATATTAGAGCACAGTACTACTCTAAAGTACTTACAAATGGTAATATGGGTTATGTTTGTTCTGGTTTTCAGTTCAAATGTGCTCAGTTTACAAGCAAAGATGATTTAAACTAGCCACCTGCCATACAAAGGGAACTCTGTCTCAGCAAAACTGTTCCTTGCCCTTATCTCATGCATCACAAGTAAAGGCTGTGCAGACCACTCAGCTAAATCTGCACATCCCCAATATCTTCATATTTAAGTCCTCAGCAACCCCTGTGCATCTGCTGCTTTCAGTGGTTTGCAAGGTGCAGCCAGTTGGAACTTAGCAAGCTTATGGATGCATAAAAACAGGCAGCCAGCTGGACTTGGGCATAGTAAAAAAGGCTGCTATGACCATCCACAAGAAGCAGACCTGCATAAAGTAGTGAGAGTCATTTTTCAGACTAGAAACTCACTTTGAAGAAACAGTTTAATATAGTTTTAAACACAAGCAGTAAGAAACTGGTACTTACCTTCTCGGAACTGTTGTACAAGATGCATTGCATATGTCCATAACACTGGAGGTATGCATACACTTCATGCACCAGTACTGGAAAGCTTTTCCTAGCATTACCAACAGGGTTAGCTCTGCTCAGCTCCCTGTGCTGAGAGTAAGGGATGAAGGGCAGAGATGCCCCACCCCCCTCCTCCAGTTGCTTTGTACCAGAAACCAATGGTAGACTCTGATGTGTCAAGGAATAAGGGTGGTCGTGTAATGGACGTATGGAACCATCCTGAAAAACAATAGTTATGAGAAGGTACATAACTGTTGTTCCTTCGGGTGCTTGCATATGTCCACTACACTGCAGGTGACTCCAAAGCTGTTACCGCAGGAGGCAGAGCTCACTCTCATTGGAACAGGGATGTATGGTCACATTGTCTGCATTTGCATTATATCCCTTGAAGCTGCAGACTGTGCATAATGTCTGGTGAAAGTATGAATCAAAGACCACATCACTGCTCCACAAACGTCCACAACTGGGACATGTGCCAGAAACATCACTGAAGTTGAATGTTCTCTGGTGGACAGCACTGTGAGCCTAAAAGAAGGAGCTGCTCTTCTTAAAGGTATAAGCCACTGCAATACACCTGCATATCCAGAGAGGCTGCCATTGACCTGAGTAACTACTGGTATCCTTTAAAGTCATCTGGTACTGGGGGATGACGTATCTGGTACCAAGACCTCACTGGAGAAGAGGAAGTGGTTTACAGTGGAGGCAAGGAAGATGGCTGAGTTGGTCTTGCAGTACCAGTGGTTATACCAGAGCTAGCAATGGTAAGTCAAATGCATAGGTGTCAGGAGGCTGTTCAGTACCATCACCAGTCTCAGGGTACATCTACACTACAATTAAAAACCCTTGGCTGACCTGTCAGCTGACTTGGGCTCATGGGGCTCTGGCAAAGGGATTGTTTAATTACAGTGTAGACATTGAGACTCAAGCTGCAGCCTGGGCTCTGGGACCCTGTGAGGTGGGAATCAGAGTCAGTTGGCAGGAGCCAGACAGGGATGTCTAACTGCAGCGTAGACACGCCCTCAAAGGTGGTAGGACAAGTATCCCACCGGAGGGAATACTCATATGAGAGGAATTGGTTCTGGAAATTGGAGGCATCCTCCAAGGCAACCAATAGGGTCATTGTGAGGGGCTAGTATGGTACCAGGCCCCAGGCTTAGCTGGGGCAAGCATCCCAATCCCTGGACAGACCCGTCTGAGCCCCAGCAATGAGAAACAGTGGTCTCTATGCTCTTGGTATAGGGAAACCCAAGAGTCTGAAGAAGTCTCGGAGCACCCAGAGAATCTGGCGAAATATGGTGCTGGCAGAGGTTCTCTGTGACCTCAGTTGGGACCTACGCCTGGAGCACAGTACTGGAGCAGCTTGGACAGCTTCCAAGCCAGTAGTACTTTGCGCAGAGGATCTTGAGTTGTCCCTATGGAACATGGCAGTGCTGAGTCTAAGACAAGCGATGCCAAGGAAAAGCGACCCGGTGCCTCTAAAAGGCTGTGTCAGTGCCAGGTGAGGATGCTCACATTGAAGGAGATGACAGCAGTACTGACAGGCATAATAAATCTAGCTGCAGCAGCAGCCTCCATCTGCATCTGTACCACCAAGCTGCTGACCTGCAGCAAATCAGACAAGACTGCTCTGTCACCACTGAAGAAGTAGCCTGTCACAATGGTCCCTGATAGGGGACCAGGGTGGTTGTCTCAGGCCTGAGTGAGTCTGTGCTGGGGTGCACCAAGTCGAAGGGTGCACTCTACCATCAGTACCTGAATGATCCTTTGTGAAAGAGCCCCATACCCTATGCTTCAAGGGGCCAAAAGTGGATGTATGCTTGTGCTTTGAGGCCAGGACTTTGATTCCCTGGCCTTGAAGAGGACAGTCCTGGAGACTGGGATCTTCTGCAGCCTCTTTCAGCTGACATGACCTGGGAAACACTTTGGGAAGGAGTCTTTGAAGAGCTTCCCTGAGATGACAGTGGCTCCAACGCTGGTCTAAGAACAACTTCCATAAGAATATAATGGAGGCACTCCTCTCTCAACTTCATCCAAGTCTTGAAGACTAACAGATAGGTGATCTACATCTCTGATGTTGCCTTCACCCAAACACTTGAGGCAGTGGGAGAGTGGGGGGGTCACTATCAGGTATAGGCTTCCCACAGCCTTGGCAAGATTTGAACCCCCGGGACCTTCGCATAAGTTCCCTGGTACCAAAGACCCACCAGACTGGAAGGACCCCAAAAGGAGGGCAAAATCAAAATAAAATAAAAAGATCAATCCTTTTTCCAAGTAATACTAGGTAGACTGGAGCATTGGTGTTCCTTGTGAATGACACAGTTATGGATGTAAGAAGGAACTAGAGGGGCAGTGCGGTCTCTGCCCTTTATACTCTCACCCCTACGTGTAGCACTAGGGAAAGTTCTCCAGCACAGGATACATACATACATTCCCCTCCTGTAATGTACACATACAAGCACTGAAAGTAGTAACGTCATTAATGCAAACAGATTAAGTTTTGCTAGAGGCATATATTGAGGACCATATTTCTGAAGTTTTGCCTTTTAAAAATAAGCATAAATGGTTGGCTTTTGCTTTATTAAAAATAATCACAGGTAGCTCCACTTCACAGTACATTTTTTGCCAGAAGTCTAACAGTTTTTCATATTCTCTTTAGACAGCAGGTATAACTAGGTTATAGTTTAAGATTATTTCAATTAAGAGCTAAAGAGGGGAGGTGTTTTTTTAACCCGATATTGCAGACTTGAGATACAGGCTCAAAGCAACTGGAATAGTCCCCCTCCAAGCGCCTTATACTTATTGCTTATTACCTGAGCCCTCAGAGTATACACCCTACACATGGCTTTCTACATGCCCAAATAGTGCCTCCTCTATCTAGCTTGCTACTTTTAAGCTGTGTAGCGTCTGACTGCCTCCCCCTGCCAGAGCCTTTAGCTGCAGCATACAGCAGCGCCATGCAATGACAAGTATGGACACAGCCTGCCTTGCACCGCAGCATGTACACACACCTGTAGTGCCTGTATCTACACACTGCTGTAAGCATAGACCTAACCCTTAGTTACCAAAAGGGTAATATTCTTTGTAAAAGTGTTATTTCATGCCACATATTACAAACAAAATTATAATTCTGTACTATATATTACAGAGAGGCATCATATAAGGCATGAAATATGGGAAGTTGTCTAAGCCACAGTGATCTGGAAAATATTGAAGGAACTGAGCCAGAAGCCATATGTAGTGACTTAGCCAAAGAATTCATAGTCCTTATGTGCACAATATCAGTGTATGACTGGTATTTTAGAAGCCCTGCTTCACATCCTACCGTGCAGACAGCTTGTGTTAGGTGCTTGCATCCTTGGCGATGATCATTATTTACTGCATCAGCCCTTTGGAAGATTTAAAAAAAATAAATAAAAATAAATAAATTTTATATTGGAAAGGTAAGGGTCATTAAGATTCTAATTATCAAGAAATTAGTGTGACACTTACTGTTTGCAATACCAGGAAAGGACTCCATGTTCTAGTACTACCCAGTAAAGTTTCCAACCAAAAAACCTTAAACTCTAAAAGAGAATGTTAGTCATTTCAAAGCCCATGGCTACTTCTGATAGCCACCAAGTATTGCTATCAGTTAACAGTCTACATTTTATTTATTTTACTTCAAATGTGATCCAAGAGCTATATCTATTAAAACTCTGAACATTAAATCAGTATCTGTTTTTTCAACTATTCTATTTCCTTCCCCAAGAAGTGGGAGAACATTTATAAAAACCAAGTACAAGTTTGGTTGTATCCACAAAGACAACAACATTTATGGCGTTTTAATGAACATTGTTACTCAGTAGGAACCTTCCTGGTCAATTAAGTTTAGCTTTGTTGTAGTTCAGCACTCAATATGGCTATCCACATGTCTGATCCCTTATACTGGAGTGGTTGTTAGTACCTCCCAGAAAGGTTTCTTATATATTACCATAATCAAAAGTAACTCATCTAGCCAATCTGACATATGCAACAAAGAAACTGAGGATGGAATCCAGATAGCAGGAAGTAACTGGAAGGGTTGCCATCTGCACAGTAGTGTCTGCTTTTAAGAGTTCATAGCAGTGTTAAGAGATGCCTAAAAATCAAGCCTTTTAATTGCCATTAGATATGGGGAGAGTGCGCTTTACAAGCTGCAGCTTAATATTTTGGTTTTTAGGGTGTAAATAAATGGTTTTGCATTGGCAGTTAACCAACTTTGTGAATTATTATTACACTGAACTTTGGTTTAAGCCAAACTATTTATAGGATTTTTAAAAATATATACACTCTTCAAAAGTTCTTTTGAAAAAGTTGCTTCATGTATTGTACTTAAACACATCTTTATAGGATTTAGAGGAGTTACATAAAGATTTTCCCTATAATAAATCAGGAGAGATAGAACATCTTTTGGGGACTGTACTGAACAGAAATGTTTGTAAGCTTTTATTTCCATCTTCCCTATAATTCAGTTTTCAAGGCTTTTAGGAATGGGCTGTATCCTATGGATAATACTGAATAGCAGTGAACCAGTAACCAGTAGTCAGATTACCTAGATATTTATGTGGCCTTCAAAACTGTAGTAGAAGAAAAGCCCACTTATTAATGGAGTTGATCTTTAAAAAGGTAGGCAAGTACTATCCCCATTGTACAGATAGGAACTGTGACACGGGGTAGATGAAGCAAGACTTGTCCAAGGTCACAGGGAGCCTGTGGCTGAACCAGGTATTGTACCTAGATGTCCTAAATCCAGGACCAGCCTTCCTGTCCGAGGATTAGCAAAAAGAAAAGGAGTACTTGTGGCACCTTAGAGTCTAACAAATTTATTTGAGCATAAGCTTTCGTGAGCTACAATGGCCCACCTTGATTATCACTACAAAAGGCTTCCGCCGCCCCGCTCTCCTGCTGGTAAGAGCTCACCTTACCTGATCACTCTTGTTACAGTCTGTATGGTAACACCCATTGTTTCATGTTCTCTGTGTATATAAAATCTCCCCACTGTATTTTCCACTACATGCATCCGATGAAGTGAGCTGTAGCTCACGAAAGCTTATGCTCAAATAAATTGGTTAGTCTCTCAGGTGCCACAAGTACTCCTTTTCTTTTTGTGGATACAGACTAACACGGCTGTTACTCTGTAACCTATTTCCAAAACTAATCCTTGGATATGCTGTAATACACCTGTCAAGATATCACAGAAAAGCCACCATCCATCAACCCCCTCTCAAGAGCAGAGAATACAATCTTCTCGGATAGACTTGGAAAACAGTGTTTGGGTTGTTTTACATATTATGAAAAGGGAAAGTAAAAGAAAACATACCTTCCACAGGAGACCTTCATATCGTTTCAGGCGTTTGTTGATCACCTATATAAAATAAAATATTTAAAAAACTAATCAACTGATTGTTTCTTGAACAGTTTAATATAGGATCTTTTGTACCCACCTTGCCAATGCTTCCTCCAAGTATCTGTTTCATTTCTGCACCTTGGGCTAGATCAAACGGTGTCTGGTCTGTTTAATAACCAAAATAAAATCCAGAAGAGAGTTTAGCTTTAATTAGGAGTTAGATCTGTTGTAGGACATTTAATGCTGTGGATAAGTATTATGTAGTAATTACACTGGATGCATTTAATATGGCATAAGGTTTCTATCTAGCTCAGAGGGAAAGCAATTGCAATCATTTGCTTGTTTGAACACTATCGATAGAAAGAACAGCTGGCAGGAGAGTGGTATACTAGCTATGATTCACTTCCTACAGTAAGACATCTTCTGAACCTTACAAGATTTGCTCACTTGCCAGACAAGAGCAATTCTTAATTGACCAACAAATATAATATAATTTGTTATTCTAAAACCGTGGGCAAATTGAATTTTGCGAGAATTGCTAAGGAAGAGTTTTGCTGGATTACAAAAGCCTAATTTTATTCTAGTCAACATCTGCCAGTTATTTACTTTTAATTTAACCAGAGTGTTACAGTCAATTTGATTAAAAAAGTGACAAGATAAACTTTACAAGTGGGATTGTCAAGAGAACCTGAAGTGACACAGGAGCATCAGTCCCAATGACTTTCCATGAACTGAAAATTTTATCCTCTGCTTTTACGCTGCTATGCTCATCTCTGGCAGAGTCAACAAAAAGTGACTCAGAATCTGTCTACATGGTGCAGCAACACAAACTGCAGGGGTGTGCATTCTAATGCACACCAACATGTTGCACACTAACTGGCCCCTGCAGACACTGGTGAGCACTAATAGCTCCCTATTGCATTTTAATTTAGCACGTAAGTTAGAGTACAATAGGGAACTTTTAGTGTATCTCAACAGGGTCTTCACAAGCCAGTTAGCATGCAACACATTGGTGTGCATGAGAACAGAGGTTCTCAAACTGGTCCGTGGACCACCAGTGATCCACAAGCTCCATTCAGGTAGTCCGCAGATAGTTCCCTCTAAAGTGCACACCTGGGTGACCGCACATGAGAGAATGAAGGGCCACCCACCTAATTAGTGGAGCCATATGGGTGTGGCTGCACTAATTAGGTGCCTGGACCCTGGAGAAGACACACATGTAAGGTGAGGTGATGGCCTTGGGGTGCACGGGGGGGGAGGGGGCAGTGGGGTGAAAAGAAGTGGGAGGAATTTGGGATGTGCAGGGCTGCAGCAGCCAGAGAAAGAGGCGACTTCCCCAGCTCCAGGGCTGCGGCTGCCGGGGAGAGACGGCCTTCCTTCCCAGCCTCAGCATTGTGGTTGCTGTGGCAGGGGAGAGACCGCCCGTCCTTTCCAGCCCCAGCTTAGGGGCTGCCGTGGCAGGGGAGAGACCCCGCCCCCTTCCCTCTCAGGGGCTGCCATGGCAGGGGGAGAGAGGGCACATCCATCACATTAGAAAGGTAAGTACGGATATTAAAATATCAAAGCGCTATACAATAGTTAGCCAACAGTACAAACAACATTTGGAAAATCATTAAGTGGTCCGCTGAAACCCTCAGTGATTTTCAAGTGATCCGCAAAAAAAAAAAGTTTGAGAACCACTGCATTAGAATTCATAGCCTGCAGTTCACATTGCTGCACCATACAGACAAGGCCTAACTTGCACTTAACAGTTAAGCAGTGGCTAACAAGTACTCCCATAAAATGACACTGGTTTAGTTCCTTTGCTTCATATTTAAATTAAGAACTTTACTTACCATTTTTGTTTCTGATTTTAGAGTCTGCACCATTTTTTAGAAGTTTTAAGGCACAGTGCTTGTGGGCACGGTATGCTGCACAATGTAATGGTGTATTTCCCATCTGATCAGTACAGTTAATATCAGGAGGCTTTGGCCTGTTCAACTAAAAAAAACAGACTTATATTTACAAGTTAATTTAGTTTTCCTCTTGCATTACATATAGCCTGAGCGATTTATGGTCAAGTATCTGCTCCCTGCCCCGAAATCTTGAAATGTAGACACTGAAAAGTAGGGTGACGAAAAGGGATCATGCTATCGGAAGCACGAGGTCTACAGCAGCCAAGTCAGAGAGATTCAGTTACAAGTAGCTACTTCCCTATGTTCTTGGCTTAAGCGTCCCCTTCCCATCTCCCATGTGCAATGTAGCACAGAACTGGCTGCATTGCTATGGTACTCTTAATAGTTTAAAGATTTTTGGTTCCTTTGAGAACAGGAAGACAACAGAAATTGAGTTTTTAGAGAATTCTAAAATCAGAAGCCCTGATGGTAAAAGGTTCTGTAAGTTAATAAGGACAATACTATCAAAAATAAATAAATAAATAAAATAAAAAGTCAGTGTTCAGTTTGTTGAATCTGTAATTCTCTATAGGTGTGTGCCTATCACTTATGACCAAGATATCCTCATTTTGTTCAGAAACATGTCTGGAAGGAGTATAAAAACTCCATGGGAAAACTCGGAAGCAGTTGCTCATAAAAACCCAGTGCATAAAAGACAACATTCACAGGAAAACCTTAACTCATTAGGGAAGGGATTATTCTGTCCCTCAGGCAGCACAGTAACAAATATACAAAAAAAGATTTTAGCAGATTCAAGAGAAAACCAATATGTCTTCTGTAACATGGCACATGGCTAGTAGAGAAACAGCTGACATGAGAGTTCCCTACTCTTTTGAAACTATTTGCGTTAATACAGTGGCTCTCAACAGCTTATTTGATCAGGCCTCCCTTTTGTGTGTCTGTAGTTATTTATGCCTCTTCTCCCCAGCCCCCGTACATATAATCGCCACGCAGCTCTGAAGCTGGGAGAGCAGCAGCTGCTGGCTGGGCAGCCAGCTCTGAAGGTGGCGCCCCAAGAGCTGCACAGAAGTAGTATTCATCAATATCACTTTTCGCAGAAGACAGTACCCCATTGCAACCCTTACTTCTGCACTGCTACTGCCCCCCGGGGCTGACAGCCAGAGCCCTGCTACGTCCCAGTGAGGAATGGGGTGGGGAGAGGCCCTTTATCCCCACCTTCTGGGTGTGCATGGCCCTTCTGCACAAACCCCAGCCACCCAAGGCAGACAGCCAGAACTCTTCCAAAAAACAAAACACAGCTCACACCGCCCTTGACACATTCTTGTGCCTCCTTTGGGAGCCCACCGCATAGTTTTAGAACCACTGTGTTAATAGATAAGGCCAGAGGGGAACACTGATCAGCTCAGACATCCTGTATGTACGCAGGCCACAGAAGTCCATCAAGACTAAGGACAGGAATATTCTAAGTAATTAGCAGCCCCAGATAGAGCTGGAAGGGAACGGATTTATAACTGAACTGAGGGTACATGGTCAAGAAAAATACAAGTAGTAGAACCATTTTCTCATTCAGGTAGTGGTTGGAAAGCTCCTTAAGAAGCTTCAAAGTATGCAGTCAGTTTATATTTAATACAATTCTGTTGGTAACCTTATTGGTAGAGGTCACACCTCTATAGATTGACAATTTATTGCAACACATTTGATGTTTCTGGATTTCATGTGTCATGAAATGCGACTAGTTCAAAGCTTTAAAACAAGATGAAGATGGGCTTACAACTTTACCAGAAAGATACCATTTGAACTAAGTTTCATATTTGATCTTACTTCAGGAGAGTTGTTTTAGAAACTCATTCTCCCAACCATTTCAGAAAAAACAGGTGAAAAATTTATATTTCCTAGCCACACATTTAAGACATTTTGATTTACTCAATCTGCAAACTTTCGATATGCAGTGAATGAGTACCAGAAGTAGTACAAGTTTCACATTACAAAACAAAAACTTTAATCACTACATGTAATCAATTTTAGCTTGCTGTCTCATCCAAGGGCCAGCACCTCCAGCAGGGAAGTGGCTGTTAACCCCAGGGACATTGGTTCAGTATAGATGTTACATCCACTAGCACTAACGTGTTCCTTGGAGGTCACAGAGGAGTAGCATGGCCAGACCTGTTTCTCTTTGAGACCCAGAATCAGCATCTGTTGCTGGCTGAAAGTATTGCAATATACACCAGGGACAGAATTTGTTTTGTGGTTGAAGATACACCTCAGATTCATTGTGTGTTTTTGAAGTCTCAGACTTCATGTTGCATTCATACATTTTGTACTCACTAATGTTTGTCATGTACTAGACTAATCTCAGCTGAAGCAGATAATTCTCATGGTAAGCCCCATGACTGAGGTACTGTAGAAGTTCAAGCAGTAGCACTTCACAGTATCCTTTAGCCAACTCAGGAAGGATATTAGAAAACACTCAAAAATTTTGCATCTTAATCTGTTGTAATAAAAAGGAGAATACTAATGGTAAGGAGGCACTGTACTTCAGACTGTTGCCTACCATAGGGGTGCGGGGTGTGAAGGTAGCATACGTAGCGAACAACATCTCAAATTCTTACCAGTGCTGAGACTTTTGCAGTCTCCCCTTCTCTTGCTGCTCCTAAAAGCAGTTCTTCCAGTTTCCTTTCTTGTGTCCTTTCCACTGCTGTTTTCAAAGTGAAAATAGCTTTAGCAACCACAGTTGTAGTCTCAGAAGAACACATGTAACATCAGCAAAGTGATATCTGTCTAATGAAGAATGTTCAAGCACGGTATACAGGGCCTATAGTTTCCTCAACACTTGTTAACTTGAGGGCTATGCCTACCAGACAGGGTGAAATACACTTACAGAGCCATGACCTCCAGAGTCAATTAAATACCATGCAAAAGTCTAAAAGGTCACAAATCACTGCAGAAAAATTCTGAAGTTACTCAAGTATTCAAACATTTACCAAGTAGTAGAGGTTCAATACTGCAAGAAGCATTTGTCCTAAGTTTTTTTTCCAATGAATACTGGGGAAGTTCAGTGGTAATATTTGACCGACACTATTTAACCAGCCCTACTTGCATCTTGGATATTATACTTTCTTTCCCTTCCTATAAAAAGATCTTCTCTCTCCTCTATTCCCCTTCTCTATCTTACCACTAACTTTTTCCCCACAAAAATCTCATCCTTCTCCAGCTTAACCTGTCAATCTCAAGCAGCCTTCTACAACAAACTGTACACCCACATACACGGCTAAGAGATTTTAATCAGGCACCCAATAACTAGCAACAAACTTACTAGGTACAGCGTAAGACTGAGGTCCCACTCTATGAAAATAGCCTACTTAAGAAGCCAAAACTGCACTATGGCACTTATTGGGATTACTACTGAAGTGCTGACCCATCACTCTGATAGAGGGGTCCATCCATTAGTTAGAGTCGGATATTAAAAATAAGCTATTTGAAGCTTCCATGACACAACCCACTCCCACTCCCTCTGACCCCTACCACCAAAGGGCTCCTAAAAAAGTGCACATTTTCTACTATGCCATCATAAAGTTCTGTGGCTGCTACAGTGTTGCATGGGGGATTCTATTTCCCCCTCCTTTCTTCCTGGTAGTAGTGGTCTGGTTGGGAAGTCTTTGCTAGTTTACACCTCTCGACTGCATTTCGCATCCTGCTCTAATATCTTTGAAGAAAAGAGCTTCTCCCCAGTCAAGCAGTACCAACCGGTGCTTGTCTATGCTATGAGCAACAGCAGTGGAGCTGACTGCAGACTTGAGATGATGGCACAGCACTGTTTTATGCTATTCACATTTGGAAAGTTCTCTTCCCAACCATGAGGGCTAGGATTTTTCAAGCCCTGATAGGTTTGTGTCTAAAAGAGCATATGCAAAAAAGTCTTGCTTTAAACACAATCCATACTACACAGAGTTCTCCTCTGGACTGAAATATTCAAGCTTTGCACACTTTTTTTTAGTCACACTCCGAGAAGAATGGTTTGTTTTCAAGGAGCAGTGAAAAGAGCGCTAGGTATTACTATTAAAGTGATTTATTCACGTCTTTTGACTTCAGATGCATATAACTGGCATAATCATTTGACAAATTAAGATGCTATTGTTTCAACTTTTTGTTATTCACAGATACCAAAACTGATTTATCTATATAACAGAAGGATGTAGACAAGCTTGTCTGTGCTGTAGAGGACAAAGCTCAGGAATTCCTCAGTTTACATATTGATATGTACTCTAGGCATTCCAAGTTATGGAGCCAGAGGTTAAGGCACAATTGTAGGATTTTTCCAGAAGTGCTGAGCAACTCATTGGATTTCAGGTGGAGATGGGGTGCTTTGATCTTCTCTCCAAAAAAACAAAAACACCCCCGCCCCCAGACCCTTAGCGCATACATATGTAACTGTTTCTACACTATCTCTGTATACAATGGAAGTTTTTACCATCACAAAATTATCTTGTTGCCCTAATAAATGTGTCATGATAAATCCCACTGGTAAATTTGTTTTCATTTACTGAGGACAGCAGAACTGGATCAAGTGTTTTAATAAGTTTAACTGGATTTAAGGGAAAAAGTAAATCCCCCTGCAGGTTAATCAGACTTTTAGGAAGTCTTGGTTTTCAGACACATGTGGTCAGATTGTAACCATAGCAACAACTGTGAAACTGACATTGTTAGCCAGATTAATAAGAGCTTTAATAAATGCTTCACCCTGAGGAGAAGTGCACTCATTCTAAGAATTTATCTGTAGAGCATCTGTTTATGAGAATTGCCTGTAATCTCATGTACAATTAAGGAATAGCATGTTTTCTGGAAAAGTACTGCTTGGAATGATTTCATCTGGAAATTTTTAGTTTTCTAGTCCATATTTGACTTTAAGAGCCACATGTACCAATCTGTTCAAATTAAAGAATTACATTTGAATTAAGATCAATTATTCATAAAGTCTATTCAGGGTTATGTTGTCAAGAACCCCCATCTAAAAAGTATTCCTGGTGGCAGTACTGGGGCTAAGTGATAGTTATTTTCTTACCCTTTGTTTGCAGATAGCATAGTAGTGAATCAATACATAAAACATACTTGCTTTTTGAAAGCAGTACAGGTCAAGACTTTAAAAAGTAAATCAATTTTGGGTATTCAACTTTTGACACCTTTAAGATCTGATTTTCAAAAAATGTTAAGCACCTGCTCTCTGGAAGTCACACCCCTTTGCTTCATCTCAGGCTGGAGACCCAAAATCACTTGGACAGGGTCTCCACTTTCAGAGCTGAAATTGTCCAGAGCAAGACCTGGTAAGTTTGTGAATGATTCAGAGCGTCTTTTCCCATTGACCATTTGGTACTCAAAGTTAAATTGGGCAGATTTCCCTTTTCTATTCCCCTGCGAAGATGCCCTACAACCTACCTAGCCTCTTTGTAGGTGAGAATTTTAGAGTGGAGAAATAATTATTATTCTCCAAACACTATCTAGTGGTTAGAGAAGCAGAGTTGCAGGAAAGATCCTCAAATCTGTTTCCAATTCCTCTGACACCTAGCAGAGTCACTGATGTCTGAGCAGGTTTGCCCACTATCTTTGCAAAATGCTAGAAATTATGTTTGCATCCAAGTGAAGTGGTTTATATCCCATCTCCTTACACACAAAGCAGCTTTTGTTATCAGCACGTGCTTGGATTACTTTCCCCTATGCAGTGAGCTAGGGCTTTGAGTGCTACACACAGTCCACATCATTAAAGGGCTCAGAGAAAAAAAAAGACAGTGTTGCCTTTAAGGCCCTAACTTTGATCAGAAACAGCATTTACAAATAATTTTTAAGGCTTCTTTCAAAGGCACTAACAAACAGCCCTGTTGTATTGACTGGTCAGTGTTTTTACAACAGAAGTGACTGAAAATTAGTTTTTTAATTAGTTTTGAACCAGAAGCTACTTTGAAATCAAGTGAACTTGTAGGTGAAGCAGCTTTCTTCAGAGCTACAAATGCTTATGAAAGGCAGTGAAGACACAGGAAGTTACCTTCCAACATATTATTGATCTCTTTATCTTGTGTAACATCTCTTGCTGTCTGTCCACCCCCGTTAACAATAGAAGTATCAGCATCATACTGTAAGAGCAGCATCACCACCTCCTGCAAGAAAAGTTCAAAGTTATGATGTTTTATCACAATGGCACTTTCCTAGAACTGGGTTGGTCCACTGTTTTGCAACCCTCCTTTGTGAGCCTAGCAGCGTGTAACTGGTTCACTGCCACAATGAGTTGGTAAAACATGGCAAGGGAAGAAAATCACAATCCTGTTGTATTATTTGGAATAAAGGGACCACAGTAAGTTACCTGGACTTGAAGATACACAGCAGTAAAGTCAGGCATAAAGACATCTTACTCAAGAGTGTGACAATAAACACTTGTAGTAAGGAATCTTGTACTGGAGAACTTTAAGTATCACTCAAAGCTGATCAGAGACAACACTTTCTGCTGTGTAACCATATGGTCATATGAGAATCAGATCTACATTTTACATGTTTATGCCTATACAGCATTAAGAGGCAAATGGCTTCTGTTTGAAAGAACAAGTTGTTCATATTAATTAGCTACTGAATCAACTCATCTTAATTCTGGTATTCTATGTAATAAGTGGATAGGAGATCAGTATTTACAATATTGTTTCTAGGCTTATTGGATATAGAGCTTCATACGAATGAGCACTTAACACAAGTGATTTCAATCCCCTTTAGCTATGCAACTAATATCCAACTAATCTAGACAAGTCAGCCTTAAAGTCTATAATTAGGCAAGCCAAAAAAAGAATTAAGATACAAACAGCAAAAAAATGTTTAAGTACATCGGAAGTAGGAAGACTGCCAAATATGTGGGGCCACTGGATGATCAAGGTGCTAAAGCAGCACTCAAGGAAAACAAGACCATTGCATAAAAGCTAAATGAATTCTTTCATGGGCACCAGATGAAACCCCGCTCTGGGGAGGCTAGCCCACCAGCCCTGCCCCTTCTGCTCCAGACCCCTCCACCCCCATAACAGAAGCCCTAAGGGGCCCCCACAGGACTGGAGGAGCCCCAGCCTCTCCCCCACCCCCAAGTGCTGGGCTGGCCCGCCGGCTGGAGCCTCCTCACTCCCCCACCCACTGCTGGCTCTCTGTCACTCCTCACTCCCCCATGCCCCTGAGGGGAGACAGCAGCAGGTGGTGGGGGCCTCGGAGAAGGGGCGGGACCACCACAGCTCAGGTGTCTAGCAGTGGGTCAGCAGCAGCGTGAGAGAAGACCAAACCTTCCCTGGACTATTATACCCGCTGCCCATGAATTCTTACATCTTCTGCAGTGAAGACAGATGCAAAGGGATATTCCCACACCTGAGCCTCTTTTTAAAAAAAGAGGTGACATATCTGAGGAATTCTCCCAGATTGAGGCGTCAAAAGAGGAAATTTGGAACAAACTGACAAGTTAAACAGTAATAGGTAGGGCTCTATCAAATTAACAGCCGTGAAAAATGTGTCACTGAGCATGAAATCTGATCTCCCTCTCCCCCCCGTCCCCCCGGCCATGAAATTTGGTCTTGTGTGCTTCCCCCCCATACTATATAGATTTCACCAGGGGAGAGGAGAACTAGAATTTCTCATATTGGGGGTCCTGACCCAAAAGGGAGTTGCAGCAGGGTCACAAGGTTATTTTTGGGGGGGAGCGGGAGTCACTATATTGCCACCCTTTACTTCTGCGCTACCTTCAGAGCTGGGCGGCCAGAGAGAGGTGGCTGCTGACTGAGGGCCCAGCTCTGCAGGCAGCGGCACAGAAGTAAGGGTGGCAATACCATACCATGCCCTCCTTACCTCTGTGCTGCTGCTGACGGCTGCTCTGCCTTCAGAGCTGGGCTCCCGGCCAGCAGCTGCCACTCTCCAGCTGCCCAGCTCTGAAGGCTGTGCCACCATGAGCAGCAGTGCAGAAGTAAGGGTAGCAGTACTGAAACACCCCCTACAATAACCTTGTGACACCCAGCCCCCCAAACTCCTTTTTGGGTCAGGACCCTACAATTACACCACCATGAAATTTCAGATTTAAATAGCTGAAATCATGAAATTTGTGATTTTTAAATTCCTATGACCATTAATTTGGTAGGGCCCTAGTAACAGATCACTAAGACCAGATGGTATTCACCCAAGAGTTCTGAAGGAACTCAGATATGAAGTTGCAAAACTACCAACTGTGAACCTATCATCACTTAAATCAGCCTCTGTACCAAATGACTGGAGGACAACTAACACCACCGATTTTTTAAAAAAAGGCTCCAGAAGCAATCCTGGCAATTATAGGCTGGTATGCCTAACTTCAGTATCCAGCAAATTTGTTGAAGCTACAGTAAAGAACACAATTATCAGACACATGGATGAACACGATGTTGGGGAACAGTCACAGCTTTTGTAAAGGGAAATTATGCCTCAATCTATTAGAATTCTTTGAGAGCGTCAACACACATGGACAAAGGTGATCCAGTTGGCAGTGTACTGGGACTTTCTGAAAGTTCTTGACTAGACTCTTAAGCAAAGTAGCAATCATGAGATTAGAGAAGGTACTCTCATGGATCAGTAACTGGTTAAAAGATAGGAAACAAAGGGTAGGAATAAACGCTGAATTTTCAAAATGAAGAGAGGTAAAGGGGGTAAAGGTAAATAGCAGGGATCTGTATTGGGACCAGTGCTGTTCAACATATTCATCAATGGTCTGGAAAAAGGGGTAAACAGTAAGGTGGCAAAATTTGCAGATGATACAAAGTTACTCAAGATAGGCAAGTCCAAAACCGGTTGCGAAGAGTTACAAAGGAACCTCATAGAACTGGGTGACTGGGCAACAAAACAGCAGATAAAATTCAAGTCTGATATGTGCAAAGTAATGCACATTAGAAAAAATAATCCTGACTATAAATACAAAATGATGGGGTCTAAATTAGCTGTTACCACTCTAAAAAGATCTTGGAGTCAAATAATTCTCTGAAAATATCTGCTCAATGTGTTAGCTTTTTTGACTGCCACTACAACATTAGGAACCATTAGAAAGGAATAAGACAGAAAATACAATACCACTACATAAATGCATAGTACACTCACACCTTGAATACTGCGTGCAGTTCTGGTCATGCCATCTCAAACAAGATGAATAGGAAAGGTACAGAGAAAAGCAAATGAAAGTCATTAGGGGTACGGAAAAACTTTTATACAAGGAGAGATTGAAAAGACTAGGACTGTTCAGTTTAGAAAAGAGACTACTATGGGGGGACATGATAGAGGTTTGTAATATTATGAATGGTATGGAGAAAGTGTAGGGGGAAATATTTATTATTCACATAACAAGAACCAGAGGTCACCCAATGAAGTTAAAAGGCCGCAGGTTTAAAAAAAAAAAAAAACCAACCCCCCTATGCGCACACACCCATAAAGGAAGTACTTTTTCATGCAGTAGACAGTCAACCTGTGGAACTTGTTGCCTGGGGATGTTGTGAAGGTCGAAAGTATAACTGGGTTCAAAAAAAGAATTAGATATGTTCATGGAGGACAGGTCCATCGGTGGCTACTTGCCAAGATGGTCAGGGTACAACCCCATGCTCTGCATGTCCTTAAACCTCTTGACTGCCAGACACTGGGACTAGATGACAGGAGACGGATCACTCTGACAGGTTCTGTTCATTCCCTGTGAAGCATCTGCACTGCCCACTAGATAGGATACTGGGTTTGATGGACAAATGGTTGACTCAGTATGGCCATTCTTAAATTAAGTCTAATTATTCTTTATGGCAGCGATACTCAGACAGAGTCTTGAGCTGCAAGGGGCTCTTTAATGTGTCTCCTGAGGCTATTTGCAGCACATGATATTAAAATACTGATTTAATTATTAACCATTCACGATGCTTTTACTATGTTATTAACCAGTTGTAGTTGATAAAATTTGCTGTGAAAATAATTATAGTCTATTTAAAACAGTATGATGGGAAATATAAGTAAAAACTAAGTATCTTCCATCATACTGTTTAAATATGAATATACAGGTAGTATAGTAAATGCAACAATGAATTCACACTACTGTGGCTCATTTGGGTAATGTTTATCGATAATTTGACTTCTGAACCACTGGCATCTGAGCATCACTGCTTTCTGCTATGGTTTGTGAGAGATTAATAAGTGGTCTGTCAAGCTGTATGCAGAAATAGCTACTTTTCCCATCCCTCCAAACTGGCTTCCATCTGACAACCAGCATTTACAGCTGAGAGGCTGATTAGTGCTATGCTCCCGCACTAAAGTGCTTTACCCCACGCACATAGCACGAGTGACGTAGGAATGACTGCACAGACAGGCATGCAGGTAAAGTGCTTCAACAGAGGAAAATGACTATGTTCCCCCTTTCCAGCTGCCAGCCACATCCTGGAGAACAAAAAAAGGAAACAGTAGCTATGGAGAAGGAAGACTGAGGTCTCCGCTACCCCCCCAGGGAAAAAAAAGCAGTTCTTTCTCTGCCAAAAAAACCAAAAAAACAAACAAACCAAACTGAGGATTAGACAGACTAGATTTTAGGCACATTAAAATTAGTCCTTTGGTAGCTTTCTGGAATGTGCTGCTACAAGGATTTTTCCTACCTCAAATGCTTTGGCTTCAATGTGTTACTATTTTAAACCACTTAACATTTTAGACTCCATTGACACATTATAGCACCCTTTATGGGGACACAATCTTATGCTGGGTGAACCACACAGGGTGGAACACAAGTAGTTAGAGAATAGTGTATTTTTACCTTGCGTCCAGTGAAGGCTGCACGATGCAGTGGTGTGTCCCCCATATCGTTTAACACGTTTACTTCTGCACCAGCCTGCCAAGACAGAGACAGTTAAGTAATGCTGGAAACACAGGCAGGTCAGTAGGTTACCTCTACAAAAAATATTCCATCCAGA
Source organism: Caretta caretta (assembly GCF_965140235.1). Taxonomy (NCBI): domain Eukaryota; kingdom Metazoa; phylum Chordata; order Testudines; family Cheloniidae; genus Caretta; species Caretta caretta. The sequence continues at coordinate 81,495,793 of NC_134207.1, read as the reverse complement.
AAGAACTCAGTGTTACTGACACCTCTTGGTTTATAACCTATTTGTCAAGAATGAATTGGGAGGTTTTCTGTGTGTCCCAGTATAGTTGTAAAGCCAGTGTCTCAGTATAGTTGTAAATCAGTGATAACATGGAAAGATTTAGAGGGGAGGAAATCTACAAGGAGCCCTTGTGAAAGGGAACAAGTTCAGATTGGGGCTGCGTCTACACTTAAACCACTACAGCAGCACTGTTCTACTGCTTCAGCATAGATACTCACGACCGTAACAGGAGGGTTTCTCCCACCTCTGTAGTTAAGCTACTTCCCTGAGAGAGAGTAGCTAGTTCAACAGAAGAATTTTTTAGTCAGCCTAGGCTATGTCTACACTAGAGAGTTTACAGTGATGCCGCTGTATCAATACAGCTGCACTGCTACAAGACCTCTAGTGTAGTCACTCTATGGGAGAGAGCTCTCCCGTCAACATGATTAAACCACCGCCAACGAGCAGCGGTAGCCATGTTGGCAGGAGAAGCTCTCCTGCCGACATAGTGCTGTCCACACTGGTGCTTATGTCGGTGTAACTTACATAATTGGTGGGGGGGGTTATTCACCCCACTGAGCAATATAAGTTATATGAAATAAGGGGTAGCGTAGACACAGCCCTAGAGCGGTCTATGCCAGCAGTTAGGCTGGCTTAACCACTTTGCTCAGGGGTGTGGATTTTTCACACTCCTGAGTGATGTAGCTGGGTCGACTTAACTTTTTAAGGTGTAGACGTGGCCTTTGTTTTGCTGTCACTCATCTCCACACACAAGTTGCATACAGCAGCCATTAAAGCTTTAGTTTCACTCCAGTTGAAAGACATCACACTGTAGTACTATTATACACTCCTCTTCAAAAGATTAAATGGGCCATGACTAGCAGGTTTCATGATCTCTTCACTGGCTCCCTGCCCTTTTCCACATCAAGTGGAAACTCCTCTATGCACCATAAAGGCAATGTATCACTGTATTCCTGTCTGAATCTCAGCTCCATGTTTCCCATTCCTTTCCTGCACCCGAGAACCTTGCTCTCTCTCTCACGCTTTAAAATCCCATTTCAAAACACTGCACATGCTGAACCCTGCTCTTAAAATGGTCAGAAAGATCAGGACAAGCTGCATATGCAACAGAACTAATGGGACTATGTGGTTTTACTATAGCTGGGAAACTGGTCTAGTGATTGAGCTCACGAGACTAGAGTCAGGAGATTAGGTCTATTCCTGACTGCCACAAAGTGCCCTAGGACAGGGGTTCCCTACCTCTTTTTTTTGAGGCCCCTCCAACATGCTATAAAAACTCCACAGCCCACCTGTGCCACAACAACTGGTTTTCCTCATATAAAAACCAGAGCCACCATTAAGGAGTAGCAAGCAGGGCAACTGCCTGGGGGCCCATGCCACAGGGGCCCCTGCGAAGTTAAGTTTGGCTTCAGCCTCAGGTGGTGGGGTTCAGGGCCCCAGACTTCAGCCCCCTGTGGTGGGCTTCAGCTTTCTACCCTGGGCTCCAGCGAGTCTAACACAGACCCCGCTCAGCAGCCCCCTTGAAACCTGCTCTCCCCCCGTGGTCCTGGGCCCCTGGTTGAGAACCACTGCCCTAGTACAGGTTTCAGAGGAGCAGCCGGGTTAGTCTGTATCCGCAAAAAGAAAAGGAGGGCCACCCTGAGTCTCTCAGGGTGGCACCTGAGAGACTCACACATTTATTAGACCATAAGCTTTCATGAGCTACAGCTCACTTCATTAGATGCATTCAGTGGAAAATACAAGTGGGAGATTTATATACACAGAGGACATGAAACACCTTTCCTTTTTACCTCAGGACAAGTCACCATCCATCACTCTGTCTGTAAGAAGGGCACTAGCACTCACCCATTTTTGTACGACACTGATCCACATATTAAGAGGATTTGACAATCTCCCCCCTTCCCACCCTGAAGGCTTGCCATTTGTTTACTCTATGCTGTAAGCAAAGTCTTTGGGTCAGGGACAGTATCATTTGTTGATACTAGCTTTGTTTGTAGGACTAGAGATGGAATCCTTGTAGCAAAATCTCAGTCGGTTTCCCAGACCAGAATCTCCTGATTATTAGTTTTTCATGTAGAACCAGATCCAAGTTTACCTAGATCTATTCTTTTTATTTCCAAATCAATTTAAAAGAAGTCACCCCTCCCATTCACTGTGTGGCTTTCAGGAAAAAGCAAAAAAAGGCACATTTGTTTTTGGTGCATGTATCTGAATGCTGCAATTAGCTGTACTTTGCAGATAGTTGGTTAGCTTTTGTGGAGCTCAACTGCCAACACTGGTTATGCCTAAGGCTGCAAGTCAGTCACTGAGGTCACTGATTCTGTGACTTTCCATGACCTCTGGAATTTCTGCAGTGGCTGGTGCTGGCTCAGGGGCTGCTCTGGCAGCAGTACTTTGGGTGTATGTGAGGGGGCTCAGGGCTAGGGGCAGGGGGTTGGGGAGGTGCTGACCTTGGGGTGGGGTGGGGGGTTACCCCCCCTTGCAGCTCCTATGTAGTTAGCTGCCTACAAGCACAACAGTACATAAGCACATAGAAGTGTAGGACTGGAATGGACCTGACAGTCATCTTGGGGAGTCCCCTGCACTGAGGCAGGGCTAAGTATTATCTAGACCAGCCGTTCTCAAACTTATTTGAACAGGTACCCCTTCTTTGTGTCTTCAGTAGTTTATGGCCCCCTCCCTCCACATACATATACTGCCACCCAGCTCTGAAGGCAGAGTGGAGAGCAGCAGCTGTTGGCCGAGCACCCAGCTCTGAAGGCAGTGCCCTGCCAGTAGCAGCACAGAAGCAAAGGAGGCAATGTGAAAAGTGATCTTGATGAATAGCAGAAGTAAGGGTTGCAATGGGGAGCTAAGTCTGCTATGAAAAGGGATACTGATGCTGCTGCTGCCACCCCGAAGCTGACAGCCAGAGCCCTGCCACCTTCAGGTGAGGGATGTGGGGGAAGGAGAGCCTGAGCCCATGCTGCACTTCCTGGTGAGGGATTGAAGTAGGGGTGGGAAGGACAGCCTGAGCCACGTCCCAGGGGTCGGGGATGGAAATCTGAGCACCAGGTTGCACACAGCTCTCACTCCAACACATTCCTCTGCCTCCCTTGGGAGGCCTGCCCCAGTTTGAGCAGTTCCCAGTGTTTCTCAAACTGTGGGACAGGACCCCAAAGTGGGATGTGACCCCCTTTGAATGGGGTCACAAGGGCTGGTTTAGACTTGCTGGAGCCTAGGGCTGAAGCCTGAGCCCGACTACTGAGGGCAAAGCCAAAGCCTGAGGGCTTCAGCCCTGGGCAGCAGGACTCAGGTTGCAGGACCCCTGCCTGAGGCCGAAGACCTTGAGCTTCAGCTTTGACCCCACTGCCCAGACAGGTGGGGCTTGGGCTTTGGTCCTGCCATCCAGGGCAGTGGGGCTTTGGTCCCTGGTCCTGGTGTCGTGAAGTAATTTTTGTTGTCAGAAGTGGGTCATGGTGCAGTGAAGTTTGAGAATCCCTGACCTCAACCATCCCTGACAAATGTTGGTGTAACCTGTTCTGAAAAACCTCCAAATGATGAAGATTCTACAACCTCCCTAGGCAATTTATTCCAGTGCTTAACTACCCTTACATTAGGAAAAGCTTCTTAATGTCTAACCCAAGTCTCCCTTGCTGAAATTTAAGCCTATTACTACTTCCTCTGTCTTCAGCGGAGAAGGAGAATTTATTACCCTTTTTATAACCTCATGTAGTTGAAGACTTGTCTCCTCTCAGTCTTCTCTTCTCCAGATGAAACAAATTTTTCTACAATGTTTTCCTGACCTTCAATAATTTGCTCTCCTCTGGACTTTCTCCAATTTGTCCACATCTTTCCCGAAGTGTAGTATCCAGAACTGGACAATACTCCAGTTGTGGCCTTATCAGTGTTGAGTGGAATGATTATTCTTGTGTCTTGCTTACAACACTCTTGCTAATACATCCAGAGTGATGTGGTTTTTTTGGCAACAGTATTATATAACTGACTTATATTTAGTTTGTGATCCACTATAACCCCTGTGACAAGATAGCCGATGTTAGTATGGTAGGTCCTGCGCTTTTCTTGGCAGGGGGCTAAGATGCCACCCCTTGCCCCTGCTCTTGGGGCACAGAGGATCCCGCTAGTGGCCCAGGTAGGTGGTAGAGGAGGGAAGCAGGGGAGGGGTCTAGGTTTGCTCCTCACTCTGAGCCCCAGCCCCTCTCAACCCCTGCGGGTTCTTACCCTGTTCCCCCTTGGGTGGGGTACCTTCGGTTCTTAGACGCTGTGGAAGGGAGTCTCCCTCCCCTGCTGGGGCAGGGTCTCCCTGGTTTTTCAAAACACCTCCACGCTCCAGTCCTCTCCTTCCTCCCCCTCTCTGCCTGCCTGAAGCAGGGGGTTTTATTGGGTTTGTGACAGGGCCTTAATAGACTACAGGTGCTCCAATTAACCTGTAGCCACCCTCCCTAGTCTACAGGGAACCACACCTTAATTAGCCTAGGGCTTATATATTTCCCCTCTACCACTCTCCCTGGCCCTCCTGTATCACACCCCCCAGATCCATTTTTGCAGTACTCCTTCCTAGACAGTTATTTCCCTATAAATAAATACAATATTTGTATTTGTGCAATTGATTATTCCTTCCTAAGCACAGTACTTTGTATTTGTCCTTATGGAATTCCATCCTATTTACTTCAGGCCATTTCTCCGGTTTGCCAATATCATTTTGAATTCTAATCCTGTCCTCCAAAGCAACTGCAACCCCTCCAGGTTTGCATCACCCATGAACTTCATAAATGCACTCTCTATGCCATTATTAAAATTATTTATGAAAATATTAATTAGAAATTGACCCAGGACAGACCCCTGCGGGACTCCCCTTGATATGCCCTTCCAGCTCAATTGTGAAACATTTGATAACTAGTCTTAGAATGATTTTCCAAACCAGTTGTGTACCATATATTTCTCTAGTTTTTGAGAATCAGAGAGACAGAATCAAAGCCTTTCTAAAGTCAAGATACATCATCTCTACTGTCTCCCCTATTCTACCAAAAAAGGATATTAGGTTGGATTTGTCAAGAGCAAATCATGTCAAAGCATGTCAACTGTTACTTAACACCTTATTTTCTTCTAGGAAGGTGCTTATAAATTGATTGATTTGCATCACTAACTTTCCAGATACCGAAGTTAAGCTAACTAGTCTAAGTCCCTGGGTTGTTTATGAAAAGCAAATATAGACAGGTACTACTGTATATTTGCCTTTTTCCAGTCCTCGGGTCTCTCCCTCAACTTCTATGAGTTCTCAAAGATAATTACTAAGGCTGCATGTCTATCACGAAGGTCAGATTCTGTGACTTTTCATGATAGCTGTGACTTCTGCAGCGGCCAGTGCAGCTGCTCGGATAGCCCCTGGGCCAGCTGTACCAACTGCTGCTGGGGCAGTCTTGGGCCACTGCACCCTTTGCCCCTCAGCAGCAGCATCTTGGGTATGGGGAGGGGGCTCAGGGTTGGGGCAGGGGGAGCACTTACCTCGGGGGGCTCCCCAGAAGCAGCCAGCATGTCCCCGCAGCTCCTAGGCAAAGGGGCCAAGGAACTTTGTGCACTGCCCCCGCCTCCAGGCACTGCCCCCACAACTCCCATTGGCTGCAGTTCCTGGCCAATGGGAGCTGTGGAGCCAGAGCTCATGGCAGGGACAGGGCCCCTCCCCAAGCACCCACAGGGCCCCAGTCCAAGTTTTACTTAGGGGTATATAGTAAAAGTTATGGACAGGTTACAGGCTGTGAATTCTTGTTTATGGCTTGTGACTGGTCCATGACTTACTAAAAATACCCATGACTAAAATGTAGTCTTAATTGCTAATGGATCAGAGATCTCTTCAGCTAGTTCCTTAAATATTCTAGGAAGTATTTCATCTGGCCCTGCAGACTTGAAGATACTTAACTTGGTTTTTTTTCCTATTTGAGTCTCAGATCCTACCCCATTTTACATTGATTTTCACTGTGTTATCCAATCTCCAACTAACTTGTTTGGTAAACGCAAACAAAAAAGCCATCTAACATTTCAGCTATTGCTGCATTTTCTCAAAAAAAAGGAAAAGGAGTACTTGTGGCACCTTAGAGACTAACCAATTTATTTGAGCATAAGCTTTCGTGAGCTACAGCTCACTTCATCGGATGCATTTTCTGTTATTGTCTCTCCTTCCACATTGAGTAATGTGCCTACCCAGTCCTTGGTCTTCCCCTTGCTTCTCATGGATTGTAAAATGTTTGTTATCCTTTATGTCCCTAGCTAGTTTAATCTTGTTTTGTACATTGGCCTTTCTAATTTTGTCCCTACATGCTTGTGGGTTTGTTTTTTAATATTTGTCTTTTGTAATTTGATGTAGTTTCCACATTTTGAATGACAGTTTCAGGTCATTAAAGAAGTCTCCTATACTTCCTATCTTCCCTACCACATTGGGATCATTTGTCCTTGTGCCTTTAATAAGGTTTCTTTAAAAAAATTGCCAACTCTCCTGAACATTTTTCTCCTTCTACTTGATTCCTATAGGATCTTTCCTACCAATCCTGTAAGAAGGCAGACTTTAGCAAACTCAAAGTCCATCATCTTTATTCTGCTGTTTTCCCTCCTACCATTCATTAGAATCAAACTCTATTGCATTGCATGATCACTTTCACGCAAGCTGCCTTCCACCTTCAACTTCTCTACTAGTTCCTCTGTTTGTCAGAATCAAAACCAGAATTGCCTCTTCTCCTAGTTGCTTTCTCCACTTTCTGTAACAGTTGTCTCCGATGCATTCCAAGAATGTTGGATAATCTGTACCCTGCTACATTTCCATATATTTTCCCATGTAAATATGTACATGTACAAGCATGTAATTAAATACAAGCATGCACATGACTAGTGAGAAGGATAGTTCATAGTCTTCATTTAGAATTGCATTGCTTCTCTTCAAGTAAACAGTTTGCACTTCAGTAGAAAAACCACTTTTCCTGTCTATTTTGACCTTTCAGAAGTAGACAATAGCTATTGGTCCTTTGAACAACTTGTGGTATCATGAAATAGTATTAATGTTTTTCATGATACTATCTTGTTTTATGTAGGATCTTCAGACTCATTTAGAAAGAGACAGCATTAAGTATACCTTCAGTAAATCCTTGACCACACTGCCATGTCCAAAATAGCATGCAAGGTGAAGAGGCGTCCAACCCAAATTAGATTTACTTCTGCCTAAAAATATGAAACAGAACATCAGGTAAACAAATGCTTTTGTAATACAAGACTGTAGGAATAGTTCAGTGTAAACTAACATCTTGCCAACTCTCACACATATAACAGGCATAGTTAGTCTCTACAGTGAGAGCATTTTTCAGAGTAACAGCCGTGTTAGTCTGTATTCGCAAAAAGAAAAGGAGTACTTGTGGCACCTTAAAGACTAAACAATTTGAGCATAAGCTTTCGTGAGCCACAGCTCACTTCATTGGATGCATACTGTGGAAAGTATAGAAGATCTTTTTATACACACAAAGCATGAAAAAATGGGTGTTTACGACTACAAAAGGTTCTCTCTCCCCCACCCCACTCTCCTGCTGGTAACAGCTTATCTAAAGTGATCACTCTCCTTACAATGTGTATGATAATCAAGGTGGGCCAGTGAGAGCAGCCATTTATAGATTTCAGGCCAAAAAGGACTGAATATCTAGTCTGACCTCCTGCAGAATAAAATAAAATTCCGCCCCCCACTAATTATTGCATCAAGCCCATAGCTTCTGGTTGAACTAGAGCAGTGTTTCTCAAATGCGGCCACCAGGGGTTTTTCCTGCAGCCACAGCAGCCTCTTGTGCAGAGAAGGAGAGGGGGGCAAAGCAGTGGCCCCGCCCTGCAGCACTCAGGGGCGGGCTTCAGCCTCCCCCGGTTCTGCCAGAGGCTCCGGTGACAAGCTATAGTCCCCCCCTCACCCGGCTGCAGCCGCAGGGCTCTGGCAGCAGGCATCAGCTGCAGGCCTCCTGAGGTGGGCTTCAGTCCACTTCCCCCAACTTGAGGGCTTTGAGTTTCAGCCCCCACACAGTAGCAGGGCTCTGCCTGTGGGCTCTGGGCTTCAGCCCACCCCTGACTCCAGCCATGGGGCTCGGGCTCTGGGCTTCTGCAGGGCTGGCCTTACCAAGTGCTGTGGTTCAGAGGCAAGAAGTGGGGTGAGCCTGGGGTCTGAGGCCACGGAAGGGAGCCCAAGGCAATGGGGTGGAAGCAGTGGGGGCCAGGGGCACCAAAATATAACTGTACATTGTTTTTACTATTGAGTCTACAAAAAACCTACATCAATCAATTACAATGATTTGGATACGTAAACATGCATATTTATTTGTTTTTCCTAAAGTTAATTAAGTAGTAGGGAAAAAAATTGTCAGAGCGGCCAACAACCAGTGTTCGTGGCTACACTGAGGCCGCCAGAAAATTTGTTGTGAGAACCCCTGAACTAGAACATCTAATAGGGCATCAACCTAGCATTACATTGTTGCTTCCATATTTCTTAACTCTTGTGCTTTGACACATATGGATGAAAATAGCATTCTAAGAACTAGTTTGTTTTTTAAATCTACAAGAGTCTAAAAAGTCAATTCTGGTTTCACTGAGTCCATTCCTCTTATATGAGCCTTAAGAGAGTCATAGCTAACCCTTACACTTAAGAGCATAGGACACGAGAAGCCAGTTGGTTTATAACCTGAATTATCTTTATGTTTAAGAATACTATGCACCGGTAACAGCCTTGTCATTGGCAAGGCTTTCTATGTCAAGCAGTTACCAAGAGCATTTGCAATCCATAAGGCATGGATGTTCAGATCTCACTGACAGGGTGCTGGAGCTAACAGAACAGTCAGCTGGAAGTGGACACAGAGCAAAGCTCTTGGATAACCACCATTTATTCTGAATCTGAATAGTTTACCCTGAAGTTGGGACTACCTGTATTTGACATTCACTGAAATTTCAGCTTTAGTTAACATTCACTGTTATTTAACAAACTGGTAGATTTCTAGGTTAAAATTATGCATATTACAGTGAAAGAAATTCCACTGAGCTGGTAACTGAGCTTAGTTTCTCTACTTGCTACATGTAGACAATAAGCAGAGCTGTTCTGCACCTCACAAAAAACTGTATATTAAAGATGCATTTAAGTACCAGCCACAAAGCTTGTTACTGGTGGGGGTATTGAGAGGACACAGATTAGTGGTCTAATGTGTAAATTGTAGTACCATCATCAAGTTTTCCTTCATCTCATGTATGCCTTACAAGTAGACCTCTGCAGCCCATACAAATTTGCCAAAGAGAAGACAAAAACACTAGCATAGAACCCTACACCTTTCTTTAAAAAATTGGTGTTTAAGATGGGGCTCATACCATAAACTGATAGTCAGTTATTTTCCTGTAGTTGCCCTGCTAACAATTTTCAGCATAGATAAGCACCACTAAGGGCCTTTTAACCATAAGGAGGTCTTAATTTAATATAATAGGTTTTCACCCCTACCCAAATTCTCACTTTTAGAGCTTTGAAGATTGCTGACCCCCATCCCAGCTGCACCTTCATTTCAAGTGGCAAGTTGAGCCCTCTTATTGTAGAATATTCGCTTACTTTGTTACCTTGTCTTCTCTCTTCCATTTTTGTCCCCACCTCCCATCTGTCTCATGGACCTGCTGCAGTGTGCTGTGGCCTCAACTGTAAGCTCCTTGGGAAAGGACTCTTTACTGCATGCCTTCAAAATGGCAACTGAGCCTTGATTGTTATGCAGTATTACCTCGGCGCAAATAGATGCCATGAAACCACTATTTGGCAAGTACAAGGATAGCAAGTTATTGGCAGAAAGATTCAAAGCCACCTCATTACGCATGCTCTAATGGGATTATCAGTTGTACAGAACTTCAGGATTCTAATGTTAGACTAGGCCATGCCAATCTTTTTCAGCACAACCCTAGTTTGTCCTTTTCACTTTTAAGTCTCCATGCAGTCATCACTGCCTCTCAGCCTTCAACAGCAATATTACAGGGAGGCCTTCCTATTGAATTTTTATACATATTTAGATACCAATAGCAGTATCTAAATATGTATAAAAGTGGTTTATTTATACATTTTCTCATAAGACCGTGAAGCAAATGAGATCCTTATGGTCCCTTCCAACAGTGGTAACCATACTGGCAGACTTCTTGGTCAAGATCACTGTGTGTAGGATAACAGTTTAGGTATGTAGCATTTCAAGGTCTACAGCAAACTAGAGATGCCAGTATGCTGCCTCCCCTCCTCCAAGACACCTTCCTGCCCCCCACATACACACTTCAGGCCTTCCAGCTTTACATCCCCATGCCTACAACTTTTAAAGATATTAGTAGCTGGAAAGACTTAACAGATGTTCTCTAGACTGCATGCAGAGAGCTTTGAAAATAACCCTTGCGGAGATCAGGAAGTTCAGCAAAGTTTGGGCCACAACTAGACCAATTTTTGGTTTTGGTCTTACTGAAATGGAATGGTTTCTTTGGGAGCCTCCCCTTTCAGTGTCTTACTTTATGTAAAGTTTCCAAGCAAGAATATGACTAAAGTGTGTCTAATGCACTCAAGATCTTAGTTAGAAGTGGACAAACACATTCAAATGAGAGGCCTAGCAATTGAAAGGTATATCTGATTAAATTTAAGCTCTCTGCTAAACATTAGTGCAGTAAGTTACATTGAAAGTCTGAGTAACATTAAAAAAGCAAGTCATGTGAGAAGAAAGTTTTGATGTGACTCCCATGTGGCCAGTTTTGCTTACAACTTTAGTTTCAGTTCAAATTTCGGCTAGTTAAAATTCCATTGTTCATGTTTTCATACCAGACTGATGTGGCAGACAGACATTTCCCTGCTTCATGCTTTAAAAAGAGGTAACATCCTCAGTCACGGGAAGAAGCAGCCTGGTGAGTGATCAGCCATCCTCCACTGAAGTGACAGCCCAGCAAAAGTAAGAGTTATATGTAACATTTGGGTCCCAATATTAACCCACAAAAGCAAGCACAATTGTTAAATCTGCTTTTTTGTGTTCTGTTGGAACAAGATGCTATATTTAACCTTTAATAAGGCATGGTAACCATCTTATGTTACTAGGACTTGTGCATTCTGCTGAATGTTTGACTTTCTGCTTGTTATCCCTTACTACACTGATTTTTGTCTGTTACCATTTGACACTGTGCTTCTCCAAGGGAAAAGTATTCATTCCTCTAGTACCAAGATATACCGCATTCCATGTTGAATGCCACCAGCAGGTTGTATATCAGTTTTGGAGCAACAACTATCAGCCACAACAAACAGGAGCCTACTGAACAGAAGTGCAAGGTGTGTAGGGTTTTATTTTTTTAATGTTCTATTTTCATTAGCTAGAGCAGGATCATCATCACTGAGGGGGTAGGAAAAAGAAAGCATAAGGGTTGCCAGAAATAGTACAGAAGCAACTGAAGTAAACACACAACATGAGCCCTGTAACAATGTCCTCTTCAGGAAGGACTTCTATTGTTTCCATCTAATCACTTGCTTGTATATTCAGTGTAGAATGTAAGTAAATGGACTGCTACAACCTCTATTAAGACAGCATTAAACCTGCACCCAGCACCCCTTATTATAAACCCCAACCCACAAAACAGGACATCCATAACACAGAACTGAAATGCCAGGCATGAGAAAGAGAGCAGTCTTTGCTAAGGCCCAAGGCAGAATCTCAATTGAATTGCACTTGTTGGTTAGCCTTTACCAGAGTGATCCAGCATGATTTTTTTAAAAGGGTAGTGGCAAATTTTCTGCATTTGAGTTATTGCAGCACATATAGTTACAATGTATTGTTTTGAAAGAAGCATATTCTAAAGTCCCAGATGCCAATAGTATGAAATCTTCATTTAAACTTAAAGCCTGGGGGAAAAACCCAAGACTACACTGCCAGTCTGAGTAATGCAAAAGACACCCCAATCTCACTTCTACAAGTCACCCAACAGTATTATGTGTTAACCTGGAAAGTTTTCCTTCTCTGCACAAAAGACACAGTTTCAGGAGTTCAAGGGCAAGAAGCAGCTAGAGTGAAAAGTTGTGTTTTTGCTAAGCAACCCACATTAATAATATGGCCAAGGGTATCAGACCAACTGCTTTCAAACACCAAAACACTAATTTTCCTAGCAATTCAAATTAGGTGTCTGGTGCTGTCAGCTACTAGCATTTGTTAGATACAATCCTGCTGTAGAGCCATTCCTCTATAAGCTGTCTTGGCACAGTTTAAGTCACTCATCCAAGACATTTCAAGAAGCACTCTGCTGTCCCCCCCATTAAGTGAGAGTATGTTATTACTGTCTGCATAGATCTGCAAAGCTGATGACAAACACGATCAGTATGGTCATACATCCAAAATAGTCACACCTAATGTCGGTTTCCTTCAAAGAGCTTGGTGTATGAAGACACCTCCAAAATGACACCACATCCTTCATGAAGCAGTTAAACAGAACTGGAAAAAAAAAAAAAAAAAAAAAAGAGGACTGTCTTGCAGAGATGTCAAAATGTTTTGCTATTACATTTTCTGAACAGCTTTATTGTTCGAGTAGCTAACTTAAAAGCTTCGCTGTGAGCTTGGACTTTATGAGTTGCTCTAACAATGCAAGCTCCCTTTCTAGCAATAGCACTGAAGTGAGGTAGTTCTGTTGTGAAGTGCAGCCAGTTTAAATTCAGAACACAAGGGTAGTTTCCCCCACATCCTCTAGAGTCACCTTTTGCTTAAGCCTTCACTGTGTCTCAGGTGCCCAGAAATGTCAGCAAGACAGCAGAAGCATACCACCTAACAGCTGAGCTCCCCTGTCTAAGGGTGCGGGATTCATATCCTCCCTTCATGACAGCTTAGAGGCTTTCAGCCAAAGCTTTGCACCTGGTCTTCAGGAGCACAAGGAGGAAGCCTGTAGTAGTTCTTGTCTACCCGTTTCCTAGAAGTCTGAAGCATGAGGAAGCTACCAAGCACTCAAGACATCAGCTGAGAGCACTTCACACCCAACTGCAGGATTGTTTCCCATCCCTCCTCCAGCAGTCTGGAGGAAAGTTGGATCTTCAACCCCTTTATCCACAAGGCTGTGATGCCACAACAGCAACTGGGCACTTCAAGTCAAACTGAGTTATGACTCCTGTGACAAGACCCTGAAACAGATGAACTGAGAATTCATGCTCTCCTCCTTGTATCTCTACAGTGCCTATCACCGTCCAGGAGAAAAAGTAAAGCATTGTGCAATCTCCTCTCAAATGAAAGTGATTTGAGATTTCCCCAGCTCAACCTCATGCAGAACCCTTTGGTTAGGCTCCTTGTTTTGTGCATCTTTTGAAGTGCAGTGCCTTCAGTTAGAGTTCACTTTGACAGTTTGGTTAGTTCTGGTTACTGCCTGCCTGCCCGCTCACATGTGGGTCAGAGAGAGAGAGAGAGAGAAGTGTTGCTTACTCCAGAAGTGGTGGTTTGGGGAAAACAGAACATTATCTGTTCTAAAGTCTGAAAGAAACTATGGGGGGAAAAAAAAGATTGTCGCTCAGGTAGTTTTTAGTGTAGCTTTATGGAATATTGACATGCCACTGAAGCATTTGTACAGAATAAAGGAAGGGGATTCTTAGCAAAGTGAAACATGAAATCACCACTATAAAAACCTAAGTAATTTGTCACTTCTCTACCAAATAGCCTCCTATAAGTAAACTTATTAAAAGCCCATGGCTATTGTGTAGCATTATTGAAGCCCTATAAGTGTCTGAAGGCTCTTGCTGCAAGTTACAAGCACTACAAAAGAGCAAACAACAGCATGTAAAATAAGGAAGCTAGCACAAATGGCCTTAGAGTACCATGCTGCATTTGCTAAAGGGTTATGCCATTGTAGCATGGATAAAACTGTTTCAAGGAAGAGTGAGCCAAATTCAGCGGGTGCAAGCTGTTGCAACTCCAGTGAAGCCTGGATTCTTATACCAGGACTGAAGTGGGTCAGCAATGTTTTTTTGTCAGCCATCTCAAACTGTTTAGTAACCTGTAAACCATCTATTAGGAGATGGCTTAGTGGAGCGCACACAGGTAGACAAAAATGAAGACTGAAGTTGGCAGTCACACCTTCACATTAAACCTCTGTTTTACAAGAAGAGCAGACAATACAAGAAGGTATCGAGGGGAAAACCTTAGAACTGAAAACCCCAAGCTTCCTTGGTCATCAATTTCTTTGATGTTCAAATAGAAACATTACTTTCAGGAAGTTCTTATTAACTGCCACTCAAGAGAGATCATCCTTCCTGTTCACATTTTGTGCAAGTCACTATATCAGCTACACAGTAGCTAAACAGAAAGCAGAAACATGGAATTGGAAAGGCAATAACGGAGAGTGAATTTCTGTACCGCCCACCAATGTCAGCAGCACTATTTTTCATTTACACTGAACTCATTTTGCTGGAATAAACAGAAGCAATGAGTACTGAGAAAGAGTGTGGAAGAAGTTAAAGGAGTCAGACCACGGAAAAAAAAAGAGGATTACCATTCAAGTTGATAGGGAAAAAGAGCATAGGATCAAAAGTTAAAGTTGTAACCCTTCTCCACCTCCCTTGTTTTAGGCAGGACGTTATATAGGGTAGGGAAGTTATTAAGTCTGCAGTGCCTAGTACAATCCTAGATTCATATTCAATATAGCTGTCAGGGTGTTTACTAGCTAATGGATGTTTATTAGCTTAAGGGAAAAAAATCTTTCAGTCCACTTCCCATGGAACAAGTATGCACTTCTCAAAAGCAGCACCACTTGGAATGATGCAACTGAAAATCTCTGCAGAGACCAAGGACTGAACCACACCTCAGAGGGTCCTTCAAGAGAAGGGTTGACACATTAGAAGATCAAATCGGGGTTGTTGGTCCAGCTACTGCTGCCTCTGTGTATGAGTGGTGGGGAGGTAGGAAGAGGGAGACTAGAAAGACTATTTTCTAGGAGAGATCCAGCACTTCCCCTAAAGTGGAGTTTGCGGTGGACTTTGCAGGGTTTACTTTGTTTTTGTCCCAAATTTTAACTCCAAAAATGGGGTAAGCATGTACAATTTCTTTGAGACTAATGCTATAATATTGTTAATGTTCACACCTGAAAATAAATGAGAATACCATGTCAATAGTGGATAGATACATGTATAACAGAGGAAGTTAATTCATAATGGGCAGCTGAGTGGTGGTATCTCTGTAGCTTTGTTATGACAAATCCAGCTGAGGCAAGAATCTTTATGCTTAGTAGTCCATTTGTTTATAGGTGTAAGTTTTCACTGTACATACTGTTGGCTTTGAATTATATGCAAGATTCTTCTTTAAGAGAGCTTTGCTTTTATCCTGTCTTAAACAAAAAGCCCTGCTCTTTAAGCCATTTGTTCCCCACTTCCCACTGAGAAGAGAGTGGAACAAATGCATATTCTCTTTTTGGGGATTAGCTAATTAGATATTTTACAGGTTGAGGCATTAATAAGTGAAGCATCCATGGCTTATTAATGGAGAGGAGAGAGAACATGGTGCAGGGGACAAAGCACTGGACTGGACTCAAGATATCTGGCTTTTATTGCCATTGCTGCCAGTGACATGCTGTGCAACTTTGGTCAAGTCAGTCACTTCACCTCTCAAACCTCCATTTACTCTTCCACCCTGCACCTCATCCAACTAGACCATAAACTGCTGGGGTGGCAACTGTCGTGTCTGTACAGTGTATAACACAATGGAGTATCTAATCCCAGTTGGGGTCTCCAGGCCCTACTGTAATGTTAACACTACATTATCAGCTATTTATCCTCTTCCCCATCCCCTCCCTTTCTAGAGTCCCTCTTACTCTGCCCAAGTTCTATAGTTATACACTTATCGCCAGCTTCTACAGATATCAAATATGTAGACTTACCTCTCAAGTGAGTTATAAATGAAGTATTGACTGGGGGTGTGCTCTACTACAAAGACTGAAAGATGCAAGATACAAACAGTTACAGCAGAACATGTTCAAGACTTATTAGGACATGTCCAATCACTGGACGTGCTGGCAGATGGCATCAGTGTTCTTTGCAAATGGCACCACTTACTCACCAAAACCAAGAAACGATATACAGGCCAACATATTGGACTCCTGCAGTCTTTCTGGTCCTTTACATAGTAGTGCATTCTGCTTTTACAAGAGAACTTTCAAAGCATTGTACTTTACCCCACCAGGTGAGGCTCATATACACACTGCTCTATATGTACATGCATCCACGCAAAAATATATGCCTGGTGTGTCAGAGTTTGATGTTTTATCTTTTAGAGGATAATGAGGGGGCCCTACATCACTTAAGGTTTATAACCTTAACGGCTAAGAGTTAATCATACTAACCTTTGCAGTTGATGTCAACAACTACTTCTTCTTTGTCCATGGTTTCCAGTAGTTGTCGAACCTCTTCACAGTTTCCATTTCTAGCATCATGGAGGAGCTGCTGTTCTGCTTCAGTGCTCATCTCTAATAGATTATAAATACAGACTATTAGTTGTTATAGCTTCATGCCCTCTCTTCCCCAGGAAAAAAGTTATAGCATAATTTCATGCCAAGATAAAACAGGGTATACTACAACTTTTGTAGTAATTTATTCCAAGCTGTGTCCTCTCCATTTTACTTCACTTCCCCCCCATTTATTGCAGTTTCCCTCTCATCCTGCTACTCACATTTAAATTTCTAGAACTTCCATCACAGGGCAATTGTTGTCAGTTGTCAAACTAATTTTTGGCCACTCTGCACAGGATATTAACCAAGCAAAGAATGCTATGTACGCAAACCATAACTCATGCAGCATTTGGCTATGTGCTCACTTAGGCTCATTCTGCTTGGGATATGAATATTTAGAATACTAGAGAGACTACACTGATATGGCTTAGATGAAAGATGTTCTACTAACTGGCCGCTTTCAGTTCAGCTACCTAGCTAATGAGCAAACGCCACCATTGCTACAGATGTCATCTATATATATATAAAAAAAAAGACTTTTCCCCCTTTTCCTCTATCCACCCCTTAAAACTTAGAGGCAACAGAAGTAGTTTATACTGTTTAGTCTGAGTGCTTGGCTGAGGATTAATTGGAGTCCTTTTAGCAATAGAAATCAACTGGAGAACAGAGCCCATTAGTGTTTGTGGGGTGAGAATGCATAGAAATTCCAATTGTCCACTGGCTGCCTGAGGTGAAAGGAAGGATGAGCCATTGAAATAAGAAAAGGAGTACTTGTGGCACCTTAGAGACTAACCAATTTATTTGAGCATGAGCTTTCGTGAGCTACAGCTCACTTCATCAGATGTTTACCGTGGAAACTGCAGCAGACTTTATATACACACAGAGAATATGAAACAATACCTCCTCCCACCCCACTGTCCTGCTGGTAATAGCTTATCTAAAGTGATCAACAGGTGGGCCATTTCCAGCACAAATCCAGGTTTTCTCACCCTCCACCCCCCACACAAATTCACTCTCCTGCTGGTGCTAGCCCATCCAAAGTGACAACTCTTTACATAATCAAGTAGGGCTATTTCCTGCATAGATCAAGGTTTTCTCACATCCCCCCCACCCCCATACACACACAAACTCACTCTCCTGCTGGTAATAGCTCATCTAAACTGACCACTCTCCAAGTTTAAATCCAAGTTAAACTAGAACATCTGGGGGGGGGGGTAGGAAAAAACAAGAAGAAACAGGCTACCTTGCATAATGACTTAGCCACTCCCAGTCTCTATTTAAGCCTAAATTAATAGTATCCAATTTGCAAATGAATTCCAATTCAGCAGTTTCTCGCTGGAGTCTGGATTTGAAGTTTTTTTGTTTTAAGATAGCGACCTTCATGTCTGTGATTGCGTGACCAGAGAGATTGAAGTGTTCTCCGACTGGTTTATGAATGTCAAGAATTATAACATTCATAAACCAGTCGGAGAACACTTCAATCTCTCTGGTCACGCAATCACAGACATGAAGGTCGCTATCTTAAAACAAAAAAACTTCAAATCCAGACTCCAGCGAGAAACTGCTGAATTGGAATTCATTTGCAAATTGGATACTATTAATTTAGGCTTAAATAGAGACTGGGAGTGGCTAAGTCATTATGCAAGGTAGCCTGTTTCTTCTTGTTTTTTCCTACCCCCCCCCCCAGATGTTCTAGTTTAACTTGGATTTAAACTTGGAGAGTGGTCAGTTTAGATGAGCTATTACCAGCAGGAGAGTGAGTTTGTGTGTGTATGGGGGTGGGGGGGATGTGAGAAAACCTTGATCTATGCAGGAAATAGCCCTACTTGATTATGTAAAGAGTTGTCACTTTGGATGGGCTAGCACCAGCAGGAGAGTGAATTTGTGTGGGGGGTGGAGGGTGAGAAAACCTGGATTTGTGCTGGAAATGGCCCACCTGTTGATCACTTTAGATAAGCTATTACCAGCAGGACAGTGGGGTGGGAGGAGGTATTGTTTCATATTCTCTGTGTGTATATAAAGTCTGCTGCAGTTTCCACGGTAAACATCTGATGAAGTGAGCTGTAGCTCACGAAAGCTCATGCTCAAATAAATTGGTTAGTCTCTAAGGTGCCACAAGTACTCCTTTTCTTTTTGCGAATACAGACTAACACGGCTGTTCCTCTGAAACCTGCCATTGAAATAAGCATCCACAAGAGACTTAATCCTTTATTTTAAAAAGGCCCATCAGTGTGAGGTGAACTAAAACTGGGACTGCTCAGCACTGTTGGGTGCTATTTTAGAGGGTCTTGTATTACAGCAATCATACAATCTTGGTACTCTTAGGACCTCATAAAAGGGACAATAGCACAATGCTAACCCAATGGAAAAATTTAAGCAACTGGATGGGCGACAGTACCATTTACTCAAATTCCTCTCTTAAATGTTGCCTTTTCTCCCTTATATACACAAGATTGAGTCCATTTGTTGTCCTCACACATGCACATGTCCCATGAATTATACACCAGAAAATGTGTTCCTGGCTTGCTGCTTACTACAACAGAACTGCCTCAAGATACAGCACAACTCAAAACTACCTGCAAGAAATCCTTAAGTCGTAAGTGAAGTGTGACCTCTTTGAAAAGAGTCAGGGAGCTGCTTTTATATAATAGCCTACAAACAGTACTCTTCTGCAATATGCAGTAAGTTACTGTTGCCAAGATCATCAGCAGACTAGCAGGTTGGCAGAGGATAGAAGCCAGGTCTTGACAAGACCACTAGGCACATGCAAGGATTGCCTACACTGAATCCTACAGAAGCAAAATCTCCAGGAAGTGAAAGTTAACTTTTTGCCCCTATAGTTTCAAAGAGACTTCCAAGTGTTAACTGAGTTTACTATTCAGCATAGTTTTCCTGCTAGTAGAGATCTCCCGTAGTTCTGCT
Organism: Caretta caretta; assembly: GCF_965140235.1. NCBI lineage: Eukaryota > Metazoa > Chordata > Testudines > Cheloniidae > Caretta > Caretta caretta. Next base: position 81,476,374 of record NC_134207.1, on the reverse strand, counting down.
GCTTCTCATAATTTTACTTACACAATACTTATTCAGAGTTCTGTGAACAGTGTTTACAGTAGATTGAAATAGGAGGGAGCTCTCACTGCACCAGCCAAAAAGGAGGGACAGCAATGGGGGACCATAGCCAGAGAAGGGACTCCCGTTTGCCTGGGAGCTACTCATGGGGAAAGGACCCAGAAAGAGGAAGGCTAGGACAGTGGAGGGTAAACTGTGAAAGGTCACATAAAACCACACACCTTGCAACACTAGAAGAGGCTGAGGAAATGTACAGTAGGAGAGGCAAGCCTCCCACAGACTCTGGTTTTGAAGAAGATAGAGGAGCAGGTGAGAGGGGGGAACGAGGAATCTTCAGGTTGAATCAAAAGCCTCCTTGCCAGAAGCCAGCATGGAAAATTGAGCAAACTCCTCTCCCCGAAGCAGGGACCAGGAAGGGTAACCTGATTGAAATCCCAGTCTGCTGGGATTTCAAGGGGAACATCATGTACACAACTTGTCTTCTCAGAAGGCATTGCCACTGGACCTTGCTGGCAGGGCTCTGCCACTCCTCATCTTTTAGGTCTATCTCTAACAGGTTTCTGGTAATCTTCAGGTCCTGGAACTAGCCTTTCTTGAATGAGACCTCTTCAGTAAGGTACCATTCTTTACTTTGTCTTTGAGAACTAATATAGCTGCATAGTTTCTGTATCCATTGAACACATGAACACCCATAATACTAGAAACTAGGTTACAAAATTCACTTCCTACAGGGAAGGAACTCCTAAGCACACGCCAGTCAAATACAGACAATTTAACAATACCATCATACCAGACTGAGTTCATCCACAGACAAGTCTACCACACATTGAGAACAGGTACACACAAGGAATAATGGACAGGTATATTAGGAATACCCAAACCATGACAGTGGTCATGGAACAAAATCCTTATTTTAAACCAAGAAAATATAAGTGAAGTGTGATCAATGAATAGTCTGGAACACTGCCTCTCAAGCTATGAAGCATGATGCCTTTCCTGATGGCCCCCAGCATGCAGTGGGAAGCTAGGAGGAGGCAGCCACGAGGAGGGAAATCTCTTATGGAGAGGTCAGCAGAATGAAAAAGCAGAAAAGCCACCTGTCCAAAATAAAGTCAGTTCTTCAGGGATACTCTCAATCCATTTAAAGTCAGAGAGACATTCCATTGTAATGTTTATATCACAACATTGCATCATTTGTCAACAATGGATGTTGACAATGTGCAAACATTGCAGTACACTTTCAACATAATTGTTGCAATTCTGCTGTTCCATTTGGCACTATGTCTTCCCTTCCCTGGTCTCCAGACAGTTGGGAAGGGAACCCTGCAAACGGTCCATTTGCTCAGCACTCCTTTGTGCTTATGCAGTAGCAAAAGCTGGTGCTCTTTTGATCAGTACTCTGCTAAAAGCCAGGGTTACAAGACCTATAGAGAACCAGCATGGCTGTGGAGTCACTTGCCAAGCATCACTTGCCTAGGAGAAACTGACAGAATTCAGAGTTTGTTTAAATCTTGATTTACTATCTCAAGGTAAACAATTTCTGCTCTTGCAACTGTATACACTGGAAGAGTAATAAATGTATTGTGCTAAAATTAAACAAGGTTTGTTTACTAAGGAACTTCACCATCTAAATGCTTTTTTCTCCTCCTAGAATGAGCTTTATTATTTCTTTGTATTATTGAAGCACCTAGAGCCACAGTGTAAAATATGAACTGATGCAGAAGAATGCTGACCGGCTATTAATCATAGCCACTTCAGGGATTATTTATATGGAAAATTTTACACATTTAAGTGAATCTGCCTGTGGTCACTCTTCCAGTTTAAGATTTGAGCTAAATGTGAACTAAAGAAATGTATTCATTTAGTATGCATGCCCAAAAAGCAGAGTTTATGACAATGGACTTGAGAAGACAGACTTTCATATCCTATTTGAAAATCTATTAGTTTTAATAGAGAGCAAAGAGTAACCGTCCATACGAGTTACAGGTATTATGAGTTTAAAGGCAACCCTGAAATTCCAAAAGCAAGGGGAGGCATGCAAAGGGGGAGGGGGGGGAAGAGAGAGAGAGAGAGAGATATGCTTCCCAAACCCTTCTCACCAAATTTAGCAGATGTGAGAAGGTGCCACATTGACAGTCCTGGTTACTGAAGCTCTCTTAATCTACAGACTAGGTACAGCCTGGTAGGAGTACTAAAGGTTTCCTTATCGTCTGCCACCAGACTGCCTTATCCCTTACCTGAAGAGGCCACCTTTAAGGGAAAAGGGGGAATTTGTATTGCATTCAATCCTCTCTTGAAACTACCAACATGCCAGCCAGTGGTGAGTGTTTAATGTGCGCGCTTACCAATATGAAGGCGGAGACCATTCACATATAGAGTCTTTGAATAGTGGCAGCTTAAGACTTGTTTACACTGGAGAATTGTGCCACATGAAAGTGAAGTGTTATTACTGGCCCATGTGTACCTGCCACATTACAGGGAGTTCACACCACCAATCCTATTTTGCTTGCATTTATCCCCACAGACACTGCAAGTGCATTGCCTTCTGGAAACTTATCCCACATTTCTTGTCACTATGTGCCTTGGCTTGTGGGAAATTAATATGCTCTTGAATGACTGGTGTGCTGCAGGACATTTGTAATACTTAGACAACCAATGCTTCTTATCTACGCTAGTAACTCAGTACTAGAGCACTGGCTAAGGACAACATTTAGGAGTTGCACAGGCCAATAATGTTATTTATCACACCCAAAACTCTCCATTGTAGGTGAGGCTGCAATTCTTAAGCCAGGTGGTTTAGTGGTGAAAAAGCTCCATATTCCTTCAACCATCCAGCCACCTGAAGGCTGTACAGTCCAACTGAAGCTGAAGGACTGATTCATAGTTATTTAAGTGAATCTACACAGAAAGAATAATTTGTAAGTTATAACTTGTAATTAGTCATCCCCCATAACTCCCCCATCCCCTGCCAACACCTACCAACTTGAGAACCAAACTGATTAGCCAGGGTAAAATATGTATGGACAACCATGCCTACCCACAACTCCATCATACTATCAACAACTTAAAAGATTAAGGCAATTGTGTACTATCTTTCAGTGTAATATTGCCCATCGATGCAAAAGTGTTTGAATGTTAGTGGCGATAAAGGCATCAAGGTATTTGCCAAATAGTACTGCGATAGTTTTATATGCTAATATTGCAAGAAAGTATTTGTCAGATTAAATTTAATAGATCAGTGGCATATGTCAAATGTAATATCTAATACTACTCAAAACACTCCTACCTATAAAGTCTCTTGCTTTTGGAATTCTTCTTAAGATATAGGATGGCTTCTTTTCTGTATGTTGTCTTCAATGCCTGTTTCCTACTCTTGCTCCTACATCTCCTTATTGTATTTCTCTCATCTTATAAGTGTCTGTTCTTCTCCCACACAAAAGTCTCTTTATGGACACAGCCACCAAAAAGGAAACTCAACCTTCTGCTGGTGGCATCTGACTCAGATAATGAAAATGAACATGCATCTGTCCGTACTCCTTTGTATTGTTATTGAGCAGAACCCATCATCAGCGTGGACACATGTCCTCTGGAATAGTGGTCTAAGTATGAAGGGACATATGAATTTTTAGCGCATATCTTGTGACACGAGCTACAACCGTGCCACACAAATGCCTCCTCTCACTTTCAGGAGACATTGTAAGCAAGAAGCAGGCAGCATTATCTCCTGTAAATGTAAACAAACTTGTTCAGCCAATCGTTCAGACGAACAAGGAGTTGTAGGCTCTAAAGTTTTACATTGTTTTATTTCTGAGTATAATTTTTTTTGTACACAAGTCTACATTTGTAAGTTCAGTTTTCATGATAAAGAGATTGCACTACAGTTCTTGTATTAGGTGAACTGAAAAATAATCTCGTTTCTTTTTACAGTGCAAATACTTGTAATCAAAAATATAAAGTGAGCACTGAACACTGTTTCTGTTACAGCTGAAATCAATATATTTTAAAGTGTAGAAAACATTCAAAAATATTTAAATGGTATTTTATTATTGTTTAACAGTGTGATTAATCATAATTCATTTTAATCACGCAATTGTGATTTTTTTTTTATTGCTTGATAGCCCTAGTTTGAATATCAACCAGATTCTTTTCCGTTTCACAGCTTCTGTTCACAACTCTGTAGACAGCACTGGAAGCGGACAAGAATCTGGTTGCTTTTCACTCTGCTGCAGCTTGACAAAACTATGAGCAACAGCAGCACTGAAACTGGCCATTCTCACTCAAAGGGTCTGATGCAGTAACCACTGATCTTATGGGAAGCTTTTCATTTACATCAATGGACAATAATCCTAAAAACAACAATACACTGATTTACACTCAGATTAACACACACAGCACCATGAGGATCTGACACTTCAAACAGAGTTAAGTGAAAGTTAAAGTTCTGCAGATTTTGATGGCACTCACATACTGCCCTGCTTTAATAAAGGACAAACAGAAGTAGTCTACTAACACAGATACTCTAGGGCTGCTGCAGTTGCTACTAGGTATGCAAAGGAGAGAAGTTTGAAGTGTCCAACTATAGTGCATAGCAAGCAATGTGTTCAATCTCAAATTAAAGAGGCTAAAATCCAGAGATGTGCACTTTCATAGAGTCTCAGAGTACTCAATGTCAGACTATATAGAAATCATTTCACCCACATCTGAAGCATAAGCAACCTGGGTGAGAACAATGCACCTCTGACAGCAATCACACTGACTTTGGCTGGGATATTTAGATTAATCTCTATACTCTTAAAGGTCTACTGGCTCTTTTCACACATAACCAGGATGCTTCACCTCTCTGCAGGAAGACTGTTCCTCACTCAGGCCAGTGAGCTGACCACTCTAAGATACTGGTTCATTTCCACTCCAAGGGAAGAGTGCTATCTACTGAAGCCACCAACACTAATCCATGCAGAACCTCATATACCTCTGAAGAATAGCCAAGAATATGACCAACTATACTAGATTTAACAAGATCAATCAGGATCACAGCAAAATACCTAGCTCTTATATTGTGCTTTTTTCATCAGCAGATCTCAAAGGGCTTTAGAAAGAAGGTGAGTACTATTATCATTTTACAGATGGGGACACTGAGGCACAGAAAAGTAAAGTGATTTGCCTGAGGTCATCCAGCAAGCTAATAACAGAGCAGAAGGTAGTACAATTACAAGGAAGTTCAGAGTTGAGGATGTAGAGATCTTCTATCAGCCCTAAAGCAGCAAAACTGACTTCAAGCCTTACTTTGGTACTGGTGTTTAGGTCATTTTTGAAAGAACTATTTTATGGTGCTCTTTGGAAGACTAACAAGTTTACTGGTCACATTAGCTGCAATACACACAAGCACGTTCAAGACTGGACAATCATGCTCCAACCACCACCAATACTGGACACCTCCACCCTGACAGCTCTCCACTCAACAGGTGCATAACTCCTATTGTTTGAGCTATACAGCGAGGGGAGGAGGGATCATTTGAACTGTACATTCACTTTCTTGTGTGTGTGCATGTGCAGGGGCTAACCTAACACAGCCGGCTACTTAGAATCATAGAATATCAGGGTTGGAAGGGACCTCAGGAGATCATCTAGTCCAACCCCCTGCTCAAAGCAGGACCAATCCCCAATTTTTGCCCTAGATCCCTAAATGGCCCCCTCAAGGATTGAACTCACAACCCTGGGTTTAGCAGGCCAATGCTCAAACTACTGAGCTATCCCTGGGGGCCTGATCATCAAGCAGCCAGTTTAAATTTTTTTCCTGATAGTCTTATGATTTGACAGCCAGCACCCTCTCCCGCAACTTTTAACAAACATTTAACCAGCAGTATGTTGTAATCAGCCATAGGGGAAAGTATGTTTCCTATTGCAAAGGAACAGGGCTCAGCCTCTGGGGACAGCTCTCCAGCTTGTAAAGATGATGCTCATGTAACTCATCGGTGCTGGAACTAGGGGTGCGGCCACACACTCGGGCTTGAAGAGGTTTCCATCATATACAGGGTTTACAGCTTGGGTCAGTGGCTCTCAGCGCCCCCACCATACAAACTGTTCCACAACTCCTGACCTAACTAGGCAAACTGGGCACGTGAGACGCCGATGGCTGGCTGGGGGCCGCGCTGGGCACCACCAGGAGCGAACAGCCCAGGAAACCCAGCCACGCACACAGCTGTGCTCTGCAAGGAGCAGGCGCTTGCTCCGCCAGCCCCGGGACGGGTCACTAAAGCAGTCCCTCGGGTGGCAGCAAGCCGCCCCTCCGCTTTCACTGCGCTCCTCGCAGCCCTGGGGCCCGCGCAGCGGCTCTCCGCAGGGGCCGTGGCCGGAGGGCTCCGCAGCCCCCTGCACGAAGCGGCTCATCGCTGCATTGTAACCGCTGCAGCAGCGGCGGCTGCTGCTGCGCCCCCCCGAGGAGGGCCGCCCACCGCAGGCTGGGACGCACCTGGGGGTAACAACGCCGCTGGGGCAGCGCACCCAGCAAGCCCCGGGACGCCGCTGCCGCCTCACCGCTGCAAGCAGGCGGGCTCCCTCGCGCAGCCACCGCGTCTCGCTCTCGGCCGGCCTCACGTGCCAGCCCCCCCGGATTGTTTTATACTCCTCCACCCGGCACGTGACCGACAGCGGGGCTCGCCCTCCCCCGCCAGGAGGCTTTCCCCCCTCCCCTCCGGCCGGCTGACGGACGCTCCCAACGGGAAGCTAGAGGGGGCAAAGCTCCTCCCAGCCGTGGCGCCTCGCAACGCGCTCAGCGCCGCAGCCCCTCCCGTATCCCTTGCGCGTGCTCGGAGCCCCAGCAGCTGGGCCATGGGCTCTGTTGAGCTAGGCAAGCGCGGCCTCCCGCAGGCGCGCGCGCGCGCGCACACACACCCTCACAGAGATGGGTACTGCCCCAGGGGTGGATCTGCTGCAGCTCCTGGCAGGCTGGGTAACAGGGGGTCTGATCTGCACCTGAGCCCTCTCCAAAAGCTCTGAGCGTGAACACCCTGGGAGAATACTGCAGGGAATGAACAGATAAGACCTTGATGTGTGAGGGAGGCTCCGCATATTGAAACTAAACGGCCTAGTGACCTTAATAATAAATAATACTTATATGGCATCGTTCATTTGATGAGCTCAAAGTCATTTAAAATTATGAGTATTCCCATTTTATAGATGGGGAAAACTGGGGCACAAAGAAGTTAAATGATTAGCCTAAGGCCATACACTGAGTGGCAGGGTGGGGAACAGAGTTAGGTTTCCCACCTATCAGTCTTGGACCCAACCATCTATATCTTACAAAGAGGGCATAATATATCAGATCCAGATATGAATAAAACTGAAGATTAAATCCATAAATAGATACAAGAACTCAGACAAATGTAACCCTCAAAAAAGAGTATAAAGTCATCAGAAAAAATACACTTTTTTTTTTTTTTGCAGTTACTTCAGCTTATATACAAATACAATAACACCGAAGGGAAATTCTGACTGTACACCCATAGGGGCTGAAGTACTACTTTGGTTCAAGAGCCTTATATCCACCACTCTCTTCCCATCTGTTCCTCTTTCTTGCCCATATTTAATCCCCATAATATCTGGCAACTTTCAGTTCTGCCTTCAGCACTGGAGAATGCTCCCATGATGCTACTTGAAGCTTGCAAGAGCATGTGAATTCGTTAAATATTATAGTAGTATACAGTGTTGAGACATTAGAGACTCTGTATTGCATTTAGTGAAAGGTCAGGAGCTACAAATACAGTTAGAAAACCATTCAACCCAGTAGGGTGGATCATCAGGTTCCAGGAACGGGCAAATTTAAACCTTAGCAATGATTGTGAAACCAAGATGACATAAAGAAGGTGTAATAAAGCATGTATCATTGTAGATTACTGTCTCTGCTTCATTTATTTTCTATATATTAAAATATGATAATTCTAAATATGAAATTGCAGCATATGACTGAATATAGTAGTTTGCTATCTATACAGATGAATAATCAGAATCTGCTGATCTCGTGTTCTGGTTTGTGTTGTCTCTAGTGAATGAGTTCTTTCTGATCTTAAGTAAGGCATCATTCTGCAGATGGGCTTTAGCAATGGGTATACAATAGAGCTGGTCAGGAATTTTACAACTAAATGTCAAAAAATGCTGATTCGTCAAAACCAAAACTTCATGGGAAAGGTCTGATTTCTACAAATTTCCCATTTTGAAAAACTTTTGGAGAAAAGATTCAACATTGTCAAAATGTTCCATTTTAACATTTCCCAAACAGAAAATTCAATTTTTTGCTTCAAAACAATTTTTCATTTTGAAATCTAATTTACAGTAAAAAAAAAAAAAAAAGAGGTTGAAATCAAAAGAAAACATTTAAATTGACCTAAACCTTTTTTTTTTTTAATTTTCAGTTTGTGAAAATTTTTGAGACTACGACTTTTTGTCCCGATTCCATATGGAAATTTAAAAAAAAAAATCTACATTTTCCCAGGACAGGAAACCCATTTCCTGCCTAGCTCTAGCATATACTATCTGAAGGGGTTCACTTATTTCCATGCTCACACTGGCCTCTTTTTCTTCCATATTAACTTCAGCCTTTTTCACATTTTCAGAGCACTCCATAACTGCTCTACCTGCACCTCTCTCCCACACATCCAGCCACACCCTTGGCTCCACCTAAGCTTCTCTCCCTTTGACTCCTTAGCCCACTCATGGCTTTGTGCCACCTTTCACAACACCCTGACAGCATGAAACAGTTTCCCATTAAAGCCAAGCCCCCACATTCTCTTTCTTCAAAAAAAAAAATAATTAAAAAAAAAGGCAATAACCTACCTCTTCCCAGCTGTAATTACCACACAACACAGTGTCTGTAGTGCAGCCAACTACACTATCTCAAGTTTCTAAATTCTTCAAGGCAGAGTCCTGTTATTTCTTCATCATAGTTTCCCAGTTATACAACCCCTTGTTGTACACACCCAGCATTGTATAAAGAATAATAATCTAGAGAGTTTTGCTCTTTAAAGTTTGGAAGCTGTGTTGCCATGACCATGGGTTTCCCATGATTTGGGCATATCTTTTCCTTTCTTTTTCAGGTGGCCTGCTGCAGTTAGTAATAAGTGGAACATCTGACAAGCTATTTTGGGGTTGAGTGTGTTGGCAACCACCTTTGGATAAAATTCATGTATATGATGTGAATTGGTTTTGTCAAAGATTTTCTTGTAGCAGAATATATTTTACACCATCTCCTCTGCTGGGATTATTTATCCTGGAAGGGTAAAGCATATGGAGCAACTTGACTGCAGAATTCAAAGTTTTGAAGGATCAAGCCACCTCTTTACCCTGCTCCAGAATACAAGACCAAGGAGAGCTTTGGCTAAATGGGTTGTAAATTCAGAACCAATAAAAGGAACTTCTACTTCATGAAGTACATAATCAGTCTGTTGAATTCACTGCTGCAGGAGGTCAAATCCTGTTACAAGACTTAAAAAAGGGTTGGACAATTTAAAATAATAGTGTTAATTACGACTTAATTTGGACATGGTTTGAAAATAGGAACGATACAAGGCAAGATGGTGTAAGGGTGATAATTTATCATGCTTCAGGGCACCAGTGATAGCTTAGACAGGTCAGGAAGAAGCATGTACACCCTTTATAGCATTGCACAATTGACTAAGTGTACTAATACTTGCTTATCCAGGGAAGAAGTGAGGAATAATATTTGGAAAGTGTTCTGAACTGAAAAGAGTTAAGATTTACTAAGTATTATATCCCCCTGTATTCCACAAAACATCTGCAGTTCTGCCTCTGACACTTCATCTTCTTTGTGCACTTCTCCAGATCTTGTTCTCTTTTTCATCTTCAAACTAGAAAAAATACATGTCACATATATTCATTATTGCCAACTCAACAAGGATATTGGATATTGGTAATTCATTACTGAAATATTGTAATTTGATCTGTTGTACAGATGCTATCCTTCAGTAAAATGTTTATTTACTAAATGAACAGTCAAAATGGTAGTGTGACAAATTGTGCTCTAATAGTTAGTATGTAGCCATTGTGCCTATGATTCCTGGGAAAGTTATTCCTTTTTTCTAGTTCCTCATTGCTTGGTGAGGATACAAACATGAGGTCTGGTCATCTACTCCAATATACACATTTTATGCCAGTGTAGGGATTTACACTGGCATAACAGACTGAAGAGTCAGGCCCACCTTCTCCAACAGAACGCTCTATGAACCTTTGTAAAGTAGATCTGAATGCACGCAAACAGGAAGACAAAATGGAAAGGCCTGCCACATGGTCTAACTGTGGGCCCAACTTACTGTGGGGTAGGACTAGTTTGTATTGCGCAAAGCCGTATTAAAGCGAGCTTAGCCAGCCGCTAGAGGAGGCCCGCTGAAGAGGTGAATCAGGTGATATAGAGCTGTTGGATTGGTTATTATGCCATGCCCTTCCCAAATGACATATGGGCATGGCCAGAGGAAAGCGTGCATGGCCAAGGCTCCTGTACTTACTAATGCTCAGTTGCTGGGGTGGCCCCTGGGGCCCACTGACAGCCACCGCAATTTAGAAAAGCTTTCAGGTTTCTCTAAGTTACACAGAAGATTGGACTGGCACACAGATGGCCCCAAGATCAGAGAGGGAGGTGGGTCACAAAGATGGCTTAACGCCACCTTTACACACAATCCTCCTGAGATGCACCAAATGGTCCTTGGCCACAGCCCAGGATCTGGGCCTGCGTATTATGTCTTTTTGCTAAAATAACAGAAGCAGTTTTGGTTTGGTCTTAAATACAAGATAGTGAATAAGGTGTGCATACAATGATCTTATAGCAGTTTCACAATCATTTAGCCCCCAATCCACCAAAGTATTTAACCATGTACTGAAGTTGGACTGAGATTCATTTAATCAACAGATGGGGTCTAACAAATATTTATTAAGGCAAAACACTCAGCAAATAGTGATCCATTACTTATAAGTGGGAAGCTCATTAGGATGATGTCATCACAGTCGCTTCCAGCACTGGACAATACAGCTCCAACCTCCCTTTGTTACACAAACTTATTTATAACTTCTTATCTTTTCTTATACTTATGTATTAGTCTCTTGTTTCCATTTTAACTCTCCTCCCCTCATTAGGGTTGCCAGGCATCCGGTTTTCAAAGACGGATCTTGGCTGCTCCAGTCAGCACTGTCAACTGGACTGTTAAAAGTCCAGTCGGCAGCGCAGCGGGGGCCCAGGGCTCCTGTAGGCTCCATGCCTGCCCTAGCTCCACGTGGCTCCTGGAAGCGGCCGCCAGGTCCCTGCAGCCCCTAGGCCCTGGGGCGGCCAGGGACTGGGAGGCTCTGCACGCTAGCCCCGCTCCGAGAGCCATTTCCGCAGCTCCCATTGGCCAGAAACCGCAACCAATGGGAGCTGCAGGGGTCAGCGCCTGCGGGCACGAAGGCAGCACGCACTGCACAGAGCCGCCTGACCATCCATGCCCCTAGAAGCCACAGGGACCTGGTGGCGCTTCCTCAGAGTTGCAGAAAGCACTGCCGGGACCCTGCACTCCCTCCCGCACCTCAGCCTCCTGCCAGAGTCCCCTCTTGCACCCCAAACCCCTAATACCCAGCCCCACCCAAAGCCTGTATCTGCAGCCCAGAGCCCTACCCCGTCCCGCACCCCAACCCTCTGCCCCAGCCCAGTGAAAGCAAGTGAGGGTAGGGAAGAGCGAGTGATGGAGGGAGGGGGGATGGAGCAAGTGGGGGGCGAGGCCTTGGAGAAGGGGTGGGGCATGGATATGGCCTCAGAGAAGGGGCGGGGAAGGGGTGTTCGGTTTTACGTGATTAGAAAGTTGGCAACCCTACCCTCCATCAATACAGGTTTAGTGTTAGTTCAATCAAACCAGTCTTTTCTACCTCTTTAGTTACTTTATCTTTTCTTGTTCTCACAAACATGATTACTCTGCAAATTCTTACACATACACAGTTCTACTTTTGCTTACACCATTAAACATTAGACTCTTAAAATCCACAGCAGGCTTCTATTAGGCCTAAGTATGCTGTCACACCCAACATATGGGACTATTACACACTTTATTTTAAGTATGTGGCTTAAGTGCTTATCTGGTTGGAAGCCTTATTCAAAAGCTGACCAAATAAGAATGACAGCATGCTAAATATTATACAGACATCAGTATCCTATCAGTAAGTGATCATTCACTGTTTTTATAGCAAAATGTTCTCATTGAACTATAGATATCCTAAACTAACTGCAATATAAACAGTACCCTAAAAGTGACCTCAGAAGAAGAAATTCCCAGACAAAAAGCTATGTTAAGATGGATGACAGTTGAGAGTATGGATCAATAACTTAAAGGTAAATCATTAACGGGATATTTTAATTATCCCCAAATCAAGCAATACTAATCTAGGAAATTCAAAGTTAAGGTTAAGCTTAAAAGTGTTAAGGACTTGAAAAGTTCAGTTAAAGCACCCAAACAACCTTAAATTCTGTCCTGAAGTGAAACCATGCAAAACCCATACAAGTATGATTAGGAGCTTTTATTGTTTGTGCTGCTTTTCACCATTTAAGAGAGGTAAAATCCTGGCCCCATTGAAGTCAATGGCAAAACTGGTTATTCTGCACTTGATTTTTACTGCATTTCACCTTGTGTAACTTTTTTATACCAGTGCAAATTGTTCATAAACACTACCAAATCAGAATTCTCCACTCACACCAGCTGTGACATTTTACATCCACTTTGCATTCATTTTGCACAGATGTTGACTTCACAAACTGAAATATGGTTCTCCTAACAGGGTGGATAAAAATCAATGATTTTTTTTTATTTAAATCAGAGTTTTTTGATAAAATGCTTGTTGAGGAAAAAAACTATCTAAAGATCATTTTAATTAAGATACATTATAGCCCAGAGATATCTCATCACGGAATAGGGATTATAAATTCTAATTCTACAGTATGAGACAATGTATTCATGTAATGATTAAGAAAAGTTTTGTAAATGAGTTCCAATAGTTCATGGATTATGGACCCAATCTTATGGGGTTCCAGGGGCTTCTATATAGATTATTTAGGTTAATCATTCTATCTACCCAAAGGGACCCAGCAGTCAGTCTAGAAGATACCATCAGAGATGCTTAGTTTTGCAGTTCTCAAATTATGGATTTGTATCTCCAGAGACAACATGCTTGCTAACAACAAAAATGTTTTTAAATATAAAATATAATATATAGATAGGTGAGAAATAACAGACCTCAACCCTATTGTCCCTCTGCAAATTTGTGTATACAGAGTTAATCCCTTAACTCTCTCTACAAATGCAAAGTTTCAAAACGTTCAGTGAATAGAAGATTGTTGGGGGTGGAATAGATCTGGACAAGGAGAAGTCTGGAGATAAATGTGAGAATGGAGGGACAGGCAGTAGAAACGAAAGTGAAACTGTTTGAGCAGGTTTCATAGTAACAGCCGTGTTAGTCTGTATTCGCAAAAAGAAAAGGAGTACTTGTGGCACCTTAGAGACTAACCAATTTATTTGAGCATAAGCTTTCGTGAGCTACAGCTCACTTGCATCCGATGAAGTGAGCTGTAGCTCACGAAAGCTTATGCTCAAATAAATTGGTTAGTCTCTAAGGTGCCACAAGTACTCCTTTTCTTTCTGTTTGAGCAGCATATTCCAGAAGTCTTGAAGTCTCTCTGAGTGTAGCCTTCATTGATTTGAGATCTACCATACCATTCTCTCACTAGAAGGGAAAACCTATAATGGCAGCAGGCCATAAAAGAGACCCAGTTTGGGAATAAGAACCATTCAAGAAATATACATTTGCTGGTGATGTTTTAAAGAAAATCACACCAGGGAACTGGAGGAAGTCACTTAAGCACTTGGATTCAGAGACTGTTCAAGTGATAATCTCACTTTTAATAGCAGTAGCTGCTTCTGCCGGTGTAGAAAGAATATTTTCTTGCTTTGGACTAATTCATTCCAAATTGAGAAATCGTTTGGGACCTGAAAAGGCAGGAAAGCTTGTTTTTCTTTTCCAGATTATGAACAAACAGGAAAATGAAGGTGGAGACGACTGAGTTAGCTGCGGAAGACAATATTTTAAGTTTCTCATGTTGACTTGGCTAACATAGTCGATTTAATTTTTGTTGTTGTTTTTTTAAATATTTCATTTAACTATTTTAGTTAAAAATAATTTTAACAAAAACTTGAATGTTTAAATTCAAAAATTCATATGCTTGTTTTGTTAAAATATTATACGTTTGCTGTTGAAGAACAAAATCCAGAATACATAACGTTGTTGTTTTAGTTAAATAAAACAATTTAAATGTCTGTCTGGTGATGTTCTCCTCCTAATACAGCTTGGAAAGAAAATCCTCCAAATATTAATGATTAACCTGTTGAATTGGAGATAGTTCACCTCCCAATGACTTCATGAATATCTGCTTCAAATACCTTTGGTAAATAAAATAACCAAACACAAATTCATTTTCTGATATAGTAGTAAAACTAATCTGAAAAGTTTCCAAAACAAATCACTTAAAAATGTATATTGTGTACCTTCTAAAAATGAAAACTACATCTATCTCTGAGTTGTGAAGAATATGTATTAAGGTTATAACAACCAACAAAAATGCCAGTACATCCCACGCCACTTCCAGCAGGTCCCATTGTTCTGGAGCAGCGAACCTCGGCCAGTGGGAGCTGCGATCAGCCAAACCTGTGGACGCGGCAGGTAAACAAACTGGCCCGGTCCGGCAGGGGCTTTCCCTGCACAAGTGGCAGAACAAGTTTGGGAACCACTGATCTAGTCCAGGAGTTTTCCTTTTCTTTTGCAAGAATATAAGGAGATGGCTAATTACCTGTTCCTTTATGTATATTTGGTAATACAAATTAAGAACTAAAATAATACATTTAAAAAATTCTCCTATTCCCCCCTAAATTATTGTTTTTATTCTGATAAGTTTTACATGCGGTTTTCCACATGAGGGTGTTGTTTCACAACACCAATTTGCATTTTAAATGGTCAATGCATAGATTAAGCACTTGTACGTAAATATTTTATTTATAACTAAGAAATATTAATTGTATCTGGTTTACGGTTTGGGTGATTTTTGTGTGTTCTACGTTTAGGATTAAAAAAATTGTTCCAAACAGCATGAGCTTTGACCCAATGTATTATCTTATCCTTACCATACTGAAGGAAGAGCTTGCATTCCTTGTGGTAATTTAGGCCACCACCACTGAAAATATGTTTTGGCCCTCCAACTGTACACAAACACAGAACGTAACAAAAATGAAAAGAACTGTTCAAAGAACAGTTATATTAACTCTGGCCAAACAATCGTGACATTGAGGTCATAGGTCAAATCTGAAGCCTGGCCCACCTTGGGAAAATTACCTTTCCAATGACCAAGTACTGAAGAGCTTTAATATATATAATCTAGGATGGGAAAGTTGAATACAGTAGAACCTCAGAGTTACAAACTGACCAGTCAACCACACACCTCATTTGGAACCGGCAGTACACAATCAGGCAGAGGGAGAGACAAAAAAAAAACCAAAAAAAAACCCAAATACAGTACAATACTGTGTTAAATGTAAACTACTAAAAATATAAAGGGAAAGTTTTAAAAAAATATTTGACAAGGTACAGAAACTGTTTCTGTGATTATTTCATTTAAATTAAGATGGTTAAAAGCAGCATTTTTGTTTTGCATAGTAAAGTTTCAAAGCTATATTAAATCAGTGTTCAGTTGTCAACTTTTGAAAGAACAACCATAACGTTTTGTTCAGTTACAGACATTTCAGAGTAATGAACAACCTCCATTCCCAAGGTGTTTGCGAGGTTCTACATTTTAGTGTTTATGTACATTAGCGTGCATTTCTACTCCAAAAAGTGACTGCTTAGAAGAGGCAGCGTAGGGTTCTATATTTTTCGTATCTCGATTGCTTTCAAATCAGATTTGATCATTTACAGATAAAAACATGTTTTTTCAAACTGCCATCCCTGCAAACTGAGCCTCGAATCTGAGATTCAGTTTTGTTCTTTTTGACTCAGGAAACCTCAGCAGAATTGTTCACTGAGTTCCAAATGCTGATCCAAATTCTTCCCTCACTTATATCTGTGCCAACCCATTGTCTTCAAGTCATGAGGAGATACACCCATGCAACCTCATTCTCTTCAATATGGATTCATGGAGATAACTTGGGGCAAAATTTGGCCCTGCAATGATGAGAACTTTGTTAACGATCATTCTAACGATGCATGATCCAGAATAGAACCCAGTTTTATGTCTCAAAGCATTGACTACATTGCTAAAAGGAACAAAAAATAGTTCAACTTTATTCTGTTGCTAAAGCAAGCAGGTATGACTTTGCCAGTGTATATCAAGAGGTGATTCTCAAATAGGGTCAAGAGTTGGGCAAGATGTCTATTTACACAAAGATTAAACTAAAGTGGGAGCAATCAGAGTAGAGATCAGAACTTGCTCTGCGTTTGGTACTGTCATCCCGTCCCCTTCCCCCCCCCACCACCGCCCCTTTCTGTCAAATATGGTTCAAACCTTATAATTAACTGTCACAGTCAAAAGGTATTCCTAAAATCCTGATATGGTCCCCAAGCCAGCTGATTTTCTTGCTGTCACTAATGCTTACAGAGGAAGCAAAAATTTGAGGACAACGAGGCCATGTAGCAAAGTAATAATTTTTTGAAGGCTAGGTGAAAAAAAAAAAATGCCACACAGTTAACTTTAATTTCTGACACTGTGTATAGAAGCAGCTGGGCTCCTCTATTTTGTTTTCAAGCAGATGACCAGATGCTGAATTAGTTCATACTCACTTTCTCAACACAGCAATTTTTTTTTTTTTTTGCCTAAACTACATACAGAAATCACACATTTGCCAATGCAAAACCATTTCTATCATCAGCCCGTTTTTTTGAGGAGTCCTTAGTTAGGGTCAGAACAAAAAAGCAGTCAGATCTAATTTTGCTGTATCTGCGCTTTCAACTGTATAACAATGTAAACAGAAAAATATGAATAAAGTATATTTATTTGCTTTCTTTCCAAAGAAATTTAGAGGAAAGGGAAAATGTATCTTATCTTAATTCTTCATGATTGAATCTCTGTGAAACTATACAAAAAGAAAACATTCCAATTATAAATTGCAGAGAAAAGGTGGCTCACATACTTTGCAAAAAATGGAAAAATTAATAATCAAATTATTTACTAATAGAAATGTATTTCAAGACATCTTTACTATCACAGAAAATAGACCAAAAATAGGTCTACAACAGAGAAACAAACAGTAAATTTTAAAAGGGTATATGAAAACTCTACACAATACTGAATATCAGAGGGATAGCCATGTTAGCCTGTATCCACAAAAACAACAAAGAGTCTGGTGGCACCTTAAAAACTAACAGATTTATTTGGGCATAAGCTTTCGTGGGTAAAAAACCCACTTCTTCAGATGCATGGTGACACAATACAGGTGACACTTCTGTAATTTGAGTTTAAAAGAAATTATACCTACACTTACCATGTTTTTAAAACCTGGAAGATTTATACATTTTTTAAAATGGTCAAGCATCACCATCTTGCAATTGATTTTCTTGCACTAGACATATTTTTCTGGGTGTACCAATACTTGATTTTTAATGTAGCTTACTGAAAAAAATATTTTTCAGCATTAATTTACGGGGTTAATTTACTATGCTGAATTCCTTGGTTAAGTGAGCTGAAGTAGATGCAAAATATGAATAACAACAGTGCCAGTGCTTGTATGTGTATGTGTGGATACAACACGTATCAAAAATCTAACTTCATTCAGTAAGGCCCTAGGAACAACTTTTTCATTAGGTGTTTTGATATTATTGGCAGTTCCTATGGTTTTGTTAGTCCTTATTACAGTTCTTAGAAATGCCTTGTTTATCCGGACTTTTGTGGTAGACAAAAATCTTAAGACGAAGGAGTAATTATTTCTTTTCTAATTTGGCTATTTTGGGTTTTGAAGTGGGTAAAGTTATATTAGCATAATGAAGCAATGTATTATTTATAATATCAATGTTAAAGATCTCTTTAAGGCAAATAAAAATGGTTTATGTCACTAAGTTGTTTCTCAGCTTAAGAAAGTTTACCAAGCATACAGTATACTTAGCAGACCCACTTGGAAAAGGTGGAAGCGGTTCTGGACATGCTAAGACAGGCTGGCCTTACAGCCAATCCAGCCAAGTGTGCTATAGGGCTTGCTGAGGCTAAATACCTTGGCTACATTGTAGGAAAGGGGCATGATCAAGCCCCAACTGAACAAACTGGAAGCTACCCAAAATTGGCCCCGGCCAAATCGGAAAAAGCAAGTCCAGGCATTCCTGGGCGTGGTGGGGTACTACCAGCGATTTATTCCCCATTTTGCTACCAGAGCGAGTCCCCTGACAGACCTGATAACAGCCCGGGGTCCGGACATGGTCAAGTGGACTGACGCTGCAGAGAACACATTCACGGATCTACGAATAGCCCTCTGCAGTAACCCTGTGCTTACAGCCCCGGACTTCAACAAAGAGTTCATTTTGCAAACAGATGCATCTGAAGTAGGATTGGGAGCTATCCTATCACAGATGGTTGGAGACAAAGAACACCCAATCCTCTACCGCAGCAGGAAACTCCTCCCGAGAGAGCAGAAGTATGCAGTGGTTGAGAGAGAGTGCCCTGCTGTGAAATGGGCCATGGAAACACTTCGTTATTACCTACTGGGACGACGGTTTACCCTTGTGACCGATCATGCACCCCTCCAGTGGATGCAGCACAATAAAGAGAAGAATACAAGGGTGACCAGATGGTTCCTGTCTTTACAACCTTTCCAATTCACCATACAACACTGGGCTGGAGGCCACCATGGCAACGCAGATGGCTTATCACGAGTACACTGCCTGACATCCCAAGTTGCCCAACCCTGTGGTGTTGAGCAGGGAGGGGGATATGTGACAGGGTCAGGCCAGATGGCTACAAAAGAGTGGCTCAAGGTACATACATTAGTTCCAGGTTAAGCAGGTCCCTTTCCCCTAGGTAAAATAACAGGGACTATCCCAGAACACTCAGGAACTTTCTAGAACTAATTAAGGCAGGCAGGCTAATTAGGACACCTGTAGCCAATTGGGAAGCTGCTAGAATTAATTAAGGCTAATCAGGACACCTGGTTTAAAAAGGCTCTCACCCCAGTTAGTGAGGGGCATGCAAGGAGCTGAGAGTGAGTGCCGCTGGAGGACTGAGGAGTACAAATGCTATCTTGCATCAGGAGGAAGGTCCTGTGGTGAGGATACAGAAGGTGTTGGGAGGAGGCCATGGGGAAGTAGCCCAGGGAGTTGTAGCTGTCGCACAGGTGTTACGCAAAACACTATAGACAGCTGTGATCAACAGGGCCCTGGGCTGGAACCCAGAGTACAGGGCTAGCCCGGGTTCCCCCAACTCCCTCTTGGATACAGGAGAAGTTCACTTGGACTGTGGGTCCCACCAGAGGGGAAGGTCCCGGACCTGTCCCCTGACCCACTAGGTGGACCAGCAGAGACTGCGGGGATTGTTCTCCTTCCTTTTCCCCACGCTGGCCAGTGATGAGGTTACCTGAGTGAACGGCAGATTTGAGCCACGAAAGTGGCCAAACTGAGGACTACTGTGAATCTCTGAGGTGAGCAAAATCTGCCAATAAGTGCAGGACCCACCAAGGTAGAGGAGGAACTTTGTCACAATTGTCACACAGTAGAGATTAACTAGTGGAACCTTGTAAATATTGTAGAACATTTACTGCCTTGTTTTTTTCTACTTTGAAATTAAGTACCAATCTGAAAATACCTGAATAATACTTAAGACAGACCAAGTTATTGCAGTGTATGTATATAATTATTTCTTCTGGAATAACATAAGGTATTGTATCATGCTTTTTAGAGAACATAAAGTTGGTAATAGGAATTAATTTTTACAACGTTAATTTTGGATGACTAATTTTTTATCAAACC
Source organism: Caretta caretta (assembly GCF_965140235.1). Taxonomy (NCBI): domain Eukaryota; kingdom Metazoa; phylum Chordata; order Testudines; family Cheloniidae; genus Caretta; species Caretta caretta. Next base: position 81,456,343 of record NC_134207.1, on the reverse strand, counting down.
ACAGAATGACTATCTAATTCCAATACCCTAGTACATTATTACTAAACCCTCTTTTAGTTCTAACATTTCAAAACTGTGTTAAAAATGTCAACTTCTATAGCTCAGTTGTTCCTCTTAAACAGTGATTAGTCTGGAAAGTACAACCAATAAGCAGTGACATTTATTTGATAGAAAATTAATAAAGTACAAAAAATGTTTTTTAGATCTAGGGTGAAATTCTATCTCCACTGAAATCAGTGGCTAAACTCCCACTGACTTCAACAAAGCCAGGAATTTACCCCTAATATGTCAGAGCCCACACACTGATTTCATGAGAACACAAGAACTTCAGTATAAATTCCAATCTGAAATTTGTATTGATGTATCTTTAATGGTTCTGTTTTTCTGTTAGCACCACATGCAACCTGGACTACAATAACTGCATTTTGCATTTGATTTCTTTCCATAGAAGCATTCTGTATCCCTGTGTATCTCTCTTATGCCATCACAGACAAGTGGATATTCGGAAGAGGCTTCTACAAACTTCGGCAAGTTGTAGCCCATCTTATGTGCACACCTTCAGCATTTCACATCATCCTCAACAGCTATAATATGTCTCTGTCAGTTACTAAAGCTGTATGTATAGTGTATGCAGTGAGCTGTTAATTCCTACTAATACAGAGATAAATGATATTTCAGATTAAACTGAAGACAATACTATTATAATTTTTCATGAGTTGGTTTTAAAATATAAAAAGTCAGCCAAATTGTGGCTTTAGACCATAATTCAGCAATGAAGCTTGTGCTGAATTTAGAAAACATGAGTAGTCCTATTAACTAAAAAAGCTTTAACAGTATTTTTATATTGTGTTTGTGAAAATTAATTTTTTCTTTTCAACTCTGGTGATGGAGGCCAGATAGCTAGCTAGTTATGGCCTGATCCTATATCTCTGAAATTAACCCCGGCACAGGGTGGGGCAGAAGATTTGGGGGTGGGGATTGTGTTTCTGTTGGGAGGTTTGATTAACTCTCTGAAGAGGTAGACTTTCATGACTTAGCTAGAGGGCTAGGTTACCTCTGCAACCTAATGGTACCGAGAGCCAGAAAACCATCTGAGGGGAAACTAAGGTGTGACATTTAGGGAAACTGAGGCAGCACACTGGCCAAAAGCCAGATCAGGTATGTCTCTGGTAGTCCTATTGGCTTAAAACAAGCAATCTTATTGAAGTCAATGAAACTGCTAATATGCTTAAAGTTAATCAAGTGTTTCGGTGCTTTACTGGATCAGGGCCTAATTCAGGATTGTATTCTACTGCACTCTCTCTTTTTAATCACTTTTTCCCTTGTGTTAATATGCACAATAGTCTGCACCAGCCCTATCAAGCTTTCACTGTATGTCTTATGCTCTTTTAATATTATTTTAGGTGGCTTATTAAATTCAACAGGCAAGGATTTCAAACACCCTAGCTATGATGGTAGCAATTGGGATTTTGCATTCATACCCCATGATGACCCAGCAATTATCATTTGGGAACATGTGGCTGCCTGCAGCACCATAACAGATGGCAAATGCTACACGGAATATTATCTCACCTGGTCTTTTCATGTGTATACTTCAGTCTTAAGCACTTTTATATGAGCAATATCTGTGGCCTATTCCCACATGCACATTTACCACAACATAAAAACACACAAAAGAAGTCAACTGAGTAGGACACCCAGTATTAGCAGACCTTCAGAGAGCAGTGAAGGGCCATTAAGACTTTTTTTCTTCCTGGAAAAATATAAAACTGTACATAAGGAGGAAATACCTAATCCTTAAACAGACTGGTAAACCTGACTTCAGTACCAGGCAAACTGCTTGAAACTATAGTAAAGAACAAGACTGTCAGACACATAGATGAACATAATTTGTTGGGGAAGAGTCAACATGTTTTTTGTAAAGTGAAATCATGCCTCACCAATCTACTAGAATTCTTTGAGAGAGTCAACAAGAACGTGGACAAGGGGGATCCAATGGATATAGTGTACTTAGATTTTCAGAAAACCTTTGACAAGGTCCCTCACCAAAGGCTCTTAAGCAAAGTAAGCTGTCATGGGATAAGAGGGAAGGTCCTCTCATGGATTGGTAACTGGTTGAAAATGCAACTCAGTGTGTGTAATGACATCTTTCTCTAGTGCATGACACCAGCAACTGTAACAGCTTGCTACTTGCAGTTAAAGAAATTCTCTGTTAGCTCAAACAGGAAAAATCTCAAAGTTTGGTGCAGAAGATTTTTGGTTTCATCCCTGATCTGTATATAGCTGCAGTCATTATACATGCAGGCTCTAATTCATGGGAACTGAGGTACATGAAGAGTCCCACTGAAGTCAATGCTAAAGTATGTGCTAAAGTACATTCCTGAATCATGACCACACACATTAATTAAACAGAAGTGTTACAGATACATTTTTCAAAAGTTCTTCCTTCAAGGAACATTTTATTTGCAAAATGGCTATAGAAACATGGCTGAGGATTTTTTGCCAAGATTGAAGTATCAGTTTAATGTTTAAAAAGTCCTCTACTGGAGGAACGTATCCCACCTTTTCAGGGAAATGGACTCAATGATGAGTCTTTTCGGTTTATAACTACAATATTTTCCATTTAGGTCAAGTATATTCCTTGCAAACACAGAACTCCCACTTAACTCAATGCAAATGCAACAGTACTGTATATCTCACATCTACTCACTGGCCCTAGACTGCATAAGAATTTTCACCAAGTACCTACCCTAATAATCTAATGCTCCCCATTATGTAATCTATTATCCTGTATGGTTAGCTGAGGAGCAAATTCTGAATGGTGGCAAACACTCTCACGAAATTGCTCCTCTCTTCCTAATGAAAAGAGAACACTTGCATCACCTATTTAGTTGTAAGGCATACAAATTTCATTTAGGTTTTTTTTTTTTTTTTTTTTTTTAGTAAATATTACATTTTATTTACAGCATCTCTGTGATTTTAAACATTTACCACCCAGGAATAGTTTTTAAAACACATATCCTAGAAAGGTATAAATCTGTCCATGTCCTGTTTCATATCCAGCAAAAGGAACATGTTACTGATAGTTCTGTTTATGTTTATATCCCACAATTACTGTCCCACTGCAGATTCTGAATGATACTCAGCCCAGCTGATCACTGTAATGTTTGCATGGATGTGAAAGCCGCCTAGAATATCTAGGAAAAAATCTGCACATGCTGGGGTTCATAATGACTGCTGTAACAGTTTAAAAAGGACTCCCTCAGGAGGTGGGTAGTTGTTTGGAGGAACCAGACAAAGACAAGGTATCACCTGCAGTGTCTGAAGAAGCTAGGTCTGCCTTGATCACTGTCAATAGGATGATAAAATAGAAATGTGTGTAGACTGTTGCTTTAAGGTCTTTTTTCTTTCTCTAGATCCCCATATCCAGACTATATCTAAATCTTGCCAATTCTTTCTGCATAACTCTTTAAAGGAGCCTTTCTTATCCATTCACACAGCTAAAACTCTCATCCAAGTTCTCATCATCTTGCATCTCAATTACTGCGACATCCTTCTCTCTGGATGTGACAAATGCCATCTTGCTTTTCTCATATGTCCATTCAGAATACTTTGGCAAAGATCATTTTCCTAGGCCATAGCTTTAAGCATGTCACTCCTCTCTGCCTCCCTCCACTGGCTCCCCCTTCTCTATCGCATTAAACATAAGCTGCTTCTCTTCATTTTCAAGGTCCTTCATGAGTAATCCCCACTTTGCGTATCATCTCTCATTCACTATTAAGAAGTTGATGCTTACCTCCAATCAGCCCATGCCAGCCTCCATCGCCCACTTGTTACATTTTCAAATAAGCACCTTCATGGTTTCTCCTATGCTATCTCTCCTATGCTTGGGAGATGTTCCCCATAAACACTCTCAAAGCTGCCTAATTATCCTCCTCCAAATCCCTTCTCAAAACTCTCCTCTGCTGTGATGCCTACAAGAAACTTGACAAGTTAGGCTGCTGATGGACTGAGACCATTGCCTATCATGCTGATTCTTGTACTCCCTCATCTGTTTGTCTCTATCTGTTGTCTCTTGTGTTATACTTAGTCTGTAAGCTCTTTGGGGGCAGAGATCGTCTTTTTGTTGTACTTGTGCACTGCTGGGCACTGGGGTCTAGTCAATGACTAGCTCTGCTAAGTGCTACAGTAATATAACAATAAATACTTTTTCCTGCTGTTAAAATAAACAGTACTTTTGTTTAAAAAGGTTGCCTGATCACTGCATACTGCTGGTCACGGACTCCTGAAAGGAAGAACTACCTAAGCATGGTTGACACAATAGGGTACTGAAGCCCTGGGCCTGGTCTAGGAGTGGGGGGATTGCACGATTCCATCCCAGAAGAGGTAAGGGCACAAGGCCAGATAACGGTGTGCGCTCAGAGAGACCAGCAAGGGGACAGAGGTGCAGCTGGCCCGGTAACTGTGACACCAAGTCTCTGCATTCTGCACTGGCAGACTCAGAATTATGCGGCAGCTCCAATGAAATGAAAACACTGAGATTTTTATCACCATGTATTGAAGTCTAGAGGCCAAAATCAGGATCGGGACCCATGGCGCTGAGTGTTTTGTCGATCACCTGAAAGGGATCCACGCCTCGGAGAGTTTACAGCCGAGTGACGAGAGGCCGGGGTTGCTAAGGCCGGGCGGGCGGGGACACAGCAAGGAGGCGGCGAGCGCACACGGGCTGGCCGCGCAGGCGAATGACGAGGAATGGACGCGGGGTTAGGTACGTTTCGAGGCGAGCAGCGCAGCCCGCACAGCCCCGCACGCGGCCGGGTTGCTCCTGGGCAGCTCCGATCGCAGCTGTTCGAGGCTGGCTCCATCTCTGCGGGTCACTCATCCCCGCCCCGCACGGCTCTGTTCCCCCGGCCCGGGGCCACCCTCCCGCCGCCGCCGCCGCCGCCGCCCACGAGCGGAGCAGAACATCAGCCCCAAGGCCCCCCCCGCCGGCCACTCCGGCCGCGCATGCGCCTTCGCACCACGCACGCCTTCGGGGCGGGGAGACCGTCCTCGCGGCGGCCGGCGCGTGGGGCTGGGAGGGACGTGCCCCGCCCCGGGGCCCAATGGCAGCGAGTGACGCGGAAACGGCCCAGAGCCAAGTGGGTGCTGGGGGCGCGGGGGTTAAACACGCCGGGCTCGGCTCCGGGGACGGTCCCGGCCGGGCTGTGCGCGGTGACCCGGCCGCCCGGGGTGGCGCCTCCTGCTGCGAGCCCTGCCGGGCTATCGTCCCCCACCCCCGCCATAGCCTCCTTCGAGTCCTGCCCCTCACCCCCCCTTCAAACCGCCCCCGCCCCCAGGTACAGCGCCCTGTCCCCCACCCCCCGGCCTTCACAACCTCCCGCCCCCGCCCCCACGTACAGCGCCCTGCCCCTCACCCAGCCTTCACAATCCCCTCCTGCCCCCACCCCCACGTACGGTGCCCTGCCCCTCACCTGGCCTTCACAAGCTTCCCGCCCCCACCCCCACTTACAGCGTCCTGCCCCTCACCCAGCCTTCACAACCAGAACTGCCCCCTCCCCCCCATGTACAGTGCCCTGCCCCTCACCCAGCCTTCACAACCAGAACTGCCCCCTCCCCCCCATGTACAGCGTCCTGCCCGTCACCCGGCCTTCACAATCCCCTCCTGCCGCCCCCCCCCCCCCCACGTAATGCTTTGCTATTTAGAGCCACTGTGTATTAAAAACACCAGTGGCTACAGGAGCCTCATCTATGCTAGGAATGACACCGTTTGCTACCACAAGTGGGACAATGGGAAATTTACCAAATACACCTATGTTGTAGGCACCAACTTTGTTTTTGTCTGTTAAAAATATGTACAAGCAGGGAAATCAAATGCATAAAGCTACAAAAAAGCAACTTTGTTGTTGAGAGTTTAAAAGAAGAAGTCATTAAATTAAAACTGTTGAACTGTTATTTCCCAAGACACCAGCATCTAAATGTTTTGTCCGCTGTATCATTTTTAAAGAACCATTTGTCCTGTCAATATAATTGGTAAATTCAGAGTAATGTGTTCACATATGCCCCAATCCTGCAATGAGTTCTTTGCAGGCTCAAGTGATTGGATAGAGCTAGCTCCATTGACTTTAACTGGGCTCCATGCAGGTGGAAACCTGTAGTATGACCTTTTCAGATGTGGTTTTTCAAGTTGATGGTGTCCATTTAAAATGTTTGATGTGTAGCACTGAAAAGATGCAAAAATCATATCAGTGCAGTAAGTTATGTGTTTGACAACTTTCATTTCATTTACAGATAGGGGCACAATTCTGGTGATTGGGAATTGAGGGTGCTCAGCACCTTAGAGGGTCGGGTTCTTTGTCATTTAACATACTTTTCTTGTAGATCGATGAAATTGACGCTCTCTCATCTATATATGGTGATGACTGGTGTGTTGTTGATGAAGATGAAAGGATATTTTGCATTAAGATTAGTGATTGTTTGGAGCAGCCAAAATGGACTCTCTGTTTGCAGGTATGTTGTTGATACAGAGTTTGGCCCAGTTTCTGCTATTGGAATCATGGAGGGTTGCTCTTTGTGCCTTGTTTAATGGGGCTCCATATAGACTCAAGGGTCTGCTCCTATGGATCCAGTCGTAGGATAAAGGCTTTTCACAGTCTGTTCAGTTATTGTCTCCTTAAAATGTCGCTGTCTGCTATCTTTTTCAGTAATTATTTTTGCTTTTTCCACACCCTTAAATATTTTAATTAAAAGTGTATTTCCCGGATAGTCCTTTCATTATTTATCTATTTATACACTGTATTTTGCATAGAAGGGCTGGCTGAATTGGTGCAGCTGGTTCTCTTACTGCTTTATTCCAGAATTAGAAAGAAACCATTTTAGACTGCATTACAGTTCAGCCTTACCTGACTTTGAAAGATTTTCTACTAGATGTTGCAATCAGTGTTTGTAAAATGTTTAGGATACCAGTCCTATATGGCTTTGTACAGTATTACAAGTCAGGAGCACTCCAAGCAATAGTTTGTTGCAATACTTTTTTGTTTAGTGTAGACAGGGCTGAAGTGTATATGTATACTTCTAACCTTTTTTCTTTATAGTAAAGGATATATCGTATGCTACTTTATCTGTTCACAGAGTGTAGCGTATATGACACTTTGTTTGTATCACAGATGGGCAAAAGCCTGAATTATACGCTCACACTAGAAATACAGCCTTTATATCATCACATAATAATGGAGCAACCTATGTCCTCCTTTTTATAACACGGCTTACCATCCAAATACTCCAATTGGTTTTGCCATAGTCTGTTTTTAATTTAGCTAGTTTTGGAGGTCCAACCTGATGAATATTTATACTTAATATTCTTTTTAGGTGATTCTGCCTTCTGAATATCCAGCTGCAGCCCCACCTATTTATCAACTGAAGTAAGTGATGTCTCTTTGTCAACAGATTTTTATTTTAAACATTTACTGCATTTTGTTTCAAATTATTATTATTGCAGCTGCTTGTAGAAGTTTAAGGTAACTCTCTGGTTGAATTGAATATATATCCTGGGAATTAGAGATGTTAACAAACTTTTGTAAAGTTTACAGTTTAATTTGGGATTGAAATGTTAGCATTACAGGATTAAAGGATCACTGGGCAAGTGTGTTAGGCCAGGATGGAAGCAGGGACAGAGAGAACAAAAGCAGCAGCATGCACAGCTTTTGGGGAGACAGTGGAGAGATGTTACGTTATGCTAAGAGCAACTCTGGAACCAAGTAAATGGAAAGTGTGTTGAGCCCTCTTCAAATGGAGTGATGGGGTAATCCCAAAGTAGGGCGTTAGAGGGGAGCAGTAGAATATCTTGGAAGACTGCTTACCCTGAGATGTTAGAAAACCAAAATCTTTATCAGTGGGAACAGTTGACAATATTTTGTCTTAAAGGTTTTACTTTTGAATGTAATTTTTTTAAATCAATCATTTTTTGAGCTAAACAAAGACACCAAAATGCAGAGTTTGTAGGCACTAATTTCATTGTATTTTTTTTTGGTCATTCTAGTGCCCCTTGGCTTCGAGGACAGGATTATATGGAACTAGCAAATAGCCTGGAAGAAATCTATGTGTAAGTGGCAGAAGATGGAAAATTCTAAAAATTCAGTTGCACATCTCTCTAAACCTATTATGTTAACTGGATTACTCCTGCGGGAATTCTGTGCCAAAAAATTAAAAATTATGCGCACAATATTTTAAAATTCTGTAAAATTCTGTCTTTTTTAAGTCAAAATAATGCAATATAATCTGTCTAGTTTCAATTATTTTGGTAATTTATTTAAACTATAATACAATGGATGGAGAATGGGAGTGGGGAGCATTGGAGGAAGTTTCCAAACCCCCTCTGTCTAATAGTAATGTAGCTAGTATTGACCCTTTACTTCTAATTGTTAGTCAACAAATATATGCAGCCACATGCTCAGTGTTACATCATAGGCAACTGAAGAGCAAGGGCGGGCTGGGGGCTCAAACTCACAATTTATACTGGCTACCGACCATCTCCAAAAAGGTCAGTAGCAAACAATTCATGGAGCACATTTTGATAGCAAATTTTTTCAGTCCAAAAATTTTGACCAGTTCTAATCACTAAAGCACCATAAGCATTTATAAGACCATACTGTCCTTTACAATAAGGCTCCTTTACACCACTCTGGCAATGTAAAGGACCCTTAACATTTTTACACCTGTTTTATACTCCTGGGGGAATTCACTAAGCACAATGGGAACAATTCACTAAGCAGGCAGGCTGCTGCGTTCTCCTCTGCCTGAGGGAACAGAGCCTGCCCCACGCCCACCTCTTCAGAAATACCCCAAAGCCCGGCCCCTGCATGCCGAGCATGTTGCAATAGCAAGCGAGAGGGACAGAGTGTCTCTCTCTCACACACATATGACTACCCAGCCCCCACGACTCCCAGGCAGTGATTTATATCTCTACCGGCTGCTCTGGGTGCCCAAACCAACCTGTCTGCACTGCCAGAGAGTGGGTGCATGACTGCTCTTGCGACTTCCCTTTGTGTCCCCGTCAGAAGTCATTTTTCTGCGAGTAAGCAAAGAAATCTGCTTGGGCCATGAATTCTGCACCCACACAGTGATGCAAAATTCCCCCAGGAGTACTAGATGCTTGAATCAGAAGGATTGAGGTAATTGCTGTAACAGCTGAAATGAAGTAAGACTTCTGCATAAATAAAATAGTCTAATCTAATAGATACTTACTGTACATTTTATACATCTGTTAAATTATTTTGAGAATGGGGCATTATATAAAGTTACAAGCATTAATCTTGATGGATAATTTCTATTATCATTATAATTTTTAAACCCTTTGTACCATTGATATAGAATTCTTTGTTTTGACTTATAATATATGTTAGGTTACTTTTAGAGTTTGGTCCCAGGAAGTCAAATTCCTTATGTCCAATCTATATCCATATAGTAAACTGCAGGATCTGAAAATACCTACTCAGACCTTTGAACACAGGCAGAAACCAGTTTTTATTAAAAGCAAATGTTTCCTCTAAAGAAAAAGTGAATTTTAAATAAAAGTAGCCTTAGAAAATATTAACTATAAAGCCACTCAGTAGCTAGAAGAGGCTTGTTAATGTAATGTGCAGATAACAGAACTTCTCATAATGTGTGAGAATAAATAAATATTTAGAAATGCTCAGACTGTGTTTTTGCAGGGTTTATTGGTGTTAGCATGGGATAATAGAAACAATAATTTTATATATTCTATTTTATCCAATCTGATCCTAAAGCTTGATATGAACCTAACAAAAGTGAAATACACATTAAGCACTGAGGTCATGTCATTCAATACTGAAATACAAAAATCTTTGGTGGGGACTTTGGTAGATTTTAAATGGCAGGAAACAACACTGTAAGTCAGTTAGGGCCTGGAGGCAGATACCTTATCTAACTAAGCCCTGGAGAATCTAGGGAGGTAGAATGTAATTACCAAAGTTAAAACTTGAACAGAGTGTGGGGGTTAACAGCTCTACTCCTATGAAAAGTGCTATAGGGACCTTTAATGACCAGAGATTCCCCAGCCAGGGTGATGCTTGGCATGGGGGAGTCTCTAGCATGTGTAGATACACAGTAGCTGGCTTCTGCACATTTTGACCCACAGCATTTGGAACGGGGGCCATATCGAGGTTTGGGGTGCAGTGGCCAGGGTGTGATATACTCTGACTATTCCTAGCTGGTGCGTGGACCCTTGTGGACCATAGTTAGCTGGTGCAAGTTAGAACTGTCCCCAGGATGGGAATGTGGGAAATGTAACTGGCAATTTGACATTTCCACCCCCCTCTTTGTTTTGCTTAGGAGAAACTGATTGCAGCAACAGATCTGTCCTTCTATCTCATTCGGCAGTCTGTATTAAAAGCAGTGGTCTCTAACATGCTGGACTTGCTCTGGTTCAGTTTTAAGTTGGTGGCAGGAGTGCCCCCTACAGGATTGACTACCATAGCTTTACAGCACTCACTTATTTTTGTAGGGCTCTGAGCTCTAACCTATCCAAACCTTGGATAATCTTCTGTTAAACATAAATAACTTAGATTATTCTCAAATCTTTCACTAATTATTTTAAGTGATCTGTCTGACTTTTAGTCACTGCCAACATGTCTGATACACACTGCAGTGGAAGGCAAGCAGCGTCCACACTTGTCACGGCGATGTGTAGCTATATGCGGCAATGAAAGGCTCCGGCAGCCAGGAAGCAGTGCCAGGGAAAGGCTCCAGTGGGGAGGGGGAGATCACACTGCTAAAAATATCTGTGTAGATGGAAATGCTGCTTGGGCGGTAAGAGCCTCCCTGGGATTTCAGGGGTGTGAGGCACTCTACTCACCGAAGCCATGCTTTGCCATCCACATTGTTGTTTATACCTGTGCTAGCTGGGGGTGCAGTGTCTCCTTTGCACACTGCCATAAGTGTACACGTACCTTTTCTTAAACTGGCCCCTGTGCTATCCTGCCCATGAACATTGCAGTTTAGGTGCTTTTTCCTACCTCATTAAGAAGTTTTAGTCATTGACAATACAGATATAACTTGAATAATGTTGGTTTTATATCGCAGAATTACAAACCACAAACAGAACTCTGGGTCCCTTAATATATTAAAAGTTACACATTCAACAAGTGTAGACACTTATTCCTTTCCAAGAGATTCTCAGTATCAGGCTTCTGTTAAATGAACAGTTTAATTTAACATCGTTGGTACAAATGCTAAGAAAATCAAAGCAACCTTGGAACAGGAACTACCAGAATGGGAGTAGCGTAGAAATAGGCAGGGTTTAAGGTGTGGCTAATATTCAAGAAGTCCTCAGGGAGTTGCCTGGACCCATCAGTGACACTGCATGAGATTTGTCCGATCTCACCCATTCCAGAACATTTCCTAATGAGAGTTCAGTAATATGAAATCTGCTATGAAGTGGAAAACATTAAATATAATAAATAGAATTGCTAAACAAAATTATTCATGACTCTGTAGTTAAAATTCTTGCTCTTCATTATACAGAATTTAATAAATTGCAAGTATTAAAAAATGGTACTGGTATACATACTTGTCAGAAAGGAGCATGTCTAGAGTATGTCTGGATTCTGAGGTCACAGCTACAAGTCTATACTTTCCTGATTCTTTGTTTGAGTCTTTTCTTAATAATATTAGTGCCTAAATGTTTTGATTATGTTCAGTAGTAATATACAGATTTACTGAAAGTTTACATTTTTAAACCTATTTTTCTACCCCAGAATTGTACTTATGCATTATTATTCCAGAAGATGGCTGTAACTTGAAAAAAATTATTGAAAGTGAAGCCTGAGTTTGCACATTTGATGCATTTTGGTCTTGTGACCCTGGCAAACATACAAATTTTAAGCATCTTTAAAAAAAAATCATAATTGGAAAAATTTTGGCGAGTGTTCTAAATTTTCATTTTCTAGTACATGCAGTTTCAGCTTGTAATAGATTCCGAATTCTGTGCAAAGTATAAAAATGTTCCTAATAAGTATTTTCCATTTCTGTGCAAATTACATGTACAATTTTACATGTGATTAGATTACTTCAAGGAAAAATATGATTACGTGAAGGAAAAGCAAGAATATATACAGGTAGAGGTAAACACGCAGTACCATGACTGTAACACCGAGAGGCACTGAAGTACATTTATAAACTTCTTTCTAATTAATTATTTAACTTTCATTATTGGAAGAAAGTTTCACCCTTATCAGTACACTTTCTTGATTTCTGTGTCTGACTTTGTATAATTTTAATAAATTAGGACATTGTCATACATAATAAAAAGCATTTGTGGTATGAATCCTTGAAATAACTCCATATTTAATCAAAATTATTATGAAAATAAATGTACACTATAGAATTGTGGCTCACAAGAAAAACTGATAGAAATTGAGAGACTTATTCCCTGTGTTGGATCTCCTGAATTGTTTGGAGGAAAGATGGATCAACTGTTACAAAATAATTAAAAACAAATAATTGATTTAACTTTTTATAATAGTATTTATATTTGCTGTAGCACTCAATCTGCTTTTTTGTACATATGTCATGCTCTCCTTTATTGCTTATGAAAGAATAACTGTACTGTCAGCAAATCTGTTCACCTGTAATTAAAACAAACTTTAGTAACATGATTCATAACCAATAATTGGAATTTTCCAAATTTATTGCCTCTGCAGATCCACACCATAGAAGTTTTGTGCCATGTCTTGTGAGCAGTGGAACCACTTATAGTTATAAAATTGTTTGAAGCTATTTGTGTCTGTCTAAGATCTGAAAGTGCAAAGACCAGGAAATAGTAAAGGCAGTCTTTATAGCAGTTCTTAGTTCCTCTCTACCTTTAAATATTCACCAAAGGCCTTCAAAAAAAGAGTAAGGAAGAATTATCAGTGTGGATCTGCAGAAGCAATACAGCCAGAACTCCATGTACTGATGGGTAATCTATCTTTCTTCATCCTGAATTGCCTCTGCAGATCCACACTATAGGAGATTATCTAGAGGTATCACAGTCCAGGAGGTGGGTTGAGGAATGCTTAATTAAAACAGATATTAAAGGATTAGCTTCAGAAACCAAGAATTTGATCTAGCTGTAGAATTGGGAGTAATATTTCATTAAGGTAGGAATTGAACTCCAAGTCTCAACTACAGGGCAGCCGTATTTCAAGAATGTAGAGATTTTTCATAGAAGTAGTAGCTGATTATAATAATAAATCTCCTAGAATTTAATTTTAACCCATCCAGTACAGGTACACTGTCAATGATCCATTTAATAAAAGTTTATGTTGAAGGGCTTTTCCCTGGGATTTCTCCCCTTAATCTGTAAAGAGTTGGGAAAGGTTTTGTTCTTTCCAAATAGTAACTATTAACTGTCCAATACTGCAGACAGTTATGCACAGACTTAACTGTAAGCACATGAATAATTCCACTGGAGTCAATATGAACTACTGATTTATAGTTAAGCATATGCAGAGTGTTTGCAGGATCAGGGTTTGAGTGTTCTTATAGACTGCAGTCTGTGCAACCTTGCTTTACCTTAAAGATCATGAGGCTTAGGAAAAAACATGGGAGTCAAAAATAGGACCATCACCTTCTGAGTAGGGGACAATATTCTACTGAGGTTTTATACTATAGTATTGAACAATATTTTGAGACATTTAAAGAGGCTTCATGTTCAGTGTGGTAATGGGACTCGTGAACGTACATAAATCTCTAGGATGCTAAGGGAAATCTGAGTGGTACCCTTGGAGCTGAAGAAAGCCTAAATTACAGCACCTTGTAATGGAAGTGATCAAGAATTTCAAACAGTAAACCACCACTCAGAAAAGAACTCTACTCCCACATGCATGTCTCAATCCTTTAGCATTTCAATATATAATGTTTCTATAATGTACTTCTAAAATTTGTTCATATTATTTATTGAATTTAAATAATTTCCCAAGTGAAGCCTCTGAAAAGGCCCTTTTACTTACTGTGAATTTTGTATAACTTCCAGGAAGAATCTTGGTGAAAGCATCCTTTACCTCTGGGTGGAAAAGATACGAGAAGTTCTGATAGAAAAATCTCAGTCATCTGATACAGGTAATGTAGAAAATATGTGGTGTTTTCTGTTTACTTTTGTTTTAATTTTAAAGTAAGATGCTTCCAGCGCTTGCTCATGTTGATTCTATTCGAGATGGTGTGCGCGTCCATGTGCACCATTGTTGGAATTTTTTGCCTTCATGATATCCGTAGGGCTGGCTCTGATGCCCTCGAGTCCTGCGTCATGCCGGTATATGAGGTGCTGCTAACCCTGTGCCCTCTGTTCCTTCTTACCGCCCGTGACGGTTGTTCAGAGCGCCTGTCCTCTTGCGTCTGCGTCTTATGTCTGCAAGTACAATAGTGGTTCTCTTCTGTGCTTCATTTCCTGATTGTATATAGCGCCACTGTTTTTTTCATTATAAAATCTAATGTTAGTTTTCAATAGCCCACAATAAACTGAAAAGTGAAATTTTTGAATATTTGGGTGTAAGAACTAAAAAGGCAACTAGATGTCTGTAGGAATAAATAATGGAAGAATAAATAATGAGATATTAAGGCTTTAATGACTCCAAATAGTGTAGGAATAAATAATGTAGGAATAAGTAATGAGATATTAAGGCTTTAATGACTCCAAGAGTGTTGGCAACAACCTCTGGTCATAACTTACTCTCAGATGACAAAATTTTCTTGGCTTTTTAAAAAATGTTAGTTGGCTCAGTCAGTTTTCCTCTCAACAGGTTACCATGTTATAAAACCTAACATCATAACTGGCACTCATCTGCATAGAGATGGAACTAACTCATCCCTAGGAGTGATTTCATCCAGGTCCATGTGGATGGATCTTGGAAGGGAAATGTGAGGAAATTCTGGGGCGTAGCAAGGCCCCAGAAGGCCTGGTGCAAGAATAGGTTAGGGGCTCCCTTTCTGATTCCAATATCTAAAATTTTGCTTATCTTTACCATCTTGGAAAATCAGAACATATTTATGTTATCCATAAATACACAAACACCATATACAGGCTATGGTCTGTACATTTTTGCAAGATATTTACGCACAAAAAAGTTCTGTTCACACATTTATACAAAATGATCAGAGGCAGTGATGTAAATTTTGTAGTGGAGGGTACATTATCTCAAGTTGATAATTCTGTCATGTGTGTCTTGTGTGTGATGTTGTCATAAGATAAAACACCCATATTCAAAACCTAACAAACATTTTACGAATACATTTTAACTACTTGACAATCTATTGCAACAGCAGTTATGAGACTTCACACATTAGTAATACATATCATATAAACATAGAACACACACAACTCAGATTTTATATGCCAAATATTAAACTAAGAAGCAAGGTACATTGAAAGCACATATGTAGTTAGTCAAAAATCCCAAGGGCTTGAGTCACTGTTGTGTTACTATAGTTTCAAGTTGGTGCACCTGTATTAGAATTAAACAGATGGAGTTACACTGCTGTAAAAGGGGAGCACAGGCAGTCCTTGACTTTGTTGTTCGACTTATGACAAATGGCACAGCACTTCTGAATTGACACCCTGATTCAACTTAGGAAAATTGGTTTTGACTTTACGATGCTCAGTCCCGCAATGGACTGGATTGCGGTTCTGAGTTACGACATTTCAACTTATGACTCAATTTTCGGGAACCAATTGTGTCGAAAGTCGAAGGACTGCCTGTGATGCAATGTGGAACCTTTATACCTGAACCCACAGTTTTGCCTGTGAAAGAACTTGCAGCTTGACCACAAACAGCATTTGCTTTACATTCACATCATGTGGCTGGGCACCAAATGCAAGCAAATGTCACAGATATACAGACTGCTCTTGAAAGTGCAGTCACTAGTCACAAAAAGCAAACACAAGAATCCATACTGCCAGGCAATCAATCAATCAATCAAACAAAAACATATATTAAAACAACTACATTTGTAGCACTTTTCCAAGATCATGATACCTTTGATACACTTTTCCAAGATCATGATAGTCCATTTCCCATTACTATCTAAGTCAGGCACTTATGTTGCTTCCATGTCATAGAAATATTTTCTGGCCTAGATAAAAAGCCAGCCTTCACCAACATCTGTAACATCTTCTAAGTACCTCTAAGATACACACTCTATTGAGATAGGGTTTGTTCCCACCCCATAGGGCAAGATTCAGTGGTATGCTCCAGCTACTCAATAAGCCCAATTTAACTGTCTTATCAGATGAGGTTGACAATAGTTTTCCATTGTCAAAATGTTGCATAGGAGCTAGAGTGCAGTAGTGAAAATAGCTTAGTTAGGAGAAACACATTCTAACAGAACTAAGAGATTAATTCTAATCAGGGGCTGCTTCCCATCTGTGCCCCTGCAGCCACTCAGCTCAACCACAATGGGACCTGGACACCACCAGCCTGGCTCCCATTCTATATCCCCTTTCTGACCCCCTGAGCCCATAATCTGGCCCCCTGCACCCGAAGCCCATCCCAGCCCCCACCCTCTGCCTGGCTCTTCATACTTGCACCATGTACCCCCCACTCGCCTCCCCACACTCCACTCCCACAGGTTATCCCAGCATGCACCTTCTGCCTGTCCCCCTGCACTTCACACCCCCAGCCCACACCCCCAGCCTCTTCTAGCTCATACTCCCTGTCTGGTTCCCTGCACCACCAGTCCTCCCTACAACTTTCCAGATGAGCTTCTCGCTGGTGACATGGTGACTATAGTGCAAATCCAAGGCTGCAACCAGGGCAGGGGCTGCGGGCTGCCAAGCATCAGGGCCCATGGGGTCTGGCTTCGGAGTGGCATGTGCATTGGGATGCCAACGTGAAGGCCCAGCAGCATTCGTGGTGCTTCCATTGGCAGCTCTGAGCTGCTTGGTGCCTGAACCACAGCCATGATCGTACCATGCTGGGAGCAGGAAGTGGCTGTGGAGAGGGCAGGAGTGCTTCCCTGTCAGATAGCCTGGGTGCCGCTTCCTGGTCCTCAGAGCCCCTGGGAGCATTTTTCTCGGAAGCCCAGCTAGGGGCTGTTTCCTGCTCTTTGGAGCCCCAGCTGGTTGGCTGCTGCCTAGCCAGCCTGTAGGTAGACTGTGATGAAAGTACAATGATCCCTAAGGTAGAACAGCCTCTGCTGGGTAGGCCCCCATAACCTTATGAGCCTTGATATGACAGCACCTCTCACGCCATTGTAGCTATGCTACTGAGGAAACTGGCACTGCCAGCAACCATAAGAATGTCTAATTTCCAGTGAATAAAAGACTTCAGTCTCCAGCACTGTCAGTGTAGCATCTTTCACCACCATAGAACTTAAACGTGACCAGAAAGAAATTGGGAATAGTAAAAACTGAAGGATTTTATTACCTCATACTAGTTATAGTTGGGCATTAGGTTCAGATCTTTCCTACAGGGCTGAACAAATGACCTGAGCTGGAGGGAACAGTCACTAACACTAACTGTCACTAGGCTAAAAAGCTTAGTCTTTATATTTAAAAATAGAGTAGACAAAATACTAAAAGTGCACCATAGGGAACAATCCTACTTTAGCAGGGGGGATAGGTTTGATAACCTACCAGGCCATTTTCATCTCATTTCTGATTCTGTGAGTAAGTCAGTCTTCACACTTCCTTGACCAAAGCATATAATTTTTGCCAAATTATGTGGACTGTTTTTGTGGTATGGAACTCTGTTTAATGTGGATCACACTTGGATGACTAAACTTCAGTTTTCATTCTGATCTTACTATTTATTTAACAACAACAACATTTTAATCTTTTGATCTAAATAGTAGGTAATGATTTTCTTCAGTTTTAAAAACCAATATTAAAACAGAATATGTTTTATAGTCTATTGCATATGGCTACCATACTGCCAGTAGAAAGAAAAGGAGTACTTGTGCCACCTTAGAGACTAACCAATTTATTTGAGCATGAGCTTTCGTGAGCTACAGCTCACTTCATCGGATGAAGTGAGCTGTAGCTCACGAAAGCTCATGCTCAAATAAATTGGTTAGTCTCTAAGGTGCCACAAGTACTCCTTTTCTTTTTGCGAATACAGACTAACACGGCTGTTACTCTGAAACCTGTCATACTGCCAGTATTACAATAATACCTTTTAGCAAGATTGCAATCACAAATATTGCACAAAAAATGACAGTTGCAATTAATGTTATTTTCAAATACATTTAATAGTTTAATCAGTCATAAAACTGATTTATTCTTTTGGTTTTAGAGACTTTTGAGCAAAGTGATCGGAGATTATACTTTGCGCTAGACAACCCTGATAAAATTTGTTACAAATTCTATCATTCTACACCAGCAGGACCAAACGTTGAGAAAATTACTGAAGAGATTGATGAAGATGATGAAGACAATGAAGGTGATTATTCCCTGGAGTATCAACCAGTTCAAGAAGATACAGTTAAAACATTGAATTTTGTTATATCTGAAAGCCAAGAAGGTAAAAGAATCTCTACTAATTTTGTTATAAAAATTTAGAAGAGAAAATCTTTATATTTCTACTTTTTATCACCATCCTTTGTATTTTATCAAATAATAATGCAATATTTGTTTTTAAAAAGTATTTTGTTTCCCTAGCGTATAGTACTGTATAGTAACTATAAAACTTCCTTTTTTTGTGGTGTGTGAGATATTGTCATTTCAGCTTTTTCTGAGTTGTTATTTAGAATTTATTTTTATTTCCTAGCTAGCTAAATACATTGTTAGGAAGTTGTAAACATATTTCTCCCCAAAATAAAAATATAAATAAAGAGGTCTTAATTTTAAATCGGTAGATGAAGAACTGCCACCAATTAATCATGGAAACCCAATCTCGGACCGAAGGAGCACTTTTCAAGCACATCTTGCTCCTGTAGTGAGCCCCAAACAGGTTAGTAAAGCTTGTAAGACAGATTTGTATCCTACAGTTTTGTGCCTGATTAAATACCACTGATGTACTTGGAACTATCTGAATGCATCTCTATTTTGTGAAAAGTATATTAATACTGTTGTGATAAGAACCAGTCGTTGTCATTCACCATTTGCTGAATCTATTCCCTGTGATACTTCCCATTAATGCAGTTGTCCCACATCACTGTTGAAGAAGGTAAGTATTATTATCACTTGCTTTCAAGTGGACTAGGCATGGGATTGGGAGTGAGGAGATTTGTTTTCTAGTCCTAGTTGTGACACTGACAAATTGTGTAAAGTGCCTTTCTACTCTGAAAAGGGACTGAATGCACATTAAATTTCTAGCTCAACATCTTTAATCTTTTTTGTATTCTTAGTCACATGTTCTCATTTTAGTGATACAAATAATAATTATTTTTCAGTCTCTTTGATACTATATAGCCAATAAAGCTATGGAAAAGTGATCTGGAGTCTTGTGGATCATTAACAAAATTCTGTGTCTATTATACCTGAACAAAAACAGAAAACAAGAGTATTGGGTGCAATTTAGCCTGTTCTATAGCATTACCTTTTCTGCTCTTCTTTGGCTGATCATAAGGGGATTAGTTGTTTAAAATGCATGCTTTTGTGGTTGGCATTTACATTTTTGACAGCTGCTACAAAGAGGGGAATGATGGTTAGGGCATTAGCCAAGGACTTGGGAGTTCAAATCCCTGCTCCACCACAAGAAGTTTGTGTGACCTTGGGCAAATCACTTAGTCAATGTTTCTGTTTCCCACCTGTAAAATGGGGCTAATAGTATTTCTCTACCTCTCAGGCATGTTGAGCATAAAATGCATTAAAGATTGCGAAGTGCTCAGATTCTGTGTCAACAGGGGCCATATGAGTACTTTAGATATATAGAACAAACCTGTTGGAGGTAATAGAGTTGCATGGTTGTCATGGAGGGTGTAATGTGACCTACAGAATCTTTATCACTTGACATATACATATTATTTTGACTACGGTGGCTAGACGGGCACTAAAATTCAGTTCCTCTGGATAATATGGCTTCAGGAAAGGAGGGAATCAGTACCACCAATGTTATTTCCTCTTCTTGCTTTGGGTTACTTGCACCTATTGGTCACAGTTCTTAAGCTACGCATAGCACAGATACTGATAGGAGGAAGCCCATAACCAGTGGGTGTGCGCTTCCTAAAGTATATATTTGTGACATGGACACAGTAGGATCTCCGCAGAGAGGTACTCATCTGAACAGGTTTTTAAAGCTACCTATGCAGAAAACTAAATAATGCTTCTCCTTTCCTCTCTTCATCCCTCTTCTCAAAATAATTAGGAAATTTCAGACAGACAGGGTTTTGATTGGGCAAAGTTAAAGTGATGGTATGTGTGGTCAAAACTGGGTTCATAACAAAAACTAGCTTCATCAGTAACTATGGAGGGAATAGCATCTATTCATAACACTTTGTCTACTTCACAATATTAATTAATACTTGTAAAGCACTATAAAAATGTAAGGTGCTTTGTAACGTCTAAATATTGTTCAGTATTTTACATTTATTTTTTAACAGTTTCAATTAACCTTTAATATGGTTTTAAATAATATTACTTTTAATTGGTATAGTAATTATTATTTTAAAACTGAAAACAAAGGTAATGGGTAAATGGGTAATGGTAAAACACAGGCAATTTAGCATGTTTTCTAGCATTACTTTTTCTACTCTTCTTTGGCTGAAGGGTTTAGGTGTTTAAAATGCAACAGCTTCCATGGTTGGCATTTAATTTTTTGAAAGATGCTACAAAGAGTTGACCTGGTGCTTGGAAGATAACTTTTGGTATTTTATGTTTTGAGTTTGCAAAGGGGCTTCTTTACCCGCCCTGGGTCTACATTCATTGGGCATTATTTATTATTCTGACTTAATATTTTGTGTTAACTTATTCTTTTGATATTTAAAAAACAAAAACATGCACATTGCATATATAGTCTATGGAACTGGATTGTTTGATCATTTTGGAATGTATCTTTACTTGGCATCTTTTCTATGTATATACTTGAAAGTATAAAATACTAATCCAATTTGAAAGTGTTATCTCCCTTTGAGTATCCTCGTTTCCTCCACCAAACAAATTAATTCATACAAGATACACTGAAAAAATCCTTCATAAATTCTTACTGGTGAGATGAAAAGCAATAATGAATGCCCTAAGCTAGTTTGTGCTTACCCACAGGAGAAGGGCAAAAGACCAGGAAAATATATACTTAACCTCCAGATTGTCAGATGACTGTCCCTTCTACTGGGAGGAGTTTAGGGAGAAAGGCTTGGGGTTAGTGTTTGGGCTCCTAATCTCGCAGATTCTGATGGCTCACAGTGAAAAAGAACCCTCTTGCTGTGGTTTCAGAGGTGTCCACTTGGAGGGCTGGCTTCTCCCCAAGGTTCTCCATTGGCTTCCATCCCAGCCCTGGCAGTATGTCTCCTTCAGGTCCTGTGCATCCATTGGTTGAGTCCCTCTGAAGTGCAGTAGCAGTTACAGAGGAGCCAAGCTCTTAAGGAGTTAATGCTGTATTAACTCTCAGTTGGCTATCCACTTAGATATCTGCATGGTCAGCTAGGCATGATGCATCAGAAGACTGGTGCTGTTTCACCTCCTTTGGCTCCACCTCCAAAATAATATAGAAGAAGGATCCTTCAGAGCTCCACTAGAGCTTTTGTGTGATTCTAGGGTGATGCCAGGTAAAAAAATGCCAAGTAGTGGCTACTTATCTCCCTGTATGTCCCAACTGCAAGAGCTACTGGGTTCCATTCCTTTGTTCCCCACACTTCTATGGGCAATCTAGCCATTAGTGTGAAATCAGATTAAGCTGATTTAGTAAAATCACACTGAAAAATCTTCAGATCCATTGTATACTATTGAATTTTATTTAAATCTATTATGGAAAAGATGTGTATGTATTTAACTTTATTGCAGAGTTAAAAAATTGAAAAAGCACAGGAGGAAATATGTGCGAAGAAAAACCAACATTTTTAATGGAAATTCTTTAGAATTCATTATGAGAGGAGCACACAAAATTTGAAATAAACAGAAATTCAGGCATCTAATCTTGTATCTTAGTAACAAGTATGGAAAATTAAATCATTTAGAAATATACAACATTCCAGATACATCTGTTTGAAATAACAGATGAGATCTGCCCAAATAATGGTATAGGGATTAAAAATAAAAAAATCCCCCACGCTTTTTTTCACAATCTGCTGCAAATAAAATTCATGGAGCATCCTGGAAAACTTGTACTAGACATAACTGCACTCACTATCAGTCTGTATATGTTGGATCACAGTTTAAATCTGTGCCATAACAGGTTTGCAAAGATTCATCTGAATGGAGGGAATGATACTCTGTTATGTGTAATATCACCTAAAATAGTACATTATAGATTCTAAGGGGAGAAGGGACCATTATGATCATCTAGTCTGACTTTCTGTATAACACAGGCCATAGAACTTCCCTAAAATAATTCCTAGAGCATACTATTTAGAAAAGCATCCAATTTTGATTTAAAAATTATCAGAGATGGAGTATCCACCACAATCTTTGGTAAATTGTTCCAATGGTTAATTACTCTTTCCATTAAAAAGTTATGCCTCATTTCCAGTCTGAATTTGTCTAGCTTCGACGTCCAACAATTGGATCATGTTATACCTTTCTCTGCGAGATCGAAGAGCCCATTATTAAATATTGTTCCCCGTGTGAATACGTTTGGACTGTAATCAAGTTACCCTTAACCTTCTCTTTATAAAGCTAAATAAATTGAGCTCCTGGAACCTATCGCTAGAAGGCACGCTTTCTAATTCTTCAGTCATTCTCATGGCTCTTCATGAACCCTCTCCAATTTATCAACATTTGTCTTGAATTGTGAGCATCTGAACTGGACACACTGTTCCAGCCCAGTCACACCAGTGCCAAATATAGAGGTAAAATAACCTCTCTACTTCTTGAGATTCCCCTTTTTGTGCATCCCAGTATCTCATTAGCTCTTTTGGTCAGAGCATCACATTGGGAGATTATGTCCAGCAGACTATCCACCATGACCCTCAAATCTTTTTCAGTCGCTGCTTCCCAGGATAGAATCTCCCATCCTGTAAGAATAGCCTACATTCTTTGTTTATAGATGTATACGTTTACATTTAGCCCTATTAAAATGCATATTGTTTGCTTGTGCCCTGTTTACCAAGCAATCCAGATTGTTCTGAATCCGTGACCTATCTTCTTCGTTATTTACCACTCCCCCAGGTTTTGTGTCGTCTGCAAACTTTATCAGTAATAATTTTGTTTTCTTCCTGGTTATTAATAAAATTGTTAAGTGGTGTAGGACTAAGAACCAATCCCCACAGGACCCCACTGGAAATGGACCCTCTTGATGACAATTCCCCATTTACAATTAGCCAGTTTTTAAGCCATTTACAGTGTGCCATGTGAATTATATATTATTCCAGTTTTTAATAAAAATGTTGTATGGTAACAAGTCAAAAGCCCCACAGAAGTATGAATATATTACATCAACACTGTTGCCTTTATTAACCAGACTTGTAGGCCAAGGCCAAGGCACAATTGGAATTGCAGCTAGCAAGGGATGTGAAGGGTAACAAGAAGGGTTTCTACAGGTGTGTTAGCAACAAGAAGATGATCATGGAAAATGTGGGATCCTTACTGAATGGGGGAGGCAACGTAGTGAGAGATGATGTGGAAAAAGCTGAAGTACTCAATGCATTTTTTGCAGCTCCCAGACTGCTGCACTGGGTAACGCAGCATGGGGAGTAGGTGATCAACCCTCAGTAGTGAAAGAACAGGTTAAGGACTACTTAGAAAATGGATGTGCACAAGTCCATAGGTCCAGATCTAATGCATCCAAGGGTGCTGAGGATTTGGCTGATGTGATTGCAGAGCCATTGGCCATTATCCTTGGCGATCAGGGGAGGTCCTGCACGATCGGAAAAAGTCAAATATAGTGCCCATATTTTAAAAAGGGAAAAAAGAGAACCCAGGGAACTACAGACCAGTCATTCTCACTTCAATCCCCGGTGAAATTATGGAGCAGGTCCTCAAGGAATCCATTTTGAAGCACTTGGAGGAGAGGAAGGTGATCAGGAACAGTCAGCATGGATTCACCAAGGGCAGGTCATGCCTGACCAACCTGATTGCCTTCTATGATGAGATAACTGGCTCTGTGGATATGGGGAAAGCAGTGGATGTGATATATCTTGACTTTAGCAAAGCTTTTGATATGGTCTCCCACAGTATTCTTGCCAGCAAGTTAAAAAAGTATGGATTGGATGAATGGACTATAAGGTGGATAGAAAGCTGGCTAGATTGTCAGGCTCAGTGGGTAGTGATCAACGTCTCGATGTCTAGTTGGCAATCGGTATCAAGTGGAGTGTCCCGGGGTCGGTCCTTTGGCCGGTTTTGTTCAACATCTTTATTAATGATCTGGATGAACTGATTAATTGCACCCTCAGCAGGTTCGCAGATGACACTAAGCCAGGGGGGAGAGGTAGATACAATGGAGGGTAGGGACAGGGTCTAGAGTGACGGATTGGTCCAAAAGAAATCTGATGAGGTTCATCAAGGACAAGTGCAGAGTTCTGCACTTAGGAAGGAAGAATTCCATGCACTGCTACAGGCTGGGGACCAACTGGCTAAGCAGCAATTCTGCAGAAAAGGACCTGGGGATTACAGTGGATGAGAAGCTGGATATGAGTCAGCAGTGTTCCCTTGTTGCCAAGAAGGTCAGTGGCATATTGAGCTGTATTAGTAGGAGCATTGCCAGCAGATTGAGGGAAGTGATTATTCCCCTCTATTCGGCACTGGTGAGGCCACACCTGGAGTATTGCATCCAGTTTTGGTCCCCCCCACTACAGCAGGGATGTGGACAAATTGGAAAGAGTCCAGCGGAGGGCGACGGAAATGATTAGGGGGCTGGGGCACATAACTTATGAGGAGACGCTGAGGGAACTGGGGTTATTTAGTCTGCAGAAGAGAAGAGTGAGGGGGGATTTGATAGCAGCCTTCAGTTACCTGAAGGGGGGTTCAAAGAGGATAGAGCTAGGCTGTTCTCATTGGTGGCAGATGACAGAACAAGAAGCAGTGGTCTCAAGTTGCAGTGGGGGAGGTCTAGGCTGGATATTAGGAAACACTATTTCACTAGGAGGGTGGTGAAGCACTGGAATGGGTTACCTAGGGAGGTGGTGGAATCTCCATCCTTAGAGGTTTTTAAGGCCCGGCTTGACAAAGCCTTGGCTGGGATGATTTAGTTGGTGTTGGCCCTGCTTTGAGCAGGGAATTGGACTAGATGACCTCCTGAGGTCTCTTCCAACCCTAATATTCTATGATTCTTACTCTGCTGATCATATATTTCTCGTGTCCCTTGGCTTCTCTTATCAGTGTTCTACAATTCCTAACTTCTGATTGCTGGGTCAGACCAAAGGTCCATCCAGCCCAGTATCCTGTCTACTGACAATAGCCAGTGCCAGGTGCCCCAGAGAGAGTGAACCTAACAGATAATGATCAAGTGATCTCTCTCTTGCCATCCATCTCCACCCTCTGACAAACAGAGGCTAGGGACACCTTTCCTTATCCATCCTGGCTAATAGACATTAATGGATTTAACCTCCATGAATTTATCCAGTTCTCTTTTAAATCCTGTTTTAGTCCTAGCCTTTGCAACCTCCTCAGGCAAGGAGTTCCACAGGTTGACTCTGCGCTGAGTGAAGAAGAACTTCCTTTTATTCGTTTTAAATCTGCTGCCCATTAATTTCATTTGGTGGCCCCTGGTTCTAATATTATGGGAACAAGTAAATAACTTTTCCTTATTCACTTTGTCCACACTACTCATGATTTTATATACCTCTATCATATCCCCCCTTAGTCTCCTCTTTTCCAAGATGAAAAGTCCTAGCCTCTTTAAACTCTCCTCATATGGGACCCGTTCCAAACCCCTGATCATTTTAGTTGCCCTTTTGTGAACCTTTTCTAATGCCAGTATATCTTTTTGAGATGAGGGGACCACATCTGTACGCAGTATTCAAGATGTGGGTGTACCATGGGTTTATATAAGGGCAATAAGATATTGTCCGTCTTATTTTCTATCCCTTTTTTAATGATTCCTAACATCCCGTTTGCTTTTTTGACTGCCGCTGCACACTGCGTGGACATCTTCAGAGAACTATCCATGATAACGTCAAGATCTTTTTCCTGATTAGTCATAGCTAAATTAGCCCCATTATATTGTATGTATAGTTGGGATTATTTTTTCCAATGTGCATTACTTTACATTTATCCAGATTAAATTTCATTTGCCATTTTGTTGCCCAGTCACTTAGTTTTGTGAGATCTTTTTGAAGTTCTTCACAGTCTGCTTTGGTCTTAACTATGTTGAGCAGTTTAGTATCATCTGCAAACTTTGCCACCTCCTTGTTTACCCTTCTCCAGATCATTTATGAATAAGTTGAATAGCACTGGTCCTAGGATTGACCCTTGGGGAACACCACTAGTTACCCCTCTCCATTCTTTAAATTTACCATTTATTCCTACCCTTTGTTCCCTGTCTTTTAACCAGTTCTCAGTCCATGAAAGGATCTTCCCTCTTATCCCATGACAACTTATTTTTCGTAAGAGCCTTTGGTGAGGAACCTTGTCAAAGGCATTCTGGAAATCTAAGTACGCTATGTCCATTGGCTCCCCCTTGTCCACATGTTTGTTGACCACTTCAAAGAACTCTAATAGATTGGTAAGATATGATTTCCCTTTACAGAAACCATGTTGACTTTTTCTCAACAATTTATGTTCTATGTGTCTGACAATTTTATTCTTTTTACTATTGGTTCAACTAATTTGCCCAGTACTGACGTTAGACTTACCGGTCTGTAATTGCTGGGATCACCTCTAGAGCCCTATTTAAATATTGGCGTTATATTAGCTGTCTTCCAGTCATTGGGTACAGAAGCTGATTTAAAGGACAGGTTACAAACCATAGTTAATAGTTCCACAATTTCACATTTGAGTTGTTTCAGAACTCACCTTTCTCTTCACCTTTCTTCCATTTGTTATATAGTATTTTTTTTTGTTTTTTACAGCTGCCATCACCTCCCCTCTAACCAAGGCTGTTTTTTTAACCAGAACAGCCTTCTTTGATTGTGGGATTCTGGTTTTTTGGGAGATCTAGTAAGGTACAGGTAGATATATTACTATTCTGGGCTTTATTCTGCTTGCACGTTGTAAATGTGATGAAGTCATGATCATTTATACCTAAGCTACCATTAATTTTTAGTTCTACGATCAGTTCCTGTTTATTTGTTAGGGCAAGGTCTAATATAGAATTCCCCTGTGTTGGTTGAAACACTTCTTGGGTTAGGAAAGTCTCATCTATAATGTTTAGAAATTCCAAGGATATTTTAGTATTGGCAGCATAAGACCTCCAACATACGTCATTCACATCGAAGTCCCTCATGATCATGCTGCTTTTTTCTCCTACACGTTGTAGATAGCCACATAAGGAGTCAGTCATTCTGTCTCTAGTATGATTTGGTGATCTGTAGCAGACACTAAATAGTACCCTATCTTGTGCTTTATCTGTTAGGACATTGATCCAAATGCATTCAAGATCATTTTCCTCTGAGTGATCAGTGACTTGGAAACAGATAATGCTATTTTTTGACAGAGTGCCACTCTCCCTCCTCTTTTGCACACTCGGTCCTTCTTAAATAGCTTATAACCGTTGATCTTAGCATTCCAGTTGTGCAGATCATCCCACCTGGTTTCAGTAATATCAATGGGATTGAATTTATGCTTATAAATTAGCAATTCCAATTCCTCTGATTTATTATTCGGGCTCCTAGCATTGGAGTCTGAGCAATTAAAAATAATTTCTTCTCTTCATGTCCTTTGGTTCTTTGATTAATTTTGTTTTCAACATCTTGAATTTGTGATAACTGAGTGCTCCTATTTCCCCTCTTTTTTACCCTCACCTTGTTATCATTTACTCTTTAGCAAGTTCTCTAAAACTCTGCCAGGTGCCTGATGCACTTATAAAGAGTCACGTTCTCTGCTTCTCGTAGCTTACGGTTTTAAATATACCAAAAAAATGCAACAAGTAGGATAGTAGGGAGGGGAAATAGAGAGAGGACATGGGTTACCAAAACAAAATAATGTGATTGCTTAGATTTATGTGTGTGTCTTGAGGTTCTTTAGAATGAACCTTTATTACATGCTTTTGGGAACCTGACTGATAATAAATAATGCACTATTTTAGGTAAGCAGTCTCAAAACTAATGATTGTGTGCATTATATAATTTAATTGCATCCATTCAGACAAAGCTCTGAAAGTGTGTAAAGTGATATAAATAGTACTTCAATATATATATTTTAAAAAGGAACAAAATTGTTGCAGGAAAATAGGTTTTTGAAGCAGCGTTTTCTTCTGAGATGTTGTAAATGGTTTGTTGAGGTCTATTATTAGATGTATTTTTGCAGCGCATTTACTGATTTCACTGTGGGAAAAAAATGGGAATAGCACCATACTGCAAAGATTAATATTGAGATGTATATTGATTACTCCAGAGAGACATTTTTTCTTTTGAATTAAAAACAATTTGCTTGCCAGGCATGCTTTCTTAAGCTCTCACAACTTTAATAATATTTTGCTTAAAGTAGTATTAATTATGCATTGTTTACTAAAACAGTGTCTTTAGCAAAGCTCTTTTCTTTGCTAGACCCAGTTGATAAGGGCAGAACAATTGCAAGTTTGTTTATTTAGACACAGAAGAGGAACTAATATTGATTTGCTAAATGATGTTTTTAAAAGTGCTATTTGTTTAAAAACAGAGATAGCAACTTGTTAAGAGATTATTTTTCTGCATAGTAAAATAAGAACATTACAAAGTCATCAATACTGTATATTTAAATAGCTCTATTCTTTCCAGCCTATCAGTTTCTTACAGTGTCAACAGTATGCTGAATTGGAACAATAGTCAATAAGAGATGGCTTGGTTCTGCTATTCACATACTGTGTATATGTGTTAAATGAGAGAAATCGGCTTCCTCCACATTTACAAAAGCAATTTTAAAATGCTTTCGACTCATAGAGTGAAGCTCTATGAATAAATGAAGCTCTACTGAATGAACTGGTCATCACCTTTTAAGAAAAGATTAGTACTGTTCCTCACGTTGTCCCCAGAATACATCATAGAATTCTAGTAATCTGCTGAGTTTGCAAAATGTATGCTTGTGAAACTTGTGTAATGTGCAGCTCTAGAGACCATCCCATATGTTCTGTGGGTGTTTCATGTGAACAACAGATGCATTGCATATTGATATAGGAGAGACATATCAGAAAATTCATGTTTCCTTCCAGAAGTAAACACCTTTGATGTTACAATAATTTCTATATCTTCTTTGAATCGTGCTCTGTATAATCACCACTGCTTACATTAGGTAGTTACACCTGCATGTCAAGGGAGTGTGCTGTAGACTGTATAGTGTTTAAATTCTAGAATGATGAGGGCTCTAGCAATGCTTATAGGCCCTGATTTTGCAAGTTACATAAACATCTGAATAGTTCCATCTTGTGCTTAAAGTTAAGTACCTTGCTGAATCAGGGCAATCCAGAGGATATAGGGATAGCAGTGTCTGTTCTTCTATGTTGGATACGTTACCTGTTTTTTTAAAACACCAATTTCTTTTGATACATTAAAACAATTCAAGATTAATGTTAGATAATTGTTTATTTTAACATCTGAATACAGATCCTTTACAAATGATGCCTACAAACCCTGTTGTTGTTTTTCAAGGTGAAAATGGTTCTTGCCAAATTGCATGAGAATAAGAAAATAGCGAGTGCTACCCACAACATATATGCATACAGGTGAGTGAAGAGTAGAGGATTTTCAGCCTCAGTAACTTTGACCCTAACTATACATTAAGAGTATTAAGTCTGGTTATGAGTACACATACTCATAGCAACCATGAAGATCACAGATATAAAATAAAAATCAGAAACTGTGCTATAGGGTCGCATAATCTTCTTACGCTGCATTTGTATTCAAACAATGCCTAAGAGTGATCTGCAACTACAAGTCAAAAGTGTACATATTGATTGCATATGGTCTGAAAATTATTGATCATTCTGAATCTACTCATACCCCTTTGAAATGCTATTGGATGAAAACAGTCCTTCCAGCAGAGTCCACTAATTCATAATGAAAATAGAAAGAAAAATAGATAGTAAACATTTTGGGACAGGAACCTCTTTTTTGTTTTATGTATCTGTATGAGACCCCCATCCCTGACTGAAGTCCCAGGGCACTATTGCAATACAAATAATAAATAAGTATGGTACTGGGGATTGGAATGGGAAGAGAAATAAATATATGCACACTCTCTCACACCACATACATGTGCACAAAGCATGGTGAAGATGGACATAGAGGACAGTATATTTAAAAGCTACTCAGGAAATGTCTAAAATCAGTTTGTGTGTGGATGGTACTCGTACAACAATGTTTTATCTCATCCAGGTTTCCATGGTCAAAATCCGTTAGAGACTCCCTGCTTTGAAGATAATGTACAATTACTGTATTGTACATATAAATATAAAGTAAAACATCCCATAAACTGTTTTCCTGGCCTACATTTAAATGTCCTCATTTCCATTTACTTTATTTTGATAATAAAATATTCTGGGCTGAATATTTGCATGCAGGGTTTTGGCTTTGGAAGGTTATTTAATTATTTCCAGTTTTCCAAAAAGACACTTCAGTGGATTTATGTGTGTTTGTTAAACTGTGTGTTTGTGTGTGTGAAAGAGAAACACATACAAACAAACATACATTTTATGTATACTACTTGCACAAAAATCATATTGAAAGAACCATTTTTAAGGTTGCAAAGTCAGGCACTGAAAAGTTAGGAAATACCAGAATTAAGGTTGCCTGTGTTCATAGCAGGGTCTGAATAGTGTGCAGTAAATAAGGCCTAGCGTCACACACTGAACAGTGAGGATGAAACAAAATATTGTACAGCTAGTCATTGAGTACTGTCCATCCTGTGCACTAAATAAAACAGGGGTCCTGTGGGAATGATAGTATGTGAACTATATCATAATTCATATGCACCAGAGGGATGAATTAAGGTTGCACATTAAATTCCTGCTCATCCCTGGGCTGGAGCATGCCTAATGTGAATGGATCATGCCTGGAGCATGCCTAGTGTGAATCTTCAGAGGTTTGTGCTGTGAAGATCTAAGGCTGAACGTGTGCAAATTGTGATTTTTAAAAGGCTTATATCTTGGCCAGGTTTGGGCATATTTTAATAAGGATGACAAAAAGTGTGTCCTTGATGTAAAAGTCAGTCTTCTGCCAAATTTCAAGTCCATTCTCCAAAACATGAGGACACTAGAGCTTCTCAAAAAAAAAAAAAAAAGTTGCTAGAATTTTTGAATATAGCCTCATTCTTGGAAGCGGATGAAGCATTTTGGCTGAAATTTTCCCAAAAAATCAGCTAGAGGCAGACACCTGCCATGGAAAACTTCCACCCAAATGGTAAAAGTTTGGCAAAGTTATAAAAAACTGAAAATGAGGTCTTATAAATGGGAAGTTGTGGGCAACCTTAATAATAGGTAGGGCAGCTGGTAGCACTCCTTATCCTAAACTAATTTCACATTGGCTTCATATATGACTTGATCTCAGTCCAGATCCATATCACAAAAACCACCATCACTATAACTGATACTAACGGTTATCCCTTGTTGGCAGTCTTAGCAGAGAAGCCAATGATCTGAAACAGCATGCATGGAAACTGACCTAGACAGTTACTTTTAGTGGTAGTACTAGCAAAGAGCAAAATGGTAGCAAGAGGAGGCTTGAATACCATGCATGCTATATCTGTCTGTGAACAAAAAGAAAAGGAGTACTTGTGGCACCTTAGAGACTAACAAATTTATTTGAGTATAAGCTTCCGATGAAGTGAGCTATAGCTCACAAAAGCTTATGCTCAAATAAATTTGTTAGTCTCTAAGGTGCCACAAGTACTCCTTTTCTTTTTGCGAATACAGACTAACACCGCTGCTACTCTGAAACCTGTCTGTGAACAGAAGATGTTAGTTTTTACTATTGCCAGTATGACACCTCTCTCCATCACTAGCAACATACACTTTAAACAAAACCAAAAATATCTTATTTTTGCTTCATATTCTTCACCTGATTACACAATTCTCTTTTCATGATTACATTGCTTCTATAATAACTGAGTGTGATGTTACAAACAAAGGTCATTAAATCAGTTTGGGTAACAAGTGACATGATGCCAATTGTGTGGATAATTGTTTGGAACTAGACTGAGGACACAGTCCTTTCAATATAAATCACCTGTTCCAGGGTGTTCAGCTCCGAAAGTGCCTGATGTGTAAGTCTCTCATGCATGACTAAGGCTATGTCATGGAAGTCACGGAATCCATGACTTTCAGAGACCTCTGTGACATTTCTGCCCTGAGGCTGGAGTTGTCAGCAGGCAGCTCCACAGCTCTCAGCCGTCGCTGGTGGCTGGCCCCCCAGCAGATCCTAGCCGCTGGGCAGCAGGGGGACCCCCGGAGCTACCAGCCCCTGCAGGCTGTGGGGGTCCCCCCCAGAGCTCCCAGCCCCTGTGGGTGGTGGGGGTCTCCCAGAGCTTCCAGCCGCCAAGGGTGGCACAGGGAACCTGAAGCTCCCACTTGCTGCAGGCAGTGGGGCTTCCCACAGCTGCCCAGCTGTGGTGGGCAATGAGTGGACCCCACAGCAGCCCAGCCACGGCAGGCGGTGGGAGGCCCCCACAGCTGCTTAGTCGCTTTGTTCATATTATTTGATTTAGTGTTTAAAGTCTGTTGAGCTGCATGTAGAGAATGTGGCCACAGATTTTATTAGTTTGTTTTATTTTGGTCACATTAAAAAACTTGTAAATAAATTCAGAACTCTGGTGAGGGTTTTCTTTGCTTAGCTTGGGACTTCAGATGAGTTTCTGTCCATGTGTAAGTCCTAGTCCTATCAGACAGAACATTCATCAAATGCTAATAACTCACTACTGACCTGGGAACTGTACAGCATAAGCTCATAAAATTCACACCCTCCCTCAATGTGGAGAGAGATATGCAACAGTTTTCTGCCCCAAGTTATAATTTCCACACACTGGCTTTAGACAAAACAAAAACAAATTTATTAACTACAAAAGGATAGATTTTAAGTGATTATAAGTGATAGCAAACATATCAAAGCAAATTATCTTAGTAAATAAACAAAACTGCAAACTGAGCTTAACACACTAGATAGGTAGGATATGAATTAGCAAATTCTCACCGTGAGTGATAAACAGGCTGGTAGATTCTTAAGGCACAAGCTGCCTTGGCTTTCCTAGGTTTTCATACACAGGCTAAAAATCCCTCGAGCCTGGGACCATCGCTTTCCATAGTTCAGTCCTTGCCCCTCATGTGTTTCCAGGTGTGTTGTAGGGAGAGTGAGGTACCATCATGATGTCATTGTCCCCCTTTTATATCTTCTTCCTACTTGCTTGAAAGATCTTTTGCTGTGATCTGGGTCAAATAGTTCCCACTGTGTAGTGCTATCTCTGAAAGGGTTTCTATTGTACACAGTTCCTGGGGTAATCCTTGTGCTTGTGTGCATTTCCTCAACAAGCCATTAACATTGTTTGGCCTTTTTCCTGTTGAACCTGAAAGGCTATTTGTGGGTATTTTCAACCTCACAACATGTTTTAATAACACTTACATAGCCAAACTTCATAACTTCACATACGATGATAGCACGTACAATCCAATGAGATATTACTGTCTAGCACATCAAGACTTTCAGAATGATACCTCACAAGGCATAATTTATAAAAAACATATCTTAATTACGATAGTGGTGAATGTTGGGGTGTGCCAGGGTGTCACACTGTAAAAAATATTAAGTGATATTTTTGGGTTAGGTTCTAATACTGTTGCTTGTTTTCAGAATATACTGTGAGGACAAACAGACGTACTTACAGGATTGTGAAGATGATGGGGAGACAGCAGCAGGTGGACGCCTCCTCCATCTTATGCAGGTTAAAGGAAACAAACTTTGTCTTTAGATAGTTTTAAATGTGTTTTAGAATCATAGATCATAAATAAGGCTTACAGCTTTACACACTTAAGATTATTCTAATTTTTGCTCTGCAAATAGCCCTATAGATTTAGTATTCTATATATTACGTGGCTTTAAAAAAAGTAGTTCTATTAGGTAATGATAGGTACACACCAACTCCCAGGTTCTCAGAGCGTTTCCTGCAGTGTCCAGCCCCTTATTCACTGAATACTCATTGAATTACCAGGCTTGCTGTTCCCAAAGGAACAGTACACACCAGCTTGTAAGATTCTACTTAGGACCATCACTTTGCTTACCACCACATCAATTAGATATTTGAGAGAGTTATTCTGTATGGATCAGGAAAGCATAGTTCCCAGGGGAAAGAAAAGTGTATGAGCGCTTGAGTAGTAGCAGTTCATAAGTTCATTTGTAGCTCTTCAGTGAGATCTCTTGACTTCCTGCTTAAACACACTTATGACTGATAATTGTAAATCTGCTCTTTTTGTTTTCATTTTCATTTGGGGGTTTGCAGTTTTTGCAGGTTAGTATATCATTTGCAGTCACAGCAGTCTCTATTCTACTGAAACTTGATGAGGCAAGAAGTTAAACCATAAATTCTACCTGTCTTTTCTTTTTTTAACTCTTCCATTTTCTTATATCTGCTCTATAGGATACAAAATTACAAGGTAGACTAAATTAACCTCTGCCGCTAATAGAAATGAACAAAGTATTATACTTCATGCCTGGGGAAGAGGATTAGATTCTATGCAGTAACTATACTATGGCTCATCCTTCCCCATTCTCATGAAGAATGAATAAAAACAGTTTTGAGGAAAGTGTAGTGTTTGGGGAACTTTTGTATTGCACCATTTTTTAAAAAACAACCACCCCAGCTCTTGCCCCAACTTGGGCATATTTCTTTATCACTGAGGTTCTAGTGATATGATCTGTGAAGATATGGTCTCCTCTTCTGTAGGACTCTTATCTTGTCTAAGATAAACTAAAACCACTTCAATCAAGATAGTACTTTCCGGTTAGAAGAAACAATATTTAAGACTTATTTTTTAGATTTAAAATGATAGAGAGCTCAACAATTTCCTAATGCCATTTGGCATCCTGCTTAATATGAACAATTGATATCCAGAGTTGCTTTGCTAGAGTTAATTCACTGAGCTCACAATTGTTGTATAAGTATATTGTGAAACATGAACTGTATTGAAATTGTCTCAACACTTCTTTTCTAGATAGTCCCTTTATTCTTTCTTATGCTGTAATTTTTATTGAATTCTTGTTTCCACATACAAAGGCAGAACAATTTGACAATATTTTTACAGTTACATAAATAAGGATTCTCTATACAAATTGCCATATAAAACATATCTGTCTGGGCTAGGTAGCGATAGTTGAGCTGTTGCAGGTGAATTTGTGTTGGATCTCGTGTATCCATATATGTGTTCCATTGGACAACTTCCAATTTTATGCCTGAGTTGCAATACTGTAACTACTGAAGTTCATGGAGTTACACGAGGGATGAATTGGGTTTATTATATTTATCATTATGGGCAATTTGGTCCAGGCTCCCTGACTGACGCTTTCTATCTCAGCTGGTAATTGGCTCTTCTGTACACGTTTCCTCTGATCCCGATCGTTCCGTAGGTCATCTTCAAGCTGAAAGTGGATCAGGTCAAGTTCATCCTCATTGCCCCAGCATGGCTGAGCAGTGTTTGGTTGTATGACCTTCCCGATTCAGCCTCCCATATCCCTTCCTCTCCATCCTGATCTCCTCACGCATAATCATGGTCACAGCTTGCATCCCTTAGTCAGCTCCTTTCCATCTCACTGCGTGGCTGCTTCATGGTTGAATAAGGAGGAAGAGCATTGTTCAGTGGCTTTCAACAGGTTCTATTCAACAGTGGAAAGTCCCTCTACCAGAATTGCCTATTTGGTGAAATAGAAATGGTTTTCTGTGTGGTTGTCGGCCAGCAGAGTTCAACTGATGCTGGCTTCTAACCAGTACTTGCTGCATCATTGGTTGTGGGGCCTTGTGCTTAGCTCATTGAGGGTGCATCTGGTGGCAATTTCAGCATTTCATCCCCCCATTCCTGGAAGATCAGTCTTTTCCAGTGCCATGGTAGTAAGAGTCTTAAAAGGGCTTCTTCATCTCCATTCTCCAGTCTGAGAGCTGGTTCCTCTGTAGGACCGTCACACAGTACTGGCAGCCTTAGTGGGACCTCTGTGAGCCTCTGGCATCTTGTTCCTTTCCACTTTTGTGCCAGAAAACTGTTTACTGGTTGTGATAAAATCTGCAAGTAGAGTCTGCAGGTTGCAGGCTCTGATTACAATACCACCTTATACACAGTTCTCCAAGGACAAATTGACTTTACAGCCGCACCCAAAATTTTTACTGAAAATGGTCTCTTGGCTTTCATTTGAACCAGGCAGTATATTACCTGTGTTCTTTCCTAAGCAGCATCCATCTCTTAGAGGAGCAGCATCTCCATACATTAGATGTCAGGGGATGTCTAGCCTTCTATCTTGACAGGACTAAAGCATTTCGTGCTTTGCCTCACCTGTTTGTGTTGTATGGGGATTGTATGAAGGATCGAGCAGTCTCTTCACAAACAATCTTCAGATGGATAACATCCTGTATCAAGTCTTCGTATGAAATAGCTTCAACTACACCTCTTGAGTGGATGTGAGCTAATTCTATGAGAGCGCAAGCAATGTCACTAGCGTTCCTTGATGACGTTTCAATATTGGACATTTGCAGGGCTGCGACATAGTCATCCATAAATACATTTATGAACCATTATGCCATTACTGCAACTTCCAGAGCTGATGTAAACTTTGGAAGGGCAATCCTGGAATCCTTGTTTAGATAGACTCCGCCTCCTCTGGGTACTGCCTGTGAGTCATCTAAGTGGAGTACATGGCTGCATCTACTGGAAGAAGAAACGGTTACTTACTGACACTGTGGTTCTTCAAGATGTGATGCAGACATGTATTCCACAACCCATCCTCCATCCCTTCTTCATCGGAGTTTAATATCTGGGCTTTCGGAGCTAAGGAACTGAGGGGGTCGAGGCGGCACAGCCTCATAAAGCCAGGGGAGGGGCTATGAGCCGGAGGCACAAGCACTGCCTCCTACAAGTACTGCTAGGCAAAACTCTCTGGCTCCAGTGCACTTATAAAAAGAGAATTGGAGGGTGGGGGGAGTAAAGCGGAAAGATACATTTTACTTAACTGAAAAACACAGGGACTAGAAAAGGGTATTTTTGAGGGACAAAAGAGGCAAATGGCCAATATCTGCCTTACCTTTCTGTTTGAGTGGAGAGATGAGGGTCAAGTCCTCCTCACCAGAATTATTTTTTCAGGGTGGGAAAAGAACCTAGTTCAGATGCGAAGTTCTCCTTACCTTTCATGTCTTCTCCGTGTGCTACTGTTGCTGCCCTGCAAGTGGCAGCAGCCCAGGCCTGGAGCATTTCT
This sequence comes from Caretta caretta, assembly GCF_965140235.1. Lineage (NCBI taxonomy): Eukaryota > Metazoa > Chordata > Testudines > Cheloniidae > Caretta > Caretta caretta. The sequence continues at coordinate 81,418,753 of NC_134207.1, read as the reverse complement.
GAGAAGCTCCATGTGCATGTTCTGAAGCTGCAGCTTACAAAAATCTTCAGAGAACCAGCCCAAGACAATTACCTACCCTAATCCCCACAGTGTTTCAGGATAAAGTTAAAAATGCAGATAGAAGCTCTGTTCATGGGGCAGGGATTCAGGCCTCAATACAAATAGTAACTAAAAATGCACAATATTTAAAAATAATAAATGTGAATCAACAAGTATCCTTTAATAATATCCCTTGCAAGTTCCTTTGGGAAAGAAAAAGCTTTCATTATACAAAAGAAACTATTGACTTATGTGTTTATCTATTTAAAATAAAGTTCTGGGTTTGTTTGTTTTTTAAAACAGATTTTGAATGTCCGTAATGTTTTGGTTGTGGTATCCCGCTGGTATGGAGGTATCCGGCTAGGACCAGATCGCTTTAAACACATCAACAATTGTGCCAGAAATATACTAGTGGAATACAGTTACACAAGTTCAGCTGTAAGTTATTACTGGAAGATTGACAATGTCAATATCTGAACATATAGGGCCATGTACTCAATTTGTATAAATTGTCATCGCTCAACTGAAGTCAATGGAGCTATGACAGTTTACACCAGCTGAGGATCTGCCTCATGGTAACCTTTGAGTGCTTAAGCTAAACCTAAGAGCTCAGTTAAAAAGATTCCTTCACTACTTTTCTCCTTATTAAGATTCCATAGACTCCCCTTTGTTTTTTTACTTCTTTGGAATTTTTCCTTGTGTTGTGTAATTTTGGTTTTGTTGCTTGTTAAACGTAAAAGTAAAAAAAGAAAAAAGGTTAATTTGACTGACTTACATCGGTAAAGACTATGGCGTTAGAGATCCCAAGTTAGAATACGTGCCTGATAACCAAATTCATGATAGGCAGCATCATGGTCTCACTATCTCAAATGACCCTGAGATTGAGTGAGGCCAAGTTCTAGTCCCATTGAAATCAATGGAAGCTTTGACGTTAACTTCAAAGAAGTCAGGATTTGGTCTGATACTTGTATCTTTTTTTTTCTTTTTTCTTAAACACCTCATTTGTTCTGATACACTGTATGAATCTCAGGTTATTTAACTACAGTGAGCTGTTTTTCAGAAATGATACAGTTCACTCTACACTGATTGTACAATTCAACATTTTTGATGCTTTATCAAAGAGAAAGCCGCTCTCAGAAGAAATTTATATGTACAGAAAAACATGTAAACAATTCATAAACAATAAAACACCAGACTTTCCCCATTTAAAAACTAGATTAGAAGAGTGGAAATCAAGAACAAAGAAAAGACTAAGGGTACAATTTTTGAAAAGCACCTAAGTGGATTGACTTTGAGTGGGACTTAGCCTCCTACATCACTTAGTTGCCTTTGAAAATGTTTACTTTACCACACTATACAGTGCTGATATAAACATTTTACAGCTTGATAACAAACCACCTGGTGGTGTTGCTCAAGTCCATGGTGAAACTATATTCCCTCTCCTATGTCTTCCCTTAACTGCCCACACTCCTGCTTAGCACAGAATCCCAGCAATCAAATGTATATGGTTTTAAGTAGTCTTCCAGAGTAATATTCAATTTGGGCATTACTCCTAACAGGCCCACGAGAGAGAGAGTAAGATGGGCTCATGGTTAAAGTATCTAATTTGTAGAGCCCTGCGCGGATACACAAATGTGTATCCGCATCCAATCCGCACGTTGCGGATATCTGCAGATATCCGCGGATAAGCAGGGCTTTACAGTGGGGGCTGGGCTGAGGCTCTGAGGCATCTCCACCACTGCAGGCTGGTTGGGCAGAGCCGTGTGGGCAGCTGTGGGGAGCTCATGCGGAGTTGCGGACCCTCTACCTGCCCTCAGCCAGGCAGGAAGCCTGGGGGGCTAGGACATGGCCGTGGGCTGCTCTCAGCCCCTCAACCCCGCACTGTGGGCAGGTGGAGGGTCGGTCGCAACTCCCCACGGCTCCCTGGCTGGGCTCCACTCTGGGGTAGCCGGGAGAATGGGGGAGACCTGTGAAGCTGCCCAGGGGCTGCTCGGGCCCCCCGCCCAGGGGAGGCTCTTTCCGTTGCCAGGCAACAGCTTTGAGCCACCCCTCTCCCCGGCTGGAGTTGAGTCAGGAAGAGCTGCGCTGGCAGCTGTGGGGAGCTGCGGCAGACCCTCCACCTGCCCTGTGCAGGGAGCCTGAGCAGCCTCCGACCCGTGTCCCAGCCCCCCAACCCAGGGCAGGTGGAGGGTCTGCTGCGGCTCCCCTAAGCTGCCAGCGTGGCTCTCCCCGACCTGGCTTCGGCTAGGGGATGGCTTGGAGCCATAGCCCTGACATGATAAGAGCCAGGCAGGCCGCTGTGCGGAGCCACCGTGGACCCTCCTCCTGGCCTGGACGTGGGGCCTGAGCAGCCCCCGACCCCGTGTCCCTGCCCCCCATGATCCCTGCCCAGGGCAGGTGGAGGATCTGTTCTGCAGTACCTCACAGCTGCCTGTCCATCTCTTACCGTCAGAGCCCTGCACGGATACAAAACTTGTATCCGCATCTGCACTGCTATCCGCAAAAATTGTCCATGTATATAAAGCAGATACCTGTGGATTTGCAGGGCTCTACTAATTTGAAGTCTAGTGATCTGTGTTCTGGTCCTAGCTCTGCCGCAGACTCCCTGTGTGACCACAGGAAAGTCTCTTAAACTTTTCTGGGTTTTGTTTCCTGATCTGTAAAGTACAGATAATAATTCTTTCTTATGTAATATATTGTGTAAGCCAGAGGTGGGCAAACTGTGGCCCGTGGGACCCTCCTGCCCAGCCCTTGAGCTCCCAGCCGGGGAGGCTCGCCCCCGGCCTCTCCCCTGCTTTCCCTCCTCCCCAGCAGCCTCAGCTCCCTGTGCTGCCAGCGCTCTGGGCGGCAGGGCTGTGAACTCCTTCCGGGCAGCGCAGCTGCGAGAGCCGCTGGCCTGCCCCGGTGCTCTAGACTGTGAGGTGGCGGGGCTGGCTTTGGCCAGGCAGTGCGGCTGCCAGTCCTGGTGCTCTGAGCAGCATGGTAAGGGGGCAGAGAGCGGGGGGGTAGATAAGGGGTAGGGGTTCTGGGGGGCAGTCAGGGAGGAGGGGGTGGTTGAATAAGCATGGGAGTCCCGGGGGGCCTGTCAGGGGTTGGGGAGCAGGAGGCTTGGATGGGGGTAGGGTCCGGGGGGGGGGGAGGTTAGGGGGAGGGGGCTCTGGGAGAGGGTGGTCAGGGGACAAGGAGCAGGGGAGGCTGGATGGGTCGGGAGTTCTGAGGGGGTGGTCGGGGGGTGGGAAGTGGGAGGGTGCAGATAGGGGGCAGGGGCCAGGCTGTTTGGGGAGATACAGCCTTCCCTACCCAGCCCTCCATACAGTTTTGGAACCCCAATGTGGCCCTCAGGCCAAAAAGTTTGCCCACCCCTGGTGTCAGCAATAGTATTTGCTCATACAGGATGAAATAATATTTGCAAAGTACTGAAATAGAAGTTATGTATAAACAGAGGCACCGACTTTCTAATGTGCCGGGGGTGTGTGTGTGCTCCACTCCACCCCTTCCCCAATCCTCCCCCCCCACCTCACCTCCACCCTTTCCCTCAAGCCCCCATTCCACCCTGCCCCTTCCTACCCCGCCCCTGCTCCATCCCATCCTGCCTTTTCCTGCCCTGTTCAGCCCCCTCCCCTGAGCACATACCGCCCTCACTCCTCTCCCTCCCAGCGCCTCCTGCATGCCACAGAACAGCTGATCGCGGTGGGTGGGAGGCGCAGGGAGGAAGGGGGAGGAGTTGATTGGCGGAGCCGCCAGCAGGCGGGAGGCACTAAGCCGGAGGGGGGAATCTGGCTGCATCCACCATTTTTGAGCAACCATGGAGTCAGCGCCTATGGGTATAAGTACTAAGTATCAAAATTATATTTTCCTCTAATTTTCCCAAACAGTTCAAATTTTGAAACTTCAAGTTCCCTACCTCCTGCACCTTACCATCCATGCCAGCTTCTCCTGCCTCTTAATGTTTCTGTTCCCTTCCTGCTCTTCACTCTAGAAGATATAAATCATGTTTGTAGATATGCATGTATGTGTATAATATGTAATTGCCAACTCTAAAAGGATCCAGGCACCTGGAATCAATTGTTTAAGGGATACTTCAAAAATCACACTTTTGCATGAAAAAGTCCTCCTACTTCTGATACAAAGTGCATCTAAGATGGTTATAACTGAAAGAGATAAGAATTTTCTTTCCCCCTTTTCTGTTTGTTTACTTTGTGCATTTCACAGCACTTTGTGTATATTGAGTTTCACTGTTTCCTTATATAGTCAGTCCATTTCCTCTCTTTTGTGTGGGTTGTGAATTGTTCATACAGCAGCAGGGGAAAGAAAAATATTCTTTCAAAATAGGAAAATGTGGTTGTAAAACAAAATTGTCCTCAGGGAGTCAGGATTTACTTTTGGTGCGTTTTTTTTTAATGACTTTATTTCAGATTGATTCAGTTCCTTTTAAGGTTTGTGTAATTTGATCTCCTTTGTAGAGGTTAACATCATTCAGTGAAATGTTTATCAAATGAATGCTAAAGATACTAGTGCTGTAGATAGCAATTGTGTCTGTGGTTCTTGGAAAAGTGCTAGTTTCCAGTAAAGGATCAAAGGCATTTTGTAAATTATACATGAAATGTGAGAATTGCATGCTAGTAGGAAGGAAACAGGTTTTTACAGCAGGTTCAGATGTGTTTGATACTTACACCAGACATGAGAAACTGGAGGCCCTGCATTGTCGTCAGCTCGTAAACACTGTGTGTTGATTTGAACACGGAAACAGTGAGACACAGACACTATAATGTGATTAAATATGGAGGCTGTATTTTTATTAACAAGTCATACCATACTATGATAAGCCACCCCACACCCCAATGTATTATAAACCTCAACATGAGAGTGAAGGTCATCCTTAGGTCTGCCAGGCACCCCAGACTGGAAGCTAGAGTCCTGACCCACTTCTTTCCTCCATGCTGGAGGTAGGAGACACAAGATGAGGTAAGTCACAAGCTCCATGAGACATATAGGCATACTCCATTGCTATTCCATGAAAGTGCTTGGGACCAATGCCCAGGCAGCCTGCTGGGTTTAGGGCCTTTAATTGTACCCTTCCTAATCCACCAGATCATACCAAAGTTATAACAATTGTAATTAAATTTCTCAAACCTCTTGGATGCCATGTGGAAGGTGAAAAAACTCACACAGCAACTTGCTAATCTCACCAGGTAAGGAAACTGCAGAACTGGCTGTCAAGTTAGCCCCTGGCATCAGAGGAGATCCAGCATTAGTAGCTTAAAAGTGGGGCTGAAACAGAGAGCCTGCAAGGCTTCCCCACCTGAGAAGCAAACCTTATCACTGCCTTTTCCTCACTGCACCAGATGGGAGCCAATCATCTAGCCCTGCACCCCCTCCTCTGTCCACCTACCCAGTGGCAGCAGGAGTCAGCCTCATCCCATACCCACCAGAGGTGAAGGGGGAGTGTGGGAAGCAAGGTGGCATGTGGAACAATGCATTAGCTGCTTCTGGGTGAGATATGTCTCCACTGCTCCTGCCTCCACCAAAACCCCAGCTGGCTATTGGGGTGAGCACTTTCATTCATTTTTTGGTCCTAAAGTGCAAGATAGTGAGTGAAGCACACATGTTGGTCCACTCCCGATTAACATGGTGTTACTTCAGTGAAGTCACACCAGTGTGAAGTTATTATGTTTATCTTATCTATTCATTCAGCTCTCTTCCTTATTATCTGAGTGCTTATTGGGGCAGTGCCCAGAGCCCCCAGTTAGGTTCAGAGGTCCATTCTGTTAGGTGATGTAGAGAGGAAGACAAGATCCTTGCCCTGAAGAGCTTAACTGTTGTAAGCGAGGTCAGAGTCAGGGCGATAATTCCTTTTGTAACTATGAATAAAGGTTTTAGAGTTGCTCAAGACAAAAATTTACTAAATAAGAAAGTTAGGTTGTTAAATATACAAGTCTGAATGATCACAATCTCTGAACTATGAATATTTTAAACTGATTACACTATTAAGTGTAGTGAGTCACCTCAAAAGAATGTTAGCAGTGCACAGAAAAACAAAGTGGTCTTTACTAGAAGGCAAGAGATTACTGAAATCATATTTGTGTGATTTTTTTTTTCCAGGAAGAATCATCTAAGCAATTGGGAAAGAACAAAAGAGTAAGAAAGGACAAGAAGAGAACTGAACATTAATTCATTTAAAAACAACATTATAAAGTTCAGTTTCCACATATTTATATAAAATTAAATATGAATCTTTTCTGCAGAAAAGATCCTCATATGTTTTATTCCACAGAAAAAACAACAAGGGTTTAGAAACATTTTCTTTCTGTTCAATGATGGCCTCAGCCTTCTGGAATGGAGAGCTTAAATAAAGGAGTTTTCCCTACTCTCATACTTTTAAACTGAGTCCTGTGCATACCCAGAACCATTTTTTTTTGTCAACTACAGTTGATTCAGGCACAACATGGATTAACTGGCCTCCATACCATCAGGTCACTAGTCAAGTGCCTGTCTTGGCCTGGGACTCAGTCAGCAGGGTTCTTCAACATTGGGATGAAGACACAAAAACTTTGGAATATTGTCTTTTAAAGCTTTCTGTACCAAAGAAAAAAAGCAGATAGCCTATTGCTAAATTGACTTGGAGAGGCTCTCTTGTGTATCTAGTCCTTGAGCATACAATTTGGAGTCTGCTTGATGAAGTCTCAAGAGCTATCACGAAGAAAAAAAAAGAAAAAGGTGGCAATCCACAGAATATAAAACTCACTTTGTCAATCCATTGAGAATTTTGTTGCATGTGTGTCAGGCTGAAATTTGTGTAGGTGAGGTGCCCTAAAATTGAAAGGGCCAATGTTTTTGAAACAGGAATTTTGAAATCATGTATTTCACCTAATAATGAATATTAAATATCAAGTATCTGTACAAGTGGTTCTGTTTTGTTAATTGTGTAGAATCTTTCATGCCAATAATTTTCCCCTCTCATAGAGCTTCCAGATTTCTCTCTACTGTTCTACAAATTTAGGTCTTGATCCTGCAAAGGGAGTCAATTGGATTCCTCTTTTGCATTAAGGACCTGCCATGTGGATCCTGAGGTTTTTCCCCCTGTATCTCTCACTTGAATGGATGTACTCAATTAGCTGAGGGTCTTTTTCATCTCTAACTTTTATGATCTTTAATTGCTAGGGTTGATAATTTCTATTTGAGTTCTAACAATAAAGCCACTTTCATAGGCTTGGCCCACATTAGAAAATTTTAGTGGTATAGCACTATCAGTGGGAGGTATGCATTTTTTAATTACATTTATATATCAGCAAAAGCCTTAGTGTAGATGTAGTTGTACCAGCAAAAAAAGTGCTTTGACAGTATTGTTTATTTTGTTCACCAAACTGGTATAAAATATACTAGCAAAATCACGTTTTTGCTAGTATAACTTGAATCTGCCCTTGAGTTGCTGGTACAGTTATACCCACAAACATTTTCTACTATAGAACTGGGCTGATTAAACTAGTTACACCAGAGTGTCACACAGCAATGGAGAAATCTCATAACAAGTTTAGTCATACCAAAGTTATGGATAAGTTATTTAATGGCCTGACTTCCAAAAGAACGGAACACCCACAGATCTCTTTGCAGCTGTTTAGTTATCTTACAGATGGATTCATTTAAAGCCAAAGTACTGTCCTTTACTTCTAGTAAACTGTTGACAAATATTCCCAATATTCCAGTGTTTTTCTCAGAGGTAGAAATTGCTATTATGTAAAAATAGGTGGGGCTTCAGATATTTTAGACACTACCGATTCCAGTCCCATGATGATATGAATGTTTCATTTGTTCCTTCCAGAATGCACACTTTAGCTCATGTTTTCAAAAGTGACTAGTGATTTTAAGTGTCTAAGTTTTTAGATGCCCAAGTTGAGATACCTTAAAAGGGTCTGATTTTCAAAAAATGCTGAGTCCCTACCCCCTAAAAAGCAATCCCTTTCTGGAGTGTCAAGTCAAGCACCCTAAAATCGAGGAACTCATAATCCTTGGTCACTTCTAAAAATTTAAGTCTATATTTCTCCTAAAATAAACTATAGCAAATCAGTGCTTAAGTTGAAGGAAATTGGAAAGCAGACTAGCAAAGCTAAGAGACTTGAGAATCCTTAGGAAAGATTGACATGGAAGTCTGTACGTTAGAGCTGTTCAGATAATACTAAAAATGATTTGCAGATATTTTAGTGAATAAATGTGGTAACTTTGCTAAGATGTTATTCATGGTGTCATATGGTTTGTTGTTTGAATACCTTGACCAATGCCAATTTATTTATGAAGATGTTAGAGAATCCCAAAAGTTCCATGAATTTTAGCCCAAATAATTATTCAGCTGAAAATTCAGATAAGCGTTGGTTGCCATTTATTTTCCCATTACAAAAGATTGTCAACGAATCAGTGAGCAAAAACAATCCCATTTCATTCAGGTAGCAAACAACATCTCTGAGAGCAAATAGTCAAAATGACAGTATGTATGTGTTTGTGTAACCACTGGTGTTTAAATCCCCCTCTGTGCCAGTCCAGAGAATAGAGGACTTATTACAGCAGCCAGCTACTGAGCTGTCTCTCTTTAGCTCATGCAGCTCCTGGTTTTAGCTCTGGACGTTCCCAGTTCAGTCCCCTTTGTGTCACCTCCAGGAAGGTGGCCATCATGCTTGCATTTGTTTCTTCTGCAAGAATGTTAGCTGCTGGCAAACTACCTCTTCTGGACTGATATGATAAGAGAAGTTATAGCCTTTTTTTTTTTTAAAAGGTATTTTTCTAATTTAAAACTTCCTTGACTGAAAACAAAGTTTTTCTTGTAGCTTTCCACAAGATGCTTGTTTTTCAACAAAGCATGAGAATAGATTTTTGTTCCAAGGGGTTGGGCTCAATCGTTTGATTGCATACACCTCTCTGTTCATTGTCCTTTAAAGCATAGAAGGGCAGCCTAGGTCAGATGTCAAAAGGTTTAGGTTTGATGTAGATAAAGACAAGTGAGATGTTTATTGAAATCTGACAATGAGGATGTGCATGGTGTTCAAGGATACTCTGCTGGAGTACAACTTGTGTAACTCTGAGAATGTTATTTAATTCAAGTTTAATGTGCTTGTAAATTCTAGATGGATGTCGGTTTTATTCTGATCAGTACATTACAGGGAACCTTTCTAGCTTTAATCTCTCTAGCCGTGATAGTCTGTTAGGTATTACAGCTCTGATGTAATCCACCTTCTTGGTGATTTTGAGATACGGCTATGGGCAATAAAAGGCACAGTTGTGATCTCTAGTATGTGCCCATTCAGAGGAGTATGGGGGGAGTAAGACACCCTCTCTCTTCTGAGAGAGATAAGGATATCTCAGGGAACAGCAGCCTCTGCAAGGCTGATTTTCCCCCCCCATCACATGCAGATTGGCAGGGAATTGGATGGAGATTTCACTTTACTGTTTCCATGCCAGTTTAGCTGTGCCAACCAGCATGTGGGGGAAACAATCTGGGTTGGGGATAGGGTTGGAGTGAGGGATGAAAGAGGCAGTATGTTGAGACGGAGTCAAAATATGGTCCCTGGTCTGCCCCTTAACTCATCAGGGCTTTTGGCAAAGACACAATCTAGTCCAAAATAAATGGACATTCCTATATTTCACTTTAATAGTGAAACATGTTATCTTAATTAGGTGAATTTCAGTATCCTAAAGGAATAGCCCCAAACATTGCAGTAGTATTACTTACTATTGCAAGCTGTAGTGCTTTGGAACTTTGCTGCAAAATATTATAGTATTTTCATAAGGATTTGGATGGATGCATTTAAAAATTAAATCAAAATTTAAATACAGTGCAATGCTCCCTCTCTGAACACAACAATGCTACATTTACTATGGGATCAGCTAGATTTAAACAAATCTTGTAGGACATTAACTGGCAAATAGAATCAAACAAAGAAGAAATGTGCAAAAGTCATTCTAATTCCTTTACATTAAAACCCATTATCCAAATATATTTTATTAGAAGTATAAAATATAATGGTGCTTTTAAACAAGCAAAGAAACTAAATGCTGTTAAATGTCCCCTACCACTGTAATTCAGATACCAAATTATGGACTGTATACATATTTAATCCAATAAATGTGAAAGGATTTTCCAGTAGGCTGGAAAAATAAACAGATCACTCTATCAGATGAAAATTCAGAGAGAGAAATTAATATGGCATCAATCCCTACTCAAGTCATTAAATACAGCCTCCTCCTCCATATAAATATGCCCACAAAAAGGTGAAAATAGCAGTTGGAGAACAGAGGGGGAGAAGGGTGCTTTAAATTTTTTAAATTATTTTGATTGCAATGATTTTGCTATATTGGAAGCAAAACAGACTGCCCCTGAAACCGAATTGATGACTCTAGGACCCTTAGGTGCCTAGAAACAGTATCTGCATTCCTTTTTCTTGGTGGTTAAATTGAAGTGGCTGTCATTCTGCCAACAGCCCTTTGACGTTTATAATCTGGTCTCTGATAAGGATTTTTCAAACACACACACACACACGCAACGTTGTTAGAAGTCTTTTCTATCAAGGTGCTGGGTTCTCCATGAGCCAAGGTGAATTCAAAAGGAATAACAGAATACTGAGAGTTAGTTCCTGCTGGTCTTATAAACTGCAAGGTCCTGGGGCCAGATGGTTTTCAGAATGGTTTTTGATTACGCTCAGTGCAAAGTTATTTAGGTTGAAAAAAAGATAGCATAAAACATTTAATCCAACACTCCTACCATGTACTTGGAATTTTTCAGTACATAAATCTAAAAAGGATTAGTTTGTTCTTAAACCATTTTTATTTTTTACAGGAAATAAAATCATTTTATTAGCCCAACATAGCAATTTAAAATTTTGAATTGTAATAATAGTTTGGTCTTGTAGTGTCTTAATACTTTGAAAAGGCGTTCAGTGCAGTTCTGTTACCTATTACTGTACAGTTTTATGTTTGAAGTTCATACTTCTGGGGGAATTCTGCACCAAAAAATTAAAAATTCTGCACACTATTTTAAAATTCTGTAAAATTCTGCATATTTTATATGTCAAAACACCACAGTATAATCATACCAGTTTCAATTATTTTGGTAATTTATTTCAAAATAAATGTCAGCAAGTATGTCTGTAATAATACAGACAACAAAAAAGATTCAGGAAATGTTTTTTGACCAATAAATTTCTTAGTAGGCATATTAATACAGAACTTTGAGTTATAATTCATTTAAACTACAATATAGAAATGTATTTCCCGCAATGCAAAGGCTTGGGGGAATCAGGGCTAATATAGGAGCTGAGGAAGAGGGAAGTAATTGCTGGAAAGAAGCCTTGGAATGAACCTGCAGGGTTGTTGGATGTGGGTGGGAGAAGTATGGAATAGTTTTTTGGGGGAGGAGGAAGGGAGGGAATTGTGGAGCCTCTCCCATGCTGACCCTAGCCTATCATTCAGTCAGGCACATTTGCCCTGTCCCCATGTGGCTCTGCCATAAGCCATATTCAGCCCCCACCACTGTCTATCACTGCTATAGCCATTCTGAACCCCAATCTGCAAACCCCTGCAGCAGCCCAAAGTGCCCCATGCTGTCTGTCCCCACCATATGCTGTGCCTCCTCACCTGCCCCCCTTGGCAGGGCACTTTGAGGAAAGCTGCCTCTTCTCCTCCCACTTCCCCCTCTGCAGCTGGCTGCTCCTGAGTAGGAGCAGCTGTGCTCTATTCTGGCACCATAGTAGCCTGGGTGGGTGAAGAGCCTAACTGCAGCACCTCTCTGGCAGAATGTATTTTCCGCGGAAAAAACTTCTGCAGGGGACCTGAATTCTGTGCGTGTGCAGTGGTGCAGAATTCCCCCAGGAATAATTTCATTATGAATGCCTGCAAGGAAAAAATCCACAAAACCAACTGTGCTCACTTGAGCATATTCGATTTTCACACCGACTATCTAGCACGTTGATTTGAATGAAATTTGCTCTTTTTATAGAATTGCCACTAAACTTTTTACACAATATCCTGCTGGAGGCACATGTTCAGCAATCTATTAGTACCAGTTATCTGCCGTAGAAGTTCTCCTAGTTATTTACAATTTTATTTAATTCTAAGCTTTCAAGTATAGTTAGTAATAGTCTAGCTAATAATTCTCTCTCCCAGTTTCATTATAGTTACAGTGCTGCTGCAGAACTCTGCTAAGAACTAATGGAATAGATCCCTGGTTAAACTTTGACTACATTAGGAATATTTTTGAAACATTTCTCAGTGTTGCTAACAGTGTTGGGAGCCTTAATATAGGCAGCCTGTTGGCTCCCAACACCTTTTTTTTAATATTCTGCTGATCCATCTGATGGCTGCTTACTGGCCTATGTGAAATAAGTTTATGAGCTTGGTCTATTTATCATACCACTAGAACCTGTACGATAATTGGCACTAGCTAGCTTCCTTATAGCCCCGGATTGGAGGTACCATACACACTCTACTACATTCTCCCTCCTAAAATTGGTATTCAGGATCCTAGACCCTGCTTCATTTCTAACAATACTAGAGATATTCAAATTAATAAGTTCAGATTCTCATATTGTGTAAACTGGTTAGTATGGTGTTCCATTGATAGGCCTTGTTGCAAGATTGGGGTCTTTATACAATTTCCTTTCAACCCTCAGCAGACTTTTCCATAAGTACATTACTAGAAAAGACGTTATTGTCTCATAGTTTTAGATTGTAAACTCTCTTGGGGCAGAAACCATCTGTGTTTTGTGACAATACTCTGTCCTTGCCTCTATGGGTCCCGCGTTTCCTGGCGGATTTTGCTAGCCTCAGAGGCTCATTGTGACCCTCCACGTAACCCTTCTCTCTCTAGAGAGAAGGGTCACAGTCTACTGAGCCATTTTCATCATAAGCCAGTGAGGGACGTGAGGAGAAGTTATCCTTCCTTGCACAGTCTCTGTTGTCTCCCAGTCTCAGTGATTAATCAGGGGGCAAAGATCAGGGGGGGAACCTGGGCCCACCCTCTACACCGGGCTCCAGCCCAGGGACCCTATTAGTATCAGCTATGGTAGCTGACCTTTTAGAAACATGACATGTACAATTCCCTGGGCTACTTCCCCCACACAGCAGCCCTTACTTCCTCAAGCTCCACTTCACCCTTACCTCAGGGCCTCCTTCCTTGTGCGTGATATGGTGTGTACTACTCAGTCTCTCCAACAATGCAACTTCCTCCCACAGCTCCTGACATACACCCCCACCTGACTGGGAGGCTTTTAACTAGTTTCAGCCAGCCCCTGATTGGCTTCAGGTGTCCCAATCAACCTAGCATTCTCCCTGCCTTCTGGAAAGTTCTTAATTGGCCCCAGGTGTCTTAATTGACCTGGAGCAGCTGCCATTTCGCTTATCCTGGTACCAGGGATTTGTTTAGCCTGGAGCTAATATATCTATCTCCCACTACTTTTCTATAGCCATCCGGCCTTGCCCCGTCACAGTTTGTATAGCGCCTAGTGCAATGGGGTGATGGGCCATGACTACGAGGCTCCACGATAATATAAATAATAGCTATAAAGCTAATACAGTAACTCCTCACTCAAAGTCATCCCAGTTAACGTTGTTCTGTTGCTGATCAATTAGGGAACATGCTCGTTTAAAGTTCTGCAATGCTTCCTTATAATGTTGTTTGTCAGCTGCCTGGTTGTCCACCGCTTGCAGAAAGAGCAGCCGTTGGAGCTAGCTGGTGGGGGCTTGGAGCCAGGGTGGACTGGAAATCCCCCCATCAGCTCTCCTAAGTTCCCTGTGCAGCAGCCGCTCAGCAGGCTATCAATTGCTGGGCAGTTCAGCTGTCCCTCCCCTCACTGCCCTGTGCTGCTGCTGCCCTCTGCTTTGGAGCTGCTCCCGGGAGCCTCCTGCTTGCTGTGCGGGGGGGGGGAAGAAGAGGGGTGCTCAAGACAGAGGGAGCTTGCTGGCTGCAGCTGCTGTCTCAACTTGCTGATCTACTTAAGAAGGCAGTGTACTTAAGAGTGGGGTCAGCATACTTAAAGGAGCAATACGCGTCTCTCTCTCACACACACACACACACACATGGTGTGTGTCTCTGCAGTCTGTCTCACACACACACACAGTGTGTGTCTCTGTCTCTCTCTGCCATGCTATCTCCCCTCCCTCCATTCATGCTGCCTTGTAGAGTGTGAGGCTACATTAACAGCAATGGGTTAACCCTTGAGGGCTCAGCCAAGTGCTAGTTGATCATTTAGCAGTAAGGCATTCCCTGGGAAATATCCCACCTTCTTCCACCCTCTGACTTCACCACCTCAACCAAGCTTCACAATCATCATTGCTGTGTACAGTATTAAATTGTTTGTTTAAAACTTATACTGCGTATATATGTGTGTGTGTGTGTGTGTGTGTGTATATATAGTCTTTTGTTTGGCCGAAAATATTTCCCTGGAACTAACCCCCCCCCACACACTTACATTAATTCTTATGGGGAAATTAGATTTCACTTAAAGTAGAATTTTTCAGGACATAACTACAACATTAAGTGAGGAGTTACTGTAGTGTTTTTGCCTTTAAAGACTGATATTAAAAGGGAGCAGTTAGAAGGCAGAACTTGCTCTGTATTTGGTACTTTTCTGTCCTATCAAGCATTGCTTGAGTCTTATAATCAGCAAATGTCCAACAAAAAGATGTTTCCAAACTCCTGACAGGGTTAAACTGAGTGTCTAAGTTAATGGATTTCTTTGCTTATGTATGTATAATAGGAAGAAAAACTCTAGTGGTAAGCAGGTCTCTTAAATTTTCACATGTCTAAATGAAAGCTGTCATTTCTATTACTATATATGGAAATAGTGGGATGCTGCTCCTTTTCATTTTCAACCAGATAATCCCATGTTGAATTAGATCCAGCTAACTTAGTTTAGATCAAACTTCAGGCTGTGGTAACGGGGAATAAAACAGTTTGTAGCACTGCTTAGCTGTTGTTAAGATCTGTGGTTTGTACAATGATGCCTGGAAATGAGATAATGCTCAAAGTAGAAGTGAGTATCTTCTTATATAGTTTAAATTCTGATATCACTTACATAGTGTGCAGATTTTTGTATGAAAAATAATGTTCTGCATGTCTGTAGTGCCTTCTATCCAATGTTTATCTGAAAGCATTTCGCAAGCAATAGTGAATTTACTCCAACACCCTATAGAGTAAATATTTGTATTCCCATTTTGAAGATGGGTAACCAGAGTCAAAGGTTGAAACCAGCATTTGCAAACTTGGATACTTAAAGTTAGACCCTAAAAACCGTTTTTAAGTTTCTGAATAAAAGTGGCTTGATTGTCAGAGTTGTTTCACAGCTTCCAATGAGTGGCTTGTGAACAAATAACAATCTAATGTGTGCACACAATTGGCACTCCATTTCTATCACCAGCCCTATGAAGTCATGGCCCCATTGAAGCCAAAAGCAAAGCTCCCACTCACTTCAACAGGGCCAGGATTTCTCCCCTGTTTTTCGGAAGTTAGCTTCTGATCCTGGTTCACTAAAGTCAATGCATGCCCTTATTGGTTAACATCAGTCCAAGAAATATCAGATATAATTTTGCTGTATATGAGCTTTGAACTATAGAGACTGCATAGACAGGAAAATATTAAAAAAAAATTCTGATCTCCATGACATGGACAACATCATTTTATATGGTTGTACATCATCAAGCAAATTGGAACGCAATCCTACAGCAATATAAATAATAATTTGTTGTTGCTAGATAAATACCGAAGAAATTAGAAATTAAACCTATTTTTCTTCCCTAGAATTAAGTCCCTGCAAATACATGTAAATGGGAAACAAATTCAAGAGAAAATCTGGTGTGCACACTATGCTAAAAATAAAAAATTCTTGTCTATAATAAGAAAGAGTGAGCAAGAAAGCAATTTTTCAAGCCAGCTTTTCTGACCTCCATCGACAAGGATCAGCCTGAAGGAAACACAATGTGATGTTCTCTAACTCGAGGGAACACCCAGCACCCCCATGTTCATCCTTATAAAATTATTGTGTAGTATTCAATACAAAGTTTGTCATGCTGGGTGTCTTCGGAAGGCTCATGATGCACTGAGCATTGTTATAGTAATGTTATAGTGATTGTTGTTATAGTAATGTTATAGGTTGTAATTTCATGTATATAGTTATGAGGCTAAAAATGTGTCCTCATGGTTTAAAACAAGCCCAGACAAAAACTCTCCAAGAGCAGAGGGGCAATTCACACCTCATCAGGGCAGGTATGGGACAAACCCATCCCAGCTCACAGGAACAAAGGACACTGACCTAGGCAGCAACAAAGGATCTGTTGGACTCTCGAGTGAGTCACTCCCCTTCCTTTGGTCAGTTTGGGACTATGATGAAGTAATGCTCCACCTGACTCTGAAGGGGTGTGTGTGCAAAGCCAAGAGGGAAGAAAGAACATGATAAAAGGGAGACATGTTTGCCATGCTCTTCCTCTCTCTTCCACCTCCATCTACAGACATCACCACTAAGCAATTGAAGTGCTGATCAAAGGGGAGAGCCTGGCTGAAGGGCAACCAGCCAGCTTGTGGTGAGAATCATCTAAGTTTGTAAGGGCACTGAAAGTGTTAAGATCAGCTTAGGATGCATTTTGCTTTTATTTCATTTGACTAAATTTGACTTGTTATGCTTTGACTTATAATCACTTAAAATCTATCTTTGTAGTTAATAAATCTGTTTGTTTATTCTACCTGAAGCGTTTGGTTTGAAGCATGTCAGAGACTCCCCTTGGGATAACAAGCCTGGTACACATCAATTTCTTTGTTAAATTGATTAACTCATATAAGCTTGCAATGTCCAGCAGGCATAACTGGACACTGCAAGACATAACTGGACACTGCAAGACAGAGGATCCTAGGATTGTGTCTGGGACTGGAGATATTGGCTTGTGTCATTGCACATTCCAAGCAGCTTACATGCCAGAGGCTGTGCATGAATAGCCCAGGAGTGGGAGTTCTCACAGCAGAGCAGGGTAAGGCTGGCTCCCAGAGTCAAGGATTGGAGTGACCTAGCAGATCACTGGTCCACATAACACCAGAGGGGAACCTCACACACAGTCACTGCATTTTAAAACTAGCATTTGAAAACTCCGCATCCTGTTTATTGGTGATACTTCTGCAGATTCAGTTTTCAGGACATTACAGCTAAATGGACCATGCTTTTGAAAACAAGGAAGCTGTGCAAAATCTATATTTACCAAGCATCAGAATCTTGCAATCATTTTTTTTTTTACTTTATCAAATCATTTTGGATGCTCAATATCTGCTTTTAAATATACAGTATCTTATTAAAATTCTTTATCTTCATTAACAGAAACAGTTCAGAAAAGAGCCTGAAGTGGATGCACAATATGTATAACAACAGTACTGAAGATCTACACATGACTGCAACATGTAACGGAAGGACAACTTCATCCACATCGAACTTGGAACGAAAATTTACATTGGTTGTTTTAGTATTACTGGCAGTTCTTATGGTTTTGTTAGCTCTTATTACAGTGCTTGGAAATGCCTTGGTCATCCTGGCGTTTTTGGTGAACAAAAATCTTCGGCATCGGAGTAATTATTTCTTTCTTAATCTTGCTATTTCAGACTTTTTAGTGGGTAAGTTATGATAATGAAGCAAATGTAATACTCATTTTATAGTTTACTTCAAAGAAAGATTTATTTCATTATGTTGTTTCTCTTAACAAGCAAATTTCCTGAACATATACCTAAGATCAGATAATGGGGTGGAAGCTGCATGGAGTACTTTAGCAGGCTGTTAGTTCTCAGAAATGTACTAGAAAGAGAAACCGATCTTTTAGCAATGTGAAAGATGTTTTCTTCAGAAAAGAAAGCAACTATTCTATGTAGAATGGATGTGAAACCATTGCTGCTTAGGGGTTATTGTTTGTAACTGATTTTAATTAACCTCCACTCTGGAATTTTGCTTTTCATCATAGATTGTCAGATGGAGCATAGTATATGTTAACCAGTAGATCTTGTATATATTGCAAATTACTTTCAGGTTTTCTATATTCGATTGAAATTAACTAGTAGCCAAAAGTTTAAGAATTACTAGTTATTTTTTCCAGGAGTACATACGCTACATTGTTCCATTTACTAAGTCAGCCAACTGACTAGCACTAGGCAGTTTTTGCAAATATTCTACTGTTCATCTCTGTATCTGGCTGTAGGCTTAAGGACATATGAAAAGAATAAATAATCAATTATTAATCATTTCAGTGGGTTGATGCTATACACACACACACACACACACACACACACACACACACACACACCCCTTTTAAAAAACTATGCTTGAAATAAATTAAAATTGATTGTTGGAATCCAAAATTATACCACTATAGCATTTAAACAAATAAGTAGAAGAGTTATCACTGGAAGAAGAGAATTAAATCATTGTAAATGCAGAACAATAGTTTTTAATGAATTAATATTTCAAGAATGTTAAATATTTTTCGAAGACACAACTGAATTTTCTGTAATTAACATATTTACATCCTGCTTATTTTACTTAAGCAATAAGACAAGATCAGCAATAAAGTTCTGGGTGATTATTGTATGCTTCATGTGGTATTCAGAGGTATGAGGCTGAAGACCTAGGGCTACATCCACAAGAAGGATATAAGCTCCTTGCTGCAATGCCTGTCTTTAGGTGTCCTGCTGCCCCCTGGCTCCTCAGCCCTGAGTTAGGTGTCTAGGCTCCCTATACAATGCATGGGGTGAGATGTGTGCCGAGGAATGGGATTCTCAGAACTAGCAGGCTGAGCAAGAAACCACTTAAGCTAACGAGGAATGAAATGCTGAAGAGAGGTGTGTGATTTAAATTCCATCCCTCAAAGGGAATTAGGCACCTAAATCTGGATCAGAAGGAAGCACCTAACTCCACTTGAGAGTCACAGCTGTGAACCCCTCCTGGAGTTAGGCACCTAAACCAGGTCAGAGATTGAGAGAAACCTATCTCAGAATGCTATGTAGCCCAGTGGTTAGGGCATGGAGGTAGGAAACTGAGGTTCAAGTCCTTGCCCTGAACCAGGCAGAGTAAGGATCTGAGTTGCAGTGTCCCATATCCCATGAGTGCTCTAACCACTGGCCTATTGTGTATAATTGGGGGTAATAGTTCCTCCTCTGTTTTGGACAGGACCTGATGCAGTAGGCTTGCTTGTAGGCAGCCTCTCACAATGCCTACTGGATCAGGCCCCACAGGTGAGGTAGGCAGGGGAATGCAGTTTCAGGGTCCCAACGTGGCTTAGGTGTGAACTGGGCATCAGAACTTAGGAAGCTTTGCACAGGCATACCAGTAGAAATGTAGGTGCCATGGGGACTTTGTTCATGGAAACTTAGGCACCTCAGGAATTTAGGCACCTAAAGTGGCAGTTAGGCACCTTAAATCCCTTTGTCGATCTAGACCAGGGGTTGGCAAACTTTTGGCTCGAGAGCCACATCTGGTTATGGAAATTGTATGGCGGGCCATGAATGCTCACAAAATTGGGGTTGGGGTGCAGGAGGGGGTGAGGGCTCTAGCTGGCGGTGCAGGCTCTGGGGTGAGGCCAGAAAGGAGGAGTTCAGGGTGAGGGAGGGGGCTCTGGGCTGGGGCAGGGGGTTAGGGTGCAGGGGAGAGGGGAATGGCTTCAGCTGAAGGTGCGGGCTCTGGGGTGGGGTTGGGGATGAGGGATTTGGGATGTAGGAGGGTGCTCCAGGCTGGGACCAAGGGGTTCAGAGGGCAGAAGGGGGATCAGGGCTGGGGCAGAGGGTTGGGGCACGAGTTGGGGTATGGGATCTGGCTAAGGGTGCAGGCTCTGGGGTGGGGTCAGAAATGAGGAGTTCACGGTGCGGGAGGGGGTTCTGGGCTGGGGTAGGGGCTGGGGTATGGGAGAGGGATCAGGGATGGGGCAGAGGGTTAGGGCACAGGAGGGGGTGCAGGCTCCGGGCTTACCTCAAGCAGCTCCTGAAGCAGCAGCCTGTACCAGCTCCGGCTCCTATGTGGAGGTGCGGCCAGGCAGCTCTGTGCGTTGTCCCGTCTGCAGGTGCTGCCCCTGCAGCTCACATTAGTCGCAGTTACCAGCCAATGGGAGCTGCAGGTGTGGTGCTTGGGGTGGGAGCAGAGCGCGGAGCCCCTGGCTGCTCCTATACGTAGGACCTGGAGGGGGGACATGCTGCTGCTTCTGGGAGCCTCGGCACACATGCTCGGAGCAGCCTAAGACCCTGGTCCCCAGCTGGAGCTCGGGAGCAGGGCAAGCCCCAGACTCAGTTCCCTAGCAGGAGGTTGAGGGCCAGATTAAACCGGCTGGAGGGCCGGATGTGGCCCCTGGGCCATAGTTTGCCCACCTCTGATCTAGACTCTAGTGCTCTAGTGTACTGTACTGATAAGTAAAGGAGCCCTAGGAATGCACAGTATCATATTGCTGTCATACATTTTAAAAGGAACTAGTCTTTGCTTCTCTCAGCAAAGGGTTTGAAAACGTGCTCAGAACATAACACCATTAATGGGGATAATTTAAATGTTAGATTTATGACATACACAATATATACTCCTGTAATATGCACTATTTGGGAAGGTGTGCATTTTCAGTGCTGGGAATTAGCTGAAGAGCTCCCATTAATGGGGTTCTGTTTCTGGTCCCACCCAGACTGAAGAGAAGGGAACACTTCTCAGCTTTTAACAGTAACCGCACTGGCCATATAAGAAGCAGTGTTTGTGGACTCCACAGGAATGGTGGCTGAGATGGGAGGTTTCAGAGATCAGAATGGGAGCATGCTAAGTGCTCCAACAGGAATAAGTTGCTCATAAGTATTTCAGAGGGATTTAATGAGGCTTTATGCTGAGCCTCCTCCAGGAGTGAATTTCATCCCCCAAAGAATAATATAGGATCAGTTCATGCCTTACAATTTGACAGTGCTAATATTTGAACTACGTATTACAAACAGTATACAAATTACATGAACTATGTATGTCAAAATGTATTGCCATTATCCATGCACCGAATAGAGATTGATGCTAACAGACAGTCATTATTAATGTAAATTAATCAAATGCTTCTGTATGCAAATTATAGAAGTTGACACTTACCAGCTGGATATTTATTAAGAGAGACTGTAAGGACCTTATTGTGAGTTGTGTGCAGCTCACCTTTTCCTACAGTATTACCATGTTTTTGTATAGTAGCATGTGCTATTTCCAGGTAACTTATTTAATTTACTATGTTATCCTTCAGGAATGTGACACACCAACAGGTATTGCAGCAAATTAATATGAGTTTTAGAGGAACCATATTAATAAAAGACTTTGCAAGCATTGTCTAGTGCGATCACCACAAGCACTGAAGTATCCTTAGGATAGGAGGCAGAGTCAAAATATTTCTTTTTGAATTAATTAGAAAATCCCCTGAGTTTTAAAAAAGTAGGAACCTAACTTTAGGTTCCTAAATCCATACAGCCACCTAAATAATTGGCCTAGTTTTCAAAAGTGCTGAGCACCCAGCAGCTCCTACTGAGGTCAATGTTATTTTAGATGAGTAGTGTATGTATGTGTAGGGTGATCTCAATGGGATTCACTTGGCCATTCAGCTCTTTTGAAACTCAGACCATTTATTATCATGCCTAAATATGATATAGCAGCTTAGCTGTCGCTCTCATTTTTGAAATGTTTGGTTTAGGAGTTTAGAGAGGGCACCATATTTTGAGGTGTCATAAATGTCCTGATGGGGGCACCTTGATTTTCAGCCAGTTCACAAGATAGCACTTTCTGTAGACCAGTGCTTTCCATTTTCCAGAGCAATGCAGAGCCATTAGTTCACTGAACCAGGAGAAGGAGAACCTCCTACTGAGCCATCTCTTCCACTTCAAGCAGTGCCCAATGCATGTTCCGAATATGTATCGCCTCTTTTTCATCAGAATATTTAAGTCATTCCACTTTAGCTGTTAAAACCTTGGGCATCAATCCTGCATACCTTGACTGATGGCCTTCTATCTAATTCTTGGACTGGCATAGAGGTGAAAACAAGAGTGTCTGTGTTGATATCCAGGGCATTGTGCTCCACATTGACCATCTTCCCATCTGTAGTTGCTGTTCCATAGCTCAGGCCTTCTGCACAGAACTGTTCTTCTCAATGGTTGACAGTTTTTTCAGAGACTTTTGTTTCTAGGTCTAAGCAGAGAGCTTCAAGTCCCCTCAGACTGCCTTAATGTTTCCCACTTTTCTTTCAAATTTCCTGTGGGCCTGAAATCTTCAGAGTCAGTAAGATGTGTTAGAAACAGACAACTCACCTCTTGTGCATCCTGTTTGCTAACTAAGGATGAGAGATTGCAAGTGAGGCCACCATTTGCAATCTTACATGTATAAAGATAGGTTCTTAAATCCATATCGAGGCATCTAAACAAAAGTAACCTGATTTTTCAGAGGTCCTAAGCATCATCTAATCCCATTGAAGATGATGAGAAGTATAGGTGTTCATCATCTTTGAAAGCCGATTTAAGTGCCTATATGTGGTTTTAGGAACCTAAATTTAGGTTCAGCATGGGTGTTGAGACTGCTTCATGTGTGTTCCAGACTAATACTTTATCAGCTCAGTGCCAAAAAGGGGATTATGATCAGTGGAAAATGCTGGGCTGAGTATGTATAGGAAACTATAGAATCTTTTTAACTTTTGTTGTTGGCCATGGTTTGCTGTTTCCAGCCAATGGGAGCTGCGGGAAGCGGTGGTCCGCAGGGACATGCTGGCCGCTGCTTCCTGCAGCTCCCATTGGCTGGGAACGGCAAACCACGGCCACTGGGAGCTGGGGGGGGGGGAGCGGGCGCCGTGCCTGTGGATAATCAACGTCAGCAAAATGTTTCACGGCCTGCAATCAGATTACCCTGATGGGCGGCATGCGGGCTGTAGGTTGCCCACCACTGGCTAGCTACTCTTTCCTTTAGGTTGTGATACAAGTCTGGAAAATACTAATAATAAGCACTATATTATACCTGCCAGAGAATTAACAGTGCATAAAAACATGGCTGAGATCAAGTGTAAGGAACCCATTAACTAATTTCATGAGAACACAAGAACTTCATCTGTAAATTCCAATCTGACATTTTTGTAATTGGGTATCACAAAAATTGTTCTGGGTTCCTATTAGTACCATCTGCAGTCCTGACTATAACAACTTGATTGTTTGTTTATGATTTTTCTCTATAGGTGTATTCTGTATCCCCCTGTATATCCCTTACATCCTGACAGGGAAATGGATATTTGGAAGAATTCTCTGCAAACTCTGGCTAGTTGTAGACTATCTTATGTGCACAGCTTCAGCATTTAGCATCCTCCTCATCAGCTATGATCGGTTCCTGTCAGTTACTAAAGCTGTGAGTAGAACATTTATAGTTAGCTTTGCATGTCTCATGATGTTTAGATGTAATTGTGTGTTTATGATAATACTTAACACTTATATAACACTTTTCATCCATAGCTTGGAAGGCACTTTACAAAGGTGGATAAGCATTATCCAACAAAGAATTTAAGTGACTTGTCCAAAGTCACACACTGAGTCCATGGCAGAATTGGAAATAGATTTCCAGGCTCCCAGGCCAGTAACTTTGGCTAATCTAAATTATAGGTGGCACATGTAATAATGCCTATATTATAAAGGTTGCCTGACATTATAAGATCTTATTTTCATGTAACTTATGACTTTGCCAAACTTTTACCATCCAGGCTGAAGTTTTCTGTGTTGGCTGTCTTCTGCAGGGTGAACTTTTTTTGCTGTTGTTGAAAGTTTCAACTAACAGTTCAGCCATTTCTCAGAATAAGGTTAGGGATAATACTTTGTTATGACAATGATAAAAAATTCTTGAGTGTTTTGTTGAGAAGCTCTAGCTCCTCCAGTCATTGGAGCAGAGACTTGAAATTTGGTATGAGGGTTGCCCCGCTTTCAGGAGCATATTTTTTGCTATTCCTGTGAATATTTGTCCAACTTAAAAGCCTCTGAAAATCTGTTTGCACAGGCTCGGTAGAGAGTTGTTAGTTAGGCAACTAAATTCTCTGACAATTCCGTCTACGCTGAACATCTTGCAGGAGTGGAGCAGGTCTTCTACAGCAGTTGCTGCATATGGATGCTGAGCGCCGGTCTGGCACTGGAGCTGAGAGCGGGGAGACTGTCTCTCCTGTGCTGTCAGTGAGGAGGAGGAAGCTGCTTGCCTAGCAGGCAGATTTGTGGAAAATCAAGCCTGGAGCAGTGGAAAGTGGGGAGGCTGGGACAAGGGCCAGGGAGAAGGTGGGGATGGGAGATTGGGCCAGAATGAGGAGCTTGGGGAACGAAGATCTGAAAGAGGGTGGTGATGGGGAGGCAGGGCCTGAGATGAGTGGAGGAATGGGGAGATTGAGACAAGGAGCTAAATGGAGGGTCAGGTGAGATTGGAATTTGGGAAATGGAGCCAACCAGGAGGTTGGAGTGAGTGGAAATGTTGGATGAGGATCTAAGGGAGGGCCAGAGGACTGGACCAAGGACAGAATGGAGGGGCCAAGGACAGAAGGGTCTGTAACCACCTTAGTACATCTACCACCTGGAATAAAACCCATATTTCCTGAGTCTCAACATTTCTCTGCGGACAGCAAATGTCCGTGAAACCCACTGGCAAAGTGGATCTCACCTCCCCTTAGTGTCTGGTCCATATGAAGGATGAGAGCCTAATACTGATATCACTTACTGTGTTAGCTCAAGGGGCTCTGTGCTTTGGATCTAAAGGTTCCAACCCTTTTGATGACCCATGTGGGTGTCAATATGATGCCACATGATGGAATTCTGTTTTTTTTTCAGTTTGCTTTTATAAAAACCTATGAAATTGCACACAAAAACCCTATATTTAAGGAGCATTAAAGTTGCAGAATCTAGCCCTCGAAGTTAGGAGAAATGCATGTGTGCATATGCATTATGATACAACCTTTAATTATATGATCACAGGCTATTTTTTTCTGCTGGATCTGTGCCTCATTCAATGCACAGTATGGCTGTTGCTCAGAAAAGGAAGCAGGGTTGGGTAGTGAAGGAGGCTTTCTACAGGACCTCTGTCTCATTTGTTGCAGAAGTTGGAAGATGTGTACTATTTTCAGATCTGGGACAGGCGGGTGTAGGCCTGCCCAAAACCAAAGGCCCACACCCTCTGCTAAGAGGGAGGATTGGAAGGTGTGTAGTGAATGGGGCAGGTGATGGCAGGAATAGAAAGGAAGGTCTCCCGGTTAAGGTAGTTGAATGCTGTCCTGGGAATGTGGCTTCTATCCCTGCCTCTGCCACAGAGCTTGTATGTGATACTAGGCAAGTCACTTACACCAGACTTTTCACAAGTGGTCACTTAACTATTCTTCGCTGTCTGTGTCCCAGACTGAAACACCTGGGGTCTGATTTGCAGAGTCCTGAGCACTCACAGCTATAGCTGAAGTCAATGGGAGCTGTGCTTTGAACAAATAAAGTATTATAAAATGGACGGTCCTCTGGAAAAAAAAAATCAGTCCACAGGCTTTTTGGATTGAGCACCCAAAATTGGATAGTTTTGCTATTGTCTCTTTGCCTCAGCTCCCCATCTGTAAGATAGGAATAGTCATACCATCACACTTCCCAGGTGAAGCGCTCAGATACTATAGTGATTAGCACCCCAGACAAGCCCCTAAGGAAATTACTAATTCTGTCTTCAGAGCAGGGTTTGAATAGTGTGCAGTAAGTATGGCCTGGTGCCAATCACTGAAAAGTGAGGAAAAAAACCCAAAGTATTGAAAGCTGCTCAGTCAGGAAGTATCATACACCCTGTGCACTGAATGAGCTGGGGTCCTGTGGAAAAAATTGTATGTGATCATGTAATTAAAGACTCTGTCATAATGCTTACACACAAGGGATCTGAATTAAGGTTGCATTGGCAACTTTTTTTGTTGCTGGATACTTAAAAAAAAAGTCTGATAAGGCATAAAAACCTCAACCACTAAAGGATCTGAGCGGCCATTTACATGATAAAGAAAGAACCATAACACAACATCTAAATGATTGCATTTCCTTCCTTTAAGAACTATAAGGGGATCTGGGGTGGGGATACATTTTATTCTGTGACAAAGAAAAACAAATATTCACATTTAGATACTTGGAAGCAGTCATGGTTACTTTTCTATTACAGTGGGAGTAACCCCCCCCATTCTTAGTTCACCTCAGAGATTCAGTGTTTTCATGAGTCAGAAGCTGACTCCTTGTTATTTCCTTATTGTAATGGTGATGCCATCAAACCATTTCCTATTACTCATTCATTCATTCCAATGGAAGGTATATCCATCTCAAATGTTTTCCCCCCAAATCTTAAGCATACAGTAGGCTATAGTGCTTGAGCCCAAGATTAATAAAGTTTTTCAGGGCTTTATATAAACACAAATGTTCTGGACATCTGGAGACCCAAAGTACAAATATTATTCTTAATTTCCCAGAAGTTTTTACAAAGTACTTGCACTAGATATTAAAAGAACGCACTGTATGACTGACATGGGGGTCTTTTAATTTTACTTCTAGGTGACATATAGGATTCAACAGGGAACGATGTCAAAGACTATTGCTAAGATGGTGGCAGTCTGGGTCTTTGCATTCTTACTCTATGGTCCCGCAATCCTCATTTGGGAAGCTGTGGTCGGCTGCAGCAACGTACCTGATGGAGAATGCTATGCTGAATTCTACTACAACTGGTACTTTCTCCTATGTACTTCAACCTTTGAGTTCTTCACACCTTGTATCTCTGTGGGCTATTTCAACATGCACATCTACTGGGATATACAAAAACGCAAGAGAAAAAGGCTCCAGAGCACAGTCAGTATCAGTAAACAGGTGTCTGTACCTCCAACAGGAAACAATGTCTTGATGGCTGACCATTGCTCTTTGAAGGAAGAAGTTCGTTCTACTGTTTTAGAAACAGAGGACAGTCTTTCTACTACTTCCAGGTCACAGACGCAGTCACTGGAGACTGACTGTTCACCTCAGTCCAGAGGCTATTCCATAACCCCTGACAGTGATCAGTCAGTAACCCTCAGGGTGAAGACCAGGTCAAAATTGAACAGGGACAAAAATATTGCAAAGTCACTAGCCATAATTGTCTGTGTCTTTGCCATTTGCTGGGCACCATATTCATTACTTATGATAATTCGCGCAGCCTGCTATGAAAAGTGTGTCAACAAATTCTTGTATGAAATAACATTTTGGCTTTTGTGGTTCAATTCCTCTGTGAATCCCTTCCTCTACCCTCTCTGCCATGTTAGGTTTCGGAAGGCTTTCATGAAAATATTGTGCCCAAAAAGGTTTTTGGTATTGCCACCAGCCCTGTCAGTCTCTTCTTAGAGAGCCAAACTAAAAGACTTACAACAGAAGCTCCACCATCTCATTTCAGTTAAGCTTGTTATGATCTCATCTTCAATAATATAGTAGATATGCGTGTTTCATAGATGGCATTAGTCAAGGATGCAATATGTGAACTTACCAATAGTTTGATAATTTTCAATGCATTAGTTTCCTTTTCTCTTGAAAGTACCGTGTTAAATTCAACAACAACTTTTGCCTAATTGTGCACTATCCCTTTAATTTATGAATTTTGTTCTCAGGCACAGAACATGATCCCTTTCTTTTATTAATACTGTTTATTTAAAATTGGGACAACACAAGGCATATATTTTCAAAGGCCGCTACAAAAGTGTTCCTGGGAAAGAGACATCAGTCTGCATCACACATTTCGATGTAGTTCCCAAGTGTTTAAAGAATAGAGCAGATTCATGCATCCATAACTGTCATTTAAAGGAACAGAAATTCAACAAATATATATTTGAAATGTCACAGAATCCTTTGGGAGCAGTAATATTTTCTTTGCAAGAATGTTATAGAAGCCAGGTAAGACCTTCAGGGCATTACATGCTCCCCGTATTAGGGTGTGTGTGTGTGAGAGAGAGACTAAGCAGGCTAACATAATCTAACAAGCCTTTTCCATTTCTAATTAAAATATATTCCACTTAGGTCAAGTGCGTTCTATGTGCATGCAAAATCCCATTGAGTTCAATGTGTCAGTAGGCAGCATTTAAAATACTTAGGAGAATAAAGCAAAATGTCTCCAGTTCTCTCTCTTCCCCTCCTCCTCTGTTTGTATACTTGTGATGGGCTGGATCACAGAAAACCCCTTGGGAACTGCCAGCTGATGTGCTGAGACTACTTCTAACCTGTTTTCCCTGCTAGCTTGGGACTCCAGTACCTTGCCTGTTTGAGCCAGACACTCTTGCCAGCTGCAAACACAGACCCAGGTCTGAACAACGTCCCACAAACTGCAGGCTTACCTGAAAATAGCTTAAGAAATGATCATGTCTCCAACACCCAGATGCCCAGTTCCCAATGGAGTCCAAACCCCAAATAAATCCATTTTACCCTATTTAAAGCTTATATGGGATAAACGCATAAATTGTTCGCCCTCTATAACACTGATAGAGAGATATGCACAGCTGTTTGCCACCCCCGCCCCGCAGGTATTAATGCATACCCTGGGTTAATTAATAATTAAAAAGTGATTTTATTAAATACAAAAAGTAGGATTTAAGTGGTTCCAAGTAGTAACAGACAGAACAAAGTAAATTACCAAACAAAATAAAATAAAACATGCAAGTCTATGCCTAATATAGTAAAAGAAAGTGATTACAGATAAAATCTTACCCTCAGATGTTTCAATAAGCTTCTATCACAGACTAGATGTCTTCCTCGTCTGGGCATCCTTTCCCCTGGTACAGCCCTTGTTCCAGCTCAGGTGGTAGCTAGGGGATTTCTCATGATTGCAGCCCTTTGTTCTGTTCCACCTCCTTATATATCTTTTGCACAAGGCGGGAATCCTCTGTCCCTCTCTGGGTTCCCACCCCTCCTTCTAAATGGAAAAGCACCAGGTTTAAGATGGATTTCAGTACCAGGTGACATGGTCACATGTCCTATGAGACCCCAGCCTTCATTGTGACTGCTCTGGACAGCACTCTCAACTCAGATGCACTGGCCAGGTAGACAGGAAAAGGCCCGTGAACTTTTGAATCTCATTTCCTGTTTGGCCAGTGTGGCAAGCTGCAGGTGAGTGCAGAGCTCATCAACAGAGGTGACCATGATGGAGCCTCAGAATCGCAAAAGAGCTCCAGCATGGACCGAACAGCAGGTACGGGATCTGATCGCTGTATGGGAAGAGGAATCCATGCTATCAGAACTCCGTTCCAGTTTTCGAAATGCCAAAACATTTGTCAAAATCTCCCAGGGCATGAAGGACAGAGGCCATAACAGGGACCCGAAGCAGTCCCGCGTGAAACTTAAGGAGCTGAGGCAAGCCAACCAGAAAACCAGAGAGGTAAACAGCCGCTCCGGGTGAGAGCCCCAAACATGCCGCTTCTATGATGAGCTGCATGCCATTTTAGGGGGTTCAGCCACCACTACCCCAACCATGTGCTTTGACTCCTTCAGTGGAGAGGGAGGCAACACGGAAGCAGGTTTTGGGAACGAGGAAGATGATGATGATGAGGTTGTAGATAGCTCACAGCAAGCAAGCGGAGAAACCGGTTTTCCCAACAGCCAGGAACTGTTTCTCAACCTGGACCTGGAGCCAATACTCCCCGAACCCACCCAAGGCTGCCTCCTGGACCCACCAGGTGGAGAAGGGACCTCTGGTGAGTGTACCTTTTTAAATAGTATACATGGTTTAAAAGCAAGCGTGTTTAATGATTAATTTGCCCTGCCATTCATGGCCAGTACAGCTACTGGAAAAGTCTGTTAACATGTCTGGGGATGGAGCGGAAATCCTCCAGAGACATCTCCATAAAGCTCTCCTGGATGTACTCCCAAAGACTTTGCAAAAGGTTTCTGGGGAGGGCAGCCTTATTCCGTTCACCATGGTAGGACACTTTACCACGCCAGGCCAGTAGCACGTAGTTGGGAATCATTGCAGATCAAAGCATTGCAGCGTATGTTTGCTGGTGTTCAAACAACATCCGTTCTTTATCTCTCTGTGTTATCCTCAGGCGAGTGATATCATTCATGATCACCTGGTTGAAATAGGGAGCTTTTCTTAAGGGGACATTCAGAGGTGCCCGTTCCTGCTGGGGTGTTTGCCCGTGGCTGAACAGAAATGTTCCCCGCTGTTAGCCATGGGGAGGAGGAAGGGAGAAGGGGCTAGCCACGTGGTGGGGGGAGGCAAAATGCGACCTTGTAACGAAAGCACTTGTGCTATGTGTGTAATGTTAACAGCAAGGTTTACCCTGAAAGAGTGTACCCATTGTTCTATAAAATGTGTCTTTTTAAATACCACTGTCCCTTTTTTTTTCCTCCACCAGCTGCATGTGTTTCAAGGATCACAGGATCTTCTCCTTCCCAGAGGCTAGCGAAGATTAGAAGGTGAAAAAAACCACACTCGCAATGAAATGTTCTCTGAGCTCATGCTGTCCTCCCACACTGACAGAGCACAGACGAATGCGTGGAGGCAAATAATGTCAGAGTGCAGGAAAGCACAAAATGAGCGCGAGAAGAGGTGGCGGGCTGAAGAGAGTAAGTGGTGAGCTGAAGATGATAGGTGGCGGCAGTGTGATGAGAGGAGGCAGGATTCAATGCTGAGGCTGCTGGATGATCAAACGAATATGCTCCAGCGTATGGTTGAGCTGCAGGAAAGGCAGCTGGAGCACAGACCACCACTACAGCCCTCTTCCCACCAACCGCCCTCCTCCCCAACTTCCATAGCCTCCTCACCCAGATGCCCAAGAATGCGGTGGGGGGGCCTCCGGCCACCCAGCCACTACACCCCAAAGGACTGCCCAAGCAACAGAAGGCTGGCATTCAATAAGTTTTAAACTTTCAAAGTGCTGTGTGGCCTTGTCCTTCCCTCCTCCACCACCCCTCTTGGTGCTTCTCTTCTCCACCACCCCTCCTGGGTTACCTTGGTAGTTATCCCCCTATTTGTGTGATGAATTAATAAAGAATGCATGAATGTGAAGCAACAATGACTTTATTTCCTCTGCAAGCGGTGATCGAAGGGGGGAGGGGAGGGTGGTTAGCTTACAGGGAAGTAGAGTGAACCAAGTGGGGGTGGGGCCTTCCTCATTGTCTGCCGTTGGTCTGATGGAGGGAGGGGCAACTGATGACATGGCTTATAGGGTTGGCTTACAGGGAATTAAAATCAACAAAGGGGGTGGCTTTACATCAAGGAGAAACAAAAACAACTGTCACACAGAATGGCCCTCTCAAGGATTGAACTGAAAACCCTGGGTTTAGCAGGCCAATGCTCAACCCACTGAGCTATCTCTCCCCCTGGTGTTCCAGGCAGGGCTGAATCTCCATTAAACTTTTCAAGGTGCCCCTGACAGACCTCACCGAAACTATTGTCGGCCATTGATTTCCCGGAGGGAGGGGGGAGCAAATGAACACAAAAGAAATCTGGTCTATTTCTTTTTTTGATCCACTCCATCTGTCTTTTACATCTTTGGCTGGCAGCCGACGGTGCAGTAGGACTGCTAACCATCCTCATCTCCTGGCTGCTCGGCAGAAGACAGTACAATAGGACTACTAGCCATCCTCATCTCCTGGCTGCTGGCCAGAAGATGGTGCAATACAACTTCCGGCAGGACTAAAGAGAATGACCTGGTCGAGTCACTCCTATTTCAGTCCCTGCGCCCATGTCTGCCCAGACGCTCCTGACCGACCTTACCGAGGCAGCCAAGAGCACCTCAGACATGATGACAATGGTTATCAGGCCTATTGCACCGTCTGTTGCCACAAGGCAATGAGCTGCTGCTGTGTAACAATGCAGTACCGCGTCTGCCAGCACCCAGGAGACGTATGGTGACAGTGAGCCGCGCAGGCTCCATGCTTGCCATGGTATGGCGTCTGCACAGGTAACTCAGAAAAAAAGGCGTAAAACGATTGTCTGCTGTTGCTTTCACAGAGGGAGGGAGGGCAGGCCTGATGACACATACCCAGAACCACCCGCGACAATGTTTTTGCCCCATTAGGCATTGGGATCTCAAACCAGAATTCCAATGGGTGGCGGAGACTGCGGGAACTGTGGGATAGCTACCCACAGTGCAATGTTCTGGAAGTCGACGCTAGCCTCAGTACTGTGGAAGCACTCTGCCGAGTTAATGCACTTAATGCACTTAGAGCATTTTGTGTGGGGACACACACAATCAACTATATAAAAACGATTTCTAAAAAAACAACTTGTGTAAATTCGACCTAATTTCATAGTGTAGACATATCCTCAGAGAACCAATGTAGCCTAATGATATAGGATAGTAATGACTGCTGTTTAACTAGGATAATATGAGCCTAAATTCCTCATAATGGACCAGTTTCCAAAGTATTAATGGAGTAAATTCTGAGATTTAAGGCCAAACTCGCTACAGGCATAAGCAGACCTAGCTGTCTAGAATTCAGTGTACAGTAGCTGCATCCCGTTACACCGGCATTAAGGCAGAAGTTGCCAAATAAATATTAAAAGTGGAAAATAAGAAATATTAAATGTAAATTATAGTGAATATCCATTTTATTCTTTCATTGTTATTTAGAAGAGTATTCTGTCATTTGACATCATTGCAAATTCCTTTGTTTAAGGGTCTCCTTTTGACTAGAATTTCCATTTAATCATGGTTATTGGCCATCCATTGATTTGTCCCAATCAAGAGAATTCTACGGTATTATGATCTAAAGCATCATACCTACACAATAATAAATACCAGATTTAAAAAATATATTCACTAATAGTTGCAGAAAATATCTAAAGCAAGGCAGAAACTGAAACAAGTGCCCAATGTAACCAGCTGTCTTCTTTAAAGTGGCGTCTTTATCAGTTCTGTTCTTGACAGAGATTGGCTCTTATTAATTTTAAGACAATTTCTTAAATTCAGGAAGGGTGCAAAAGGATGCCTTGCTTGCACAAAGAATTCTTTTTGCTTTTGCCCCAAGCATGAGCAAGTGCTGTTCACTCAGTAAGCAATGCTTTTGGGAAGGTTACAGTGGGGGACTTAATGAGCTCAATTGGTTTAGCTTGGCAGAAAGAAAATCAAGAGGTGACTTGAACCTGTTATAACTACCTTCACAGGGAGAAATACCAGGTATTAAAGGGCTCTTTGATTTAGTGGAGAAAGGCATAACAAGACACAATGGCTAGAAGTTAAAGCTAGATAAATTCAAATTAGAAACAAAGCACACATTTTTTTTTAACTGTGAGGATGATTAGTTACTGGAACAAACTACCAAGGGAAGTGGTGGATTCTCCGTCTCTTGATGTCTTCAGATCAAGACTGGATACCTTTCTGGAGGACATGCTTTAGTCAAACAACTTACTGAGCTCAATATAGGGATAACTGGGTGAAATTCTATGGCCTGTGTTATACAGGTCAGACAGATGATCTAATGGTCCTGTCTGACCTTAAAATCTGTGAATCTCTGAAATAATGATTTTCACATGCCTAGGTTTAGTAACGGTGGGATCATATGGTTGTTAACAGTCATCCTTCCTCACTCTCCCTACTGTTTGTCACCCCCCTCTTGTCTCCTTTGTCTAAAACTAGACTAATCTTTACAGGGCAGGGACCACATCTTTCAATTTGTTCTGTAAAGTGCTTATCATGTTGGATTGTGTAAAAATAAGGATAGATTAGTTTTCTGAGGACTGAAATGCTGTAAACTATGTACTACAGGGAGAGAACAGGAGAGACTGAGGTGGCACCAATGCTTGATGGCCCTGCAATTGCAGAGAATTAATTATGTGAGTTATGCCCACATGATCCCAGCAGGCAAACCACACCCCATATTGCGGAGGGATGTGGAAAAACCCTGAAGCCCCTGCCAATCTCCCGGGGGAGGGAATTCCTTTCTGATTTTAAATCTGGTTATCTGTATGGAAATCTGAGCATGTGGGTGGGACACATCAGCCAGATATCTAGAAAGAAGACTCTTTGTCCCACCTCAGAGCACCGGTCCACCCAATCTGGCATGCCAGCTCCAGTCGCAGACAATCTCGGAAGTTGCAGAGGAAGGTAAACCTTCACCCTAAAACACATCTAGTCAATTGTCATTATCTTAATTCAAAGCAGCAAGTGTCGTGAGCATGTTGAAGACAATATAGGCAATCCTGTTCTCCCCATGGCTCATGAAGAAAGGGGGCAAACAGGAGGACTCAGATTTTCTGGGTGTTATTCCCAGTTTTCATACTGACTTGCTGTGTGATCTTTAACAAATCATTCTCTCTGTGCTTTAATATAGCTATAAAATGGTGATAATACCTCTCTGCCTCACAGGGAAGGTATGTTTTGACTTAGTGTGCCACATTCTTTGCTGGTGTAAATTGTCCTCGCACTATTTATTTCAAATACAGCTATTGCCAATTTACACTCACTAAGGATCAGGTGTAATATCTGTAAAGTTCTAAGAGAGCCGTGGATGAAAAGCACTATACATGTGCAAAAATATTGTTTATTAAACAAAAATCTGCCCTTTCTTCAAAAAGAGCAGAAAGCTGGCATTTTAAGCAAAGAAACACAATAAATGTGTCCAAACTGAGAAAGCACTCAGTTACTCTCAGAGGTCTTTCTGATTTTCTGGAACTATACCTTCAAAAGTTCTGGTCTAACTGAATTGTTAGTAATGGTTGAATAAAGCTTGTCCAGTTCTTTTATTGTAAAATGGTGCATGTGATTATTGACTGGGTTGAGAGTGACTGGGTATGCACTTTGCAATGCTGGAGCAGCACAGTATCATGGGGAAAGGTGGAGTTCATTAGTTTAGCAATCAGATAAAGGAATAACGTGAATTTACAGATGTTCAATTGTCCAGTGCACTGTTCAGCACTCACAGTGCTGACTGCAGTATTCCCTACCAGTCATGTGTAATTACATTGATTAGATCACAGTTTTTCTACCCCCATGTGATGGGGTGCTCCACTCACTGCTAGGATAGCATGTCCTCCTAATTGTTCTGGGGAATAGCTCACAAGGTCAACAACCTTTCCGCAGTTGCACGCCATCCGCTGCCCCTCTCTCTGGGTCTGCAGCCCCTCTGATTGCATGAGCTGGTGCTGCTTCACCTTCATGACTTAGCCCTCTGGCCAGGTAACTATACGTGTTTCCCCTCTCAGGATTGGAAAGTCTTTCCTCACCAGCAGTACTATGCAGCCTTCCCATTCACTGCCCCACCAGTACCACTTCCCCAATGGCTGGTTAGGGAACTTAGGCCCGCTCTCTACTTCAGGTTCCAGCTCAGGGACCCTCTAGTCAGCAGTCAAGGTTTGTGCCACCCTGGACGGTGCTGCATTTCCCTGATCTCTTTCCTAACCTTCTGGCTCTCCCTTTCTTCTCGGGAGGCTTGTCTATGGCGGGCAGCGATCAATCCAGTGGGGGTCGATTTATTGCATAATCGACCGCTGAGCGCTCTCCCATCGACTCCAGTACTTCACCAGAACGAGAAGCGCAAGCAGAGTCAACGGGAGAGCGTGCACTGTTGACTTACCGCAGTGAAGACACCACAGTAAGTAGATCTAAGTATGTCAACTTCAGCTATGCTATTCATGTAGCTAAAGTTGTGTATCTTAGATCGACCCCGCGCGGTAGTGTAGACAAGCCCTGGGTCTGCCAGCTTCACTACTCCCTCTTCCCAGGCATCAACTGCAGGCAACCTGTCACTGCAGCCACCAAACATGCCTCCCTTCTGCCAGGGCATGACTGTAGACTCTCCCTGCAGCCCCATCTGCTTCCATTTCCCTGTCTTTGTAGTCCCAGCCCAGCTCCTTTCTCCTCAGCTGGGCTTCCTCATTCAATCAGGGGATTGCTTAGTCACCTGACTCCCCTCAGCTGTGGCCTGTTAGGTTAATTAATTCCCTTCTCAGTCTGCCTTAAACCTTTCAGAGCCATTGTGAGGTGAACATCCCATCACACGGCACAACACTGCACTGCTATCCATCATCCACCTTTGTTGGGCTGTTGGCCCCTTACTGAAACTTAGTGGGGTTTTTTGGTTCGCCATCTCCCAGTATAAAAAGACAGAGGAAGGGCTGGTGAGAAATCAGGACCCTGAGACTGACCGTCCCGAGGGGCAATGGAGAGACGCCAATGCTCCAGGTCAGCCTGATTGACAGGGCAGGCAGGCCAATGAGGGAGTAAGGAGGCCCCGGGTCCCGTCCTCCATGTGAGCTGGAACTGCCTCCAGAGCAGGCAGGACGAGCTAAGGCGAGAGCATCAGCCTGAGCTGAGCTGGGGAGCAGAGAGCTATGCCAGCCAGAGCCAGAGGAGCAGCCCAGGGAGCTGTGCTGGAGACAGAGTGGAGCTGGGGCTGGAGCTGAGGCTGGAGCAGTCTGGAGCCAAGTGCGGTGAGCAGCTGGAAAGAGTGAGGGGGGGCCCTGGGCAGAGCACTGTGCAGGGAGATGCCACCAGCCAAGAGGTCTTGCAGGCCGGACTGGGACGGGGATTGTGACCCCGACGGGGTGGGGAGGCGATGCTGGGAAGAAGGGTCCTACCACCTAAACCCTGAAGGTGTGTGGCCACCCCCTGAGCAAGTATCCAACCCGCAGCTTCCCTGCAGCACAGCCAGGGCCTGGGCAGGAGGCCTGGGACATGTGAGGAACAGACTTTATATTCCAGAGATGGCTGTTTGTGGTTCCCCTGTGCCCACAGAGAGGGGTTACGTGTTTTCCTTTAAGCTTTCCCATTTTTCCTTACTTTTTAAAATTAGTTGCTGTTTAATTAGCCCCCTTCGCAGTCTGCCTTAACCCTTCCCGGATCAGTGTGGGGTGAATACCCCATCACACCGCACAACACTGCACTGCTATCCATCCTCCTCCTTAGTGTGGAAATAAAGTCTACATTTAATATACTTTAGCTGGTTGATATTCTACTGGCCTCTTTTCCCTTGAACCTTGGGAAAACAAATTTAGGCTAAATTTTTTTGTCCTTTCTTCTTGAACAAGGATCTGGCCAGGTTGATTCATGTATTCGTCACATTAGTCTATTGTTATTCACTCTCTCTGGGACTCACGGAGGAAGCAACACAAACACCTGCTAAAGATGATTCTACTACTTCTCACAAATAGATCTAGAATAAAATTAGAGATAGTTCTTGCAAGGCTGCTTCCACTGACTGCCTGAACTATGGTACATATTAATAGACTCAAGCTCACAAAATCTGGTTCAAAGTTGGATTTTAGGCTATGTTTAATACTGTGCCCCAGTGCAGGCTATGGGGTGTGTAAATTGCAGCATGCACCAAAGTGCTGTGCTGTAATTCCCCTGTGTGGACGCTGGTCATGCAAACTGAAAGGTCCCTGGTTTGTGTTAACAAAGTCCTCTTCAAACAGGACTACATTAATGCGAACTAGGTTTGAACTTTTAGTTCAAACCAGTAGCATCATGGGGGAATTCCAGCACAGCCATTCACATTTCCCTAGTCCAAACTGCAGGGCTGTGTAGACAAGTGAGGCTTTTGCAAGAGCCTTGAGTTTGAGTAGTGTTTTCTATCACTGTTTCAGTAGGCTACCCCCAGTAGATGTCACTAGCGCTACATGATATTTTTAAACCTTGCAGATCCACTGGTCTTTCAACAGACAACACCTGCACAATGCCATATAATATGAGACTGATATAATTATGCCAAAAAAGCCACCAAATCCTTTACATTTTGTTTTATAATTGGTCTGGTGAAGAAAAAGGTTAATGGGAGGACACATTATCCTGGTAAAGAAAGGAAGCATTTAATCATACAGGTGATCATATCCTGATATGGAACTTCTTCTTGTGTTCTCCAGTGTGGAAGCTGCCTTGCATTCTGCATTTGAACCCCAAGGCCACCTCTCAGCATTGGGTTTTGAGCCATATGTGGCTGAATACAGAAATTTGGAATTTGAGCTTGGAAAAAATGTATTATTTTCCTCTTATGACAAGTGTACACCTCCCAGAGTAGATTTTGCAGGGCAGCTCCTTTGGCAGAGAAATCAATAGAGCTATACCAGCTTATACCAGATGAGGATCTGGACCTGTGCGTGTGATTTGCCATTGTGAAGGGATACTCACAGCTAGGCATTGGGGGATTGATCCTGCAAAAAGCTGAGCAGCTCCTGAGAAGTACAGAACCATTCTGAATTCCACTAATTTCACTCAGAAGGCACTTGGCATCAGGCCATTTGTTAGGAAAGAACTATAGTTAGACATTGAAGTTAGGTCTCCACTTGAAGCCATTTGTAATTTTCAGCATGTGGAGACGTACCTGCTCTAGCCCTAATGGAGCTAGGGTGCTAAAAATAGAGTGCAGCCATGGGGGCACGAGCAGCAGGAGAGGCTAACTGCCACAAATAGGTGCATAATCAGTGTGGCTAGCCCCTCCTGCTGCTTGTGCCACTGTGACTGCACTTTATTTTTAGTGCACTAGTGTGGGTATGTCTCCTCGAACTGGAAATTACACTCCCCTAGCTCCCAGTGTAGCCATATCCTAATATTGACAAAGAAGCCCTGCAGATACACTCACCCCCAAATGCTGATTTGGCTTCTGAAATTTGCCAGTAGATTCAAAGCTCCAACAAATGGAAACAAAATATGTCAGCTAAAATATCATAATTACACTACAGGGGCCAAATTCATCCCTAGAACAATGCCATTGAAATCATGGGATGAATGTTGTCTTTTATGTTTAATCAAATGCTGCATTATATTTTACCCCTTATTTCTGGTGTATTCAGATCAACACATTTTTTCAATCTGTTTTACTGCTGCTATTTCAGATAAATTTATTGCATTGCTTTTTTAGCCCTGGTCTACACTAGGACTTTAGATCGAATTTAGCAGCGTTAAATCGATTTAAACCTGCACCCGTCCACACAATGAAGCCCTTTATTTCGACTTAAAGGGCTCTTAAAATCGATTTCCTTACTCCACCCCTGACAAGTGGATTAGCGCTTAAATCGACGTTGCCGGCTCGAATTTGGGGTACTGTGGACACAATTCGATGGTATTGGCCTCCGGGAGCTATCCCAGAGTGCTCCATTCTGACCGCTCTGGACAGCGCTCTCAACTCAGATGCACTGGCCAGGTAGACAGGAAAAGAACCGCGAACTTTTGAATCTCATTTCCTGTTTGGCCAGCGTGGCAAGCTGCAGGTGACCATGCAGAGCTCATCAGCAGAGGTGACCATGATGGAGTCCCAGAATCGCAAAAGAGCTCCAGCATGGACTGAACGGGAGGTACGGGATCTGATCGCTGTTTGGGGAGAGGAATCCGTGCTATCAGAACTCCGTTCCAGTTTTCGAAATGCCAAAACCTTTCTGAAAATCTCCCAGGGCATGAAGGACAGAGGCCATAACAGG
The DNA here is from genome assembly GCF_965140235.1 of Caretta caretta. Taxonomy (NCBI): domain Eukaryota; kingdom Metazoa; phylum Chordata; order Testudines; family Cheloniidae; genus Caretta; species Caretta caretta. Next base: position 81,379,349 of record NC_134207.1, on the reverse strand, counting down.
GACCCGAAGCAGTGCCGCGTGAAACTGAAGGAGCTGAGGCAAGCCTACCAGAAAACCAGAGAGGCGAACGGCCGCTCTGGGTCAGAGCCCCAAACATGCCGCTTCTATGATGAGCTGCATGCCATTTTAGGGGGTTCAGCCACCACTACCCCAGCCGTGTTGTTTGACTCCTTCAATGGAGATGGAGGCAATACAGAAGTAGGTTTTGGGGACGAAGAAGATGATGAGGAGGAGGTTGTAGATAGCTCACAGCAAGCAAGCGGAGAAACCGGTTTTCCCGACAGCCAGGAACTGTTTCTCACCCTAGACCTGGAGCCAGTACCCCCCGAACCCACCCAAGGCTGCCTCCTGGACTCAGCAGGCGGAGAAGGGACCTCTGGTGAGTGTACCTTTTAAAATGCTATACATGGTTTAAAAGCAAGCATGTGAAAGGATTACTTTGCCCTGGCATTTGCGGTTCTGCCTTTGCAAAAGGTTTCTGGGGAGGGCAGCCTTATTTCGTCCTTCATGGTAGGACACTTTACCACTCCAGGCCAGCAACACGTACTGGGGAATCACTGTAGAACAAAGCATTGCAGTGTATGTTTGCTGGCATTCAACCAAAATCCGTTCACGCGGTGGGAGGAGGCAAAATGCGACCTTGTAACGAAAGCACATGTGCTATGTATGTAATGTTAACTTTCAAGGTTTACCCTGAAAGAGTGTAGCCACTGTTTTATAAAATGTGTCTTTTTAAATACCGCTGTCCCTTTTTTTTTCTCCACCAGCTGCATGTGTTTCAATGATCACAGGATCTTCTCCTTCCCAGAGGCTAGTGAAGCTTAGAAAGAAAAAAAAACGCACTCGCGATGAAATGTTCTCCGAGCTCATGCTGTCCTCCCACACTGACAGAGCACAGACGAATGCGTGGAGGCAAATAATGTCAGAGTGCAGGAAAGCACAAAATGACCGGGAGGAGAGGTGGAGGGCTGAAGAGAGTAAGTGGCGGGCTGAAGAGAGTAAGTGGCGGGCTGAAGACAGGGCTGAAGCTCAAAGGTGGCGGCAGCGTGATGAGAGGAGGCAGGATTCAATGCTGAGGCTGCTGCAGGACCAAACCAGTATGCTCCAGTGTATGGTTGAGCTGCAGCAAAGGCAGCTGGAGCACAGACTGCCACTGCAGCCCCTCTGTAACCAACCGCCCTCCTCCCCAAGTTCCATAGCCTCCACACCCAGACGCCCAAGAACACGGTGGGGAGGCCTCCGGCCAACCAGCCACTCCCCCACAGAGGATTGCCCAAAAAAAAGAAGGCTGTCATTCAATAAATTTTAAAGTTGTAAACTTTTAAAGTGCTGTGCTTAAAGTGCTGTGTGGCATTTTCCTTCCCTCCTCCACCACCCCTCCTGGGATACCTTGGTAGTCATCCCCCTATTTGTGTGATGAATGAATAACGAATGCATGACTGTGAAGCAGCAATGACTTTATTGGCTCTGCAAGCAATGATTAAAGGGAGGAGGGGAGGGTGGTTAGCTTACAGGGAAGTAGAGTGAACCAAGGGGCGGGGGGGTTCATCAAGGAGAAACAAACAGAACTTTTACACCGTAGCCTGGCCAGTCATGAAACTGTTTTTCAAAGCTTCTCTGATGCGTACCGCGCCCTCCTGTGCTCTTCTAACCGCCCTGGTGTCTGGCTGCGCGTAACCAGCAGCCAGGCGATTTGCCTCAACCTCCCACCCCGCCATAAACGTCTCCCCCTTACTCTCACAGATATTGTGGAGCACACAGCAAGCAGTAATAACAGTGGGAATATTGGTTTCGCTGAGGTCTAAGCGAGTCAATAAACTGCGCCAGCGCGCCTTTAAACGTCCAAATGCACATTCTACCACCATTCTGCACTTGCTCAGCCTGTAGTTGAACAGCTCCTGACCACTGTCCAGGCTGCCTGTGTACGGCTTCATGAGCCATGGCATTAAGGGGTAGGCTGGGTCCCCAAGGATACATATAGGCATTTCAACATCCCCAACAGTTATTTTCTGGTCTGGGAATAAAGTCCCTTCCTGCAGCTTTTGAAACAGACCAGAGTTCCTGAAGATGCGAGCATCATGCACCTTTCCCGGCCATCCCACGTTGATGTTGGTGAAACGTCCCTTGTGATCCACCAGAGCTTGCAGCACTATTGAAAAGTACCCCTTGCGGTTTATGTACTCGGCGGCTTGGTGCTCCGGTGCCAAAATAGGGATATGGGTTCCATCTATAGCCCCACCACAGTTAGGGAATCCCATTGCAGCAAAGCCATCCACTATGACCTGCACATTTCCCAGGGTCACTACCCTTGATATCAGCAGATCTTTGATTGCGTGGGCTACTTGCATCACAGCAGCCCCCACAGTAGATTTGCCCACTCCAAATTGATTCCCAACTGACCGGTAGCTGTCTGGCGTTGCAAGCTTCCACAGGGCTATCGCCACTCGCTTCTCAACTGTGAGGGCTGCTCTCATCTTGGTATTCATGCGCTTCAGGACAGGGGAAAGCAAGTCACAAAGTTCCATGAAAGTGCCCTTACGCATGCGAAAGTTTCGTAGCCACTGGGAATCGTCCCAGACCTGCAACACTATGCGGTCCCACCAGTCTGTGCTTGTTTCCCGAGCCCAGAATCGGCGTTCCACAGCATGAACCTGCCCCATTAGCACCATGATGCATGCATTGTCAGGGCCCATGCTTTCAGAGAAATCTGTGTCCATGTCCTGATCACTCACGGGACCGCGCTGACGTCGCCTCCTCGCCCGGTATCGCGTTGCCATGTTTTGGTGCTGCATATACTGCTGAATAATGCGTGTGGTGGTTAATGTGCTCCTAATTGCCAAAGTGAGCTGAGCGGGCTCCATGCTTGCCGTGGTATGGCGTCCGCACAGAAAAAAGGCGCGGAACGATTGTCTGCCGTTGCTCTGACGGAGGGAGGGGCGACTGACGACACGGCTTACAGGGTTGGCTTCAGGGAGCTAAAATCAACAAAGGGGGTGCCTGTACATCAAGGAGTATTTCAGGCAGGACTGCACGGAGGGTTCCAATAAGAAATGGTGCACCTAAGTTATCGTTGTTATTGGAACAAGGAGGTTAGCCTGGCCTCTGATTGATACATGGCTAGATTTACCTCGCTGCACCTTCTCTGTGAGTGACTGCAGTGTGACCTAGAGGAATGAGTCCCCTAGACAGGGGAGGAGGCAAATGAGTACAAAACAAATCTGGTCTATTTCTTGTTTTGACCCACTCCATCTATCTTTTACATCTTTGGCTGGCAGCAGACGGTGCAGAAGGACTGCATGCCATCCACATCTCATGGCTGCTTGGCAGAAGATGGTACAGTACGCCTGCTAGCCATCCCCATCTCTTGCCTGCCTGGCAGAAGATGGTGCAATACGACTGCTAGCAATCCTCATCTCTTGCCTGCCTGGCAGAAGATGGTACAGTACGACTGCTAGCAGTCCGTATCGCCTGCCTGCTCACCATAAGACGGTTCAATAGGACTGACTGCAGGACTAAAGAGAATGACCTGGTCAAGTCACTCCAAATTTAGTCCCTGCGCCCATGTCTGCCCAGGCGCTCCCAGCCGACGCGGCCAGGAGCACCTCGGACACGATGAGGACGACTACCAATCGTATTGCACCGTCTGCTGCCAGAAGGCAAGGGGTTGCTGCTACTGTGCAGCAAAGCCGTACCGCGTCTGCCAGCACCCAGGAGACATAGGGTGACGGTTACCTGAGCGGGCTCCATGCTTGCTGTGGTATGGCGTCTGCACAGGTAACTCAGGAAAAAAGGCGCGAAATGATTGTCTGCCCTTGCTTTCACGGAGGGAGGGAGGGAACGGGGGCCTGACGACACGTACCCAGAACCACCCGCGACAATGTTTTAGCCCCATCAGAGCGCTCCATTGTGACTGCTCTGGACAGCACTCTCAGATGCCCGATTGTTTGCCATTGCTCTGACGCTGGGAGGGGCGCTTACAGGGTTGGCTTCAGGGAGCTAAAATCAACAAAGGGGGTGGCTTTACATCAAGGAGTATTTCAGGCAGGACTTCACAGAGGGTTCCAATAAGAAATGGTGCACCTAAGTTATTGTCCTTATTGGAGCAAGAAGGTTAGCCTGGCCTCTGATTGATACATGGCTAGATTTACCTCGCTGCACCTTGACTGCAGTGTGATCTAGAAGAATGAGTCCCCTAGACAGGGGAGGGGGGGGAAGCAAATGAGTACAAAACAAATCTGGTCTATTTCTTGTTTTGACCCACTCCATCTATCTTTTACATCTTTGGCTGGCAGCAGACGGACTGCATGCCATCCACATCTCATGACTGCTCGGCAGAAGATGGTACAGCACGACTGCTAGCAGTCCGTATCGCCTGCCCGCTCACCATAAGACGGTTCAATAGGACTGACTGCAGGACTAAAGAGAATGACCTGGTCAAGTCACTCCAAATTTAGTCCCTGTGCCCATGTCTGCCCAGGCGCTCCTGATCGACCTCACAGAGGCGACCAGGAGCACCTCAGACATGACGATGACGGCTACCAGTCGTACTGTACCATCTGCTGCCACAAGGCAAGGGGTTGCTGCTACTGTGTAGCAATGCCGTACCGCGTCTGCCAGCACCCAGGAGACATAGGGTGACGGTTACCTGAGCGGGCTCCATGCTTGCCATGGTATGGCGTCTGCACAGGTAACTCAGGAAAAAAGGCGCGAAATGATTGTCTGCCCTTGCTTTCACGGGGGGAGGGAGGGAACGGGAGGCTGACGATATGTACCCAGAACCACCCGCGACAATGTTTTAGCCCCATCAGGCATTGGGATCTCAACCCAGAATTCCAATGGGCAGCGGAGACTGCGGGAACTGTGGGATAGCTACCCACAGTGCAACGCTCCGGAAGTCGACGCTTGCCTCGGTACTGTGGAAGCGCTCCGCCGAGTTAATGCACTTAATGCACTTAGAGCATTTACTGTGGGGACACACACACTCGAATTTATAAAACCGATTTCTAAAAAACCGACTTCTATAAATTCGACCTTATTCCGTAGTGTAGACATACCCATAGTTTCATTTTTACATGCACAATTCTTCCTTTCCATTTTCTACAAATGACTAATTCGAACTAGTTGATCATATTACACATTGGATAATCTTATTCTGATTATGCCACTAATGTCCAGTGTCAAATTCTGATTGGGCACCTATATTTTTGATCGTCACAGCAGACTCTAAAAGCACCATCCACATTTTAGTATGATAGCACCAGAGTTAACCACCAGCTCAGCTCTTTACAAACAGACCTATTTACCTCCCTACCTACATGTTGTCCCAAAACCATAGTATCTGAGACCCAGGTCTTCTAAGTTGCTTAAGCCTAAATTCCACTAATTTAGTATGGCTATACTTCCGTTGTCTACAGCCAGGAAGAGGTGAGCAAAAGTGCAATATCAATACTGTACCCTGGCCTGAAACCTGGCTAGGAGGGATCCAGGATATTGGCAGCTAACAGGGGTAATTGGAAACTGATTTTTCTTTACCAGCTTCTCAGTTGGCTTGCTTCGAAAAGGGAGATTAGAAACCGGACAGTGGCTTATGAGAACATTAGGCTCAAAAGATGGTTTCTTTGGTTTTCAATACATTGGATATGTAAATAAGATGTCCAGAGAAAAAAACAGGTAATAAAACCTCCCATTGCTTATTGTTGTACAGTAATGCAGTTTTACAAACGTAGAAGGCTATGCACTTCCTCACCAAGAATGGAGTGTCTTAATGCCTAGAGTGTTTTTTTAATTCTAGCCTGGTTCTGTTTATATCATACAATTAGAGGCAGGAAGGGTCCATCTAGGTCATGTCCCTTCTCTTTGCTCCTCAGAGCCACTAGTGCAGGAGTTACTCTGCCCTATGGCAAGTGTTAAATCCAGTCTTGCCTGGAATACATCCAATGATGGTGCCTTGATGACTTCCCTTGGGGATTATGGTATTGCTCAGTTGACCTTCTGTTAGGATTCCTTTTACCTTGGATTGTCTTTATTCCTAGCTTCAGGCCATTAGCCTTTGTCTTGTCCCCTTTGACCATGATGAATAATTCTTCCTCTTCCATAACTGCTCCCAGTTTAGATTTATTTAAGTGAAAGGAAACCTTCCAAGATGCTCCAGACACCTAAGGAGCTGTGGTGAGCCTTCTGTCCAGACAAAGAGAAAGGCTGCATTTCAAACTGTCCCCTTGCCCATGTTTCAGAGTAACATGGTCATTATCAGCGCTTTGCAGGCAGTCGGGCCACTTAGCATCCAATTTAGCTTTTCTAATAGTTGAAAACTGCTGAGTGGCCATGAAGTGATTTTGAAAGCAGTAATCAAGCCCAAAGGAGGAAGGGGAGAGATCTGAAGCAGGTCACATAAAATAAAGTCCATGATGCAGTTTGGGTCCACGGTGAATTAAGGAAATTTGCATCCCAGGCCTTCAGGTATTCTAAAGCTCAATCATTGTTGTATGTAAAACTAGGGATTGAGAGCATGTTTTGCTTAATTTACAACTCTCTTGAGCCTCACGAGTTCAAAGCTGGGTGGTGGACTCATTTATTTTTTTCAGTATCACATCCATTCTAGGTTTATCAAAACAGGTGTTTCCTTATTGGCTAAAAACTCACATTTACTTCCTGGTTCACAGTGTAAGCTAAGGCACTTCCTCCTCTTTAATGCTTTCGGAATAATGCCTGAACTGCTATCTCATGAGGTTTTTCAGGCCATAAATTGTCCACTGGCTGGCTGGGAGCAACTGTGTTCAAGTGGTCTTAAGGAAGAGGGAAGACAAAAAAATAGAAAACCTTTTTCCAAACAGAGAGCCAGCTCCTTAGCCCAGTCCTACCACCTTTGCACCACTGCAGCGGCATAAAGCAGCCAGAAGCCTGTCAGACTGTCCCAGCTAAGAAGTCCACTGGTAGTGGGGAACCCTCAGGTAGTTTAGAGGTGGCAGAGCTCAGCTGGCTCTAGATCACCTCTCCCACTCCAGTAGAGGGGGCTTTCCCACAACAGAGGTAGGTGGAGTGCCTGTGGGGGTATGTCTACATTGAAACTGGAATGTAATTCCAAGCTTAGTTAGACGTATCCACATTAGCTCTGATGGAGTTAGGGAGCCAAAAATAGACTGCAGCCACAGGTGCATGAGTGGCTAGTTGTCTGAGATCCTGTCCAAGACCATGGGTACTACTCAGGGTGACTAGCCCCGCCTGCTGCTCATGCCACTGTGGCTATACTTCCATTTTTAACATACTAGCTCTATTAGAGCTAGCCCAGTATGTCTTCTTGAGCTGGAATTTACACCTTCCAGCTCTAGCACACACATGCCACAGTGATTTCCTTGGTCCCGTGGGTAGCCATGCATCACCTAGAGCCATCTTGAAGTTGCTCTAAGTTATATTGGGGACCAGGAAGCTGCAAGGGTCACGTAAAGCCTTTTCTCCCTCTCACAGCTATGCTGAGTGTAAGTTTAAGGAATCTTAAAGTGCTGTGGGATTCATTCAGTATAAATATATCTACAGCTTCCTTTTATTAGTCCTTTTTACTGTGTAAATAATTTTTAAGCAATGGAAGTGTGTGGTAACCCAGTATACATGGAATGTACATAACTTTGGAACTAAAATGACTGACATCCCTCAAGTTTGCCCATTCACAGGGAAGTTGGCTGCTTCCATGAAGTCACGTCAAAGCCATCCACTCTCATAGCAGTATTGCTTATATCAGCATCTCTTTAATAAAATTCAGTTTTGACTTTTATTTACATATCTTGTTTCACTAAATATTTTGGGAATTTCCTTAATTCATCCTGAGATCTTAGGTGAGTATAAGAATTTAAGGTGCTTTAAGGATTTAAAGCAATAGAAGATCATGAACGGTCATAAGCCCTTAATGCAATTTAGTAGCAGTCTTGATGGCCACTAATAAGATATCTTAAAGATTTATGGCACACGTAAGCTATTTAGGTTGCCTCAAATCTAAACTGGTTCACAGCATCTCTAGAATTCTAAATTGATTTATCCTCAAAATGAACTAAGAAATGAGAAAGGGTGTAGTCCATGTGTGCCAAAATTTGATTTTTGTTTAACAATATATATATATGTAGGGATGTTTTAATCAATGTTTATCAAACTAGGACCCTGATCCCAGAATCTCATCCCTGGAAGCAGCCCCTACCTGTGTTTTTTCTGGAGCCTTCCTTCCCAACTTCAGTGGGATTCTGCATAGGAGCAAGAATCTGCCCACAGGGATTGGACTGCAGGATCAGGGTTCTGGCTTGTATTTTCTTCCTCAGCGAGGAAGCCAACATGGAAGCCAAACTTTAGCAATACTCGAGGTTGGTGACCACAAAAATTTCAGTCAGATCATATGGAAAGAGAGCAGTTTTCCCTGCATATGCATAACTTAAATACAACTGAAGTAATTTTGAGCCACTAGTCCTCAAAAAAATAAATCATCTTTGGGGTGGGACTAAGACTGGACAATATAAAGGAATTTGTCTGAGAAAGTTAAGAGCAACTGAAGTGGCCACTCAGAGTGGACGCCAGAATTCAACATAGCTCATTACTGTGACTGATGTAAGAATACCATGTAAAGGGAATTTAGAGGGGGAAAAACATAGTCCAAAAGGAGACCCAAATTGGAGATGTTCTGTATGCTCATGAGCAATGGGACACTGATCGCTGTGCAGTTATAAGCATGAAAACTTGCCCCAGATGATACTGTACATTATGTGTATAATGGCTGGGACAGATAGGCCCAATTCTGCAAACATGCATTTGCTTAACTTTATATGTATGAATAGGCTCATTGAATTCAATGGATCCTCTCATGTGGATATGCTTAAGCATGTGAGTCAGTGTTTACAGGAACAGGATCCAAAGTTGATGTAAAATTTTTTTCTCACATACATGTGAAATATCTTTCATCTGTACAGACACTAATTCTAAGTTTTCACATTTGCAGTTGAATGCACATAAATCCTTAATTTCATGGTTAGGTGGTAACCTTTCAAATACCAGCTGTATAATTTCTAGGCAAGGGTCTTCCAACTACTTCTAAAGTTGATTCAGATGTGGGTCAACTAGAGCTTTTAATTTTTAAGGTATCAAAGTATCAAAAGCCTAAAGTGCATATTTATATGTGTGTGAGTGTGTATTCTGTGTTACATCCTCTCTTCTACTCCTCTGTCTACTATAGTTCAGTTATAACTGAGCCAATGAATAGTAGTAACTAAAGGGCACAGAGATATTTCCACAATGCACTACTACTGTCCTAACTATGTTTGGCATTTTACTTCTCAGTGACAGTGAGATGATTTAGGAAGGGGTGGGAACCCCATCACGTGTGACTTCTGCAACTCAACTGAAAAAATCCTCAAAAATATATGAGTGGGACCAGATACTGTCATTGTCCTTTTCCATCTTTACATTCTTTCAGTGATTATAAGGTTTATTCTGCTAAAAAGTAAAGCAAAATGCTAATTAAAGAAAAGGTTCTTGTGAGATCACTTTTTATTTAAGTTCATTAAATCAACATCTTGTTTTTCCTCTTGCGTGATTGTCAGCTCTGACATAATGGTAGTTACCTGGTAACTGGACATTAAAAGGGAGATTTATTTGTATTACAAAACAAAATCCACACAAAAATAATATCACTACCTCTGGGTTTCCCTGTGTGTCCTGTTCTCTCCATTTCCATCCAACAGATTGTAAGCACTTCAGGGCTGAGATTTCCTTCATTCAGAGTCTCACACAGTGCCAAAACATCTATGTATTCTGAGGAATTTTCAGTAGAACGCACCCCTGTAGTATCTAAGCATTAACTATGTCAGTGTTTAATACACAATAACAACAATGGACTAGTCCTAATGATCCTATAATTACAAAGAAAAAAAAGCTTACACTTTCCCTCAGTTAAATCAATAAACACTCAATTATCCCTTTGCCTAAAATCCCATTGCTATGGATATGCTTTCCCTCCACACATAAAATAATTCCAGCATTTTACATTATTGCTCCAACATTCTTTTATTATTGAGCCTATATAGGTATAATAATTATACATGTTATGTAATGTATAATAGTTCTTTGTACCTTCCAACCCAGGAATCCAAAGAACTTTACAAACATTAGTTAATATAGTCAAACAACACCCTATGATGTAGGTAAATATTGCTATCCTTGGTTGTCAGCTGGGGAAACTGAGGCAAGGAGGGATTAAGGCTGACTCCTACTCCCATTGCTTTAGATGAGAACTGAATCAGACCCTATGTAACTTGTTCCAGTCACCATAGGAAGTCTGGCAAATCCAGGGATGCCAGCCAAGCCTCTTGAGTTCCATTCCTGGGTCTTTGCCACCAGGCTATTTTCCCTTTCACAATATTGTTCATTTAGACACATTACTATTATTTTCATGATAATATTTGTTGATATCAAAATCTAGGACTTTTTTTGACTATGAATGATGTAATAATTGACACGACTCATGATGTAATAGAATTACACTGGTTTGTGGGAACGCTTGATTGTTCTTGCTATTTCATAAAAGGAACAGTGATGCTAGTTTTGTGTTGTATCAGAGTTGTTGATTTTTTTCATTTAAATTTACCTATTTGAATAGTTTGAGTGCAAAGTGAACACAGGGCATGTGCTTTGTGTAAAATCATAGCAACCATCTTCTGAGAGAAGCACTGGTTGGTGTAGGTGGTGTTAGAACTACCTGCAAAGTTCAGTTGATCCTTCTAAACTTCAAGGGGAAAATCCGTTGTCAGAGAAAAATAAAGAGGGTAAGTATATTCAGCATAAGAAAAAATCTTATCAGCTCCCTGTATGGTTTAGAAAGATTAGTGAAGCTGAACATATTGTATGATAGTCTAAGACAACATTGTCAGTTCTCAGAGCTGGCTTTGTTTATTACTTTGATTAGCCATCACTCAGTTTAAGGACATGGGGAGATCTTTGGAGAGAAATGATTTCCCTAAGGAGTGGCCAGGAAAGTACAACTTTCTTAACAGAAAGAACCCACCAACCAGACTATTTTATAAGCAAATGTGCCAAATCAAGGTCGTCCAGAAACTGCACTTGGACACTACCTGGGGATAATTAAAGTTGCAGAATGGAGAAGCAGTTGAAATATACGCCAGAAAAGTTAGCATTGTATCTTGTTTATCCACATGGTAGGAAGAACTGACAATCACATTGGGCTAGGTTGTACCTATGTGAGGCAATGCAATGCTGCAGTGCCCAAGGGTAAACAAACATAGATGCATAATCCCTCCCTGAGCTTACTGGTGCTCACAGAAGGGTACACTGGACATGCCTCTTCCCCATCCCTCCACCCACATTAGGATTTATGCAGGGCGTGGCCCACGTGTTCCCCTGATCATAAGGTCTGTAATTGTAGCTAAACATTTCCATGGGCTGTGGAAGATGGGGGAGTCTCCTGGAGTCCTGTGCACAGGCCATTCACATTCTGGCCCATCCTGTAGATCAATTGTTCTCAACCTTTTTTAAAGGATGTAATGCTTCTTAAGACAGAGACCCTGATCTGAGTCAACCCTCTTTTCAATTTGGTTCCTAATTTATCATTTGGAATTAAATTGCAAAAACATATATATGCTAGACACTGTTTTATGTTCCACTGGTGAAGAAGTCATCAAAAAGCTCCATCAGGCTCAAAATTTGACCTATTAAGGGAGTGATTTGGTTGAAATAAAATGTGATGTTTAGCTTCAAGAAGAAATTGGAGAGGGCGAAATTAGATTTAGCTACATGGAACTTAACAATCAGTTGGGTAAATGCTAACATGGCTGCTTCATCAAATGTTAAAACTCTCTGTTGAAACAGTATTAACACAGCAGGATTGCGAAGAGCTGGGGTAAATAACGACTCAGAGCAAATAGTCCACAGCAGGAACAAGGGCTGTTTCACCTTATTGTGTTCACTAACTGCCCTCAGATATGTGCAGCATTAAGCCTAACATCATCATGATTACCTCTGATCTTTCTAACACTTCCTGTGGCAAGAGTGAATAGAAAAAAGTGGTCTGAGACATGCTATGTAATATATTATTAGGTTTGATTAGTACTGCAGTAGTGCTCAGCCATCCCAATCAGGATCTGGCGCCATTGTGCTAGGCAATGTACTAACACATAGGAAGACACGGTCCCAGCCTGAAGGCACTGACAATCTAAGAAGATAAGGAACAAATGGAGGATGAGGTGAGGGGGAAAATCAAATATTACTATTATTTATAAAAAGAAAAGAAGTACTTGTGGCACCTTAGAGACTAACCAATTTATTTGAGCATAAGCTTTCGTGAGCTACAGCTGCTTATGCTCAAATAAATTGGTTAGTCGCTAAGGTGCCACAAGTACTCCTTTTCTTTTTGCGAATACAGACTAACACGGCTGTTACTCTGAAAACTATTATTTATATGGCAGTTAGCCTAGGACTCCCAGTCATGGACCAGGACCCTGTGGTGCTAGGTGCTGTACAAACACAGAACAAAAAAGTTTACAACACTGACGTTTTAAATACTGACATGGCATACTTTGTGAAAATAATGAATAAAAGAAAACACCTCAGTTGTTCCTGACTCCCCTTCAACCTATCCCATCTTGTAGGCATCATGGAAGAGCTGTGTTTTGTGGCAAGATTAGAAAGAGGAAAGGGTAGTGGCTCAGATCTATCTTACATATCTATGTTAGGCTTTTATAATGCCACCCTTCACCATAGTACTTAAACATTTTCCATGTAAAATCAATCACAATAACAAGTCCCTAAGGGACTCAGGGAATCTCTGGCACTTCTCTGAATGTGGGGGTGCACTTGCATTTAACCCTATGCCATGCCCTGTTTCAATGGACTGATCACTCACTGAAGCAGCAAATAAATGACATACTTCTTCAGCTCAAGAGTCTGTCTGTGCACCCGTGCGTTCTGGGTAGTGGGGAAAAGAACACTGGAATAGTAGGCTGAATAAGATAATAACTAAGTGAGAACATTTTCTCCACCAAATGTGCCACCTAGCCTCCAAACTCTTAGTATGCAGCCAAGACCCAGTGAAAACGGGAATCCAACCACACTCACTTTGATAATTACTGCAGTGAGAGGGGAATAAATCAGATTTTTCCCAGTTAATGCAAAATCAGAATGTTTCTCAAATCCCTTCACGCTATCTGCAGCATACATGGTAATGGAGACGTTTGATTTTTGGGCATAAATTAGCACAATATCTCTACAGAGGGAGCCTAAATGATGATTGTTCACTAGTTGGAGCCTGCTGGCTTCTGGGAAAGTGGAAATGCAATGTCAAATGGCTCAATTTTCCAGGTGAACAACAGGAGCCATGCCTATATGAAACAAAGCTGGCTAAAATCTGAGGTGTAGCAAAGATTTGTGCCCAAGGTTACAGAGTAGAGGCAGTAAGCAGGAGATAGAAGCTGATGGAGGAGTTCAAAGTTTGCACTTGTGGAGTAAACTGATGAGAGAAAAGGGTGGTATATAGGGAAGTAAGAATAAGAGGTGCTTGGGAGTTTGACAGGCTGTGGGAGGTAGAAAGAGTTATAAGAAACAGCTATGGGAATTTAGGACTCCATCTAGAAGAGCAGTGGTCATGACAGAAGATCCTGAGCGGGCTGAAAAGAGATGAAGGAGGATGACTATGAGCAGATTTTTGAGCATGTAAGGAAAAAGACAGCATCTCTATATTTTGATCCTGGGCCATATATAGACTTGCTCAGGCTAGTATGAATCTGGATAACCTGTGTTTCAAAATCACAAGCAATCCTGTTAACACAATAATCTAAATTCCTTGTTGAGGGGGGCACCGCAGCTCTATGAGGAATTACAGGACTGTGAGCGTGATGAGTGGGGGGAATTATGGGATGTTGGACATAACGAGGGATTTGGCGATGAAGCTTCAGTAGCATTCCATCACATTTCCCTCCCTCCCCACTTTGGTCCCTGAGAATAATCAGCAGCATCAGTGCAGAGCCAAAACCAGGGACAGGGGCAGGAATGGGTAAAGGAACTACTGTTTACCCCACCAATATCACTAGCTCTCCCCCCTTTGCTGTTTCTTCATCTCCCTTATTTCCTCAGATCAGGTTTCCCCTCTTTTTTCTGCCTTGTCCCACCTCCCATCTTCTTTGTTCTCACCACCCACTTTTTTTCTTTCAGCAAAAGAACTTGTTTCCTTTAAAGCTGACACACTCCACACGACTCTACTGCTAGCCTGTTGTGCTGTTCCTTCGTTACACAGCATCTGCACTGTCCCCGTAGGATTTATTGTCAGCAATTGACGGGAGATGCTGCTTCTGATGGTGCACATGAAAAGGCAGGCAAAGCTGGAGAGAGGTTGTTAGAAAACTGCCGTTCCTTTCTGCTGGTGGGAGGACATTTCTCCTCAGTGCCTATGTGACAATATGGTGCTGTCACTTATGGCATGTACTTCAACGCTGGTACCCCAGTGGTTTCCCCCTGCCCTGCAGTCTTTGGCTCTTCTTCTGTCCACAGCTGTCCTTCTGGGCTGATGATGCATTGGCATAACTTTGGCACACACCTGTCATGCTGACAGCTACAGAACTGCTGCAGGAACATTGCTAGATTAGAATCACACTGTTGTTGACACTGACTGAGGGACCTAATTGTAATTATAGCTGTTGTGCACTTACCAGTAGCTGCTTCTTCATGGCTTTTGTTCAGTCAAGCATGGGAAGGAAAGAAGTCAGTACCTACCGACATACTCAAACTTACTAGAAGTCTATTGCTATACAGCAAAACTGGTACTGTTGTGAGCCATATTCTACCCTGCTTCTGAATGACTCATGGAATAGCTGACATCCTCCTCCTCTTCTCCTTCCAGGCACAGGCCACTCACAAACACACTGCAGCAGCAGGATTTTGCTGATTAAGACACAGGATGTATATATCTCCATAGATCAGCTAGGGGAGACAGCAACTGTAACTACAAAAGCAGCAGCAGCAAAAAGCAATTTTAGTCCTCTCTTCATGACATCAATGGAACGTATTACATTGAATTTTTTCTACACATTCATCTTTAAAAGTTTCCACTTGAAATGTTTAAAAAAATGCCACGTGTGCAGAATCTCCTGAGTTATCAGTAGCCCGCTAAGATCTTTCCACACTCAATGCAACCCTGATTGCTTATGCTTTGGTAGGGTTTCTGATATGTCCCATATCCCACTTACTGTTAGCAACTGAAGAAGACTGACTATGAGGAATCTCTTTCCAGGATTTCTGAAAGGGATAAGTCTAGGAAGGAATAGGATTCTCACAGTATTAGGTTTTAACCTCTACTGTAGGAGGTCTAGCCAAGTGGCTTGTGACACTTGTAATGCTTGCTTCTCAATTAGTTATTAATTTTCTTTCTACCAGTGGATAACTCTGGATGTCCCTATGGCCACTGGAAAAGCAAGGAGTAGAGCTACTAGTGACCCCAATAAACTTGCTAATTTCCTTTTCTGTCAGGAGTTAAGACATCGTCTCTTGACACTTGTTTGTTATGGATTCCCTTTGTGCCCATTTACATTTTTTTGGTTAATTTTAGAGCTATGACACCCAGAGCAAAGCCCAGAAAGCTTAAACTGAGAAACTTGATTATTATGTATTTACCACAATCCTCAAGAGCTTTAACAAATGTACTGTGGCTTGATACATAGCCTTGGGTGCCCTTCTGACTCTGCTGCAGTGAAATTGTCCTTTAAGTAGATAAGCCTTTTTACTCTCAGATTTTAGGAAAAGAACGACTGGTCTAACAGCCATGGTAAAAAGCCTTTGGCCAAAGCAGAGGCCAAGGACCATAACCTTCCATTGGAAAAATGTTCCCTTTTCTGGGGAATCCTAGCAATTTTTGGTAGTTTGAATGTGTGGGAATGGTAAGTTAAGGCTGGTTTAGGCCTATTCTACACTAGAAAAGTTTTGCTGGCATAGCAATATAAGCAAATCCTCCTAGTATAGATACAGTTTACACTGGCAAAAGAATGTTTTTGCCAGTATAGATTATACCAATTCCCTGAATAAAATAAGCATTTTTATGCTGGTATGACTTCATCTACACTAATGCTTTTGCTGGTAAAACATGTAATTAAAAACTCCCCAGTCCTCTAACTGATATTGCTATACTGACAAAAATTTCTCTTGTATACTCGGCCTCAAGTCTGTTTTTGCCAGGAATGCCCTCATTTTACAGTTGTTAATGTCTTTTAATCCATGCACATAGAAAGACTGGGCCTTCAGGGAAAAAATAAAAGAAAAAGAGGTTTCTGTGTTGCTGACTCTCATGATTTTTTAGTGAGTCTCACAATATTTAGGGTTTTCCTTAAAGCCCAGCTCCTGGAATTATCTGATAATATGAGAATCTTGGCTTTCATTTTTTTAAAAAAAATATCTTACAGCCCTTGTGATCGTGGAGAAAAGCTTGAAAATGTGACCTGACTATAATCTTAAGGCTCAGAAAATACAAGGCAAAGAAAAAGAACTCAACATTTATTCTTTTTTTAAAAAGCTCATTTGGTGGGGCAGCGGGGAAGGGCTGACATGATTTTGGAGCACTTGGGGTTGGCAATACTTAGGCTTGGGATTTACAATGAGACCATACCTCCTCAGAAGATGTGGCTTATCCATCCCCTTGAAATATTTTCAATTTGTACTACTTCCAAAGCTTCTCATTCTTGGCCTTACTCAATTACTGAATTTCTCATATATAGACTTAGTTTACTGTATTATATTGAGGTTTTCCAGTTAAAAAGAGAGGCCCAATTTTTCAGAAGTGACAAGTGATTTTTGATGTGTCACATACTTATTAGTATTTTAACTGTTGTCGTTACACAGGAAAGATAAAGTAGGAGATGCACTTTCCCCTGGGAAACTCATGTTACATGAAATACACATTTTGACTTGTCCTAACTGACCACTGGGTGTCACTGTTGTTCCACAGAACTATAGCTGTAAATTATATTAGACATGCAGGGTTTTATTATAGCAACCCATGGCCTATGTGCAGTATAGCATTAGCATACTTTACAGGATGCTATTGCATTAAGTAGGCCTGAAAAGTCAAGTACATGAAAAAGCTCCATGTAGATGTTGTGAGTGTCATATTTTACAAGAGTGGGTGAGGTAATATCTTTTATTGGACCAATTTCTGTTGGTGAGAGAGACAAGCTTTTAAGCCAGACAGAGCTCTTCTTCAGGTCTGGGAAAGGATCTCCCAGCATCACAGCAAAATGCAAGGTGGAACAGATTGCTTAGCATAAGCAGTTAACACATATTATAAGGGACCACTCAAGGTAGAGTGGCCTAACACCTTTGCAGTCACAGGACAAAAAGAGGGGGCTGGTAGGTTACTGATTGTTGTAATAAGCCATCAATCCAGTGTCTCTGTTCAGTTCATGATTTTTGGCACATAGCAGAGTAATTAATTTAAGCTCCCAGGCTTGTCTTTTGAAAGTGTTGTGCAGGTTTCCTTTGAGGATGAGGACTGATAGGTCAGATTTACAGTGATCACTTTGTGAAAAGTGTTCACCCACAGGTGATAGGGTGTTTTTGTCTTTTATAATTTTCCTGTTAGAAGAAAAGGAGGACTTGAGGCACCTTAGAAACTAACAAATTATTGTCTGGTTTCACACACATAGCACACTGGATAATATATACCACATGTTGTGATAGGCATGTGTAGGATCCATGGATCTAGAAAGGGGTGTTGTGGGGGATGTTGATCATTGTAGCAGTGGGCATATGTCTGCAGTTGCTCTGCCAGGGTCTGGTTGGTGTGTCCTAGTCTGTGGGGAACTTACTTCTGATGATGAGCTTGGGGGATTGTTTGAAGGCCAGAAGTGGGGGTTCAGGAAAGATTTCCTTCATGATGGGGTCCCCATTGAGTATGGATTGTAGTTAGATGATACCCCATATGGGTTCCAGCGTGGGGAGGTAGGTAACAATAGGGATGTGCAGTCAGAGAGGGCTTTATTTCTGTTTTGAAACAGGATCTCTTGGGGTATTTGGGTGGTCCATTCCATGATGTGATCTACTTCTCTGGTGGAGTGTCCTTGTTTGGTGAAGGGAGTTCTATGTGTTTTAAGGTGTATATTCCAGAGCAGGTATTTCTTCTCAGAGCACATTCTGTGGTATCCGAGTGCCTGGCTGTAGATAACAGATTTCTTGGTGTGTTTGGGGTGATGGGGTTACTGGATCTATGAAGGTAGGCGTGGTAATCTGTGGGTTGCTGAAGAAGAGCTCTGTGTGGCTTGAAAGCGTGTCTCTCTCACCAACAGAAGTTGGTCCAATAAAAGACATTACCTCACCCACCTTTGTCTCTCTAATATACTGGGACCAACATGACTACTACTACACTGCATATTTTACAAGTGAAAGACATCTTTTGATATTGTGCCCACAACGCTGCAATATTGAGGGCACGGCTGTTTCTTTATTTTCTGAGAACTTTTTTTAAAAACACAGAATCATAGATATGTATGGTTGGAAGGGACCTTGAGAGAAAGGAAGACAAAGTTTTGCCTGTGTATGGGAAGGTAAATTTGTGCTGGGAATTGGTTCAGCTGAGCCATGCAGGTATTTGGCATCCAACCTGCACAATTTAAACCGACAAAAATAGCTCAGGATCTAGGGTCCAGACCTTTGGCCCAGACTGAGTCCCATCTGTGGCACTCTAAGGACGTGTAAAGCTTCCCTAAAGGGACAGCTGGGTATTCTCACTATGTAGCCAACTTCACATCACTTAATTCCTCCCTGCTGGGTGCTGGGGACGAAAAGGGACTCTGCCCATAGCACAATGAGCTCCAGTAATGCTGGACCAGTGGAGAAGGTCATCAGCTGGTTCAAGTTCAAGCAGCCCAGTGGCTATTCTAATTTCCTCTGGGCCCAACCAGCCCCAGGATGGAGGAAGCGGAAAGATGGCTTAGACCCATCTTGGTCTCTTTTACCACCACCCACATCACCTGTGCTTCACATGAGTTTTGTGCAAATGAGGATCAATTTCTAACTCTGAGAATCCCAAAAAATGTTTTCAGGCTTTAGGACTGTGTAGCTTTAGTGAAAGTTTTTTCACTTCTAGTTACCAATATGTTTTTATGCTAATGCAATAGGGACTGCAAGATTTGGCTTCACATGGATTTTCATGCCCTTCACAATGCATAAAAGGGGTGTCTGTTGTATATCCACTAAACTTAATTATCCAGTTGATGCAGAAACTTCCAGAAGTGTTGCCTAGCAAAAAAGAGGATAGTTAAAATACTGACAAACATTTTCATAAAAGCAGAACTAAAACCTGACTCTTTAGGAAAATCACAGAATTATTCCACATCTGAAAAACAAACAAACAAACATTGATCAAAATAATGTCAGCTTGTCTAGGAAAGTGGCTAAAAGTTATCCTATTCTCAGGAGATAGTCATTCTACCTTCTGTGTATAGTCCTACACTTCCCTTTTCTCCTGTATTCTGGCTCTGATTCAGCAAGGTACTTAAACACATGGTTAATTTTAAGCAAACTGAATGAAATTCCTTTGAGTTCTTGCAAAAGAGAAGAGAGACTTCCCCTGAATGTCAGTAATACTTTGAAATGACCTTGATTGTACTTGTACAGTAGCTATATTAAGGAGGGAGAAGAGGGGGCCATGGTAGTGTGAGGAGTCAAAAATAGGAATAAATGGATGAAACTGGCTAAAAGAAAATTAATTTGTGATATCAGAAATTAATTTTTACAGTATCAAGATTTAGAATGCTGGCTGGTACCTTCAGGGGTGCTGGGGGAGCACTCGGAGGAGTGGGTCTTGCCTGGCTGGCTCATGGTGCCATCCGCACAAGAAGCAGGTCTGGGTGAGAGTAGGCCACTGCACACTGGCAAGATGGTGCTGGAGCTGCACAGGCAACATCTTATAAAAAGGTACAGCAAGTGCCACTCCTCCAGATGCTCCTCCTCGCACCCCTGAAGGTACCACGGTTTTCACAAGCATGATGTGTCCAGGCACGGCTGCTCAAATGACACCAGCTACTGCCTGCAATATACAGGAGGTCAGACTGATAATCTAATGGTTCTTTCTGACATTATAGTCTATGAATCCCTTCCCAATGTACCACTGTCTCTGGGCCAATGACTTTTCCACTGTGGATAAATACTTAAACAGTCATTGGGAGAGAGACAGAGAAAATGACTCTGTAGCCCAGTGGTTAGGGCACCCACCATTGAGGCTGAAACATAGGCACCTAGGGAACTTTTATTCTGAAAATGTATGGGGTGAATGAGATTAGGTACCTACAGGGTCTAGTGGGAGTTTTGGGTGTCGAAGTGGAGCCAAAACTGGGACTTAGGTGCCTAAACTTCAGATCCAGGTACCTAAATCTGGGGTTTAGGCACCTAAATACCTTTGTGGATGTGGGTCTTTGTGTCTCAGTTCCCCACATGTAAAGTTTTCCCCTCCCTTGTCTATTTAGAATGTAAACTCTTTGGGAATGTGTCTTACTCTGCTTTATAGTGGTTAGTCCACTGGGGTCCCTTTCTTAGTTGGAGCCTATAAGTGGGACCATAATAACAATAACAATGAAAGGCTAGAAAAATTTACTTTCTCTTTTTAAATATGAGTCTAAGGGCCATATGTTCAAAACCGTCTCCAAATTTACATGCTCAAAATTGTGCATCTTTTTAATCCATAAAAACTCAGATTTAACCACACATGTGACATTTGTAATACCTAACTGGAGTGTGCAAGTGACATTTGTGTGCAGAAAATATGATTTTTTTTCACCAAAAATCTTGGATCTGCAGATTTGGGCACGCATGGTTAAGAGCCCAAATTGAGAGTACTTTGAAAATTTAGATAAATACTGTCAGGATTAAATTGAGACACCAATGAGCAAGTGTGAAGAAATGCAAAATAAAGGCTGATCTTATCCCCTCAGCTCTAGCCTTTTTTTAAAGTCAATATGTCTGAACAAAAATATCACGGCCCCTGCAAGACACACGCTAAAGTTCATTGCTCAGTAACTTTGCATGTTCTTGTTCCACTCCACGCCCCCACATCTATTCATAGTGTATTTTGATTGCAAGTTATTTGAGACAGGGACCTTGTCTTCTTGCTGTCTGTGTAGATGTTTACAGTAGCACAGTGTTTGTGCCAAGTGCACAATATGCTTTCCTTAATTCATACCACTGAAAATCCAAAAGTACAAAACCTATTTACACATAAATATATACACCTCAGTATTTACCTGACAGACCAATTAGTGAAAAATTGGGTTAAAATAGTCACTGTTAGGCAAGGACCTTCCATGCCAAACCTCAGCCCTCAGTGCATTAAAATGGCTGAGTGCAGATGCTAACATAACCTTAACTGTAGTGCATGAACACACCACTGTAATAATTCATTTAGAATGATGACACCTGAGACCTAATTTAAAAGTCCTGGATGAATACTGTTCTCACATTCAAACCCCAAGGCTGCTGCAAACATACCTAAGAAATCCTAAGAACTATAGTGAGCCTAATTGAATTGGACTTAAATGGACCATTGAGGTGGCCTCACAGAGCTCCGGGGAATTTATATTGTCTATACTGTATCAGAATCACAGCTTGAACTGAATAACTGGTTACATTCAATCATGTTACTGTAACTCAAGCTTGAGGTAAAGGGAAAACCTTTTGCTGTCAGCAAGGCTGTACAGAAAACAATTTCAAATCACTTTAAACCCAGTTGGCAACTGCTTTGCCAATTATGGAGTCCTTTGGGAAAGGTACGTGCTAGGGCTCAGGACTAAATGATTTATGTCAAGCGCCCTAGTCCCCTGAGGCATATGCAAGAGCCTGCAGAGGAGGTGCTTGTGGCTAATTATTTCTCTGAAGAATACTTGAGCAAGGTAATTTGTGCTTGCAGATGAGTTGCACTGCACACTGAATAGAAGACAAGCAAAGCAGAGACTTTAGTGATATAGCTTACAGACAGATAAAAGAGAAATGAATGGGCTCATCAATCCTCGATCTCGCGTGCAAAAATATAAAGAGCAAACTCGCAACATTGTGCTGAAAGGAGAACTCCAGAGGCATGTAAAACGGATTCTGATCACAACATCTAATTACAGAGAGGAGTGTATCTTTTAAGAGTGTGACAAAGGCTCCCTCTCCCTCAGTGTAAATCCAGTCACTTCAGGGGAGTAATGGTGGTGTAAATCTCAAGTAAATGAAGCAGATATTAGCAAAATATGTTTCTGGATTCCACATCGACACTCCTGTTTGTGTATCCCCTCCACACACTTTTGCTGTATTTGCTCCTGTTTTCTGAAATCTCTTCCCAGGTTTATTACTGAGACCCTGTTATAATCGATGAAGCCACAGAGCTTCTGGAACATACATTTGGTTTAAGAATGGCAAGCTACAAACAAGGAAGTGTAACTTCCATTGCTTTTAGTACAACCTCTGCCTACCCTTCCACTCTGAATTACTCCTTGGAAAGGGAAGAGCTACCTTTTCTAGTTAGATATGTTTGTAGGGTAAATCTCATTACCCCTCATGAATGACTTTAGTCTAACTTCCCTCCTGATGCAAACTTCCCCCAAAATTTGAGGCTGTTCAGATCTAAGGGTTTGGTCAATCCCATTAGAAAGAGGGGCCAATTTCTAAATTGTCTCACAGCTTGGGTGTGTTAGGGGCAAGGGTTTTTGATTGGGTCCAGCTGTAATTGAAACACTTGTTGGAAGCCTGTATTGGCAGAACACTGTGGCCTGGATTCTCAGCTTGTGTAAATCCACATAATGCTATTGAAATCTATACAGCTATTCTAATTTACACCAGCTGAGGATATGACTCTCTGTGACTTTAGGAGTAGTAGGAGCGAGCATTTGAGAGACATTTATAATTGTTATTTCTGGTAAGGATTTAGCACAAACACTGCCTGCAAAATCAGATCTGACCCTGAAACAGTCAGTCACAACTGCACACCACTCAGACATTATTAGATGTTATATAAGCAGTCAGACCTGCAAAGCACTCAAGAAAGTTCCACTCAAATATCCCCAACCCATAAACAGCACAGACAAATCAAACACATATAGCCAAACTGAGGGTGTGCCTAGAAGAGCAGGTTATGCACAAACAACAGTTGTGACTTCACAGGGAGGAGGAATGTGCAGCCAGGAACACAAAATGCAGAAAAAGTCATCAGATGGGTCATTCTGCAACAACCTGGAACAAAAACGATTATAGCAGCATTCATTCCCCCTCCCCCCGTCGGTTCAATCATTCATGACAATAATATGGCTGAAGTACGAGGGTAAGGGATGACTTTGTTACCTCATGGTAAACTGATCAACTTTGAAACAGAAACAAGACCAAACATATCCATTTGTCCATGACATCCAGGCATTTATACCGTATTCATGCAACAATCTTTATAACTCATTTAAACTGGAATCCGTTAATGTTAACCTGGTTAGCTCAAAAGGAAAACTGGACTGCAAGGGGCAATTGACTGCTGAGAGAATACACAGTGTAGAGCAGGGGTGGGCAATCTTTTTGGCCAGAGGGCCACATCGGGGTTGCAAAACGATATGGAGGGCCAGGTAGGGAAGGCTGTGTCTCCCCAAACAGCCTGGCGCCCACCCCCTATCTGCCCCCTCCCACTTCCTGCCCCCTGACTGCTCCCTCAGAACCCCCAACCCATCCAACGCCCCCTGCTCCTTGTCCCCTAACCACCCCCCAGGACCCCACCCCCTGTCCAACCTCCCCTGCTCCCCATTCCCTGACCGCCCCCCCAGAACCTCTGCCCCATCCAATCGCCCCCTGCTCCCTGACTGCCCCCTAAGACCCCCTGCTCCCCACCCCCTTACCATGCCGGAGCAGCCCCGCCACCACGCTGCCCCGCAGGAGTGGCTGGCCAGGGCGCTGGCAGCACAGCGTGCTGAGGCTGCAGGGGAGGGGGAACAGCAGAGGAGGGGCCGGGGACTAGCCTCCCTGGCCGGGAGCTTAGGGACTGGGCAGGACGGTCCCGCAGACCGGAAGTGGCCCACGGGCTGTAGTTTGCCCACCTCTGGTGTAGAGGTAATAGGAGAAGGAATGACTCTTTAGCAAGCCTGTTCTGGACTCCAGAGCACAGAAATTGGGAACGGTAGCAGGAACTACAAAAGACTAATGGAGTCTTGCAATAGAAGGCTCTGTAGCCCCATAGATCAGTGGTTCTCAACAAGGGGTCCAGGGCCCCCCGGGAAGGCCTTGAGCAGGTTTCAGGGGGGCTGCCAGGCAGGGGCAGCATTAGACTCACTGGGGCCCAGGGTAGAAAGTTGAAGCCCCATTGTCTGAGCAATGTAGCTTCGTGGAGGCCCCTGTGTCTTGGGGCCCCAGGTAACTGCCCTGCTTGCTACCCCCTAACACAGGCCTTGGCTTTTATGTGAAGAAAAACAGTTATTGTGGCACAGGTGGGCCATGGAGTTTTTATAACCCGTTGGGGGGGGGGTGGGTTTCAGAAAGAAAAAAGGTTGAGAACCCCTCCCATACTTACTATGGAAGGAGGCAATACATCCTCAAGGACATGTATGACATGAGGCAGCTTTTATTTGTAGACTCTACCCCTAGGACTTCCCTTAGGAGCGGACATGTCTGAAGAGCCTAGTTTAAAGGCAGCTAGCTGGAATGTGCTCGCTGAGCAAAGTAGGACAAGGAGCATGCAGACTCAGCAGTTTAGTGGAAAAAGTTTTTTCTCATTATTTGTATTTGTCATTGTGCTGATCCCCTCCTCACTGATTCTTTTCAGGTATGCCCATCATCCGGCACTACATCAGAAACAAACCCCTGTCACAGCAGCTCTAGGCTAATTCTTCCCTCTCTCTTCTGCTGAGAAAACCCCTGTTCTCTGTCACAGTCCACATCCTCCTCCTTTTTCTTTCAAAGCAGAAAACTTCTTCAATGCTTTCCACCTCCCTGCCTTAAAGGAAATTTATACCTGTAGTTTGAAAATCTAAGTATTTTTGTTTTGTTTTTTTTATTCTTCCCAATCCCTTTTTATCCTCTTTCCCTTTGCATGTCTGCATCTTGCTGATCACAGGGTCAAACAGATTGGAAACACATGTGCCAGCAAAGTGAATTTACCTTTGACCTCTAGCTATTCCTCCATGGGAACATTTAATTTTCTCTGATCAAAAGTATTTTTTTTTAAGTGGAATGCTCTCTGCCTGGGGCAAATTGCATGGAAGAACATCAGATGGGGTTTTATTTCCCTACTTTGTAGAAAAGTATATTCATTTTTGCTTTACATCTGGAATTTTTTAAACACAACCCTGGGATTTTCTCTTTATCTGCAGCACTAACTGTGGCTCCCGTGCAAAATCAAAATCAAATCAAAGGAGCCAAGTGTTGAGCTTGATTGAACTGGTATTAAACACAAAGCTTGACCAATGATTGGGAGGTGGAAAAGTTTTCAACATCCCAGGTCCACCTACTTCTGCTTCTGTTAGGAAATTAAATGGACTATATAATTGTCCCTCCAAAATGTTACAAGTATGGATCACATGACGTCTGTCTAAAAAATTGTTTGTAAAGCACTTTGGGATCCGTATGG
Organism: Caretta caretta; assembly: GCF_965140235.1. NCBI lineage: Eukaryota > Metazoa > Chordata > Testudines > Cheloniidae > Caretta > Caretta caretta. The sequence goes on along the minus strand of NC_134207.1, from coordinate 81,353,755 downwards.
TAAAGTTGATGTACGCTTTTCATTATTATTACTATTAGCAAAACTGCAGCTATAGTTCTTTACCTTAAACCAGAGTTTCTGCAAATTAACGAAGGCTCCCAGTGCCCTGTGATACAACCCAACGGTTTTAGATTCTGATCATTCTGCAGGTCTCACATGAGGTTTCTAAGCAGGTCCCTAGACCTTTTGGAGACATTTTCTGAAATTCCATCATATCTACTCATGCATATTCCTCGTACACATGGTTGGCCTAATTGTTGTTATAATATCCAAAGAGCTGAAAATATATCTGTCACAGGCTGGCTGGCCCTTTAAGGCAAGGTGGGCTCAGCTTTGCCTGTAACCTACTAGCTAGCCCCCATCTGATGGCAACCATAATAATTACTGACCCCAGCTGTGGAAGGGTCAGGGAAAGATTATATAAACAGAGCACTTAGTGGAAAAAGACACAGGAGGGGCTAGAGGTCTTTCATAGGAAGGGCCTGGAGACATTTAGGCTGAAAGACCAAGGGAGGTGGGGTGGGCGGGGCTGAGATAGGCTCTGCAAAGAGCACAGAAGCTGCTTGAGTCATTGGGGAGGGGAGACACTGTTGGTTGGAAACTAAGAGAAGCTTTGCAGGGGTCAGGAAAAGGAACTGAGAATTTGAGTGGAGCCTGAGAGGGGCAGAAGAATAATTAATCTGTGTTTATTTTTGACTTCTAGTTAGACCTTTTATTCCCCTGGAAGGGGGCTAAACTCAGGAGGGCCAGACTGGTGAAGGCTCAGACAGAGACAGGCCATTGCAAGGCAAGGAAATAGTCAGTAGTGGGTGCAAGAGGTAAAGCTCCCTGCAATGCCAGTCCAGACAGGAGGGGGTGTGCTAAAGGGGAGGAGGTGCTATACCAATATCCAAAACTTTAAAAATGGTCATGTTTGGCTTATGTGATCTTTATTGTTGGTGACATCACCACTCAGATCATGCCATCTCTGGGTTTAGTTTGAATATTGAATTCAACAGAACATGACAGTCTAACATGAGAGAGCCAGAATATATGTCAGAGCCTGATAAGCCAATATCATAGATGGTATCTGCATGGGCATTGCCATTCATCTTGCATGGCCAACCCATCCTTTTTAAGGCACACACTGCTGGAAAGAACACTGTTTCCCCTGAAGCCTGAGATTATGAATCTCTTTGTATCGGGGTCTTGGTTCTACTTTTTCACTTTGCTTCCTTCTAATATATGCTGTCAGCACAAATGACTATTCATACAAAAATTCATTCTGGAAGTGTTAATAATTGTCTGTCAGAAGTCAATCCAGCTCCTTATTTTTCCATTTAAAAAGTTTCAGTCATCCAATCAGGAAGCAGAAATAATACCATGTGACTTAGGTGACCAGTCACACAAAATGAATAACAAATAGCTAGTAGTCATAGTGAACAGTTGAGCAGCACATACGCTAGTATTTTTGCACACAAACTATTTGGCAAATCCATATGAATAACCAGTAGGAATCAGAATGAGTTCACTAACAATTCACAAACAGATGAAAAGGGCTAAAGTACTGAGATTACTCGTTTTCCATGAGTAATTTGACCAGTTTTAAATGATGGGGATTAAAGGGGGCAGTGAGCAGCCTCTCTATATGGCATGCTTCTGTCCAAAAAAAAAAAAAAAAATATCACAGAATACCTGATCTCTTTGCCATATTAATATATGCTCCATCCCTTGGAGAAAGGGGTTTTGTACAAGTGTGTGAGGAGCACAATTTAGGGCACTGCCAGGAAAGTTTTTTTTGCATCTGTCAACATTGCCCAATGTATTTAGATGTTTTTTTAAGTGAAAACTACTTCTAGTCTGACTTGTTCTTCAATCACTAAAACCTGGAGGACTTTGCAGCTCTTTCACGAATGCAGTCAGGTTTCAACAACGTGTCAATTAGCTCCTCTGCACTAGAGCTAGTCAAATACAGTAAAAATGGGGCTCATGGACATTTATGTGACTGCCAAATAATTCTCCAGGTCAGCTACGTTTGTGTCTCTTTTTATTCCTATTTGCTAGCGTTCCAACAAGCAGGTTTTTGTCCCCATTATTTCTGCTTAGGGTGTTATACTGCTGCCCATTCCCATAGTATCGGAGTGCCTTCCATTAGACAAACAGCTCCAGCTTTTTTGCTGCTTTTTTCTAACTTTCCAGAAGATGGTAGTATTGAAATAACATATGCTGAGGGTATGTGTACACTGCAATTAAAAACCCAGGGCTGGCCCATGCTAAAATCTCTGAAACTTTTAGGGTTCACAAACATTTGCATAAACTAACACACCAGTTGCCCAAGTATTTGTGGGCAACGAATCACATGACACATAACAGGGGAGCCGAACACACCATGTTGATTTGTGAAAAAGTCCACAAGCCAAATTTTGTATTACTCAACTAGCTCTACCATAAACGTCCTTGAAATCTTTCTAAGCCCTTCCTATGTGCTTGCAGGCTCAGAAAAAGGAAACTTGCTGTATTCTGTCTTGGGCCTTATACTGCAGCCCATTACCATAGTATCTGAATGCCTTCCACGTACCATCTATAGAAACAGTAAAGTCCTCAGTAAGTTTCATGGAGTCTCTAACACCTCTCCCTCCTTGGAGTCAAAACTTTTCTTGAGGTAGGATTTTTTTGTTTTGACTTTTTTGAAGGTTTATTTAGCTGCTAGGGTTTAGCAGTAAAAGAGGTGTCAGTAGCATATTTTTTTATGGTGGAAAGGCAAAGAAGGTGGTTTTTCAGAATTTCTTAATGACGGTCAGAATCTGGATTCATCAAATCCGTCTTCTGAAAGTCCACTGTGCAGCCAAATGCCCTTCACCAAGAATCTTTAGTAGTGTCAGTGTGAGTGCTTTCCACAGACTTAGGGATTATGTGCCTTTATTATTTAGGGATTTATATTCACTTACCATTTGGGCAGCTGGTGGGTTATGACCACTTCTTATCATGCTGTTATCATCCCATTGTTACCTGGTGCTCCGTTTGTTATATCTACCTGTTGGTTTTAATTTTATATCTAGACTGCAAGCTCTTGGAGGCATGAACAATCTCTTTGTGATGTGTTTGCTGTGTCTTGCACAATGGGGCCCTGATCCCTAGTTGGCGCTGCTAGGCACTATCACAATAAAAGATAGTAAATAATACTTGACCCTTTTGCTCTTCCCTGTGTTACAGATTGAATGGGAGTATTCCAGTATTCCAGACAATAGGATTATGCAGGCACATTTTTGCTAGAGAACTTTAAAACAGTGAAAAATTAGAGGATCTACTGGCAATCAGATTATAATCTATAAACATAATCTAAATCATGACATGGAGACACTGATTAGATATGATCTAACCAGACAAATGATCAATATTGGATTTATTTCAGATTCCTGTTTACAAAATGGACTGGTGACAACGGATAACTTCCTCTGGGAATACACAGTGGAAAAGATAACAATGAGCAACTACGTAGGCCACTTGAGGTCACTATTGCTTGATAATGTACAAATGCAAGGGGAAGACTATGGCAGGGAGTTTTACAAAAGAAGAATCTTATAAAAGGTTTAGAGATGGCATCTGGCCTTTTCATTTAAATGGAATGAGAAGAATACACTGGTTAGGGACGCACAAAACTTCTGCTTCCATGCAGTGAATGCTGCTGGGGAGTGGGTAGCACTGTTGCCTTTTGTACTCACAGTTGAAAGTGAAATAATGATACAGTTCTGTGGTGACCTAGAATCCTATTTTCGTCGTCTCTGACTCAAGGAATATTTCCAACACACCTCTGAACAACATACTAATCCACAGAGACCTTCCTACCAATACTACAAAAAGAAGGATTCTAGGTGGACTCCTCCTGAAGGTCGAAACAACAGACTGGACTTCTACATAGAGTGCTTCCGCCGACGTGCACGGGCTGAAATTGTGGAAAAGCAGTATCACTTGCCCCATCACCTCAGCCGTGCAGAACACAATGCCATCCACAGCCTCAGAAACAACTCTGACATCATAATCAAAAAGGCTGACAAAGGAGGTGCTGTTGTCATCATGAATAGGTCGGAATATGAACAAGAGGCTGCTCAGCAGCTCTCCAACACCACTTTCTGCAAGCCATTACCCTCTGATCCCACTGAGGGTTACCAAAAGAAACTACAGCATTTGCTCAAGAAACTCCCTGAAAAAGCACAAGAACAAATCCGCACAGACACACCCTGGAACCCCTACCTGGGGTATTCTATCTGCTACCCAAGATCCATAAACCTGGAAATCCTGGGCGCCCCATCATCTCAGGCATTGGCACCCTGACAGCAGGATTGTCTGGCTATGTAGACTCCCTCCTCAGGCCCTACGCTACCAGCACTCCCAGCTATCTTCGAGACACCACTGACTTCCTGAGGAAACTACAATCCATCGGTGATCTTCCTGAAAACACCATCCTGGCCACTATGGATGTAGAAGCCCTCTACACCAACATTCCACACAAAGATGGACTACAAGTCGTCAGAAACACTATCCCTGATAATGTCACGGCTAACCTGGTAGCTGAACTTTGTGACTTTCTCCTCACCCATAACTATTTCACATTTGGGGACAATGCATACCTTCAAATCAGCGGTACTGCTATGGGTACCCGCATGGCCCCATAGTATGCCAACATTTTTATGGCTGACTTAGAACAACGCTTCCTCAGCTCTCGTCCCCTAATGCCCCTACTCTACTTGCGCTATATTGATGACATCTTCATCATCTGGACCCATGGAAAAGAAGCCCTTGAGGAATTCCACCATGATTTCAACAATTTCCATCCCACCGTCAACCTCAGCCTGGACCAGTCCACACAAGAGATCCACTTCCTGGACACTACGGTGCTAATAAGCGATGGTCACATAAACACCACCCTATACCGAAACCTACTGACCGCTATTCCTACCTACATGCCTCCAGCTTTCACCCAGACCACACCACACGATCCATTGTCTACAGCCAAGCTCTATGATACAACCACATTTGCTCCAACCCCTCAGACAGAGACAAACGCCTACAAGATCTCTATCAAGCATTCTTACAACTACAATACCCACCTGCTGAAGTGAAGAAACAGATTGACAGAGCCAGAAGAGTTCCCAGAAGTTACCTACTACAGGACAGGCCCAACAAAGAAAATAACAGAACACCACTAGCCGTCACCTTCAGCCCCCAACTAAAACCTCTCCAACGCATCATCAAGGATCTACAACCTATCCTGAAGGACGACCCATCACTCTCACAAATCTTGGGAGACAGGCCAGTCCTTGCCTACAGACAGCCCCCCAACCCGAAGCAAATACTCACCAGCAACCACACACCATACAACACAACCACTAACCCAGGAATCTATCCTTGCAACAAAGCCCGTTGCCAACTGTGTCCATATATCTATTCAGGGGACACCATCATAAGGCCTAATCACATCAGCCACATTATCAGAAGCTTGTTCACCTGCACATCTACCAATGTGATATATGTGCCAGCAATACCATGTGCCAGCAATACCCCTCTGCCATGTACATTGGTCAAACTGGACAGTCTCTACATAAAAGAATAAATGGACACAAATCAGATGTCAAGAATTTTAACATTCATAAACCAGTCAGAGAACACTTCAATCTCTCTGGTCACTCGATTTCTGACCTAAAAGTGGCTATTCTTCAACAAAAAAACTTCAAAAACAGACTCCAACGAGAGACTGCTGAATTGGAATTAATTTGCAAATTAGATACAATTAACTTAGGCTTGAATAGAGACTGGGAGTGGTTGAGTCATTACACAAAGTAAAACTATTCCCCTTGTTTATTTCCCCCCCCCCCCACTGTTCCTCAGACGTTCTTGTTAACTGCTGGAAATGGCCCACCTTGATTATCACTACAAAAGGTTTTCTCCCCCCCTCCGGTAATAGCTCATCTTAAGTGATCACTCTCCTTACAGTGTGCATGATAAACACCCATTTTTTCATGTTCTGTGTGTATATAAATCTCTTCACTGTATTTTCCATTGAATGCATCCGATGAAGTGAGCTGTAGCTCATGAAAGCTTATGCTCAAATAAACTGGTTAGTCTCTAAGGTGCCACAAGTACTCCTTTTCTTTTTGCGAATACAGACTAACACGGCTGCTACTCTGAAACCTGTCACAGTACTACAGAAACTGTGCATTTCCCCCACATCTCTCATTGTCCTGTGAAAGGCCTAACTGCATTACACAAAGAGAGGGTCAGATCCTGCAGCCCATGCTCACATGATTAATCCCATTATTTTAATGTAAGGCAAGTAGGATTAGGCCCAGAAAGGTGGCTAGAAAATACATTAAGTTATGTCCATAGAACATGAGGCTCTCTCATTATTCAGGTGACTTTAGGGAACATAGCACTAGATTTCGGTATTAAAAGGTTAGGATCTCACCTGTGTAAATAATGAAAGGAATATTTATATTTAGTTATTGCAGAGACCTCACCATTCAGAGATCTTGTCAGTGGCAGTAGAACAGGTAAATAATTTATCAAAGTCCATGGTGAATAAATATATAATACTTCTACCCACATAACTTCATCCAAGTCCCATGGAGACCTGCAATGAGTTTCTTCTCCTTTGGAGCCGTCCGAGATTACTAAATAATTCAGTACCTTCTCTCTTGGCTGTGATAGGATGTATAGCTTTTAACTACCTCAAAGAGCTTTTTGTTCCTTATGAAGCTAAGATGGTCACTCTTGTGCGTCTGTCTTCTGGAAATCTGGATGTTTAACCTTATCTAAAGGTGGGCGGGGACTGTGATGCATGAAATGCCAACATCTATTAAAATGCAAGTCTCTCCTATTAAAATGATTAAAAACACAGGCTATTTTGACGTTTCTCACCCGTGTTCTTCCATTTGCTGGGAGTTCTGTGAATCTTCCATTGTGCGACTGGAGTTAGAATTATTTTGTGGCTACTTTAGTAAATATCTTTTGTTTTCTGGGTAGCCTTTGTCTTTTAGGTTTAATATTAAATCACTTTGCACTGACTCCTGGCCCTCTTCCCTGCACAGCCCTGACAGTTCTATCTAAGATAGTTATAAGACCTCCTTTAACATAATATCCGAGCACTTCATAGTCTATCTTTTTCCTCTCTTCACCCTGGTGAGATCAGAACGTGCTTGTGTCTTCATTTTACTGATGGGAAACTGAGTCAGGGGATATGTCTACACTGTAATTAAATACCTGCAGCTGGCCCATGTCTGCTGACATGGGCTCATGGAACTTGGGCTGCGGGGCTGTTTCATTGCTATCTAGACTTCTGGACATGGGCTGGAGCCTGAATTCTGGGATCCTCCCACCCCGCAGTGTCCTAGAGTCCCTGAACCCGGAAGCCTACACAGCAATGAAATAGCCCCACAGCCTGATCCCCATAAGCCCAAGTCAGTTGGTACAGGCCAGCTGCAAGTTTTTTTTTTTTTGCTGTGTAGATATACCCTCAGGTTCTTAGAGCCCAGGCTTCAGCCCAAGCCTGGAAGTCTACACTGCAATTAAACAGCCTTGCAGCCCAAGCCCCGTGAGCTTGAGTCAGCTGGCACAGGCCAGCCATGGGTGTCTAATTGCAGTGTAAACATACCCCAAGAGACTCAGTAATTAAATCTAAGGTCACACAGGAAGAAGGTTGAAAAAGCAGGGATTTGAACACAGGTCTTTCAAGTCCTAGGCTAGTTTACTAGTCCCTGGATCATCCTTCCTGGTTGTTAACAACCCTATCCCTAAGCCAGTGGCTCTCAACCTTTCCAGAAGTATTGTACCCCTTTCAGGAGTCTGATTTGTCTTAGTACCCCAAGTTTCACCTCACTTAAAAACTACTTGCTTACAAAATCAGAGATAAAAATACAGAAGTGTCACAGCAGACTATTACTGAAACATTGCTGACTTTCACATTTTTACCATATAATTTATAAAATAAATCAATCGGAATATAAATACTGTACTTACATTTCAGTGTATAGTATATAGAGCAGTATATACAAGTCATTTTCTTTATGAAATGTTAATTTGTACTGACTTCACTAGTGCTTTTTATGTAGCCTGTTGTAAAAGTAGGCAAATTTCCAGATGAGTTGATGTACCTCCTGGAAGACCTCTGCATATCCCTGATTGAGAACCACTGCCCTAGGCAGTCAAGAATGGAGAGGATAAAGAATCCCCCGACCCTCCAATCTCCATCCTCCTCTGCCTCCCAGAAGATACTAAGTATGATTGAAGGGAGCTGTTATGGGATTTGCTCTTGCCCCTCTCACTTTCCTTATGGAAACCACAGAGGTTACTACACCTCCTAGTGCTCCCTCTGCAGGCTGCAAGGAGAGCAAATAAGCTCCTCACCCCCTTGAGCAGCTTTATGCCTTTCTGCCCTTTTAATGAGCAGTGGTGGACTTGTTGCAAGTTGAGGAGCTGGTTTATGTGTCCCCTACTTGCGCTTAACAGGCCGAGATTTAGCCTTTAGTAAGTATTTCAGGTAGGAAGGTTTATTACTGAACTGGGTGTCAGTGTGAACAGTGTGCCACAGAATCTGCAGAATGTTTAAAAAAAATCACTCAAAACAACCATGTTTTAACACTAAATCTGGCCCTTCGATTGCCAACCAAGCACTATGTCTTCATATGCCTATGGACAGTAGCTAACACAGTGGGGCCCAGATCCTGATTGGTGCATCTGACTGCTATCATAATGTAAATCATAAGGACAAGATTGATCCACCCTTACTCATGGTGAATAGTACCTTACTCTGAAAGCAATCCTATTGCTTTCAATGGAACTGCTCTTGTAGTGTGATACTATTCAACCCATGTAAGGGTAGTCTAATCTGACTGACTATCTCATAAGAATAGTGTGAGTTTCTAATAAAAATGTGTCAGGTAATACAGACAGGCATGAAAAATCCAGTTATGGAATAGTATTATGCATTTTATAGAGAATGATATTGCTTCTTCAGAATTTTTAAATCACCTTCTTGAATTGTGTAGCATTCTTGATTAAATTCTGTAGATTTAAAAATTCCATAGGAAGGATTGCACTATATTAAACTTCACTGTAGGGTTTTATAGAGTAATTTCTATAGACTCTCTCTTTCATTTTTCTTTTCCATAAGGAAAGTCCTAAAACTCTAGTCTATGTTACTGATAGCCAAGTCTCAGGGTCTGATTTTGAGTACGTCAATACTTGGAGCTGGGGATGCGATTCCCAACTCACATAAATATACTAGCACTAGCTAGCGCACTCAAAACAGCCGTGTAGTTGGGGTAGCAACAGCACAGGCTAGCAGCCTCAACCCCATGGGTACATACTTGGCATGCCTAGTCTGTTCCTCTGCCTGTGCTATGCCTGCTACGCTACCATTTTTAGCATGCTAGCTCAATGAGAGCTAGGGCAAGTGTGTCTATGTGAGCTGGGAATCACCCCTCGCCCCAGCTCCGAGTGTAGATGTAGCCTAGTCCACTCTTACTCGTGCTGAGTAATTTGGCCTTCAGTTTATTCAGTCCTTACGCAGGCAACTCCAGTAAAGACCTGAGGATATAGCCGTACAGTCAGTGAGAGAGAACCAGAATAAACTTTACTGATCTATAGTCGTGTCTTCAACTTCTCTCCTGGTCTTATATAATTTAGATCAATACTAAGAAACCCTTTTTAGCATTTCTCAAATCAGCTTATCATTTTACCATTAATTTAGATATTCTTGTGTGGTCACCCATTTCAGCACTATTTTTGGTGACCCTAGAATAAATGGTCAGTGATAAACAGGGATAATAGGTTACAAAGGGGGGTGGTGAGAAGGGGGTATTAATAAGGTAAGAGTTTTAATTAATTTTTCAAGTTAATTAAAATGTCCAAAAGCACAATAAAACTGCAGAAAATCTGGCAAGGGAATGGCAGCCTGTCTGATTAATGCAAGTCAGCTGTCTTCTGAGGGTAATAGTAATAATGATGAGATTATGGATATGGAAGAACCTGCTAAAGAGATATGAGATGCATGTGGAATACAAACTGTGTCCTAGTTACTATTTTATGGTGCACAATGGATCTTATTAAGGAGGAGTAGCAGTAAGAATTACCACTGAATTGCTCAATAAAAAGTATTGTGTAATTAACAGTGCTGCACCAGCAGCTGGAGTGCTACCTCCCATTGATATTCCAGAGCCTCCATTTACTTTCAGTTTTTAACTAAAGTATGTGGGCTTCAACTGCAGTTGCAGACAGCTATGCCACATTTCCTTGTTAATGATAACACTTGAGAAAAGGGAGATAAGTACTGTAGCCCCTCGCATGGAACATACAGCTTAGGAGATACTTTAAAAGGCCTACACAAGTGAGAATGATACTTAACATCTTCCTAATTATAATAATAATAAAAATAAAAACTACAGACAATAATTGTAGGAGATAATACTTCCTTTCTTACATCCTTTGTCTGCCTTGTCTATTTGGGCCCTGGTTTAGCAAGCACCTGCCTACTCTAAGCAGGTGAATAGTCCCATTGACTCAATGGGAATGGTCACATGCCTCAAGCCTTGCTGAATAGGGGACACTGAAGGTAAGTTCTTCAAGGCAAAGACTCTCTTACTGTTTGTGTGTGTAGTGCCTGGCACAATGGGGTCCCAATCTTGGTTAGTGCTTTTGGGCACTATCATATTGTAAATACAGGATATTATCCAGCTATAAATAGAAGGGCTGAAATAATGCACGAAAGGGGTGCTCTTACAGTATTTCTGGCCTGACTGGAAGTAGGAAGGACTGGAAATCTCACAAAAAAGCTAGTTATAATAATTCCAACCCAGTTTTGCAGAGCTTTGGGTAGTTCAGTTATGTTTCAGAGAGGCATCCAGACTGTTGGAGGATGGTTTAAACCAAACGTTCAAATCCTTTGAAGGTCATCCTTCACTATTTACTACTGTGTGTCAAAGATTCAATGTAAATCCATACTCCTCAATATTCAGATCCAGAGGTTTGGTTCAACCCATTATACTGATAAGGGTAGAACAAAATTCAGATTTGAACTTTGTCACAGTTTTGGGGTGTATGGATCCAGAGTTTTAGTTGGGGCCTGCTGGTAATGAATTTCTTGCTTTTATTAGCTTATTTTCTGTGCTCCTGGCTAGGTTATACTATGTCCCATGTTAATTTTATTCAAGTTTCTTTGAGTCAAGAGTGACATTCTTAATTCCAATTTCACTGTTTACCCGGGCTGCTCTTAAAACTGAAAATAGTATCTCGAGGATTTTAGTCTCGGTGAAATAATAAAATAAAGGCCTTCTGTCTAGAATTTTGAGTAGGCTGCACCAGCATACATAAGAGAAATCCTTACTGGAGATTGCCTTGTTTTATTAAAAGGGGTGGGGATGATGGCCAGGAAAAATCTGAAGCCTGTTGATGTAAAACAGAACCAGTTTATAGGGGGCTCACTGAAGATTGAGGTTTTATAAGGTGCTCTTTCAATAAGCATGCAGCATATTAAAAATATCATAAAACCATAGCTTCCAGCCATGCACTTCAGAAAATGCTAAGTGTCAAAAAGAGAAAAAAGGTGAAAATTCAAGAGAGAGGTGGGGGAAGCTGATGTCCAAAGCAGAGGGACCCTTGGGACTGGGGTTCTGGTACAGGCCCATGTTTAATATTAACACAGGAACCTAGTGCTAACACTGCCAAAATACATAGCAGCCCATTCGCAATGCTCATTGCCCTAATGGCAAAATTACCCATAAAATACCATGACTGGGGAACCTCAAAGTGTTTGGTATTCGCGACTGACTTGGGTAAAGATCAAACAGCTCAGCTGCTTCTATGAACATAAAGAGGCCCCACAGCCACCCCAAAGAGACCCTGGCTCTCCTGTGCTTTGTTTTCTGGGGAGGCAGAGTCTCTATGGGGTGGGTCTCTGTAGGTTCATAAAAGCACCTAGCTATTTGATGCTTATCCATACAGTTACCACTTTGTCATCATTTCATCAGAAGACACTGGGGGGGGGGAGGCAATGACAGGACCATCCCCCTCTGGTGTCTTCGGGGGGGGTGGTGGTCGTCATTTCTCCTTTTCTGAGCTTGCCCATGTCTCCCTGATCCCTCTGAATTTCTTCTGCCTGTCTCTCTGATTCTCCTCTCTTCCCTTTGCTATCCCCTTTTCTCTCTTCCTCTCCTCAGTGAGGTGTGTCTGCCCCCACTCATGTCTGTCCTTCCCCTTCTGTATCTCTTCAAGCTCCTCTACTATGTAAGGGGATGGGATACCACCGTAGTGCTCTTTCACCACCTGGGCTGGTGGAGAGCTTCTGTTCCGGACCTGCAGCTCAATGCTCCACATCCAGCTCCTCCATCACGCTGAGCACCTGCTGTCCAAGACAGCAGGACAGGAGAGGCATAGAGAGAAGCGCAGTGAGCTTACATCTACACAGCAATTAAAAATGCTAAAGGGAAATGCATCCAGACAGACTTGGTCCGAGGAAGCCTAGAGAGCAAGGGGCAACAAATGGGGGGAGGGGCGGAAGAATGGGAGCATCTAGGTGGATAACCTAACAGGTCATTCCCTTCCCCCATTCCCTCTCTTGTTCTTCTTATGAATGGCCCTCTCTCTTTCAGCAAACAGACCCATTCTAGAAATGCACTAGAATTCTGAGCACAGGATGGGGAACTGGGAGCAACTCTTGAATTGTGATCCCAGCTCTCTGCCATTGACTTTCTCTGTGATCTGGACAAGTCACTCAGCCTCTCTAACCTCCGTTTCCCCATCTTCAGGATGGGGATAATACACCCTCTCCATAACTCAGTAGGGGGTGTGAGTAAAACTAACTTTTTGTCTATAAAATGGTATGGGGTAGATTGTGCTTTTTGAGCCTGCTCCGAGTAAGGGACAGTGCATAAGCAGCAGCACCACCCCAAAAGTAGCCCCAGGAGGCACTTTCCTCCTGAGGCACAATATTCTCCTTCCTCCTCTTTGCTTGGGTAGTGACCTATACCAGGAGCAAATACAGCACTCTACCTCAGTTCAGATGTGCAGGCTGGTGCACTGTGGTCAAAGCCAAGGCTCCACCCATTTCCCATCCCATCCAGTCCATCCACACCTACCTACTGCTGGGGCTGGTGCCTGGCTCTGTGTCCAGGTAGCCTGTACAGGGGGGTAGTTCTAGTCAATCAAGTCAGTACACAGGTGCTGGAACTAGAAGTGCTGCAGCACCCGCTAACTTGAAGTGGTTTACATCATACACAAGGTTTACAGTTTGGTTCAATGGCTCTCAGCATCCCCACTATACAAATTGTTCCAGCATCCATGAGCCAGTATGTGTTAAATATTAACAACAACTCACCCCATGGGTGCTGTCATGGTGTAAACAAAATGTTACGGAAATCAGAACCGGAGTACTTTTTTTAAAAGACACTAAAAATCTATTTAAGCCTCACCTCTCATCCTGAACCCACATACTGTGATTCACATTCTGTCACTCTTGCTGACATTGAGTAGAATCATTCTCCATGAACACTGCCATTAAAGAAAAAGGGACTGCTTGCATCATCAGGTCTCCCTGTGGATGAGGAAGGGTGGCTCTGTGTTTGCAAAGCGTGGCAAGACACTGAACTGCGTAGTTGTCTTCCCAATTCAGGTCGTTCGATAGCTAACCGCCATCACTTGCAACCTCAAGCTATAGCAAGCACAAAACAGGAGGCCATTAACAAAATAGTCCCTAAACTTAAAATAGGGTGGTATAAATCATTCATGCAACAGATTGCATTTATTTGTTAGATGCACCTTGTGGAATTCCCAGTTTTAAAAAAAGTCTTTTAGACATGGGTTTTGTTCCAAAATGCAGTATTTTCTTGTTAGACTCTAGACACATCCTTGGGGAGATTTTGGGACATTGCTGTCTAGTTCTCCTTCATAGCTCTGGGATTTCTATCCAATCAGCAATCCATTACCAGCTCTGAGCTCAAGCTGCCCCTGACTCTTCTGCTCCCAGTGGCAGTGCATGGCCCATCTCCTCTCTGGTGGATCAGCAGCACACCCCATGCTGCTAGAAGACACTGCTGCAGTATAGCACAGCACTAGGAGGGGGAAGTGAACTGGAGTCTACTGCTGGGATCACAAATAGAGGACAAAAGTTCATAGTTAAAAAGTTAAGTGAGGTAGTCCTTAGAAAACAGTCACCTCTGAAAAGTGGGACATCTGGTGACATTAGCTGAAATTTCCACAAAAGCTCCCTATGGCCTTTTCAGAAATGCAGCAGATTTTGTATAAAGAAAATAAAGTGCATTCGATTTTGGTGTTGATTTATCTCAATGTTTTGATATACGGTGTTGCAAAGTATCTTAACTTGAAGGCTTCTTTGCTGGAAGAGGAGGGATGGATGGCAATGGACTTATTTTATTTACAAAGAAATGGCTTTGTCCTGCTTTCTTTATTTCATTATTTATTGAGTAAGATAATAGCTTATGGTACTTACACAGAGCCAGCTGTTTGCAGGATGCCAAGAGCAGGTGGTCTGGGAAGCCTCTGATGAATTGCAAAAGACACTTACCAGCTGCTATCACTGTGTGAAATGAGCAAACCTGCAAAATCTTTATTTTCAATTGGATTGTACTTTTAAGTAAGCAAGGGAGACAGCCAGTATAACTACAGACCATGACCAACAACCCACATAAACAGTGTGCAAACACAAGTGATTAATGTACCAGTATTTCAAAACATTTAAAACTAACGAGTCAGATTTAACAGTGTACAAGAGAGAAAGAGGTGCAGGAAGAGGACTGGAGGGGGAGGGGGGCTAAATGGGAAGAGGGATAAGGCAAGAGGGAACTATTTGATGGGCCTTAATGGCCTTTATTTGGTTCCTAACAATTCCCATGTCTTCATTCCATCAGCCATCCAAACTAGTAAACAACTATGCTGGTCTTTGAACTTTTTTTTTTTTTTTGGGTATTTATGTAGGGCACTCTTATGTGCTACATCACCAGGGTGCAATCCTTTGGTGCTCACCACATCCTCAAATGGTCACTGATGAGATGCACAGATAATGGGTTACAAAGACAGACATTAATAAGGTAAGATAAGAGAGGGGAGGTTTATTAATTTTTCAAGTAAAGTTAGGATGCCCAAGGGCACAGTAAAACTGTAAAGAATCTAGTGAGGGATGAGAGAGGCCTAGCTGATTAATGCAAGTCAGCTGTCCTCAGAGGGTGATAGCAATAATGATGAGATTATGGAAGAACCTGCTGAAGACAAATGAGATGCATGTGGAATAAAAACTAAGTGTCCTAGTTACTCTTTTGGAGTGCACGATGGATTTTATTAAGGAGGAACAGCAATATAAATTACTGCTGACTGAGATGCCAAAGCAAGGAGCTGAGTTTGCTTTGCTGAAATCTAGCATGGAAGTGGGGCTCCTCTCCTGAAACAGTCCAAAAATACATAGTAAAGTTAAACTGGGACATCCTGTCTTCTCAAAAAGAGAATGACATCTCCCGTTTCTCTCCATTTCCCCTTTTCTTCTCCTCTTATATTTGCACTTGAATTCCATTTCCTCCTTTGCTTTCTTATGGTTAACTCAGAGCTCCCTAATTCCTCCTATGAGTCTCGCCACAGCTTGAAATGGCTCTTCTCAAGGCAGCATAAGCTCTCAGTAAATGAGTCGAGCTCCTGTTCCCAGGGTAAGAAATTCTTCTGCCTCTCTCCTCTTTCTTTTCCTGCTCCTCTTCTCTTATCTCAGTTTCCGGTCTTCCATTTCCTTCTCCTTCTTTTAAGCTTTTCTCTCTTCCTTCTCCAAATTGTCTTATCCTCCTCTTCCTGCTGTTTCTCTCCCGTCTTCCAAACTCTCTGTTCAACACCCACTACCACCTTGTATCTTTTCATTCTCATTGTCTGTCTTCTCCCCATTTTGCTTTAGTCTCTCCATTCCCCTTGATGCCTCTCACTCATTTCAGTAACCCTCTCAGCCCTAGAGGCAACAGCAGAGAGCATGCTTTCATGTTCCTAAGGTTCATACCCTTCATATTGACTGACCCTCCCTTCCCAGCCTTACCAGCCACCACTGCTATCTCACAGCACCTTCGGTGTCTATGATAATGTAAGAGAAAAGTCACAGCTGAGACGCAATTATCATCACTGTGGTGCATGTCTGGGAGTCCATCAGCATGCAGAAACCTTAGTGGGATAGCGTGTCCTTTGCTGCTGCTAAAATATGAGATTAACTTTCCAAAGCAGGAGATGGCCTCCAGGACACCAGAAAGTCTGTGCTGAATTGCTCAATAAAAATAAAGTGTAATTAACAGAACGGTAGCAGCTGGAATAATACAGTCCCTCATATTGATTTTCCATGTCCTATTTACTTGGAGTTTATTAACTGTCCACAGTGACAGGAAATCAAAGAATTATAACATTTTCTGTTCATGCTACTGTGCTAAATCAGCATTTCCATAAGAAATTCTGGGTTTAATGAGTTTATACAATGCAATCAAACTTCCACTTCAGGATTAAGTTTGGCATTCAAAAGTCTCAGCCAGAGTGCAACCCCCCCCACCATATTTTAATAAATCAATGTAAGCATTATAAAGTCATATACCACCCCCCCACTCCCTGAGGCTTACTGATTTTCAAGACACTTTCATCCCATCTGAATTATCCTTAGATTTGGTTAGTTAGTTCGTGGTATGATAGTCAAATCACTTTTGTTTTGATAAATTAGATCATCTGAATTCCCCCCCGAAAAAGCCCTTATGCAATGACTCATTTTCAAAACGCTTTTCCCACCCATGTTCTAAATCTGCAATCTCTGCATTATTAAAATGGTGTAAATACATATTTATGCAACAGACAATAATAGCTTCATTTTAACAGCTCCCCATATATATATTTACATGACAGACCATAATGTGCTATCATGTCAATCTCCATAAACCTCATTTGTGACACACATGCAGCCTTCACTCTGAATTTCCTGACCTTTGTGTCATCTGCTACTGAAACAAAGATAGAGAGAGAGCGAACCTCTTGTTGAGGATATTAACACTTTTAGTAAAAAATAGGAAGATACATTAGAGAGACAAAACACATTTTCTAAGGGAAAAAACCCAAACAAAACAATAACAGCCCTAAACCACTGTGTGAATATCGTGCCTCCGATTCCCAATAGCAGATGTTTCAAGTGTTGGAACTCCCATCAGAACAGCTGCAGAAATGTAGAATCACATCTGGGTTTGTGACATGGCTGCATCATTACCCACTGACAGCAAAACAACCAGATGCTTCCAATTCATTTTAGGGAATGAACTTAAAGTTTGAGCCTCTGAACATCCCCACTTTACAACCAGCTACTTATCATTTACTGCAGCAGTTCATGAAAATGTAGCAAAAGTGGTCACTGTAAGCCAGGAGCTTCCCCTGCTCCAGAGCTGCAAGCGGAGTTGCAGCTGCAAATTCCTCATGATCCATGCTGCTGCTTGGCTGATAAATAGGCACTGCAGCAGAGTTGGACTAGGAAACAAAAGGATGCTGGAACAGAATGGCCTGTGCAGCGGTGGTTCATGCTGTGCTTACTCACTACTCAGAGGGATGAGTTCAGTGGGATGGGGACAGTCCTTCCTCCCTCAGATAAGGGCACTGGAAACACTGATGTGGTCACTTCTTATGATTCTCTGGTGGACCCAGCTGTTTCAGTGCTACTGCTGCCCTCCTCCCATTGGCTGCCCCTTGTGACTGGCTTTAGCATGTTCCTACATAATGCATTATGGGGCTTCTCAGATCATACCTCGTAATGCATAACATGGTGGTGTACTAAATTCAAACGCAAGAGACAGCAAAGAGAAGCCAGCCAACCCCCGAATCTCCAATTTCTAGGTCTCCTGGGTTGACTCTTCGCCAGCAATTGACCCCCTCCTCAGATTGATCTGTCGATCTAAATTCTCTTCAGCCCTAGGTTTCCTGCCAGCAGGTCTCAGGAATGGATCTATGCTTGATCTTCCGGTGCTTGGAAGGAATTTATAGGGTTTGACTGTAGCCCTGTGGTCCAGGCCTGGACTCCGGAACACTTACTCAGAAGACATTATCACCTGTCTATGCCTTTGTTTTCTTTGCCTGTGGTGCCTAAACTGTGAATTATCAGGCTTCCCCTCATTTGCCAATCCATTCCGCACACCAAAAAGTAGGATCTCTAAGATATGAAGGCTCCTGGCACTGGGTGACTCCTTTTTATAAAAAGAGAAGCGAAGATCTACTACTCTCCCTGCCCACATTTCAACACTAGCCGATGCTGCAACATTTAGCTTTTCTGACCTAGTGAGACATCAAACAGTGCGTTTTTCTTGTCTCAGTGTGGTTGTAGAGTTGGCAAAGAAAACGAAGTACTGCAGTATAATAAGGAAAGCAGATATGGCCTCAAGTGACAATATTAGATTTTGTATGGTTCAAAGTAAAAGTATGTTCAGATATAAGCCTGTGCTCTGGTAATCAGGACAATTCAGGCATGAATTTGCATTGGAGTGTGAAGGTATTCAGAGCATATATGAAGGTGAGAACATAATGTACACTATTAGCCTTGCTATACCATGCTTTATAATATAATCCTCAGTCCAAACACAAAGGTAACAAAGTGTGATTAGCTGCAAGATTTCTTTTGAAATAATGATCAAAACCTATTTGAATCTATGGCATTTACTTTACTGTACAGTCATGATGTTAGGTCAGAGATAGTGTGCTAAACAATCAAAACGGACTACCTAGAAAAAATAAAATCACTGAGCAAATATTTATTATAATTTCTTTGTCTGATACTAAGAGGGCTGACACATTCCCCACAATTGGCAGGTCATATTCGGTCATTGGTAATTGCCAGCCAGCAGCAGACAGAGAGAAAGATAAGTCCTAAAATACACTGAGAATCACAAGATGTGTTACAAATGGTAAATGGGGTCACTATTTTGTTTAGCCAACCTTAGAGCTCTCCAGGCTTTCTGAGGAGATAGAGATGATCCGATTAATTCTCCTCTCAAAGTGCATGCATAATTGTCAGTAAGGTTAATGGCACTCATGCCCTTGTATAAGGAGAAGATTCCCTCCTTGGATGTTATCATGTTGGATCATTTTTCATAGGAATCAGTGCCAATCTTTGCCTTTTCTAATGTATTTCTACAGTTGTGAAACTGCAAATCAAAACATCCCTCTCTCCAGTGTCTATACAGTCTGATGTAGTTTTGGATTGTAAAACCAAAGTTTAAATAAGTGGAGCAATGAGATTTGGATAAACTTGTTTGTGTGAACTGCTTCACCAAATTGATCAGCTGAACCACAAGCGGTTCTTCCACCACCATCTGAGATGCAGCAAACCATTCGAATGGGAAAACATTTGAAACAAAAAATGGTGATATGGTGAAGTCAACCCACAGCGCAGAGAACCACTGCAGTAGTTTCTCCACATGAGAATTGTTCTGGGACTGTGCAAGCAGAGCAGCTGCACAGGGACCCTACATCCCTTCTGTACTGTGGAAAGTACATGCCAGCTCCACGTAATCCAGTGTAAAAGTTCAAAAGCGGGGGCCTGGAGCAGTGCAAGGGCTGCAAATCCACCTTTACACCTATCCAGTTGTCCCAGCATATTGTATAACTGGTGCAGAGGGGGCCACTATGCCTCCTGTGTTTTGCAGGGTGGCTCAGTACACCAGGCCCCTTTTGGGTCTTAGGTAACCCTCCCTTTAATAGTTTTACTCCCTATGAACATGGATTTGAGGAATTGCAAAACCTCTTTGAAGGCTGTGTGAGAATTATCTGGATGCAGCAGAACCTTTTGAGGTTCAAGCCCCGTCCAGCAGAGAAAGGGAAGTGATTTGTTCATAGTTGCTTAAACCCATTATTCTAGGAGAAATACTCTGATCCTCAGGTGCCCAAGAACTATTTTTAAAATTTGGAAGGGGGCAGGGAGTAGAAGCCACAAAAATGAAGGGTTCATGAGTACCTTTCTAATAAATCAGAGCATAAACTCCCAACAGCCCAAGGCTATTGTTGAAGTGATAACAATGGGTAGAACAGACCTTGTTTAAAAATACACACAGTGTTCTTATGAATTCATCTAGGGATAAAAATCTCTTCCTTGCTTGCAAGGTTCATTTAGGTCATCATCACCTTGGGTGGAAGTGAAATGGCAATGTAGAGTGAGTAACAAAAACCAAGTGTAAGTGTAATTTTACTGCTTCCCAAAAGGACGAGGGTTTTCCAGGAAACAAGTTTCTATTGATGATTGAGAAAATATGCAGGATTCTTCTCTCCCTCGATAAAATTTTATTCAAAACTTGAGCATAATGAAGAGGAACATGTTAAAATAGCACCTATGTGCAACAGATTATGCTACTTGAGAACAGAGGACGTAAGAAAAATCAATAGCTTTGTATAAACATGAGGTCTAATCATACTGCAGACAAACCCCAGAGATTATGTGGACTTTAACTATATTTGTATTAATAAAGCCTTCCAAGAACTGAATTTAATAACCAGAATGAATTTATAAAGTGCACAGTATCCCCCACTCTCCTGTTGAGGCAGTCAGGGTGCTGAACAACATAAAATAGGACTATAATAAAACTCTCTCATTAAAATGGAGAAAAAAGAAATAAGGGAAGTTAATAAATATGGAGACTGTGGTGCCGATATAGCAGAAGGAGAAAAGATTTGCGACAGAGAATGAGTAAGCAAAAATGATAGCCCAACACTGAGCCATCTCTGCTGTCGCCAAAACTGCTACTGACTTCAGCGGGGAGGAGAGATAGGGCAGTGCTGAGTGCTTTAGAAAATCCCACCCGTAGTACTCTTCAAAGGTGGGGAAGAATGGGCTGTGATGAATATTAAGAGGAGAGCAAGTTCCATACTTTGAGTCCCACTAGAGCAAGGGCATAATTGCCAGATAACCTGAGGCTCAGTGGTGAAACCTGTAAATGGTGGGCAGTGTCAGAACACAAGTAGTCCTTAGCATGAACTTCAGCAGGAGAGTTTGAATGCATCAAGGCCAAACTCCACTTAACAGAGCAGGTGGAATGTTTTCTCAGAAAAAGTTAGTGTTTCTTGACCTGTTTTACCATGCAGGGCTTTGAACAATAACAGTGCATATCAGAGTAGGGTCCTGATTTCCACTGGAGCCCTTATGTGCTAGCACAATATAAGAAATAGTTAACAACAAAAGCAGTCTGCCACTCTATACGCCGGCAATGCAGAGAACAGAGTGGGCTTAATAGGATTGTGGAAGCTCAAGCCAGTGTGTACATGCACTGTTGCATTCTGAACAAACAGTGAGCAACAGAGAAGTCACTCTGAGGCCTGAGCCCTGGTCTACACTAGGAGTTGAGGTCGAATTTAGCAGCGTTAAATCAATTTAACCCTGCACCCGTCCACACGACGAAGCCCTTTTTTCCCCCGACTTAAAGGGCTCTTAAAATCGATTTCCTTACTCCACCCCCGACAAGGGGATTAGCGCTGAAATCGTTCTTGCCGGGTCAAATTTGGGGTACTGTGGATGCAACTAGATGGTATTGGCCTCCGGGAGCTATCCCACAGTGCTCCATTGTGACCCCTCTGGACAGGACTCTCAACTCGGATGCACTGGCCAGGTAGACAGGAAAAGGCCTGCGAACTTTTGAATTTCAATTTCCTGTTTGGCCAGCAAGGCAAGCTGCAGGTGACCATGCAGAGCTCATCAGCAGAGGTGACCATGATGGAGTCCCAGAATCACAAAAGAGCTCCAGCATGGACCGAATGGGAGGTATGGGATCTGATCGCTGTATGGGGAGAGGAATCCGTGCTATCAGAACTCCGTTCCAGTTTTCAAAATGCCAAAAAATTTGTCAAAATCTCCCAGGGCATGAAGGACAGAGGCCATAACAGGGACCCGAAGCAGTGCCACGTGAAACTTAAGGAGCTGAGGCAAGACTACCAGAAAACCAGAGAGGCAAACAGCTGCTCCAGGTCTGAGCCCCAAACATGCCGCTTCTATGATGAGCTGAATACTATTTTAGGGGGTTCAGCCACCACTACCCCAGCCGTGTTGTTTGACTCCTTCAATGGAGACGGAGGCAACACGGAAGCAGGTTTTGGGGACAAGGAAGATGATGATGAGGTTGTAGATAGATCACAGCAAGCAAGCGGAGAAACCATTTTTCCCAACAGCCAGGAACTGTTTCTCACGCTGGACCTGGAGCCAGTACCCCCCGAACCCACCCAAGGCTGCCTCCCGGACCCACCAGGTGGAGAAGGGACCTCTGGTGTATATACCTTTTAAAATACTATACATGGTTTAAAAGCAAGCATGTTTAATGATTAATTTGCCCTGGCATTCGTGGCTTTCCTGGATATACTCCCAAAGCCTTTGCAAAAGGTTTCTGGGGAGGGCAGCCTTATTCCATCCACCATGGTAGGACACTTTACCACTCCAGGCCAGTAGCATGTACTCGGGAATCGTTGTAGAACAAAGCATTGCAGTGTATGTTTGCTGGCGTTCAAACAACATCCATTCTTTATCTCTGTGTTATCCTCAGGAGAGGGATATCATTCATGGTCACCTGGTTGAAATAGGGTGCTTTTCTTAAGGGGACACTCAGAGGTGCCCGTTCCTGCTGGGTTGTTTGCCTGTGGCTGAACAGAAATGTTCCCCGCTGTTAGCCACAGGGAGGGGGGAGGGGCTAGCCACATGCTGGGGAGAGGCAAAATGCAACCTTATAACGAAAGCACATGTACTATGTATGTAATGTTAACAGCAAGGTTTACCGTGAAAGAGTGTACCCATTGTTCTAGAAAAGGTGTCTTTTTAAATACCACTGTCCCTTTTTTCCCCTCTCTCCACCAGCTGTATGTATTTCAAGGATCACAGGAGCTTCTCCTTCCCAGAGGCTAGCGAAGATTAGAAGGCAAAAAAAAAAAAACGCACTTGTGATGAAATGTTCTCTGAGCTCATGCTGTCCTCCCACACTGACAGAGCACAGACGAATGCATGGAGGCAGACAACGTCAGAGTACAGGAAAGCACAAAATGACTGGGAGGAGAGGTGGTGGGCTGAAGAGAGGGCTGAAGCTGAAAGGTGGCGGCAGCATGATGAGACGAGGCAGGATTCAATGCTCAGACTGCTGGAGGATCAAACCAATACGCTCCAGCATATGGCTGAGCTGCAGGAAAGGCAGCAGGAGCACAGACTGCCGCTACAGCCCCTGTGTAACCAACCGCCCTCCTCCCCAAGTTCCATAGCCTCCTCAGCCAGATGCCCAAGAACATGGTGGGGGGGGGGGGGGGACAGACCCCCTCCAGCCACACAGCCACTCCACCTCAGAGGATTGCCCAAGCAACAGAAGGCTGGCATTCAATAAGTTTTAAAGTGCTGTGTGGCCTTATCCTTCCCTCCTCCACCACCACCCCTTCTGGTGCTTCTCTACTCCACCACCCCTCCTGGGCTACCTTGGTAGTTATCCCCCTATTTGTGTGATGAATGAATAAAGAATGCATGAATGTGAAGCAACAATGACTTTATTGCCTCTGCAAACAGTGATCGAAGGGAGGAGGAGAGGGTGGTTAGCTTACACGGAAGTAGAGTGAACCAAGAGGCGGAAGGTTTCATCGAGGAGAAACAAACAGAACTTTCACACCGTAGCCTGGCCAGGCATGAAAATGGTTTTCAAAGCTTCTCTGATGCGCACCGCGCCCTCCTGTGCTCTAACTGGTGTGCGTAAACAGAAGCCAGGAGATTTGCCTCAACCTCCCACCCCGCCATAAACGTCTTCCCCCTACTCTCACAGATATTGTGGAGCTCACAGCAAGCAGTAATAACAATGGGAATATTGGTTTCACTGAGGTCTAAGCGAGTCAGTAAACTGCGCCAGCGTGCTTTTAAAGGTCCAAATGCACATTCTACCACCATTCTGCACTTGCTCAGCCTGTAGTTGAACAGCTCTTGACTACTGTCCAGGCTGCCTGTGTATGGCTTCATGAGGCATGGCATTAAGGGGTAGGCTGGGTCCCCAAGGATAACTGTAGGCATTTCAACATCCCCAAAGGTTATTTTCTGGTCTGGGAATAAAGTCCCTTCCTGCAGCTTTTGAAACAGACCAGAGTTCCTGAAGATGCGAGCGTCATGTACCTTTCCCGGCCATCCCATGTTGAAGTTGGTGAAACGTCCCTTGTGATCCACCAGTGCTTGAAGCACTACTAAAAGTACCCCTTGTGGTTTATGTACTCGCCGGCTTGGTGCTCTGGTGCCAAGATAGGGATATGGGTTCCATCTATGGCCCCATCACAGTTAGGGAATCCCATTGCAGCAAAGCAATCCACTATGACCTGCACATTTCCCAGGGTCACTACCCTTGATATCAGCAGATCTTTGATTGCGTTGGCTACTTGCATCACAGCAGCCCCCACAGTAGATTTGCCCACTCCAAATTGATTCCCGACTGACAGGAAGCTGTCTGGAGTTGCAAGCTTCCACAGGGCTATTGCCACTCGCTTCTCAACGGTGAGGGCTGCTCTCATCTTGGTAGTCTTGCACCTCAGGGCAGGGGAAAGCAAATCACAAAGTTCCATGAAAGTGCCCTTACACATGCCAAAGTTTCGCAACCACAGGGAATTGTCCCAGACCTGCAACACTATGCGGTCCCACCAGTCTGTGCTTGTTTCCTGAGCTCAGAATCGGCGTTCCACAGCATGAACCTGCCCCATTAGCACCATGATGCCCACATTGCCAGGGACCGTGCTTGAGAGAAGTCTGTGTCCATGTCCTCGTCACTCACGTCACCACGCTGATGTCACCTACTCACCCAGTATCGCTTTGCCAGGTTCTGGTGATGCATATACTGCTGGATAATGCGTGTGGTGTTTAATGTGCTCCTAATTGCCAAAGTGATCTGAGCAGGCTCCATGCTTACCATGGTATGGCGTCTGCACAGAAAAAAGGCGCGGAACGATTGCTGTTGCCCTGACGGAGGGAGGGGCGACTGATGACATGGCTTACAGGGTTGGCTTACAGGGAATTACAATCAACAAAGGGGGTGGCTTTGCGAGACACTGAATGGCCCCCTCAAGGATAGAACTCAAAACTGGGTTTAGCAGGCCGTTGATTTCACAGAGGGAAGGAGGGAGGAGAAAATGAATACAAAACAAATCTTGTCTATTTCTTGTTTTGAGCCACTTCATCTATCTTCATACATCTTGCTGGCAGCATACTGTGCAGTATGACCACTAGCCATCGTCAACACCTGGGTGCTTGGCAGAAGACGGTGCAGTATGACGACTAGCCATCATCATCTGCTAGCTGCAGATTAAAAGACAGTGCGGGACTGAATCGCCACGAGACAAAAGCCAGGTCATTTCCCTTGTGAATCACTCCCATGTTTGTCCAGGCGCCCAGTTAAAAGAGCACCCAGGACTACGTCGATGATGGCTACCAGTCATACTGCACTGTCTGCTGCCAAAAGGCAATAAACTGCTGCTGTGTAGCAATGCAGTACCACGTCTGCCAGCACCCAGGAGACGTACAGTGACGGTTAGCTGAGCAGGCTCCATGCTTGCTGTGGTATGGCGTCTGCACAGGTAACTCAAGAAAAAAGGCGCAAAACGATTGTCTGCCCTTGCTTTCACGGAGGGAGGGAGGGAATGGGGGCCTGACGATATGTACCCAGAACCACCCGCAACAATGTTTTAGCCCCATCAGGCACTGGGATTTCTACCCAGAATTCAAATGGGCGGCGGAGACTGTGGGAACTGTGGGATAGCCACCCACAATGCAATGCTCTGGAAGTCAACGGTTGCCTCGGTACTGTGGACACACACCGCCGACACACACACCTCCGACTACATGCACTTAGAGCATTTGTGTGGGGACACACACAATCAACTGTATAAAAATGCTTTCTACAAAACCGACTTCTATAAATTCGACCTAATTTTGTAGTGTAGACATGAGAAAAGGGAATTGCAATAACTGAGCTCCGTGTATGTTGCTTGTGCAAAGTCAGCACAGAATAAAGAGCACAGCCTTTGTAAATGGAGCAAAACCTTTCCTTCAACATACTTTTTTCTTTGGAATGGCAAGTGACCCCAAGTTTCTTAACATTATTCACCACCTTGAGATGTGTCCCCTCAATACATGGGGACAAGAAGGAAGATGGTGCTCACCTCATAACCAGCACAACTAGAACACTTCATTCCCTCTCAGCTGCTGGGTTGAAAGAGTCACTCTTCATTTTCAAGTGGGAGGATCACCACTTGCTGTTTTTTCTCCCCTCCTCACATGTTCCCTGTGGCTCTCTCTAGCCTGTGTTTGTGGTTCTCAGGTGTTGGTGTGCATTGCTGAATGAGGTCTTGGTATGTATGTTCCTGGAATCTTTATCTCGTGCTCTCCCCTGCCACCATGCCTGTTTCCTCAGTGCCTGATATAGCAGAGAACAGTACTGTAAATCCTGTTTCAGATAGATATGGGTAAACTGAACAAAGTGCCAATCAGATCACTTCCTTAGCAGACCTAGGAGCATCTTAAACAGTACTCTCACACTGCTGGGCAGTGGCTCTGGTTGAGGGGAAATGTCAGTCCTTACTGACCCAATTCAAACCCTGGAACTTTAAGGGAAAAATTGAGGAAATGTGGTTTGATTCTTAAGGATATACTTCATAGCATTCTGAAGGGTAACAGATGAAGTGGTGCAACCAACCATTTTTATGCTAGTATTTAAATAGCTAGCATGCTTCTGTACTTCATCTGTGTGAAAATGCTGCCCTACTGATGCACGAAGTCAGAATTTGAGAGCGTTGTCGAGAAAGTGTTAAATCTTTATAAATAAATGTTTTTATTGCAACAGTGCTGCAGACAATAGTGCATTCTGAATACTACATTCACATCAAGTTGGGTTAGGGGGACTGTGATGAGTTACCCATTATGGTTACTTGAAAGACTATTTGACTGGGAAACATATGCAGCCTTTTCAATGTTCTTACACAATTGTCTAATTCCAAACCCTGCAGTGTTGCTATCCCTTAAGAAAACGGCTTTCTGTTTGAAAACCACCCTCTCTGAATGTTAAATGGAAAGGAAATAAAGGAATATCTAGTCACAGTGGTAAAAGCTGCACATTCCCCCCCCCCCTTCATTATACAAGCTGATTCTCTGCATAAAAATGTAAAGAAGCAAATACTGAAAGAGGGTATTTTGGGAAATCTGTGACACTACTGGTAAACGCCACTGGTACAGGGCTGGATGTAGTGATAGTCACCTTCAAACGGTTTTGTTCAATTTGCATTAGGTCCCACTTTATTCTCCTGCAAATCTTCAAATTCTTACTCTGGATTATCTCAGGGGTTCTCAAACTTAATTGCGTCTTGAGCCCCTTCTGACAACAAAAATTACTACATGACCCCAGGAGGGTGGAAGCCTGAGCCCACCCAAGCCCCACCACCCCAGGTGGGGGAAGGGAGGGAGGGGGCAAAGCCAAACCCCCAGCCCCACTGCCCTGGGGGGAAAAGGGGTGGGGAGAGCAAAGCCAAAGCCCAACGTTAGGCCTGTAACCTAAGCCCCACCACCCAGGGTGGAACCTCAGGCTTCAGCCTTGGGCAGTGGGGCTTGGGCTTCAGATTTGGCCTTAGGCCCCAGCAAGTCTAAGCCCCTCTTTGGGGTCCTGACCCACAGTTTGAGTACTGCTGGATCTGAATCTCCTGTGTCTGCAAAATTGACCTGTACTTTTTGGATCTGGTCTAAAAGCACATTCATGTCAATGTGAGTCCCTCCACTTACTTCAATGGGCTTTGGATCAAGGCCTTTACAAGAACAGGTTCTTTCATGAGATCTCTAATATTTCCTGTTTCTGGTTAGGCAAAAATACCTCCAGAACCACTTGTCTTTGAGTATTCAGTTAGTTTTCTCTTCTCAACCAAAACAGAGATGTGGGAAAAATGAACACTAGGTAACTAAGGCCGAGAGTGAGCTGAGCAATTAAAAATATGCTAAAGTCCCATTAACGTAAATGGGAGTTAAGCACATACTTAAGTGCTTTCCGGAATTGAGGCCTCCATGATTAAGTTCAGAGTGAGTCACAGAAAAGTTAGAACAAATTTTAATTTTATCTAAACTTGTATATTCATCCATAGTTGGAACATGCAGTTTCCTTATTAATAAATCTACTGTATTGTCATGGGGAGCAGACTCACCAGCAGCGCCTCCTGCTGGTCGTCTCAGGGAATTAGCGTTCCAGCCTCTGGAGCCCCCTCTTCAGGCCAGTGTCTCTCCTTGTTGCTGGCTCCTGTGTCCCTCCCAGAACCCCGGTGCCCTTTCACTGCGTGCTGCCCCCTGGCAGTACCCCACAGTTCTGGGTCTCCCCCTCCCAGAGGAACCCCCTACCCACTATCCCTACCTTGCCTCAGTCATAGGCTCCTGCCAGTCACCAGCTAGTCCCCGCGCCCTGGGGCAGACTGCAGTATGAGCCACTCGTTACAGGCAAGGTTGGGTTTGGACCTGCTGCCTCTGTCTAACCTTGGGCTGTTCCCTGCAACCCCAGTACCTGTTGGGCCTAATGCTATGCTGGAGCCTGGGGCTTCCCTGGCTGGAGCTCCCCACTCCCTTCTCCAGGCCTGTTCCAGTCTAGGTACTCTGCTTAGGTCCCTCCCTCTCAGAAGAGAGAGGGTCTCTTCTGCTCCTGGCTTCCCTGGCTTTTATAAGGCCCACTGGGTCCGTTTGGGGTGTGGCCCCCAGCTGCAGCTGCTCTGCCAATCAGCCTAGCTCTTCCCTTGCCCCTCTCCTAGGGCTATCTTAAACCCTTCTGGGCCCAAGCAGGTATCCACCCCGCTACTCCCCCCAAAACCCCCACACCTGGGGGAAGGGGGTCTCTCGGCCAGGGCTCCCCAGAAGTAGACCTGCAGGGTCGCTCCTCCGGGCTCCCACACCTTCTCTGAGGCCTCCCAGGCCATATCCCGGACCTGGGTCTCCGACCTCTGGCAGGCCCGTTCTGCAGCCTCAAGTCATGCCCTTAGGTCCGGGTCCCCCAGAGCCTCTTCTCTCTCTGTCTGGGTCCCCGCTATTCCCTGTCCTGCCCCAAGCTGGGTCCCGGCCTCCTGCTGGGCCCAGTCCCTTGGGGTTTCCCTATCACAGACCTCCCCGGCGATGGTCTGGGTCCCGTCCGGTCACAGGATCCCCGCAATCCCGGTTGCGGTCTTCGCCACCCCCCTGGTTGGCCCAGTGGCCGGTCAACCCCCCTCTCAGCCGCCTCCAGCTGCATTTGCCCTTCTCCTAGGGGGCAGTCTTTCCATAGGTGGCCCAGCTCCCAGCAACGCCAACAGGCTCCCCACCTCTGTGTTGCCCAGGCCTCCTGCTTCTTCCCGCTGTGCCAGCCCTTCCTGGGTTGCCCTGGGTCTTGTTCCTTGGGCCAGGGCATTCTCACCAAAGGTGCCCCCACCGCCCACACTCCCAACACGCCCAAAGCCGCCTGGGTTTCTTTACCCAGCGGACGGCTTGAGGGACCTGCAGCCGTCCTATCCCGGGTTGAGGCATCCCACCCCCAGCCCCGTAGGGACAGTCCTGTCTTATGTGCCCCCACCTGGCACAGGCGTAACAAGTCCTTGTTTCTGCGCCGGGCCTCCTGGCCCTAGCACTGGGCTCCTCCCTCTGGCCTGAGCGGTTCCTCCTGAACACGTGCTGGAGGAACTTCTGCAAGGCTCGCTGTTCACCCACCAGCCAGGCCATCTGTCCTTGGAGGGCCCCCTGCGCCTCCCATAATCCATCTTGGGTCTCGCGGTCCCCCTTCAGGCCATCAGCCCCCTTCCACTGGGCCGCTGACACCAGGCCCCACCCAGGGACAACATCCGGGGATTCCCCGTAGAAGACCCCGATGTACCTGGGATCCAGCATCCCCATTTCTCCACCTTCAAGTTCTCCTTTCCGATTCGGGCAATCGTCCCACAGTCCATGTCCTTGCCCTTTGTATCAGGGGCGGATCGCTCATGCCTTCATTCTCCACCACTTTGTAACTGGGCCTAGACTCACCAGCGGCGCCTCCTGCTGGTCATCTCAGGGAATTAGCGTTCCAGCCTCCGGAGCCCCCTCTTCAGGCCAGTGTCTCACCTTGCTGCTGGCTCCTGTGTCCCTCCCAGGACCCCGGTGCCCTTTCACTGGGTGCTGCCCCCTGGCAGTACCCCACAGTTCTAGGTCTCCCCTTCCTAGGGGAACCCCCTAACCACTATCTCTACCTTGCCTCAGTCATAGGCTCCTGCCAGTCACCAGCTAGTCCCCGCACCCTGGGGCAGACTGCAGTATGAGCCACTCGTGACAGGCAAGGTTGGGTTTGGACCTGCTGTCTCTGTCTAACCTTGGTCTGTTTGCTGCAACCCCAGTACCTGTTGGGCCTAATGCTAGGCTGTAGCCTGGGGCTTTCCTGGCTAGAGCTCCCCAGGCCTGCTCCAATCTAGGTACTCTGCTTAGGTCCCTGCAGCTAGCTCCCTCCCTGGCTTTTATAAGGCCCACTGGGTCTGTTTGGGGCGTGGCCCCCAGCTGCGGCTGCTCTGCCAATCAGCTCAGCTCTTCCCCAGCCCCAGCCCTCTGCCAGGGCTATCATAAATCCCCCTGGGCCTGAGCGGGTGTCCACCCTGCTACATGTATACAGTACTTAAGATTTTGGGCTCTTGGATACCATCTTCTTCCTTGGTGTAATCCCATCAGATGGGTCCTTTCCTTCCACAGCACTCTGTTCAATGCCTTATCCTCTATCACACCAAATGGTAATGTGTCTTCCTTTATAACATCCCACCATTTCTTCTTTAGTTGGTCTCTCTGTCTTTTCCCTTCAGTCTAAAACTGATGGGCTCTCTTACCCTCATAGGTCTCAGGACTGCACTTTACATACCCAAGTCATCTGAGTCTGCCCCCTCATTTTTTTTTTGTTCACGAGTGTTACTCTGAGCATATATAGATGGATCATTGCGTTATAGACTCTACCTTTTACTCTTACTAGAATCTTCCTGTCCTATTCTATATCACTTATCTCAGATACAATATGGTCTGAAAATCATCTTGAATACCAACGGGTGTTTGAAGTAGACACCTGATGATACTTCCCTGCCATCTAAAATGGTGGCTTCCCAATCAAATAATACCAAAACATTAAAGTGCCATCTAGTATATTGCTGACTGAGAAAATGCTGGGAAAAGAAATGTCATGTTAACTAGTGATAGGCCCAGATCTGAACTCCTATGAACTCTGGGAAAGTTTGGGTTTGGATCTGGATGTTAAGGCATCCCATGGGCCTTAGAAAGGGACCTGGTTCACCACTGTGAATAACTTCAGTGTTATTCCAGTTGTGGAGTAATGCTGATGCAAAATTGAAGTAGCATAGCAGTGAACCTTGCCCAAGTGCTATATCACTTTTAATAACTAAATGTATGTAATGATCAATAGAGTCTGTCTGCCCAATCCACATCATCGTAAAAAACCTATTTAAGACTTATAATTATTTATAGTTATATGTTGTCTTCTGCTTTTGAACAATAAATTACAGTATATCAAACCAATAATGGGTAAAAACCCTACAACAACCTAGGAATATAGATTTGGTGATATGAAGTAAAAGAGAATCAAGCCCACTGCACTATTTAATACATTTCAACTACAATGAGTATTTCCAGAACCACTGAGCTGAAAAGTACAATCCCACCAGTCTGGTACCATGAAAATGAATGTTGATGGCTGCCTGGATCAATTCTATCATGAAAATAATGGCATCACTCTGGGCACGAGATTTAGAGCCTTAAAGGCTTTGGGGAAGACGCACTCAAGTAACCTACATAGGAAAGTAGATTGATTGAGAGTGGCTGGAACACACATAAAGCTGACATTTCTACTCATCTGGGCCTTTATCAGGACTGATGGGTTGAAACATTGTCTTTCTGTGCATTCCTGCCACTTTCATATGTAAGCTCCTGGGTTTGCATTTCCCTTGAGGCTTTGCTTATTTGTGCGCACAGTAAGTCTGTTATTCTATTGGCTGTTTCTTGACAGTCTAAGGAAAAGGATCTAAATTCATCCTCTGTTTGGAGGTCCCCAGAAAGGAGAAATTATTTTCAATCTTTAATTTCTTTTTCTAAATAAATTAGCCGAGACACCAACAAGTGGAATTTCAGAGAACAAAGACTTTTTCATACAAACACAATCTCTGGGCCCACTTACTACCAGGGCGGGGACATGCTTTCTGTTGTCAGGTGTCCTATTGCTGTCTGATCACAGTAAGCACTATACCTGGTGTATAAATTTAAAGATTTGGGTCCTCTGGTTGTACAGCAATTAGATGCTATTCAGTAGAAGAAAAACAGTTAGCTTGAAAATCAATCAGTCCAGTTGTAACTAAAAATGTAAACGAAACTTCAGAAAGTGTGGCCACGGACTAAGGTTTTTTTTAGGATGTAAGCAAAAGCTAATGGAAACACTCAAATGGGCAAAAACTTAATATGTTATGAAAACATACAGTAATTATGAGCATTAGCAGCATCAGAGGCTGGTGCAAAGAGAGTTGCTTGATTTTTCCCTACAGATGAAAAGCCATCTGCGTGCTTCAGGAATTGTCGTATTTCCACTCTCCAGGGTAGAGAACAACACTCAATTGCTAATCTTCCATTTACTATATATAAATGTTACACTGCACAACAGTAGCAATAGGAAAGTGTTCGACATATAAAGGCGTTTATTTGCTTGTTGCAATCAATCTAATGACACCTTTCAGATTCACTTGTTACGGGCTAGACCCAAGGACCATGATTGACTTCTACTAATTCAGAAAATTGTTGGGAGGGAATTCTATAGATCAAACTATTTTTCAACATCTTACTCACCTTTTTTTCTATAAAAAAAGAGAGAGTGGGTTGGCCACACTGGGGAGGGGGCATGTTGTACATTGCTAAGGAGCGGGGAAGGCAGGACATTCCCCTTCCCACGTGGGAGGAATTGTGAAAGTGTGCATGGGGTCAGCCCCAGCACAGGCTAACGCTAAATGACACATTTTAACCCTAAGTCTAGGAATATACTGGGGTCAGGAGAATTCCTATTATGAGTGATCTTGTACACAATTTTACCTCTAGTTTACTTTAATTACCTTCTGCGTAGTCTCTCTCTGATCTAGTCACTTATAATCTGTTGTTTAGTTTTCTAGTTGCTTTGTGTTACTTTAGTCCTCTGGGGGCCACAAACAAAAATCAGGTGCTAGCCCGAGTACAAACACACAGGGAGAACGAGTCCCTGCCCCAAGCACTTACCATCTAAATAAACAAGTCAGACAACTGAAACAACAATTAATAGCTGCCTGTGCTCAAAACTTCTGTTGAACAAACACATTACCCAAAGCAGACAGGTCTGCAACAAACACCAGATCAAAAGAAGTCTGGAGATTCAACTGTTTACCCACTGTATTATATGTTCGGCAGACCATCAAGGAATGATGTGAAGTTCCATTGAAGTCAATGGGACGTAACTATATGCTTAAGTGCTTTGCAGAATCGGGGTCTAAGGCCCAGATCCTCAAAGGCATTTGGGTGCCTAACGTCTATTGAAAACAATAGAAGTTAGGCACCTAAACCTCTTTGAGCATCTGGGCCTAAAAGCTTATTAATGGATTAGAATACAAGATACTAGGTTCAAGTCCACACATTTCTGTCTCAGAGAGGAATTAGCCCATTCCAGAAGTCCAACCTCAGATGCTCAGAAACCAGGGCACTAATATTAGTTTCCTTCCCACTGATCTCTCCACACCCTCCCTTATGGAATTGTTGTTCCACGTTGTCTCTTGTAAGTGCTAGATTTTGAGCTCTCTGGGGTGGGAGCCATATCTTACTCTCTTTTTAGTAAAGTGCCAGGTACATAATAATATACAGGTGTTTATAAATGCTTATGAATAACAGTACATTTTAAAATAGGTATTCATTTTTATACACAAAACATGTTTTAGCTGTGAAAACCATTTATTCAGTACAAGAAAAATCAGCATTGTTCCAGTACGATTTTCTACTCTGTGTTGACTCTATGTCATATCTTCACGATGAGTAACCCATAACCAGTGTCACCTTATTTGAAGAATCTCCACTTTCAAGCCACTACAGACAACTATGTAAACAGTCAGGCAATTTTGCAAATATGTTTGTTTTTCCAGCAGTTATAGCTTAGTTTAGAATTGTTAGGGGCTTGTGTTAAATCCATATTTAAGGACTATTTTTGAAAGGCAGATTTCTGACCTGTTAACCTCTAGCAATATTAATTGCTAGACAAGTGTTCTATCAGTGATTCATTAATGTCTTGTTCACCTAAGGTATTTAAAAATAAAATAAAAATACAATGCCTGTACTTCCCAGATATCGGTAATCTTGTGTGCCTATGGCTGCCACCCTTCCTCAGCTGTGTTCTGTGCTAACAGCACATATTGGCACTGCCCCAGGAGGAGCCTGGAACAGATTAGGACACAGAGCTCAAAACTGGCCCTTGGTTCCCTTCTTGTTCCAAGAGGGAAATAATCTAAACCAGCCTTACACCTGACTCACATCGTATGTCCCTATGCTCTAGCTCAGTTGCACTGACTGGAGTGTTGATGGGATGGAGCTCCTGCTCAGCCACTGCACACCCACCTGCTCAGGATGGAGAGTCGTGACCCAATGGAGGCTGCTCTCCCTTCCTGGCATTGGCTGGTGATGCAGATAGACCACACATGAGATGAAGGGGGGGATTTTATTTCCCCAAAATATCTTTCATAGGTGTGTAAGGCTGCTCATAACTGAGCCCCTGGATTGTAAGCTGTTTGGGGCAGGGACTGTTTTCTATATTATGCTTGTACATTGCCTGTTCACTGGGCCTGATCTTGATTGGGGCATATGAGTTCTGGTAGAGGGTAAACAGTAAATTGTAACTATTATTAATAATAATGGATCTATCATGTACATGTTTTACAAGTTTTCAACAAGATAAGGACTTCATCCAATCACAGTCCAGAATCAACTATTTATTAATAAATTACATAGAAATCCTTATTGCCATTATGCCACATTTTCAAACTGGCTCTCAAATTTCCACAGGCAAATTTTGCATGCACACTCATTTGAACAGACAAGCGAATATTTGTGCTTGCAAATAAAATAGTCTGATTCACAATTAATTGATTTCCATGCACATTCAAGTTTAGAGTCTAGTTTGAAAATCCAGTACAATTTTATTACCTGTGTTTCTCATGGGGAACTCCCTCAAAACCCCCACCAAAGTTATTTGTTACTTTGTACACTCCCTCTGGATGTACAATCATGTCACTCACTATTGAGGGAGTTGTCTGAGTTTCTGTCAAACTGTGGTTTTTGCCAGCAAAATTTTGCATCTGTATCTGGATTTGATATCTTGGAGTTCCTGTCAAATCAATATTTTTTTCATTTCATTGTTTTGTCAGAAAAATCTATATGGCTGTTATCCCAAAGGAGAGTTAGCAAGTCACTGTGTAGCGGATGGTTAGTAAATAGTGAAAGGGACAAAGTAGCTCTAATAGTATAGAAGTAAGTTTGAACCTCATCTCTTTTTCTGAACTGATCTGGATTGTGAACACCTTCTTTTAAGCTTTAGGACCTGATCAGTTAAATTGCTTCTCTGCTGGTCCATGCGCAATGGGCAAAATATCCTCAGAGGGCATCTTGTTGCTCCCCGTCAGCTTGCCCAGCAGGCCTGGCCTCACCTGCAGCCACAGGGGTCTCAGGGATCTCCTCATAGACCCTCGTCTCCAGGGCCTTCTCAGAGAACTCTTGCAGGATGCAGGTGATGGTCTTGTAGAAGCTCTGCAGGGGGAACCAAGTAGCAAGTGTGTCACCTTTGAAAAGCCAACATTTCATGCCATGCTGGTACCGCAAAGGACTCTCTTGGGTCCTGTCACAGCAAAGACTAGTATCAAAAGTGTAAAGGAGACCTTTCCAACCATTCCCACACCTCTCTTCCTCTTCCGCCAGCCCCAGGAGATGCGATAATGATGAGAGAAATCTGCAGGTTAAGTTCAGTTAATGATACCAAAGTTTGGAGGTGTATGGGAAAATTATTTATGTATTTTAAATTCAGTGGTTGTGAAATGTTCCAGATTTAGAGCCCTGAAGCTAGAACTCCTTTACGCAGGGAACCAGTACAGTGCAGAATTGAATATTGGCATGAATATATCCTTTTACCTGTCCCATAAAAAATAACTCCCCCAAAATGAAAACTCTTTTCCAGTTTTGGGGGGTTTGTCCCAAAATTGTAAAATTTCAATAAAAAAACCCAAACATTTTCAGGGAGCATTTTTCATTTTGATAAAAAGCCATTTTTAGGGGTTTTTAAAAAGTTTTGATGGCAAAATTTCAACTAGCTCTGCTCAATAGCTTCAGGAATTTGATTCATGTTAACCTGCAAACGGTGGGATCGGAACCGAATCTATGAAAGTTTAGAAGCTGGCCCAGTACCAAGTTCTCGATTTGGAATATTATCAATTCCCTCTTGGGTTCCCAGTGGTGAGTGGGAAGGAAGGGTGGCCTGATTAGGGTGCTAGTCTGGGACTTGGGAGATCCAGGTTCAAATTCCTGTTGTACCACAGACTTCCTATGTGACTTTGGGAAAGTCATTTAGGGCTAGATTCTCAAAAGGATGTCAGCACCTGACTGCCAATTTAGGTGCCACTGAGATCCTTAAAATCCCTCCTCAGCTGCTGCCAAGCTGGAGCTGCCTAACATCTTTAGGCACCGAGTTTTTACCATTAATGTTCCCTAGGCATCCAAGTTTCTCCTAGTGAGCATGTGCATAGCTACCTCAGTGTAGGTGCCTAAGTGTCTGTTTCAGCCTTACATCCCCAGGGGGTGCTCAAACTAGGTGTTCCCCAACCTATTTCACCTTTGGGGCCTGAGTACATGTAACTCGCACAAAATGGCTGGAGTGAGGTCTCCCTTATAATCTTTAGCCCAGTGGTCAGGGCACTCCTTATATGTGGGAGACCTGGGTGCCATTGTCACTGGACTATGGGCTAGTCTGGTGTAGATTTCTCTAAAGCTTTCCTGTTGAAGATATTCTATTGTGTATAAATTATAAAAAATGCATAGGGCCAGAGAGAGAGCAAGAATGACTCTATAATCCAGTGGTTCAGGCCCGCCTCTGGGAGGAAACCCAAGTTCAAATCCCTTCTCCATATCGGCAGAGAGCTCACATCACTGGGCTAAAAGTGCCTAGCTATGCTGCTGTAGTATTTCCGTGTAGACTCACTACGGCGATGGGTAGGTTCTTCTGTCGCTAAAGTTAATCCCCCTCCCAGAGAGAAGGTAGCTAGGTCTACACCCGAGCTTAGCTGGGTCAACCTAACTTTTTAGTGTAGACCTGGCCTAAGTCCCTTAGTCACTTTGGGCCAGATCCTCAAAGGTATTTAGGCTCCTAACTTCCAGAGATTTCAATTCTAAATAACGTTGAGGATCTGTGCCTGAGTGCTTCATTCCACCCATCAGTGAAATGAGGATAACAACACTTCTTACCACATGGGAGGTGTTGTGAGGAAAAATATGTGAGGTGCTCAGATACTCTGGTGGGAGGGTGGTGGCATGTAAGTACCTAAAATGGGTGGAAGAGCACTCAGACTGCAAAGAATCCAATAGTCACATCATGGTGTGATGTGAACATTGCTGCAATCTGGTTGCAGGGGGATTATTCACCACAGTGGCGTTGGCTTTATTTAATTATCTTAGGTTCCAGGGATCAGATTTACTTTCCAAAATCCAGCTGCCGTAGATGCTAGAGCAGTGGTGGGCAACCTGCAGGCCGCACGCTGCCCATCAGGGTAATTCGCTGGTGGGCTGCAAGACAGTTTGTTTACATTGACTGTCCCCAGGCACGGCTGCCCGCAGCTTCCAGTGGCCATGGTTCACCATTCCCGGTCAATGGGAGCTGCGGGAAGCAATAGCCAGCTCGTCCCTGTGGCCCGTGCCACTTGCCTCAGCCCCCATTGGCTGGGAATGGCGAACTGTGGCCACTGGGAGCTGCGGGCAGCCATGCCTGCATACCGTCAACGTAAACAAACTGTCTCGCGGCCCGCCAGCGGATTACCCTGATGGGCCGCAGGTTGCCCACCACCGTGCTAAAGTATTTGTCCTTCATTCTAATGATCAGTGACTGGCGCTTCTGATTATAAAGACCAGATTAGAAATAATTTTATTTTAAATTTTCATAAAGCAGAAAAGATTTTTGTACTTTTTTTTTAAATGCAACACAGCTTCAGGGGAAGAATCTAGCAGCTGGCTGCATGCGAAGAATTTAACGGTGCTAATTAGAATAAATTACAATATGATTGACCTGCCTTGACAATAAAATATCCTGGAATATTTAAATTGCCTTACAGAACTCATGTTGGCTTGTCTTAAATAAGGAGTTTTGCCCCAGTATAGCTATACTGATGTGACCTACTAGTGTTGATACATTGTGCCAGCATGAGTCACTTTTTACACTGCTACAGCACATCTATAATAGGGGTTGGGCTGGTGAAGTCACATCAGACTAGCTGCTACACTGGTGCAAAATCCCCAGTGTGGACTAGCTCTTAGGGCTTGTCTACACTGCAAAGTTAATTAGGATTAAGCTAGGGTGTGAATTTAAACTAGAACTGCTATTCCTGAATAACTCTATGCATAGATGAGCCCTTGACCCTTAGCTGCTGCTGCCCCATGTGACAGGTTTTTTTTAAAAAAAATGCCACTGTTTTCTCAGTCTTAGCTATTATGTGACAACACATTAGGTATGTAATTTGTAAGCATGTACCTGGTGCACAATACAGCAAAGTGGATGAATGTGAAACAAATATTAACACATAATAAAAAGACAGCATATTTCCATGTAATAAATATCTGTTTTTAAAATGGAAGACTTTGGTAGATTACATACGTTATAGTTCTTGATTATTTTTTGCATTATTCCTGAAATATCTATACTAGAAAACACATGTGCCAAACAAGTCATGAATAAAAGTAAATCAATGTTTGCAAGGCATGGCATTCCCAATACAGTCATGAGTGACGATGGACCTCAATTTCACCATCAAGAGTTTAAAGATTTGCCATAGCATATGATTTCAAACATATTACATCAAATCAAGGTTACTCACAATCTAATAGACTAGATGAAAATGGTGTTTACATCATAATCTTTTTACTATGTTAAAGTCATTTTCAACTAGCCTACTAGATTGTCAGCTATAGATATGATAGATATATGGAGTTCAAACCAAAAGATTTAGATCCAGATTCACAATCTAAACATTCTAAAATATCCTCTTTTGAATTGTACTAAGAATTTAGTCTCACTTATATTTTGTTACCATAAGGTTAATTATATATCTTTAAAAAAAGTATTTCCTCTTATCAGTATTAAAATGTATTGCCTTTAAAATGATTGAATTATCTCTTGTTCCATCAGAAAGGATAAATATGAGCACCCAATTATATATTCTATTATTTTATATCATTATATTCTTTTTAGTACATCTATCATGTCCAGTCTTCATTTCCTTTGGTTCCAAAACATCTTCTGATTCCCTCTCGTACCTTCACTCATGTTGCTTCCTGCCTCTGCTATATCCTTTTTGAACTGAACACAGTAGTCCACATGAGAACATATCATTGATTTCTATAATGGCATTACATGTTCAGTATTTTCTATTCCATTCTTTAAAAGCCCTAAGAGTTTGCGGGGAGGGGGTTTGATTGCCACTAGACACTGAGCTGAGTTTTGCACTGAATGATCAGCAATAATACCTGGATATTTTTCCTAAGCAGTTACAGTTAATTTAGTTGCATCAACACTTGTGAATAATACAGCCACCGCAAATACACGCCAATAAAAAAAGTACACCACACCATAACATCATGCATTCTCTGCTGATACATATTAGTATTTGAATTCTGACAATTGACGAAGGCTTTTTGTAACTGAGTGCATTACCCCCTCTCATCCTAGTCATCATGACAGCATGTAGGAATGCAGGGGGACAGTGCTTGTGATTTAGCCCAGGGTAACAACAAGGACTGAATGGGTCAGGGACACATAAGCAGAAAAGCAGCTCAGGATCCTTCAAAGGCTAGCTGATGTAATGCCAAGCATCAGTTTCCCTAAGCACAGAAAAG
Source organism: Caretta caretta (assembly GCF_965140235.1). Taxonomy (NCBI): domain Eukaryota; kingdom Metazoa; phylum Chordata; order Testudines; family Cheloniidae; genus Caretta; species Caretta caretta. Next base: position 81,313,605 of record NC_134207.1, on the reverse strand, counting down.
TCATAGTTAGAGTTTAATTTGCTGTGATACAAATCTAGATAGCACTTAAACACTATTAGAATAAGTCTGCAATATTTAGCCATGCTTTGCTGCTGGTGAATACAGAAAGACATACATAACCTTCCAATACATTTCCTTTCTATCTGTCCTAGATCTGTGTAAATTGACCCAATCAGATGTAAATAAATTCATCATAGAATTTAAACATATATTACACATATTCACTCAAAGCACATTCTATGTAACCATATTACATGAGCCAAAGAAAAATACACTAGTTAGAACTCTGAAGGGCTATTGTGTTGCATAAGTGAGCTTCATTCCCCTTTGTAAAATATAAAAATGGCAAAGGCAGTTTGGAATGAGCACTGTAATAACTCTAAGTGTTCTCTTAACAACTGTGTATCACACAAAAGGAATGCAGACACTTCGGAAGCATTTTCAGTTGTCGTGTAAAAATAATCTGAAGTGTACAAGTACTATCAGATCTACACAAAGAATCTTTCTAGTTAGGATTCTGTTCAATCTCCTTTTTTCTAGGAAAATGGGGTGAGAAGTTTGTGATGAGACAGCTCTGGAAATATTCTTGACCACATTCAATCTGGTTTCAAGCCTGAGTATAGCTAACTGTGCTAGTTGCATTGTTGAAGATTTCCTCCTGATGCAGGGTGAAAAATCAGTTGTCCATGCCGACTCTCTGAGATCTTCTCTATCTAGGTTTTCATACTATGCCTATCAGTGTGGTGCCTGAGTTCCTTTGTCTTCAGTATCTGTGAGGTGCCTTTATGTTTCTTGATAATGAGGCTTTTGGGGAGACATCTGCAGTCCCTAGCAGGGAATGGTAGATCGGTCTTGGAGTGGATTTTATGGAAAGGGGTAGATATAAAAATAGAAAATGCTTATGAAGCTAATTGGAGAGAGCTGCAGCATTTGTGGTACATCAAGTGCATATCATTAAAGGGAAAGGTCTGGCAGACACCTGCTGCTGTCTGTGCCCCTCCTACCAGGTGGCAGTAATAGGGCAGAGATTGGAGCACGCGCAAACATACACACAAAATAAAAAGCAGGTGTGTGACATGCTTTTACTTCAACTAAGTGCATGCCATACACCACAAAATATTGCAGTCATTAAGGTTTCCTACTTTCTAAAATCTTGGTGATGGTATTTATCTATACTGGTATATGCTCCCCATCACTATGGTACTTGAGCACTTACCAAGATTATGATGTATATATAAAAATATATATTTCTTTCTTTCTCTTTTCTATGTATTTGTGGGAAAGCTAGGTCAAGGAAATGGGTTTTGCTCAGAAGGTGCTCAAGTTCATGGTCATCCTGATCCCTGTTAGAAGAGTCACAGGGGAGCCCAATGAAGGCATTATATAATATTTGTCCTACTTTTGATTATATATTGGGAAAATATTGTCCAGGGTTGTGTTAGATTTTCTATTTGGTATCTGGCCTTTCAGTTAAAGTCTAAACATGATACAGAAAATGCTGTGCCAAATTAGAAGGATCTTAATTTAAGTGCCAATATGATTGAAGAAGCTATTTTGTATTTTGCCTCCAGAACAAGGAATCATGAACAAGCAGAAGATACTTTCATGTAGTTCCAAAAGCAGGGATCCATATTGGTTACACTGGCTGTATATTTCTTAAGGATCTATTAACCTTTTCCAAAGGTGGATCTGAGAAGGGGGCATACAGGTTTTAGATAGGGAGGAATTTTTAGAAGTTGCACCTCCCCGCTTAAATGCTGACATCCACTGAATGTTGTAAATTAAGTGTAAATATTTCCCTGACAGTAGAATCTGACACTAAGAAAGTGAGCTAGAGGATTCTTGAAATGGATCATTGATCATAATAGACAGTGCCCTGGTGCAACTGGTAAAGTGGAAAAGATAAGGATAGGGTACCATCTAGTGGAAAAATAGTAAAGGAAGCCAAAGAAAATTATTAAGACACTACATGATGAAGTGTCAGCTGAAAGCATTCTGAATGTTTATGTATTCAAAAATAATTTCTAAAAATACTCGCTGTGCTTTCTGCTGGTACCTAAAGGCAATTCAGTTAGTACTTAAGCTAATGGAGACTAAGCAGGTCACAATATATTGGTCAGGTGCTCTTCTTCCTTTCTGGGTTCTGTACCAGGAGACAGGTGGCTTGCTATTAATCAATATCTGAAAGGTGTTTAACATCTAAACACTAAATTCTGCATTAACTGTATTGCTTTTATAAATCAGAGAAGGGTCCTGATGTCAGATTGCTATGTAAATATAGGAGCTAAAAATAAAGTGTTAGAGATAGGTACAATGCCTTGGTTTGGATAGCTGTCAATCATCTATTGCCACCCTATCAACCTGGGCCTGTTGATTGATTAGGTTTAATTTAAAATTGATGAATACCTTTATGCAGGTCTTCCTACTTCTTTCCTAACCTTGTGCTCCTCCAGCACTCAGATAATCACACACACTATTTCTCCACCACTGCCCTTTGCTTCTTATTGTTGAGGACTCGCCTATTGGTTTAGCCCCCAGTTCAGTAAGGTACATAAGTACCTGCAGAAGTTTAATAACAGGAGTAGTCCCATTGACTTCTGTGGAATCACTCACTTGTGTAAGTACCTTGCTGAATGGGGGCCTCAGAGAGAGAGGTGGAATATGAGGGAAGGTGGAGACATGTGACACCAAGGGAGCATTAAGGAGATGGAAGGGTTTATAGAGCTATTTAATTTTGGTATGCACAATAGGTATTCCATCCTTGATAAGACAGAAGGATGAGCCTGCAGAAAGCAGTCAGCAGTTGAACCAGTGACAAAGAAGCAAGCACTGAAAGGAAGCAAAGAGAAAGAAAGAAGAGGGAAGTCATCCTGATTTAATGATAAGATAATATTTTTCATTAGATACCTGGGGTCCAATGAAAAACCAAATCAGGTAGATATGGTGCTTCTCAGAAGCCCCAAAGAGGCTACCAGATATCCTGAAGAATGCTGGGGATTTCCTGTAGGCTCTAGTTCATGTAAGAACAAATGAAAGCCAGGAAGGTAGTTTTGATATATAATAATCCCTTCAAGGTATACTGCAAAGAACTTTTTTAAACACTGGGTGTGTGACCTTTTTTGTTCCTTTGTGGTATAAAAGAAGTTTGAGGTTCTGCTTACCTCTCTCATTTTTGTGGTTTTCTGGTCATTTCTCAGAGGATTTATGTTGTTAACTCTTCCACCTTAATTGACTCTTTAACAAATACTACTTTCTCCAAAGTGTTAATTAGACATTGTAGTAAATACAATTACTAAAAGCAATGTGCTTAGAAATCCCTTCCCCTAAATCGTTCAGCTTTCCTATCCTTGGCTTTTGTGACGCATCATTTCATTAGTTCTTCAATTTTTAAGTTCTCCAAATTTCTGAAATTTCTTATGTTAAAAACACACTCCATCCCCGAGAGGGGGCACAGGCTGTTGGAAGTGGGGCAAGGCCAAGCAGGCCCCTTTGGAGAGCCCTGGTGCAGGAGCCAGCCCCATAGCGGCAGCAGCAAGGAGGAGCAGTGCTGGCTGCTCCCTGCCCACTCAGATTTGGCTCCACAGCCTCCCTCTTGTGACCTGAGCTGCACTTTGACCCCCTATATAAAGGGGTTACAATGTCAGTCACTCAAATTTGGACCTGCCACCCGCTCGACATGACAGACGGCCGGCAGGGCCAAACCTGAGCTGCTGCTCTTAGCCGCTACCAATGCATATGGACCGCAAGAGCCACGGCACCACTGCACAACAACTTGGACAGAAGAGTCTGAGGGAGCCCAGCACTGGAATATCTCAAAGCCCAGTGGTTAAAGCATTCGCCTGAGAGGTCGGTGACCCCTGTTAGAATTCTTTCTCCCTGTCAGCCAGAGAGTGGGGAATTGAACCTGGGTCTCCCACACCACAAGTGAGGGCTCCAACTGCCAGTCTAAAAGTTATAAGGGGTGTCACCATCATCTCCTGATGGATTTTGAATGGGACCCAATCTGGTAGGCAGCTTGCAAGCATGCCTTCCGGATTGGGCCCCCACGCAACGTAGGCAGCCAAATGCCTGTCTTCCCTTAGTTCGTGAATCGCACAGGGGCAAAGGTGGGAGATAGGCATCTGGACACCTAGTGTGGAGCAGCAGTGCGCATGCCCTCTGCCTAAGGACCTTTTACTGCAAAAACATAGGTGCCTACAGGTTTGTTGGGATTTTTTGTGAATCGCAGTGAAGCCAAAACTGGGATTCAGGCATCACCATAACCTGAGACTTAGGCACTGAAGTATCTTCGGAGATTCTCCCCCAGTGCATTGGTACAAAAGGAGAGCTTGGATTTTAAGGAATGTTGGGTTGTCTTCTGCAAAGAGAGAGAACCGTTTGGGTTAGACAGAATCTACTGAAGTAGATGGGAGCCATCCGATTTTCTTCAAAATGCACAGGGCTTGTTAGGCAGGCTTTGCACTAGATGCTACAGTGATAGGTACTAAATACGTAGATAAAATAGGAAGGAAGAGAAGGGGCTACCTTTTACTTTACTCAGATTATATGGCAAGTGCTTTTAACATATAAAATAAAGTGGAAGGTGGCATGGTTATGACACAGCAGGAGAAGGGTGTGGGGTACAACTCTGATTTTACTTACACCAGTTTCACACTGATGAAACTCCATTGGTTTCAGTGGAGTTATCCCTGATTTGCACTTCTGAAAGTGATTCAGGGAGGATGAGGCCTGAGAAGTGTATTGATACACTAGTGTGTGTGTTTACAAAGGCAAGGTTTATGGGAAGCAAATGTGAAGCACAAGAAGTGTTAGTAATTCATGGAAATGATGACTTCTGAGCCTAGTTGAAACTTGGTGGGATAATTCTTGTAACTGGACAGATGGAAGAGGAAGTGGAGTGGTCTTCCATGTCCAAAGAATTAATATTGCCAGGGATTCAACAATGAGGATGATGGTGAGGAACATGAAATTTTTAAGATAAACATCTTTGGACTGAGACTCTTTGGACAGAGACTCCAGATACAGAAAGTTACTTGGATAAAGGAATTGTGACAGGGCATGCCTGCCCTATTGTGCCCCCTTCTGGCCAATTGTGGGTCTGCTGAGGCCTGCCTCAGTTTCCCTCTTAACACAGGCTCTCTTAAAAAGTCCACATAGTCTTTTTTGTCCAGTAATGCCCCTCTGCCAGGGTCTAATTTATTGGCATAAAACAAAAAACAATCAGCTGGGGGGGCAACTCTTCACCCCCTGCACCCTCCCCCAGCCTGCTCTTCTTAGCCCTTAGCCTTCTTCAGCCTCTCTGGCTGGAGTCTTTTATACTCACAGGGAATCTGCTCTCCCTGGCCCTCAGCCTTTAGCAGCCCTCTGGCTCTGGGTTTCAGGCCCACCCCAGTCCAGGTTCTTGCAGGAGACACATATAATCTCCTGCTCACAGCAGCTCTTCTAAAATCTCTGCAACAGCTTCCTTTAGTTATCTCTCACTAAGCCTCCCCGCAGCTTCCTGCAGCTCTCATAGAGGAATCTCCTGATACCCATTCAGGTTTGCCTGCTTAGTAACTAGGCTGGCTGGCTCCAGGCCTCTAACCCTTAAAGGGGCAAGCCAGCCCATTACAGGGATGGAAAACAAAGGAGAAATGACAGTGGGCATCTGCCTCAGAGAACTGTCATGGCTTAAGGATTAAATAGCTGGTATTTGTGTGCTTCCTATGGTTAGTTGGATACAAACTTCAGGGTCCTTTGTTCATTGTCAAAGGTTAACTCCTTCATAACCACACACGTGATGGAAATCCATTTTATTAATGGTGCAGGAATACAACTGTGCAGGGATTTCTTTCTTTATAAGTGATTGGAACTATTAACTGACTGCAACTAAGTATTTTCAGCCTACTCACTAAAGGCAAGATTGTCCCTGCCCCATACATGATGATCCCTGCCCCACATGCATGGGAAATTCCAGAATGGAATGGGGGAAGCAGCCTCCATGGGACTGCTGCTACTACTCCCATGCAGGTGGGCAGGGCGTGGGTGAGCCTTGACTTTACCCTCCTCCCCAGTATGTGGAACTGGCATGGAGGGGGAAGTTAATTGCAACCAAGATAGACGACTAGCCAATTGCTTCATCCCCAGAGCAAGGGGACAATTCAGGAGAGATGTTTACACTGGAACTAGAAGTGTAATTTCCACTCAGATAGACATACCCAGGCTAGCTCTGATTGAACCAGCATGCTGAAAATAGAAGTGCAGGCACCCCAGCATGAGCAGCAGGATGGGCTACTTGAGTACAATCCCATCAGAAAACTACGCACCTACTCAGGCAGTTAGCCCATCCCGTTACTTGCATTGCCATGACTATGTGCCTATTTTTAGTATGCAAGCTCAATCAGAGCTAGTGTGGGTATGTCGATCCGAGTTGGGAATTACACCTCCTGCTCCAGTAGACATACCCTTAGGGTCACAATTTCCTCTCTGGTCATCTCCTGGGGCAATGCAGCTATTATGGGTTGCCTCTTAAGGCAAATTGTGAAGTCTTGCTTGCAGCTGTTAGTTTTGTCAAGTATATTTCCCTGACCAAACACGGACAAGACAGAAGAAGGGGGAAAGGAAAAGGAAACTCAGTTATGGTCAAAGGCAGGTGGGTAATTGAGATGTGGTTAGCTTAGGCCATGAGGCCATAAGCTTCTTTTAACAGTTTCTTTTCCATTTATAGGTCAGATGATCCTTTACTTCTATTGCCATGGCAGCAACAGCACTGGAAGAGAGAGAACAAAAATGAATTCACCTGCACTACCCCCGGAGGTACTTGAAACCACAGGACACCATTTTCTTCGGAGATTTTAGTGCATCTACTAATCTACTGGGTAACAGATAAAGCTAAATACGCATCAAAAAGGTTCCTAAATTATAAAGACGACAACCCCTTTGTGATCTTGACAATAGAGAATCCAACTAGTGGGGAAGCCATCCTGGCTCTTCTACTTACCCATACGGAGGCACTGATTAAAAACACAGTAATATTTGCACTTCTGTAGTGCTTTCCATCAGAGCTTCTCCAGTCTCTTGGCAAGCATTAATTCATTAAGCCTCACAGCACCCATGTGAGAAAGGTAATAGGGTACCAGTGACCATGAGCCTTTTGAATTTAGCATAGTAAAGATAAATTCACAGGAGACAGCAGTGCAAGGATAATAGATTTCAGGAAGGCATAGTCTGAGGAATTAAGAAATCTAGTGAGTGAGATGAGATGGTGGGAATTTTAAAATTTACTAGGGTGGAAGAAAGATGGAGAATCCTGGAAGACCTCAGAATTAAGGCATAATAGACCATAAATCCTCAGAAAAAGGAGAGGAAGGGATCTAGAATGGGTTCAGCAGAGACAGGCAGAGGAGAATTTTCAGGGAAAAGCAAGGTTCCCTTACCCTGACTCTGAGGGTAGATTCCCCAGGTCAGAGAAGTATGCTTTTTACTCTTTTTGCTTATTATGTTTTGATCTGTATTTATGAAGATTCTCCCCTGTTAAACAGACATTCTCGCCTGTTGCTGTACTGTTTGGCTTTTGCTCAGCCCAAGTTTTCAGTCACATGCTTTCTCTTTTTTCTGAGGCTGCAATATTGTAAATGGAAAAATTAAATTAAAAATAGACTTTCTCTTTTCAGTTTGTGTGACCTGACATTTAGCAGAACTAGGCAAAATATTCAGAATAAATCTACCACTTAAACCTATTGCTTAAATCAGCTTCTCTACGAGGTGACGGGAGGACAGCTAATGTGATGCCAATTTTTTAAAAAAGCTCCAGAGGTCATCCCGGTAACTACTGGCCAGTAAGTCTAACTTCAGCACCAGACAAATTGGTGGAAACTATAGTTAAGAACAGAATATTCAGACACACAGATGAACAGGATTTGTTGAGGACAAGCCAACATGGCTTTTGTAAAGGGAAATGATGCCTCACCAATCTATTAGGATTCTCTGAAGGGGTCAGCAAATGTGGACAAAGGTAATCCAGTGCACACAGTGTACTTGGACTTTCAAAAAGCCTTTGACAAGGTCCCTCACCAAAGGCTCTTAAGCAAAGTAAGCAGTCATAGGATAAGAGGTCCACTCATGGATCAGTAACTGGTTAAAAGGCAGAAAACAAAGTGTGGGAATAAATGGTCAGTTTTCAGAATGGAGAGAGGTAAATAGAGATGTCTGCTAGGGATCTGTACTGGGACCAGTACTGTTCAACATATTCATAAATGCAATGTTTGTGGATGATAAAATTTACTCAAGATAGTTAAATCCAAAGGAGACCGCAGAGAGTTACAAACTAACAAAACTGGGTGACTGGGCAACAAAATGCAGATTAAATTCAATGTTAACAAATGCAATGCAGTGCACATTGGAAAACATAATCCCAACTATACATACAAAATGATGGGGTCTAAATTAGCTGTTACCACTCAAGAAAGATCTTTGAATCTTTGTAGATAGTTCTCTGAAAACATCTGCTCAATGTGCAGCAGCAGTCAAAAAAGCTAACACAATTTTAGGAACCATTAGGAAAGGAATAGATAATAAGACAAAAAAATCATAATGCCACTATATAAATCTATGGTATGCCCGCACCTTGAATACGGTGTGCAGTTCTGATCACCTCACCTCAAAAAGATATACTAGAAATCTAAAAAGGTACAGAGAAGAGCAACAAAAATGATTGAGTATGAGAAGAGATTGGAAAAAGAGACAACTAAGGGGGTATATGATAGAGGTCTATAAAATCATGAATGGTGTGGAGAAAGTGAATAAGGAAGTGCTATTTGCCCCTTCACATAATACAAAAACCAGGGGTTACCCAGTGAAATTAATAGACAGCAGATTAAGAACAAACAAAAGGAAGTACTTCTTCATACAAGGCAGAGTTAACCTGGGGAACTCAGTGCCAGGGGATGTAATGAAGGCCAAAAGTATAACTGGATTAAAAAAAGAATTAAGTAAATTCCTGGAAGACAAGTCCATCAATGGCTATTAGCCAAGATGGTCAGGGATGCAACCACATGCTCTGGGTATCCCCACGCTTCCGACTGCCAATGTGGGACTGCATGACAGAGGATGGATCACTTGAAATGGCCCTGTTCTATTTATTCCTTTTGAAGCATCTGGCATTGGTCACTGCCAGAAGACAGGATACTGGGCTAGATGGACCATTTATCTGACCCACTATGGCTGTTCTTATGTAAATCCAAAATATGAATTTGTAGCTTGCCTTTGGGTTTTGCTACAAACTTGAAATTTGCCACAAGGTTTATAAATCTGGGTTGAGTTTGAAGGGACGTGGGCTGATTTGAGATAGTATATGGGAACCATTTGATACTCAGAGGCTTTACATAACTTCAACCTGAAACAACATCATACTTGGCTGAGTTCAGTCATATCCCCAAGGGTTGTTTGAACCCAGACAAAAATCCTCACATTAACCCTGTCAACCAAATGTCTCTGAATTCTGCACAGCTCTAGTGAATAGGGCTATGGCTTTTGGAAAGTAACATCTAGGTGTCTGTCCTGAAATTCCATGCTGAAAGTTGAGAAAATCAGACCCTGCCCTTCTATAAACAAACATCTCGTTTACTGTATGTGTGTGGAGTAATAGTGACATCCTGTGGCCAGTTTTGATTAGTCTTAGGAATGGACAATCTGCAAATAAAGCTACTCCTGTACTGTTAGCTGCAAGGATTAACTAAAAGATGGAATGAAGAGAAAAAAAGAGGGGAAGCTCCATCCTTCCTTAATCTAGTTCTAAATTTCAAAGCAAAAGCAATTAGTTATGACACAGTTGTTTTTAGTCATAATCCAAACATTCTGGCCCCTTTGCTCATTTAAATGTAAAGTGCATTAAACCTGCTTTACAAAGCCAGGCATAGAAATTAATACTGATAGGAGATGCTAGGTATAATGATGGTAATAGGGAAACAGGGCAAGGAGAAGCCATTGGTGAGTAGGGAGGAAGGAGTGTTTGAGATCATTCTCCTAAGCCTTCTGAGATGATCCAGATAAGCTAGCTATAGATGCAGCACTGAAATGGAAAAGCAGTTTCATTTCCCAAGAACATTATATTTTGATATTAACAGGCACAGCTGTTAACAATGAAGCAGGTTTAGGGATGGAGAGATTCTTATCCATTGACCTATTCCTGCTGAAGTACAGCAGAAATATACTGTTAGGTGAGTTAGATATAAGGCTTGTCCAGAGGGGATACAATTCTTAATATATGGAGGAATTTAAGAGAAAAAAATAAAATAGGTGTAGGGTAGCCAAAAAATTGCCAATGAAGAAAAATGCAGAAGAACAGAAAAGCTGGCTGGAGCAAAGAAAATGCTACTCCTCAGAGATCACCCTTCTGTGATAGAGTATTTCAAAAAACAAGGAGCTGTTGGAGTTCAAGGATAGGATGATGAGAATCAAGGTGATTTTTACTGTTATTTATTACCTAAATTGTGGTACTATGATGTGGTAGGCACTCCCCAGACACTGAGGGAGACATGGTTTCAGCCCTGAGGAGTGTCCAATGATATTTTAGGTGACAGAGGGAGGAAGATGGAGTTTAGTGTGGGATTGTGGGCTGGACTGGGAAGTGGGAAGAAAAGGCTGATAGGTATAGAAGGGACTCGGAGGGAGAACGATTTCATATATATAAAGTGTAGGATCAGGGCAGAGGTGAGGTTGTGCTGTTTCTTAGTGACTTCAGTATCCCTGTAGAAGAGAATTCTTCCAGGCTAATTCAAGACTGTATGGGTGTCATGACAAGCATGGCACTGCCCAAGAAGCATATGGCCCAACATCTAGCTGGTCACACTGTAACCTGGTATTCTGGTTGGGAGATTGTAAAGGTTGTGGAGGGTGTAAACATTACTCCTTTATCATTCGCTGTTAGTTGGGGATCACAGTACATCTTTCCTATCAGGGCGAGACCTGTTTTAATGGTGTATCCTCAGAATCCAATGGAACTGCTAAGCTTCCAAAGGGCTGTGGGGGAGAATATCATTTTGACAGACCATCATGCTTTTGATGCTGTGGCAGGAAACAACAGTGATTTTTTTTGTCCAACTATTGATTCTACAGCCTCTGAATACCAGTCCCGGGTCACTATGGCTTATAGTTCCTGTATGAAATCAAGGCACGGATGGTTCTTCAGTCAGATAACCCAATTTCCAATTATGCGCGACAAAGCCCACACCCTATGTTTGTTAGGCCTTGTTAGCACTGGAAGGTGAAATTAAATTAAAAATAAATTGTGAGGAGGTTGGGATTTCTTGGGTTGATCTTTAACTTTCCTTGTTGTTCTTGGTGCTTTTCACCATGGCTTATTATTGCCCTCCTTCCCCACATGTACTGCTGTTCCTGAGATCAGAACCAGAAGTCTTTTCATCTGCTTCCTCTAACCTCAACAGAGCTTGTTTTACAAAAGAGCTTGGGAGATTTGTAGTAGTGTATTGGCTGCTGCAACAAAGGGACATGCTAGCTCACCACTGATATTTGTTCCTACCCCCTTCTAGGCTTTTTCCTTTGTTTGTTCGCTTAGATATGTGATGTCTTCCTGATTCAGAATTGGTTTGTAGGCAAAAACATACCCACTTGAATCCTAAGTATTTGGATTTGTTGATTCTTGATTTCCCAATATTAATATTAGATAATTAATGGTGTAAAAATATCAGATTTAGAACTATATACCTCAGTATAAAACAAATGTGCATAAATTGCCATGAAAATGGAAGGAAAGCACACTGGGGTGGACAGAGGCTATGGGAGGCGCTTAGAGATCAGCTGCTCTACACTTAGGGTATGTCTACACTTTGAACTGGAGATATAATTTCCAGCTCAAGGAGACATACCTGCTCTAGCTCTGACTGACCTAGCATGCTAAAAATAGAGGGTAGCCACGTCAGCGTGAGGGGGCTAGATTCCCCAGGTTCCTTCCTCGTGTGTTGAATGGGTACGTACCCGTAGTGTCTAGTCCCTCTCATTGTTTGTGCTGCTGTGGCCACACTGTACTTTTAGCATTCTATTTTGATCAAAACTAGCATGAGTACGTCTCCTTGAGCTGGGGATTATACCCTCATCTTGAAGTACAGACATGCCCTAAATGATTCTTACTCTGATGAACCTGTCTGCAGCACCTTTTGCACTCTCTCTTGGTCCCACTCCATCCCCAGGTTCCAGTGTCATGGGGAAAGCAAGGAAATAGCAGCCATTGTAAGTATAGAGAGGATGATCTTATTATATTGCATGTAGGTTGGTAGGGATTTGAGAATTTCTTATGGACATCAGCATTTTACCTGTTTGCTCTGAGATATATATTTCTTCACTAAAGCATGGCCTCGAGTCCCTCAGGTCCAAAATGGAGTTGTCATCAGGAAACAATAGACTCATCAGGGTAAATAATATTTCACCCCCAGGACAATCGGAGATGAGAAGAGGTGGAAGTATAACCCACTGCTGAGTGTATGTTACATGTCCCTCTCTGTGCCTGATCCACAGAGGATAAGAGTTTGCTATAGCCTCCTACTACAGAGCCTGGCTCTCTAGCTCAAGCTGTAGAGACTTATGCATTGAGCTCTGGTGGTCCTAAATTAAATCCTTGGTGTTAGCCAAGATGGAGGCTATCACACATGCTTTTAAAGTCCTCCAGCCAAAAGCATTGTTTCACAGGCATCTCTCTCTCTCACTCTACCTGTAGCTCTAGGACTTCAATAGCCTCCTTTAATCCTGTATGGGGGAGACAGAAGGACAGAATCCTCCAAGGACAAGCTGGAGATCTATATTCCCCAACTCATCCTGGAGCTCAACAGCACTGGTCCACAGAGCATCCAAAGCAGTGGTGGGCAACCTGCGGCCCGCGAGCCACACGCTGCCCATCAGGGTAATCCGCTGGCAGGCTGCCAGACCGTTTATTTACATTTGCATGGCCGCCTGCAGCTCCCAGTGGCCACAGTTTGCCGTTCCCAGCCAATGGGAGCTGCTGGAAGCAGCGGTCAGCACATTCCTGTGGCCTGCACCACTTCCCTCAGCTCCCATTGGCTGGGAACGGCAAACCGCGGCCACTGGGAGCTGCGAGCGGCCGTGCAAATGTAAACAGTCAGGTAGCCTGCCAGCAGATTACCTGGATGGGCCGCAGGTTGCCCACCACTGGTCTGAAAGTTTTTAATCGCCTATTAGTGTGAAAACTTAAAATGATAAAAATCAAATAAAATAGAGAGTATTATCCATCAAAATCAACAACAAATAAAAATCAGATCTTTTCAGGTTTAAGTCTGTAGCCTGTTTGGCTACTGATGATTGATTCAATCACCAACATATCCAATATAATCAATATTACAAAATATGGAGGGCCAAATATCTACCTGGAGTTACACGAGGAGAATTTGGCCTATAGTGTGGTATATTTCAGGATTTGCAAAAGATCATGCTCCAGAAAAGACAACATAAGAAATGCAGCAGCAGTATGGTGCCTGGCTTACTTTCAGTCTATGAGCCAAGTTTCCCCTTTGTCATGAAAGATGGTAGCGGCACTAGTAACAGATACCGGACGTTGCTTTCTGCTGAAGTTGGTTCATCATTGACTTCCCGTCTGATAACCAGAGCGTTGGAAATGTATGTATTAGGGTAGGGTGTGGAATCTAGTGATTCAGTGAGGGCTAGAAAAATCCTGACTAAGTTGTAGCAAGAAAACACCTTGTTAAATGCCAGCTGAGGCAGAAGGTTTCGTCTCATTGGAACTCTACTTATTCTATGCTTGAACAGCTCTTGGAACAGCAGGATCTTGAGTACACCTATGTATACAAAAGACAGGCCTGGTAGATGTTAAACTGGCATTCATTTATCAGAATCCATTTTGGCTACTCTTCTTCTTTTTCCCCTGGGAAGTCATTGTTGATGGCATCTGTGAGTTAGCTACAGTCCTGTTTCTGATACCTGCTCCTCTTGCTTAAAGGCAAGCTTGAAAGTAAAGGGGGCACTTTTTTGTTTAGCACTAACAAAAGACACATTTGCAAGAACATGGATTTCTTTATTATTATTACCCTGAAAAATACCACTGTGTTTGATCTGTATTTCACAGGATAAAGTGAAACCACGGGATAAATGCATCAGTCCCTGGAAGGCGAGTCCTGTAAACAAATTAATACAACCCAGGTCTACCTACTCTCCACTTTGATTCTCTTCTTGTGCAGCCTATTGATTGATATACCTCAGGGAAGAGATTCCTCTGACTCAGACACTAAGCAAGTTCCTAAGGAAAATATCAGCTTTAAAAAGGGAGCAGAGGAAAGAGCAGCAGTAGCAAAAATAGCTAATCTCTCATTTACAGGAGCCACTGAACATCTGGATAGTGTGAGGCTCCTTTAATCCCTGGAGTGCAGGAAGAAATCAGCACCAAAGAGCAGCCCATGCTAATGCAGTGCCATTCATTTGTATATGCTAGAAGGATGTATGTTATACATCCATATGGGTACCACTTTGCACTTTTTACCTCCAGAGGACACTGAAGGAATTAGTCTACTGAGACTGAACTGCTATAGGGGCTAACACAACCAGTACAATAATATTAAAATATGTATGCTGTCCATTTAACAATACACACTGGTTTAAAAAGATCAAGTGGCCTATATAAAATATCACACAAATGCCTGATGTCTGTCATGCTGTTGCCCAGAAGCAGCCCTTCTTTGTCTACCATATACAATGAGCCTATCTACAGATGTTTAGATCCAGCACTACTATATATGTATGAGGGGAAACTGAAGCACAGTGAAGTTAAGACTGACATTTTCAAACTTGGGTGCCTAAAGCAAGGCACTTAAATCCATATTTAGGTACTGAAGTAAGTGGCCTGATTGCCAAAGGGGCTGAGACCCAGCAGCTCCTTTGCTATGAACTGTTACTCACAGCCCCCATGATATTATTTCTCCTTTGCACTGGTCTTATTTAGATCAGAATATGTCCCAGTGTCTTTTGTGTTATCTGACTGGTCTAAACTGAGATTGATTAATCTATACTATATAGCCATAACAAGTATGTCTGCTCTAGAAATAGAGATGATAAACCAGAACGGAACACTAATACAGAAGAAAGCACTTGCATATATTGAAAATTACTACAAAACTGAATTGTATTAAACAAAACCCAAGTCGTTTTTTTCTTTCCCTATTGCTATAGGAACACTCATCACTGAGATGCACGTCACATTGGAGGCAACCTCTGGTTAACACTCCCGAAACCTGGGGAAATTGCCAATAGTCAGCCTTTTTAGTCCCAAAGGGAGGAGAGAATTGTTAAGGACTCCAAGCTTGGATTAAAACTATTCAAAATATTGTAATTTTCTCTTCTACATCAGTGAGTCAGACCACCCAGAAATCCTGTCAATTTGGCTTCGAGATTCAAGTTTCCACCAGTGAGCAACCACTCACCCTTTGGGTATGGTTTCCAGCACCAGGATAAACTGTGGAAACAGTCAGACTCCGGCCAAAAGATGTCTGGATTGAGCATCCCAGACATCTGGATTGGGTTTCCTTGAGAAGCCATAAGGATATCTCAGATACTGCACCCTGCAAGGCTCCTTCACAGGAGATGAGGCTTATGCAAGTCCCCTATAGCTCACTGTTCTTCTGACCTTGTCATGGTGGATGTTTGTATGTTTTAATAAACTGCGGAACTTTATACAGAGGCACCAGAAACTTTACATAGAGGCACCACATCATGATACAGGGATTGTCAAACACCTTCACTGCTTGGAAGAAAACAACTCAATGCAACACAAGACCACCTTATTCAGTGGGAAACCCAAAGACTTGCAGAACAAAGAGCTACAAAGTCCCAGTGCAGAGAAAACACACCCACTGCTCTGACAATGGGAAATGAGCCCATAAGATGAAACCCTCACTCCTTGCAAGCTGATTTCCCTGGACAAAAGGAACGTATAATGTTTGACTTGCCATACTTGCATTTGTAGGTCCCAAAAGACACATTGGAAGTGACAGCACATAGCACTGGCTCCCTTGATGATGAAAGAGGAGCTCCTAAGCCACCATGAAAAGGCAAAACAAATTGTGGACCAAGACACACCTCATTTCTCTGGCAGAAGAGCAAATTCAAGCCGAGGCAGATAAAATGGCCAACTCATGCATAATGTGCATTAAAACTTGCATTGAATGACCTCTCTCCCTCCCTGAACTGAAATGTATATGTTGGAATAGCAATAAGTGATATTTATAGAGGCCTACATTTTCCAAAACGACTAGTGATTTTGTGGTGCCCAGCGCGAGACACCTCAAAGAAGCCTGATTGTCAGAAAGTGCTGTGTAACCATCCTCTGAAAATCAGGCCCTTTTAATGTATCCCAAGCTGGGGATCCAAAAATCACTAGTCACTCTGGAAAATTTAAGTCATAATACCCTTCATGGAAAGATCCCGAAGCACTCTACAAATTGTGAATGATGATGATTGGAAAACATAATCCTAACTATACATATACAATGATGGGGTCTAGATTAGCTGTTACCACTCAAGAAAGAGATCTTGGAGTCATTGTGGATAGTTCTCTGAAATCATCCACTCAGTGTGCCATGGCAGACAGAAAAGCAAACAGAATGTTGGGAATCGTCAAGAAAGGGATAGATAATAAGACAGAAAATATCATATTGCCTCTATATAAATCCATGGTACACCCACACCTTGAATACTGCATGCAGATGTGGTCGCCCCATCTCAAAAAAGATATATTATTGGAAAAGGTTCAGAAAAGGGCAACAAAAATTATTAGGGGTATAGAATGGCTTCTGTATGAGGAGAGATTAATAAGACTGGGACTTTTCATCTTAGAAAAGAGGCGACTAAGGGGGGATATGATAGAGGTCTATAAAATCATGAGTGGTATAGAGAAAGTAAATAAGGAAGTGTTATTTACTCCTTCTCATAATACAAGACCAAGGGGCCACCAAATGAAATTAATAAGTAGCAGGTTTAAAACAAACACAGGAAAGTATTTTTTCATGCAACACACTGTCAACCTCTGGAACTCCTTGCCAGAGGGTGTTGTGAAGGCCAATATTATAATGGGGTTCAAAAGGGAGCTAGATAGATTCATGGAAGATAGGTCCATAAATGGCTATTAGCCAGGATGGGCAGGAATGGTGTCCCTAGCCTCTGTTTGCCAGAAGCTGGGATTGGGGGATCTTTACTGGGTAGAAGCACATGGACAAGAGAGCATTGTCTCAATTTAAACACTCATTCCCCTGGTCTTAGTACATAGACCAAGTACTTTTGTGTCCATGGACCACACAGAACTTAGTAAAAAGAAAAGGAGTACTCGTGGCACCTTAGAGACTAACAAATGTATTTATTTATTTAACAAACTTAGTGATTCCTTTAATAGCCAAGGAGAGTTGATTTGTAAAGCCCAATGGGTTTCTTTTTTGACTGAATACCCCAATGGACTTAATCAGACTCTAGGTTTAGCTATAACAAGTTCAATAGTTGCTATTTGCTCTTAGATCTTCAGCTTCATTAAATATAAAAGTTTCAGCTTTTGTTAGCAGTTAGTTGTATCTAGATCTATAATAGCTGTTATGTCTGTCTAAGAAGAGACACAAAACTGAGGGCCTGACCACTTGGGGTCATTAAGGATCCCATGGCATATTTCATAAGGGTAGAAGTGTTAGCTCTAGTCACATGACCAAATTACAGTTTGAGTAGCTATATTCTCCCCCACCTAAACACATCCTGCAGTTTCAACACTGGATATAGCATGTGTCTTCTCTTCCCTGTTTATAATGTAACCCTTCTGCCAGGTGGAGCCAGCAGCAATCAGGGCTGGGTTCAATATCTAAGGGTTCCTTTCCATTGATACAACACAGAACCGGCTCGAGCCCCCACCTAGTAACCTGGGAAATGTATACACCTCCCTTGGGCACCTCTGAGAGGCAATACTTCCCCACTCACAAGCACAGGGTCTGAGTGTAGAAAAGAAACTTTTAATAAAAGGAGGGAAGCAACTTAGAGTTAATTTGGGAAAACACTACAAACAGAGTTCATAAACATAAACCATGAGAAAAAGACCCACCCCCAAGTAGGTTGGGCAGTATCCTTTTCCCCTCAGGTTCTTAAGTCCAGCAACCCAAAAGTCCCTTTCACATGCCTGACCCTTCTCTGCACCCCATTCACAGTTGCTGTCCTTGGTCAGTGCAGACCCAGAGTCCGTAGGTGCATCTGCAGAGTTTACCTTCCCCCATGGGTAGGGGTGAAAAGGTACCTTACTTGTGCCGCTGCTCGGGCATTGCTCGCCGCACCTCTCTGCCAGTCATCCTGCTGGCCGCTTACCAGCCAGGTGCCTGCTCGCTGCTTCTGCCATGCCTCTCCACCGGCCACCCTGCTGGCTACTTGTCACACCTCTCTGATGCACCAGTCACTCATTCACTAGCTATCAGTTGCCTTCTGCTGTCACCTGCCTCTCTGCTGTGACCTCTGCACATCAGTCTCTTAGTAATTTTCAGCTATTATCAGGCAGGGCAGAATCACAGTCCTACCACAATTGATTTCAGCTCTGATTGGGTATTTAACATAACAAAGAGGCTTCTAAGGAAGTCTATTTAGCTCTATTCTTTGAACAGTGGGGAGGAACAGGCTAAACCAGTCTAGGGAGGACCCTTGATGAGCATATTCAGCCTCCTTAATGAGATATCTGTCCCCACCCCTCTTACTTTCACAGGGCACTGACATTCGAGTCCCTGGCTTAATGGGGTTCTTTCAACTGAGGGTGCCCCCGCTCCTCTGGGACAGGTTAAGCACAGTCCTGCTTTCCTGTATTCCTACAATAATTACAACATTGGTAACCATATTTCACTATCCCTGCATTCAGTACTAAGGTGATTTGTACCCAACACCAGCCAAAGCTGATCACTTTGACACTGCTGTATCTGCTGAATATGTAAGCAGAGCAGGAGCAAACTGTATTTACATACACACACCCAACGTCTCTTCCCCACCCTGATAACTGTCAGGGAAGTATTCATTCAGACCCTGTTTACATCATATTGTGGTGGGCTGCTACCTAGTTTCCACATTCTACCCCAGATGTGGCCAGATTAAATGAACTCTGCATCTACTGCTCACGTGCAGTGTGTTGGCTTTATCATGACACAGACTGGCCCTGCCTTAGAACAAATATAAATGGACAGATCAGAATTCTAAAGTCTTTGTGCTCCTTTGATAATACAGAATTCCCCTTTATTTTTATCTTTATCCAGAAATTCTCCATCTGGCCCTTTGCCTTCAGCTCAGTTTCCATTGGGAAGGAGAGGAGCTAGTTCTACCCTCTTTTATGTTGGTTCCTTAGGGAAGGCTATTCCCTCCATGTCTGGAAGCTAATGCAGTTTCTAGGGGCAGAACACGTTCTCTTCCCTTATCTCAGAGAAGTAGTTTTAATTTACTCCCTGTCCTGCTGAATGAGGCTATATTCTACCCATCACAAATATGGGCCATATGCTGGCATTGAAATGCTTTCTGACTGTGATCCTAAAAGCCCCCCAAGTACAAGAGGGCAAGGGTCTCACTGGTATCTGGTAGTGATTGTCAGCTGGCTGACCAGTTCAGTATACCCCAACTCACTGATGCCATAACCTGTATCTAAAAGGTATCATATAAGATATCAATAGACAGCTAAGATCATACTGGTCATTAATATTATTGCATGGTGTATGTATGGAGGACAAATGCAAAATTACAAACATGTTGGAAACTATGTTCTTAATGTGTGCATGCCAGGCAGGGCTGATGTTACCCCACCCTTGCCAAAGGGATGTGGTTCTTCCACTTTGAAGGTACTTCCAAGAAACATTAAGAGATGATGGGAATGCATTTACATTAAAAGCAAACTAAACCTAGCCATAGAAAAAGGAGAGAAGCTAACCACTGAGCATCAAGGCAGGGGGAGGAGATTGCAGGAACTAATCAGTTTGCACTTTAGTAAACAAAAGAAGGGGGAGAAACCAGCATGAAACTTCCTTCACCATTAGACTCCGTGTATCCTTCCTCACAGCTTGAATGAGCTTTACTTTGGGGGCGGGACAACCTTCAGAAGAATCCATTTAACAGGTTCACTGGACTATAAAAGAGAGAGACGATGAACCCGGAGTTATCTATAACTAGATATAGTTCACCTATAAAGACAAAGAAACCAAGCACTTTGGACTTTGTGGGAGATCCTGACCATGGGGGTGGTCAGCCATCTTGCTGAAAAGTAGTGTGGTAAGAATCTGACCTTGAACCTTTTGTTAAGTCTCAGTCTCTATAAATTGTTCTTCACTTTTATTTGCTTGTAACCATTTCTATCTCTATCCTTTATACTTGAATTCACTTAAAATCCTAACTCCTTTTGTTAATAAACCTTGTTTTACTTTTAAAGTGAACCACACCAGTGCTGTGCTTGAACTGAAGTGATTGTTAACTCCAGTTAAAGTGATAAACTGTGCATTGTGTCTCTTTAGAGGAGAAAACAAACATTTCAGTTCCTCTGAAGGGCTCTGAAAAGGGATGGGCATTGCGGAGCACACGGTTTTGGGAAAATTCAGGACAGGAGGGGTGTTCGAGTCATCTTGCTAGATGTAACCAAGGCTAGTGGAGGCCAGAGCATGGCTATAGCGTAACAAGCAGGCTGCTAGTCTAGAGCTACTTATTACATGTACATTCAGTGCATGCTGGTATGCTGGCAGGGAGCACCCAGACAAGGAAGGTATAGCAGCAGAGCTGTAAAGGTTCCTTCCCCACTCTGAACTCTAGGGCACTGATGTGGGGACCTGTATGAAAGACCCCCTAAGCTTAATCTTACCAGTTTAGGTTAAAACCTTCCCCAAGGTACAAACTTTGCCTTGTCCTTGAACCCTATGCTGCCACCACCAGGCATGTTAAAAAAAGAACAGGGAAAGAGCCCACTTGGAGATGTCTTCCCCCAAAATATCCCCCCAAGCCCTACACCCCCTTTCCTGGGGAAGGCTTGATAAAAATCCTCACCAATTTGTACAGGTGAACACAGACCCAAACCCTTGGATCTTAAGAACAATGAAAAAGCAATCAGGTTCTTAAAAGAAGAATTTTAATTAAAGAAAAGGTAAGAGAATCACCTCTGTAAAATCAGGATGGTAAATACCTTACAGGGTAATCAGATTAAAAACATAGAGAATCCCTCTAGGCAAAACCTTAAGTTACAAAAAGACACAAAAACAGGAATATACTTTCCACCCAGCCCAGCTTATTTTACCAGCCATTAAACAAAAGGAAATCTAACGCATTTCTAGCTAGATTATTTACTAACTTAAGGAGTTATGAAGCCGTATTCCTGATCTGTTCCCGGCAAAAGCATCACACAGACAGACAGACCCTTTGTTTCCCCCCGCTCCTGATTGAAAATATCTTGTCTCCTCATTGGTCATTTTGGTCAGGTGCCAGCGAGGTTATCTTAGCTTCTTAACCCTTTTCAGGTGAAAGGGTTTTGCTTCTGGCCAAGAGGGATTTTATAGCACTGTATACAGAAAGGTGGTTACCCTTCCCTTTATTTTTATGACAGGAGCATTTTAAGGCACCCAGGGTTACAAGGCAGGTGATGACACAACCCCTCACTGGTCTGGACTGCACCCCAGAATGTGACACCGACAATTTACGTTTCAGTTGGATAATGCATGTTGAATTTCTTACCATAAACTTTCATGAAGTCTCTTGAACACTGTTGAAAATTAGCATGTTTCACCCCAGAGGTGGCTGCCTTTCTGAGGTGGATGAAGTGAGCCACCTGTGTAGTTTGTATATTAGCTTTAGGGCCTGGTCCTGAGATAGGCACTTGCACTGCTCATTAACTTCATTGAGAGTTGCAGGTGCTTAGTACCTTTTCTGATCAGTCCTTAAGCTGTACTTTGAGTTGGAAGGTGCTATATAAAATGTATTAATCTGTGTGTGGAACAAATCCACTGAAATAAAGGAAAAGCCTGTGTAAAAATCTATGGCAGGATATAGGCCATACTTTGTAAAGTGCTTTGAGAGTTTCTTCTCTGAAGAGTGATATTTAATTGCAAATTATTATTTCTTTTAGATGCTAAAAAGGTAAAACTAAAGATGAGCTACGTGTAACTGTGGTGTAGAAGAAATCCAGCAATCTTCAACGTGTGGGTCAGGAGTCTGGACTCAAACAATAAATTGCTGCTACTGATGCCCCAAATCAACCCAGAGAAAAGCTTAGTGGAAGTGATCTGCAGCTGTGTCTGAAGAGGAGGGGACCTCCCTGATATCTGCACTTTATAGTGCTCATTTCTGGGGAGTTCTATACCCCACACAGCCTGGAATCATTCCCCTATATAACACCATGTAGAGGGGATGGAGGCTTCTGGGTTAGATTTTAAACAAAATAATGCTTAGGGTTGGTCAATTTTTTTTTTTTTTGGACAGAACAGTTTTCCATTTGAAAATGAAGTTTTGTTGAAATCCAAACATTTCACAGGACCCTGTTAATTTCAATGAAGTTTTTGACCTGAAAAAGTTGAAACAAATTCTTTTGATTTTCTTGTTTTGTTATGATAATGTTGAAAGACTTCATTTCAGAAAGGTACAAATACTTCAATTCATTTTGTTTCAACTTTGATATAATATTTTAACATTATTTTGATAATGTCAAAATGTCATATTATATAATATGACATTTTGACATTCTCAAAATAACTTCACAATATCAAAATGCTTCAATGTTTCTGAATCAACGTATTTTTGAATTTTAATTACATGAGAATTTTCAAAAATTGACTTGGAATGAATTTTTTTTCTCTTCAAAATATCATAGTCCCATCGAATGGAAATTTCATCTTCCAACCAGCTCTCATAACAATTAAAAGCTCAATAACCCATAAATGCAATAGAGCAAGTCTTCTCACGATCACTGGGGAAGTGCAGAGAAGATCTCTCTCCCACTACTATCATGTTGGTTTTGCTTGGGCTCCCCAGCCTTTACTACTCTTTCCCTCTAATTTGCACATTTTAGACA
Source organism: Caretta caretta (assembly GCF_965140235.1). Lineage (NCBI taxonomy): Eukaryota > Metazoa > Chordata > Testudines > Cheloniidae > Caretta > Caretta caretta. The sequence continues at coordinate 81,290,558 of NC_134207.1, read as the reverse complement.
GGTTGGATTTAACCTTTGGACCGTAGAGCCCTTTGCTACTTTGCCATGGCTGAACATTGGAATAGAGCTGCCCACCCAAGGGAAAGGCCAGTAAACTCAGGCTGTAGAACCTGAATAATGCACCCACTGCCTTTGGATATTGTGGAGTCCCTGATAACATTCTCAAGAGCTGGATTTGCATAGATGATGATCATGCTGGACAGAGTAATGGACTGTGCTATGGTGCCTCAGAAAGGGGGAAGTCTGTGGAATGATTATGCTAGAGAGATGCTACTTACTCCTCAAAATCAAGAAACAGTCTCCCGAGCTGTGGAGCCCAGAGAGCTACCAGAGCTTCTAGAAACTGGGCTCCCTTTGGCTGGATTGTGCTTTTTGTTATGAAGATATGATGTATTCTAGCTGGCTGGGCTTGTCTCTATCTAATAAAATCCCATGTGGTTACGATTAAAGCAAAAATCCCATTAACATTTCAAAAACTGTATTCATTCTACCTAAACAAAACCATTTAAGTCAAAAAAATCTGATGGGCAATGATACATTTTCATGAAATCTATACAAATTGTTAAATGGTTTATTACATCATCAGCCCAAGCCTTGTTCTGAAGGAATTTATTCCTTTTTAATGTCTGGTGACAGGAGTTTACATATAGCTATGGCTGCACATGAATGGGGGGAGAATGGGAGGCTTGCACATGCGGGGAATCTAAACAGAGTCATTTATAGAAAGGGATTCCTTTTTATGTATACATATATAATAGAGGTAGGTGTTTCTGGTTAGGGAACATATGTTTTTTAACAATCTGATGGAAAGAAAAACCAATGCACTTCTAAATGGTATGCACTCTTATGGTACAGGCTCTTTTGTAATTTGGTTAGATGATCTCGATATGCAGAGATGTCCAAATGAAAAATCATTATCCTTCTGGCACACAATTCCACTATTCTGATCCTGTCTGTACAGCACTGATTCTACTAGATGTTGACATCTGAAGAAAGTGTAAACAACTGAATAGGCTTGGTTGGAGCAACCTCACAGCAGAGTAACATATAAAGGGATTGACATTTTAATTCATCTGTCATTAACATTTAATATTCTGTGGCCAGCTTCATGGTTATCACTATGCTGTGTACTTAGGCCACACAGGACTTCATAGCAGCAATAGGGACAGAACTCAAATTCTTCCTCTCCAGAAGTTCAAGTCCTTACTCATTGAGGACATGAAGAACTTTCTTTGGCTGCTGCACTACTTGGGTTTATGACACACACAGTCAAGTAATTTTGATTTCACCCAGTAATATGCAGTAATTAGTTCATTACGACAATTAAACCACTAGATGAAAATATAGCAGTGACATTGCACTATTCCACTATAAGTTGGGAGGACAACTGGGTGGCCTCCTTTGAGGTCATCCTCAAGATTGCTCCTTAACTACTCTGGTTGGAGCTGCAGTAAGTCACCATCCCTTCAGTTCACCTTGTCCCATTCAGTTTTGTCACTTCTGCAATTCATCCAAGCCCTGAAGCAGCTCCTGAACCTGAGAGTCTGCCATCCTACAATGTGCTGAGCGACTGCCAAAATATCAGGCCAGCTGGTTTATTCATTTTATACAGTGCAAAATTATATTAAACTGCACCGTACAGATAAGTATTCCAAAAATTGCCAGGTTATTTTCTTCATATAAAATTAGCCAATTTACCAGTGTATGTGATTGCAAAGAATGCAAAGCAACCCATTCCAGTGATTAACCTCTTAGTTCATAAAAGCAACATTTTCTTGTATATAAATAATATAATAAAAGGAACATTCATATCAAAGTAATATAGCACACACTATTCTCTGCTCTTCTCCTTAATTAGTAAATAATTCATCAAACTCTGAAATGAATTGGGCTTCCACCCACATTTCTTCATCCAATTATCATGAAATAGAAGAGCAGGATTCTTCTCCCTTTGAAAAGGATGACATAATGAAATTGTTCAATAGCATCTCTCAGCCCTCTGCCTGGCTAGATTAGTACTTCATTGGCATACTTTTTGCAAGCTGTTTCATGATTTTCCTTTTCAGGTTGCATGGATTTGTGTTCATCATTTTCTGTTCCACCCTTGACTCTTAAATTCCCCATATTTTTCTTTCATTGTGATGCTTGTAGATTTCACATGTGTTAAGGTTGCCTTATATTGGTTGCCTTATATAATTTTAGAAGTATGTTCATTGCAATTGAATATGTTTTCAGTGGAAAAGGGATGGCACAACTTTTACAAGACTGATGAACTGCACTTGGATACCGAAATTGCCTTTTGCATTCTTGATCCTTTCTTTTCCCCCCATCCCTCAGACATACAGCACATTACTGAAGTACACAGATACACATATTAAAAGACCATTATTAAAGATGTAGAGTCAAGCACTCAAAAGTTAGGAAATGCCAGTTAAAGCACCTATGCAACCCGAACTTGCCCCCACTTCTGTATACACAGCGTGAAACAATCTGTAATTATGTGATCATGTTTATTTTTCCACAGGACCCTAGGGTCATTCAGTGCACAGAATGTACTGTGCTCTATTACTGAGCAGCTATTCCATATTTTGTTTTCTCCTTATTGTTCAGTCTCTGGTCCCATATTTTATTTCCTGCACACTATTTAAATCTTGCTCTGAAGACAGAATTTATTTACTCCGGAGCTTTTCTATGGTACTTATCATTACAGTAGCTGAGTGCTTCACATATAGTAATTAATTTATCTTCCCAACACCCCAGTGAGGTTGGGAAAGGGGGGGGGGGGGATGGTATTATCCCCATTTTACAGAGGGGCAACTGAGGCACAGAAACATAGCACTTTATGTATTCAGAGCACAGCTCCCATTGACTTCAGATGCAAGTGTGTGTGCCTGAGATCTCAAGTTCGCTCCCAAAAAATGAGGAACACACAGTCAGTTACCACCTGTGAAATGTCTGGTGTAAGTGACTTGCCCAACATCACATAGAACTCTGTGGCAGAGGCAGGGATAGAATCTAATTTCTGAGGGCAGTATTCAACTGTCATAACCATGAGATTCTCCCATCTCTTCCTTCAGTCCCTTGCCTCATTCACTACATGCTCTCCCATTTCAGTAACCATTAAAATAGGGGGTCCTACAGAGCCTTCTTTCACTACACAACCCTTTTTCACCCCCAGAGCAGGTGCATCCTGTGCACTGAATCAGGAAGGGGTCGTACGGGAAAATAGAATGTGACCATGTAATTAAACAGTTTATCATAATGCTCACACACAACCTTAATTCTAGCGTTTCCTAATTTTTGGACGCTTGACTTCGCAACCTTAATAACATTCTTTTAACATAGTTTGTGTGTGTGGAGAAAAAGAAAATACAAATTCCATCATGTGGCATCATATTGACATCCACATGGGTCATCAACAGGCTTGGGACCATTAGATCCACTACACAGATGTCTGGTACAGCTAACTGAGTAACTGATAGCAGTAGTAGGTTATCATACTTTATGTGGACACACTAGCGGGGGATGGGACACTTTACTAGTGGGTTTCACAAATATTTGTTGATAGAAGAGGAATGGTGAGACTCAGGAATCTTGGTCTCCATTCTAGGCTCTGGAGGGGTGTGGGCGCTAGTGGGCAGAGATTCTCCTGTCCATTCCTACAAGCATGACCCCTTCTGCCCATTCTTCTCCAACCTTCCCCTGTCCCAGTCCTGTCTCTTCCCCACTCCTTGCCCTTTGTCTCAGTCCTGTTCTCCTCACTTAGTCAGTCCGAGTGTCCATTCCTTAGGGTTTCCATCCCAGTGTCTGTAGCCCTCTGAACCCCCATCCCAGTCCCAGTATCCCCCATAATCCTAGTTCCAGTCTCCTTGCTCAGCCAGTCCCAGTTGTCTCCCTCCTGGTTCCACATCTGATCTGTCACTCTCCCCTACCCAGCCTCCATTTGCACTTCCTGGCCCCCCCACATTCTCCATCCCCACTTAGTCTCAGTCCCAATCTCTCTCCCAAGGATCCTTGTCCAGTCTCCTTGTCCCAGGCTCTTTTTCCAGACAGGCCTAGTTCTACCCCTGCAACTCGGCTCCTTGTCAGGTATGTTTCCCCTTCTCCCCTCTGCCAAATTTCAAGTCCCTGCTCCAAAGCATGGGAGGCTCTTGAGTTTTTCATAGAAAAAGTCACAAGAATTTTTTACTTGGGCAAAACAATTTATTTTTCCCTAGCCTTATTCTAGAAAATGGCAGAACTGAAATTCAAAAAAATATTCAGTCTAAAGCAGACATCCAGCATGGAAAAATTCAACCCAAACATGTAAAGTTTGGCAAAGTTATAAGTAGGGCTGTCGATTAATCACAGTTAATTCATGTGATTAACTCAAAAAAGTTAATCACGATTAAAAAAATGAATTGCGATTAATCACACTTTTAATCGCACTGTTAAACAATAGAATACCAATTGAAATTTATTAAATATTTTGGATGTTTTTCTATATTTTCAAATATATTGATTTCAATTACAACACAGAATACAAAGTGTACAGTGCTCACTTTATATTATTTTTATTACAAATATTTTCACTGTAAAAATGAAATAGTATTTTTCAATTCACCTCATACAGGTCCTGTAGTGCAATCTCTGTAATTGAAATAAGTATATTTGAAAATGTACAAAATAGCTAAATAAATGGTATTCTATTATTCTTTAACAGTGCAATTAATTGCATGATTAATCGCAATTCATTTTTTTAATTGCTTGACGGCCCTAGTTATAAGTAACTGAAAACAGGGTCTTATCATGGAAACTTCCAAACTACCTTAATAATAGGTGGAGCTACCAGCCCTGTTTATAATAAGGCTATTATCTAAACTTTATTTAGGGAAGCATATTTTTTCTTTGGATTTCTCCATGTGTGGATGTAAAAAACAATATAAATGCACAGGCCAATAGTTTTGTTTTTGGTGGTGGTGTGTTTAATCTTTATGTGGGTGTACACTAATATCTAGTGTATTGTAGCTTGTCTTTGTCTCAGAAACATCTGCATGATATGCAGAGGGGATGCCATTGTAGTTCTCAACCAAGATGTATACTTAATGAGGCCAACAACTCTCTGACACCAGCTACTATAAAGAACTGAAAGAGGATTCCCATACAACAATTCACCCAGGAATTTAAGGATATCATCAAATCCTTCCCCAAACAACTCCATGAGAACCTCTACAACCTCATTCCCCGCGAACCCACTTAGGGACATTCTACCTGCTTCCCAAAATACACAAACAAGGGAACCCAGGCAGACCCATCATATCTGGCCTTGGCACTTTTACTGAAGGAATAAAGAGGAATAGAAACTATCCTCCAACCACTCACCACACAAAGGGCCACCTTCCTACAGGACACAAATAACTTCCTTCAGAAACTCTGCAACATTAACAATCTCTCTAAGAATACAATTCTTGCCAGTCCATAGATGCCACCTTCCTAATACACCATCATTCCTCACAATGACAGCATCTCTGCTTACCTCAGATTCATCCTCATATTCCCTTCCTCATATTCTTCCTCTCCAGAAGTTCAAGTCCACAATTTCAACAACCACCATCAACCGTTCTCTAGAACACTTCCACACCAGCATCAACTTCCTATCAGTTTCAACAATGGAATCCTACAGAAAACAATGGAATCATATAAGAAACCCATAGATCACTACATACCATCAGAGATCCAGGAACCACCCCAAACACACGAAGAAATCTGTCATCAATAGCCAGGCACTCAGAAACCACAGAATATGCTCTGAGGAGAAAGTCAGGGATACACATCTTAACATTTAAAATGCCTTCACCAAACAAGGACACTTCGTCAGAGAAGTAGATCTCATCGTGGAATGGGCCACCCAAATACTCCAAGAAAACCTGCTTCAATATAGAGGGGAAAAAGCCTTTGACTGCACACCCCTAGTTGTCACCTGCCACCCCACACTGGAACCCATATGAGGTTTCTTTAAACAATTATGATGGCAACTACATCCTGAAAGAAATCTTTCCTGAACTCCCTCTTCCGGACTTCAAACAATCCACCAACATCACCAACCTCAGCATCAGAAGCAAGCTCCTCACAGACCAGGATACACCAACTCAAAGCAGCACCAGACCCTGTCAGAACAACTGATGCAAAACCTGTAGACATATCTCTGCTACTATGATGATCAATATTCCCCACAACAAGGGTCCTACACATGCATATCACAACATGCGGTGTATCTTGTCCAGTGCACTAAATGCCCAGTAACAACTACGTGGGTGAAACCAGACAATCACAATGCTCTCAGATGAACTCACATACAAAAATGATAAAAGATAAAAACACCCTGTCATCTGTGGGCAAACACCTTTCACAAAAACAATCAGTCCATATCTGACCTCTCAGTCCTTGTCCTCAAAGGAAACCTGCACAACATCTTCAAAAGACAAGCCTCGGAGCTTAAATTCATAACTTTGCTGGACACTAAAAATCATGGTCTTAATAAAGACACTTCATTTGTGGCTTATAACGCCATCAGTAACCCACTAACCCCCGTTTTTTGTACTATGACAGCAGAGACGTTAACAGCCATGTCACCTTTCTTACAATATCTGTTCCACCCTTGTATTTAGCTGCGACACTCCGAGTACCTTTCCCATAGCTGAAGAAGAGCTCGGTGTAGCTGGAAAACTTGTTTCTTTCTCCAACAGAAGATGGTCCAATAAAAGATATTACCTCACTCACATCATCATCAGGAAGCAAATTTGCAACAGAATGACACAACACTCATTTTTGCTGGTTATAATACCACTTTAGGGAACTTTAGTGGTCCTGTATCAGAGCAGGTCTGCACATTTCAAGAGCTGTAGTAAGAACCCTGTGTTGTCAGAACGAATCAATGGGGCCTCTGGAATATGTAGTTGCAAATTCCCTTGATTTTGAGACTCTATAGGCAACAAGACTGATCTCAGCTTTCACATTTTTTTTTTTTAAGAGATGTCTAGTCCTTTTTGTTGTCAAGAACCTTGTCAGTATAAACGGGTCATTAGGACTGAAGGCTTGTGGGTGTGATTTCCCCTAAAAATAATGGATTATTAACAGTACCCACAAGAGCCTAGATCTCGCCTTGGACACCCAAGAAAATCCACAGGCATGGTTTCCTTGATTTGGGGTATGAGAGATTCAAGGCAAATTCTCATCTGTGGGTGGGGTGCACAGGAAAATTTTTCCTTTTTTAAAAAAAATGAAAACTGAAATTCTCACTTAAAGCCCTGCTCCTGGAATTATGTTAAGAAAGACACCAAATATTGCAAGACTCAGAGGAGTCAGCGACACCACGAGGAGTCAGTTTAGTCTGGGGCGGTCCCAGAAAATTATTTTGCAAGCTCAGCGTAACATGTGAAGGCCAGCTCTGGATTTGGTCCAAAAAAACAAATAAATTGCAGAAGGTGTTCTTTATAGTCACTATAGTAGACTGGGTGGCAAGATGCATTTTTTCCTATGTATTAAAAGGGGAAAGGGGACATTATCTTTCAGTGCTACCCGTGAAAGGGCATCATTCTTAAAGAGTCAGATTTTCAATTTCCAAAAGCTGTAAACAGCCACTGAAGAATTGGCCTCAGCCCTCCTTTCAGTAACTATGGGCATGCAGAATAAGGTAAGCATGCAATAAAATTTTATATTTGCTCTATCAATAGTTAATTGCAGAAATCATTTTGATCCCACAGCACACAACATCCATTTCCAATCTCACTCATTAGCCAAGACAGCCTCGTTTGCCATGGTTCCACATATTTACTGTGAGTAGAACCAGACGGTGTACTGAAGGAGGGGTCTTTCTGAGCACTTAACAAAATGTGTTCAAGTAGTTATCTCCTCTTCCCACATAAAAGGAAAGTGGCATCATTGATATCAAAACACAAATAAAATGATTATTTTCAAAATAAAAAATGACATAGTGAGAGATTATTTACCCTGAATCCTTAATATGAGACAAACCGGTATTAAAAGCTACATTGTTAATGGGCACATGGCCCCCCAAAATCTTGGGATCTACAGCCAGATGAATCAAAGCAGACAAGCAAAACCTTTGGTCAAAAAAATGGAGAGGTATTAATTAGCTAACAGAGGGAGTCCATGCAGGCTCATGAATGTAATAGGAGAAACCTCTGAAAAACCACAAAACAGAAATTAATTGATAATATTATGTAAGTGCTACAGAATTCATATGAAGTATATCCTGTTTGACATCAAAATCTATGTATAAGCAAATTCCAGGGCCAGAAGTCTAGACTGTATTGTGTTTTGATGATTAATCATGGAAAGGAGAAGGATTTCCCAACACGTTTTTCTTGTAATTAACTCACCTGTCAAAATCATTGGAATCCCCTACAATGTAGTGGAGACAGTACAAAACCAAGGGGGCGGGGAGCTACTGGATGAAGCTTAAATGATGGCTGACTTTGTTCAGACAAGCACATGAGATAATCTCTTCTGAACTGGATTTCTCTTTATTGGGTTCCTAACTGGGACAAGGGACACAGTTTCAGAGAACACCAACAGACAGCATTGTATTTAAACAGCTTATTCTTAAAAAGGCCCTATTTGTAGCTAAAGGAAACACCTCGGTTTCTCTCTCTGTTTAATTCACACATCAACTGCCTGGTCTTGCTTTCTTTTCCTCTGCAGTCTTTTATGCAAAATAGTCTCATTAGTTAAGGAAGAGGATGTCATTCTGAAGATGCCTCATCTAGATGAATGAGCAGGGAACTGCAAATCAGGAACTCCTGCATTCTAATTCCATATCTGTCACTTGATCACAGTGTGGCTCTGGGCAAGTCACTTAGCATCTCTGCCTCAGTTTCCTCATCTGTAAAATGCAGATACTAACTCCTGCTTGTCTCACAAAGACACTGAGAGGGTTTGTTGGCATAGTGTGCAATGCTTTGAAGATGTTAGGCATTAGCAGCAGACACTAAACATTTGGGATGCTTTTCTGATGAACATCTACTGAGATTTATTTTCCAACAGTTTCCTAGTTACTGTAATTCCTTCTCCGCACACAATCTCCCAACACACAGCAGCCCTCTCTGCTGCAGTAGTGTTTCTAGCTCTGGAATGATTGAACACACTCACACTGCAGAGCTTGTTTTCAGCATCTGCTTTAATAACATTAGTAAGAGTCCTGGAGTCACATGTTTTTTTTCCGAGACTATAATTTTGCCACAAAGGCAAATATGGATTCTCCCACTACATAGGCTGCCCATCTGAATGTGCCTTTCTTTTATGCTGGAAGTACTCTCTCCAAATGGTCATGGTTGTGTCCTAGTCACCATGGCCCCCTGCCCCAATCTCCTGCAGTGTTTCATAAATGTCCTGCTCAGCAGACCAAACCAAATTTAAGAGAGGCTCAATGATGTCTTAGGTTTGTCCACTCAAGTGGAAGCTTTTTCTCCATTTTCCCCAGCACTGAGTGACACTGGTTTGGTCTCCTGACAAATCAAATGGTTGAATTATACTTATACCCAATCCTTATTGCCACTGTAGTAAGTAGAGATGAAGCCCATGAACCAGGAGAGCAAAGCTGGCTGTACACCATTATGCACCCCCTAGATTCTGGGCTGGGCTAGGCACTGGCATAGCCCTTCATGTAAATTAGAGCAGCCCTGGGGCTGCTCTAAATACACCTGCTGCCATCAGCTCCTTATGGAACCATCCTTCATCCCACAGTAGCCAGAGGTTAGAGTCATCCATCCATACACCTGTTCCACCTCAACCATTCCTCTGTGCTGCATGCTGCAAGGGGACATGGTTTAGGGCTAGGCTGTTCTTTTGGACCTATGCTGCCCAGGAAAACCCGTGAATGAATTAGGGGAATTCCCATTTGGGGGTCATCTAGCTGAGTTATAACCCCCGTATGATGCTCACGCAGCATAAATGGGCTGGAACATAGCCCAGGATCAGGGCTGTAGTGTCTATAGCTCAGGAAAGACTTGATGAACATGCACAGAGCCCCGGGCTTTTTCGGTGTCTGCTGCATTGTCTTTGTCTGATTGCAGCCTTTAGTGCAAGCTGAGTGTGGCTGGGGCAAGAAGGAAAATTGTTGCTGAGTTAGGGATCAGGTTACAAGAGCAATACTCTGGAGCTGCAGACTGCTCCCTTACCTGATCAGATTTTCAGCAGCTGCTTTGCTGTGCCCTGGCACTCAGGGGAGTTGATAACAATACTTTTATAAACCACAAAAATCCTTATATGGCATCCCTCTTTCCTCCTAGGACCACCCTCTTGCAATAAAGCTATCTCCTTGCTGTCTCTTCTCCAGTGGGCCACCCCTTCTGCTCCTTGCTTTCTCTGTCAGGTCCAGAATACACTGTATGGAAGAGTACACAACATATATTGAGAGTTTTCAGGTCCCAAATGAGAGGCTACTGGTCCTCCAGTACTAATAAACTAACAGCTAAACACAGGGAGATTTTGGGAGAAGACAACTTTTCTTGGAACAGATTCAGACTTTTGAAAAAAGTACCATGCAGGTTTTGATTCAGATCAAGGATCCATTTGACCATCAGAGAGTGGGAGGAGCTAGAGTACAATACAGTCATAGATTTATCATTTTCAGTGGAAAATTGTATTGGCGCCTCCTTTTATGTCAGTGGTTCTCAAACTTTTGTACTGGTGACCCCTTTCACATAGCAAGCCTCTGAGTGCGACCCCCCCCTTATACATTAAAAACACATTTTTATATATTTAACACCATTATAAATGCTGGAGGAAAAGAGGGGTTTGGAGTGGCGGCTGACAGCTCACGAGCCCTTATGTAATAACCTCGCAAGCACCTAAGGGGTCCTGACCCCCAGTTTGAGAACCCTGGTTTTATGTCCTGCCAAATTTAGCCAAATAAAAAAGTTGATTCAGCAATTATTAATTTGTATATGTGCATTAATTACAGCAATGAAACCTTTAGCCATTTCAGCTGCTAAAATCCTTCTAGGCATGGATTTGGATTAGAAGAAAGAGGTTCCATGAAAAGATTAAATGGAAATAGGGCCATAGGGAGAATTCATAAAGGAATATCAATTCCTTTTTGGACCACACACTGGAAGAAAGTTTACCTAAAGATTCAACAAACAGACCACTAGAGCTCAGGGAGGGGATGGAAACACATCGGATGAGCCATGCTTTACTTGCAATGGTAACAAAATATCCACTTTGCATTCCAAGGAGTGAAGGGGCATAGTCCTGCAGTTCTTCGGGCAATGTCCCCTTGAATTCAATAGGAATTTTGCCTGAATAAGGGCTGCAAGACTGCAATCCTTCCTCCTTGGTTTTCCTTTAGATATACCACTTCAACTGCATGAATTTGATGAAACCTAATGAATTTCCTATCAGTCTTCAGAAGCTGAGATTTTACCCCTATGTTGTAAGGCTCCACCTTAGAATGAAAACTCACTAGAAATTAAAATCCCAGAATATGTGATTAGGACAGTGGTTCTCAAACTTTTGAACTGGTGACCCTTTTCACACAACAAGTCTCTGAGTGCAACCCGTTATAAATTAAAACCACTATTTTTTTATATTAAGCACCATTATAAATGCTGGAGGCGAAGCAGAGTTTGGGGGTGGAGTCTGACAGCTCGTGACCCCCATGTAATAACATCGTGATCCCCCTGAAGTGCCATGAATCCCAGTTTGAGAACCCCTGGATTAGGAGATTCAAAACTGGTTCTTGGCATCGTGATATCACAACCAATAAAGGCCAAAGAGCCAAAGGGAACTTGTTTCTGAGGGACTAGAAAACAATATTTAATTTTAAAAATACAACAACGATATTGTGTCTTTTCTTCAGTTATTATTCTGATTATCTTTTATGATGGCAGTGCCTAGAAGACACCCCGAGTGAGATCAGCTCCATGGCACTAGGCACTGTACAAACATTCTGAGAGTTGGTCCTTGCCTCAAAGAGCTCACAGTCTACTCTAAACAGACAAGAAAGACGTGAGGGACAAGAGGCACTGACAGGTGAAATGACTTGTCCAAGGTCATACAAATGGTTTGTCATGGCTGAGGTGGAAATAGAACCCAGGACTCCTGAGGCCCAGTCCAGCAGCACTAGGGGCATGCTGCTTCCTTTATGAGACCCTCTCCTTCTCTTTCAATCTTCATATTTCTCTTTCACTCTAACCAGACACCTCTTCTCCCACTGGCTGTTGTCAGCTCCTCTTTTGGTGACACCCTGCTCTCACCTTTGCCACTTCCCTCTTTGTCCTCAAGGAGTTAACTATGAGAAATGAAATTTAGTACCTCTAAAATTTCCTGGTATGGTACTTTCTTTACTCATGGGAACATGAAAATGAACAGACCACTAACAAGTAGATGGTTGCTGATTATCAGCCTCTAGGTGAATTATACCTCTGTATTTCAGGGAACATTTGGAAATACGTGGCATAATCAGAAATAAACAATCCCAAATAATTGCTTGTTGAGCTATTGCACAGCCTTAGAGCCTATGCCCACAGGAGAGCTGGCTTACTAAAATCAGACAATCAGAATATGAAAAATATATACAGTATATAATTGAAAACAAAGGCACAGGACTTTGGGTTAGATAAACATGTAGCTATAGTGAGGTTCAGAATAATTAATGGGACCAGCCCCTGTTACTCCTCTCGTAGCTTCAATGTCAGTCTACAGATGGAATAGTACCACAAGTCCTTCCACACTAGAAGTGCAAGAGATTTGAAGCCACTGGATCAGCAGAAATAAAGATCTGTTGCCCTTCCTCTGACTCAGACTTTGTGGTCTTCCATGGCTGATTACATAAGCATAGATAGTTAATAATTGCTTAAAGTATCTCGAGGAAAGGGTTAAAAGTGATTTACTGAGTATTATGTACTTCAAATATAGACCACCCTAGGAAAATGGGGAAAGGTTTCATTTCCTGGACAGGTAGAATAGTGAGGATTAAAATGAACCTCCCCCTAAGGCTGTCTCTCCTACCTCACTCAATTCCAATCAGTTTCCAGTTAGTGAGCCAGATTTGTTGGAGTATAGTCTAGATAGCACGTCCTTTAAGAGATTAAGTTAAACTTGCCTATGGAGGTGTAGATGACACCCTTCTGTGCAAGCAAAGCCCCACTGTGATGTATGGGGATTTACTCAAAGAAAAGGCAGGCACTGTCCTCTCTCTCTCTGTTTCCCTCTGACCAGAGGAACTCCACTGGCAGAAGACATGGATGAAAGTGCTGAAGCAATAAACTGCAATTTTGTACAAGTGCCTTGTAATAAGGAGCTTCTCTGATTCTTCTAATCACTTGTAATCCACTGCTGTGTGAGTCCTGAAACCTAAAAATAATATGCACTATGTGTATAGACAATAACATTATATCTCCGCCATTCTCTCCATAGGCTGCAGTGTGTGTGTGTGTGTGTGTGTGTCTAGCATCTTGTTAGTCTTCTTTTGGTTACTAATCATGTAAGTTTTAAAAAGATGGGTTGATTTCTGATTAGACACCTAATATTGTATAATTCACTGCATTGAGGATATGCAGAGGCTTTGGAGGATTAGTCAAATACTTAAACCAGGTGCATCTGGTTACTACCCTGATTTAAAGTAAAAAGAAAATATAACAACAACAGAACATCCAGCTGCAAAGGCATGGTTTAATGGCAAAGAAGGTTTTGGACATCATTTGCCTCCCTTAACTGCTGGTAGCATGGCTATTGAGTCAGAAGCAGGTAGCAGTTATCTGACGCCAGTACATCTTTATGCACTGTTCACATTCCATTGCATCATGTCACATTTGATATGGTATAATGCAATGTGACTAATTTAATCAGACGTGAAGTGCACAACAGCAACATGCCAAGGCAAAAAAATTTGAAGAAAAAAGCTTTTTGCCAAACCATGGCTGGATTATTTTTCTCAGCTGGAGAGCTCCAGTTTCAGGCTTTTCTATGCTGACCTTCCAGCCAAGGGGGCTCTTAATTCCCAAAGGCAGTGACACAGTATATTAGGTTATAGGAGCTGGAGAGGGCTGCCAACGTTGTATTTCAAAAATAAGGGACCGTTTTTAATAAGGTGCAACCCCACCCCCCCTTCCTCCCAATATTATTAATAAATGAAATAATAATTAATAAGAAGTACTCACCTATAAATCACCAGGGATATTTCTGGCTGCATTTTGCAGCACTCAGAAACTCCTGATCTTGTTGTACAGAGATGTAGTAAGGGACTGTTGGAAACCCCTAGGATCATCAGACATTCACCCACCCTGAGTTCTGGGCCACTATCCCTGACCCACCCACTTCCTCCTCCTCCTCAAGCAGTAACTCATGGTATGATGCTCTCGTCTCTCACAGATCAGAAAGTGCAAGAAGCATTTTGCTGCTGAACACATACATAGTTGAAGTCAAACAACCGAGCAAGCTTGCTGAGGTCTAACATTATTCATTTAATAGGTCTGCGTTCCGTTAGCTGCTTGTGAAATATCATGAGAAGGAGCAAACACAAGATTTGCCAGGACAGATGCATTTTGAGCTCAAAGTTTTTAGTTGGTGATTATTAGTGCATGTATCAAAATAACCAGTCTATACCAAAAAGTTTGGCCACAGGAGCCAGTAAGTGTGAAAAAATAAACCATAGACATTTTGGATTTTCTCTCAACTTGTGCGTCTGTGTATAACACACGTCTAACTAACACAAAGTGATACTTGTTTAAAAACACACAAGTCTTTCTTCCGTTTTGGCCTTTGTTTGAACTTCATCAAGGCAGGGGCTGCATCTTCTTATTCTGCTTCTACAGTGCCTAGCATATTGGGGCACTATGGGAAACCACATGCACACTTTCCCATTCACTCTTGCAGACGACACTAAACTGGGAGGAGTGGTAGATACGCTGGAGGGTAGGGATAGGATACAGAGGGACCTAGACAAATTAGAGGATTGGGCCAAAAGAAATCTGATGAGGTTCAACAAGGACAAGTGCAGAGTCCTGCACTTAGGACGGAAGAATCCCATGTGCTGCTACAGATTAGGGACCGAGTGGCTAGGCGGCAGTTCTGCAGAAAAGGACCTACGGGTTACAGTGGACGAGAAGCTGGATATGCGTCAACAGTGTGCCCATGTTGCCAAGAAGGCTAACGGCATTTTGGGCTGTATAAATAGGAGCATTGACAGCAGATCGAGGGACGTGATCATTCCCCTCTATTCTGCATTGGTGAGGCCTCATCTGGAGTACTGTGTCCAGTTTTGGGCCCCACACTACAAGAAGAATGTGGAAAAATTGGAAAGAGTCCAGCAGAGGGCAACAAAAATGATTAGGGGGCTGGAGCACATGACTTATGAGGAGAAGCTGAGGGAACTGGGATTATTTAGTCTGCAGAAGAGAAGAATGAGGAGGGTTTTGATAGCTGCTTTCAACTACCTGAAAGGGGGTTCCAAAGGGGATGGATCTAGACTGTTCTCAGTGGTAGCAGATGACAGAACGAGGAGTAATGGTCTCAAGTTGCAGTGGGGGAGGTTTAGGTTGGATATTAGGAAAAACTTTTTCACTAGGAGGACGGTGAAGCACTGGAATGGGTTACCTAGGGAGGTGGTGGAATCTCCTTTCTTCGAGGTTTTTAAGGTCAGGCTTGACAAAGCCCTGGGTGGGATGATTTAGTTGGGGATTGGTCCTGCTTTGAGCAGGGGGTTGGACTAGATGACCTCCTGAGGTCTCTTCCAACCCTGATATTCTATGATTCTAAGAGGATGTGAAGAGAACAATGCTCCAGTCTATGTAGTAGCGTCTTGAACAAATGTATTAGATCAATGTAAAATTATATAATAAAACATTTTTTCCATAGAGAAATGAGGACGCACAAAGGTGATTTAAAGCCACATTTGTGCGTCCCCGCCCCTTGAGTTCCGGCACTAAGTGTAAGCGGGAGAATGGTCCTGCTATTGTGGGGAACTTTCCTGGCTTATACACTACCCTAGTGAAGTGGGCTAGCAAAAGGATCAGGGTCCTTGCTCCCAGTTCCTTTACCCAGAGGCCTGCCTGACCTCAAGGGCTCCCCTTCCACTCTCCTGTGCAGCAGAGTCCTCATAACCCAAACGAGGCTGGGCCCAGGATTCCTGGGGGTCTCGACCCCCAACCTTGTCGTGGTCACTTAGGATAAGTGACACCAGGGGCTAGGGTTTCTCTGCTTTCTCTGCACTGGATGCTTCTCTGACCCACTGATCCTTACATATAGTTCAAAGCAAATACAATTTATTAAATAGCAATCAATTGAAAAACATAAGGAAAAAATGAGAAAGGTTAAAGGAAAACACGTCAACCTGCTCTGTGGCACGGGGACATCACAACCAGCGTCTCTGGAATGGAAGGGAAGTTCAGTCTGTTTCTCACAAGTCCCAGGCCTCCTTCTCAGGCCCTGGCTGTGTTGCAGGGATGCTGCAGGTCAGACACTTGCTCGGGCAGTGGCCATGTGCTCTCAGGCTCTAGATGGCAGGACCCTTCTTTCCAGGGTTGCCCCCGCCTCATCGGGGTTACGATCCCCGTCCAAGTCTGACCTGCCAGGAGTTTTGGCTAGGGGCGTCTCCCTATGCTTGGCCCACTGCCCAGGGTCCCCCTCGTTCTCCCCAGCTGCTCACTGCATCTGGCTCCAGACTGCTCCAGCTCCATTGTGCCTCAGCACGGCTGCTGCTGCTCTGCCTCCAGCTCCCTGGGCTGCTTCTCTGGCCCCTCTAGTTCTGGTTGCTGCAGTTCTCCTCCCAGCACAGGTCTGCCCTGTGGGTTGCTTCTGTGACTCTGCTCCCAGCACTGACCTGCTTCCTGGGCTGCTTTTCTGGCCCCTCTGGCTCTGGCACGGCTCTGCTCCCCAGCTCAGCTTGGACCCCTGCTTTCTCCTTAGCTCGGCCCCAGTCCATCTGACCCAGGCAATTCCAGCTCACAGGGAGGATGGGACCCCGCCTGGCCTCCTGACTCCCTGATTAGCCTGCCTGCCCTGTCAATCAGGCTGACCTGGAGCATTGGCCTCTCCCCATTGTTCCTGGGGGCTGTTAGTCTCAGGGTCCTGATTTCCCATTGACCCTTCCCCATTCTTTTGGTACTGGGAGCTAGCCAACCAAAACACCCCCACTGAGTTTCAGTAAGGGGACAACAGTCCCCTTACATAAGCCTAACTCACCTGGAACAAAAATTCTGATTCAGGTGCACTGTTTCTTTAAGAACAAAGCAGCCTTTTTTTTTTTTTTTTTTGCTGTGCCTTCTGTAAGACCTGACTCTGCTCTAACCAACCATGTGATTCACCCTTACTGGCTATCCCCCTCCTGATCTCCATGGACTGCCAGCAGCCCTAGAGAGCAGCCTAGCGGATTGTATGCTGCTGGTGTTAATTGCTCACTCAATGATCCAGCTGCAGTGTTAGCTCCTTTCCTGCCCAGCTGCTCCTGGCTGGAGTAGTTGTGGATGGATTATCTCATTCTTCTGGCTCATCCTAGCCCTGAGCTGCCGGAGAGCGCTAGGCAGCCCCTTTATCCTTTCCTAAAACGAAGGGAGGGTTGCAGGGAGATTGACCTTTTAGTCACCCCTATCTCACTGGCAGGACTTAAGGTGAATCATTAAAATGCCCAGAAAGCACCGTTCCAAGCTTTGGGCTCCCTTAGCATTGCAGCCTTCAACTCCTTTCTTCCCAGTAAGTTCAGCTGCTGGAGGAAATTTGTTACCTTTGCTATGATTGGATGGGGCCTCTCATGCAGCTTCTGGAGCAAGGCCTCCACCCTCCGAGGGAGAGGTAGCCCTCATAAAGGGCTTACTGCTGCCACAGCCAGTATTGCTCCTGCTCTGTGTGCCCATGCTGGGCCTCAGCCAAATGCTGAGGTGGTTCCAAATCCTGAGGCTGCCCCTGTGGCCACAGTGTGGCATCACATGAGCTTTCCAAAGTTGTTTCCCTCTGATCAGGGGAGTGAGGCACCAGGAGGTCAGATCAAGCAGGTACCCAGACCCCGGCTAGCAGTGGAAGAGCCAGAGGCAGTGATGGAGGATTCAGAGAGGAATGCAGACAACCAACTGCCCTCTGCAGAGGAGGAAGCAGAGCCAGGGCCTTCTAAGAGGCCCACCACCAAGAGGAAGGTGGCAGTACCGCCAGGTGATGGTAGGTTGGGTTTTTGTCCTAGTGAGGTGGTCATATGCCTGCTGGCAGTCTATAAGGAAGGAAGTTGGGGACTGAGGTTTCTGGGGCTCTTTCCTGGGTAGGGTTATCCTCTTGTTCTGCCAGCTTCTTCCCCTGACCTTCCCCCCTGCACCAAATGTTGTGGGGTGGGGAGATGGTATGGGCTATATAAAGTTTGCTGCCTTGTAGGGGGTACTGTACAAGCCCAACTGCAGGATCACAGGTGAAGGCTGAAGTTCCTAGTTCCTTGTTCGTGAATCAGAATTCAAATCTTTCTCAATTTCACCTATATAAAAGGGATTGACTTGAGTAATATAATTACAGTCATGGTTTTAAGAATACTCTTTTCTGAGACCCTAGCAAAGTTCCCATTCCACGCTATGTATGAGACCCTTAATTTGAACTAGTAGTTGGGGTTTGAGGATGTGTAAATGACACATTCCTGTTTGGGTCACCCCAAGTTACACTACACTCCCCTTTCTGTGGCTGTTAGTTCTGAAGAGCTTGGGATGCACCACTCCACCTTTATTTCTGCACAAAATGCTGCTCCATGTCACCCTCCTTACTTCCCTGCATCCCCATCACTTCACACCATGGCATAGGAATATGTTTAGGAAAATGTATTTTTAAACATAACAAATTCTGTTATAATTCACAGAACTGGAAGGGACCTCGAAAGGTCATCTAGTCCAGTCCCCTGCACTTGTGGCAAGACTAATTATCTAGACCAGTGGTCCCCAATCTTTCTGTGGGAATAGCATATTCCTATTCCCAGAAGACTGTGGCGGGCGCCAGACACCCCGCTGCCAAAATGCTGCCGAGAAGCGGCAGTGGCAAGAAGCGTCACCGCTGGAATGCTGCCGAGAAACGGCAACGCATTTCGGCGGCGCAGTGTCCTGCGGGTGCACACAATTGACCCGGCGGGCGTCATTGCACCTGCGGGCACCACATTGGGGATCCCTGATTTAGACCATTCCTGACAGGTATTTGTCTAACCTGCTCTTAAAAGTGTCCAATGATGGAGATTCCACAACCTCTCTCAGCAATTTATTCCAGTGCTTAACCACTCTGACAGTTAGGAAGTTTTTCCTAATATCCAACCTAAACCTCCCTTGTTGCAATTTAAGCCCATTGCTTCTTGTCCTAGCCTCAGAGGTTAAGAAAAACAATTTTTCTTCCTCCTCCTTGTTCCAACCTTTTACATATTTGAAAAATGTTATCATGTTCCCTATCAGTCTTGTCTTTTCCAGACTAAACAAACCCAATTTTTTCAATCTTCCCTCATAGGTCATGTTTTCTAGACCTTTAATCATTTTTGTTGCTCTTCTCTGGACTCTCTCCCATTTGTTCACATCCTTCCTGAAATGTGGCTCCCAGAACTGGACGCAATACTCCAGTTGAGGCCTAATCAGCTTGGAGTAGAGCGGAATAATTACTTCTTGTGTCTTGCTTACAATACTCCTGCTAATACGTCCCAGAATAATGTTTGCTTTTTTTGTAACAGCGTTACACTGTTGATTCATATTTAGCTTGTGGTCCACTATGACCCCCCGATCCCTTTCCTCAGTACTCCTTCCTAAGCAGTCATTTCCCATTTTGTATGTGTGCAACTGATTGTTCCCTCCTGAATGGAGTACTTTGCATTTGTCCTTATCGACTTTCATCCTATTTACTTCAGGCCATTTCTCCAATTTGTCCAGATCATTTTGAATGTTAATCCTGTCCTCCGAAGCACTTGCAATTCAGTCTCAGTTTCCTGGCTGAAATATGTGCAAATGTAAAACTTGTGTCATGGGACTTTTAAAACAACTTTTGCCCTTGAGTAAGAAACTGGGAACCCATTGCAGCCTCTCTGAGAGGGATCACAAGAGGCAGCCACCGAGGTAGGGGAGTTATCATTGGCAGTGACAGTACAGGAAAGGGTTGGATGTCATCCCGTCCAGCAGGTGCACAAGACCTGTTAAGTTTGCATCTGTCCAGTGCTATTTAAGAAAAGATATGGAAGGAAGTGTGTATTAATTCCCCCACCCCCAAGTTTAAGGGTTCTCCCCCCATTGAACCCCAGGGTTGCTGTGTAGGAAGAGACTGCAGGAAGCCTCCCATCCCCATGTTTCATCTCTAGCAGGTTGTCAGCCTTTTGAGAGCACAAGAGCAACATAGGCACAAGGCAACTGACGCTCTGTATGACCTTGCTGAAATATGCACGTGTTTTACGTAGCATGGCTCAGCTATGTGGAGGACTTTAGATACAGGTGGTGGTAATGCCGCTTAAACTATGGGAGATTCTCACCACATCACTATGGTTGCTACATATGACACCCATTCAGCCAGCCTTCAGACCAGCAGTGCAGAGTCTGCTGGGGAGGACAGACTGAATTGCTGGGCATTCTGAAGGGCCCATGCACAGATCAATGAAGGCTCCCAGTTCACAGGTCAGCACAGGAGCAACAACTGCCAACAAGGAAAGAACTCCAGGGGGAGGAAAGAAATGCAGAGAAAGATAGTTGAATTGCAAAGTGAGAATTCTGAAATAAATAAATTAAATAAATATGAGACCCTGCTGCCCCCGCCTGTGGGGCTGCTGAACTCAAGTGTGAAATGAAGCATTGAGGCTGGTTCAGGATGGTTTGGGGTTAATTTTTATTCCCTTCATACTTTCATGCCTCTGCTCTTCCACCTCCAGCCCCAGTCAAAACCAGCAAGCACTTTAGTGCTGCAAGGAAAGCTCCTGTAACATGTGTGATATGGCTGGGGTCAGGGAATAGCAGAAATCTCTTGTCTGTTCTCACTAGACTTCCAGCTCTAATTCTAGGCCAGGAGTGGCCAACCTGTGGCTCCGGAGCCACATGCAGCTCTTCAGAAGTTAATATGCGACTCCTTGTATAGGCACCGACTCTGGGGCTGGAGCTACAGGTGCCAACTTTCCAAAGTGGCGGGGGGTGCTCACTGCTCAACCCCTGGCTCTGCCACAGGCCCCACCCCCACTCTACCCATTTCCACCCCCTCCCTTGAGCCTACCAGGCCCTCGCTTCCCACCTCCACAGAGCCTCCTGCATGCCACAAAACAGCTGATCAGGAGTTGAGGGGGAGGCACTGATTGGCGGGGCTGCCGTTAGGCGGGAGGCACTGGGAGTGTGGCGGAGCTGCTGGGGGGCTGCTGACATATTATTGTGGCTCTTTGGCAATGTACATTGGTAAATTCTGGCTCCTTCTCTGGCTCAGGTTGGTCACCCCTGTTCTAAGCCAATCATTTCAAATCAACTGATCTCTGTATTGTTATGAGAGAGACAAGAAGGATTGCCTAGTGGGTAGGGTAAGAGACTGAGATTCAGGAAACCTGAGTTTTCTGGCTCAGCCACAGATTTCCTATGTGACTCTGGGAAAGCTACTTCACTGTCTCAAAGGGCTGAGAAGAGAATAAAATTCATCAATTATTCTGTGATGCTCAGATACTGTGGAGATAAGGGCCATACACTGAGAAACAAATTTGCTTTTAAAGGAAAAAAAAAAAAGTACGGGTTATGCATCTGATTCTGTGTCTTTAGTTTGCAGATTTAGAAACAAATTGTATCCTGTGCTGGAATTGCCAAGTTACACCACAGTTATTCTCTCAGACAATAGTGACGAAGACTTTGAGGGACCCTCTAGGACTTCTTTGTCTGTTGAGACTGGAAATGTTGTGAAAATGCGGGCAGATTCTACCAATTTTTCACCACTACTTAAACCCAGATGTGGAGCCAGGGGCAGTACTAGGCCATCCCCATCTACAGAAGAAGACCACATCCCCTTACAGCTCACACTTGGTTGGAAAGGGGCAAAAGTCTCAGATCAGGAAGAGAGTTCAAGCCCCTTGGAGAGAGAGGAATGTCTTCCCCAGGACATAGATTGTGACAGCAATATCCCAGATACCAGGGCTACCAGCTTCTTGGCATCTGTTGCCAGTGAGTGGGTTCCAAGTGGGCTTGCACTGGAATATTTACTGACTCCATTAAATACTCTAAAGAAATATTCCTCTCAGAATTTCAATCAGCAGGTGGAAAACTATTTTAAGAGGGTATAAAAGTCTTGAGCGACTCAATGAAACCAAACCTGTTAGAAATGCAAACTCCAGTTTGCGTATTTACAACTTGTAACAAAACACACTTCTGTTTATAGTAGAGCCAGAATGGTTCAGAGAACTTCAAGCTGGTAAATATCAAGTATAAAATTTACTCTTGGACTGGCAAGCAGATCTAGTAATAGGAAGCAATAGGCTTGCTTTATTCTTGAGAGGTTGAATGTTCGTAGTACTGATATTGCATTAAAAATTGGAGAAAGGGGGTTTCAGTCCAATTTGGGGTGACTATAATCCCTTTTGAAAGCCTAGAGATGTACTAAGATAGGACTCATACAGAAAAATATGAGAAAATGTGTCATAGAAGCCAGTGGTTTCTAATACCCACTACTTGTTAGATCAGCTAAACTCAAAACCTGTTTACATATCAGTAATTCTCTTTGCTGGCTGCTGATTTTGGTTTTTGGATCCAGGTTTCTAAGTTCTATTCCCAATGTTACAGATATTTGGCTAGCTCACAATGATCTCTTTATGTATGCAGCCACAGATTGTTATGTGCACAACATGAGACAGCTAGAGCACCTTGTCTACTTAATCCCTTCAACAGTATTAAAAAAGCTCCCAGGCACCGGTAAAAACTGCAGTGCAATTGAGAGTGTTCACGTAGCCTTTTTTTCAAAATCCTTTTTTCACTTCCCTCATCCTGTTTTTGCGACATTGTGTGTGGTAGAATGCAAATCAAAATGTGAATGCCTCAGAACTGGAACATTTCCTTTACTTAGCCATTAGCAAACCATTTTTTTTTAAAAAAGGGATTAAGATTCCTGGATTTTGGATTCAGATACAGCCCAGCCTGATCATGTGAACACAATTTGTGAAAACAAATTCCTGGAGAGCAGGATCTTCAGGAGACAGACTAATCATCTTTTCTATTGCTCTTGGTAATTGGAAATGCCTCTTGTTGGCATGATGTCAGGCACTCTCTAGCCTATTTTGGCTATGTCCTCTTGGTGAAGCTAAATAAATGAGCTATTACCAGTGGAACAGATTTTCAGTTTCCAAGATAATATTGGAGAAACAAGGTGGAGTTTGGAAATAAAAAGGGGGGGGGGGAAGCTTAGTCTTTTGAAGTAAATTTTGCTTAGTGCTGGATTTCCCTCTGGCCCTAAAGCTAGAGAATTATGTGTATTCCTATACTGTTACCATTGACTATTTGGTTTGAGTAGCACCTGTTGTAAACTTCCATTTGTTTAATGTTTTCACATGTTTGTGTTACATTATTTGATAAGTTACATAAAAGGTTAACAATCTTTACAAGCAAATGAAGTAGTTTTGCAGCTTCATTTCTTAGAAGAATATTTTGGTCCTGCTCCTGTTATTATTATTTATTATTATTTTATTTATTTCTGTAGTGCCTAGGAGTTTCAATCAGGGTCAAGGCTCCACTGTTTTAGGCACCCAACAGACAGAAAAAGAGACAAACTACGCCCCAAAGAGCTTATATTTCCAGTTATTTGTTTTGTTTAGAGGCCTTTGCGCAATGACTGAACACTAATGCCCTTGAGCACATGCTTAACTCTGAGCACCAGAATAGGCTCCTTGACCTAAATTGAACAACTTGTGCTTAAAATAAAACATGTACTTAAGTACCTTACTGAATCAGGGCTTTAGCCTCTAGTCCTGCAGAGATTTATACACGTGCTGAACTGAGTAGTTCTACTGAAGTCTGTGGGACTACTCGTAGTGTGTTAAGCTCAGCACATATGTAAGCCTTTGCTGGATTGCTGCCTTAGTGAGACTGTATGGAGTCTTCAAGCTGAGGTCGTTATATATGCTAAATGGGTCGAATCACTGTCACTTGGACCGGTTTATTTTTCAGGAATGGTGAACACTATTGGCTCCTAGTTTTGTCTCCTTGTTTCAAACTACTTCTACTTCTTTCCTGTGGTTCTTTCTAGCTGAGCATTCATAAAAAGCACAGGAGCAAGGGATTCATTGGCATATTCATAAACACAGTGGATAACTCTACTACTGCTTCCCTTATGCTAACATGGACTTTCTCTTGTGAGTCCCTGCTGCGTAGCAATCCCTAACACCAGGTGGTTGTTGGTTTGTTTTTTGTTTTTGTGGTAGTGGGATTCCTCTTTCTGTCCCTTTTTGGTGTCCTCTTTACCCTTCCTTCCCAGCATTTCTGTACTCCCCATACCCTTTTTTCTGCTTTCCTCCAATGTCTCTGCTGTCCTGTCTCTCACTGTTTCACCATCAGAAAGGAAAGTGTTGCTTGGAGAAGGAAGAGGACCTCAAGTTACTTCTCCTCTTCAGCCACGGGCTTAAGTGTCTGGATAGGTCAGCAGGGGCCATTAGCTGCGGTTAACTTTCACTTGACAGTCCCTTTTCCCCAGAAACGGTGGTGGGAGACATTTTATTCTGGAGCAAACCACAAAACTGGACTCCCCAGAATACACTTCAGTTT
This sequence comes from Caretta caretta, assembly GCF_965140235.1. Lineage (NCBI taxonomy): Eukaryota > Metazoa > Chordata > Testudines > Cheloniidae > Caretta > Caretta caretta. The sequence continues at coordinate 81,265,863 of NC_134207.1, read as the reverse complement.
GTGTGTGCATATACCATACACAAAGAGTGCTGGTAAATTAAGGGCAGTGGTTCCAATTGAATTTATGCCTATTTATGACATAGTGCCCTGGCTGCTCAGGCGTACCAATCCAGCCTTGGGCTAGTGCAGGGTTGTAATAGCAACTTCTGCAGCCAATGAATACGGTCTCCAGCCCTTAGAACTTTGTTCCATGTTATGTGACTGAGGTTTGCAAAAAGGACCATTCTCCTATGAGCACTCTACTGTGCTGCCAACTCACATATTAGAAGTTTTACTGGCCCTGGCTCATGGAGTGAGAATCCCAGCTTTTCTTTGGCTCCTCCAGTTTCCCTTCCCATGGAATTGTTCTGAGCAGTAGCCAGAGCAGTTTTGGAATCTGCTGCTCTTCTCCTGCGAGGGCAGTGATTGGCTGAAGCACAAAGAAGGGGTGAAGAGAAGGACCCACTCAGCCTGTTCTCCTTATGCCCAGGATTCTGCCTTCTGGGGAACACAGGAAATAGGAGTAGCACTGAGATTGTTCTATAGACCTTGCAGCAACTTTAGGGCTTAATCTCCTAGGGTGCTGGGCATTCCTATGATGTGCTGAGTGCCTTCAATTGCATCAAGAGTTGAGGCTGCTCATTTTGCTCTACGAGAGACCGCTGAATTGGAATTAATTTGCAAACTGGACACCATTATATTAGGCTTGAATAGACTGGGAGTGGATGGGTCATTACACAAAGTAAAACTATTTCCCCATGTTTATTCCCCCACTCCTACTGTTCCTCCCATGTTCTTGTCAACTGCTGGAAATGGCCCACCTTGATTATCACTACAAAAGGTTTTTTTTCTCTCCTGCTGGTAATAGCTCACCTTACCTGATCACTCTGGTTACAGTGTGTAGGGTAACACCCATTGTTTCATGTTCTCTGTATATATACAAGCTCCCCCTTGTATTTTCCACTGAATGCATGCGATGAAGTGAGCTGTAGCTCACAAAAGCTTATGCTCAAATAAATTTGTTAGTCTCTAAGGTGCCACAAGTCCTCCTGTTCTTTTTGCTCTGTTTTCTACCATCACTGATACTGCTGTTGCATGTTGTAGTAGACCACGCTTAGGTTTTTCACCCCTATGTCTGAAGGTCTGGTCTGAAATCTTGCTCTCAGTGGGGTTTCATCGCACTCTCTCTCCTCTGTGTATTTATAAAGCCCCCATCATCCCGGTATTATGAAACAGTGCTGAATATGCTGGAGCCCAGTCTACACTAGTGCTTACACCAGTGCTAGCAGTTTTGTGTGGAAAATAGCTACAAAATGTTGTAGCATAGATAAAGCCATATTGAGTCACCACCTAGGTTCTACCTGGCCTAAGCATTCATGTCAATAACTGCTGAATGGGGGACAAAGAAAGAAGCAACATGTGGGCCTGTGTCTGGAGGAACAACGGGAAACAGGACAGTATGTGTTAGGCAATATTACATTTTAAAGATATTTTCAGCCCATCTCTACTAAAAAGCAACAGGGAGCCTCAAAAGCTTTGCTTTGGATGTTTCTCTGAACATTGACCAAATGATCCCAGCTCCTCTGTTAGGTAAAAATGGATTGTCAACTTCTTCAAAACAGAATCTCTTCCATGAGCGTTCTAGAGCTTTCCTCTTTTGTTCAGACTGAGGATTCCATGGAAAACAGCCTCCCTTACACTATCCCAGCAGTTCTGTTTCTCGTCCTGCCGTAGCTGAGATATGCAGAGGAATGTCTGTGGTTTATTTTATTTATTTTTTAAATGAGGATAGGGAGAAGAAGAGAGTTAGCCCAAGCCAATGAAACTCTCAGATGTTAGCAGAGCCATCCCTTGGGTATGGTGAATTGGGGCAACCGCTCCGGGCCCCGTGCTTTGGAGGGTCCCGCGCTTCAGTGTGCATGTATTGTGTGGGGGGTGCTAGGCCGGTCCTGGTGGGAGGCTGCCTGGGGGGCCAGGCTGGCCTGGGGGGTGGGGTTAAGGGTTCGGGGGTGGGGTTAGCAGGGCGCCTGGCCCCCACTCACTGGTGAGAAACGTGTGTTGTATTTCTTTTTCTTGCTTGGCATTGTGGGGTTCGGGCTCAGTCTCCTTCAGCAGCAGTGACCCCAGTCCTCCCTGCTCCGCCCCACCCCCTGGCTCCCAGCGTCACCTGCCACTGCACCGGTCACCAGTGTCCTAGCACCGCCGGAACATGCCAGCGCCAGCTGACCCCATCCATTGTCCTTCTGCCCCGGACCCCTCCCTTTTCTGGGACCCCCCAGCACAGGGAGCCCCCCCCCAACACAGGTGCCACCCTGTGACTCTCCGTCATCCCTTGCCCCCCCAGCACGGCTGTCCCCTCCCCACACCAGATTTCATCTGTATAAAAAATGTTAAGGGGGGCCCATACAGGCTGATTTGTCCCGGGCCTCGCACCCGCCCTTGGGGTGGCCTTGGATGTTAGATTGCAATCTGCTTAGGAGAGGGGCTGTCTCTTTTTGTTCTGATTGTAGAGTGCCTAGCTCCAAGGGGCCCTGATCCCTGCTTGGGGCCCTAAGGCACCACAGCAACACAAATGATAAGTGATATTCAGATCCAGAATTGTGTTTGGGCCCATCTCTACAGTCACTGGATTATTTTCCCAGCTCAGAAAAAGGTATGGCTCAACCTTTTAGGGAAAGGTTCAAGGAAGTTTTATCCAAACCAGTTTGTTCATCCCTACTAAAAGCAAATGTGAAGAGCCTGTGGCAAAGTGACAGTTGAAGTGCTACAAAGAGCACTGTACTCTCTTCTCCCCAAAATAATTCTATTGTTCTTGCAGCATTCTGCAGCATTCCAGCTGTGAGATGACAAGAGCCCTGACAACTGCGAAAGCCGAATCATAACAGAAATGTTCTTGTTCTCTGAAATCTTACACAGCTAAATTTAATACTTTTTTGTTTTGTTTTTTTCATTCTGGCAGACGTTTAAGTTGCAAATTAGAAAGGTATTGCATTAGCCTTCAAGCCTTGCAAATGCTGTCAAAGGCTGACTGTAATGATGTGACTTTGATATCAAACAGATTATTGCTTATGTACAGCGGCACTTACAAACATGTGCATACTTGTAAGTCTTGGCCTTTGTGCAGCTATGCAGCCAGCAGGTCATTAACGTACAGTACAAACAGGATAGAACCCGGTGGAACTCAGAATAGAAGTGGCTGAAAGGAAGAGTCAGAGTTTCCAATAACCACTTTCAGTTGGCAGAATGGTGATTGGAACCATGTGACTGTTTCAGGCAATGGACCACAGGCAGCCAATTTATTACATATGGCAATATGATTAATGGTATCAAATGCTTAAAAAAAAATTTCAAGAATATTACAGCAGCCAATTGCATGGAGTCCAAGGCAGTGCAAATCTGTTCCATGAATTTAAAGTCAGGCAGATGAGGTTAAATGAAAGAGGGACAGAAGCCAAGACAATGATTACAAAGGAAGTTGTTTCAAAAAGCTGAATGTTTTAAATGTGTTCATGAGCAACGGTCTCCTTTCTTTTCAATGTTACAGCCCTAATGAATACAGTCTGGAGCAAGTTTCTGAAACTAAGCTGCCTTTTACTCTGTTCAGACCCTGTTCTGCATTACAAAGAGCAGCGAATGGCTTCCAACAAAGCCTCCAGGCCCAGAGCAAGCAGCAGGTTTAAGGGATAGAGTAGAGTAGAACTGGTCGGGGTTTTTCATCTGGAAAAATGTCAGTTTGTCAAAACCAAAGCATTTCGCTGGAATGTACCAGTTCTGAAAAAGCTTTCATAGGTCCAGGATGGCGAGCGAGCGAGAGGGAAAAGGAGAAGGGTTAGGGAAAAAAAAGTCAATAGCTCAGCAGTTATGGATGCGGGAGACCCAAGTTCAAGTCTCTGCTGTGCCTATTTCCCAATCAGCCCGAGAATGAAGCATCATTTATGCAGGCTGTTTCTTTCCTTACAGCTAGCCCTATCATAACAACACACCCAGCCCATCCGTGCACACTCACATTCATATTCATGTGCCAACAATTACATTAATACAGTGTTAAAACTGTACAGCTAAAACACACACATTCAGGAAATGCAAAAATTAAGGTTCCCAGAATACTATTAACTTGCATTGGATGACCTGAAATTTTTACGTGCATTTAGTGCACTGAGCTCCATTATTAGCCTGGAAAATGTTAGTGAATACCGCCTCTGTGCGATGCTGACAAGTTACCATAGCTGTTGGAATCGATTAATTTAGAGGTCGTTAAACATCTTGTTTTGAATTTATTTTGCTTATCCATATATATCCTATGCTATGCTATATCCATATTATTTTTGATGCTGTTTACACTTCATTATTATTAATTATACAGTAGCACTTAGAAGCACCAGAGATCAGGGCCCCATTGTACAGACACATAGTAAGAGATGGTCCCTCCCCTAAAGAGCTACAAGCCAAATAGACAAGACAGACGAATAGTGGGAAGTATTATTATTCTCATTGAAATCAATCAGTTAGGCACCTAACTACCTTTGAGGAGCTGGGGCTAAGTGACTTGCCCGAGATCATACAAGATGACTCTGGCAGAGCTGGAAACTGAGTCCACATCTAAAGTCTCAACTTTGTCTTTCTTCTCATTTCTTCAAGGAAAATTGTGATGGAGACGGTGTGGGTTTCCTGCTGCTGCTATTGTTAAACTAGAATCTGTTTTCTCTAAAGTGGGTAATAGCACATTTATGTACATTAGGCCAAATCCTGAGAGCTACCAAACTCCTGAAGCTCCTGTTGAAGTCCATGGGAATTGCAGCTGCTCATCATCCACTGAAGACAACAGAAAGGATGCCAATTAAGTTCAGGGTCCTTTGGATCAAGCCCTAAAATAATAAAATCTGCAATACTTTGCATGCACATAGCTTTATCCTAGTTCTGTTAAGGCAGGGGCTTTTGCAGGGAAACTCTTGCCTTGAACAAGACATTTACAAACTCCCTTGTGCAAACTGTTTGAGCAGCAGCCTCTGTTACAGGTCCAGGTTGGGCAGGAGAATCTTCAGTGACAGCAAGAAGGAACAGGTCTTCTTTAGGCCATGCTTCTAAATAAAATAGCAGGTGCCTAGAAATTACTTTTCTGATTGCTTCATTTTTAAAATCTCTCTCTTGCCAAACCAACCACAAGACTAGATTGCCACAGCCCTTATTGATCCATGCAAGGAAGTAAAAGGGAATAAGTTCCTTTTTGCACCCTTTCTTGGCCTGGCCAGACTGCAGCTCTAGCCATGGTGGAGAGAGCAGAGAAAGTCACTTGATACTCCTTGCTATGAGAAAATGGGTTATAGGGAAGGTGCTGCGAGGTGGAAAGTAGGAGGAGTCCTGGCTCTACTCTCCTGTTCCTTTTTGATGGCTAGTATAGCTGGTCTGGCACTCAAGGGGAGCAAGCTGCTCCACGAAGAGGGTAAGCTAACTTCTCCTCAAAGGAAGGGGGACTCTGAGTCACAATCATTCTCTGCTCTGCTTGGGTGATGTAGATGCTAGAACTGGCTGAAAGAAGTTTGATGAAACAGTTTTCCATCAAAATGTAGTTTTATCAAAATTGAAACATTCTTCTGCAGGAAAAGGCCAAAGGGTTCGTTTCATTTTGTTAGTGTCAACAGGCAGATGTGGAGTTTTATATTATTTTAACTTACTTGAATATTTTAATAAGTCAAAATGAAACATTTTGTTGGCCCCATATTAAAAATAATTCCACTTTTCGTTCTGATTCAGAACATTCTCTCCTCCCCCGAAACCCATGAGTTTCCCACAGAATGGAAATTCCAGTTCCTGAACAGTTCTAACAGCTACATGCTGCCCCTTCCTCAGCACAGCTTGTAAAGTAACAATCAGCCCAAAGCTGCTAGTCCTCAACAAGCATGATGGACATCATTTTCAAACTTGGGGGCCAACTGTTAGGCATCTAAATAAAAATGGCCATATTTTCAGAGGCGCAAGGCTTCCATTGACTTCAAATATGTACTCAAGTTGGATCAAAACTTGTTCTCTTTTATTTATAGAAAGGTAAAATTCAATGCACATATTTTGAGCACCTCAGTACTACTGACACTGTGGTGAAGGCTGCTTGTTAATCCCGGAGACTCCTGTGATAGACTGTTGTAATGCACTGAAGATGCAGAACTGGTTGTCATAAGTAGAGATGTTTTTATATGTATCAGTCTGCATACTTCCATTGACTTTCAGCACTTCCGATTAAGTACAATGGCACACCTTATATGTGTAAGTATTTTTTAACAGTACATAGTAACCTCTGTTCAAATGACCACAAAACTCTTGGCTAAGAATAATGTCGGCTGCACTGGGTGACCCTCAGATAGACAGAAAGGGAGAAACAAAATGTAGCACAAAGACAGAACAAAACAGAAGAGCTGGCTTGGAACTCTGATCCTTATGCACTCTTCGTATGTTATAGTAACAAAGAGTGAGACTTGTGAGGATCACGGCCCTACGGTTGTACTCCAAAATTCCAGCAATAATTTCTACTGAGCCCTACAGCATGTGGAGTCCCTTTGCTTTTCAGGTCATACAAGTGATATATGGAGTACAGACTCTAGGGAAAAAATGGTCTTTTAAAGAACTCCAGTGCATCAGCCCTTCCAAGAATATGACTGTTATATCGCCTGTGTAAAATGATCATGTTTTACACAAAAGGGTCTTTGTTACACATTGATTAGCAACATGTGAGCCTGTTTAGGGAACAAAACTTTTTTTTTTTAAATAGAAGAAAAAACACGACACAGGGGTTGCTAACATTAATGACGTACCTCAGCCTACCGCCTTCAGTCCAGTAGCTAAGCATGTGAGTTTCCAGTACTGTATTACTCTCTTCTCCAGCAATTTAATGTCTGTGTTTGCATAGCGTGCTCCTGGCTGTGTGCGCTCACCCACTGCCAAAGGGTTAACAAAAAGATGCAGACCACAAATATATTAAGATAACGGGAAGGATCTGATTTCAGTTCTCAAGGACCAGGATGTGCAGAGTTAAGGGTTCTCACTTAATTTTTAGCTCACCATTGACTTCAGGCGGCTTTGGAGCAGGCAGTATGTAGCTAGAAAAACGGTGTCAGTTAATCATCAGCCCACTCAGACCTAAAGCTGTGGTAGGAAAAGAAAAAAAAATCAGATTTTTTTTCTATTTTTCTTCAATTTTTTTTGTTAAAATGAAAAAAAACCCACCTACATGACTGGTTGAAAAACTGAAAAAGCATTTTTCATTATTATTATTTAAATATTTCCTGGTTTGGACAATATTTAATTTTGACACATTTTATGATAAGTTGCAGTATTGAAGGCAGCAAAATATACCTAGTATTGCATCTCAGATTCAGTGTTTTAAGCAACATCTTTTAAAAAAATTCTGTTCAGGTTCTTGGTAACTAAACAATATCCATTGAGGAACCAAATATTTTTCTAAACAGATTCTCAAAGGAAGCTACATGGGATTCACATATTTGAGCCACACTTAATTCTCGCAGTGTCTTTTAAAGAAAGTTATTACTTGTACTGTCTAATGCCACAGTTGATTCTGTTGCCTTATATAAGGCGTTTGGTTTGTATCACACAACATTTTGATTAAAAAATTAGAACAATATAAAATTAACATGGCACACATCAAATGGATTAAAAACTGGTTAATTGTTGGATCTCAAAATGTTATTTTAAACAGAGAACTGTCATTAAGGCGGCATGTTTCCAGTGGAGTCCCGCAGGGATCAGTTCTTGGCCCTATATTATTTAACATTTTTATCAATGAGCTGGAAGAAATAATAAAATCATTACTGATTTGCAGATGACACAAACATTGGGGGACTGGTAAATAATGAAGAGGACAAGTCACTGATTCAGAGCAATCTGGATTGCTTGGTAAACTGAGTGCAAGTAAACACGATGTGTTTTAATACAGCTAAATGTAAATGTATACCTCTAGGAACTAAGAACATAGGCCATACTCTCAGGATGAGGGACTCTTATCCTCAGAAGCAGCGACTCTGAAAAAGATTTGGGGGTCATGGTGGATAATCTGCTGAATGTGAGCTCTCAATGTGACACTATAGCCAAAAAAAAAAAAAAAAATAGCTAATACAATCCTGGGATGCATAAACTGGGAATCTCAAGTAGGAGAGGTTATTTTTTGTATTTGGCATTGGTGTGACCACGGCTAGGCTGCTGTATCCAAACCACCACTAGGCTGCTGTATCTGTTGCCCAAAAGTCAGAAGGATGTTGATAAAATGGAGAGGGTTCAGAGAATAGCCATGAGAACGATTAAAGGATTAGAAAACATGGCTCATAGCGATTGATCTCCTTGAGTCTATCTATTTAGCATAACAAAGAGACAGTTAAGGAGTGACTTGATTACAGTCTATTATTAGCTATCTAGGGAACAAATATTCAGTAATGGGCTCTTCAGTCTAGCAGAGAAAGGTATAACATGATCCAATGGCCGGAAGTTGAAGGTAGACAAATTCAGACTGGAAATAAGGTGTAAATTTTTACCAGTGAGAGTAATTAAACACTGGAACAACTTATCAAGGGTCATGGTAGATTCTCTATCACTGACAGTTTTTAAATCAAGAGTGGCTGTTTTTTGTTAAAATATGCTCTATAATTATTTTATGGAAGGTCTATGGCCTGTGTTATACAGTTAGACTAGATGATCACAATGGTCCCTTCTGGCCTTGGAATCTATGAATATGAATTCCAAACAAATTTTAAAAGACAAGGGGTAAAATTTCAAAGGGAACTGAGGCACTCAAGTCCCATTTTCAATGCCTTTCCAGTGATTTTCAGTGAAACATACTCCCCTAAGTCACTGAGGTGCTTTTGAAAATTTAACACAAGATCCATGACCCAACAAGTTTAGATTGTCTGTAAAGTTTAGACCAAAGGCAAAGCAATCTGATGGCCACATATGGAGAGCTGTGACTAGGACAGCAGAAAAGAAGAGGGGGACACAGCCCCAGAGAGAATAAGCAGCAGAAACTGGTGGAAAATTGAATTTCATATTAGTTTTAAAATTTTAATTTAACATATGAGGAAATGAATTACACAAGAATGGAAAATTAGTTGGTAGACCTGGCAGAATAAATAGTTTTTAAAGGTCTGAGATATGGACAGAATAGAGATGGCTTAATGTTTAAATGTGGATCCAACCTCAAAAATATGTGAGTACCCACTGTGTCACTAACAATAGTTAGGTGAACAGCTAACTGAATTGCATGTGTAAATGCTGGTCTGCTTCTTGCACACACAAGATTATCTCAATATGAGCAGCCATAGCACTGAATACCTGGGTTCTGAAAGTTTAAGTAAAACCCTATAGAAGATTCCGTAATGGAAATTGTTTGTTTTACAGTAGAAGGTTTTTAATTTACAAACATATTATCACAGCAAATGACTTTATCATTAACAAGGGGGAAAGTAAGTAATGAGACAATGTATACAAGATGAAAAATTTCATACCGTGGCAAGTTGCCTAGGAAATTCTTTCATGAATGCTCTCTGTGTGACATTTCTATAGTTTAATAGATTCTAGCTGTTCTTTCTAATAAGTCTGAGTTTCAGGGTGAGATGTTATTTCTCTTTTGAAAGTAATATAATCACTGGTACTAGCACAAAATTTCTGATGTGTTTTTGTGCATCTTTAACACTTCTTTGGATGAAAGCGAAACTCATATTATTTAGAGCAGTTCAAAGAACTATGTTCCTTGTTCAATGGTGCTTCTTGCTAGAAGTCCTCATGAAAAACTAGCCAATCTAAAGGCACATCAAAGTATACTAAATAATTTATGTTTGAAGAAGGGATGGGTCAGAAAGCCTTAGAAATATTAGTGTCTTTGCTCAAAGGTGTATTTCAAATGTCCAAGGTCAATTTGGGTACTTGCCTACCCAGGACCCATATTTGTAACATAACTGGATGTCCAAAGTGAGAAGTTGAGGTGCTTGTGGGAAGCAGTGGTAAGGTGGGGACAGTTTAGGCAAGTGTTAAGAAGGTTAGTGCAATAACAAACAATAATAATAAGGCAGGTGTTTTGACTGGATTCCATCTTTACTTTTTAGCCTGTTTTCACAGGGCTCTACAGTTCACAGAACAACTGAGATCATATGACTTTTCAGTGCTCCCTTCATTCCCTCTGCTTTCCAAGGGGGAGAATCCTGCACCAGACCTGGAGCCTCAGCTCAGGAGGAGTTTCACCCCTACTCAGCGCTTCAGCCAACTGCAGCCCTTGTGAAGTTCTGAGGGAGGGAAGGGAGCAGTGAGCCCTGCTTTCTACATGGCTGCTACAGCTGCTGCGCAGAGTGATACTATACCTGCTCCTCTCTGGTCAGAGTTTGCCAATCTCCAGTAACAATTAAACTCATATTGACACAAGGAAAGAAGGGAGGGTGGGAGTTAACTCAAACCAGCTCCTGATCCCTTCCCTCCATATCCTCTGAAGTCCATTACTTTTACCCCGGATGTTTCTGTGTCCACTTCACCATAGGGCTAGCCCTTGTATATGCCAAGCTGGGCCCTTCACTTCTGGAATCAGCTCACCCTATCAGTTTTTCCTTTGAACACATACCTAAGAGTGCCTTTCCCCATCTGTTGGCATATGATACCTGGCTATCTGCTTATTTTCCTATATGGCCCTCCTCACCATAGTGCATGAGTACTACCCCCCAACTTACCACCTATCACTTAATACACAGCCACAACCACACATACACAAGTCTCAGCAGTGACAGATATCCCAATTCAGCTGCCTTCTACCAGCTGTTGAAGGCTCCCCAGGAAGAAGCACCCTCATCTATCTCCAAAATGACAAAGATCTATTAGCTGTGCCCTCACCTCAGAAATACAGACCTTTCCTTACACCCCAGCAGCCAAATTTCTTGCTTCCTTTCTTCTTGTGTACCCTGCTATTTGTAGATGTGTCCCTAAGGCCTCCAATCATCTTACTTTGCACATTCTAAGGCCGGCCTGCCTCACTTTAACATATGGTTGCCTCTGATATATTAGAGATGTTGGTTTCCAGCTGAAGAGTATTCATAACCTGCAGGAGTGTCTGCATTTATTTTTTGTTTCAGCAAATTTTATCCAGGTCCTAGGTCATTATTAGCCAAATCACAAAACTGGGAGTTCATTACTGTATAGTAGCTCATCACCTTTTGATTTTATCCATTCATTTAAACTTATTTTCAGCTGTTCATGGCAATACATCATACCTTGATAAGTATGAAAAAAACATACCATCAAGCACCCCTACTATTATGAGCACTCATTAAGAAACAAAACACTCTCTCTGATAAACTGTGCCAGGGATTTTAAGGAATAGATGATTACCTGCTTGAACACCATTAAAGCTAGCAGTAAAAAAAAATTTTAAAAAATTCACCCCTCTGCCTAGAACAAACACATCTAATTACATAGCAGATGAACAGGTGCACCTTGAGAGAAAGTATTAAAAAAACAGAGCTATAGTCACATTCCTCAGGAGGGGCGGGTTTTGTGGTCTAAGGAACAAGTCTGAAATACTTAGATTCAGTTCCCAGAAGCATCAGCTTAGGCCTTCATCACCCTTAGGTAAATAAATCAAGGCTTATTTATTTTGTTGCGTGTGTGAGAATTTCAGGTGACCCCTAAAATGACAAGGATCTGTCTACTCCATGGGTGAAACCCTGGCCCCATTTTAAACCAATAGGAGAATGGGAGCTTTGCCACTGGCTGCTGGCCAGATTTTACCCAAAGTGGGCATTAAGGATCCCACAGCAGTTTAAGAGTCAGGATTAAAGCTGCAGTGGGGGAGGTTTAGGTTGGATATTAGGAAAAACTTTTTCACTAGGAGGGTGGGAAAGCACTGGAATGGGTTACCTAGGGAGGTGGTGGAATCTCCTTCCTTAGAAGTTTTTAAGGTCAGGCTTGACAAAGCCCTGACGGGGATGATTTAGTTGGGGATTGGTCCTGCTTTGGGGGTTGGACTAGATGACCTCCTGAGGTCCCTTCCAACCCTGATAGTCTCTGATTCTATGATTACCCTGGTGTTCTTGATCAATACATTTTCCTCCATGTTCAGCCATGCCACAAGCCATATGCTGCTGGTTGTCATTCCACCCCAGACGTGGCTGCGTTTTAGTGGTGGTCTGTCCATTTCGAACAAAGCCTGTCTGAAGCCACTGTTCAAGAGGCCAACAAAAGTCAGTTGCCTAGGAAAGGCTGGATTTTTTTTTTTAAACAAAATTATAATGAAAAACAATTTGGGATCATTTAAACTAGGTTTAAATATAAACATCAACACTGACGCACAGTTTAAATCTAATTAAACCCTTAAGACTGGGGATGGAGTATGGAAGTTGCCCTGAGTGAAGGCCATGCTGCAGTTTGTAAAGTACTCTGGGATGAAAGGCACTACATAAAAGCAAGATATTACTGTAAAAATCTCCATTTTACCTATTCGTGGAAATATGCCTGTGGATTGCTGGCACAGAAGGTTTTTTATTTGAGTCATTCTGCTGTGAGAAATGCATTAGTAGCCTCTATCTTGCCGGGGTTTGTCCCATTTTAAATGATATAAATGCACTGCAAAAAGGCAGCAAAGGTTTACAGCACTTTCACAAGTAGCAGATCGGAGGACTAAGGCCATGAGCCAGTGTCCCTACATTACACAGATCGTGCTGCGACCCAAAGTGCCGCCTTTGTGTTAATGATGAATGCATCAACTCAGATGTCTTAAGAACACCTCCTTGAACTTTTGCTTACAAAGCTCAAACTAAACTGAACTTTCATGAAGATCAAAACTATTCCATTAACTTTTTCCCCATATTCTGGTTTTCACTGGACTAATCCTACTCCTATTGTAGTCAAATGGGAGTTTTGCTAGTGTCTTCACTAGAGCACAGCTTGCCCCATTATTTGTAGTTTTTGCATGTTGCTGCAATTCCTTGCTCTACCCAGAACAAGAAAATACCCAGAAAAAGACTGTTCTTTCTCTAATTCTAGCCCAATAGGAGCAGGAGTACTTGGAATCCCAAGAGACAGCCTATTATGGTAAGATGTCCATCCTAATTTTCAGGTCCATGAGATTCTGATAAGGTCAGGCACTTTTTGGTGCCTAACTTAAACTTTCAGAACCTCCAAACATTTTGAGGTTTGCTCCTTTCTACACCAACGGAAAATGAACATTCTAGGGCAAGGCCACTGATGAGTGGCTTTATTCATGCTTTATTCCATACCACAGCATTATTAAATAATGTGAATTAAATACTGATGTAAACAATTTAAACATTACAGTAGCATTTTATTGTTCTGTAACTTGTACTTGTGCGTTATAGAAGTGAAAAGTATTATTATAATTAGATGTGAGTCCAGGTCACAAACTACACATGTAGCTAAGTTTTGGATTCTCAACTCCTTAGCCCAAGGTTTGATCTCTGATTAGTGTACAGCTAAAGAAGTCTGCTAGTGTTAATAAATTATGCACACTTTGAGCATGATCCAGAGACCTCTGAAGTCAATGATAAGACTCTTTCCATGAATGTCAATGGTTTTTGAATCAGACCTTTTCTCAGTAGTGGTGCTCTAGGATGAACATAAGCTCACCTTTCCCTTTTTTCCCAGAAAGGAAGATTTTCTAATATTGATCCACTTGCGATGATCAGTGTAGCATAATCACAGTGATAACATTTCAAAATCACTCTTCTTCATAAAGTACTTTGGAAGCTGCCACAAAAAAAAAAATTGTATCCTTTCTAGGGCTAGTTACTACTAGCTCAATCTTCTTTTTCCCTTTTCTGTTACCTCTGACACTAGCAACATCACATAATCACTTAGAGAGGCAATTTCCCTGTAGACTGGCAGCATGTCTAAATGTGAAACGTTAAGACATAGAAAATAGCACTAATAAAACAAAGTTGCTTTGGCTTTCCTTAAAAATGTCAGTAACTTACATCGGTAACAATGTGCTAAGGAAAGCTCTTTTCTGCTAATAGAGTTTATATGTACGTAGCAGGGTTTGTGGGGAGGGACAGGAAGGTTGTACAACATTCTTTCACTGATTTTCATGAACTGTTAGACTGGGCAACCACTAACCGCTGCTTCTACTAGGAAGCAGACGTCAAGTCTGTGGTAGAACAAAAAGGAAGAGCTAAAAAATATGAAGCTTTATTCTGGCACAACCACACCGCTCCTTGCAAAGTCCCTGCTGTTTTCTTCTCAAAGACAACTGTTGAACAACACTAGACAGGGCCGAAGATCAGTACTGAAGGCCGGGGTGTCTGCTCCCACCAGATTCCCTCCTTGTCTTCCAAAGTTATCACACTAATTTTAACTGACGCTCTAACTTTTTTACTGACACCATTTCAAACCGCAGAAAGGAACATCTGTTTAGATTACGTATTGTGGCAGAGCTATTGGGAAAGCTGCAGTGCTAGAGGAGCCAACTAGGGGGGGAGCTTTTCTTGACCTGCTGCTCACAAACCGGGAAGAATTAGTGGGGGAAGCAAAAGTGGATGGGAATCTGGGAGGCAGTGACCATGAGTTGGTTGAGTTCAGGATCCTGACACAGGGAAGAAAGGTAAGCAGCAGGATACGGACCCTGGACTTCAGGAAAGCAGACTTCGACTCCCTCAGGGAACGGATGGGTAGGATCCCCTGGGGGACTAACATGAAGGGGAAAGGAGTCCAGGAGAGCTGGCTGTATTTCAAGGAATCCCTGTTGAGGTTACAGGGACAAACCATCCCGATGTGTCGAAAGAATAGTAAATATGGCAGGCGACCAGCTTGGCTTAACGGTGAAATCCTAGCGGATCTTAAAAATAAAAAAGAAGCTTACAAGAAGTGGAAGGTTGGACATATGACCAGGGAAGAGTATAAAAATATTGCTCGGGCATGTAGGAATGAAATCAGGAGGGCCAAATCGCACCTGGAGCTGCAGCTAGCGAGAGACGTTAAGAGTAACAAGAAGGGTTTCTTCAGGTATGTTGGCAACAAGAAGAAAGCCAAGGAAAGTGTGGGCCCCTTAATGAATGAGGGAGGCAACCTAGTGACAGAGGATGTGGAAAAAGCTAATGTACTCAATGCTTTTTTTGCCTCTGTCTTCACGAACAAGGTCAGCTCCCAGACTACTGCACTGGGCATCACAACATGGGGAATAGATGGCCAGCCCTCTGTGGAGAAAGAGGTGGTTAGGGACTATTTAGAAAAGGTGGACGTGCACAAGTCCATGGGGCCGGACAAGTTGCATCCGAGAGTGCTAAAGGAATTGGCGGATGTGATTGCAGAGCCATTGGCCATTATCTTTGAAAACTCGTGGCGAACGGGGGAAGTCCCGGATGACTGGAAAAAGGCTAATGTAGTGCCAATCTTTAAAAAAGGGAAGAAGGAGGATCCTGGGAACTACAGGCCAGTCAGCCTCACCTCAGTCCCCGGAAAAATCATGGAGCAGGTCCTCAAAGAATCAATCCTGAAGCACTTACATGAGAGGAAAGTGATCAGGAACAGTCAACATGGATTCACCAAGGGAAGGTCATGCCTGACTAATCTAATCGCCTTCTATGATGAGATTACTGGTTCTGTGGATGAAGGGAAAGCAGTGGATGTATTGTTTCTTGACTTTAGCAAAGCTTTTGACATGGTCTCCCACAGTATTCTTGTCAGCAAGTTAAAGAAGTATGGACTGGATGAATGCACTATAAGGTGGGTAGAAAGTTGGCTAGATTGTCGGGCTCAACAGGTAGTGATCAATGGCTCCATGTCTAGTTGGCAGCCGGTGTCAAGTGGAGTGCCCCAGGGGTCGGTCCTGGGGCCGGTTTTGTTCAATATCTTCATAAATGATCTGGAGGATGGTGTGGATTGCACTCTCAGCAAATTTGCGGATGATACTAAACTGGGAGGAGTGGTAGATATGCTGGAGGGCAGGGATAGGATACAGAGGGACCTAGACAAATTGGAGGATTGGGCCAAAAGAAATCTGATGAGGTTCAGTAAGGATAAGTGCAGGGTCCTGCACTTAGGACGGAAGAACCCAATGCACAGCTACAGACTAGGGACCGAATGGCTAGGCAGCAGTTCTGCGGAAAAAGACCTAGGAGTTACAGTGGACGAGAAGCTGGATATGAGTCAGCAGTGTGCCCTTGTTGCCAAGAAGGCCAATGGCATTTTGGGATGTATAAGTAGGGGCATAGCGAGCAGATTGAGGGACGTGATCGTCCCCCTCTATTCGACATTGGTGAGGCCTCATCTGGAGTACTGTGTCCAGTTTTGGGCCCCACACTACAAGAAGGATGTGGATAAATTGGAAAGAGTCCAGCGAAGGGCAACAAAAATGATTAGGGGTCTGGAACACATGACTTATGAGGAGAGGCTGAGGGAACGGGGATTGTTTAGTCTGCAGAAGAGAAGAATGAGGGGGCATTTGATAGCTGCTTTCAACTACCTGAGAGGTGGTTCCAGAGAGGATGGTTCTAGACTATTCTCAGTGGTAGAAGAGGACAGGACAAGGAGTAATGGTCTCAAGTTGCAGTGGGGGAGGTTTAGGTTGGATATTAGGAAAAACTTTTTCACTAGGAGGGTGGTGAAACACTGGAATGCGTTACCTAGGAAGGTGGTAGAATCTCCTTCCTTAGAAGTTTTTAAGGTCAGGCTTGACAAAGCCCTGGCTGGGATGATTTAATTGGGGATTGGTCCTGCTTTGAGCAGGGGGTTGGACTAGATGACCTCCTGAGGTCCCTTCCAACCCTGATATTCTATGATTCTATGATTCTATGACTCGAAGATTCAAATACAGACCTCCCTGATCCATAGGTACTGGAATGAAGGATGCTGGGGATGCTCCTGCACCCCCTGGCTTGGAGTGGTTTCCATCATATACAGGGTTTACAGTTTGGTTCAATGGCTCTTAGTACCTGCACTATAAAAATTGTTCCCCCACCCCTGTCCTAGTCCTGCAATAGGGTCCATGCAGGTGAATCCTTGCACCTGCATGGAATCCAATTGGGCTCAGTGAGGATTGGTGCAGGCAGACCTGATATAAGAATGGTTAGGGAGGAGGGTCAGCCATTTCTAATAACTAATGCAGGATCTCCATACAGCTGCAAACCTTTGCTGATTATCAGCCAGTAAGTGATGAGTGATCAGACTGACCACTCCAACCTGCAGAACCCTGGTACTCCACCTCCTAGATGTGTAGAATACAGAATTCTGTCTAACACTCTCTGCAACTGGCTTTGTGCATGGCCTGGAAAACCCTAACATCACCCAGGAGTAGAGTGGAAATGCAAACAAAGTGTGACAGGACACAAATAAGATCATGGATAGACCAGAAGATGGTGAGATGGCTCTGGCTCCTCCCAAAATTGCTATGCACATTATAGTCAATGTTTCCCTTTATATTTAAAAAAAATCCAAAATTACATAATTAATCAATAACATCAATAGTGAATGTAAAGGTGGACAGTGAAGCTAAAGATGTACAGTCTTCTGTAACCCTTCTGCCAGGTGGTGTTGGTAGCAAAAAGGGCCAGGTTCAATTTTCTAGATATTCCTTTTCGACAACTTAGCACCACCAGCTCAAGCCCTCACCTAAAAACCAAGGAAAACTAACTTACCCTCTGGGCGCCCTTGGTAGGTAATGCTTCCTTCAACACAAGCACTGGAAGTATTGTACACTGCAAACGAAATGTTATCTGGAGAGAAAAGGGGACTGTCACAGGGCAAGTAAACCGCATCACCCTGCGGGTGGGATAAGGGTGGGTAACCCCACAGTTAATTCAATATGGCTGCGCTCAGCCTTAGGGCTACATGGCCCAATGGCTGGCATCACTAGGGCTCCCCTCATCTGCGGGGAAGTGTGGCCTGATGCCCAGATTCACAAGGGGTCCCCTGGACTGCAAGGATGCACAGCCTACTAGCCAAAGTCAGTGGGACTCCCCTTGGTGGCAGGGAAGTGCGGCCCAATGGCCAAAGTCAACAGAGATCGCCTGGGCTGTAGGGAAGCGCGGCCCAATGGCCAAAGTCAATAGGGCTCCCCTGTTAAAGATCCTTAAAATGCTGATCTGACAATCAAGTCAATAAGGATCCCCTGGACTGCAGGGAAGCACGGCCTAATGGCTAGAGTCAGTGGGACTCCCCTTGGCTGCAGGGAAGTGTGGCGCAATGGCCAAAGTCAATAGAAGGGGGTTTGGTGGGGCAGCCGAGTAGGAGGACCTGGGCTCTCCCTGCTCCACCCTGGTAGTGGCAAAGGGGTTCGCCACAAAGTCAGTAGGGAATCCGCCCGCAATACGCCGACTCTTGCAGGGACACTGACTAGTCCCTCTCTGGGCTACTTCCTGCCTTGACTCCTGCAGTTGAATTTGGTGTATCCCCAGAGTCTTTGTTTAATCTTGAGCTGATGGTGTCAAAGCTCAGCTTCAGCTCATTTGCAAATTTGACACCATCAGCTCAAGAGTAAGCAAAGACTGTGAATGGCTATCCAACAACAAAAGCAGTTTCTCCTCCCGTGGTGTTCACACCTCAACTGCTAGAAGAGGGCCCCATCCTCCCGGATTGAACTAACCTCGTTATCCCTAGCCTGATTCTTGCTTGCATATTTATACCTGCCTCTGGAAATTTCCACTACATGCATCTGACAAAGTGGGTATTCACCCACAAAAGCTTATGCTACAATACGTCTGTTAGTCTATAAGGTGCCACAGGACGCTCTGCTGCCTTTATAGAACTATTAAGTGAAAGTCTCCTCTCCCCAGGGCATCTTGGCAATAGTCTTAAACTCAGACCTATTCTCACAGCATGGGTGTTCAATAGGACAGTTTGTTCCTACAATAGTCCTCTTTCCCTACTCCCCTATGCACTGTTTATTGTTTGGCAGAGAGTCCAGAGTTCAGGAAAGTCCATCTCTAGCTCCTAAGGGAAGTAAACCAGCTGTTCTGATTATACCTTTATTGATTGGTAGGGAGGTGGGCCCTCACCAGAGTTCCTCCCACTATGTTGCTGTTCTCTGTGCTATCACACACCTCAAAACCACTTCTTCACAAAGTCTTCAAGGGGGCATCAGTGGCGTATAAGAACCTGACCAGAGTCCTTACTATTTGGGATATTCTGCCACCAGGGTTGGAGGAAGCAAGATTTCTTCTTTCTTTCTCATCTCTGGCTTGTGATCCAGCTCCACAGCCCATCAGTGGAAGACTGAGCCTTTGGTCAGGGTGACCTCTCACCTCAGGGCACATTTGGTGCAGTTCTTGGGTACTTTCATTTCTCAACAGGGATAACAACATTTTGTTACCCCACACCTAAAAAAACCACTGACTTTGACCAAAATACCCCAAAGGGTCACAAAACAGAAATGCAAATAAGGCCTGACCCATTAGGTCATTTCCCCCTTTGTTCACCAACAGATGCCAGCAGAGACCTCTCTCCTGGATGGAACTTCTGTCTAGCTGGAGTTCTTGAGCAACTCTGGGCTTCTCTTCAGTCATTCACCAACAGGTGTCAATACAAGCCCCCCCACATTCTAGGGCGTCAGACTATAGGGCTTAAACTTCAAGGATAGAGTTATTTTAAAAGGTTCAGAGTAGACTGTTAGAGGAGGAGAGAAGAGGAGGACAGAGAATGTGAGTAAAGAAAAGGCAGCAGGCAGTTCCAACCTACCTTTTTTCTCCCCCTCAAAACATTTTTTCTTATCCAAATTTGTGCAGATTTTAGGGTACTCATTAATCTGAAAAACAATTACCACTTCCAGACTATTAGTGCCAGAGTGGACTGAAATACCAGCCAGCTTGGGCTAATAGTGCCATGGTTACTCAAAATACCAAGTGCTATATGCTATTAAGTGCCTGGGTGATCTGACAGAACATCCTGTCCAGGCTATTAATTCCAAAGTGCAAATACCTCCTCAGCAGTAGATGTATAAATCAGCCAGCTATTTTAATTTTACAAAAGAAGTGTGATTATTGTTGCCCATGTGAAGGGGTGGTACAGGTAAAGAAAGAGACTTCTGATAATTTGATTGCATTTAAGTGCTATTGTTCCTGATTCCAAGTGGGATTATGGTTGATTATCGGTGAAACTGTCATTTTGTGCACCCTGGCAGCCTTTGAAAAGTGCTGAATTTCTGTGAATTCCATAAGATCCGCCTCTACTGCAGGAGGAAATATAGTATCCTGCACATTTCCTACAGACTCTTCAGTGGAGTAGAGCACTATTCAGCAGTCTCCATGGGACCTCTACAAAACCTCTCTCAATGTCCAGCCACTGCTCAGACATGGAAAGGGCAGTGAGGTCCTATATGGTTTGCAAAATCAACTTATGTAACATCATGTCCCTGGGTGGGTCATTGGCAGTGTAAACTGAACGTGGGACCTCAGGATCTCAGAGCGTGAGCCTCTACTGCCTGAGCTAAAAGACTCAGCCTTGTTAGGCAAGGCAGTAGCAGACTCATCAACCTCTCCATGTGGCCCAGCAATGAGTAGAGGTGGATAGAGCGCCACACTGTTACTGATCCTTAAAATGCTGATGTGACATCAGCTTAAAACTTAAAATATAGGAAGAACTATGACACATCTTCATAGTAACATGTGAGATTGTGTTGGTTTAGTTATGAAATTCAAATATAGCATGATGAGGCTATGTTTTTTGGAGTTACATGTATGTGCATGCGCACACGGACTCACACAGCTTATTAACAGAATAGAGGGAGAATAGTAACGTAAAGGCTAATCCAGCAAACTTGCTGAATTTACATGAAGTAGAGGATATGTTTACCTGCCTTTTCGAATAGCAGCAGGAGACCTGGGGAAAGTGAATCTCCCTTGATCTATGAGAAGAGGTGACACACCAAACATAGACCTCATGCTTGCTGCACAGAAAGAGAAGTCTCAGCCTCCTCAAGAGCACCTTCCTTGCATCCTTTCTAGGACTCCTCCGGGTCCCTGCAGAGGAAGGTGACAGAGGATGGGCATGCTGGGTGCAGACATGGGGCAGCTCCACATTAAAGGGGTTGGGCAGGAAGGACACATCTTTTCCCCTTTAGACCACAAATGAAAACATTAATACAGGCAGGGGCTGTTATTTGTTTTGTTGAGCCATCTCCATGGTAGGATATCCCCTTAAGGGAGAATGTGATGGGGTACACTCACCCCGCACTGGGTGGGGAAGGGTTAACCCTACACTGTGGGCTGAGGAAACCGTGCCCCCTCAGCTCTACTGGGCATAATCCAAATGCACTAGTATAAAAGGGAGCAGCTCAGCTCAGTTGGGACTGAGTGACAAAGGGGAAGGACACTCACTGCAGGCTCCAGATGAGGAGCAGTCGAAGACCAAGGCCACGGGAGCCGGAGATGCCACAACCCAGGTAGATGCCAGGATACACATGTAGGCCCTGCAGAGTCCAGAGTTGCTGGGCACAGTGCAGACCAGGTAACCTGGAGATAGTGGAGATGCTCCGACTGCAGCAATGGGAGCCACAGTAGGAAGCAGCCCAGGGGAATTAGGTAGTATCCTGGTTAGGGAACTGAAACTTTGAGTCAGCGTGTTTTGGTCAGACCACCCCTGCTGACTTAGTGGCATGAGCTCTTGCACCTACCTGGGCCCCCCTACCCGGGCCACCACCACCCCATTTTTATGAGTGGCGGCCCCCTTCCCTGCCAACAGTGGGCTGTGGCCACTAGGACTTACCGCCCTGCTGACTGGAGCAAATACATTGACTTTGGCTACAGAGACATAAGTGCGGGTGCACTCACCCGGGACTGGACAGGGCGCACCTTTGGGCTGCCACTGACTGAGGAACTAAAGAGTCAGCACTAAGCACACAGAGCTAGTGCAGATCCACAGGTGTTCAGTGGATCACAGATTCATAGATTTTATGACCCATTATGGCCTCCTTGAGTTTCACCAAGTGATTCTTGCATGAAGCCCATAATATATGGATGAGCTAGAGATTATTTTTTAGAATACTGAGAAATCTTCCTGGTTTGGAAGCAATCTGCAGGGACTTTACTAGAGTTTTGGGTAAATGTGGCTCCTAGCACATGGAAAGGTGAATGAAGGGAATGAGTGTTTCTGATTTCCATTGCATGCAGGTAATTTTTCTGGCATGGCACTTTTTTGGAAGGTCTGTAGATGCTTTTAGTAACATGTAGGGGTTAATACTGCTGCATAGACGAATACTGTACAAGTTGAGGTTTTATAGCGGCTTATGATTATTAACAAATGTGGATGGTATTCTATACCTAGAGAGAGAATTTTCATCTGATGATTAGACACTCACCAATTATTGGCACCAATGAAAACAGCACAAAGGCCGGTGAGAAAAATCAATATACAGTATTTTTAGCCTAACGTATCAAAACAAAACTAACCACCAATCAAACAAATATGTATAATTCAAGGAATAAATCATACATATAAACCTGAGGGCAGAATTTGGCCCTTAGATTTGAAATAATTTAAGCCCAAAATGAGAGAAATGCCTGCAGCAGAAGATGAATAACGAGCACTCTTAGTAGTAAAAAGGTTGCGAATGCTTTTCCCTAACTGTTTACATATAGAATTGGACTTCTGGCAACGTCCTTGGAATTGCACTTGGGTACACTAAGGGCCAAATTCCTGCAGTCCTTGACTCTGTCCTTATTTAAAGCAAATGCTCAATGAAGTAATTTCTTACCAGTCTCTTGGAAAGTTGGATTGAGTAACGTCTGAAGAATTTGGCTTTCAGTTGGTGCACTTGTCAATAAAAATAAATGAGGCCAGTAGCATATACATTTAAGAAATAAACTTCACTTATTGTTCTGGGGTATAACTGAAAAAAAAATAGTCGTTTGCAAAAAACTTTACTTTCATATGTGAAACAACCTCTAAGGCTCATCAGATGGCAACATTCTTTGCCATCTCCCTGGCTCTCACTTTGCATCCGTCTCTGGTGACTTGGTGAGTTTTTTATCCCCTGGGCTAGCTTGTTAGCTGGATGCATGGCCGCTCATCATAGCCTACTAACAAATCCTGTAGGGCTACTCTAGACCCAGTATGAGATATTTATTTTGTGGCTTGCATGTTGTATAAAACACTATGCACTTTTGAAAGCATAAAAAAAGTTTAAAAAAGGAGCAAATTTCATACAGCACTAAACAAAATAAATTATAGGCTCCAGATGATCTCATAAATCCTAAGGCAGAGTTCAGATGCAATAATTAATTATCCCAACATGGAATTCATAATGATCAACTATTAACATGTGCATGGGGGACTGGATGTCTCAGGATTTGGTAATGGGATATGGAGACTTTCACCTCTAGGTTGCTGATTTGAATCTGACCCAGATCTCTTGAGACGGAAGGCTTCTAGCATGTGTTGTTTGTTCTGTAGAATATGTGAAATGAGATGATGTTCTAAGCCTGGTTCCTAGTAGATATACATCTCCACCCCACAGACACCATAACTAACACAAGTTACTTTCCCTTTCCTATTGGTCATCTCAGCTTAGAGGCCAAAGACTGTACTATCTTCTCACTCCTAGAGGTGGTCTTTCCAGGACAAGTACCCATAAGAGAGTACTGCTATCAATGCAATGGCAATGAAAATAAACTGGGGAAGCCTATGATTGATTGATTGGTGATCCCTTGATTCGAGGATGATCTCTACCACGGATTTACATATGGGTCCTGAGATGACTCAAGAGTCCGATCCTAGAACCGCAAATCCACCCGCAGTAGGTGCAGACATTTTGTGGCAGGCCAGTGGCCTGCTGGGAGAAAGTTATTTCTTTTTCCTTCCTCCTCTCTCTTTTCAGATTCGAGGGCAAGGCACTTCTCCTCAAAGTGGGCCACTGCCTGATGGAGCATATGGCGCCATTGGGATCAGATGGTGGCTCGCTCTTCCCAGCTTGTGATGTCCACATCAGTTTTCTTAAGATACGCTTTCAGTGTGTCTTTGTAGTGTTTTCTCTGACCACCACGGGATCTCTGTCCACGGTGGGCTGAGAGTAGAGGACTTGTTTTGGGCTAGAGTCTGGCATCTGCACACAATGTCCAGGCCAGCGAAGTTGGTGCATGAGGATCAGTGTTTCGATGCTGGTGACATTGGCTTCAGCAGGATGCTGACGTTAGTGCAGTAATCCTGACACTTGACACGAAGGATCTTCCAGAGGCATCACTGGTGATACCTCTCCAAACTCTTGAGGTGATGTCGATACATCAGCCAGGTTTTGCATCCATAGAGGAGTGTAGGAACAACAATTGTCTCATAGACCTGGATCTTGGTGTCCTGCCATAGGTCATGGTCCGTGAAAACGTATCGGAGCAATTTCCCAAAGGAAGCACTTGCACCCAGGATCCTGTGCTGGATCTCACTGTCGATTTTTGCATTTTGAGAAAGTTGGCTACCGAGGTAGCAAAGTGCTCAACTGTCTCCAAAGTCTGACCCTTGATGGTGATTTGTGGTGGGTCATGTGCAAGGCCTGAAGCAGGTTGACAGAGCACTTTAGTCTTCTCAATATTGAGTGAGAGTCCTAGGCTTTGGTAAGCTTGTGCAAGAAAATCCAGTGTGGACTGAAGGTCATTCTCAATGTGCGCAAGGATGACACAATCATCAGCATTCTGAAGATAGTTAATGGATGCCCTGAAGACTTTAGACTTCGAGCAGAGATGTCAAAGATTAAAAAGACATTCTATACTGAATGTCAACTCCATTGAGGAGGTGATCTTTAATGAGGACCAAAATGACTCCTAAATAGATGGAAAACAGGGTTGGGGCAATAACACATCCGTGCTTAACCCCAGTTTTGATGATGAAAGGTTCCGACTCAAGGCCATTACAGAGAACCATGGCAGTCATCTGATCATGGAGAAGCCTTAGGACCTTAATAAATTTGGTAGGGTGGCCAAATCTGGCCAACATCTTCCACAGGGCTTCACGACTGACAAAGTCAAAGGCCTTTGTCAAATCGATGAAAGACACATACAGGTCCTGATTTTGTTCCAGAGACTTTTCCTGAATTTGGCAGGCAACGAAGATCATGTCGGTTGTCCTGCGGGATGGTCTAAAACTGCACTGAGATTCCAACAATATTTTCTCAGCAAGTAGAAGTAATTGATTTAAGAGGATATGGGCAAGAATTTTCCCTGTTGTAGATAGCAAGGCAGTGCCCCAATAGTTTCCACACTCCGACTTATCACCTATCTTAAAGGTTGTAACAATGTTAGTGTTTCTCAAGTTTTCTGGAATCTTCTCATTATACCAGATATGAAGAAAAAGTTTGTGGTGCTTCCCTACCAGTTCTTCACCTCCAAACTTGTAGGTTGTATAGGGGAAGCCTATATCTGCAGCTGTTTATGTTGTATATAATCTGTGAGAAAACAGAGGACATCAATCTTTGGGGCTGTCAATCCAGCACCTTCCATAATTACTAAATTCATTTAAAGGAACACATAATAAATAATTATTTAAAGAACGGGAGGCTGACGAAGTGCTTACATTCAAGTGTGTAAATGTTGACTGATCCAAACCCTTCAGAAGGTTCTCCAAATCAGATCAACTCCAATTTGCTCAACCCCTACTGTCAAGCGGAAGTGGTAGAAGAACAAATTGCTATTGGATATTTTCTCTAGTATGGATAAAACTTGGCCAAATATGTACAGTTGAGGATAATCCTGCACTGTCAGGAAGAGGAACTAGGTGATTTAATAGGTTTTTCCTTCATTAACTTCTATGACTTAGGTGTATGGCTCCTGTCCCCAGACGTTCTGGTTAAACTTGGATTTAAACTTGGAGAGTGGTCAGTTTGGATGAGCTATTGCCAGCAGGAGAGTGAGTTTATGTGTGTGTGTGTGTGTGTGTGTGTGTTCCCGGGGGGTGGGGGGGGGGTGAGAAAGCCTGGATCTGTGCTGGAAATGACCCACCTTGATTACCATGCACATTGTAGAGAGAGTGGTCACTTTGGATGAGCTATTACCAGCAGGAGAGTGAGTTTGTGTGTGTATGGGGGTGGGGGGGTGAGAAAACCTGGATTTATGCTGGAAATGGCCCACCTTGATTATCATGCACATTGTAGGGAGAGTGGTCACTTTGGATAAGCTATTACCAGCAGGAGATTGAGTTTGTGTGTGTGGTTTTTGGAGGGGGGCGAGAACCTGGATTTGTGCAGGAAATGGCCCACCTTGATTATCATACACATTGTGAAGAGAGTGGTCACTTTGGATGGGCTATTACCAGCAGGAGAGTGAGTTTGTGTGTGTGGGGGGGGGGGGGCGGAGGGTGAGAAAACCTGGATTTGTGCTGGAAATGGCCCAACTTGATGATCACTTTAGATAAGCTATTACCAGCAGGACAGTGGGGTGGGAGGGGGTATTGTTTCATGGTCTCTGTGTGTATATAATGTCTACTGCAGTTTCCACGGTATGCATCCGATGAAGTGAGCTGTAGCTCACGAAAGCTCATGCTCAAATAAATTGGTTAGTCTCTAAGGTGCCACAAGTACTCTTTTTCTTTTTGCAAAGACAGACTAACACGGCTGTTACTCTGAAACCTGGAATTATACTGGTTTCAGAGTAGCAGCCGTGTTAGTCTGTATTCGCAAAAAGAAAAAGAGTACTTGTGGCACCTTAGAGACTAACCAATTTATTTGAGCATAAGCTTTCTTGAGCTACAGCTCACGTTTATACTTCATTATATTCCAGAGAAAGGTTTTAATTATACTGAGAGATTGAAGCAAGGATTTGACAGGAATACTGTAATACACAGAACACAAAAAACCTGCACTTTTCAGCACACCCCCAGTCAACATATCAAAGAGCATGTTTATAAAAACAATAAAGCAGTGGAGTATTATGACTGGATTAAGCAGAATGGTTAATCTAGATCCCATGCACTGAAGAAATCCCTTAATTTCTGGGAAATGGGGATTTTGGACCAAATTCCACACAGTATTTGACCATCATTAAATCCATCCATTTCAAGACTTTGGCATTAGGTACTGGATCTAATGCATCCTTGTGAATGAGAAATATGTTTGACTGTAATTTACAAGACATCTTTATGCTTTATGATATTGCCCATAGATGTCAATACGTATGGAGTACAGTATTCTTAACTATTAGTGACTTTTCAGAGCTTAATGCAAAAATGTTATTGAAAGAAAACAAATATAAGGCTATATCTTGTGGTTTATGGAAATCTAATACAGAGAATAGTAAAAATGAGGATAACCCCACAAACTATTTACAGTTATATCCAATGGTTTGTTATGGACCACAAATAAGTATATAAACTGTTTAACAATTACCCAAACAAGTGTAAACTATTTTAAGAATATATTTACATTTTAAATTTTCCTTTATTTTTTTAGATTTAACTAAAGCAAAACCAAATTCCCAATCAAATTTTTAACCTTTCACTGCTCTTCTGGGTGTGTTTTTAAATCCAAATGAATTTTCCATTTATACCTATAAGAATGAATGATACAGTATACTGGACACTTATGCAAACATTTTAAGGGGTGCATCCCCATGTACAAGGTATACATATACAACATTGCCTCTTTAATATGAGAATTTCTCTACTTCCTTCCAATTACATTTACATCTTAAGCAGTTGATAACAAAAACCTTCATGTATACAGCTCTTTTCATTCCCAAGGATCCCAAATGCAGTATGTACTCTAAATGCAGTCACCTCTCTGGTGAACAGGACAATCTTTTAACAATTCACAGCAGCACTACCCAACAGCATGGGACAGAAAGTGAAGAAGAAGATGAAGTAATTGCAGGAGGAATTTAAATAGTCATACTATAATTGGAAGTCTAACACCCTTATCTTTGAGGAAAATGTGACAGGATCTTTAATGACTACATGGATGCAGAAGGATCTCATATCTTCATCACTTGGGATATTTTTTAAAAAAACAAAAAACTAAACTGACATAGCACCAGAGGGAATAATCTGCACCAACACAGGGACAGATTAGACACTCTAATATGTCTTTTCCATTTCTAATTTGTATAATGGAGTGATCCTGGTTTTTACATCAATCTGAAAGACCTCACCTTCAACAGCACAGTGCTCCCAGTGGTTTTGGTTGTTCATGAAGATAGCCGCCTGACGAATCATCAGTCCCATTCCATGTAGAATCCCTACCTTGCTTAGAGGTCTCCAAGTACTGACCAGGCCAGACATATCTTAGTTTGTGAAAGCTAATGAGATCACACAGCCCAAGATGGTAAGGATTCAAGTCCCATCCACCAAGTCAGATTACTTCCCAAAATTCCTTGGGTTTCTGCTTGGTGCTCTTGTCTTCTATTTCTTTCTCTCTTTGTGGGAAGAGAAACACACATTGCTTCCTCTACATCTTTCACTTTTGTAGTAGTAATGAATTCCTCATTATTCCCTGAGGGTGCTGACTCACTCACTTGCATCTGAAGCGATATAAACTGGAATTTGTATCTTTTTGAAGGTCAGCTGCAGTGCACATGAACAGGAAAGAAGGGTCAGAATGCTAACGAATATCAGAGATATGCTGGCAGTACAAATGTGAATGCAGAATCAGAATACTTCGTGGCTGTCAGGATATTGTATTGCTTGCTAGATTGGACAACAGGAGGATAGCGGATACCCATTTAAAAGGTTCTAATCAATGAGAAGAAGCTTGCCTATATAACGGAAAATCCTCAATGTCTGTCAGAGGAAAGTGTATAGCTATTTAAAAAAAATCTTTGCTTGCTAGTTTCCAGAAAATTCCTTGTTACCTTTCATATTTCACAAATCCACTGGAGAAACAGAGATAATGTACTGGTGTTTAACAGGTCACAGAATCACAGAAATTAGAGACATTCACAACCTATTAGGTCATTTCATCCGGCTGCTGGATTATCCTCTGGGCAAAGCATACACAGCTACAGTCTAGTTATAAACAGCTTATACCTCTTCTTTTTGGGAGATTAATCCACAATCTAATCATGGATGAAGAATTACACTAATTTGGGACCTGCTATATTCAGCCCCGGGACCAGGAGCAAAAGTATTTGTAGATGAGGAATAAGTGACAGATTTAAGGCTTAATTGCTGTCTTGCAAACCATTAAAAGCTTCCTAGCTGTACACAGCATTCATTTCTAGTTCTAGTAACATGTGAGATCAGACCTTTAAAGTCATATCATTCTAAATACCATCTTTCTTTTTTCCCTGCTTGAATTCTCATGCTAGTTTAGAAGTTAGTCTTTTGTAACGAGTGTTCTAGAAATCACTGCTTTATACCATAAAAACTATAAACATTAACCTTTTCCACAAGCTTTCAGCTGCTAAAATCATGTAGCAACTGAAATGGAGAAAAGATAGCAAAATGGTAATCAGAATGATTTAGTTTTAAGGTCCAATATTTGACAAAGTTCTAGAATTAGAAAAACTTTGGCTGTCCAGTACAAAATACTTTCAGGACCAGTAAAGAACCAGTAAAGAAAAAAGCTGCACAACTCTTACATACACTAAAATCTCCCCAAAACATACTGTAGCCTTATAGATGGATGGGTATATATTGAGTAATCTTTTAGACTGCTCAGGTTAAAGATTCGGTCTCCTGAGGGCTACAGAATCAGGAATATTATTAGCATTAAGAGACCCTAGAAGCACACAAGAAATTATTCCAGTTTATTACAAGCTCCTGTATTAACAAATTCAGAAAGCAGAGAAACAATCTCACAAATACTAAAATCCAATAGCAGATACAAAATGCAGAGAATTTAGTCCTATGACCAACATCACTCACATTTCCTGCTGGGGGACCCTGGAGTAGCTGTAGCTCACGAAAGCTCATGCTCAGATAAATTGGTTAGTCTCTAAGGTGCCACAAGTCCTCCTTTTCTTTTTGCAAAGACAGACTAACACGGCTGTTACTCTGAAACCAGTCATTATTGTCTTCCTCCTCATTACCCATGGTTGTTATTCTGCCATCTCCCTGTGCCTTTCTTCCCCCAGCACGTACACTGGGCAACACCTTTTATCTGGGTTATCCTTACACCTCCTAAGGCTCATACATATACATAGGGGAAAAGGGGTTGACATCCTTATTTGCACTTCCACACCCCATAAACTTTGAGGTGCTCCACTTTTCGTAGGTTATCCTCTTAGTTCCCCCTAGCATCTATGTAGACAAGTCCCCATGGTAACCTGCAGTTGCTGCAGAATTTCTCATGACGTTACAATCTGGTGTCTTGCAGTCTAGACAAGTACATTCTGACATTTTCACAAACATCACCCATTGGCACATTCTTTACAGTAAATTGTAACTTTACTGGTACAGGGTTATTCCTGGGTAACCTACTTCTGTCAACCCTTCTTAGGCCTAAGCCTAGTATGGCTAAGCTGAAATATTACAGGCCTCAACCTGTAGGACTTGCATTATAGCTAGTGTGACCAGATAGGAACTGTGAAAAAATGGAACGGGTGTGTGTGTGTGTGTGGGGGGGGGGGGGGTAATAGGCGCCTATATAAGAAAGAGTCCCCCAAAACGGGACTATCCTTATAAAAACAGGACATCTGGTCACCCTAATTATGGCCTTACTTTGCTGATATACCTAATACATACTCATCACTCATAAATGCTATTAACCTTACATTCTGATGATACTATCCTACTTAAACCTATCCATCACACATGAATTAATTTACTTGACCACAACAATAAATCCTCGATTAGATGATTAAATAAAATAATTGGCTACAATCCATCCCCTCCCCCGCAACCGCATACACAACATAAAACTAAACAGCAAAAGCAAGAACACAAGACAACCATGCCAATACCACTGCACCAACACAAAATATCAGGGAAAATAAGGGTTTTGATTACTGCTAATACCTTTTCTTTTCAGGACAACTTCTTTACACTGATTTTTCTTGGCTTAGTTTCATCCCTCTACTCCTATTTATAAGCTATTGGACCATATTTCACATTTCCTCTCCCATCCTCCCAAATATCTGTTGACAGTTGTCACACCCCCTGCTTGATCACATGCCTCTCCTTTATTTTCCCTATTAGAGACCAGTATTAAAACAGCAGTTCATTAACTCAGCTTTTTTTGAATAATCATTAATTAACTCCCTCCTTATTTCTTACTCTCAGTATTTCGTTCCCTTTCCCCTCACCTGGTATATTTGTGGGGAAGCCATTTTTATTCCTTTTGGACCCACTGAACCAGATTCTGAGCTTCACTGCACTGATGTAAATTGGAAATGTCATTCCTATGCTGTTGTGCGATCCATGGAGTTTGCAGTACTGGTAATTCTCACTCAGTTCCCTACAAAAAGAGAGTTTAAAATAAAAACATTTGGTTTTGAACAGTTTATATTCTTGAATATGAGCAAAGTTACAAATGTAGCCAGTAGTCATGAAACTGCCCTTTTATAAATTTTGCCAGAGGATTTAATTCAATGACCTGTGAATTCTGTATATTACTATTTTGTTTTATTTGTTTTTATTTTACTGCCCCTTAATTCCACCAAGTGTCCTTTTGCTGTCATAAAAGAAGACAGAGTCAAAACGAGAAACTGAACACTATTCATTATACCCTTTATAATTTTGAATATCTCAGTCAAATTCCCTCCTGCTCTTCCAGATTCTTGGCTAAATAATCCTAGTTTATGTAGACTCTTGGATGTACATCATGCTGTACCTTGGTATCTCTAACCATCTGCATTCTCTTGACCTATTTCTTTCTTCATTATACCTTTCTGAAGGTGAAGTGGCCAAAATTAAAGAGTGCTACAAATCCTGGTTTATCGTTTCTTCATAGAACAGACCTGACTCTGTTTTTAGCAATAAAAACCAGTAGCAACCACATTGAAGTCAATGAAGTTACACTTGTGTGCAAAAGGCTGGTGTAAAGAAGCAGAGTGGCAGACCTAATGTGATGCTAAAATATTTGTATGTACTATTTTATTTTCTTTTTTAAATGTGCAAAACATGTTTGTGTGTGTAAATCAGGTTGCACAGTGAATAGATACCTTAATTGAATTGCACAGTGAATAGATACCTTAATTGAATGATCCACAATGGTTCCTTATTGTTATCAGCAATCCACACCAACTTTGCAGTCTAATTCTGTCTTTCCTAACTACTCATAAGTTGCTTATTGCCTTGGTATCCAAGTGTATCCATTTGCCTCAAAACAATTATTAAATATCAGCAGTTCTAATACCAATCCCTGGGGGGCCCCAATACTAATTAAGGCCCAAATGGATCATGTAAACATATACATAATTTTACTCATATGAGTAGTCTCAAAATCAGAGGGGCAATTCACACAAGTAAAATTATACATATGTCTAAGTTTTAGTAGAATAGGGGCCTAATGTACTAATACCCCTCCGCCCCCCCAACCCCCTTTGGCTTACTGAAATCACCAGAGAGAACAAAATCCTCAAAGGTGAATTGTAATCTGGGATCCATTTTGGGGCAAGAGAGCATAGAGTGGTTGATCTGCAGCCCCTACTACTCACATGAGTAAGGCAGAACTGTTCGCTAAATCTTTGATGAAGTGTTTGCTGCTGCTGCTCTAGTATTAAAAGAATGAGTGGTTTTTCCTGATGCTTTGTTGCTGTGAGACTGTAAGTGACTTTCCGCCTGCGAACAAGCACAGGGGCAATGTCACTGTGTACAATGAAGTGTTTCCCTTTGTATACCTGGAAAACAATGCTATTTTGAAGCACTATTTTAGAATTAAGAAAAACACAAGTTACACAGTCCTACCCTCTTTCAGAGCATTAAAAATGCAACATCTTCAGAGGCTTTCCCATCCTTTGTTATCTTTCCTCAATGGTCTTGTTAGTAGTTTCTTCTTTTGTCCAGAAGTCTTCTAAAGCAGGAAGAGAATTATTCTGCTCACAAAAAGGCGCAAGAGGAATATAAACAGAGCAGTGCATGTTATATAAAACTAAGGGAAGAAAAAAGCATCTTAGGTAAAACCAAGCTACTTATTTTATGATTTTTAAATGTCATTCTTTTGTCCAATATTGATTTTTTATATGGAAGATAAATTATAGATCCTGCAGCAGTTGTGAGACTATGGCTCTCTTGCTTTACACAGCTGGTCAAGTTAAGAATTGAAGTCATAGTAATTAGTTATGAGTTTCTTAGTACTGAGGAGCCAGACCAGGATGAGAAAACTTTGTGAGGTTACTGCTCAGGAGGGAAGGCAAAACTCTTGGGAAAGAACCAGACTGTCCTGAAAAAGGAGTACCCTACAGCATCTGGATCTTGTTGCTACAAATAGAAGTTTCTTAGGGCACCTGTTTGCAAGACAGAAATACAATACACAACCTCTGGCTCTCATCCTCTCTCAAACAACTTATTTTGAGGTAAAAATATTTGAAAATACATGGTATAGTGAAGGGAGGATCTTCAACAGAATCTCAGTCATAGTACCCTCAACCATAACCTTGGAAATCAGTGGTCTATGTGTACAGTCACTGGACTAATAGGTGGGGGATAATAAGAGGAAGCAATAGAATCAGAAAGTGGGTAACAGGGAAGGAATTAACTGATAGAACTTTGCTGCGTGGTTATATGAATTGTGTAGAAGAGCAAGTGTTGGAAGGCAAGGTAAAAACAAGAAGAGAAGCTTCAAGGGAGGATGTGGTGGGTAGGAAGAAAGGGCATGTCTACATAGTGCATTAGTCTGCACTGGAGGGGACGTAAATTCTAGCATGTTGCACACTAACTGGACTGTGTGGACCCAGCAAACGCTAGTGTGCACTAGAATTCATGCCCCTCTAATGCAGAGTAACGCACCATGTAGACAGCCCAGAGAATCAGTGGACCTAATTGTTTCAGAATCCAGTGAAACTGTTTCAGAAGTATAATACGGTCTCTCTTTGAACATGTAATTAGGTTACTATCATTATGCCATTTGGTAATTCTGTGATGCACAAATCCCTAGTCCTGTCTTTAGAAATGCCCTGTAATTTTGATTTTGCCACCATAAATGGAAGCTGGAAACCAAATTTCAAGAATAATTCAAATAGAAGCAGCTTTGTAATCTTGAGGTTAAGACACTAGTCTAAGACTCACAAGATCTGGGTTTCAGTCCCCTTCTCAGCCTTGGGCAAGTCATTTAATCTCGGTGGCTCAGTTTCCCATTTGTAAAATGGGGAAAATAATACTTTCTTTAGCTGTTTTGTCTATTTAGACTGTAATCTCCATGAAGCTGGGGCTTTTTCTTGCTATGTCTATGAACAGCACCTAGCAGGTAAGGCCCCAGTGTTGGCCAGAGCCTCTAGTTGCTACTGTAATAAAAATAAATAGAAGAATATTTTAAATTGGTGGTTAGACCTAAACAAATTCAGTTGAATTGGGTTTGGAGAGGCACTCCAAATTTTGGTTCCTTATCCAAGCACTATACAAAATATTAATGTTTTATGAATATGCCATACTGCAGTGTTTCCCAAACTTGGGACGCCGCTTGTGCGGGGAAAGCCCCTGGTGGGCCGGGCCAGTTTGCTTACCTGTCGTGTCTGCGGGTTTGGCCTATTGCGGCTCCCATTGGCCGCGGTTCACCGCTGCAGGCCAATGGGGGCTGCGGGAAGCGGCAGCCGGTATGTCCCTCGGCCTGCGCCGCTTCCCGCAGCTCCCATTGGCCTGGAGCGGTGAACCACGGCCAGTGGGAGCCAAGATCAGCTGAACCTGCGGACGCGGCAGGTAAACAAACCGGCCCAGCCCACCAGGGCTTTCCCTGAATAAGCAGTGTCCCAAGTTTGGGAAACACTGCACTACTGGTTAGAATTCTTGTGAGGAATCCAATATTTCTAGTTTTGGTCCTGAATTGTACCAGGATATTCAAAGGCATGTGAAAAAGATTAACAATGTGGGAAAAACTTAGGTGAACTTTGCCCCACAAGTTTCAGAGTAACAGCCGTGTTAGTCTGTCTTTGCAAAAAGAAAAGGAGTACTTGTGGCACCTTAGAGACTAACCAATTTATTTGAGCATGAGCTTTCGTGAGCTACATCCGATGAAGTGAGCTGTAGCTCACGAAAGCTCATGCTCAAATAAATTGGTTAGTCTCTAAGGTGCCACAAATACTCCTTTTCTTTTTGCCTCCCAAGTAAGGTTTTGTTCAGATTAAGCTTTGCTGAAATTTTGGGAGGATGCTTTTTAAAAATTGAATCAATTTAGCCCTTCCTCTTTGTATTGTAGTTAAAGAAAAGAAAAGAAAAAGCTTAATAGTTATTATTAAAATACTTCCCCTATAGTTTTTTTTTAAATTTATCACTAAATAATGCTACCCCTTCTCTAACAACAGTACATAAACAATGGCTATATTTAACAATCACTTTGTTTCACTATTAAGTTCAGGTAGAGCTGATTGAAAAGTTTTGGGGGTGGGAATCCTGAAAACACAGTTGATTATTTTCTCGTTTTGCAATTTTGAAAAATTTGAAATTTTAAGGGAAAAATTATTTTAAAAATGAAAATTTGGAAAATTTTGACTAGCTCTAATTTTGGATAGTTTTAAAGTATTTATTTGTTTTATTACCTAGCTGATATTTTAAAAAAATGAGACACTGCTTAGCTAGAAGCTATGTTCTACTGTCCATCAGATCAGATAAATGGTGCCATTAAAAAAAGGCTGCACATTGCACAGTAGTATTTATTTATTTCAATTATCAGGATAGTCTCTGTATTGGGGAAGCTATGGATGATAAGGAGATTGTCAGAATAGGAAGAAACCCTCTCAATATCAGCCATGTCCAGTGAGGTCCCTCTCATAACACACTGTGTCTGGGATAAAAGTCTTTTCCCTCAGCTTCCTGAATGCCCTTCTCCACAGCATAGAGTGAATGGACAGGAAAGGACATGGCTTACTATACCAGGGCATGTGAACAGAAACTACCAGGATGTGTCAACAAGCCCTTCCCCTCTGCATGTAAAACTGGAGGATGACAAATCTAGAAACACGTTTGACTTTGAGGTTTCTAACGTGTTGTTACTACAGCTGGTCAAAAAATATAAAAACCTGTTCTGAAAAATTTAGAAAACTTTGAAGTCATTTTCCAAAGTTTGAAAAGGAACACAATTTCTGGGCATATGAAATATTTCAAAATTCGAACATTATCAGATATGAAATGTTTTCAGTTTTTGGTTTTCCTTTTCCTTCTTCCATTTTCCTCTTTTCATTTTGTCACTGAAAAGGGGAGAGAAAGGGAGAAAAAAGGAGGGACAACACCATCATCAGAAAATCATGCTACATTTTTCATTTTCTAATTTAATCAAAACAGAAAAAGACCCAAATCCCAGGAAATTTCAGAAAAAACAACTTTTTCAAGAAAACGTCCATGAGAAGTGGCCACATTTATGAGAAATGGCTACTTTTCAAAGAAAAAAAATGGTTTGAAACATTTTGGCCAGCTCTAGTTGTTAATAAATGGAAAAAAGTATTTTTGAAATGTAGGTTTTGAGCTGAGTGTCCGTTTATTTTAGTATAGCTACCAGCTTACTTGGTATTTACACATTCTTTGCAAATTTAAGATTTTCAGAGGCTCTGGGCAGCTACAATTCCAAGTAATATCCATGGGAGCTGGGAGTACTCAGCACCCCTGAAAATCAGAAGAAATAAATAAAGCCGTATATTGCTTGTGAGTTTTTCAGTTAATGTGTTTTACATTTATCTCCAAACTTCAGTAATTCACCCCTCCTATAATCAACTGAAATTCCTAGATAGTGACTTTCCCTTTTCCTTCAAGATGCTTATTCGGATTGGTATGTGCATGTATAGAACATGCTACTCTCCCGATGTAATCTGTACCTCTGTGTGTAGAGAGTAAGATAGCTACAGTATGTAAAATATTACCCTTGAAGGCTGGAACTCATCATTATGACGGAGGCCCAGCAGGTAGCAGAATGAACAGCCACTGGCCCATGAATTAGGAGCCTGGAGTGTCATACAGCTTTGTTGATACCCCAGAGGGAGGAAAAAAAGCCTTGGTAGACTAAATCTACAGGTCCCAGAATTCCACATCACTGGAGCACAAGCCTTCATCCCCCACCCCCACCCCCTTTTTGCTGCTTCATTAGCCGCCTGCTGAAGGACAACTGTTGCAGGCAGAAAATGAACACTTCTTAAGGGGGTGAAAAGCTACACAGCTCATTTCTCTACTGCCCTATGTGGGATTGTCTTTTGTTTGTTTGTTTGTTTTTTAAAAGCCTTAGACTTGAGCAGAATATAATTTTTGAGGAATTACAACCGCGCAGTGAAATAACTGATTTATGTATTCAAGGGTAAACACTCAGGGCCGCCAGGTTGAACACACTTCAACTGCTGTGTCAGGATGGGAACTGGGTTGTTTGGATGTCAAAAGCACAAAAGACGCATCAAATCTTTCTGCGTATGTGGAAACAAGATCTTGCATGTGATATGCATACAGAGCAGGGCTGCAAGAATCAGACAAATGGATTGAGTCACCTGTAAAACAAGCATTTGCAGATTACATATTGTGTTCAATTACAACATGGTTTTGGAAATTGTATACATTATTGCAGTGTCAAGTCAGAGGAAGGTTACATACAGCCTGCTCAATTGGATTTATAGGCTTTTTGTGTATGTTTTTAACAAAAACCCAGACATTTTGCTTTATCAAATTCCATATATTAAAAGTATTCTTATTATTAATTACTCAGTAATTAATTGCTGACACTGTGCTCAGTCCTCGAACCAAGGAACTTACAGTGGAAGGCCCTGATCCTGCAGACAATCAGAAGGGTCACATACTTAAGTTAATAATGTACGTAAGTGATTGGGGGGGTCAGGTTCTAAGTGCAAACACTTAACCTCGTGGGTGATTTCACTTCTATTAGGAGCCCCATTGAAGTCAGTGGAACTCTTCACCATGAGTGAAGCTTCTAAAGTGGTAGCAATCCATAAACCAAAGACCTTTTAATTACACCCTTCTGCATATTTTACATGGAAATAGGCAAATATGAGCCTAAGGATTTTCCTGCCTTAACCAAACCAACATTTCCATTATTTCACACAGTTCTCTTCAATTTCACAAACTTCTTTGAATTCTAATTATCCCAAGTCCACAATTATTGGACATGTCAGTGCCCCCTTGTGATAGACTTTGCATTGACATATACTCAATGACAATCCCTGCCCCCAATGTTTACCAAGTACAGATATTTGTTTCAGGGTTAAAGTTTTTCATTCACTCATCTATGGGCTTCTTCCCATGACCCCAGAGTGTGCCTCTCTCTGTTGAACCTAGAGCCTTCAAATGAGCTAGAAAGGGTCCAAACACATGACCCTGTTTTCCCTTCATCAATATCACTCAAGGTTCTTTTTTCTTGCTATTATTAGAAATGCTTCTCAGAACGGCCAGTATAAGACAAGGTCCCATTGCACCTTTACCGTTTTTAAAATGACATACCACATTGAACTGGCAGCAAGCAGGCACATCCTAGATCAATCACAACCACTTCTGTAATCTAAAGGAACTCAGAACACCATCCCCTTCCAACTATTTGGACATGAGGTATCTCTCCTCCAAACTTTTATCCAAGAAACTGTCTGGACAAACAAGATGGACCATGGAGTGAATCCTGAAGGTTCAATAAATTCTGACACTGGTGAGGGGAACGACTACAAAGGTCATGGACCCTTCAACAAAAATGCCCTACAGTCAGCCTTAAATCTTGGCACTTTTAGTCAGAGTGCCTTGGCAGACCTCAGCTTTTGAGAGGGTACGTAAAAGGGAGGCACTGTCTAAAGTAGCCAGAATCCAGACCATGTAGGGCTTAATAGATTAAAACAACTTGAATTGCACTCAGAAGCACATAGGAAACCAGTACAGACACAGAGTTTAGGCTTAGTGTGCTTGTCATGGCTCACTCAGCTAAGCAAGCAGAAAGCCATGTTGTGCACCAGCTGAAGGCTCTGAGTAGTTTCCAAGGATGCTCCCTAAATAGAGCACATTACTAAGATAGTCCAACCTAGAAGCAACACGACAAACTAAGCATGTGGCTCATGGGCCAGGGAAGGCTGATTTTTCTCTTTGGAGATATTAGTGTGTTACTCTTTCTTATTTTTTAAAAATCCACATGCTGACATTTTTTCTGTGTGACCCTCTCACTTTATTTTAAAACATGGCACCTCAGCTTTATTTATTTATTTTTTTTGATAGGCACATATCTGACAAGCTGGGTATGTTATTGGCCTTAAATCCAGATGCATAAAGTATGGTGTGTTTTAATTTTGCAAGCTGCAACTTATCAAGGAAAAGGAATGGAATATAGAGCAAAAGACAACCCATAATAAAATCTGCCTCGGATTAAATTAGCAGTACAAAGATATTGGCAAACGCAGCAGGTCCAAAACTCCTAGTAGTCATCACAGAGGTAAAAAAAGTCACCCTCAGAGCCTTATTTTAGCCAATGCAGGCTGAAGGTCACCATTACCATGAAATAGTGTTGCTGCTTTTTCAACTATCTTCTGATTGTTGTGTCAAGCTGTCATGGTACTTGTTCCCTCAAATCACAATGCAAAGTAATCATGGCACAACACCATATCATGATCTGGTAACACTGCCAGTCTCAGGAAGAATTTTGGAATAACTGGGTCACGAGACATGGGACAGACACAGCAAAATCAGCATGGGTGATAAAACCACCTCACTACCTGAGGTGACCACATATTAAGCTTTGCAGTTGATCTCATGCTTTTCTTGGCCAATAGCCTTTGCTCTGTTGTCCATTCACTACTCCATATTTGTGAGTACAGTCCATTTTCCAGTATTATCAGCTCTTTTAGCTTATTCACAGTCTTCAAGTTTCTTACCTTGTCTTGTTCTCTCCTTTTTTGGCTTTTCAGTATAATCCTTCCATTCTGTATTAGACTTAACTCTGCCTAGTAATAATAATAGGGTGACCATATTTTCCCAAAGGGAAAACAGGACACTGCACGGCGCAGGCCCGAGGCCTCCTGTACAGGGGCCCAGCCTGAGTCCTCCCTCCCTCCTGTCTACATGGGGCTGGCCCAAGGCCCCTGTCCCACCCTGCATGTGGGCCTGGCCCAAGCCGCTCGCCTCAGGCCCCTTACCCCCATCCCTGCACAAGGCTGCCCTCATTGCCAGCCCCGCGAAGGGAGGGTGGGGACTTGGGCGAGCATCGCCGCTCCCCCCCGCACCCCACTTTTTTGACAAAAGTGGACATTTGGCCTATTTACTCTTGCCAACTGCTCAAGTTGGCAAGAGTAATGGGACAAATGCCCACTTTTGTCAAAAAAGTTTGGACAGCAGGGACAGGGCTTAAAAAAAAGGACTGTCCTGGCCAAAACGGGATATATGGTCACCCTAAATAATAATACTATAACACAGTAAGAGTGGATGGGAAGCCCTGGTCAACTGAGCTAATCATTTGAGCCACATGATATGATGGTGTAGGCAATGAAATGGATAAGAACTAGAGCTCAGTGAAATTTTTTGCCCTAAACTTTTTTCAGACAAAAATGCAGATATAGTGACGCAAAGATTTCACAAATTTGTGTCAATTTCACCAAATTAGTTTTTTACTGAAACAAAGCAAAAACATTTTTTTAATTTAAAAAACTTCATTTTGATATTTTCAAAATAAAAATGTTTCAATTTATCAGCTCAAAATGACTGTTTAAAATTTTCTTTTAATTTTATCAAAAACACAATCAAAACATTAAAAAATGGTCAATCAAAATTAAACTTTTTGTTTCAGGTCAAACAAAATATTTTGTTCGACCCAAACAATTTTTCTTCTGATTTTTCAGAATTGCCAGTGAACAACAATAAAAAAATTCTTTATTTACCCAGCTCTAGTGGGAACTGAGCAGGCCGGAACAATATCACATTGTATTTTCAATGCAGCATAATTACAAAGTGGTAAAAATAGAACCCCAACCCCCGAAAATTCAGAATTCGAGACAGGAAACTACAGTAGATGTTAACGGCCAGGCAAAATGGATAAGTGAACCTCAAAGGCCTAGGAAGTACAGCGTGGTTCACATAACCCCAACGTTAGATTACTATCCAAACCTTTTGAGGTCCATTCTTGCAACCTTCTAATAGTTCACTCGTTCCCTCTCTTCGCCAACGCTCCCGGAGCAATTAGGCTTTCCTTTCCCTTTCACTGAGCCGCCAGTAGTCCCATAACACTCCCTTCCATTCCATAATCTTCTAATAGGCCACTCTCTTTTAAAAACTGTACCGTAGTCAGCCTCTTTGGCAGCCCTCCAGGTGCTACTCCCCACAAATATACTTCACTTAGAGACTTCCCTAGTCATTAAGTATGCCAGAATGCATTGCATGTAACGCTGACTAGGACACTGCCTGAGATGGCAGAAGGTTTGGATTATTTGTTAATCTGAACCAGAGAATAAGCATCTCGAACATGTATGGATGGCAATAGAGAAAAGTTCTGATTAAACAAAGGAAATTAAAACAAAATCCCCAAACCCTACTTTATTTGGAAAGTGAGCTCCATAACCACTTACTCAACAACAATGATAGCACTTGGCTATGAAGACAGGGTGGAAGTCTCATCCAACTTCTTTATATTTGTTAGTGGTCTTGTGGCAGGTGAAGTGTTTATGGGGGCAATCTTGGATGAGTTGCATAGTTCCTAAGGATACTCCTCTTAGCACTGTTTTATCAAATGTACATTTTATTGCTGTTAAGTGCTACTGGTTCCGATTAATATAGGTATAAGGTAGGATGGTGTCCAACGGTATCATTCATGTCTATATTTTATGCACTTCTGATATTTATATATCTCCTCCCTCCCAC
Source organism: Caretta caretta (assembly GCF_965140235.1). NCBI lineage: Eukaryota > Metazoa > Chordata > Testudines > Cheloniidae > Caretta > Caretta caretta. Next base: position 81,224,091 of record NC_134207.1, on the reverse strand, counting down.
ATACTGCAATAATGTGATCTCTTTTTCTCAGTTTTTAGATGTGCAAGAAGAATGCTCTGTGCACCATAAAATTACAGCACTCTAAACCCACCCACAGCAATCCCAAAGCAGTATTTTAGAGATGAAATGGAAAGTTCCTTTTGTCACTCTGTCTACCTACCCCCTTGTCATCTGGATTAAGAAAGCAAAGGTGCGTGTTGCATATTTTTAAATAATTCAGCTGTTTTCCAAAGGATGAGAACTTTATTAATTTTTTAGTAATGGCAACAGAAAAGTATTAATATCTCATTTGAGGAAAAGAGGTCCTGCTGAGAAGGCATCTTGCTTGAGAAGATATGGTAAGTAGTAAATAAACATGTATTTTTTTATTGAAATCTGACAATCATTATATAGGCTATAGTATATGCTGCTTTGGAAACCTCCTTTCTATGTTAAGAAATATACCTTACTCAAAGCAAATAAAAACATTGTATGATCTTCTAGATTGTGGGAGAAGCGGAATTTTTTTCATCTCATTTGCAAAGATTGTATTTAACAGGTACTCCATGGTTATTAAGCTAAAAGGTACAGATCAGAGTGAAGCCACGTCTCCAGATGTCGTGTAAATTGATATTTTTCCTTCATAGCGATCACTCCAGCACCCCTCCCCGCAAACACACTTATACAGGCACCAGATATTTTGGGTGCCTCTGTTTCTGGCTGTCCATATTGAGACACCTTAAAAAGGCCCAAATTCTCAAAGGGTAGGTGCTCAGCACTTACCAGAAATTTGGCCCCTTTAAGGTTTGACAAGATGAAGACCTACAAATTGAGACACCTGAAATCACTGCTCGCTTCTGAAAAATTAGGCCATCATGGGTAGTAGTTATCCTAAAAGGCAAAGGGATCTTTCCAACCCTGCTGTGTATGATTTTATGATAAATATAATAACCTGCCATTCCAATCACTGTTTTTCTCCTGGGTGCAGAATTATACATTATAGCAGTTAAACATGATGTATCTTCATCAAAAAGAAGATTTTAGTTTAGGATTTATTAAATTTAATGTGTAATTCCGCTCCCCCCTCACTGTGCCAATTTTCAGTACCATCTCTAATACAAATGAACGGACCAGCAGATGTCACTGTAGCTCTGTTCATTCATCTTTCCTTTTGATGGAATTCCACTTATTTTCTTTTGGTCTCAGCCGATCAGCTTCCTTATTTAACCATTGTCTTTTCACAGCTTAATGCATCATAATATTTGTAATTCATGTCCTCCGTCATTGCTATTTGAAGCTGACATACATCTTAAACAAAATGCAAGCCGAGGAGTAACACTGAAATATTGACACTATGTAGAATGGAATCCAAAAAACAACACTATGGAGGGGAGCGATAGGAAGTATAAACAAAGAACTGGGGTGGTCAGTGGAGGGCTTTGTTGTTAGAGCTGTTAGAGTTCAGACTGAGATCTGGATCCAGATCCAAACTTCCCTAGAGGCCACGTATTTTGTGATTTAGGCCCAGCCCTAGTTCTTACATTCTGATTTTCTGCATTTAAAAAAAAAAAATGTAATAGTGACAAGAGAAAAATGTGCTGTGTGTCCCATTACCTTCAAGCAGTTCAGGAAGTTGTTCCCCGCTAGATTGACAACAGCAACATAGGTGCAGTTGTCAGGCTGGTTAGACCTCATGTTTGTCATGGAGGGGAATGTTCTTGGTCTACAGGGGGAAACTGACACTGTCTCATATCCACCGAGCCATGAAATAACTTTTGAGCCTCTTGGAGGTAAGGAAGATGGTACTGGCTCAGTCAGCTGGCTACAGGATGTGTATGGGAGCCATGCCTATGGGGGGGGGGGGGCATGGTGCAGAAAGCAAGTTCTGACCCCTCAGGCAAAAGGAGAAGAAATCCTTTAGAGGGGGGTTGCATGTGTACTCATATGTGCCAAGAGGGGGAAAAAACATGCTCTAATGCTACAAGTGATGATTGTAAGAAGGAGCTTTATTTTAATAGTAGCTGGATACTACTTGTGTCTTGAATATATGATGAATATCTGGACTTAAACTAACAACCCTCACATCTCCTTTAGCTTCACTGAAATGCGACTGCTTCTGACCAAAAAAAAGTTCTCCTGTAGCTTCACTGGTAAGCTGAAGCTAAAAGATAACTTTTTTGGTCAGAATCTGTAGCATTTTAGTCCTCCAGTCATTAGTGGGTGACACCTCCGCACCAAACTGAATGTAACCATTAGTACACCAACATGTGGACTTATTTCATTGGAGCTTGTACTTGGCAGACATATCATTCCTATGGATAGGTAATAACAAATCAGACTCACAGTAAGGATTATTGAGCCACTATTGGTACTGCTTTCATTCCTCCAGCCACTAGAGGCAGTATCATTGAAAATACCAGATAGCTGTGCACCTCAGTTAATTGCAGTTCAGTGGAAGATGTTGTATATTGTGAAATTATTTAGTAAATACTAGAGATGGTCCCCAACTGAAGAACTCTGATCTAGATCTGAAGATGTCCCAAAATAGTTCATAGATATTAAGGTCAGAAGGGACCATTATGATCATCTAGTCTGACCTCCTGCACAACGCAGGCCACAGAATCTCACCCACCCACTCCTGCGAAAAACCTCTCACCTATGTCTGAGCTATTGAAGTCCTCAAACCATGGTTTAAAGACTTCAAGGAACAGAGAATCCTCCAGCAAGTGACCTGTGCCCCATGCTACAGAGGAACGTGAAAAACCTCCAGAGCCTCTTCCAATCTGCCCTGGAGGAAAATTCCTTCCCGACCCCAAATATGGTGATCAGCTAAACCCTGAGCATATGGGCAAGATTCACCAGCCAGATACCCAGGAAAGAATTCTCTATAGTAATTCAGATCCCACCGCATCTAACATCCCATCACAGGTCATTGGGCCTATTTACCATGAATATTTAAAGATTAATTAATTGCCAAAATCATGTTATCCCATCATACCATCTCCTCCATAAACTTATCGAGCTTAATCTTGAAGCCAGATAGGTCTTTGCCCCCACTGCTTCCCTTGGAAGGATATTCCAGAACTTAACTCCTCTGATGGTTAGAAACCTTCATCTAATTTCAAGTGTAAACTTCCCGATGGCCAGTTTATATCCATTTGTTCTTGTGTCCACATTGGTACTGAGCTTAAATAATGCTTCTCCAATATTTATCCCTCTGATATATTTATAGAGAGCAATCATATCTCCCCTCAGCCTTCTTTTAGTTAGGCTAAACAAGCCAAGCTCCTTGAGCTGGTGGCACGATCCAAGGTTTGAGTTCAGCCTATTATAGAAATATTAGCCCACTGCAACATTTAGATCAGGAGTCAACATTCAAAGGTTGGGAGTTTTTTGGAGTTGTTGTTCAGGTCCATTTTTAGTATTAGAAGACTTGCCCTCCATGTTATGCTAAACTTGTGACATGGCATCATTATCACATTATAACAGGGTACTATTAATGCATCTCACACCCTGCAACTTTCTGTAACCACAGCCCCCGTTGTTTCTTGAGGATCATGGGAACGTGGCCTCTGACTCATAATAAAAGTCATGTGACAAGTCACATGAGATGGAAAAGGATGAAGATTTCTTCCCAGAGATTTTTAAATGGTAAAAGTCATGGATTTTGACTGCAAGTAGTACCCCAATAGCAGAGACTGGCAAATTCAAGAAGTTTGGTGATAAATACTTGGGTGCTTCTCTGTGGCCTATCCAAGCCTCATCTGAAGATTATCCAAAACACCATACAGACCTATTACGTTACATGGCTAGTAGTTTCTGGTCCTAGCTAAATCCAGAATGTACATGAAAATTAAAACAAAATAAACAACCACCTGTCAAGGCAAAAACCAAATTCCTTTCTTCCCTCTTCTCCAAAAAGACTGACCAAGTTTTTTTGAGCTTCAAGTGAAAATACATGTGTCCTTTTCTGGAGCGAAGATTCAGGACTCTTAAGTCATCTGCACCACTATGAATATTCATCCCTAGCTAATAGCTTACTGCCGTAAATTTGAAACAATAGCTCAGATTTTTTACTGCATCTAGCCTACATGGTGTAACTGTGACAGGGTGCACTCACCTCTCATAAGCGCCTCCTATCAGCTTGGTGCAATCCTGCACTCTTTCCTTTCTCTGTTTTCACCACTCCCTGTTGGCAGCTTTCCTCGCCAGGTGGGTCAGCCCTCCAGCTAGTCTAACTTCATGAAGGAATCCCCTTGGGGTAACAGTCCACCAAATGGTTGGACCTCTCCAGAGTCTTAAGCCATCCATGTGCCTATTTAAATGCTAGTCCCTTTCTCAGGCTTTTAGTACTGAGTCTTATGCCCTTCTTGGGGCATAGGCCACTTTCCCAGTGGCCAGACCTTAGCCCACCCACTACTCCAGATCCCAACCCAGGGACCTATAAATAGCAACCACATGTAGCTTTCTTTAATAGCTGCTGCTGCAGCAGCATTCCCTGGGCTGCTTCCCACTCTGTTCCATCTCCTTCTGGAACTCTCTGTCTTGGGTCTCCCCCAAGCCTCCTTGCCAGGAGAGTTTCTCAGTTGGTACTGATTTCTCAGGGTTCCCTGTCCCAGCCTCTCTGCCCAGAGAGCGTCACAGTCCTCCCCTGGTTGAGCAGGGTCTCCCTCAAGCCTCTTTACCTGCAGAGTTTCACAACCGTTTAATCCTCCTTCACCCTTCTAGTCTCAGCCAGCAACTGACCTGCTTTACCCCTGCAGTGCCTTTTAACTGAGCCTGTTGTGCTCTGATTGGCTGCTTCCTTGCAGCCTTTCTAGGCAGGCCTGGAGGACCCACCTCTGCTGCTCCTTCCCTGGGGTGGGGTGTGGTAGGACCACAAAGCACCCAGCAGGGGGCCTGGTACACCCCATCACAGTAATGAATTCCTTGATTCTCTGCCTGCTTTAGCCCTGACCCTGGTTAAAGCAGTCTGCAGAATGCTGTAACATGTACTGACTGGCAACGGTGCCTAAATTAGGAATTGCTGGAGCACCTAGCATTCCAGCCATTCCCCTTTCCATCCACATTTTACCTTTTGTACTGGGGAACTATAGAGAGGGAGGAGTAAGAGCTGGTGAAGCAGGCCATTGAAGAGTCCTCCATGCTGAGAGAATTCCAAGGTAGGAGTTTACCTCTGCTCCCTCCCCAAGCAGAGCAGGGCAGAGAATCTGCCTCAGTGTTTTAATATGAAATCACCCTATGAGAACATAATTCACTGCTTGTCGCATAGGCAGTGCTTTGAAGATGAAACTGTAGCTGGAGCTGGGATTCTCGAGCCTCTCCCTCCAGACTTGTGGGCCTGAGCTCCAGCCCAAGCCACAATGTCTACATGGCTAGTTTTAGTTCGTTAGCTCAAGTCTGTTGACCTGGGCTGGGGGGCTCGCCCACAGACACAGTGCAGACATACCCTAAAATACATTAATGGATCCTGGAGTCATTCACTACTCTGGTGCCCCGTTACCACTTCATCTGTTTGAGAAAGACAGATAGCTGGTTTTCATTAGAGCAAATCCAAAATAAAGCATACACCAGCAGAAAACTTGTGCATGTTATATACTTGATCAGACATGGCTTGGCAATAATATAAAAGGAAAATCTACATTCCTACACTCTTAGCTGGGGATTTTACTGAAATCATATTACCAATATAAATAGCATAAAGCACTCTACTTTATTAATACCTACTATATCAGGTATCACACATTCATTGCAAAAGGCAAAAGAATAATGCATGCCTTCATTTTGACATTGACACAGATATTAAATAACAAATCCTGCTCTTCATTTTCTTCTCTTTGTTACAGGGTGGGAGGGAAGGGGCAAGGTGCGACGTTTGTTTGGTGGTGGTGACACTGGCTCACTGTATATGGTGACAACAAAGTTGGCATGAAAAACCAAAATAATATCTGCACAATGGGCCAAATCCAGATAGTCAGCCATTGTCTGAATGCCGTGGAATTGCCAAATTCTGTTGCATAGCTGGGAAGAGAGAGATAAGATGTGAGGACCCTGGGCAAGTGATTTGTGGAGCACATTGTGGAGAACAGCTGAGGGACGGCGGGGATTCTGATTTGTGCCTGCTGACCCAAGGACTACCATGGGGTTGTTCGTCCTCTTGCTCATTTTAGGGTATCCCTCAGGGTTCTCCGGGCTTGCATCCCTGGTGCCATGGGCCTTGTAGCAGCCACAGGATAACTGAAACATGTGAACTCCACAGCCACCTCTCCTGCCATGTCTGGTATGCCACCCCCATCCTTACTCCTCCACCCTTCAAGCACTGCAGGTTCCAGCACGGGAAGTGCAGAGCCAATGTAGCCAGCTCTGCTCCTGCTACAGAGGTTCCGTGGGTCAAGAATATTTCCAGGATTGAGGGAGCAGCCTGATGGCCCCTTTACCATCACTGTACACAAGCATAGTTGGCAAAAAGCAACCAAAGCACAGGGATAATTTCCCTCCTCAGGCAAGGGGAGAACTCTGTGTGTGTAAATGAAGAGGGGCAAGTGCTGCATCTCTTATGGAATTTAGGTTTCCTCTGAATGTGAAACTCCTACACTGGTTTTGATATGGCTGACTTTACCTTTTTAAGCATTGTGGGCTTGGCATTGCTTATTGATGGCAAGCCAGTTTGAGAGACTGCTGTTTATCCATGGTGGACAATCCATACTAGAAAAGAAAGATTATATTAAACCACTTTACTGGTGGATCATAGTGTGTAGGTTCATAGAATCATAGAATAGAATCATAGAATATCAGGGTTGGAAAGGACCTCAGGAGGTCATCTAGTCCAACCCCCTGCTCAAAGCAGGACCAATCCCCAATTAAATCATCCCAGCCAGGGCTTTGTCAAGCCTGAACTTAAAAACTTCTAACAAGGAGATTCCACCACCTCCCTAGGTAACGCATTCCAGTGTTTCACCACCCTCCTAGTGAAAAATTTTTTCCTAATATCCAACCTAAATCTCCCCCACTGCAACTTGAGACTATTACTCCTTGTCCTGTCATCCGCTACCACTGAGAATAGTCTAGATCCATCCTCTTTGGAACCACCTCTCAGGTAGTTGAAAGCAGCTATCAAATCCCCCGTCATTCTTCTCTTCCGTAGACTAAACATCCCCAGTTCCCTCAGCCTCTCCTCAAAACTCATGTGTTCCAGTCCCCTAATAATTTTTGTTGCCCTCCGCTGGACTTTTTTCCAATTCTTCCACATCCTTCTCGTAGTGTGGGGCCCAAAACTGGACACAGTACTCCAGATGAGGCCTCACCAGTGTCGAATAGAGGGGAATGATCACGTCCCTCGATCTGCTGCAATGCCCCTACTTATACATCCCAAAATGCCATTGGCCTTCTTGGCAACAAGGGCACACTGTTGACTCATATCCAGCTTCTCGTCCACTGTAACTCCTAGGTCCTTTTCTGCAGAACTGCTGCCTAGCCATTTGGTCCCTAGTCTGTAGCGGTGCATTGGATTCTTCCATCCTAAGTGCAGGACTTTGCACTTGTCCTTGTTGAACCTCATCAGATTTCTTTTGGCCCAATCCTCCAACTTGTCTAGGTACCTCTGTATCCTATCCCTACCCTCCAACGTATCTACCTCTCCTCCCAGTTTAGTGTCATCTGCAAACTTGCTGAGGGTGCAATCCACCCCATCCTCCAGATCATTTATGAAGATATTGAACAAAACCGGCCCCAGGACCGACCCTTGGGGCACTCCACTTGATACCGCTGCCAACTAGACATGGAGCCATTGATCACTATCCGTTAAGCCCGACAATCTAGCCAGCTTTCTATCCACCTTATAGTCCATTCATCCAGCCCATACTTCTTTAACTTGCTGGCAAGCATACTGTGGGAGACAGTGTCAAAAGCTTTGCTAAAGTCAAGGAACAACACATCCACTGCTTTCCCTTCATCCACAGAACCAGTTATCTCGTCATAGAAGGCAATTAGATTAGTCAGGCATGACTTGCCCTTGTTGAATCCATGCTGAGTGTTCCTGATCATTTTCCTCTCCTCTAAGTCCTCTAAGTGCTTCAGAATTGATTCCTTGAGGATCTGCTCCATGATTTTTCCAGGGACTGAGGTGAGGCTGACTGGCCTGTAGTTCCCAGGATCCTCCTTCTTCCCTTTTTTAAAGATGGGCACTACATTAGCCTTTTTCCAGTTGTCCGGGACTTCCCCCGATCGCCATGAGTTTTCAAAGATAATGGCCAATAGCTCTGCAATCACATCTGCCAACGCCTTTAGCACTCTCGGATGCATCGCATCTGGCCCCATGGACTTGTGTACGTCCAGCTTTTCAAAATAGTCCCGAACCACTTCTTTCTCCACAGAGGGCTGGTCACCTCCCCCCCATGCTGTGCTGCCCAGTGCAGTAGTCTGGGAGCTGACCTTGTTCGTGAAGACAGAGGCAAAAAAAGCATTGAGTACATTAGCTTTTTCCACATCCTCTGTCACTAGGTTGCCTCCCTCATTCAGTAAGGGGCCCACACTTTCCGTGACTTTCTTCTTGTTGCTAACATACCTGAAGAAACCCTTCTTGTTACTCTTAACATCTCTTGCTAGCTGCAACTCCAGGTGTGATTTGGCCTTCCTGATTTCACTCCTGCATGCCCGAGCAATATTTTATACTCATCCCTAGTCGTTTGTCCAATCTTCCACTTCTTGTAAGCTTCTTTTTTGTATTTAAGATCAGCAAGGATTTCACTGTTAAGCCAAGCTGGTCGCCTGCCATATTTACTATTCTTTCTACACATCGGGATGGTTTGTCCCTGTAACCTCAATAAGGATTCTTTAAAATACAGCCAGCTCTCCTGGACTCCTTTCCCCCTCATGTTATTCTCCCAAGGGATCTTGCCCATCAGTTCCCTGAGGGAGTCAAAGTCTGCTTTTCTGAAGTCCAGGGTCCGTAGTCTGCTGCTCTCCTTTCTTCCTTGTGTCAGGATCCTGAACTTGACCATCTCATGGTCACTGCCTCCCAGGTTCCCATCCACTTTTGCTTCCCCTACTAATTCTTCCCGGTTTGTGAGCAGCAGGTCAAGAAGAGCTCTGCCCCTAGTTGGTTCCTCCAGCACTTGCACCAGGAAATTGTCCCCTACATTTTCCAAAAACTTCCTGGATTGTCTGTGCACCGCTATACTGCTCTCCCAGCAGATATCAGGGTGATTGAAGTCTCCCATGAGAACCAGGGCGTGCGATCTAGTAACTTCTGCGAGTTGCTGGAAGAAAGCCTCATCCACCTCATCCCCCTGGTCCGGTGGTCTATAGTCGACTCCCACCACGACATCACCCTTGTTGCTCACACTTCTAAACTTAATTCAGAGACTCTCAGGTTTTTCTGTAGTTTCATACTTGAGCTCTGAGCAGTCATACTGCTCTCTTACATACAGTGCAACTCCCCTGGCACTTTAGTTTAGGATTGTTACCTGGCACAATCCTAAACTAAAGCAGAGCAGATTTTTTTAAATATTGTCAGAGCTTCATAAGAAGCGGGGGAAACTGCATGGTCATAGGGAGACAGAGTGGTCTAGTAACTAGGGCAGTCGACTGGGCAAGGACTGGCTTCTATGCCTGGCATTGCCACTGACTCGCAATGTGACCTTGGCCAAGTCACTCAATCCTTGTTTCCCTCATGCACTGAGGGACGTCTTTAAGGGAGGGACTGTCTCCTACTAGGTGTTTGTATATTACCCAGCACAATAGGACACTGATCTTGATGGGGTCTCTAGGTGCTGCTGCAACACCATTAAGGACAGCAAGTTCTGTTTATTTAAACAAAACAAACAAACAAAAGTTTCTTTCTGTCTGTCATTTTGGCTGACAAATTGGACTGTAGCATATCACATTGGGTTTGTCGATCAAGTTGCATTACAAAAACAAAGTGATTTGTAGTGACAAGATATGACTGGTGCAACCTGATGTGATGCAACTTGAAGTGTTGCAGCAAAATGCACAGTCAAACCCATGGTGGGGTTAAAACCTAAAGCACTTTTATAACACCCAGCTGCCAGATAGTTGACCTGGATAATTATAAATTTGCCCCCCAACACTTGGATGGCCTCAATCACTGTAGTGTCTTCCTAATTTGTAAATAAAATAGTTATCAGTGCCATCAGAAATTAAGTAGACTTGGGAAGTCTGTAATTAGTGTAAGCAGGGTCTGAATGAACTCTCTCCTGATATTTAGCTGGGAGGAGGAGAGACTTCAGGAGCAAACTGTATTTACGTGAACAACCTATTCTGCTTAGATATCCAGTAAGTAGAGCAGTGTTGCTCAAAGTGATCAACTTTGGCTAGTGTTGGGTTAGAATCACTTTAGTACTGAATGCAGGGGTAGTGAAATGCTTTTATCAATGTTGTCTTTACTGTATGAATAAAGGGAAGCAGAACTGTACTTAACCTGTCTGAAATGAACAGGTCATCCTCAGCTGAAAAGACCTCGTTAAGCTAGGGGCTTGAATGCCAGACCCCTGTGAAAGTAAGAGGGGTAGATACAAGTGTCCCAGCTAGGAGATGTGGACCCTCCCTAAGGGTCCCCAGTCTGGATTAACCTGTTCCTCCCCACGGTTCAAAGATAGAGCTAAACAACCTTCATTAGGAGCCTGTTGTTATGTTAAGTACTCAATGAGAGCTGCAGTCACTTGTGGTGGGACAGTGTTCCTGCCCAGCCTGCTGAGAGTTAAAAATTATGAGGAGACTGACCTGCAGAGGTCACAGTTGAGAGGCAGGTGGCAGCAGGAGGGGACTGATAGGTGGCCAGTAGGAGTGACTGGCAAAAGTGGCGAGCAGCTGGACAGTGGGAGGTGCAGTGACTGGCAAGGTGGCCAGGCGGTGAGGAACAGTGGCTGGCGAGGCGGTCAGCAGAGAGGAACAGCGGCTGGCGAGCTGGCCAGCCAGAGCAAGTGCTCAGATGGCCAAGCAAGTCAGGTGTCTTCTTCCCCAGGTAGGCAGTGAACTCACACAGATCTACTTCTGAACCCTGGGTCCTTACTGACCAAGGACAACCACTCTGAGTGGGGTATGGTGAGGGAGCAGAAGGGGGCACAGTAAAAGAACTTCTGGTTGTTGGACCCAAGAGCATGAGGCAGAAGACTCTGCCCCACATACTCTGGGGTAGGTGTCTTGCTCACAGTTTTAGGTTTATGAATCCTGCCTGTGGCATTTTTCCTAATTAACATTGGGTGACTTCCCTCCCTCTCAGAGGTGCCCAAGAGTGGTGAGTAATTTTCCCAGGTTACTGGGTAGGTGCTCAAGCTGGTTCTGTGTTGTATTGTTGAAAGGGAACCCCTACATATTGAACCCGGCCCTGGTTGCTGCCAGCTCCACCTGGCAGAAGGGTTACACTAGCTATGATAATTTGGGATTTGTAGTGAGCTTGTTAATATGTAGTGTTATAGTTTATAAGAGGAGTGATAATAACTTCTATATGTATATTATCTCACACACGATGATACATTTTTCCCAACTGTTATTTTAAAGAACTCTAGAGCTCCTTTAGTTTGTATCAAAGCCTTGAAATTTAGCAGCAAGATAATCCTGGGGTCAGAAAGGTGCCTTTTGCAGCGCCTGTGAATCCTGTCCAGATCTGGCCAGGTTATAAACTGTTCAAAGTCACCATTTCCAGTCTGTGTCAGGCTCAAGAGAACCTGCTAGAACCTTGCTGTTAAGTCTCAGAATGTTCCATTGGCACTGAACATGTTCTGCCCTGACTGAGCCGTTTCGCGTGCTCGTCAGCATTCGGAGGCAGGCTTGCAGAACCACAGGTGCCCTTTAATTCCTGCATGGCAACATCACCCTGCAAAACCCCAAATATCTGCCTGCCCTAGAGCTGGAGAGTTAGAAATGAAAAGGCTTCTCCCTCTTCCTTTAAAACATGCTTCCACCTGTTGCTGTTTATCACCATTTGATGCCCCCATTTCCAGGTCACTTTGGGTGTGTACATGTCCACTCATGGCTGGGTGCCTTCTGCTGGCCACATTGGGGGGATTAGCACCACTCAGGTCTGATGGCCCTTCCTTTAGTCACTTGTCCTGTTGTCTCTCTCTCTGGACTCTTCCTGGCTTGCTTCTTTCTTTCCTAGTCTTCTCCTTCCAGGATATCAAAGTCTCCCTGGACAATCTGTCTCAGGCAGTCTTTCAGTCTATTGCCTAGACTGTGCCACTTCCCCAGTGGCTTATAAGGGATCCCAGGCCCACCCAGTACTCCAGTCTAGGGACCCTACAACCATCAGCTAAGGTCTACACAGTCCCAAACCTTGGTGCTGTTTCCTTGGGTTGCTTCTGAGTTTGCCTCTATCAGGCTCCTTCTCCACCCTCCTCTGGGTATGCCCTTCCCCCTCTATTCTCCCCCTATTCTCTCCCTCTAAGTCCAGAGAGTGACTACAGCCCCCTTCTTACTCTCTGCTGCCGGGATTTATAGCAGCTTAGCCTGTCCAGGTGGGCTTCATTACCAATTAAATCTTGTAAGCCCTGAATCTTCTCCAGGTGCAGCCCGTCACAGGGTTAATTGGTCCTCTCTCTCTAATCAGGTCTTGCATGGGGTGGGTACCCCAAACAAGTCTACAACAGGGGTTCTCAACCTTTTTCTTTCTGAGGCCCCCCAAACCAGTTATAAAAACTCCATGGCCCACCCATGCCATAATAACTGGTTTTCTGCATATAAAAGCCAGGGCTAGTGTTAAGAGGTAGCAAGCAGGGCAATTGTCCAGGACCCCATGCCACAGAGGGCACTGTGAAGCTAAGTTGCTCAGGCTTCTGCTTCAGACCCAGGTGGCAGGGCTCAGGGCCCAGGCTTCAACCCCATGCAGTGGGACTTCAGCTTTCTTCCCTGGGCCCCAGCAAGTCTAACACTGGTCCTGCTTGGTGGACCCCCTGAAACCTGCCTGCAGCCCAGGACCCCTGGTTGAGAACCACTGGTCTACAACACAGCTGGGACTACCAGCCTGGGTAGACACTCACACTAGGTTGAGTGAACAGGGTAAAAAGGGCAATGTGGACATTGTGGCATAGCCAACAGCATGGGATAGTCACCCAAGTATGGACCCAGAAGGTGGGGCAGGCTTTTGTCAGGGGGCTAGCCTATGCCACCACCCATGCCATAACATCCATACTGCTATATTTAGTGCGCTAGCTCGAGAGACAGAGTGTGTTTGTCTACCTGGGCTGAGCAGCACACTTCCACCTACCGTGCAGACATGCCCTTTCAGCCTTCCGGCCCAGAAGAAGTTAGTTCCTTCAGCACTTCCTCCTCCTGAGCTGCCACAGACCCTCCTGCATGACACTGAGGGGACAGCACATGGAGATAACGGATGGGCTAGAGGAGGAGGAGGAGAGAGAGCATGGGGATGCAGAGAAAGTGAGCTGGGGGGTGGGGAGACTTTTTATAGGGGAGCCTGTGTAACAAGACCCATGCATGCAGAATGGGACTGGGGTGGCCTGCAAGTGAGAGCAGATTCTGGGGAAGGTGGGTGTGTCAGTGAATTTGCTTGAGTTTCTGAGTGGAGCCTTTGGGGTGGGAAACAATAAAGTATGGCAGGAGATGTTATGTTATTGTTTATTATAGCACCCAAAGGTCCCATTGAGGACCGAGGCCCCATTGTGATAAACACAATGTGGGGTGTGAGGAGAAAAGCATGCACTCCTGTAGTGTATGTATCATCATTAGAGCTAGCTGAAAGATTTCATATTCCAAAGTTTTTTGACCAACAAGTTTGTGTTTTGCTTTTTGCAAAAAGTGTCCCTATTTTTCAATCCACTCTAGTATAATGCATACACACTAGGGGGCCCAAGTTAAGGTTGCACGGGCAACCGTAATTCTGCCACTTCCTACCTATTGGGTGCTTAACTTTCCAACCTTAATGTATATTTTTGGACATAATATAAATATTCATTACATGTGATGAAGATAGTCATATGATCAGTTACATTCACTGTGTAACTTGACTCTCTCATCTGTGCACTGCCCACTGATTCATTTCATTCTGCATTACATATAACAGTTCCAAAAAGCTTTCTTTTTTTTTTATAAATCAACCTGCCCCCCAATGTCTAGGTCATGCTCTTTTTTTGTGTATGTAACAGCCAGGACCAACTGCTCCTGAGAACAATGGGAGTAAGATACTTCATAAAGAGGAAAAAATATTTCCTGAATTGGAGGATGTGCTAGTTCTTCAACTATTATTGTTTAATATTTATATTATAGTAGTACCAAGAGGCTCCATTCAGGATCAGGGCTCACTGGTTCTAGGAACTGCCCAGAAACTCACAGACATGGCCCCTACTCTAAGGCCAAGGAGCATATAATCTAAAATGAAAAAGATAAAACTCACAAGACAGAAGGGTGAGATGGAGGAAAGCAGCCATTTTAGGATTAAAGTTGCTGGTCTCTTCCAAATGTGTAAGGCCAGCTTCCCAAAAAGCATGCTGGGAAAGGTTTATATAGCAGTGATCAAATACTGGGGAATTTCAGTAGTGACTAGTTTCAGCGTAACAGCCGTGTTAGTCTGTATTCGCAAAAAGAAAAGGAGTACTTGTGGCACCTTAGAGACTAACCAATTTATTTGAGCATAAGCTTTCGTGAGCTACAGCTCACTTCTTCGGATGCATTCAGTGGAAAATACAGTGGGGAGATTTATATACACAGAGAACATGAAACAATGGGTGCTACCATACACACTGTAACGAGAAAAGAAAAGGAGTACTTGTGGCACCTTAAAGACTAAAGAGACTAGAGACTTTTCAGTAGTGACTAGCTATTTATAAAAAAAAAATTGTTATTGTTTTTGAGACAAGATATTTGCTTGAAAGACATCCTAGGCTTACCAGATTGGAGCCTGGGCCCAGATCTAGGCACCACTGCAATCTACAAAACCCCTGCTCTAACCCTGTAGGAGCCTTGACTCACTCCCTGCCTAAATGTTTGCTGTAAAAGTCCCCAAGGTGCCTAAGTTTCTACCTGTGCACTTGCTCTGAAGACTGCTGCCTCACTCTAGGCCCCCAGACACCTATCTCCTACTTCCCACTTCACTTAAACCAGGTGAAGGCAGACAGTGCTCTGCCTATCTCACCTGCAGGGAACTCATCAGGGATGTGGGAGACCATAATTCAATTCCCCCTCCACCTAATGAGAAGGGGGTTTCCACCTTTCAGGGGAATGCCCAGGGCTGGCCTTACCATGAGGCAAACTGAGGTGGCCTCCTCAGGTGCCAGACTTGGGGGGCACCACTAGGACCCAGAGTGTAGAAAATTGTGTCTGCTGCTGGTGCATATGTATTCTCTCTGCTCTAGATGCACAGAGATGGTAGAGTGCTGTGCTGGAGGAAGGAGGGCACAAGAGACATAACAGACAGGCAGGAGAAAAGGTGAGAGGGAATAATAGAAAGCAGCAGAAGCTGCAGGGAGAGAGAGGAGGAGCCTCTTATGTACCTGTCTAGCACCCCCAGGAGCCCGGACTGATTAACACCAGCTTCTCAGGGAGCTTCCTGTTTCCTGCTGCTTCCCTGAACCCAGTTGAGGAGATCAGGGAGTCAACTGAAGTAGTAAGAGCCAGTTAGGCCCTTAAGACGCTGTTATCTTCCCTCACCCAGCCTGCTTATTTGTCCCCTTCAATTGTGTGTTGAGAGCCGCTATAGCTGGCACAGAACAGCAGTCAAGAGTGAAAGAAGAAAATGCCTCTCTGGGGCAGCATTCAGAAAAAGAAAGAAAGCAAAGGAAGCTTTTCTATCTAAGTAGGAAGGAGCTCTCCTGAGATACATAGACACAAATGTTCACAGTGAGCCTTCCGGCCCCAGTAAGGATGTGAGTGATAAGGAGATGCCTGATCTTCCAGTTAGTCAGAGTGCAGGTGACCTGGCAGCTACTGCAGCATCCATATCTCCATCTCAAATGGATGTAATCATGCACATTCCTGAAGAAAAGTGTAGATCAGAGAAGAGTGTGGTGGAGGCGCAAGAAACAGCTGCTGCTGAGTTTAGTTCCTTAAAGCTAGATGATCCAGGACTGTGGACCCACTTGAGCAGTAGCCTGAGGGACTTCCTTGTACTGCATGGGTGACAGCAAGTGAAAAACTTCATGTACCCCAAAGACAATGAAAACAGAAGTTTCCATGCAACACATTACTGGTGTGAAATCCCCAATGGTGACAAAGTGGAGAGGCCATGGCTTATGTACTCAAAAACCCAGAATGCTGCATACTACTTTTGTTGCAAACTCTTCCAGTCTAATGTGCCAGCCACATTGGGTTCTACAAGAACAAAGGACGGGAAAAATCTGGCTAGAAATCTGGCATGCCATGAGAAGGCAGCAAATCACCAGAGAGCATTCCACAGGTGGAAAGAACTTGAGATGAGACTAAGGTTAAAGGCCACCATAGATGATCAGCATCAAGAGAAGATTGCATCAGAGTCTCTTTACTGGCAAAATGTTCTGAAAGGCTCATTGCCATTGTGCGAATGCTTGCTGTCCAAAACTGTGGAGCTGATGGCTGAGTTTGATGCTGTACTCCAGGAGCATCTAAGAAGAGCCACCACCCAAGAAATGTACACACACCACTACCTTGGAAAAACAATTCAAAATGAGATCATACAGTTTTTGAAGATTGTGGCAGATCTGAAGTCAGCAAGATATTACTCTGTTATTCTGGACCGCACACCTGACATCAGCCATACGAAACAAATGACTTTAATGATGCGTTTTGTAACAACAACAGAACCTAGTGAAAATGTCCCTGCAATGGTGACTGTCAGAGAGCATTTTCTAGAATTTATTGACATTGATGATACTACAGGAGCTGGTATGACAAAAGTGCTTCTTAAAAAGCTGAAAAATATGGGAATTGCAATAGCTGACATGAGAGGGAAGGGCTATGATAATGGTACCAACATGAGAGGAAAGAACAGAGGAGTGCAGACATGGATCCGAGAGTTAAACCCTAGAGCCTTTTTTTGTCCCACGCAGTTTTCATTCATTGAACTTGGTGGTCAGTGATGCAGCATCAGCTTCTAGTGAGGCTGCTGAATTTTTTTAATGTAATTCAAAGCATCTATGTATTTTTCTCTTCATCAACTCATCGATGGCAAATTTTGAAGCAACATCTGGGAACATCCTCTCTGACAATGAAACCACTGCGTGCCACATGACGGGAAAGTCGAGTGGAGGTGATAAAGCCTATCAAACACCAAACTGGGAAAACAGATGATGCCATAATTGCCATTATGGAGGATAATGTTATGACAGGAACTGTTCGTGGGAGAACAGTGGCAGAGGGAAATGGAATCACCAGAAACATACATAACTTCAAATTTCTGTATGGCTTAGTGTTGTGGCATGACATACTGTTTGAAATAAATGTTGTAAGCAAGAGACCCCAAGGTGTTGACCTTGATATATCTGGAGCAATGGAACAACTGGACAAAGCAAAGTCATACCTACAGTCTTACCGGTCAGATGAGGGATTTCAAAACGTTCTGAAGAGTGCACAGAAGTTGGCAGAGGAACTTCACACTGAAGCTATTTTCCCACCCATTCAAGAATGCAAGAGTCATCGAAGAAGAAGACATTTTGATTACAAGGCATGGGATAATCCTATAAGAGCCCCCAAACAACAATTCAAAGTTGAATTCTTTAACCAGGTGCTAGATTGTGCAATACAGTAGGTTGAAGAACGTTTCATGCAGCTCAAGGAACACAGCAGTATATTTGGGATGTTGTATGATATTCCAAAACTCCTCACTATACCTGAAGAAGACCTACACCAGCAATGCAGGGCACTAAAGACTGTTGACACATGATGACATGCGCAATATTGATGCAAGTGATTTAGGTGATGAACTGAAAGCCCTTTCAAGATACATTTCAGCAGGATCAACTCCAGAGGCTGTTCTGGAATATATGTGCACAAATAAGATGACCACCCTCTTTCCAAATGCTTTTGTTGCTCTGTGCATACTTCTAACACTTCCTGTAACAGTTGCCAGTGGAGAATGCAGCTTCTCCAAGCTAAAGTTAATGAAAACACATCTACGCTCCACAATGACACAAGACAGGCTGGTTGGCCTTGCAACCATCTCAATAGAGCATGAGCTGGCCCAGACTGTGGACCTTCAGGAAGCCGTTTAAATCTTTGCAACCAAGAAGGCAAGGAAAGGACCACTTTGATTATTCAAACAGATAAAAATGCCAGTGTTTACTATGCAGACAAGAAAAGTTACATTTGCTGTTCAGGTGTTTGAAGGTTAAGTGTTACTTAACATTTTTGAACAAGGCATTTCAAGTTGTTAGTTCTCCTTTATTGGGGTAGGTAGCAGAGAAGTACCATGAGAGGAGTAGAACAGGAAGAAGGCAGAATTGAGACATTTCGAAGTTTTGGCCCAAGTGAGGGGGTATCGGGGTATCATTTGAGCTCCCCACCTCAGGTACCAAAATGTTGTGGGCCGGCCCTGGGAGTGTTCCAACCACTGAACTGGACATTCCATCTCTCCTGTAGAACCTGTTCCACTTTGCATAAATACTTAAATAATTTAATATTAATTGGGCCAGAGAGGGAGTGAGTGACTGTTATCCAGGGGTTGGAGCACTTAGCTGAGAGGTGGGAATCCCTCTTCAGATCCCTTCTCCTCATCAGGCAGAGCGGGGAAACTGAACTGGGGTCTCCTATATCCTGAGTGAGTTCCCTAATGTTATATGGGTTTCTTCTTTTTCTTCTCCTCCTGCCTGCTCCCCTTCCCTGGCCATTTTGTGTGGCGTTCATAGATTCCAAGGCCAAAAGGGACCATTGTGATGACCTTGTTTGACCTCCTGTGTAACACAGGCCATAGAACTTCCCCAAAAGAATTCTTAGAGCAGATCTTTTAGAACAACATCCGTTGTTGATTTAAAAATGATCAGGGATGGAGAATCCACCATGACCCTTGGTAAATTGTTCCAATGGTTAATTACTTTCACTGTTAAAAATGTACACCTTATATCCAGTTGGAAATTGTCTAGCTTCATCTCCCAGCCATTGGATCATGTTCTACATCTCTCTGCTAGTCTGAGGAGCCCTTTATTAAATATTTATGAGTAAGGCATGTGCCACTGCCGTTCTTGCAAGAAATGGCTTAGGTACTTGATTTCAGGAGAGGGTTCACAGCTCTGGATTCCAAGCAGAGATAGTCACTTTCCTCCCACGCAAACTTAGGTGCCTAACTCATTGAGAGGGGTGGGGCTTAGGGCATGACCCCCTCTTTACTGTCTGCCATTGGCTAGCTTAGGCAGCTCCCTGCCTAGTGTGCTGGCTCTCATAGATCTCATTATCAATCACCTATCTTTCCTCAGGCATTGTATAGGGTGCCTCTGCACCTAATCCAGAGTTTGTGGATTCCACTGGGTGGTTAAGTGCCTAAAAATGTTTGGTGTTGCAACACCTAAGTCCCTTTATGGAACTGGGCCCTGGTGTGCTGGGGTTTTCTGATTGTTTTATTAGTATTATGTTTCACTGGAAACTGCTCAGTTGCCATCAAGGAGGCTGAGGCAATATTACCAGCAGCTAAAGGCTGAGGTTGCTAATTACCTCTCCTTATAGCTTAATCAAAGGGACACTTCTCCTCATATTATTTCTAGAACCCTGGAGGGCTCTGAGATGTTGGAGGATATGGCCAGGGTGTGGGGGGGAAGCTACTTAAGCAATGACCTTCCCCCTCTTGTAGAGGACAGTTGCCACCTATGGTTCCTTTGAAAGATGAGCTCTGTATGCTACACTTTGTGTCTCAGTATTTCCATCTGAGAAATGGGAGACAATAGTATTTACCTTCTTTGCAACAGTGTTTGTGTAGCACATCAGTATCTCCAGGTGGAAAGTGCTATAGATATATTATTATTTCTGTGATGAAGAAGCTGGCTGTTAGGGATGAATAAATAATTTGGATTCAGTGAAAATTGTACCAAACCCTTTTTGAGGATCAAAAATGTGGATAACCTTTCCCTCCTTGTGGTATTCTGTTGTTGCATTTAGTTTGTTTGTTTTCTTCTCCATTTTTAATGCCTCTACACTTGCTGACTCCCACCAAGTCCAGGAGATGAAGTCCTGAAGTAAAATGGGTTATAAATGCTATTTTGGTGGTACATCCAGCCTGCTCAGGAATATAAATTACCATAAATAAAGTTGCCAGGCTATTGCCATAGACTCAAGAATTTCTGATAGTTTGGGATGGTGTCCAAATTGTGGGTGTGCCTCCAAACCCAAACTCAAACATTTTATCATGTACTCATCACTAGTGGCTGTTTCTTGGTATCGACAGAAAGTTTTCTGTCCCCAAAGGCTTTATTTAGCTGAATGTTGTAGGGAGAAGTCCCTCAATGGGGGAAAAATAAAAAAAAAGTATATTTAAAAATGTCCTGGTTACAGCCAAATCTCAT
The DNA here is from genome assembly GCF_965140235.1 of Caretta caretta. Lineage (NCBI taxonomy): Eukaryota > Metazoa > Chordata > Testudines > Cheloniidae > Caretta > Caretta caretta. Next base: position 81,203,683 of record NC_134207.1, on the reverse strand, counting down.
TGTGCAGCAACCATAGAACTAATGGCATATTTTTATTATTGTATCTATTTGTATTGTGATAGCCCCTAAGAGCCCCAGTTATAGGTCAGGGCAATGGTGCTAAGCCCTGGTCAAACTCATAAAAAAGAGATGATCCTGGCCCCAAAGAGCTTACAGTGTAAGTAAGGGTCAAATCCTGCAGTCCTGACCCAAAACCCTGCCATTCTCATTCTGGTGTAGCTCACGTTGATTTCAAGGGGAATTCTGTGCATGCATCTTAGAAGACAATCTGCCCCTCACGCCTCCTAACTCAGGCAAAACTCCCTTTCAGTTCATTGATAATTATGCAGCAGTGCAATCAGAGTTTGCATCTTGATGCCAGTTTACCACAGACACAGAAATATTGAAACGAAATCAGGCAAAGGCTGTAATATGGGAAGAGACATTCAGATTTTATTAATCAATATTATACCTAATGTTAAAATGCATAAAAAATAAGGGAAGCATTTCCCTTGCTACAGATGACAAATATAAAGGCTTCTGTACTCTGAAGTCAGGCTGTACAGGTGGGGCTGCCAGCAGAGTGGCTTCATAAAAGAGATTCTGGATGTCATGAAGAGGTCTCCACTCTGTCCCCATTTACTCTAGAATGGAGACTTGTGATGGTATGGGGCACTGTGGGCCAGAGGAGGATCCACTGGCTTCAAGGTTGCACAGAACCCAAACGCCTTGTGTATGTGGTCCTGAGATTCCGTATTGACTGCAATGGCAATTGCGGGGAACTAAAATGCAGCCCTGCGTCTTGAACCTGAGCTGATGGCCAATGCCCATGGACTTCCCCTGCAGTAAATCCTGGTCACTTTGCCTTTATTGGATGCAGTGCATTCACATTCGCCCTAAATCAGCAGAAATGAAAGAGCGGACCTGGTGTCATCAGCATCAGTTGCACAAGCTGGAGAGGAGAAGTTATAACCAGGCAATAAGGCACCATAAATTGTTCATTTTAATTAATATTGAATTAAAGAATGACTTAAAATAAATTAATTTAAAGAAGTCGTCACGGCAATTAATACACTGTCGCTTTATGTAATGAATATAGGAGTACACAATGAATATATATAATGAGTACAGTGCCCTTGGTGTCCTTATAGCATGATGGATCAGAAATGGGATTTTCTTTTCTATGCTGTAGCCAATAAACAAAAAGTATGGTCATAAAGTACAGCTTTACAGTATTATACATTTCATTTGGACTATTGGTGCCTAGGTGGGAGAATGTTTTGGTAGTGAGCTATTTTATGAATGGTGAATTCTTACAATTTTATGATGTACCTAAATAAATATTCATCAGTCATGCAGTAATCTGATTGCTTGACAGTCTTGCCTGTGTTCTAAAGTAAAACAAAGCAGGATATTGTGTGGTAATCTAGTGTAGATTTTTTCTATAGTGCCCATCACCATGTCTGAGCTCTCTAACAATATGGGACCTGATTCTGTAATCCTTACTCAATGACGTGAAGTGAATGGGACTGTTTGGGTAAACAAGTAATACATAACATGAGCAAGGGCTGAAGAATCAAGCCCACAGTAAGTAACCAACAGTAATGCCATTGACACAATGGTAATTTCATGGCAAGGTATGTTAAAGTTGTGAGGTTAGAACCTGGCATGCAGTGAAGTTTCCTGACTGTTATATGCACATGTGTAGATATCTGTGCGCACCATGTAGCACAGACCAGCAATGATAGCAAACTGTGCTTCTGACAGGGATTTTCATTACCTTTCCAAAAGGAAATGGAGAGTCAGTCTCACCTCACTTGCACTGTATTGATAGCAAAGTCAATATGACAGTGGTGTCATCTCTGATTCCTCACGTTCCTCCTCCCCAAACATCCAAGCTCTCTAAATTTAATGTGGTCAATTATTTTTCTAGTGTGTCTTAAAATAAAAATATTTGTAAATTCCTGAAATTGTGAAACCAAAGAGCAGTCCCTATTTTCCTCAGAGTTTAATTAGGATGTTTACAACATGGTTAAACGTCATAATCATGTCATTACCAAAGAAATTATGTCATTAACATTGCAAATACTACACACATTTACACTAATTGCATCATTAAGCCAATTACTCTTTAATTATATAAATAACTGACAATGAAAACTACATCGAAAGGGCCTAAAACAAGTGAGACAAACAGCAAAGAAAAATCACAATAAAGGATTGAGGCCTGATTTCCCCCTCAGACCTGTATAAACCAGAAATAACTCCACTGAAGTCAGTAGAGCTCCTCCTGTTTAAAACCATAAATGAGAGGAAAAATAAGGCCAAAAATCTCCATACAAATGCACAGTGGAGCTATACTGGGGTGATGCCACACTGTGCCTATGCACTGATGAGTAAATTCTTAGGTGGTCATTCTTCCTTGGATAAGCACACTCAGACCCCATGAATAGCTCACAATTATAGTATTGTTGTCAATGTGAGTTAACATACATAGAGTATCAAGTGTACAATAGACCTGAGAACTTCCTGATTGTTTTGGGATTAACTAATTACCATAGAGCCAAAATTCAAAACTAGATGCCTAAATTGCAAATGGATATATCCTCATTTTGGAGGGCTTGTAAGATTTTTCTGTCCTAGTTATAACTGAGTCTTGATGTCCATATCCCCATACACTAGAGATGGGCCAAAGTGATCATGTATTGGTTCTGGTTTTAATGAAATCTCAGTGGTTCTATTCTACCTTTCCAATGGCAAAACCAAAGTCAGTGGTGGGTTTGGTTTTGGATTCAAGGAACCTGGAATATTATATACTTTTTTAGTTTCCATTGCTCATTTGTGTCATTACCAAGCTAAAATCACAAACTTCTTTTCTCCTTTAAATAACTGTTGTCCTCCTTCTGTTCTGAGGAATATAAAATAATTGTTAAATGCAAACATCTTATGCAACATTACAAATCTGTATGCTCAATAGTAACATGCAGTTAACCAGCCTCCAGTATTGGCAAAATTCATATGGAAGCTTGCAATAAACTATCTTCCAGTAGTGCCAAAATACATGTAGGAGTGTGCAGGAAACCAACACACAGCATTACACGTGGGAACATACAGCAAATGAAACCTGAGTACAGCCAAAATAAACATAGACGTCAGCAAAAAAAGAGCACCAGGCAAATATGTCAGTTGGAGAAACATTGGTGACACTCTTCAGTAATATTAAGGGCCTGATTCTCTTCTCAGACCTGAGCAATTCGAGATGAACAATAGAGTAAGACCATGTAAAACTGCTTAATGAGGAGAATCAGGGGCCACAAGTGTAATGTCCTTTCTTCCTCTGTGCACGAACTCAAGATCAAAAATTTTGTTTAGAAGAAACAAGAACTAAAGAACAGATAGCAGATGGTATTATTATACCAAAACAACCCACGTTCCTGTTGGAGAGAGTCTGATGGTGCTCGCAGTTGAGAAGTAGTAAGTGAGAAAGACACAGAGCCCATTATGTAGGGCAGGCAATTCCTCTTTCTTGTATGCCTGATTGATGAAATGACAACAACAGAAACAAAAGATGGCTGCAGATGTGTAGCGAGTTAGCAGAGACAGGCTGAAATACCTCTATACCAGACTTGCACAGCTGCACATATGCCACTGCTGATCCATCAGCTCAGCATGCCCTACGTGATGACTGATCAATCTACTCATGCCGATTGCTTGAAGTTAGTAGTGGCGTATAGTAAGGGAGAGAAAATTCACAGTATAGTTAGGAAATGCTTCTGTTTCCTTTTAGTGTTTTTCTTTTCTTCTCCATTCCTCACCTCTCAGGATATAGCCCTACGATTTACATGGGGGAAAGTCTACACTGCAGCTGGGAGATGTAATTTCCAACTCAGGTAGACATATGAACCCTAGCTATGCTTGAGTGTGGTCATGGCAACACAGGCAACGGCTTGCGGCAGCCACCCGAGTACAATCCTGTCTGAGACCCTAGGTCTGTATTCGGGTGACTAGCCCGAGCTGCTATTTTACTGTGCTAGCTCGAGTAGAACTAGCAAGTGTACAGCTACCTGAGCTGGGAATGATACCATCTAGCGGCAGTGTAAATGTACCCAGAGTGTTACTGGAGGGCCAAAGCCTCAGACAAAACTCCCCCCCCACCCCCCCGCGCCAATTCCTGAGTTCTTACAACTCATTTAAATGAATGGTGCTCAGTAGGTTGTTAATCAGTTCACAAAATTTGGCCCATTAACTTCAATGAGAGTTTTAACTGAGTAATGAATGAAGATGGCAATTAACTGATTTATTACTATAGGATACTGCAGATTTCTTATAATGAGTGCTTGTTTCAAATAAAAATGAAAGACAGTCAGGTGTTGAAATATGAGAACTACCATGGATAATGAGGCAACCTGACCTACCAGCTTTCTAAAAAAAAGGGTTTTTTGGGTGATTTCTACTCAAAGAATATGCCTGAAAATGACTTATGGGAGGCTGGGCATTCCATAGGGATCACAAGATAACAATCAGATTAGAAGTACTTGGACACTGGTATTACAACCTTCAAATTGCCATGTGAATTGACTACATTTGTGCCATGTCCCATTCCCATTTATACTCATGATCACAGAAACACAGACTCAGCATTCGTTCAGTGTTGACTATTGTGAGTTTTGTTATTACATTTGCTTCCCATCTTTCTCTTCTCCTGGTTCCAGCATCAGTACCATAAAAAGGAAAATATCAGAAAGGCCACGCAGTCAAAATAGAAAAGATTTAAGAATTTTTTTGGCCCTCACAAGCTGTGTACTAAAGGCAGTGCTCATCACCTACTGGGAGCTGACTTGTTGAGTTTTGGACCATTACTGTAGGATACTGTGGTATTTTTAATACTATGCTATCTTGCAGTAATGGTCCAAAAATCCACCTTGGGAAAGCTACAAAAATTCTACACTCAATTATGTACCAAACTCCGATTGGCATCAATGGGAATTCCATACACAGTACAAGAGTTGATGGCGTCCAGTCTAAATCTGCAAATTTTATTTCCTTTTTTACATGTATTTAATCCATCTGCAAACTTTTCATTGGATAGCATAATTCGAGTCTCTCTCTGGGAACTCAAAGGTATGTGTGTTCAATAGCAGAGAATAAACATAAGATTTTATTACAAAATGCCACTGCTGCTCCTGGCATGAGTAATTTGTGCACCTGCATTTTTAAAATGTTGCAAATTTCTTTCCCTTGTGAATTCAGTGGTAACACACATTATCTTCCCGGCTGCCACAACGTGGTATTTGCAGAGTGTGTCATGTCAACGCTTGTTATCTAGAAGCCACTGTTTTCATAGCAAATAGCAACTGAAAGTGACAATGGTTCACTCCAGGCTGGGGGAATAAGATAGTATTACCGTATATGGCCCAGTAATGGATGGAGCCAGAGTAAGGAGTAGGATCTAAAATCCAAACCTCTGGTAGGTATGGGGAAGAACACTGAGGGCCAAATTAAGATAGAGGGATTAGCAGGAACAGTAATGTGCGTCCTTCATCAGTGTCTCCCACATTAGAACAGGCTTGCCTTTGCAATACACCCAGCCTCTGCTGGCTTAGGGAATGAGAAACTGGGTCTGGAGATTGAAATCCACTCTTGTATCACAGTGCTCAGTATTAACTATGGGGCCAGTCCAATCTGTCGATGTCATTAAATGTGGAATCCTGAATAATTAGTACTGTGCTTTAAATACACTGTCTCTTTCAGAACCCATAGGGCTGATTGAGGTTTGGAGATAGTATGGGAATTAGGAATTTTTAGTTAGTTTAGGCTTAGTAATTTAATGTTTAATAGTTGTTCTTCAGGTGCCTACCATCAGCTCTGTATATACAATTTTTAAATAAAAATTTCCCCTGTGTTCCCTGTAATCTTCCGGAAATGTTCCTTGATTCTTTCTAAAGTCTCTTGTTGAAATATGTAAAGTGCATAATTCCAAGCAGTCTTACGTATTTGTACATCTTAAAGTCATATTATCATCTAAAAGTCATATATTGCACAAATCTCTCATTTACTTAGAGGAAAAAATGGTCTTAGAGGAAAAAATGATACAGATCTTATGTTATACAGACTTGATCATTAGAGACTATCTCCAAGGGCAACGTCAGACAGATAACTTCACAGGGTATTTATTTATTTCATATTGAAAATGGAGACAGAGAAATTCTGCTGATGAAATTGCTGTGTATGAAATCTTCATTTTTTTGGGTGAGGCTGGAATGACAAACTAGTGCAATATGACACAATAGTTTCTTTCAAGGCAATATTGTTTTCAAAGCCTTAAGTGAAACGTGCACATGAAGAAAATGAGATTTGAGTACTCATGTGAATGAGCCCACAGTTGCACATAGATGCTCATGACATTTTAAATGGTGCAGATCTGTGCACCCATGTATGCCTGCCTCTCTGTGCACTTTGCAAACATAAGGAGGAGACTGGCTGTCTTTGCAGTTATTATTGCACATCTGCCTGCTTCTCATCTGTACCTGATTACGAGGTACATACTCATTTACAGATCCACATTTACCTCCATCCCCCATAAAAACCTGATGCTGTCTTTCTCTATTTATTACTGTAAATTACTAATATCAGAAAGGGTGAACCTGTAACCTTCCTCTGCCCTTTTCCAGTGTGTCCCTCTTTTGTGTCTTTGTCACACATTTTGGTCTTGCAGAGCTGGAATGAATATCCTCATTGTCAGAGCACTGGAATGTTAGGCAGGGGAGGAGATGGTGAAGAAGTAATCTGGAAGTCACAGAGTGGCAGCAAAAGCTGGGCTGAACAATATAACACCAGGGACAGGGCTATAGCACCCCCACTTTCTTTTTAAAAGCCATTGTAAGGACAGTTAGGAGGCTAGTCCCATTGAAAAGATTTGGGAGGCCTGGGCACAGGTGTTGGGAAGGTACGGTCCCCACCTCCATTTCACTACAAACGCTTTCTAAGGACCCTGTTGGGAATAATTTCCCTGATAAGTTTATTAAGGTTTACCATGATTCTGTTTCCACACAAGCCCTCCTTTAATAGTTCAAAGGCTACTTAGTGTTGGTTACATCCAAAATACAAATATAAGCACATACACCTCTCTAGTCTATATCCTAGCAACAATCCAGTTATAAGCATTGGCCAAAGACTCACAACTGGTTCAGGCCCAGGAGACACCGTCTCATCGTGGCCTGGCTCCAGAGAGGGTAAAGAAAAGCTCTGCCAAAGAACCTGTAGAAAACCTTGCTTTTTCATACGCTGTAAGAAACACGTGATGCCATTGCTGATTATTGGACCTTAGCCTAAGTCAGCTGAAGATTTTTAGAGCTGTACTCTGCTCTCTCCAAGGTTTCCCCCGTTTTCTCACTTTGCCATATTTTCCTCTAGCTGCTGGGCAAAGTATTTTTAACCAAAAAGAAAAGGAGTACTTGTGGCACCTTAGAGACTAACTAATTTATTTGAGCATGAGCTTTCGTGAGCTACAGCTCACTTCATCGGATGCATTTTTAACCAGTTATTTACTGCATCTCATGCCAAATTAACCCTGATTTCTTTCAGAGTAACAGCCGTGTTAGTCTGTATTCGCAAAAAGAAAAGGAGTACTTGTGGCACCTTAGAGACTAACCAATTTATTTGAGCATGAGCTTTCGTGAGCTACAGCTCACTTCATCGGATGCATTTTTAACCAGTTATTTACTGCATCTCATGCCAAATTAACCCTGATTTCTTTCAGAGTAACAGCCGTGTTAGTCTGTATTCGCAAAAAGAAAAGGAGTACTTGTGGCACCTTAGAGACTAACCAATTTATTTGAGCATGAGCTTTCGTGAGCTACAGCTCACTTCATCGGATGCATACCGTGGAAACGGCAGCAGACTTTATATATACACAGAGAATATGAAACAATACCTCCTCCCACCCCACTGTCCTGCTGGTAATAGCTTATCTAAAGTGATCATCAGGTGGGCCATTTCCAGCACAAATCCAGGTTTTCTCACCCTCCACCCCCCCACACAAATTCACTCTCCTGCTGGTGCTAGCCCATCCAAAGTGACAACTCTTTACATAATCAAATCGGGCTATTTCCTGCACAAATCCAGGTTTTCTCACATCCCCCCCACCCCCATACACACACAAACTCACTCTCCTGCTGGTAATAGCTCATCCAAACTGACCACTCTCCAAGTTTAAATCCAAGTTAAACCAGAACATCTGGGGGGGGGGGTAGGAAAAAACAAGAGGAAACAGGCTACCTTGCATAATGACTTAGCCACTCCCAGTCTTTATTTAAGCCTAAATTAATAGTATCCAATTTGCAAATGAATTCCAATTCAGCAGTTTCTCGCTGGAGTCTGGATTTGAAGTTTTTTTGTTTTAAGATAGCGACCTTCATGTCTGTGATTGCGTGACCAGAGAGATTGAAGTGTTCTCCGACTGGTTTATGAATGTGATAATTCTTGACATCTGATTTGTGTCCATTTATTCTTTTATGTAGAGACTGTCCAGTTTGACCAATGTACATGGCAGAGGGGCATTGCTGGCACATGATGGCATATATCACATTGATGGATGTGCAGGTGAATGAGCCTCTGATAGTGTGGCTGATGTTATTAGGCCCTGTGATGGTGTCCACTGAATAGATATGTGGGCACAATTGGCAACGGGCTTTGTTGCAAGGATAAGTTACTGGGTTAGTGGTTCTGTTGTGTGGTATGTGGTTGTTGGTGAGTATTTGCTTCAGGTTGCGGGGCTGTCTGTAGGCAAGGACTGGCCTGTCTCCCAAGACTTGTGAGAGTGTTGGGTCATCCTTTAGGATAGGTTGTAGATCCTTAATAATGCGTTGGAGGGGTTTTAGTTGGGGGCTGAAGGTGACCGCTAGTGGCGTTCTGTTATTTTCTTTGTTAGGCCTGTCCTGTAGTAGGTAACTTCTGGGAACTCTTCTGGCTCTATCAATCTGTTTCTTTACTTCTGCAGGTGGGTATTGTAGTTGTAAGAAAGCTTGACAGAGATCTTGTAGGTGTTTGTCTCTGTCTGAGGGGTTGGAGCAAATGCGGTTGTATCGCAGAGCTTGGCTGTAGACGATGGATCGTGTGGTGTGGTCAGGGTGAAAGCTGGAGGCATGCAGGTAGGAATAGCGGTCAGTAGGTTTCCGGTATAGGGTGGTGTTTATGTGACCATTGTTTATTAGCACTGTAATGTCCAGGAAGTGGATCTCTTGTGTGGACTGGACCAGGCTGAGGTTGGTGGTGGGATGGAAATTGTTGAAATCATGGTGGAATTCCTCAAGGGCTTCTTTTCCATGGGTCCAGATGATGAAGATGTCATCAATATAGCGCAAGTAGAGTAGGGGCTTTAGGGGACGAGAGCTGAGGAAGCGTTGTTCTAAATCAGCCATAAAAATGTTGGCATACTGTGGGGCCATGCGGGTACTCATAGCAGTGCCGCTGATCTGAAGGTATACATTGTCCCCAAATGTGAAATAGTTATGGGTAAGGACAAAGTCACAAAGTTCAGCCGTGACATTATCGGGGATAGTGTTCTTGACGGCTTGTAGTCCATCTTTGTGTGGAATGTTGGTGTAGAGGGCTTCTACATCCATAGTAGCCAGGATGGTGTTATCAGGAAGATCACCGATGGATTGAAATTTCCTCAGGAAGTCAGTGGTGTCTCGAAGGTAGCTGGGAGTGCTGGTAGCGTAGGGCCTGAGGAGGGAGTCTACATAGCCAGACAATCCTGCTGTCAGGGTGCCAATGCCTGAGATGATGGGGCGCCCAGGATTTCCAGGTTTATGGATCTTGGGTAGAAGATAGAATATCCCAGGTTGGGGTTCCAGGGGTGTGTCTGTGCGGATTTGATCTTGTGCTTTTTCAGGAAGTTTCTTAAGCAAATGCTGTAGTTGCTTTTGGTAACTCTCAGTGGGATCATAGGGTAATGGCTTGTAGAAACTCGTGTTGGAGAGCTGCCGAGCAGCCTCTTGTTCATATTCCGACCTATTCATGATGACAACAGCACCTCCTTTGTCAGCCTTTTTGATTATGATGTCAGAGTTGTTTCTGAGGCTGTGGATGGCATTGCGTTCCGCATGGCTGAGGTTATGGGGCAAGTGATGCTGCTTTTCCACAATTTCAGCCCGTGCACGTCGGCGGAAGCACTCTATGTAGAAGTCCAGTCTGCTGTTTCGACCTTCAGGAGGAGTCCATCTAGAATCCCTCTTTCTGTAGTGTTGGTAGGGAGACCTCTGCTACAAGGGGCCACAGCAATGGTTCCCTCAACCCACCTAGCAATATTGTTAACCTATCCAACTATACTCTCAGCCCAGCAGAAGCAGCTGTTCTATCTCGGGGCCTCTCCTTCTGCCCCTCCACCCCCACGAACATGATACAGTTCTGTGGTGACCTAGAATCCTATTTTCGACTTCTCCGACTCAAGGAATATTTCCAAAATACCTGTGAACAACATACTAATCCACAGAGGTCTCCCTACCAACAACGCTTCCTCAGCTCTCGTCCCCTAAAGCCCCTACTCTACTTGCGCTATATGGATTTTGGATGCAGCGCCAAATGCCACCTATTCTGAGAACTGCATGGCCCCTCCAAGTCTATAAAGGCATTCATTAGTTAGCCATGGTTCTGGCAGGTGCAAGTGGAGAAGGTTTCCAATGAGACATCAGTTAGCTGCTGCACTTGCTGCCCAGGCAAAACAGAGAAGATAGCTGAGTAATGGGGGTGCTTGTGGGAGAAAGGGACAGGCAGGATTTTGAGGAAGACCCAAGAATAAACAGCAACACTGCATCTGTTTGGTCTGAGGGGGGCATGAGAAAGAAAAGAGAGGGAGAGAGGACACAACTGGAGTTAGCCTCCTCATCCCTGCTACCTGGCATGCTTTGCACTGGGTGGTTTGGGGTATGCCACAACAGTCATCACGTTAGGTGGCCAGAGCTGGCTACTCAACCCTTGAGTGTCTGAAAATGATCCTCTCGTGACCTGCAGAGTGGCGTGGCAGTCTGAAGGCTCATTTCAACATCCCTGAGCTGTGCACACAATCAAATCACCTGTGCGCCCCTAATCCTTGGGTCTGCTGGTTTTAGGCCTGTCTGACCCTGCCTGGGCACACCCATAGGGCACACAAAAGCAAGTGTACATGGACTGGACTGATTGACAGTTTGGCGCAATGGGCACAGCTGCTAGTGGTAGTGACATTTTCAAATCCACACCAGGTTACAGTAGGAAGCAGGTGCAGTTACAGTGCAGCTCAGCAAGGTCAGAGCACCGGATGTTCCCCCAACTCTTCAATCACAGTGCTCAGCTTCTAATCACACTGGCCCTGACCAAGGAACAGCTATGCCCAAGGCCACCAGGAAGTGCAGAATACAGCCCCAGATATTGACACAATCAGAAGGAAAGATAAAGGAAAGGAAGTAGCTGAGAATGAAAGTGGACATTGGGTGGAAAAGGAGGTATCCCCTGGAGGAAGCACATCTCAGGGAGAAACTTACACCCCAAATTGCTGCTAAATACCTACAGAGTTAACCATCATCCCGCAATCCTTGAATACATTTGCAGGCCTGACATCAGCCCACAGCGGGATGTGGTTGTCTCTGCTACCCTTGCACAATAGAAAGGGCCCTAGAATGACAAAACAATTCAAAAACCAACGTTAAACAGGGAACCACCATTGACAAAACAGAAGCATACAGAAAATGAAAAGTTTCATCTTTAATGTCTGTGAAGAAAAAAGAAGACACAGTTGCACTGTAATGAAGTAAAAGAGAGAAGCAGGAGAAAAGCACATTAGAGAAATCAAGGTACTTACCTTCCTATTCGGCAAGAGAGGGCTGCATATGGGATGGGCCTGAGGAGCAACTCCCAGCAAGAAAATGCCCAGTACGCACAAACACCTGGCTCTGTGGATGCAAACACCTTTGAAAATGTAGCCCTGACCCACAGAACAGAAACACTACTCAGGCTGAGAGATCTGCTGCCCAGGGGCTACTCACGGAGTACCAGTGTGAGTCAGAGTGATAAAATGTGGCTGATAAATATACTCAGAGAATCAGACGTGATCAATCCACAGTATAAAAAAACCATGCTGAATAATTCTGAATTGCAAATAAGTTTGAAAAAAGAATAATCTGCCCTCAGATATTCCACGAGCGGAAAAGTAGGCTGAATTCATCAGATTAATTATTCATTGCAAATAATTCACTCAGCTCTACCACTGAAGTCAACAGCAAAACTGCCATTGACTACAATGGGATAAGGATTTAGCCCACAGTCCATCCCCTTCTCCCCACAACTGGCCAATTTCCCTTTGCTGCAGATATGGGCAATCTTCCTTCACTGTAGTTTCTGAGGGACAGACGCAAGAGACGGTGCAAGCAGAGGTGTGTGTAACTCATCAGTTTTACTTCACAAATATTTACTTCAGTTTCAATCCATGTGGGATTACATGTCCCAAATTCAGCGCAGAGTTTTATGTTCAAATGAACCCAAACTCTCAACGTGAAATACATTCAAAACCCATCTGGCTTTCCTATGGTTTTGCATTAGAACCATGCAGAACTATGAATTTTGCATAATTCTGATGCAAAAGCATAAACCGACTGACATTCTCTGATAAGGTCTGGGACCTTTTTGGCAAACACGGTGTAAACTTATTACAAAACCCCAAAGTAGGTGACCTTGGCATGGTGTCGGTTTCATTGTAGACACTGTGCACAGCTGTACAAATGAACACACAGAATATATGTGGTATGGATCACAAAAATCACCACATTCTTTGTAGACCACAGAGGTCTTTCGGTGTGACCGTACACCTGCATTTCTCCAATTATTTGGCTAAGAAATGTAATTATAACCTAAGACGTACCCTCAGATTGACTACATCAACCTAATTTTTTGTTTATTTAATTGCTTCTGGTTATCCAGGCCAACCCAGTCCTTCAGAACACATGAAAAGAGAATTGGCTTTTCTACGGATCTCCTTCACTTACACAATCCCAATGTAAAAACAAACTGCCTATTTTTATGGGGGAGGGATGTGGTAATAAACAGGAAAGAAAATGTAATCGGAGGTGGCAAGAACATAGTCTCTGTGCATCTCTGTTTTGCTTCAGCCCTCAGGGGATTTAAAGGCCACACATGGTGTAGGTCTTCTTCTTGAACCACTGTGAACTTTATTTGCTTGGGTTTAGTATCGCTAAATGTATATTAATGTCAAAGATTGTTTGCGTGGATTATTTATAAGGCATTCACTTCAAATTAGTGCTGCCTAAAATGTGTGAGTTTATAACTTGCCAAAAGCAGATGCAGTCTGCTGCAAATGAGAGCGTAAGCAGCTCCATATATTTAAAATGGCTCTGTGCAGATCAATAATGGAAACATTAACTATGGTACTGTTTTAGAAGCAATTCTTTACTTTGGAGATGTATTTATTCCACATTAATGATACCTTAAGTAAAATGATAAAACACATATAAGGATGCATTTTCAAAGTGGTGTACTGGGATTTATGCTTGTTGTTAATGCTACTTCCTCATGCTCTCTAAGTCTTTACACAGCTCTTCGAGCATTTACCCCAGAGCATCCAGAATCCAGGCAGGCCTAGCTGTTAGCTTTCTTAAGTTGTAAGGGGGACTTGAGAATTCAAGTGGCCAGATTCTCTGGTGCAGTGTGGCTGCTTTCCAGTGTAGCACCTGCAGATTCTAGCCATAAGAGCCAATGTACCAGACCTCAGAGGATCAGCCTCGGTACACATGGACACCTCTGGTGATGTAGAGCCTTCTATGCCACTGCCTTTCTGCTGCTAGCACCAGGGCCCTGGCAAGAGAGAAGGGGCACAGTTTGGATGCTTTCCTGATCCCTGGGAGTGTTTTTGGCCCCTGCCAGTGGGCAGTGTAATTTAGAGGGACCTGAAGCTCCTTTCACCAGCCCCACAGTACCAGCCTTTCATACACAGGCCCTAGAGAATAGGTGTGTGCCAAAGTGAGTTTTGAACCACGCAACCTCCCAGCACCCAGGATCTGGCCTAAGGTGTCTATTTTTCCAGCTTGATGTCAAGTAAAGTAAAAATACATATCGCCTAGAGCACTGGGACACTGAGTAGAGCTGGTCATGGATCTGGTCTCCCCATGATAATTACTCATGAAGAAGACTAAGTAGTATGCCTGAGGCCAGAGCAGGACTATATGGGCTTAAATGTCAGACTGTTCCCCTTGGCTTAGACCTTGCCCTGGTGAGCTCAAGTATGGTCTTATGCAGGGAGGAATTTTAGAGTGGTGGGGAATGGCAGGAGCAGGGCAGAAAACTGCTTGCCCTGGCTTTTCCACGCTGCACCTATGCAGAGCCAACAGCTGGCATACGACCTAAACTTTCTTCTTGCTCAGGCACATCAAGGTTTTGGGCCTGAAATTACAAAAACCATTTCAGAGCATTAACTTTCCTTTCTGCGGAGTAAGTGGGATGGGTCTTGGTACTGAGGCACAGGAAGATCTGCATTGTCTGTGACATCTGCTTAAAAGAATATCTTTCCGATCATCAGCACATAAATCTAGCGGAAAAAATTATATTTAGTTATAGAGTTCTAGTTCTATCTATACTGCCTTTAAACTATAGATCCAGCTGTGATTTCAGCTCTGCATACTTCTCCAGTTCAACCACTGACTGAACCATCTGTAAAATAATAATAATAAAAGTTCAGGGTGCATCCCCTACAGAGTACTAACACAGCAGCTGGGAGGAATCAAATGACCTGCCTGGTGCCTCCATATGCAGGAACCTTCTCTGAAATAATGTATGGAGAACCAGTTTCAGTACCTTTAATGTTAGCTTGGAAATGCATCTATGCTGTGCCTTCCAGTTTGCTATTCATCCACAAAGAAAAAGGTTTCAAGTTCTCTCTCTCTCTCTCTCTCTTTCATTTTCTATCCCCTTCCTGCTCTCTAACAATCTTTCATCCTGTTCTTTGCCCCTCATTCTTTCTCTTCCCCTTCCTCAAGTTTCTCTCTATTCTATTCTATTCAGGTTCTTCTGTCTTGCGCCTCACTGTGGCATCTGAGAGCCCCCCGTTTCTGTCTCCTCTTTTCCCATCTCTGCCCCTCATTTTCCTCCTCACTTTGTTGCTCTCTCTTTTTATTTCCTAACCCTTCTACTTTTTTTTCTTGAGCCTGATGAGGATTTAACGGAGGTTGCAGCTCAGGTAACATGGCATTCTTGTTTGTTTTTCATGCATTTATTACTGTTAAGCTCATATCACTCACCTTTCCATGGGAGTCTTGAGGGTTAATTGGTATAACCAGCTCCTCCTTTTGTTCAGTTGTTAATCATCAAGCACAAGGGTGACTAAAAGTTATTTGCAAAAAGAAAAGGAGTACTTGTGGCACCTTAGAGATTAACAAATTTATTTGAGCATAAGCTTTCGTGAGCTACAGCTCACTTCCATGTCCATCTGTTTGCATTTGGAAAGGAAGATGATGTCTGTCTGTATCTGTATGAATTTTTTCATGAAGTTGATAGATTTCCACTCCATACGGCTAAATTCAGTGCCTTGCATAATGACAGGTTTCAGAGTAGCAGCCGTGTTAGTCTGTATTCGCAAAAAGAAAAAGGAGTACTTGTGGCACCTTAGAGACTAACCAATTTATTTGAGCATAAGCTTTCGTGAGCTACAGCTATTTGAATGCCTTTCACCTCAGGGTCCATACCCGGGTGACCTAAAACAAGAGGGCTGTGTTCCTTCAGGGCTACATACAGCATCAAGAGCTGGAACCTTGCAAAATCTGAACCCCTCCTCAGAGATCCAGAGTGCCCTGAACTCCCAGTGACTTCAGCAGGAGTTACGAGCCCTCAGCACCTCGGAGGAGCCATTCAGCACCTTGCAGGATGGCACTTACTATTCCAGGCATTGCTACATTAGGTAATTAATAAAGATGATTACACCTCAGAAGCTAAATATGGTATATTACTGTGCTGTACTTCACTTATATTACCCTCATGGCAAATGAGTCACAGAGACACTGCCATGTGAATTTGAGGAGTAACTCTTTTTGCTAATTAATGGTATCAATATGTTCATGGTGATACCAATATAATTAGCCCAGTGGATAATACTGATCTAAAACAACAAAGATTAACT
Organism: Caretta caretta; assembly: GCF_965140235.1. Lineage (NCBI taxonomy): Eukaryota > Metazoa > Chordata > Testudines > Cheloniidae > Caretta > Caretta caretta. The sequence goes on along the minus strand of NC_134207.1, from coordinate 81,187,548 downwards.
CTTTGCATATCCCTGGCAGGGGAAGTATATTTAGAACTACGTGAAACTTTCATAACAAAGCCTAAAAGGGTTTGAGCCCAGATCCTTGAAGGTATTTAAGCTCCTAACTCCCACCGTGAGTTAGGCACCTAAATACTTTTGAGGACCCAGGCCTTTGTTACAATCCCAAAATTTGAGCCAGGCTCACAAATGTTTTGGTGAACATGGGATGAGTTTTAGCTGACTTTGGAGTGATTTATAGTTTTTGCAAAAAGAAAAGGAGTACTTGTGGCACCTTAGAGACTAACCAATTTATTTGAGCATAAGCTTTTGTGAGCTGCAGCTCACTTCATCGGATGCATTCCGATGAAGTGAGCTGTAGCTCACGAAAGCTTATGCTCAAATAAATTGGTTAGTCTCTAAGGTGCCACAAGTACTCCTTTTCTTTTAGCAAATACAGACTAACACGGCTGCTACTCTGAAACCTGTCATTTATGGTTTTATCAGGCGAATGATAACATTTCAAAATCCGTCATTCCTGCAACGAGCTGCTATAAAGGGGGGGCTGGGATGCGTTTTGCTGTGGTTCTAAGGAACCCAAATCTCAGAGCAAACCTCAAGAGTTGCCAAACACAAGAGAAGGAAAACAGGAGTAAAAAACAAACACTGGAACCCCAGCAAATGGAATCCCGTGGGTTTTGTGCACCTCTGCTAGGCATGGTGTCAAGAAAAAAAACAAACTGTAAGAGAGGAGTTATCAGCTCTCGAGCAATTGAGGGGCTCTGAAAGAACTGTGAGCCAGAGTTACTGGGGCACAGCCTCACCTTGTGTAAACTGGCATAAGAACCAATATTTTAACATAAGGAAGATCTATAAAATGCATACTCAAATCACAGAGCAAGGAACTAACAAGGTGTGCACACAACTAAAGTATAACACATGACCTTTTACCATTGTTATCTCAACCTTCCCATACTCACCTCCCTTGCCATCCTCCCGATACCACTCTATGGGCTTGATCCTGTCAGCCCTTGTTCACCTGAGCAGTCTATACTCACAAGATTAGTCCTGTTCAGTAGGAGTGTTTGGTGAGTAAACACTAGTCACACCGCAAGGGCTTGTTTGCATTTCCTTACTGTGCCATGGCTAACATAGGGTGCCATCCTCTCTGATGCTGAGTGTCTCCTGAGAGATGCTGAATACTCTCAAACCTCATTCAACTCAATGGGAACTGAGGGTACTCAGCACTCTGCAGAAACTGCTTAGCATCCTGCTGGACTGAGCCCTTAAACTGTCAGCTCGCTAGGGTTCCTGTTTGTCATTTGCCCATGTAGCACTCTGCACCCTTAATCTTCTAATGAAATGATAAAAATAAGGCAAACAGCAAGGAGAAGTAACTGCAATCACTACGTGAAGGGACTGAATTCAGGGTTTTTCTCCATGGAAGTGCAGCTATGTAACTGCATGATCTGATTTTCATTACCCTCACCCTCCCTTCTGCGTTCTCTCCTTTCAGCTCTTGCATGTTGCATTCAGGCAGACCCCTGCACCTGTGCAGAGCCTCACTGACTTCAACAGGGGTCCAGCCTTGCAAAACACATTGCCAGACTGGGGACTTTGTCACACTCTATGTTGCCTCTCATTTCAAGTTAGATTGTAAACTCTTCAGAGCGGGAACAGTGTCTACTGGTGTGTTTGTATTGTACCTGGCACAACGACGTCCTGATCTAGCTTAGGGCCTTTGGGTACTACCACAATAAAAATAATAATAATAAGAATTCTTAAAGAGTGAAAATCCTTAACTCATCTCATCATGTCTTAATATTTCAATTTATTAATGTATAAGATCAAGCCCTTTTCAGTGGACTATCACCTGGAACACCTGGGCACAATGGTGAGTTGAGTGTAAAGTGTTAGCTTGGAGTTTCCACCTTTACTTTCAATTTCCTTGAATCCTTGGTTATAGGTTATGCTGTTCAGGTTAATTGCTTATGTGTCTGTACAAAACAACTACACTGATTTGGTCCAGAGATCATCTGTGGTGTGTAACAATAACCAGGGCTGTGAGACAGTTTAACAAAGGACTCTGAAAGCTACAATACCTTAGCACAAAGGTGTGATTTAAAGGTAATGTGGCAGGTTTAATTCAGAATTTCATTGCTTTCCTAGGTTTAACTCTCGACCTGAATGGTATAACTTGCATTGACATTGTTTCCTTTTTGTTTTGACATCATAATTGAGTCTAATCTCCACAGACTTGCACTGCGCTCTTACTTCCCATTGTAATCTCACAATGCAATTTTACCCTAACAGCACTATAGTGGGGTCTTCTCTAAGGCATTCACTGAAATCATTTTTCCATTGTAACATCACCTCATAATAGCTTTGTAACAGGGTCTCTGAAGATCTGCACTGAAATAATGTGGCCATCTTAATCTCACATTCTAATGACCTCACAATGCCATAAAGCAATTACTATCACAAATTCTAAATGATCTTAAGAAGGAACTTCTGTGCTGGCTCATTAGCTAACATATATTGCTGTGTCCAATCCCTCATCTAAATATATCATCCTTACTGGAGATGTACAGCTTTTTAAAAGTCCAAAGCTGGGGAAGGGGCTAATATTTTATTATGACGTTTTTGTCTTTTTCATTGTAAATGACCTCCTGAGGATCTGTTATACCTGCACTTTTTTGTTAGAGATGGGATGGCCTGGAAGTGTCCAGATTTGGATGTTGCCAAGGTTAGAATTTAGCATTGGGATATTTATCTGCATCCCAGTGGTAGCCCAGATCCTAATTTGGAACTGGCCTCTAAACCAAAATAGCAGCAATATGCCACTCTTCATTCCTGTCATCTGAGAGAGGACTCATATCCCTATACTACCTAATGCCCAAATTTCCTCAGGGAGACAATGGCTAGCCATTTCATCCCACTGCCTCTTTGGGGCTGGTAGATTGGGCCCCCACCCCATTACATAAGAATGGCCATACTGGGGACCAAAGGTCCATCTAGCCCAGTATCCTGTCTTCTGACAGTGGCCAGTGCCAGGTGCCCCAGAGGGAATGAACAGAACAGGTAATCATCAAGTGATCCATCCCCTGTCACCCATTCCCAGCTTCTGGCAAACAGAGGCTAGGGACACCATCCCTGCCCATCCTGGCTAATAGCCACTGATGGACCTATCCTCCATGAATTTATCTAGTTCTTTTTTTAACTAGATAAATAGAATTTACAATAGGATTGTCCCGGAGGCAATAGCCAGTCCAATTCTCCTTCCTTTCTATACATCAAAGGCATCAAATGGGGGAGGGAATGAGGGCTACTATACACTTAGCCCTGCCCTTTGCAATCAGAACACCTTGATTCCCTAGGAAGCACACAAAGGTGTCTGGGATACCTGAAACATCTGTTTATCAGAGGGGACTTCGGTATTTTTTTTCTGCACCCAGGAATGGGCTGCTTTCTAGCCCAAATTTTGTGTTAGAGAAATTCTCTGTTGATAGCATCAATTGGCCCTAGGTTATGGGGAGGCAATAAGAAGTGCCAGACCAATTCCAACTCCATCTCTGTGACTTGTACCTCTATCTTCTCTAGCACCTTACCTGTGTGTTTAGTCTGATGATATTATGATGACGTGTTGTGTCACAAATGAGGCTAGTGAATAGGTGGAATGCCATGTCCCTGCATAGGCCCAAACCTACCAGTTGTAGAGAACTTTCGAGCAGCATGCTAGCCATGTAACTTCTGGAGTTCAGAGATGTACTCCTGAGAACATGTTCATTATTTTAATTGAAGTCTTCATTGCTGGCTGACTGCCAAGTGGCCTACCAGATGTCTCTCTCTTTACTGTGGTTGAAGCAGATTATGATGTTCCAGTTCATTTTTCCTTCACTGACAGCTTGGTTCCAAAAATGTGCAAGACTCTAAAGGCAACATTTTCAAAAGCCAAGTCCACTCACAACAATACACCAATGACAGGGCATGCAGCTACCACAAAAGCTTCTGCTAGACAAGTAACTTGGTATTGCTAACTCTTGTGATTTTTGTTATGAGTCTTGCAATACTTCGTGTTTTTCATAAAGCCACAGCTCCCGGAGTCAGGTGAATACATCAGAATCTAAGTTCTGATTTTCAAAAAGAAAGTTCTGGACCTTGTGGTTGTGGAGAAAAGCTTGAAAAGATGAACTCAAAAGACTCAATGACCAAAAGGCAAATAAAAAGAATGCCAAATGTATTATTTTTTGAAGTACCATGATTTTGAAGCCAAACTCATGATGTTTGGGGGCCTGACTTATGATTTTGTAACACTTGAAGTTAGCACTAGTTTGTAACTACACAGGCAAAAGGCAGACATCTATCTAACCACAGGCCTGCCCATTTGCCTTGGTGTGTTGTGCACAACTGCAGTAATTATATTATGTGTGTACATTTTTGCACACAGACCACAAGCCTTCAGCTGTGAAAATTTGGACCTATTTGTTTTTCCTGATGCTGCTGCTTTTTCTTGAAAAGGGTGGAGCACAGGGCACAGAGTATTTTTAAGACTAATGATCTTCAAAAAGTTTGCAGGTTTGTTCAAGAAGCCTCTTGACGGGTGAACGCTTTTCCAAAATGTTGAGCATCTCTCCTAATACCCTCCACAGACCCATCTCCCAGATTCCTCATTCCCTCCCCACCCCCAGAAACCTCCAACCAGCTGCCAAATCTCCTCCCTTCGGCGGTCTAATAAGCCTCACCTCTTTCCTTCTCTTGTGTCTGTAATTTCACTCCTCTTTGAATATTCTGTTATGGGATGGAGTAGGCCTGGCAGTTGTTTTGCTGAGCTCCGGGTAGCAATGAAAGCACATGTCGTAGAGGAGACGTGTACCCCAAAGAAGAGTGCCTAACCAAAACGTTTAGAGTAAAGTATAAAGACCTCTCTCTCTGGCTACCTCTTTGTCTCTGAGAGTTATTGATATCCTCCAGCATAGCCCTCAGAGATTTAAGCCTCCTTTGTGTGTGCGTTGTATCCCGGGTTTCAAGCTCAAGTGGCTCATTTAAAAGGATGACACTATTGCTCCTTTTTATCATTTATCATTTACTGTCACACAGAAATAGAAAAAAATGAAACACAAACAAATAGCAATTTTGAACTTATAAGAATTTAGGACGGTCCATGTGCTTCATGAGATCAGTCACTAGTCTGTGTCTCTGTGTGGTTCCACTCCTATATTATTTATCCAGGTTTGTTTTATCCCAGCTGATGGTGCTAATCCTGTTATTCACCAGAGCTGCGGCCTTTTCAACAAAACAGAGCCCTAATGATTAGACAAACCCCCTACAGCCAGTTCATACGAAGCAGTAGGTTTGGTGTATTAAGCAAGGAGTTTGCATAGGAGGAGGCTGCACTTTGTTAATAAACTTCATTGTTTGAACAGTTTTACTAGTGTGAAGACCCTTGTACTGATGATTTATTTGGAAGTTCTGGGTATATTAATTTTTGTTAAGAGCTTAGACTAAAAACTTTATGGGGAATGCTACATACACTCCAAAGGCCAAGAAGAGAATGTAAGTTAGATGTGATTAGTATGAAGAAAGTTACATTTATTACACTCTTAGGATAATTGATCACATGAAACGCCTTTTGTAACTATAAAAGAGACAGCACATTAAATTGTTTTACCCTGAGGGTTATACAAATTTGTGGCTATCAGATTGGAACACCAGCCTATTGGTTTCATAGCTTTGGTAAATCATTAAGATGCTCTATTTTAATCATAAATCATGGTATCTATTTATTACTAATCAAATAGCTCCTCCCAGCTTCTGCTTTGCTTCATCCATCTGAGCCAATCAACACACAAGTTGGTGGCACTAGCTCTGATAAAGAGAGGCTGTATACATATAATATGCATGGCACATAATATGAATTATTTTGTCCTAGACATGTTGTGTGATGGCTGATAGGTCTTCACAGCAGTATGTACTGAGTTCTGAAGCTGACTAGTGGCATGCCTGGTTAATAAGGTGATTCATGCTCCAAGGTAGTTCAGTCAGGAATAATTTAGTACTTGCTATAGTGGAGCAGAGATGTAGTCTGAGGGTAGAGAGGTCATGAACCTGTATTTATCTGATAAAGTCTTGACGTGTTGGCTGATTTCTTCCTGTAGTACTCTCATCCATCTTCAACTGAAAAAATAGTTCAAAGAATCTTTTGACTCACAAGTAAGAAAATGTAGAAGGAAAAGCAAACATTATCTATCCTACTGGACCTGGATTCTTCAAGGTTCCAAGCACAGTCAGTTGGCTTTCACAGAGCATTTTCAAAGTGGCATATTTATGTAGTCTAATGGTTAGTCACCAACCATAAAACAAACAACACAATAATATGGATTTGGCTACCGAATGGTTCCTTCTAGTATATATTGCTAATATAAAAAAAATCAAATGGTAGCTGACCATACAGTTTTCCTGAACTACTGAAGATAATATACTATTCAGACTTTGATGACATTTCTTCAATTAGCAGTGGTGTTATAAACCAGGTACCATTCTGTTTTAAATCTTGCATACCTCTTGCTCATGCTGTTCAGAGTCAGGGAGCTGTGGAAACACCACTTTTAGAGAGAAAAATATCTTTGAAAGAACTGTATATGTAGGGTAGTGCTATACTGACGTGGGCAAAATGAGGATGACAAACTCCAAACCACTCAAAATTCAGTATTTTCACTTTGTGAACTTGAAAATGGACTCCATTACCATGAAAAATTTGGCTTGGAGATGTGGATTTTTAAAGTGAAACACAGCCATTTTCAGTCAAAGAGGATCTGCTCTGAATGAAAACAGGTCTATTGGTATTCATTTTTTTTTTGCTTGCCTTTGTTCCAAGAGAAGCTGTTTTCTGGAAATGCGGAAGGACTCTTTGCCGCTTTTAGAGATCCAGACGAACACGGTTACCCCTCTGATACTTTTCCGGAAATGTTTGCTCACAGCAAAATTCTGGGTTTGAGGTGTGCAAAATGAAGTGGCAAGAAAGTAATGCAATAGAAGTTGGGTATTTCCCATCAGTCTACGGAAGTTAGTGATAGAACAGTGGTGTTTCTCTTTAAGCTAAGAAATACAGCAGACGCAGTCTACAGAGGAAATATGTCATGTGACTTTATTGCTTATCTTTGGGCTCAGTAAGTTGCCACTTAGCTTCAGTCGCTGTTCTTGACTGACGTTGTTATTTGTCTTGTATATTTCAGAACACTGCTTCATAGTTAGCCTGGGAAACAGAAAGTACATAGCTGGTTAAAAAAATGCGAATTTGATGAAATATGAAATGCCACTTCTTTTCCCATCAGTTCCTTACCAGGCTCTCCATTTTCTCTTAGTTTTTATTTCTGTAACTTTTCCGGTTAGACAAATCTTCCTGGAATATTATTGGAATCTTCCTGGAATCAAATTGGAATATTAAGGCAAAAGCATGGAATGTGAATGGGCTTTGAAATATTTGGATGGCTCCCCCAAAAGCCCTACCAAAGTGGATTTTGCCCTACTGACTCAGACCACTGATATATGTGGTTAGGTTGTAAACTCTTTAGGGAATAAACCTGGTCTCCTTATTTCCTTTGTAAAGGACTGTATTCATTTACAGTACTAAATTCAAGAGTCTGCCTCCAGAAGTACCCAGTACTGTATCTGAGTCTGCAGTGGTAGGGGAACACCCAAATAACACACCCAGCCAATTGTGCAGTATTTTGTATGGGGTTGAAAGAGGGGTGGGGAAAGTTTATTTTCTGACTCTCTTTGTGGCCCACCCCTATTGGTAATTTACTCACAATTCATTCATCTCTTCTAAACCTTCATTGGAATTAATATACCCTTTCATCCCAGTGAGAGTTTGTGAGGTCATCCAATCATCTGCCTACGTATTTATGTGACAAATATCTCTGAAATATCGGAGCACTTTATACCATTATTGATCAGACCTCAGAGCACCACTATAAGGTAGAGAAGTAATATTTCTCTATTATATAGATGGGGAACTGAGGCACAGAGAGACTAAGTGGCTTGCTGGAGGTCACACAAGACATCTGTGGTGGAGCCAGCCAGGAATCAGACCCACACCTCCTGAATCTCAGTCCAGAGTCCAAATCACAAAGCCACTCCATTGTGATGGGCAGTAATGCACGCAATGAGCATGTACTCCTGAGCTGACAGATGCTGTGTGTGTGCAAATCTCATTGCCTTTTCTGCAGCCCCAGAGGGGCTAGCCCCCAGCTGTGGGAAGGAGGTGGTCAAATTTTGGGAGGGCTGCTCTGTGAGGACAAGTTGGGGAGGGCATGAATGGACTGGGTGTGGGGTAGGCCACAAGATGGGTTACTATGTGGGTCCTCTTGCCCCCCATTGCCAAGGAAGTGGCCATATGCTATTCCTGCTACTGGAATCCTCCCTCCTGCTGTGAAAATGCCCAGCATCCTATCTGGATACATGAAGTAGCTGCTGGGCTCAGGATCGGGCCTGGTGTTCACATCCTGTATTTAATTTCCTGATTGTATAATAATGATAAAAAAACTGCCACCAGACCACGAACACAGTTTGTTGTCCTAGTGGATGGGGAGATGTACTTTTGCAATCTTTGCCTTTTAAATGCGTAGGTTCTTCAGTGCCTATTGACTTTGCCACAACTTTGGTGCCGTTGCTTCTTTGTACCTGCCACTGTGTTGTGAAGCGAAAACAACAACCTGCAATCTATTTTTAAAGCCGGTGCCGGAGAAATAAAGAGTGAGATATAAAGAGTGATATGTTCCAAATTGCAGCCTGCCTTAGCTTTTGGTCTGGTTATCAAAGTATACAATCTGTGTAGTACTAAAGTGACTCATGTCACAAATGTCAACCTGAAAATAAGTAGCTGGGGGGTAAATGGATGCAAAGGCTATTAAAAATGCCAACTGCTTTTAAGCCAAGTGTGTCAATCTTAGCAAAGACAACTTTGATAGGAATAGGAAACCAGATCAGTAACTCTGGATTTGCACCAAAGTGACTGAGATCAGAATCTGCTATTCAGTGAATAAGGGAATGTCAACACTTGGAGCTGGGGTTATGATTTCCAGCATGAGGAGACTATACTTGCACTAGTTGTCATTGAGATAGTGTGCTAAAAATAGTAGTGTAGTCATGATAGCAGAGGCAGCGGTGAATGGCAGGAGGGGCTAGTGGCCCTGAGTACAAATCCATCCGGACCCCAGGAGTACAGACTCGAGTGGCTGCTGTGGCTACATTATCATTTTTAGCATGCTAGCTTGATGAGACCTAGTGCTAGTGTATCTCCTCCAGCTGGGATTCACACTCCTAGCTCCAAATGTAGACACATCCTTAACTTTACACAACCTGGCACAGTGCAAATAGAATGCAAAATAGTTTGGGGACCTTAAAACCCTTAGACAGAATTGATCTCACCCATGAGCCGTGAATCAAGGCCAGTTGTTGCACAGAATGAAGTACAATCTCCATCAATGCTTAAAATAACATACAATTATCAATACCACTGTCACGAAGCACCTTAAATCCCAGTCGGCCAGCAACAATTGTATTGGGATAGCACCTGAATACTGTGCTCTGCATTTTATTTCAGAGACAGGAAACATGTGGATATGCTGCAAATCAGCCAATGCTGGGATTTGGGCATACTCTTGATGAATAAAGAGGATGGCATGATGCCTCCTGAGGCTTGGAATGCAGGGCAACAAGTCTGCTGCAAAACAAACGTCATGTACGATATATTTATAAGGTTAGTTGGGTTTACTTATGTTGTCAAGGTGCTGCCTCATGGAGACGTTGAAACATTTAGGACCCTACAGCTAAGCGATGCTGTTTCCAAGTCTTTAGGCAGCTTCATTCTGACAGTGTGATAGGTAACCAGAAGTAATCTTTTTATTAGGAACTAAGACTATATTTTCAACTGAAGGAACAATATAACATAGAGGCAATTCATTATATTAGTGATGTAGATGTGCGGAAGCCATCCATTTTAGCTATGGATCTAGTCCCAGATTTTAAACACCTTAAAAGTCTGGGGAATTCATTGGCATTTGATCCAGCCATTATAAAGACAGGGGCTAGTTGCAAAATCCAAGTCTGGATCAATGGTCAGAGCTGAGACATCCCCAAACTTTGAGGGCATTTACATCTGGGATGATGGATTTGAGCTCGTCTCTAATTAAAGATAATGGGTGTGAACCTGCGGCCCTTACTCCCATGAATAGCTTCACTGAAGTAAATGAGATGTGGTAGGGGGGTGCAATCACCCAAGATAATGGGGCTGATGATGATCTCACATTGTTCTATATAATGATATTTAGAGCTCGGACAGTTTCAATTAAAACAAAATTCTGGCAAAAACAGAAATGAAATGTTATGCTTTTTCCCTTTTACGACCTGGTGTAGCATTCACAGTTATTCTATTAATCATTTTTCTGATGGAATTAGAAATTACCCATCAAAATTAACCTGGGGAAGGGAATTGCAGAGGAGCTCAGGAGATGCCATCTCTTGTCAAACTGTAAAGTATAGAAGTTATTAAAATAAGCCAGGTGATAGGTCCAAAAAGTACTAATTTATGCTACTTTGAACATCAATCTAGCCCTTTTAACATACTTCCTCCAATTAAGCTGTTCAGGCCACATATCTAAATAGCTGTCTGCACAGGCTGCCAATTGATTAATTCCCTAATGGTGGATTGAAACTAGTGTTTTTTGTTTCTTAATCTCGATTTGCTCCACTGATGGCAAATCATTCATAAAACCAAATATTTGAATAAATAAGTAAACTCACAGGAGTATGGAGTGACAGATTGCATATGGATTTACTGAAGAATGATTTTTGATTGTTCTAAATGATTTATCATTATTTTGTTTCCTTATTTTTGTACTGTCCTAGGAATGTGCTATACAATTTCCTATCCCCTGGCTTACAATTTTAGGTCCCTGTCCTACAAACTGTACAGGAGTCTTCCCACACAGAATCCCAGTTGTTAGCGTTCTGTAGCAATGATGGGGTCCAGGACTGGAGTCAAAGTAGAAAACAATCTATCTGCCTGCAGGATCGGAGCCTGTGTAGTAAACAATCTGGCCTAACTATCTGTCAGTCTCTGAGCATCTATGCATGGAGAGGAACAAGGCATACAGAAGCAGCGGCATGACTGGGAGAATTATAGCATGTGTCTTGTTACTTATGAGATATATATTCCTAATTTTGCAAAGATGTTGCATTTAGTTTAATCCCAGCTTTCTAAGGGCTGGGCGGGTTTATATGCCACTTTGGAGTAGTGTGCTTTAAGGAAGGACTTTAGAAGCCAAAGACTAGAGGCTGGCAGATGAAATCGGGGACTGAGTTCCATGCATAGGAGCTGACAAGGAAGAATAGGTAATAGCAAGAGTAAGAGTAAGAAACAATGGATCACTGTGGAATATGTCATGTTCCTGGGATTGCAGAGGCAAGGATCACATTTGCTAACTCCTTCCCACAGAGAAAGAAGAAGCATCTCTTTGAAGCCCATCACTGAGCTTGGCATTTTAGGATTCTGAACTGCATGTGACAACAAAAACAAAATAATGGATGTAATAACTTCATTAATTCAAGAATTAGAAGAGCTGAGACATGGACCCCTTACAAACATAATAACAGCCACACTGGGTCAGACCAAAGGTCCACCTAGCCCAGTATCCTGTCTTCCGACAGTGGCCAATGCAAGGTGCCCCAGAACAAATAAACAAAACAGGTAATCATCAAGTGATCCATTCCTTGTTGCTCATTCCCAGCTTCTGGCAAACAGAGGCTAGGGACACCATCCCTGCCCATCCTGGCTAATAGCCATCGATGGACCTATCTTCCATGAATTTATCTAGTTCTTTTTTGAACACTGTTATAGTTGTGGCCTTCACAACATCCTCTGGCAAAGAGTTCCACAGGTTGACTGTGCGTTGTATGAAGAAATACTTCCTTTTGTTTGTTTTAAACCTGCTGCCTATTAATTTAATTTGGTGACCCCTAGTTCTTGTGTTATGAGGAGTAAATAACACTTCCTTATTTCCTTTCTCCACACCAGTCATGATTTTATAGACCTTTATCATATCCCCCTTTAGTCGTCTCTTTTCCAAGCTAAAACGTCCCAGTCTTATTAATCTATTCTCATACAGAAGCTGTTCCATACCCCTAATAATTTTTGTTGTTCTTTTCTGAACCTTTTCCAATTCCAATATATCTTTTTTGAGCTGGGGCGACCACATCTACGCACAGTATTCAAGATGTGGGCGTACCATGGATTTATATGGTGGCAATATGATTTTTTCTGTCTTATTATCTATCTCTTTCTTAATGATGCCTGACATTCTGTTCGCTTTTTTGACTGCCGCTGCACATTGAGTGGATGTTTTCAGAGGACTATCCACGATGACTCCAAGATCTCTTTCTTGAGTGGTAACAGCTAATTTAGACCCCATCATTTTATATTGGGATTATGTTTTCCAGTGTGGGAAACAGTTGGGATTATGTTTTCCAGTGTGCAGTAGTTTGCATTTATCAACATTGAATTTCATCTGCCATTTTGTTACCCAGTCACCCAGTTTTGAGAGATCCTTTTGTAGCTCTTTGCAGTCTCCCTGGGACTTATCTTGAGTAGTTTTATATCATCTGCAAATTTTGCCATCTCACTGTTTACCCCTTTTTCCAGATCATTTATGAATATGTTGACTAGGACTGGGCCCAGGACAGACCTCTGGAGGACACCACTATTTACCTCTCTCCATTCTGAAAACTGACCATTTATTCCTACCTTCCTTCTTTTCCCATGACAGCTTACTTTGCTTAAGAGCCTTTGGTGAGGGACCTTATCAAAGGTTTTCTGAAAATCTAAGTACACTATATCCACTGGATCCCCTTGTCCACATGCTTGTTGACCCCCTCAAAGAATTCTAGCAGATTGGTGAGGCGTGATTTCCCTTTACAAAAAACATTTTGACTATTCCCCAACAAATTATGTTTATCTATGTGTCTGACAGTTTTGTTCTTTACTATAGTTTCAACCAGTTTGCCCAGTACTGAAATCAGGCTTACTGGACTTTAATTGCCAGGGTCACCTCTGGAGCCCTTTTTAAAAATTGGCGTCACATTAGCTATCCTCCAGTCATTTGGTACAGAAGCTGTTTTAAATGATTTTTTTTACAGACTACAGTTAGTAGTTCTGCAATTTCACATTTGAGTTCCTTCAGAACTCTTGGGTAAATACCATCTGGTCCTGGTGACTTATTACTGTTTAGTTTATCAATTTGTTCCGAAACCTCCTCTAATGATACCTCAATCTGGGACAGTTCCTCAAATCCGTCACCTAAAAAGAATGGCTCGGGTTTGGGAATCTCCCTCACATTCTCAGCCGTGAATACCGATGAAAAGAATTAATTTAGTTTCTCCCCAATGGCCTTATCATCCTTGAGTGCTCCTTTAGCATCTCGATTGTCCAGTGGCCCAACTGGTTGTCTAGCAGGCTTCCTGCTTCTGATGTACTTATAAATTTTTTTGCTGTTGTGTTTTGAATCTTTGGCTAGCTATTCTTCAAATTCTTTTTTGGCCTTCCTAATTATATTTGTACACTCACCTCTTGGACCAGATCCTGTGCTCCACTTAGGACTAAATCAAGAATTGCCTCTCCTCTTGTGGGTTCCAGGACTAGCTGCTGCAAGAAGCAGTAATTTAAGGTGTCAATAAACTTTATCTCTGCATCCCGTCCTGAGGTGACATGTACCCAGTCAATATGGGGATAGTTGAAATCATCCATTATTATTGAGTTTTTTATTTCTATTGCCCCTCTAATCTGCCTGAGCATTTCACAGTCACTATCACCATCCTGGTGAGATGATTGGTAATATATCTCCAGTAATAGTTTTATTATTAGAGCATGGAATTACTATCCATAGAGATTCTATGGTACAGTTTGGTTCATTTAAGATTTTTACTTCATTTGATTCTACGCTTTCTTTCACATATAGTGCCATTCCCCCACCAACACGACCTATTCTGTCTTCCGATATATTTTGTACCCTGGTATTACTGTGTCCCCTTGATTATCCTCATTCTACCAAGTTTCTGTTATGCCTGTTATATGAATATCCTCATTTCATATGAGGCACTCTAGTTCACCCATCTTATTATTTAGACGTCTAGCATTGGTATATAAGCACTTTAAAAACTTGTCACTTTTTAGCTGTCTACCATTACATGATGTAAATGAATGGGACTTTTTATCATTTGACTCTTTCTCATCAGATCCTATCCATATTTTATCATCTTCCATCCTCTCCTCTTTTCTAGGACATAAAGCAGGGTTTGGCAACCTTCAGCGTGTGGCCCATCAGGGTAATCCGCTGGTGGGCTGTGAGACATTTTGTTTACATTGACCATCTGCAGGCACGCCCCCCCCACCCCCCCGCAGCTCTCAGTGGCTGTGGTTCACGGTTCCTGGTCAATGGGAGATGCAGGAAGAGGCGGCCAGCACGTCTGCTTCCTGCAGCTTCCATTGGCCGGGAACGGCAAACCATGGCCCCTGGAAGCTGTGGGCGGCCACGCCTGTGGACGGTCAATATAAACAAAATGTCTCATGGCCCGCCAGCAAATTACCCTGATGGGCTGTGTGCCGAAGGTTGCTGATCCCTGACATGGAGATCTCCATTAATAGATCCTCCCCTAAGGGATGTCTCTGTCCGAACCATGTGCTCCTCCACACCTGTCGGCTTTCCCCCAGCCCTTAGTTTTAAAACTGCTCTACGACCTTTTTAATTTTAAGTGCCAGCAATCTGGTTCCATCTTGGTTTAGATTGAGCCCATCCTTCCTGTCTAGGCTCCCCCTTTCCCAAAGGTTTCCCCAGTTCCTAATAAATCTAAACCCCTCCTCCCTACACCATCGTCTCATCCATGCATTGAGACGCTGCAGTTCGGCCTGTCTAACCGGCCCTGTGTGTGGAATTGGAACCATTTCAGAGAATGCTACCATGGAGGTCCTGGACTTCAATCTCTTACCTAGCAGCCTAAATTTGGCCCCCAGGACCTCTCTCCTATCCTTCCCTATGTCACTGGTACCTACATGTACCACGACCACCGGCTCCTCCCCAGCACTGCACATAAGTCTATCTAGATGTCTCGAGAGATCCGCAACCTTTGCACCAGGCAGGCAAGTCACCCTGCGGTTCTCCAGGTCGTCACAAGCCAAGCTCTCTATGTTTCTAATGATTACTAATACCTGTCTCTTCTTAACAGCTGGAGTTCCCTCCCTTCAGCCATATGACCCAGATAAGATACTCTATTAACCGTCCATTAGTGTCTCGGTTTCACTTTCACACACTTATCTTCATCATTTTTCTCTTTGTTGGGCTTGGGTGTCATCACAAAGGATTTGGTACATGGATGGAAGTACTGCAGCCATATCCGATAACATTTCAGTGGCCACATACTTTTTTTGTACAATAGGAAGGGAACAATGGAAGCTGAACTGAGGTTGTTGCCCAATATTTCTTTGGGATCCGTGCATCTTAGCTAGGGCCCTACCAAATCCCCGGCCATGAAAAGCACATCACGGACAGTGAAATCTGGTGTCCCCCGTGAAATCTAGTCTTTTATGAGTTTTTACCCTATACTATACAGATTTCACGGGGGAGACCAGCATTTCTCAAAGTGGGGGTCCTGACCCAAAAGGGAGTTGCAGGGGAGTCGCAAGGTTATCTTAGGGGGGTCACACTATTGCCACCCTTACTTCTGCGCTGCCTTCAGAAGTGGGCTGCTGGAGAGCAGCAGATTTGGCCAGGCGCCCAGCTCTGAAGGCAGCGCCCCGCCAGCAGCAGCGCAGAAGTAAGCGAGGCAATACCATACCATACCATACCATGCTATCCTTATTTCTGCGCTGCTGCCTTCAGAGCTGGGTGACCAGAGAGTGGTGGCTGCTGACTGAGGGCCCAACTCTGCAGGCAGCAGCACAGAAGTAAGGGTGGCAATACCATACCATGCCATCCTTACTTCTGCCCTGCTGATGGCGGCAGCTCTGCCTTCAGAAATTCATGGTCCATTTTGATTCAGAAATCAAAATGGACCATGAATTTGGTAGGGCCCTCATCATAGGAGAAGAAATGTTTAACTAGGTACCATCCCAGCTGGCCCCTTTGTTTTAGTAATAATTTATGAGATTTAAAAACATCCAGCCCTGGACAGAGTGGAATGAATTTTCAAAACCAGAGGCCCACTTAAAAGTGCAAATGTGTATCTTTATTTCCTGCTTCAACAACCGTGATTGTGAGTGTCGACTGGGTGAATGTGCACGTCACCTTGCAAAGGTGGATCCATGCCATAATCTATGTGCCTCCACCCCCAATCCTGGTGCTGGCTGGAGGCTAGCTTAAGTCTTGGTGCAACTTAGAACAGCTTCAGAGCTGCTCTAAGATGTGCCAGATTTTAGCAGTCCTCTAAGAGCAGCCCTTACCCTTCCTGGCACGCATCTGAAATGCCACCTGTCAAGGTTCCCTCCCCACTCTGAACTCTAGGGTACAGATGTGGGGACCTGCATGAAAGACCCCCCTAAGCTTATTTCTACCAGCTTATGTTAAAACTTCCCCAAGGCACAAATTCTTTGCTCTTGGAGGGTACGCTGCCATCACCAAGTGATTTAACAAAGAATCAGGGAAAGGACTACTTGGAGTTTCTATTCCCCCAAAATATCCCTCAAGCCCTTACACCCCCTTTCCTGGGGAGGCTTGAGAATAATATCCTAACCAATTGGTTAAAAAGTGATCACAGACCCAACCCCCTGGGTCTTAGGACAATAGAGAAATCAGTCAGGTTCTTAAAAGAAGGATTTTATTTAAAAAAAAAAAGATAAAAATCACCTCTGTAAAATCAGGGTGGAAAATAACTTTACAGGGTAACGAAAGATTAAAAAACACAGCAGAACTTCCTCTAGGCTTAGTTTCAAAGTTACAAAAAACAGGAATAAACCTCCTTCCAGCAAAGGAAAAATTCACAAGCAAAACAAAAGATAATCTAACACGCCTTGCCTGGCTTTTACTTACAATTTTTGTAACATGAGAGACTTTTAGGATGGTTTATAGGAGAAGGAGTTTTCTGACGTGATGCTTCTCTGCTTTGCAAGAGAACACACACAATAAAGCCTTCCCCCCCAAGATTTGAAAGTATCTTCTTTCCCCATTGGTCCTTTTGGTCAGATGCCAACCAGGTTATTTGAGCTTCTTAACTCGTTACAGGTAAGGAGGAATTCTAGGCTACCCTTAGCTGTATGGTTATGACACCACCTGTGCCGGAGAGGGCTGGGAGCAGGGTGGCTATCTTGGCTCTAAACCAGCTGAGAGTCACTCATGCTAGGAGAGACGGCAGCTGGCTCATCACTGCAGGTTTAAATCTCCTTTGTAGTTTTGGAGTGATGCAAAGGGGACACACACAGGCCAAAATCTGGCCTAATGTCACTTTTAAAGCAGTCTTATCAGTATTGAGCCAATTTTTTTAATTCTTGTTTTTGATATTGTACATACACTCTGGGAATGCTCTAATTAGCCCCTCGTACAAATCACCATTCAATAATCGCTGTGAGAACACACACACACACACATATGAGCTTGTACCTGTGCAGGGATCACCAGCCTCCACGTCAGCAAATTTGTCTCCAAGATCAAAGTTCAAAGGTCGCCTGTCATTAGCTAAACATTTAGCTGTACTTTTCATAAGCCAGGCTGCAGGAGAGGTTAGCTTCCAAATCCAAATGATCTTATATTCATAATAATAAAATAATAATAATACTTTGAACTTATATGGTGCCTTTCATCTGAGGAACTCAAAGTGCTTTCCAAAGCACAATACAGACTGTAGACATGAGCACTAATTATTAATTTCTGTATTGTTCCTTTCCCCTATTGATTTATTACTCTACAGACACTGACATGGGGAAATGATACAAAATGTAATCTTTTCATTTGCTCTATTCATCATATTGAATCTGAGATTAGTATATCTGGAATACAAACATTCCACACTGAGTCACCCAGACATGATTGTTCTGCAGCTAGAAATGATCTTTTCTCTAGGCCCTGATCCTTCAATGAGCTCTGCATGGTTTAACCCTTTGAACTCATGGACTCCAATTGGCTTCTGTGGTGGCACAGGGGCCTGCCCACACAGAGCTTATTGCAAGATCAGGGCCTTACATTGTAAGCACTTTGGAGCAGGTGTTTCATCTATGTCTGTTTGCACAGCACCTAGCACAATGGGGCCCCAATCCCACTCAAGACCTCTGGCCACTACTGTAATACAAACACTAACTGCTAATGTTAACAATGATAATACATGTGAAAAGCCCCTCAGATTATTAGAAATAATGGGAAACCTGCTGGGAATGAAGGCTACATGGGTGAGGGACGTATGTCATATTTAAAACATACTTCTGGTTTTCTGCTTGTCTTTTTATCTTGATTACTTGTGCTACTCTCCATTACAGGAAATCATAGATTAAATCACATTATCCTCCTGCAAGGGCTAAATTCATGGCATAAGTGGGTGCAAATCCATTAACTTTAGTGGAGTTAAATTCACTCATTCCGGAGCTGGATCTGGCCCCTATGGGTTTATGCTCTAAATATATCCCACAAGCAATGGTTAGCTAGGTTTTGGTTGTCCTCTGAAATTTAGTCCAGTGTTTGCAGATAAGTACTTTACTGTAGACAGAGCGCATTTAGCATCAGCACCAAAGCTTAGCCTCACTTCAGAACCATTTTTTTGCTTTCACCTCTTCTTTTTCCACACCCTCATCCTCTCTTTTTGGCCACTTTGCTTGCCTAGTGTGTTATTGTTTACAGCCTATCTCCTACTATTTTAGTGCAGCTAGTTAAATTACACGGCACACAGTGATGCCCGTAGCCATGTTATCTTGGGCTGAGATGGCCTTGTCAAATCATATAAGCAGAGTAAAAGTTGGAGCTGGTTAGTATTTGGACAGAGGCCCTGAAAGGAAAACCTCAAGTGCTACAAGAAATGGCGTTGGTGTAGCAATCGGTGGCGTTCTTCCCTCTGAGTCCAGTGCCACAACAGGCTTAACCAATGCCCTAAGATGCTATTACATGTCAGTGAACTGCTGGTGGTGCCATCATTTCGATGACGGGTAAACTCAATGTGAATCTGACTCAAACTGTAGAAAAATTCTTGTTCCTCTCCGCTCTAATTTTCCGGTCACCCTTCATCCATGTAGATCCTGATACAGACTGCGGAACATGCTTTTCTGAGCTTTATTGTCCTTCAATTCAGTTTAGTATGAATGTTCTTATAATCACAATATATTCATTCATGAAACAATATGGAAGCCCTCTGGTGTCCAATTTAACACCTATACATTTACATATGTAATCTCTAATCTACTGTCTAGCTACCGTGTTTGCCTTCTATTTTAAAAGATCTAATATTGTATTTTGATCAAAAACTCAATGTAGTTTTATTCTTGCAGGGACAAATCCTGGAGTCTGTACACAGCCTGAGCACATGGGCTGTGCCCAGGGCTTCTCTACAAGGCCCTCTAAGGAAGGATTCCTCCGCCCAGAGCAGGCCGCAGAGTAGCAGTGGAGCTGGTCTACAGCCTCTACTGCCATCCTGTAGATGAAATACCCCCTCTCCACCCATGGATCATGACCTCCCTTCCTTCCCAGGTGGGATGATGGTTTGGCTAGTGGGTCCATGTAGTTGTAGATCCACTGGCCCCACTCCTTCTTGTCCTCTGGCCTACCTCAACCCCTGTTCCTTGCACAGGGTGTTTGCTACCCAAATCCAGCTCCACTGTGCCAGCAGAATCAGCTCCCACCAGTGCTGCCATGCTGAGAACCTCCTGCCGCTGTGGGGGATGAGCATTTGTCCGTCTGTGTTATCACTGTCTTACCAGCGCCTGGTGTTAGGTTTCACAAATACTCTGCAGCGAGTGCAGGTGTTTAAACACCTCTTCCCACTAAAAAAGCAGCCAAGAGGCTATTCTTTTCCCTTTCCCTTCACACCTGCGCACTAGATCATTATTGGAGGAAATGTTCATGAGTGATGGACTGCTAACACAGGGCCAAGACCGCATCCCATTGCTCAGCCTGAGTAACTAGACTGAACAGCTAGGACCTCACCATGTGTAAGGTGCAGAATCTGCTCTGAGGCTGAAGTACCATTTCAACAGCCTCGGGATTAGCACAGGCTCCATGATGCCAGCATCTGTCCTTTCTAGAGGCTCTATGCAATGGATCCACGCAGGCAGAGTCACCAGCCCAAATATTTATAAAGCTGGGCTCTGTGGTATTCCCTGAAATTCCATCCCTATCTGGAACACTCTACTTTCATGGAGGTGCAGGCAGTAGAGGAGGATTTGCCCAGAGAGCATGGCATGGTCTTTGCAAAATGATAAAAGAGGGCCAGGTCCATTTCAAAATAAAGCAGAGAAAACACCAAACTAAAACGAAGAGATTGCTCTGTGAACGATGAGTCTCTAACCAAAAACAGCCCTTCTACACAGCCCAGCAGAGCCAAAGGGTTTGCAGTCAGAGTGAATATTATGCAGACAGTGGTAGCCCTTTAAGAAAACTAGGACCTTTGGGGGGAAAATGCATTTAACTCGCTTCATTGAGTGCATGGGAGAATGATGCAATGATGAGCCGTCACATCATCTCAACATCGCAACCTAGTACTTCATATAGCTTCCTCGTTGGTAAACTGAGGATAATAATATTTACCCACCTCACAGAGACATGAAAAGGGGATGTGAATTAAATGTTTGCGGAGCACATTGAGATACTGAGATGAAAAGTGCCATATAAATGCAAAATGTTGTTATTCTATTGGCTAGACGCTATACATGCAGAGCCTAAACAATGGAACTGCCCAAGACTAAAATCCCAACTGCCCTTGAGGAAAAGAATTAATTGTATCTTTGAAACACTATGGACAATGTGTTTTTGTTATGTTAAAGACAGGGATAGTGATTCAAGGCTGCACCTATGTTCTCAGCTATGTTTATATGAAATATAAATGAAAAATAATTGTATTATATATAACCTGTATTGTTACACTCATAATGGATATCACACATATCCCTCTCTGCTCTCTGTTCCAGGCAAAGAATGTTAGAGAAACTATAGCAGTATTTTTCTTTTAGGTGTAACAATCTGTCAGTATCAAATTCTCTTAGTCAGAAGGGAGCATATAGTGTTGATTTACTGAAAATCTGGGATTATGTCTGCTCTGTGGTGAGTGTAGATTTAAGAGGGGAGAGGTAAGGGGTCTCCAAAAGGTGAAGAAAAACACAAATGAAACCTAGCAAGGAAAAAATAGCTTGACAGTTAAGATACAGTACAGTAACCGTCAAGACTTCTTGAAGGAAAACCCTAGCACACAGGAATGCTCCAAGCACTGCATACTGTATATTTTACAACCCATTAGATTATACCACTGAAAATGTAAAAATGAAGGCGCAATCTTTCAGCATTTTTGGGGGGGAGAGGTGTTAATACTTCCATTTCCCAACATACAAACATTGTCAGCGACATGGAGGAATATGAAGCAGGTTTTTAGGAATAGGAATTAAAAAGCACTAGAAAATACTGGGTAAATGGTTCTCTGGATTGATAAGGGCAATGAGAGGGTGGATCCTGCGATGCGCTAGGCCCCACAAAGTTCCATTGACTTTACTAGAAGTTAAGGGCACACACCGCCTCTTGGAAGTACTCAGCACCTTGCTAAAATAAAGAACAAGGGCTCTAATCCAGCCCATGCCATTAATGGCTGAAAGTTGTAACAAGCTAATGGCTGTTTGGTGATCTATGAGTAAAAGTTTTGTGGTGTCAATCCATTTCCTACTGCAACGATGCCTCCTATATCACAAAAGCTCCACTACCTAGGGCACTAATTGACTCCTTTAATGGTAGCCTCAGCTAAGGGACCATGGAGACTTAACTACATTTGCAGCCTAGTTGTGGTCTTCCCGGTGCAGAGCTGAAGCACAGTGGTGGGGACGGTTGCATTGCCACTGTCTGTGTTATAACTGTTCTGGGGATAAATAAAAGACTTCAGACTCCAGGCTGCCAATCTGTCACCTTTCAGTAGCACCAATGTCACTACCAAATCAGTTTTAAAAAATCCAAATATCATACTGATAGCAACTGCACAGACAAAATATAAGCAATAAAACTCGCACTGTAAACCTCTAAAGTGCAGATCCACTACTGTGAATTCATATTTCACTCTATTTTAATGAACTAGGACATGCAATATGTTTTCTGAAAAAAACTATTTCTTCTCAGTTATCAAATACTGGAAAATTTCATGGGATTTATTACATTTCAAAAGAGGCTGCTTTCTCTTCAAAAAGAGAGAAGCTACTTGGTCTGATGCTGCTGCCCTTATCAGCCATGAACTTCCCAGCAAGGTGCTGTTAGTGCCTGATTAGACCTCATTCCAATCCCTGTCCCCACGGTAACCCACAAGACATCCCCTGAGAGTGGCAGCTCTTATTCATTTTAATTGTCAAGGATCTCAATGTGATGGCTAGTTTTCTTGTTTCTCAAGGATTGGAATGGAAATCCATCTGATCATATGAACAATCTGGGTGTTCTGACAGATCTGAAATATGAATATGGAGATGGCATTGTGCTCTGCACAGACTCCTGAAACCCCAGCAGTAAATTATGATCTGCCACTAAAACAATTTCAGGGCACAGTGCAAGTCATATAAAGCTCATTTTCATAATGGAACACATATTATTAATAAATCAGGCCAAACAGGGAAAAAGTGAAAAATAGATTTCATCATCTGGTATCTTCATTAAACCACATTCCCATATGTGCACTCACCTTTTTCTATTGTGACCCCTTTTCTGTAAACTAAAAGTGAGGACTATAGACAAAACAGAAGGGAACTCTTTGTGCTACCACAGTATTTATGAAGTCTCCATGTGTCCTATAATTGTAAAGCCAAATCTCCAACCAACAGTGTGTACAGAGGAAGTACTCATGTCAGGAATACACTAAGACCCATACTAGGATATGCAGGAGAAAAGGGCTCATACCAGCAGGAATAAAGCCAGTAACTAAGCTGAGCAAACCCGATGCACAATCTGTATGCAGGGACATGTCAGCAGTCACCCCAAAATGTTCAGGCTGTATGCACACAGTACTTACTACATTTCATGCTAAAAAGAGACCTGAAAGATGAGCTGGGTCTGGCACCCTGAGACAGTTCTGTAAATCATTAACAGTACCACAGGCTGTAAAGGAGATGGTGTTCCCTACTCTACCACAAGAGAGGAATGGTATCTATATGTAGGCACATGGTGGGGGTATGCCCAAATGACCCTAACCAGCCCAGGGCATCTCGTGAACACACTTTCAGCCTACACTGGTCTGTGCAGCCACTAGACCATTTGGGGACAAGTTCAGCTCAGCAGAGACAGTTCAGCAACATGATGGTGATCCCAGCCCAAACTTTGCTCAGCTCTTCAAAATGTGCTGATGCATTCCACACAGGCACCCAGACACAGAAAATATCCGCTGCCAAACAGGGAGGCTGAGAAGGGCCTATGTACCATAGCCAGCCAACAGCTTTGGGCGCCTGACAAAGGAGTTCAGTGACAGCAGTAATTCACAGAGCATATACTACCATTGATTTACTTTAAAGTAGTGCCCAGAGACTTCAGTCAGGATGGGACCTGTAAAGGCATGTACTAGCCCTTTAAGGGACAGCCTGAAACCTACAGTTGGGAAACCCTTGGGTGCAATCAAGGAGGCCCTGACCTACCCAAGGACTGGGCTATATAAACAGGAAGAGGAAGGCAGGGTTGGCTGGTCTTGCAATGTGTGTGGTGGTTATTTTCTGTCAGGCTCTGGGAAACCATTCTAACTCAAGGCTTTGTTCTGGGCTTTAAGTTTGGAAGCTGAACCAGGGTTCTGAGGTGAGGACCTTATGAACTGTATATCTCTAAGGGCTTCACCCAATGCCCATTGATACTGATGGAAAGATTCCTAAGATGACAAGCAGAAAAGGCAGCAAATAGAGAAGTGGGCGAACTACACTCACATAGAGGAAGGAAGTGATGTCTACTGGATAGAGTACTGGCATGGAAGGCAGGAGACCTGGAGTCTATTTCCAGCCCTGCCACTGGTGTGCTGTTTGACTTACACAAGTCACTCCACCTCCCTCCCTCCCTCTCAGTTTCCCCATCTGTAAAATGGGGACAATGATACTCACCACCTATGTAAAGCCCACTGCCTCCTATGTAATATCACTAACAAAACACCTAATGCTTATGTTACTGTTTACATTTTTACAAAGCACTGTACAAACAATATTTGGTAATTCTTAGTGTCCATACCCATTATTCAAAGGCTTGTTTTGTATACGTGTACAGTAGTTTCTCTACAGAATCCTAGTAAGTGTTCCCTAGACCCATGCACAGAGAAGAACCTCCCCGCATGGATCTCCCCTCTTCCACACAGATGGAAGACTCAGCTGTCTAGATGACACTGTCTCCCTTCCTCTCTCCCTGCATCTCTATGTAGTCTGGGTCTGTGCTGAGGGAGCAGGTGGGGACTGGATGGGCTCTGGGCAGGGCAGCTGGGATGGTGATGGGGCTGGGGGTGAGGAGAGAGGGGGAGAAGCACATCATCTTCCCTCTGGACCTGATGAAATTAGTCAGACTATATAATGTAGCTTAGGGCTTTTCTGCATTGACTCTGTTGGGAGTCCCAGAGGCAGCCACCGCTGGGAGGAATCTTTGGTAATGAGGCCTCAATAGAGCAGAGCGGTCTTCCAGGGGCCAGAGCAGGTGTCTCTATGCAAGGCTTCCACACAGAATACCCTGGGCCTCCCCCGACCGTCAAGGATCTGCTGAAGAACCATCAAGTCTGGGGTGGGACCTGCAGAAAAGGCCACAGGGAGCAAATGCTGCCTTTCCAATGACATGATGCTGGCGAGCTCTGTGAGAGGAATCTCACAGTGATTTCCTCCCTCAGAGCCCTCTCCCACAACATTTTTTGTGCCAGTATTTGTACTATAGTTCTCCAAACCAAGAAGGAGCTAAAGGGGGGCGGGGGGGGAATAAATTGTTTAAATAACTGAAGTTCTTATGTGAAGAAAACAAAGTGAGCAAAGTTCACTAACCTTTATTTAATGATCTTTCATCCTGAGACATATAACGATCCAGGGAAGCCATGTATCTGAAACCTTTAAGAACAGAGAGCATTTCCCTCAACTAGCGAATGGGTGCTGCTGCTGCTCACTTGCCTCTCCTTCCCGACAGCTGTTTTTTTAAAGGGAAACAAGCCCACCACTGATTGTTTGGGTGCCAATAAACTAGTCAATTACAAACCAAAGCCTGTACATGTTAGGGATAATATTTTAAAAGCTCTTTTCAAAGAGATTTTGAATTTTAATTTTCCATTGAATCATTCACAGGTGTGACTTTTTTTTTTTTTACTGCAAATCTGAGACCTTGACTGAAATTTTCCTGTGCGGCACAGATTGGGAGTGACTGAATTCCTTTGGTGACCTGTGTGAAATGGGTTAGTGCTCTTAATTCATTTCCAGTTTGACAAGCGTCCACAGCACAAAGGCCCTGATTCAGCAAAGCATGCTCTTAAGGTTAAGCCTGTGCTTTTCTGAATAGGAGCTAAAATTATCACCAGAATAGTCACCCAACTATGTTCAGCTTGGCCGTCTCTGCAGAGATTAAAGATTGCATGAGACAAAGAATAAATTACCCTTTTAGATGTTTCAGAGTAACAGCCGTGTTAGTCTGTATTCACAAAAAGAAAAGGAGTACCTGTGGCACCTTTGAGACTAACCAATTTATTTGAGCATAAGCTTTCGTGAGCTACAGCTCACTTCATCGGATGCATACTGTGGAAACTGCAGAAGACATTATATACACAGGGACCATGAAACAATACCTCCTCCATGGGTGGGAGGAGGTATTGTTTCATGGTCTCTGTGTATATAATGTCTTCTGCAGTTTTCCACAGTATGCATCCGATGAAGTGAGCTGTAGCTCACGAAAGCTTATGCTCAAATAAATTGGTTAGTCTCTAAGGTGCCATAGGTACTCCTTTTCTTTTAGATGTTGTCTTTCTAGAAGAGCCTTTTGGCAGGGTGGTATAAAGGAAGCCTGTACTGCTGCTACAAATGATGTGCCTGCTTTGTATGTAAACAGTGGCCTTCAGGCCTTCAGGCTATCCAGCACCTTTGAGGATTCAAATTTATTTTTATGAAGTGAGAGTTGTAGCAACATTTCTCTGCTTTGGGGATAATAATATTAGAGAGACAAGATGGGTGAGGTGATAGCTTTTATTGGACCAACTTTTGTTGGAGAGAAAGACAAGCTTTTAAGAAGTTGGTCCAATAAAAGATATTACCTTACACACCTTGTCTCTCTAGTGAATATGTCCAGGGAAAGACTCAGTAAGATATTTTCATACGAGCCCATCTCTTATAGAATGAACACTAGGAGCAAATGGGATGAAATTTAAAAAGAGAATATTTAGGCTGAAAACCAGGAAAATATTCCTAACAGTTTGGGCTCTTAGACAGTAGAATAGTCTTCCAAAGGAAGCAGTGGAAACACCAACACTTGACGCATTTGAAATTGGACTAGACAGAGCACTGGAAAATGTTCTGCAGGGAGTAATCACATCCTGGAAGAAGGGTGGGCCTTTGGATATTTGATTTCTATGATTCTGTTAAGTCCTCAAGAGAGAGAAATGTTAGAAAAGAAAATATTAGGAATCACCCTGGGGGACATCGAATCCTGCAGCCCTCACCTCACATTGACTTCAGTAGTAGTTAAAGTCCAACCCAAAGCTCTTAACTGTGTGTAAGTGGAAAGAACATAACAAGCAACAAATACACAGCCTTGAAACAGGACTGCTTCTTATCACAATATATTAATAGAGAAGCAGAGGGGGAAACACTTTCAACTTCTGACTAATAGAGAACATGAGAGCGCTTGTCGAAACAAATGACTGAAAAGAAAAGAAACCTGAGCTCAGGCCGCATCTGCAGTTCCTTTAAATACATACAGCATATTCCTTCCCTCTCCTGTCTCATCTAACCAGTCCACATCTGTCAATGTGTAACCCAGGATTATTTGATAGTAAGCTTTGCTGTTCACTTTTTGGTTCCTTTGTGTTGCAGAGGTGTCACGACAATACATGGTTTTAAAAACTACGAAAGGCAATACCCCCAACAAAACATGGTTTGTCTTCTAGATGAGCGGTGTCTGCTTTAACCCTCAGTACTGTTGCCTTAGTCTGATTCTAATCTCAGTTATTCCAGTGGAGTGAGACTAGTATAACTGAGATCAGCATTAGATCCTTATTGTTCCTTCTCTTACTGTTCTCTCTGGCTTTCTCCTTCTGAATGTGGATGTAATATATAGTCACAAATATTTTTTGGCACTCTCTAATTTTTTTCTCATTTCCAGTCACAAGCAAAACTGCTCTGTTCTGGACAAAACAATTGTGAGTTGAATGGCCTGAGAACCAGTCTCTGATGAGGCAGTTTTCCTGAATATGTACAGACAAAGGAAATGATTTCCTTACCAAAAGAAATCACTTCAAAGCTCTCAGACCAGACCCTGCTCCAGCTCAGGTTTCCTTTCTGTTCAACAGTTTGGACAACAGCTCTCCCAAAGAATCAGACTCCTCATGCCTGGTTTGAATTTAAGCTGACTCTGAGCACAGAGTGGAAGGAACTCACAAACCATCCGCTCCTTTCCTGCCCCTCTCCCTGCCACATACACTCTTTCTCCTCTCCCTGCATTGTCATTTTTTTGAATATTTGCGCAGTTCTCGGGTTTACGTCTCCAATCTGCAGTGCTCTCCTCTGGGCTGTTACCACCTTAGAAGCCATTTCACAGCCATGTGTTGATCTGAGCCCTCTCCTGTCTTAAAATGCGGTCTCAGTCAGTGTCCCCAGTTAGTCATGCTCCTCCTATCACTGTCTTTTGTGAAGGTGAGGCAGAGGACAACAGCCCTCACGAGGATGAAATTGATTGAGAATGATTTTGCATGACAACTGCTAGGGATCCAGTATCTTTCTGTTGGTGTTGCTTACAGAGACAGCCATAGCTGGAACCTACCCAATGCCTATGTAATGGCCCATCTTCAGTAAACGCCAGATTCTTTTTTGTGGGAAAGGTTGGGCACAGCCCATCTATTAATGTGAGACCCTTGTGTCAAACTGTGATCTATTTATGCCTGTCTCCTGAGCATAGTCCCTCTCTTTTATTCTTGGATGCCATCTCTAACTAGAGATAGGCCAGCCTACTCAATGGGGACACAGATGACAATGCACCCTTTCACCCTTGGAGAACTTGGGGTGTGGCTACTCTAATACTAGGGGCTGGATTGTGCCTTGCAGCCATCACCCCATGTCTGGAGAAGTGTGGAGCCCCACTACCCCAGCAAGAGCGCTGTGCGGTATTGTGCCTTCCACAGGAGTAGTGGACTTACTTCACTGCCCTGTATGAAGGAGCATATGTGCCTCCTCCCCTGCTGACTACTTCTGCTGGGAGCAGTGGAGGGAAGGTCAGGCCATGGCTCTGCTTCCTCCCTACCATTCCTTGCTTTTTTCAGGTTACATTGTGTCCCAGGGGACACCAGCAGGGAGCCTTCCCAGCACTCGTTAAGAGCTCAGGAACTGCAACAGCAGCTGTCCCCCGCAGTAGGAATCGTGTGGAGACAGGGGGGCGTCCTACTCCAATCTCCACATGTTCAAGCCCTCTGGCAGCAGGACTGGGGATGGATTTGGGGGCAGCAAAAAGGGAACACAGCCCCCTGAACAGTATGGAGTTCAGCTCTTCAGGGACTCCCTGTTGAGTAGCATGCAGGAGGATGGGGGTAGAACAGTGCTGGGCCAGAGCCAGAGGATCCTTTTGCCCATGTCAGGAGAGTGTTGTGCAGCCCTACTTCCCCTCAGTCCCCCCAGAGACACACAGTGCACTGCCCAGGGGCGGCGACTTACATTCCCTTGTGGTGCCCGGGCTCCAGCAATATTCAGGGCTGGGGGCCCTGCTCCATCAATGTCTGCAGCTGGGTCTCTCCCCCGGCTCTGCCTGGAGCAGCCCCGGGTCTGGAGCGTCCGCCCCCGGCCCCCGCCTGCCCTGCCCCCGGAGCGCCCCTGCCTGAGTGAAAGCGGCGCGGCTCCCCCTGGCCTCCGCGGCCGGCAGCTGCAGCTACGGCACAGCACAAGAGCAACGCCGGCAGCAGCCTCAGCCTGCTGCCGCCGCGCCTCGGGAGCCGGAGGAGGCACACACGTGCTTGGCAGCCCTCCCCGCTTGTCTCCCGGCACCAGACGCCGAGGGAGCTTCCGGCGGGAGACATCTGCAGTAGACCTCCCCTCACCTGACACATGCCTGCTGGGGCTTCGGTGAGTGTTTGACCCTGTGATCCACCCCCAGCCCCCGCCACCACTCCTGCAAACACTGGGCAAGGTGCAGCCCCACCCCAGCGAGGCTATGGTGAGGGGGAGCAGGGAAGCCACATGTGATGGCAGTCCCCTCCCCGAGCCCACACCCCCCTCTGGCCCCCAAACTACCTCCCAGAGCCTGAATCCCCAGCCTAGAGCCTGCACCGCCCCCCTCTTCCCACCCTCCCCCCTTCTGCACCCAAACTCCCTCCCAGAGCCCCCCCCCCTTCTGCACCCAAACTCCTTCCCAGAGCCTGGACCCAAACTCTGTCATAGAATCATAGAATATCAGGGTTGGAAGGGACCTCAGGAGGTCATCTAGTCCAACCCCTGCTCAAAGCAGGACCAATCCCCAATTTTTACCCCAGATCGCTAAATGGCCCCCTCAAGGATTTATCTCACAAACTCCCTCCCAGAGCCTGCACCCCTCCACCCATCCTGCACCCCCACCCTGTGCCCCAGCCTGGAGCCTGCACCCAGTACCCAAACTCCATCCCAGAGCCCAACCTCTCAACCGTTCTACACCCCAATTCCCTGCCCCAACCCAGGGCCTGCACCCCAGACCTCCTCCCCCAACCCAAACTCTCTCATAGAGCTTTAGGCAGGTGGGGGAGGCGGGCTCTAAGCGTTCTGGGCACCACCAAAATTTCTACAAACCTGCCGCCCCTGGCACTGCCTGCTGCTCAGGCTGGGTGCTGGATCCCTAGATATGGTCCATAGTTAGTTGTGTTTGCAAGCATCAATTTATTTTTCACTGCTTGATAATGCTGTACAGCACTGCTGTGGTAGCTGAACACTCAGCACTTCTGTAGTGAGAGGGAGGCCCACACTGATATGTCAATGACATGAAGCAGGGCAGCGTTACAAGACACAATAAAAGAAGACTCCGAGCTTCCTTCTTCCACATTCTCTTGGCTGGCCATCAGTTATTAGGGAATGGATTAAAATAAGGCAGAACTGAGAACAATGAGAGCACCACAGTTACCCTATTATAGCAACTGAATTAACTTTGGTTGCCTAAGTACTTCCCTTAGCTAGATTCTAACCCTTTACCAACCTTGGGTCCAAGGCTTGGTCTACACTGTCAACTTATGTCAGTATAAATATGTCACTCAGGGTGTGCAAAAGCCACACCTGTGAGCAACGGTTATACCAACCTAGCTCCCTGGTGTTGACAGCGCTGTGTCAATAGGAGGGCTTTGCCCTCCTCCATAGCTTGGGGAGGTGGATACCTACGCCAATGGAAGAAGCTCTTCTGTCAGCGTAGGTAGCGTCTTCACTAAGAGCTAGAGTGGCACTGTAAGTGTAGACAGACCCTAACACTGCCCTCATTAATATCTGTCAAACCCCACTGAGCTAGTCATTTGGGAATGCATGGGTCTATAATTCAAGGTGGATTTAATGCCACAGAGACTGCTTGCAAACACTTGAGTGAAAGGTCCTGTTTGTTCAACCCCACTAACTCCTGGTGGTGGTGCCCTGGTGGAACCCTGGTAGTACAATCTCCCTGGCATTTCTTGGAGAGAGACAAAGGTTTCCCTAGGTATTGCAGTTTCATTCCAAACACTCTCCAGCTACTGGTGTCTAATAGATATTTCTGTAGAACATGGAGAATATTCTTGGAATGATGCTCTGATAGGCTGCACTGATACAATATCGTGTCTCAGCTCTGCTCTGTGCACTAGATACCCCTTGATAACTAGGTGGAATTCAAGGTACTGGTAACTATATGCAAAAGGCCAGGATCTTTAGGAACAGCCTCACTATCTCCAATCTGCCATACAATCTAGTCTCATCTGGAAAGTTGAAACCCTACATCGGGTGAGGCTCGCAGGGGGCATTCAGGTTCACACCTTTAGAAATATGCTTGAATGTGAACTAAGCCACATTTAGAAGGAGCTGCAAGATGCACCTCTTTGCTCAGTCCTTTCAACCTGTTTAAACTGTGAAATCCTAGGTTCCTAGCTGTCTGGTCCGATTAAAAGCTTCAGGCAACAGGGATGCACGACAGTTTGTTCCTGTTAGCAATGCATGATAATGACTCAGCAGAACCCCAGTAAGGTAAACCCAGAATCTGTGGTGTTGGGCCCCCCACTAAATGCCTGTAATAAATAAAAGAAATAAGAAGTAATAATAAAATATAGCCTGTGTTACATTTCTCAGCCAATAACATAACAGCAATAGAATTAAACAAAGACATTTGGGTCCTAACCCCGCAGTCGCCTCAGGAGCTGAGGACAGTGGGGCGGAGTGGGCAAAATGACCCACGAGGAGCTATTATGCCAGCCAGAAAGCACTAGAGCACAATAGTTTTCTGATCATACCCCTCCACCAGCGGCTGTGAAGGGGAGATGGCGTACAGCTTGATATGCCAGTATCCCACTCAGGGATTTCCTCACACTATGTAAATCCCCAGATGACCAGTTACTATCCAGCCCCTTTCTGACCACTTTCTCTTTTTGGCCCTTAAATGGGATCTCATTTGAGACCCACTTGCTTAATAAAGAAGATTCACCTGCAAAGAGGAGGGCTATGAGATCTCGTTAATCACAGTTAGTTTGTTCAAAATAGCACACTACCATCCCACTCTGGTCTCAGTCTCTTTTCATAGGAGTTGCCCAGAAGACACAGGCCTTCTGTTGTAGGCTGATCCTCTCTCCTTTTCTTCCAGTCCTCCTCTTGCCTTTCACTCTCCCTTTTAACACCTCAGTACACCTTATCTGGTAGACCTGGGCAAAGATCTGTCACATCCATGTAGTTGTGGAATGCTGTCCTGGGCATATCTCTTCACTGGTGTTTGGATCAGATGATGATCTTTGTCCTTCTGGGATGTGCGATACTTAAGAATTACTTGTTTTTCCAGTCATAAATTGAATAAAATTAAGGCCCATCTGTTTATAATCTGGACAGGAGAATCCTGTCCCATTGGGCAGAGGAATTAGTGAAACCCACTAAATGTACCTGAGTAGGTTCTCATGTGAGCCATACTGATGCCTAACCCAGCTCTATGGTCACACCGAGCCTGATCGAATTCCCACAGAAGTCAGCGGAGGTTTTACCACTGTCTTCAGTGGCAGCTGGATCAGGTTCCAAAAGAGAAGTGAGACTTTAAGTTCTTGTTAAAATTAAAGAAAAATGGCAACAGTTGTCACATCATGTCCTATCGCCACACCCCACTACCTAATAATAACTAAATAATAGTTACCTGACGGCAGAATACATGACAACATTTTATCCAGATTTCCCACTTTAAATACATTGCTTGCAGTTGTACCAATTTTATCCTCTGTACTGCAGATGTGCAAAAAGTATAACCCCTCCCTAAAGCCAGAAGACACTATTGCAACCTATAGCAGAGACACTATATAGGGAACAGTGTGTGTTGCCTTCCTGCTTATTGCTTCCTGCTTCCTGAACTCGGTGTTCTAGTTTCTATTCTTGTGTATCGGTACCTAGCATTGGGTGTGTGCAGTTACTCAGGGCCTGCTGCTACATCCCTGCCATTAGGACTGTTGTTATGTTTTGTTCAGACTATTGCTGGCCGAACTGGTTCATGGTTATTTACATGTTTTGATTGGCCACCTACCTGTGTGTGCTTTGCTTTGACGTCCTTGGTTTTTGGGGATTGCTGTCCTGGGGTGCATCATGAGTAACATTACGCAACCTATGTTGCAATGCTGTATTTGGAATTTTCAGTACTATGTGCAGTTGCGGCAACTCTCTGATGCTGCTGGGTTATCCTGGCTGCAGAACTGCTTGGGCTGCGATGGCAGTGATATTTATGATGGACTCTCGGAGCCCAAGTCCTCTTTTGATACAGCTGAGCAGCACCTCAGCGAGTATTTGGGGACTGGCGATTCTGTTCTGCTGAAGAGGCAAACATTTTTTCAAGCTCACCAGCAGCCCAGCAAAACCATATGTGAGTTTGTATGTCATGTGTGGGGCTTGGCCCAGGACTGTGAAGTTGGAGACGTTATGGTGAGCATGCTCGTAGAAATCAGTGACACACTGCTGGAGTGTATGGTGGACTACAATGGGAAATGGATCAGGCCCCTCTCCAGACACATGTAAAATTAGATCAAGGTATTTGTAATGAGATACTGTGCATCAATAGGTAAAGGACCGAACAGACTGAGGTTGTAAAGCCACTGTCCCCTCTACACTGACAGCTGTGTTGAGATGCCCTGTTCCCGAGTGGGATCGCCCAGAAGCATCATGCTAGAGGCACAATGTCTTCCAAAGCACAGAAGGATCGTGGCCATTCAGACACCCTGTAAAGGGTGCAGCATGTACACCCACCCACCCACATCGTGGCAGGTTTGGGAGGGGACATGACTCCCTCCCTCTCATCCTTACCCCACCGACGCACTTTGGGCAGTGCGACTGATGTTAGACTCAGAGAGTCCGTGCGTTCCCCAAACATGAGGATTGGGACTGGGATTGCAACCAGCCTATGCACAGGGGAATAAGGGGATTTAAGGGACAGACCCCTTTCTCCTGAGCATCCGCCAAGGGCTGGGTTCAGTCTAGCACCCTGTGTAGGACTGAGATCTTCCTCTGAAGAGAACAGCATCACAAGCATATGGCTAATGACTCATCCCAAGTGGAAAAAACAGTGTTTGTTATATTTTATGAAAATTTTATACATCTAAGGTACTGTACATCTGTTGCTGTTTAGGCTGACATGTATGTAGCGATTGGCAGAACAAGCTCTCTGTAGGGATGAGTGAACTCCAAACCAAACCACAGAACTTTCAGACACTGAGGCTGCTTCTTGAAGGCAAAAAAAAAAAAAAAAGCTGTGTTGAAATGCTGCCTGGCTGAGCAATATGTGAGGGTGCGACGCTGTGATTCCTTTCTAAGGAGCCAATACAATACAATAGGACTTGTTTGTACAGCATCGTCTTCGCTCAAAGTACCACCAAACACTTTAGCGTGAGAGATATGCTAGAGAGAGGAGAGGTGCAGAGTTGGGCACAGCAGCTAGCTGTGAGCTAACCTCAAAAGGGGCAGATATACAGTTCAGAAACTCGTCACAAAGTCCAGGTACTCAGCTGAAGCTTATGGTATATGGGCACACTGAACAATTTCAAATCTTCTCTCCTGCACCCAAAAGACATAGCTGTCTGCCCTGCCCCCTCCAATGGCAACTCTTCTCCAGGGCAAGGCTGGAGGTTTTACTAACGTCACTCTGGAAGCAGCAGCTGGGTGGCAAGAAGGCAGGTAATGTCACAGCTTGGCCTGCTTGCAGCTGCTGTCTTCATTCTTGGAGCATTTTGAGGTTTCCCCTGTACTTTTGGCCCAGCCTGCACTTAATGGTTGGGAAATGCTGATTCACACGATACAGCTATGAGAACTTCAGTGGCCTCCAGTACAATGTGGGGTGTAAGTGCTGGGAAAAACTTAGAGTGCTGCTAAATTGAAAAAATTGCTGCAACAGGATCCAGCTACGTAGCGTATGGCAGCTCTCCCCCCGACATCTGAAGAACAGAAGAGATTCATGCCCACTTCCTCATAAAGAATACATGCCAATGGGGTGACATTGACCGCCCTTTTCTAAATATGGAGAAGGTTTGGTTTGGTGGGATGGGAGGGATGTGTGAAGATTTGGGAAGGCCCTTATGGGTTAGTCATCCACACGCAGGCTGGCTAACCTAGTGAGGAGGGCTTTAAACTAGGTTCACCGGGGGAAGGAGACCAAAGTCCTGCAGTAAGTGGGGAAGTGGGATACCGGGAGGAAGCACGAGCAGGAGAGCGCAAGAGGGGAGGGCTCCTGCCTCATACTGAGAAAGTTGTACGATCAGTGTGTTCTCTTAAGTGCCTATACACAAATGCAAGAAGCCTGGGAAACAAGCAGGGAGAACAGGAAGTCCTGGCACAGTCAAGAAATTATGATGTGATTGGAATAACAGAGACTTGGTGGGATAACTCACATGACTGGAGTACTGTCATGGATGGATATAAACTATTCAGAAAGGACAGGCAGGGCAGAAAAGGTGGGGTAGTTGCATTGCATGTAAGAGAGCAGTATGACTGCTCAGAGCTCCGGTATGAAACTGCAGAAAAACCTGAGAATCTCTGGATTAAGTTTAGAAGTGTGAGCAACAAGGGTGATGTCATGGTGGGAGTCTGCTATAGACCACCAGACCAGGGGTATGAGGTGAACGGGGCTTTCTTCTGGCAACTAATGGAAGTTACTAGATCGCAGGCCCTGGTTCTCATGGAAGACTTCAGTCACCCTGAAATCTGCTGGGAGGGCAATACAAGGGTGCACAGACAATCCAAGAAGTTTTTGGAAAGTGTAGGGGACAATTTCCTGGTGCAAGTGCTGGAGGAACCAACTAGGGGCAGAGCTCTTCTTGACCTGCTGCTCACAAACCAGGAAGAATTAGTAGGGGAAGCAAAAGTGGACAGGAACCTGGGAGGCAGTGACCATGAGATGGTCGAGTTCAGGATCCTGACACAAGGAAGAAAGGAGAGCAGCAGAATACGGACCGTGGACTTCAGAAAAACAGACTTTGACTCCCTCAGGGAACTGATGGGCAGTATCCCCTGGGAGAATAACATGAGGGGGAAAGGAGTCCAGGAGAGCTGGCTGTATTTTAAAGAATCCTTATTGAGGTTACAGGAACAAAGCATCCTGATGTGTAGAAAGAAGAGTAAATATAGCAGGCGACCAGTTTGGCTTAACAGTGAAATCCTTGCTTATCTTAAACACAAAAAAGATGCTTACAAGAAGTGGAAGATTGGACAAATGACCAGGAAGGAGTATAAAAATATTGCTCAGGCATGCAGGAGTGCAATCAGGAAAGCCAAATCACACCTGGAGTTGCAGCTAGCAAGAGATGTTAAGAGTAACAAGAAGGGTTTCTTCAGGTATGTTAGCAACAAGAAGAAAGACAAGGAAAGTGTGGGCCCCGTACTGAATGAGGGAGGCAACCTAGTGACAGAGGATATGGAAAGAGCTAATGTACTCAATGCTTTTTTTGCCTCTGTCTTCACGAACAAGGTCAGCTCCCAGACTGCTGCACTGGGCAGCACAGCATGGGGAGGAGGTGACCAGCCCTCTGTGGAGAAAGAAGGGGTTTGGGACTATTTAGAAAAGCTGTACGAGCACAAGTCCATGGGGCCGGATGCGCTGCATCCAAGAGTGCTAAAGCAGTTGGTGAATGTGATTGCAGAGCTATTGGCCATTATCTTTGAAAACTGATGGCGACTGGGGGAGGTCCTGGACAACTGGGAAAAGGCTAATGTAGTGCCCATCTTTAAAAATGGGAAGGAGGAGGATCTGGGGAACTACAGGCCAGTCAGCCTCACATCAATCCCTGGAAAAATCATGGAGCAGGTCCTCAAGGAATCAATTCTGAAGCACTTAGAGGAGAGGAAAATGATCAGGAACAGTCAGCATGGATTCACCAAGGGCAAGACTAATCTAATTGCCTTCTATGACGAGATAACTGGCTCTGTGGATGGGGGAAAGCAGTGGACGTGTTATTCCTTGACTTTAGCAAAGCTTTTGGTACGATCTCCCACAGTATTCTTGCCAGCAAGTTAAAGAAGTATGGGCTGGAAGAATGGACTATAAGGTGGATAGAAAGCTGGCTAGATCATCGGGCTCTGCGGGTAGTGATCAATGGCTCCATGTCTAGTTGGCAGCTGGTATCAAGTGGAATGCCCCAAGGGTCGGTCCTGGGGCTGGTTTTGTTCAGTATCTTCATTAATGATCTGGAGGATAGCGTGGACTGCACCCTCAGCAAGTTTGCAGATGACACTAAACTGGGAGGAGTGGTAGATACGCTGGAGGGTAGGGATAGGATACAGAGGGCCCTAGACAAATTAGAGGATTGGGCCAAAAGAAATCTGATGAGGTTCAACAAAGACGGGTGCAGAGTCCTGCACTTAGGATGGAAGAATCCCATGCACTGATACAGACGAGGGACCAAATGGCTAGGCAGCAGTTCTGCAGAAAAGGACCTAGAGGTTACAGTGGATGAGAAGCTGGATATGAGTCAACAGTGTGCTTTTGTTGCCAAGAAGGCCAATGGCATTTTGGGCTGTATAAGTAGGGGCATTGCCAGCAGATTGAGGGACGTGATCATTCCCCTCTATTCGACATTGGTGAGGCCTCATCTGGAGTACTGTGTCCAGTTTTTTCCACATCCTACAAGGAGGATGTGGAAAAATTGGAAAGCATCCAGCGGAGGGCAACAAAAATGATTAGGGGACTGGAACTCATGAGGAGAGGCTGAGGGAACTGGGATTGTTTAGTCTGCAGAAGAGAAGAATGAGGGGGGATTTGATAGCTGCTTTCAACTACCTGAAAGCCAAAGAGGATGGATCTAGACTGTTCTCAGTGGTAGCAGATGACAGAACAAGGAGTAATGGTCTCAAGTTGCAGTGGGGGAGGTTTTGGTTGGATATTAGGAAGACTTTTTCACTAGGAGGGTGGTGAAACACTGGAATGTGTTACCTAGGGAGGTGGTGGAATCTCCTCCTTTTGAGGTTTTTAAGGTCAGGCTTGACAAAGCCCTGGCTGGGATGATTTAGTTGGGGATTGGTCCTGCTTTGAGCAGGGGGTTGGACTAGATGACGTCCTGAGGTCCCGTCCAACCCTGATATTCTATGATTCTATAATTCTATGAACAGTGACTCTCATATAGACAGAATGAGGGGGAAATTGTACAAAGAGTGTAGAGTAAATGTAAAGGAAGTTGAAGGCCAAATATGGTCAAACCAAGTATATTTGCAGCTGAATTATTCTGAGGCTGGAACGTCAGGCTGTAGTAATGAGAAAAGGAATGAAGAGTTGGGCTTAGAGCCAGTCTGAGGCCTAGGTGCAAAAGACGGCTTTCACGGGGTGTTTGAAGCTTGGAAGGAGGGAAGGAACTGGAGGGAGAGAGTCAAAGTGAAAAAGACACTGGAGAGTCACTGTTTGGGGGAGATAGAGTGAGTGATAAAACTGGGGGAGCAGAGGAGACTGGGCCAGCTATGAGAACAGAGAATATGTGTACAGTTAATCGAGGCTGAGCTTTGAAACCATTGGGCTCATTTCTCCACCCTCAGGTTCTCAGTAACTCCTACTGAAGTCAGTCAGGCCAGTTCTGAATTGGACTGAGTGATGCCTATGAGGCTAGTGAAGGTGATGGAAGATGGTGTGGCTGTGGGTGTGTTTGGCTGTTCTAGCAGGTGTTATAGAAACCAGTGTTGTCGTCTTAAACAAAGAAGATTTTATATTTAGACGGAGATCCTCTGGAGCATCCAGAAGTTCGAAGCTAGTTTAATTTAATCCTTCCTGTTAGTCTATAGTTATAAATAGTTTAAAGTAGTAAAGTTTGGGTTCAGCTATACAGTGTCTCATCCCGGCTTTCTGTACACAGAACAAGCAGATATTTTGGCTCTCTCTTCAACTGATGGACACCATCACCTTGTTACACTCCATTCCTAACAAATTGCTTCTGGAAATGATGTTGAATGTCTAACAATGTGGATTCACTGACACTGTGATTTCCTTCCTGGCAGTGCCCAGTGAATGACATCAAAATATTGACAGCTTCCAACAGTACATCATGCTGTATGTATCTGGTGAAGCAGTAGCCAGGTATTTGGGGGATATCCCTAGGCAACTTCTGGTGCTATTTATTTTAATCCTGTTTTATCTCTACTGATGTGTTCAAAAGGTCCAATCCTGGGAGGTGCTGAGCATCTTCAATGCTCATTGACTTCAACATGAAACACTGGCATCATCTAAGAGTGTACAGTATGTTAATATTACTTCTTTCATCTTCTTTAACCGCATTTGTATTATATTTTGTAGTTTTTTATCTTTTTTTCTAAAACAAACACGTCACCATTTTTCTTAATAGTAGATATTAATAGCACCAACATATCACTCATGGAGAATCCAACAATGTTAAACTAGTTTCTACAAAGCAAGAGAGTTGTGTCAAGCTTCAGGCTAACATTTCAAAGTTGAATGAACTTGGTAGTCTTCACGCAGTAAATAGCAGACACATAAGAGCATTATGCAGTTCAGCCAGAAAGTTCAAAGGCTAGAATGATCTTTTGTTGCTGTGGATAACAAGTGGATAATATCATAGGATATTACAGTACCAACATTATAGTGTAAAACCATAGTTGTGCTTAAACACATTGTGGATATACTGCCCCGTTAAAGCCTATCTGGTGTCTCCCATAAAAGCCCATCAATTACTCTTCATCTGAATCAGCCTGTTTCCCAAATGTCAGCGTTTGGCAGGATACCCATCCCCAAAGCTTAATAGGTTTGAATGCCTTTAAAAATATAGCAAATTATCTTTCTTCATAGGTTTAGCAGCAGGCACATTTTACTGACTCCTTTTAAGTAATAATTTGTGCTTCAGAATCTAAGAAGCACTTAAAAATCAAGTTACTCATTATTAACCCCTTACATAACACCATGCTCACCTATTCACTCCTAAGAGGCCCTATAAAAAGTAGAAACGAAATATGAAAAGAATAAATTCAACAGAGCACTAAAATCAGTATCAGCAGTGCAGCTTCTTTGCTTTTTGTAACTAAGCATGCTAGGTAATTGCTATTATGTACTACATTATTACTAAAACAAAGCTATTTTTAATATAGTTTGATGTAAGTGCTCTTTATCTGAAACTATTCCTTCAGGGTATACATTACACTACAGTAGTCCAGGAATCTATTAACACCATCAAAGTAATAGAAAATCTATTTAACATTTGTGTAAATATTGTAGCTCTTTTTTTGGAAGGTTGTGAAATTGCTATTTCTGCATTTCTTCTAGCAAAAATCTGATTTCTGTGCTGCTAAATCTCCATTGTCTGACCAGGCTTGGCTCAGCAATATAAGGAGAGACAACAATTCCTATCTTTCAATAGAAAAGATTGTGTGGGGTGGCTTTTTAGTTTTGACATTAAACAAAACTCTATAGTAGCCTCTTAAGAAAGTGATATTAAAAAGTAAGGCCCTGAATCAGCAAAACAATTAAGCATGTGCTTAAAATTGGGGTGTGTTCAGCTGGCTTGATAAATCAGGATATAAAAGAAGTTACATTCATTCCAAATTCTGAATAGTTAAGAAAAAAGGAAGGGGGGTGTTAATTAGCATAGGAAGGGGAAATATCTTTAAAGGGGAGCAGGTGTAAATATTATTTTAATCAGCTGTGTCCGATAAGAACCTCCATTTATACTAGGTTTCAGAGTAGCAGCCGTATTAGTCTGTATTCGCAAAAAGAAAAGGAGTACTTGTGGCACCTTAGAGACTAACCAATTTATTTGAGCATAAGCTTTTGTGAGCTTCAGCTCACTTCATCGGATGCATTTATACTAGGTGCTTGACATAGATAGATAGATAGATGTCTCATTCAGGCAAACTCACATTCACTTCAGTGAGAGTTTTCCTTGGGTCAGAAGTACTGAGTGCCGAATAGTGTGCTCTTGCAAAACCTAATAATCTAACAGTAGGTTACAGCCTTTCATTCAATTTTCCCAAAGTGTTGATTTCTTCTTATTGCACTGATCAGGCCTGTAAACATGAGAGATTAGTGGCATTTGCTAGAATAGCATGAACACAGAAGCAGCAGTCTTGCACCATGTCCAAATGAGGGTTACGGTGTTTAGATGCATGCATGCATGCAATGAAGTGAGCTGTAGCTCATGAAAGCTCATGCTCAGATAAATGTGGTAGTCTCTAAGGTGCCACAAGTACTCCTTTTCTTTTTGCAAATACAGACTAACACCGCTGCTACTCTGAAACCAGTGTTTAGATGAATGCTTATCCTTTCCTGCTCTCCTCTTGTTCATCAGCCTGGTCCCTTCTCTTTTGCCCGACCACCTTTATTTCGTCCTCACCCTACTCACTGACTTAAAGGTGTCCTGCTTTATTTCTCTGAACCCTCCCTCCTGTCTCTTTGATAATATAACTCCTTCTTTCAGCCCCTTTCTTTCTCTTATTCGTAGGCTCTGTGTCCTTTCTGCCCTTATTACAAACATTTCTTTTTGCTCCTCTTTCTTCTCCAGGAACAGCACATTTCCCTCCTTCCCTTTTCCTCAAAACTCCATTAGCACGCCGTTCATGCCCTCTGCCTCGACATCCTTTGCACTAACACTCTGGTGTACCCATTGCAATCTGACTTCTGATGCCTCCGTTCAATTTAACTCCCATTATCTTCAATAACTTTCATCTTACTAAAACTAAATGCCTATTTTCTAGTCTCATCTTCATTGATTTGTCTCCTGCTTTTGGTCTTGTTGATCATTCTTCCTTCATCAACTTGCTCTCCTCCTTGGGCTTTTGCACAGCTCTTGCTCTCTCAGCATTCTTCACTGATTCCTCATCCACGTTACATTGCCTGTGTAATGGCCAATTACCACATCGGCCACTTGGCTTATATCTTGTGCCCTTTTGTCTATGGACCTGCCTGGTTGACTTTTAGATACTATGCCTCCCTTGATGGTTGGAAGCTACAAAGTTCATTACACGTGCTACCAAAAATATAATCATCATCATCTCAGAATGGCTACGAGTGAAGTCTTTATCTTTCCT
Source organism: Caretta caretta (assembly GCF_965140235.1). Lineage (NCBI taxonomy): Eukaryota > Metazoa > Chordata > Testudines > Cheloniidae > Caretta > Caretta caretta. Next base: position 81,145,526 of record NC_134207.1, on the reverse strand, counting down.
CCCCTTAACTTTACCCCACAGCATCCCTTTCTTCTTGATTTCATTTGTAACTTTCACCATCCTCCTGGTCTCTCAGATGCAGAACTTTGGGAGTCATGCAGAGGAAGTCCTGTGGAGCAATCCTATCCTTAAAATTGGTGGCAAAACCTTGATATGGAAGGACTGGGATGGATAGAGAAATTACCACTGTATTGCAGCTAATTGACAATGACACATTTAAACCATTTGTAGATCTTCATCAACAATTGGACTTGCCCTGCTCTGGAGCATGGAAATATCTTCAGTTAAAGCATTTACTTAACCGGACACAGACGGGGTAAGGGGGTCAAGGCTGGGGCTGCAGCTGGTCATGGGGATGGGGCCAGGAACAGAGCCGCAGCTGGGGGCCAAGGCTGGGGCTGGGCCGGGAGTGGAGCCGCGGCTGGGGGCTGAGGCTGGGGCCAGGGCTGGGAGCAGAGATCCCCAAACATTCCTCCACACCTCCCCTAGGGGGGGCATGCCCCACAGTTTGGGGACCTCTGACATAGGCTAATGGGCCTCATAAATGCTGACTGCTGTTGGAAATGTAACTCCCTTGGGGCTACATTAGCTCATATGTTTTGGGAGTGCCCTTTGGATCAAGAATTTCTGGTTTGAGGTAGGTCAAAGTACCAGTATGATATTGGATGCTAAGTTGGAGTAGTCCTTCATAAGTTTTATTCTTGGATCTATTCTAGCACTTTAGATTACCTGGTAATGAGACACATGGTTCCAACATGCAGCGTTAGTTGCTAAAAAATTAATCCTGGACAAATGGAAAGTCGATGCACACCAAATATTGATGCCTGGCTCAGTGATATGGCTGCCCGTGCAGCTAACGAACAACTGGCATTTTACAGAAAGGGAATGTCTGAAATATTCACAGCAATTTGGGCTGACATTTTAGAGGTCTTTGATTAGCGTAGACCCTGAAGCTAGATATGTGGCTTCCACTCCCTTTCCTTTATCCTAATCCTCTTTATTTACTTTGTATATTGTGATGAATCTGGTATTTTGGTAGATTTGTTGCATTTGGAAAAAATAACAATTTATAAATAGAAATACTAAAGAAACTAGGAGTCATTTTTGACTGCTCCCTTTCTTTTCTTCCCCACATCTAAGTAGTAGCCAAATCCCATTGCTTCTTTCTCTACATTTCCAAAATTATGTCCTTTTCTCTTCTCAATCCTTACCTTCAAAAACTTGTTCCACATTTTGGTCATTTTTGGCCAAGCCTACTGTAACGACTGTTGTGGTCAAAGGCAGCCATATTGGGTTCCTCTTTTATAATATGGCATTTGGATTACACAACAAGGGAAGCAATATTGTCACCACTAGAGCACACACTTGTACAACATAAAACACCAATTTATGCTCTGTATCTCTGTGCTCCATTTTCCCTGTAATGCCATTAATTACTGTTTCTGGAAGGTATTCTAATTAATCAACCACTGTGGGTGTTAAAAACAGCTGGAGGAGCTGCTTCAGGTGTACAGTACCTGGTTTGTCATGTTACTTTTCACATCAACTGTCTTTATGTATGTACGTGGCATGGCATCCATATCAGTGTATTTCATTGTCGATGATGATATTTTGGCGGTATGTCCCTCAGAGTCTAGTGTAACCTTCAAGACTTTTTAAAGTTCCTTTGGAACTCATATTGTTTAGACAGTTGCACAATGTAGGCTCTCTGAGTAATTATCTTTGACCATAACTTTAGCAAGTTTCAATTTGTCTCCTGGGATTCTCACCCGGTCACCAGCTCTTAAACAGAGCAGCAGCTTTGCTATCTCGTTGTAAAACCTTCACTGCATCTGTTTACGAGCTGTTAGCTCTTCTGTATGGTCACTTTTGTTTGGTTAAGTGAAGTAGCTGAAATTGGCATTCCACTTTCCAGACATTTATCCATTAGTAATTGGGTGAGTGATTCCAGACTGGCATCTCAGGATGCATTTCTGTGTGCAATTACAGCTAAATACGGATTCTGTTGTCTTCCTTTGTTTTCTTGAGTCTGTTTTTGACAGTTTGAATAGTTCATTCTGCTAGCCCATTTGGCCTGGGGTACTTTGGGCTTGATGTAACACTCTAAAACAAAATCCTTGGGAAAACTACCTATTGTACTAGTATACTTTTGACCATTATCTAATGCCATATCTAATCAGCCTGAATTGGGCTCAGGAATTCCAAATCTTGTACAGACAGATTTCCAGTGGCAAAGCACGTTATCACTCACGGCATCTTCTAGAAGGCAACTCAAACTAGCCTGAATACATGTCAGCAACCATGAAGTCTTTGCATTCAGAGTCAAAGAGGGCCGATGTTTCATTTGGCCAATGTCTTTGTGGGGTTGCTGAGGCTGTAATGGTTCTTGGCTGTTTTAATTGATACATGTGACACATTGCATATATCAAAAGCATATCAACAATCTGTGTTCACACCAGGCCTCTAAAAGATTTCTCTGACTCTTCTGGTGTTTAACTCATTACCAAGATACTTTTCATAAGTGAGGTACAGTCCCCCCCACCTCCATGTTGCATGGAATCGTTGGCTTGTTTAATGATGGGTGGGATTTTCAAAAGGGCTTAAGTGAATTAGGAACACAAGTGCTACTGAAAGTCAAATCTTATTGTCCATAATCATCAACAGTATTTCTTCTGGTAACGTGTTTTGTGTTCTAGGGTCCTCTGCCAATAACAACCTGCCTCGGTTTCTTGACAATTTCATCTTGAGTCTGGATAGTTGCAACATTCCTGAAGCGGCTAGCTCTCAATCATAGATGTGTCCATGTAGAGTCATAGAGCAGGAATTGAATGTAGACCAAGAAGAGTGAATGAAGCACTGGTGGCTGTGCATCATATCCAAGCGATGAGATGCTGCATGAGTGCTGTATATGTTGTAGACTGTTGAGGGCCCCATCCATGAACAGCAAGCCTCAATAGTCCAAATGGGAAGTAATGAAGGCATGTATTAATTAATTAGTTATCCATAATTTCTTTCAGTTAGTCTGATGCTTATTCCAAAGTCTAGGAACCTCACCTCAAGGAAAATTACCCATGGCTACCAACAGCTGTCAACCATGGGTTACAATTGGATTGGATCCCTAAATGGGGCTGAAACTATTTAGGTTTAGTCTGGAAAGTTCCAAACAGTTCCTATTGTCTAGAAAGTATGCTGGACCCTTGGTGGGGTTTATCACTGAAGTGTTCTTTTCCTTGGCTAGACAGAGCATTTAAGTCTATCATCAGAATAAAACAAGCATGAAAGTCTCCCATACGTCTTAACTAACTGTTCACTTTACAGGCTAATTCTGATTATCATCAGCTTTGTTAACCTCTTCATTGCTGATCTTTATATGAGAAACAGCCAGTTTACCTAGTGCATCTGAACACCCAGCCGTGGCCTGTCAAATAAATGGAACTTCAAGATATTCCAGAATTTTGAATGTGAAAAGTGTTAGTATTTCATTGTTTTGAATTTAAAGTATTTGCTACTGTCTTCACAAATTAGGGATCTGATGGGAATTTTGTCATTAGTGTCAGTGGGTGCAGGATTGTAAAATTTGGGGAGGGACTGTGGCCTACATTTTTGAAAGTGAGTACTGATTTTGGATGCCTTGACACTTGGATGTCCAAATGGAAGCATCTTAAAAGGGTCTGTTTCTCAGAAAGTGGGTGCTTAGCATGTCTGAAAATCTTTTAGGATATCTCAGATTAGACTCCCAAAAATGAGACACGCAGAACCATTAGTCACTTTCAAAAATGTAGGTCCGTACCTTCTTATATAGCTGTATGAAGACTTTTGCACTCAACAAATAGAAAATAAAATAAATAACAATAACGTTGCTAATAGGAATAAAAGTGATGTCTGTAATGTTACCAGCCCAAAAGGAAGGGACTCATAGAGCAAAGCTTGGGCTGTTTTGTGAGATTTTTATTAAATCTGTTTTCGCCCCAACGAAGGTACTTCATTTTAATAGATTAATAATTATTTGTGAATGACTTTTCTCATGTTCTAACAATAGGTGATTTTAAAATGGAACAGTGGAAGGAATAGAAAATAAATACAAAACTCTCTGCAGATTTTTTGGAGGAGAACCCCAGGAGATTTCTTTTGTACTTTCTTAACAACCGCCAAGAGCGTTTTTAACAGTTGTTGTTGTAGGTGCTATATTTCATCCTTTCCTGAAGGACTAGTCAGGTCAGAGGCACTGGGGACTGCCATCTGGTGCCAGATCAGCACTGGCTCTTTTCCCCCCATCCTTCTTACCTAGAGTTGTTGCTTCCGGCTGGAAGAAAGCTAGAAGTGTTTGCTTTCGCTCTTGCTGTTCTCATAGGGGTGACCGTGGAGATTAACAACATGAATACAACAGCACAGCAACACTGCTGTGCCAGTGAGAGCTTCAACTGGCTCCTTTAGGCATATCCAGAGAGAACATCAGAAAAGTGAAAGCCAGATGCCAGCAGAGTACTGCAAGGGTGCATTCAGCGTGCTGCCAAATATGAGGACTGGTGAGAAAAGGGTGTTGTACGTCAGGAAAGCAGGCAGTACGGTTAATTTGCAGCTCTTATCAAAGGTGTAGGAGGCAAATCATCATATTTGCGTACATACATTTTCATGTCCAACTTAGGCACATAAATACTACAATGTACAACTCAAAGAATATGTTTGTGCCAACCCCAACTGGTCTGTGCTCATTTGCATGCTTAAACTAGGCCAAGTAAATTTTAGAATGAGCAGCTCTGAAGACCCAGGTTTGATGGGAATGACTGTCAACTGCCTTGCCTCCATGTAGTCATTTACATTGGTGAGTGCAGACAGGGCTAAAACACTCTTCATCTCTAACTAGTTTGAGCTTGAGCCTGTAATCAGGGAATCAGGGTGTCTGTACAGATGTATGCTCAGATTTCCTCTATTGCATGTTGTCAAGGTTCCTTCCCCACTCTGAACTCTAGGGTACAGATGTGGGGACCTGCATGAAACCCCCCAAGCGTGTTCTTACCAGCTTAGGTTAAAACTTCCCCACGGTACAAACTATTTTACCTTTTGTCCCTGGACTTTTTTGCTGCCACTACCAAGCGTCTAACAAATATAACAGAGCACACTTGGAAACGTCTTTCCCCTCCAAAATCCCCCCCAAGCCCTACACCCCCTTTCCTGGGGAAGGCTTGATAAAAATCCTCACCAATTTGCATAGGTGAACACAGATCCAAACCCTTGGATCTTAAGAACAAGGAAAAAGCAATCAGATTCTTAAAAGAAGAATTTTAATTTAAAGAAAAAGTAAAAGAATCACCTTGGTAAAATCAGGATGGTAAATACCTTACAGGGTAATCAGATTCAAAACATAGTGAATCCCTCTAGGCAAAACCTTAAGTTACAAAAAGACACAAAACCAGGAATATACATCCCATTCAGCACAACTTATTTTATCAGCCATTTAAACAAAACGGAATCTAACGCATATCTAACTAGATTGCTTACTGACTTTTTACAGGAGTTCTGACCTGCTCTGGTCCCAGCAAAAGCAATACACAAACAGAGAGAACCCTTTGTTTCCCCCCCCTCCAGCTTTGAAAGTATCTTGTCTCCTCATTGGTCATTTTGGTCAGGTGCCAGTGAGGTTGTCTTAGCTTCTTAACCCTTTACAGGTGAAAGGGTTTTTCCTTTGGCCAGGAGGGATTTAAAGGTGTTTACCCTTCCCTTTATATTTATGACACATGTCCATTGTTTTTCTCTTTTGCCCTCTTGCATGTTTAGTTTTGGGAAAGATTCTGCTTATGAGAGAAACACAGAAAAATACAAGAATAGTTTTTCACCTGCTTTTTGAATGTGCATTTGGGGACAGCTTGTGAACCATTTCAGAACACCGGAGCTCAGCTACTCATACAAGTAGTTCCCATTGAATACAATGGGACTCTTTATGCAACTCCTCAGCCAAGTAAGTAAGGCGTTCAGTCTGGCTTTGATTAAAGCCATTTCTTTGTGGATTGAGTTAACTTAATGCAGGAGAAAGGTGCCTGATTGGCAGCTATAGAAGCATGAATTACTTTTATACACTAAAGGAATGTTTTTTTACTTTTATACACTAAAGGAGTTCAACTTATTCAGAACACCTTGTTCTTACTGGTTTGTGGGACTGTGACATCATAGATAATTCAGCCAATTATCATATAGCCAGTTTTATTTCATTTGTGTGCTGTAGTCTTCTCTAAAAGTCTGGACAATATTTTTTCACTTTAACTTAATTATGTTTCACAGATACATCACAGCCATAAAGTACAGTCTTCTGGTTGTCATGGTTCACAATGTATCACTTTTTGTTTGTAGCTGGGACTTTGGTCTAACAGTTAAGTATGAGACTTTGGTCTAACAGTTAAGTATGTACAAACTTCTTACACAAGAGCAAATGATATAGACAGTTGAATGCTAGCAAATACAAAAATCTGTGTGGATATTATATATGTCATCCAGTATGTTATAAACATCAGATAGTTAATGACAATAGCTAGAGAGAGAGAGACAGACAAATCTCTCAAACATATAGAGCGCATTTACAAAGTGTTACACTTTTATAGTTTTTCAAGGTTCATATTACTCCCTTTGGTAGAGGATGTAGACATTGCCATCCATATGCTATAGTGCTAAATGATGCATAGAAAAAGGGACCCTGCATCTTCTATATCTATTTGGCACTTCACACATGGTTACTTTCACTTTCATCTCTGCAATGTTGCTATGTTTTGCACTATATTTTGACGGTTAGTTTTGGATAGATGCCATCCTTCCAAGGCTATGCCTTTGAAATTTCAGAGAGTGAAGGACTGACTTTGGTCAGAAGTAGTTTCTTGTCATGATTTGGCATGTCACTGAGTTGCAAATTTGTTTGATGCCTGATACCAGCTAGTCTCATTATTTGTTTTTAAATAAGGAAGAGCAGAGTTTCTATACATGAACTGCTACATGTGGTTAAAACATCAAATACAGAGTTCTCGTCTTGACATTTCTTCAGTTTCATATATACTTTTGCCTGAGTGCCAAACATTAATTTTGTCATTGTAAGTGGACATCGTAAGGAGGGATTTTTATGACACAGGCCCTCTACCATTGTGGATCTATGGAAGTGGCATTTCAGAATGGGACTTGGGATCAGGGTGGAAGGATGAGCACTGTTTAGCATGTATGTTATTTGCCCATCCCACACTCATTTAGAGATTTCATGCCTCTAGCAGAAATCATCTGCATGGGTTACTCTGTGTGGACTAGAATGCAGACCCAGATCGATGTTTGTCCATCTGTGATAACAAATGAATAAAGTCTGAATTATATTTGTACTATGCTGTATTTGTTTTTGTTTGTTTTTAATTTGTGTATCTATCTAGCTGTCTCTCTCCTATAAATTTGTTACTTCAGGCATGTCTGCTTTCTCTGCTCTCCCAGTATATTCATCCTCAGTTGACAGTTCATCAGTTCCTTGCTTACTGTGTCTGTGCCTTCCTTCAGGTCTGACAAAACTTTCCAGTGCTGATCTGTAAGGCCCCTCAATCGCTCCAGGTTTCAACCCCTATTGAAGATCTACTTTTGCTGTCCTGCCTATAATAAGTCTTGTGGCTCTTAACCTCATTTTGCCCAGGCATAGCTAAGAGGTTCCTTGACCATTTCTTTATGTTACACTATTTTTCATATAATCCCTGTCTGCTTTCTGTCTCTCTGTCTTTAGATTGGAACACGGCAGAGACTATCCTTTTATTGTCTGAAAATCACCCAGCATAGTTAGTACTATGTACAACAGTAAACAAAGAAAGAACTAATTCTTATTGTTTTAATACAAAACATGTCCTTTCAGTGAACAAAAATACATTGCATCATAACAACATGATTTCAACGGCAGCTTCAAAACCAAATTGATTATTGAAGGGCTGGAAATCTAGTGAAGTCATTTTTTCTTTTAAGTAGACCTTAAAGCAAATCATTGGAGGCTGGTGACATCTGAATGGGTTTTGGTGAAAGTGACATGAAAAGATGTGATTGAAGCCAATTTACAGCGGAGGTTAAAAATCATAACATATTTGATTTAAACAGGGCAAGCAATGCCTAACTTGCCTTCCCTGAGAAGGCTCTATTGAAACAAGTATAATTTACAGTAAGGATGAAGTATCATGCTTAGGACACTGGAGATTTGGTCCTAAAACAATTAATCATCAATAGGCATCCAAATACACTAGAGTCTTTAAGACTTGCAATGTTGTGATGTTACAGACATTAAGAAAACTCACTCTAGATTATGCAGGATGATGTTAGGGTGCATAAAAATAATAATTTTCATGATTAATTAGAAATCACCCAGCATTGTTAAAAAGATGCTCATAGGCATCTCACAATGTAGGTTAACAGAGAAAAAACTTTAGCAAGGTACAAAATAATGTGTTTTGCTTGAGGCACTCTTTAAACTGCCTCTGTTCTAGGAAGGGAACACAGATGTGTGAGATTCCTGATTTAGTTCCAAGCCAATACTCTTAATTAACTTCAAATTGTTTAACTATATAATATCCCAACACAGGGGTGTAGTGTGATGATTGGTACACTATGCTGCACTTTGATCATGCTTATATATAATTAACCTCTCATAAGTCACCCATGCACAGTCAATGTGGATCTTATACATCCACTTGCAGGGGTCCAATTATTAGAATAGGGCCTTGCAGATCAATATGTGACCTCAGTTCAGGAAGTTATAGGAGCCTGGGTGTAACGTTAAGCACATGACTAGTCTAATTGACTTTGACGAGCCAACTCATGCTCAAAGTTATGCACGTGCTTAAGTACCTTCTGTACTGAGGGCCCATGGGATTGCTCAAATTGCAATACTGCATTACATATAAAACGGGAGTAATTTTGAAAGCCCTGTGAAAATATAATAAACAATAAGCAAACAAATACCAAAATACAATGACAACACCTAGAATATACACTCTGTTCCAAAGGACCCCAAACTATTTTAAAACTCTGGTTTAAGTTTTAAAAAGTGACTAGTGATTTTTTGGGTGCCCAGCTTGAGACACCTGAGAGGGACCAGATTTTTTCAAAGGGTGGGTGTTCAGATGGCTCCCAAAATCACGACTCAGTATTGAAAGTTTATGCCTGTGTATACAGGAATCAGTAAAAGGGTTGCAAAATAGCAGCTGTTTCACAGTCAATAAATGAGGAGAAAGAGTGAAGAAAAATACTGTATCTAACCTATCTGCAATTACAAGTCTCAAAAGAGGTCATTGTTAAAATAGGATGAAACTGGCAAAACACATTTTGCCCAATTTTTAACCCTCTCAAGCATCATGAGTTTGAAAATTTTATTACTGGATCTTGTGGCAAATACGACCAGAGTTGTTAGCTCATTATTTCTATTGCAGGAGCGCCTAGGAGCCTTAGGAAAGGATCAGGACCTCCTTGCGCTAGGCACCGTATAAACACAGAACAAAAGGATTGTCTCTGCCTCAAGGAGCTGCAGCGGCACAGGAGCCAGCAAACAGAGCTGTAAACAGGGGAGTTTCAGTGGGAGTTTGAAAGGGGAGTTTGTCTTGTGGTGCTTGTTTGGGGCTTGTTTCTGCTGTGGGTGGTGTAGTTTGTGTTTCCCAGATTATCAGGATTTAGGTGGGAAGGCAATGACAGATACAGAGGCAGCAGCGGGAGTGACCCATGTAGTGGAAGACACAATGAAGATGACTGGATGTGGAAGCTGCTGTATGTACATGATCCTGGAGGGGCTACCTGGTAAGAGTTTTGTCTGCATGAAGTGCCGTCTGACACAAGTCTGTGAGGTGGATCTCAAGGTTCTAGCCTGCTTGATGAACCATGTGGGTGTCAATATGATGCCACGATAGAATTCCTGGTTTTTTTCAGTTTGCTTTTTTAAAAAACTGAGGAAATTAAACAGAAAAATATGTTCAAACAACATTATTAAGGTTGCAAAACCAAGCACTCAAAAGTCAGGAAATGCCAAAATTAAGTTTTTTCCACATGATCCCAGCCTCATTCAGTGCATAGAATGGACCTGTTCTGGGGAAGAATCAGGGTTGTATAGTGAAGGAAGCTGTTGTCTGTAGGACCCCTACCTCATTTGTCGTATAAGTTGGAAGGTTTGTACTGAATGAGGCAGGGTATTGCAGGCAGCAAAAGGAGGGTTTCATGGTTAAGGCAGTTGAACGCTGCCCTGCGGAACTGGATTCTACTATGTTGCTGAGTTCCTATGTGATGCTGCACAGTCTCTTAAAGCACAGGTGATCATGAATTGTGTGTTCCTTATTTTCAGGGTGCCTGATTTGAGAGCCTGGGGTCTGATTTGCAAAAGTGCTAATTGCTCAGAGCTGCACCTGAAGTGATTGGAAGCTGTGTTTTGAACATATAAAGTGCTATATAATGCTAAGTATTTTGAAAAGTCAGATCCTAAGCACCTCAAATTGAGTGCCCAGAATTGGTGGATACGTTTGATCTTAATCTCTTTGTGCCTCAGTTCCTTGTTTGTAAAATAGGTATAATATCCCCTTACCTCACAGGGGCTTTGTGAAATTAGTATTTGTGAAGCACTCAGATATTACAGGGATGCGCCATAGAAAAGCCAAGGAGGAAATTAACAATTCTGTCTTCAGAGCAAAGATTTAATAGTGTGCAATAAATATGGCCTAGGGCCACACATTGAACAATGAGATGAAAACATTCTGTGGACTGAATGAGGCAGGGTTCCTGTGGAAAAAATACCATGTGATCATGTAATTTAAGACTGTACCATGAGGGTATGCACAAGAGGGCTGAATTAAGTTTGCACAGGCAACCTTAATTATGGAACTTCCTAACCTTTGAGTGCTTGACTTTGCAACCTTAATAATGTTCTTTGAATGTAATACACACACACACGTTGTTGGACCAGTTTCACATTAGAGAACCCCATCAACCTCAAGAGAGTTAGACTGATATAAAACTGCTGTGAAAAAGTGAAGAATCAAATTCACTGCTCCTATCGCAGTCTTTGGGATGCAGGCAAGAAGTGTCCTTAGTCTCTGATTGCAGGTGTGTTCCATGTCCTGCTCATTAGTGACCTCTTTGATTTACTAAAGAGTGGCACTGATAGTCTCTGATGGCAAGAAAGATCATTTCTGCACTAGGAGAGAGTGTTTCAGAAAAGAAAATGGAAGCACTCTTGTCTGGGAGAGGAGTATGGGGGATTTTCCCAGATAAAATACAGTACCGCAATTGGGAGGACCCAACTAGTCAGAGCTCCCTTTAAACAGCATTTAATTTGAGATAGATAAGAGACACCAAGGCTTGGATATCAGAAAAGGCAATAGTGTGTGTGCTCTCACGTTACTTGAGGGGCTCACCACATAGCAGATATGGATGTCATCTACACACAGGTGACACTATGGACCTATGAATAATATTGCTCAAAAAAGGAACATAAATGCCATGGAAAATGAGTTCTTGGATAAACTTCTAGGGGAACCCAGAAGCAAATTAGGTAACAGGAAACATGAAGATCAAAAATAGTAAATTGTGCATATTGTGTAAAATGAGATTCAAACCAAGCAACTGCTGTTAAAGATAGATCAGCACAAATATTTGTTAGCTGGAATAAAAGCTTCTGGTTAATGGAATCAAAATGCTACAGAAGTATCAAACAGTAACAGTAAGGAAATAAAATCTGGGTCAGAAAAGACAATGAAGCAAATCAAGGTCTTTGGTGCTGTAAACTGAGCAGATCAATTTATATTTGTCAAATAAATCCTTAAGTTCAAGGAGCTTCTGATGTTCAGCCCCATCTCTACATTCCACAGAAGCTAACAAAGGACAATTCAAGAGAGGATGACAATTAGTAAGTAGTATTTTGTTCAGAGCAGTTGAGAAAGTTTTCAAATTGGCTCCATCATGACAGAAGTCAGCCCTGAGAATCTGGAAGTAGAAAATAAATACAGGTAGTATAACATCATTCAGATGTCCAGGCGCTCCTTTGAACAACCCAGGGAGCTAGGAATCGAACGAACACACAGTTGAATGTAACCTCTGGATAATTCTTTAATCTTCTCTTCCATTTGCTCAAAACTTCAAAGAGGGAAACAATGGAAGACCAATGGACTGAAAGAGCGGGGCTAAAAAAAGCACTGGAAGACAGCTGAGGAGGGGTGTTGATGTGTTTTGCAAAATGTGGTAATTAAGAACGTGCTGAAGGATTCTGAAAACATGTTATCATTGGGAGAAGATGGCCTCTTAGGATTTAAAATTCAGATAAGGAGTTCTGAATAGGGCAGCAGCCCACTTGACTTCAGTTGATAGTAACAGTTCAATTCAGACTTCCCCCAAACACCACTAAAATAATAAAGCTCTGTCAAATCTGGAACTGGACGGTCACTCCAGCCTGTGAGGATTTTCTCTACACTACAAATGTGTACTCACCTGAATTTATATATGGGCAGTTGCAGCAATAACAATACACTGGTAAGGGGGATTTTTCAGTCCCACCTGATGCTGCCTGTGTTGTAGGAGAAATAAAATTTTATAAAAACAGAAGCTACTGTACAGTGAGTGGAGAAGGTTTTGAAAGACTATGGAGATCACATGGGGTGGTAGTTAGTACTGAGAGGAGAAAAGAAGTCAAGAAAAGTCCATATAATGATTTGAAAAAAAGCAAAGAGTAAGGATGAAAGATTTACAAATGACACATCAAAAGCTATCATCTAATCAAACAGATTACCTTTCATTCATGTTGGAAAATTAATCCTACTGAGTTAAGCCAAAAGAATAAAGGTGTTTGGAAATAAAATATGTCAAAGGATGAGAGAGAGAATCAACATGAATCTTAAACTCATCAAGAATGAGATATCCTGGTGACCTAGCTGTCACATCAGCTGCAGGTTCACTAATTTAATTAAGAAAATCAAAATGGTCCTTTGTCGATCATTAAACAATTAAAACCTCGCCAGTAAAGTGATGGAGAGGAAAAGATGAGAGAGGAAGAGATGGAGGAGGAGAGTAAGATAAAAATGCGGGAACACCAGCAAAGGCCAGGATATAACAACTAATCCTCACTTCCCAAAGAGAGAGTGAGAAACTCTGAAAGATGAATATCTGGTGGGAATATCAACATATCTACAACATTGTAGTATTTCTTCTAGCTTCCATCTTGTCTGCTGCATTAGTGGTTTTTTTTTATGTGTCCATCTGCCTATTATTTGAGGGTACGTGCATGAGAAGGAGCACAGTAGTGCCTGACCATGTTCTGTAGAGCATGGTTTGATCTTGCCAGTGTAGATGGGGGGCATAGCGTGTTATAATTATGTTACAGAATGGTTTACCCATTCTAACATGGTCCCCTGACATGATACATGTTTTTGTGTGGATATTCATATAATTGGTCCCATAAATGAGGATGGGGTCTGATCGAGATCAGGCTTTCTAGAAGGGAAATCTCAACACCAATGAGGTCACTTGATTATTTCCTCCCATCTAGAACTGAGTTATTAGAAGTGACTAACACAATTACTCTTACAAAAAGGGCCATAGGATCTGTAATGGTACATGGCCAGCTTTATATTTCAGTTGAAAGATAGCATCCTCCAGAAGCACAGAGCCCCCAGCCCATGAGAGGGTATTGGTTCAGTATCTGTCTCAATGGGACCAGTGCTACCTACTGAATCAATAAAACCATTTCTGATAGCGCACCTGATCTCTTATCCAAGTTCTTAATGATTCTGACTCTGCTTAGCTTTTGACATCTGATGAGATCACAGCCCAAGGTCATACTGGATGCATATCGGTATCTTTCAGCACATGACTACAGACTTCCCCATTTTGCTCCACTCCAAACTACACAAGGAATAACTGGTCAGCGGTCAATGAAAACACAAAACCAAACATGAATTCAAAGCCCTTAAAATTTAAAATAAAAAGCATGAAACTCAAACCTCCACCATCTTGAGCTTGTTCAGAAGCCATTGTGTGTTCAACAGAAGATTAGGTCTGTGGATCAAGTGTATTTATTTCACTGGGGAGGACAAAACAAGACCAAATGATCTTTTCTTCATTAGTGACGTGGAACATTACCATTGATCACTAGTATAAAGTGTACTAGAAAGGACAGTTAGTTCTCAGGGAATATAGTCTAGCATATAACTAAGGACTGTAATATTTCCGGTACATATAATTATGTTTACAACAAAACATTGTAGTAGATTTATCCTTAAAAATAAATTAAGAATGGAATATCTCAATTTATGTCATTTTTACTTTATTTAACTGAATTTGTGTGCTTAACATTAACCTTCCCATTCAAATGTCATTAGCTGCTAATTAAGATGTTGAGCTGCAGACTGTATATTTTGCAGTAGAAATGAAGTGCAAGCACTTACTAGGTGTTCATCTAACTCCAGCACACATATTGGTTTAGCATAAGCATGGCACATTTAATTTACTGAACAGTTCTCCACTTATTTTTTCTAACGTATGATGAGCAAAAGTGGAAGTCAAAAATATTGTGAAATACTAGGAATCATCTAAAAAAATTTCTAAAATGAGTTACATATGTCCCTGTGTACTAACATTTGGACAGAATCCATTGTTTCTAGTTTCAATAACCTTATTTAAAAGAAAATAAAACATATCAAAGACATCATTAATAATAAGTGTTCATATATACAGAAAGTACATTGGCCTACATGCCAAGATTAGTAAGCTCTGTGCCTTTAAGGTTTTTCAAGTTACTTCCTTGCTACTTATAATAAGCATTCAAATCAAAGAAATACAGTGATTACTCTATTGGTGAAAAGGGTTCTGCTACATAGGATACATTTTCACAGGACTTTTTAATATAATTTATGAATATTTGCAAGCAACATAATTGTCTTTTCTGCTGACATTTTCAAAGCAACACTGTGATTTGTTGGGTCTCCTGAGAGTCCGAGTACAAAACTGATAATTATATTAAATATACATAGACAATAAAGAGTGTGTTTACATAACTATGCCCATAAATATCTGATTGAACAGTCATTGTTCTCAAACCCCTTTTAAGCGGCTCTCAGAGGAATCCAGTTCTAATGACATGATGGTTTAAAAGATGTTGCTCAGTCTTGTTCCATATTTAATTAACTTTCTTTTTTTAAACTTGTGATGGTGGAGACAATAACAAATAGCTCTGAAAAGAGAGAGAGCTTTGAAACATGAGTGAGATCTTGTCATGCTTTGTGCTTCACACACAGAAGATGATCTGCATGTAAGAGTTGGTAGCCTGGGACTTCCAGCTTCCTCAGGGAGTCCATTACTAGAGCACTCACAGTTCACTAATAAATAATAATAATAATAATATAATGAAAACCCCTCATATACATAAAAATAAAGGAAGCGAAAGTAAGGGGAAAAGCCCTATGTATTGAATGGATTCAGTAAAATGACTAATTTGTTCATGCTACAGAGAAGTGGAGCAAGCATTTAAAAGAGAATGGTACATTTACCACTAAGACATAAAGACCCTTTGAACATTAATTGAGCAATAATGTATGAATGAATACATTAGACTGGAATCAAGGTTACATTTCTGAATTTATGGATAGGATCATTCAAAGGAGTCCTTCTCACTATCACACTTTACAGCAGCACACAATATTCTGTTTTCACACTGAATTATATCTAATTGTCGCCAGTTACGATTCATTTACTGTTAGGTGTCTTGGTTGTCACAATATTAACAGTTGTAAGTCTTTCCCATTGCAGATTGTGTGAATCTATTGTGACATCTCAATAAAGCAGGACTCAATCAAGGTGTGAATTAATTGTTAATCTTGTTATAAATAGAAGGTACCATATGTCAGTATGTAAGAGACGTCTCCCCCTCTCTTTTGTTGAGGACAATGGCAGTGAAACAAAGCAAAAGAACATACGTAGATAGTTCATCACATCAAGATTACAATAATGGTCAATAAAATATGGAGTGGATTCCATCTTGGATTCTGCCATTTAGAAACAGTTAATAAACATTAGCCTGTTTTAGGATTCTCTTCATGCAATTTTTTTTGACAACTGTTGACAGTTCTTTATACAAGGGTGCCCCAAATGAGGAAAAGCTATGAGAATATTGTTCTGTTAGTGTATCAAAGAAGCTATGATAAGCACCATTCTCCCCAGGACTTGCAAGTGTTCATTCCCTTATTATTTAAGTGCCTAAACATGGATTTAAGTGCCTAACTTTAGGCAACCACATATGACATTGTTTTATAAAAGTTCTTATTTCGGAATCATAAAGGTTAGTGACCATTCCCAGATCATCTTCTGTGTAGACAGACACTAGTGCATTTCCTCAGAAATCCTGTGCTCAGAATGTTAACTGGATAAATTATTGCATTTCTGCAATATAAATTCTATATGTATTCTCCCTTCAACCTGGGCAATTCTGGACTAATCATTTCATTAAACTACCACAGTAAAACTCGTGTCTCTTAGAAATGATGGGATTAAAACCAGGGTCTTAGAGGTGAGGGGACAGTTTGTCCATCAATCTAGCAAAACATCCCTGAGAAACAGATTTTCCCCCTTCGCATTCTGGTGACTGGTTTTAGGATTGGCTCATTGTAGCTCTTGCTGACTCAAACGGGTGTATAGCATGCCGTAGCTGAAGTGCGCACACACATCCACACACAGAGCCTTGTGTATTGAGCAAGATGGTATATGTGTCTCTTGCTGTTTTTCTAAATGCTGTGATAAATCCCCACAGAAAACTCAATCCTCATTGGGATGTTTGAATGTCTTCCGTAATCTATTTAAACAGCTTTTTAGGTATCACCAACAAACCTGTTTCTCACAAAAAGGTAAGTGGATTCCAGCACTTGATACTAGCAACCAGCTCTTAGAATCCATCTGGGAATGAATGTGACCATAAGACCTTCCTATTCCCCAGCCCTAAACTGAAGGGACAATCGATGCATAAAGCCATCATCGCATTTGCTGTTGATCTGTTTACTGTTACTTTATTTACATAACTAGAATTTCAACATCTTTGCTTGTTTTGCAAGCTGTCATGATATGAGATGCTAGTAATATGCTGTGTTGTACTTGCTAACATATTTTTGACATATTTTAGCTTTTGATTATAAGATTGCATCTTTCCCAGCTACCATCTGTCTCAACTCAGTGGCACTCTGGCATTTACAAAAACAGTAGGGTGTAATATTTCTTATATATTTGAACTCTACTAGAAACATGCTATTTTCAGTCTTTACCAATATGTCATGCTTTCACACACGAAGGCTGAAATGTCTGATATCTTTTAAGGTATCTGTCAGGAATAAAGAACTTATCATCACATCCAATTTGGCAGAGATGAGCAATATATTAATGAGAATGAAAATGGAAACAGTTTCTGACTTATAAATAGATCTGGCATTTTACGTGCCTTGTGTACTGTTGCCTGAGTTTATCCTTTTGTCAGCACAAATGAGAATTTCATACAAAACCCAGGAATTTCTTTTTTGTACTTGGCAAAATATGCATACAATTCTTGAGGCTGGAGTTTTAAATGGGACACATTTTTCTTCAATATCTGGCAACCAGAGACTTTCGTACTTTGCTTCCACCCCCTTCACTCTCCAACTATAGAGAGTCAAAACGTGACAGTCAGCAAGCTGGAAATCACCCTTTATATCTACTCGGACAGCATGAGGCTGTCAGTTCCAGCCATTTGGACTGTTGTGATGCACAATTCTAAGACTGCAATATTTCAGCAACACTAGTTTCAATAGGATGAATCCAGCAACTCAAGCAACAGGAAATACAGTGCCCACATATCTAACGCATGTCTTTGGCATGAATTCTCAGGTGAGCTGGAGCAGTGTTTGGCACGCTGATGGGCTAATGTGCCATTGCACGGCCTTTCCCCTTCTCCTCTACACTGAGAGCAGCCAGGGACCAATCAGCCCTCAGCCAGGGCTAAGTTACACTGGCTTATACCAGCCCCCTAGTGGACATTGTGCTGGTGGAGATCGCTGTATTGCAGCATGCTCTAGCCATGTCCCCCTACCACTGTCCATGACAGTAGAAAGGGTAAGGGACTTCAGGTTCAGAGAATCAGTGTCAGCGTTGGGATTAGAATTGAGGTCGTTCCTGGTTCTGAATCCTGTACTCAGATCACTAGGCGCTACTTCTCTCTCTCCAGGGTTTGAAGGTTGCAAGCTTGGCTTGCACGGCATGTGAAATATGTAAATAATTGCTCCACACTTGAGGTTATTAGAAATTTTGGATAAACTGTGACCCATTAGGAGCCAAAGCATCAAGCAGATAGGAGTAAAACTATTGACTTGGCTAATTGGAAAAAAAAAATCAGTGAATATTTTCTTCAAGTGCATGTTTCAACTGCAGTGAAGCAGCAGATATGTTTTTAATGGTACTGTAATAAGAAAAAGAAAAGACACAATTGCACTCATACATAATGGTAAACTGAATTTATTTCCTCTTGGAAAACAATTCCAGTAATCTCCAGGTTCAGACCGCAGAGTAAACATTAATAACAGTAACATACAGGTTAGTTCAACTGAGTCAAGAATTTGGCTGTGTGAAATCATTAAGGAAAGTCTTGAACACTCAAAGCTTCAAATGGTATTCAGGAAAAAAAAAGTTTCTTTGACAATCTACATAACAACTATTGCATATATGGTAATGCTATCTGTCATATCGCAAGGCTTACAAATATATATACGGGCCTTATTCAACTGTGGGTTCCTGCTCTGTGAGAAAGTGTCTTTTCATGTTTTTTGCAAGAATCTTCAGCAATAAAAAATAGTCTCAGATTCATCTGTTTGTATACCAAAAGAGAGAGATTCTAGACTTAAGTTTAAATGAAAGGAAGGCCAAACAGCTGTAGTATAACAGAGATTTTTTCTCCCTCTTTCTTGAAAATGACATTTTCTTAAGCCTTTTTCCTCACACATTATTATTTTTATCTTTCTTGAATAGGGCCCAAGTCCACTTGTCTTTATAAGACCATTTTAGTATCAGACAACATAATACATGTGCAACACGTTATATACAGGAAGTCTATCCGGTGCTCAAAAGTTCAAACACATGAACATCCAACAGTTTCGATAATACAAGTTTTATGGTACAATACAATGTTTCTGAATAATATACATTAACAATGAAAGTTTCGTGCAAAGAGTAAAACGTGTTCCCTTTTTGTGCCACAAAGGATTCTCCTGAAGAGATGGGCATTGCACTAACTGCTATGTTGGGTCATTGTATGATTCTGAAACAAAAATAAAAGAAGTGACTTAGTTGTAGTCTAGGCATTGCGACAAGAAAAAGCTGCGTTAACAATGCTACCCGCTGAATATATTATATTGTATACAAGAGAAACATGTTTGCCATCTCTCTTTTAAATGGCCTGGAGAAAGTTTGCTGTTAAAAGATGAGGCTTTTTAGCACTGGTATCATTTCTATAAGTCACATGAATATCAGTTGAATACCTCAAGGTACATTAGAGCAAATTCTGCCCTGTTGAAAGTGAACACAACTTCACTGGCTCCAGTGCCCAGTCACACAGTGATGAATTTAGCCCATTATATATAATGAGACACACATTTCTTTTTCTTATGTGGCCTTAATGCCTACACACTAGAAATACATTAATTTTAGCATCCTTACTAGAAAATTCAACCAGACATTTCCCCCCAATCAGAAGCGCATATTTTAAAGTAGGAGCCGACATGCCCACCAAAGCACTCAATTGGCTGACTGACAAGCAGGTGGGGAAGCCAGAACTATCCCTCTATCCACCAAAGAACAACTCAACCCTTGTTTCCTTAAGTGAATTTATTGCCATATAAAAGGTGACAGCATCAGCTCTGGAAATATGAAGTTCGCTATTTATCCACAGAAAGAGTGCAAAGAGGGCAGCAGCAGTGCAAGTTTCACTACACCAGTCCTAATGCAAAGGGATCACCACTATTGGATGAGATGCTACGTTAGTCTCTGTGCTTCATCCGGCAACTAAGAAAAGGTTCCCAATTCATGCTGATTCTTCTTTTGTGATGTAGACCATATCCACAGAGAACTGGACAAAGTCCACAATCTTATTTCACAGACCACAGAACAGCCATCAGATAGTAATGAATTTTTGTCACTACTGACCCGGGCTCTATTCGGACCAGTGACCTAGAGGTGAAGGGTGTTGTGTCCCGTTATCAGTTCCTAAAGTACACAGTCCCCTCCCCTTGTTTTATCAGTTTTAATCTACATACAGACTCCTCCAGACTACAACACTTTAAAACGAACCCATGCCCAAAAGATGGACATCATTTTCCGTGAAGTGAACATGTATTGAACCACACCCTCAAGAGCCACTCCTGAATACAAACATAAATGCAGCCACAGAAAAATAAAGATGAATATTGTGTGATTCTGTGCTAATCTAACAATACATCATATCGTTTCTACACCCACCCACACACACACACACACGTACGTTCATGGGATATTTGGCAAGAAAAGGATCTCTCTCAGGGTAAGACCGAGGAATTTTTTAAGTAGTGCCTGTCTCAAGATGAAAAGGAAAATGACCCAGTGACACTTGGAAGCACGTTTTCCAGATGTGAATACAAAATGATTAAATGCTGATATAGCAGGGACTCCAGATCCACCAAGGCCAGTGGTTAAAAAGAGATTATTATTCCATTTGATTTTGTATATCATCTTCCACAAAGTCATCTCAAAGTGCTATAAAGCAGTGACAATATGTTGCGGACTAAAATGTTGGTTGGTCACGGGTAATAGATTCTGACTTTAAACCATAAAAGCAAGGGAATTAAGAGTTAACTCTGACCGTCTACCCTTCTGTCATCCTGTTGCATCCATTATTGCAGCGCTTATAACACCACAGACCGATCTGAAACCCTGTAGTACCTAGAAACAATGGGACAAGTTAAACATGGAGTGACAACCTACATTTGGTTTTCTTTGCTTTTGAGTGGTTAGTGTCAGAGCCAAATTGTTACCTCGAAGAGAGATTTTTTGGGGTATTTTTTGTTTTTGATCTAATGGGAGTATGTGTCAGTCATCCCCTGCTTTTTGACTGTCTGAGCTACACGTAATCAGTTTTGGGTCTGGAAGAGCCACGCAGCAGTGTGTGAAACAATTGAAAGGAGCTTTACATGTGTGCTCAGTACTTCGGCTGCAATAACATTTTTTATTAAAAATAAAAAGGCACAAAAGTGAGAGAGACAAAACAAACCATGAAATGGGATCCACTTGCACTGGTGCTCTGTGTTCCAGACTATACTGCCTGGCACATAATGGAGATTCTCAAGAGATAATGAAGACATACATTCAGAAACAAGTGGTGTGAGAAAAATGCTGAATAGGACAGGACACAACAAACACTGTCCCCAATGGAAAGAGCTGGGGCAGCTTCAACCTTCATCAAGCAATTGTACTTATTTTAAAGAGTCAAAACAGCAGGCAATCGGTCAAGTTTTCCAAAGCAATTAATGCTTCCAAAATGTATTCTGAGGCAGCAGTGAATTAGGGAGAAATACACAAACAGCAGAAAGGCTATTTCATAAACTAAAACTGAAAGCACGTCACAGGCATAACATTGACAAGACAAGCAGGTGAAGGATGGGAGGGTAGAGAAAAGAAAAGGAGGCAAATTCTGTAATCCCACAGAGAGCCATATTCCATCCTACAAAAAGCCATCTATTGGAGACCCCATGTTTAAGTGACTGAAAATTGCAAACATTAATCCCAGTTATGAACTGTTGTTGTTTTTTCTGAGGGGGGTTGTGTTTAAAAATTTAGGGCAAAATTCTTCTGTATTATTCACACAGCAGATCTCAATGCTGATATTCCGCTCTCCCTATGTGCACAGAACTCCCACTTTCATAACAGTGTGAGTTCCCGCATGTGGGGAAAACACAATATGGAACTCCCATTGCCAGGAACATGGGAGTCCTGTATACACAGGGAGAGCAGAATATTAGTGCTGGGAACTGCTGTGTGGCTATGCCATCAGAATCTGCCCTTAACAGAAGACACAGAACATTTAAGAGCAGAAGTTTTAAAAATCTCTGCTCCAGAAATTTACTACAGCAAATAACTGTCCTGAATTTGGAGCAATTGGTCGTATTTTTTTTCCTAAATATATGTAATTCAACTAAAGTGCTGAAGACATCATATATTCATTATCACCACAATAAAGACATGTATTTTCCTTTGAGCATGAAGTACAGTCAGTCCCTCTGTGAAGCAAAAATTTCTATTTCATACTTAGCAGTGGAAAGAGAAAAAATATATTTTCCAACACATCCTCACCAATAGAGTTAGGTAACATTTTCAAAGGTCGTCTGATTTCATGATGAAAAACTGGGTGTGCGCACACAAATGAGAGTTTTGCACACACAAAATGGCAGCCCATTTTGCCACAGAATCTATTACTCACAATAAAAAGCAAAGAAACTAGGAAAGATGTTCACAAATCCTTACTTCCCTACCTTGATTTTATTTAGGAAACATTGACAAGAACTTGGCTTCAACATACTTCACAGATAAAATTCTTTCAAAACATATTTACCTGGTTTCTAGCCAACCCAGTGACACAAACCCAGAATCCCAACTCCCAGTGAGCTGCTTTAAACATTAGACTACATTGCTTTCCATGAGTAGATAGCCTTGGGAAATCCCTGTACTTAGTGCTGTAAGGTTAAAATCATACACAGATTTCACTACAATAGTGGTAGAGAAATCTCCGCTGCAAAGAGAATGAGGTTGTTTTGCAGAAACTGTTAAGACAGTAGAAAGTAATATTTTTTCTGTTTTTTGGTATCTCTCTCTCTCTATATATATCTCAGACAGAAAACAGACATACTAGCTAGCAAAAAATGCCATCCATCGCATCAAACTCAGTGAAGAAAAAAACCCCACTGATTCACTATCTCATTGGAATCTCTAACGTGAATTGCAGTTGCATTCAATTTAAATGAGATGTTTTTTAACTAGATGAAATAGGACACAATTGAACCTGAGAAACCGTGCAAGGAGGGTACAAATAAAGAAATATAAAGATTAAATGTGGATGTCTTCCTTCAACAGATGGTGACAGTACCACAGCAGCATATTATTTTTTCCTTAGTTCAAGAACATAAACATCCGTAATCAATCATCACTGATTAACTAATTATGGGACACTACATGTTATCCTATATATGGACTCCTTTATCTGCAGACAGTAAGGATAATCTTTATTTTATTTCTTTATAACCCCATTGCACTACAATACAATTTCGGGTTGTAAAGAAGAATTCTACATTACTATCAACCTTTAAGCACTACGTTTTTTTTTTTTTTTTTTTAACAAAAGCAATTGGTTTCCAACAGGCTGGATAATAAGTCTTTTGACCTGCATTCTTCTCTGACCTATTAAGGTCACCCCTGTGCTTGGGCATATAGCTGACTTAGGAAATGCCTGCAAGTCCTGCATTTCATCTCCTGCCCACTCAAAATAAAGCTTTCTTTAAATGTGTCTGTACGGGTCCCTAAAGACCAGGGAGGCATCCCTGTAGTGGGCAATGGAGGGACAGAAGCTTCTGCCTTTATTAATGAATGCAGACCATTATGAGTCTGGCTGGCTCCTGCACTGTTCCCAGAAGCATATACTGTACGTGACTTAAAATGCTAGAATATTGACACAAAGCGAGCTGGGCACCCCTAAGGAAAATTACTCCTTGGATATAATGTAGGCTCGTAACAGCTATTAGAGTACAAAATAAAACCCTCCGGGATCAAACTGACATATTCCGCATTCTACCTACTCCTCAAACATTAGAAGAATTTCTTTGTGAAGGCATTCTCAAGGACAGCATTAAACTGACTTTTGTAGCAATTTGCAACAGCTTTTTGGCTTACAGCTTTTAGTACTAAATCTCTAGTTAGAATCAATATAAGTACTATATCTTCCACATTAATCAATACATTTGGTTCAATACACGTTCTATTAAATTATACTTTCTAATCAAGATTTTCTGCTTCTGTCCCCTGCTTTTTATTCCAAACTTCTTACTTTGTACCATAGTTTCCAAATGGTCCAGAGCTAACGACAGGATGTTGGATTTTCCAGAATGGTCAGGGCAGAGGGGTCGGGGGAGTTAGGGGAAGGTTAAAATGGCAACCCAAGCAAAACCTTAATTAGAATGTTAATGCCAAATCATGAATTCAATTCCACAGTGTCAGCATGGTTTCCTGAACTTCAATCTGATACTTCATCACTTTACATTGTCATGATATAATAATACCTATTACACAAAGCTCTACACTACAAAAAAGGTGAAACAGCAAACACACAGCAAGAAAAAAAGTTGTAACACCTTAAAAAAAAGTTCAGAAACAAACCAATACCAGGAAAACTTACAGCTAAGGCTGCTTTTGCTATCCTTATCCTCAACCCTATGGTGCCTATGTATTGCAGCACACATGGGTCTCTGTCAGAGCCCCATTCCATTGTGCAGCACTGAATATCCTGAATAGTTCTTTGCTGATAGACTGCAATGTGATTGTATCTGAGACTATACTGAGGAGCTATTTATATTTGTAAAATACTTAGATTTAATATATACTGATAATTAAGATGCAAAAAGACTACAGTACAATCTCATTTAGCCAAAGTCTTTGGGGGTATTTGAAACAGTTGGATAAAAAGTGTTTCTAACAACCTGAATGATGCACACAACTACATTTCTGTTAGGTTTGGATCAATGAGGTTATTCTTTATAGATATGAAAATGCAAAGTCAAAACAGTAACCATATAAAGCCATTGCACTCTTTTGCCATTGTCTTGCAGATCTGACACATTGCATTGATGTCCCTGGCTTACACAGGGGTAGTTTTTCTTTTCTTTGTCTCAATGCAATCATTGCAAACTTGCACAGAAACTGTTGCATTTTCTTTTGACATTTAACATCATTTTACACAACATCATATAATCCTGTCACCATTAAAAGAAAAGGTGAAATAACATATTAAAAGAGAATAACAGAAATTTATAGAATTTAAAGACAGAGAAGACTTATTAGAGCATTTTATCCATCCACTCTACCAATGCAGGATTATTGCCTACAAAATGTAATTTCAAATGTTTTGCCTGATCCAAGTTTAATTAGAGCTCCCAACACTTCCCTTGGGATACTATTTCATACTTCACAGACTTCATGGTTAGGACATTTTTCCTGATGTTCGTCCTAGGATAGGAAAAGACTGAACCATTCCCAAATCACACATGCAACAAGATCTGCTTACTCAGGAGCTGGATTTAGATAAATATTTAGGCCATTTCAAAGCAACTAAAAGAGGTAGATAGAACCCACCTGTGTCCCCATAACCAGGACTAACTCACGTGGCATCAACAACTGGGTTAGTATAGGTTTTAACGCTGTTCCAGGGACACTTCTAGACCCTGTCTATGCTACAATTTTGTAACTGGGTCAATGGACGGTTATGTTGTAAACAATTCTCCTGACTCTGATATAGTTGAAATGTAGATGAGCATGTAGTCCAAAGCTTATAAAAGATAATCTAAAAATAAACTACCCCCCTCCAAATCCCAAATCATTATTTTTGAACGCTCGGAATTCAAAAATATTTCCATAATGGTAGCCCCTTAGAATGACACCTAATTTCCAGATGACAACACTTGGAAAATGAGTTCATTTGTGGGAGTTGGAGGTCCAGCCTGGTATGAGTGAGTTCAGCAGCTGGAAAGGAGATGATGTTTCATTGCTTGTCAAAGGCGAGGAGCAGGAAGCTAGCATAGGAGGATTTTGCAGCAGAGAAAAAGAGATTACAGGCAGGTTGTAGGCTTGTGGGGAGTAACTACTATATTCAGTACTCCAGTGCAATGTATAGAGGAGGAGCAATATTGCTCTCGTTTGGTGCTAAAAGTCTTTACATATTTTAGAAAGAGGAAACAGAAGGCTCATCCAGGCTGAAGATCTGCATACCAAGTCTGAACCTACTACACAATTTAAACTCTGAAAACTGGGGTTTATATGTTTGGTATGAACTACGACGGAGATACCTCCACTATACCTACTGAGTCTACTCCTGTGAGGAGCTGTGCACCCTCAAATCCCACTGACAGAGAGGGAACTGAATAGTGTTCACCACCTTGCAGCAGCAGGCCCCTAATCAGGTATGATGAGCAATGAAAGGGTCATCCTTGGTCATGAGTGACCACTGTTAACAAGGACAATTTGCAAAAGTTCATGACGAATTACAATTATCCAAACAACTTAGTTCAATGGAGCTGTTTATCTGTTTTCTTATTATATTACAGTGATTCAGAAATGGCACTACTGGTAACTATTCAATGCATTCCTGTTTACACCCAAGCCTTGCGCATTCTGACTCTCATACTTGAAAATCTTGAGAAAACAGAATCGCTAAAAGCACTAACTGGATAGTATCCACTCAGGGATGTATTCTGAAATTTAAAAATGTAACACTTCCATGTTTCTTCAGTAACTTTCAGAAAGCCACTAGTAAAATATCACTGATGGGTGGACCTCTTCCTGAAGCGATTACCATATGCATGATTGCAATAACAATAATCAAGACGCTTCACTAAGCAGAGGTAATAGTTTAAATAAAAATGGGGAAGTAAAGGACCACTGAGAAATACGTTGCTAACATTAAAATCTTAACTCTTTGGAATATGATCATAACTATCCTGCTATAAATAATGAAAAAATCCATTGAAACTAATGGAGTTAGCGAAACAGGTGTTAGGGAGAAGAGAAAAAGGGCTGTATCAAATAGAAAAAAATGTATTTTGCAGATGTGTAGGCTGACACTTATACCAAAAGGAAAACTACATCCCCGGTACAAGGAGGGGACAGCCTGGACTCTCTCCACTATGTCAGACATCGTCAGTCAAAAGAGCAAATAGAAGCCAGAGCTGAATGATTCCACATTTGTCTGCAGCTACAGTACAGTAGCTTTGATAGGCAATACTGCCTAATAAGATATTCAGGGATTAAGTCAATGTTTTACAGACAGATGTGTTCTTGTGCCAGTTGTTGCTATGTTTTAATTTTTTTGCTTGTAATGTTTAATTTATCGTGTTGGTGCTTTCTAAACTAGAACATCTGTAAACAAGTTTAAGAATGACCTCCTTCCTATTTTACATCCAGGAGTGATGCTCCTTCTCTGTGTTCTAATTTTAGATCTCTTAAAGACAAATAAATCTGTGTGTGGAGGGGAGGGAGGAAGGGAGACACCTTGCCTGATAACATAATGTGTTCCTCTTACGTGAATGCAAATTTCCTATTTGCCTAGCTCTAACTGAACTCCTGGAACTAGAGCTACAGTATGTACAGACTCCTTTATAGGTCAAACCCAATTAAACAAACTACTACTAAATATTTAACAGCTCAGTGTAGTAATTAGTGACAAATAACGGAGGCTTAAACTGACAATTGCACAGAAATGTCCGGTTGGAAATGTTACTCATTTCCTTCTCCTCTTGTATTCTTTTGCTTGTTGAATTCTGATAGGTCGTTTTAGTGATTAAGCAGACACTTAAGATGAATGTTATTTTTGCACGTCCATTGTGTGTTTCTGCATGTGTCATCAGAAGAGCGTTCCCATGGCCCTTTTCCTCCCCAACTTCCATTCTGTTTGTTCTCATTTAAAGCAGTATGACCACAAGCTGCCGGATCAGTGCATAGATTTCAAATCCTAAACTGACTGGTGGGCCTACAATTTAAACTCCTGTTCATAGGTTTCAAAATTCACCTAGTTGAAATGAGTGGGGGGGGGGAGGGGAGGGGTGAAGCACACACAGCTGTGATTTATATGCAAAGGGCAACCTTTAAAACAATGATTATTTCCAGTTTTTCCAAAAGTGCACATACAAGAATTCCTCTGAACAAAATTACAAGAAACAATAGTTTCTTCGTATGTCAAAGAGAAAAAACACTAACTTGCCTGTATTCCTTTATTATTTAGACCAGGGGTGGGCAAACTTTTTGGCCCAAGGGCCACATCTGGGAATAGAAATTGTATGGCGGGACATGAATGCGCACAGAATTGAGGTTGGTGTGCGGGAGGAGGTGAGGGCTCTGGTTGGGGGTGCGGGCTCTGAGGTGGGGCCAGAAATGAGGAGTTCAGGGTGTGGGAGGGGCTCCGGGCTGGTGGGGGGGGGTGAAGGCTCTGGGGTGGGGCTGGAGAGTCTGGGGTATAAGAGGGTGCTCTGGGCTGGGATCGAGGGGTTTGGCAGGCAGGAGGGGGATCAGGGCTGGGGGCAGGGGTGCGGGAAGGGGTGCAGGCTCCGGCTGGGGATGCGGGCTCTGGGGTGGGGCTGGGGATAAGGGGTTTGAGGTGCAGGAGGGTGCTCCCGCCTGGGATTAAGGGGTTTGGAGGGAGGGAGGGGGATCAGGGCTGGGGCAGGGGCATGGGGAGAGGCTCAGGGGTTCAGGCTCCAGGCAGTGCTTACCTCAAATGGCTCCCAGAAGCTGCGGCATGTCCCTTCTCCATTGGAGAGCCGGAGGGGGGGCCACTGAAGCGCGTAGGAGCCGGAGCGGGGTCATGCCGCGGCTTCTGCGAGCTGCGTGGAGCAGCCCCCGACCCTGCTCCCCATTTGGAACTCGAGGGCCGGCTTAAAATGGCTAGTGGGCCAGATGTGGCCCACCGGCCGTAGTTTGCCCACCCCTAATTTAGACAGATCTATACACACAACAAATCCATAGATCACTGTGTTCACTACACCACTTTGTGCTGTACCTATATGTATTGTGCTTATGGTTATCAGGTGACAAAAAGGAGCTCAAAACTTAGATTCTGCATATACTATCTTCGAGCATACAGTACCCCCTACACCAACATTTAGCTCATCGAAGGTTATATATCCCCAAAAGATTAACAGAAGAAGGTAAAGTGCAAACAGAGTTTTCACTCAAGTAAAGGTAAATGACACTCAAAGAGGGCCAAAACTTTCAGATGGCAACAATCAGCCTCTAATTTCTCCTGTAAGATGGAACCATCTCCACATTTGCACATGGAAATCAGATCTTTAAGCACTGCGCTAGTCAATATGCATGCACAATGAAGAGGATGTAAAAACATTTCAATGCATAATTTCTGGGCACAAAATAAGGGGACAGACAAAATGTGGCCCATAGTCAATAGTGCCTTAATCTTAAAATATGTGTGGGAGAGAATGAAAAGGTATGGGGAACTGCCTCCCAATGTCAACACAGCTAACACGTCTGCTCATTTGTTTGTCTCCTTGTACCTTTCCCTCAAGAAGCCACTGTCGTAGGAACACGTGCAGGTTTGGTGGTAATGACAGAAGATTCCTGAGCCTATAGGTAGAGATTCCCTCAGCTTCTTCATACTATGACTTCATAACTAGCTAGGTCCTACCACCCCTACCTTGGTTACACACTATGATCCATCTACTGATTTCCTTCGCACTTCAAATGAGGGACCAGGTTCCCCTGTGATTCCAGGAATCAAGAGAAATGTAACAGTGGTTTATGTAACATGCCTGTTGCAACTCCACTCATTAGAATACCGGAAACGGCAGATAACGACAATTCAGAGACCTGCCAAGCTGGCAAATATCTGGGAATGAGAGGGTCATGTCCCATGTGTCAAGACTAAAGACAACCTCACCTGGTAGCTGTGTTCCTTCCACTATGACCCAAACAACATTTTATTAAGAAAAGCAATGCTCCTGCTGTACTGGTGACTTTAAGATATTTCAGAATGTAGTCTACCTTCATTAAAAAGTTATCCATTTTCTATACTTTGATAATTACATACACTGCAAAGCTACAAACTCAGAACACATTTACTGACGTGTTACAAGAACAGTAACATTTGATTTCTCTCATTGGGGATCTTGTTTGTAAAACACAATGTCCTGATCTCTACTGTCTTGGCCCTTGTGTAGATACTTTGTGTAATGCGAGTGTAAAATGCTACCAAAGCAGAATGGTTGAGCTTCACACCCTCTTTGCAGTGTCAATGACTACACAACTGGCGTGGCAGTGAGGAATCAAGCTCCAAATAAATATTACAAGATTTTCCTCTTCTTTTATCAATGCTTTCTTCTCCTCATTACTCCATGAGTGATACAATATTCATCTCAAAATAATTTATATTCCTTGGGTTTGGCTGGCCTTTCTGTTTCCTCTCGCACACTTGGACATTGGCATATTGAGAGTGGGATGTTCTGTTAGCTCCTACCTTTCCCTGAATTTACAGTAGAGAGAAATGCTCCCCCCACTTGTTGGTTTGGTTTATGATGCTACAGTACTGTACTTCTTCACAACTAGTGAATTCATCCCTTTGCAGATGCCAATTTTGTCCCTTATTGCTTGTTGTTATTTTTGGTATAGGCAATCCTCTGATCAAAGTGAAAAGAATCACATTTAGGAGGGAAAATAACTGTAGATACCAATTACACTCAGCAGCCACCCATATGTAGTGCTAAGCTATCTGATATGCAGAATTTTAATTCCTTTACAAAAAAGATGTGCTGTAGCTATGGAGAGACTAATCTGTAACCCTCGCATTCTTATATAATTTGCTCTCCAAGTTAATTTTAATTCATTACAATAAAACTACCTAATTAAAATAACTCTTTAAAGTGAAGTATTAGCTTGATCCCAGAATAAAGACAGAATCTTGTCTATCAGAGGGCGATTCATCATACCACAGCGCACTCTTACACAAATTCAAAGGTAAGCTATAAACAAGTACACACACAGCAATACTGCTATGCATAAAGGGGCAGACAACAGGCGGTCTGCTTTCTAATCAGTCCTCAAAGGAATCTGCCATAAAGAAGTGGCACTTATTCTAATTTAAAGCTCTTACATTTACTTTACCTTGACAAAATGTATAAACGAATAACTTCACTAAACTGACTGGCGCTCCAAACAGAAAAACAAAGTCAACACAAAGATTTGGGCCAAGGGAGAAAGCAGCTTTCCCGAAAAGTTACTATCTCCTATGCTGAGATGAAACGTGTTTGGGGGCTACTCTTACTGCCCTTACAGTTCAGCAACATGTCTGCGCAATATCATCAGCAAGATCTGTACCATCACTTCACGGTGGACTGGGTCCTATTGTCACTGCAGTTCTGTTCAGCATTTGAAACATTTTAAGCATCTATATCTTAGCTTTGTGGCCCTGTCAACTGTAGAAATATATCTGATTGGCATAGTTTGGCTTTCAGCTTTCTTTTAAAATGCTGTTAAGTTGGCAAGAAGATCTATAATGTAAATGACAGCTTTAAAAATATATGTTATTAATGTTAAAGTTCACATTTCTTTTGGTTTCTATTATTTTTGTCTCACATTAGTTGCTAAAAACAATTAAAAATTACACCCTTTCACACACACACATACAAAAAGAAAAATAGAAAAGCAGAAAGCAATAGTAAGGGTTAAACAGAAAGTCTCTTGAATATATGCATAATATTGGAGAACGTTTTGTCATGTCCTAAAACACACCACTTTGTAGAAACTTCTTTTTCGAATCAAAGCAATGCTACAGTAAAACAACTTCAGGCAAAATTCCTTCTAAATTATAATGCTGGTTGTGTCAGAACACACATTACTTCATACTGACATGTCAGCATGTTTCTCCAAACTATCTTTGGGAACACAATAAAAAGACCAATCTGCAAGTCTGTAAGAAACTTTCAGCTGTTGATAAAAGTATGTGTCATTCACAAATTACAGTCTGCTGTACAGTACAAATTGATCTGTATTGATCCTAATAGTAAATGCTCCTTTTTATCAACATAGCTGTATACATCTGCTAGGATTATGCTCCTAAAAGAACAGTTCAAGCTACTCAAAATTCTCAAGTTTTAATTCAAGAAAGAAAAATCTGGGCCTGGAAGGGTGACTTAGAGTGGAGTAGGTAGACTTGTACTTGGACAGCACTTATTAATTAAATATAGATCAAACTAAAAGGCCAACATTTTCACACTTGGGTTCCATAAAATCTGGACTGATTTTCAAAGAAACAGACCACCCGCAATTCCCAGTTAAATCAACAGGAGCTTAAGGTGCTGAGCACCTTCAGAAGTTGTTCTGAGTCTTGAAGCATCCAATCCCAAACCAGACCACTTACTTAGGTGATCCAATGTGGTTTTAGGTGCCCAGCTTTAGGCACCAGTGTTTGAAAGTTTGACCACATGGGTTAACTACTGTTTAAACTGGTTGTCTAAAAATCTACAGAATTTACCAGAGACTACTTTATCAGCTTTTTGAACCAACCGATAGAATTCTATAGCAGGGATATAATTTTCTATCAAATTCTACAGGAGAGTCCAAAACCTATATAGAGAGGGGGTGGCACAGAACCAACCAAGTACTCTGGTTGTATGCCACCCAGGCATTCCTGCACACTGAGGGAATCCTTAATTGTCTGGCTAATGCAGCTTTATAGCACTTTTGTGTTGCCAGAGTCCAAGCTGGGGGTTGAGGATCTGGATCTTAATTTTCCAAGTAGTTTGCAAACATTAACTTAATCGTCTTCACAGGTGATGTAAGTAACAATATATAATCACCGCCATCTTCCAGATGTAGAAACAGACATGGGGTCACATTTTCAAAAGTGCATATGCATATGCTCAATCCCCAATGTCAGGGCACGCATGCACATAAAGGGAGCTTTTGAAAATTTGGCCCTGAGAGAGGTCAAGTGAGATTTCCAAGGCCACAGTGGGAAATAGTGGCAGAGCAGGAATTAGTAGAGCGCTCTTGGCATCCATTCTGGTGCTAAGTCCACACTGCCTCTCATGGAATATATGGAAACATTTCACTGAATTCAATCAGTGTGCTTCCTCGTACAAAAGTGATTACTGCATGTCATCCCTTATAATCTCTCCTGTAAGACGGACGTTCGCCATGCCTCCTTCCCCAAAATCCCTCCATCAAGAGCTGAAAGGTTACAAGCAAGTCGTGTTCTCATTGTTGAGACTAAAAATGGCTCTGTGTTTTGCAGCATGGGCAGTGTGTGCATGTGTGTCTGAAAACAATCCCAATGAAAAGGAGGGAATGAGAGATGCTAAACAATGCTGCACAAAGTTGCAGACTGTTCGGCTACAGGCCAGAAAATGAATCCAATTTTTCATTCTGTCATTATAAATATTTCAGTGCAAATGGTACTGATTTTCTGCAACTGTGGTTAAGCAAAGGGCCTCTGAGTGAATATTAAAAAAAAAGTCAGAGAGGAGAAAAAGAAAAAGAAGAGGGAGGAAGGAAATTTAAGGTTAGCAACCAATTAATTTCTTATTTAAATGTAAAAGATACTGGGAGAAATTCTACAGTGATATATAGTGTGTGACTCAAAGAAGAAGGAAAAAAAAAACATTTACTCTGCTCTTCTTCTGACAGTTTCTCATAAAATATCTGCAGTCCATCTATCTTTTAGTACTCCAGGCTCCTCTGGAGAGCAGAAAATAGTAGTTTAAAGCTCACTTCAGTGCCAGTCTGCGGGAGATTGCTTTCCACAGGACCCCTGCTGATGGAGGCCTAGGGGAAGAGGCCCAGGAGTTATTCAATCAGCCCAAGACTCTGGGGCGGCCGGGGGTCCTTTGAGGGCTGATTATAAAGCTGCCCTCCTGTTGCCTGCCTCGGAACAGAACGAAATGAGCAGCCTCTTGCTGAGCAGATTCTGCAAGAAGGAATTTCACCTGTCATGGAGTTTGTCAGAATTCAGGATTTATCTTGGTGCAAAATTAATAAAATACCAAGTAGGATTTCAGCCTGACTACTCAGCTGTGTCATCTCAAAGTGATCTTTCACCTAAGGAAACCTGGACACTGAGCTACTGAAGTCATTCTTGCCCTACTTTTATTGTGCAGAACGCTATGACTGCATAACAAAACTATTAGCTGTGGATTTTCTGACAATTACACCAAACGTCAAGTGGTGGGTGGGTGCTACTGTCTGAAAGCATGACCTTTCACCTCACTTCTGTGGTTCCAAAACCTCCTGGGAATAAGCTAAGAGTCTGAAATATAAAAAGTCCATTTCTGCAGTTTATAACTCAGTGGGTCCCTTATGGCACCACATCTGTTAAATTCATACACTGGTATTTCAGGCCTGGATTTGATTTATACCTTTAAAAAAAGTACAAACAACAGACTATGTAAGATCAAATATCGTGAAACTCCACAAATTAATCTTGCTGCTGCAAAGAACCATATGCAATTTCACCATACTTTTAGGCATAACACACAGCCTAAAACCCAGCCTAACAGCAAGGGGCCAGGTTAATAAAGCATCATCTCAAAGCTCTGTGGTCCAGTTAAGTTCTTCCTAAACTATAGGGTAGTATCAACTCAGTTCTCTTTAGACAGTGTCTTCCACCATAAAACTCTCAATATTTAAGTAAAATTGTGTTAGCTTATGATCTCTGCTCATGTGAATCCCAAATCTCAGGTAGCATAGAAGCAATTAACTTGCAGCCTTCAAGCTGCTTCAGTTCAGAGAGGAAGTCAAGATGAAGAAAATAAAATAGTTGTCTGCACCAGCCAGGTGATGAGTGGGTAAATACTATTCAATGTACAATGTTGCTGGCACCACATATAAGGATGCTCAAATCACAACACTAAAAAGGGAGAGTCACTGTACCAACAACCAGCAGAATAATCACAGATGGGGAACAAATATAACTTTGCCAGTAAACCCTCTACCCTGTCCCTACACTTTTTCATGCAGATTATTCATTTTAGTATAATGGGCAGCAAATTTAAGACAGTTCGAGGAGTTTAAAGCAACAGACATCTTTTTATTAATTTGCTAATCAGCATTTTCTAAATTAGAGTTTAAATGAAACTGTAATATATCGCTTCCAGCTCTTTTCCATTTAAATGACAATTCAACATTAATACACATCATAAAGCCACCTTTACCAGACAGTAGTAGTCTGACAGCTTTAACACCAAGAGATGTCACAGGAAAGTGAGAGAGAAAGAGAGAAAGCACGCAACTGAATGCACAGATGGTGGGAGGGGATGCAGGGTGCTCTCAGCAGGCTACAGTAGAGATGCATTAACTCCACAGAGGGATAAGGGCTTCCCACCAGTATAGTCATGAATTATAACTGAGCATGGGAGTGAGTTCTTAGTGCCTGTCTCACAGCAAATATACTGTTCCATTTTCCTGCACAATCACCTTTCACCTTTACAAACTCAAAGCAAAGCAAAATGCACTGCTAATATGTAATGGTATCACAGTTTCCCAAAATTATATGCCATATAGCTAAAGATACAAAGAAAACTAGTAAGTATCCATCATCTAGTCACACAGACAGATATACACCCAGCTCATGTTTAGTCTAGTGTGGGTTTAGTGAGGTAATTCTGCGGCAACATTAGATTCTAACAATGCAGAAACACCTACAGCTGTATGTACAGATGTGCATAACTAGCAGTTTTGGTCCACAGGGAATGAACCACTTTTTACTTTCAGTTTACAGGATGGGGTGGGGTAGCGCTGGTCACCCAGAGCTTTGAACGCAAAGCAAACACCACAAAAATAATCTCAGATTTCTGACCGGTTTTGTGTCAAATCCACCGTATTTTCACATGGTTTCCACCCAAAATCTTAGGTCAGCCCCACTTTGCTCAAAGCATTGTTAACCTGACCCAATTAGCAGGTTGAGACGTAAACCTGAAACCTGTTCCTCCAGGGTTAGGGTTTTGTTATGAATTGCTCCAGTTGTGTTGCCATCTGCATTCAAATCTTTTTGATTAATGCTTGGAATGAAGCAATGTAAAGATGCTGATGTTTTGAAAAGGAGGAAACTCGTCGGAGACAAGATCTCTCTTTACTGTACTTTCCTGGACATGTCCCTTGAGGAATCACTAGCCACACCTTAGGTGTTGTAGTGCGGTTGTTTTTTAACAAACTGCCTGTACCGCTCCGCTCCTTGCAAGGGGAAACCGTCCCCTCCCAACTTTCCTCCTGCTCAGTGAACTTATCCATGGAAACTAGTTGTGATTTTAAGCAGTTTAAGATTTGCAAAGGATTCATTTACCCTGTGTTTCACTTTCGTTTAAAGGCTCAGTGTTCCTGCTCTAAATGACAGCACTGCAAGCACTGCTTTGGAGCACTATTCATCTTGCCTGCCACATCTCAGGCTTCCACACAGAACGCGTCTCTCTCTCCAACAATGGAGCCGCACTCCTTCATAGCTTCAGGGCAGAGGCTGTTAGTAGCTATAGACTTGCTGCAAATATCACAATAAAGGCTACAAATGTGAATTTCTCTTAAACTACAGGTTCAGCTCTAGAGGTACCTTGCTTTAGCCAACTCCGACAAGAGCAAACAACATATCTTTCTGCACATGCAAGGCAGCCACCCATTTGAAGCTGCTTTCCAAACGATCAGATCTGTCAATGCACCAGCATGTCAGTGAAATGAACACTTTCCTCCCTTTTAGGTCTACAATCAATAGTCACATTTTTTGCTTTCTTCACATTTAACATGCTTAATCTTGGTGGGGCAGAGTCCTCCAGAGCATTGCAGGTGGGGAGGGGGGAACCCCACCAGAGTAATGGCTTGAGGAGATCCAATGCTACAGTGGCTAAGCTCTGCCTCTGCTTCAAGTTTCAGACTACAGATCCCACAGAGCGGCTGAATGAGCAGAATTAAATCTTCTGTCTTTGCTATGTGGGAAGCACGTTTTGCTACACAGTAACCAAATGGGTTCAAGAGCCAGATCCCAAATGGTGGCACGCTCAGTGATGTAATAGCAGCAACACATCCCAGGTTGCTGCAGCCTATAGGGTCAGAACCAGCTGGACAGTGCCCGTACTTTGTCTGTGCTATGCACAGACATGGGAGTCAGACGCAGGTCTGGAATGGGAGAGTTCCAGTGGCTCAGTGGCAGCCTTCTGCCTTCGCTGTGTGGAAAATTGCAGAGCTAGTGGAGAGTGGAGCCAGGAATGATGAGCTTATTCAAGATGTGGAGGGAGGAAGGGAGGGAGGTTTGCAGAACTGGCCAGGAAACTCTTCAGTACACCATTGCTGGATGCTTCATACAGTCACACTGATGGCCATCTGTTGTCAGCTCTGGGCCAGATGAAAGATAATAGAATGGCAGCTATTGGTAGCCAACAGCAGGGCAGTTGTAGGAAGGAATGAGTCCTAGAATGAAGAAGTGGTGCTTCCTGTTTAGCATAGAAAATCAGTCACCGATATCAACTACATTAGCAAGAAATGAATGAATGGACAATTAAGAGAACTGAACTGAGCTACCAGGGAAACTATTCAAATGCAAATAGAGCCCTTATTTCTATCATTTTCTTCCGCTTACTCTGAGAATGTTAACCAACCGATCTGACTAATGGCGGTGTGTACAGTGAAACATTTAGGACACAGATGATAAAACTGATTTTGTGGACAAAACTGAATTCTGTTTTTAATTATTATCTGTGGGTTAGGATATAAATGTACTACTTAGCCCTCTCAATGCACAGCAGACCTCCCACTGGTGTTAGTAGGAGGATTTCACAAGAACTATGATGGTACAACCTGGCTGTTATGTAATAACTGAAATTTCAGTTATTATTCTCATGATTTATTCTCTGATTCATGCCTTATTGTTACCATCAACATCCCTCAGCAGAAAAATATACTCAACTTCATGACCACTACTATTTCTGTCTTTTGTTTCTCTCTCTTTCCCATGCTCCTGTTTCTCTCCTCCCTCTCTGCCTCTTATTCTTTTCTTCTTTTGTCTCTCTGCGTTTTTCTTCCTGCAGCAGTTTACAGTTTTCCTCCATGGGCTTCACTCTCATCCCTTCCCCATCCCATCTGCTAAAATGATTAGCAATGAAGACATTAATGTTGACATATAACACACCATCATTAGGTTTCAGAGTTAAAACCTGCTAAGTGGTTGGAGAAATAGTGGAGCTTACAACTCTCACAGACATTGTTTCAGACTCCATTTGCAGATTAAAAAAGACAATGCTGGATAGATTAATATTCAGTTAAAGTTAGGAAGACTATCTTTGAAATCACAGGGTCCAGAAACTTCATCTGACATGAAAACTTAGATTCTGCAGAATCTGACCATGTAATCTGGAACATATAAGTACATCAAGTGGAATAGATGCAGCCTATGAGCTAATTGTTTGTCTCCATCAATTTAGGGACATATTTTCAAAAACAGATGCCTAAGTTTTACAAGCAAAACAGACATATGTGGGACAAAGAGGAAATCGTGTGCAGAAAATATATGTGTGTTTATATAATACAGGAAGTTGTACATGCATATATTTATTTGTGCCTATACTTTATCTGTTTTGTAAGAACACATACATATTTTCTGTATGAGTATTCTTTGGGTTACTCCTGGGGGAATTCTGTGCCACTGTGCTTGCACAGAATTCATGTCCCCAGCAGATTTTTTTGCTTTGCTGCACAGAAAGGACTTCTGATGGGGAAGCAAAGGGAAGATGCAAGAGCGGTCATGCACACCTCCCCATCCCCAGCTGCATGGGTACATAATTTGAAGAGCCAGCAGAGAGGTAAATCACTGCGGGGTGGGTGAGTGGGGGAGGACATGACGCAGATGGTGGCTCCTACCCTGCACTAGGCTCAGCTCCTCTTCCCCTGCAAGGAGTAGCTGGGGTCAGGTCAGACCCAGCCCCAGAAATCTCCCTTGGCTGTAGAAAGCTCCCCCCCTCCACCCCCGCTTCCTACTCACATCACTCCTCAACCGCAGAGGGAGGGGTCACTGTCCCCCCTCTGCCCAACCACCGTACATCTGGATGCCCCCTTATCTGGACCTCCTGCCAAGCCTCACCCAGAACCCCCCGCACCTGGACACCCCCCCCCATTTGAGCCTCAGCCCCTGCACTGGATCCCTACTGAGCCATTCCCCACTGCACCCAGACTACCCCCTGCTGAGTCCCTCACACTTGAACCCCCACCCCAATGACACCCCCTATGAGGACCACCCCAACGAGCCCCCCGCACCTGCCCCCCCAAACCTCACTCTCCCAGCACCTGGACCCCTCCCACCCCGCTGAGTCCCTCAGATGTGCCCAACCAGCTCCAGCCCCCTGCATCCAGACTCCTGCTGAGCCCCTCTCCCCTGCATCCGGACCTCCATGCCACTGAGCCCCGACCAGTTGCACCTGGAGCTCCACCCCACCAAGCTCCACTCCCACAGCACCCAGACCCTCCCACTAACCCCCCATTGTCAGACCCTCCCACCAAACCCCATCCCATCACACCCAGACCCCCTCACTGCTGAGCTCCAACCACCTTCATCTGGCCCCCCTGCAGTGTTCCAGTCCCCGTTCATCTGGAACCCTCCACCAAGCCCCTGTGCATCCAGACCCCCACTCCCCCTGCATCCCGAGCTCCCTCCAAGCTGCCCACATCCAGATTGCCCCACACAGAACCCTCTCACCCGACACCAAGACTTTCCACACTTGGATCATGCTGGGCTGAGCCTGCCTGCCCCACACCTAGATCAGGGGCAAGGGCTGGGCATGCATGTGACACTCTGTCCCTCTCGCTTGCTATCTCGATGAGCCTAGCGCAGGTTGGTTGCAGCCTCATCGCTGAGTCAGCGTCCCAGTGGGGACGGGATCTGCAGGGTGATGGCCTTTGCTTCCCATTACCATGCTGGAGCCTCCACAGTTATTTATTGAGAAATAAAATACACTGAATTTTAAAATATTGTGCACAGAATTTTTAATTTTGGTGTAGAATTCCCCAAGGAGTAGTGGGTGTAATTTAGACATCTATTTTAGAAACTGTAACTAGTATCAGTCCATTTGTCGTTTTTCTACTTCAGCCAATTTGTATTAATTTTTAGGTAAGACTTTCTGAGATTTAGCATGAGATGCTTTACTAAAATTCTGACCTACTACATTCTCCTTGTCCAATAATTTTGCAATTCCATCCAAAAACAATCAAGACTGTCTGAATATCTGTATACGCCAAATGTTTGCCCATCACCATTTTTCAATTGCTTTAGAATGTGACTAATAATACCCCAATATTTGCAATATTCCCTGCAGGAAATGTGTGAGAAATACTGTAAATAGTAAGGTAACATTTCAAATTACCAAAGGAAAAAACAGAAAGTTTTCAAAGGGTGACCACGGTATACATATGTACAAATACGTATATAATAAGACAAGTAAGACTCAGCCCACTTGTTCTAATCTTTCTCAAGCACTGCTTAGTGAAAGCAAAATGGTCACCGTGCACCTGTGACACATCAGGCTTGGTGGATTTTATTGTGTGCTATAAATATTCATGAACTAATGAACTACCGACTGGGAGGGTTTATGTTTGAATAGGCCAATCAAAGAAGGTTGGGCTCATATGCTCCAAACCTAGAAATTTCTTCTTTAGAAAAGTATTACTGTATGAAAGACTAATATGGCTTAAAACCCCTTAATCCTCATGGGGAAAGAAACATGGAAGGGAATTCAAAGTTTGGTGGGTTTGGAGTTTTTATTTTATTTTTGGTATTTAAACTTTCTCTGACACTGAAGCAAAAGACTTGGAGGAGAAATACTTTGAAAACATTTTCTTAAGTAGCTGAAGTGCGAGTACTTCCATTGCATCTCTCTTGAGTCCAAAGCAAAAGCCTGTTTGACTTTTTGGAGAGAAGTTTGCAATGAAAATCAAAGATCGTTCTGTTTTCTCTGGGCAGAAGTTCCAAGCATCAGAAGAGAATGGGACTATATGAGAAGGGACACAGTCCAGAAGGAAAAAAAAAAAATCTAAAAATACCAAATCCAGCCCCCTGTTAAAAGCAGCTCTACAGTTGAGTTTGTACTCTGAGGCATGCTGAGGAAAAAATAAGAATAATAAACAATAACAATATTTTAAATTTCCATAGCACTCTCTATCCAAAGGCTTAAAAGCACAAACACTAATGTAATTAACAAATCACTACCCTTGTGATATAGGTATTACTATCCCCATTCTACTGATGGAGAAAGTTTGGTACAGGGTGGTTAAGTGACTTGCTCAAGGTCCCACAGAAAGTTAGCACACCTGGTACTAGAACCCAGCTCTCCTGTTTTCCTGTCATCTGCTCTAACAACTTGACTCTGCTTGCCTACAAAAGGCTAAGGCCATCGTTTTCAAATTTGGGGCCTATGTTTTGAAACTTGAGTCCTTATTTAGGTACTTAGCCACAACCTTAATGGGGACTGTGGGTGTTTAACATCTGTGGCAATCAGGTGTTTTTATGTAGGTTCCTAACTTTAGGCACTTATGACCTGATTTTCTGAGGTGCTGAGGACCTACATCTTTCATTGACTTTAACTGCAGGTACTCAGGACCTCTGAAAAACAGGCCATTAAATTTGGAAACTTTGGCCTAAAGCTTTTAATGTTAATTGGATTTCAGACAGGTTTCCTTTTAAAAACTGACAAGTTATTCCCCACTGCATATTGGCCTATGGGGCCTACAAAGCCAGTATCTGTGCCCCACCCCCTCATCCCTTGATTCTGGGGAACTAGAAAGGTCAGAGATAATCTCTGATTTCATTTTTAAAATAACGCAAAGCCTTTTCTTTGTGAGAACATTCTTGAAAGTGATCTTTTAGATATGCAGGAGCCTGGCCATTGCGCACCCCAAAGATAAGGTCTGAGACCTTGAATTTAACTTGATATTCTATGGGAAGCCCTTGTAGGGAGAAGGGGTCATTTCGATGTGCTCACAGTTGTCAGTGTTGCTGAGTAGATGAGCTGCAGTGTTCTCCACTATCTGGAATTTCCTAAGGTAAATGACATTGCTGTACTGCAGACGCGGGACAGCAGAGGCATGTAAAGCTGAGGCCAGGCCATAATCCACGAGTATGGAACAAAGACTCCTAGCCACCTGTTTCTTGCCTTAGTTTCCATACCTGTAAAGTGGGGGTATTTACCCACCCCTTGGGAAGGCTGGGTCAATTAATTAGACAATGTTTGCAAAGCGTTAAATAAATGCTATGATTCCCAGAATGCACACAAAATCCTTTCTGACTGGGCCTAGTGCCCAGGAACCCCAAGTTATTTTGACAATTATCACTTGAAAAACTTACAGACCACAGGACAAGCAACAGTGCTGCACTTCTACTGGAGGCTGGGGCTGGTCTGACCGCACCCCCACACACACACATTTAAACAATCTAAAATGAGTCAGCTAACCTGCCTCAGAGTGTCCTGTTGCCCATCCACCATCAATAAACCTAGAGCCAACCTTGGGCGGGCCATAGGCATAACACAAAAACCGTGGACACGAATTGGTTACCTTTCTTTGTTGGGGACTAGGAAGCCACAAAAAATTGTTTTGCAAGCCCATCCAAATGGCTAATGCCAGCTAGGCATAATCCAACAGTCCAGCAAAAAACAATGCCAGGGAGGGGAAACTGGCTGAGGTGGGGGGTGGGGGAGGGAGGGAAGGGCGGAGGGGGAATCTTTTTAATAGGTTTTATCTCCTTTTATTAATAATACAGCACTGGGCTACAATAATGATAGATTTATCACTTTTCTCATTAATTAAAAGTTCAGTACTGTGGGTGATGGATATAAAAAATGTTAGTTATAGTTATTCAGACAAATATAGTCATATACTCAAATATTAGGTACTGGAGTTCTTAGGC
The DNA here is from genome assembly GCF_965140235.1 of Caretta caretta. Lineage (NCBI taxonomy): Eukaryota > Metazoa > Chordata > Testudines > Cheloniidae > Caretta > Caretta caretta. Next base: position 81,102,838 of record NC_134207.1, on the reverse strand, counting down.
CGTTAATACTGGGAGGTGTATATACAGCTTTATGACTGTCTAGCTTGCAACTTGTTCGCTCATCTGATGTTCAGATTGATATTTTTAATTTAAAAAATATTAAAAGGTTATTTCTGAAAAATCCAGACTGCATTAAGCGAGTACTATTAAAGTGTTATGTTTTAAATGAATAAATAGTTTTAGTTAAATATTTCTTCAATTTCAATTCATTTTACAAGCGTAAAAATAACAGACAGGCTTTAGGATCCTGTAGAACCCTTAAACCTGTACCAATTAGTAACCCGGCGGCCTCTTCAAGCATACTGTTCTAAGTCCATAACAGAAGCTTTAGATCTCCTTCCCCTCTAGAGAAATAAAGTATCCCCCAAAAAGTTAAAAGCAGGTTCTTCCAGTCACATCAGAGCAACAAAGACTTTTAAAACCTGTTTCTGAACAAAAGAAGAATGCTTTTGGCAGGGGAGGGAGAAGAAAGGTCTGTTGAGATTATTAAAATTAAGGTCTGTGTTTTTCTGTGAAGGCTACAGAAGCTATGCCAGTTATTAGATTAATAATTAGAAAGGCAGCATTGTCCAAGGATGGAAGTGAAGATGGTTTGACCTGGACATGAAGGGAAGAGAGTGCTCGTGTCTGGGGCTAAATCAGAGGCTTTGCCAAAACCAGAACAATGCCACCTTCCCCTATCTGTCCCTAGACTGATTCCAGCAAAAGTTGGGAAACTGAAAATTAAGGCTGACATTCCAGTTTCACACACAGTACGGTTAAACTGTACAGGCACAACCCCCCCCACCCCCACCACCGTAAAAGAGAAATACAACTTGATAGATCTCAATATCCAATTCTCATACAATATATTGAGGCCCAGTGTAAGCTCTCAAAATCTAATTTCTTTTCCCACATAAGAAATAATTCATACTGTCATCCTGAGTATTAGCATTAAGTTTTAAATACATTAACTTTACAATAATTGACATACTAAATGAGCACACACGCCCTCCCTCCCCCCCGCCTCTTATCTCGAACGACAAAGATAAATCTAGCTCTGGTCAAAAGTGAACTAAATTGAGGAGGCTCAGTTAAGCTTCTTACAGACAACAGTCCATGTTATAAAAACTATAAACACCTTCAGTATAGTGCTTTGCACCACACTCTTCAAAAGAAGAACATGCAGAGTAAAAAATAACACTACAGGAGAAATATATTTTCTTTATGTCATCAGCACTGACCCGTTTTAGCAAATGGAGATCCTGGAAGGTTGACTTCCAAACACTCTTCTGATAATATTCAAACGTGAATTAAAATTGTTAATGAATATTTGGTACTCTATTCTTCTGATCTTTCTAAATGTGACAAGTCATTTCAGGAGTACTAGCAATGTAATGATCCTTTCCAAGAGAAAGAGAGCAGCTAAATTAGCATATAACCAGGCATTCTTTGACCGAAACTTGTTTTCAGAAGGTATACAAGATTTATCCCCCCTCCTCCTGTCCTATTCTTCTCCAACAATAAGAGAATTCTACTGACCCTTCAGACAGTGTACAAGAAGTAGAAGACAATGAAATCTTCATATAACTAATTTTATCTGAAGTTTAATATTTATGGGAGGGTGGATTGATTAGCAGCTGGACACGGGTACAGTACGCTACTGCATTCTATAGCTTACTCTTCTTTCATTCCCACCTTCTTATGCTAGCTCTTTCTCGCTGACTGCCAGAAGGAGAAGAACACACAGGCTTCATTTTCATTCTTCTATTCACTGGCTGTTTTGGGTGCTAAATAGGAATGTAAGCTGCTCATTTCTCTCCTTTCCTCCCTTAAAATATCAAGAACACCAATTCTGAAACACTCTTAATCTCCACCAAACTACGCAGCAGGAGTCCAATGGTTGCCCCTACTGTCTAGGTTTAAACTAGCAAGTCAGATGCTCTGTTACTGATAGCTCTTACAAGTGGCATGAAATGCTACTCATGTGAGTTATACACGAGGTTTTTTGTGCTCTCTGTTATTCCTTCCTCTGGATCCCCCCAACCCATACTGAAGAGCAAGGAATGCAATGAGCCCAGCTACAGAACACATTTGTTCAGTACTGCTACAGCCCATGAATCTTCATGAATATGGTACCTGCAGCTCTGTTTGGAAGAAGAACTTCTGCGGACACTGCGTGCAGTCGTAGATCTTGTCTTCTTGTCCATGGGCTGAGAAAATATGCTGCTGCAATTTGTTTGCTTGAACAAACACTGAAATGTTAAAACAACAGTGAGCTTTTCATTATTTAATTTCACAAGTGGAAAGTCATTTGTAAGCATTTCGCCATTAATGCACAGTAGTTCCAAGAGGTAGAATTAAGCTGGTACACTGTAATTTCACATTATACTGTTGCACTAATAGGCGCAACCAACACTATTCATCTACACAGTGAGGTCCCAATTTTTTTTAAAAGGCATTGTACTAAATGTCTGGCAAAGAGACCCCCCCCAGAACAATCAATATAGTTCAAATATAAAGATTTAGAAATGCCATTTTCTCTTACAAATTATTTTAAAATGAACTGAAGGTCACCAAGCATACTATCTTGAAAATGAACACACATGAAACTTATTTCCTAGCAACCAACAGGTCTGGAAAGCGTAGGTTCCAAAGCCCCGCTTACTGTATTTGCCTAAAGTTAAAGCTAACAAACAGCTCTGTATTTAAATGTGTTAATGCTAAAAATTATATCCCACAGCTACAGTGTGGCAATGTCTATGAATGTGAAACAGAACTGCAGGTAAATTCTCTTTGGATACTTTAAGATCAACTCTGCCTACACACTGAATGCAAGGGTTTCAATAATATAAACATGTTCAATTTTAATGACTACAAAACAAGGCCCTAAGACTGTGTAACAGTTTACCTAGGAGACATACTATTAATAATTAAATTGTATATGCCAGAGGCAGTGTTTGGGTTGGCAGCACTGACTTCTGATGGATGCCTGGTGCACTGTGACCTAAAAAAGTTTGCATCTACAATATTAATCTGTATAGGCAGAAAAAGGATTTATTAAAGATGCTGGCATTTGACTTTGACTCCACTCCTAATCATTAAAATTATTCTAATTGCAAGGCAACAAAAAATATTAGAATATTGTTCTTGTGAGTCATACATTTTAATCACATTTCTCATTACCTTAAAAAAACTGCTCAGATTCCATTTTCCATATAAAACGTATATTGGTGATTTTTAGTTCTTGTTAATATTCTAGGAAGACATACTGAAATAATTTAATAGCACATTGCTAAAAAACCACCATTGTTTACGATTAATGCTCTGTGTCTATTTACCCCATCAGCGAAAAGGAAAAAAGGTTTCACACAGATTGGAATTGACTTATCTCCATACTCCTTAACACATTTTCCAAGGCTACTGGCTCAAACATTAAAAGATTATTTTTTTATCAGGGATCTTGCTCACGTGGCGAATCACCAGTGGAGACCCTTTACAGATGCTAGTTTGTATACTGCATAAAACAGCCCCCAAACTTGTTATCGTTAAACTCTTGGAATCCTTAGACACACAATATTAGAGTAAAAGAAAATCAACTCTTTACATATGTGTACACAAAGCCAAGGAAAAAACCCCCATACAATCAATAATAAAACCAAAAGACAAAGAACTACCTCACTGAAAGAATTATTGAACGCAGATGCCTAACAGGCAAACTGTTGAAGGCAGAACTATACACAGACTCAGACAGGACTATGGCAAGCCGTGCAGTGAAAATGAACTATATGTTTTTAAATTGTATAATTCAACAAGAATATGTAACCTGAATAAAGTGAGGTAATAATCAGTGCCAGCCACTCTATCTGCAAGAAGAAAAATTCAACTTTAATTTTCTTTTGCAGGGTGTACTTAAGTTTTATTGGGAGGGGAGCTGCCAAACAAAGAGGAATAAAATGAAGGTATTAAGCGGTCTATTTGCCTATCAATGCACAGGCTTAAAGCATATTAATGGAAAACAGAAACCTTGAATGGCTTCCAAGATTAGCATGCTATTGATAGAAGAATACCCTAAGTGTGTTTTATCATGTTTTCCTATAGTTCTGCAACAGTCTCAGATTTTCATTTTATAAGCAAATTATGCATATATGATACCTATTAACACTTGTGTTTTAGGGTGTAATTTTATAAAACAGTCTGCTAAAAAAAAAGGCCTATTGCCCTTTAAAAAAAAAGTCTGTGTGCATCCTTTGAATGTGTTCTCATTTTTAAGAGCAATTGTGGGTAAGTTTTATCCACCATTTTTATGTGCCTCATTATAGGTCAAATCTTGTACTCCTTAGTCCTTCTAGGCCAAGCCACTCTCTCAGCTGGGTTTATACCAATGCATATCTATTGACCTGAGAGGAACTAAAACCAGACTTAGACCTATGTCACTGACAGCAGAACTTGGCCCTGTGTAAGGAGTGCAAAATTTCCCCAAAAGCAAATTATGAAGGTTCTCCTTTTCTAGTGCCAACAACTAAATTAAACGGGAGCATTACTGTTGGTCCAAAGGAGAACACTGCAGCATGCTTTCTGGGCCAAAGCCAGCACTCCTTACCCAAGTTCTGCTCTCATTTACCACATTTTCTATAACTGGACAGCATGTATTGATGGTCATTTTCCCCCTTGGCAAGTTTAGAACATGACAGTGACGACACCGAGGTGTATGAATGTAACAATCAGTTTTGCAATTCTAAAAATACAAAGTTCTGATAAATAACTTTGAAATGCAATTCACGTAGATGCATGCCTGACCTTCCATCAAGCCTGATTTTTTAAACAGTTTCTAATCAATATTACTAATGAGCACAAGTCTAATATTGCATCTCAAAACTGACCTAAAGTCATAACATGACAAATACTGAGGGCCATATAAATGAAAGCTCTGTATGCATAGGCTAAAGCCATTACAGGGAATGTACTGATCCCATCCGCCTACCTGTAAAGCAGACTGGACATTTGAAGGTGCCCCCCATTCCTTCAAAGCTGTGTTCTATCAGGTGGCACTGAAGTTTGGCAGGAGAGTCAAATGTTTGATTGCAGAGTTTACATTCATGGTTCAGTCCTTCGTCTGGTGGAGAAATCAAAAGGAAGGTGAAATTCATCATGGATATTACGAAGTGCCAAGTCCAATATGATCTATGGACTGAACAGTTTTTTGTTTATCTAGTCCTGATAAACCTGCTGCCCCTAAAATCTATGGCTTCTGAAATGTTCTTCATCTGCAAGGTTTAAGAGCATAAACAACATACAAAGCCAAAGATTTGGTACATATAATTGTCATTGGATAGAAATGCAGATGTATCAGATTTCACTAAGAAACTAGCTCTGAGACAGGGAACATACATCCCTAACAAACCCACCCAATCACAAATGCATATATTTCCAAAGGAGTGCACAATGAAATTACATGTTTGGCGTCTATCAGCAAAGATGAGAATTGTATGCTTAAATGATCCTTCTTCCACTCTGCCTCTCAGTGGTATTCCTCGCAGCCAGCATGACAATGCATAGGCTTCAACCACAAACCAGTGTTTTATAACCTCCTATATAACTCCCCACTCCAGTTTTCCCTTCTCACTCCAGCTCCTGGTTTCTCTTGCAGACAGCCACCAAACTCATACCAATTTTTATAGGCTCTCAACACCCTTTTGGATAATCATAGATTTTTTTTTCCTTTACTCATTATGTTTCCTAAATGCTCAGAAGTCCCTCACTCTTCCTTGACATAGGCTTTCCTGGTGGTATCACATGGCCTTAAAACCCTTCCCACTGCTACCTACAGGTTCCCTATGCTTTCGTCCACAGGCATCACTCCTAGCTTTAGGCAGTGAATGGCTGTCCTACTTAGAAACAGTTGCTAAGTAAGATGCGGCTTCCAGACCTTCTGCAGAGGGGTCAATTCCCACAGCACAGCTTAGAAAAGGTCCTTCTGTATGTCACTAGTGTGTTACACAAATAACATTGATCCAGCAGGTAAATACAATATTTGATTACTAAAAATCAAACAACACCACACAGCTTGGCAACCAACTAATCTCTACAACATTTCTTAGGTGAAAAAATGATTTAGGAAAGCCCTCTCTCTATCCCAAATATATAAATGTCAAAATGTCTACCTTCTGCTTAATACAACACTGACTAGAGTGATTAGTAACCATAATGACCAACATGCCAGGTTGGTAACTGCTGTCGATAGTGCATAGAACACACATAACACACACAAGCTTTTTTGTTTGTTTAATTCTATTAGAAAATTCTTTGAATTAATTTAAAGAAAACATGTCATGGAACCTGTAAACTGAGTGGTGTCACACAGTCTCTCAACCTAACCCTTAATAACTAACCAGAACTGAAATAATTTCAGTTGTATGCCTGGTGTTTTTGTTAGGCTGAATTTCTCTGAAGGCTAAATTCAGCCTTGGTGTCAGCAAGGGTAAGGGTAAAAATTTGGCGGGGATGCTCAGTTTTAGTGGATACTCAAGAAGCTGCCTAGGTTTTTCATCCTTCTGCCAACACTGCTAACCCTCTTTAGAGTCTGTAACCACTGTTCAAAGATAAGCCCTGCCGCATCTAATCACCACGAGGGTGGGCAAGAAGCCAGAAAACATCTGTTTGGAAGAGGAGGAAAATTGTTTAAAGGCAGCAGCATGCACAGAACTCAGCCACCAAGAGGACCAGAGAGGATCTCTCTGTCCCAGCCCAAAGGCTACCATGATGGAGGACAGCTGTGTAAACACAGCAGGACAGGGCCAGAAACAGTAGCCAAAATACAGGGCACCCTGCCCAATACCGGACAATTAAGAGGTATGGTCATAACGTGTGATGAACGTTTTACAAGGTACTCTCTCACAAATAGGCAGGCTCCAGCAGTGGATGGTGCTGAAGAAGAACGTACACTCAGCAGCCTCATACAAAGCTGGTGCTTCCCTTTCTGAAGATCCTGAACTGGCATTCTCCATCCCTCCCACACTAGGAAACAGGTATTGTCATACTAGATCTGACCAACCATTCACCTAGCCAGTATCCTTTCTCCGATACTGGCCAGTACCAGGTATTTCAGAGAAAATCCCAATAATGGACAATTATGCACTAACAAGCCGATGAGGGAAGTTTCTTTGTCAACCTGTCCATGCTGATGTACAGACTCACAGCATGTGGGACAGCGGGAGCTCATCCCTGGCTCTTTCACCCATCAAGGTGAAAATAATCAATGCCAAGCCTTGAAACACAGAGTTAGCATTGGCAAATTAATGGTGCTAGTCATTCTATATCACTAGCATCCTGAAGGGAAATTTCTCAAAACATTCCAAGGGGATATGGATTCCTGAATTGAGATACTGGGATACAGAGAAATTCAAACAGGAATGGGGTTATGGAATTTTCCTTGCATGGTCCACAATAATTATCTTAATTAAACATGGCAAAACAGGTAGAAAGATATGAATTCTGATTTGAAGAATATCGAATTTTGGCTAATACAGTGTTTTTACTTGTTCAAGAACAGTTGGTCCCTGTTAAAATAAGACTGTTATATTTCCAGTATCCCTGAGATCTGTTGGTCACAAACATTAAAATTACTTAGCCAGCTTTATATTGCTAATTTCATTTTCCTAAAGGTTTATAAAAAGGGATTAAAAAGTTCACTTCACCAACTCACCTCTGGCAAATGGGTAACTTCCCCAGGCAAGAACCATCAATGTCTGCAGAATCTAAGCTTTCTGTTCAAAAATAAATGTGCCTAGCCCTTACATTTATGAAGATCACATTTAAAACATGAACAAATTTGTTTTCTTCCTACGTCTGCAGCTTTGGGATTTTCTTTACATGGGACAATTTTTTCACTCCAAGTTTGACATAAAACTCACCCTGTGCTCCACGCCTGGAATAAATGGCAAATTTCCACTTATTAAATTCAAGAATGTGAGATGGGCATTACTTAAACTTAAGAGGAAGGAACATAGTTAGCACATAGCACTGGATTAGGAGTCAAGAGTTCTGGGGTTTCCCAGCTCTGCTACTGACTTATTGTGTGGCCTTGGGCAAATCAGTTATTCTCTCTGCTTTAGATTATCCATCAATAAAACAGGTATAGTAGTTTTTACCTAACTCTCAAGGGTGTTATGAGGTTACTTAATTAGTGACTAATTATGGCTTTTAATAAGACTACCATGACAGAGGAGGGGCTCTGCATCAATGCTAGATCCTAGAGGCATTCTAGCACAGTGACTGCTGAGACACACAGAAGACCTCTGGAAACACCAAGGGAGCTCACATCAGGGTGATCGCTGCCTTTCACAGGTGCAGTGCGTGTGTGTGCACGTGCAAACACTGCCCCCCTCCACTTCTACTGGTTTTGGTGTAACAGGTAGTGCAGAGGAGGGTTGGGTCATTGCTCTGCCCTGCCCTGCTTCCTGTGGAGAATTCAGAAGTGTCACTAGTGCTGTGTCTCCCTCTGGTATACAGGAACAGGCTGGGGTTGTGGACGCTCCTTGTGGAGGTATAAGGTAGGGAAAAAGGGAGTTGGAAAGATTTCTTGAGCCTTCTTACATAATTGTGCATGGCCAGACACAATCTGGCTCTTATTTAGCAGGCAATTTGCTAAGGCACTACAGCAGTGCATAAAGTATTATATCATTAATAAAAATAAAGGGCCAGTGAAATGCCACATTTTCAGTTTACATTTGGGATAAATCTGAAATGCAATGGAGTGTCAGAATACAGTCCAAGAGGTCTTCTTCCCCACACGAGAGAGCTGCTATACTTCGAGTAAGAGTGTGTGTGTGTGTGTGTGTGTGGGGGGGGGGGGCGGCGAGTGCTGAACAGCTTTAAAAAATTCAATCAAAATAATCTTCTGCTCTTTAGAAAGGTGGCGGCTGACAGTAATTGGAAAATACTGTCTGACTCATTTATTAAAGTGAGATTCAGAGTCAATTGATTTAATAACCATTAGAATATTCTATTAAGGGTATAATAGGTTGGCACAGCCCTATTTTTTATGAAGAGTTATAGGTAAGAAATAAGCAATGCTATGGAATTCTAGGCAACCGCTTATATGGATTAAATTTAGAATATTGCTTGCAACACAGGTATTAAAGCACCAACTATCAGGAGGAGGAATAGGAAATACATTCCAGTGCAAACGAGTTAGCTGAACAATGAGAAAGAAATTAACCTATAATATAACACCTACACTTTTCCAAATCAAACGGAAAACCATACCTTGCAGTCCCTGGTGTTGCACATTGCAAAACAAGTCAGTATGTCCTTCACGTTATAGATCCAATAACTCCATAAGGGAGTTAAGAACAAAGTGCCCACTGTATATCACAAAACTGAGATTTAAAAGTGCACCTACATGGTTAAGGTGTGAGGTAAGACATGGTTAAAGCCTAACAACATCAATGAGGATGGCTTACCCAATGTTGGAAGATAATTTAATTTGACGCATGCAGAATCTCCGGCTAAGTAAATTATTTCCATTTATAATCTTTACTCAGACGATACATAAATGTAAACATGAATAAATTCCAAATAAAAGTGTGTAATATTCATATAAATATTTAATATTTACACAAATATTAAATGTTTCAATGGATGTAGGCAGATTGTAATTGAGGTGCAGCCCATTACCTTAAGCAGCTAACTTGATAACCAGCTATAAAAACAAACAACAAAATCCATCTTGAAGCTGAACATACACTCACATTCAAAGCTGTAGGCTATCTGCTAAAAATCCTCTCTCTTACCATTCAACACCTACATCTGCTAATTTGTTACTTTTATTCCAGAGAAAACAGATAAAGTTGTAACATTCTGGCTGTTCAGACCCCATCAAAGTTCTGAACTCCACACAGAACTTAGTTCACTGAAGACAGTGACATTTCAATATAAACTTTAAACAAGGGAAGCAGCCTCTGTGTGTCCCAAGTTTATGCTTTTTTCTTGTCAATAAAAACAAAAATCTAGTGTGGCTACAACCACTAGTTCAGTGGTTGACTCACATGCAGTTGTTAAGTTGGTAACCACTGGGGGCCCCCTTATATTGTCCGAACAACACTATAGCCACCACTGAAAACCAATTTGTATCAGTTTATAAGTAGGACTCTCTCTCATTCACCTTCCAGGCTGTCCAGAAGGGTCCTTCTGCCTCCTACTTTGACTGAATCCATCAGCTAAGGTCCAAAGATATAAACCCTCCTGGTAAAGCTCCTGATCAAAACAGGAGTAAACTCTGCCCTCTGCATAAAACACAGGAACCAAATGGCCTGAAGTTCCTGTAATTTTCCAGCTCAAAAGTGTGTACAGCTACAGCGTGTTTTCTTTATTAACCAAGCAAACTATGCCCTAAACCAATTTCTTCCCCTTCACCTTGCTTCCCCTCTTCCCTGAGTTAATTTCACAGCACACATTTATAAGCCAGAGGTCTAAGGAGTAACGAAGAAATGGCACAGATGACAAAGCTAACCCCTTGGCTACAACAGCTTGTACTAAAAAACAGAGTAAAAAAAATAAGCAGTACTGCATTGTAATTTGCAATGCATATGTTGACCCAATTGTTTCTTAGTTTACGTATTTGTGTCACTGGTGCTTCTTTTTTAATGACAATGTGCAGAGTTCACAACTGCTACACAAATACAAAACTGTCTGAGTTTTGTTACAAATAATTTCACTGCTATTTCAAACCCAGCTAGTAACTGTAATTCTTAAGCCCCTGCTATAAAAAAGAACTTCTAGTGATCAAATATCAGGTAGGCCTTTTCTCCACCTGCTTAAAGAAGACACAATTACTCTATAAAGACTTGATGCTGAACTGAACATTGCCTGATGAATTCTAGCATCATGTTTGTCATTTCTCCCTGATTGAAATAGAGCTTCTGTCATTTTTAATTTCTCAAGCATTATCATGCCACCCGCCCCAAGACAAAAACCACAATCCACCAAGGTGTTAATTCTGAAAAGCACAGGAGTAAAGTGATAAAGAAATAGATGTACTAAAGCCAAAGGATACAGCTGGAATTTGCTGAAAGGAAATGTTTACAGCACTGAAAGAACTGCCACTGAAAAAAGTCTAATAAAAAGTCTAAATGAAGTCCCATCCTGTTCTGCTAGGCTAGGAGCATAGGGTCTGAGTGGGCGACAGAATTACAATCAGGAATGTCCTGTCATATTCAGGAAAGCTGACCACTTTTCTCACACTGGGGGTGGGGGGGGGGATTTATTCTCAGTCCAATTCTAAATGAGTCTGTGACTTTGGTCATAAAAAGTTTGCTCAGTGTGGAAACCTAGCATGCATGGTTCCATCTTGGGTGACATTTCCCTGTCCCTTTTCAAATAAAAAAAGAGGATATTTAGGGCAAGATTGTGCCTACCTGTGAGTGGGTACATGGGAGGGAGTTGGGGCAAAGATGTAAGGAGCCTTCCCCATTTTATGCCCATGCTTAGCAGTCATGCAAAATCCTAGTCCTGTCATCCACGAGTCACACAGGCAATCTTAGCCCTCCCAAATGGGGCGAAGAAAGGCAGGGCAGGGCAAGGCCAGGCTATGACTCTTCTCCGTCCAATGTGTTGGCCCTTGGAGCTGTACCAGTACTGGAGAGAACATGTGCATTGGACCCTGTAAAATGGTGGTGCTGGGGCACTTCAGCTCCAATAGTGCTCCCAGAGGCATTGTGCAATATGGCCTACTCTATGGCTAAGGAACACGCAGCTTTTTGTAGAGTATTGCTAATGCACCTTTGAGGAACAGCCACTAGGAGAAGGGTGCTGATGGAGCAACAAGCACTAGAGTCCACCTCCTCAATTAAAGCAAAAAGTCTATCTCTCCAGGGCCAGATTTTGAAATTAACTCTGCTTAAGGGAAAGCTAGTTTGCTGCATCTCTCACTCCACTGTATTTCTGTCTGAAGCAAGGGATGCATTTCACTTCACCAACTGTTCACCTTTTTGCTTGGTTGCACTCACTTTGGCTGTATGTAAGTGAATTCTTCTTACTACAAGTGCCTTTAGCACTGTACATTGATTAAACCCCCAAATGCCTAACCAATCAGGTTGGTTAAAATAAAAAAGGATTCATTCCATATCTAACAGTCCTAGCTTCTTAATAACTCTCATATTTTCATTTCAAGTAAGAAAGATTTCCATGTAGCAAATGCCCTTTCCAGGCATCTGGCTACTAGGAGAGAGTTCAAGAATTCAGCAACAGAGTTAGTCACCATGTTATGGGACACAATTTGTTACTTCTTGTCTGTAACTGCACCAGGAAAAGGTATTTAGTTTTTTGTTTTTTTTTAAATCTGCGTTGCATCACATAGCATGTACACATCACAAGGTTACACAACATCATTGCTATGCAGCCTCCTGTGACATGGCATATTCTGCAAATAATTTTCAAAATGTTTTCTCCTTGCTATTAGAAGAAATTAAAAGCACCATTAAGAAAAAGCTGTAGTTTCTGAGTTAGTTGTAGCAGTATGAATCATTCAAATGTACTTCTAGCTTAACACTATCTCTCCAAAATGCTCTATGACCATAAACCAAAGACTTAAACAGACTGATCTGGCAAATGCCTGCACATTGGAGTAACTAACTCAGATGAGCAGTCCTCCTAGTTTACATGAAACTGTTCATGTGAGTAGATAACTCAGAAATTTGCAAGGTCAGGCCTTTTAAACTGAGGCACGGCAAATGACTGATCCTTCTCCCATTGAAGACAATGGAAAATCTCTCACTAAATTTAGCTGGAGAAGGATCAGGCTCTAGATAATTTGCACAAGGCCACAACACAATCAGGGTCAGTCAAGATTAGAATTTTGCAATTCCTTGTTCTCAATCCTGTGCTGAGGCCATATTTCTCCCTGAAAAGAAAGTTTCTTGTACCAACCCTTCTATAGTAAATTAAAATTATAATTCGAACTGTTCAGAGACTGGCTGGCAAAGTACTTATTAACAATTTAATCAAACCATGGGGAAAAAAAACTAATAAAAATGTCACATTTGTATTCAGAAGAATTAAGAACAGAGTAATATAAGTCAAAAACTTTTGGTTTTTAGTATTGTGCATTCATTTTAAATGTGATTTTTTTTTTCTTGCTGTGTTGGATGTAATTTTTTGTCGTTGTTGTTGTTCCTGCTTTCTGCTTGGAGAGGCAGCTTTCTCTGCTGTTTGGTGTTAAATACCTACTAGTAATGCCCACCCGTCTGGGACTTCTGGAACTGGTGGAAGTACAGGTATATCTACCTTCGAGTACTGCACAAAAAAAACACAAATTGGTAAAATTGAAAGAGGATATTTCATGCAGCATAAACTAAACGCAACCTGTTGTAAAGTTAGGTCTACAGGGAAAACATCTTCTAGCACTGAGACAGTCGAATAGTCAATATTAATTCCACACAGCAGTGGACTAGCAGCACGAGCTATGTACCGTACACAACTCTCATCAGGTATTTTTTGTTCTGAGTGTATAGCAAGGTCAGGGCCTTCTTTTTTTGGCACAAAGCCACTAGTTGTCTGAAGGAGAAAATCACTAAATGCTGAAAAGCCGTTTATCCACGATGCTAAGAACAGCCTGCTTCCTCTGAGAGAGAGAGAGAGAGAGAGAGAGAGAGAGAGAGAGAGACTAGAACAGGACTTCTTTGCATTTCTGAACATTAGAGATACCTAGAATGAAAAGTATTACACTTCCTGCTATTTAATTATATGAAAAGCCAGGCACTGTTGACAATTTTTTTCAGAGCTGAATGCAGTATGAGAACTGTTGCTTAGTGACTTCTTGTTACACATGTAAAGGACCTTTTGAAGAAGTGAACAGCAGTAGCTGGAATACTGTTTTAGAACTTCAACCTCCTGCCCTCTCCACCACCCTGTCCCCTACAAAAATAGGAGAAAAAAATGTGGAAAGGACACTTGAGGCCCTCAGAGCTGTGCTTAATTTACACTGGAACGGGGCTTTTAAACTAGACTCTTTTCTCCTAGCCCAACTGAACCAGTTTGAAGAATTTTTCTTGTTCAGAATATTATTAAAATGATATAGTTCCACTTAATGAGGTGTAATCTTTGTATTTTTTTAGTCTAATTTAGTTGCTATTTTTTTGTTTAGGAAAATATGAGAAAGCTCAATTTCAGCTTGATTTAACTTTCACATATTTTTGTATTTGATCCCATTATACAGTAACATAGGCAGCTTTCGGCTCCCTTGACAAAAAGGGCTAGAGTCTGTTCTCACTTACAACACTGTAAATCTGATGTTACTCTATTGACTACATGGATTTACACTGGAGAGCAAAATTGTCCCCAAACAAACTGAAGGGATCCCTGCATTGAAGAGTTTCCCAGTTTCTTGAAAAGACATACAATAATCAGGGCTGATTCACTTTTTCTTATGCTATATGTAGTACACTGTGTTTGTGATCTTTGTGAATTTATGGCTTCAGGCTGGCCGTTATTTAAATATATATTTATTTAGGACCCAAACTATAGCTCCTCCATAGAGCAGTCATCTTTTCCCAATATTCTGCCTACCAAGAAGTGGAGTTTAAGAAATACCCAAGAAGCTCCAAAAAGACAGAAATAAACAGAGAGGGGACTGGAGGGGACAAAAAGCATAGAAGAGGAGGAACACAAAAGACTGCAGAGAGGAAAAGGCAGGTAAAGATTAGGGAATTGGGGGGGGGGGAGATACTGTAGACAGGAGGAGGAAGGGAAGAGGTAAGTGGGAAAAACAGGGAGCCACTGTAAAGGGGTGGGGCGGCATAGAAGGAAAACCAATAGAGAAGAAGAAGGAAAATGGAGCCACAGGCAGGAAGAGTAGATGTGACAAGAAAAGCTCGAGGAGAAGAGGTGGAGAAGGAAGAAAAGAAGAGAAGTGGGGACAGGGCAGAGAAGCCCGGGGGGTCGGAGGGAAGGGAAGATGCAAAAGAAAATCTTGATTTGATCCACATTCAAATTTTATTGGAGAAACGCTCAAAAGCATTCATCTCCGGACAGAAGTCTGGCAATTTACTGCAGCTCCAATGGCAATAATGATAAATGCATTTTTTTAAAGCCAAATGGCTCAAGCAGCCGACAATGTTACCGCTACATAATTAATAACAATAAGCAATTAAAGAGAACAGCAGGTTACAACTATAACACATCAAAATATATTAGCAAAGGAAAAAATACATCACAGTTATGAGAAAAATAAATGTACAGTCTTTGAGGCCAATGTACATCCTCTCTTATGGGTAAAACTTGTAGAGCCAGAGAAAAATGTAGTATGGCATTAAACTACTATGAGGTGATTAACATCACACCAAAACCAAATAACACTTCTAATGCTCTGAGGAAATTTGAAACGTGATATGAAAAACATGACTGTAACAGCAAGAGAGAGTTTGCTGACCACTATATGGCATTAAACTTTGACTGAGAAATACTCTAATAAATAACTTACAAGACTGCATTTGTTGGCTCACATATTTTCAAAAAGGTCCACCGAGTTTTTCTTTTTCTTGTTAATTTAAATAAGGAGAAGGGGTGAGAAAACAGCAAAGAAGGATATAAGAGGAATCAAAACCACTTGTGGGGTAAAAAGACATGGGGTTCTTACTCAGGGTGGGACCATGCCCCTTCCCTTCTCTGCACTGGCATTCGGGGACATCTCCCGGACATACGGCCATCTCACTGAAAAATATTGCCCATCCCCCTCCCTTTTCAGATGCTGCTGCCATCGCAGCTCCTTGCAGCCCCCTGTTAATGCTATGCAATCATCTAGCAGGTGATGCTCATAGAGCCATGCAGTTAGCTTATGCTTCCACCCTCACCAGGCCAGACACTAGATGGCTGGAGTGGAAGTGCCAAGGCTGCTCCCAACCTTGAGAATTCTGCATGGCACCACAATGTTTTTCTTTAGCCTGCCAACCACTGTTTAGGTATTAGCCCTAAGCATTGGTGTGTAGGAGCTAAATTCCACCCTCTGCTGCACAAGAGGGGGAAGACATTGTTTGGAAACCTCTTCTTCCCCATGCAAGCAGCAGGACACGGTCTCTCCACTGCAACCACAAGTAGTAGTAAGAAGGACAGACAGCTACTTCATTGGCCCATGCACCACATTCCCCAGTGGGCAACTAACTCCCCAGCTAGCTAGTGAGTATGCTGCACTCAGCGGCAAGTGCTAACTGGCAGCAGATAGGATCGTACTTTGCTTCTGATCAGGAGAGCAGCAAAGTGCACTGCACAGCACTTCCTCTTGTCCTACCATGAGAAATCATTCCCTGGTTGGCAGAAGTCCTTTTGCAGAGGACACAGTGGGCAGCATCTGTGCTCTCCATAGCTGCCTTGGCCAAAATAGGATTTAGCTCTCGTTTAAACTAGGCAGTCGGCATTCATTAGCAATGGTGGGGGGAAGAATCCGACAAACTATATCAAACACCATTAACCCACTGCACAACTACTGTGATCCAGCATCTCCAAAAGTTGGAGGCTGGAATCAATACATAGTCTCCACTAAACTATCTATAGGCATAACAAGGGGCTGGGGATAAATGGGTGCTTCTCCACTCTCTCATGTACACTGGGGGGGGGGGGGAATGGAGATCCTTGCTACAAAACCCCACACTGCCCCACAGTCTGACAGACGATCCATAGGACTCAGACACACACATGAAAAGGCACATTACAGTGAAAACAGTATTGCCAACACCAAACACTCAAAAATCATGAGTCAGGCTCCCAAAATCATGAGATGGGCTTAAAAATCATAAGATTTTAAAACAATAATTCACGTTGAATTCTTTGCTTTGTGGATTTGGCATTTTTAAGTATCAGATTTTCCAGCCTTTCTCTGTAACTGCAAGGACTAGAAATTTGTCCCCCCTCTTTGTTTTTTTCTAAATGAAAGCTGAGATTTTCACGTATTCATATGACTCCAGGGACTAGGCTTTAAGCAAAACACTACATATCATGAGACTCATGATAAAACTGTGAGTTGGAAACACTGTGAAACCTTGTTTAGCTGAATGAAATGGGGGACACAAAATTAATTCAGATAAATGAGGTTTTGGATAAGCAGGGGACTAGTTAGTGATGTTTAATACACATCATGGGACATGACCTCATTACAGATAAGGTACGTTAGCCTCTGTGTGTGTGTTCATAGTAGATGTGCCATTGTCACAACAAATGAAAGCAAAACTGTTCTAGTCCCCGATCACTTATTTTTGTGTTTCCATATGCACCCTACATGAGCCTAAAGTATAATTAACACTGCTGAGAAGCAGCAGCAACAGTGGATAAGTCTCACTACAACAGTACTCCCATCATAACAGAAACACAAATGTACTAGTTATCGTAACAGTGTTACGGTAAGTACACCTTTGCACCAAATCATCAAAACTTAGTGGATGGAAAGGGGAAATGATGGATTCTTGATAAGATTTTAGTCAGCGAGAAATAATGCTGCCGAAGTGTAAGAGTAGGACAGTGGAGAGAGACAAGTGAGGATTTGTACTAATTTAATCAAGAATCAGAGGCCAATAATTAAATATAGCCATCCATCCTTCTTACAGAGCAATTCCTGATGTTCCCATCTGCAAAGAACTAAAACACAGTAAAACCAAACCAAACAAAAATACCCTGATAAAATATTTCTAAGGCTATAATGCAGAATTATAAAAATGTTTTGGGCACAATACATTTTTAATTTCTTTACGATAAATTTTTTTAAGACCTGCACAAGTTAATTCAAGCTACTATTTAAAAATTTAAATATTGTATACTCTGACTATATAACAAAGACCGGTTCCATGGCATTTTATTTTTATTAAGAAATAAAATCTCAATGTCAAAAAAAGATATTTAGCAACATATATATTTAACTACTGTGATCTTTTTCTCTCTGAAAGCCTTGGGGCCATCACCTACAAATCCATGACAATGTTTAAAACCACCTAAGACTCTCCATCAGAAAACTTGAAGTCTGCAAGTTGCTAGAACTCATCTCCAAACCTCCTTACTTGTTTCCTTCACCTTATATAAGCCACAACTTTTAGTTTGTTAGAGGCTTGAGGCAAGCAGAGGGCTTTAACACAAAGCATGTTTGAACAACAGAAGTGAGGTAAAGGAGGACTAGTCATTTTCTGAAAAATGGGGGCATTTCAGAAGCAAAATCAAAAGGTGGTAAAGAAAGTAAGAGGCCAACATCATTTGCTACCCTACTTATTAATTAAACCTGTCAGAACCAGCAGGCTTTGTCAAATGCTTCTATGAAGAAAAGAGTTAGTCCTATATGATACTGATGTTAACCCTGTAATATTTTCATTAATAACAAATAAAAGGGTTTGTTGCCACAATTATGTTTTGTGAAGGAGGAGAAAATGGAGTACCAAACCTTAAAATAAAAGGAAAGTAGTACAGTAGAACCCCAGAGTTCCGAACACCAGAGTTCTGAACTGACCAGTCAACCACACACCTCATGTGGAAACAGAAGTACACCATCAGGCAGCAGCAGTGCAAAAAACAAAAAAGCAAATACGATACAGTACTATGTTAAATGGAAATTACTAAAAAAAAAATGAAAGGAAAGCAGCATTTTTCTTCTGTATAGTAAAGTTTCAAAACTGTATTAAGTCAATGTTCAGCTGTGAACTTTGAAAGAACAACCATAATGTTTGGCAAATAAATCTGTTAGTCTTTAATGTGCCACCAGACGCCGTGTTGTTTTTGTGGATACAGACTAACACGGCTACCCCTCTCATAATGTTTTTTTCAGAGTTATGAACACTTTCATTCCCGAGGTGTTTGTAACTCTGAGGTTGTACTGTATGGAAGAAAAGTGTACTGGCCCCAACACTTCAACTAACCACTAAAAGGCAGTATTCAGTGCCAACATGTAACAGACCACAAAGAACACCTTTTAGAGAGACAAAGAGACAGAGGAAGGTCGAACACCAGAGATCTGGACTGAGTATCATCCCACCAACACCTCCCAATCATTAAATATACACAATTGAACAAGAGTCACATGTACACATGTGAAAGAAAAAAGTCTGAGAGTGAGCTACAGCAGCCAGAGTCTGTCTATGCACCCTACAACACCAGTATTGCTAGTAAAATAAAGAAACTATACTGAAGCTCTGACTTAAAATTGGTAAAACCTAGGGCTGTCGATTAATCGCAATTAACTCATGCGATTAGCTCAAAAAATGTACTGCAGTTAAAAAATTAATCGTGATTAATCGCATGATGAAACAATAGAATACCAACTGAAATTTATTAAATATTTGTGGATGTTTTTCTACATTTTCAAATATATTGATTTCTATAACAACACAGAATACAACGTGTACAGTGCTCACTTTGTATTATTTTTGATTAAAAAGTGTTTGTACTGTAAAAATGATAAACAAAAAAAATTGTATTTTTCAATTCACCTAAGACAAGGACCGTAGTGTAATCTCTATCATGAAAGTGTAACTTACAAATGTAGATTTTTTTGTGTTACATAACTGTACTCAAAAACAAAACAATGTAAAACTTTAGAGCCTACAAGTCCACTCAGTCCTACTTCTTGTTCAGCCAATCACTAAGACAAACAAGTTTGTTTCCATTTACGGGAGATACTGTTGCCTGCTTATTTATAATGTCACCTGAAAGTGAGAACAGGAGTTCGCATGGCACTTTTGTAGCCGGCATTGCAAGGTATTATGTGCCAGATATACTAAACATTTGTGTGCCCCTTCATGATTCAGCCACCATTCCGAAGGACATGCTTCCATACTGATGATGTTCATTAAAAAAATAGTGCATTAATTAAATTTGTGACTGACCTCCTTGGGGGAGAATTGTATATCCCCTGCTCTGTTTTACCTGCCATATATTTCATGTTATAGCAGTCTTGGATGATGACCCAGCACGTTGTTTGATTTACAAACACTGCCACTGCAGATCTGACAAAATGCAAAGAAGGTACCAATGTGAGATTTCTAAAAATAGCTACAGCATTCGACCCAAGTTTTAAGAAACTGAAGTGCCATCCAAAATCTAAGAGGGACCAAGTGTGGAGTATGCTTTCAGAAGTCTTAAAAGAGCAACACTCAGATGCGGAAACTACAAAACCCAAACCACCAAAAAAGAAAATCAACCTTCTGCTGGTGGCATCATCATCAGATGATGAAACTGAACATGCATCGGTCCGCTCTGCTTTGGATCGTTATTGAGCAGAACCTGGCATTAGCTTGTACACATCCTCTGGAATGGAGGATGAAGCATGAAGGGACATATTTATCTTTCGCGCATCTGGCACATAAATAACTGCGACACCAGTTACAACAGTGCCATGCGAACGCCTGTTCTCACTTTCAGGTGACATTGTAAACAAGAAGCGGGCAGTATTATCTCCTGCAAATGTAACCAAATGTTTGTCTGAACGATTGGCTGAAGTAGGAGTGAGTGGACTTGTAGGCTCTAAAGTTTTACATTGTTTTATTTTTGAACGCAGGTTTTTTTTTTACATAATTTGACATTTGTAAGTTCAACTTTCATGATAAAGAGATTGCACTGCTTAGTACTTAGGTGAATTGAAAATACAATTTCTTTTTTTTTTACAGTGCAATTATTTGAAATAAAAATAAATATAAAGTGAGCACTGTACACTCTGTATTCTGTGTTGTAATTGAAATCAATATATTTAAATAAATGGTATTCTACAGTGTGATTAATTGTGATTAATTTTTTTAATCGCTTGACTGCGCTAGTAAAAGCATGAAAATGCTAAGTTAAAGTTATCGTTTTGTCCTTTGCTCACTGTGATGGTAACATATTACATCATATACAGTACGTTACCTCAGATCACGTTCTGCTCTCTGCCCACATCAAAACTTCCATGCAGCAGGGTAAGTCAAGTAGCTGCAGAGTTAATTTTTACCTTTTATTTTCATGAAAAGCTCATATTAAAGGGAAACAGTTGCACTGTCAAGATTTGCAGAGACTCCCTCACCCCAACAGAACAAAATTAATCAATGCTAAGAGATAATATAAGAGTTCATTTACAACTGCGTGTATACATGTGTGGGTCTGTGTGTGTGTGTAAAGGAGGAGGTGAGTGTGTGGAGCACATTACACATGGAGCCATGTTGATAGCTGACGATCTTGGCCTTCATGTTAGGTAACTTGCAGTGCACACTTTAGGAAATAAATGTTTAAAAATATACAGTATGAGTGAGATTTTCAAAGACAAAAGGCGGTTAGGTGCCTAACTCCCACTGATTTTCAGTGGGAGTTAGATGCTTAACTGCCTTTTGTGCCTTTGAAAATCTCCCCCAATGTTGTTTAATTGCCTGAAGTTTAAAATAAAACAATGCTTCTTCCTTCCCCTCCCTCCAAGTCTCCTCACTGCTTTCCCTCAAATATAAATAAAAAGCTAGATCTCCTCCACTACATTTGCTTGCATTAATTGATGTTAAAGAAGTCTGTTAAAAATAAAGCCCAGCAGTGACATTTTTCCTTGCTAAAGCACGGTAGCAGCACATTACACACATTACAAAAAGGTCCCCTGGTAGGCTTGTGAAGTTCCACTCTGGCAGTAAAAGGCATCTACTGTATGCTTGCTGATTTATTTATTTATTTTTGAACAGAATGTGTCACAAAACCAGGGAAAACTCACCTGCTCAGTGTCTGGGCTTTAATACTGAATGGAGGAACTGGTTGCACACCACACATTTTTAGGATTATCTTTACCACTGGTAAATGAGACAGTCAAGCCAAAGTTAACTCAGTCCCAGTTTGGCGTTTTCAATATGGTTTAATCCACATTGTCTTTATTTACCACAAGTATTGGATTGATTTGGGGGTTTTGAGAGGTTCCAGAAAACATAGCATTTCATGATCAAGGCTCCCACTTGTACAACAATTTAATTATCGGCCTATTAAACTCCAAAAACAAACCATTTACTGAAACAACTAGTAAGCAACTAATCTAACTCTGGGTTACTAAAGGATATGCTCTAAAAATTATTTAGGGGAAGTTCTATGGCCTGTGTGTTATTCCGGTCAGACCAGACAATCACATTGATCCCTTCTGGCCTTGGAATCCATGAAGATATACACCCTTCCTCCAATGAATCACCAGCTCCCCTGGTACAAAAGATTCTAGGAAAACATCTTGAAAAGAAGTACACGGTTGCAACTAGCTAATGATAACTTAGGGAAGGTGAGCTCGGAAGCTGAACAGGGACTGGAAGGATTGCTAAGATGGATATGGCTAATGGAATATGAATAGAAACAAAGGTCTCAAGCCCTGCAATGTACTGAGCACTCTCAAGATATGCAAAGCCTCCTTTTTCTTCACATACTCTCCATGGGCAATGGCATCATGGGTGCTCAGAACTCTGCAGGGTGTTTTTAGCACCTGCAGGCTTGGGCTCCAAATCCTGTTCATTGTGCTTAATTTGCCAAGTCCTAAGTCCCCATGAGGGCAGAGTTAGGAAGAACTTTGAAGGTGATTACCAGAGGCTTAAATTTCATGCGTTTTAGTGGATGAGAAGTCAGTGGAGGGATTCAAAGAGACGAGTAACGTGATCAGATTGATGCACAGGAAGATGAGTTCAGTGGCTGCACCTTGTTTGCACTGAAGAGGGGCAATGTGAGTGTTTGGGAGGCTAAAGAGGAAGATGTTGCTGTAGTCAAGGCAGGATATAATATGGACCTAGATACAAGATCTGGTTGTGGACATGGAAAGAAATGGAGACATCCTGGAGATAGTCAGGAGGAAAAAGCAGCAGGAACTGGACATAGCTCAGATATGTGGGTTAGTGGAGAGGAAAGTCAAAAACAACAGAGAAGGAATACTGACAGCCCAGCACCAACCGGTATCTACTAGTTATTATTATTTATTTCTGGTAGTGCCAATGATATGCTAGGCCATCTCTAAACAGATAAAAAGACACGATCCCTGCTCTGAGGAGCTCACAACCACAAGATAAAGAGACTTATGAACAAAGGATGTGAGGGTGGGTTATGAAATGTATACACTTATGTTAACAAAATAGTCATGCAAATATATTTTTTAAAGGATACAGAAACTATTCCCAAATTACTCCTCAAGCTTGTCATTAAGTCAGCAAGTTTTCCACAGGCATCCTGGCAGGAATGAGTCTCCAGGAGGGATTTGACAGTGGAGAAAGTATTGCCTTTTGCATGAATCCAGGGATTCTTCCCTCACCCACGCATGGGGTGCAGCATATGCGAAGCTGCCAAATGACTTCTTTCAAATAAAAGAAGAAGCGCTAGATTTTGAAAAAACTCGCTTTCATTTTTACACCAGCAAAATAACTGCAAGTGTGACTGGGTACATAAATAAACCCATGCCTCAGGGTCACTGTGGGTGCAAAATTGAGACCCAGAAGGAACTTAGATTCTAAATCTATCCCTTGTATATCATCTCCAAAGAGACTATTTCCCATAGCATCTTTTACAGTGGCGATATCATGGTGATCGGTGCTGTGGGAATGCCATTGATTAGCATGATGGATGGGAGAGAAACCGCCATTTGCATGTCATGCTGACATAGCACTCCCAGCGAACAATCCCATTCCCTGTGGCCGATGGAGCACTGGGAGGAAGTGAGTGGAGGAAATGGATTGATGGTCAGAGGTCAGTAGAAGTATAAAGAGAGAGGAACAGCTCACTTTGTGATAGCACATTCCTTGCAAAACTGTTTCAGAATGAATATCCAGATCCTCACCTAGTGTAAATCAGCACAAACCCATTGAATTCAATGGAGTTTTGAGGAGTTGGCCTGTAAAGGGCTAGAGTCTAAAGCCAGCTTTGGAATCTCTTGCCATTGCTGGCTATTATCACGAGTGCAAGGCGTGGAAAGAGACAATGACGATGCTTAGCATACCATTGTGACAGGCACCTTTCAAAAATTAAGATAGGTTCGGTCCCAAATACATGAAAAGATACTGAAATAAAAGATTGTCATAAACCTCTTTTAAACTGCAGTAAAAATAGTAGAGATGTACATGTGTGTGGAGACATCCTGTAGCGCTTTTATGTTTTGGGGGGTTGCTTTTTTTTTTTTTTTTTTTTTTTTTTTAACATTTAGAATCCCAAACAAAACGCCATTGTGCTAGTGCAAGAATCAGTAAGTGAAAATGGCTATCCACTAAAATAAACTGACCAGTATAGTTTGAATGTCCAAGATGAGTGAAATGAAAAGGTAAACACATAGTACAAAGGGTAATGCGTAAGTTAGATTTTAAAAATTATACCAGGCTTTAGCGTTACATCAATAAAGATAAGAACATTTTAAATCTATATTATTTTATATCTTGACAATGTCACTTTAAAGGGGAAAGCTGAGATTTAAAATTCTCATCCCCCTCTCTCTTCTTGACTTTCTACTTATCCCAGAATAGTTTGATGCTGTTGCTAGCTGCTAAGAGTCCAGACCAGGGATTCTAATTGGAGCTAGCTCTGCTCTCCATGGCTCATCTGGGGAAGAGAAGTACGCGGTTGTTCTGTAAGGTTACAAAAGCCTGCATTCTTCAAGCTGTACAGTAAGTACACCCACACGCTGTTTGCTCTTCCCGAGGGGTGTGTGCTAAGCCCTGCCCCTCTCTCAGAGATGATGCCCAAGTCCAGACTGCAGGGCTAAGCTTCCCTGTGCTTGGGATTCTCAGCTGCAAACTTTTCTTAGGTGTTAGGCACCTACACTGTTTTAGCAAGAGAACAGGGGCACACATGCCTCACCTTGGCACCTCCCACTGGCTAGCTTAGCATGCTAGCTTTTGTGACTCCCATTCTCAGGCGCCTGTCTCTCCTGAGGCATTGTATGGGGAGCCTAGGTACATAACCCAGGCTGTGTGGATCCCAGTGATTTTCTAGGTGCCTAAAAGTTAGGCATGGTGACACTCAGCATCATCATGCACATGTTTCTTTGTGAATTTAGCTCTACCTAACTAGCCTGCTAGTTGTGGCTGATGTTGCCAGCTGTGCATTCTCAGAACTCAATCATAACTTTTAGCCCACTGGTTAGGGTGCTCACCTGGGATGTGTGAAATCTATAATTTAAGACCCTGCTCCACTGGGGGGGCGGGGGGGGGGGAGAGAGAGAAGGGATCTGAAGATCTGAACAGGAATCAGCCCCCTCTTAGATGAATACCTTAACTACTGGACTATGGGTTTTTCTGATGTGGGGCTCCCTCAGTCTCTGCTGCTGACTGTTCCACTGTGGATAAATAATGCAAGAATGACTGGGCCAGAGAGAGAGGAAACATGAGAATGACTATGAAGTGTCGTGGTTCGAGGGAGCACTCAGGTGGGAGATTCAGGAGCCAGCTCCTCTGCTCCTTTTAAATTATTTATGAACACTGGAACAGCTTCAACGGGAAAGATTGAAGGAGTCTCATGTCAGCATATCCCGTAACCTCACTCACTTTCAAGCTTGTAGATTCCTGTTCAAATCCCTTAACCTTATCTGGTGAAGGGGGAACCTGAGCCATGGATCTCCCACATCTAAGGGGAGTGCCCTAACCACTGGGCTAAAAGTTACTAGGGAGGTTGTCAATTTTCCCCTGCCCACCCAGGCTGTTTTGTGTAAATTCACCTATCGGGGCCCAATCTGGCAGTTGAGCTCTGAGCACATTTGCCGGATGGGGCTCTACAGGTGAGTTAGTGGAGAAATGCCAATCTTTCCTCACTGTGGAACTGCAGTGTGCATTGCCAGAGTCAGAAACATAGGCACCTTGGGAAATGTTACTGCAAAAAATATAGGCATCCAGTGTGTTTAAGCACCTATGTGGTTTGGCAGCAGCTGAGTGAAGATTTTGTGAATCCCAGTGGGGCCTGAGTCTGGGATTTAGTGGCAGTTAATCACCTAAGTCCTTTTGTCCTCCTTTCTTAAAATGAGGATTAAGAGCATCTTTGCAAGCACTTTGGGGCAGGGAGCGTTTCTAATCCTATGTTTTGTGTAGTTACTATATGGTGCTATTACAATACTCGACAATAATCTTGTATGTTCCCCAAACGCTGGTGTAGTTCACTCCTCCCTTTAAATATCTAGAGGAAGCAAAAACTTAGGGATCCATCTTATATATTCCAGAGGGCCTTCAAATCCCATCAACTTCATAGGAGCTGAGGAACACTTAGAACCTTGCAGGTTGCAGCCCTTAAAGCAGTTTATGACTGACAATTGCTCGCCAGCATTTCAGAATGAGGTTCACCCAGATGGCCCAGTATTTTAAATCCAAACACTAAAAGGACAAAAGCCTGAAGCTAAAAAATATTAAATCAAAATATGCACTAGACACTAGCCTCTCCTTGCAGTTATGCGCGCAGGGCAGCGTTTCATGATAACACCTCCCTGATCATCTCCCATCAGCAAACGGATAGACTCCTTTACTTGCTGTGCGGGGAGGGAAGGGTGGGAGGGGAGAAAGGGTAATTACTTTTAAAGCCTTTTTTTATAATCTAAGTCTTTCTAATTTGAAGAAATCATCTCATAGAGCATACTAGACAGTTGTTAGGGGCCCTTGACTGAGGGCCCTTGGGTCTTCTCCTTACCTTTGATCTGCCTTATGAAAAGTTAATGTCCACCACGTCAGGACTTGTTACATAAACATACCCTTTCTCTAACTACTCAGTCCTGCCTGCTGCAACTTCCACCCGTATTACCCATTTATATTTAAATGCTGACTTTGAGCTTATACCCAGAAGCACTGACATTTTTAAACAGAAGTAGCTTAACTAGGGTAAACTGCTAAATATAATTTATTGATGATAAAGAGCTTGGTTCAGATTAAATTCCAGCAATTCAATAATGAACACATTTTACATCCTGCATCCGGGATATGTATCGCTCTCCCTCCTCTCCCCCACTTAACTGGGAAAAGGGGGGGTCTCAGAATCTGTGATTTCCTGTGGATTAGATATGATGCAATCACAAGCACATATTTTTGATATCTCTATTAACAGACTGTTCATGTCTAACTGCAAAACTTGATTGCACTTCTTTCAACATCTTTGCCCAAGACAGACCAGTAAACACAATTCCTCTCTCTATAATTAGACTTTTCTCTAAGGGCCCTGAAGTAAGTCGGCATGCCGTAGATTTAATATCCAGTGCTATATCCATATGTGCTGCCCTTGCCTGGTCCCAGAGCATATAAACTCCCCTATTAGCAGCCCTGACTGCTTAATTATGCAGATTTTTTTTTGTACCCGCCTGCCTGTAAAATTACTGTGTCTAACCTTTTTTTTTTAAACTCTGCACCATGCTGGCCATTCTAATGAAATCGGCATAGGGGAAAGGGCCTGATTTGCAGTTATGGAGGTTGGATTGCACTGGCAATCTGTCCTTAGTGGGAGTTACAAAAGAAGTCAAATGCCTTCATCTGGTTCTACCCTATCATCCCCAAGGTGATTGAGTTCACTTCCTGATGCTTCCCAAGTTTTCCTCAGGCTGTCCAATCAGCACATCCACCAGGGAGCCCAGCCTAGCTTGCAACAGTCTCTGTATCTAGTTACAGACCCACCAGGGACAGTCAACTATCCACCCCCAAGCCTTCAGATGAAAACCTTTTCTAACAAGGCCGCCCAGCGCCAATGAAATAACACACATCTGCATATCCACTGGGTCCCATGTTTCTTGTGCTCATGGATTATGTATCTTGCAGCCTCTAATAAAGAAATGCAGTTCTTTGTTTAATGTTTATCTTGTGCTTGTTAAGCAAATGCTAATGTTGTATCAGAATGCTTTAGTGCTATTTGGGTTTTTGGTGATTTACTACAAGACAATCTGCTGTGAAGTAAATTTAGAGGGGAGGGGGAAGAAAAAAAAAACATTCCCGTTGAAAGCGGGAAAAGAGAGAGAGAAAATGGTTTGACAGAGAAAGAGCAAGAGACAGAGAGAGTCAGAGCGAGTGCGAGAGTGCAACAGCTCCCGGTAGGACTTTCCTCACCCCAGGCTGACATGCCCACTTTATCACTAGCTGGTCCGAGACCTGGAGGTACAGAATCAAGCCAGTACAATTTCCAAAAGGGATAAAATGATAACTTCCCCTTCAGTGATAAGGTAAACAGTATCCTGAAGGATAAACAGAAAATAAAACAGCCCTTTTTGTTGTCTGTCTTTGTGCCCTGATGGTTAGTACTGTGCAGTGTTATTCACAGACCACAGGGAAGCCCTAAATTTAATTGTTCATGCCTGGCTCTACTAGAAACAGTCAGAAAAGAAAAAGAACCCCCTCCTCATTTTTTTTTTGAGGGAGGGATTTGGAAGCGGATTAATAAATGAATGCCCTTTATTTACCCTTTGGCAAGAATGGATATAGATATCCACAGTGCTAAGCCCGTCTGCCAGTCTCTTTTCAATGCTTCAACCCTGTTTTAAAAGACGTAAGTTCTAGAACTACAGAGTATATTATTTTTTTCTCCCTCACATGCGTCAGGGTCAATATAATAACGCAGACCTCCAAATACAAAATGAAAAAAAACCACTGGAGACTAAGCATTAACTACATACTCAGCTGCCCCACTAGATGCCCATCGTGCCATAACTCCCTTTCTGCCTCCTATCTCCAGGTCATAAAGATCAGCTAATTATAAAAAGGACTGAACAAAATAAGGTTGCAGAGAACCAAAATTTATTGCTGGCGTCAAATCACATCTACAGCCTACAGGACAGGTTTCATATTTCTACTATCTTTATTGATAAACAATTTTATACCTTAAACATGATAAAAGTCTAAAAAATACAGATATGTTTTAGTCTATAGGTCTTTTTTCTAAAAAAAGCCAACACTTTGGAATCCCAGAGGTATCATGTGACATGGCAACAGATGTTTATTACGCAAACACACATGTGCATACACGCACAGAAATTGAGTGTGTGAATATTCCATTTATAGTAGTATGCATGTCCTTTGTCATGGTACCTGAGTGTAAACAGACATGTTACTCTACTGAATCTATAAGCTGCATGGACCCTACTGTCCATTGTTAAGGTCTGTATTGTTTTATTTTGAAATGGTGAATTTGGGCTAGTGCAAAATGCTGGACTGAGAACCTTCGAGTTCTCTGTTACAAAAGAGATAATATGTGGGAAATGGTTGTGTGAGTTTCTCTACATTGGTACGATGCTAATGTGTCTAAATTTAAAAAAAAAAAAAAAAGAAAAAAGCCAGCCCTGTGGATAAGACGACAGTTCCAGTTTTACCCCAATTCAATCTTTGGCTGCTCTGCTGAAACTGCTAGCAAAAATGCTTATTGGTAAAACCTGTGGGGGTGGTTTGTGATGTGCATGCTATTCACCAGGAACTGGATATTCTTCATGCATAGGTCACCAATTGTCATCAAACAGTCCCAAGTAAGGTCAGATTTGAAACATTACCATAGAGGTGAATGGCTCCATATGCCATTATCAATCTGCCAGGCATGGTAGACCCCTACTATGGCAGGTGTTTTAAGAATATAAAACATATCGGTCTTGCACTGCCTTCTCCCATCCCTGGTTTTATTCAACAAAAAATCCTTTGCAAAAATTATTTTTAAATGGTATAGTTCATTATTCTGCATTTAAGGTATTATTATACAAAGCCACTGTTAGCTCTGCATACTCTGCTGGTGCCCCATTTGTTACTGATACAATTCAAGGTCCTGACCCTAATCTTTAAAGCCCCTAGCGATCTAGGGTTGTGCTACCTTGAGACTGCCTTTCCACTCACAGTCCTCAAAGAAAGCTGAACTCAGCAGAAACCACTGAATTTAACAGAGCTCAGGTTTAAACTCTCCTCAGCAAGGTGGCAGAAAGTTCTCCATGTGGAGTAGTCTGTGGGATTCCTTATTTGACCTGCCACTATCAGCCAGTCCTGCCCAACAGTACCACCAGGAATTAGCAGTATGTGAGCCCTGGCACAGACTACATTTTCCCAGCAGACTCCACCTGAGCTACCTTTGGTAATGACTGCAGCTGGGTACTCTGCTCAGTTTGAACTATGAGAGGGTCAAAATGGTGGTGAATCTGTGCTGTTTTTATTTATCCTTAAATGCAGGAGGTCTTCAGCCTCCAAACTGGATCAGAGAGAGAATGTCCATTTTATACATGAATCCTGAGATAGAAACCAATATTGATGTACAGGTCACCCTGATGCAGTGTTAAAATCATTTAGACTAACTGTTCTGAGTGAGTCCAATTTCCACATGGATGGACTTGTATTAGTCATCACTGGAACTGTGTGTGCACCTCAGGTGCAGAGTGGTTCCACTCACATAGCTGGCAATATTTTTGATCTTGTTTTTGTGGTGGGATTGGAGAGAAAATGGTAATTGTGCCTTTGTTGTGAACCAGCCATTACCTCCTTTGTCTTCAGGTTGGGATACACATTTTCTGCTAGGAGACAGCATCTATTTTAAAGGTCACCCCTCAGAAGCAAATGGGTTCGGTTAGATTTCCAAGGGCTCTAAGCAGGAATATTATGCAGCTCTCAGACCACTCTACTGAAGGTGTGACAGGACATAATAATAGTCCAGTATCTTTATCCACTGAACATCTTTTTTCTCTACATTGTTCTGATATTCAGATGACATCTAAATGATAAAGTAGGAAGGATGATGTATAAAAACCAATGACTTATGTCCTGTTTTGAAATGTACTGATTAAGGCAAAAAGAGCATTTGAAATTTTCTGTGGTCACTGTGCAGGAGTAGTCAAAGAAAACAGGGGGTTAACAACCTGCTTAATCCAGGTTGTTTGTTTTTGGGTGACAGAGTCAAAGTGTTTCTAACTGTGAGGAATTACTTTGAGGATAAAGATCAGTCGGATCCAGACTGAGATTTCCATCTCTATGGTGGCAGAATTTACTTTTAGTGAGGGGCTAGCAATGTTCGGAGCCAACTCATTAGAATTATTGTGGACATGGAAATTTAAGTCTCTCAGAACAATGAGTCTTTTCTGTTTGAATTTCAGTCTGTGGTGGTCAGGCATATGATATAATCTCACACTCAAATCCAAGCCCCTCCCGGCTGATGAAAATCAGCAGGAAGATGTTGGGGTCAGTTTGGTTTTAGGCCTGGGGTTTAGTACAGAGTCTGCTCTGGAGGTGTAGGATACTGATGATCTGCTGTCAATGATTGAGAATCACATGTCCATGCTGATTCTTGTTGCTCTGAGAGTTGCTTTTGATACCCTTAACCACAGATGCTGGGGACTTGCCTGAAGACCACAGTAGGGCCAATGGGATTGCTTCTTTCTTTCTGAGAGATCTGAAAGGGAAGCATTGGTTAGCTGCTCATTTACTTCAAGAGCTCTCATGACGGATTCCCGCAGGATTCTCTGTTATCACCATTGTTGTTAACATGTATATGGGGCCAGTAGGAGGGATGGAGAGAAAGTATGAATGGTGGTGTCTTCAATATGTTTATAACACCCAGCTTTAGATTTCCCTTCAGACCCCGCTGGAACAGTAGAACCCCTTACTTAAGTGTCAAATGGAAACTGATGCACGGATACCTGGCTAAGACTCAACCCAGACAAGACCGTGATAGTTCTACTCAAGGAAGCAACCTGAGGAAATTGTGGAAGTTGTATTGGCCCACTGATTGTCAGGACGTGCTGTCCATCACTTTCTCAGGCTCTTAACCTAGAGGTGCAGTTGGCTGGATCCCTGGTTGTTTCTGGATGTTCATAGTGGCTGCTAACTGCCCTTCTCATCACTGGTGCTTGGCAAGAAGGTTGTGACCTTTTGCTAGGGATGCAGAGCTTGTCATGATCATCCATGCCTTTGTCATCTTGAGGTTAGCTTATTATGCTTTACAAAGGGCTACTACATCTTAAGACCCTTCAGTAACTGCAGCTAGTGCAGCGTGTGGTGTCCCATCTATTAAGTGGGATGTTTAACTGCCAGAAGCACGTTACACCAATGCTCTGTACAGGCCATCAGTAGATTTCCAGGTAAAATTCGAAGTGTTGGTTTTCAGCTCTAAAGCCCCAAATGGTTAGTGCTTTGTCTGTCTGAGAGACAGCCTATTTCCTCAGGAGGTTCTGTGGCAGCTGCAGTCAATGATTCTCAAACTAAGAGCTCCCTCCTTGTATAATTGCGAGAATACTAGTGCGAGGGTGTTTTTGATAATGGGTCCATGGCTCTGGAACTTGCCTGCTGAACTGGTTCACCAGAATCTGGATTTGATTACATGTAGAAAGTGCTTTTCCTGGGGGATAGGGTTGAGGGCACTGATTCAGGATTAGAGGGAGGATGTGGTGGAATCTGTGAGGGGAGGTAAAAATGGATGATGTTTTAGGGTTGGGAAGGTTTCCTGTGGGTTTTTTTAAAAAGTTAAATTTCTCTTAGAAAAGTCTATAATGTGCCTATAGCACAAAGTAGGGCCAATTATATTAAAATAGCAGGGACCAGGAAAGAAACCTCACCTTTTCACCTCAATCCCATTCACGGCACTGCACAATTGTCCACACGTATTATTGGATTTTTTCCCACCTTTCTCTGAAGAATCAGGTGGAAGTCTGTGCAGCAGGCAGTATGCTATATGGACCAAGTTACTTGTGCCATGTGGAGGGAGAGGGAATGGGGGATTAGCTATTGACCGACGAGCTTACACCCTGAAGCATGTAACACCAAAATTAATTCAGTCCACCATCATAAAGCTAGCTCCTCAACCTGACTGATTATACTGACACCCTTCAGAGGTGACAAGACACTGTGTACTATCAGAATAGAAACAGTTTTTTACCAGGCTCTAATTTATAAATTTGGGCCCAGATTACCCACCCTGTGTAGTATTTTACCCTTTGACTAGGTCTACACTACCCACCAGATCGGCGGGTAGCGATCGATATATCCGGGGTCGATTTATCGCATCTAGTCTAGATGGGATCAATCGATCCCTGAGCGCTCTCCCGTCGACTCCGGAACTCCAGCGCTGCAAGAGGTGCAAGCAGAGTCGGCGGGGGAGTGGTGGCAGTTGACTCACCGCCGTGAAGACTCCGTGGTAAGTCGATTTAGGTATGTCGACTTCAGCTATGCTATTCTCCTACCTGAAGTTGTGTACCTTACATCAACTCCCCCCACAGTGTAGACCAGGGCTTTGAGTAGCTCCGTGTAAACCAATGGGACTACTGATAGAGTGGGACATTGCCCAGCATGAGTAAGGGTATTATCAGCATCTGGCCCTTGGTGATTGCTGTTGGTGTCACACCAAGAAATAAAATGAGAACGACTACAAACCACATGCAACAGTCAAATTAATATTGGATTTCATGAGTCACATTGACTGCAAATACCTTCAGCCTTGCAGAAAACCTCACAAGTAATTGCTTTAATTGTTGATACCTTTTTTTTAGCTTGCAGCTGAATGTTAAAAAATATTTAAAAGTAGCACTTGCACTAAAATCTTAAATCTTTCATTGTGTCTTAAATTTCTCTTGTGATCTACGATGGGGCAGGATTTGGGGTTTTTTAAATTTAAAAGCCCAGTGAAACAAGATTTTAAAAAACAGCTAATATTGGGTTGAGGGCCAAACACTGTAATGATGCAGTACTACTTGCATTATTCCTGAAGCTATTTGATTTTGACAAGCCCACATTTGGTAATTAACATGAGAATGCCCCCTTGGGCCATTCTCCTGTTAGCTAAAATATCTTATAAATTACTGTAATAAAAGAAAAAAGTGAACACACTGCCTGTCAATGTTTCAACTTATCTAGCAAGAAGAGGAGACAATGCCATGATCTGGAAGCATGCACATGCCAAATGGATGCATAAATTAGACTGCCTGGGCCCATCTGAACCAGGCACCTGTCTGTCAATGGATAATATACACATAATGGTTTGTATTCTTTTAAAAAAATATACTATTATGTTGGACAGAATTTCTACGGATTTGAAGCTTAGAAGATCTCACCATCTACCTCGGTACTTATGTAGCCTCCATCACCACAAATAACTGACGGTACAGATAAGCCAATTCCTTCAAAAACGGTCACTGATTTGGGTGCCGAACTTGAGACACTTTGGACCTGATTGTTAGAGGTGTTGAGCACACCTGAACCTCCAGATGAAGTCAATGGGGGCTGCAAGTACTCAGGTCCCTCTAATTAGGCACCCAGAATTGGTGGTCATTTTTGAAAGACTTAGTCCTCTATACTTTATATGCTGCAGTCAGAGACAGGCAGGCCCAACGCCCAGACTTATAGGACAATTCTGCTGTCGTATAATACCAATCTCCAACAAATATAAAAATCCACCACTAATTTCAGGTGTATTGTAATTTGGGTGTAAATATAAACCACACACACATATCCTCCCCATTCCAATTCCCTAAGCAGAGTGTCCTCACACAACCTGCTAGAAGTAATGAAAGCTGACAAGAAAGAAAGTGCTTTTGGTAATACTTCTTGGCAGGTACAACACTTTCCTTCATTCATGATGTAATGAAGACTACAGCTGCTGGCAAACAAACAGAAAGAAATGCATGATTTTTCTTAGAAACAAATATCTAAAACCATATTTTATTTCTTTCACTTCTGATTCCAGATACAAGGCTCTTATTGTGGAGTAGCAGGGAACTTTAAGAGAGCAAAATTATTACTTACAAAAACATATTTTTTTTGTGTGTATGTGTGTGTGTTAAGATATACTACAGAGACAGGAGCAGCAGACAGACAGGACAGGTAACTGATAAGACAAAGGGATTTTCAGCAGAAAGAGTAATTTAAAAGTACCAAACATTCCTAAAATAAACTCAATGCCAATTTATTCTCCAGGCTGTTTTGATCTAAAAATTGCCATCTTTGTTTACACGAAACACTAGGTTTTTGCTAAAACAACAGTTCTTGAGGTTCGATCACTGAAGCCCTTTTTTAGTCTCCTGTTAAAGGCCTTGGGGAATCAATGCCCATATAGCGTAGACTTATTGACAGAAATTCTGGGGCATGCAATAGAATGTAGATCAAAAAATGGCTGTGTTTAATCCATAGCAGACATAATTTGTTATATTGCTGAATTTTAACAGGAACTGATCCAAAACAATGTCTGTGTTCTTGCTTCTGTGCCACAGACTAATGACATTTAATCACGAATATTACTACATTCTCCTTGTGACAGCTGAGACACAAAGCAAGCCAGCTGATGCAATTCCTGTTCTAATGCCGTTAGCCTATAAACAGCAGCAGCAAACAGGAAGCTGGCTTGTCCCACATATACCATGTTAGGATATACTGCTAAATGTACATGTACTTAGTTTACAAATGCAGCCCACAATTCTTCCAAATGACCATTTTACCTTCTCTTTTTCTTCAGCAGACAAAAACTGAAAGTAAGAATCTGTTCTGGAAGAGTCTTTCAGTAACTTGATGCTGCAGTCACCAGGTTAGGGGCAATGAGCACTGCCCAAGTCTAGGGTTGCCAACATTGTATTTTAAAAATAAGGGACTGTTTTCTTAGCACCCCCACCCCACCCCACCCCTCCTCCTGATATTATTATCATTATCATCATCATTATTAAATAAGAAATAATAATAATTACTAAGCAGTACTCACCTACATTCACCAGGGATATTTCTTGCTGCTTTTTGCAGCACACAGTAACTCCTGATCTTGTTGTACAGAAATGAAAAAATAAGGAACATTCCTTGTAACAAGGGACTGTTGGCAACACACAGCGCCATACATAGCTCTAGCCTGGTTAGATCAATGGCCTGTAGTCACCCGAGAACACCATGGACACAAATCATTTGTTTATTTCCTGTACACGTTGCGCAGGGAAACTTTCCTAGGTCTGAGAAAGGCAGACGATGGCTGCACCTGCTTGCAGTACCTGTCCTGCCAAAACATTTTCTGAACAACCTTGAAAATCTTGGAATATAGTTAGAGGCCATAGGGACAATCTGGGTTCCTAGATGCGGCTGGTTTCTCTGGCCCTGCACCAGGCTTGATTTCAGAGGAGAAAGGGGACTGCTTCTATAACAAGCTGCAAAACCTTATGGGTGCTTTCAAAAAAAAAAAAAAAAAAGCTGTGCAACTCCAACCCTATGCCCAGTTTGGCAGAACAGACCTATCTAGCTTCAGCTCTGGGAAAGTTTTATTTTCAGATCTACCACAGGAGCTCAAAAAGGAGATAAAAGGATAATTTGCCTTTTGTGTACACGTGTGTAAAATTTTCGGTGATTGTCAGAGGTCCCGGATTGACAGCCCTGGAGACTGAAGTTTTCAATTTATCCACGCAACAGGGCAGCAGCAGTGAAAGCCTCAGTCCTGACCCAGAAGGGCCACTTGTAATGGTAAGGAGCTATTTCAGCCTCTATGCCTATTTATTCCGTGGCCACCCTGCTGAGACTGTCATCAAAGGTGCAAACCAGGGCTGTGGTTTTGTTGTGACCACCTGTCCACTGAAATCTGGACTGGGAGCACCAAGTCATTTCACATAGGCCACTGAACAGCCATTAGACACTAACAACTTCTGGCTACGACCAACTTGGCATAGATTTGAAATGGTTACCCAGAGACTCCCATATCTCATTATTATTATTATTTAGCGCACACATTGCATTCAGCTTTGTGTAAGATGCAAACATAAAGATGGTCCCTGTCTCAAAGGGCTTACTACCAATTTTTTCAGCCCTCCCATTCCCTACTCCCGCCTCATCCCCATCATCCCCGCTTTTTGGCAACATCTACCACCGCCAGAATTCCAACTCCACAGTTTGGAACAGTGATTCATCACATAGTTATCATCCATATTGAAAAGAAAAGAAAATGGACTACAGAACGCCACTTGATTAAATACCTACATAGCTAAGCCAACATCAACATGCCTGCATATCCTGTAGTACTTTTTTAAAAGTAGAAGAGTAGAGCAGGAGTCCTGCTGGATTTCCCTTAGCAACCTGACAGGAGCCCACAAGGTCAGCTAGCAGGAAGCGTAGAAAATTATACAGTGGGGAATTATCAGCTAAATTGTTTCACTATACTCAGGATTTTTACTGTTCCTCCCAAGATAGTGGCCTCTTGCTACTTGTAACAGAAGCAGGAATAAAAGGACTGAAATGACAAAAAGATCTTTTTTTAAATGCATGTTTTATGTGCCTCCTTAAGGCTGTGACTCTAATGCCCGACTCATTCCTTTGTTGTTGTTTTTTTAGATCAAAGGCCAGATCCACAGCCATGGCTGAAGTGCACACAAGTTGAGTGTATGTATGTGCGCCCGTGTGTCCATGCAGCTGGCTTAAAAGCTCACCTTTTCACTCCTCCCAGCCTCTGTGCAGTGCTGGTCACCCTACACCAATTTATAGCAGCCTGAGATCTACTCTAATTTATGTGGGTTGCGAATGGCCTCCAGGGTCTTAAAATTAGCCTGTTGCCAGGGTTTTCCAGATATTTCCCTTTTCTTTGCCAGCCAGCAGCATGGAAGGGGAGTGGTGTAAGAGCCCCACCCAAGATCTACACCACTGGTGGATCAACCTTACATTAGGGTGATCATTCCTGGGCCAGTTTCACCACTTTTAAGGCCAGTT
The DNA here is from genome assembly GCF_965140235.1 of Caretta caretta. Taxonomy (NCBI): domain Eukaryota; kingdom Metazoa; phylum Chordata; order Testudines; family Cheloniidae; genus Caretta; species Caretta caretta. The sequence goes on along the minus strand of NC_134207.1, from coordinate 81,065,312 downwards.
TATAGAGGTGGTGTGGTGCAAAGATGCCATTCTGTATTAGAAAAACTAACCCCGGGCACTATATTCATATTTTTTGTTCTGAGGGAAGAGGAGCACAGGTCTGGAAACAACTAAGTTAGTTTCACAGCCCTACAAGCAGCAAGAATGATTTATCAATTAACAGGTAATGAAAAAAATTCTCTGCAATTAAAGCCATGATTTTGCTCAAACAGGAAGCAGCGCCACACCACTGTGTACTCCTCAGAGAGAAAGGCAGCTCCTGTCACTAATGTGGAACACAGCTAATTTTAACAGATTCTGTGCGGGCCCCTTGAGAAATGCCATGTTGATGAAGGAATATACAGTAGGGAACCCCCCAGAGGACCTGGCTGATTGGAGAGCCTTAGGAAAGGTGTAGGGAAATCGCATTTCCTGTTTCTTAGCAGAGTTATTAAAAGGAAAGGCAACTTTAATCACTAAAAGACCACTTACAAGGTTATTTCTGATTTATGTATCACAACAATATCCTTTATTCCTTGGATGTGTTTTAATATATATGTCAGATTAACTAATATCCTATTTCTGTAGAGTGAATAAACAGCTGTAAATTCTTGTTAAAAATGTGAAGGGTTTTCACAGATACAATGCATTAGAATTACTCAGCCAAAAGTCAGATCCAATTAGGGTACATTTTTTTTCTCTCCTGCTGCCTGAAAAACATGACAAGAGTTTTTGTTTTGTTTTTTAAACCCAACAGGAACAGCACCTAGATTTTTTAAAATAAGCTGTTGTCGGGCTTATCATGTTTCACCACCTAGGAACCATATTTATAATCCGAATATGAACACACCTTTAGTAGCTGGGTCTGGAACTACTGTTTTTGATTGCGTTCATCACATTCAAGTCAATACACTGATACATTTCCTTTGCTTAACCTCGGTAATATATGTTCTGCAGTGTGCTATACACCAAAAACCATGGACATCTATTCCTCCACCTAGGTATTCACTTTTTACACACATCCTGGACTGGATTATCTGCCATTTACATGCAATCATGTTATTGTCCCAGTGAGCATAACTAGATTGATGGAATAGAGGAAATGCCACTAAACAAATAATATAATACCATAAAAAGCTGAAAATCTGGAAGTAGAGGAAAAAGAAATGAATGAATATGTCATTGTGCAGATCCACTAGAACTTACATTATTCACAAAGTACCCAAACCTGCAAGGTTCTTAGCGCTTCCTAAGAAAATCTGGCATTATGGAAAACTTCAACGTTTAAGCTTTCTTCAAAGCCATGTCCAAAATGACCAGTGATTACAAACGTTCTTATTTTCAAAGAGAGCCTGGCAAACAATTCATAGTGATAGTTTTTTCAGTGAATTTACCAGTTTTTTCTGCTGACTAGTTGTTTAGTAACAGATTTTGAATTTGTTCTGTATTCACAATTGTTTGACAAACATTCCATGCAAACAAATTACCTGCTGGTGGATTGCTCGTGAACTGTGTCTAGCAGGTGCTTTCACTATTACTACTAGCTGCCTAGTGTGTTAATTAAGCCTTGCTGTATGTAACTGCTTTTACTGGTCACCAGTGTTCATGCAGATATGTACATACACAGAGTAGCAGTGAGAGAAACGTTTAAACCCTGTGCAGATGTCAAGAGATGGTCCAAACATGGGCATCTCTAGCATAACGTTGTCCTTCAATCCAATATTTCTTCCAGTAGTGACAGGCCACCTCAAAAAGCTGCACAGAAATATTATTCTAACATGTGCAATGGGAATGTGCAAATCACAGAATCAAGGACAATGGTGAGACTTTTGTGAGTACAGAGGATGTAATGAGTGCTTTTGGCTGCAACAGCAAGAGGATGCAGTGTAGAGCAGGGGAGAGGAAAGGTCACCGGGAATGAGTCATGGCTGGGCTGAATGATAGCCAGCCATCCTTGCACAGCAAAAAAGAAGTTTCTGAGGAAATAGAAAAGGGGCAGTCTGAGGGTCATGATGTGGGAAACAACCTCTGTGAAGTTGGTTCCCAAGGTTGATGGTCCCGTGGTTTCTCTTCCTGGCCCTGTATCTGCTGCATCTTCCATCTCCCTCCCTCTTATCACTCTGAGAGTGTGACTAGGGACCCCAAGATAGGGGCAGTCCCTGGTCTCTGTTCAGACTCCAGAGGCTTAAAACACGTGAGATCCAACAGCTGGATCCCTTCACAGCAGGCTAGTGAGAGGCCGACGGGGGCACTTATCTAGACCTGTGACTCCTACCATGATTGCTACATAACTTACACCAAACATGAGTTTTGTTTCTTCATTAAACACTTCTTGGCTACAGGACTGAAATTTGCTTTCTATTAACTCTCATATGAGTGAAACTTTGCTTGCACAAATGGTAGTGAGAAGTGAACACAAATGTGGTATGATGATGGAGAATCAAAATCCAGTTTCTAATCTGACAAAATGTTCCAATAATTTTCCCCACTACTTACGCAAGCCATTTGTTTCAATTATTCTGTATTAGGATTTTCGGGCAAATTTCTAATAGGAAGACAGCATGCCTTCACTTTCAAGCCCCTCTATCCAATACATTTCTCTACATTACGTAAATTCTCCAGCTCCCCAGCACAGCTTTAAAGAAGTAAGCTCTCCGCTTACTAATCAGGAGTATGAATGGCTTTCATTTAAAAAAAGAAACTTTGAAAACACACAAAAACCTACTGAATATCAATCATAAAGGAGGTCCCTTCAAACTCTGTCATAATACTCAAGAGAATGTTTCCCATTGTATTAAAGTCTGCAGTTTTTCTTCAACTGCATCGACACTGTTCTATTTTCTTTAGATTTTATTGGGGCATTCCATTAGCATGATCTCAACATTTACCTTGCTTTGTACAGAGCATATTAATCCAGTCATGTTATTGAACCTGGTTTTGACATCATCCAGCAAGTGATTGGAGCGAAAAAAGTAAATGAAAATCACAGTCTCTCTCATACTTCCAGATATTGTAGACATATCGTATACTGTTCTTGAAAGATGATGGACTGGGATTAAAGTTTATATTCAGAACAGGTATAACAAAAGGTACCCGTAGAGTCAACTTCCCCAGAATGTCCTGCCAATGCAACTCAATCCTGATCTGCAGGTACACCATACAGGAATGAAATAGTCGTCCATTTGGTACTGGTGACAGCTTTTTCCTTCCTCAGTTTCCCCTCAACCATCATTTATTACATCGTCCCCTCTCTCAAACAGAGCTTACTGCAATCAGGTCTTCTATGGTGCCCAGACGCAGATGTGTTCCGATAGCCAGACCTGCCAGCAGATCCAACCATTATGCAATGGCTTGCAAGCTGGTTTAGGAGCCATTTGGTTATGGCATCTTGATGGAATTTATCTTTCCACATTGAAAAACAACCAAGCATATTAAAGACTGCCAAATGTCAAAAAAGTTTAATCTGTACCCCAAAACGCTCTGTGCAAAATAGAGTCGCTTATCCCTGGCTATTTCTAAAGTACTGTGAAAGAAAATAATATTAAACCCCAATTGAGATGATCACAATTTGAAAAACAAAGATAACCCAGAGCTGTATTATAATTTTTATAGGTACAATTTGTACCTATCTTTCAGTAGATGAGAGAGGTGGCACAGGAGAAACGGATCATTAAACATTAGTGTGAAGCCAGGGAAATTAACCAGCTGCTGTGAAAGCCACCTCTCTTATTCTCTGAGCGCAGGAGAGAAACAGGGAGAGGGAGGGAAAGAGATATAAAGAGAGAGGTGTCAATTGTACCTATAATGCAATAATTAAAAAAAAGTCTGTCTACTATCTCTACATCTAATGGCTCATATAGGTTAGATCAAAGAGATGCTGCTATTCACAGAAGACTTCTCTCTATTTAAACATGAGCTCGCACAGGTAGAATGTTGCAACCAATCAGAAGCCATGATTTACAGTCAAACAGGATATTATACAGAATGCTGACTTTGGGGTTTCCTTCTCTTTCATATGGTGAAAATGATTTATGTTTTGAAGTTAAAGGTAGTGAAACCAATGCGAAACTAGCCTGTTACATGAACTAAAAGCATACACCATGCACAGGGACAGTGGTTGCTTGACAAAATCCGTTACAGAACTCATTATTAATAGGATAGCATTCGCTATATTTTATACATGATGTAGCATACACTGCAATCATGTACGTTTTCCAACGCGTATGGTGGCTTTTACTTAAGAGGAAGTATAATTCATATTCCACACATGCCCTTTAAGAAGACTTCATCTTGTGCTGAATCAAACCAAGAGACTATTTCCTAGCATCACTTTTATGCCTCTTACTCTAACAATAAAACATGGCACAAAACACCCGAAGAAAAGTAACGTATCCTTCTTAGATTATTGTGCCAAAGAAAGAGATAAAACAGGAACAAAGTAACAAATTATATTGTCAGAGAAAATGTGAACTTTTTGATTGGGGATGACATTTATTTTAAGTGTGCAATGACGGCAGGGAATCTGTCAGGGTAAGACATGGCAGAGGTTTCAACGTTTGTTAAGAGTGTCATGGGAATTTAACTAAAACTGTTAAAACTGACACTATTGGCTTTTGTTAACACATTAAGCATGGGAAAAGTGCCAGTCAGCATATCCTCCCTAGCATCAGTTCAGTTAAATCATCTGGAAGAGGCATAAAACTGGGTGTGATAATAAATGCTACGTTGTTTCCACATACATAGAAGGAGTAGAGAGCGATGGGGCCATTTTGACAAGGACAGCAATGAGATCCTTTTTTAAAATGTGCACCCACTTCATAATATAAAAACACACTGGGGGCGGGGGGAGTTTTCAAATGTAAATTTTAGTAAGACAATTGAAGCAAATTTACAAAATACAATACAAACAGATTCAGCACAAGTGCTTATAGTACTATATAACTTAATACTGGAGTGTATATTTCTTGAATTGGCTCAAGTACAATTAAAGCACTGTCTAAAGCATTCCACTTTAAAACAGACTCAATTACCACTTCATAGTTTGGCTGGCAGACCAACAAAAACAGAATGCCAGAATTTACTCACAAGAACAGAAGATATATTAATATAAAGACAGTGCACACCCACTGTAGGATCTGAAAAGAGCACTGCAGACTTGAATCCTCTGCCTTTCCATATGAAGAAGAAAATCACAAATCTGTTAAGGGAGCACATGCACCATGCACTAACCCATCCAAAGCCCCACACGCTCTACAGTGAAATCTCCTACATGAATAACCCCAAAAATCAAATATGAGCTCTGCATTTCAAAATGGTAAAGTACATCATATATTACTAACCACCTCTATGTGAACAAGTATGTGAAATGGACACATTTGCTGTGCCACCATCTGTGATCAAACAATAAGCAAGATCTAAACTACCGAATGAACCTCATAATAATAAAAAAAATGGATTAAGTAAAAAAAGTATAAAAGTAGATTTTTTACACCAGAAGATGGTCGCTGTAACAGTTAATGTTCATATTTAAGACAATGTTTCTTATATATACGTGATGCCAGCACAAAAAAAGGTTCTAGAAGATCGGCGTGCTGTTTCCCTCAACACGATCCCCCTACAGTGGCACAGCCATTTGCTCATAAAAGGACCAGTTTTACTTTCCTAAAGTCCTCATGCAGACAAGTTTCTGCCCATCTGCTGCTGCTGTCTGGTTCAGCTGATAAAACACAGATGCAGAATTAAGGATAAAAACATAGAAAGTTGTTGCCAAGTATTGTCTTTCTACTATACAAATATAATCTTGTGCAGCTTGATACATTCAACATTTTCTTAAGTGCTGTATTTAAAAAAGAAACAACATATGGAAGATTGGGGATTGACCAAAAGAACAATATTTTTTGGCTACACAAACCGAGCACTACTTAGTTCCACGACACATGCAAAGAAAAGCACAGCACAGACATAACCTCATTACATACTCTAGACTTCCACCTTTCAAAAACTTTTAGCAGACTAATTTCTCAGAACCTTCAAGCACACTAATGGATCTTTGGCCATTGCTATGCATAAGGCAGCCTAGAAGGGCATGACCATGACACCTGTGGTACAATACCATATGTCTTGAAAGGTTTTATTATTTATTTATATTTAAATGACGTCTAAATAGCCACACACTGTTAGGAAATGGTTTCAGGGAGAGAAAAAGGATGGATTTAATGAAGATTATAGTAACAGATTACTGGTAACTATAGAATAGAAGATACAATGCTAAGATGCACTATGTACCTCCAAAAGATAGGGCAATACAGGTTGGAGGAAGACAACCACGATTTTTCATTTTGCAAGAAAAGGGAAGCGTATGCTAAAAACTACCAAACATTCACAAAAGCAACACATTTCCACAAGCCCCTGTTTATATTGATATGTGGTGAGGCCTGGGAAGGGTCAAAGGGTTATATTGCTACTAACTATCCTGTACAATAATTAAATAAACTGATGTGCACACTTTCAACCTTTATTCCTGCTAATGCGTTCTCAGATATTCACAGATCTATTTTTAATACAGAAACTATAATATGTTCTTATTCAGAAGAAGAGCAGAAGGTTTGATTCCATTTCTGGAGAGATTTGCTCTTAATCCACTAAAGGTTATGTCAGCTCTCCGTAGTATCAGAAAATTAAAAAATGATACTTTTATTTTTTATTATTCTACCACTATCTACTTCATCTTTTTGCCTCATGTTTTGATTCAAAGAAATTCTAAACCTTCCATATAAAGATAAGTGGTGTCTTAGTAATAATTTTGTTTAACCAATTTTAAAATAACCTACACACAAACTCACACGTGCTAGAGATCGTCACATTGTCATCAACAGGTATGCAAATATATATAGTGCTGGCCTTCCCCGACACATGCTATAGAAAGCTATGGAACCTAATGAGCAGCTTACACCTCAAGAAAAAAAACTTTGAAAAATAATCTCTTTAGCAACATTTTGAGCCTAAATGACAAGGGCTCGATCCCACAGTTCTTACTCATACATTCTTATTGCACTGCTTATGTGAGTATGGACTGTAGGATATTTTCTGGATGTCTTCAGTTTCATTTTTTACTGCTAAAACAAGCTTATGAAAAGAGTATATTCAATTAAGAGCCCATTTTCTCCTGAAGTTTATTCTTCGAATAAAATTATAATCCTTTGATTATGACATCATGATACATTTCCATAAAAACTGATACTGACGTCACAAAGAGACGATTATAATTTTCAGGTGGGAAATAAACAACAGGAACAACTGAGCTCAGAATCAGCAAAGATCTTGGGTTTTGTGCAAATGTCTTTACTGATAAGAGAGAAGAAAAATATAGAAAATATACAACATATGGTGTAGGAACAATTTCTTGTATATTTTTCTGTATAAAAGGATTTTCAAAGATGACTAAGAATCATAAACAGCTTTATAAAATTATGTTCTTCCTCCCAAAAAATAATTTCATTTTTAGTTCACCCCTTATTTTATTAAAAAAGTGAACCTTTCACACTGCCTAGCCTGCTTTTGGGAGGAACGAGAAAACAAAAAAAGGGGGGGAGAGGAGGGGAGGGGAGGAGGGGAAATTTCACAATAACTAAAAAGACAGGGGTAGGAAAAGTTGCTACAATTACTTACAATAAATCCAACTGTCAAGTTTCATGCCATTGAACTTACACAGACATTTTATGAGTAAATTGTTCAATTTGTTCTTTCACTAATGTAATGCCATCATTTCTATCAATAAGGTAGTAAATATTTTCACTATTACATTGAAACAACCTTTTTGGTTGGCTTATAATTACAAGAATGATGCTAACTGAATTCCTTGCTTTGTTTCAATATCCCTTGTCAGTGCCATAGACCTCTCTGCCTCTCTTGTTTTTCTCAAAAGCAATTTAGAAAATGCTTGTATTTTAGACAAAAGGAGAACATTTGGTGAAAGAAAATTCATCATTAGGTATCGAGAGGTTTGTTAATAGAAAAGGCAACTCCCACAGTGTATCCTAGTGCTCAAGCCAGACACACATGCTCAGGACCAGCAAGCTGCCTTCACAGTGGGCCAAAAGTCATTATCATAATTTTATATTACATAGACTACATTGAAAATTTAATATATCCCAGCAAAAAGAGACAAAAGACATTTTGCATAATGCTTCTGTGAGCGCACTCTCTCTTGCTACTCTTTTAGCCACCCCATGCAGATAATCACACCAGGAAAAAGAAGTTCATTACCTAAGCCAAATCAAAATTAGGCTTTTCTTTTTGATAGGGAACTTCATTAGTAAGCCCTGTCTTATACAGCTGGGAGATTTGATGAATCTATCTTGGAGTAATAATTCAGCACAATCAGCTGCACTTCTGCTTCAAGTTTTGTCCTTGTTAAGAAATTTGAAAATCTACATACAGTATGCATTCATACATCTATACGTTCATACACTACACATATCCATTGCAAAGCATTTAAAATGTGTTAGAGTGGCAGCAGCAAGCGAGGTGAGTACGCAAGTTCTTTCATTTTCATGGTTGAGGCTTCAGGAGATGAAGTGTCCAGAACACTTGGAGGGGATGGAATCTGCCCTTGCTGCAAAACATTTCTTAAATGTATACCGTTTTAGAATTTAAAAGTTAAGCTTTTACAAAAAGCAAAGCAAAAACATCTCATTTGAAAGTCTTTCCTGATTAGGATCCAGGCTCTAGATCTAGAATCCCTACTGAATTTCCAGAGAAAAAAAAACGTACTGCAGCACTGAGTTCCATTCGTATCAGGCAAAAATTCAGTTCTGACCCAGACTTGAATGAAAAAGCTCAATTCATTCCTTTTCGCGATCCATATGTATATATAGTGCAAAACAAGCTCGTCACAAAGGTGAAACAACTCCTCCAGGTTCTACCCTTTTACTGCTAGAGATCTGTGATTGTGGATATGGCTTTGGGTTTATACATCTGCATTTAGGGCTGGCCCTGATAAACAGCCATAGAGAAGCACTGATGGTGTTGCAGCGCTACATTGGTCTTCACAAAATGGTGACCCTACAAAACCAAACAGGTACTCCAGGGAAGAATCTGTCCGTAATAATAATACTAACACTTGGCCCATATATACTACTATTCAGACACAGATCTCAAGGTGCTCTGCACTGGTGGATAAGTAATACTGTCCCCACTGTAATGCTCATCAGAGGCTCATAGGGGTTATGTAATTTACTGAAGATCACAGAGGAAGTTAATGGGAAAGTTGGGAACAGAACAGAGGTCTCCTGACTCCTAGTCTACTGACCTGTCCCCCAAACTATGTTGTCAGTCTTATATTTGCCTTCCAGGCCAATGGAAAGAAAGGTTGTTGTAAAAAACACCTCTAGGCAGTAGGAAGATTCAGACATAACATGTTTGCTGAAAAATGCTTTTATTCTTCCATTGTCCTTTAATATAATTAAATATATGTAGCTTTTTAGACTCCAAACTTTCCTCTGAATGTAGCTAGCGCTCTAGACAATGGTCAGGGGACAAGGCTTGCACCTATATACATTTATTCCATCTAATCATGACAGACAGCTCCTATGTATATATTTTTAATGTGTAAACATAATCCAAATTTATGATGTGGGAGGTTGAACATCATGATTTTGCCATAAGAGCAATCTGCTTGTTAATACTGAAACACTGAAATTACACATCCGTACACTCACTACATGGCTGAGATAAGGGTGTTGAAACTTTCAGGACATGGGCAGTTCCCTGTTGAATACACATTGGAGAGGACTCAGGACCCAACTTTATTACTTACAGTGTCAGCTGTAGGTTACAGTCATGAAAATGTCAATAAATCCATGTTCTTAGGTTTCAAAGAGTGCACACATTGGCGTTAATCTAGACCACCTCCTTTTTTCACACAAAACACTCTCCCCTTCGTGTATCTCCAGTGGGCTTACTGGATTTGCTAATGTCCTGTCTCATTGGATGAGAACGTTGCCTAGCTGTACTGAGCATGCAACCCTGACAGTCAGCTGAGCTTCTCTTCCATCTGCTCTGAGGTTAGGGACCTGCAATGCAGCCTGTTCAAAGGAGGGAGCTAGCCAGTGAGATCTGATGAGTTTGTGTTCCCCAAATCAGAATGCGGTGAATGACACTAGTGTCTCCTCAATGCAGTCTACAGCTGGGCACGTGGAGTGCACCCTTTTCAAAGACCACTTCCTCCTTCATCTAAAACTAGGTACCTCCCAAGACCTTTAGATAAAACAGGTTTGTAATGTACAACCAAACCACATTTTTGGTTCAGAGGATTTCTGAAAGCCTCTCAACTGCACAAAAATCCTGCACTTGTCAGTGTTCCTTTGTGTGACTCTCATGATCCAGCAGAGTCTTAAATTTTGAAAGACCTCCTTTACTTTTGTTTTCCTTGTGAGAAAACACACACAACAGCCTTTGAAAACTGTCAGCGGAATCACAGAATGGTAGCCATGAAAAATGTAATATTTACCAACAGTTACCGTACTGTAGTACCCCAGACCTGAATCCTACAAGCTGGTCTTTACATACAGGCACCCATTGAAGTCAATGGGACTCTGCAGGGTCTGCTCGTGCAGCCTGTAGGATTGGGGCCCAAGATACTGCAGTGCAGCTAGGATACGAAATCTCAGATACTTGGTGCAGTAACTTGATTAATGATTTTTTATAGCAATCACTGTGTGTATGACATACACATTAACAAGCATTACATAATTACATGTTTTTATATATGCAAATAATATACCACACTTGTACACTGTATATATATTTATATATTCAAGCATCATGACAAATTCAAAGCAGGAACAGGCAGATTGACAAATATCACTGCTTTTTAATATTTGTAATAGTAAATATATAAAAATGATCATCACAACTCAATCATTAAAATCAAAATGTCAATTTATCATACAAATCTGAAGCACAGCCACAATTTCAGTCACATATGTAAGTGGCTCTTTTAAAAAATAAATATTGTCACCCAATAAATTAATCCAAGTACACAGAATCCAGTTCAGCTATTTTCTTTTTCACTAGATTTCCACATTATTAGAAGTTCCCAGCTAACCAGGTTTCATTCAGTAGACAAAACAGCATTGTGGGATTACATTAGTCCGACAGCTGCTTTATGACTATAGCTTCCAGACCAATTTATTTAATATTGATCTTTAAACAAACATCAGTACAAATAAATTTGAGCGCTCCAGTCCTGAGATTTTATATCTATAAAAGAGGCCAATATTCAGAGAAGCAGTACTGCTTGTATTTCTCTCTTTGATTTTGTTTTCTTTCATCCTAGCAGGTATCAAATACATCAGTGCCAAATTAAAACAAATCCATCTTCAGATAAAGCTCTGTTTATAATCTTTCGTGCAGAAAGAATTTTTCTATCAATAACTTCCAGCAAGCATTTTAACTGATCTTTTTATTGCTTTATTCGGATTACTACAAAATGGAACACTGCCTTGTCCTGCTTGAATATCACAGTAAACTGTATGTAGCACATCTGTCAAGAAGGGCTAGCAGAACATGTTCTCTCTTTCACACTTTCATGCAGTTTCCTCTTAACTACTTTTATCCAGAAGCAGGGACAAACAGATCCAAATGCCCCCTTGCTGAGAGAATTGCTGCGCAATGATACAGGTTTGGGAGGCTGATCTGAAGACTTCTATGGGACAAAGGTTGACCATTTGGAGAAGGGGACAGCTGAGTGCCAAATGTAAATGAGAAAAAAAGTCTTAGGGAAATAGATAGTCTTAGGGATTAGACACTCAATTCAATTAGGCGGGTATATATGAATTTTAGGCACAAACTGATCCAACATAATTGTTTGCACAGGACTTATTTGTGCCTTTCTCAGCTATGCTGAATGAATACAGAAAGAAGATTCACTGGGGACACATAGTCCTATAGAGTGGAACTGGGCTAAAGTTCAGAAGTTTTTGGTCACAAGTTATTCAGATCTGCCATCTGTTTTATGTTCATTGAGTTCAATGGATTAGATTGATCTCCCAAATGGAATAAGTAGATTTAAAAAAAAAAATCTGTCATAATTGCTGGCCAGAAGAGGAATAGCCATTACATGGAAGCACAAAGTTCTCTCTTTGGTAAAAGACTTAAGGCTGTCAGATTTCACAACTATGCACTTCGGGAGAAAGCAATTTATTCCCTGAAACTGCAATATAACTGATTCCTGGATGCTCAAAAACCTCAGCTAGAATCTGTGAACAATAGAGTCTCATAGGAAATCAGGACTTCAAAAAACTTTTTTCTTGCTTCTGTTTTGTTTGTGGTTTGTAGCGGTTTGGAGGAGGAGACTGGGTGTGTAAAACTGCTTACTGCAGCCCTAGCCAACTGAAGTGGAGTACTGCATGTTAATAAGGGAAAAACACAGTTAGATTAATGTCTTCCAAAGTTAACAGAAACAACTGCATTGTTTACCCTCTATTATTATTCCTTTAGTTGCTATACTGCAACTTTGGGGGCTGATCACAGTGTCTGTTTTATAAGCCAGTGCCCTATCACAAACGGATTAACTGTGTATGCTGGATGTTTCCTCCAAGGAAACTGGGCTGTTGCAAACACCACTCTCATCAACTGAAGACATCACTGGAGCAAATCATAAGACTGGAGCTTGAAAAAGCGCATACTCCATTGGTTGGCTAGTGTGCCCAATACAAGAGAGGCAAGCATTACAGTAAGGAGAGAAGCTTCCAGTGCTAGTAGTGTCACACACAATATGTTGTACAACCAGAGAAAAAGAGATGACTGTATAAAAAACTGCAATCCCCACTATTTTTGGAGATCCATCCCCAATATAAATTTGCAATTATTCGTTTTTTTCCGATCCTAATAGCAATACACTTGTGATAAATAAGGGGTGGGGTGGTGGGTAGCTCCCTTTTATGGACACCCAGTCAGCCAGTTAGCTATAAAATCCCTGTAGCTGTTCTCTACTTGCTTTACCTGTAAAGGGTTAAAAAAGTCCATAGGTAAAAGGAAGGGAGTGGGCACCTGACCAAAAGAGCCAATGGGAAGGCTAGAGCTTTTTAAAATTGGGGAAAAAACTTCCCCTTTGTCTGTCTGTTGTTCTCCAGAGAGAGGGGACAGAGCAGAGACAGGGCTGGGACTATGCTGTAAAAAGCTTTGGGCCAGGCATGAAAAATCATCAGATCATACCTAGAAACCACTCATTTGAAACCCCAGATATGTAAGTAGATGAAGAAATGTCTAGGAAGATGTGATTAGGTTTATCTCTTATTTTTTTATGGCATGTGGACCCCTCTGTGCTAACCCCAGGTGCTTTTGTTTTGCTTGTAACCTGTAAGCTGGACCTCAAGCAGCTATCTTGATACTTAATCCTTGTAACTGTTTTTTTAAAACCTAGCAAAAAGCCTAAGTTCCAGATGTATTTTCTTTTTTGTTTTTAATAAAATTTACCTTTTTCAAGAACAGGATTGAATTTTTGTGTCACGAAGAGGTTTGTGCATATGTTGTTTAATTAGCTGGTGGCAACAGCTGATTTCCTTTGTTTTCTTTGTCAGCTCTTCCCCGGAGGGCTTGAGGGTACCCCACAGGAAGGAATTCCCAAGTGCGCCTTCCTGGGTTCCAAAAGGGGTTTTTTGCATTTGGGTGGTGGCAGCATCAACCCATCCAAGGTCAGAGAAAAGCTGTAACCTTGGGAGCCTGGAGTGGCCAGTTTTAATTTTTAAAATCCTTGCGGGGCCCCACCTTCTGCCCTTGAAGTGCCAGAGTGGGGAATCAGCCTTGACAACATTCCTTTCACTCTGTCCAGTGGCAACAGTGGAACAATGCTCCACAGATCCATGGAGAAGAATATGGGGGGGGGGGGTATAGGGTATAATCCTGCATCTTGCAGAATAAAACTATGGTCACAACTGGGGATATAAAGCAGAATGATTTTCCTGATTCTGCTTCTATCCACAGAGTAAGCATGTGATAAAGATAATTTACCAGGTGACTTGAGATCCTAATATCTAATGAGATGAAAGGATAAAAGGGCTACAACACTGGCCAACTGATTTACCTCTGAATAAATGATCCATAAAGAGTTGCATCTTGTGTACTACTACCACTTTTATGTCATCAGTTTGTCATGCCTGTGAACTAGGATTCCTAGGACACAGGAAGCATGCAAGAAGCTTAGTACAGTACTTTCTTTCTTTTTTTAAAAAATTGATAGCACTAATGACAACCCAGCAAATTATTATCTTGCTATGTGATACAATAAATGGAAGGATGCCCTATAAAGAAAACTGCCCTCTCTGAAGACTGCTTACAGTTCCACCCATAGGTCTGAACTACTTCAAATTTAATTTCACGAGGAGTGAATTCAGACTATTTCATAACCCTTAAAGATGGCCCCAGCCTATTTTTAATGTGCTGCTGGCATTTGTGAAAACAGTACAATTACTGAAGCTGTTGCTAAAACCCAAAGCTACAGAGTACTACTCTCCTAAAATGGTCTCTGGGACCATTGTGATGGAAAAGCTACTGACACTGCAGACTGTCCAAGAAAGCTATTGTAAAATCTATATGGTGCTAAGTCATAACATGAACTTTTTACAGTTCATGTTTTAAAAGGGCTACATACATACAGCATGGTAAAAGAGCAGTTGCCAGCTGCCAAGGCTAAAGTCTATGGGGTGCATAAGCTTGAACAAGGTGAAAATGCAGTTCTGATTTGGTTCACACATTAATTGCACGATAATAGTGTATACAGCGTAATAAACTAGTAGTCACTGTTGAAAGAATGTGATTCTTTTAATCCTTCACAGTAATTCACTAGGTTTTCTTTGAGGAAATCTTAATGTTACTAGTTCTCCAGTAATATATTAAAATGTCTTGACTTCTTTGCCAGTATGGAAATATATCTATCATTAAAAGTATTCAAGCCAGTGCTTTATCTCCCACAACAAATTTTATCTTTGTAACAATTTGGTCTAGGAGGTGAACAATGCGGTTCCAAGTCAGAATAAAAACCTAAGATCCTTGCTACTGTACATGTACTCCAACTCCACAGGGTTTTTGCTACTCAGACTCCACAGGACCCTGATAACACTGTCTGTCTAGCTCAACTCCACATAGTCTCACTCCGGCTAGGACTTTGGATCAAACCCTTCTCATGTGAACACAAACAGCGTCTGGGAAACTGTGGAGCAGATGTCTCCACAGAGATTCACAGATGCTGTCAGGACGGAACTTCAGACTCAAACATTTGATGCATTTTAAAAAGGGATTCAGTATCAGACTCAAGCAGACAGATTGATCGTCTAACACTTCAAAGGCTTTAGCAGAATTGTTGTTATATTTTTTCCTTTGTGCTTCTCCCACCCCCACTGACACTAATGGAGGTGACTGTGCTTCACTTGACATGAGACGTAGGGCATATATGAGGGGACATCCACCTTCAAATGACTGGAATAGGACAAGAGTTGAACAAAACCTGGGGATGAAGGAGCATTAACACGCTATTGGAAAACGAATACCTCATAAACCTCAGCTTCGCATACTGCAGCTGGGACTTTTTAAACATGGAGATTGTAGCCCAGACCGAATGTCTTTCTTAGCCAAGCTGTTCCTCTCACTTCATAGCAGGTGGTTTAAGAGAGAATCTGAAATCTAATTTTACTCAAAATGCTTCCTTTTTACCATCTCTAAGAAGAGAAATAGGCTGCAAAACAAAACTACTAATCTCTAAGCAAGCCACAGAAACTACAGTGTTTTTCTCCATTAATTAATTACTAAGGTCTTTACAACTAGGTCAGTTGACACACAACATGTACACAGGATTTTCCCTGCAGAAAAAAAAACATGGAGTGGGGAGAGAAGAGCCATAACACAGTGAGTGGCCTTATCTTCTTTGAGGAGGATCTCTGTAAAGCCTACAGGAAGGCTGATTCAAAAAGGCAAAGCCATAGAAAGGGGAGTGCTGAAATAGGGGCAAAGCAGCTGAAAGGAGGGCAGGAGTACTGCTGTTCCAGAACAACATTCTTTAACATGGGGAGGGGATATGTAAATTATTCTAGATGCCTGGAAGAAAGAGATTAGCCCTCTTTTATCAGCTCAGTTATAACCAGCTGTCATTTTGGCAAGTCTTGCCATACAGAGTGAGTCTTTCATGGATCTCCTCTTGGCCTTGACTGAGGAAAAAGGGTCCGGCTAGCTAGGCTGTCATCCCAAATGGTAGCCAATTATTAAGGGACCAGCACCAATTTGGGGGCATGATATATCTTGGGAGACAGTAGTGAATGAAGCTAGAGTACCTATAATACCACTCCTTCCATTGCCATTAATTCTGGCAATGCAAAGCAATGGAGGAAATATTGCAACAACTGCAGGGGAACACCAGTGAGAACTCTCAGGGATGCTTCTAGAAGCTCAGAAGGCTACCTTAACTACAGGAAAAAAAGAACCACCAATGGGAAAAGTTGTCAGACCTGTATAAGACAAAAAGATAAAACCTGATTTTGTTCCCTTTCTCCACAATCAGTTTTCTGGATCAGTCCACAGAGGAGAACGTGAGGAACAGCTCAAGACAAAGAGCACCACCAAAGAACACAAAGTGGGGGCTGCATGTCAGAACACAAAAAGCGAATAGAAGGTTGCAACCATCCTTTTGTGCCAGTTTAATGAGGAAATAGCATGGAAGTGTTTAAGTGGGGAGACATCAGGGCACAATCCAGAGTTTATAGTCAAGAGGCATGTGAAGTAGCAAGAGGACCTTCAGTAGCTTAGAAGAAAGGCAGGATGGCTAGTCAGGCCGTCTTTGGGGGGACGGTCTATTTTAGTGATGTCCCTGCTATGTCCATTAATGAGCAAGGTCAGGGGTTAATGGAGATAAAGCATATAATAATGCCACCCAAGGTGTGCTCCTAAAGGAAAGAAAGATCAATCAGGAAGCATGGAGAAGGCACATAAGTATGGAAAAAGAGCCTCCATCAACACCTGCAGCAAAGGCATTGATGGAATTATATATATGCATATTTCTACTCAGCTGACTAGGAATTAGAGGTATCTGAAGGTGATCTAATTTCAACTGCAACCCTTGCTTTTCCCAAGCCCCTATTGTTCTCTGGGTTTTCTACAACATTAGTGCAAAACAGGCCTGTTTGGAGGGACTAAGGTTAGGGGTTCTTTTCTGTACATTGAGACAAATATCTTGGGAAAAGAGGTCATCTTATTATTAAATTTAATATTTCATGAACACACTAGAGTCATCAACCCAACGGGAAAAGCAATCACAAAAGTGGAGGGCAGATTAAAAATAGGTGGGTTTGGAGGGAAGAAAGGCAAGAGAGGGAGAGAAATATGCAAGAAGGACACAACTTGACGAAGAAAATTGGTGAGAAAAATAAAAGACAGAAAAAGAGAAAGAATAAGGAAACACAAAACAAAGGCACACTGAAGAAAAAAATCGAGAGAGAAAATGAGAATATTTCTTGAAAAAGACAGAAAAGCAAACAGAACAACAGAAACAGAGAGTGGGGAGGGAATTGAGACAGATAATGAACATAAACGGGAGCCAGAAACATTCCAATGATGGAGCAAAAAAGTATATTTTATTATCATAAACAGGAAATAAATGTATTTCATTCATTGTAATTTTTTTCCTGCTGTATTGCCAAAGTACTCATCTCCTCAGAACCGAACACTATTCCTAATGACTTCGCTTAAGTGTGGTTTATGAGGGTCAGGATGACATTTGGGGTTCACCCACCCTTAGTACATGTACACCTGACAGCTGCGGCAAAAGAACATATCTGGCATGGGGAGTCGGTGAAAAGTATTTCCTCAATGCCTGCTGAACAGGACGTTGAGACAGAAAGGGTTTCCAAGAAAAATAAAGAGCATAGCTGAAAATGATTATTGTAGGGTGGCAAAAGCACTTTGCAGACATCTTTCAGCTATTTTAGCTGGTGCCCTTAGAAAGGGGAACTCTGGAACAACATATAGCACTTTTCAAGATGGCAGGACAGAATGAAGAACGCTTAAGCCATGTACATTGGAGTGGTTTGATCAAAATAGGCCACGCTCTTCAGGCTCCAAAGTGAGGAGGACCCTGAGCAGGCTTGTGCCATTTTAATAATAATAATACGTAGCTCTTATACAGTGCTTGCATCTGTAGAACTCAAAGCTCCTTACAAAGGAAGGTAAATTCATGATCACTGTTGTACAATTAAGTAAACTGAAGCATAGTGACAAAATAATTTGCTCAACATCACAGAGCAGCCCAGAGCCAGAGCTGGGAATAGACACTACATTTCCTACTTCCCAGTCCCAGGGCACCAACCTAAACAATACCCAAAATTTTATGAGCTGAAAGTATACCATGCAACGTGTCAGTGTGACCGGCAAGGCAACTGCACAATCAACACAAGTGTATCCCACAGGATTGTTGGAGAAAACCCTGCTTTAAATTTTTTAAACTGGGTTAGTCAGAAAACAGAGTCAGGAATTGTTCAATTAAGAATTAAAAGGCATTTATTCTATTCTGGCAATGGTAATCTGAACACTATCATGGTTAAACGTTTACCCATCATATGTCATATTACAGATTTTCTGTTCAAAAGGTTGTTTTAGTGGCTTTCTATTCCTTACATGGGTCCTGAAAAAGGTACATGCTATGAATTTGCTATCTTCTATTTTGATGCCAGAGGTTGTGAAAAGAAAGTTGGGAAGGAACTGGCACACAGAAGGAAAGCAGCCAGCCCATTTAGGAATATGCCATTAACTCTTAGGAGAGCATTCCCCCAGGACACAGACCCAAAGAAGATCCCTGGCGAGTTTAGACTTGTATATCATTTGTCCTATCCAGAGGGTGAGTGAGTTAATGATGATACAGACACCTTGCTGTGCTCAGTATCGTTTGCTTCTCTCGATCAAGTGATGGAGATTATAAGGAATAGCATTCTAAGGGCTCAGTCATAGAGTAAGTAGACACACACACACAAAACAGCTGTTCAGATGTTGCCAGAACACAGAGGTAGATTTCACTTGCTGCAGGAGGTTTTAGACTAAGGGCAACATTTACACAGATAAAGGTATGCATATGGGGTGAGTAGTTTTGTGCTAGTTCTTAAGGCATTCAGCACATTCCTGTAGTGGCAAAAATTTGGAACAAAGAAGAAAAAAGTTCTTCCATCAAAATTTATATAGCTTTTTGACTACCAATCATAATGGCATTTCAGGAGTTATTAATGAGATAAGGTGGGTGAGGGAATATCTTTTATTGGACCAACTTCTGTTGGAGAGAATGTTCGAGCTACACAGAGCTCTTCTTCAAGTCACAGGAGTTATTAATGGCATTTGGGGATGTTACCAGGGATTTCAGAGTCCCCACAGCAGATGAGAAAGGGGGAGGGTGGAACAAAGGATCCAAGAAAAGTTATTAAATTTTGGGCATCAAACTGGATTCAAGGAGAATAGATGCAGATCTCTCCAGGGACCTGGACAAAAGTCCTATGAGGTTACTGGCTCAGCTGTGGCAAGCTAATAAGGTTATTCCGAAGCAGATGCAGTCGTTAATACAGTGGTGGCATGGGATCTCCCGAGATGGGTCACAGCCATGATAACTCACAGTAGAGAAATGTGCAATACATCTGTGGCCAGATCTTGCGATGGTAAGTAAATGAACCCTGTGTAGGCAACCTATGTCATTTAACCCACTTTTATCTTAATGTCACTTCAGCAGGGTCGATTTTCTCATGCCACATACCAGCTTCTTGAAAAAATGGCAGCATTTCAACCAAGTAATAAAGTCAATATATAGTATATTCAGGATGGACTTAACGATGCTTTCTAAGGAATGGTTACATCGCAGCTATTGTTAATTCTAAATTTATAAAAAATAAAAGAATTGCCCATTTTTATGGGTGTAGAGGGGAGAGCTTTTGCCAGTTCAATGAGTGTTGCAACATGGCCAGAGCGATGGAGGCAAAAAGTAGGTTTTACTTGAAATGCTGCATTCCTGGAGCTTTTAAGTATATTTTTTCAGTATTGGTCAAGTAATTTGGGATAAATGGCTAAAAATTGTTGGATTCTATTTGAAGGGCAGCTCACTAAATGCATAGACAAGGAGGTGATTTGAGTTCTGTGATAATGCTGCTGAGGATCTGGCTTGGGTTCAGTTTAGTGGTTCATGTATTCTTTACTGACAGACATGGCAGAGGGAACTGCTATTCCCTTGCTAACACTTGTTTCTGCTAAATGGCAGAGAAAGCCAAAGGTAGCCATCTCGTGATTATCGCTCAATCATGTGTACAATGTGTTTTACAGACCCTTCAAAACTATGATCTCTGTCCTGAGGCATTTATAGTCTAAATTAGTTGAAAAAATAAAGATGCATGGTAGAAATGGCGAGGATGCAAGGTAAGTGGGAAGATCAATATTGGAAGGCTAAACAAGAGAAATGGGATGGTAAAGAGGGATTTGTAGGAAACAGAGGGTGCTGGGCAGACAAGAAGTTGAAGACTGTTTGAAATACAAGGGGTGGTATGAAAGAAGTCACAAAGTTGAAAGGGGACAGAGATGGCAGAGGGAAGGGTTAGATGACAGTACAGGGAGGAACACAAGGAGAGAGGAAGAAATATGGAATAGGAGAACTTCAAGTCTTAAGAAGGGGAATTTTAGGTGCATCCCCAAAACTATCTGGGCTCAAAGTTTGTGGGCAAAATCTGAGCCCCACTGAAGGCAATGGCAAAATTCCCATTGAATTCAATAGGGGTCAACATTTCAGTCCTGTTTTTTTAAATTATCCTCCAGAGAACACTAAACCTTATTCTTTGCTTGCTATCAGCAATAAGCCACTCTATACATGGGCACCCCTTTTTCTTTTACCTAAAGATGGGACATTGTATCTTCTTCAATTCTGCCCATGTTAAAAAAAATAGAGATAGACTCTGACATACATTTACTCATAAGGACAACGAGGAGTCTGGTGGCACCTTAAAGACTAACATTTATTTGGGCATACGCTTTTGTGGGTAAAAAACCCCACTTCTTCAGATTCACTCAGATGGGTAACCAAACAGGTGCAACAGTTTGGCCTTCCAAAGTAAGAAAGCTGGCAGGTGGGATGATTTACAGAAAGTTGATGAAGACAGAAGAAAATGGTTAAAGGTATTGTCATTAACAGCTAATAAGAGGAAATATGATTTGATGGACACGGACAGGGAAGACAGGGAAACAGTAGTTCTGGGGCCTATACCTGGCTCGGTGATTCACTGTATGGCTTTGGACAAATCACTTGACCTCTCTGTATCTGTTCCCCATCTGTAAAACAAGGAATTTACCCACATCGGCCATGGGGTGCATTGGAGCTTAATTAATGTTTGTAGAGCACTTTGAGATCCCAGGTGACAGATACAACATCTAGTAAAACTGTTTATACATTCTATGATGCCAGATAGCAGAAAATAGCAGAACCAAGTGTGGAAATATATGATTATTCATACATAGTCTATGCAAGGCAATAGCAGACTTTGTGCACCTGAGCGTTCAGTTTATAGGAGCACAATATGAAACCACCTACTACCCAAATCTCTTCAGATGCAATGGTGACTGCCACTGTGTAATGGGCAAGTAGCACACGTAGGAAGGAATTATCTGGAAGAGGCAAATAATCTGAGGACATTTTAATCAGTATTAAGATAGATCTTGTTTGTATCAAGAACCCTTCTAACACAGCATTACTGGTTTGGTCCGACATCACCTCCTGCAGTGTGTGGAGACAGGCCAGGAGTATGAAGGCTACAGAGCAGAGCAGGAAGAAAGTCAACTGTGAAATTGGTAATTTTATGAGTTTCACGGGGGGTTTTGTTGTTAGAAACAATGCATTTGGAACAGAGTGCCCGGGGGTAATACCATCCACACAGTGTCCATTTGTCAGCTATAGGTAA